>NC_064641.1:914295835-916795835 GCF_023864345.2 Schistocerca serialis cubense | reverse complement strand
TTTCCCTCGACATATCCCTCTATGATTGTGTTCAGGAGTCCTTTATGTCTTAATAGATGACCTGTAAATTGCACTCTTCTTTTAACAATGAAAATTTCAGAAGCTTCTCTTCTCACCTGCTCTTTGCAGAACCACTTCGTTTGCGACCTTGTCGGTACATTTTATTTTGCGCATGCGTCTATAGCACCACATTTCAAAAGAATTTAGCTTCTGGTCTTCCTCTGTCCCGAGAGTCCATGTTTCACACCCATAGCATGCCATACTCCACACATATGATTTCAGAAATCTTTTCCTGATTTCAAGGCTGATGCTCTTAGATGTTAAGATGTTTTTCTTCCTGTTAAAAGCAGCCTTTGCTTGAGCAATTCCCACTTCTGCCTTGCTCCTTCCATCCCTGGTAATATTACTGCCCAGATAAGTAAATTTATCAACTTGTTCAAGCAGTTCATTGCCTACATGAACTTGGACTTTCACTTGATCTTTTTTGTCGCATGCCATTACTTTTGTTTTTGCTTTATTAATTCTCGTATTATATTCTTCCCCCGTAACTTTATCCATTCTATTCAGCAGGAGGTAAAATAGTCCCCCATTCGGATCTCCGGGCGGGGACTACTCAAGAAGACGTCGTTGTCAGGAGAAAGAAAACTGGCATTCTACGGATCGGAGCGTGGAATGTCAGATCCCTTAATCGGGCAGGTAGGTTAGAAAATTTAAAAAGGGAAATGGAGAAGTTAAAGTTAGATATAGTGGGAATTAGTGAAGTTCGGTGGCAGGAGGAACAAGACTTTTGGTCACGTGAATACAGGGTTATAAATACAAAGTCAAATAGAGGTAATGCAGGAGTAGGTTTAATAATGAATAAAAAAAATAGGAGGCGTGATGACTGGGTGTTGTGTGATGTCCTTAGGTTAGTTAGGTTTAAGTAATTCTAAGTTCTAGGGGACTGATGACCATAAATGTTAAGTCCCATAGTGCTAAGAGCCAAAAAAATATGAGTTCGGGTAAGCTACTACAAACAGCATAGCGAACTCATTATTGTGGCTAAGATAGACACGTAGCCAATGCCTACTACAGTACTACAAGTTTCTATGCCAACTATCTCTGCAGATGATGAAGTTGATGAAATGTATGATGAGATAAAAGAAATTATTCAGGTAGTGAAGGGAGACGAAAATTTAATTGTCATGGGTGACTGGAATTCGAGAGTAGGAAAAGGGAGAGAAGGAAACATAGTAGGTGAATATGGATTGGGGTTAAGAAATGAAAGAGGAAGCCGTCTGGTAGAATTTTGCACAGAGCATAACTTAATCATAGCTAACACTTGGTTCAAGAATCATAAAAGAAGATTGTATACATGGAAGAATCCTGGAGATACTAGTAGGTATCAGATAGATTATATAATGGTAAGACAGAGATTTAGGAACCAGGTTTTAAATTGTAAGACGTTTCCAGGGGCAGATGTGGACTCTGACCACAATCTATTGGTTATGAACTGTAGATAAAAAACGAAGAAACTGCAAAAATGTGGGAATTTAAGGATATGGGACCTGGATAAACTGACTAAACCAGAGGTTGTACTGAGTTTCAGGAGGAGCATAAGGGAACAATTGACAGGAATGACGGAAAGAAATACAGTGGAAGAAGAATGGGTACCTCTGAGGCATGAAGTAGTGAAGGCCGCAGAAGATCAAGTAGGCAAAAAGACAAGGGCTAGTAGAAATCCTTGGGTAACAAAAGAAATATTGAATTTAATTGATGAAAGGAGAAAATATAAAAACGCAGTAAATGAAACAGGCTAAAAGGAATACAAACGTCTCAAAAACGAGATCGACAGGAAGTGCAAAATGGCTAAGCATGGATGGCTAGAGGACAAATGCAAGGATGTAGAGGCTTATCTCACTAGGGGCAAGATAGATACTGCCTACAGGAAAATTAAAGAGACCTTTGGAGAAAAGAGAGCCACTTGTATGAATATCAAGAGCTCAGATGGAAACCCAGTTCTAAGCAAAGAAGAGAAAGCAGAAAGTTGGAAGAAGTATATAGAGGGTCTATACAAGGGCGATGTACTTGAGGACAATATTATAGAAATGGAAGAGGATGTAGATGAAGATGAAATGGGAGATACGATACTGCGTGAAGAGTTTGACAGAGCACAGAGTGCCTGAGTCGCAACAAGGCCCCCGGAGTAGACAACGTTCCCTTAGAACTACTGACGGCCTTGGGAGAGCCAGTCCTGACAAAACTCTACCATCTGGTGAGCAAAATGTATGAGACAGGCGAAATACCCTCAGACTTCAAGAAGAATATAATAATTGCAATCCCAAAGAAAGCAGGTGTTGACAAATGTGAAAATTACCCAACTATCAGTTTGATAAGTCACCGCTGCAAAATACTAACGCGAATTCTTTACAGACGATGGAAAAACTGGTAGAAGCCGACCTCGGGGAAGATCAGTTTGGATTCCGTCGAAATGTTGGAACACGTGAGGCAATACTGACCTTACGACTTATCTAAGAAGAAAGATTAAGGAAAGGCGAACCTACGTTTCTAGCATTTGTAAACTTAGAGAAAGGTTTTGACAATGTTGATTGGAATACTCACTTTCAAATTCTGAAGGTGGCAGGGGTAAAATACAAGGAGCGAAAGGCTATTTACAATTTATACAGAAACCAGAAGGCAGTTATGGGTCGAGGGGCACGAAAGGGAAGCAGTGGTTGGGATGGGAGTGAGACAGTGTTGTAGTCTCTCCCCGACGTTATTCCATCTGCATATTGAGCAAGCAGTAAAGGAAACAAAAGAAAAATTTGGTGTAGGTTTCAAAATCCATGGAGAAGAAATAAAAACTTTGAGGTTTGCCGATGACATTGTAAGTCTGTCAGAGACAGCAAAGGACTTGGAAGAGCAGTTGAACGGAATGGACAGTGTCTTGAAAGGAGGATATAAGATGAACATCAACAAAAGCAAAACGAGAATAATGGAATGTAGTTGAATTAAGTCGGGTGATGCTGAGGCAATTAGATTAGGAAATGAGACACTTAAAGTAGTAAAGGAATTTTGCTATTTGGGGAGCAGAATAACTGATGATGGTCGAAATAGAGAGGATATAAAATGTGGAGTGGCAATGGAAAGGAAGGCGTTTCTGAAAAAGATAAATTTGTTAACATCGAGCATAGATTTAAGTGTCAGAAAGTAGTTTCTGAAAGTATTTCTATGGAGTGTAGCCATGTATGGGAGTGAAGCATGGACGATAAATAGTTTGGGCAAGAAGCGTTTCTGAAGAAGAGAAATTTGTTAACATCGAGTACAGATTTAAGTGCCAGGAAGTCATTTCTGAAAGTATTTCTATGGAGTGTAGCCATGTATGGAAGTGAAACATGGACGATAAATAGTTTAGACAGGAAGAGAATAGAAGCATTCGAAATGTGGCGCTACAGAAGAATGCTGAAGATTAGATGGGTAGATCACACAACTAATGAGAATGTATTGAATAGAATTGTGGAGAAGAGTAGTTTGTGGCACAACTTGACAAGAAGAAGGGACCGGTTGGTAGGACATGTTCTGAGGCATCAGCGGATCACAAATTTAGCATTGGAGAGCAGTGTGGAGGGTAAAAATCGTAGAGGGAGGCCAAGAGATGAATACACTAAGCAGATTCAGAAGGATGTAGGTTGCAGTAAGTACTGGGAGATGAAGAAGCTTGCACAGGATAGAGGAGCATGGAGAGCTGCATCAAACCAGTCTCAGAACTGAAGACCATAACAACAACAATTTAGTAGGACTACAAGGTCTTTTTCACTTTCAGCCAGAACAGCTATATCATCGGCCTAACTTATCATATCTGTTCGTTGGCCATGAATTACTACACCTGTCTGTGAATTTCCCCTTGCTTTTTTCAGCGCCTCTTCAATGTATAGGTTAAAGATAACAGGGGATAGTGCGCAACCATGTCGGACACCTTTCCGTATCTGCACCTCTTCTTGTTTTGTCCGTCCACAGATGTCTGCTGTCTCGTTTTTGTACAGTTTCCATATCATTTTTCTATCTTTATAGTCTATTCCTACTTTTTTGAGTACCTCAAACATTTTATCCCATTTAACATTATCAAAGGCTTTCTCTACATCTACGAAAGCTATGTATGTTGTCAGGTTCTTATCTAGTCGTATCTCTATTATTAGTTTTAGAGCAAATATTGATTCTCTGGTTCCTCTATCTTTCCGGAATCGAAACTCGTCTTCGGAGAGTGTAGCTTCGACTTTTTGTTCTGTGCGTTTTAGGATAATTGAGGTTACTATTTTAGAGGCGTGAGTAACTAGGCTGAGTGTCCTATAATTTTCACATCTTGTAGCATTTGCCTTCTTTGGAATGGGGATCATGTTTTTCTTAAAGTCTGTAAGTCTGTAGGAATTTTACCCTGCTCGTACATGTAAAAAACAAATTTATACAACTCCTGATTCAGTTTTGCTCCTCCAGATTTCAGAAGTTCGGCTGGGATATTGTCTATACGAGGCGATTTGTTGTTTTTCAATTTTTTCAGAGTTAGTTCAAACTCTTCCTTTAATATAGGTTCACCTATATTGTGTGCATCTACTTCTGTTTCTTCTTCCATGATGTTTTCAGACAGTTCTGGTCCGCTGTACAGTTATCCTATATATTGTTTGCATCTTCTTGCAACTTCATCGTCGTCATCCAACATATTGCCATTTTCATCCATCACAGTCCTACACTTGTTTCTTCTGTCTCCAAAGCAATGTCTCACACATTTATAGGCCTTGTCAATATTTCCCTTTCTCATGTTGTCCTCAACTGAAATACAGAGATCATCAAGGTATTTTTCTCTTGCTTGTTTTGCCTCTCTGTTGATTCTGTTCTTCAGACTCTTGTATTTCTCTTGGTCTTCCTTCTTCACAGAATTTTTTAATTTCCTACTTTCTTCCATCATATTTAGTAGGTCATTAGTGATCCATTCCTTCCTTTTCTCTGTCCTTTCTTTTCCTAGTACTTCTTCTGCTGCTTCTAAAATACCAGTTTTTATTTTTTCCCAGCTGCTTTGGATGTTATTGCAGCCCTTTGTATTTGTTTTCTTGTCTGTTTCTAGTTGATAGTGCTTCAGTGTATTTTCATTTTTCAGGTTTGTCAAATTCCATTTACATATACTTCTTTTTTTAATGTTCTTGAATTTAGTTCAGTCGTCATCATAACGATTATGTGGTCACTTTCCACATCACAGCCTGGATATGATCTGCTGTCCTTAACTTGTTTTTTAAATCTTTGCTTCACTAATATGAAGTCAATTTGATATCTGTTAATGTCACCTGGCATTTTCCAAGTATATCTTCTTCTTGGATGATGATTAAAGAAGGTATTTGTAATGCAAAGTTTATTTCTTTGGCAGAATTCCACAAGTTTATAGCCTCTTTCATTTCTTAACCCTAATCCAAAATTCCCTGCCACATCCTCTTCTTTACCTTCCCAAACAACGGCATTCATATCTCCCATGATGACAAGGTTTTCTGCTCTTTTAATTCTGCCAATTACTTCTTCAAGGTGGTCATACATCATGTCGATTTCATCATCCTCGTGCCTCGTAGTTGGCATGTATATTTGGATTATGATTGTGTCTCTTGGTTTAGTTTCCAATCTGACATAAATTAGTGCGGTTGAGGGCGCTGCAGTCTGGAACCGCAAGACCGCTACGGTCGCAGGTTCGAATCCTGCCTGCATGGATGTTTGTGATGTCCTTAGGTTAGTTAGGTTTAACTAGTTCTAAGTTCTAGGGGACTAATGACCTCAGCAGTTGAGTCCCATAGTGCTCAGAGCCATTTTGACATAAATTGTCCTCTCACTATGTTGAACAAATCGTTTTACTCTTAACCCCATCTCTTTATTGAGGATAATTCCCACTCCTGCAATCCTGGGACTGTCTTGTGTATGATTCTGTAATCCCCTGACCAAAAGTCGCCAGCGTTTGGCCATCTCATTTCTGAGACTCCCAGTACATTAATATCCATTCGTTTCATTTTCATTTTCAAGTTTTCCAGTTTAGCACATTTAAGAAGTGAGTTGACGTTCCATGTTGCTATCCTTCTTACATTAATGCTTTTGGATTTCGGTATCTCTTTAGTTGTCCCCGCCCGGAGATCCGAATAGGGGACTATTTTACCTCCGGAGGATTTAACCAAAGAGCTTTCCATCATAAGCTGTTGATACTTGGGATACTCGCCCGGGTCTTTAATGGAGTGGTTTCCCGTTGCCTTCTCTATTCTATGCCGTTGGCCACCTTGTGGCTCCTCCGCCTTTAGGAGCAGTTTCCCACCCCAAGGGCAAGAGAGTGCCCTTCCTTCTAGCCGCTCATCCGCCCTCCTAGAAGGCCGTTGGCGCTTGATGGAAGGTAATCTCCTTATCCCGGAGATATTCGGCTCAGTAGAAGTATAGGTTGGAAATGAAAGACCCCTAGCCCTCAAACCTAATAGCGTCAGGGTCGGAAAAGAACAAGAGTTGGCCGAGGGTCGCCAAATAGGAAAGATAGCAGTCAGGAGCCTGGCATAAGTAAGTGGAAGCAATGCCAGGATTCAGCTCGGGACTCCGTGGTCGCCAGCCACGTACTCACTAGGTGTGAGTCTCTGGGAGATTAATGATGAGACAATTTCGTGTATAATAATGGTTATTTTTTCTTTTAATACTGGCTTACGAGAGAAAGAATTATAGAGATATATATCATTATACAATAAACAAACATAATAAAAGAGTAATGGCTGAAAGATTAATAGTGAGAGGAAGGCTAAGTACGTGAAAATAGCCGTACACACCAAATGACATGACATAATTGTTTTTAACTATCTTGCTTCTTTCGTAGCATTATGCACGAAAAAGTAGTTGTAACGCAATCCAACAGTCGTAGATAAATTCCCTATGCAGTTAGCATCAGCAAAAACTTCACATACCTTCGTAGTTTTCTGTCATGGTGGAAGAATCTATTACTAGAACATTCTATGGCGTGTGCTTACACTGTTGAGAGCTTATTGCTTAGTAATTGTCCTGTGGAATGCGGTCTTCTCCTTTTAGTTTTCGTAAAATCAGAGTAGTTAACTTACTGTGACATCTTTAAAAAAATTGGTCAATGTTAGCAGTATATCTGACGAAAAGAAAACCATCACTAAATCTGTTAACGCGAACGAATTAATTAATGCGAGTAATACTGCGATTAGTGAAAGTCAAACCACATCTCAATCAAGTGATAATACAAAGGGCGTTCAATAGTAATGCAAAAAAAATTTTCTGGGTCAATTTCGGTTGAAAAAATACCGAAATTGTTGTGAAACATCGTGGAATATTACCGTTTCAGCCCCTAGAGTTTCGTGTAATTCCGACAGGTGGCAGCGCTACACGTACCCTTCTAAATAGCGTCCGTAACGGAGGTGCGTTCCGAGACCAGATCTGTCATTGAGTTTCCTTTGGCGGAAAACCAGAGCATCACAGGTATTCGTAGACGCTTGCAAAATGTCTACAGAGACGTGGCAGTGAACAAAAGCACGGTGAGTCACAGGGGGTGGAGTGTGTTATCATTGCAACAAGCTCGCGCAAGTTTTCCCGATCTACCGCGTGGCGGCCGACCGCACACAGCTGCGACTCCTGCAACGTTGGAACGTGCGGACTCTCTCATTCGAGGTGATCGAGGGATCGCAGTCGAACACCTCGCTGCACGAAAGGACGCCTCTGTTGTTAGTGCTGAAACACTCGTCACCAGTTGTGGTAGTCAAAGGTGCGTGGCCGTTGGGTTGCTCGTCGCCTAGCACGAGAACACGAAGAGCAACAAGTGACCATCTATGCGGAACTGCTTGCGCGTTACGAGGCTGATCGGGACACTGTTTATTGAACATCGTCAAAGTGGTGAAACATGGGTTCATCACTTCGAACCGGAAACAAAACGGTAATCCATGGAGTGCCATCACACTATCTCACCTGCGAGGAAAAAGTTCAAAACCGTACCCTCAGCCGATAAAGCCATGACGACGGTCGTTCGGAAGTCTGAAGGGGTAATTCTGTTTCATGTCTTCCTTCGTGGTGCAGCGATCAACTCTGAATTGCATTGTGCTACCCTCCGGCAATTGAAGAAATGACTTCGTCGGTAAAAAAAATGGAAACGAACTTATTTTTCTCCGTGACGACACAAATACCGAATGAAATTTTATTTCTTCTTTCGAAAGTCTTGTGAATTCGGCACACTGCGGTTGGATATTACCGTTAGTCCAATGAATGGAAATCAAGTACAGTCGAACACTGCGCCACCAATGCAAGACGATGCAGTAACGGAGATTTGCTCCTCAAACATATGCGGAAAACGCCAAGTTGACAGAATAGTGTACTTAACGAGTTTAGTCAGAAATTTTCCTAGCTGATTTAACAAATGGAGAATATATTTTCTCAGAATTTCAAGCACATGCTTGAGGAACACCAAAAGGTTAAGAGCGTAAGTCTTACAAAGAAACGATGTGCTCTACAAATCGCACATGACAAATTGGCAAAAGATGTGACTGCTGTTGAAACGGAAGTGTCTGAACAGTAGTCACTGTTAGCGAACTACCTAACCAAATACAAAAATTGTCGGAAGAAGTAGGTTTAATCAAGCTCGAACAGAAACATATAAATGACGATTTAAATAAGCGTGCTAAGATAGAAGCTTTTGATAGTGATACTACTCTTGAGGAAAAGATAATACACTCACAGCGAACTTGTCTGACAGAGGTCGAAAAATTGATATCTGATAGCGAAAGTGAGATAGTTCTTAAAGTAAACGGCGATATTAAGGTTGCAACCCAACAGATACGCACTGAATTAGGCTCATGCAAAATCCGTCCACCCAAACTAACTGCATTGGATCTCGGGAATATGCACAAGGAATTATTCCACGCTGTTGTTGCATTCTTCAGCCAGAAAACTGGTTTGATCCAGCTCTCCATGCTACCCTACCCTGTGCGAATCACTTCGTCTCCGAATAACTACTGCAACCTACATCTTTCCGAAACAACTTACTGTATCCATCTTTCGGTCTCCCTCTACGATTTTTATGTCTTATACGTCCTTCCAAAACTAAATTGATGATCCCTTACTGTCTCTGAATGCGTACTATTAACCAATACCTCCTTTTGATGTAGTTGTGCCATAAATTTATTACTTTCCAATACTGTTCAGTACTTCCTCTCTAGTTACGTGATAGACCAATCTGATCTTCAGCATTCTTCATTAACACCACATTTCGAAAGCTTCTGTTCTCTGCCGGAGTGACCGTGCGGTTCTAGGCGCTACAGTCTGGAACCGAGCAACCGCTACAGTCGCAGTTTCGAATCCTGCCTCGGGCATGGATGTGTGTGATGTCCTTAGGTTAGTTAGGTTTAATTAGTTCCAAATCCTAGGCGACTGATGACCTCAGAACTTAAGTCGCATAGTGCTGAGGGCCATTTGAACCATTTTGAAATGTTTATCGACCATGTTTCACTTCCACACAGATAAATACCTTCAGAAAAGACTTCCTAACACTGAAATATATTCGATGTTAACAAGTTTATCTTCCTCAGAAACGCTTTTCTTCCCATTGCCAGTCTGCATTTTATATTCTCTACTTCGGCCACCACCAGTTATTTTGCTGTCCAAATAGCCAAACTCATCTACTACATTAAGTGCCTCGTTTCCTAATTTCCTTAGCATCACCTGATTTAAATCGACTACATTCCATTATCCTTATTTTGTTTTTGGTGATGTTCATCTTATATCCTCCTTTCAAGAATCTCCATTCCGTTGAATTGCTCTTCCAAGTCCTTTGTTGTCTCTGACAGAATTGCATTATGATCGGCAAACCTTGAAGTTTTTATTTCTTCTCCCTGAACTTGAATTCCCATTCCAAATTTTTCTTTGGTTTCCGTTACTGCTTGTTCTATGTACATATTGAATAACATTGGGGACACGCTACAACCCCGTCTCTCTCTCTTTTCGGCCATTGTCTACCTTTCATGCCCCTCCACCTTATAACTGCTGTCTACTTTCTGTACCAGTTGTAAATAGCCTTTTGCTCCCTTTATTTTATCCTGCTAATAATTTCAAATCAAATGGTAAAATACTTTCCCTTACTCTAAAAATGCTGTAAATGTAGTTTGCATGTACTTAACCTATCTTCTAAGATAAGTCGTAAGGTCAGTATTGCCTCGCGTGTTCCTAGATTTTTTCGGAATCCAAACTAATCTTCCCCGAGGTTGGCTTCTACCAGTTTTTCCATTCTTCTGTAAAGAATTCGTCTTAGTATTTGGCAACCACGACTTATTAAACTGATAGTTCGGTAATTTTCACCTCTGTCAGCAACTGCTTTCTTTGGGATCGGAATCACTACATTCTTCTTGACATCTGAGGTAATTTAGCTTTCCTCATACATCTTGAGCACCAGATGGAACAATTTTTGTCATGACTGGCTCTCCCAAGGCTATCAGTTGTCATATCTTCCACCTCATCTTCATCTATGTCCACCTCCCTTTCCAGAATATTGCCTTCAAATTCATATCCCTTGTACAGACTCACTATATATTCCTTCCACGCCGGCCACAGTGGCCGAGCAGTTCTATGCGCTACAGACTGGAACCACGCGACCGCTACGGTCGCAGGTTCGAATCCTGCCTCGGGCATGGATGTGTGTGATGTCCTTAGGTTAGTTAGGTTTAAGTACTTCCAAGTTCTAGGGGACTGATGACCTCAGATGTTACGTCCCATAGTGCTTAGAGCCATTTTTTGTACTCCTTCCACCTTTCAGCTTTGCCTTCTTTGCTGATGGCTTGCTTTGGTTTTGAATCCGAGCTCTTGATATTCATACAACTGCCTCTCTTTTCCCCAAAGACCTCTTTAATTTTCATGTAGGCGGTATCTATCCTTCCCATTGTGAAATACGTTTTCATATTCTTACATACAGACTTCAAGAAGAATATAATAATTCCAATCCCAAAGAAAGCAGGTGTTGTCAAATGTGAAAATTATCGAACTATCAGTTTAATAAGTCACCACTGCAAAATACTAACGCGGATTCTTTACAGACGAATGGAAAAACTAGTAGAAGCCGACCTCGGGGAAGATCAGTTTGGATTTCTTAGAAATGTTGGAACACGTGAGGCAATACTGACCCTACGACTTATCTTAGAAGTTAGATTAAGAAAAGGCAAAACCTATGTTTCTAGCATTTGTAGACTTGGAGAAAGCTTTTGACAATGTTGACTGGAATACGCTCTTTCAAATTCTGGAGGTGGCAGGGGTAAAATACAGGGAGCGAAAGGCTATTTACAATTTGTGCAGAAGCCAGATGGCAGTTATAAGAGTCGAGGGACATGAAAGGGAAGCAGCGGTTGGGAAGGGAGTGAGACGGGGTTGTAGTCTCTCCCCGGTGTTATTCAATCTGTATATTGAGCAAGCAGTGAAGGAAACAAAAGAAAAATTCCGAGTAGGTATTAAAATCCATGGAGAAGAACTAAAAACTTTGAGGTTCGCCGATGACATTGTAATTCTGTCAGAGACAGCAAAGGACTTGGAAGAGCAGTTGAATGGAATGGATAGTGTCTTGAAAGGAGGGTATAAAATGAACACCAACAAAAGCAAAACGTGCATAATGGAATGTAGTCGAATTAAGTCGGGTGATGCTGAGCGAATTAGATTAGGAAATGAGACACTTAAAGTAGTAAAGTAATTTTGCTATTTGGGGAGCAAAATAACTGATGATGGTCGAAGTAGAGAGGATATAAAATGTAGCCTGGCAATGGCAAGGAAAGCGTTTCTGAAGAAGAGAAATTTCTTAGCATCGAGTATAGATTTAAGTGTCAGGAAGTCATTTCTGAAAGTATTTGTATCGAGTGTAGCCATGTATGGAAGTGAAACATGGACGATAAATAGTTTAGACAAGAAGAGAATAGAAGCTTTCGAAATGTGGTGCTACAGAAGAATGCTGAAGATGAGATGGGTACATCACATAACTAATGAGGAGGTATTGAATAGGATTGGGGAGAAGAGAAGTTTGTGGCACAACTTGACTAGAAGAAGGGATCGGTTGGTAGGACATGTGTTGAGGCATCAAGGGATCACCAATTTAGTATTGGAGGGCAGTGTGGAAGGTAAAAATCGTAGAGGGAGACCAAGAGATGAATACGCTAAGCAAATTCAGAAGGATGTAGGTTGCAGTAGGTACTGGGAGATGAAGAAGCTTGCACAGGATAGAGGAGCATGGAGAGCTGCATCAAACCAGTCTCAGGACTGAAGACCACAACAACAACAACAACATTCTTACATTTGTCCTCTAACCATTCCTGCTTAGAAATTTAGCACTTCCTGTCAGTCTCATTTTTTAAACCTTTATATTCCATTTAGCCTTCTTTATTTGCTGCATTTTTAATTTTTTTCCTTTCCGTAATTAAATTCAATGTCTCTTGTGATATGGAAGGATTTCTAAGTGGCCTTGTCTTTTTACCTACGTAATCCTCTGCTGCCTTCGCTATTTCATCTCTTAAAGCTACCCATTCGTCTTCTACTGTAACCTTTTCCCCTGTTCTAGTCAAATTTTGCCTACTGCTCCCTCTGAAACTCTCAGCAACCTCTGGTTCTTTCAACTTATCCGGGTCCCATCTCCTTAATTGCTTACCATTTTCCAACTTTTTCAATTATAATCTACACCTGATAACTAAGAAATTGTGTCCAGAGTCTACATCTGCCTCTGGAAATGTCTTAAAACTTACAATATTGTTCCTAAATCTCTGTCTAACCACTACATAGTCAATCTGAAACCTTCCGGCGTCTCCAGCTTTCTTCCACGTATACAACTTTCTTTGATGGTTCTTAAACCAAGAGTTAGTTATGATTAATCTATGCTCTGTGCAAAATTCTCCCAATCGGCTTTCTTTTTCATTCATTTCCCTCAGTCCATGTTCACCTACTACTTTCCCTTCTGTTCCATTTTCTGCTATCGATTTCCAGTCAGCCATCACAATTAAACTTTCGCCTCCTTTAACTATCTGAATAATTTCTTTTATCTCACCATACATTTCTTTCATGTCGTCAGCATCTGCGGACTTGGGGCTGCAAATAGAGATGGATGGTGTCACGAATACATACAATTTGAGTAAGCTTTTTCCGACAATTTTTAGTCTACTTATCTCCAAGAGGATCTTCATAGGGGATACTTAATCCAGAGTTTCTCCAAAGTAAGCAAAAGGGCTTACGTAAGTACTTTGAGCGTTAAATCAACAAAACAAGGTATTGGAGTAAGCCAAATTTCGCATATTGATATCTATATTATCCGTAAGGGAAAATTACCATCTAACACTCGTGAAAAACTGGTTACCGTACCGGAAACAGATTTAGAATATTTCCTTCCTGTACTTGATTCAATTGCTCCAATTCACGAAGATGAGAAAGACTAAGGTAATAACTATGTGCTTTCTGGTTCGCGAGGTAATGGGCATTCAAACAATGGCAATAATAATAACGAAACTCCGGCTGATACTGCTCTGCTTCATATCAAAATAACAGTCAATGGAACATGAATTATTGTGAAAATAACATTTGTCGAAGCAGGAAAGAACATCGATACAACCATGACAATCTAAACACAACAGATCAGAACAATAAAAATAGCCGTTTTAATTACAGGCAAAATGTTTCAGTCATTAGGTGCGACGATAATAGTACGTGTGGTCATTTTAGACCAGTAAATACCGAACAAGTGCAAGGTAAGGATATGCGACAGCGGAGTCAAGATATTCACAACAACGTTGACACACACTGACGAAGTAGGGAACACAATGTCAATATTGTTGAAGTAACAGAAACTGACAAAGCTATTTCAGTGTCTGCGCAAAACCAAAATCGACCACGCTGAGCCAGAATCGACCACGCTAAGCCCTTCCGCAATCGTGGACCGACACAGTGGGGGGCGGCAGACCATATGAGAACCTATATTTTTTATGGTATGATCATGAACAAGATATCTGCGATGAGCTGTGCATCGAAAGGCACCGTGTCCTTAAGTGACTGAAGAAATGGTACAAGCGATAGTCAAGGCTCAGATAGGTGAGATTCTTGGGGTCGTTGTGCTTGACATTGATGCATGTATAAATGTTGTACCTACGAGTTTATTTACTAAGATTAGAAAGGCTGTTCGTGTACCCACTCTTCCTGTGCAAAACTGTCAACTACTGAGTGCAGCGGATAACAAATCACAGGGTGTTAAAACAAAATTCACAGTCCTGTTGTTTGTTACGGTATAACGCTGTAATGTTTCCTTTCAGTAGTAGATAAATTCGTATAGGGGACAGAATTTGTGATATAACATGGAGCGAAAATAGGTGTGGCAAGCGTTATTTTCATGTTGCCAAACAAGAAATTTCTTTGAACTTAAATAAGAAGAAACAGAACCATATAAAATTTAGTCACAAAGTGAATTTGCAACTTGTTTGTACCGAAATATTATTTATAAACGAGCAGTGCGCAGACCCAGCTATGTATTTGCAGATCGATGTTCAGGCCACAGAGAAGAAAACAGAGGAATTTTCCTGCTTAACTCCACTACCAAAAGCTAACTATTTCAGATATTTTTACAATATTGGCCAGTGTCTGACAAAAGACCTTGGATTGTTGTCGGAGATGTGTACAAAACAGAAGCTTTTCCACACCAGACCTTTTGCCACTCATCCTGTGCTATACGTTGGGCAAAAAGAGAAGCTGTCAGAAGAGAAATTTTAGACCATATAATTTCTCCATCGGTAATACTTCCAGACAAAGGAGATATTGATGTAACCTAGCATTTCACTGCATCTCAAACAAAAATACAACTAGAAGCTTTCCTTGAGCTAGTGACATTTTTTGGAGATTTCGTGAGAATTCTGATTGCAAAACTTATTGCACAAGCAGTAGGAATTTCCGTCAACATGTCTGATTTGAAAAAGATATGCCTCCACTCTGTGAAAAGCCGAAGCCGTGGGTAGACAAAAGTCCTTATTCATATCTGGGTGGTGCAATAGCTTTGCATAGATGCAGCACGGCATTACTGTTCAGAAGCTGGCTCGCTACAAAATTCCAAAAAAAGTTCACTAGTACGATGGACGCTTTTAGATGTCTTTTTGTTTGAGGTACAGAAAACTGTTTGGTCACATCAAACTTTGCTTTGTCTGGAAGTATTCCTGATTGAGGAATAATGTGCCCTAAAAATTTAATTTAAATTTCGAACTTAAAAATTTAATTAACGCAAGCCCGAGCGCACCGCTACTTGCAGATTCTAAGGCCTTGGCCGGTTTGGCGCGGCCAGGCAGCTGACGCGTGGTGCATCCCTTTAGGGGACGAGACGCCATGTTTCCTCTGCTAAAGAGCTTTGTATTACCAGCTGTGAGACTGCAATGTACAACTACAGAATGGATCGCGTGTTTGACCCCGTCCAGGGCTGTTTGGATGTATTAAACCATAACAACAGTATTTATGATGTGCTTCTCTGTACTCTCCACCAATCACAACCTCGCGGTGTTGGCTAATAACATTCTACTGTATGTCTGTTGAGATAATAGTGATACATGCAAGCTGACTGCTGACTTTGATGCTTTCCTGGAAAAGAGAACCATCTGCCTTTATATCGACTTGCATCTACATTAAAGGATGACAAAGTGGATGGAGAGATCGGCTGAGGTAGTGTTGTAATCAGGTATGATTTAAAGGTAAACTGATAATGCAGTACAGAGAGAGGGAGATATTGCTGCAGCTCATTTATCGCTCATTTAACCATTTCTTCTGTTGTTCTCTCGGGGTGCATCATTTGTGTGGTAGATCCTAAATTCGACTCGTGTACAATTGTGTGTTCTGCGTGACTTAGAGGTCTGTCTACCTGTTATGGTTAACAGCAAACCTCTCCATACCACAATCGTCATAGGACTTCCAACTCATGTGTGATGAAACATGTCATTCGATGAGAAACCTGTTTTGTTACCCTCCTCTAGACGAGTGAAGATTTATGCGATCTACTCCATTCCCCAAGCTGCATCTTGGGTGTACATCTAGTCTTCAGTTTCATAAATACGGTGATTCTAAGTTGGCGGCAGGCGTTTGTGAGGTACTGCAATTCCTGTGTATACATCAGTCTGACAGGTGTCGTATTCACGGAGTTAGTGGCAGCATGGCACGTAAGTTCACATGTAGAACACCACTGCTATGCGTTTGCCTGTTTCCTCATAACAGGTGTTCTCCATTGCTCACAATCATTTTGTAGGGCTGATACGAGCATAGT
This sequence comes from Schistocerca serialis cubense, assembly GCF_023864345.2. Lineage (NCBI taxonomy): Eukaryota > Metazoa > Arthropoda > Insecta > Orthoptera > Acrididae > Schistocerca > Schistocerca serialis. Next base: position 916,779,550 of record NC_064641.1, on the reverse strand, counting down.
ATAACTTTTGAACCGTGATCGGGCGTGAATAATCGTGCATCCATTACAAAGGCTGTACGTTTTTTTCTTCGGTGTAGAAGGTAGTAGTTTTATCATCTTAATAAAGTTTGTCACCATGTGGAGTGGGATAGAAAACTTGCAGGATGTATGTATGCATGTCATATACAGGGCGTCTCACCTAATCTCCCACCTCAAATATCTCTGGAACAACAATAGATATTCAAAAACGGCTTTCACCAGCATGAACGTGCGACAGGGGCTTAGGAAACCAAATACTATGCGAAATTTTAAAACTTAAACAAATACTATTTTCAACACAAACTTGTGTATTTTTGAATGTAAACAGCCTATTATTTCGTATGCAATCAATAGCATGAAAAATCGCAAAAATAATGGAGTTGGTTGCATCGCAATACATCAATTACATCCTGAGAAATTGCGAAGCGAACTTGACGATTGAAATAAATGAAGCACACAGCTAGCGCACGTACTGAGACTCAAGCGTGCACCTTACGCTGCACATGTCAGGGGCTCACACATTGGGAAGGTATGCACAAACCACAAAAATAAACAAGTAACAAGGCCAACGCGTAGTTACGTCTTTCAAATTGTAAATGTATGTTTATTCTAGCGAAATGGCAACTAGAGCTGCAATTAGAGATAAAACCCTTGAATTCACTTTGCTAAACACATTTACTAGTGCCCTGTCGTCCACAGAAACTGTATTGTTCTGCATTATATCCAGCATAGAAAATACACCCACATCTTGACCAATGAAACCGTGTCACGTCAACGTATGTTCGAAGTGCCCTCCGTTTGCATCAATACTCGTTTGCAGACGGATAACGAGAGAGTGTCGCACAGATTGTGAAGTTTGTGCAGATATTTCCGCAGTAATACGGTGTCGCATATCCTCTACCGTCGTTGGGGGTTCTTGATACACTCTGTCTCTCACTGCGCCCCAGAGAAAGAAGTCTCTTGGCGTCAAGTCGGGGGACCGTGCTGACCACATCACCCATCAACCCATTTGGAAATGTCGCATCTAGAACATACGAGGGTTGCCCAGTAAATAATGCCCCATATTTTTTTTCTCCGAAATAAAAAATATTAGAAATGTGACACTTTAGGTGCGAGTTATTTGAAGTTTCCCGCGTGTGTACGCAAAGTTTAAATTTCCTCCGACAGAGAGCGGTGGTGTAGGAATGTTCTAAAATGGCGTCTGCAAGTGACATCCGTCAGAAACAACGTGCAGTGATTGAATTTCTCGTAGCAGAGGAAGAAACCGTGGGCAATATTCATAAACGCTTGTGCAACGTCTACGGAACATCTGCAGTCGATAGGAGTACTGTTGGTCGCTGGGCACAGAGGGTGAAAGCATCAGAGGGCGGTGCTGCGGAGCTCCGAGATTTGCCGCGGTCGGGAAGGCCTCCCACGGCTGTCACGCCTGACATGTTGCAGCGGGCTGATGTTCTCATTCGACGGGATCGACGCATTACGACTCGACAATTGGCACTGGAGTTGTCAGTAAGCAAAGGAAGTGTGGATGTGATTATCAATCAGCTTGGATACTCAAAAGTGTGTGCAAGATGGGTTCCTCGGTGTCTTCCTGTCGATCACAAATCCCAAAGAAAAGACATTTCTTTCGATTTGTTGCGACGCTTTCACGTTGACGGGGAGGCCTTTTTGTCACGGATTATGACAGGTGATGAAATTTGGGTGCATCATTTTGAGCCCGAAACAAAAAGACAATCGATGGAAAGGCGTCATGCTTATTCTCCACAGAAGAAAAAATTCAAAACAGTTCCTTCAGCCGGAAAAGTCATGATGACTGTGTTTTGGGATTGCGAGGGCGTAATTCTCATTGATGTGATGCCAAAAGGCAGTACCATTAATTCAGAGGCTTATGTCAAAACATTAGACAAACTTAAGCAGCGCTTCCGGCGCCTTAGGCGTCATGTTAACCCACAGGATGTTTTGATTCAGCATGATAACGCTCGTCCTCACACAAGTTTGAGGACTTGTGAACACATCGCGAAACTGGGTTGGATAGTGTTACCCCATCCACCCTACAGCCCCGATTTGGCTCCTTCAGACTTTCACTTGTTTGGGCCAATGAAGAATTTCATTCGTGGAAGACGTTTTGCCGAAGACGAAGAAGTGATTCACGAAGTGACAACCTGGCTCCGTAGGCAGAGTAAAGATTTTTACCGGCAGGGAATACACGCTCTTGTGTCTCGCTGGAAAAAGGCCGTCGAACAAGAAAGAGATTATGTGGAAAAATAAAGCAAGTAGACAAAACATCAGTCTTTCACATATGTAAATTTGATTGTTGTGGAATAAATACTTCTGGAGAAAAAAAATATGGGGCATTATTTACTGGGCAACCCTCGTATCTGGCAAGTTTTGCATTTTGTGCGAGACATCCATTATGTTGGAACCACATTGATAGACGACAAATGTAACCAGCCACAAGAAAACAGTTTTTAATGTTGCAACGTATGTAAATTACGTTGCAGAATGAGAGCAGTTCAGCAGACCCGATTACGTGCACTGAAGGTAGTGTGCCGTGGTGGTATTGGTATGTTTACGGCAGGATACAGGCGCCAGTAAGTACTACATGCGATGCATTACGTCAGAAACTGTGACGCCGCTGCTATCCTTTACAAGCCACATATTTCAGAATTTATGAGGTTTAGAAACGTGAAACCAAGTGTGTTACCACTAATTGTACCTCTAGATGCCATTTCGCAACAATAAACATTATGCGCAGGACATCCATCATTCCGGTACCGTATTATTTGACACATTATAAGAGGTGGACCGGTTCAAGTAAGGTACAGCTCAAGAAGGGGCTAAACTATTCCCCTTTAGGAGTGCCGTCAATGAAATATGGGCCAATGATGTATTGTCATACAATACCACACCATACATTAACACTCCAATGACGTAGTACGTCAATCACATCGCGATCACCGGCAGCGTGAGGTGCCCCCTTTAGAGTCTCAGGATGTGCGTTAGCTGTGTGCTTCATTTATTTCAAGCGTCAGCCTCGCTTTGCAATTTCTCGGGATGTAATTGACGTATTGCAATGGAACCAACGCCATTATTTTTGTGATTTTTCATGCTATTGATTGCATACGAAATAATAGGGGCTGTCCATTTAAAAATACACAAGTTTGTGTTGAAAATAGTATTTGTTTACGTTTTAAAATTTCGCATAGTATTTGGTTTCCTAAGCCCCTGCCGTACGTTCATGGTGGTGAAAACTGTTTTTGAATGTCTATTGTTGTTCCAGAGATATTTGAGGTGGCCGAGTTAGGTGAGACACCTCGTATATGTCCTGTATTAGAGTATTAAGAGAGTTGCACTCCGCATGAATAATATATGGGAATCCACCTGGCTTTAACATTGTTCCGTGTTTGAGGGCAGAACCATGTTGCCTTAGGAGTTCATGTGTTTATGTTCTACCAATATTTCTCTCTTACCTTCTTGTTCCTGACACCACACAGTAGAACAATACTTAAGAATTGATAGCGCAGTTGATTTACGAAAAATACTTCAAACGCCATCCGTATTGAGCTCCATGATGCATAAAACCACATGCTTTTCTTAACCACCTGTTATATCGTGATAGCACTCTCATATCTGCTGTACACCAATAAGCGATGCTAACCTCCTCGATATGCTCTCATCTGGAACGATCTTGATGCGCTTGAATCGGTGCTGTAAGTAAGTCTGGTGTGGAATACTTTTCGCTGAGCAGCAGTTACGGACTCGGCTCTCTCTGTTCCTTCACGAGAGGTGGAATGTAGTGCATATAGTAGCCTCCTGCTTGTTGTCAGCTGCAAATTATATCAGTGAGAGTGTTGCAAGGAGTCTGGCTCAAAAATTTTTTTTGTTGCAGTTAACTATTTCACAGCGTCGCCGGTTTAGATCCAGTCCAACTGTCTCGGTGGACAAGTGAGGGGAGACTCAAAGCAACGTCTGAATAACAGCCGAGCATAACACTTTGAAGGTGTGGCGCCACCCTCCGACGGTGGGTCAGGGAATTTTTTTTCCCCCTTTATTGAATTTCGATTCCCCCCTGAGAGGGGCGGGCTGGCAGCAGCTTAGTACGCTGCTCTGCAGCCTACAGACTTTTTAAAACGTAAGAAGAAGATAAGAAACAATAAAAGCAGGCGATAAAACGGTGACTTAAATTGTAAAAACGGCGGATAGTTGTGGAAAGTTAAAACATAAAACATAGGGTTGGCAACGCTAATAAAATACACAGGAAGCAGACAGGTAACATAGCAGACAGACAATTAAAAAAACATGGCGACAGTCTGGTTTCTGTTCGCAAGAGATATAAAAATCACACCCAGCGACAGTATGATATCCGTTCGCAACACTTCGGAAAAGACACACAACACTGAACACTCACTGTAAACACTGCTCTAAAATGTCGGCAAAAAAAAAAAAGACACACCATAGCCAAGGGCGGATGAGGAGGGGAGGGGGGTCAACAAAAATCTGGGGAGATTTTTCAGTCTCTAACTTCATCCTAAAAATTCGCATAGGGAAAAATGGGCAACTGTAATCCTAAATTACGTACTATGATCGTGTGGTGTCACCGCCAGACACCACACTTGCTAGGTGGTAGCCTTTAAATCGGCCGCGGTCCGGTAGTATCCGTCGGACCCGCGTGTCGCCACTATCAGTGATTGCAGACCGAGTGCCGCCTCACGACAGGTATAGAGACGTCCTAGCACTCGCCCCAGTTGTACAGCCGACTTTGCTAGCGATGGTTCACTGACAAATTACGCTCTCATTTGCCGAGACGATAGTTAGCATAGCCTTCAGCTACGTCATTTGCTACGACCTAGCAAGGCGCCATTATCATTTGCTATTTATCTTGTGATGCATGTACCGTCAGACCGATGTTCACCAATTATGGATTAAAGTTAAGTATTCCAGTTGCTACGTACCTGTTTTGCTAGTCTCTATTCCTTTAACTGTTCCAGACTTCACGCCAGCCTGCGTGAGCTTAAACGCGTGCCTTTTGGCTTCCTCCTAGTGACTTGGCTGTCTTGCCAAGTCACAACAGATCGAAGTTCTAGAAATATGTAAATCAGTAATGCCCCACATTTTTTAAAAAGCCATTAATATACATTGACAAATGTCCTTGTTGGTGCTTCACATCTGATGTTTGTTCTGTGCGCCCGTGAAGTTTCGAACCGTTCTGACAGATGGCAGAGCCGTAGTACAGCGTATGATTCACGTTACAAGCAGCGTGCTGTTACTGAATTCTTGTGTGCAGAAAAAGAAACCGTGGTGAACATCCATAAAAATTTGTGTGCAGTGTACGGCGTTGCTGCAGCTGATAGTAGTGCAGTTCAAAAAAAATGGTTCAAATGGCTCTGAGCACTATGGGACTCAACTGCTGAGGTCATTAGTCCCCTAGAACTTAGAACTACTTAAACCTAACTAACCTAAGGACATCACAAACATCCATGCCCGAGGCAGGATTCGAACCTGCGACCGTAGCGGTCTTGCGGTTCCACACTGCAGCGCCTTTAACCGCACGGCCACTTCGGCCGGCCAGTAGTGCAGTTGGGCGACGGGTAAAAGAAGATACAGCCTCAGGAAATGCAGAAACTGGCTCTGCAGTTGTCGGTCAGCATTGGAAGTGCACCTGCAATGATCGAGACTCTTGGACATTGTAAGAGGTGCTCACGATGGGTTCCACGAATGCTCACAGCGGACCACAAGATTCAAAGAAAGGCCATTTCATCTGAAGTGTTGATGCTTAAAGATGCTCTATGGGGAACACACTTTGAAAATGACGAGAGTGTCGGTCATGCAGTGAAAACATGGCTACACCGACAGAACAAGAGCTTTTACCAGCAGAGAATACATGCTCTTCCACAAAAGCCATAGAATGTGATGGAGACAATGTAGAAAAATAGGACATGGACAAGACATGCTGATGTACTCGTATATTGTCAGTAAACTGTGATTCTTAACAATAAATATGTTCGGGGGAAAAAAATTTTGGGCATTATTTATTGAACGAACCTTATATATATATATATATATATATATATATATATATATATATATATATATATACGCTGTTGAATACCACATAATGATTGACTCACATCACTTGTTTGGCATACAGAGAGACTCTTGGTAGGAGCAACATCTTGCTGGGATGGCCAGTACTCAAACAGTGATAGTGTACATGACTGCAGTATGGGAATCAATCGAAACGAAACACCGAGACATTTGCTACCCCATCACTGTGAAAGATATTAAATATAGAGGTCATCATCTTCGGATAGTCAGACAAGTGTGCGGAAACGCTCTACAGTGCCACAAAACTCTGCCCGTTTCCATGTGTTGTGATGCCTTCTGCATTTCTGTCAATAAGGAACACAGCTTCTGTGTTTTATTTCAATCATCCCATGTGTTGTGGGAGCAGCAGCATAATTGACCCTGTGTGATATCGATATCCAGTTTTCTGTGAGAGCCAATGGATCGAAACTAGTTAACGTCAGTTTAGCAGCTGACACAGACCTTGAAGTCATGGTGGAAAAACGAAATGTACGGCAGTGTGCAAAGCTGTGGTGTGAATTACAGAAGAAAACACAATACATCAAAAAACAACACAGGGACCCTCTCTTGCTACTGATAGTTTGTGGCATATGGTCCTCATACAGTACAGGTGACGGAACTTTACACTGGTCTGTGCAAACGACTTCGATTACTGACTTGCTGCTCCACTAGACCAGTACATGTATATGTAATGGAATCACATGCAGACAGTATTTGTTCCCTGATATATCAGAAGAGAGAAAGATGTGTTAAAATTTTGTGTTATCTACCTGGTGACATTAGTGGAATTTTTATAGTTTTTAGTTTTTCTCTGTTGGATGGTACAAAATAACGATGAGAGAGAGACTGTTTGTGTGGCAGACATGAATGCTCCCTGAGCGACACAGATCTCCTTTGGGCTACAGTATCTGTATGTAGTTTGGTAGTTTGGAGACTAACTGCAGTGCAGTAGCAAAATCATTGCTCTTCTTCCAGTTCCTATATGATCTGGTGTCTTCCTAATTTTCCTGGTAAGGAACACCATTGCAACTGCTCACAATCTTGTGTGTCAGGAGAAAGATTCGTTTGGTGCTTACACGTATACGCGGTTCTCGGAGCTACTACATGTCCCCATTTTCACCGAGTGGTAAAAACGCAGTCCAGTTGTATTAACTCAGCTCACCCTGTTTCTCTACAGGTTGCAGAAGGTGGTAGATATGGTGCTCTCCGAGTTCTGCGCAGTTCCGATTTAAACTGGCATGATCACGGGAACAGAGCTGCAGGGAGGACAGAGCAGTGACCAAGGAACAGATACGGGACGCAAAGGGACAATTTAAGAACACGTTGGGGTTCTGCTGTATAAAGTCCTTAGCAGATGGTTTCGAAAAAGATGACTCCATTCGAGAGAGGAGAGTACCACAAATATGATTCACTAGTGGCTGTATTAATTAAAAGACATCTCCATAGGATCCAACGCAAAGATATGTTTGAATGAGAAAACTTGATTCCAAATCGCAGACAGCTTATCTACCAGAAGGTGTAGCACAATACATCTGGAAAACCAGTTTATTGGTCATAGGACTTTGTACATTTCTTATGACCTCAATCTAGCACTGCATTTTTTTTAAAGTGATTCGTCACATAGCACACCGTCTACTACATGTGATCATTCTCAGTCATCATCTTCCCTAGCCTGCAACCCAGTGGATATACCGTAGAACCTCTATTACACTCCCTACACGGCATCGAGATAGAATGCGTTACAAATGCTGTTTATTAGCGTGTGAAGTATCTGGCGGTGGCACGAGAAAGCTGCAAGTATCGGGTTAGTACCGCGTTACTTAGCCGAATCACTTTCTAAATTCGCTGAGAAGTCTGATTGTATTACTAGCTTACACTACCGCTGACGTGCGCAAGCGCTTTCGGTCTGTTAATATACACTCCAGCGATCACCATCTACATTCAATATTGTGGTATTTGTGTGGAAGACCACTTTATTTGGAAACAATACCATACGTAGATTTTACAAAGCTTGTATAGTTTTTAATATGGATATCGTTAGCGATACTTGTGTGCGCCTGTGGAATGAAGACAGCTTTTTATGCAGGGAGACAGTAACATAGTCGTTGCAATCGTCTTTTTAATAGCTAGTCACTTACAAGACTGTTACGTCTCTTAGTAAGATACACTAGTACCACTCAAAAGAAAAGCAAATGAGGCTTGTCCAACCATCGTGAATTTTCGTTCAATAATGTTTGGTTGCACCAGCATCCAGATATTGGTGAAGCATTATACTTAGTAGGAGAGATGTGAGATAGATTCGCTGAAATCGCCAGGCTTATGAGTTTACTCTGTCCCGTGTACCGCCATGTGCAAGGAAAATTGCTTTCTCCAGTCATAAGAGAGGTATGAATTGACGTGGAAGTTTTCGATTTCAGCGCATCGATGAAAGATTTTACGTGGAAAACTGTGTCCAGTCACAAGAATGGTACAGATACTGGTATTTCCAGAGCCATAGTCCTCACGAGGTGGTATTTCCAATACTTCGCTCATTGTCGAATGTCGCCATATTGGCGCTATCATCGTAATATTCAATTGTAATTGCACTGATAAATATATGGCTGGTTTCCCAGACGATTCTGCCTGGCGTGCCGGTGCGTGGCAGAGGTAGCCATTAACGAGAACAAATTGACATTGCCAGCTTACGGCGGGAGCCATCACTGAGACGCCCAAACTGCAGACGCGGGGTGCAAGAATGCAGCTACCCTAACCGTGTCGCTCTCGAAGTCGGTGAGCAGCAAACTAATACTCAATATGTATTGGATAGCCTTCGCGATCGCGTGTGTTGCAAGAATTCTCTGCGGAAATTTGGGAAGATTCAATACGGCGAGTGTTTGCGACTGGACAGTTATTCTCTCCCATGTAAATTGATTGGCTGATTGCTTGTGCTGCCATTCTACACATTTCCGATCTTTACTTCGTTGTGAGAGCATCGACTGTGATATGTATTGTGTGGTGTCACCGCCAGACACCACACTTGCTAGGTGGTAGTCTTTAAATCGGCCGCGGTCCGTTAGTATACGTCGGACCCGCGTGTCGCCACTATCAGTGATTGCAGACCGAGCGCCGCCACACGGCAGGTCTAGAGACACTTCCTAGCACTCGCCCCAGTTGTACAGCCGACTTTGCTAGCGATGGTTCACTGACAAATTACGCTCTCATTTGCCGAGACGATAGTTAGCATAGCCTTCAGCTACGTCATTTGCTACGACCTAGCAAGGCGCCATTACCAGTACTATTAATGCTGTAAACATTGTACCGTCAACAGCGATGTTCATCAATTATGGATTAAAGTTAAGTATTCTACCAGTTACCCCCTTTTTCTGAAGTCTCATTGCCTTGTCCTGTTCCAGACCTCACGCCAGCCTGCGTGAGCTTAAACGCGTGCCTATCGGCTTCTTCATAGTGGCTTGGCTGTCTTGCCAAGCCACAACATATTGTCTGAATCCAGATGGTGAAAAGCAGGTGCAAGAGACATTTACTGGTTCTCTAGACATGAGAAACACACACGATTATATGTATGATTTAGTTGTCTTTGTAAAGTAAAAGGATAGTTCGGAATGCGTTGTATCATTGACTTCGGTATCCGTTAAAAAATACGAATGAAACTACCAGTTTCCTCTATTTTTCGAGTTTTCACAGAAAGATCTTCGCAAATGAGACAAGTTTCTAATTATTCATAGGTTTGCAGCATGTCCCACATAATGACCTAGCTAAAGTTTCAGGTTTCTAGTGACATAATTTCCTCTCTTTATCTTCGGAATTACACTGTGCGAGCGATTGGTAGGACATTGCTATGTGGTTGGTATCGAGAAATATCGTGTAGCTGGTATGATATTCTGGCAAACCATGTGAAAATACATATGCTCTTGCAATCCAAGAGTCTGGAGATGATCGCAAGTCGTTGCAGAAACCACGGCAGCAAGCAGGCCATATCGGAAACAGAACCGTCCGCAGGCGCCTTTCTGCCAGGGGAACCAGACCAGACTTCGGACAGTGAGTGCTGTCCGTGGAGGCCAGCGTGTGCGGAGGCAGTTGCCCCGTTGCCGTTGGCTACGGTGGACGACCAACCAACCTCACGGGAAGTAATGCTGCGACTATATATGATGCATGTACTTACGTTTTTTGGGATCTGCCTGTCTTTGCGGTAGATGTACTAGTGTGTGTGGTCGATAGCTACATGCAAGATACAGAAGTGATGAATTTTCATGATGCAGGATACGAACAGTGTTTACTACATCAATATGATATGGTGGTACAATCATTTGTGGTGAGATAGCCTGACTGGAGATCGCTTTCAGGCCAAAAAATTCAAGCTTCCCTCCACAGTAGCAGAGCAGTGTCTTTGGCGATAGTTTCCGTATTTCATGATCTGTAGACGACTTTTGCAGGGTTTACCTGCCAGTACAATAGACTACTGTGTGTTTTTCGACCTGTGCAAAATAGTATGACGCTGAAATTCTAGTAATTTGTCCGTCTGCAGAAAGTGGCGGACAGTTTTCCCACACCGGCAGCAGCAATGTGAGGGGTAAATTCAGTGAGAACCAATCAGAATGCTCCATTCACATGACGTTTCATGACTTCAGAAAGTCACAAGGTATCCTTTGTGCTGGTTCGAACAAGACAATGAAAAGGTATCTGCAGAACATTCTGTGACGTCTGAGGCTCACGTGATAACCTCTTTGTTCGAGTGTTCACAGACAAGTCCAAGTAGACCAGCCTGCTCTGGTTCAGACAGGCAGAATGCTGTCACCCAACCGTCATTGTGGCTTTAGAGCATCTCCAGACCAGCAGTTGTAGGACATCGAAAATGCACCAAAAATTCCAACTATTGTCATACTCTTTTAGATATGTACTTGTTCCGATTTTCACGTCTGTACTTATTTTTATTTATTTATTTATTTATTAATTCGTCAAGTACCGTAGGACCAAATTGAGGAGCAAATCTCCAAGATCATGGAACGTGTCAGTACATGAATTACAATATAAACGTAATAACAGATAAAAATAAATGTTCATGAACCTTTAAAAAGTCAGTCGATATGTTTAAGTAAACGCTATCAGCAATACAATAAGAACCAGCTTAATTTTTCAAGGAACTCCTCGACAGAATATAAGGAGTGACCCATGAGGACACTCTTCAGTTTCGATTTGAAAGCGCGTGGATTACTGTTAAGATTTTTGAATTCGAGTAGTAGCTTATTGAAAATGAATGCAGCAGTATGTTGCACACCTTTCTGCGCAAGAGTTAAGGAAATCCGATCCAAATGCAAGCTTGATTTCTGCCAAGTATTAACCGAGTGAAAGCTGCTTACTCTTGGGAATAACCTAATATTGGTAACAAGAAACGACAATAAGGAATATACGTATTGAGAGACCAATGTCAAAATACTCAGACTCGTGAACAGAGGTCGACAAGAGGTTCGTGAACTAACACCACTTATGTGCCCAAACCGCCCATTTCTGAGCCAAAAATATCCTTTTAGAATGAGAAGAGTAACCCCAAAATATAATACCACACGACAATAGCGAATGAAAATAAACGGAGAAGACTAATTTTCGTGTCGAACGATCACTCACTTCTGATACCGTTCGAATAGTAAAAATGGCAGTATTAAGTCTTTGAACAAGATCCTGAACGTGGGCTTTCCACGACTGCTTCTTATCTATCTGAACACCTAGAAATTTGAACTGTTCAGTTTCACTAATCATATGCCCATTCTGTGAAATTAAAACGTCAGGTTTTGTTGAATTGTGTGTTAGAAACTGTAAAAACTGAGTCTTACTGTGATTTAGCATTAGCTTATTTTCTATAAGCCATGAACTGAGGTCATGTACTGCACTATTTGAAACCGATCGAATGCTGCACACAACATGCTTTACTACCAAGCTAGTGTCATCAGCAAACATAAATATTTTAGAGTTACCTGTAATACTAGAGGGCATATGTATATAAGGAACAGGAGTGACCACAACAAATGGTTCAAATGGCTCTGAGCACTATGGGACTTAACTTCTAAGGTCATCTGTCCCCTAGAACTTAGAACTACTTAAACCTAGCTAACCTAAGGACATCACACACATCCATGCCCGAGGCAGGATTCAAACCTGCGACCGTAGCGGTCACGCGGTTCCGGACTGTAGTGCCTAGAACCGCTCGGCCATCCCGGCCGGCTGACCCCAACACTGATCCATGGCGCACCCCACTCAGACCCCACATCACAGCCGTTTTCAACATTGTGAATAATGACCTTTTGCTACCTGTTGTTAAAGTAAGAGGTGAACCAATAGTGAGCTGCTCCCCATATTCCGTAATGGTCCAAGTTCTGGAGCAATATTTTGTGATCAGCACAATCAAATGCCTTAGTTAAATCAAAAAATATGCCAAGCGTTCGAAACCTTTTCTTTAACTCATCCAGTATCTTACAGACAATAGAGAATATAGCATTTTCAGTTGTGAAACGACTTCTAAAGCCGAACTGTGAGGAACTCCTTGAGAAGCAACCAGCTGATCTGTTGCCTGGTAAAGGAAGCCTCTGAATTGTCAGATTATTTAAGTAGTGCTCTGATATACCAATAATTTCATAGTCAATATCTATAAGCAGTTCACTATCTCTAATACCTCTTATATTTTGACGAAATATTCTAATTCCCTCTCTACCTGGAAACGTTACATCCTCGGAAGGTGAGCCCTTAGTTACAGGGACTTCCTTTAAGCAGGTATACCTATCAGCTGACTTCAATCTAAAAAAGGTACACCTCTAACACCAACTACTACAGGAATTTTTCCATGACTAACACCACCACCACCAACTACCCTGTCATGTATAAGGTTAGCCAGCATCCCCTTCCCATACCTATTAAGGTGCAGGCCATGCCTAGTGAAACCTGATCTACTAAGAGACCCAACTGGTGCCACTGAGATGTGACCCATGCCCTCTGCCATCAGCGCCCTCCCTAGCCCCACGTTAATGCACCTAAAAGCCGCATTAACCTAAGCAACAGAACCTTCTTCTTTCTTCTAGACTTTGCGATTAACCTAGGCCTTCTAATTGCTGAGGACTGCTGCATGTTCCCTACATCTACAGCTACACGAGGCTCCCCTCCACTCAACTCTGACAGTTGGTCATGTCTGTTGCATGTACACAAAGTAAAACTGTCTGAATACCTCCTCTTCCTAGCTGCCTTCTTGCCAACTGCCAGTTCCCATTCACCACCACACTTCACCCTCCTCAACCTATCTAGTTCCTCCTTTGCCGACTGCAACTGCACCTGAATGGCACAGATCTTACGATCCTGCTCCTCTATCAGCTTATTTCTACTACATATTCTGCATTCCCAGGAAAGGGTGCGGGGCAAAATCAGGACATGCGGGGACCAAGCAGCAATCGGTATTGTAATTGTAAACTGTCGAAGCTGCGTTGGTAAAGTACTGGAACTTCATTTCCTGATAGAAAGCACCGAAGCTGAAATCGTTATAGGTACGGAAAGCTGGCTGAAGCCAGAGATAAAATCTGCTGAAATTTACACAAAGGCTCAGATGGTGTTTAGAAAGGGTAGATTGCGTGCAACCGGTGGTGGCGTGTTTGTCGCTGTTAGTAGTAGTTTATCCTGTTGTAAAATAGAAGTTGATAGTTCTTGTGAATTATTATAAGTGGAGGCTATACTCAACAACAGAGCGAAGTTAATAATTGGCTCCTTTTACCGACCTCCCGACTCAGCAACATTTATGACAGAACAACAACACATAAATTTCCTCAGCATGTTATAGGCTTAGGTGGAGATTTCAATTTACCAGATATAGACTGGGACACTCAGATGTTTAGGACGGGTGGTAGAGACAGAGCATCGAGTGACATTATAGTGAGTGCACTATCAGAAAATTACCTCGAGCAATTAAACAGAGAACCGAATCGTGGAGATAACATCTTGGACCTACTGATAACAAACAGACACGAACTTTTCGACTCTGTATGTGCAGAACAGGGAATCAGTCATCATAAGGCCGTTGCAGCATCCCTGAATATGGAAGTAAATAGGAATATAAAAAAGGGAGGAAGGTTTATCTGTTTAGCAAGAGTAATAGAAGGCAGATTTCAGACTACCTAACAGATCAATACGAAAATTTCTGTTCCGACAATGACAATGTTGAGTGTTTAGGGAAAAAGTTCAAGGCAATCGTAAAATGCGTTTTACACAGGTACGTGCCGAGTAAAACTGTGAGAGACGGGAAAAACCCACCGTGGTTCAACAACAAAGTTAGGAAACTGCTGCGAAAGCAAAGAGCTTCACTGCACATTTAAGCGCAGCCAAAACCTCTCAGACGAACAGAAGCTAGACGATGTCAAAGTTAGCGTAAGGAAGGCTATGCGTGAAGCGTTCAGCGAATTCGAAATTAAAATTCTATTACCGACTTCACAGAAAATCCTAGGAAGTTCACGTCTTACGTTAAATCAGCAAGTGGCTCGAAACAGCATATCCAGACACTCCGGGATGATGAAGGCATTGAAACAGAGGATGACACGCGTAAAGCTGAATTACTAAACACCTTTTTCCAAAGCTGTTTCACAGAGGAAGACCGCACTGCAGTTCCTTCTCTAAATCCTCACACAAACGCAAAAATGGCTCACATCGAAATAAGTGTCCAAGAAATAGAAAAGCAACTGAAATCACTCAACAGAGGAAAGTCCACTGGACCTGACGGGATATTAGTTCGATTCTACACAGAGTACGCGAAAGAACTTGCCCCCTTTCTAACAGCCGTGTACCGCAAGTTTCTAGAGGAACGGAAGGTTCCAAATGATTGGAAAAGATCACGGGTAGTTCCAGTTTTCAAGAAGGGTCGTCTACCAGATGCGCAACACTATAGGCCTATATCTCTGATGTCAATCTGTTGTAGAATTTTAGAACATGTTTTTTGCTCGCGTATCATGTCATTTCTGGAAACCCAGAATCTACTCCGTAAGAATCAACAGGGATTCCGGAAACAGCGATCGTGAGAGACCCAACTCGCTTTATTTGCTTATGAGACTCAGAAAATATAAGATACAGGCTCCCTGGTAGATACCATTTTCCTTGACTTCAGGAAGGCGTTCTATACAGTTCCGCACTGTCGTCTGAGGAACGAAGTAAGAGCCTACGGAATATCAGACCAGCTATGTGGCTGGATTGAAGAGTTTTTAGCAAACAGAACACAGCGTGTTGTTCTCAATGGAGAGACGTCTACAGACAAAGTAACCTCTGGGGTGCCACAGGGGAGTGTTATGGGACCATTGCTTTTCACAATATATATAAATGACCTAGTAGATAGTGTCGGAGGTTCCATGCGGCTTTTCGCGGATGATGCTGTAGTATACAGAGAAGTTGCTGCATTAGAAAACTGCTGCGAAATGCAGAAAGATCCGTAGCGGATAGGCACTTGGTGCAGGGAGTGGCAACTGACCCTTAACATAGACAAATGTAATGTATTGCGAATACATAGAAAGAAGGATCCTTTATTGTATGATTATATGATAGCGGAACAAACACTGGTAGCAGATACTTCCGTAAAACATCTGGGAGTATGCGTGCGGAACGATTTGAAGTGGAATGACCATATAAAATTAATTGGTGGTAGGGTGGGTGCCAGGCTGAGATTCATTGGGAGAGTCCTTAGAAAATCTAGTCAATCAACAAAGGAGGTGGCTTACAAAACACTCGTTTGACCTATACTTGAGTATTGCCTATCAGTGTGGCATCCGTACCGGGTAGGGTTGGCAGAGGAGATACAGAAAATCCAAAGAAGAGCGGCGCGTTTCGTCACAGGGTTATTTGGTAATCGTGATTGCGTTACAGAGATGTTTAGCAAGCTCAAGTGGCAGACTCTGCAAGAGAGGCGCTCTGCATCGCGGTGTAGCTTACTGTCCAGGTTTCGAGAGGGTGCGTTTCTGGATGAGGTATCGAATATATTGCTTCCCCCTACTTATACATCTCGAGGAGTGTAAAATTAGAGAGATTCGAGCGCGCACGGAGGCTTTCCAGCAGTCGTTCTTCCCGCGAACCATACGCGACTGGAACAGGAAAGGGAGGTAATGACAGGGGCACGTAAAGTGCCTTCCGCCACACACCGTTGGGTGGCTTGCGGAGTATAAATGTAAATGAAGGATCTCACTAAAATGACCACTGGCTTCCCCACTGAATTCCCCCCAATGAAAATACTTTGAACAAATCCCACACTGTAACGCACTACTCTCAAACCTACGACAGAGCCCACACTTCTCACTCATGGAAAAATTTTACAGTTACTGAAAAAATTATACGTCTACGTTACCAAAGTTCAGTTAACCAGTAGAATTATTTAAGAACTAACAATAATGGTCTCTTAATTCTCTGCCTATTAAGGAAGCAACTACTCGTATTAATACTGCTATACCACAGCTAATACCAATACCAACAAAATTTCACAAAATTATTAGCTAAGCCAAAAAATTCAAACACCACTGGAACACTAAACGAAGTCAAGACAATGAATGAAAGTTTTACTGAATTTTCATTAGAAACAATAATAAACGTCAGTTGAAAACTGCACGGAATTTACTAAACGACTTCGACGCGCAGAATACTGTAAAAAACACAGCGAGCGAATGATTTCAAAAGTTTATTAAACCGTTATTTCGCCACAAACGGCTGAAAACTATTAATTTTAATAACTGTATTACAGAGCACAAATAAGTTTGTCAGTACTTAGTTTTATAACCGCTAGAGCTGCAGTGCACGCTGCAAAATGTAAACACACTACTGATGCGCGAGGCTCAGACGAACGACACAAGCACACTCACAAATAATAGACCACTCGAGTCAATAACACAGGAATAAAGACTGAGATTGATGAAAATCCACTAATAAGTTACTTTTACGGCAAATATTAACACAAATAAACTTTACAATAAGTAAATGAAGTCTAAAATTTTATAAAATATTAACGAGCAATTTCAAGAGCAGTGCAGCACACGTGACGTCACACCAAGCACACCAGTGTGCTTCGGGAAGTGAGGAAAATAAAAAAAACAAGAGCTTTAACATTCCTGACTCCAGCAACAAATATAAACTAAGCTCACTCAGCGTTTCAGAAAAGTGATGAACACCACAGCAGCTGTAGGATTCAGTGCTTGAAGACAAGCAGTTAAAACTCAAAAAGCGGTGGGTGTCCTATTTAGAGCTATAGATATATTTATTTCGACTTCCAAATGCCGTTGTTGTGGCTTGTAAAAGCGGATATTGCAACTGATACCTGCTTCAGGATCATTAAGTTGATTTGTGATTGATGAACCATTTCTCATTTACATAATTTAGAAAGTAAATATTCATGTAGTTCCAGGGTCTGGAGACGGTCGCAGCACCAACTACAGCTCTCACAGTGCTTTGTGTGCAAGTGTGTTTCGAGTAGCAGTCTTGTGATAAATATTCAATTTGTGAAGCGAAGTGTTTAATTAAATTCACTATGGCAGTATTTGCAGAGTTCTGTGACATCTTCAAAATATATATGTGACAATATTCTACACACTGCTTAAACACCAGGTTTAATAACTCCTGAGGAAGTTAGTCTTTAACGAAAAAGTGCCACAAAGAACGAAAGTGCACCAGGGATGAGGTATTTCCAATGCGACAGGGAGTGCTATGCACGACCCCTATTGTTGCGAGTGGCCGGTGTGGAGTGACCCAGCGCATCACTCCTTATGGCATCCACCACGGAATACGCGCAAAAAAGTTTTTCAGATATGTTTAGCGTGAAATATGACAGTGAAATTATGTGGTTATTTTCGTTGTTGGAGTAAAAAAAAGTACTGCAATTGTTTAACATCGTCTAAATTGCTTAAGCACCAGCCCCAATTTCGAGGTGTATTGCGATTTCAGAAATAAATAAACAATATACTTGAACAAATTGTTTAAACAATGTCTTGTGCAAACTATAATAGCCTACTGACGTGAGGTCCTCCCAGTCCAGCAGCTCGATGCAGACTGATCGAATTCCCCACCGTTTTTTCCCTGGGCTGCCATCATGAGTTACATGATGGGAGGGCGGGGCGGGCGGGGGGGTGGAGCTCTGGGGGGGTGGGGTGGAAGGGCCAACAATGCCCTCTGCCGGTGGTGATGAGAAGTAGGTCAGTTGATGTCCGAACCTCAATATCAATACACTGGATGGATCGACTGTCTAGTGCTTGATCAATGGCAATTCAGATGGTTTGAATAAACAATATATTGCACTGCATAAAAAATAAAGATTTATCTATGTCCTATCCAGCAGCCCAGCACAGAATGAGTCCTTTTGCTGCCATTTTCCAGAAGGGAGAGGGGAAAGGGTTGAGTAGCTTAGTTGAGGTAGAGCAATTGATCTATTTTCCCCCTATATTTGAATTTCCCATCATGTCGTCAGTGCGATGTTGCCATATCTATGGCCACTATCTTCAATAAATCTGTCAACAAGGCTGAGTGGTGTTATTCCCCCTTTGCCCTACTACTGATTGACACACAGATTTGCAGCCAGGGCGTGTGAGATAACCACGAGAACGCTCCTGCTGACATACATAATTGCACCCAAGCAAGGTGAAGGACCACAGTGTCTAGCACACAAACAGCTTGGCTGCAGGCCCTCAGCTGACTCTCTCATAACCAACATATGGGCTGTCAATGACACCGAGGCAGAATGAGCTTTCATCAGAAAACACAACAGACTGTCTCGCTGTCCTCAAATGCACTCTCGCTTGACACCACTCAAATCGCAAATGACGGTGGTTTGGGGCCAGTGGAACGCACACTACAGGGCTTCTGGCTGGGAGCTGTTCTTGATATAACCGATGTTACAGTTATGTCACTGTGCTGCCAACTGTTGCTCAGGCAACACTATGCACCAAAGCCATACGCCGAACACAGTGGTCTTCCCTCTCGGTAGCGCCACATGGTCGTTCGGAGTCCGGTCGTTTTGCGACTGTACATTCTTGTCACCATCTCTGCCAGCTGTCATGTGCAGTGGGTGTATTCCTGCCAAGTTCAAATGTTCAAATGTGTGCGAAATCTTATCGGACTTAAACGCTAAGGTCATCAGTCCCTAAGTTTACACACTACTTAAGCTAAATTATGCTAAGGACAAACACACACACCCATGCCCGAGGGAGGACTCGAACCTCCACCGGGACCAGCCACACAGTCCACGATTGCAGCGCCTGAGACCGCTCGGCTAATCCCGCGCGTCTCCTGCCAAGTCTACCTGCAGTATCACAGATGGAACATCCAGCTTCTTATAGCCATATTACACGACACCATTCAAACTCAGTGACTTGTTGATAATGGCGTCTTTGTCGCCTTGAAGGCATTCTTGACCAACATCAACGCATCACGTCCAGTCTCAAAGGTCTCTCATGACTGTTACAGCGTCTATTTAATGGAAACCTCATTGGAATTCTCATAGTGGTGCTGCAAGCGCCACTCTTATGCGACTGACACAAAATCTGAACAGATGTTATCTTTCGTATGTAGAAATACACCTGCTATTTTTCGTTCTTTCGTTTATGCCACACAGTTCGTCCTTGGTGCTGCGATTTTTTTCCCGGCACTGTATTTTCTTTGATCGCTGCATGTGGAATTATATTTTCCTATGACATAATAGTGCCTGGTAAATTTATTTCAGTCTTACATTAAGATTTTCTTACCCTGTCATAAGTGAACTGAATTTAGTTGAACACACGAAACTGTGACTCCTCTTGGAATTTATTTATTTTTAAATTATTTGTCTGTATATTTGTTCATCCAGGAAACATCTCACAATGATATACGATTTGTCTCATAATATACTACAGACAGAGAGGTCAAATATGTATACAAATAAAGTATATAAGCATGGTTTTACAAAAGTAGGACTGGTGATCGGCCGTTGTCTTGCTAAAGGAACCGTCCTGGCGACTGCCTAAAATTATTTAGGAAAACCTTAATCGCTATGGTGGATGGATCAAATTCCAACCTCTAGAATGTGTGGTCGGTGTCTTAATAACTGTACTACCTCATTCGGATGGTCCCTATTGTACACTGTTATTTTGACCATATGGAGTTTTCACCAAATACTTAGGTGTCGACCGACCGGAGTGGCGGAGCAGTTCTAGGCGCTACAGTCTGGAACCGCGCGACCGCTACGGTCGCAGGTTCGAATCCTGCCCAGGGAATGGATGTGTGTGATGTCCTTAGGTTGGTTAGGTTTAAGTAGTTCTAAGTTCTAGGGACTGATGACCTCAGAAGTTATGTCCCATAGTGCTCAGAGCCAATTGATCCATTTGAACTTAGGTGGCCAATTATATTTTTACCCTGTACGACTCTGAATTAAGCATACGTCTCCAGTCTATAAGACGATACTCAGCATTATTCTACTTGCATTTACTGTCGAGTTCGAGAGTGGGCAATATTGAAACTGGCTTGGAAGATATTTCATGCCCATTAAAATAGGCCGCCCAACTTACGCCATCTTAATCGAAGACCAGTTGGGTTGCCTATATCATGGTACATGAAATATTTTCTAGCCACTTTTAATCTTGCCCACCCTGCATAGACGTTTGGGATCTTCTGCGTATTCGTAATGATGTAGTGAGGGACAGATAACGTGTAATGAGACCTGATTATAAGGGTGTCTACTTTCATTAATTTCTTTGCCCTTATTACAGCATTCTATCGCGAAAGCAGTTTTACTGCTGCTAGACTCTTTTTTTAACTGAGCAGGCACAGAACTGTGTTTGAAATGAATTTCCACTTTATCTTTCGAACTTACGAAGCAACTTTATCAGTTACTGTGGCGCTACTATATTTAGAATGTAGAATACGGGAATGTGGAACGAGCACAGAATGTGCAACAAGACTTGACTAAGTGAAGGTATGAGATTAATGCTAGCCTTTTCAATTTCGCAATACAAGTCCACAAAGTATTTCGGAAATTCTGATTATCAACCGAAATATCAAACAGAGTTAAATAGGTAGATAATTTAGTTTGTTCAGTGACCTACTTTTCTTCTATTTGCTTTGCTTTGTTCTTTTTTCATCTTTTCATCAATGTTAGTTTCCGAACGTCAAAAATTGGATGCAACAAACCATGAGATTTATTAATGCATGTAAATGTTCGACGCGGTCGGGACGCGCCAAATGGGTAACGTACGCATGAATTATGCATCAGAAAAAAAAAAGGAACCGTGCGTTGCGCACATACGAGAATAAATCGAATGTAAAAGGGGCACGCCGTGCAGCAACGGCTCGTTTTAACACACTGCGCTGCGTGGCGTTATGCACGCACGAAATGGCTTGTCGGTGATCAGTTAACATCACAATTTAGTTGTTAAACGTACTGAAATGTCACGTAAGATATAAGGACAGATATCTAAAATTCCGTGGTAAAGAGACGGCGTTTAAGTAACGTCGAATGTGCATTCAGGGAGGCTGCGTAACTAAAACGTGTTCTCGTACTCGATGTCACGTACCGAGCCTGTGGACAAAGGGTTATTCAGGGGCTCGGGAGACCTTAGGTACACTGGTAGTCTACGTCAATGACGGCACGTTAATGAAGTTATTTTCATTTATATGTGCACTATTTCACCTATCAAGATTAGTGCCTAAAGGCCTCTCTTGCATCTAACGAGGCATCTTTAGGGAGTTAATTCTGCGATATGCATTGTACATAGGTAATATCTATAGTCATAATGTTACTAATAATCGTAATAGAAATGATATATGGTATTTCAGAAATGTTAGTCTTATTAACATTGTGTTAAGCAATATCCCCATTGCGTTTTTGTCAAATCTGGCTAATGACATACCACAGAAACGTATGGTAGCAGCAAAGACGAAATAAAAAATGGAGTAGAAGTTTAATGATCAAGGGAAGAGCGAGAAACAGCAAAGTTAGCAAATGATATGAAAGTAAGAAAACATAAATGCATTGGGATGAGAAAATCATGGATATTTTATAAAGGAAAAGATACTGTTCGCCGTCAGACTGAAGGAAAACAAATGCCGAGAGGCAAGTAAAGCCGATGATAACACAAACTGCATTCATCTCGTTCTGAAATCAGAGTCGTTTTGGAAAAGAAGGAAGTTACTAGGTTGTGTGTTCCAGAGTCGTACGGCCGGAATGGAGGACGAGAAGCCGAAACATTTACTGTTAGAGATATAGCCGAGGTGCTCGATCTTGTATTGCCGTTGTGTAATGATGATAGATACATTTAAAAAAGAATGGCGCACCACGATGGAATTATCCGAATGGAAATCGGTAGATGCGATGTACGTGCACAGACAAGCAAATGATTATAATTTCAGAAAAAAACTGGATGATTTATTAAACAGCACCACAAGCTGAGCTAGTCAATAATGCATTAGTCCATGTGAGGCCCTTGTGCAATCAATTATTCGGTTTGGTACTGATTAACAGTGTTGATGGATATTCTCCTGGGGTATATCGTACCAAATTCTGTCCAACTGACGCGTCAGATAATCAAAATCACGAGCCGGTTGGAGGGCGGCGCCCACAATGCGCCAAACTTCCCCAGTTGGGGAGAGATTTGGCGACACTGCTCGCCAAGGTCCGGTTTGGGAAGCACGAGGACAAGAGGTAGAAACTCTCTCCATGCACGAGTGAGCACTATCTTGCTGAAATGAAAGTCCAGGAGGGCTTGCCATGAAGGGCAAATAAACGGGAGTAGAATATTACCGACGTGTCGCTGTGCTGCGAAGGTCCCCAGATGACAACCGAATGGGTGCTGCTATGAAAAGAAATGTCAACCCAGACCATCACTCCCAGCTGTCGGTCCTTATCGCGGGCGACAATGAGGTTGGTATCTCACCGCTGTGCGGGGCTCCTACAGACACGATTTCCCTGGTCATCGGGGCTCAGTTCTAAGCGGGACTCACCACTGAAGACAATTCTATTTCAGTCAGTTAGATTCGAGGGCAAATGTTCTCGACAGCACTGCAAATTGACTTGTTGGTGTACAGATGTCAATGATAGTGGGCGCAGAGGGCGCGATGAAGTCAGTACCTTTCTGTCCGCCACATGTTAATGGAAATTGTGATCACTCAGGCACCATTTGCGCGTAGGATCGATGATGATGATGATGCCTCTCTGGCGACTGCTCAGTCCTCTCGTTGCGTCGTGACTCTAGGTCAATCGCTTCCTTCTCGACGCTGTGTTCGGCCACAGTTCACCCATTACTGTCAATATCTATGAATAGTGGCATGGCTCCTATCCAAATGTCGAACAATTCGCCAATTACTCCAACTGGTTTCTTTGAGTCCAACTACACGTCCCCTCTCAACTGCTACAATCTGTGTCTATTGCTCCCTTGCCTGTTGCGGTGCATAGTTATTGTCCAACTGAATACGCGGAATAAAATTTGCAGACTTTATGTCCTGGTATTGACATGTCCGATGTAAGAAGAGAGATAATTAGGACCCAAGTTGGCTCAAATGGCTCTGAGCACTATGGGACTCAACAGCTGTGGTCATAAGTCCCCTAGAACTTAGAACTACTTAATCCTAATTAACCTAAGGACATCACACACATCCATGCCCGAGGCAGGATTCGAACCTGCGACCGGAGCAGTCTCGCGGTTCCTGACTGAGCGCCTAGAACCGCTAGACCCCCGCGGCCGGCAGGACCCAAGTGACTAACAAGTAGCCCACACGGCAATAGGATTTTTGTCGCTTTTTATACTTATGGTGCTTGAAGAGAAGAACTCAGATATCAGTTTCCCAAAGCAGTTCGATGCAGCAGTCAAAAATTCTCGAGAAAATCGATTTTGCTATTTTCCGAGCAGCTTTAACTTACTAAAGCTATTACAAGTTTCAGATGGGCCATGTGGCCTTGTGGCAGAATGCTTGCATATTCTGTGGGCGACACCGGTTCGATTCCAAGTTGAGGTAAATTTTTAAACCAAGTATTTCCATTAAGCAAAAGATAAATTAATATTTAACTTTTTATAATTTAAACAAACTTTAATAAAACTCTTTGATAAAAAATCGGTAATAAAAAATTTATATTTCCAATGAAAACCAGTTTTTTGTGTGATATGCAACTAGAAACAACGAGACACAGTTTTTCAAAACAAATGAAAATTACACTGAGGCGAAAAAAGTCATGGGATAGCGGTATGCACATATGCAGATGGTGGTAGTGTGGGGTGTACAAGGTATAAAAGAGCAATACACTGGCGGAATTGTCATTTGTACTCAGGTGATTCGTGTGAAAAGGTGTCTGATTTGATTATGGCTGCACGAAGGGAGTTAACAGGCATGCGAAATGGTATTTAGAGCTAGATGCATGGGACATTCCATTTCGGAAATCGTTAGAGAATTCAATGTTCCAAGCTCCACAGCTTAAATAGTGTCCCGAGAATACCAAATTTGAGCCATTACCTCTCACCACGAACAATGCAGTGGTCGATGGGCTTCACTTAACGACCGAAAGCAGCGACGTTTGTGTAGAGTTGTCAGTGCTAACAGCCAAGCAATGTGGGATGTACGGCGAATGTATCTGTTAGGACAGTGCGGCGAAATTTGGCGTTAAATGACTATGGCAGCAGACGACCGAAGTGAGTGCCTTTGCTGAGAGCACGACATCGCCTGCAGTCCCTCTCCTCCTGGGCTCGTGATCATATCGGTTGGACCCTAGAGGACTGGAAAACCGTTTTCTGGTCAGATGAGTTCCGAGTTCAGTTGGTAAGGGCCGATGGTAGGGTTAGAGTGTGGCGCAAACTTCACGAAGCCACGGACCTAAGTTGTCAACAAGACATTGTGCAAGCCAGAGGTGGTTTCATAACGGTGTGGGCTGTCTTTATATGGAGTGGACTGGTTCTTCTGCTCAAACCGACCAGATCATTAACTGGAAAGCTTTATGTTCGGCTACTAGGAGACCATTTGCAGCCATTCATTGACCTTATGTTCCCAAACAACGATGGCATTTTTTACGGATGACAGTGCACCAAGTCACCAGCGCCAGTTGCTTGAGGCTTGCTGTGGTCATTTCGTGCGAATGATTTGTCCACAAAGATCGCAGGACGTGGATCCTATCGAACACTTATGGGACATAATCCAGAGGTCAATTCGTGTAAACAATCTTGGACTGGCAACACTTTCGCAATTATGGACGGCTATAGAGGTAGCTTGGCTCAGTATTTCTGCAGGAGACTTTCAACGACTGGTCGAATCCATGCCACGTCGAGCTGCGGCACTACGCCGGGCGAAAGGAGATCCATCACGATGTTAGGAGGCAATGTAATGTAATGTGTGTGAAATCTTATGGGGCTTGACTGCTAAGGTCATCAGTCCCTAAGCTTACACACTACTTAACCTAAATTATCCTAAGGACAAACACACACACCCGTGCCCGAGGGAGGAATCGTACCTCCGCTGGGACCAGCCGCACAGACCATGATTGTAACGCCCAAGACCGCTCGGCTCCCGCACGGCTATTAGGAGGTATCCTAAAACTTTTGTCACATCAATGTAGATATGTGTTAATTAGATTTTTTTAACTTTAATTTAAATGACGAAAGTATTCGAACTGAATGGCAAAAATGAAAAAAAATAATGGATGTAACAAGAGACGAAACAGCGATCCAATGATTACTAGCCTCGAGCGCTACCAACATTTTTCCATCTCTATGTGTTACATATCTCATGGAAATTCTCATAAAACATGCACCTTTATCTAACGAATTTACGTCGGCTAGAAATCGAACCTTGGACGGATACATGGCAGTAAGGCACAGAAACACGAGGTGCGTGGAAAAATTACGCTAGGTTTAGTGAATTAAAGAAGCTGGCAAAACCTCAAAGTGGATTTTATTGAGAATTTTAGAGTGCTGCATCGAACTGCTGGAGGTGATTGATGTTTGAGTTCCGAACTTCACGTACTATAAATATGAAAAAAAAACAAAATTCCGACTGCCTTGTGGTCTCTTTGTAAGAAGTCGATGAAGGAAACAGCGTGTGTAAACCACGTCGCCTATCCGAGCGCATTTACCCCAACTGAGCATATAGAAGACTGATGTCACCAAAGGTCTGGGTGTTACACCCACATTTTACGCCAGCATTCAGGGCTATCTCGAATTGCCTGCAACTGTCACTATTCGAACCGTGCTGAACTATACTAAGAAGGGAAGATTCGGCAGCACTAAAGACTAGTCTAATTGTTGTCTAATATATTTGTAAATATTTGGATTAGATGTATGCAAGAGAGAGAGAGACATTGTGCAAGATGCGACAGTTATTTCCTTTTGCTGCACCTCGTGAACCATATTCCGTAATTATATTTAGAGTTATAGCATTTCGTTCCCTTGTTCACAGGTTCAAATACGACCAGGCTTAGTCCATTTGTTCCCTACATAGACATCAGACCTAAAGCAGAAAAATTTTTGGCATTCCGTTGAATTTCGAGTATTATTAGAAGATGTTATGAGTTTAAAAACATGAGGCAATGTCACAAATTAATGAGGCCAGGAAACTTACAGACGCAAGAAATCGACTCTCTTTGAATATTGTTGTCTGGAAAATAGGAGCCAACGTCTAGTTGGATGGTTCCCAAAATTGTTTTGGGAAATTATTCTTCGTTGTGTAAAGTAGGAAAACGAATTATGCTTGCTCCGTCAGACACCGTAGTGCAAGCGTGGAATGCTGTCTGTACTCTTTGTTCACAGATGGAACAAAGGAAGAAAGTCTGCGTGTGCCTACACTTGATCTTCCCTGTCTTATCTTATACAGATAATCCGTACGCGTGATATACGTTGGAAAGTGTACAAATGATTCAAGTGATGTTTTGAATATGGGTTGTCTTCTTCCTCCATCTTTAGCTTTGTACTTTTCCTCCCGTATATTCCGTCTTTGTTTTACTGTGTTTCATTTCCCTTTCCTTAGTCGGACTACTTTGTGCCCATTTCCTTTCCTTCCTCATTTGGAAACCTCCGAATTCCAAACCTTTTCGCACAAACACGCCCTGTTCCATCAATTCTTCTTCTTTATGTAGTTTCTTTCCAAGTATTGCTCGAACTCTTGAATCCCACTAAATGGTTTCTTTCTGTGCCAAAGATATTTGAATGCTTTGAGTGCTTCAGTAGAGTGCTTCGGTAAAGTGCTTCGATAGTTAGGTTTTTGAATATCTGCATAATACTAGACACTGTTCATGCGTTTTCGTCAGGTTCTACAGTAGAGTTGTGCAGCACGGGCTGATAGTCCGTTTATCTGCATAGTTTAGTTTTCCATGGTCTTTGGTGTGGATAGGCACTGCGATTGTTGTGTGTGGATGCGAGCCAAGTTGGTGACACTTCGCTCTCAGCTCCAGGCTGTGATAGCTTCGATTACACAGCTTGAGGCTGCAGTGGGTGGGCACAACAGTTGTGGGCCGGCCCTGGGGATCCAACGGACATCCAGCGCGTCAGAATACTCCGATCGGTCCTCACCGGTGGCCTACCCAGTTACTGCTCGGACTGAGGGTGACCCCTCACCTGTGGTCGAGTGGAAGTTCGCCTCGGGCTGAAGCAGGTGGCGAAGACTTCCCAGTGGGCCACACGTAAGACCTCCCCGGTTTGTCTGAGAAACAGGTTCCAGGTGCTGTCTGTGGCTGACACTGTCGCTGAGCCAGATGCTGTCGCCTGTCCTGTTTCAGAGGAAACCACTCAGCCTGCAAGATCTGGGCAATTGCAGAGGGTGGGATTATTGGTAGTTGGTAGCTCCAACGTTAGGCGCGTTATGTGGCCCCTTAGGGACTTGGCTGACAGGAAGGGTAAGAAATCCAATGTGCACTCCGTGTGCATACCGGGTGGAGTCATTCCAGATTTGGGAACGGTCCTCCCAGATGCCATGCGGAGCACAGGGTGCAGCCAACTGCAGGTGGTGGCTCACGTCGGTACCAATGATGTGTGTCACTTTGGATCAGAAGAGATTCTCTCTGGTTTCGAGCGGCTAACAGAAGTAAAGGCTGCCAGTCTTGCTTGCAAGATGAATGCAGAGCATTTGCACACATTTGCAGCATAGTCGACAGGACCGTTTGCGGACCTCTCGTAGGGAGCCGAGTGGAGGGTCTGAATCAGAGGCTAAGACAGTTCTGCGACCGTGTAGGTTGCAGATTCGTCGACTTGCGCCAAAGGGTGGTTGGGTTTCGGGTTCTGCTGAATAGGATGGGTGTTCACTATACGCAGGAGGCTGCTCCACAGGTAGCAGGGGCTGTGTGGCGAGGACTGGGCGGTTTTTTAGGTTAGAGGATCTCGGGAAGACACAAGAAGGGCTTCAGTCACAAAGGATGCAGCCTGAACACAGGAAGAACTTAGATTCAGGAACCATTGGTATAACAGTTGTAAACTGTCGTAGCTGTGTTGGGAAAGTACCAGAACTCCAAGCGCTAATAGAAAGCACTCATGCTCAAATCGTTATAGGCACTGAAAGCTGGCTAAAGCCGGTTATAAGCTCAGCCGAAATTTTTGCGAAGAACCTAACGGTGTTCCGAAAGGACAGGCTAAACACGATCGGCGGAGGCGTGTTTGTTGCGTCAAAAGTAGTTTAACTTGACGCGAAATTGAAGTAGATACTTCCTGTGAGTTAGTGTGGGCAGAGGTCATTGTTGGCAACCAGAATAAAATAATAATTGAATCCTTTTACCGACTTCCCAATTCAGATGATACAGTTGCTGAAAGGCTCAAAGAAAACTTGAGTTTAATTTCAAACACGTACCCGAATCTTACGATAATACACTCCTGGAAATTGAAATAAGAACACCGTGAACTCATTGTCCCAGGAAGGGGAAACTTTATTGACACATTCCTGGGGTCAGATACATCACATGATCACACTGACAGAACCGCAGGCACATAGACACAGGCAACAGAGCATGCACAATCTCGGCACTAGTACAGTGTATATCCACCTTTCGCAGCAATGCAGGCTGCTGTTCTCCCATGGAGACGATCGTAGAGATGCTGGATGTAGTCCTGTGGAACGGCTTGCCATGCCATTTCCACCTGGCGCCTCAGTTGGACCAGCGTTCGTGCTGGACGTGCAGACCGCGTGAGACGACGCTTCATCCAGTCCCAAACATGCTCAATGGGGGACAGATCCGGAGATCTTGCTGGCCAGGGTAGTTGACTTACACCTTCTAGAGCACGTTGGGTGGCACGGGATACATGCGGACGTGCATTTTCCTGTTGGAACAGCAAGTTCCCTTGCCGGTCTAGGAATGGTAGAACGATGGGTTCGATGACGGTTTGGATGTACCGTGCACTATTCAGTGTCCCCTCGACGATCACCAGTGGTGTACGGCCAGTGTAGGAGATCGCTCCCCACACCATGATGCCGGGTGTTGGCCCTGTGTGCCTCGGTCGTATGCAGTCCCGATTGTGGCTCTCACCTGCACGGCGCCAAACACGCATACGACCATCATTGGCACCAAGGCAGAAGCGACTCTCATCGCTGAAGACGACACGTCTCCATTCGTCCCTCCATTCACGCCTGTCGCGACACCACTGGAGGCGGGCTGCACGATGTTGGGGCGTGAGCGGAAGACGGCCTAACGGTGTGCGGGACCGTAGCCCAGCTTCATGGAGACGGTTGCGAATGGTCCTCGCCGATACCCCAGGAGCAACAGTGTCCCTAATTTGCTGGGAAGTGGCGGTGCGGTCCCCTACGGCACTGCGTAGGATCCTACGGTCTTGGCGTGCATCCGTGCGTCGCTGCGGTCCGGTCCCAGGTCGACGGGCACGTGCACCTTCCGCCGACCACTGGCGACAACATCGATGTACTGTGGAGACCTCACGCCCCACGTGTTGAGCAATTCGGCGGTACGTCCACCCGGCCTCCCGCATGCCCACTATACGCCCTCGCTCAAAGTCCGTCAACTGCACATACGGTTCACGTCCACGCTGTCGCGGCATGCTACCAGTGTTAAAGACTGCGATGGAGCTCCGTATGCCACGGCAAACTGGCTGACACTGACGGCGGCGGTGCACAAATGCTGCGCAGCTAGCACCATTCGACGGCCAACACCGCGGTTCCTGGTGTGTCCGCTGTGCCGTGCGTGTGATCATTGCTTGTACAGCCCTCTCGCAGTGTCCGGAGCAAGTATGGTGGGTCTGACACACCGGTGTCAATGTGTTCTTTTTTCCATTTCCAGGAGTGTAGTTGGTGGTGACTTTAATTTATCCTCGATATTTTGACGAAAATATATGTTTAATTCCGGAGGTACGCATAAAATATCATCCGAAATTGTGCTAAACGCATTCTCTGAAAATTATCTCGAGCAATTAGTTCATGAGCCCTCGCGTATAGTAAACGGTTGTGAAAACACACTGGACCTCTTAGCAACAAATAATTCTGAGTTAATAACGAGCATCAAAACCGATTCAGGGATTAGTGAACACAGGGCTGTCGTAGCAAGATTGAATATTGTAATCCCCAAATCCTTGAAAAATAAGCAAAAAAATATACCTATTCAAAAAAAGCAGATAAAAATTCACTTGACGCCTTCCTGAGAGACAATCTCCACTCATTCCAGATTAATAATATAAGTGTAGACCAGATGTGGCTTAAATTCAAAGAAATTGTATCGGCAGCAATTGAGAGATTATACCAAATAAATTAACAAACGACGGAGCTGATCCACCTTGGTGCACAAAACGGGTTAGAACACTGTTGCAGAAACAACGAAACAAACATGCCAAATTTAAACAGACGCAAAATCCCCAAGATTGGTTATCTTTTACAGAAGCTCGAAATTTAGCGCGGACTTCAATGCAAGATGCTTATAATAGTTTTCACAACAAAACTTTGTCTGGAATCCTGGCAGAAAATCCAAAGCGATTCTGGTCGTATGTGAAGTACGTTAGCGGCAAGAAACGATCAATGCCTTCTCTGTTCGATAGCAATGGAGATACTATCGAAGACAGTGCTGCCAAAGCAGAGTTACTAAACACAGCCTTCCAAAAAGCCTTCACAGAAGAAGACGAAGTAAATATCCCAGGATTCGAATTGAGAACAGCTGCCAACATGAGTAACGTAGAAGTAAATATCCTCGGAGTAGTGTAGCAACTTAAAACACTTAATAAAAGCAAGTCTTCTGGTCCAGACTGTATACCAATTAGGTTCCTTTCGGAGTATGCTGATGCATTGGCTCCATAGTTAACAATCATATACAACCGTTCGCTCGACGAAAGATCCGTACCCAAAGACTGGAAAGTTGCACAGGTCACACCAATATTCAAGATAGGTAGTAGGGCTAATCCACTAAATTACAGGCCCATATCGTTATACGTAGCAGGATTATAGAACATATATTGTGTTCGAACATTATGAATTACCTCGAAGGAATCTGTCTATTGACACACAATCAACATGGTTTTAGAAAACATCGTTGTTGTGAAACACAACTAGGTCTTTATTCACATGAAGTGCTGAGTGTTATTGATAAGGGATTTCAGATCGATTCCGTATTTCTGGATTTCCGGAAGGCTTTCGACACTGTACTACACAAGCGGCTCGCAGTGAAATTGCGTGTTTATGGAGTATCGTCTCAGTTATGTGACTGGATCTGTGATTTCCTATCAGAGAGGTCACAGTTCGTTGTAATTAACGGAAAGTCATCGAGTAAAACAAAAATGATTTCTGGCGTTCCCAAAGGTAATGTTATAGGCCCTTTGCTGTTCCTTATCTATGTAAAGGATTTGGGAGACAATCTGAGCAGCCGTCTTCAGCTGTTTGCAGATAACGCTGTCGTTTATCGACTAATAAAGTCATCAGAAGATCAAAACAAACAGAAAAAGGATTTAGAAGAAATATAGAAATGGTGCGAAAAGTGGCAGTTGCCCTTAAATAACGAAAAGTGTGAGATCATCTACATGAGTGCTAAAACGAACTCGTTAAAATTCGGTTAAACGATAGATCAGTATAATATGAAAGCCGTAATTTCAAATAAATACCTAGGAATTACAATTACAAACAATTTAAATTGGAGGGAACTCATAGAAAATATTGTGGGGAAGGCTAACCAAAGACTGCGTTTAATACGCAGAACACTTAGAAAATGTAACAGACCTACTAAGGAGACTGCCTACACTACGCTTGTCCGTCCTCTTTTAGAATACTGTTGCGTGGTGTGGGATCCTTACCATATAGGAGTACATGGAAAAAGTTCAAAGAAAGGCAGCACGTTTTATATCATCTCGAAATATGGGAGAGAGTGTCACAGAAATGATACAGGATTTGGGATGGGCATCATTAAAAGAAAGGCGTTTTTCCTTGCGACGAAATCTTCTCACCAAATTCCAATTACCAACTTTCTCCTCCGAATGCGAAAATATTTTGTTGACACCTACTTACATAGGGAGGAACGATCACAAAGATAAAATAAGGGAAATCAGAGCTCGTACGGAAAGATATAGGTGTTCATTCTTCTCGCGCGCTATGCGAGACTGGAATAATAGAGAATTGTGAAGGTGGTTCGATGAACCCTCTGACAGGCACTTAAATGTGATTTGCAGAGTATCCATGTAGATGTAGATGTCATCAATTCTGTAAACACTCTAGAAGAACAACAATCACGTCATTGCTTCTGATACATTTTCTATATTCTCATAAATTACTTTGTACATCGTAACAGCCAAAAGTTTGAAGTTTTCGCAAGACCTAATGTTTTGTTCATAATTTTTCTTGTTGTTCAGGTTTATAATTCAGAACTAAGCATTAGCTGTTATTATAAAGTTATCTTGCTTTCACTGTTGTATTGTAGTGCCATGTTTTAAGAATTTGCCCCGCGGGGTAGCCGTGCGGTCTGAGGCGCCCCCCCTCCCCCGCGCCCCGCCCCCCCCCCCCCAGCCACAGCCCCTCCTGTCAGAGGTTCGAGACCTCCCTCGGGTATGGGTGTGTCTGTTGTCCTTGGCGTAAGGTAGTTTAAATTAAATTAAGCAGTGTGTAAGGCTAGGGACCGATGACCTCAGCAATTTTGTCTTATAGTAACTTAGCACAATTTTTTTTTCTAGAATTTTAGATAAGCATTTTGTTGTTTAAGATATTCATATTTCTGTTGTCACCTGCTTCCAACTTGGGTATCCTTTTTCCTAAAGCATACTTTTCTAAAACGTTTACTAGGAGTGTTTCCCCCAAATATTGGAACAGCTTTAGCTTTTAAGTTGGATCAACATCGGTTATTACAAATTTAACGACAAATGTAAATGTTCGTCATAGATTTTATTTCCACTTCAGACATTCGTAATGCTGACATGTTGGCTTTCTTTTCATGGACACTAACATGTATTGCTACACCTGTGAGACCATCAGAAAATACGGCAAAGTATCTGGAAACCTTAGGCAATTTATTGCAGCACCTTCATTATTTCATACCAACTTTAACGGTAATACAGGTTCTCTATATCTGACGAACAAGATTTCGAGAGAACAACTTCTCCTTGGTTCCAGGGAGTCCTGTTTAAATTAAAGCATGACTGTTACCATCGCAGTTTCTGTTCATCTGTACCGACCTTTCGCTGTACAACCTTCCTTTCAATTCCTTCGATGTCATTTGCCTGGTACACTTGGTGCAGAGAGCATTTCTGTGTTGTCTAGTAAATGTCAGTCCCTTCTACAGCTGCGCAGTATGTTCGTAGAATCTTCTCAACAAATCTGCGTTTTTCATTCACCGAGTGACGTGGACTCGCGTTCACAGGAAGGGCTCTTCAAATCTCCGTCTGCCTGTCCTGATCAGGCTTTCCATGGCTTCACTAAATCTATTAAGGCGAATGGTTCCTGTCAGAAGGATACGAGCCATATCTATTCCCATCCTTGTGCACTCTGGGAGTATGCTCCGTTTCTGATGACTTCTTTGTCGATAGAACGTTAAATTCTTATCTTCCTTCCTTCCATGTTTATGTCTTCTGTACGCCCTTGCCTTCAGATAGTTGCGCATCAAATGGACCACTTTTACAACCCCCCCCCCCCCCCCCAACCATCAACGATGTAAATGAGATCTGGCACATTTGTTTCCAATAGCATAAAAGTTAGCTATGAGAAACTGAAGCTTTTAGTAGGCTCACAGTATGGGCAAATGCAAAATATTAGATGGTTGTATAGCAAATTTTTCAAAATTTAAGGTGGCTTAGAACTGAAACTAGAATTTGGATCAGCTCCCAACTTTTGTGCTCAACACATTAAATTTTCGATACTGGGTCATTCACCATTTCGTGCTTCATGTTTTCAAAGATGAGAAATGTATCGCAACCAGTTTCCATACTCTCCAGGAGCTATGCAGAGTAGTATCTTTTTACCATTTCTGCCGTACTACAGCAGTTATTTGTCACTATTCTAGAAGTTAATAAAAAGTAACCATAGCAAAAAAATTCGTCAAT
Organism: Schistocerca serialis cubense; assembly: GCF_023864345.2. Taxonomy (NCBI): domain Eukaryota; kingdom Metazoa; phylum Arthropoda; class Insecta; order Orthoptera; family Acrididae; genus Schistocerca; species Schistocerca serialis. The sequence continues at coordinate 916,745,030 of NC_064641.1, read as the reverse complement.
TTATTGTGATGTTGATAAATATTCTTTACCCTCTTATCTTAATTTTTACTTCATTCCAAAGATTGGATGTCTTCGTGCCAGAAAGTTATCGCTTGTTTTAGAGCCCCTCTGTACAAGGAAAATGTGGGCTTGATAATACTACACTGGAACATTCGTAAATTGTTGCTGTGTTTAATGTTTGATAGAGTTTCGTAATTTTCTAATACTTTTATTTTTTGTTTAAATATGATCGTAACTAGGAAATAATGACACAATGTGTGTACCAAATAATATAGTGTATGCAAAAACAGAACTGGACCGGAAAGCATATCATGAACCTTAAGATAGGTCCGGTTTACATGAGGTAAGTTAGTTTATATATCTTAAAGGGCATAAAATATTTTCTATGGCAGTTTTATTTTGCGCACTATTTCGTGGAAAGTAGATAGCTCGCCACCATCTATTATCAACATTGCTTGTCCACATTTGAATTAATTTCTTACGAGGTGCAATGTATATTACGAAAGCAAATTTGGGCCGTGCGTGGCTCGTGATCCCGCCAATTATGTATTGTACAACCTGTTTTTAACGGACTTCCTGTTGTGACTTGGCAAGACAGCCAAGCCACTATGACCGGTAGCCGAAAGGCTTGCGTTTAAGCTCACGCAGGCTGGCGTGAGGTCTGGAACAGGACAATGTAATTAATATAACCAATAAGGTACGTTGCTGCTGGAATACTTAACTTTAATCCATAATTTGTGTACATCGGTCTGATGGTACAGGCATCACAAGATAAATAGCAATTGATAGTGGCGCCTTGCTAGGTCGTAGCAAATGACGTAGCTGAAGGCTATGCTAACTATCGTCTCGGCAAATGAGAGCGTAATTTGTCAGTGAACCATTGCTAGCAACGTCTGCTGTACAACTGGGGCGAGTGCTAGGAAGTCTCTGCCGTGTGGCGGCGCTCGGTCTGCAATCACTGACAGTGGCGACACGCGGGTCCGACGTATACTAGCGGACAGCGGCCGATTTAAAGGCTACCACCTAGCAAGTGTGGTGTCTGGCGGTGACACCACATTCTTCCCCCGCAAATCGGCGGACGGTTGTGGCATAAGGCTTCCGCCCGCCGTGGAGAGGACCCCATGTTGGTGTATGCGACGAGGTGGGGAGCCTAACAACAGGCGAGGCTGTGCCATCCGCACCCTGCCATTTGGCCCGAGGGGAGCTAGGAAACGCCTGAAAACCTAGTCCAGGCTGCACGCCAACATGCGGTGTACGCGCCCGTAGAGAGACAGGGGCCGAAGGGTCGACCTCCATCGGGTCGAAGAACCCGACGGGCGAAGACGACAGATAGTCCGGAGCGGGCAAGAGTTCCATGGCGGAGGACAACTGGTCACGGGAAGCGATCGGCGGCGCGTGACCCAGCGAGGCGCCCGGCGGTTGCAGCGACGCGTCCACTGCGGGCGTCGCCGGCGAGAGAACAGACGGCGGCGGCGGTGGCGGCGCGTCGCCATGTGGCAAAACGGAAGGCAGCGTCGGTAACACCTGGGGCTGAGGCGAGCCAGGAGATGGGTCCCCAGGGCGCTGACCGGACGGCACCATCGCTGAAAGCAGACGGGGAGCGGCAGATCCCGTGCTACGGCAGAGGCGCAGCTGATTGAGATGACTACGCACCTCACCAGAGGCCCCCAAAACCAGATACATAGCGCGGCCGAGGCAGCGAAGAATGCGCCCTTCGAGCCAACGCCGTGAACCTCGATAGTGGCGGTAGTAGACAACGTCGCCTGGGGCAAAAGCAGGTGGCTGCCGCTGCACAGGAACCGGATGCGGCGGATGTAGCAAAGACATCAAGGTTCGATGAGGGAGACCGTGAAGCAACTCAGCCGGCGAGCGACCATCTCGGGGCTGACAGCGATACGAGGACAAAAAGAGCAATAACGCGTCCTCCCGAGAATGCGACTCTTTCAACTTCAACATCTGTGACTTGAAAGTCCGGACCAAACGTTCAGCGGCACGGTTTGACTGTGGCGAAAACGGCGCGGACGTCAGATTTTGAATACCATTGGCCTTGCAGAATGACTGAAATTCTGCGGACATGAATTGTGGGCCATTGTCGGAAACAATAGTCTGTGGAAGACCTTCAATGCAAAAGATAGCGGATAGTGCTTGGATGGTGGCAGAAGACGTCGTGGAAGACATCCGGACAACAAAAGGAAAATTACTGAATGAATCGACCAGAACCAACCATCTAGCATTCCAGAAAGGACCAGCAAAATCGATGTGTAAGCGTAGCCAAGGGGAAGTGGCTTTTGGCCATGCAAAGAATTTCTGCGGTGGTGCGGATTGTTGTTCGGCACACGCCATGCAAGAAGAGCACATATTCGTAATCGCGGCATCGATGCCGAACCAAGTACAGTGCTGACGAGCAAGTTGTTTCGTTCTCACTATACCCCAATGTCCTTGGTGGAGAAGCCGTAAGACAGAGGACTGTAACGAACGTGGGACCACGACCCTGGACTGATCATTATCAGAATGCAACAGCAAAACACCACGTCGTACAAAAAGTCTCTCCTTGTGAGCAAAAAATCGGCGAACCAACGGATCCTCGATCCGTGACTTTGACAAGGGCCATTGCGTAGCAACAAAACGCAGAACGGTAGCAAGGACAGGGTCGGCAGCTGTAGCTGTAGCTACACGATGAAAATCAATCGGAAACGAGGCTACCACGTCATCGGCTTCCGAATCAATGAACTTGCAAGCAAGTTCGGAGGAATCGAATGCTCTATCCTCAGCAACAGGCAAACGGGACAACGCATCGGCGTTTCCGTGCTGAGCAGTGGACCGATACAAGATATCGTAGCGGTACTGCGAGAGGAAAATAGACCAGCGAATGAATTTCTGCGCTGTACGTGGAGGTACAGGCTTGGTCAGATGAAAAAGCGATGTCAAAGGTTTGTGGTCTGTGAGGATGGTAAAGTGACGACCATACAAGAAATCATGAAACTTTGTAACACCAAATAGGAGAGCCAATGCTTCTTTCTCGATCTGTGAATAATTTCTTTACGCAGACGAGAGCAATTTCGACGCAAAGGCAATAGGGCGATCGTGCGATCCATCTTTGTGCGCAAGCATCGATCCCGAAATCCGATGCATCCACCATCAACAAAAGGGGTTTCCGGGGATCGAATGGCGTAAGGCAAGTATTGGAAAGCAACGCCGATTTCAACAGGCGAAAGGCACGTTCGCATTCCGTCGTCCAGACGAACGGAACACCTTTACGGCGTAAGCGATGAAGCGGAGCTGAAATGGAAGAGGCGTGGCACACATATTTATGGTAGTAATTTATTTTTCCCAGCACACTCTGTAGCTGCTTCAAATTCTGCGGCGAAGGCAAGTCTTCTATGGCACGGAGGTGCTCTGGACTGGGATGTATGCCTTGGGCATTGAGTACCTGTCCCAGATAGGGTAAGTCACAAGCAAAAAACACACATTTGTCCTTCCGCAAGCGAATACCATTTTGTGGCAAGGCCTGAAATAATGTTCTGAGATTGGCTAAATGTTCTTCTTCCGTCTTCTCGGAGATCACAATATCGTCCAGATAGTTTACTGCAGTAGGGACCGACGCACAAACAGTTTGTAAATATTGCTGGAACAATGCAGGGGCGGATGGACACCCGAATGGCAGTCGTTTGAATCGGTACAAACCAAGATACGTGTTAACCACCAACACGCGCTGGGATGCTTCGTCCACCGGTATTTGCAAGTACACATCTGCTAGGTCCAACTTCGAAAAATATTCGTCAAAAAGATCTTCCGGGCGGGGTAAAGGAAAACTTGCAGTCACTAGTTGTGGATTTACTGTTGCCTTGAAGTCCACACAAAGCCTCAATTTTCCGGAAGGTTTTTGCAAAATTACTAAGGGTGATGCCCAGAGAGAAGCTTGCACACGTTCAATTACACCTTGTGATTCCACCTTGTGATTTGCGACCTCATCACGCAATGGGTGGGGAACATTGGGCGCTCTGAAAAATTTCGGTCGAGCGTTGACTTTCAGTTCCAAACGTGCTTTATAGTTCTTAGCGCAACCAAGGCACGGTGCAAAAATGTCCGCAAATTCTTCACATAGACGAGGAACACTGGCTGAAGGCACAGTCTGGTTCATGGGACCTGATTGACTATAGACAAGTTAAACAACTGAAACAAATCGAAACCAAACAAGTTCACTGCAGAAGAAGAACGAAGGACGTAAAATGACACAAGTTTGCCGGCCGCGGTGGTCTAGCGGTTCTGGCGCTGCAGTCCGGAACCGCGGGACTGCTACGGTCGCAGGTTCGAATCCTGCCTCGGGCATGGGTGTGTGTGGTGTCCTTAGGTTAGTTAGGTTTAAGTAGTTCTAAGTTCTAGGGGACTTATGACCTACGATGTTGAGTCCCATAGTGCTCAGAGCCATTTGAACCATTTTTTTGACACAAGTTTTGTTTGTCCCTTGTACTCGTATGTTGCAAGAAGGCTGCATTGTCCTAACACAGGGATATGCTGTCCTGAATACCTACTGAGCTTAACATTTGCGGCACGCAACGGAGGTGTGTCCAGCTGTTTGTACGTGTCGTGATTGAGTAATGAAACTGCAGCTCCGGTATCGAGCTGGAACGGTATCACTTTACCGTGAATGTCCAAATCAACAAAAAGTTTATTGTCCTGCTGACGACAAGAGCGACTGTCTCGTGCAACGTGAACTGACACTGGTACAGAATCACTTGCGATATGACGGGATTTCTGGCGATGTCGACACACACCATTTGTGGAACGAACACAGTCACTGTTAGAGAGAGTAGCACTGGGCGGAGTGGCATGAATGACATGAATTTCCATAGGCGAAGGTTCACGAGCCTGAGTATCCTTGGTTCGATTCCGATTCCGGCGTGAAGCAAAGGGCCTGGAATGGTTGTGAGTGTCCGTTCTGATCTGTTTCTGGCAAACACTTTGAACATGTCCTTTTTTATTACAGAAAGAACAAATAGCCTGGCGTGACGGGCAATTCTCACGCGAATGTCTAGTAGCACACTGCGGGCATGATTTCACTGCATTCGTTTGCCGACTGGGGAGAGCGTAATTTGTCAGTGAACCATTGCTAGCAACGTCTGCTGTACAACTGGGGCGAGTGCTAGGAAGTCTCTGGCGTGTGGCGGCGCTCGGTCTGCAACCACTGACAGTGGCGACACGCGGGTCCGACGTATACTAGCTGACCGCGGCCGATTTAAAGGCTCTTTTTCAATCATTTGGAACCTTCCGTTCCTCTACAAACTTGCGGTACACGGCTGTTAGAAAGGGGGCAAGTTCTTTCGCGTACTCTGTGTAGAATTGAACTGGTATCTCGTCAGGTCCAATGGACTTTCCTCTGTTGAGTGATTTCAGTTGCTTTTCTATTCCTTGGACACTTATTTAGATGTCAGCCATTTTTTCGTTCGTGCGAGGATTTAGAGAAGGAACTACATTGCCGTCTTCCTCTGTGAAACAGCTTTGGAAAAAGGTGTTTAGTATTTCAGCATTACGCGTGTCATCCTCTGTTTCAGTGTCATTATCATCCCAGAGTGTCTGGATATGCTGTTTCGATCCATTTACTGATTTAACGTAATACCAGAACTTCCTAGGATTTTCTGTCAAGTCGGTTCATAGAATTTTACTTCCGAATTCACTGAACGCTTCACGCATAGCCCTCCTTACGCTAACTTTGACATCGTTTAGCTTCTGTTTGTCTGAGAGGTTTTGGCTGCGTTTAAATTTGCAGTGAAGGTCTCTTTGCTTTCGCAGTAGTTTCCTAACTTTGTTGTTGAACGACTGTGTGTTTTTCCCGTCCCTCACAGTTTTACCCGGCACGTACCTGTCTAAAACACATTTTACGATTGCCTTGAACTTCTTCCATAAACACTCAACATTGTCAGTGTCGGAACAGATATTTTCGTATTGATCTGTTAGGTAGTCTGAAGTGTGCCTCCTATTACTCTTGCTAAACAGATAAACCTTCCTCCCTTTTTTATATTCCTATTTACTTCCATATTCAGGGATGCTGCAAGGGCCTCATGATCACTGATTCCCTGTTCTGCGCTTACAGACTCGAAAGTTCGGGTCTGTTTGTTATCAGTAGGTCCAAGATGTTATCTCCACGAGTCGGTTCTCTGTTTAATTTCTCGAGGTAATTTTCAGATAGTGCACTCACTATAATGTCACTCTATGCTGTGTCCCTACCACCCGTCCTGAACATCTGAGTGTCCCAGTCTATATCTGGTAAATTGAAATCTCCACGTAAGACATGCTTAGGAAATTTATGTGAAATGTATTCCAGATTTTCTCTCGGTTGTTCTGCCACTAATGCTGCTGAGTCGGGAGGTCGGTAAAAGGAGCTAATTATTAACCTAGCTCTGTTGTTGAGTATAACCTCCACCCATAATAATTCACAGGAACTATCCACTTCTATTTCACTACAGGATAAACTACTACTAACAGCGACAAACTTGCCACCACCTATCCTTTCTAAACACCGTCTGTGCCCTTGTAAACATGTGGACAGAATTTATCTCTGGCTTCAGCCAACTTTCCGTACCTATTACGATTTCAACTTCGGTGCTTTCTATCAACGCTTGAAGTCCCGGCAGCTTCGAAAGTTCACAATACCGATTGCTGCTTGGTCGCCGCATGTCCTGACTTTGCCCCCCACCCTTTGGTGCTGTTGCCTTTTCTGTACTTGCCCGAGGCCATCTAACCTATAAAACCGCCCAGTCCACGCCACACAACCCCTGCTACCCGTGTAGCCGCCTGCTGTGCGTAGTGGACTCCTGACCTATCCAGCGGAACCCGAAACCCTACCACCCTATGGCGCAAGTCGAGGACTCTGCAGCGCACACGGTCGCAGAACCGTCTCAGACTCTGATTCAGACCCTCCACTCGGCTCTGTACCAAAGGTCCACAGTCAGTCCTGTCGACGATGCTGCAGATGGTGAGCTCTGCTTTCATCCCGCTAGCGAGACTGGCAGTCTTCACCAAATCAGATAGCCGCCGGAAGCCAGAGAGGATTTCCTCTGATCCATAACGACACACATCATTTATGCCTCCATGAGTGACCACCTGCAGATGGGTGCACCGTGTACCCTTCATGGCATCCGGAAGGACCCTTTCCACATCTGGAATGACTCTCCCCGGTATGCACACAGAGTGTACATTGGATTTCTTCCCCTCGTTTGCAGCCATATCGCTTAGGGGCCCCATTACTCGCCTGACGTTGGAGCTCCCAACTACCAGTAAGCCCACCCTCTGCGACTGCCGGGGTCTTGCAGACTGAGGGGCAACCTCTCGAACAGGACATGTCCGACCGAAGATCAGTATCAGCCAGAGACAGTGCCTGAAACCGGTTCATCAGACAAACTGGAGAGGCCTTCCGTTCAGCTTTCCGGAATGTCTTTCGCCCCCTGCCACATCTCGAGACGACCTCCCACTCTACCATGGGTGAGGGGTCAGCCTCAATATGGCAGTATCCCGGGCAGCCATAGCCGTAGTCCGATCGGGGGATGTGTGGGAGGAGCTGGCCGTCCCCGACAAACCCCCGTCCGGACCCCCACAGTGATGCTTATTGGCAACAGCCGCAAGCTGTGTGACCGAAGCCAACACTGCCTGAAGCTGGGAGCGAAGGGATGCCATCTCAGCCCGCATCTGAACACAGCAGTCGCAGTCCCTATCAATGCTAAATACTTTTGTGCAAAGAACGTCTGAACTGATCTACAGAGAGCACAAACATTTCGACACAAAATTTAAAACGGTTATTAAAATACAAGACTGCCTAGTAAATGCAGGAATGCTGCTACTTGCGCACTGCTGACACACTGTTCGGCGACAGAAGGCTACGACGTGTTTTGGCTCGCCGATCGTTCATGAGTCGGCTGTGTGTGTGTGTGTGTGTGTGCGCGCATCGACTCCCGATTTGTCTTCGTGAGTGTGTAGTTACTGTTGGGTATCGTTCACGTCTTCGTGCAAGTGTCTATCAGGTTGTGTGTGTAGTTGCCGTTATTTCCACTGACGACTGCTATAGATGTTGTCGGCATTCTGAGGGCAGTGCCCCTGGTCGCAGCAACCGACCGACTGCCTGCTGGCCCGTCCGCGACTGCTGCTCCGTCGCGACTGCACTGCTGGTGCGTCTCCCACTCACTTCCAGACACGCGACGACGAAAATGCCGGCTCGGACCCAACCCTGCAGAGGAAACACGCCCACTGGCTAAACGACATCCCTGCACAAGGAAAGGACCGAGCCAAGTTCCACAAGATAGTAACGAAGGGGCCCAGAAGCGCTTGGTGAACCAGTTACAAGTCGGCCAATGAGACGACCGACCTCTGAGAGCCAATACCCGAAAAGATTTAAAATAACTTGTCAATCCAAATCATTCAAACTACACACAGAACCTGACAAACACTTGCACGAAGACCTGAACGACACGCGACAGTAACTAAGCACGCACGAAGACAAATCGGGAGTCAATGCGCGCGCGCACGCACACACACACACACACACACACAGCCGACTCATGAACGATCGGCGAGCCCAAAACGCGTCGTCCGGTAGGACGACCGACCGACGATCCACCAAGACCCCGGTCGGGCTCAAGTGATGCGTGGCGGCAATGGTCGGGCGAGCCATCTCGACGCAGGCCTCACTGCTGCTACAACCCGACTGCACTAGTGCCGCATTGCAACTCACCGACTGGCAGGTCCGAACTGCGCTCCAGCCACGTTCCAAATGACTTGCAGAGCCGAACTCGCAACCCGAACTCCCGACACGAACTGCCAATCCGAACTGCCGACAAACTGCCTTACGGCAGACAACGACCGGGAAGTAGTAGCAGTCGAGCAAAGATACTACGAGAGGGGATAAATCGACACGCGCTGCTAACGCCGCTCACGGTGAGGCAAAGCAGCAGCTCAGAGACAGTAGTAATTTAAATTAACGTAGTGAGGTGGAAGTACGTTAAAAACAGGTTGTACAATACATGATGGCGGGAACACGAGGCACACACGGCTGAACGTTGAGCCGTGTGTGGCTCGTGTTCCCGCCATCATGTATGCAATGCGGCACTAGTGCATTTTATTGACTTACCAAGGAAAAGTAACTGAATGCATTACTCCCTCTTTCCCTAACAATAAAAAATAAAACTACATAAACATCCAAAGGTGGTCCTGGCCGAAGATTTAGATGGGCACAATGGGCAGATCTTCTGATGTTGGCGGTAGAGCGCTAGCCGCTACAAGAGACGCGTTGTGCATCACGAAGAGTTTTACTATTGAAATCTCGAGACAGCACGTTTGGGCAGGAGTCGAACAACGTATAACTTCCTCCTACATACTCTTCTCGAAATCACCATAATGAGAAAATTCGAGAAACTGGAGGTAATACGGAGGTTTTTCGATTACCATTCTTTCCAGACGCCATCCACCGATGGAATAGGGAAGAGTAAGATCAGATAGTGGTACGAAAAGTATCCTCCACGACACACCTTCAGATGGCTTGCAGAGTATAGACGTATAACGTAGCCGCGCGGGGTAGCCGCGCGGTCTCAGGCGTCTTGTCACGGTGCGCGCGACCTACACCGTCGGAGGTTCGAGTCCTCCCGCGTGCATGGGTGTGTGTGTTGTACTTAGCGTAAGGTAGTTTAAGTTAGATTAAGTAGTGTGTAAGCTTAGGGACGATGACCTCAGCAGTTTGGTCCCATAAGATCTTACCACAAATTTCCAAATATAACGTAGATTAGATCACGTCAACACTGGAATAGATCCGTAATGAGGAGATCCCCCAGGATGTAGAATATGTCGCAATGTAAGCAGCAGTAAATTATGTTGTGGTTCTCATTTGAAAAAAAAAAAAAAAAAGCAGTACACTTTAAGATAAGGCACACAGATCAACACACTAATATCTGTCAGTATGTTGCTAAGGAATTAGAGTGGCTTCACTTGAAAAGCTTGAAATTTTTACTAATTTATTTAAAAAAAAGAAAGTTTGATATCAGTTTGACTTAAAACATTCTGGCTGAGAGGCTGTGATCGATGCATCATATTATTCCCTAACGTTCGTCTCCGACATCGGGAGACATATTCGTTGGTAAAAAGTACCCATGAAAGCCTACGGTGTAAGACTCGTATTACTCGTTAAATGAGCACTGCAATTAATTAACAAATCCATTTTACAAGTATTTTCCGATGAGTTATGAGGTTTCTTTCCCCTGCTAATGTTTGCCTCTAGGGGATCACATTCTGCTGCCGGTTTGAACTTGTTTAGTAGGAGGCTTACTCAACAGTTTTAGTGTACACTTGTGGCTGCCATTCAGAGATCACGTCCGCATTTGGTCCCACGTCTAGTGTACATCTAGCTTACCTGCTCTAGCACTTACTTAATTCATTACTATTTTCACTTTGAGAAAGCTATATGCTACAGCCTGTGACGCAGCAGCCAACCATAGAATCATGTGCCACAAGTTGCTGAAGCTCGGGCCCACTAACAATACTTAGGAGATCGAACTAAAACAGTCCGACAACAAGACAGACGCATCCGGTTCTTCTGAAATGAACCTCTAGCAGCCGCAAAGGTACCATGTGGTACTAGCATCGCCGTAAACAGCACTGCACTCTTTGGCGCCACTTGTCTCCCGCAAATAACGTGCCCGCTGAATACTGAGCCAGCATCCTTCCACAGCACACGTATTTAGGACAGTGCCCGGCCGCTCTGCAGCCAGTTCACATTGCCGAGTAGAACGAGGATCGTCTCACCGCAGCATCCAGACAGTTAGGCCATCATTTCGCGCATCCTCGGGCTCCTGCCTCTCTGTAGTCTTACTTTGAACGCAGGCTCAAGCTTACCACCTTTCTAATTTCTACCTCCAATCCGTTATTGAGCTCACTGTTTTGCTGGACTCTGTCTTTAGCCCCTTCTCGAACAGCCCACCTTCCAATCAGTTCTCGAGCAGCCTACCACTTACCACCGACCATGGCCTCATGGACCTCATCTGTGTAAGAACGCCACACTGCAACGGCAGTGATTGGCTTTCAACCTGAACCAAGCGCATGAAACGTATTCGCAGTTGCGAATATGGACAACCGTCTTCTGTATAATGGAGTGAAGACAGGGAAAATTTTGTGCTCGGCCGGGACTCGAACACGGATTTCTTGCTTATCGCGAGCGGTCTGCCTGACCATTAGGCTGTCTGAGCACGACTCACGGCCAGACCCATTCTTCCATATGTTGTCAACCATGTTGTCTACACCCTGTAGTCGTACATCCATTATGTGTGTTCCCTTGCAGAGGAGACATTTTAATTGAAAGTCGTTTGCCCGGTGTCAAACGGGTAAATACAATATCGCAGTGCCTGTGTTGTTCCGAATTAAGATGCGTGTCTCAAGGAACATTGCATCGTAATTGAGAACAACACAGATACTGCTATACGTATTAACCAAATACTGTGGACTCACGTTCCAAGTAACTGTGTTATCGTATTCTGTTCGTTAGACTTGCTTCCTGAGCACATCAGTTGTGTTGTGTCGCTCCCCAAGGTCACAAACATTGTAGTATACATCACAACCAATGTTACTCTGTGAATGTTTTTAATCTTATCTTTGCAAATTGAGGGGTACTAACTTGAAACTCGCACTGTTAATCCAACTACAGGTAAGTTTATACAGTGAATGTGTCTCCTAACATGATGTGCTATGATTAGTTGCTATATAAAGTATCAAAGTGCAAGGTCGAATCGGTTCTGATACCATTTGTTTGATATGAGACTGGAAAATACAAGAAACGAATTTCGCTACGGATATAACCTTTTCCCTCACTAAGTACCTTTATATCGTCAACACATCGTCAGTGACACATCATCAACTAGTATCCGCTGGTAATCTCCTCTACAGAGGTGACTAACTGGAAAGCAAACGGTGTTGATGATAAGGTACACGTAAAGCAATCTACGTGTCTCATAAGTAAGACGAATGACTCAGCCGTTCTGAGTCCTGGTTAGGCCTTCTTGCCTTTAATATTCATTGGTCAGTGACCCAAAACCACGATACTCTGAAGAACGCTGCTCCTAAGGCTCTGCCTGGTACTCTTCCAGAAATTACGAGCCATAAATTAAATTTTACTCTGTAGTGTAAACGCCAGCCACAATTTACGGCCTCTGTGGAAGATAAGGAAATTGTCTGTTGTCTGCGCCATTGCCTCCGCGCTGGGAAATTACAGCCAGTGCGGTATTGACTTCCTGCAATATTTAAAGAGTCCCTAACCAGCGAATATGGCCACAGTAACAGCTTACAGAGCACAAATTCAGTTCCTTGTCTCCATCCACGTTATTATGCAGTAAGACATTATGGAACAATTAGTGGATTACCAGATGAAATAACAAAACACAAAAAGCGATTTACCCTTTCATTGAAAACGTCGTTCTCATGCAACATTGATTTTCAATAGTCACAGTATGGAGCAGTTACAATTTATTTTAACTACACTCTATTCGTTCATTTGCTGCTCCTACCTTTGGCCTGCGGCATTTTGCCACCAGATTGTCTTATACGGTGGGCTGTAGGACTACTGAGAGCTGTCAGACGGTACTTGTTTTTATTTATTTTCTTATTTTGCAAGTTTTATCGAGGAGGAGGAAAGCAGAGTTTGTCAATTCACTTTTGTAAAACCTGTACAGGTAGATGCACGAGTGACAGCACATAAAGGTGATTGTGTCGACTGACATTTGTATCCTCGACGATGTTACTCAGAAACCAAGCACATTCGCGTACAGTAACGTCCTTGAAAGTAAATGACGGCCACATCGAATGACTTTCAAAAATGGCAAGAGGAATGGAAAGTATGTTAGTTTTCAAGAGAAGATATTATGCCTATATTCAGCCTGTTTCAAGATGTTCATCTACCCATATGGCTAATATTCACTGTCGGCCGCATGGGACTCGACCACAAAAGATTTTCGATGCATCCTCACCACTGCGGATTTAATTACGTCACTGCACTAACGCTACGGACGGTGAGATAAAACACATTCTCTTTGGATGTGAAAAGTGGGGAAGATACAGACAATCGTTTTCCACGAGAGTCGCTATTCTACAATCTTTGATTAATTCCCCATATAATACAAATCAAGAATAAGACAAAGAGATGACTTGTCGCTCCTACATTTTAATTCTGAATTACAGAATGTTGTCAGAGAACGGAAGAGGGCCTTAAATACTAAGGCTATAGAGACAGAATGAAAGAAAAACAAGATCACTGTAGACACATTTAATAATTGGGCCTTCTGCTAGTTGTTCACGTCGTTCTTCCTGAATCTCAGGGAGTGCCTGAAAAAGACAGCGCGGTCGAACGACTGGCAAAACACCCGATTATTCAAAATGTGAACATATCGCCGGGAAAGTCTAAAGAATTACAAGATCACTGTAGATTTACTACAATTTGCAAGTGACAGGGCACTTAGTATAGACTCACTTGAAACATACAGGAAGAAATCACAGAGCTGCAACGGCAAGCAGAAAAAGTAGGACTACAAACATCTATGAAAAACACAGTTCATCACAAACATAAAAAATGCGGCACAAAAGTTTTAAATAAATGAGAACACAATATCTAAAGTAGACTGTTTTAAATATATGTAGGATAATGTATATCAGACAACATAAAGGAAAAGATAGCAACAGAGACTACAATACATAAAATGGAGAGGGCCTGTCATATAAGTAGAAATATCTGTGCTAAAAAATCTTTATGCTGGAACATAAAACTGAAAAACTTTGAGACAGTGGTAAGACTGCAAATACTCTATGCAACTGAGAATAAAGTGAGAGCTTGAAAAATCCGAAAATGTTGAAAGAAGTATCCTAAGAAAAATACCAGGATCTAAAAGCAGCAGTAGATCAGAATACACATTCAAAACTAATACAGAACTATATCTGAAATTTGTAAAGATAACGTATGTAGTGACAAAAAACTAGATTATGATTGTAGTGGCACATATGCATGATTAATAATGTGACTTGGAGAACAATTACAAACGCATAGTCATAAGGCTGAGAGAATAGGAAGACTTATGGGAAATGGAGGAGTCGCCTCGGATGCAATAAAAAAACAGAACAGAAGAAGCAATAAAAAAGACAGGCTTTCAAGGCAGAAAAATATCAATAACTGGAAGTAGGACACGATAAGAGAAGGGAAGACATTCTCGAACAATGAAAGACATGTGGTCCCAAATGAAACTACAGTTAGAAACAAATAAGCAGAAACAACGTTGATTTATCGAACCTTCCAAAAGGGTTATTCGAAATAATAAAAAGCTTTCTAAATTTCCACAAGCTACCAAAAATCTATGATGTAATAATACAGCATTGGGAGTTATGTTAACAGTCGTTTTATATTAATATGTGTTTTGTGTGTATAGTTATATCAAAAGGATGGAAATAAGGAAATTTAAGGTTTAACTTCCGGTCGACATTGAGGTCATTACCGCCTATGGACGCTCTCGGGTTATTTCAAGTATGGAGAAGGAAATTGGCGGTGTTGTCTCAAAGAAACTATCGCCGCAATTGCACTGAGCAATTTACGGAAATCACTGAAACCCTAAGTCTGGATGGCCGCATGGGGTTTCGACCCGTCGTCCTCCCGAATGCGCGTCTGACCACTACGCCGCCTCGGTGGGTCATTTATAATAACTTAGGTGGTGAATATCTACGTCGCTATTTTTGCTATTCACATTCGCTTTATTTCTTAAGTTTTTGGTGCCAGAAAAACTATCTTTGCCAAACTACACTGTAAAATTTTACACAGCTTGCCAAACATCTTTGTTAAAAGTGTTTTGTATATTTACATTTATGCTACAACACCAATTTTAACCTTTAATACTGTTACATTGTTCCTCTATCTTTTCCTTTCAATTAATCAAACCCACTGCTCAATACTTTAGATAAACGTTAATCGACTGTTGTCTGCCCGCATCTCGTGGTCGTGCGGTAGCGTTCTCGCTTCCCACGCCCGGGTTCCCGGGTTCGATTCCCGGCGAGGTCAGGGATTTTCTCTGCCTCGTGATGGCTGGGTGTTGTGTGCTGTCCTTAGGTTAGTTAGGTTTAAGTAGTTCTAAGCTCTAGGGGACTGATGACCATAGATGTTACGTCCCATAGTGCTCGGAGCCATTTGAAAACCATTTGATTTGACTGTTGTCTCAAAAAGCCCTTTGTTAAACTCGTGTCTGTATATTCTCATTAATTTCATCAATTTAGGATTTATGCTCTATGTCCCCTCTGAAAGAGCGAAGACTGTGCAACTTGTTCAGAAACGAAACGGCAGTTATGAGAGTCGAGGGCCGCGGAAGGAAATCACTGGGTCAGAAGGGAGTTGGACAGTATTGTAGCCTATTCCCGAAGTTATTCAGTCTGTGCATTGAGCAAGCAGTAAATGAAATCGAAGAAAAATGTGGAGTAGGAATTAAAGTTCAAGGAGAAGAAATAAAAGCTTTGAGATAATTGTAACTCTGTCAGAGACAGCAAAGGGCTTGGAAGAATAGATGAACGGAATCGACAGTGCCTTGAAAGGAGGAAGTAAGATCAACATCAACAAAACTGAAATTAGGCTAATGGAATTTAGCCAGAATAAATCAGCCGATGCTGAGGGAATCAGATTACGAAACGAGAAACTAAAAGTAGGACATGAATTTTACTATTTGGATAGCAAAATAATTGATGATGGACGAAGTAAAATGTAGAGTGGCGAATATACACTAATGAACCAAAACGTGATGAGCCCCTGCTTAATAGCTTGTTTGCCCTTCTTTGGAACTAAACACATTATTGATTCTGGGTACAATGGATCCAACAGTGTCATCGCGGGTTTGTGGAGGAATATGACAATAGATGTCTGGGCACAGGTCATGTAATTCGCATAAATAACGGGCCGCTAATTTCCGTACGCGCTGATAGTTCCCCATAGTGGCCCAGACGGGTTTCATAGGATTTGCATCAGGCGTATTTGGTTGCGAGACATCAACATGAGCTTAATATAATGCTCCTCAACCCACTGTACCACTGTTCTGGCTCCAAGATACTGACAATTATCGTACTGAAAGATGACATCGCCGTCGGGGAAGACATCAGCGTGTCTTCAATTACTGCCACAGGTCTCATGCAAGCGCAGGAGAATGTCTCCCATGCTGTTCCCACCAGCCTGCGCCCGCGGCGCGCTGCACGTTTCGAGCCGCCGTTCACCTCGGTGACGGCTTTCATGGAGACGATTTTCGATCTAGCTTAGCAAAAATGTGATTCGCCCAGAGAGCCGACACGTTTCCACAGATCTACGGTCGAATCCCGGTGGTCTCGAGTCCACTGCAGTCGTAATTGGCGATGTAGTTGGGGCAACTTTTGAACACGTAGGGGTGTTCTGCTGCGAAGCTCCGCGTTCAGCAATGTACGATGAACGGTGTGCTCCGAAACACTTGTGCCTGCACTAGCATTGTGCTCTTTCGGCAGATATATGCCACAATCGCCATCTATCCTACTTGATAGAGCAGACAAGCCTCTGAACGCCACGTCCTGTGAAGACTCATGGGTGTCCTACCATTTAGCGCCCGGTGCTAGTTCACTGTCCTCCTACCTCTTTCCGCAGACGCTCACAACAGTAGCGCGTGAACGTTCGACCAACTTCGCCGTTTTCGAGATAGTCGTTCACACGCTCTGCTAAATAATAATCTGCCGTTTGCCAAAGTCGCTTGCCTCAATGGATTCCCCCGTTCGCAGCCCGTATCTTCAGCACGGTGATCCCCTCTCCGCGTCTTCTCCGCTTGCATACTTTTGTTAGCGCGTCACGTGCCCGCAAGGCCACCAGGCGGCATCCAGTGTTGCGATGAGCAGTGGTCATAATGTTTTGGCTTATCAGTGTAGATTTAAGTGTTAGGAATTCTTTTATGGAAGTATTTGTATTTAGTGTAGCTATGTACAGAAATGAAACACGGACGATAAGCAGTTTAGAGAAGATAATATAAGCTTTTGAAATGTGATGCTACTGAAGATTAGATAGGTTAATCACTTAACTAATGAGGAGGTACTGAGTAGAATTGGGAAGGAAAGAAATTTCTGGCACAGCCTGACTAGAAGAAGAGAGCAGTTGGCAGGACACATTCTGAGACACCGAGAGATCATCAGTTTAATATTGGAGTAATGTGTGTGGGGGGGGGGGGGAGGTAGAAATCGTAGACTAAGAGATTTATACAGTAAGCAGATTCAGAAGGATGTAGGTTGCGGTAGCCGTTCGGAGATGACGAGGCTTGTACAGGATAGAGCAGCATGGAGAGCTGCATCAGACCATTATTCGGACTGAAGACCACAACAATAACAACAATTATTTACCTTTTACCTGGCTAAATGGCCATTAGATACCGATGGCCAAATAAAGAGAGATTGGCAGAAAATTTGTCTTCGACGATGATGTACCATTTAGATTTCACAGCCGACGTGAGGTGAACTTTGTGCGTACGTTTTTCCAGATGATGTTCCATTTCGATTGCAGACATTTTTCTTCGGTCATGGTTGGCTGTTGAGGTGAAGATATTGTAACCGTCTCTTTGGCAGTAATTTTAGTTCACCATCTTTGCTGTTTCTACAACTAAACTCGTAGTAACGTTCCCTGATCTGCTATATAGAATGTTAATTTCAGCTAGTTCAATCGGCGGCATAGTGCTTTCTGGTTTAAGTTTGAGCACCAGATGTTGGATAAGGCTTTCTTTTTTCTGTCCTTATGCGATACATTAAACATGTTCGGCGCTTATATCTCACGCTCACAAAACCAAGGCCCCCCTTTGAAAACGGCAGAGTCAGTGTGTCTAGTTGTTTTTTCTCTAACACATTGCCTCTCCATAAGAACCAAACAAAGGCTCGTTGTATGTTATTGTCAGTGGTTGTGCTTACAGTGGATGATTTGACGCTGCAGACTTCCAAGTGCCGGAGATGCGGCCGTAGAATATTGTTGGGTTCCTTCCGTTGCAGTTATTTGTATCTCGGGTCAGTTGTTCGAAGTTTCGTTACATTAATCGCTGAAAGTCTATACAACATGGAAATACTCTCAAGAAAGCTATTTAAAAAAGCGAAAGGAGTTCGATTAAATGTAAATGACGAGAAAACAAAGTTCGTGAGGGTCTAAATAAATTATGAGACAAAAGTCTGTATATCTTGCAGATTGATGTCCACGTGTTTGAAATTGTAGATGAGCTTGAATATGTGGGGAGAAACCGAAATAATGATATATAAACCTATACCCAGACTAGTATTACTATATTGGAAGAAATATCGAGAATAGATAAGTATGTTGAGAGACAGATAAAGGTTTTTGAAAATATAATTCTGTGGAAGATATCTGGATCAATTTTTTTTACGGAGGAGAACGGTGGAGAATAAAGAACAGGAAGCTCAGGGAGACAGACGTCCCAGATGGAAGTTACTCGTGTCGGCGTGCAGCGACGCTGATGTCAGACCTAGGAAGCTAGCCAGTGACCGATCAGTGGCCAAGCATCTGGTGTCAGCGGCGCGCTCCTTCTTGTTCCTGTATCATCCCTCTGACGTTGAACGTCAGTGCCCACGCGACTCTGGCATGGCCCGCGTCCTCCACGACGATGAGGGGTTAAGGGATTACTGCCACGCAGGAGGCTCGACTTGCTGTCTGTTGACAGGAGTCTAGAAGCGGCTGGCGTAGACGAAATGTCAGCTGCGCTCTGGCTCTGGCTACCCTAGGTTGGACTTAGTGTGAGAGGCTGCTGCCTCCCTCGCGGTCATGAACCCATGACTGCAGCTGGCAGCGCACCGTCCTGTCGTCATCTGACACAGCTCTGGTGTCGCGGTAGTACTGTGGGGCTCCTAATTCCTCTGTCTCATAATTCACAGTTATTTGTATTGCTGTGGGGTGCATTCGTTGCCCTACTGCCTGGCTACCAGTCACGTAGCTCATAGCATAGGAGTAGTTGTAGCTGTGGTGTGGTGACACCGCTCTGTTACTAGAGCTGGACGGTCCGCGTTTCCCAGAGCACGGCTAGCCAGTCTCGCAGTCCTTCAGTATACCTTTTGCTGTAACCTACATGTCACCACACTGTGCATACGGGACAGCAGTAGCTAAACACAACTGTCCACGCGCAGTTCCTCAGAAATTTTACCTAAGACTATGTAGCAGTGGCCGGCCTGAGTGGCGGAGCGGTTCTAGACGCTACAGTCTGGAACCGCGCGATCGCTACCGTCGCAGGTTCGAATCCTGCCTCGGGCATGGATGTGTGTGATGTCCTTAGGTTAGTTAGGTTTAAGTAGTTCTAAGTTCTAGGGGACTGATGACCTCAGAAGTTAAATCCCATAGTGATCAGAGCCATTTGAACCATTAAGTAGCAGTGATACAGTGCACCCCTCTGTGAGAAGTACTCGACCATTCGGGTGTTGCTCAGAAGCAGTTGCCCGCTGTGAACTACTTCTATAATCGAAATACAGAACAAGTTGGCTCTGAGCACTATGGGACTTAACATCTGTGGTCATCAGTCCCCTAGAACTTAGAACTACATACTGCTCACCGCTACTTTTACGTCATCGTGCACTGACAGTACCCAATGCAGAATCGCTCGCTGAAAGTATGTCTTCCGTTCCACCACTTCCTTTGAATCTCTGCCTTGCGCCGCGCGGGATTAGCCGAACGGTCAGGGGCGCTGCTGTCATGGACTGTGCGGCTGGTCCTGGCGGAGCTTCGAGTCCTCCCTCGGCCATGGGTGTGTGTGTTTGTCTTTAGGATAATTTAGGCTAAGTAGTGTGTGAGCTTAGGGACTGATGACCTTAGCAGTTAAGTCCCATAAGATTGAACATTTTTCAGTCTCCCTTGTCCGTGAACAAATGCGTGATACATGCGTTTCCTCCCATCTGGACTCGCTAGTAGGAAATATAGCGACCATCCTGCTTTGACATTTCTGTAATTCTTCTTTGGTCATTAGCGCAAGAGTACCTTGGCCTGCTGCTGTTAGTAACACACCACTCTCAAACTTCCCCACTGTTTCTAATTGCTCGGAGAACTATGGGACTTAACTTCTGAGGTCATCAGTGCCCTAGAACTTAGAACTACTTAAACCTAACTAACCTAAGGACATCACACACATCAATGCCCCCCCCCCCCCCCCCCCCGCCACTGTTTCTAACCTAAGTGTAGACGTGAGTACCGTTTGATACTTAATGTGTATTTGTCCGCCATTGGTGCTTTCGCTTGACATGTACAACTGTGCGCTGTTAGTTCTCACCACCACAGTGTTGCTCCATGCTAATAAAAATGCAGTTTGTGACTATTACGCTACACTATGTAAGTAGGCTGTTTAGGTTTTTATATTGGTAACGCCACGTAGCGCTCTGTATGAAAATCACTGGCTGTGCTGTGTGCAGTCTGCGGCTGGTTTGCATTGTTGTTGGCCATTGCGGTGTTGGGCAGTTGGCTGTTAACAGCGCGTAGCGTTGCACAGTTGGAGGTGAGCCGCCAGCAGTGGTGGATGTGGGGAGAGAAATGGCGGACTTTTGAAATTTGTAAGACTGGATGTCATGAACTGCTATATATATTATGACTTTTGAATACTATTACGGTAAATACATTCTTTGTTCTCTATCACAATCTTCCATTTGCTAACTATCCCTATCAGTAGTTAGTGCCTTCAGTAGTTTGAATCTTTTATTTAGCTGGCAGTAGTGGCGCTCACTGTATTGCAGTAGTTCGAGTAACGAAGATTTTCGGTGAGGTAAGTTATTTGTGAAAGGTATAGGTTAATGTTAGTCAGGGCCATTCTTTTGTAGGGATTTTTGAAAGTCAGATTGCGTTGCGCTAAGAATATTGTGTGTCAGTTTAAGCACAGTCATTGATAATTTTTCTAAGGGGACGTTTCATATGTCGACCCTTAGCCGAGGATATCTCACTGGAATCTTCTGATTTTTTCTTGTAGTTTGTGCAATTAGTGCAGACTTTGTTTATTGCTAGCGCGTAATTGTAGAGAGAATTTCCTTTGTAGTTGTAGATTTTCATTCTTGTACAGTAAAACAGTTGTGGCATGCACGTAGATTAGCACCAAGTATTTCGCAGCTGCGCTTGTAATTAACGAGATTTCAATGCTATGTTAATGTGTTTTCTTATTTTGCTCTTTAAATTTTGCTTTTCTGTGTTGTCGTGTGAAATATTGTGACAATAATGGCGTGTGAAAAACGTAATACTAGGCTCCAAAGTAAACTGAGAAATGACAGTGAAGATGAAAGCAATGTGTTAGCGCCACCGTGTAGTGAATTAACTAATGTTCAAAGTAATAATTTGGTAATTGTGCATAGGGAAATGGAGCGGGCTGCAAGTAATGGTGTAGGCAGCGAAACAATTAGTGAACAGGGAAGCATTATCCATCGATCGGTCGGCAACAGCTTGCCTCTGGAACCCGAAATGACAGGACACAATCTTGCAAATACTGTAGATTCAGGTTTTGCTTCCTCGCCGTTTTCTCAAATAAGTCAAGTCACATTTTCTGCTTTTCAAAATGCGAATATTGCCGGTTCAAATGCATTGCTGAATAGCACTGAGGAACATGTTTCAGACACCAGTGCATTGTTATTACAATTAATGCAACAAATGGGACAAAAGCTTCAAAAGTTAGACACAATGGAACAAAATCTTCAAAAGTTAGACACAACGGAACAACACCAGAGACAAACACAGCAAAAGTTAGACACAATGGAACAAAATCAGAGACAAACACAGCAAAAGCTTCAAAAGTTAGACACCACACTTGAATAAACATGTGAAGATTTAATTACTGAGTTACATAAAATTGAATCGAAATGTCAAAAAGTCTGTAATGACGTAAAAACACAAATTTGTGAGCATTTTCAACCTATTTTTTCGCGGCATGAAAATGCATTACAGAATCACAAAGCAGCCATAAAAGCACTGCAAACCATTGTTCATGAAAATCATGAGACCTTGCGAGCTAAAATTGACTCAGTTGCATCTACCGATTCGGTTACGCTACTTGCAAAAACTCAGGAAAACTTAAAGGACACAGTAGATACGATTTCAACACAAATGGACACTCTGAAACTTGGTTCAGAAAAACACACTGAGGAAATAAGTACACTATCGGAGAAAGTAGCCCAACTTTCGGATCAGTTCACTAACTTATATGCAAAGGTAGATGATGATCTGAATGACACAAGACCTGTAGCCATCACTGACACAGAAGAGTATGAACAAATTAAGAAATTCAAACAAAATCAGAATGAAATTAATACGCAACACAAAAGAGAAATCCGGGAAGTACAAGATCAGTTGGCACAAGTAATACAAAAATTACATATTTCAGAGGACACTCGCGCTCCAACACGCGAAGAGGGACTTAGAAATACGGAAAAGCCACAAAATAATAACACAGGGCATTTCGGAAATTATGAAAGAAATTGGCAAGGTGCACCGAATTTTGAGATGGAACCGCCGACACGACGTAACAATGACCGATATGCTACTCGCTGATACGATGATTTTGACTATAAGCTGTTCATTACTACACGTAAATTCAAAAAATTTAAGAATTCTGGCAACGACATTCATCCACAAGCGTGGCTCCATCAATTCTCTCATTGTTTTCCTCCCAACTGGTCATTAGAGCACAGATTAGAATTTATGTGTAGCTACTTAGAGAATGAACCAGCTGAAAGAATGCGATCGGTCATTCGCGATTGTCACAGTGAAGGAGAATTTTATCATGCTTTCCTCTCAGCATATTGGTCTCAAGCTACACAAGACCGAGTAAAACATAGCATCATAAAGATGAAACATTTCGAACAATCTGAATTTTCCAGTCTTGTGAAATATTTTGAAGACATGTTGCACAAGAATCAGTACCTGTCAAACCCATACAGCCCCTCAGAACTCATCCGCATTTGCTTAATCAAACTACCTGAACATTTACGACATATTATTTTGGCAGGACGTTGCAAAGATGACATTGAAGCTTTTGAGGGACTGTTACAAGAATTGGAAATTGACACTAACAATTGCGGGACACGAAAACAGGAATAGAACAATTACAGGTCACATCTGTCACAATTCTGCGACGACAGAATTAATAACTGGGCACGACAAAGCTATTCTTACAACGCAAATCGTGAACAAAACAGAAACCACCCATATGACTACCACTGGCAGAGTAATAGTTACAGGAAATGATCGCATTTCCGTAGTAGTGAATATGACAGAGACAATCATAGAAACAGACAATATGGCAACCAGGACTATTATTATCACGGGAGACAGAATAACTTCAGACGCAACGGTCCACTGTGCAGTGATAATTCAGAGAGAAATTCTCCACCACTTAACTCACAAGAAAGAAACTACAGGAACTACCGACATGACGGCAGACGATATAATCATAATGACAGACCTGAATTTCATCAGAACTGGCGGGATTCAAACAGGGCTGGGCCCTCTCGGCAAGGTGAATTTGTTGAAGTTAGGTCTCCTAATCCCAATAACGACGCACGCCAACAAAGAGATAGCAGACAATGACTTTCACCGCAGGCAGCCACGTGTGCCGGCTGGCTCAGAGAAAAAAACATAGACGCTAACCTTGAGAAAAATTTGAGCATTCTTTACCGATGTACCATATATCACATGATAATTGCGTTGAAGTTGAGACTCTGCGTACTTGGAAGAGTAAACGTTTACACCACATTTCACATGCAAAACCGTTTATGGAAAGATAATCTGCAATTTTTGAAGTTATATAACCAGCCAAGAACCAAGAGAACTTATTTAAACAGAAATTACGAATGCATTGTTATAGTGAACAGACAACACTGTGTTGTTATTTGTACATTCTTGCTTGTTAGTTGCACGATCACGTAACGACTATAAGGCTCACATATTTAGAACATGTACCAGCACTGCTAATGAGATTTTCATGCAACATTTTGGTTTACTTGAAAAGACATTCTTTATTTGAAGTACTTTCTGTGGGGTTAAAGATGACTTAGCATTTGGTTTCTTTGACAGCTACACAATTATATCACAACGCTACTAATGTGTGACACAATTTACATTGTTGCTTTTGTGCTGTATCTGCTTTATATCTGCACAGTTTTTCTGAATTCTTCTGGAAAGTAAAACATGTTTTAGTAGTAACTTAGTGGTATAGCTACAATAAGACAGCCTTTTTTGTAGCACAACAATACTTACAGTGTAGTACTTTCTTGATCATGGTACTATATGTAATAACTATGGTATCTATATGCATAGCATTTCGCTTTTGTTTATTACGAGGTAAGTACATTGACTTCCACAGAACTTTGATTACGGATGACGATAATTACGACACTTGGCACATTTTTTACCCTTAAGAAATGACAGAGACTCTGTTACAAGAAGACGCACAATTTAGCGCTACAGGACACGCATTTGAGTGATTAATTTTGTACGTAAAACATTTATTTTTAAAGATTTTTGAATTACAAAGAAAGTTTTTCGTGATACATTTCATTCCATTGCTGTAATCTGTAACACATGAGGGTATAATTACATTAATCCTCAGGGGGTACACGCCTACTTTGTGTACCATGTGTTTGGCAAGCACAAGGATCCCAAGCTAATGTGGTATTTGCTTATACAACTTTACACATCGGTACCATAAATTACACAGCTATCTGATCATTTAACTGAGAGAGACAAATATGTCTTTCTTACTACATCAGTGACAGATGTTTACGCAATTACACATTTGGATAATTTCACACTTATGAAATTGTATTTTGTCTGTACTTTGTGAACTGTTCATATTTTTTCAGAACCATTGTGATACTACGAGAGCTCTGAATGATGTATTTGGTATGGGATCATGATTTTAAAGTACGTTTGAGGTAGATGACACTATTGAAATGAGCAGAGAATTTTTTTTAGGTTTTGAAATTATTAGAGCAAGCTACGACGATTTTGAGAATTGACTGAGGTGTTATGATGTTATTATTACGATGACGACGTGTATTATGCTGTTGAGGTATGTTTATGATCAATAAGCTGATGCCATATGAGGAATTTGATTGTGCTACGTATTTATTATGATGAAATATTGAAGAAGTGTCGACAAATATGTATATGTGTAATAAGGTAAGGAATAAGAAGTGGTGGTTAGGGACTCTGATTTATGAAAAGGATGTTGGAAACCAAGAAGCATACTTTAAGAGTTATGAAATGTGTGTACATACATGAATGTTAGTTACCACAATGCTGACAAAAATTTTTGGACACTGTTATATATGAGATTTTGTTTCTACACATTTGCAATGCAAATTATTGACCTGTGAAATTTTTTATATGAGACTGTCACTGTAGTGCAAACTGGTGTTGTAAATATTTCGGTAAGAAAGTTAAGTGACCTTCACGTAATCCGTCGTGGGCACGCAGCTGCGCGAGAGTCGCCTGGAAAAAAGCCATTAGTGTGTGCTTTTCAGAGGCACAGGTGGAGAAAAAAGGAGGCCATTATCCTCGCTATTGACATTTCTTTGTAGAAAGCATCGCAAATATGACACACTCAAACTTGAAAACATGATTACACTGTAGAGTTCTTAGTTTATGATATTTACTGAAATGAAATGATGAAAAACATTTCACATCTATTGTTTTGCTAGTTGAAAGATTGTTTACTGCATTATGAAATGCCATATGGCTAGTGAATGACGTTTCACGCCTTGCTTTGCCTATTTTGTTTAATATCTAGTTTCTAGCTGCACTGCAGCATTGGTTAAAATAAAATTTTATAGATGTATTAATATAAATATTTTCTGTCTACAGATCCAGTAAATAATAATTTTGTGATATACTTCCAAAAAAATGAGGGTGCGCAAAAAGACATTTCCCTTCACAGGAGCTGCATACATAATTTTCTTTTCAAGTACTTGGTATTTTTTTTTTTAATTACATAGACACTAAGATGTGACATAGGTATTAGACATGGCCATCTTTAGTGTACTATTTTTCTGCTTGAGCTATGTTGTGTTTAGTAATAAGTTATTACATTTACTGCTGCTTGCTTTGCCAATTTGCATTTTTTTGTCATTGCTGTTTGTATAAATTGTTTTGTGCTGCTGCACTGCCTCGTCCCTTAGTTTATGCATCTGAGCTCAGTAGATTTAAGTTAGCTTAAGAGGGGGTAGACTATCTAAGAGAATGAGTTGCAATGAATTGGAAGAAATGCTTTGAGAAGTTATACGAAAAAAGTACAGAAAGCAGGTATAGATAGGACTTTTTGGAAATAATGAAGAACGAAGGGAGATCTCGGAGAAGTAAAGAAAGTTTGATTTGCAAAATACTGCAGTAAAACAGACCCTGTCCTTTCCTTGTGTTATCCCACTATGTGTTTGTGTACCCTTGGGTATTTGTGTTCTACCTGTCTTTATGTGTTTATCTGATGAGAGTTACATTGTAGAATTTTTCTAATACTATGTTATTTACTTTGTAAAGATGTTTAGACATTATTTATCTGTTCTGTTTTGTTGCTCATGTGTGAAGTTGATGTTTCAAAAGTTATTCTGATCTTTTATGTATGTACTTATGTCATAATTCTTGTAACACTGATGTACTTGTTTATTTCTATTCTTTTGTAAAGCCTGTACTACTACCAATGTTATCTGTATTGTTATGTTCTTTAATGATGTGTTTTGTACCTTTGTTATTGTATTCTTATGTTATAAAATTGTAACTGACACCAGTTCATCAAATTAAGTAACTTGTAAGTTACATTTCACTGCACACGTTTCTGTTGGTCATAGTATATGGACAATATGTGAGAAGTAGGGACTGATAGTGTTTGGACATGTGTTAATAAGTCAGCAAGGGACTGATTAACAGCATTGCTGGTTCTAAGGACATTTCAAAAAATATTTTTTGTGAGTGCACAAGTGGTGGTTCATGGACTGGCTATATTGTCCGCAAGACTCTTCGATGGTGATTGTGCACCTGCACAGTCGCAACAGATGGCTGTTGGCCGTCTCTACAAGCACTACAGTGGGTCTGAATCTTTGATGGCCCACCAGTACTATTATCTCTACAAGGACTGCAGTGGGTCTGCACCTCTGGTGGCCCACCAATACCATAATCTCTAACAAGACTACAGTGGTCTGCTCTGTGATGACCTACCTACCAATATTCTTCAACTTCAACAGACTCTGCTGTGGGTTTGCTCTGTTGTGGCCCATGACCTGTTTGCATATCAAGAGTCAGCACTGTCTTTTCGTTGGAAGGACAACACTACTTCTTCAAGACTGCATGGAAATCCACTACTTCCAAGTGCATTTTCTTTTACTTCTCAGACTTTGAAAAAAAAAAAAAAAACACTGCAATTTTACTGTGATGAATGATCAGGACTGTCTTTATGGACTGTGAGAAAATTTTAGCTTTTGACCAGCATTGTATCAATAAGTGTGTGCATTTGATTTTTTTGTTATTGTAATTATGAAAAAAAATTTCAAATCTGTATTGGCCACTGCCCAAAACAATTTGTAAAATTTTTTGTGGGGAGCATGGGGGCTATGTAAGTAGGCTGTTTAGGTTTTTATATTGGTAACGCCACGTAGCGCTCTGTATGAAAATCACTGGCTGTGCTGTGTGCAGTCTTGTTGACCATTGCAGTTTTGGGCAGTTGGCTGTTAACAGCGCGTAGCGTTGTGCAGTTGGAGGTGAGCCGCCAGCAGTGGTGGATGTGGGGAGAGAAATGGTGGAGTTTTGAAATTTGTAAGACTGGATGTCGTGAACTGCTATATGTATTATGACTTTTGAACACTATTAAGGTAAATACATTGTTTGTTCTCTATCAAAATCTTTCATTTGCTAACTATGCCTATCAGTAGTTAGTGCCTTCAGTAGTTTGAATCTTTTATTTAGCTGGCAGTAGTGGCGCTCGCTTTATTGCAGTAGTTCGAGTAACGAAGATTTTTGGTGAGGTAAGTTATTTGTGAAAGGTTTAGGTTAATGTTGGTCAGGGCCATTCTTTTGTTGGGTTTTTTGAAAGTCAGATTGCGTTGCGCTAAAAATATTGTGTGTCAGTTTAAGCACAGTCATTGATAATTTTTCTAAGGGGACGTTACAACTAGTAACTGCAGTTCAGTTGGTAGCTCTTTATGCATCTTTCACAATGCTTTCAGATATGTTGGGCGACAATAGGACAGAGCACAATTTCTGAAGCAGTGCTTGATTAATCCTGAAAGTTCGTTGACGCCATTCTTGCTTCCCAGACACGATCCTCTAGTAACAGGATTTTAGCGTTATTCTCGCATCCAGTACTTTCATTCGTCTTTGAACTGCCTGTAAATCCCGATTACAGTGCTAACTGATTATCTGGCGTAGTTCATTTCTTCCCCTGTAATCTGTCGAAGCGTGCGTGTGTTGTTCAGCACGCCCCTCTCGAAACTCGCTATCCATCGGCACGCCACTGTATTTCCTTCAGTCCATTCTCTCGCGGCTAGAGCTGTTCTAATTAGCTCACTCACGTTGTTTGTGTCCACTGTCCTACATATTGTCTTGAGTATCGTTGCTCCAGCATCTGTGTATACCAGGGCCAGCTGAATGCTGCACACTGTGCAAAAGAGCGGAGGTGTGCACATATCAGGCAGCGGGCAAAGCGGAACAGCGACATCTGTGACGAGATACGTGTACCAAATGGTGACGGTTCTGGTTCCTTGTCTACGCGGTACTAGGAGGACCGAAGCAGACCCAGTCTTGTGTGCCTCTGGCGGCTGTAGCCTTACGTGAGACGTACTTAGAAATCGCGAGCAAAGTACGGGAGATCTGTTTCCTCAGTCAGCCGAATAATAAGTGGCCAGTGCAAGTTAAGGATTAAAAGACACTACAACTCACCTCATAAAGACGAGTGTAGTATGCTAAAGAGTGAAGAATGGCAAGCCAAATTAAATGCGCTTAAGAAAATGGATGATGCACATCAACAGATTTTAATGTACCTCACAATAATTGAAACCTCTTGAGCTTTTCTTTCCTTGTGTTACTTCGTTCCTATTTTACTGTACTGCGTGCTGTTTTCAATCTTACAGAATAACAGTCAGTATATCTACAATGCGAGCAGAGTTTGAAAACTACATTATGAACTGTAAGATGCGGGAAACCGTTTTCCTAAGTGTAGTTCGTAAAAGCCTGTCTCATTGATACTGATGAGTTTTTGTGTCCCACAGACGTTAGCAGGTTTCAAAAAATCGTCCTCTCCAAACAAACAGTGACTCGAGGTATTGTAAGTGTTATGACCGGCCATGTCCACAGCCCACAGGCAGTTAGTAAATAAATTCCGTTGGATGAAGCAATAGGCCTTAGTTTTCTCCATAATGAAAATGAATAAATCAAGGTTCCGATCGAGTATTATTGACGAAAATCTTCACGACTGCTTGCGTTCATCATTGTTATTCTAATTTAAAATTGTTATTTACTAAGTGTGCTCCTTGTTACATAGTCGAACAACATTATCTGAAAAATTTTGTGCTAAACTGGTTGTCAAAGGTACATTTACATGTTTCAAAATTATCCTTGATTATTGAAAGACATGTTTGACACCCTTGCCATGAAGAGTATTAAGTCCCTAATGTGGGCGTAAAACCAGTGCGGCATATTATGCACCATTCGTTCTTATGTTTTGTTTTAGAACCGTGATGTTTGTTGACAACATACAACCTTCCCTTGATTGCATTTTGGAAAGTGAAGAGCATGAGAGTACTGTAGTGTCGCGGAATAGTAAAGAGTTGGAAACGTGGAATATTGTCAAAATTTCGTTGCCTATGCCGAGAGCCAGAGGCAGTAGGTTAGCCAAGAGGTAAGAGGATTGCGCATGTATGGAATGTGTCGTCACGCAGGGGCAATGGCCTGGTTACACACAACAGGTGAGAGAGAATTGCTTAGCAAGCGGGTTTGTGTTAGACGGAGACTTTCGTAGAGTGCCAGACAGAGGTATAGCGTCAGCTGTACTGCATTTCACAACTCCGCTTAAGTCTGCCGTAAGAACACGTAACTCTGTCGCAAGAACACCTAAGGGGCGAGTACAACAGATGAATCAGCAGCATAAGTGGAA
Organism: Schistocerca serialis cubense; assembly: GCF_023864345.2. Taxonomy (NCBI): domain Eukaryota; kingdom Metazoa; phylum Arthropoda; class Insecta; order Orthoptera; family Acrididae; genus Schistocerca; species Schistocerca serialis. The sequence continues at coordinate 916,714,893 of NC_064641.1, read as the reverse complement.
CGAATGCGTTCATTGCAAACGAGCATGACGTCAGGACGTCGCTCGTGCTTCCTTTAAATACGCCAGCTTTGACAGCAACAAGGCACTCGCAGTTAGACATGCAGTTGGATGTGTACTGGGACGCTGCGTAGCGCTCAGCTCAGTGATCGACATGTTAATTTTTATTAAGGAGATGTTGCAGTAATGGCGGCCCAGCTGACATGAGGGGACAGTACCAGCTCTGGTCCTCTCCGCTGCCGCTGTCAATCATCAACCCCAAGATTAGCAGATATCGCGCCAGACTCGCTCGCCGCCAATGCTGACCACATCAGTGAGCCGTCGTCGGGATCGTGCGGGGCCTAGGCCCTGTGCATCCGCCGTCACAACCAGATGAGCTGGCGTCACTGGGGGACTGCAGCCTGTTCCGCCCGTCCACCGCGGACGAGCTACCTGGAGGAGCAGGGAAGAAGACGGGGTGGGATAGAGTACACTCCTCACTATGAGAACGCCTCTCGTGCCGACAGCGCTGGGACTACCACCCGGAGCCTCCTACGAGCAGCGGCCTGCTGTCCGCCGCCGAGCCGGCCGGCCAGCCAGGCGCCACCAGCCATGTGCGGCCGAAGTACGAAGTAAGGACATTCCTACACTATGTCACAGCACATGGCGCTGCGCTAGCAAGACTGTGTGGCCCGGAGCTGGTGTCATCGCTACGAGTCAGCGAGGACTCGGGGAAGGTCGTTGATACCACCAAGCTCAGCCAGCCTGTGTACACGGGCCACATTGTTCTCGGCAGGAATAAAGGTGTTACGAATTAATAATGCTTCTTTGGCGTTTCTGACGCGTCCACAGTCATTTCCTAGCATCCTGACAACTGGAGAGGCACCGCTCGGCCTCCAGTCCACCGTAGGCGACCGGGACAGTATATTGCAGTTAGTAGGTAAGGTGAAGCGGTGTCTCTGTGCTTAGAGACACACGCTAAATGAGTGGTGACGGTTCTGTTTCCCTGTTTACACAACTGGTAGGTGTGCACACTGTGACCAGGAAGTTGCACATGTGCAGCAGCTCGCTTGTGTTCTTTGATAGCTCCCTAAATACTCTGTTGCTGCTCGCAAGCTGCCCTAAACTCGAGGATACCTCTTCCAGTCTCCTTCCGTTTTGTAGTTCCCACACATTAAGTATCAAACCCAACGTCCACCTCTGACTACACAATAATAGAATCTGCTGTCTGAAAAACAATACTTCTCCTTCAAGATGAAGATCTCACAGTGCCCCTTCTCCGCCATTAGAGTACAAGGATAAACACCCATATTGTGAAGAAATTTTAAGACTTTGTTATAACCCCAACTCAATAAATTTGTAGCAAAAAATGAAAGAACATTTGACTGGTGTTTGTTCTCCTATTTATTTCATTGTTTTGGAAGGCTGTACACAAGGAAAACTGATTAATGATATAATTAGACTTGAGTTAGATTTAAATATTCTATTGGTGTTTCTGTATATTTTTAATCAAGCCTTGACTAGTGACAACAAGAGTAGATCGTCATAATGTTTTATTAGGGTAAATTCGTGTATCTGTTGTTAAACACAAACCGAATAATGAGCATGAACAACAAGAAAATTTATTTAAAAATCCGAAAACTCCGGTACCTTTCTGTGAATTACAAACTGTTTAGGTCGCTGAGTTATCTGCGAAGAAAAATTTCGAGTTAATATCACCAATTACTGTAGTACTCCTGAATTTGTGTTGGTTTGTTTTATTTTTGTAGTGTTCAGACTAGTAGTAAAAGTAACCCACTTATTGATTCTTCACTGTATGGTCATGTAAAACTGTGAACACTATGTTTGAAAAGTGGAACAAATGAAGTTTTTTTCCCTATAAATGTGGAATTTAGGTTCACCAAATAATTATTTGAAGGCTTACGATTTTAAACGAGTTACACAATTGAAAGTCGATATTGATATAAATCCATTAAATTTATGTCATAAATATGGCTCATAGAAAAAATGTAGTTGCTACCCAAAAAACAATGGTAAAGCTTTGTGCAACTTTTAATGATAAAATTCCTGGAGATACTCTTGCTTATGCAGTTATGTATGGTAGAAAGAATCTCACATATGATGCTGAGTACAGAATATTAGCTGAGAATTTTAAATGAAAATTATTTAATTGACTTATCAATCTATTCTGGCGCTTAGAGCTGTGTTCTAGTATATAAATCTTGCTTGTGTGAGATCTCTGAGTGGACTGGGTGGTTCAGGAAGTGTGTGCAGCTGATGTATCACCAGTGCCAGTGTGCTGCCTCCTAAATATTAAGGTCTGCCTTCCTATTTGCTCTCTCCGCCTCCCTCCCCCCCCTTCCCCGCCCAATCTATATCTTCTAAAGTAGCTCTCTCTCTATCATGAAATTATATTCATCACACTAGAACACAAGGAAGTGTTTTAAATTCGCATTACTAGATGTCACCAGTATAGCAAAGTTTAAAACAAAGCGTTTAAGTATACTTTGCCTGTTCATTAACCGATTTTAATGGTTTAAACTTGCAGTTTTTGCTGTTTAAGTTATTTAGTACTGGTTCTCAAGACTGAAATTCATTTTAACAACTAATATGAATTTTTTATGTATACCACCAAATGAAGTTTCAGTGATATATTTTCGAGAAATATACACATTGTGGAGCAATATTTCGTATTGATTTAATGTTTTAATTCAGAAAAATCATCTCATTTTGTAATAATTTGACCCACCAATAAATACTACATGACATATGAATGAAATTAAAGCAGTGTCTATTGCCTCACACTATTAGCTTAGGGTGTAAGGTCAGTGTGACTCAAAACAAGGAATGTTTCCAAGGGCATTTCTTACTTAGAAATCTGATGACATACTGAGAACTTAAAAGAATTCTGGGCAGTGTAGCTCGGGGTTTCTCTGTATGGAAGACGAGTTTTGTGGAAAAATATTATTTACTGAGAATTAAATTTTCAAAGAAAACTTAAATTTATTAATACAATTTTTTTTTTTTTACATAAGGAGCCCATACCCAAAAGCTCAATATTGCAATCAACCTCATTTTGTTTCAAAAATTATGAGCTGGAAGTAAATTTGTATAACGTTATTGAATGCAAATATTTTAATACTAAGTATGGAGAAAAATTTTGTATAAAGCTTAATAATGAGTTTAAGATTCTTTCAGCAGATAAAGATTTGAAATCAATAACTGACCTGGATGTTTAGTGTGGACAGTGTAAACTGAGATACACTAGTTTAAAGAATGTTAATAATAATAATAATGAAATTCATGGCCTAGAACTTTTGGTTTAGTTCTACTCTAACCCACCTGTGAATTATAAAAATTTTATAGTGGCTATACAACGGCCCTTAATTATATACATCCTTAATTCATACGCTCAATGTACCCACTTGCTGTTGCTATGTACGAAATAAAACAAAAGTAACAGATAATCTACATTGTAAATTTTAAGGATTTAATAAATTTTTTTCATAATTTAAATGTATTCAGAGGGCTCTGAAAAACTGAATCAATAATATATATATATATATATATATATATATATATATATATATATATAATGCTTGAAGTTTGTCATTTATCTGAGTATTTACTTTTTTATTGTTTTCCTATACAGGTGATTGAGATGAAAGAAAATTATGTCAGTAGAACACACAACTTATTATAAGAAAAATAATGATTTCTTATAAACATTCTAAGAAAAATAGACTATTAGATGTACTCAAACATTTGTAATTACATACATACACCCATTTTATAATATTTATGGACTAACATTCAGATTTTGTTTATAATAATATGGGAGAACCTCTCTGTATTCCACTATCATTGTATAATCAAAACCTCATTTTATTATGAACGTTTAGAAAACGTTTGAGTAACTAGATAGAGCCAAATCACTTCATGTGTCTTTGGCTTCACTCCAAATGAGCTACTAGCAAATTGGTTAGTGGTGAATAGATCAGTCATTAGTTTATGAGCTGAGCAGTTAGGTTGGTTGAATTGCAGTGAACATGTAAAATTGTGACTCTGCAAAACGTTGTAGAGGATACCTGAGTTTAGAAAAGTGCAATTTGCTGTGTTAAATGTGAACAGTACTTGCTATTCTGTTTGAAACTCGTGAAGAATTTCATTAGAAGAGTAAAAGTGATTAGTAACTTTCTGAGGGATTTATGTAGACATGCACGTTACTACACCACATCTCTGTGAAGTTTGCAACCTTATCTGAACAAATGCGCATATTAAAAATTTCTACCATACATTAAACTATTTACTTGATTATTTCAGTAAGAGAGAGCAATAGACTGTTCCTTGCTAGTTCCATTAACGCCTCACAGCAAAAGTAGCCGACTCAAAGTCTATGTACTGCCTCTGTGCAAGAATGGCGACATCATTTGAAGAAGACAGGTTGACAGTGCTATCGGAAATTTAACGTTTTGTTCTGATGTGGTGAGACACATCTAGCACTTTACATGCACTGGTACTCCAGGACATGTGAAGACACGTACGTGGCATTTCTGGCAACATAGCGAAGGGAATCACAGTCACTCTCATACTCATGATTAGTTCTTACATATGGTGCATGACTGGTTCATGCATATTCATTTTGGAAGGACAGAATTTATTGGTTTTTTTTACTAACGCTTTTACGTGCATGAAGAAGGTGAGGAAGTGATTTTTTAAATGAAATCCGTGTGCATAAGTGGTGGGTTACATTCTTAAAGTAGCTCTGTAATGTTATTCAGTATTGTAATCGCTGATTGAAGATTAAACAGAAGACATCGCATGTCAGTCTCTTCATGACACCAAACATTAGGAAGCTGTACCAGGGTCTTCAATGTGGTGCTGAATTTAAGCACATCAAACAGGTGTGACAGCATCACTAAAATCAGCATGTAACGTAAATGTGCACTACACAACCACACTGCATGTGTGTGTGTGTGTGTGTGTGTAGATAGGTGGTTATGGGATGTATGTGTACATGAGTGAGAGAGAAAAAAGGAAGAATGCTAGTCCTTAGTGCTCCATGAATGAGGAAGTTGTTAGAGATGGAGGCCAGACTGGATAACCATATGAGAGGAAATTGGCTGCGTCCTTTCAGATTATCCATCCTGGCATTCATCTTAAACAATTTACGGAATTCAAGGGGAAAACCTAAAACTGGATGGTCAGACAGGGGCTCCTCACAAATACAAGGCCACTCTCTTCGACTGACCTCACTGCTCGAGGATCACTCGCAGCTATTCTAACTCACAAACTGTGCGCAGAACAGGAATGATGCTGACCCTCTGGATTTAGTCCAGCAGTGACTAGCACACACATTGTTTACATGTATATAGTTCCCACTAGAGAGGATCCTTCTCTGCTGATTCAGAGTGGTTGCACATTTTATTTTCTGTATTTCAGTTTGTTACGGAAAGCTAGTACTGTTGTTTTCTGTCGAGGCACTACACTTCAGGATTGTAAGAGAGGAACTAAACTTGTTTTACATGAAATATTACTGCTATTTCATCTGGTTCTGCTATACGCTTCTCGAAATAAAGTACTTCGCACCCATCAGATTTTTGCACGTGGCTTGTCTGCTCATGATGTAATATTCATGATTTACTTGTTGCATTGCCCAAAGAACAAACCAGACGTAGCGACTTTTAGTGATTTTGAATACGTGAATATGTTTGAGCTTAGAGCTAACGCCCGTGATATTTTTTGGCAGACAACGGCAGGAAACAACTTGGACATAATTAATGAAGTATCCAACATCAGAAAAAGAGAGTCAATAATTTATACGACAAACACGCTCCTCTAAAAACGGTGAGAATAAAGAGAAACTGTGGCCTATATATCAACTCGAACACACTATAAATGCAGAGATCAGTGCACAGGACGTAAAAGTACAAATGGCCCTCGACCTCTAATAATCGTCTCGCCTGCAAGCAACTACGCAATCGAGTCACCAGTCTATGAAGAATGCAAAACTTGGATAGGTCCAGTTCATAACTGAGGACTCTTACAGACCTGACGTCCTGTTGAAAAGTCCACAAAGTCTAAGAGTAGGCAAACCCAGATCTTCAGATGAGTATTTAGCCACACTGGTAACTTCATTTGAATAGTGCACAAGGGAGTAAATAATCGATTCCCTTAAAGTATCAGTGGTTGCTACAAACGGCAATTTTTTTTCTGGAGCCGGTAAGCCCTAACACGGTACGAAGTCAGCTGCTACCAGTCAGGACCCAGCAAAATCGCAACACGACGACTGCCCTTACAGAAGTGACTGACGAACTAAAACAAGCTATGTATAAACAATAGGCCACTGTTATGTGCTTTTTGGATCTAGGCAAAGCTTTCAATATTACTCACTCTGACAGTCTACTTCCTAAACTCACAAGTCAGAAATTTTATTCTAGTAATGTACAGTGGTTCACTCACACCTTATATCTAGCCAACAGTGTGTAAAGATAGGAACAAAAAGGTCAAAGGAGAGACGCCGTAACAGGGGTTCACAAGGATCACTGCAGATATAACCTATACTTTGACACCATACTGTTATATCTGAGCGCAAATCCAACAAACCTGTGAACAGTCATTCAGCGTGTGAACTGATTTACTTGCCCTCAGTGTGGATGCAGAGCTTAGGTTTGAAACTTAACCCATCTAAAACACAAACAATCTTAGTCATTGACAGAAGACGCATTACCCCTCAGTTCAACGAACTATTTCACCATTCATCCTAAGGAGCACAGACGTAACGTTTTCATCTAACGAGAAGAAGGGGGATGACTCTGGATCATGATTTCGACTGCAATGAACACACAACGGCAGTCTGTAACAAGTTGTCAGCGTCTCTTCACTCACTACAGAAATGCAAAAAAAGTATTTCCTTTTGAGATTGAAAAGAAGCTTGTAGAGACGCGAATACTCCCAGTACTTGACTATAGAGGCACCATTCTCGAAGGACTTTCGTACGAAAACTCATGCAGGCTGGAACTGGCGATGAACGCTTGTGTACGACAGAATTGTGACGTATGCTTCTCCGACGATATCCCATCAACCTCTGAACAATTATTATGACTACGTGCCCATGAGCATAGGGATTATCAACAGCTATGATTGCTCTATTGTTTTCTCAATCATTAGAACTCTTACTCTACTTTCTGAACAGCACAGCATAAATACTCGTCCTCTATAAAGTAAAATTCTCTCTCTACCATCACACAGAACGGCCATGTTTTTGTGTCAGGAACAATGTTCCTCAGAATATCAGAGAAATTAAATACCTGCGAAATTTCAAAAGACTGCTAGTGGTCCACACCTGCTACCACAAGAGTGATCTCTTCTACGTTCTGCGCTACTCATTCTCGTCTACCTCCCTGCTTCAGAACTTTTTTTTGCCACCTTTTCGTAAGAGTTCCCTGCTTATATTCTGTTCTTTCCAATCAGCCGCTGTCACTGTCATTTCAATTTTCTGCTCTTCCTTTATCCATTCTGGTTCTTATAATACAAAACATGGCTTCAAATGTGCTAAGCTAATCTGTATCAGTCCAAATGCCCATTACTACAACAATAATATTATAACAGTAATTAGTATTATTGGTGCAAATTATTATTATTAGTATTATCAGTATTACTATTATTATTGGGAAGGTTTTGTGATATGTTTGGTATGTGCTGCTCCTGGTCAGATGTAAGAGAAGCCCTTAAGACCCTAATCTGGTGAGGCTAAAAAACCAATAAATCAATACATTTTGTAGAACATCATAAATGGCTGTAAATCTCATTTAGTCACTACAGTGCAATTGTTTTATATACGCATTAACTGGCGAATGGCACTTACGAATATGCGAACGCTAGTCGAAATTGGTGTAAAATTCAAAATTCCCGGCTATCATCAAAATTTAGCTCTTGTTGTTTGGAATGTAGAGACTTAATAGCTCAAAACTGTAGTATGTGGTAAGTAAATAAAGAGGTATACATTTTCCTCGCAAATAGCTGAACACTCATTTCAAAATATAGCAACACGTATAAGAAACAAAGACTAGTTTGCTGTTTTAGCTGTGCGAATGGGTGTAATTTCATGTTTTTTTTTCTCACAAAGACGTGAACGTACGAAATAAAAACTAGAGCATCTGCATATGTGCTTTTCAAGCCACCTGGCGGTATTTGGGGGAGGGTACTTTGCGTACCACTTTCATCTTCTCCCAGTTTTTGTTCCACGCGAATAGTTTGCGAGAAGAACGACTGCCGATAAGCGTCCGTGTGGGCTCGAACCTCTGATTTTATCTTCACGGGTTTTTCGCGAGATACACGCAGCAGGAAGAAAAATTTTGTTTAGCTCGTTTAGGAGCGTACGCTCTCGAAACTATTAGAATAATCCATGCCCTGATGCAGAACGCCTCTTTTGCAGCACCTGTCACTGGTGTTGGTTGATCATCTCTGTGGCGTTTTCACGCTAACTAAATGAACCTGTAACGAAACGCGCTTTTCTTCTTTCGATATTCTCTATTTTCTCTAGCAGTCTGATCTCGTACGGATACCATTTGACGAGCAATATTCAAGTATTGGTAGAACTAGAATTTTGTAAGTTACTTCCTTTGTTGGTGGACTACGTTTCCTGAGGGTTGTTCCAATGAATCTGTCTGGTATCTGCCTTAGTCACGATTATGTGATCACTCGATTTCAGATCGCTTCATACGCATACGCAGAGAATTTTGTTCTGGAATTGTGTAATCACTTTATATAAAAGGCAATCGCCTCATTGTCTCATCATCGCCCAGCCCAAGCGGCTAAGCATAGAAACTTGGAATTTAGAGAGGGTGTGAATCTTTAGGCTTAGTCTAAGAAGGGATTTTTCGAAATTCCAACCCTAAGGGGGTAAAAACGTCGCTATTAAGGGAATTTCGAAAGTAGACCTACGAAATTGCTATTTGGTTTCTCGCTCAGAAATAAATACGTGTTTCGGCGTTTTTTGAAATTTAGCCCCATGGGTGTGAAATAGTGGGTGAAAACTTATTTGAAAATATATCATTATTTAAAGAACTACTTAAGTATTATTAAAGCTATATCTATGAATATTGGTATTTGTCGTCTCGGTTTCAAATAAAAGAAATACATGTTCCAATGTTTTTGGACAATGAGCCCCTTACAGTGTGAAGTAAGCCGTGAGTTTTTTATGGAAATATTTTGCTATAAAAGAATTTTTAAAGCTAAATAAATGAAAAATTAAATTTAGCTTCTCAGTTAGAAATAAGAGGATACGAATTTAACTGTTTTTGGAAATTCAACCACTAATGGGGTGAAACGATGAAAATATTTCATTGCGAAAGCATTTTTAAAGTTAAATCTTTGAGAACTGGTGTCTGATGTTTCACTGCTTTTGGAAATTCAACTTCATAAAACGATAAAACGTAGTGTCCATTGACTGTAGTACCAATAAGTCATGGCTGGAATTGGTCAACTCAGACAAATACCCGCACGTAATAATTTCTAAGAATGATCTCATGGACTCAATCGTATATTAGGCAGGTGGCAGACTGCGTTTCATTGGCAGAATTCTAAGGAAAAGCAATGAGTCTACAAAGGAGATTGCATGCAAAACACTCCTGTGACGCATCCTAGAATACTGCTCAAGTGTGTGGCACTCATACCAAATTGGCCTGAATGGAAATAATGAATGTCTACAGAGAAGGGTAGCACGAGTGGTCAGAGATTTGTTCGAACCGTGGGAGAGGGTCACGAAGATGGTGAAAGACGTGAACTGTCAGTCGCCTGAAAGACTTGAACTATTCCATAAACATGCACATAGAAAATTTCTAGAACCAAGTGATGTATCTAGGAAATACTACAACGTTCTGCTTATCGCTCCCTTAGGTACCGCGAAGACATTAGACAAATTACAGCACGCATTTAAGCAATCACTATTCCCACGACCCGCGCCTAAATGGAATGGGAAGAAGCCCTAATAATTGGTACAATAGGGTGCGTCCTCTGCCTTGTACTTCACTGTGGTTTTCAGAGTACAGATGAAGATGCAGATAGAAATAGGACCATTTATGTTTACAGTATGTAGTGATGATGCAGAGAATAACATCGGAAGGTCTATGGGGCTGTTCGCAAATGATGTGACTGTCGATAAGATTTTAGTAACGCCAGTTGACTGTAGGGAATTGCAGGAAGATCTGCTGAGGATCGATGATTGGTACAGTGGCTGGCGGTTGACCCTACACGTACATTCATTCTAAGAAATAAAAAACGGTGCACCACCATGGAATTATTCGAATAGGACGGAAATCGGTAGATGTGATGTACACGTCCAGACAAACAACTGATCACGGTTTCGGAGAAACTGGATAATTCATTCAAGAGAAAGGGCTTCACAAATTGAGTAAGAGAACAAGGCGTTGGTCCACCTCTGGCTTATATGTTTGGCATGGATCCCTTGAGGAATATCGTGGCAAATTCTGTCCAACTGGCGCCTTAGATCGACGAAATCGTGCTCTGGTTGGAGCGCCCTTCTCATAATACTCCAAAAATTCTCAATACCAGAGACATCTGACGACCTTGCTGCTCAATGTAGAGCTTGGCAAGCATCAACACAAGCAGTAGAAACTCTCTACGTGTGCGGGCGGGGGTCATTTTGCTGAAATGTAAGCGCTGGGTGACTCGCCATGAAGGCCAACAAAACAGGGCGTAGAATATCGTCGAGGTACCACTGTGCCGTAAGGATGCCGCGGATGACAACCAAAGGGGTCCTGTCATAAAAAGAAAGGCACTCCAGTCCATCACTCCTAGTTCTTGGGTCATACGGGATTCAACAGCCAGGTTGGTATCCTACCTCAGTCCGGGACATCTCCGGACACGTCTTCGCTGGTCATTGCGTCTTAATTCGAAGCGGGAATCATCAATGAAGACAATTCTACTCCGTCAGTGAGCTTCCAGGCCTAAAACGCCTCTGATGCCCGGACAGTGCTGGGATACCAACCGGACTCTCTCCCGCTATGTGGCCCGACAACCACATGTGACGATCTGGAAGCCGTTCCTTTCTGTAGCATTCCTCTGGTTGTTGTCCGCGGCATCCTGACAGCGCCATGATACGTCGACGATTTTCTACCCTCTTTCTTCTTGTCCTTCATGGCAAGTCATACTGGGCTTGCATTTCAGCAAGACAGTTGTGGTGTCACCGCCAGACACCACACTTGCTAGGTGGTAGCCTTTAAATCGACCGCGGTCCGTTAGTATACGTCGGACCCGCGTGTCGCCACTATCTGTGATTGCAGACCGAGCGCCGCCACACGGCAGGTCTAGAGAGACTTCCTAGCAATCGCCCCAGTGTTGCAATCGACTTTGCTAGCGATGGTTCACTGACAAAATACGCTCTCATTTGCCGAGACGATAGTTAGCATTGCCTTCAGCTACGTCATTTGCTACGACCTAGCAAGGCGCCATTACCAGTTACTATTGATACTGAGTCATGTACAGTCAAGAGCGACGCTCATCATTAATGGATTAAAGTTAAGTATTCCACCAGCAACATCCGTTTTTCTAAAGTCTAATTTCCTTGTCCTGTTCCAGACCTTACGCCAGCCTGCGTGAGCTAAAACGCGTGCCTTTCGGCTTCCTCTAATAATACGGTGTTGGCTCTCCTGCCAACCCACAACAACAGTGGCCGAGAGTTTCTGCTGCTTGTCTTCCTGCTCGTCAAACTCTGACTCTTCTAGCCATGTCGTCGGATCTCTGTCCAATTGAGAAAGTCTGGACCATTGTGAGCTAGGTTCTCCAACCAGCTCTGGATTCTGACGGTCTAATGCGCCAGTTGTACAGAACTTGGCACAATAACCCCGCAGGAGGACATTCTACAGCTCTATCCGCTAGTGCCAAGCCGAATAACGGCTTGCATATGTGCCAGGGGTGGACCAACGCGCTACTGACTGCCTCTATTTCTGAAGCTCTTTCTCTTGAATAAATCATCCAATTTTTCTGCAATTGTAATCATCTGTTTGTCTTTACTTGTATATCACATTTAGAGATTTCCTTTCCAATCGGATAATTCCTTCATAATGAGTACTTCCTTTTGTCTTAGAGTGTATATGGAACGTATTACTGTTTAATGGGAGACGTAATCCACTACTCTACGATTACGCTATTCGTGAGAAATCACAGCAAACAGAAACAGTCGTAAAATTCCGAGTAGCAGCCTCCAGAACGACCTAAAGTGAAATGTCCACATAAAACGAAGTCTATTAAAAGAAGATGTCAACTTGAGATTCACTGAAAATCTTAAGGAAATGTAATTTATCCACGAAAGAAGTGGATTACAAAACACTTGTGCGACAGGGTCTTGCGTATTGCTCGCCAGTGTGGGACCCTTAGCTGGTTGTATTAATAAAGGAGGGAGACAGACTGCAACGGATAGTGGAGCGTTTCGTCTCGGCTTCGTTTAGTCGGCACGGGTACATTACCGAGGTGATCAAGAAATTACAGTGACAGACGCTCAAAAGGGAGGCGTTTAGAATCGAAATTCCGAGAGAGTACGTTTCGGCAGGATGCTGAAATAAGAGGGTTGGAACTTTAATAGTGGCAACTATTTATTTACAGCTCGTACAAAATAGATACGTGTTTCAAAGTTTTACTGAAATTCAAAGTAGTCACATCCATTGTGTATAACCCGTTGCCAACGATGTGGAAGTCGTAGGGTACTCTTAGCAGTGCCAACTGTGTTGACAGTTCGAGCGGCGCGGTCTATTGCCCGACTAATTTGTAGGTGTTCCGAAGCGAATTCCGTGAAGTGTTTCCTACAGTTTAGAAATCGAGTTGACCTCACGAGGGCTTAAGTCAGGGGAGAGCAGTATGTGGTATAGCACTTAGCAGCACCATCAGTCAAATAAATCGGTAACAGATTGCACTGTACGTGCTTGAGTATTGTACTGCAAAATGATGGTCAGGTCCTGCAGAAAGAGTCATCACTTCTGTCTCTACGCTGTTCATTTTTGGAACACAACCTACGACCAGCTTAGAGACAGTTTCCTCATTATATTGTTGTAATTAGTGGAGAGATCAGTTTACCGGTTAAAGAATAGGAGAGTCAACATTTTTTTTCTGAAAACTGCATCGAGTAGTTAGTTAGGTAACTAAGCAATGACATAAATCTTCTAGTAGCTAACAGAGCCGAACTTTTAAAAACAACATACAGGGAGCTTGGGGAAATCGTGGAGGTTAATCAACGAGTGTGTGTTGAAAGGAATGTTAACATAGGCAGAGAGACACGTTTCATTAGTAAGAGTGTCGAGAAACGCACTACATGTTATCTGGCAGTTATCATCAAACATTCATCTCTGAAAAGAAGTTGTGGAAGATCAGTTAACAAAACTGGAAAGTATCGTACAATACACAGTAGATATGGATGTGTCAAGTAAGGACCCGAGGGAGGAGAGAGACCTGCTGTGGTTCGATAGCTATGTGGAAACGCAAATCATTGTGTTTACTTCACTTCCAAAGCTTAATATGAAAAAGGCAAATTATTCAAATAACACTCAATGCTTTCTAGTCTATAAGTAAGCGGAAAGCATTATTTGTCCTAAAAACATGCCTGAAATTACAGTATGTGTATCCATGCATGTCTTCCTACTACACATTTGAAACCAAACATAAACTTACACAACAGTCATGGGATAGTGTATCACATATTCAGATGTCGGTAGTACCCCTACACAAGGTATAAAACGGCAGTGCATTGTCGGAGATGTCATTTATACTTAGGTGATTCATATGAAAAGGTTTCTGACGTGATTATGGCTGGGACGACAGCCAGAAGGGTAGTTGCAGCTAGATGGATGGGACATCTCATTTCGGAAATCATTAGGAAATTCAATATCCCGATATCCAAAGCGTCAAGAATGTGCAGAGACGGCCAAATTTCGTGCATTACCCTTTCATTACGGGCAACTCATTGACCAACAGCTTTCACTTAACGACCGAGAGCAGCAGCGTTTGCGTGGAGTTGTCAGTGCCAACAGACAAGCAACACTGCGTGAAATAAATGCAGAAATCAATGTGGAATGGACGGAAAACGTATCCGTTTGGACAGTATGGCGAAATTTGGCGTTAATCGGCTATGGCAGCAAACGACCTATGCTGGTGCCTTTGCTATCAGCACTAGATCGCCTGTAGTGCCTCTCCTGGACTCGTGACCATATCGGTTGGCCTCTAGACGACTGGAAAACCGTGGCCAGGTCAGATGAGTGTCCATAGCAGTTCGTAAGAGCTGCTGGTAGGGCTCAAGTGTCGCGCAGACCCCACGAAGTCGTGGTCCCAAGTTGTCAACAAGACACTGTGCAAGTTGATGGTGGCTCTGTAATGGTGTGCTCTGTGTTTATATTGAACTGACTGGATCCTCTGGTTCTACTGAACCGATCATTGATTAGAAATGGTTATCTCGGCTACTGGTTCTCAAACAACTATTGAATTTTTATGGACGACAATGTACCATGTCACCAGACCACAACTGTTCTTGATTGGTTTGAAGAACATTGTGGACAGTTCGAGCGAATGATCGCCGCGATGAATTCCATCGAAAATGTATGTGACCTAATCGAGAGGTCAGTTCGTGTACAAAATCCCGCAGCGGCAGCACTGTCGCAGCTATGGACGGCTATAGAGACAGCGTGGCTCAGTGTTTCCGCAGGAGTCCTCCAACGAGTTGTAGAGTCCGATACGATGTTGCGTCACCGATGTGTCGTTTCCCAGATGGAATTTTTTCGTTAATATTTCAATAAAAAACCTTAGATAGCTTACGTATAAACAATAACAATTATATTTACCAATCCAGAATGACGTTTATAAATGTTTATCCGAGTCACTGCTTTCATTTTAACTACTAAAACATAGTTTTAGCTTGTCGAATTAAATCACTGTAGTATTCCACATTGCAGCTACGGAAAACTGCTTCCGCCTCGAACATTTATACAACTGGTGTTGTGTAAAATGCATGTCAGTCTCATGTAAATATGATGATAAAGGAATCTACACATCCTCCTGTAACAATACTTAGTTACATACAGATCAAAATCTAAATCTTTATTCATTTACGTCCTTTATTCCTATTTATTTATACTTCCCTATTACCCTACAGTAGTACTGATCTTAAAGCCATACGAAAAGTTTTTGTTATTTTTGTTTGTGTTGACTTCAGTCTAAAGACTGGTTTAATGCTGCTGTCCATGCAACTCTGTCCTGTTCAAGCCTCATCATCTCTAAAAGACTACTGCGATCTGCATTCTTCTGAATCTGGTTACTGCATTCACCTCTTGGTTTCCCTCTACCATTTTTACTGCTCCTCCCCACACACATACTTATCTCGAGTACTAAATTGCTGATCCCGTGATGTCTCGGAATACGTCCTATCAAACAATCCCTTCTTCTAGTCAGGTTCTGTCACAAATATCTTTTCTCCCCAATTCTATACAGTACTTCCTCATTAGTTATATGATCTACTCATCTAGTCTTCAGAAATCTTTTGTAGCGCCACTTTTTAAAAACTTCTATTCTTTTCTTGCCTCAACTGTTTATCGCCCATGCTTCACTTCCATACGTGGCTATACACCATACAAATACTTTCAGAAAAGATTTCGTAAGACTTAAATCAATATTCGGTGTTAAAAAATTTCTCTTCTTCAGAAAAGCTTTCCTTGCCTCTGCCAGTTTACATGTTATGTCCTCTCCACATCGTCCATCATCAACTATTTTGCTGACCAAATAACAGAATCACTCACTACTTTAAGTGTCTCGTTTCATAATCTGATTCCCTCGGAACCACTCGATTTAATTAGACTACATGCCATTATTCTTATTTTGATTTTGTTGAATTTCATCTTACATCCTGCTTTCCTGATACTGCCCATTGCCTTTAACTGCCCCTCTACGTTCTTTGCTGTCTCTGGCTGAATTACAAACATTCCGGTAAACCTCAAAGTTATTGTTTCGTGTCCTTGAACTTCTATCTCCTACTCCAAATTTTTTTCTTGTTTTCCTTTACTGCTAGCTCAATGTACAGATCGAATAATATCGGCGATAGGCTACAACCATGTGTCATTCTAATCTCAACCAATGCTTCCCCTTCACGCCGCTCGACTCTAATTACTACTGTCTATATGTTGTAAATAGCCTTTCGTTCCTTGTATTTTACCCGTGCTACCTTCAAAATTTTAAAGAAAGTATTCCACTCAACATTGTCAAATGCTTTTGCTCGGAGTCTACAAATTCTAGGAATGTAGTTTCGCCTTTCCTTAACCTCTCTTCTATGAAAGCCGTAGGGTCGATATTGTGTTGCGTGTTCCTATATTTCTTATGAATCCAAACTGATCTTTCCAAAGGTCGGCTTCTACCAGTTTGTCCATTCTTCTGTAAAGGATTCAGCTTAGCATTTTGCAGCCATGACTTATTAAATTTATAGCTCGGTAATATTCACACCTGTCAGCACCTGAATTCTTTGGAAGTGTAATAATTACTCACCTGATGCAAGGGTTTTGTCATGGCTGGCTGTCCCAAAGTTGTCCGTAGCTCTGATGGAATGTCGTCTAATTTCGGGGCTTGTTTCAACTTAGATCTTTCAGTGCTCTTCGAGATTCTTCCCGCAGTGTCGTATTTACAATTTCGTGTTCATCTACGTCTTCTTCTATTTCTATAATATTGCCTTCAAGTTAATCTCCCTTGTATAGACCCTCAATACGATGCTTCCACCTTTCAGCTTTGCCTTCTTTGCTTCCGTCTGAGGTCTTGATAATCATACAGATGCTTCTCTTTCCTCCAAAGGCATCTTTAATTATCCTGTAGGTGCTATCTATCTTTCCCATAGCGATGTATGCCTGTGAAGTCTTACATTAGTCCTCTAGCCATTCCTGCTTAGCCATTTTGCACTTCCTGTCAATCTCACGTTTAGACATTTGTATTCCCTTTTGCCTGCTTCATTTGCCACATTTTTCTGTTTTCTCCTTTCATCAGTTAAATTCAATGTCCCCTACGCTGTCCAAGGATTTTTATTAGGCCTTGTCATTTTACCTACGTGATCATGTGCGGTCTGCACTATCTCATCTATTAATTCGTCTTCTACTGTATTCGTTTCCCCCTTTCTAGTGAACTGTTTCCTAATGCTCCCTCTGAAACTTTCAATGACCTCTTGTTCTTTCAACTTATCCAGGACATATCTCCTTAATATTCTAGCTTCTTTGCAGTTTCTGCTTTATTAATCTACATTTCATAACCAGTAAATTATACTCATCAACATCTGCTCCTGGAAATATCTTAATTTAAAATCTGGTTCCCAAATCTCTTTCCGATCATTATATAATGAATCTGCAACCTTCCGCTGTCTCCAGGTATGTTCCACGTATACAACCTACTTTCATGATTCATAAACTACTGTTAACGATGATTAAATTATGCTCTGTGAAAAATTCTACCGGACAGCTCTCTTTCGTTCCTTTGCCCCAGACCATCTTCACCTACTGTTTTTTCTTACTGTTGCTTTTCCTGCTCTCGAAATTATTTAGCCATCACTATTAAATTTTCGTCTCCGTTAACTATCTGAATAATTTCTTTTATCTCATCATAGATTTCTCCGAGCTCTTCAGCAACAGCGGAGCGAGCTGGCATATAAACTTGTACTACTGTCTTAGATGTGAGGTTCATATCTACCTTGGCTGCGATAATGCATTCACTATACTATTCATAGTAGGTCATCTGCATTAATATTTTTTATTCATTATTAAACTTATTCTTGCATCATCCCTATTTGATTTTGTATTTATAGCCCTGTATCCACCTAACTAGAAGTCCTTTTCCTCCTGCCACAGAACTTCACTAATTTCCAATATATCTAACTTAAAATAATCGACTTCCCTTTTCAAATTGTATAACCAACCTACCTGACTAAGGGATCTAAAATTTCACACTCCGACCTGTAGAAAGCCAGTTTTGTTTCTCCTGATGACGACATCCTCTTGAACAGCCTCCACCCAGAGCTCCGAATGGACGACTATTTTACCTCAAGAATATTTTACCCAAGAGGACACCACTTCATTTACGCACACAGTAGAGCTGCATGCTCTTGGTAAAAATTACGGCTGCAGTTTTCCTTGATTTCAGCCATTCGCGGTACCGGCTCAGCAAGGCCGTTTTGGTTGATGTTACAAGGCCAGATCAGTCAATCATCCAGACTGTTCCCTGCAACTACTGAAAAGGCTGCTGCTCCTCTACAGCAATCACACCTTTTTTTGACATCTCAACAGATACCCCTCCATTGTGGTTGCACCTACGGTACGGCTGTATCGCTGAGGCACGCATGCCTCCGCATCAATGACAAGGTCCATGGTTCATAGGGTGAAGTATAAGAAATAATATGCAAAACACAGAAAATGATTATTTCCTGATCTTTAATGAAATAAACCATTATTACATGACAGATATACAGGGTGGGTCACCTAACATTACCGCTGGATATATTTCGTAAACCACATCAAATACTGACGAATCGATTCCACAGACCGAACGTGAGGAGAGGGGCTAGTGTAATTGGTTAATACAAACCATACAAAAATGCACGGAAGTATGTTTTTTAACACAAACCTACGTTTTTTTAAATGGAACCACTTTAATTTTGTTAGTACATCTGAACATATAAACAAATACGTAATCAGTGCCGTTTGTTGCATTGTAAAATGTTAATTACATCCGGAGATATTGTAACCTAAAGTTGACGTTTGAGTACCACTCCTCTGCTGTTCGATCGTGTGTATCGGAGAGCACCGAATTACGTAGGGATCCAAAGGGAACGGTGATGGACCTTAGGTACAGAAGGGACTGGAACAGCACATTACGTCCACATGCTAACACATTTTTATTGGTCTTTTTCACTGACGCACATGTACATTACCATGAGGGGTGAGGTACACGTACACACGTGGTTTCCGTTTTCAATTACGAGTGGAATAGAGTGTGTCCCGACATGCCAGGCCAATAGATGTTCAATGTGGTGGCCAGCATTTGCTGCACACAATTGCAATCTCTGGCGTAATGAATGTCGTACACGCCGCAGTACATCTGGTGTAATGTCGCCGCAGGCTGCCACAATACGTTGTTTCATATCCTCTGGGGTTGTAGGCACATCACGGTACACATTCTCCTTTAACGTACCCCACAAAAAGAAGTCCAGAGGTGTAAGATCAGGAGAACGGGCTGGCCAATTTATGCGTCCTCCACGTTCTATGAAACGCATAAATTAGCATCTTTCACCTTACTACCGAATTCAGTATCTTCCTGCAAATATCCGTTATTCCTCCCTACTGTAATAGGCCTCTCTGTTTATTCGGAATCTGATCTATTATTACTTTATCTATATCAACTGGTGTCAAAGCCTCGTGCTGTACTGGTCTAGAAACGTTTCCAGTAGCACCTACTATTCTTAAACCACTACCTTTCATGACAGTTAATTCACTCCTATTAGGAATAGAATCATAAACATTTGGGACAAAGCACTTGCTTGGCTGCCACTGTCCAGAAGACAACGCACTGTTACTCTTGAGATGTTAGTTGTTATAATAGGGTGAGTTATTTCACTCTGAACACGTTTATCACAAATATCCTCTGATAGATCCTTCTGAACTTGTTTCCAGCTAAAGTAGTTTTTTTCAGTTGCTTGTACATTCACACTTAGTTTCTGGGGTTCATCAAGCTCTACGTTTTTAGCTGCCTTTACCAACCTATCCTCGAAGTTTAAATCAAGCATTTCACTACTCCCTCTACTTCCGTTTGCTGCACATCAGCTAAATCATTCTCTACCTGTAAGCAACTGCGTCCCTGCGCAACATTGCTATCTGTAATGCTGTCGTCGGCTTTTACAGTTTGTGGTAAGTCAATACAGCTGTCAGGTTCCTTGACATCATTATTATTGCTACCCCCTTCACTGGTCAATTTCTCCGCTTTAAAACTTTGCAAAAGTGACTTTACTTCCTCTACCGCAACTTTAACCTTCAGGTTGCCATCATTGACGAAGACCTCATCCCGTTAATTTCTTCCTCCCTGGTCACTATAGCGTTTTCTTTTTCTTTCTTGACCCATTTTTCTAAAGTGTCGAAAAGGTTATCGACTAAATTATGAGCGTGATTTAACACATCACTTGTATTGTCTGTTCCTATTTCATCATCCCTGTTTTCTGTTTGCGTGTGTTGGCTGATTGTTGTATGTGTTTTTGTTACTGGCTGTGTTACTGTTTCCGCCTTGTGAGCGCTAGTTTCCTCTAAGACAGGGTTTAGTTTCCCACACGCGGCATGTTATGTTCATTTGATTCAGAATCAAACAGGGTAGCATTTCACTCTCCGTCTTGTCTTAACGGTACATTATTTACACTTCTGCGTTCGCCATAATAACTGTTGCGAAAGCGTGGTGGCTGCTTACCCCCTGTTCTTCTACCACGGCCTTGATTATGATAATTAGACCATTCCGAATCTCTACTCTTCTAACATTCACGTTCCCACTGTAATTATTTCTGTTGTTTACATGATTGTTAGAGGACCTGTTATTATTTTGCATCTGCTCCTCAGCATCAGCTACTCTTTCTACTTGCTCTAAATATTCAGTGAATCTATCCACATTATCCCGAGGGGCGGAAATGCTTCTCTTCTGCCAGTACCAAGACAGCTTACCTTCTAGTCCCATGATAATCATTTCCGGTTTCATTTTTTCTGTGACAGCCGTGAGACCCACTTCCTAGAGAACTCTTTTACTGTCTCATGCCCTGGAGCCAACTTTTTACCGCTCCAAAACTCTCTCAAGACATTGTTTTGTTTGTTGTGCGACCAGCACTCATTAAGAAATGCGGATTTAAATTCAGAAAGAGCTTTCCATCTTATCATTACGCCAGCTGAGCACCGCAAAGCATCTCCTGACAAATGACTTCTTATAAAAGAAATTTTCTCTCGCTCTGACCATGCACTAGGCAAAACATCCTCAAAATCATTCCACAACTCTAAAGAATGAATTTGCTTGCCAGGATCAAAACGTAAAAACTGACGACATTCAATGAAAGCGGCGTCAACTAAAGCCACATGCTGTACAATAGTATTACTAGCGCCGGACGGAGTGACCGAGCGGTTCTAGGCGCTACGGTCTGGAAACGCGCGACCGCTATGATCGCAGGTTCGAATCCTGCCTCGCGCATGGATGTCCTTAGGTTAGTTAGGTTTCAGTAGTTCTAAGTTCTAGGGGACTGATGACCTTAGAAGTTAAGTCCCATAGATCTCAGAGCCATTTGAACCAGTATTACTAGCACTATCAGAGATTACTCATTTTCTGTGTTAGTAATACTAGTACTTAGTTCTTCTACTTGTACTTATACTGCTTCTACTCTATCTTTTGTCCACATCTTCCATAATTGCACACAATCTGCTTTAACTTTCTTAATATCTTTTTGAAAAGTCTTTTCTCTACTAGTTACTTCTTCAAATCGATTAGAGCAAAGTTTGGATGCGTTGTCTATTCTTTCTGACAACGTCTCTTCCAAAAGTTCATTTGCGTCTTTGAAATATTTGCGAACTTTGTCAGTTTTGCTTTTGAAAGTACTATGAAGTTTATTTAGCTGATGCCCTACTTTGATTTGCAGATCATGGTGATTAGCATTAATTTTAACTACTCACTTTTGAAGTCATTTCACCCTTAATGCCTTATTAAAATCCTTCGGTTCTTTGCTACTAGATTCAATCTTACTGTTTAGTTCTTTATTACTATCCTTTTGTTCTTTATTACTATCGCTCAGTTCTTATGATGCGATTCGATTTTATCAAACAGTAATGCATCCAATTTGGAGCCTCTACATTGCCACTCGGCACTTCCACTGATTTTAAAGGTGTTTATAGCATTACCTGACTTGGCTGAATTTGAGACATATTGCGCTCAGTTTCATGATATGATAATGTTATTAATGCTATCTTCACCTTTTTTACCTCTACTACAGTTACTTTGTCATATAAAATGGTGCTGACTTTGCAGTATTACTAAAATTCAAATCAGATTCTACTTTTGACAAATCACTCTCCGATTTTCGATTTATTGGTTCGACGGAAACATCCTCATTGAATTCAGTGTCTGATTCTAACGGTTCATTGTCAGAGACTAGTTATTTCTTAACTTTCAGATAGTTTCCCATTTTTAGTAGCCTGTTAGCAACAACTAACAAATACTTTAATTTAATACTTTAATTTAAATTAATTGCTTTATCTCGACGAATGGTGACAGATTGGTGTACCAGCAAACGTGATGCTACGCGTCGCTACGTAACGCAGGCAGCAACAGCAGCTGTGGCAGTCAAG
Organism: Schistocerca serialis cubense; assembly: GCF_023864345.2. Lineage (NCBI taxonomy): Eukaryota > Metazoa > Arthropoda > Insecta > Orthoptera > Acrididae > Schistocerca > Schistocerca serialis. The sequence continues at coordinate 916,692,532 of NC_064641.1, read as the reverse complement.
ATGTCGGCGGGTATCGCGCTGGTGAGAGCGCGCAACAGCTCGCGGGTGTCTCGCAGGTCCACGCAGTTCCGTGACAACGCACCGTCTTCTCCTAACCTCAGCGCCGGGGGCAACCACGATCTAGGTGTCGTCTTCTTCCCTCGGTTCGTCACGGTCAAGATTACTGTAGCTAAACTACACAGTTTATTTACCACAATCGTGAGTAAATCTTAGCTCTGTTCTCACCCTGGTTTCTGCCTGTTTCACTTTGTTATTCTGTTAGTGCCTAACGAGTTCATTGTTTTCTACCGATCACTTTCACTGTTCAGTTTCCTAGCCGATGCACCAGGTGTGGGAGGCGGGTTAGTAAGAATAATAATTCTAATATATTATATAGTCGGAGAAAATATTTGAGATATTGGAATATTGTTCGCTGTCTTTTACGACAGCCTGGAAACTATCTCTGTGGTCAGCCAGAAAGCAATGGAGAACATACTGGCCATACTTCCCACTCTGCAAGTCCACATTCTTGTCCAGCCCACTGAAAGAAATGTTTTTACTCTCTATGTGCTCAGCGGGAGCAGGACTATGGTAATAAATGAAGATTTGGAGTTCTAATTGATACATACTGGGTGATCAAAAAGCCAGTATAAATTTGAACACTGAATAAATCACGGAATAATGTAGATAGAGAGGTACAAATTGACGCACGTGCTTGGAATGACATGGGGTTTTATTAGAACCAAAAAAATACAAAAGTTCAAAAAAGTCCGACAGATGGCGCTTCATCTGATCAGAATGGCAATAATTAGCATAACAAAGTAAACAAAGCAAAGATGATGTTCTTTACAGGAAATGCTCAATATGTCCACCATCATTCCTCAACAATAGCTGTAGTCGAGGAATAATGTTGTGAACAGCAGTGTAAAGCATGTCCGGAGTTATGGTGAGGCATTGGTGTCGGATGTTGTCTTTCAGCATCCCTAGAAATGGCGGTCGATCACGATACACTTGCGACTTCAGGTAACCCCAAAGCCAATAATCGCACGGACTGACGTCTGGGGACCTGGGTGGCGGCTGGGCACACGATCATCACCAAACGACGCGCGCAAGAGGTCTTTCACACGTCTAGCAATATGGGGTGGAGCGCCATCCTGCATAAACATCGTACGTTCAGCAGGTGTTTATCAGCCAGGCTGGGGATGATGCGATTCTGTAACATATCGGCGTACTTCTCACCCGTCACGGTAGCAGTTATAAAACCAGAATCACACATGTCGTCAAAGAAAAAAGGTCCGATAACGGTAGATGTGGTAAGTCCAACCCATCCTGCGACTTTCTCGTCGTGCAATGGAGTTTCCACGACAGTTCTAGGATTTTTGGTAGCTCAAATTCTGCAGTTGTGGGCGTTGACAGACCCTCGGAGAGTGAAATGAGCTTCGTCGGTCCACAACACGTTACTCAACCAATCGTCATCTTCCGCCATCTTTTGAAACGCCCACACCGCAAATGCCCTCCGCTTCACTAAATCGCTAGGTAACAGTTCATGATGCCGATGGATTTTGTACGGATAGCATCGGAGGGTACGCTTCAGTGCCAACCAAACAGTAGTGTATGGAATGCCGGTGCGACGTGCGACTGCACGAGCGCTGACTTCCTCGTGCATAGACGAACCCGCAACAGTCTCCATTTCATCCTGAATTGTTCAAATGGCTCTGAGCACTGTGGGACTTAACATCTGAGGTCATCAATCCCCTAGAACTTAGAACTACTTAAACCTAACTAATCTAAGGACATCACACGCATCCATGCCCGAGGCAGGATTCGAACCTGCGACCGTAGCGGTCTCGCGGTTCCAGACTGAAGCGCCTAGAACCACACGGTTCCTGAACTGTGTTAGCAGCATTACGCCTTGCGCTCGATCGGCCACTACGGGGTCTGTCGTCTAAACAACCCGTGGCTTCGAACTTCGAAATCATTCTCGCCACAGCTGCATTTGTCAACGGACCTTTACCCGTTCGAATCCCCTTCCTATGGCGATAGGATCGTAATGCTGAACTAACACATTCCCCATTCTGATAATACAGCTTCACTTAAAGCGCCTTTTCAGGTAACGTCAACATGCTGCGACTGCTGACACATCTGATTCAGTCTCTCGTTACAGCTCCTTTTATACACGATTGTCATGTGCAGTCACTGACTTTTACTGTCCAGCTTCATCTGTCGGACATTTTGTGAACTTTTTTTTTTCGTTCTAATAAAACCCAATGTCATTCCAAGCATGTGTGTCAATTTTTACCTCTCTATCTACATTATTCGTGGTTTATTAAGTTTTCAAATTTATGCTGACTTTTTGATCACCGGGCATATTTGGTAAAGTTTTACACACACAACTTTGTAACAGTCATTATGTTCATACTGATAGTGAATTTCTCTACCTTAAACAGCACTATGAGCAGTTTGGAGGCGACTTCTACGGTAAGTTCCTACTCAATTGTCTTTCGCCCTGATTATTGATAATCAAAATAATTGCTCGTGACAAAAGTTTAAAATAAGTATCACCACTTGCCACGCGGATTTGTTAACCTTACGGGAGGAAAACTAGCAGTTACTTCCGCAAAATCTAAGCGATCCACAGTCGTCGCGAGCTCACGTTCTATTATTCCTGAAAATATACGTTCAGCAACAGCCTTTCTCTGACGTCATCCGAGGCTGCGCGCGCTCTGGCGTTTGACTAACGCGGATCGTACAGTAGCTGGGTGCCAAAGTGAAGCCTCGTCTTGCCTGTCGGGCTGTATTTACATATGTGGCGCAGCGGACGGCCAAGGGAGCACCTGCTGTTATCCGCTCTGTGCCCACGGTAGTAGCTTCTAAACGGCCGATTTCTCAGACCTATAATATTTTATAACATGATTGTGTATTAATATTGAATCTTCGTAATTTTTTTATGCATGTAGGTAAGTTGGTTAAAATCACAGAAAAAGTTTTAGCTCGCCCGCATTTAAACTTTGCCGTCTAGAACTTTCAGAACGGAATTGACAGTAGAACCTTACCTCTGAACTACAACTTAAAGAGACCTTGTATTTGTTATTATTTACATCCTGGCCTTGAAACTTGTTATAGCTCTATTATTTAATAGATTTCATCACGTGCTGTAATCAAAACCCTTTAGTGTTAATATAACAGATACTAAATCTACTACAAATAAGGACATTTTACTTCCAAATTTAGTTTTCTGCAAATTACTCGAAAACTGTTGGAGGTAGCTCAGTGTGGTTACATAATTAATGTTTTTATGCTGAACTGAAGCTTCATAAATTTCCGTATTTCTAAGTCAAATATTAAGAGCTTTCACTTTCCCTTAAAAACGGATTCTGACCAAAATATTTGTTTAATCACGTTTAGACTTGCACCAGTTAATTGTGACATACATCAGCTCATTATGACCAATTTTTGGGTTTCTACTTTTATTATTTAGCGCCACTTATTTTTTCTTAAAACGGTTATTTAGGGAAAAATATTGACCTGATCATAGTGATATTTGACATTTCAGAAATTGATATACTAAAGCAAATGTTGAAAGGTTTCTGTTGGATTCGTTTCATGTTAATTTCTTAAATATGTTGTCATTTACAGCATAAATTCCTCTTCTAAACTTACTGTGGTGTTTCTGACCATCTGAGCAGTGGAACGTGATACTTTTACACATAATCTAGAATGATCTGTCACACTACCACACTCTAAACCACAGTTTATATGTAATTCATATCACACAGTCTCATATGGAACCTACATCCGCTTTCTTTTATATACTGTATATGATAAGATACTGTCATCCCCCTTCCCTTCTGTGTGAAAGTATGAATGAGCAAATGTATTTCTAGTTGCATGCTTGATGGTAGTAGACAAGCCTGTCTGCTAGAGAACAGTAAGACCAACGTCAGAACAGGTAGCTATGCTTTCTAACAGGAAAGAGCTTTCTATTCTTAGTATGGTCCTTGTCATGTTGGTATAGGAAGCTGCGTCTCTGGTCACTTCCGTTTGTATTTGTGAGACACCCCTCAGAAGGGACCCACGGCAGTCTGTCCGCGGCGAGCGTCTGAAGTGGTAAGATCTCCGGCTAGGCGTGTGTCTGCTAAGTCCGTAGGACAATGGATTTCTTAAGTTCAGCCTAACTGAAAATTTAATCACCTTTATTTCAGGTTTAGCTCTAAAATATCTAATGTTATCTTAAATTGCAACGCAGTGTATTTCGAGTGTGAAGTTCAGAATATCTTCCAGTAGTTGCTTTGTCACTACTTTGTGAGTAAAGTGGAACCACGTGTTGATCAGTAACTCTAACTAAGATCATCAATCTTAAATGCGAATGTGCGTGAGATTATAAGGTCTCGTCTTGACAATATTTTTCAATATAGCAACTTTTCTTTATGTTCAACCCACGTGGGGTGTACTTTGTGAGACCAGTACCACGTGCTTATACAATTGTTTGACCCATCAGGTCAATAGGAAGACGAGAGTAACCAGTTCGAGGTTTTCCTTTTGTAAATTGCTTTTCGATCTAATTTATTTTAATCATCAAAATTATTGTGAAGTTACACTTTTTGTGTAAACCAAGTTGACCACGTGAAGCATGTGATGTAATCATCAAAGTAGTCCTCAGCTATTCTTTTCTGGAAGATTTCACAGAGAGTTAGTATGAATTTAGTATACCAGTGTGTGGTAATTACATGACGGGCAGGATTGTGCTACGAATGTAAATTCTTTGGGTGAAAATTGAATCGGTTGGTTGTGGTTAATTTCCTCTTGCATATGTTTCAACGTTCTTCGTGTGTTATTTTATGAATGCAGTGTTGTATGCAGTCTACCAATCTTGCCTCCATATTTGATGTGTTCTGTAAGATTACAAACTCACATTTTCACAATCCTAAATAAGGCACCAGTTTAGTTATGAATCAAGTTTAATATGCTGAAATTTCAATTATCAATGTTAAAATAAATTTCCAAATATAAACTGATTTATTTCTTTTTATATATATCACCAGTCGTCGTATGACTATTAAAAGATTATAATTAATGTTAGTCTGGTTGGGAATTTGGTAAGCTAGACTGGATACATGGTGAAACAGTTGCTCAGTAATGAAAGGTTAACTTCCGCAGACAGCTCACAGCTTTTAAACCGCTTTTATTGTCTATCAGCACCGCTTGCAGAACAAATTAATGCAACAACATTATACATGGCGACCCTGTTCTGTGATTCCGCTAGACTCTATAATCTCTGAGACGTTAGATTACGAGCATTGTATAATTTTAATTTTTTCCCTGCAGCGCTCAAACAATTTCTGCATTGTTTCTGAGCAGACTTTCAAAAGATTCATGGCACTGATGAGAGGCGTTGTGTTGTTTGTCTTGTTTATTTTCTATATTTTGTGTTATATATGTGTGTGTGTGTGAGTGTATTTTTTTTTCGCTTGTAAATTGCACTGATTCGATCAAAGATAAAAATTTGTTTTGCGTGTGAAAAAGTGCATACTAGGTTGGATACCTTTCGTGTAACTGTCGTAATTTTTGGGGGATATATTTATTGTGATTAGTGTGTTGCGTACCGGGTATAAATTGAACTAATGCAGACACGTAACCAAGCTAAAAGTAGGCGGTCCAACAACTTAAGCAACATGGACCAACAGGATAACTTGATTTCGAATATTAACGCATCAGACAGTTCCCAAAATGCAATGGGGAATACTTCAGACGAAATGCAAAACAGGACGAATGGGCTCACAGCAGAGCCAGAAATTAATTTGCCTCCTACTAATCAAATTGATTTGGCAGAACTCATGAAAGCCTTATTGGAACAAAATAAAGAAAACGCAGAGAAATCAGAAAAATCGATCCGTGAGCTAGGCGAACAAATGACGCAGAAATCTCAAAAATCGATCTGCGAGCTAGGCGAACAAATAGACGAAAAACTAATCCAGCAGACAAATAAAGTCAACAAGTCGATGCACAGAGTGTCCGATGATATCTCACAAAGAATAAACAATCTGGCAAGTGAAATAAAAAGTGATATTATGAAAAAATTAGGCCGTACATTTGAACAAATCGATGACTGTCTGCAAGCCTTAGAACAGGGCAAGCGGAGTCGCGATGCGGAATCGAAAGAGAGAGAAGAACAGCTACTTAGAAATTTCCAAGCGCTGAGAGAAGAATGCCAAAGGGAATACCAGCAGGTACTCTCCAGGGTCCAGGAGGCGGAAATGCATTGTCCCATGTCTGTTAGCAACACAGTAGTGGACAACAGCCAAGCGATTCACGCACTCGAACAGCAAGTAGAACAATTGAAGCAGACTGGGTCGGAGGACAACAGACAGATACATCATAAGATTGCGGCATTAGCGGACATCTTAGGCATGATGAAAGTGACAGAGAGCGATAACAATACTACACTGGTAGGGGTCGTAGAGACCAAAGAAGTGCCTTCGCTTTCTAGATTTCAGAAGGGACAGTTCGAAGTGAACAGGCGGCACAAAGCTGTAACAGGCGAATTACAAGAACGCGTGGCGCATCTGGAAAGCCACATGGGGTGTGATTCCGAACTCGCCAATAGCACTAAAAATTGCCATACGAACAGTGCAGAGAGGGACTACGGCCACGAGGGAGATTTTGACGACAGGGAAGAATGTATTTTGAGGGGCAGACATGAGAAAAATAGAAACATTCAAGGGCCTCGCCGGGAGGAAATGCGGGGATTTGATTTCAAACATTTCTTTTCTGTGAGAAAGTTTGAGATATTTCGAAATTCGCAAACAGGAATACATCCACGAGCATGGCTTGAGCAATTTGAATTCTGTCTTCCCCCCCGACTGGGCAAGTTCACATAAGATAGAATATATGTGTGGCTATTTGGAAGGCGAACCGGCGATTCGCATGAGGTCGGCAGCCCGTCACTGCAACTGCACTCGGGAGTTTCGACAAGCGTTTCTGTCCGCCTATTGGTCGGAAGCGGCACAAGATAGGGTCAAGCATGGCATAATTATGCTGCCAAATTTGAACCAGTCTGGTTTCGGCAGCCCAGCACGCCTATTCGACCACATGCTGCAGGCAAATCAATTTCTATACAACCCATACGAGCCTGCGGAACTAATTAGGATATGCATCACCAAATTGCCGATGCACTTGCGCCACGTCATTCTTGCGGGACGATGCAAAGAGGACGTGGAAACGTTTAAGACACTTCTCCAAGAGTTGGAATATAATACAGCAGAATACCCGCCTAATCAGGCACAAAGTTATTACGGGGTACAGCAGCGCGACCGCAGACGTGGCCGTAGTACTAATCAACGGCGTGACTTGTCGTCGCGACGCGAACGGAACAAAAATCGGGACCGGCCGTATAGAAACTGGGGTAACAGTCGCGAACACAGGTGGAACATCGGAAATGATCGAGGACGTGGACAGGATCGTGAACGCAACAGTTACGGCAACCAGAATCGATACTACGGCGAACACGATGGAAATAGGACTGTAGGCGGAGCACCTCATGATGTTGAAATTCGGCCGGCTAACCCTACACATAATCCAGCAAATGGAAATGAACAAAACCGGCAATGACAAACGATCAGCGCAGAAGGCGCCCAATCGGAACAAATGAGCGACATGGAAAATGAGGTCATACATGAGGTCATACGGTATATAGAGAGGGAAGATATTAGAGAGGATTTGTTGCAAGAAACTACGAGTGCTAAAATTTCGGGAATAAATCCAATCGTGACAGTTGCAGTAAACGGAATATGTTGTAAGTGTGTCATTGACACTGGAAGCCCTTTCTCCATAGTGAGCGAGGCAGCATTTCAAAAATGCGAAGGGACTGGGACTTGGCCCGTTTTTCAAGTGCGAGGAATAAAGGTGAAGTGCGCAATCTACGGTAAGAGCGTCGAAATCCTAGGGCAGACTCGGCTTAATTTTACCTGCTAGGGAAGAGAGTTTGAGTAAAACTTCTTTGTGCTCCCAATGCTAAATGTGGCAATGATTTTAGGAAATGACTTCATGAATGCCCATCATGCAGTAATTGACATGGGTGGAGGAGTAATGACAGTTCAAGTTGGGTATCAGCCAATTAACTTAGTATTTGATGAATGCATATTACGTGCCGAGTCGAAATTAGTTGCCTAAAATTTCAAGCTCAAACCGAGTCGCAACCTAGACTGGAGCTACTCGTGAACTATGTAAGTGAGTCGTGCTCTACGTCTGGTGAGCAGGGGGAAGGTGTTGTTTCTGCTGATGCACTGAGAAAGAACATCGCGGGTGTCAGAACGACGGACAGGGAAAAGGAGAAATTGTATTGCCTACTTAGGAATCATGAGCGGGTATTTTCTGAGACTCCGGGGGCGATTAAGGGTTTGACTTACCAATTCAGAGTACGTGACCATGAGAAGTTTTCTGTTAGACCATACCCTATTCCCGTGGCGTATAAAGCCCAGGTGGAGAAGGAAATAAACAAGATGTTAGAACAAGGAATAATTGAGCGGGCAGTAAGCTCGTACAACTCACCCTTGCTTGTCGTACCAAAACGCGACAACTCGGTTCGTTTGGTACTAGACTCGAGACAGATAAACACAATTATTATGTCGGAAACGGACAGGCCTGAGAGCCTTGAGGAACTCTTACAACGTTTACACGGGGTAAAGGTACTATCATCTGTCGACCTCCGTTCGAGTTTTTGGCAAATCGTGCTACACCCATCTTGCAGATTATATACAGCGTTCCTGTGTTATGCAAATTGTTTCCAATTCCGGCGTCTCCCGTTCGGACTAAACGTCTCATCAGCTGCTTTTATAATGGGATTAAATAGCATTTTGCCTGATCATTTGAAACAGCGAGTGACAATTTACGTGGATGACATATTAATTGCGGAAAAGTCGTGGGAGGATGATAAAGACGTTCTGAACAGACTACTGGATGTTTTTGGAAGGGCAGGTGTAACAGTCAACTTAGATAAGTCACAGTTCGGACGAGAGAACATAAAATTCTTAGGCCATATTGTCTCAGCAAATGGAATACAACCTGACCCGGAGAAAATTGCGGCGAAAGCGGAGTGTGCAATGCCGACAAATAAAAAACAGTTGCGAGCATTCTTAGGCCTGTGTAATTTTTATAAGCGATTTATAAATTTTAGTGTACTTGGTACACCCAGTCTGTGTGGACTAACAGGGAAGAACGCTTTGTGGGTCTGGGATCAAGAGGCACAGGATGAATTTTATAAATTTAAAAAGGCATTGATAGAGGCTCCCATCCTCGTGCATCCCGACCTGACACAAGAATTCTGTTTAATGACGGACGGTTCCTTGTCAGGATTAGGTGCGGTACTGTTTCAAACGGAAGGAAATGATGATATTACAACTTGGAAAACAATCTCGTTTGGGAGCAGGGTGCTCTCTCGATGTGAATAAAATTATTCCGTGACAGAACTCGAAGCACTCGCGATAGTTTGGGCATTCTCAAAATTTAGGTATTTCTTATTTGGGAGGACCACCAGGGTGTACACTGACCATCGTGCACTCCAATTTCTTATGAACATAAAAATCACGCATGGGAGACTAGAACGCTGGGAACTATACCTACAGGAATATATTTTCACTGTAGAATACATTCCGGGACAGAAAAATGTAATTGCTGACGCTTTATCGCGCATTCCTATAGGTTTGGTTCACACATTAGAAGGGGAACTCGGTGAAAATAATTTTAACATCCTATACTTACAGAATGTAGCGTTCGAGAACTTTGTTACCATCTCTTTAGGGAGTATAGCCGACGAACAGGATAAGGACGCAGTATTGAAAGATATAAAGAAGAAGTGGGAGGACAAGGAGAATGTAGGAATACGCCAGTACTACTTAGTGCGCAATAGAATACTATTCAAGAAACGAGCCCCGGACGACTCCAGATGGGTGTTGGTGATTCCGGAGGAACTCGTAAGCAAAATTATATGGTACATACATTTGAGTTATGGTCACTTCGGAGCACAGAAATGTTGTGAAAAACTAAAGGAGACATGCTATGTTAATAACATGCTACTGCGTATTCGTTGTGTACTTAGAGTGTGCGGACCTTGTCAGCGAACAAAGGCGACCACAGTGACGTATGCTGCATCATTGCACACCATAATACCAAGCAAACTTTGTGACCTCACTGCCGTGGATCTATTTGGGCCACTAATACGACCTAAAGCAGGTTTTGCATATGTTTTCGTAACGATGGAGCTAACCTCCAAGTTTGTGTGTCTGACTCCGTTGAGGCGAGCCACAGGAAGGGCAGTGGCCACTGCTTTTGCAAAGTAGTTCCTGCATGAAGTTGGGTGTGTGAAAAGGGTTATCTCGGATAATGGACCACAATTTAGATAACAATACTGGCAGCGGATGCTTCGAAAGAGAAGAATTAAACCTATATATATCTCTCTATTTCACCCCAGCTCGAACCCCAGTGCGCGTATTATGCATGAATTAGGAAAATTATGTAGGTTATACTGCAGTCGTGATCACCGATCGTGGGACATATACCTATAAGGATTTCAGAACATAATCAATGAGTTGCCTAATACGTCAACAAAGCTTCCGCCAATCACTGTACTAAAAAACAAGGAGCGCCCGAGCAAAATCAAAGAGGTGGTGCCTTGGCCACTAGAGCCGAGACTACGCCGGCACGCAATTGTTGACTCAGCTTTACGCAACATCAAGCGTGCAGCAGAAGCCAGAGTCAAGGCGTATAAGAACAACGTGAGAAAAACAGTGTTTCATGTAGGACAAAAAGTTCTAATCAGATCACACAAGCTGTCTAACAAACGGTCAGGTGTCTGTAAGAAATTTTTTAATTTATTTAACGGCCCGTATCGGATAAGGAAGATTCCCCATGAAAACGCCATAGAAGTTGAAACTCTTTGAACGAAGAAATCAAAAGGGCTACCCCATGTGTCAAACGTAAAACCATACATTGAGTAGAAAGGACAGTGAGGAGTAGAGAGGACGGTGAAGAGAAACAATTGATTAGTTTACATTTGTGATAAATGCATTTTGAATAATATGTTGGTAAAAATAATGATAAAGATGTTTCCATGTGATTGATTGAAGTGATGTTTTTAGTTTTTTTTCTTTCCTTGTGCAATTAGGATTTAGGTTGGTTCAAATGTGAAGATAAAAGGTTTCTTTGTGAACGAGTGAAATGCTGTTTATGGTTTTTTGGTGTAAATTGAAAAGAGTCGCTCCTGAGAGAAGTAAGATCTGTGGGTATTATGGGTCTGGCAAACCCAGGTCCCCAGCTGTTAGTAGCCGTGTTTCCGATTTTCTGCTACTATCTATCTATCTATTACTATTCTATATCTGTCAGCATAAATGAGGATCTCTTACTATAGTATGCGTGCTGTATGAATATTTTAAGATAGGAAAACTCTGAGATAGGAATGAGTAAGTTTGGAATCTTGAAAACAGGATGTGATAATACGATTGTTTAACCAATGGCTTCCCAATATGCGCTAATATGTTAATATTGATGATATATGTCTTTTTTGTTCTTTATAGCTGAGTACGTAAAGTGCTGTCTGTGGATTTCGTAAGTAGATTGATTCCATTCAAGGTGAAAGAAGAGTTGTGGTTTGTGTAATTTACGTGGCCCTGAAATAGAGTTATGGCAGTCAAATGACGAGCAGTTTTTCAGCACATGGAGAATGGAACGGAAATATGGATCCTTTTTGTAGTCTTGATTGATGTTGAGCCAGAGCCTGAAAAATTATTCTACGTTAATACTTGCCCCAGAAAAGCGACGTTTATGTGTTTTGCTGATGCTGTAAGCATTACAGCTTACTGTTTTCGCTGGTGCGGGACGCACTGCAGCCGATATGAGTTGAACTGAAGAAATTTCCCTCTTGAAGGTAGAGGAAGATTAAACAGTTTTGATTAAGGGACCGACGGAAAGCTTGGTTTAATGTAATAAGGATGAAGCAAAACATTTGTCATTTAAACTACAGGAGCCTTCGGATCTTTTGTGTCAGTTGTAAGTTCAATAGGATGTTAAGATGAAACTGTTTTACAGAATAGAGGAGACCATAATTTTGCCATTCATGAGAAATGAATCCAGAATAACCACCACAGGCGAAATAACTGATTTGGAAGCAAAAGGTAACTTAAAGAAGGAACAGAATTGGAACAAAAGAGGTAAGAAAATGTAGTATAACCTGTATGATTAAAATATTTTTTTCGTTCTCAGAGTCATCTGTGTGATTAATGCTTGTGATAACGTAATCTTAGATGAAATTGTCTTACTGTTTTATGTATGAACATATGAGTATGATAAATGTATAATGGCGAGTGTCTTATCAGGTGTGTCAACTGGTATAAATGTTTTGGCGTGCAGATAACCATAGTTCTTTTTACTATGTATGTTTAAGGAAAGTTTCTCCATATTTATCATGTGACAAGACATATGCCGCGAGCGTCAAGAAGAGAACGAATTAGAACAATGTTGTAGTGGTATTAACACCGTGTTGAAGTAGCATTGAAGTAGCTTGTTGGATTAACTAGTAGTGGATTGAAGTATAATTTTGAGTAATACATGTTTATGGGTAGTTAGTTTGTAGTATAGACAACAGGTGTGCATGTGTGTGTGTGTGTAAATAATATGTGAACCCTATGCTGCCCTGACCTATACTTGCACAAGGCATAATTCTATTCATTTTAGTGAATTAATAAGTAGAATTTGAGTCTTTAAAACGCAAGTGAACCACATTAGTGATGTGGATTTAGGTATTATATTGTCAGTTCATTTAATTTTTACTTTTATACTGTCATTTCATTTCACCTTTATTTTTTTATATTTTCAAGTCATTTAACTTTTATTTTTATATTGTCAATTCATGTAACTTTTTTATTTAAAAAAAGAATAAGTCTCACTTTTGTTCTTAAAAATTGTAAAAGACAATACTAAGCGGTATTATTATGACATTTTGTAATCACATAACTATGATGAACAATTTCTGTGAATGCAGTTGAGAACGTGAAAACGAACCGGCTAAACTCTTACGAGACAGCGGGAGCAGCGAGGTGGAGGACTAGGTGTTAACAGGCGGGTTTCCCAGCAGGACACACTGTCAGCTGGGCCACTTCTGGAGCACGCTCGCCAACAAAAGAAGGGCTGCGGGGCAAACACTTTCCCTTGCACCCGGAGCTAATGGCTGGCCGCACCAGTGCGACCCTTCGTGGAGGCGATGACTTGAGATGGCTGAGCGGTCCACCACGCAGAAATCCATCTGCTGGAACGCACCACACGCACGCGACCGTGACGAGACGGCTGCGGTGAAACGACAGAAGATAGGGGATAAAGGGGCGTGGAGCCTTTTGACAGGTACTGTCCACAGAAACTTGCAGACTTCAACGACGCCTATCAACATTTCCTGACGGATGCCCACTGCCAAGCGACAGTAAATCATGGTTCGATGTTCTCTGGTCGCTAAGGGTGGCACAAAGGAGAGCCATTAAGTGTCATCCTTGCCCAGGAATATCAAACCAGCGAGCCAATTGAGGATAACTCAAGAATGTAACAACACAAGGGGCGTGGAGCCTTTTAACACGTACTGTCCAGAGAAACTGACAGACTTCAACGACGCCTATCAACATTTCCTGGCGGATGCCAACTGTCAAGAGACAGTAAATCATGGTTTGATGTTCTCGGGTAGCTAAGGGTGGCACAAAAAAGAGCCATTAAGTGTCACCCATGCCCAGGAATATCAACCTGGCGTGTCAAACGAGGATACCGCACGAATTTGACAACACAAACATGGAACCAAATCGAGATGTACTTGACACGGGTCACCAAGAGAAACTTCATGAGAGGGCGAGATGGCGGGATTGCACACAACAGATGGACCAAAATCCCTACTGACAGCTGCGGTGACGAACCCCCTCCCCCCCCCCCCTTCTTATATTGTGCCTCGGAACAGTGGAACTACTGAGTGTGCCAGTGAACAGTGTTTATACGGTTCCTAGACCAATGCATATACGTGTGTTCTTTCAGAGAAACTTTGATCGTGTATTTTGCAGGTGTTTGATTTATTGGTGTTTTTTTTATTAGACTGACTCTTGTATTTTGCAGGTGTTTTATTTATTGGTGTTTTTTTTAGACGTTCACTACTCTACTTTCAGAGCTGTTTTATTTCTCAATGTTTGTTTTTGTGTGTTGTATTAGATTTGTGATATTTTGTTTCATAAATTCATTCCTGTGGCATTGCTTCGTTTATCAGTCAGATAGCTATTCATGCCCATTGGACTGTGATCGATTAGCCTTTGCATGGGACATATTTATACTGAGGAACCCCTTAAGGGTAACAATCACATAATTAATTGTACTTTCAGTATAATGACACAGTGATCAATGTTTGCTAACTAACTGAAATATAGTAGAGTGATTAAATTAGTGCCACAAAGATATTTTCATTCTACAAATTATTAGTTTTATAAGATATAGAATTTTTTTGCGATAACCACTTTGTAAAACATGTTTTTTTCTCTTATTTTGTTGCTTTGTGGATTGTGCATTGTAATGTTCTGCTTTATAATACTGATGTTATTTTCATGTTTTTTTTAATTGCTGTGGCACCTTCGCTATTTTCATAAATTTTACTTGTTAATAAACAGTCATAAATTTTCCTGTCGTCAGTTGGCTCTTGCAATGAGCAAATACTGGTTAACTCCATAAGTGTAACAACCAGAAATTGTTTTCATATTAATGACACAGGAACCATTGTTTTTAATTGCTAACCGAATTAGGTCTATACTATCTTTTAAATAGGTGTCACAGATTGTTTTTTTTTTCTCTTTGAAATTGGTAGATTCTAAAGATGTGTTGAAATTATTGTGTTTGAGCAAGTAGCTGGTGACCTTTTGCCTTTTCTTAACATTCTTAGTTTTTAAGTTGGGTGTGAGAAGCCTGCTTGGGAATGTCCTAGCATGGTTAGAAAATTCCCTGCACACTCTTTTCCCGGAGCGTTGGGGTTATGAAAGGTCTCTGTTGGATTCGTTTCATGTTCATTTCTTAAATATGTTGTCATTTACGGCATAAATTCCTCTTCTAAATTTACTGTGGTGTTTCTGACTATCTGGGAGGAGATTTAGCAGTGGAACGTGTTAATTTTACACATAAACAAGAACGATCTGCCACACTAATACACTTTAAAACACAGTTTATATGTAATTCATGTCACACAGTCTCATACGGAACCTACATCCGCTTTCTTTTATATACTATATATGATGAGATACTGTCATCCCCCTTCCCTTCTGTGTGAAAGAATGAATGAGCAAATGTATTTCTAGTTGCATGCTTGATGGTAGCAGACAAGCCTATCTGATAGAGAACAGTAGGACCAACGTCAGAACAGGTAGCTAAGCTTTCTAGAAGCCAAGAGGTTTCTATTCTTAGTATGGTCCTGTTCGACCCTTGTCATTTTGGTATAGGAAGCTGCCTCTCTGGTCACTTCCGTTTGTATTTGTGAGACACCCCTCAGAAGGGACCCACGGCAGTCTGTCCGCGGCCAGCGTGTGAAGTGGTAAGATCTCCGGCTAAGCGCGTGTCTGCTAAGTCCGTAGGACAATGGATTTCTTAAGTTCAGCGTAACTGAAAATTTATTCACCTTTATTTCAGGTTTAGCTCTAAAATATCTAATGTTATCTTAAATTGCAACGCAGTGTATTTCGAGTGTGAAGTTCAGAATATCTTCCAGTAGTTGCTTTGTCACTGCTTTGTGAGTAAAGTGGAAACACGTGTTGATCAATAACTCTAACTAAGATCATCAATCTTAAATGCGAATGTGCGTGAGATTATAAGGTCTCGTCTTGACAATATTTTTCAATATAGCAACTTTTCTTTATGTTCAACCCACGTGGGGTGTACTTTGTGAGACCAGTACCACGTGCTTATACAATTGTTTGACCCATCAGGTTAATAGTAAGATGAGAGTAACCAGTTTGAGTTTTTTCTTTTGTAAATTGCTTTTCGATCTAATTTATTTTAATTATCAAAATTATTGTGGAGGTACACTCTTTGTGTAAACCAAGTTGACCACGTGAAGCATGTGGTGTAATCATCAAAGTAGCCCTCAGCTATTCTTTTCGGGAAGATTTCACAGAGAGTTAGTATGAATTTAGTATACCAGTGTGTGGTAATTACATGACGGGCAGGATTGCACTACGAATGTAAATTCTTTGGGTGAAAATTGAATCGGTTGGTTGCGGTTAATTTCCTCTTGCATATGTTTCAACGTTCTTCATGTGTTATTTTATGAATGCAGTGTTGTATGCAGTCTCCCAATCTTCGCTCCATATTTGATGTGTTCTGTAAGATTACAAACTCACATTTTCACAATCCTAAATAAGGCACCAGTTTAGTTATGAATCGAGTTTAATATGCTGAAATTTCAATGATCAATCAATGTTAAAATAAATTTCCAAATATAAACTGATTTATTTCTTTTTATTTAAATTCTCTTATGTGTATATATATATATATATATATATATATATATATATATATCACCGGTTGTCATATGACTATTAAAACATTATAATTAATGTTAGTCTGGTTGGGAATTTGGTAAGCTAGACTGGATACCTGGTGAAACAGTTGCTCAGTAATGCAAGGTTAACTTCCCCAGACAGCTCACAGCTTTTAACCCACTTTAATGGTCTTGAATATCAGCACCGCTTATACCTCAAATTAATGCAACAACATTACAATAAGAAAGTTTGGAAAAGCAACTTTAACTTTTAATTTCGTTCTTAAATTATGGTTCAATACTTGTGTGCTAAGCACCAACGCGTTGTAGAGACGTGGCGCGAGTAGCAGTGAACTGCGGTAAGTCCCGGCAAACTCGCTCGCCTCTGTATTTCCCCAATGATACAGCGCTTGTTTCGCCCCAAACTAATGGCATAAAAATGCTGGAAGTGTTTGTTCTCACCACTTTCGTGAGGAAGACATGTATGGAACTGGTCAGGTATGGAGATTTCTTCAAGGAATTTTTACCTCTGTATTTTCTTTGTATTTTCAGAAAACGATCATCTCAAGAAAGCCTTCTTTTCGTGAATCCGCTGGTGATATAAGTTTAAAAGTGTGTTGTAACGGTTCATAGTCAAGTCATTATGTGCCTGATACAGCAGATCTTTCACAACGCAAAAGGAAGCAAATGGAAGAGTTGAGGGGGAAAAATCATAGAGTTAATGAGTGCAAAGAATGTAAGTACAAAAGTATTGTGTTATTCTTTATTATTAATTATGTTCTGACACATACAGTGATGAGTCGCGTTACTTTAATGGTGTTACCAGATTTATTAATCTCTCATAACCTTCGATAAACGTAGACTATTCTTCTTATAGTATGCTCGTTAGAAAAGTGCTCCTATGAGTAGGACGCAATATTTGTAGTTGATAACAAGTTATTTACTCGTTTGTGTCTTCTTGTGAAAACTACAGTCTGGTTTAAATGTGTATTTGTGACTTCCTCTCATACCACTATTCTACAATGTATGTATTAAACTCAACTAGTACGCAAATACTAGTACAGCGTCAGAACTTGATTAGGCGACCTCGTAAAGCTTACAACGCAACTTCGTTTCAGAAGATCGTAGTAGTAGTATATACGAACTTCTTTACGTTTAGTGAGGTAAGATGTCAGCGTCAGGCTTCAGTAACAAATGCGCCTTTTCTAGTCTAGTAAAGTAAGTCTGTGGACTAAATCAGTAATGTTTGAGGCCTCCGTCATAAGGTCTTTGTCCTACTCAGATCAAAACATGATAACAGGGTGCACACATCCGTCTCTGATGTTGAAAACACATGAAGGTTTCACAAAGACAGTAAGTGATTGTAACCGAACAGTCAATAAGTTACGGCTCGTATTGCAACTGTGAGAATATACGCGTGAGTTGCTTTTGTAAGTACTCTCTTGTGTTAATAAGTGATGATCTACATGTAATGTCCATAAACAAAACGTTTATGTATTTGAATTGCACACAATTGATAGCTGATTTTCTCTTTTTGGTGTAGCAGTCACGGAGATGGTCAGATGTTATCCCGAAATCGATTGTCTTCAATAAAAAATAGTGGTACAGCTCTGTATTTGATAACATGGTTTATGTGGTTTGTCTCGGGCGAGTAACCCCTGTAAGGGACCCAAGGTAATAATGCCCTGAAAATATTAATTTATTAACATAAAAATTACGACAGTGGACATAGACTATGCATCCGACTACGGTTAATAATGCCCTGGTGATCCAGGCTTGCATAGATCCCAACGAACACTAAATGATAAAAGAAGGAATATGGTTCAAATGGCTCTGAGCACTATGGGACTTAACTACTACGGTCATCAGTCTGAAGGAATAAATACATATCTCAGCTTCATGCAGCAATTCACAAAAAACTGCTGTAAATTATTGGGGACAAAATTATAGTACTTATATTTTCAGTTCAGTACATGAAGCGATGGACCGCTGTCACCAAAATATTGGTTGGGTAAAAACTGACTACTCATATTAACCTATTTAAATAAAAAACAAACAGTTGGAATTATGAAATAATTGAAGACTTTACTGAAGTTTCAGGATTAATGACAACATTGTTACCCAAACTGTTTTCTATATTTGTTGTTACACTTCATCAGACGACATGGGACAAACAGTGGCTTCAATAGTAAATAGTTTCTCTCATATGCTCAATTATTTGCGATTTTGTAGTCTACACTTTATCTTTAACATAACCCCAAAAGAAGAAATCCATTGTGTAAAATAGGGAAATCTGGGAGGCAATTCTGTTGTTGTCCTTCATCGTCCAATGAATTTCCCACCAAATGTCCCGTCAACATAGTTTTGCACAGCTGTTGCGTAATGCGACCCGGATCCATAATATGGAAGATAAGTGAGTCGTAGTCGTCGTGAATTTTCTATTGCCCCCGAGTGGCATAGGTTCTCAACATTTCTGGGTTGTCACTCCAGTTGCTGTTACATCAAACAAACGAGGCCCACTCCACGACATGAGACTGTCACAGACGGTACAAGGGGTGAACTCCAGTGGATCTGGTTTGCCACTGACATGTACTGAGTATCCCCTCTCCAGGTGTAAGTCCCCCACTATGGTGCAAGTGTGTGTAATGTAATTGTGGGCACGGAAACAGAAGGAAAGGACTGGCACTAACATGTGAACTGTAGGTATGTGCGCTGATTAAACATTAATTATTACTAACGAGTGATGGGAACAACAGATGTGTAATGAAACAAGGATTACAAATTACGTACATCCATTGTTATGACTAGTTTATTGATTGCTCAGAACAAACAAGGTTCAAATACTCATCACGGGAGAATGAGTGTGTATGCATATATGAGCGTGTGATAATTGTGGATCTTCAACCGGAAAGGAATGGAAAAGTTCTCACAAAACAAGGAATCACTTTAACCAACTGCTAATCGTGGAATTGAAGTGGTTGTGAAGATTGCATCGGAAGGCTTGTGAGTAAAGAGGAATAGAACGCCAAAGAGTAAAATCATGGCCGAAAGGGCACCACACGATGTCTGACATCAATGTGAACCAACGTGCCTATCATACCATACGAATTTCGTACACCGTGGCTGCGACACGTACATAATTTGAGCGAGCGGGGTGAGATGGCATGCCGGGTCAGATGCAGGCATGGTGCGCACCTCCTCGTGAACTGCCTTCTCCTGTCATGGCGAAGAAGACCGTTCTCTGCACCTCTTGACATCAATCCCGTTCACTATGACTCTCAGTGAAGAAGTGCTTACTATGACTCTCAGCGAGGAAGCATCTGATAATTTACTTTCCTGCCCCTTCCATCGTGTGAGCCTGCCTAAACTGCCATTTTCGCCCGTATTAGGCCACGTACTTTATTTCGCCTATCTGAAGCCTCCTAAAAATTTTGCTCTGGAAAATTCGACACTGATTCTCTTGGAAGATTCTGAACGCCGGCCTATCCAAACTTCCCTTTCCATCAACTTGCCATTGCTGTCCAGTGACATATCGCCGTTCCCAAATATTCCGAGTTCCGACTTATTAACTGGCGTCCCATCAAAAACTTTCCATAACTTTGTGTACTCAGTATTTGCAATCAAGGTGACTGTGGCCTGTAGCCACTAGACAAGGGACTCGCCTATGGAGACACCCCGTGGTTACTGCACAATACTGTGCGATGTTACCAGATGGGGCACATCGTTTGTGTGGGTCGCCTGTCGTTCGGCGAAACCTCTGTATTCATGTTCGCCAACTGAGTGTGTTGACTGAACTCAGCACGCAAATGCGTTTTCTCCTGCACGTGGCTAATTCTGTCAAAAACGCACCCCAAACCCTGCTGTGGTGTGTGCCATAGCAGGCGGTCGCTTGTAGGGCTCATTTGGCCAGCACTGTCCACCCCTGTCAATCCCACCAGCCCGGCACACGTCCAATTAGCCACGTCGTCTGCTACAGGCGGGCCAAAGCGAGCAGAAACTGAAAGTGGCTTGTTTTCACTCTCCGCTAGCTACCAGAACGAATTACACATGTGCTTAAAATTAAGAGAAAATAAAGGGAATTCTCTACAGCCATCACCCACTCTCACAGATGGTACCGCTCTTTTGGATATATAGCGGAATTGATTGATTAATTGGATCTATCTTGTAAGGTACTCGGATTTTACAGACCTTACATGAGCTCGGTCCATATCGGCAGTATGACACAGTATGAGATCCTTAGAAAACAATATTATCAACAAAAAGCAGTTGCAGTAACCTCATGTACGAAAAACTAACAAAACAATATCTACCAATATAAGGAGAGGGGTATGCATAAATAAGTTAAAGTGAAATGCGTTTTGGAAATGAACCGAGCAGGTGGTTAATGGCATTGGAAAACCCCACTTAACAAAAGGATGCCAAGCTTCAGAGCAGAAAGGGATAAGACCAGAACAATACAATATTCCTTTTAATGTAAATATGGCCAGGACCGAGGGTAAGTGGCTGCATGGCTTTAACAGGACTAATGGCGACCCAGCAAGAAAAATAAAAATTCACCTCTAACGAGATGGCTGTTGGCTGTAGCCATACTGGGCGAAGCAAACGCGACGTGGTGGGGAGATCATCATTATATAAAAGCATTTTAAGAACTAAAAATTTCTAGATCTCTCTCATCTCGTGGCGGACTACACGTGTGTGTGGAAAATAGCGGGGGCATTGAGATCTTTGCATCTGCGAAGTGTTGACGATATGCTTCACGTATCGTGTGACAAATAGCGAAAAGGTAGTGGATTATTCCTGCGGGCAACGGAATTGTGCACATCGCTCCAACCCTTAGCGAGTCTGCAATAGCCATTATTTCGACTGGGGAAACATTTACGTTTTACAGAACGCAAGAAAGTCGA
Source organism: Schistocerca serialis cubense (assembly GCF_023864345.2). Classification (NCBI taxonomy): domain Eukaryota; kingdom Metazoa; phylum Arthropoda; class Insecta; order Orthoptera; family Acrididae; genus Schistocerca; species Schistocerca serialis. The sequence goes on along the minus strand of NC_064641.1, from coordinate 916,671,118 downwards.
GACTGAGTGAATTCACTGAAGGCCAGTGTAGGGAATTAGCGTTTCAGGTCCAGCACGGAGACAACGCCGTTGCAGATGCTGATTGGTAAAGTACCATCAAGCATTAGGCCACAGTAAATGTTGAGTAAAGATTTTCCTCATTCCAACCTGCATCCGATTTGACCACTGAATATCAAAAGCTAGGATACTAACTTACCCTCACATTGAATACGTGAGAGTTTTTATTGGTTAAAAGGTAAATTTATTCTTCACCAATTTAGTGCATTGACCAGCTAAGGTATCGTAGAAGTAAATTTAACAGATAAAGATTTTTGATCATTCTTGCCTGTGATAGGATTTTCATTTGTAGAGATAACAATTTAATAATTATCAATTCAATATGTCCAAGAAGACAGTTCATATGCATTACCATTTGCGCACACATCTTTCAGTCTTATCGAATGATTAAGTATGCTGAGTAAAAAGGAGAATGAAACACGAAGCTGACTACAGCCTGACGTATTTCAATGGTAACACCAAGTTGATTTGACAGGCCCTCAGAAATAGTTCTATCATTCTCTGTAGACCAGTAGGTGCAGTTATGCCTGTTGAGCTGCTCTGATTGTCTGAGGGTTAACTCATTTTAAATTATCTTGTAAGAGAAATTCCCCATCGAATCCCCTTATATTTAATGGTAAAATGAGCCAGTGGATAGCTCGTCAAAAACGGAACACAGAGCCAATATGAAAACAGGAATACATGCACTGAACTGTGAGAAAAGAAGCAAAATAGAAAGTGAATGGTCCAAGCTCAAGACGTGCAACATGGAGCGCATTGCAGCAACGATGTCATTGTGATTGAGTGGTCACTGCCAGGTGGGAGATCTGTCTTCAAATCTTTGTTCACAAATTTATGGACTGTGCATCCAGTCATTGCTGTATCTGTTGTCCTTCTGTAGTCCTTGTAATTCTCATACTATACATTGGTTACAAAATGTGAATCATATGGTAAGAATATACACTACAGAGTCAAACAAACTGGTACACCTGCCTAATATTGTTTAGCGCCCCTGAGAGCTCATAGAAGTGCCACAACACGATGCGGCATGGACTTGACTAATGTCCGGAATAGTGCTGGAGGGAACTGACACTAAGAATCGAGCAGGGCTGTCCATAAATCCTTAAGAGTACAAGGGGTGGATATCTCTGATGAACACCACGTTGCAAGGCATCCCAGATATGATATAATGTGGCCAGTAGAAGTGTTTAAACTCAGAAGACTGTTCCTGGAGGCACTTCAGTAGCAATTCTGGACGTGTGGATTGTTGCATTATCCAGCAGGAATTGCCCAAATCAGTCGGAATGCACAATGGACATGAATGGATGCAGGTGAGCAGACAGGATGCTTACGTACGTGTCACCTGTCAAGAGTCGTATCTAGAAGTATCACGGGTCCCATATCACTCCAACTGCACACGCCCCACACCATTACAGAGCCTCCACCAGCTTGAACACTACTCTGATGACGTGCAGGGTCCATGGATTCATGAAGTTGTCTCCATACCCGTACACATCCATTCACTCGATACACTTTGAAACGAGATTCGTCCAATCAGGCAGCATGTTTCGTCATCAACAGTGCAATGTCGTTGTTGATGGGCCCAGGCGAGGCGTAAAGCTTTGTCTTGTGCAATCATCAAGGGAATATGAGTGGGCTTTCTGCTCCGAAAGCCCATCTCGATGATGTTTCGTTGAATGGTTCGCACGCTGATGGCCCAGCAGTGAAAAATATGTAGCAATTTGCGGAAGAGTTGCACTTCTGTCACGTTGAACGATTCTCCTCAGCCGTCGTTGGTTGCGTTATTGCAGGATCTTTTTTCGGCCGCAGCTACGTCGGATATTTGATGTTGTACTGAATTCCTGATATTCGCGATCACTCATAAAACGGTCGTACTGGAAAATCCCCACTTCATCGCTACCTCAAAGATGCTGTGTCCCATCGCTAGATCGACGACTATAACACCACGCTCAAACTCACTTTCATCTTGACAACCTGCCACTGGAGCAGCAGTAACCAATTTAACGACTGCGCCAGACACTTGTTGCCTTATGTAGACATTTCCGACCGCAGCGGCATATTCTGCCTGTTGACATATCTCTGTATTTGAATACGCATGCCTATACCTGTTTCTTTGGCTCTTCAGTGTATCACCGTCGCAGGTAAATGTGATGACCAATGAGAGCAGGAGAGATGACGCATAGACATCTCACAGAAATGAAAACAACAAATAAACGTGAGTGGAATGTGTTACAACAAACGAATTCAAGAGTCAAAACTTCCATAGCGGAAAGCAAGAGTCAGAAAATGTGGTACTTGTGTGGAACAAAGTGGAGGTGCGTACGTCTGGAGGCCCCTTTGTTACGCCTCGTGTTGCAAACAGACGTTACACCATGACACAGACACAAATTTGAATTCAGCGAAGAGACACGTCATGGACCGTAAGGATAGTTTAAATTTTGGGAAGAAAAAGATATGCCGCATGAGGGAGGGTTGAACGCCGACCTTCCTCTTCGCAGCCCAACCCCCTAACCACACAACCACGACTCCGCGGCTAATGACTTGCCGTTAATGTTGCACGTCTTAAACATCGGCCGTTCACTTTTTCTATTTTGCTTCCTTTTTCGTAGTTCAGTACGCCTTCTTCCTGCTTTCATGCTTGATCGGCGCTCGGTTTTTGACGGGCTATCCACTGGGTTATCTTACCAATTAATCTGAGGGGGGTGCGATGGGGAGTTTTTCTTGTTAGAAAATATCTCACTATCACCTTCTGTTAATTAATTTAATATTATCTTGCAAAATTGAAGCCTACAACCACGATCGTCTTTTAATAGCCCATGTTTGAAATGTGTTATGTATCTGTGTATGTTTGAATTTTACCTTATGAAAAATCTTCTGCACAGAAGTCTTGAAATATCCTGTTCGAGAGACAGCATATGACTAGAAATTTTAGGGTTCTGGATAATCTCTTTTAAAAATTTAAGCTTATTGTTAGTTCTATCATTTATTGATGACTTACCTGACTTGTGGCAATCGGCTGCAGATCCACTTTTCTCAAATTTTTCCATAAACTGGAGACAGCCTAAGTTGTAGATGAAAAAGTGCTGAAATTATTATTCAATTTATTTAATATTAAATTATAAGCACCTTTGTACCACGCTTTTAAAGCAAAAACTCTATCTTTATTAGAAAGCATCATCACGGTAGGTTAGAGAAAACATTGAACAGTGTCAGTGATGTTCGATTTAACAGCAGTGCACTCTGGTGTTTGATGGGACATCATTGTGTCGTAGTATACTTTTACTTTGAGTGTATATAGTTCATAGCTTTATCAAATGACGATAATGTCTTTGTTTTGCTTAAGATGATCCTGTAAATACATTTATGTGAGTATGTGACGTTTTATTACGAATTCTGTGTTGTTAATATTTACATAACAGTTTAAGCTTGTAATTATACCAAGATGGCACCTGTTCTTTCGGACATGTCCGAAAGAACAGATAACACCTTAGTATATGTATAGTTAAGGCTCACCGGCCACTTGACCGTCTTCTTCTGTGCGAATGCACAAACAGTGCCCGAACTCTTACGGGAATCGGCAACGCGCCGCGAGTAATGAGTATAATGGGCGGGGGCACTACGAATGTAGTGCGGGACAATACGTTGAGAATGTGGGTTTCGCGGGAGGCGTGCCAGAGATAAATCCCTGCAGTCGCGCTATCCTGTGTGTCCTCGATGGCTCAGATGTATACCGGCACGGTTGCTCAGCGTGTTCGGTCAGAGGGCTAGCTGCCCTCTGTAATAAAAAATAAAAAACTGAGTCAATGCCTCAACACTGAACTTGAACGGGTATCCTGGGACATCCGCACCGAACAAATGCAACGAAAAAAATAAAAAAAGAAAAAGATGGGTACAGCGTCTGCCATGTAAGCAGGAGATCCCAGGTTCGAGTCCCGGTCGGGGCACACATTTTCATCTGTCCCCGTTGACGTATGTCAACGCCTGTAAGCAGCTAAGGGTGTTCATTTCATTGTAAGCCTGTAATGTTAGTTATTATTAGTATTATTAATATGTTATTTGGTAGATAGGTACCTCATGATGGTCAGAGGACTGAAACTGGTTGTGTGAATAAAGTATTATACCAGCAGCTCAAGGCGGTAACATAACATTTCTGAAATATAGAAGAACTGTGGGTCAGCGCCTCCTAAAGATATAGTTTGTGTACATTTTTCAAAGAAAAGTACATTACGTATTTCTGTTTATCTACATTTTTTTGTCTTTTTCAAATAAATTAAACTTACCTCTGATATATCATCTTCTTTACCTCGAACATACTTGCTGCTCTATTCCTCACTGATGTGATCGTAAATAGATGGATATTTGTCCACAAGACAAACAAAATAAATATTTATCGCAGTACCGCTTCTCGTTTCTTGTACAGAGTCAATCTCAAAATCAAAGCAGAAACTTCTGTCGCTAGCACACATGTGGCGTGAGACAGTGACTTGGCGTGTCATGCGACAGCGTTCAAATGTACGGCGACCGATGGTACCTTTCAGGGAAATGGCAGCAAAGGGCGGAAGAAACGTCAGCTGTACTCAGTGTGTCTATTGTGGCAGCCGTTCAGGGAACAGGGAATAACCAACTGCAGATTGTGGCGCACGTTGGAACAGAAGATATCTGGGCTCCGAGGTAAAAATAGGATCATTCCAGATACCGACAGAGCAGGGTTGAGAAGACCAGCGTCGTACTCGGAGTTTCAACGAAGCAGCGTTGTTCCCAGAACATCTAGTGACTTCTTGGTTCTGAATCGAATGTAAGAATTGAAAGAGAGACTTCGAAGATTCTGTGACATGCTAGGTTGCGATTTCCTGGACTTGCACCATTGGTGTGGAAACTATAGCATCCCCGTAAATGCTTAGGTGTGCACTACACACCAGAGGTTGCTACCCAGGTAGCTGACAGTGTGGGGGGTGCGTATAAGGGTTTTTAGGTCAGGTGGCTCTCCATCCAGCCACAAAACTACAATTGGAGAAGACCCAGAAGTGTAAGATCCAAAGGAATGCCTCCTCACAGGTGAGGATATTAAAGTCCTAAAAGTTAAGTGCTGAAGCAGTTGCAGCAAATTGCTAGAGTCTGAAGCGCTCCTAAAGACCAGTGAAGCTTGCATAATGCTAGACACAGAAAACTGGTTAAAGCTTGAAGTTGACGGTAGTTAGGTTTTTGGGGAAATTTAAGCATATATCGAAAGGATAGTCTAGTGCGAAATGGAGGTGGTGTATTTTTCGCTTTACACAAGATACTCAGATCCACCGAGATAGAAATTGAAGCTTCATGCGAGACTGTTTGGACAAGACTCAGTATCACGCATGGGCATGAAATTATAATTCTTTCTCGCCTACCAGACTCACGTTCTGATGTAACCGTAGATCTTACAGGAAATCTCAGTTCGCTTGTATGTGAGTTCCCGAATCATACTGTAATCATCGGTGGAGACTTTAATGGCCAAAGAATGAACTGGGAAAATTAAAATTTTGTTAGTCGGGGGCGTCACCAAACATCCTTTGAAATACTAGTAGGTGTTTTCTCTGAAAACTACCTGAAACAGATGGTTGGGAACCTCACTCATGGTGGAAATGTCTTATATCTAACGACAACAAATAGAGCTCACCTCTTCTCGTACGTGCACATCGAAACTGGTATCAGTGACAATGACGGAGTTGTGGCAATTTTGATTACCAAAGTACAAAGGCCAACTAACACAAGTTGAAAGCCGGACGGTGTGGCCGAGTGGTTCTAGCCGCTTCAGTCTGCAACCGCGCGAGCGCTACGGTCGCAGATTCGAATCCTGCCTCGGGCATGGATGTGTGTGATGTGCTTAGGTTAGTTAGGTTTAAGTAGTTCTAAGTTCTAGGGGACTGATGACCTTAGATATTAAGTCCCATAGTGCTCAGAGCCATTTGAACCATTTTTTGAACAAGTTGAAAGATATGTTCAATAAACCAGACAAAGAAAACGGTATTTTCATAGCTCAGTGAGAAACTTGAAACTTACAGCACAGGACAGGAGCATGTAGTGGAGCTATGGCTCAAGTTTAAAAGAATAGTTCACTATGCTCTGTATAGTTATGCACGTAGTACAACAATTCATAATGGGAGGCACATTCCATGGAATACAATCACTGCAACGTAACTTCTAAAGAAACAGCAACAACTCCATAATACGAGGTGTTTGATACTACCAACGAGACTGGTTTGTTATCTGCATATTTTTTTTTGTTTTTTTTTTTCAAACAACAATAGAGTCCACTTCAAAGTAGTTCCCTCCAGCAGCTGTACACTGGTGAGGTCGTTGTTCCCAGTCTTGGTGGCAGCGCTGAAAGGCATTCTTTTTAATGTTCCTATAGTCCCAAAATGATGTCCTTTTTAGAAATTTTACAGCTTCTGAAATCAGGTGAATAGGGAGGCAGTGCAATAACAGGAATACCTTTTGAGGTCAATAGTTACGTGATGGAAGCGGCACTGTGACATGGGGCGTTGTCATGATGCTGCATCCATTCGTTTGCAATGACCGGCCTCATTTCTCATTAGACACACTGGAAGCTTTGGATCAAGGTAGTCAGACAGATTTCAGTCCATTTTCGATTTCCGAAAAGCGTTCGACTCAGTACAACATCTACACTTATTGTTAAAAGCAAAAATGGGGAGCAAGCGAAATTTGTGACTGGATTGAGGATTTCTTGGTAGGGAAACGCAGCAACTTGTCCTGGGTAGAGAGTCATCGACAGAATTGGGAGTAACTTGGGGTGTACCCTGGGAGTGTACTGGGACCCTTGTTGGTCATGTTGTATGCTAATAACCTTTCAGACCGTATTAATAGTTACATTAGCCTTTTTGTAGACTATGCAGTTTGAAAGAATCTGCATAAATATTTAGTCAGATCTCGATAAGATTTAAAAGGGTTGCGAAGATTGACAACTTGCTTTAAATGTTCAGAAATATAATATTGTGCACTTCACTACACGGAGAAACGTAGATCCTAGGACTGTAATACCAGTTAGTCACGGGTGGAATCTGTCAACTCATACAAATAATTGGGTGCAACATTTTGTAGGGATATGAAATGGACACGGACTGAGTCATGGGTAAAATAAGACGGATGGTAGACTTCAATTTATTGGCAGAACACTGGAGAAATGCAATCTGCCTACAAATTAGACTGCGTACATATCATTCGTGCTGCCTACCCTAGAATATTGTTTAAATGTGTGAGGCCCGTATTAAATAGGACTAAAAGTGAAGGGGATCATGAATGATCACAGGTTTGTTTGATCCATGGGAGAATAAGAAACTGAACTGGCGGACTCTTGAAGACAGACGTTAAAAATCACGAGAAAGCCTACTTATAAAGTTTCAAGAACCGGCTTTAAATGATGAGTCTACAAATGTACTAAAAATCTCCTATTTTTACCTCCTGTAGCGATCTTGAGGACAAGATTAGATTAATTACAGCACGCTCGGAGGCTTTTAAATAATTACTGTTTCCGCGTTCCGTACGAGCATGGGACAGGAAAAAATCCTAATAACTGGTACAGTGGGACGTATACTCTGTCATCCACTTCACAGTGGCTTGGAGAGGATATATGTAGACGCAGACTCAGCGATGTCGCCTTCAGTCCGTTAGGTGCCGGTCCATTAGGCTGCGGTCACTGTGGCGCCGATGTTGGTGGATTCCGCCGAGGACCGACGACGGCCGACGTCGGCCGATTTTTCGAACGTGCGCGCTCACAGTGCAACCATTCTCATCGCCCGAGCATACAGACTTCGGAGGACAATGGGTGAAATTCAATTCAGTTTGTTTTCTTCGGTTGAATGGGCCGACGTTCTCGCACAGGAATTATGGACTGAGGGAAAATGATAAGTTAAGTGCAAGAAAGCAGGAGTTCTCGGTATCCTGAGGATAAAAAATATCGTAATCGGGATATAATTCTGAATCTAAGGGCCGACTGGAAACCACTGGTAAGAAAAATCTTCATCAGAAATTCTAACCTCAAAAAAATAATTTGTTCATGTGTCAAGCGAGGCGTATCACATTATTAAAGTTACTGTAATTGATGTTTTTTCGATTGTGGTAGGTGGACATTAGCTGCCTATGAATTTTTATTGCTATTTATTGGTGTTTTATGCCAGTTTGGTAGTGATTCTGTTATTTGAGTTGTCTTGCAAATGTGGTGTATATGTTACCACTGCTCAACGCTTTAGGTGTACAGAGTTATTATTCTACCACTTATGACTGTCTCCACGGATGTGCTGAACGACAGTCATTGGAAGTTAAGTGAGAGCCCTATGTCTATTCTGCTGAATTTATTTGTAGTTATGTAAGTTGTTTGTAATCTTTCTTTCTTTTCAGTGTAACTACGACTCATATCGAGTACGTAACATCAAGTTTCTCTCTTGATCTCATGTATTTATAAAACTTATCTGGTTACTCCAGTAACTGGTGATAAAATGAAAGGTACTCACCAAGGATTTTTCGAAGAAGATATAGTTCATTCAGATGCATTCAGCTTCCTTTTAATAGCGAAAGTCGCAAAGCAGCACTCGCCTCCAAGCACACAGGCGTTGTGGCATCCATCCCGCCCTATGAGGTTAAAATAGATTCTGACCTCCGTCGCAGAATAGATTCTAACCTAACCTAACCAGGCGGATCCCGCCAAAACTGTCGGACGCGGTGTGTCGCCACTCTTTATGTATTCATATAATCTATTTGCAGTTGATCCACCACACTCAGTATGGACGCACAGTTAGAGTCTGCGCAGAATACCGTGGCCAGTAGATCAGTAGATGTGTAGTTGGCAGGGCACACGTAGGGAGGGCAGAAGTGATGGTGGTTGCCAGAAGGTGCTGGAGGGGAAATGCCGACCACTGGAGGGAAAGAGCCGTTCTAAGCGGATGCCTACAATCACATTTTTTTGAAAATATGAAGTGGAGACCGTTCACGCTCATGCTTGCATGGTGACCATTCAAAAAGATCTGTCACCTCTGCTTTGGTTAGTATATAAAACGAATTCCGCCGAAAATGCAGCGATTTATTTTCGCCTAACTTGTTAGCCATTTGTAACTTTGAGAGAAGCCTAATGAATGGTGAATTTTGAGTAAAACCTACACATTTCTGTTATTGACATGGTAAAATTTTTTTACGAAAACACAGTGGAGTTTATACTAGCTCACCTCACTAATATGATATGCAAATACAATTGCGAGAGTCTGTTGAAACAATGGTTTATTAAGTTTAAGTGAGGAACTGACGAAAAGTAAGGCCAATATCTTATGAAAATGCACCTCCTCGATACAAAATAAATGTGTAATGTTTCGTCTTACGTTGTTCCAAAACCCATAGCATTTCTCATTTCAGCAGCTATCAATAGCCCTTAAAAATTACATTTTGTCATCGGAAAACTCTGTATTTGGTGGAATAACACGTTAAATAATGATATTTTAAGTATTAACCATACGGTAAAATACTCTCCTCTTTGCGTGCTATCATTTGCCAAAATCTCATTTAGATATCTCAAACCGTTTATAAATTGTGAGGGATATTCTAGATATTTCAGGCTTTATCACTCGGGACGAGATCACAAATGAGTGTGCTACATCAGACCATTTTCTCGAGATCTGTGATAGGTATATGCTCCACCCTAGTCTAAATAAAAACTCAATATGTTAACTAAATTTCATACGCAGCAATATATTATGTAATATGCATCAAACGCAAAATCATAGTGACCTCCATTTTTCATTCCAAAATTTTCCAAATTTCGCGCAGTGTCTTACTTAAACGCAAATACCTTAATAACTGGAGGAGGAGATTAGTGTTTAACGTCCCGTCGACAACGAGGCCGTTAGAGACGGAGCGAGGCTGGGATTAGGGAAGGATGGGGAGGGAAATCGGTTGTGCCCTTTCAAAGGAAACATCCTGACATTTTCCTGAAGTGATTTGGGGAAGTCACGGAGAACCTGAATCTGGAGGCCGGACGCGGGGTTGGAGCGTCGTCCTCCAGAATGCGAGTCCATTGTGTCTTCTACATCTACATCTACATCCATACTCCGCAATCCACCACACGGTGCGTGGTGGAGGGTACCTCGTACCACAACTAGCATCTTCTATTCCTCCCAAACAGAACGAGGGAAAAATGACTGCCTATATGCCTCTGTACGAGCCCTAATTTCTGCTAAATATAAACTGGTGGCAGTAAAATTGTGCTGCAGTCAGCCTCAAATGTTGGTTCTCTAAATTTCCTCAGTAGCGATTCACGAAAAGAACGCTTCCTTTCCTCTAGAGACTCCCACCCGAGTCCCTGAAGCATTTCCGTAACACTCGCGTGATGATCAAACCCACCAGTAACAAATCTAGCAGCCCGCCTCTGAATCGCTTCTATGTGCTCCCTAAATCCAAGCTGACAGGGATCCCAAACGCTCTAGCAGTAGTCAAGAATAGGTCGTATTAGTGTTTTATAAGCGGTCTCCTTTACAGATGAACCACATCTTCCCAAAATTCAACTAATGAACCGAAGACGACTATCCGCCTTCCCCTCAACTGTCATTACATGCTTGTCCCACTTCATATCGCTCTTCAATGTTACGCCCAAATATTTAATCGACGTGACTGTGTCAAGCGCTACACTACTAATGGAGTATTCAAACATTACGGGATTCTTTATCCTATTCATCTGCATTAATTTACATTTATCTATATTTAGAGTTAGCTGCCATTCTTTACACCAATCACAAATCTTGTCCAAGTCATCTTGTATCCTCCGACAGTCACTCAACGACGACACCTTCTCGTACACCACAGCATCATCGGTCTTAATAACTATGACCATTAATGAAACGATGGGCACGTCATCCTGATGCCAACGTGTAAGTCTGTAAGGTAATGCTAAAATGATTTTTTTATCCAATAGTTTCTATAAAATCGTTTGAGAAAGACTGCAGACCGTGCATATCGATTCTGTCATCGCCAATCGGCTGAAAAGTGGCAGAAAGTGTCAGCCTTTCCTTCCAACCAAACGAACGAACTCGCCCAGTGCTTTGGACGAAAATTGGTCACTGCGCATCGGCCACTGTATCGTGTGGGAGTCTCTAACTAGCGAGCATGTCAGGCATGGACAGGGACTGCAGATACAGGGGACAGGCAAAAAAATGTGAACGGTATTGGTAATGGGATGGTTGTGTCTCACGGCCAACAACGCAAGTAAGGCACGTGTGGCGCTGAACTGTGAGTCTTCAGTGCGGACAAGGCATCAGTGCAGGTTGTTTAGCAGTAATGCACACATCGCACTTGAATTGAGAGGGCCGAGGCCGACGTGCAATGAAAGACCTAACCGAGTTGCAAAGTGAGGCAGATTGTGGGGGCCCTATTTGCTGGAGCATCAGTAACCAAGGCAGCCAACTTACTGAATGTTTCAAGAGCAACTGTTTCAACAGTCATGACAGGCTACACTAAACATGGAAAGACACCATCGTGTATACGTAATAGTGGGCGCAAATCAAAACAAAATGAATAAATCGTCGTACTCTAACACGAATCGTGTCAAAACAACACAAAATTACTGCGGCTCTAATGACTGCACAGCTCAGTAGCCATCTATCGACACTGTCCGCCGAGAACCCCATAAAGCGCATATTCATGGACGAGCTGCTATACCGAACCCATTAGTGACGACAGTGGCCGGCCGGAGTAGGCGAGCGGTTCTAGGCGCTTCAGTCTGGAACCGTGTGACTGCTACGGTCGCAGGTTCGAATCCTGCCTCGGACATGGATGTGTGTATCTTCCTTAGGTTAGTTAGGTTTAAGTAGTTCTAAGTTCTAGGGGACTGATGACGTCAGATGTTAAGTCCCATAGTGCTCAGAACCATTTGACGACAATGAACGCAAAGGAGCGTAAAACGTGGTGTCAGCAGCATAAATCCTAGACGGCTCATCACCGGAAACACGTCGTATGGTCCGCCGAGTCAACGTTTTCTTTATTTCCAACATAGGGCTGGGTTTACGTCTGCACAATGTCAAAATAAGCCTGCAATCCTGTTTGCTTCTTTCCAACGGATAAGCATGGTGGTGGAAGTGTGATATTCTGCTGGCCTCATCAGTACTCTCACTACGTGTTGCAGCCAACGACTGTGTGAACATTTTAGATGATCAGGTGTACCCCATGACTTAAATGTTGTTCCCCAAAAATGATGGCATACTTCAGGACGATAATGCAGCCATTCCAACAGCCAGGACAGTACACTCGTAGTATGAGGGGCATACAACTGAACTACAGCTTCTTCCCCGGCCAGCGCAGTCCAGGACTTGTCGGCGGTATTGGAGCGCAGACTCTGGAGCAGATTTCCACCTTCCTCTTCACTACAGAAGAGGTTCTGATCGAAGCTGGCATAACATTCCACTGGTGACTACACAGTCATTATATGCCAGTATTCCAAGAAGAAATGCAGTAGCTTTACGGGCAAATGGGGCTCCAACCCCTTATTAATAAACCATTCCCAAGTAAGTACAGGTGTTCACATTGTTTTGCCTATCCCCTGTAGGTGCTGCTTGATGGAAGTGTGGTTCGGTCGGGAGGTGTGCGAGATGGCCTTCACACTTGTAATAAACACTGTGTCCGGGTGAAAAAGCGGTTAACACAACTGCGTAGTAAGCATGATACCACGGGTTTGAATTCCAGTCCGAAACACATTTTTACGCATCGCCGCTAATGCTGCACAAAGTCGCGATATGGCTGATACCAATAATCCCTTCCCTATCCTTTCCTTCCTCTCCCTTCCTCCTTTAATTTACGTAACTCTGCACACAACCTTTTAGACTGTGTTTGTTCCACGTGGAGTTGTCAGCTGGATGCCAGCCTCGTGCCACACGTAAACATGCAACAGCGCTTGCCATATCCCGCCGGTGGACCTCACATCAATTGCCTTCCGTTGACTTTTACTGCTCAGTGAATTTATCGTTGTCATTGAAAGGTGTGTATATCATGGGAGATGGCACTCTGTTTGAAATATTTGTCACTGTCAGCGGCTTTGGATGCGTGAACACACGAGTGATGCGTATTCTTTGGGTACCTGAGGCCGTATTAATGATAGAACACGAAAGATGAAGTGTTGGGTCGTCGCTATGTGAGGAACTTTGACGTCGGATGTGCCGAACAGAGAACGAGTTTTATTTCAGATGCTCCCTGTTATAATTGAGGCTAGAGGATGATTTTGAGATGATTTCATAGAGACAAGGCACTTTTGGGAAGAGCTAACATGAAAGTGCTAATCTGGTAGTATTGTAGAGTAAAGATTACGTTGTGTCTAACGTTTTGGTATCAATGGCGCATTATTAGTCACGTGTTCGATGTTCTGAATATTCTTCACCCTTCACTTTCAGTTAAAAATATTTGATTAGAAAATCAATGAGTAAATTTTACGTAATTCAAATATTGTTTCTACGAAGAAGTTTTCTTTATGATAATGTAAGGGAGACCATAGTTTATTAAAAAACTAGAAACCCCCCTCGATTGCGAAAAAAGCACCTAGTGTTAAGTGTTAACCCACGTTTCGGCGTAGATAACTACACCTTATCAAGAACAACAAAAAAAACCACAAGTGCCTAAGAAGACCTTTGTCAATAAAAGTCACTATTGTCTTACTAAAAGGCTCTCAATACTGTAACGGAAAATATCACAATACCAAGAAGGAGTAGTGCAAGCCAAACGAAATTTGGTGGGCGTATTTCTACATCTGAAAGATGATGTCTAGCCAGATATCGCGCCAGTCGCATAAGAGTGGAGCCAGTAGTGCCACTATGAGGACGCAAATCAGGTTTGCTTTACACACACGCTTTTGAGGTTGAACCATGGTGAACTGATATTAGTCAAGAATGCCTGTTGGAGACAAACACGCCATTACCAACTCCTTTCTGGCTTTGAACGAGGTCATTTAATGGGAAGACGAGAAGCTGGATGTTCCTTATATGATACATTAATTATTTTTTGGTGATGTGTTTTTTTCCGTCAGTCTACGTTGTCAAAGAAATTTTCATTCATTTGCAAGCACTTCACTAAAGTTTATCCTTACAGTTTCAACGCAAAGTGCAACATTACTCCACTGTCATGCCTTGCACTATCGCGTGGCTAGTTAGCTATATTTTGGGAAAGGTAACTAACCTTCATTTCCGAAATCAACTTAAAGGAGAAGTAAACACGAAGGCAGTTAGCCGCTCAGTGACATACTTCAGTACTCTGCAGTTCATCACTTCGTTGTCTTACAGGTAAAAACGGCGTAGCAGAGCTGAGTTATCCGCTGTAGGTAAGAAAACAACTGCAAGGCCTAAACGAACTTCGTGACATGAAGTGGGGTATCATATTCACTTGTAATATTTTCTTGTAATTCAGCACATGCTTTTTCTAAAAGGGTAAAGTATCATTATGTAACAAACAGCCATTGTGTTGCGATTGCTGAGGGAGGCATTCTGTGTGCTGTTGATAGCCATTCCTTGTAATCAGTTTCATTTACGTATGGTCAGTTTCAGTTTGGGGTAACTGATGCCACACACATTGAAAGTAATTTACACACTTAATGAAACTTCCTGGCAGATTAAAACTGTGTGCCCGACCGAGACTCGAACTGGGGACCTTTGCCTTTCGCGGGCAAGTGCTCTACCACTTGCCCGCGAAGGGCAAAGGTCCCGAGTTCGAGTCTCGGTCGGGCACACAGTTTTAATCTGCCAGGAAGTTTCATATCAGCGCACACTCCACTGCAGAATGAAAATCTCATTCTGGTTACACAGTTAATGTTAATATTCAAAAGTAGGGTAGCCAAGGCTATTCTAGATCATAATATATGACCGAAAATGAAATCGGAATTTAGAAGCATTTGTTGTTACATTTCTAGCGACAGGTTTTGTCACACATAGGTTCTAGTTACCAAGTCCAAAAAAATTTCACCGTTATTGCGATGTTTTATTCTTGTCACTAACGTTTTGTTTTATTTTGTGTGAAATCGTGCAAAGATATTGGGTGAACTTGTTGCTGATTGGTGTTACATAAGCTAAGCATGATGCTGTAACGACGGAAGACATGAGGACCGTGGGACGCACTGGTACAAGTGTTGACAGCAGACGCTGGACTGGGCCATCACAGACTTCGTCACATTCATTTCGTGGTGAGGCAGATGCCTGATCCCCGTCTTCACCGTAAATGCGATACGGAGGCTACGGTACACTGACAAGCTTAACAAACATCACACGCTGGCCCCGCAAACCTATCGCAGGCTGTTGACCGCACGAAGTGACTGGAGCCACGCCGTCACTGCGCCAACGCCTGACGTACTGCTGCTATCCGCGATGCCGGACCCGATACCGCATCCGGTCGGCACAGTCCAGCTGCCACTTTTTACACTCCAGGCCGGGCAGCTCAGCGCGAGGCCAGTGATTTCCGCCACCTCCACATCAGCGCCTGTGCTGCAGCAGAATTATCTTCCCAAACAGTCACGCAGTCTGGCAGTAAACTGTCAAAAACGTAGCTACAAAGAAGATAACTGCGAAGAAACCATGAATGACAGAAGAAATACTTCACTTGATTAATGAAAGGAGGACGTACAAAAATGTTCCGGGAAACTCCGGAATACAAAAATAGAAGTCGCTGAGTAATGAAATAAATACGAAGTGGAGGGAAGCTGAGACGAAATGGCTGCAGGAAAAATGTGAAGACATCGAAAAAAAACTGATCGTCGGAAGCACTGACTAAGCGTGCAGGAAAGTCAAAACAACCTTCGGTGACATTAAAACAAAGGGTGGCAACATTAATAGTGCAACTGGAATTCCTCTGTTAAATGTAGAGGAGAGATCGAATAGGTCGAAAGAATACATTCAAAGCCTCTATAAGGGGTAAGATTTGTCTGATGTGATAGAAGAAGAAACAGAAGTGGATTTAGAAGACAGGGGATCCAGTATTAGAATCAAAATTGAAAAGAAATTTGGACTTGGGCTTGGAGGACTTACGGTCAAATAAGGCAGAAGGGAAAGATAACATTGCATCAGAATTTCTAAAATCATTTGGGGAAGTGGCAACAAAACGACTATTCACGTTGGTGTGTTGAATGTATGAGTCTGGCGACATACCATCTGACTTTCGGAAAAAAATCATCCACACAATTCCGAAGACGACAAGAGCAGACAAGTGCGAGAATTATCGCAGAATCACCTTAACAGCTCATGCATCCAAGTTGCTTACAAGAATAATATAGAGAAGAATGGAAAAGAATATTGAGGATGCGCTAGATGACGATCAGTTTGGCTTTAGGAAAAGTAAAGGCACGAGAGAGGCAAATCTGACGTTGCGGTTAACAATGGAAGCAAGACTAAGAAACAAAAAAATCAAAACACGTTCCGCAAGACCGCTACGGTCGCAGGTTCGAATCCTGCCTCGGGCATGGATGTCTGTGATGTCCTTAGGTTAGTTAGGTTTAACTAGTTCTAAGTTCTAGGGGACTAATGACCTCAGCAGTTGAGTCCCATAGTGCTCAGAGCCATTTGAACCATTTAAGCCAAAACACGTTCATACGATTTGTCGGCCTGGAAAAAGCGTTCGACAATGTAAAGTTGTGCAAGATGTTCGAAATTCTGAAAAAGTAGGGGTGAGCTAGAGAGAGAGACAGGTCATATACAATATGTACAACAGCCAAGATGGAATAATAAGAGAGGACGACCAAGAACGAAGTGCTCGTATTAAAAAGAGTGTAAGGCAAGGACGTAGCCTTTCTCTCCTACTGTTCAATCTGCACATTGAGGAAGCAATGCTGGAAATAAAAGAAAAGTTCAGGAGCGGAATTAAAATTCAAGGTGAAAGGATGTCAGTGATAAGATTCGCTGATGACGTTGCTATCTTGAATGAAAGTACAGAAGAACTACTTGATCTCCTGAATGGAATGAACAGTCTAATGAGTACACAGTATGGATTGAGAGTAAATCGAAGAAAGACGAAGGTAATGAGAAGTAGTAGAAAAGAGAAAAGCGAGAAACTTAACATCAGGGCTGATGCTCACGAAATACATGAAGTTAAGGAATTCTGCTACCTAGGCAGTAAAATAACCAATGACGGACGGAGCAAGGAGGACATCAAAAGGAGACTAGCTATGGCAAAAACTCATTCCTGGCCAAGAGAAGTCTACCAATATCAAATATCGGCATTAGTTTGAGGAAGAAATTTCTGAGAATGTACGTCTGGGGTACAGCATTATATGGTAGTGAAACATGGACTGTAAGAAAACCGGAACAGAAGAGAATCGAACCTTTTGAGATGTGGTGCTATAGACGAATGTTGAAAATTAGGTGGACTGATAAGGTAAGGAATAAGGAAGTTCTACGCAGAATCGGAGAAGAAAGGAATATGTGGAAAACACTGATAAGGAGAAGGGTCAGGATGATAGAACATCTGTTAAGACATGAGGGAATAACTTGCATGCTACTAGAGGAAGCTGTAGAGGGCAAAAACTGTAAAAGACAAAGATAGGAATACATCCAGAAAATAATTGAGGAGATAGGTTGCAAGTGCTACTCTGAGATGAAGAGGTTGGCACAGGAAAGGAATTAGTGGCGGGCTGCATGAAATCAGTCAGAAGACTGATGACCCTCCACTCCCCCCCTCCCCCCCCCCCAATACCTTTAACTCTTACCCTCCTACCTGTCTCCTGCATAGGCTTTCCAGACGACGATTCCTCCTAACCTGAAGTCTCCACTTGCCCTTTGCTCCATCGAGATAGTATTCACCTCAAGTTACAACCTAGTATCTACATTCTTCACATTTCAACAATACATATATTTTTGCATTATTCAGCTATTCACATTATTTGCAATAATCAAATTTGACGCAACAATGTCGCCAGGCCAAACGTATTTACTTTATTGGGAAGTATTTCACGTTTGCCATCCTAAGTAGATAAAGTAATTTAAGTTGTGTAATAGTCGAAACAACACGCAGCTTCGGATGAGTGACAAACTTCTCGCTGGTATTACTTCCGAGTCGAAGACGCACTGCTTGTAATCGTCAACGGTGAGCCTGATGCAGACGGCTGTTTTAAGCCCTCTGCTCTGCTAATTATGTGCCCTGAATTTGTCTCAAAAGCATAGGTTTTTACACACAGGGCACCAAATTCTCAATAGGCTCACAATTCAGTCCATCTTTCATTAGCCCAACCACCTTCGTATTCGGAATCGTATTTTTTATTCGCTGGGAATCCAGAAACATGGAACCTGAAAGAATGCACATCACTTTTGACACATTCATTGATATTTGGAGTCTTTATGTGTTCTATGAGGCTACCAGCATCCGTGTAGCACAGTTTTACATAATTTGGCGGGGTTTCTTCAAAATATATCCATAAAGAAAATCACAGAGGAACATTTTCGAAATGTCTAAAATCGCCATTCTCACTGTAATGGATCTATCGAAGCCTACATTGAGGCTGCTACGTTCAATGGCGACTAGATTCGCAAATCTGATTTTTCAATTAATGCAGCTGTCCCGCATCTGCTCTCTCGTGTTGTGGCTAGTCTAATGGCCCACATCTTTTGCACATTTTACGTGGTTTATTCATGAGATTGAAGAAATTCTTCTCAAACTCTTTATGTGCACTCAACTGATTTTGTGTGTTAATGTGAATATGTAGCTTCACCCACAGAGATTCCCTAAACCATAAGATTCGACTAATCTTTTAATACCAATTCATTTTTCAAACATTGTTTCATATTTCTATAATGAATCACATTGTCCTTGTTATCAATCAAGGCCGGAAATAATTTCTTCAGTTTCTTGCTTTCTGACGATGACGCCATTTTTTCGGGTCATAGGAGTAATCCTGAACGTAAATCGCGAATATTTTTGGCGTATTCAAGATCTAATTCGAGTATGTAATCTAGGAAGCCATTCAAAATTTGACACGGGAAGATGTTGCAAAATTATCCAACTGTATAATCTATTCACAGCAAGATGTATCATGTTGGATTTGTTGATTTTTTCGTGATAATGGGACATGAATATTTTGTTCAAAATTGCATGTGTACAAGAATTCCACCTCTGATGACTCGCTCAGAAATGTTCGATGTCGGTTACAAGTTGCAATTCTGCTTCACTTACTTTCAGCAGTGCATATTGTGTCAACCCAGGTGAGGCAATACAAGACACTTGATGTAATTCGTATTTCTTAAGGCAAAAACTGTGAAAGTCTTCGTCGACATAGGCAAGCACGAAAACATCGGTTATTAAACTTAAATCACAATACTCTGCAAGTGTTTCACTTTTGAATGAGTTTCACACACAGCAGGCTCTTTCACATTCAGTCTCAGTTATTGTTGTACCTCTTGACAAGCTCTTACAGCTATCAGCTGAGGGCAGTCGATCTTCCAACAGAATAGGTTCTTTGCCCGCATATTCACATGGGAAAATCCATTTCTGATTAACGAGACTGAACTCTTCATCACCGGGAAAAACATTTCATTGTCTCGTGTTCATATTGGTCTTAAAAGTATGACGCACACTTTCTAGTGAACGCGTCAGAAAATTTAGCGAATCCATTAAACTGAAATTTGTGTTGCATCACTTCTCTGGAAAACTTTCAGCAAAAATTTTATACTATTCAGTATTCGAAGCTCTCAGCGTCATCATCATCTACTGCCTTTGCTCACGTAGGTTCACGATCAAGAAATGTCCATCGTAATCGCTCAGATTGCGAAATACAACGACCACAGTATAGTGGTGCCTGTAATTCACATTGTAGCCTTGATGTGCTGCACCTGGGTACGCCCCTGTGAAATGACAATGATATCAATGAACGTTTATGGTTTTCTCTAAAATATGACAAACATTTGCTGAACAAAACGCTAATTCTTCCTCGGGTCTTAATACCATCTGTTTATTTTTTAATAAAAAGCCATTAATGATCTCAGTAATTGCATAGATCTGTTAAGCAAAACATTCCTTGCCACCTCTGTCTCCATACAATTTAAATTCCGAATACTTCTGCTTATAGCTACAGTGTATGAAGTGACACTGAATTGTTTACGCAAATATATCGGATTGGAATGAGAACCAAAGTCAGTAATATGAGGGCATCCAGCAAATGGTTCATATATCCATCTCATATCAGCATAAATCACCAAAAGCAGTTTCAGTTTATTACTAAGTTTTACAAATTTTGTACACTCATGATGTAAATAAATTCACCTAAACTAGCTCCAATAAAGTGTTTTTAATATTTTACACGATAGGTCTGTTTCGGCTTATTGCCATTATCAACCAACATGTGAAAATAACATTGGTAAGATTGTTGTTTTTGTGGTCTTCAGTCCTGAGACTGGATTGATGCAGCTCTCCGTGCTACCCTATCCTGTGCAAGCTTCTTCATCTCCCAGTACTTACTGCAACATACATCCTTCTGAATCTGCTTAGGGTATTCATCTCTTGGGCTCCCTCTACGATTTTTACCCTCCACGCTGCCCTCCAATGCTAACTAAGTGCTCGATTGATGCCTCAGAACATGTTCTACCAACCGGTCCCTTCTTCTTGTCAAGTTGTGCCACAAACTCCTTTTCTCCCCAGTTCTATTCAATACCTTCTCACTAGTTATGTGATCTACCCATCTAATCTTCAGCATTCTTCTGTAGCACCACGTTTCGAAAGCTTCTATTCTCTTCTTGTACAAACTATTTATCGTCCATGTTTCACTTCCATATATGGCTACAATCCATACTTTCAGAAACGACTTCCTGACACTTAAATCTATACTCGAGGTTAAGAAATTTCTCTTCTTCAGAAACGCTTTCCTTGCCATTGCCAGTCCACATTTTATATCTTCTCTACTTCGACCATCATCAGTTATTTTGCTCCACAAATAACAAAACTCCTTTACTACTTTGAGTATCTCATTTCCTAATATAATTCCCTCAGCATCACCCGACTTAATTCGACTACATTCCATTATCCTCGTCTTGCTTTTGTTGATGTTCATCTTATATTCTCCTTTCAAGACACTGTCCATTCCGTTCAACTGCTCTTCCAGGTCCTTTCGCATCTCTGACAGAATTACAAGGTCAGCGGCGAACATCAAAGTTTTTATTTCTTCTCCATGGATTTTAATACCTGCTACAAATTTTTCTTTTGTTTTCTTTACTGCTTGCTCAATATGCAGATTGAATAACATCGGGGAGAGGCTACAACCCTGTCTCACTCCCTTCCCAACCACTGCTTCCCTTTCATGCCCCTCGACTCTTATAACTGCCGTCTGGTTTCTGTACAAATTGTAAATATCCTTTCGCTCCCTGTATTTTACCCCTGCCACCTTTAGAATTTGAAAGACAGTATTCCAGTCAACATTGCCAAAAGCTTTCTCTAAGTCTTGAAGAATGTTGGACTTTCCTTAATCTTTCTTCTAAGATAAGACGTAAGGTCAGTATTGCCTCACGTGTTCCAATATTTCTACGAAATCCAAACTGATCTACCACGAGGACGGCTTCTACTAGTTTTTCCATTCGTCTGTAAAGAATTCGTGTTAGTATTTTCCAGCTGTGACTTATTAAACTGATAGTTCGGTAATTTTCACATCTGACAACACCTGCTTTCTTTGGGACTGGAATTATTGTATTCTTCTTGAACTCTGAGGGTATTTCGCCTGTGTCATACATCTTGCTCACCAGACGGTAAAGTTTGGTCAGGACTGGTTCTCCCAAGGTCGTCTGTAGTTCTACTGGAATGTTGTCTACTCCCAGGGCCTAGTTTCGACTCAGGTTTTTCAGTGCTCTGTCAAACTGTTCACGCAGTATCGTATCTCCCATTTCATCTTCATCTACATCCTCTTCCATTTCCATAATATTGTCCTCAAGTACATCGCCCTTGTATAGACCCTCTATACACTCCTTCCACCTTCCTGCTCTCCCTTCTTTGCTTAGAACTGGGTTTCCATCTGAGCTCTTGATATTCATGTAAGTGGTTCTGTTTTCTCCAAAGGTCTCTTTAATTATCCTGTAGACAGTGTCTATCTTACCCCTAGTAAGATAAGCCTCTACATCCTTATATTTGTCCTCTAGCCATCCCTGCTTAACCATTTTGCACTTCCTGTCGATCTCATTTTTTAGATGTTTGTATTCCTTTTTACGTGCTTCATTTACTGCATTTTTATATTTTCTCCTTTCATCAATTAAATTCAATATTTCTTCTGTTACCCAAGGATTTCTACTAGCCCTCGTCTTTTTACTTACTTGATCCTTTGCTGCCTTCACTATTTCATCCCTCAGAGCTACCCATTCATCTTCTACTGTACTTCTTTCCCCCAATCCTGTCAATTGTTCCCTTATGCTCTCCCTGAAACTCTGTACAACCTCCGCTTTAGCCAGTTTACTCAGGTCCCATCTCCTCAAATTCCCACGTTTTTGTAGTTTCTTCAGTTTTAATCTACAGTTCATAACCAATAGATTGTGGTCAGAGTCCCCATCCGCCCCTGGAAATGTCTTACAATTTAAAACCTGGTTCCTAAATCTCTGCCTTACCATTATATAATCTATTTGATACCTTCTAGTATCTCCAGGATTCTTCCATGTATACAGCCTTCTTTTATGATTCTTGAACCAAGTGTTAACTATGATTAAGTTGTGCTCTGTGCAAAATTCTACCAGACGGCTTCCTCTTTTTTTCTTACTCCCTATCCATATTCACCTACTATATTTCCTTCTCTCCCTTTTCCCACTCTCGAATTCCAGTCACCCATGACTATTAAATTTTCGTCTCGCTTCACTACCTGAATAATTTCTTTTATCTCATAATACATTTCATCAATTTCTTCATCATCTGCAGAGCGAGTTGGCATATAAACTTGTACTACTGTGGTAGGCGTGGGCTTCGTGTCTATCTTGGCCACAATAATGCGTTCACTATGCTGTTTGTAGTAGCTTACCCGCACTCACATTTTTTTAATTCATTATTAAACCTACTAGTGCATTACGCCTATTTGATTTTGTATTTATAACCCTGTAATGACCTGACCAAAGGTCTTGTTCCTCCTGCCACCGAACTTCACGAATTCCTACTATATCTAACTTTAACTTATCCATTTCCGTTTTTAAATTTTCTAACCTAACTGCCCGGTTAAGGGATCTGACATTCCACACTCCAATCCGTAGAACACCAGTTTTCTTTCTCCTGATAACGACATCCTCTTGAGTAGTCCCCGCCCGGAGATCCGAATGGGGGACTATTTTACCTCCGGAATATTTTACCCAAGAGGACGCCATCATCATTTATCCATACAGTAAAGCTGCATGCCCTCGGGAGAAATTACGGCCGCAGTTTCCTCTTACTTTCAGCCGTTCGCAATACCAGCACAACAAGGCCGTTTTGGTTAGTGTTACAAGGCCAGATCAGTCAATCATCCAGACTGTTGTCCCTGCAACTACTGAAAAGGCTGCTGCCCCTCTTCAGGAACCACACGTTTGTCTGGCCTCTCAACAGACACCCCTCGGTTGTGGTTGCACCTACGGTACGGCCATCTGTATCGCTGAGGCACGCAAGCCTCCCCACCAACTGCAAGGTCCATGGTCCATGGAGGGAGGTAAGATTATCTATAGGTAAATTGTCGCTGTTCTACGTTTGAATTTGCATTGGTACTTACGTCTAGTTGGAAGTGACGACCATATTGCATCTATAATAAATTTTCTCTGTCATGTTTTGGTAAGTACTCTACTTTTTGTAGTTACCAAAAGTAAAATTATACGTTTTTGTCAGATATTATATTTCCTTTAGATGCAATATATTCGTCACTTCCAACTAGACGTAAGTATCAATGCAAATCTAAACAAAGAACAGTGACGATTTACCTATAATTAATCTGACAAATTATATTTTCGCAGGTCACTTGATAATGTCATGTAAAATATTAAAAACATGTTGCCTTATTGCAGTTAGTGTTGGAGCATTCATTTTCATTACGTCTTATACAGACGTATACCATGCTGCCGGTCCAATGGAACTTAAAGTACATGCACACAGTTTTCGTAGTAGGCATTTTACCTGTGGCTAGTTTAAACTGTGCATAGTCAGTTCATGTGCACCTAATCTTTCTTTGAAATGCAAATGAGAAAGACAGGGTTTACATACGAAAATGGATTCACGGCGGGCAGTAACGTTAGTGTGTGCTAACATCGAGAAATTTTTTATGTAACAGAAACGACATACACTGAGATGGGATACCTACCTTTTGCCCGATATAGTACAGTAACTCAACGTGTTATTGACTCCACAAATCGCTGCAAGTTCCTTGTAGAAATATTGAACCATGCTGCCTACAAAGCCGTCCACAATTGCGAAAGTGTTGCTGGTGCAGGATACTGTGCACGAACTGACATCTCGATTATGTCCCATATCAAGTTCTCTGGGTGGCCAAATCATCGCTCGAATTATCCAGAATGTTCCTCAAACCACAATTGCAAACAATTGTGGCCCAGCATCGTGACATATTCTCATCCATTAAAATTCGATTGTTTTTTGGGAACATGAAGTCCATGAATGGGTGGAAATGGTCTCGAAGTAGCCGAACACAGCCATTTCCAGTGAATGATCGGTTCAGTAGGACCAGAGGACCCAGTCGATACCAATTATACATAGCCCTCACCATTATGGAGCCACCATAAGGTTGTACAGTGCGTTGTTGACAGCTTGGGTCCATGGCTTTGTGGGGTCTGGTCACACTCGAGTCTTACCACCAGCTCTTATTAACTGTAGTCGGGACTTATCTCACCAGGTGATGGGGTTCCAGTCGTCAAGGGTCCATCTGACATGGTCGGAAGCCCAGCAGAGTCGCTGCAGTCGAAGTCATGGGGCTTTTAGCATAGGCACCCGCGTCGGTCGTCTGCTGCCATAGACAATTAAAGCCAAACCTCGCCGCACTGTCCTAGTGGATACTATCGTCGTACTTCTCACACTGATTGCTGCTGCGATTTCACGCGTTGTTGATTCTCTGTTAACACTGACAACTCTACGCAAACGCCGCTGCTCACTGTCGTTATTGAAGTCCGTCGACCGCTGCATAGGCCGTGGTGAGAGGTACGAGGGTTGCTCAGAAAGTAGTGCACCGCATTTTCTTTTTCTTCAACAATTCTTTATTGAACGTAATGAGAATTACACACGAAAGGATGGTGTTTTATCTACACACCTTATTTCTCCACGTAATCTCCATCCCGTTCTATTGCCTTCCTCTAGCGGAAAATAAGGACGTGTATCCCTGGTTGGTACCAATCCTTGTCCTGGTGGCGGAGTCAGTGCTTCACTGTTTGAACTTCCTTTGCTGATTGACAGATGCAGAGCCAACTGTCGAGTCGTAGCGCGTCTGTCCTCGCAAATGACATCAGCTCGCTGCAAATCATGGAGCTCTGCCGAACCGCCTTCCGATGACCTCACCCTCCGTGCCCCGCTATGAACTGCACTTCTGTCGACAGCAGATGCTCCATAGACGTAGCTCGCAACGTACGGCACCTACAGACACCATTTTGGAACTGTCCTGCAGCTACGCTATCTGCCGGAAGTGACGGAAACTTGGACCGCTCACTCAGGAGACTTCAAATAATGAATACGTAACGTTTAGAATTCGTAGCATTCTCAGCATCGGCTGAGAAAAAAAAATGCGGTGCGTTACTTTCTGGGCAACCCTCGTAATTCCTGAAGTTCGGTATTGTCTGCACACTCTTCGTACTGCAGATATCGGAATATGGAATTCCCTAAACGATTTACGAGATGAAATATCCTCTCTTTATGCTCCAATTGCCATTCCACGTTCAGAGTCCCTTAATTCCTGTCGTGGGGCCATAATCACATCAGAAACCTTTTCAAATGAATTTCCTGATTACAAATGACCGCTTCGCCAATACACTGCACTTCTATGCCTCGTGTACGCGATGCTACTGCATATCACTACGACGTGACTTTTCTCACCTAAGTGTATACCTGTATAACCTGGAACAATTATAAATCACATGTTCGTCACGATGGTATTTTGTAATCTGCAGAGTACAACTCTAAATTGTTTGTCGTTTCTCTTGTTTTACATAGTTATCCATTCATGTTATGAATATCGGATGCTGTAGATGTTTACAGATACGTCTACATCCTATTTCTCGAAAATCGAAACGTGGTTGAGTTCTGGAAGCAATGGTACAGCGATGAAGTTTAATTTCCTTACGAGCATCCATTATTTTCACTCAGTTTTTGTGTACTCGTATACTGGTTGTAATCCCGCTATAATGGACCACTCGAAGCAGGCACAGCCCTTTGAGAAACGTTTTACTTCAGCTTGTTTGTTTACTATCACTCTGAGTACTACTGTGCGCATGGACACTCGGTAGTGGTACCTCTGTAGGAGGTGTGGATTGTGTGGTGATGCCGTAGGTATTGGAGGACCAGTGGAAATTCTGTGGACAATTTAACAATATAACTTTACTATATCTTCAGTTCTACATGAGGCACGGACACCTGTCCTCGTGAGCTCTGGATGGTGCAGCTGCTAGGACGACGTCCAGTGATCCTGCGCCTGGACTCCGGTCCGCAGGCGAAGGCGAGGCCACGGCCAGTTGCGACAGTGGCACGCCAGGCGCGACCACCCTACTACCCTTTAGTCCTCGGTGGTGCAGCCGGCTGTGCGCGGGTCTCGACCCTCGCCCTTCGGACAGGCGGCTGATGGCGGCTGGCGTTATGACGCCGAGTCCCTCCCAGGGCTTCAGCGTCAGCGGCAGCAGGCCGGCGTAGCAGTGGCACCAGGTCCCAGTGCGGCGTCAGACGCAGCCTCGTCTCGAAACGGAGGCTTCAGATGGCACTGCCCAGGTGTCTCGCAGGCCGACGGCTCTCCGGCATCTTGTAATGGCTACTCAGCGATGACCAGGCCCCCGAATCGAATAATGACTTTCTGTCCTAAAATTCAGCTTCATTTATATTTCGCTACCGCCCGTTTGTTTCTCTAAGACCTGCTGTCTAGTCAGGTCGCCCGTAACAGAGAGACTCGCTCGAGAGTGGCGGCAACGACCTGCTTACTACACCGTTCTCTGCTGCGTGGCAAAGTTAACCGCTGCGCTCAGCTATCCTCGCATCGCAACTAACTTGTGCATCTGTTATTGCGCCCTATATGTCGACATAGCGTTGTTGACGGCCGGCGCCGTTACCATAACACTCCACGGTACCCCCATGCTTCTTTCTGTCTCACACTATAGATTTAATACTTTTACCTAAAACACAGCCGTCTCGTAAATCGTATAGGGAATTCCATATTCAAGTCGGCCGACGTGCCCGAGCAGTTCTAGGCGCTTCAGTCTGGCACCGCGCGACCGCTACGGTCGCAGGTTCGAATCCTGCCTCGGGCATGTATGTGTATAATGTCCTTAGTTTAGTTAGGTTTAAGTAGTTCTAAGTTCTAGGGGACTGATGACCTCAGATGTTAAGTCTCATAGTGCTCAGAGCCATTTGAACCATTTTGAACCTAAAACACACTGTAGCGCCACTACACCTGCATAAAATCTATTATTTCAATTAACACACACTTTCACGTTGTTTATTTCCTTCAGTGGCCGCCCAGAATCGAAAAACTTTGGAAGTTTCCAGTCTTTTTCAAAGGTGACTCTGTCGCACTGTTTGAATACCGTTTAGTGATGTCAGCAGGGAGAGACAGAAGTGAATTCTTTGTGATTGGGTATATCTGCATTTTCTGACCTGTTTTTGCGAAGAGAAAGTTGCGGAATAGTGACCAGCTGAAAAGTTAATCGTAATAAGGTGGTTAATTTGGTGAACATTGCTCTCAAAGAAAGAGAAGAGAGGCGTTAAAGAAATGTGAAGGCTCCTTAAATGCAAGCCTTTTCTCCTTAACACATACGTTTTCTAAATGATTCAGCCATTTTTATACTGTAGATTCTCTGCTGCTGGAAACAATAAAAGAGAAAAAAATGTATTCGTAGACATGACAAATGTCTGAATGATAGAATTCACAAGAAGAAGAAGAAGAAAGGAAACTTTAAAATTTTTATTCGACTGTCTTACTCCTGGCTGCTTTATTAGTGAAAATTACTCCCCTGTTTCTTTTGCAGATATTTTCGAACTACTGCAGGAACTTACAACAGATGTTTACAGACAGCTCTGACGATTCTGCAGGAACGACGTCTGCGAGATGAAGCTCTGACTTTTATACCCTCTGTCTCTGCCATGTCTCTCCCGCCTCAATACTTCTTAATACTACGTGCTGCTGCTGAGTCAGCCTTTATATCTCATGTGTACTGAATCAGATGTTGAGCACAGGATAAACTGTAACATCTCATGGGGAAATGCCTGTAAATATGAAATACGTACAACAAAATGATAGTAGAAGGTAAGCTTCAGGAAGAAAAAAGAAACCTTACACTCTCTTTTCAAATTTGCAACTCTTCTCTCTCAACTCGCAACTGGTCCCATGACGTTGATTGTGCAGCGACTTGATCACAGCTCTGAAGAATCAGCAGGAATTACTTCTGGGAGTCGATTCTCTAATATTTATTGCCTTGCATCCCTGCTGAGTCAGCGCTGATTTCATACCTTGTGTGCTGTATCACTGAACAACCACATTTCCAGCAACGCCACTCTCCCACAAACGCCATGAATGAGGAAACGGAAAAAACTAAGCAAAGTGAAACTTGTTTAGGTCAAGAAAAGCAAGTTCAGACTTCCTCTCCCAGTTTCTCCCGACTGCAAAAATCTCCAACATTTCTCTGGAATCAGAGGAAGTATACTGCGTTAAATGTTTAAAAGTAAGCCGTTCAAACCTGTTCTTAAAATTTCAGTCTTTGTTTCAATTATTGAATCTGGATTCTAATAAACAAATTTCGTTTGAATCACAGCCACAGATTGCAAGGAAAAAATGTTGGAACGGATTCACAAAAATTTACTATGAATCAGAGCCTACACAAATGTATTAGTTAAAAAATAATAGTGGCAAACCAACAGTATTCATAAGCAAACTGCATGAAATCCGAGAGTTCCAGAGAGTCAATGACTCCACTATGAGTATTGTGAAAAGGAGCTTATCTGACAAATAATGCTGTTCATCATTCTTAATGGTGAGTTCGTTTATAAGAGGCCTTGAGGAAGCTATTGTTTGGATCTTAGGCGAATAAGTGTGCAGCACAGATAGGGTCCCTCATACTACTTACTTATAGACAGCACCAAACGGAGCCCTGTTCTTTGAATTATACAGTTCATTCACCCCATCATTGTCCTAACAGTATCAGTTTTCCTTGCTACTAGCATAAATGCGAAAATACTGTCGCACAATCTGTCATTCATACTGGTGAGCACAGAAGGCTTGTGTATTTAAAGAGATGTAGTGTGACCGACCTTGTCACTTATTGTTTGGACGTCAAGCGAATGACAGCGTTAACACAGATCGCAAATAATTGATTATACAAATATCGCAAATAACTGATTATACACAGCATTTAAGTAAGCCCTATTTTGCATCTCATAGTTATTCTTGAATGAAACCAGGCATTACCTATATTTTTATGTTTCTAGTGGGTAGAAAATGGGTTTTAGAAGATTTTTAAAATGTAAAACAGGTTGTTGTTACAGTTTTGTTGATTAATAAGACAGCAGAAATTTTTGAAATATCTCGTAGCACACTGCAAATAAGATAAAAGTGTGGAAATAGATAGGAGCTTAGCTGATGAGCTTCGATTGTCACCTGCTATTTACGATGGCTGTTGAAAATACTAGAGCGAAAGGCTGGGTCAATTTTTATGGAAACATTCCATCAGCTGAGAGAGGCAGAAAAAGAAAGAGAAAGTTCATTGCGCAGTTTCGGAAAAAATACACATATTTATTGAATTAGATCTAACAGCACAAATTGCATTATGGAAACAAATTGTAAGAGGTCATATTTGCTTATATTTGTCAGATAATAGAGCAAATTTTACGTGTACATTGTACAGCGCAATACAGGCAAGCAAACCCCAGAGACTACTTTTTCCAAAAAAAAACTTCTTTAACCACATTTACATTTTTATGCAAGGCTGTGTTGTTGAGAAATGAAATCAGTATGATCTGTTTCCTATCCAAAAGACTCAATACACACACATCCGCGAAGAGACTGTGTTTCTGTGAATATCTCTAGGACATACCGTTTCTTGGGAAATGTATGTAGTAAACAGTGACAAAGTGCGAAAAAAACTTGCTGATTCATGTCTACTAACCTGCTGACTCAGCAGGATGGCGAGGGTATAAAAGCAGGAAGACTCTCCAAGAAGCACAGTAATATTATACGTAGATGTTGAATGTTTTCTTATTCGTAACTATTTGTTGTGGGTGATTGAAATCAGTCGGTGTAATGTGTGCCGCTCCAGAATGTCGACATGTTATTTAAACATCTGAGCAGAGCTTTCGAAAGTGATATGTAATCTAATGACATGTAAGGATTTTGATAGGGAAGGCGAATGATCGACTTCAGTTTACTGAAAGAATTTGGGGAAAGTTTGGTTCATCTGTATGGAGGACCGCATATATGAAGCTAGTGTGACCTTTTCTTAAGTACTGCTCGAGTGTCTGGGATGCGCACAAGGTCGGATTAGAGGAAGACATCGAAATAGTTCAGAGGTGGGATGCTACATTTGTTACCGGTAGGTTTGGACACCATGTAAGTATTATGGAGATGGTTTGGGAACTCAAATGGGACTCCCCAGAGGGATGGTGACGTTATTTTCGAGAAAGATTATTGAGAAAATGTAGAGAACCTGCACTTCAAGCTGAATGCAGAACGATTCTACTTCTACCAACATACATATAGCATAAGGGCCACGAAGACAAGATATGAGAAATTAGGACTCACACGGAGGTATATAGATAGTCAGTTTTCCGTCGCTTCGTTTGCAAGTTGAACAAGAAATAGTAGTGATAGAGGGTACCATCAGCCATGCACCGCATGGTGGGTTGCGGAGTATGTATGCAGATGTAGATATAGATGTAAAAGCTTTCAGTTGAAACTGATCCATTGGAGAGACAACGGTATCATCATTATGACTCCCATCACCGATTTCAGAAAAAATAAGTACGTCACACACTGCTACTAATGAGAATCTATGCATTTGTATTTAATTACCGGTAACTTGCTGTAATAAATAAAAGCCTTGTTTCCATGACACAGAATTTGAAGAGTCTGGGGAGTATAGTATGTGAACCTGACTTACTCAGTAGTGGTAATGTGTGCCTAATATACTGCGGAAGAGTGAATAGAGGCACATAAATGAGTTTGAAAGAATTGTTGTGCAATAGTGTGTGTATATGAAAATGTCAGTTTCTAATCACAAAGTATCACGCAGTGGAGGAGTAGGAGATATGAATGTTAGATCGGTAGAAGAAGATTGCCGTTACTCCTTGCTTTATTCGCAAGAGAGTTTAGTTCTCACAGGCAGCTTTTGCAGAAGTGAATGAGAGAATAATGCACTCGACTCAGATAAATTGCTCTCAGATTCTGAACAATATTTTGCTTTTGTGGTGGAGGAAAGGTATGAATGTATTAAGTACACGGAACTGTTCCTGAACTAGTATAAGAAGTGCTCGATTGCTACATTAAGGATATATTATTCATACTGACACCACCAACAAAATATTATTCAGTGCCATTTCGATTTCATTAAAGGAGATACAGCAGAGTAAACTTGGTTGTGTAGTGGAGTTATCTCAAATGGCTACTTAAATTTCAAGGCACTGTTATTTGCATTAGATAGTGCTGTTAAAAGTGTGAGGGATGATGTAGAATTTACACTAAACTCATATATTTCCTCTGAGTGTGGCAGTGCAAAATTGTGCAAGTTCCCCGTGAAAATTTTTATACAATAGAATTACTACTTTTCATATGTTGTTTGTTTTCCTTTGATACCTTCGGTAATATATTATAATGATAATGTAATTTGATATAATTTTATGTGTGTTGTAGTGGGACGAAATTAAGCGTCATCCACCCACCAAAGTCAGCCCAGTTTGCAGGTGACTATAAGTTTAATTTAGTTTTGTTTATGTGTTTTCTTATTATTTGTAATAGATGTGAATTATTTAAAAGTTTTGTATTTTTTTTATGTGTTTCATGTACGGAGAGGGCGGCGCAACGAACGGGGACAGCATCTTCGTTGCCGCGACCAGAGAGGAAATTGCTGGCCGCTATACGTCGCGGGTCGACAGCCAAGGAGCAACAGAAGATCCTGGAACCGAGTTGTTGCGTCGTGCTTCTAAAAATTAAAAATGAATTTTTATACTCTTTTTGTACAACAATGACGTCATATAGAGCTTTATCTTATTGGAATGTCAGTCACTAACTCTCAACGCTCAAGTTCACATCTGTATGTGTAGGAAGCTAATAAAATAGTGTATGCTACTAAAGTTGAAACACGTGTCTTGAAGATTTATTTATGAAGAATTATGTGAACGGATTAATAATATATTTGACAAGATTCGTGATTCTTACGGCGTTCACCGAAACTTTGAATCTAAAAAGTTTATTTAATGTGTGATTCTGATATCGATTAGATCAAGATAACGTGTGTCAATATAATTTCTGAGGAGAAACAAACGAAATTTAAATTCGAAAAAGTTACAAAAACCAATTGGCCCAAGTGATATAATTCTTTGCACACGACTCAACTGATGTTTTACAGTTTCGTTCAAGAACCATTCTATGACAATTTAAAAGAATATGAATCATTTTTGAAGTGGGTTGTAACTGACGTAGGTGACGAAGTCTGCACATGGTAATACATATATCAAACGAAAAACTAATACGTCGTTACACTACACCGTGGCGACCTTAGAAACAGGACTTGTGTGCAACTAAGGCACACAGGTACGAAACAAAGCATCAAGAGTCCTTCGGAAGTCAACGCGAGTTTTCGTGGAGCCTTCACCAGCCAGCGGCGACTTCGCTGGTGTGGGAATCTGACGGAGCGCAGCCAAGCAGTACGGTCACGCAGTTGTTCCACGAGAAGGCGCGTCTGTTGGGCAGCAGCTGAACGCTGCAAAACCCGACAACCTTTTTTCTCACTGAACTAATAGGCCCAGTACGTCAGCTGCGGGGTGTTCCTCCGGCTGGTATTAGAGGTGTTGCTGAGGGCTTCGCCTGTCTACGGCGGTGCCGGGCGTGGTGGCAGCCGGTGACGTTCCGGTGTTCGACTCAGCGTCCTGGCCGGTTGCGGAAGCGGGGTCGCAGCATCTCAGCGGCTGCATCGACGGCGGTTACATCTGCAGCCCATAGCAGCACTCTGATCATCGAGAACTACAAATTACAATAATAAGTGTCCGGTGAGTTTGTTTCAAGTTGGAAGTGGAGTGTTGTATATAGGGAGTGTGCTTTTATAGGATTGTTGATTACAAGTCTGCGTGTGTAAATAGTTAATATCTTACAATAATGTCGGGAAGTGAAATGTCAGATGAAGAGCAATCTATGTTCGATAGGAGCATGAGATCCCTTTTTAGGGCGATAGCTAAATTAAAACAATCTAACGGGGATTTTCTAGCTGAATTAAAACAGTCTAACGAAGAATCTGCTGCTAGATTAAAACAGTCTAACGAAGAATCTACTGCTAGATTAAAACAGTCTAACGAAGAATCTATGGCTAGATTAAAACAGTCTAACGAAGAATCTATGGCTAGATTAAAACAGTCTAACGAGGAATCTACTGCTAGATTGAAAGAGGAACTAAAACAGGAGTTAAAACAGTCTAACGAGGAATCTACTGCTAGACTTAAAGGGGAGTTAACCAAATCCACAGACAGGTTACAGGAATATCTTAATGAAACCAGTCGAGAATTAAGTGATAAAATAGAGTCTTCTAAAGTTGAAATGCAGGAAAAATTAGTAGGACTTAGTAGTAAGATTGCTGATAATTGTAAAAGGTTAAGGTACGTTTACACTGGGATACATGTATCGCGACATGTATGAGCGACATGTCAATTTGACATGTCGCGATACATCACCTCATACAAAAATTCACGGAACTTGTATGCGGACCCTCGAGCTCATACATGTCGCGTATACATTTTCTATATCGCTTTTTGGCCATATACGCGACATGTATGAGCGACATTTGAAGAACTCGCGCATGCGCAGTACTATCATTTCCTGTCGTCTTGTCGACTGCCGCTTATTTCGACGATTAGCGCATGCGTAGTACCAGGCTCTTTGGCGGCTGTCTGAGTTTTGAAGGTGCCGACTGTCGTTTCGACGTTAATGTATCTGCATAAAATATCAAAAAGTGCCATATGCAACATTATTCTTCGTGTTTGCGAGGCCATTGTGCAAGTTTTATCCCAAGAAGTGAAGGTAAAAGTTTTATATATATCAGAGTATGTCATACATTAAATAATTTTTTCATGCATCTGGCACGTATATCAATGTTTTGCTGTTATTCCGGCGGCCTCGCGTGATAATGTTGACAACGGATGCCGACAATCGTGTGTGAGATGTCGGCATTAGCAATCGCGCGACAATGCAAATGTTTTGTCATGAAATCTTCGTTTTACGAGGAATCCCCAGTGGCTAAAAAACGGAGTGTTACTGCCAACTGATCCTCTGGTGGAATCGCTTCCCGAAAGTTTGTGTTGGTTTTGGACACAAGAAGAGCCACAAGTGATAACAAACCGCGGAAATCCTCCATACTCATCCTAACATAATTTCTAAAATATGGCGTTAATTCGCGAGAAACTCTGTGCCACCATCTACGCTTCCTCCGCCTTTTCTTCCTATCATCTTCCAAAAGAGCAAGTGTATCAGCACATAAAAATGTGAAAACTTCCAAATCGTCGTCGGAAGCTATCGCACAGTGATACATATCAACCAGTGTAAATGCACGCTCATACATGTATGAGGTTGATACTTGTCAACTCATACAAGTCGCGATACATGTCGCAAAGTCGTATATACATGTATCTCATACATGTGCCGATACAAATCGCAGTTTAAACGCACCTTTAGAAGAACATATCCAGGAATCGCGCGAGGAAAAAGCTCGCATGCGAAACGATATTACTGACTTAACCGAGAGACTAGATAGTGTCAATATCTTAGTTGTAAATGAAATACAGAAAAATAACAATATGTTACGAGATGAATTTTCTATGCAAACGGAAACTGTTCGTAGAGAATTATTGGAATCTATTAAAGAGGTCTCTACCAAACCTGTAGAGATTTCTTCAATAGATAATGTAGAATTAGAGACATTAACTCATCAAGTAGAAAAGGACCATACCGAAATCGAAAACATGAAATTTTTAATTACTGAAATATGCAGTAACCTTGAGACTGCCAAAGATAATAATATTGACGAAGGTACAGAGCGTTCACATCGTGAACACAGTGAAGAATCGATATTAGCTAATCGCGTATCCAATACAGAAATGCGGATACAGGAAATTACTAAACGGTTATCGGAATTAGATAATAACGAGAACATTTCAGGTAGCAGAGGTAATAACATAATCAGAGACAACAGTCGCATCGAATTTGCTAGCTCGGACGACAACAATATGAATAAAGCAATCACGGCAAGCCAATCCGATGCAACTCCGTCTCTGCAATCTAAACAAAACCCGACTTTTTCTCTCGCAGAATGTCTGGATGACATAACGACAAATTCAAATGTAGCAAGTCGATTTCCTGTATTCAAACCAGGAGGCGAACTTCACCCTATAATCTTTATAAAAGCTTTTGAAACATCATTATCTCCTAAATGGAGTAATGAAAAACGCATTCAATTTGTAATAGGACATTTAGAAGCAGAAGCTGCGGAATGGGCAGTACTGCATAGAACTGAATTCAGGGATTGGGATGATTTTGTTAAGCAGTTTAAACAAAATTATTAGTCAAGAGGAGAACAACAACACTTAACTTTAGAGTTGTTAGACCCTCCTCCATATTCTAAACGGTGGGGAGGTTATAGGAATTATTTTGAATGGCATTTAAACCGTGCTAAATTAATTGAAGAACCAATTATTGAAAGTCATTTAATACGAGTCCTAATTAGTAGGTTACCGTATTATGTAAAGGGAAGAATGATAGAAAGAGAATGGTCACAGCCGTGCGAATTGTTAGGATATTTAGAGCAGTTAGATATACTTAATAGAGAAAGGGAAGACGAGAAGTTTAGATTTGGTAGAAATGACCATCCTCGAAATAATAATAATAATTCAGAACCACGAAAAGCTAATAACAACAATCACAGCCGGTTCTGTTATATAAAACGTCAATCTAAAGATAAAGAGAGCCTACAAAATCGTGGTAATAACTCTAAAGTGCGGAAATTACACAATAACGATCATGAGATAAATCATCCTCAAGTAATTAATGAAGGTCAAGTGGTAGGTGACGTCATTATAGAAAGTTCGGAAAACTAGTAAAGTCCTTTAGTACGGGTCAACTAAAGGGAACTGTTAGTCAAAATTATACAAGACCCAATTGCAATTTATCATTAAGCTGCCAAAAGGACGGTGACTGGCAACAAGATTTACTTCAGGAAGACAATCAGATAAGGGAGAATATAACTTATAAACCCGTTATTAAAGGTTATATTAAAGATACCGAAGTAAATATTATAATTGATTCGGGTAGCGAAGTAAGTATTTTATCCAAAGAATTATTTCAGCTTAAAAGAAAATATTGGAATTTCCCGACTTTACCTGTAACTGGGGTGAAAATTATAGAAGTTACTGCTAAAAGAAGTCAAAATATTACTGAGGAAGTTTATGTAACTTTTGAAATTGCTAAACAATTATTTGCTCACTCTGTACTCGTCGTAGCCAACTTAAATGTGGCCATAATTTTAGGTATAGATTGGCTGTGTAAATATAAAGCTATATTAGATTTTAAAGACTCTTCCTTAATTATCCATAAGGAGGCATGTGCTTTTAAAGTGAGTTTTTCTAATAATCAAGTACCTGAAAATTACTACGAATCCTTACAGATTAAGTACGCACCGACCATAAACCTATTAACAGATTTTAGTGATCTTGAGTATGCAGTATACCAATGTCAGGCTAGTAATAGTATTGAAACTGAAGTGAAAGAAAAATGTTATTCTACGAATTGTCTCTCCGAACAAGAAAAGGAAGAGTTGGAATCTTTGATGTTAGAATTTAGAGCCGTCTTCTCAGATGAACCGGGGAGTATTAAAGATTACGTTTGTAAACTTAAGATTAAAGATCAAAAACCATTCTTTAAGAAACCTTATCCCATTCCAGTACAATTCAAAGAAACGGCTAGTAGAGAAATAAGTAAGATGCTAGAACAAAACATTATCTAACGATCATGTAGCGCTTTTAACGGTCCGTTGTGGGTAGTTAAGAAAGCCACTGGTGGGGTACGACTAGTTCTGGATGCCCGGGAATTAAATAAAATTATAGAGATGGAAAGAGACAGACCTATTCCTATGGAGGACGTACTTCTTAAGATTGCTGGTTCTCGTTATATGAGTACAATGGATCTAACCGCCGGCTACCATCAAGTAACATTACACCCGGGTTCACGGCAATATACGGCTTTTCTTTTTGAAGGCAGATCATATCAGTTCCAAGTTTTACCTTTTGGACTTAATATATCAGTGTCAACTTTCATTAGGGCATTAGATTCTGATTTGGGTCAGCAATTGTTACAAAAGATTATTTTATATGTAGATGATATTTTGGTAGCTACTAAAACGTGGGAAGAACACGTAACGATATTACGGGAATTGTTTAACCGTTTAATTGACAGAGGAATTACTGTAAAATTATCTAAGTCTTACTTCGGAAAGGAGGAAGTGAGATTTTTGGGGCATATAGTGGACAGTAAAGGTATTAGGCCAGACCCAGCACGTATTGAAGCTATTGCTCGATGCCCGAGTCCTAGAAATCGGAAACAATTGAAGTCATTCTTAGGAATGGTAGGATTCCTGAGAAGATTTCTTCCAGGGCAGGATATTGTTAATCCTAAATTACTAGATTTATTGAAAGAGAAGTCAGTATGGCTCTGGGGACAAGAGGAAGAGGAAGTTTTTAATAAGATAAAAGGAGCGTTAACCGAAGCCAAAATGTTATACCACCCAGATTTCAATCAGGACTTTTGTATGTGTACGGATGCCTCTGATTATGGTGTGTCTTGGGTAATATTCCAAGGTGATCTGACCAATGAAGAGGGATTATATCGTCCTATTGGATTCGCTAGTCGAACTTTAAATAAACATGAAAGAAATTATTTTGTATCCGAGAAGGAAGCTCTCGCAGTAGTATGGGGTTTTCAACGATTTAGAGGATTATTAATGGGAAGAGAAACAATTGTATATACTGATCATCAGGCTTTAATCTTTTTGAACAATTGCCGGTTACTTCACCGTAGGCTATTACGTTGGGTATTATGCTTGCAGGAATTTCAGTACGAAATTAGGTATATAAAAGGATCTCAGAATGTAGTTTCAGATGCTTTGTCGAGGCTTCCCGTAGGAATGGAGAATATTAATATTGCAGAAGAACCAGGAACAAATTACCATGTTTATTTCCTTTTAACTAAGGAGAACGAACGTAAGGTTAAACGGATAGTAACAGCTGTTACATGCAATCAAAGAAATGACGATCAATATAGGGACCTTATACAAAACCTTAATAATGGGGACGAAACAGTTAACACCCGGGGTGTGTGGTTATATTTTAACGACTTGTTGTATTGGAAAGCACAGAGGGAACACCAGAGATGGAAAATCTGCATTCCGAAAACTGTTGTGGACGAGTTAATTACTTATATTCATGAAGGTTACGGGCATTTTGGAATTCATAAATGTATTAAACATCTAATGAAGTATTATTATTTCAAAAAATATGTCCCGTATTGTGAGAAGTATTATTAGGGCTTGTGAAACCTGTCAAAAGGTTAAAGTTAATAACAAATCTAAGCGTTATAAATTATATGCTGTAATTCCTCGAGGTTTGTGGGATCTACTGTCATTAGTTTTTTTCGGCCCTCTGCCTCGTAGTTCAGGAGGATTAACTTATGTGTTTGTTGTAATGGAATGTTGGTCCAAACATGTGAAGCTAGATACTTTGAAACGAGCGAATACAGCAAGCGTTATACGCTGCCTCACCCGAAATTACTTTGTTAACTGGGGCATTCCTAAACGACTTATGTCTGATAACGGTAGTGCCTTTATTAGTCAAAGATTTCAAGATATGATAAAACAATATGGAATCAAACATATCTTAATTTCGAAATATCACCCTCAAAGTAATTTAGTAGAAAGAGTCATGAAAGAATTAGGACGATTATGTAGAACTTATTGTGCACATAAACATACTCGGTGGGCCAAACTAATACCTGAATTCGAAAAGATATTAAATGAATTGCCTCACCTAATGACGGGATTATCACCTATAGAAATTTTAGGCAAACGAATTATAGGTGAGCCTTTACTAGCTGCTCTACCTTGGCCACCGGTAAATGAGATCCAACAATGCATTCCAGACGAAAAAGTTTGCGAACAGATTGTAAAAAATGCCGAACAGAGAATTAAATGTTATAATCAACAGGCTATAGAACCCTCATTTCAGGTAGGAGATCTTGTGTTAGTACGATCTCATCCTAAAAGTTCTAAGATCGATAAGGAATGTAGGAAATTCTTCTTTATCTTTGAAGGTCCATATGTTGTACATAAGATTGTACATCCCAAAGCATTACTTCTTATGGAACCTTCATCAGGTGTAATTAAAGGATTATATAGTGTTGATCAAATGAAACCCTTCATTCCTAAATAAGTTAATAATTAGTATATGTTACACACGGAAGAGCATTCATAGTTTATTCATGTGAAGTTTTTCGTGATAGTTACGTATTATTTTAAAGAATGAAACAGAAAGCTTAAACAAGTGTTCTACAATAACCTACTGGTACTTCAAAAAGAGAAAGATAACGAAAAGGGGGATTTATATGGAAGAAATTTTGCTCTTAGGTCAAAAGGAATTTTGCATATTTTAAATTTACTCGGATAGTAGGACCAAAGGGGATGGTTAATAGTTTTAGGGACCATGGGCGTCCAGAGCTATATGGCTCACGGAAACATAGCAGAGTGCCTTTAATAGAGGTTTGTAATAGTGTTAATATAGAACACACCAAACGGGGCTCTCTCGCTTGTTTCTCCTAAATAAATTGCCATTACCCAACAAGGTGTCCGAAGGTAAAGAAAGCCGTGCCGAGATTCTAAAGAAAGTTTTGCTTGATTTCTTCTTGACCTCAGGCATAAATAAGGCATTAGGGAAAATAATGACGTAAAGTAAATAGTACTATTAGTTATTGTGAGAAACTTATTAGTAATATACATTCTTGGAAAGAATAACTCTAGTAAATAAATGAAACTGAAACTAATCTATCACAATTTGAATGCTCTGTCCTAATGTAACAACGTTAAAGAACGTACTAAATTGGTATTTATTAGCAACTATTAACTGAAGAGGAGCAATCTCCCTATATTCGGTTACGAATTACCATAATAGCACAATTAAGAGTAAATGACAAATAGTCACAACAATATCGTATTAAAAGGATTAAATCTATCTAAGAGCAAGGACTCTAGGTTACGTAAAATGTGAGGAAAATGTATTAACAGTTAAATATTGTATATTGAAAAGTTTTATTTTCGGTTAAAACCTGACAAACTGAGCTTGTGGGTGGGGTATGTAGTGGGACGAAATTAAGCGTCATCCACCCACCAAAGTCAGCCCAGTTTGCAGGTGACTATAAGTTTAATTTAGTTTTGTTTATGTGTTTTCTTATTATTTGTAATAGATGTGAATTATTTAAAAGTTTTGTATTTTTTTTATGTGTTTCATGTACGGAGAGGGCGGCGCAACGAACGGGGACAGCATCTTCGTTGCCGCGACCAGAGAGGAAATTGCTGGCCGCTATACGTCGCGGGTCGACAGCCAAGGAGCAACAGAAGATCCTGGAACCGAGTTGTTGCGTCGTGCTTCTAAAAATTAAAAATGAATTTTTATACTCTTTTTGTACAACAATGACGTCATATAGAGCTTTATCTTATTGGAATGTCAGTCACTAACTCTCAACGCTCAAGTTCACATCTGTATGTGTAGGAAGCTAATAAAATAGTGTATGCTATTAAAGTTGAAACACGTGTCTTGAAGATTTATTTATGAAGAATTATGTGAACGGATTAATAATATATTTGACAAGATTCGTGATTCTTACGGCGTTCACCGAAACTTTGAATCTAAAAAGTTTATTTAATGTGTGATTCTGATATCGATTAGATCAAGATAACGTGTGTCAATATAATTTCTGAGGAGAAACAAACGAAATTTAAATTCGAAAAGTTACAAAAACCAATTGGCCTAAGTGATGTAATTCTTTGCACACGACTCAACTGATGTTTTACAGTTTCGTTCAAGAACCATTCTATGACAATTTAAAAGAATATGAATCATTTTTGAAGTGGGTTGTAACTGACGTAGGTGACGAAGTCTGCACATGGTCATACATATATCAAACGAAAAACTAATACATCGTTACACTACAGTTTGTGAGCCACGAGATGATTACTTGGCATGGGAGTGTGACATGTTTGTAAGGAGTATATAGAATTTGATGTATGCAATACAGAGGTATGTTGTTATCTATTTCCTAGGGGGAAAACTGGAAATATGGAGGGCGAGATGATGGACACCCAGGTCAAGAGAGGTGGCCATCGAAAAAGGGGGAATTGTAGTCCTCTAATGTGAATTATGGTCGCATAATAGGGGAATGGTAGTTACCTGCTAGGGGAATGATAAATACCCTGTAAAATAACTATCTTTGTTCTCACCCAGTAGAGTGTGTGTGTGCATGCTTCTATGCATGTGTGTGTGTGTGCGTGTGTGTGTGTGTGTTTGTGTGTGTG
The DNA here is from genome assembly GCF_023864345.2 of Schistocerca serialis cubense. Classification (NCBI taxonomy): domain Eukaryota; kingdom Metazoa; phylum Arthropoda; class Insecta; order Orthoptera; family Acrididae; genus Schistocerca; species Schistocerca serialis. Next base: position 916,629,101 of record NC_064641.1, on the reverse strand, counting down.
TGTGTGTGTGTGTGTGTGTGTGTGTGTGTGTGTGAGAGAGAGAGAGAGAGAGAGAGAGAGAGAGAGAGAGAGAGAGAGAGTGTGTGTGTGTGTGTGTGTGTGTGTGTGTGTGTGTGTGAGAGAGAGAGAGAGAGAGAGAGAGAGAGAGAGAGTGTGTGTGTGTGTGTGTGTGTGAGAGAGAGAGAGAGAGAGAGAGAGAGAGAGAGTGTGTGTGTGTGTGTGTGTGAGAGAGAGAGAGAGAGAGAGAGAGAGAGAGAGAGAGAGAGAGAGAGAGAGAGAGAGAGTGTGTGTGTGTGTGTGTGTGTGTGTGTGTGTGTGTGAGAGAGAGAGAGAGAGAGAGAGAGAGAGAGAGAGAGAGGGAGCGAGAGAGAGCAAGAGAGTGAGAGAGAAAGATTGCTTTGAATGAGAGTAATGTGTAAGAATTATAGTATCTGATATGTGAAATATAGGAAGATGGCATATTTGTAGGAAGTATGGTATGAAATACACTGATGTCTTTTATGAGAATAATGCACAACTTTGAAATTGTAATAATGTTTAATGTTACTTGAATCATTTTTAATGTTACTGCACAGGTATGTTTATATACAGTACGCTTTCAAAGAAATTAACTTCACACCATTTGTACGGATCATTACAACTATCTTAGCCCAGAGGTTTTTAAATATATTTTGGAAGTAATGAATATTTCAGCTTTACAGAAATTGTTTCTTGCTGTCAGTTCTGTTTTCAGTATTCTTGTTAGTCTTTGTCTACATTTTTCTTTTAGTTCTTCTTTAATATTTGTATTATCTATTCCTACCCTTTGTCTGTATCCTAGATATTTATAGGCATCTGATTTTTCCATTGCTTCTATGCAGTTGCTGTGGTTATCCATTATGTAATCTTCTTGTTTAGTGTGTTTTCCCTTGACTATGCTATTTTTCTTACATTTGTCTATTCCAAAAGCCATATTTATATCATTGCTGAATACTTCTGTTATCTTTAGTAATTGGTTGAGTGGTTGATTTGTTGCTGCCAGTAGTTTTAGATCATCCATGTATAGCAAATGTGTGATTTTGTGTGGGTATGTTCCAGTAATATTGTATCCATAATTTGTATTACTTAGCATGTTGGATAGTGGGTTCAGAGCAAGGCAGAACCAGAAAGGACTTAATGAATCTCCTTGGTATATTCCACGCTGAATATGTATTGGCTGTGATGTGATAATATTTCAATTTGTTTGAATATTAAGTGTGGTTTTCCAATTTTTCATTACTATGTTTAGGAACTGTATCAATTTAGGATCTACTTTGTATATTTCCAATATCTGTAGTAACCATGAGTGGGGTACACTATCAAAAGCTTTTTGGTAATCAATGTATGCGTAGTGTAGCGACCTTTGCTTAGTTTTAGCTTGATATGTCACCTCTGCATCTATTCTCAGTTGCTCTTTACATCCTCGTGCTCCTTTGCAACAGCCTTTTTGTTCTTCATTTATAATTTTGTTCTGTGTTGTAAGTGTCAATAATTTCTGTGTAATGACTGAAGTTGATATTTTGTAAATTGTTGGTAGGCATGTTATGGGGCGATATTTAGCTGGGTTTGCTGTGTCTGCTTGATCTTTAGGTTTCAGATAAGTTATTCCAAGTGCAAGTGTATCAGGGAATGTGTATGGGTCTGCAATGTAACTGTTAAATAATTTAGTTAGATGTGAATGTGTTGAGGTGAACTTCTTTAGACAGAAATTTGCTACCTTATCTTTTCCAGGGGCTTTCCAATTGTGAGTAGAATTAATTGCTTGGGTGACTTCATGTTGCAAAATTTTTACTTCAGGCATTTGTGGTATCAACTTGTATGTGCCTGTTTCTGCTTGTGTCCACAGTGCATGCCTGTTATGTTGTACCGGGTTTGACCATATGTTGCTCCAGAAGTGTTCCATTTCTGTTATGTTTGGTGGAGTCTGTATTTTAATGTGTGTGTTATCTATTGTCTGGTAAAATTTCTTTTGGTTTGTGTTGAATGTTTGGTTTTGTTTCCTTCTATTTTCACTTTTTTTGTATCTTCTAAGTCGTTTGACCAAAGCTTGTAATTTCTGCTTCTTTTCATCTAATTGCTCTATCGCTTCTTGTTGTGAGATTTTACCTAACCTTTTCCGTTTTTTTTCTGACATTTCATTTCTTATAAATTGTGCTAGCTGTCTGATGTCTTTTCTCAGTTTTTCTATTCTGATCTGTAGCCTGTGTTGCCATGCTGGCTTTGTGGGTTTCTTCTGTGTGTTGGTGGGTTCTGATCTCTGCCTAGTGTGTATATTTAGTGTAGTGAGTGCTCCTATATAAAACAGTAGTTGTAGCTCTTCCGTAGTTGTGTTTACATTTATTTTGTTGTGTATGATTGTGTTGATAGTTTTTATTATTGTTTCGACTTGTGGGTTATTTGGCAGTCTATGCAAGAATGGTCTAATGTCTGTATTTGTGTCTTTGTATTCTATATACGTCAGATGAAATTTTTCTTCTATATCTAACATGTGTGTCACTTCGTGTTCTATTTGTACTTGTTCTGCTGGCTGTCTTAAGATTTCGTTTTCCTCTGATTGTTTAATTGATGCGTGTTGTTCTTTGTTTGTTTGCTCTGGGATGTTTGAGTCCATTACTGTATTTTCTTCTTCTTCCGATTGCTCATTATTTTGTTCCAGTGTTAGTTGTACTTGTTGTTTGATGTTTTCTAATTCTGACTGGGGTATCCTGTTATTTTTGATTATTACACGGATCTGATCAGCCAGTCGTTGTTCTGTTAAAAATTTTAATTCTGGGTATCTGGTAATAAATGTTCTGTATACTTGTGATCTGTATCAGTTGTGTTGGTTCCTAGCTTTGTTGCTTGGTAATAACAGAACATGAGGTGTCGATTAACTTCATCTGACCATCTCATCCTCTGTATTTGTTTTCCTACTAGAGTGGTTGCAGGAAGCATATCCTGCAAAACACCTCTGTTTGGATTTAAATCAGTTTCCAGTTGGCTAGCAGTGTTGTTACCATTGTGGGCGGGCATAGGGTTCAAGCGTCGTCCCCAACCATGACGGCGCTTGTCCGAGGCTTCTTTAGTTCTGTCCTGAACCAACTCATCACACAAAAAGGGGGGTTAGCCCTATTAGTTATTTGTTCTTTTCGTCGCCTTTTACGACTGGCGGAACATACCGGAGTCCTATTCTTTTCCCGGGCCTCCACGGGATTTATTATTATTATTATTATTATTATTATTATTATCATTAACATGAATATCATTGTCACCACCATTAACATGACCTAGGCTCTTACAGTCAGCTTTATTTTCCATTCTTCTGGTGTTATTAATCCAATGATATTCCTTTCTTCTAATATGATTTAAGTTCTGCTGATGCGAATATTATTTTGGCTGATATCCACATCTGCATCTGCATCTACATATACATGATCACAATTCACAATTAAGTGCCTGACAGAAGATTGATCGAACCACCTCCAAGCTATTTCTCTACTGTTCCATTGCCAAACTGCGCACAGGAAAAAGGAACACATAAATCTTTCTGTGAGAGCTCTGATTCCTCTTATTTTATTATGATGATCTTTCCTTTGTATCTGGTGGACAACAAAATATTTTCACATTCTGAGGAAAAAACTGGCGATCGAAATTTAATGAGAAGATCCTGCTGCGTCAAAAAAGGCCTTTGTTTCAATGATAGTCCACCCAATTCACGTATCATATCCATCTCACTCTCTCCCCTGTTTCACGAGCTGATCTTCTTTGGCCGTTTTCGATGTTCTCTGTCAATACTATCCAACGCGGGTCCCATGCTGCACAGCAGCACTCGCGAAGAGGACGTACAAGCGTTGTGTGGGCAGTCTCTTCAGTTGTTGCTCACATGGCAGACGTTCTGTTTATCAGAGCCACCCAGCACATAGAGGATAGTGCGACTACAGGGACTTATCTCTGGCACGCCTCTCGTTAGACCCACATTCGCAACTTGTTGTCCCACACTATATTCATAGTGCCCCTGCCCATTACACTCATTACTCGCGGTTTTACTGCCGATTCCGATAAGAGTTCGGGCACTGTTTGTGCATCCGCACAGAAGAAGATGGTCAAATGGCCGATGAGTCTTGTATATATATATATGAAGCTGGTATCTGTTCCTTCGGACATCTTCATTCATATATACATGTTCTTTTTTCTTATCGCACTGGAAGTTAATTGTATTTGAATGCTGATGAAAAACGTAGGCGTACATCACAGAAAAGTTTTTCTTTCTTGTTGTAGAAATAAGATGTCTATTTTAATGGAGGGGCAAAACAACATACTAATGCAATTATATTTTCTAACGGTTTTCACACAACATATCCTGCGTAAATAAGGGAACCTGCTAACGATCCATTCTGGTGATACTTGGAAGACTATTCTTCTCCGCGAACGCCAGATGGCTGGCAATGTAAATAGACAGGCAAAAGTTGCGGACTTTCAAATTACGTATGAAAGTAAAAACAATGACAAAATGTTTTATTATGCATTGCAATAATTGATAAAAGTTATTTCAATAATTTAAAGAATGTCTTCAGAAAGCCTTTTGTAAGACTTTCCTCCTTTTGTGATATTTCTGGAATTGCAGCCACTGTATTCGGCTACAAGAAGCTCTTTTTATAGCAGTTGAGAAGGTAGCTGTGGTAAGATGACGTAATGTGGTGCAAGGTACCGATGACAGATGGTTTGTTAGGAATTAATATCGTAAGAAAGACCGCCTAAATTGCGGTCCTTCTCCGCGATTGGCTTCTGCATTCGGAAGTTGCGCGCCAAGATGACAATCTTCTGTTATTAGTATTAGATAAACTAAACAGCGCATTTACTTGCATGCCATATTTAAAGCATCTGTCAATAGCGTGGTATCTTTCCATTATGTCACAACTATTAATAACCAGTAGAATAATAAAGAACTGCGAAACGAAAAGACAGACGAAGCACTTTGGCGATCTTTGGATCGCGCCTAACTTGGATGGCGGGCGAAGTTCTTCGGCTGTAAGATCAGATCTGATCGGCAGTTTCAGAGGACGAACATGTTGTCCACCGTGATATCAGTTAAGGATTAATTTGCAATGTCTAGTTGAAAGGGTACAGTACTGCCCGACATTGAAAACGGGTACAACATACTTCATTATTTTTGTCAGAACAACACATTTTTTTTTTGAAATAACTCAATTTCAATTAATACAGAGAAGCCGGATACCAGTGTGGGAAAGAATGACAATTTATTTATTTAATTGATCACATGTGCACTCCCACAAAATAAATCCCTACATCCAGTTTGGTGAGATCTGTGAAATGAATGAATGTATGGTCGTCTGCTAACCGCAGATAGTGAATGTGAATATATGATCATCTTTGAGACGATACTTTGGCCACCTTTGGTGGGACCAAAGAGATGAAATTTACCTGAGCTTTGAGCGCCTGAAATGTGGCTGACCAATACAATAGCAAGGTGCTCCCCCACCTCGACAGAGGTGCGAGATGACCTGAAGAACGGCCATGTTTCAGCACTCTGCCGCTGGATCTTGTGCTGTGAAGAACTGTCTTGGGTGTGCTCCGTAAAGACAAAAGAGTGGAGACATGGTATGCATGTGGAATATTTAAGAGTAGTTTGAAATATCAATTTCTCTATTTCAGGAACTTTTGTGGGGAGAACTAAATGTCAGGCAGGTAATATTAATGGGATCGTAGTAATCTTCAGAAGTGACCAATGGTCACAATGAAACCACGTGTAGCAATAAGTTGAAATACTCTGTGTGCTTAAGTTAAGCTGAATTACTAGCGTGTGTACTATAAGTTGAAATATTTAAGAAAAACCGTGTGCAGGAATTGAAATTAGAGGCGAGTACTTCCACGTGGTGAGTACTATGTGAGTCTCAATCTGTGTATGAGACAAAGGATAAAGAGAAGTACTCGTCCATGGTATCAGTTGAGGACTCGTGTGTGTGATGAATATGTTCTTAATATTACTTTGTGTGATATGTTTCCGTATGACGCTTGATTCAAACTATAATACTTTGAGAGAAAAGCAAGGTGAGTCAGCCGTCTATCCAGCAACGCCACTTGGCTTGCATTGCACAGGAAGACGTGCATATATCTCCAGAGTTCATAGTAGGAAAGTAGAATTACGAAGTGGGGCAGTGTCGTGTGAAACTGGGATAAATATTAATTGAAATGGGAAAGCTGAAAGTGATGATGTTGTGACTATTCCCTGTGTTGTATTTCATGTTGTAGTGTGGTGTATGTCATGTAATTTTAGTATGTGTGGTTTCCATGGGAGAGTAGCAAGGTAGTTGCAGAGGTAGTGGGTTATGCGTGTTCCTTTTGTACCGCTCGGTCTGGAGGAAAGTTTCGAGATGATGATTGTGAGAGTCGAAGAGTGAGATATAATAAAAGATCCACCATCCTATCCAGAAAGTGCACTGTAGCGTTAAATAATTACGAGACCATAAGATTGAGAATCACCAATGTAAAGTCATGCCCACTGGGCGGAATTTCTCATGTGTTATTGTTGTAGGTTATAGAATTTGTGTGTTTAGGTTATAGAATTTATCGGAATAAATAAGATAGTGAAGAGAAAAGGATTGGTGGCCTTTTCCTTCGAATTGTATGTTGTCATGATATCCAGAATTTATAATGTGTGCGCCATTCATATTCAGTGCGATAGCCAAGTGTTGATAAAAGCCGTTAAATAAAAAAAAAGGAAATGTGGTATTGCCAGTGCGTAGTGAACAGTCAGAGTTCTGTAAATTACTGATAGTCAGATGTGCGTTTCCGTTGCATATTATTCACATAGGAGGATAATTTGTAACTTAGTTGTGAGTACGAGAGTTCATGTTACTCGATAAAAAAGAATGAATCTACTCGCTTGGCAGACCACTCATCTTACAGGTCTGACTGCTTGATGCCACAGGATGAGCAAGGCATGTGGGTGCCTCTCATAATTTCGACCCTGCCAGGATATTTTTGCCAGGATATTTTGCTGTTAGGGTTTGCGGTTAAGATTTTTTTTGATGGAATATATTGTGATAGCGCTAAGAAGTAAATTTTTGTTGTTGCAATTTCTTTCTATATTGGTGAGGCTCTTTTATTTTTTTAGGTAATTAATTGCTATATCGTCCAAGGCTGGAAGATCGTTGCATAATTTTTTTGCGTAATGTCTGTAGTAACTAGGTCGCAGTCGAAAAGTGTAGTCGCCATGGAGAATAGTGATTCTGGGGTGGACGTAGCAGTGCATCAGGAAGTAGGTGTCGACCTTGGGTTAATGAGCAAGAACGGCAAACACTCAGAAGGGGCTGAATTGTTCAGCTGACCGCGGCTAGGTGAACCTTTAAGCGGCAAGCTTTATCCACAATCGGGGGCTTTTCCCGACGACGCGGTCGAGCTGGGACTAGGTCAGGTATGCAGTGAAAGTGTAGCTACCCTTAGCGAAGCTACAGTTTCTGAGGCGAACGAGGTGAGTGCACCGAAAGTAGCAAATGACAGTGTGCTACTGCAGTTTTTACAGAGGATGGATAGAGATAATAAGGAAACATTGGAAGCGATGGATAAAGTAATAAGGAAAGATTGGAAGCAATAGATAAGGGAAATAAAGAGGCAATGAGGAATCTACACACAGTTATCGCAGTTGATAATCGGTTAGATAAGGGGGAGAAGAATCTGGGTGCGTTGAAGCAAGTATGTGACGCCGTGAAAGAAATAGCCAATAATTTGGAGGTACGAATAATTACAATAGAGAGTGATATTACAGAACGTAGGGACATGTTGCCGGATGAGCGAATCAAAGAGGTAGTGGAGGACTTACTTGCAGATAAACAAGGGGCATTAGACAGCGTGGAAGCTCAAGTCACCTGGCAGGTAGTGGTGCTAAATAAACACAGGGATGAAGTTGCGGAGGTAGTGGTCAGTTCGATTCCCGGCAGGGCCAGGGATTTTCTCTGCCTCGTGATGGCTGGGTGTTGTGTGATGTCCTTAGGTTAGTTAGGTTTAAGTAGTTCTAAGTTCTAGGGGACTGATGACCTAAGATGTTAAGTCCCATAGTGCTCAGAGCCAGCCAGGTAGTGGTCGGAATGAATACGATTACCGCAGATGTAGAAAAGATCGAAAAGAGGTGAAACAGGCTCTGCCAGTACGCAGCGAGAGGTTTATGCCGACCAGGAGGAGATACAATCACTATTACAGTTTCATGAGGCACAATTAGAAACAAATAGGAAACATAGGGAAGAACTAGCACAGTTGCAATTAGCGTGCAGAAGCGAAGGTGAAACACCACCAGGTAGACTGCAGAGGGAGAGTGAGATAAATTCAAAAAACGAAAATAGGCAGATAGAGGAAGACGAACTCAGAGAGTTAGAAGAACGGTTGTGTCGGATAAAACAGGTGGCAAACCCAACTGGGTATAGTCCAAGGTTGGGAAACATAAATGCAGAAGAAGAATGTAGGAGGCTCTTCGTGTCGGTATAAACGTACACTTGTTTTCCGGATCCTGATAATTACCAACATCCATGCCTGTGGCAGTCTCAATTTCAAGATTCATTACCTTCATCGTGGGGACCGCTCCTCAAAATGAAGTTTGTGTGTAACCATTTGAGGGACGAGGCTAGAGCGAAAATGCAGGAAGTTATTAAAGACTGTAGTAGCTACAAGATATTTTGTGACAAGTTTTTAAATGAATTCTGGTCGAAAAGTAAGCAGGACCAGGTTAAGCAAAGCATATTGACGATGCCAAATTGTAACGAAGGTGGTATAAGAGATCCAGTGTCGTGCTATCAGGAAATGCTGAGACGAAATAGGTATTTGGATGTGCCATACGAAACTGGGGAGCTCATTAGGATCTGTATAACGAAGTTGCCAGTGAGATTGCGCAGAGATATAGTGATAGCAGGCAGAGGCTTAGACGATTACGCGTCATTTCAGCACTTGTTACAGGAACTGGGTAATGAGAGCAATATTGTGAACGGCGACACGACTCATAGGTCAGACAGAGTCGAGGACAGGAACGGCAGAAACTATCAGAATGACAGGAGAGCATGGAATCAGAGGAATGATGGAAATGGAAGATGGCGAGGAAATAGGGGGCAGAATTCATGGGGATATCGACAGGCAAACCGGGAAAATAGAAGATGGGACACAGATGGAAGAAGAAGGGAAAATGAAAATGATGGCGGAAGAGAGGATAGGCAGTCATTGGGTTCACGACAGGACAATCACTGTCACAATGACGGAGGGACAAGAAGGTAACTACATGATAGAGGGGTACAAGCCAGGACTACTAATGATGTAAATATTAGGTATATCGATTACGGAAAACCAAGGGAGAATCTGTTAGAGGAGGTAGGAGATGTGGGGAGTGAAGTCACCCAATAATTAGCGTAGATATAAATAATATAAACGTACCTTGTGTCATCGACACAGGCAGTGTAATGAGTGTTTTTAGGGAAGATATGTTTAAGTGTTGTAGTCTTACAAAACCATGGCCAACGTTGCCATTGCAAAGGACAACAGTGAGAGGGGCAGTTACAGGAAAGGGAACTGAGGTGAAGTTACAAGCGCAGGTAGACTTTGTGTGCCAGGCGAAGAGGTTTAGTACAGTGTTCATGATTGTGTCATCTCTAACTGTTGAAGGGATATTAGGCGTTAATTTTTTAAACCTATATAAAGCAGTCGTTAACATGAGAAATGGTTCGATGGAGTTGAAACGAGATTCGGAGGAAATTACATTAAGATTCGACGATTGCTTATATGCCAAAGATAACGCACACTTAGCATTATGTCTGGCGGTAAAGTCCGGTAGACAGGCACAGAATACTGGGTTCGGACAAGAGAAGGAAATTCATAAATGTTTGGAGGGGAAGATCAGGGAGAAAATCTGGCATTTACGAGGGACCACGGTCTACGGGGAATTGTAGAAAATTTTATACGAGAATAGAAAGATATTTAAACATGCTGCGGGTACAATAAGAAATTTTGTGTATAGATTCAAGGTCAAGCCTCATAAACAGTTTAGGGCCCAAGTGTACCCGATACCTGTTGTGTACAAAGAAAGAGTGGAAGCTGAGATCGAAAGCATGCTACAACAAGGGATTATCGAACCAGCATCCAGTCCGTACAACAGCCCTTTAGTTTGTGTTGAAAAAAAGGATGGGTCAATTACACTCCTGGAAATGGAAAAAAGAACACATTGACACCGGTGTGTCAGACCCACCATACTTGCTCCGGACACTGCGAGAGGGCTGTACAAGCAATGATCACACGCACGGCACAGCGGACACACCAGGAACCGCGGTGTTGGCCGTCGAATGGCGCTAGCTGCGCAGCATTTGTGCACCGCCGCCGTCAGTGTCAGCCAGTTTGCCGTGGCATACGGAGCTCCATCGCAGTCTTTAACACTGGTAGCATGCCGCGACAGCGTGGACGTGAACCGTATGTGCAGTTGACTGACTTTGAGCGAGGGCGTATAGTGGGCATGCGGGAGGCCGGGTGGACGTACCGCCGAATTGCTCAACACGTGGGGCGTGAGTTCTCCACAGTACATCGATGTTGTCGCCAGTGGTCGTCGGAAGGTGCACGTGCCCGTCGACCTGGGGCCGGACCGCAGCGACGCACGGATGCTCGCCAAGACCGTAGGATCCTACGCAGTGCCGTAGGGGACCGCACCGCCACTTCCCAGCAAATTAGGGACACTGTTGTTCCTGGGGTATCGGCGAGGACCATTCGCAACCGTCTCCATGAAGCTGGGCTACGGTCCCGCACACCGTTAGGCCGTCTTCCGCTCACGCCCCAACATCTTGCAGCCCGCCTCCAGTGGTGTCGCGACAGGCGTGAATGGAGGGACGAATGGAGACGTGTCGTCTTCAGCGATGAGAGTCGCTTCTGCCTTGGTGCCAATGATGGTCGTATGCGTGTTTGGCGCCGTGCAGGTGAGCGCCACAATCAGGACTGCATACGACCGAGGCACACAGGGCCAACACCCGGCATCATGGTGTGGGGAGCGATCTCCTACACTGGCCGTACACCACTGGTGATCGTCGAGGGGACACTGAATAGTGCACGGTACATCCAAACCGTCATCGAACCCATCATTCTACCATTCCTAGACTGGCAAGGGAACTTGCTGTTCCAACAGGACAATGCACGTCCGCATGTATCCCGCGCCACCCAACGTGCTCTAGAAGGTGTAAGTCAACTACCCTGGCCAGCAAGATCGCCGAATCTGTCCCCCATTGAGCATGTTTGGGACTGGATGAAGCGTCGTCTCACGCGGTCTGCACGTCCAGCACGAACGCTGGTCCAACTGAGGCGCCAGGTGGAAATGGCATGGCAAGCCGTTCCACAGGACTACATCCAGCATCTCTACGATCGTCTCCATGGGAGAATAGCAGCCTGCATTGCTGCGAAAGGTGGATATACACTGTACTAGTGCCGACATTGTGCATGCTCTGTTGCCTGTGTCTATGTGCCTGTGGTTCAGTCAATGTGATCATGTGATGTATCTGACCCCAGGAATGTGTCAATAAAGTTTCCCCTTCCTGGGACAATGAATTCACGGTGTTCTTATATCAATTTCCAGGAGTGTATTTTCACTGTGATAGGATGTTAAAGTAGCCTACTATTTGATATTGTAATTACGAGCTGTATAGATTGTTTCTTATTCCTTTCTTTAAACACTTTCATGTTTTGTATGAAGGACAACAGGTACAATCAGTAGCACAAGTATGGGCTGTATATAGAAAAGGGATAAATGTTGATGTTGTATGTGTAGAAAACTAGGGTGTATAATTTTATGTTTTTTAGAACAAAGATTCTTTTATTACCAATGTATCTAATAGATCATACATGTAATCAATGAGTATTTAAATAATGTAAGAATATCCTTTTGTCTGTAATGTTGCGAGATGCATGGAAGGGTCTGACTGATTGGGTGTCGTAGCGCTGAGGCGCTACACAGAACGCGCCCGTACCACGTAAGCCAGGGGAGAGGTGACAGAGCCGCGGCACTCCCCACTCCACTGCCAGTCATGGTACACGCCACGCGCCCGCTACAGCAGGTCAACAGCCTGGGGGGACACGCACGTACCACCGGCCATTCATAAGTTCTGCCACCATTACGACTGGGGAAACTATCCCACGGAGGCAACAGCGGGTGGTTTCTTCTGCTCAACGGCTCGCGCAGCGGCGGAGTGACGGCAGAATGAACGACGCACGCGCCGGCCGAAGTGGCTGTGCGGTTAAAGGCGCTGCAGTCTGGAACCACAAGACCGCTACGGTCGCAGGTTCGAATCCTGCCTCGGGCATGGATGTTTGTGCTGTCCTTAGGTTAGTTAGGTTTAACTAGTTCTAAGTTCTAGGGGACTAATGACCTCAGCAGTTGAGTCCCAAAGTGCTCAGAGCCATTTGAACCATTTGAACGACGCGCGGCAGAGTCCGGCGGGCATTTTTTGCCAGCAACTATTTACTAGTACTGGACTGTGGAGCCTTGAAACAAGATGACTGCTCGTATGTCTCCATAAGGTGGAAAGTGAAGGACTGGTGTTTCCACGTTGTGAGTGGTGGAAAAGATTTTGTCTACAGCAGACAGGACGATTGTTTTGTTTTGTCTTGACCACTGAACGGTGGGATCCATAAACTTTTGGCAGTGACTTGTTAAGTGTGATTTGTGAATTGCATGTGGGACGCTTGGTATACTTAAAGAGGACAGTTGTCGTTTAGTGACTAATTATTGTATGAACGCAAGAAACTAAAGTGGGACATTGACATTTGCATTTGTAGTAGGAGACATTTCTTTAATTGGTGCGGGAATAACTGCTGGTTGTTGGAACTTACGACTTTTAATTACACCATGAACTGAAAGGAAAGAACCGTGGGTAATAGTAGTTGTAGGGCCATTTCTGGACGACCAGATACGTGTGGATGGTACTCTGAGAGTGACTATGACATTTGTGTTTAATTTGAGATACAGTTTACTTTTCAGTGCGTGTTCAAAATGCCGATTTGAGTGACCTAAACACTTTCGTCCGGATAACCATGGGAGAGCTTTGACACTGAGACAGTGTTTCTAGGGAACCTGTCAGCAACTTTTTTGACCCCAAGAAAACCACAGAATGAAATGATTCCGTGTGACTCGCAAGATAGTGAATAATGTATTTGTACTCTTAAAATTTGTAAAAATTTTTTATATGTTTCATTCCTGAAGGGACAGAAAGTGTAATTGTATTTCATTAACCTATGTGCTTTTCTGTTTGTTCTGGGTTATCAAGTTCACGTAGCATGTTTATTAGAATATTTGGTACAATGATGCTTTAATTATTAGCCAGTGGCGTAATACTAATGTAGCGGCTCTTGTTGCATTGGTCAGTAAAGTTGTCACAGGGGACAAGAGTTTGCATTGCACAACAAATATCGGAATTAACTGATGCATTTTGATGTCATGGACAGTAATGATCTTGTTGGTGTGTTGACTGAAGTCACTTAATTGCATTATCGCAGTGGTGATATTTCACATTAAAGTGTAACGAAGGCTAGTCGAAATGCAAGTTCTTGTCGTCTAAATGTAACAACAGAGAAATGAGCAGTAGAGTAAGATACGAAAGCTATTGGTGGATTCAAGCACTTATTGCTAACTATTTACTGCGTGTATTGATCAATGTTGATGGACTGACTAGCTCAGCAGCAGGTATTTGTACTGGTGGACAAGGATAAGGTTAAAATCACAGTCGTGTAGTCGTGGCAATTGCTTAAGTGATGATAGTTAATTAGGTATGACATGATGTCTTAGATGAACAATATTACGTAACCAGTATGTAACTTGTGGTATATTTCATTGTTTTTCTTCTCAGTTTTATTTCTCTGTAGGTTTGATGTATATTTTAGAGTAATGGTATGGAGCCTGACATTCTACGTGTAACTAGTGTACGCAATGTTTTTCTTTTGTTGATTTTGTTTTGTATTTAGACTTTGCTGTGTAAAGGTTTTTACCCCGCAATTTATGAATGTCAGATTACTTGCTCTGTGTTTGGACGGTGAACTATTTACAATTTCATGAATACAATTAGTATTTTTTTATTTGTTTTAGAATTATTGAAGTTTGGATTACTCCTAAAAATAACGGAGATCCCGGTAACTAAGCCAATTTTCATCTCACCATTATTTTTTATTTGTATGATGTGATGTTTTATTTGTCATTTAGATAGTTGTAAATATGTATGTGTACGTTACTCCGGATTGTGGAGAGTACAATAATGCTACAACTGTGTCAATAATTTGGTAAAGTAACATCATTTGGTCGTCTATTTGAGGTCACCAGGGGCTAAGGTCTCCTCCTGGTTATTATGATGACTTGCTACGTTTGTTCTAATACAGCTTTCTTAAAAAAATGTTCGGAACTACCCCCACATTGCAAGGATAGCACCATGCCATTTTTTTCTGCATGGGTAGCCGGTGGTGAAAGGGCACGTTACCGCTCAACATTGAAAACAGGTGCAACATACTTCATTATTTTTGTCAGAACAACACATTTTTTTTGTAAAATAACTCAATTTCAATTAATACAGCGAAGAAGGATACCAGTGTGGGAAAGAATGACAATTTATTTATTTAATGCGCACTGCCACAAAATAAATCCCTACATCCAGTTTGGTGAGATCTGTGAAATGAATGAATGTATGGTCGTCTGCTAACTGCAGATAGTGAATGTGAATATATGATCATCTTTGAGATGATTCTTTGGCCACCTTTGGTGGGACCAAAGAGATGAAATTTACCTGGGCTTTGAGCGCCTGAAATGTGGCTGACCAATACAGTAGCAAGGTGCTCCCCCACCTTGACCGAGGTGCGAGATGACCTGAAGAACGGCCATGTTTCAGCACTCTGCCGCTGGATCTTGTGCTGTTAAGACCTGTCTTGGGTGTGCTCCGTAAAGACAAAAGAGTGGAGACATGGTATGCATGTGGAATATTTAAGAGTAGTTTGAAATAATAATTTCTCTATTTCAGGAACTTTTGTGGGGAGAACTAAATGTCAGGCAGGTAATATTAATGGGATCGTAGTAATCTTCAGAAGTGACCAACGGTCACAATGAAACCACGTGTAGCAATAAGTTGAAATACTTCTGTGTGCTTAAGTTAAGCTGAATTACTAGCGTGTGTACTATAAGTTGAAATATTTAAGAAATAGCGTGTGCAGGACTTGAAATTAGAGGCGAGTACTTCCACGTGGTGAGTACTATGTGAGTCTCAATCTGTGTATGAGACAAAGGATAAAGAGAAGTACTCGTCCATGGTATCAGTTGAGGACTCGTGTGTGTGATGAATATGTTCTTAATATTACTTTGTGTGATATGTTTCCGTATGACGCTTGATTCAAACTATAATACTTTGAGAGAGAAGCAAGGTGAGTCAGCCGTCTATCCAGCAACGCCACTTGGCTTGCATTGCACAGGAAGACGTGCATATATCTCCAGAGTTCATAGTAGGAAAGTAGAATTACGAAGTGGGGCAGTGTCGTGTGAAACTGGGATAAATATTAATTGAAATGGGAAAGCTGAAAGTGATGATGTTGTGACTATTCCCTGTGTTGTATTTCATGTTGTAGTGTGGTGTATGTCATGTAATTTTAGTATGTGTGGTTTCCATGGGAGAGTAGCAAGGTAGTTGCAGAGGTAGTGGGTTATGCGTGTTCCTTTTGTACCGCTCGGTCTGGAGGAAAGTTTCGAGATGATGATTGTGAGAGTCGAAGAGTGAGATATAATAAAAGATCCACCATCCTATCCAGAAAGTGCACTGTAGCGTTAAATAACTACGAGACCATAAGATAGAGAATCACCAATGTAAAGTCATGCCCACTGGGTGGAATTTCTCATGTGTTATTGTTGTAGGTTATAGAATTTGTGTGTTAAGGCTATAGAATTTATCGGAATAAATAAGGTAGTGAAGAGAAAAAGATTGGTGGCCTTTTCCTTCGAATTGTGTGTTGTCATGATATCCAGAATTTATAATGTGTGCGCCATTCATATTCAGTGCGATGGCCACGTGTTGATAAAAGCCGTTAAATAAAAAAAAAAGGAAATGTGGTATTGCCAGTGCGTAGTGAACAGTCAGAGTTCTGTAAATTACTGATAGTCAGATGTGCGTTTCCGTTGCGTATTATTCATATAGGAGGATAATTTGTAACTTAGTTGTGAGTACGAGAGTTCATGTTACTCGATAAAAAAGAATGAATCCACTCGCTTGGCAGACCACTCATCTTGCAGGCCTGTCTGCTTGATGCCACAGTATGAGCAACGCATGTGGGTGCCTCTGATACTTTATAAATATGAGACCTGGTTCGGCAGTGTTGGAGGACAGATATGTTGGCTCCCACGGTCGGTGTTAGTTAAGACTTTATTAGCAATGTATGGTTATCTGGTACATATAGTTCAGAACAGTGTGACAGTGATTGTGCAGAAATGCAGTTAATTAATTTGTTGAAAAATAAAAGTCGTTTGTGTCTCTAAAGTGGAATGTAATTCTGCAGCTTCTCGTGTTCTGCTAGTAAAAAGCGAATGGCAACCCGTGTAAACAAACTGATTCTAAATTTAATTATTTGTAAAATAACAGCTCAAAAGTTTCTTACAGCCTCAAGCTTACGGATTCATGATCTTCGTGCTGTTTTCCGCCAGGGGACAACAATTATAGAAGACTGCATGTCGGTGAACATTTATTAGTACTTATGCATTCCACTCAGGTGGAAGCAAATAGGCACCTCGTGTGTACTGCAATCTTAGTGCAAATGCGGTCAGTGACACGTCATCTGTGGTAACACAGAGGAGGTATGAAGAAGAGGAATATTTTTAGGGGAAGGGGTTTATAATGAGCACGTGAATATAGCTTCTCTCGTCCCTGCCTCTCGTTTTCAGCTTGCCGTACGTCGCATCCCTGATGGAAATAATCTTTGAAGTCGAAGTGCTCGGTAATTATGAGGCTAGATTTTATTAGCGAGAACTATGAACTGTAACTGACCAGCGAACTGTGAAAGGTATGCCGGCCGGGGTGGCCAAGCGGTTAAAGGCGCTACAGTCTGGAACCGCGCGACCGCTACGGTCGCAGGTTCGAATCCTGCCTTGGGCATGGATGTGTGTGGTGTCCTTAGGTTAGTCAGGTTTAAGTAGTTCTAACTTCTAGGGGAATGATGACCTTAGAAGTTAAGTCCCATAGTGCTCAGAGCCAAGCCCGTGTAAGGTCTGTGATTAGTGTGGACTGTAAATGACAAGAAGATTGCATAAAGACTGTGAGAAATAGTCTTTAATTGTGTTTGAACTGGTTTAAACTTTAGTTGAACTGTAACAACTCATGCCGCAATATCAATTTTTTAGTTACAGTGGAAGTAGTATCGGTGTAAAGGGTGAATGGAATGTGCGAAAGTGCAACGAGAATAAAAGCTAACGTTGTGTGCGCGCACCGTGGAATCACGTTATTAATCATCACTTCAAGATTCTTCATGCGACGAGGCGGTGCAAAGCGCAGAGCGGCGTGAGGCATTCAAAGGCAACAAACAGGTGTGGCGACGGCGGCAAGGAGCGGCTGCAAGTGACAGCATCAGCACACCATGGAGGCGGAGCTGCAGCCGGCGCGGCGGTGCAGTCCATAGCTACGAAATTCAGTGGCAATACGTCGAGGAAGAAAAGTGGTGTAAGTTTTCTGCCTGCGTGTAGCAGTCTAAGATGTGTGATTGGAACATTAGTATTAGGATGTCGAGGGAAAGGGAAATAAAATACTTTCTGAGAAGTAGAGAAGGAGTTCAATCTCGCGGTAGTGGTTTGAACTGGTGGGACAGATACAAATACACGGTGATGAAGTCAGATATAGGTTTCCCGATATGTCGAACAACCAATGTGAAAGTGTAAATTTAAACTTTGGTGATGAGTCTGAAATAGTAAATCCAATAACCATTTACCACATTGAGGATTCTGAAGTAGCCATGAATGATTTCACTGAAAAGGTAGAGTTAACTAATAATGAGGGCAGCGGAAACATTCATTTATTAGCAACAATGTTAATGTAAACCAGGATTTGTAGTACCCAGTCAAAACGAAATGATTCATTGGAATGACGATGCCAGAAAAAGTAACTCCGACGTTGACATTAATAATGAGCCAATAGATGAGTTACGTACAGCATCAGCTGACACTTTACCAGTTAGGGATGATGATAAGGATCTGAGGTCTTTGCTAAAACTAATTTTACAAGAATTAAAAGAAGAATCAAGAAAAACACAAAATAAAATAGAGAAAGAATTAAGTAAATCACAAAAAGAAAGTAATGAACAATTAAGAAAAACACAGGTGAAAATACTGGGTGATCAAAAAGTCAGTATAAATTTGAAAACTGAATAAATCACGGAATAATGTAGATAGAGAGGTACAAATGGACACACAAGCTTGGAATGACATGGGGTTTTATTAGAACCAAAAAAATACAAAAGTTCAAAAAATGTCCGACAGATGGCGCTTCATCTGATCAGAATAGCAATAATTAGCATAACAAAGTAAGACAAAGCAAAGATGATGTTCTTTACAGGAAATGCTCAATATTTTCACTATCATTCCTCAACAATAGCTGTAGTCGAGGAATAATGTTGTGAACAGCACTGTAAAGCATGTTCGGAGTTGTGGTGAGGCATTGGCGTCGGATGTTGTCTTTCATCATCCCTAGAGATGTCGGTCGATCACGATACACTTGCGACTTCAGGTAACCCCAAAGCCAATAATCGCACGGACTGAGGTCTGGGGACCTGGGAGGCCAAACATGACGAAAGTGGCGGTTGCGCACAAGATCATCACCAAACGAAGCGCGCAAGAGATCTTTCACGCGTCTAGCAATACTTGTTTTTTTTTTTTTTTTTTGTTCTAATAAAACCCCATGTCATTCCAAGCATGTGTGTCAATTTTTACCTCTCTATCTACATTATTCTGTGGTTTATTAAGTTTTCAAATTTATACTGAGTTTTTGATCAACCAGGAGGTAAGGGATTAAAAGGAAGTAAATGTAGGAATAGCTCAATCTAATGCTAAGTTTAATACTTTGGAACAAGAGGTCACACATCTTAAAGCTAAAAGTGAGAGATGTTGCAGGAAAATACATCATGAAACAAAAGAATGGGGTAAAACATTAGAAGTCTGTAAGACAGAAATAAAAGAAAGGATGGACCATGAAATCAAGAAGTTAAATCAGAATTTGCAGGATCAAAATGAGGTGATAGAAGCAACAGTTAATGACAGAAATGTAAGATCAAAGTTAAACAAAGTTATCACGAGTAATTTACCAACTATCAAATTTGACCAGGAAATACTTGGTTGTAACCTTTCTCATGTAGAATCCTCTTTTAAAGGCAACACAAGTGCGATTCAGAGTAAATTCAGAAAAATAGAGCAGAAAGTATTTCCTGAGATGCGAGACAAAATAGAAAAAAATGGTTCAAATGGCTCTGAGCACTATTGGACTTAACATCTGAGGTCATCAGTCCCCTAGAACTTAGAACTACTTAAACCTAACTAACCTAAGGACAACACATACATCCATGCTCGAGGCAGGAGTCGAACCTGCGACCGTAGTAGTCGCGCGGTTCCGGACTGAAGCACCCAGAACCGCTCGGCCACCGTAGCCAGCGCCAAATAGAAAATGAAGTTAAATAAAAAGTGGAAATTTGTTGTGAACAAGAATGAAAGGAAGGTCTGGTCGATGTGAGTCACGTAGCAAACCACGCTAATGTGTATAAATTCCATCATTTCTCTAGTAGGGGAATTATACACCCTGTAACCTTCATTAGATACTTTGAGGGCATCAATACATGGCTGAGCAACAAAAAATCTAATTCGTGGCCAGTAGGTTAGAAGAAGAAGCAAAATTATGGGGAACAATGGTCAGTGACACAAGTGAAACATGTAAAGAATTTGTTGAAGCATTTTTGTATCATGAGTGGTCTTGTGGCACAGAAAACAGAGTGAGAGGTGGCATAGTTGTGATCAGTGTGTGTGTTGGTGAAAATGCCATTAAAACACAAATGGATAGAAGTAAGGTACTAGAAGGTCCAGTACCGAAGTCCAATGGCTTAAAGATTTCAATAAACGTAGACTTGGCAGACAGATTCTGTTAGAGGTCACTAGCAAAAAATGGTCAAATGTATACTGCATTCGTCTATGGCAGACAAAGCTAGAAGTTCAGTTCTAAAAAGTATCACATGGGGCTAGATTACATGGTTGAATTTAGGAAAGTCGTGGATGAAGTGCCTCATTCTACCACGGAAATAGGGCCACAACAATTACCAAATGAAATGTTAATCAACGACATGGAAAATTATTATTAATACTGACCTCATGGGGCAATATCTTATTTGTATTTCCAGGTAATTGATGATTGGCAGGTGCCTGAGTTAACTGACAGCATAATTCATTTTCTTTCCCTTCTTTCATGCAGAAGTATTATCTGTCTTCTTTAACATTCTTCACTATAAATAATGTTAAGATCAGGAATTTTTCATACACTGCATGTGACAACAAAGAAACAAGCTATGATAAAAACATAGTAACCCAGCAGAATAAACATCTGCATAGCACAGGTGAAAAACCAGACTTCTCACGGCGTACATGTGGATAGGCCACAATGTACGAAGTATAGGATTACAGATACACCATCAAGAGAACACAATATATAATTCCAACACGACACCAGTACCATATTAGTGCACATAACGAAAACGTACTATAAATTATGTAGTCGAGCAATTTTTTAATACTTACAACAATGATAAACAATACTTCGTGTCTGAAAATACTTTAAGAACAGAGAAGCAAGACGAGGGCTATTATACATAACGCAGATGAAATAATTAATGAAAATAAGCTGAAGGCTGTAGAGCAAGTGGACGACTCTAAACCAGGTAAGTGAATGTGACAATGTACAAAAGAAGCATTGCAGATGGTAAAATTATTGGAAATAATTAAATGTTGTCTTGAGATGATGTACAGGTTGTGTCTAAGTAGACATATTGTTACTCTTTAGTGTGAACTGAAATGGCGAAATAGTTTCCGCTGCAATGAATTAGAATGCATTGATAGGCTAGGAATAGTCCTGGCAAAAAGTTTTATAGCAAAAGGAGAGTTATGGTTATTACGCGACAGGAAAGTCTGCCAATTATTTACGAAGAGAGAAAAGAAGTAAATGAAGAGTTACAGATTATTCGACAGAAGTGTCGGCCAAATAGGTACATGGAGTATGGCGAAGTATTGTTCTAAGGTGACAGTTAAGTCGGCCAATCGTTAACGAAGGGTGAGGGAGGAAAGGCAAAAGGCGACGTGTAAGTCGGCCATTTAGTAGTGTTTACGGGCGAAGTGGTTTCCGCCAACCATTTCATGAAGTACAAGAGAGTAGACATATTGTCAACATAGAAATCTCATAAAAGACGTAAACGTAGTAAATAAGTTTAAAATACAAGGCCACGTAATATGAAGTATAGCGAATAATGGGACACACTGGTTTTAGATATGAAAGGAGTGTGGAACAAATGTCTAGCTAATAACAATTAGCCCCTACACACAATATATATACGTGAAAGTCAGCAGAAAATACGCTATCATTACGTGACTACAGTTCCGCTAGTATGGTTTATAATACTAATAACACTCAAAGCCAAATTCTGCAACGTTCTCTTGATGTATCTGTGAATCGCAATTGTGGGCCTCAGGAGATAAGATTTAAAGAGCATAGCTTGTGACGTAGGCTAGCGGCGTGACTCATTAGCGAAGGAGGTCAACACTAGCATAAGGTGCGAGCAAGCACAAGGCTCTTAAAGAGTGCGAAGAGCAATGACCAGCTGCGTGTAGCTACAGCTGTGACCAAAACAAAAACATTGAGGAATCACTGTCGTATACACTGGCTTTGTTTATAAACGCACTAGATCTAAACAAAACATTATGTATTATGTATTTATATCGAAAAAATGTACGAAAAAATGTTTATTTAAAGTTTGTTTCAAATTATTAAGAAACTAACTTAAGGTATTTTGTATCCTGTCATGGAATTGTACTGGAGCTGTATGCTGAGGTTGGAGATGGGAGAATGGACTGACAGTTGTTGAACTCAACACCACTTAGGAAAGTCTGGAGCTTCACCACGCAGGACCACATCATGGACAACAGAATGTGGGTTGCTTCCGTATGTTCTGGTAAAAAGGTGTGAGTGTAATGTTCTTCGGTCTCGACGTATTTGTGAAACGTATAGGTGTTGTGTTTATTTTACCTGCAACCATGTGAAGTGGACGTCTTTATGACACATTGATATAAATAAGTGCAGAACGGCATGGTGCCGACATAATAGTGAGAAAAGCGTAAAGACTGTTACGTCGAATTGAAGGGATGGCAATGCGCCGGTAGTAATTGTGTAGCAGTGTGACTGCAATGCACTAATAGTAGTGGTGTAGCAGTTGGTCAGTTTAAAGAAAGGCATTGTGCCAAAAGTGAATAACAATGTTAATTCTTCTCGACAAATATTTGGTTGAATTTAACGGACGGCAATGTGCTGGTAGTAGCTTAACAGCAATATAAACTTTTCTCGGAAACAGTACACTGCTATAGAGCATTACACACTATTGGTCATTAAAATTGCTATACCAAGAAGAAATGCAGATGACAAACGGGTATTGATTGGACAAATATATTATACTAGAGCTGACATGTGATTACATTTTCACGCAATTTGGGTGCATAGATCCTGAGAAATCAGTACCCAGAACAACCACGTCTGGCCGTAATAACGGCCATGATACGCGTGGCCATTGAGTCGAACAGAGCTTGGATGGCGTGTACAGGTACAGCTGCCCATGCAGCTTCAACACGATGCCACAGTTCATCATGAGTAGTTCAAATGGCTCTGAGCACTATGGGACTTAACATCTTAGGTCATCCGTCCCCTAGAACTTAGAACTACTTAAACCTAACTAACCTAAGGACATCACACACATCCACGCCCGAGGCAGGATTCAAACCTGCAACCGTAGCAGTCCCGCGGTTCCGGACTGAAGCGCCTAGAGCTGCTTGGCCACCGTGGCCGGCATCACGAGTAGTGACTGGCATATTGTGAAGAGCCAGTTGCTCGGCCACTATTGACCAGACGTTTTCAATTGGTAAGAGATCTGGAGAATGTGCTGGCCAGGGCAGCAGTCGAACATTCTCTGTATCCAGAAAGGCACGTACACGACCTGCAACATGCGGTCGTGCATTGTCCTGCTGAAATGTATGGTTTCGCAGGGATCGATGAAGGGTACAGCCACGGGTCGTAACACGTCTGAAATGTTACATCCACTGTTCAAAGTGCCGTCAATGCGAATAAGAGGTGACCGAGACATGTAACCAATGGCACCCCATACCACAACGCCGGGTGATACGCCAGTATGGCGATGACGAATACACTCGTGCGTTCACCGCGATGTCGCCAAACACGCATGCAACCATCATGATGCTGTAAACAGAACCTGGATTCATCCGAAAAAATGACGTTTTGCCATTCGTGCACCCAGGTTTGACGTTGAGCGCACCATCGCAGGCGCTCCTGTCTGTGTTGCAGCGTCAAGGGTAACCGTAGCCATGGTCTCCGAGCTGATAGTCCATGCTGTTGCAAACGTCGTCGAACTGTTCGTGCAGATGGTTGTTGTCTTGCAAACGTCCCCATCTGTTGACTCAGGGATCGAGATGTAGCTGCACGATCCGTTACAGCCATGCGGATAAGATGCCTGTCATCTCGACTGCTAGTGATACGAGGCCGTTGGGATCCAGCACGGCGTTCCGTATTACCCTCCTGAACCCACCGATTCCATATTCTGCTAACAGTCATTGGATCTCGACCAACGCAAGAAGCAATGTCGCGATACGATAAACCGCAATCGCGATAGGCTACAATCGGATCTTTATCAAAGTCGGAAACGTGATGGTACGTATTTCTCCTCCTTACACGAGGCATCACAACAACGTTTCACCAGGCAACGCTGGTCAACTGCTGTTTATGCATCAGGAATCGGTTGGAAACTTTCCTCATGTCAGCACGTTGTAGGTGTCGCCACCGGCGCCAACCTTGTGTGAATGCTCTGAAAAGCTAATCATTTGCATATCACAGCATCTTATCCCTGTCAGTTAAATTTCGAACCTGTAGCACGTCATCGTCGTGGTGAAGCAATTTTAATGACCAGTAGTGTAGTAGAAATGGTAGTTTGTAAGTTAACAAAAGAATGTAAACAGCGTAAAGTGACTACTTAGACTACTTTGAAAATCATTACTATTTAATGAATGCTGTAATTAGAATACGAAGTGTAACTAAAGATTAATGATTTTGGGATATAAGGCTATACACAAATTTATTGAGGGTAACAATTAGTTTTTCTGATCACAAAAGACTTACGACTATGATTATATTAAGTTG
Organism: Schistocerca serialis cubense; assembly: GCF_023864345.2. NCBI lineage: Eukaryota > Metazoa > Arthropoda > Insecta > Orthoptera > Acrididae > Schistocerca > Schistocerca serialis. Next base: position 916,604,628 of record NC_064641.1, on the reverse strand, counting down.
ATTAATAATCTGAGAATGAAAAATATAAAGTAGATTCAACTTCTCAAAAACAAAAACAAATTACAAATGTAGTGGAATTGTATGGCTCTTGAGAGACGATAGCTCAAAAAAAAATCATAAAAATTTGATTAAAAAATTGCTTATTTCTCAGATTGATTGTTGTCTGCGAGAACATCCCAATTTCTGGAAATCTCAGAAGGAGGGTTACGTGTAATAATTCTCGCTTTGCAGCCATCATATTTGGCTACAAATAACTCTATTTAGAGCAGTTGCGCCCAAGATGACAATCTTCTGTTATTAGTATTAGACAAACTAAACAGCGTATTTATTTGCATGCCATATTTAAAGTATCTCTCAATAGCGTGATATCTTTCCATTATGTCACAAGTATTAATAACCAGTAGAATAATAAAGAGCTGCGAAACGAAAAGACAGACGAAGCAGTTTGGCGATCTTTGGATCGCGCCTAACTTGAATGGCGGACGAAGTGGTTGGGCTGTGAGATCAGAGCTGGTTCGGCAGTCTCAGAGGACGAACATGTACGCCGTCGTATCAGTTAAGAATCGATTTGCAATGTCTAGTTTATAATTGTGAGACCTGGTTCGGGAGTGTTGAAGGACAGATATGTTGTCTGCCGCGGTCGGTGTTAGATTTTATTAGCAATGTATGGATATTTGGTACACATAGTTGAGAACAGTTTGACAGTGATTATGCAGATACGCGTTCATTAATTTGTTGAAAAATAAAAATCATCTGTTACTCTAAAATGGAATGTAATTCTGCATATTCTCGTGTTCTGCTAATAAAAAACGATTGGTAAGCAATTGGAAATTTAATTATGTCTAAAATAAGAGTTGTCGCTAAAAGTTTCTTACAGCCTCTAGATTACGTACTCACGACTTACGTGCTATTTTCTGCACAGGAGATAACAACTATAGAAGACTGCAAGTTGATGAACACTTATTAGAGCTTACACATTGCACTCAGGGTGGCGGAAGCAAATAGGCACCTAGCGTGTATTGCTCATCTTAGTACATATGAGATCAGTGACACGTCATCTGTGGTAACACAGAGGAAGTATAAAGAAGAGAAATATTTTTGAGGGAAGGGCTTTATAATAAGCAAGTACACATCGCTTCTCTCGTCCGTGACTCTCTTTTGCAACTTGCCATATTTTGACAGCCGTATTAGCGTGAGCTATATTCGGGCTATGGCATAACTTGCATCTAATTTCTTATTTCTATTTTTAAATACAGAGAGCGAAAGGCTGTTTACGATTTGTGCACAAACGAGATGGCAGTGATACGAATCGAGGGGCACAAGAGGTGAGCAGTGTTTCAAAAGTGACTGAGACAGGGTTGTAGACTATCCCCGATGTTATTTAATTTGTGTACTGTGCAGGTATTGAAGGAAACTTAAGAAAACATTGGAGTAAGAATTAAAATCCAAGGAGAAGAAATAAAATCTTTGAAGTTTGCCGATGACATTGTAATTGACAACAAAGGTCTTGGTAGAGCAATTAAATGGAATGGACAGTGTCTTGAAAGGCGAATATAAGATGAACATAAAAAAACCGAAACAAGGGTAATGGAATGTAGTCGAATTAAATCAGGCGAAGCTGAGGGAATTAGATTAGGAAATAGGACACTTAAAGTAGTAGATGTGTTTTGTCATCTGAGGAGCAAAATAACTGATGATGAAAGAAGGAGAGAGGATATAAAATGTAGATTGGCTCTGGCAACGAAAGCGTTTCTGAAGAAGCGAGATTTGTTAACATCGAGTATAGATTTATTTGTGAGGAAGTCTTTTCAGAAAGTATTTTTTATGGAGTGTAGACTTGTATGGAAATGAAAGATGGACGATAAACAGTTTAGACAGGAAGATAATAGAAGCTTTTGAAATGTGGTGCTACAGAAGAATGCTGAAGATTAGTTGGGTATATCACGTAACTAATGAAGAGCTACTGAATAGAATTGGGGAGAAGACGAATTTGTGACACAACTTGACTAGAAGAAGGGATCAATTGGTAGTACACGTTCTGAAACATCAAGGGATCACAATTTAGTACTGGAGGGAAGTTTGGAGAGTACAACTCGTAGAGGGAGATCAAGAGATGAATACACGAAGCCAGTGGTCATCAAAGTTTTTTACTCAAGAGTCAGTATTAACAATGAGGGACGGTACCTCGAGCTACATACGTACCAATCTTATTATTAACTGGTAAACTGTACAAATTGGTATGTTGCAAGCATCCAGTAGACTAGTTGTGGTAAGGGCGCGATAAGTTGGCAGCTGTCCCCCACGTAGTGATCGTTAGAAATCGGTACCGCTTAGACCACTTCCTGTGAGCTGATCCCTGTTTCAGATTGTTGCACCCTCAGCGACCTCAATGTCGTAGCGCAGCTTTACCTGACTAAATCTTGTGTTGTCTGTGTGAGCGGGTGGTTAATTGGTTAATAAAAGTAACTGTACTCATGTTTCAAAGCATTATTCAACATGTACACTGTGACATATGATTTGAATGTCAGTTTTCTTCCACTCATTGCACTATATTTTAAGATCTTTAATGTAATGTTCCTTGCTACAAGTAAGTATCTGTAACACGCATTCTCAAATCCATGTTACTTCCGTCTCAAAATTCATACCGTAGCAGCTGATCGTTGCGAGTTATCGGTACTGGAAGACAAAGCAATGAAAGTTTCCCTCTGTAACACAGCAGTGGCTGCACTACTTGGCCCCTATTCCCCTGGGGTAAGCGGCCAACTTTACGTAGCTCATGGACGAATTCGTCAACATCGGTTAAAATTTTGAAAGTCTTTTCGGGTTTGCTGCCGGATCCTAAAATCAACTTGACTCGATATTTCGGCGATCCAACTGTTCGCCATCTTCAGGAAATGCTGCTTCTGCTGATGAGTCCCGCTGAGAACTGTTCTCAGCAGGACTCATCAGCAGAAGCAGCATTTCCTGAAGATGGCGAACAGTTGGATCGCCGAAATATCGAGTCAAGTTGATTTTAGGATCCGGCAGCAAACCCGAAAAGACTTTCAAGACTTATTACGCCGGGAAAGCCTACGTAGTCACATGGGTTAAAATTGATCACACCTTAAAATCGTAACTCGCTGTGTAAGTATCTTTTTGTTACTAGGCAGGAAAACTACAGCTCTTAACGTTAGTTGACGTTTTGGATTCGGCTGTTAGTTGTCAGATGCATATTGTTACAAAATACGGCTGGGAAACGCCTGCCACACGAATACTTGATTCGGGCCGCAGTTTGACGACCACTGCACTAAGCCGATTGACAAGGATGTAGGTTGCAGTAGTTTCTCGGGGATGAAGAGGCTTGCACGGGATAGAACAGCATAGAGAGCTGCGTCAAGCCAATCTTTGGACTGAAGACGACAGCAACAACATCATTCTTAACGCTCAGCATACAAGCAACAGCTTAGGTTTAGCTATGATGAGAAACGTACATAACCCTAGGTAAAGGTATGTGAAACAGTTATAGGTGTGTGAAATTATTATGTAAATCAGTCTCTTCGGAAAATCACCGAACGAAAATTCGATTTTTCGGGGATTATATCTCGTGTTCTGTTGGTCACAGAGATAAGGTGATCAAGTGTTTTGGACAGCCCTTGGCCTAGTGACCACCTGCATACCTGTCGGGAAAAAGGGCACGCTAGAGCTTTCCTACGGTACAGGATTAAGATTTAAACGCTACAAACTACCTCCACCCCAGGCGAAGTCAGCAAATCGGTAGCTCTTTTTGCGTTAGTTGTGGTTTATGGTGGATCTTAGCCTGCTTATAAAAGCACCATTTGTTCATGGGCTGTTCCTGAGAAACTCGCAAAAAAACCATGGCTTTTGGATACGAGAAGTACCAATTGTGGGGATGACCATTTCTGTAATTTCAATTCACGCCATATAGCCTGAATTTTTACTTATGTTCTTTAGATGTTGATGTCGGTGATCCTTGAAAAGTTTTTTGATTCTGTTATCTGTTACCGATATCTAAAGGTACAAAGTTACCTTACTTATACTAGTAACAAATGCACGTAACTACGAGTCCGAGGCGTAAATGTAGTTTTAACTGACACAGTGAAAACATGGCGAAGGTAATAGTGTCATCGCAAGGCTTCAGAGGTCACGAGACTATGCTTTTACTCAGCAGTTTTTCACCGATAAAACTTTATGAAGCGCCGCTCCTGTACAGTGGGCACTCTACGCCTGTACAAAATATCCCGAAAGTGGTACTGTAGTGACAATGTGCTGAAAGGGTTTTAACATAGCATGAAAAAACTTAAAATGACAGCCAGAAATTATGCAGAAATGGAAAGGCTGCAGATTGAGTAGAATACTTCTAACAACAATTTTTACTCTTTTAACTCCATGACCGGGCTGTTCATTTCGCCGATATCTGTTCCCAACCGTGTAATTACTCTAGTGCCTTGCCGCGTACGTTCTTGCAGCGCGACGTAAACTGACAAGTTTCGGCGCAGTTTTCTCAAATCTGGTGATTGTTGCGATTGCAACTTGTCAAGAATTCGAAACTTTCGGCAGCGGGGACGTGTACTATGAAAATAAGCACACTTATTGATTTATTGTGACAGTCTCCTGGAGGTTTTTACTAGAGGAGCGAACACAGTATCTTTCGGAAAGTAGATGTTTCAAGAATTTCTTTCCTTGAATAACACATTTTAAAATCGGATTTCTGGAGTATGCTTTGTAGGGAAAAAACTGCGAACAAGGAATCGACATCACAGTTGTTAGTTAAAGTGCGCGTCATTTATATACTGCGGCCGAGTTTAGGTTCGTTCTGCGCATCTGGCGTCACAAAACACAGTCAGCCAATGAACAGAGATCGACGTTGCCAGAGCTCGACTGCAGTGCAGAGCACGGACGAGTGTCTTCAGTTTTAGAAACGTTCAGTCGTAAATAAAGTAATTGAACAAAAGCAATGTCTTGATGGCAGACTTTCTTTTATAGAAAGTTTGGAAAAAGCATTCTTTATACTTGATTCATATTCTATTAATTATTTAAACCAAACAAGCAATAAGCCTCCTAATTCAGGCGATCGCAAGGAAAGCTGTTTGTATTATTCTCACTAACCGCTTTTTCGCAATAAAGAACAGTGGTAATTGTTTATTTCGTATTGTACTTCGACGAAACGTGAGTAATGCATGGGGGCTTAATTAAATATGATTGAAAATACTTTTTAATCTTTTTCGTTTTTAGTAGCTGTCTGTCCGATTACGCTACTCTCTTAAACGGTTGGCCCTGACTAGAATTATTACGCAATCTGACTGCAACAAACAATGAAAGAAAATTTTCGTAAACACAGTTAATTAATTAAGTCCCCAGCAACTATAAAACCTACAAAACCAATAAGCACAAGAGTAACTGTTCTGTATGTGGGAGTGTGACTCAACGTACACATCTGGCACGGTTCTTCTCCAACAAGACAAGAATTTTTAAATACCAATTATACTGACGTGATAAAAGAAAATTAGAAAAACTATAATTACGCAAGAAAACCAGAATTCACTCTAATACAAGAACACAAGCCAGATGCTTTGTTGACTGAACCTGTAATGACGCATTATTTGAGACACACAAATAATAAAAGAACATTGTGGTTTTTACCTTCATATATATTGATGAAATGCACTCTGATCATTACAATAACATCTGCTATCTCTCCCATCAAATAACTGGATAAAACATGGAACAAACACTCCTTACTACAACATCTCGACAAGCCTTGCCCACTAGCACATCTCAACACGAACTGTCTTCTACGAGCTCTGCCCACACACTGCCTTCTACGAGTTCTTAACAGGCACTGTGGAGGCGGCTTAATAATACTCTTTGGCGCAATCTCTGGCGCAGTGGCTCAGTGTAGCCACCTTTCATATGCTCCTCCTCCACAGGCCAGAATTTGATGGTATTTTTGCCAGCATTGGTGGTGAAAATACCACCAAATTCGTCCACAAAAATACAGACAAAAATAAAAGATAATATTAATACCTAAATATCACATAATTAGTTAAAATTTTGGCTTTGCACTGACCTTTCAATAACCTAACATATGAAATACAGTAAGCAGTACAAATTTTTTCATACATGTGGCTTTACATCATAGTTTACACAATACACAAAAAATCAGTTTATACAAATGTTCACATAAAATGCTTTCAATGATTAGTTTAAAAAAAAAAGACACCAACATGTGACATCATTTCAGTAGAAGCAGTCCATCAGTGGCACCCAGTAAAGTTTAGCAGGTACACCCAGCAACAAGTCACATTAGTTCAGTAGAAGCAATCCATCAGAGGCACCCAGCAATGTTGAGTAGGTGCAGACAGCAACAAGTGACTTCATTTCAGTAGAAACACTTCATCAGTTGCACCCAGCAATGTTGAGCAGGTGCAGACACCACCAAGTGACATCATTTCAGCAGAAACAGTCCATCAGTTGCACCCAGCAATGTTGAGAGCAGGTGCAGACACCAACAAGTGACATCATTTCAGCAGAAACAGTCCATCAGTTGCACCCAGCAATGTTGAATAGGTGCAGACACCGACAAGTGACATCCTTTCAGTAGAAGCAGTCCATCAGTTGCACCCAGCAATGTTGAGCAGGTGCAGACACCAACAAGTGACACATCATTTCAGTAGAAGCAGTCCATCAGTTGCACCCAGCAATGTTGAGCAGGTGCAGACACCAACAAGTGACATCATTTCAGTAGAAGCAGTTCCATCTGTGGCACCCAGTAATGTTGAGCAGGTGCAGACACCAACAAGTGACATCATTTCAGTAGAAGCAGTCCATCAGTGGCACCCAGTAAAGTTTAGCAGGTGCAGACAGCAAGAAGTGACTTCATTTCCATACAAGTAGTCCATCAGTTGCACCTAGCAATGATGAGCAGGTCCAGAGAGCAGTCCATGATATTCACTATCACTAATCACACTGTTCATCAGCAGAAACTAAACATGTCCTAGTGACACCAATCATGTAGATAAAGTACAAGTAACAGTCCATAATATTCACTATCACTGATCACTCAGTTCATCAGCAGAAATTAATCATTCCTAAGTGTCACACATTACGTTGAAAAGTGCAGGTAACAGTTCATAACATTAACCCTCACTAATCAGACAGTTCAGGCATGAACAATAGTTTGAATGCACATACAAATGCTTTTACACTAAACATACAAATCATAACAAACACACAAATGATGTCAGATAATTTTCATATTAACTATTACAAATACTCAAATATCGGTAAACCTATAATATTTATGGGTGTCAGTGCAAGCCACTACAAACAAATACAATAATATTCAGGAGATAGGTGGGTATGATTAGGAAAGGAAAACACACAAAACACACTCACTCATCTTTCATCCACATTAAGTACTACTGTGTAATTGAATAGTGTTAACAGTGTAAATGCAATTCTGTCAAAATCTGATGTGCATCATGTGTATCAAGTAGTAATGGCAGCAATGTATCACAGTCAATAATAGTTAAGTCAACGTCATAGTCATCATGTCAAGACCAATGCTTGCGAAGCCAGATCAAATGTACTGTTGTTGAACAACTGTCAGTGAGCCAAGATATGCAAATACTTCCTCTCTTCAAAAAAAAAAGTATATACTGCTTAGTGATTTAACAAAGTGTGAGTATAGACTATCTTCCTTCTACTTTAGTGTTCTAGTCTGCTATCTTCACCCTCCTTGTTCCATAAGACCAACAAAAAAAATATGCATCTCACTTACTTTACCTCTTATCCACCAAAACTCCAATAATCATCATCTTCACACAATCTCAATAATACCTCAATAATACCTCTTCAATACGTCGATACATATAAACCTTATTGCCAATATATGCTCCTCACTTACTTTACCTCTTATCCACTAAAACTCCAATAATCATCAACTTCACACAATCTCAATAATACCTCAATAATACCTCTTCAATGCGTCGATACATATAAACCTTATTACCAATCTCATTTCACTTCCATAACAACTCTTTCCTCTAGTCAGTCTCCTCGAACAAGTACAGATAAAGTCCTAGTGCAAACTTCAGTTCATCATCCCACACAATCCGAAGACACATTGCCAACACACAACCTCTGTGTAATCCATCTGACCCAAATCTTCTGCTCATTATGAATTATAAACAAAGAAATGCATACATGACCTCTAACAGACTTAGTTCGAATAACTCTCAGTAATTAAGTACAATTACGGAGTGTGAATGATCATAATATTTCACACCACTTCAAGAATTATGGCAGAAGCAAACATGTGGAGTATTTCTTGTGTCAAGTGTCACTTACTATTTCAATTGCTCCCGAAAAATGCAGTGCAATAACTGTCAATGGTCTAAACCTAGTAATGGTATGTCATGTCGTTAGCTTCCTTCCTATTGGCATAAAGTTATACAGCTTCCATAAAACCTCAGCTCATGTGACCTCAACGAAGTTCTTTGTACCAATGTCGTTCGTCGAATTATAGCAGTTCATTTTCCTATCTTAAAAATATAAGGCACTGAGCGTAAGCAAAACATGCAATAGCGAGTAAATATACTAGTAGAGAACAGAATGTCAACCAGTGGATGCAGCACAATTCCTACGAGGCTCTGCCAAGCGAACAATCTATAATTAATCCAATAGCGTGACATAAACTCTATGTTCATACACAGTATATCAGCATTTCTATACACCAAATTAAAGAGTAGTTATGACAACAAAACAGAAATGTGTAAATATGCAATCCATACGCATAGCAGTAAACATGTCATTAGCATCATATCAGCATAAGCAAATAAATATTCATATGTCCTCTTAGTAAGTAAACATGAAGGCGCAAGCAGATAAATCACAAAGTATAACTTACATACATAAACACAGTCAGCACAATTAATCAGGTTACAATTATAATTTAAATAAATAAGCACAGCAGGCACATAATTAAAAAATATGACATCAGTGAAAAAGCAGTGCAGCCAAGCGATGCATAATATATACAAGTTACAACCCAGTTCATTAATAATCATTGTCAAAATCAGTTAACGTACGCAAGCACTTCGCTTCACAAGTAATTTCATAGAACATGAAATTTAGCACAAAGTATGAATCACGTAATTGCGAGCAGCAAATTACGTCTAAAGTACGTACCTAAGTGGAAATATGTTACCTGAAAAATGAACTCAATTAATAGTTACCTTTTTTTTTTAGTTTATTAGTTTCTTCTTCGAAATTACATTCTTCCTGAAAATTTCTCGATAGCAAGTCCTCTTAACGTCGGAGACACACAGAATTTACCTGAAGTTCTTAAATATTTTATACAACCGTATCCTGAAAAATACTGAATGTTAATAACAGAATTCATCAAGTCACTATAGCTTTATACTGAATTTAGTCGGAGAAATTAAACTGTGTATTTGTTTACGGCTGTCAGTGCATTCGCACTGAGCGCTCGATCAGCTGTAGGCGCGTGACGTAGGAAGCAATTGTTCGCGGTCAACGACTGCCTTGTGCGGCGCGCAGACTTGACTGTTGCTTTGAGTATATGCCGCCGCCAAAACACAGCGCGGTATCCTTGTACTCTCCGCATGTTTACATCTAGCCGTTGGTTTCTCAAAAGCATGTCATTCCACAAAAATTTTTACGTTAGATATATGATGTATTCCTTTAGAGCGTCGAGACTTAAGAGTTTCTACTTCGACAGTGTTATCATGAATAATTTTGCGATTTCTATATGGACCGTTATAAAGCAGAAAAAATTTGCGACACAAGCCTTTTCCTTTGTGAGACAAACGGTGGGACTTAATTAACACCATCTGACCAACTGACAAGATTTTTAAACGACCAGGACGTTTAGCTGATCTCTCTCTTCTAGCAGCCGCAGATGCAATATTTCGTAGAGCCAGGTTGACAACTTCAGAATGCCGCAGTTTCCGTGAAGGCGGAAAAGGAACGATTTCAGATATGCGATTTGTCGGTGCTTTATTTTTTAATACCAGTATAGGCGGTACAGAAGTTGAATCATTAGGGAGTTCATTCAGAATGTTTTGAAAAATATGAAGATACTGATCCCAAGTTCTGTGATTCTGATGACAATAAAGACGACACAATTTATTGATTTCCATCATCCATCTCTCTGAAGCTTTAGATTGAGGGTGAAAAAGTGAAATGAAGATTGGTTTAAATTTACGACGCTGTAGAGTACGAAGCCAAATTTTAGAACGAAACTGTGATCCATTATCTGATATAACCTTATCAACATGACCAACTTCTTTAAGAAAATGTTTGATGAAAGCATTAGATACCGAACGAGCTGTTGCTTTGCGTAAAGGTGTAAAACACACATATTTTGACGTCAACTCCACTGCTACGAAAATGTACGCAAAACCATTAGTAGAACGAACCACTGGACCGAACAAATCGACTGCAGCCATCTCCTTTAATTTCGCTGGAATGATAGGAAAGAACGGTGCTCTGTGAGAAACTGTTGGCGGCTTAGCCTTTTGACATAATTTGCATTTGGCCAGAACAGATCGAATACGTTTTTCCGTATTACTGAAATAACAATTTTCTCGTAATTTATAAAAACATTTTCTGGGACCAAAGTGTGCATAACTGAAATGCGTATACCAAATCAATTTATTGACCCACTCATCAGGAATACAAACTAACCAAACAGAGTTGTCGACCGATTTTCGTTTAAAAAGAATGTCATTGCGAACTGAATAGCATCTAGTTTCTCTGGATCAGGAAGAATACCTTCTGTAGAAATAATGTGACCGAAAAATTTCACCTGAGAACGACCAAATTCAGATTTTTCTAAGTTCTCTGTAATGCCAACTCGTGCAAAAATACTTAATAATGAATCCAAAATTTTGTTACGCTCACTCCAAGAATGTTTAGCAATAAGAATATCGTCCACATATGACGTAATATTGTTACGAAGATGTTGTTGTTGTTGTTGTGGTCTTCAGTCCTGAGACGGGTTTGATGCAGCTCTCCATGCTACTCTATCCTGTGCAAGCTTTTTCATCTCCCAGTACCTACTGCAACCTACATCCTTCTGAATCTGCTTAGTGTATTCATCTCTTGGTCTCCCTCTACGATTTTTACCCTCCACGCTGCCCTCCAATAATAAATTGGTGATCCCTTGATAAACGGGTAAAATTTCGTTTAAACTAGGAATGAATGCTGCTGAAGGTACAGTAAGTCCAAACGGTAATTTCCGAAATCACTTTTGGGTAAATTAGTCATATCCGGTTATTGTTTGCTTACTCACTAGATAGATTGATAGACGAAGAGTTGTTTTGACAGATGCAAAGAATAGTAAAAGAGTAGGCAGCGGTGCAGAAAACTAAAAGAGAAATAGCACCACTACAGCTCGGGGCCCTATGCTCGCTACGGCACATATTCACTTAGAGTAGTGAATCCCCTGAGGACATTAATAACTGCACATAATTTCCAGTTTGTGACTTAGTGGCCAATTTGGCGGAAGTGCGTACGTAAATTGATCTAACCATAAACATGGATGTATCTCATTCTTAGAATTACGAAAGATCTTAAATTTCCGAACAGTCACAAAGTGTTTATAGTCAAAGTTTTCGCCTCGTGGCGACAAAGACCTACTGCGTCTGTCCCTGTCCGAATGTCGATTATTGTCAAGTTCACGCGCCTGGCGCTCTCTTGTTGCTTCTCGTAAATGAAATAAATTACTTTCTTCATACCCCTCTGCTATCTGTGATTCTAAGTTCCTTCTACTGTCTTTTCCTACAATTTCGCCTTCGATCTGTTTGACTTGCTTTCGTAATGCCTCAACTTCCCTTTTAACGCGTTCATTAAATTTTCCATGATTTTCAACATGTTTATTTATGTTCTGGTACTCTTCGGTTTCTGCGAATGGTAATGGAGCTGTATCATCCGAATCTCTGTCCCCATGTAAACTAAGATTTGTCAATTTATCTGAAATTTCCTCAACTCTTTCCGATAAGTCACCTAATTGTTCTTTCTGTTTATTTACGTCTTCCGTAAGTGTCGTGACTCGGGTTTCAGTATTGACACATTTGGTAGTTAACTGCTCATATTGTTGTGTTAGATTATTTAATCTGTCATTTGGTACGGATTCTTCGATTCTCTCAAATATTTCTTCCTTATCCTTTGCACGTTGTAAATTTAACTCTGAAAAATTCTGTACTATCACGCGATCTCTTTCTTCCTGTTCTCTATCCTGTTCCCTTTATCTGATTTCTACTGCAATTAATCTATTATTGTGAGAATTCAGAATCGGTTGTACTTCCTCTCTGATTTCTTTCTTTAATTCATCTTTCATATCTTTGAAACATGTCCCTATTCGTGAATCTAACCTTGTTTCCATTGTTCCCATCTCAGTTCTAATTGTTCCTATCTGTGATCCCAGTGAGTCTAACCGTGTTTCCATTGTTCCCATACCAGTTTTAATTGTTCCTATCTCTGGTTTTAATTCAGATCGAAACTGCTCCATTGTTCCCATATCTGTTTTTAATTCAGATCGTAAATTTAATATTGCACTCATTAACTGCTCCATATTAACTTGTTCTAAATTCTTTTCGCCCCTAACATTTCCCGCGAAACCAGTTTCCTTTGTCATAGCTGTAAAGCTATCTGTGTTCGATACTATTCCAGAATCTTCTATCGTTAATCTCGGATTCTGTGAATTATCTGATTGCGAAAAATTTTGAAATGGTTCCGGACCATTTTCCCGACTTATTACATTGTTTTCCACCTCATTATCCACCATACTGTTTCCCTCTGTTGGCGAGTTCGCCATGTCAACAATTTCGTCATTCTCACTATTCATCATTTTTGCCTTTTTCATTGATCGCGTAATCATTTACAAAACATAAAAAAATTCGTCACTGTTCGAAAATCACACACAATGACTCCTTATCTCCAACAATACTATTTACACGAGATGTTTCCCTCAAACACGATTAACGAACAATTGAAATAATTGCACAAAATTGTCAAACGCGTATACAAGGCAATAAAAATTAAATTTTGAAAAATACCATTAGAAGAATGCCAATTACCAAATCTACACATGCAAAATAGACTACAATTACTAAACTACAAATTACTACAACAATACTACCGTCTATTATTTTCACAATCAGAAGAATTCCAAGGGACGATCCGAAGCAGCGGTCGCCACGTGCATGGGGGCTTAATTAAATACGATTGAAAATATTTTTAGTTTTTAGTAGCTGTTAGTCCGATTACGCTATTCTCGTAAACGGTTGGCCCTGACTAGAATTATTACGCAATCTGACTGCAACAAACAATGAAAGAAAATTTTCGTAAACACAGTTAATTAATTAAGTCCCCAGCAACTATAAAACCTACAAAACCAATAAGCACAAGAGTAACTCTTCTGTATGTGGGAGTGTGACTCAAAGTACACATCTGGCACGGTTCTTCTCCAACAAGAAAAGAATTTTTAAATACCAATTATACTGACGTGATAAAAGAAAATTAGAAAAACTATAATTACGCAAGAAAACCAGAATTCACTCTAATACAAGAACACAAGCCAGATGCTTTGTTGACTGAACCTGTAATGACGCATTATTTCAGACACACAAATAATAAAAGAACATTGTGGTTTTTACCTTCATATATATTGACGAAATGCACTCTGATCATTACAATAACATCTGCTATCTCTCCCATCAAATAACTGGATAAAACATGGAACAAACACTCCTTACTACAACATCTCGACAAGCCTTGCCCACTAGCACATCTCAAAACGAACTGTCTTCTACGAGCTCTGCCCACACACTGCCTTCTACGAGTTCTTAACAGGCACTGTGGAGGCGGCTTAATAATACTCTTTGGCGCAATCTCTGGCGCAGTGGCTCAGTGTGGCCACCTGTCAGTAACTCATAATCATACCAACAGTGTTCGTCGGTATTTTGCGTGATATTTTACAGTCCTCCGGGAGGTATATTGAATAACGAGTTACGTTAGCGTAATGGTGAAAGTGTATGGCTGCAAAGTGAAAGGTTCCGAATTCAAACCTTGATCCGTGCGTAAAATTTTCTTTATTTCAAAGCAATATCGAATTGTCTTACTTCATGAATTTTATTTTTTTAAATGTATTTTTTGAAATTTCTAGTGGCAACTAAAATCGACCATATGGAAAGTATACGCTATGGACTCTGCAAACTCTTCAAAATTTCATGCAATGGTTTACTATATATAATGCTCCACAATAACTGCGTTGAACATCGAAACAAAATTAAGTCATTTATGGGGGAAGGGAACAGTCAAGAGGATGCGCAAAAATCAAATTTTTGGGCCAAACAGTTTTTGCGAAATCGAATGATAAAGTGTGTCAAAGCAGGCGAAACACAACGTGTCTGCACAGGCGAGCAGTGCAATGATGACAAAATCGCGCACATCGTGGAATGCGGGGAGCACGTCTCTGTAGCAGCGAAAGGGTTAATGCGGCCGTGGTGGCTTTACTTCATAAACTGCGCGCTCCCCCCTAAACGTAAGTTTGCAAACTATACTATGGCGCTGCTTCTCTTGGCGCGTACAACTGGCAACGCAGCAATCTCCCGCGTCTGGGCGGGCATGCGCGAACCGCCGAGATAAAAGAATTGAACTATAGTACCCATCTGTCGTTGTTTCAGTGTACCTGCATGTGAACTTACAATCTGATCAGCTTATGTCTTCGTCTGATTAATTAGTCTATTATTTTAGCAAACTATTGTCAGTAAATAATGTGGAAATATCAAGTGGACCCTTCCGACTGGTGTAAAACTGTAAAGACGCTTTGCAGAGCCTCCCAGATGTTGCCAGCCGCAGGTCTGAGCGCCGTTCGTCGAGCAGCCAGCGCAGCGGCACCTGGCAGCCCGCGCTCAGTTTGTCGAGCAAGCTCGTGAGATTACGTTACGAGTCACAAGCCGCGCATTTTCGACGAGCTGCACTCGATGAGCAAAACATACAGAAAAAAATCTAAAGTAAACATTTTTGTGGTAATATTATATAGTGCATACTTATTTGTTGTTAATATGTGGGGTTGGGTTGGATTGTTTTCGGGAGACCAGACAGCGAGGTCATCGGCCTCATCGGATTAGGGAAGGACGGGGAAGGAAGTCGGCCGTGGCCTTTCAAAGGAACCATCCCGGCATTTGCCTGGAGCGATTTAGGGAAATCACGGAAAACCTAAATCAGGATGGCCGGACGTGGGATTGAACCGTCGTCCTACCGAATGCGAGTCCAGTGTGCTAGCCACTGCGCCACCTCGCTCGGTATATATGTGTCAAAGTACATAAATGCGTGGAAGTATATCAATAAATTGTCAAAATTTTACTGATATATTGAATTCGTTTCGTATATGCAACATGGCGGGCTGTAGGAGGGAAAGGAATGGAACCGTCGAAAAAACGCTCAGAAAAGGTGAATATGCTCCTCCTCGATAAAAGAGTTTGGCATATTCACGCTTTCCTGTGCTGAAGCAGAGTAGCAGACAAAGTGACAATCAGAGAAAAAGATAGTAGTGATGGCGATTGAGAGACAGTCGCAGTAAAAAAGAAGAGAGATGGATGGGGGTAGAAGCAGAGGGAGCAATAGTGAGAGACGATAGTGGAAATTGAAACCACAGGTGAGTGGGGACCGTACATAGGATTGGTGGATCTGACCCCTACCAGGTATAGATATAGGGGAGGATGCGTTTTGGATGGAAATTTCAAACACGTGGATACAATGGAACAAAATAAGTTGGACCCCCAGAATCTTCGAGCTACTAACAAGGGAACCTCCCCATCGCACCCCCCTCAGATTTAGTTATAAGTTGACACAGTGGATAGGCCTTGAAAAACTGAACACAGATCAATCGAGAAAACAGGAAGAAGTTGCGTGGAACTACGAAAAAATAAGCAAAATATACAAACTGAGTAGTCCATGTGTAACATATGCAACATCTAGGCTAACGTAAGCACAGGACCGTCGTGGTCCCGTGGTTAGCGGGAGCAGCTGCGGAGCGAAAGGTCCTTGGTTGAAGTCTTCCCTCCAGTGAAAAGTTAAATTTATTTATTTTTTTTCGAACCGGCAAATAGACTGATAATGTTATGAGGCGTATAGTGGTCGGGGATGTTAGTCAAAATTACGTATCTGTAAGTACATGGTCTTATTTTAATTTGTTGAATGCACTAGAGAGCTCCAATCAGTCTGGCTTTAGCTGTCGCAGCGGTCGCACGCTCCTCAAGTTTGCTCCGTGAACGTTCAGTGTTTACGCCACTGTTTTCGAGTTTCGTGCTCGTTTATTGGCGTTTTGCACGTGATTTAAGCGTTACCAATTGAGCATTTTGTCTTCGTCGTGTCATCTTTCTACGTAGTGCTGTTGGGATTTCGGCGTTGTCCGAGATTTCTTCGCTGCAGAACACCATGCCAACTCCGTGAGAAAAAAACACCGTGATTTTCACCTTCGACAAGTACACCCGTCGAGTACAGCCCTCTGCACTTGAAATACACGACTGGATTACCGAGGTAATTGGCCATCATTCTGAATCTGTTCATACCATGCAGCTAGACTCTGATGAATACTGCATTTTTGTAAAGTTTAACGATTCAGTGAGTGTAGACCGCTTTCTGGCAAAATTTGGTTATGAAACGGAATTTATACACCGTGATGGTACTAAAAGAACTGTAAAACTCCGGAATTCCGAGTCAGGAATGTTAGGGTTTTGAATATTCCCATAGAAGTAGACAACTCGAAAATAAAAGATGTCCTTTCAAAATATGGGGTTGTCAGGCAAATAGTCAACGAAAGGTGGGCCTCGCATTTCAAGCTGCAGTACTTTAACGGCATTCGCTCTGTGGAGATGGAAGTGAAGGCAAACATTCCCTCCCACATCTTTGTTGACGGGCACAAGGCGCATGTTATGTACTCAGGGCAAACCCATACACGTCATGTATGTAACGAGTCTGGTCACCTCCGTCAGGACTGCCCTCGCCGTGTTTTTGTGCTAACAAATAACCTTACGCAACGCCGGAAATTAACACTCAACGATTTGTTGCCAGCCAGTAATACAACAGAGCCGGCGGCTGTCGTGGATCCTGTTAGTACCTCTGAAAATGTTACACTTAATGTTAATTACTTTCCGTCTTTAAAACCTGCATTAACTGCTGAAATTCCGTCCCGTGACAGCGAGATTCCCACTAAAAAGCGTCCTCTAGAGGACACTGAAAAAAATGTTGATGAGGACTCTTCCTGTGAAACACCCGTTGCCAGGAGGCCGAAGCCCAGTCCTGAAGATCTGTTGGAGGTGGAAAAAGGAGATGGAATGCAGGTCGATGTGGCTCCCACTTCCGCACAAGGACTTATACCGCCACGAACAAATAGTGACGCAGCTGGTAGTGACCTTTCACGGAAATGTGGCCCTGAGCCTGAGGTCACGACTGAAATAACCGCATCAAGTGCACAGCCCATACAGTGCGAACACTACGAGGAAGTACCAAGTAAACAACCTGCTGACTCCGAAGCGCAACGCCGCGCCGAAGGAGGAAATAAACAAGCATCATCGCCTCGCCAGCAAGACAGCACAACAGACACCACGCCGGAACCAAATATTGATGACTCGCAAGCCACGGCCGTTGCCCCATTAAGCCACCGCCGGCGGCTGCGACCGACACCGGGTCTTGCTGTCACGCGTCATCAAGCGAAAGCCACACCAGAGAAGAAAGACATCAAGAAAAAGAATATTAAACATGAAGTCATCAGGGCCAACACTGACGAGGAGAAAGAGAATGGTCACAGTGACTTATAGCAATGCATTGTCGGGATTTCAGGATACTTTTCTTCTCAAGCTCTTTGTTTAAAAGCAGTGCAAATTTTTCTAGGAATTTAGTACATGTAATGGGCACACAGCTTGTAAAGATCGTGTCTTGTAGGGAAGCACGTTGATGCTATAATCATACCGATCCTCATCCCAAATAGCTTCTTATGGTATGTCTGTGATGCAAGCTTATAGCATTACTACTATTAACATTAATAAAATACAGTCACCCTTGAAATTGGCAGCACTAAAAGAATTCTTGTACCAGTCCGGGACACATATCACGTTGCTACAAGAGGTTACGATAACGGAATTTCGGATCCCAGGCTTTTTTGAAATTGTTAATGTTTCTACGGAAGCCAATATCGGTACAGCCATTCTTATAAGGGAAGGCATTCCGGTGTCTGAAATCGAACGACTAGAATCAGGGAGAGCCATAGGCATAAAAATTTTCGATGTGACAGTGCTTAACCTTTACGCCCCATCAGGAAATTCCCACAAATTGGATCGTGCGAAGTTTTTTCAAGATGAACTGATTTATTTATTGAGGAAAAATCCGCGTTCTCTTATACTTGGTGGAGATTTTAACTGTGTTTTAAACCTGAAAGATCAACAACCCAACTTCAACTACTCGCCACAGTTAAAAAAGTTAGTAAGTGATCTACACCTTAAGGATGTGTGGGAACTTCAGCACCCGACGTCAGTCGGGTTCACGTATATAACCAGCCACTCCCGCAGCAGACTAGATAGAATTTACGTGTCACCAAATTTGCAAAATTATTTATTAAACGTTGAAACTATTCCAGTGTATTTTAGCGATCACAGTACACTTCTAGCTTGCTTAAAATTAAGTGTACAGCCAACCCGACGATTCAGAGGCCAATGAAATTTAAATATCTCTGTTTTAACTGACGAAGAACTGGAACAGGAAATAAGAGTAGCGTGGACTATGTGCCTGCGCACAGTAGACAAGCACCCAACAGTCATTGACTGGTGGTCTAGGAGGGCTAAACCAAGGCTGCAGAAAGTTGTTATGCAGTATAGCGCAGCGAGGCACAGGGAGTTGAGGAATACAATGGAGTTTTATTATAAAGTTTTAAGAGACTTATATCAACAGGCCCATGATGACGTAATTCGTCTGAATGATATCAAAAAAATAAAAGCCAAGTTAGTAAGCATTAAACGGCAACAGATGGAGGGACTAAAAATTAAATCGAAAGCCACATCAGTCGTAGCAGATGAAACAGCTTCACTGTATCACTTGGTGCGGCATGCTAAAAACAGACGTCTAACTTTTATTGATGAAGTCCAGACGCATACTGGTACGAGGCTCACATGCCAGAAAGAAATACTGGACGAAGTCCACAGGTACTATGAAACCTTATATGCCCCTACCACAGTGGAAGATGCAGCTCTCGAGGACTTTCTCACTATTTTTGGTCCACAATTGTCGGGAACAGACAATGCTGACATCCTGTCACCTATTACTAAAGATGAAGTGCATGAGGCAGTGCGTAACTCACCTCTCAAAAAATCTCCGGGACTTGATGGCCTCCCTGTGGAGTTTTATGCCCGCTACTGGTCTATAATTGGGGACAAGATCACTTCCATGGCAAATGAGATCCTGAACGGAAAACCGGTCCCTGCAGAGTTTAAGGAAAGTAAAATAGTACTGATTCCTAAGAGTAAAGGCAAAACCAACTTAAACAATTTTCGGCCTCTTTCGCTACTAAATTCTGATTACAAAATAATTTCGCGTATTATCAACAAAAGACTCTCTGCCTTTTCCAACAAAATATTGAGTCATCATCAATCTTGTTCTCCGACCAGAACGATATTCGAAAGTCTATCTGCATACAGAGACGTCATTGCAATTACCTCAGTGACAAGTATAAAATGTGCGTTAATCTTTATAGATTTTAACAAAGCTTTTGACCGCGTTAGTCATAGATACCTCTTTGCGACGCTGTGAAGAATGGCTTTCCACCCCCAGATTGTGAACATGCTAAGGAATATTGCAACAGGTATAAATGCGAAAATAGCAATCAATGGCCAAACATCTAAACCCATACAGATAAGGCGAGGGGTTCCACAAGGCAGTCCCTTATCTATGTTTTTATTTTCTGTATCTTTAGAGCCCTTCCTCCGCACTGTCCACGCAAGATTAACAGGCATAACATTGAGTGGTGATAAAACTGTCATACGAGCTTATGCTGATGACGTGGGCGTTGTAATAAGAAATAAGGAGGAGACAGTTACACTGGAAAGAGAAATCCAATGGTATTGTCTAGCGTCGGGAGCGACAGCAAATGAAAACAAAAGTAAAATATTGAATCTACGGGGCCTAGATCACCTTCGACTGGCATGGGAAAAACAAGACAACAAACATAAAACTTTGGGAATAACCTTAATGGCATGTCCGATGAGGATGGCTGCTTTTAACTGGACGGAAACTAGGAGGAAAGTTCATGGTGCTGTAATGGAGAACATCCATCGAACTATGGACCTGGTGCAAAAAGTCAGATTCATCAACTCCCGCGTTTTGTCTAAAGCGTATTTCACTGCGCAGGTATTTCCAATCCCTAAACTAGTAGCGAAAGGGATCATGTCCACTGTTTCCAATTATTTATGGCGAGGAGACATATTCAGGGTTGGTGCGACTACCGTTATACTGGATGTCAGAAACGGGGGCCTCGGTTTGGTGGATATTCGCAATAAAGCGTCTGCTCTGTTCCTCAAACGGACTTTCCATATACTCAGAGAACTTCCACAATGTATAACCGCAAAGCTCTTTGAGGCTGTGACACCCCATAGCCTGCAAGCACCGATTGATGTGCGAAGGATTGATGCCCGTCTGTAGTAAGTGAGGAACTTTTTCCTCGAAGCAAGTTATCTTAGTGACGAAATGAGAAGCAACACACGTATCACAGCGCGCGACATCATACTTGAAAGGAAGTTGAATGAGGGTAGAAACAAAATTGAAACGAAATTCCCAAATTGTGACTGGAAAGCTGTATGGTGGAACATCAACTATGCCGGGCTATCTACAGACGCTATTTGTTGTGTCGGTATCTGGGCCGACACCGTGAAGTTGAGATGGCTGAAAAGGCAAGCTAGACTAACGCAGACGGGCGTGAAGTACTGGAACAGGATACGTAATTAATGTTAGGAAGAAAAGCACGGAGCAGGTTTAATACTTAACTTTACTCATTGAGGTACATCGATCTTGACGATACACAGGAGACTTTAAGTACAATCACTGTATGGCTAATGGCGCCTTGCTAGTTCGTAGCCATTAACTTAGCTGATGGCTATTCTGTCTCTCGGCTAATGAGAGAGAAAGGCTTCGTACATCTGGTCGGTAGCTAGGTTCTCGTACAACTGGGGCGAGTGCTCTCTCGTATCACGAGACCTGCCTTGGTGGTGGCGCTAGGTCTGCGATTACACAGTGGCGACACGCGGGTCCGACATGTACTAAATGGACCGCGGCCGATTTAAGCTACCACCTAGCAAGTGTGGTGTCTGGTGGTGACACCACATTCCTCCCCCGCAAATCGGCGAACGGTCGTGTGATAAGGCTTCCGCCCGCCGTGGGGAGGACCACATGTTGACGTATGTGATGAGGTGGGGAGCCTAACAACAGGCGAGGCTGTGCCACCCGCACCCGGCCATTCGGTCCGAGGGGAGCTAGGAAACGCCTGAAAAACTAGTCCAGGGTGCACGTCAACATGCGGTGTATGCGCCCGTAAAGAGACAGGAGGGACCGAAGGATCAACCTCCATTGCGTCGGGGTAGCCGACGCGCGATGACGTCATGTGGTCCGGAGCGGGCGGGAGTTCCATGGCGGAGGACAGCTGGTCACGGGAAGCGATCGGCGGCGCGTGACCCTGGGAGGCGCTTGGCGGCTGCAACGAAGCGTCGAATGCGGGCGGCGCCGGCGGGAGAACAAGCGGCGGCGGCGGCGGCTGCTGCTGCTGCGGCGGCGGCGGCGCGTCGCCATGGGGCAAAATGGATGGCAACGTCGGTAACACCTGGGGATGAGGCGAGCCAGTAGATGGGTCCCCAGGGCGCTGACCGGACGGCACCGTCGCTGAAAGCAGACGGGGAGCGGCAGAACCCGAGCGACGACAGAGGCGCAGCTGATTGAGATGCCGACGCACCTCACCAGAGGCCCCCAAAACCAAATACATCGCGCGGCCGAGGCAGCGAAGAATGCGCCCTGCGAGCCAACGCCGTGAACCTCGATAGTTGCGATAAAATACAACGTCGCCTAGAGCAAAAGCAGGAGTCTGCCGCTGCACAGGAACCTGATGCGGCGGATGCAGCAAAGACATCAAGGTGCGATGAGGACGACCGTGGAGCAACTCAGCCGGCGAGCGACCATCTCGGGGCTGAGAGCGATACGAAGACAAAAAGAGCAACAATGCGTCCTCCCGAGAATGCGACTCTTTCAATTTCAACATCTGTGACTTGAAAGTCCGGACCAATCGTTCAGCGGCACCGTTGGACTGAGGCGAAAACGGCGCGGATGTCAGATGTTGAATACCATTGGCCTGGCAGAATGACTGAAATTCTGCGGACATGAATTGTGGGCCATTGTCGGAAACAATAGTCTGCGGAAGACCTTCAATGCAAAAGATAGCAGACAACGCTTGGATGGTGGCGGAGGACGTCGTGGAAGACATCCGGACAACAAAAGGAAAATTACTGAAGGCGTCGACCAGAACCAACCATCGAGCATCCCAGAATGGACCAGCAAAATCAATGTGCAAGCGTTGCCAAGGGGAAGTGGCTTTTGGCCACGCAAAGACTTTCCGCGGCGGTGCGGACTGTTGTTCGGCACACGCCGGGCACGAAGAACACATATTCGTAATCGCAGCATCGATTCCGAACCAAGTACAGTGCTGACGAGCAAGTTGTTTCTTTCGCACTATACCCCAATGTCCTTGGTGAAGAAGCCGTAAAACAGAGGACTGTAACGAACGTGGGACCACGACTCTGGACTGATCATTATCAGAACGCAACAACAAAACACCACGTCGAACAAAAAGTCTCTCCTTGTGAGCAAAAAATCGGCGAACCAACGGATCCTCGATCCGAGACTTTGACAAAGGCCATTGCGTAGCAACAAAACGTAAAACAGTAGCAAGGACAGGGTCAGCAGCTGTGGCTGTAGCGACACGACGAAAATCAATCGGAAACGATTCGACCACTTCATCGGTTTCCGAATCAATGAACATGCAAGCAAGTTCGGAAGAATCGAATGCTTTATCCTCAGCAACAGGCAAACGGGACAACGCATCGGCGTTTCCGTGCTTAGCAGTGGACCGATACAAGATATCGTAGCGGTACTGCGAGAGGAAAATAGACCAGCGAATGAATTTCTGCGCTGTACGTGGAGGTACAGGCTTGGTCGGATGAAAAAGCGATGTCAAAGGTTTGTGGTCTGTGATGATGGTAAAGTGACGACCATACAAGAAATCATGGAACTTAGTAACACCGAACACGAGAGCCAAAGCTTCTTTCTCTATCTGGGAATAATTTCTTTGCACAGACGAGAGCAATTTGGACGCAAAGGCAATAGGGCGATCATTGGAGCCAACTTTGTGCGCAAGCACAGCACCGATCCCGAAATCCGATGCATCTACCATCAACAAAAGGGGTTTCTGGGGATCGAATGGCGTAAGGCAAGTATGAGAAAGCAACGCCGATTTCAACTGGCGAAAGGCGCGTTCGCATTCCTTCGTCCAGAGAAACGGAACACCTGTACGGCGTAAGCGATGAAGCGGAGCTGAAATGAAAGAGGCATTGCGCACATTCACACACACCGTGTGATTCTACATTGTGCAATGTTCTTGCGACCTCCTGACGCAATGCGTGGGGAACATTGCGCGCTCTGAAAAATTTCGGTTGCGCGTTTCCTTCCAGTTCCAAATGTGCTTCATAGTTTTTAGCGCAACCATAGCCCGGTGCAAAAATATCTGCAAATTCGTCACATAAGCGAGAAACACTGTCTGTAGGCACAGTCTGATTCACTGATAGGACCTGATTTACAATAGACATGTTAAACAACTGAAATAAATCTAGACCAAACAAGTTCACTGCAGAAGAAGAACGAAGAACGTAAAATGACACAAGTTTTGTTTGTCCCTTGTATGTTGCAAGAAGGCTGCACTGTCCTAACACAGGAATTGTCTGTCCTGAATATGTGGTTAGCTTAACATTTGCGGAACGCAACGGAGGTTTGCCCAGTTGTTTGTACGTGTCGTGATTGAGCAATGAAACTGCAGCTCCGGTATCGAGCTGGAATGGTATCACTTTGCCTTCAAAGTCTAAGTCCACAAAAAGTTTATTGTCCTGCTGACGACAAGAGCGACTGTTTTGTGCAATTGGAACAGACACTGGTACAGAATCACTTGCTAATGGACGTGATTTCCGGCGACGTCGACGCACAGTTTTTGTGGGACGAACACAGTCACTGTTAGAGAAAGTGTCACTGGACGAAGCGGAATTAACGACATGAATGTCCATAGGCGAAGGTCCACGAGCCTGAGTGTCCTTGGTTCGATTCCGGCGCGAAGCAAAGGGCCTGGAATGATTGTGATTGTCTGATCTGAGCTTTTTCTGGCAAACACTTTGAACATGTCCTTTCTTATTGCAGAAAAAGCAAATAGCTTGGCGTGACGGGCAATGTTCACGCGAATGTCTAGTAGCACACCGCGGGCACGATTTCACTACATTCGTGGGCTGGCGCGGCACACGTGGCTTAGCGCGCGGCGGCAGCTGTGCGGACGTGCGCGAGGCCCGGTTACCGGGCCGCGCAGCGCGTCCAGCGGGCCGGTTAATGTTACACACGGCTGGCGAAGTTTCAAAAGATGCCTGAGCACAGTCAAGTGTGTCCTGTCTATCCAATATGTCTATCACTTGTTGAAGGGAGGGATTAACTAGTTTCAAAATTTGCTCCCGTATACGAACATCAGAAACGTTCTGTGCAATTGCATCACGCACCATTGTATCTGAATAAGAAAGACTACAGTCACATTCAAAGGCACAGTCCCTAGTAAGTCCTTGCAATGTTGCTACCCACTCCCTATTAGTTTGACCGGCCGTACGTTTTGTACGAAAGAACGTATACCGTTTTGCAACCACATTAACTGTTTCTTTGAAATAGGCATCTAATGCAGACAAAATTTCCTCGTAGGACAGAGTTGCTACGTCGCGTCGGGGAAACAATTTCACTATCACACGGTATGTGGACACACCAACACAAGAAAGCAAAAACGGCTGCCGCTCTTTACCTTGAATTCTGTAGGCTGCTAGATGAAAGTTGAACTGGCGAGACCACTCGTGCCAGGTCTCATCGGCTGCCACGTATGGTCGAAAGGGAGGTGCAACAGCGTTTAGTGGCAGCGGTAGCGAAGAAGCGGCGGCGGCCGCATCGGTTTGAATGGTACGTTGACCCTGGACGAGCTGTCCAAGGGCATCCAGTAACGCCTGCGTCTGCTGATTCTGCAAGCGATAAAATTCGGACAGTACATCTGGAGAATGCGGCGAAGCCATGACACAATTAAATGTAAGCAATCAGAAAGAACTCTTTTCCCTCGTCGCCAATGTTGTGTCGGTATCTGGGCCGACACCGTGAAGTTGAGTTGGCTGAAAAGGCAAGCTAGACTAACGCAGACGGGCGTGAAGTACTGGAACAGGATACGTAATTAATGTTAGGAAGAAAAGCACGGAGCAGGTTTAATACTTAACTTTACTCATTGAGGTACATCGATCTTGACGATACACAGGAGACTTTAAGTACAATCACTGTATGGCTAATGGCGCCTTGCTAGTTCGTAGCCATTAACTTAGCTGATGGCTATTCTGTCTCTCGGCTAATGAGAGAGAAAGGCTTCGTACATCTGGTCGGTAGCTAGGTTCTCGTACAACTGGGGCGAGTGCTCTCTCGTATCACGAGACCTGCCTTGGTGGTGGCGCTAGGTCTGCGATTACACAGTGGCGACACGCGGGTCCGACATGTACTAAATGGACCGCGGCCGATTTAAGCTACCACCTAGCAAGTGTGGTGTCTGGCGGTGACACCACACTATTTCCGCATGGTACAAAACAGTTAATAATGTCATCAGCACCAACGAGAGACTATATGGGATCGGTTTAAACCAGACACACCTTTGTGGGAAATGCAATCTGGTGGATACACTCAGCCACAGATTCACCTGTGGTGGCAATGTGCATAACTGCAATTGGATCAGGCAACAAATCGCCTTTCTCACCAGATCCTCTACGGAATATATAACGCCATCGCTCCTCCTGAGACCAGACATGACATACTTTCCGAAATTAAAAACCAACGCCATTAGCTGGTTACTGGGAAAATATGTCAGTTATGTCATCCACACACTTGGGTCGGACAACGAGATAGACTTCCACCTTTACATGAAGTGTGAATATGCAAAAATCAGGACGTATCGCAACCACAAGAAGCACTACGGCAACATGCTGAAGATCATTTTTGAACGAATGGGTGTTGGTTAAATAAGTGGAGCCACTACAACACCTTGAACGAGAACGAACAGAAGAAAATTAAGTCACTTGGTTTCTTATTATTATTTACTATTACCTTGCTTACGGAACATATATTTTTTTTTCAAAACTTTTTGTTCAAAATTACTCGTTTTCGACTTCCAAAGTATCTGTGTGATTCGAGAAGAATTGATAAGTTTTTTTTTATCAGTGTTCAGTTTCTACTCAGAGAAGAGTTTTCTTTGTCTTTCTTACATCGGAGAATGGAAATATTGTGTTGATTTCTGCACACTTAGTGCTATGACCCAACAGGGAACATGAAAAAGGGGTGGGAGGGGTTTGGACCTCGACGCACTGGCAGTGCCGTGAACAGACCCCACTGCTAGTGCGGCGTGTACCACGCCCTGACCATCCTAAAAATACAACAACAAAAAATAATAAATAAATAAAAAATAAAAAATAAAAAGAAAATAAAAGTGGTTAGTAAAAATTGGATTGCTGGAGAAAAGGATGGATAAAAAAGTGGATAGAGAAAAAAAACAAAAAAGTGGTAAAAAAAGTGAAAAGTTTAATTTTTTATTTTCAGTTTATGTGACAAACTCTTATGTTTTCATCACTTTTTGGGAGTGATTATCACATCCACATGAAAACCGAAATCGGGTAAGGTAAAAGAATCTTTTTACCCATTCGCCAAGTGTACAAGTTAGGTGGGTCGACAACATATTCCTGTCATGTGACGCTCATGCCGTCACCTCTGTCGTATAGAATATATCAGACGCGTTTTCCTGTGGAGGAATCGGTTAACCTATGACCTTGCGATCAAATGTTTTCGGTTCCCATTGGAGAGGCACGTCCTTTCCTCTACTAATCGCACGGTTTACCGGTGCGGTCGCAAAACACAGACACTAAACTTATTACAGTGAACAGAGACGTCAATGAACGAACGGACAGATCATAACTTTGCGAAAATAAAGAAATTAAACATTTCATTGGAGGGAAGACTTGATCCAAGGACCTCTCGCTCCGCAGCTACTCACGCTAACCACGGGACCACGGCACTCCTGAGCTCGCGTTAGCCTAGATGTTGCTTATCTTACAAATGGACTACTCAGTTTGTATATGTTGCTTATTTTTTCGTAGTTCCACACAACTTTTTCCTGTTTTCTCGATTGATCTGTGTTCAGTTTTTCAAGGCCCATCCAGTGTGCCAACTTATATCTAAATCTGAGGGGGGTGCGATGGGGAGGTTCCCTTGTGAGATACGGTGCAGACAGTGGTGACGAGAAAGAAAGACAAAAGGTGCGAGTGTATGGGAAAAAGGAGAGAGCAGTATTGGGATATACCATAAAACAGTGGGAGAGGGAGATACTGAATATGAAGGCTTAACTACAAAGAGAGAGTGGGTGAAAGATTTTGGAATGTTCTTTGCTAAAAGAGCGCGAGTATCTTTTCAGGCCACAAATTTTGATGAGAATAGCAGAATGAGGATAGAGGCAGCTGGTTTCCCGCTTTCCTGCCACTTTTAAAGAAGAACATATTCTCCTTTTTCGTGCTCCGACAGGAGCTCCTCCAGCTCAGAATATTTCAATGTAGCGTTTGGTAATCAGGTCATTAGCTCAAGGACATCTTTCCTCTGTGAAATAATAAATGTTTCTTCCATTATCTATAAGCGGCAAATGACGAAAAATTATTGTAGAATTTTCATTTCTTCAATTAAAATATTTTTGATTCACAGACACTACAATTTTTTTTTTATTTCCAGTCAGCTACACTATTTTGAAATCACTTGTTTGACTAAACAAGATGACTATTTTTTTCTTAATACGTACTGAAAGACTAAAAACTGTTAAGATGATTTACTCAGCAGCTGACTTGGAGGAAAATAAATTACTGTGACGATTGGAGAGAGCACTGAACACTGTTTGACGATTTTCTTGGTTAAATATAATGCTTTTCTTATTCTTGTGAACTACTTGTTCTCACGGCCCTGTTGGAAATCACACGACGGCAAAGAGGTAGACGTGACTCTGTTCTAATTCTGGCTAAACGCTCTCCACTCAAGGTGCTGTGAGATGTTTTAGTGAGAGTAGTGGAACTAAAATGTACTACCACTTAGTATCACGGCTGTACCAAAATCTTTTAAACTATGTCCTAGTGCTACTGGATTTCTGTACCAACAGCAATACAGAGATCACTAAATTCAGTGTTGGTAAGTAACGTTACCCCAGGACTTCAGTACATTACTTACTTGGTCGTTTCGACGAAATACCGGCCAACACCTATGTTCTTGTGTTATATTGCATATGGCAAGTGGTTTTGTGCAAAAGAGAAAAAATTTAATTTTTTAAAATCTCTCCATTACTGGTTCGCAATGCCACGTAAGGTCATCGTTTTCTCGTGTATATATGTGAGATATTCGGTACTTAGCAGAGCTCACAAGTAACTTTACACTAGCTTAGTGTTTTATCCTATTTTAGGGTTGTCATTTTTATAGTTAAATATTATTTCTTGTTTCTGTTTATTTGGGGAATCTAACTGATGTAACTGGCTATTTGACGTTTTGTTTCTGCTGTCGTTTTACCTTGGTCCACCAACAGAAACAGGTGTCACTAGCATGACACACGAAAGTCCTATCCACTTTCAGCTTCTTTAAAAAAATACTTTGAGAAACCTCCTATAACGATTAGGAGGAAAATCCGGAACAATTTTCTAATTATCCCTATCCATGAATGAAACGGACCTGATAAGACAGGAAATGGTATTACTGACTTAGGAAAATTAAATCGATGTTTTAATTTTGGCTTTCGTCAAACATACAGAGCTGTGCAACATGACAGAACGTACAGCTCCTACGTCTAGGCTCAAAATGGCTCTGAGCGCTATGGGACTTAACATCTGTGGTCATCAGTCCCCTAGAACTTAGAACTACTTAAACCTAACTATCCTAAGGACATCACACACATCAATGCCCGAGGCAGGATTCGAACCTGCGACCGTAGCAGTCGCGCGGTTCCGGACTGAGCGCCTTAACCGCGAGACCACCGCGGCCGGCTCCTACGTCTAGCTTCCACGTCACTATCACACACTGCGTGTGTGGACGATCGCTTGAAAAGCCGCCCGTAACGCGTATCACACCTCCAACTGTTTGCCTTTAAGATTCCCCTGTGCTGAGGTCAAGCCAATGTCTCGTGGTTGTCTAAATACTTCCAGCAATAATTTTCTAGTGAAGTGAGTCAACACATATAAGGACCTACGGCAGTCTGTTGTTTATGCTATAAGTGACGAACATCTTTACAGGATTCGAGGTGAGTGGAAAAGAGCTTTGCGTTATGTAGCTACGTATCCAGCTGCAACGCCCAAGTGAACAGCTACGGAACAACTAACAACCCTGTCACGTGTTGGACAGTAAAATTGAGTGGCTAGAGTCTATTTTATGTTCTTTCAGGGGCTCTCTTCGTGCACGAACTGCGGCATAGTCTTTCCACCTAAGTTTATGATGACGTGATCATTGCGATCTGACACACTATGTCCGTGATTAGATTATCACTGGCGATCACTTACTCTGTAAGCTCCAAATGGAAAGTGCATTGCACGGTCATTTGAGTTCTGCGGCCTGTGCACACATCACCAGTGTACAAGGCTGACTCGCTTTGTTAATTTGGCCTGCCGGTGTGGCCTTGCGGTTCTAAGCGATTCAGTCTGGAACCGCGTGACCGCTACGGTCGCGAGTTCGAATCCTGCCTCGGGCACGGATGTGTGTGATGTCCTTAGGTTAGTTAGGTTTAAGTAGTTCTACTAATTAGTTCTACGTTCTAGGCGACTGATGACCTCAGAAGTTAAGTCGCATAGTGCTCAGAACCATTTTTCTTTGTTAATTTGTGTTGTTTCCAATCAGTCATACGGTCACCTGAAGTTTATACACTTGCAGAAACGGCAGGTATTTGCGAGTATGAGGAGCATTGTTTCAAAACGTATTAAATGCAACCGAGATCAAAATACATTTTTATGCTTTTTCATGCTGTTGAGGCAGATCGGGTCAGTTCGTATTCTTTCCCATAGTAATTAGTGCTGAAAATGTGGACCAGATCAAATCCTATTACGTACACCGCAGCCTACGGTTAAAACAGTATTACGCTCAGGACATATTTACGAGCCTGCGCGATTACTCTGATTTGCTGGAAATCTTGATCTTTGTCGTTTACATTACTGTGCTCTATCGATCACCATGGAAGGCTATTTACCCATGGGAGAGTAATCGAAAGGAAGTAACGAAGGAAGCTCTGTAAATGATAACATCTGAAGTACCTTACAAATGATCATTTTCAATGAAATTTGTAATGTCAGTGCTTTGGAGTGACATTTGTATGAGAAAGATTGCATAAATGCATGTTTTTATACGTTGATTGAGCTTTACTGTCTGCATTTATGACGTAAGAAGGAGTATTTCGCTTTAGGTACTTGAAGCGTGATCCACATTTAAGTAATTTTGAGCCGACTTGTACCTAGAAAGAAGGTAAATTCAAGAGTGGAAGCATCCTAGTATTGTATCTGGTGAAAGCAAAAATTAAATCTTACATTATACCGACCAAAGGCGAACAAGATCGCAGACTCAGTTATACAATGAAAGCTACATCTTCGAAACCACGGAGAACTGGAAAGCATTACGGAGAAGAGGGCAGTCGAAATTCCATTGTTGTGTCGTATGAGGTAGTTATAGTGTTGTTTATAACACTGTTAGTAAAGCGTTAAATTGTTATGCTGTTTTTTAGACGTCATTATCATTCTTCAGTAAATAGGTGAGTAATTCATTGTTGTAGAACAATACGAGTCAGTCATCTGATCCTTTTCTTGCACAAGGAAGACCGTCACGCATCGATCAACCGTCAACAACGTGTCAATAACTATATTGTCTTACGTGACGGCCTGTGTCCAACAATGGAATCAATAAAAAAAATTGAACGTTTAAACTATATTATGCGAAAGTACGATTGGATCAAAACGCATTTGGTTCAATGAATTGGTTCAAACCACATGAAGTGCAGTTTGAAAATTAAAATGGCACACTCGTACATTGCCAAATGATTCCAGTTTTGGACTCTAATCTAAATAAATAGGCCCTCCCGTCGAGAAATCTGAGGTATTTCATTTGCTTAGGACGCTTAAGTTTTTTCTATTTCCTGTAAAATTATGATCTGTGCACTTAATATGATATGAAACGATACTCCTCATATGAGCAGACTTTCAGAGAGTAAACACGTTTTTAGGTGTCAGAAACTTTTAAAATCCTATGTATTAGACTCTAGCTTCTTTTACCATAGTATTGGGTCGCTTTAATTTGTTATTTTGTCGCCCTGGCACCTTTGGACTAAAATACACTCGCTCATGGAACGATTCAGTATAATAATGATTTAATAGCTTCTAAGTATTAAAATTATCAATACTGAAATATCTCCGGAAGACATATGAATATTCATTTTGGTGAATTACTCGTTACATCGCTTAAGTTAGAATGAATTACTTCAGGATCGAATTAGCAATGGGTCGTTTACGTGTGTAAGAGGAACAGAGTCCTTTGTCATGTTGAGTATTCATCGAGCAGTCGCTGCTGAAAAGGAACGACTGGAAGTTGAGAACGGTGAAACTCACGCACTGTTCCACCATTAACAGTCCCAGCCTAAGCTGGAATCAAGGAAATATTCCCCCTCTGTAAGGCAAGATTTTCATTGTGGAAATGTAAACTTCAAGAGTGCATAGAGCAGTATGAAGTTCTTCTGGCTGATTACAAAGAGGACTGGTTTCAATGGGGCTTAGCCACAGCTTAGCTCTTTGGGATTTACACCAGGAGACAGCCATTGCGAGTATGGACAAGAACAAACAGTCAGCCATAGATGTAAATGCCCTCTCTGTCCTTCTTATGCTCAGAATAGTATTTACTGCTTGCCAATGACGATGCTCTAGTGTTCTTCAGTTTGGAGAAATGTTATTTTCTTGTAGATTTGGCCAAGATCTATGTCTTCTTACTTTATTGTTTCGTAATCTACGCACACATAAATGTGATTTTTGTGTAATCATAAATATATATTTAACTGAATTTGCCACGGTACAGAATGTCACATTGTGCTCAGGGAAAATTTCGGAACATTATCAGTTTAGACACAATCATAATATGTAGCGTCTGTCATTACAGGATACCGATGGTGTATTGTCAAGCGTTATTTACTATGCAGTATCTCAATTAAAAGAGAAACAGGTTCAGTCTAGATTTGGTACTACATACTGAGTAAGTGATGCAAGTATTTGTTACTTATAATTTCTAACGAACAATATGTACTGTATGAGTATGTTAAAACTTTTATGCCACATTTTATCAAGACCAGTAGGTGAGGTTTTAAGTGATCTAGCGTACAGCCTTCATACTTCACTTATAAATTAGAACTATCCCTTTTTAGGACATATTACTTAGAACACAGCAATGTAAAGTATCAAAGTATTATGAACCAAAGTGAATATATTTCTGAGATGCTACAGAACTCATTTTGACACCATATTTTGAATCTGTAACTGTGAAATGATTCTAGCAGTCACTGTCAGTCTTCACATTTCTGTATCATTGATTAGTTGTTGATAATGTGAGATGAAATGTAACTCAATACTAAATACTGTGCCAGATTATGAGCATAATACATGTAAATATAAATATTTCAACATCTATATGGGAATGTGAATTAGTTTCATATTCTATACTCATTCATTACCAGTGACTGTCATAATTTGTTTTGAGTGTCTGCTATACATTTCCTGTTATCACTACTGTCATAGGGTATATGTTACACCCAAAAGAGAAAAAACAGCTTTGTACAGATTCAGAGATATGCATTCTTATAGTCTTGTACGTAACTCCATTTTACAGCAGTCTTCATTTATAGATATGGTATATTCTTTCTGAGGCACTTTATAACTTAAGTGTTGAACTTTTTGAAGTAGGCATAGTATGCAGCAACCAATAACGCAACAGTGATGGAATAACACAAAGTGTCTCTAATTATTTTTGTTAAATAATTAATGGCTATGTTTTAAAATTAAATGAATTATTTTTCTTTCCTGCTTTATCAACAGTCTTAAAATTAGTCATTATCCTCATTAATGTTTTCAGAGTAAGGTATAACTGATATTACTGAATATTGACTTTCAGTCTGTGTTAATTTTTTGTAGTAGCTCATTTACTACTTAATAAATTGTATATTAGGTATTATTCAGTTTTTTCACAGTTTTGTTGTGGTATACCATTGGTTCACATTTTACACTGCCTGAATAGAGCGAAATCAGTATTGGTAAACAATGAATACTATCCATTGTGCAACTATAACACATTTATACATATAATACAACCAGTATTGACGTTTCCATTTATCTAATACAATGTATCATTAGTTCACTCAATACTGCTATTACTGTTATTTGTCAATAAATTAAAATAATAGCTAGAGAATCTCACACCATGTTGCAACTACATCTACCATAATGACTAAAGTGAAGATATTGAATGTTTGGTAACTAATTACGAGCAGCAAGGGAAACATCTGAAGAGCAAGAAAGGTACCTGGCTGTTCAGCATAATGTCTTTATTTGGTTTGGAAGAGTTCCATAGAAAGAAACAGTACAAGGAACTGTCTGAGACTGTTACACATATGTGTACATCTAATGCAAATCCTAGTAACTTTTCGAAACTGCATGGTTTCCTTTTTTGTGGTAGTTTTGGTGATGGTGGTTTTAGTTTTGGGTGGTGGTGCTTTAGGTGGTATCGGTTTTTCTTTTGGTTTTAGTGATAGTGGTGGTGGTGGTGGTAGTGGTGGTGGCGGTGCTGGTTTTAGTGGTCTTAGTGGTTTACTTACAGGTTGCACATCATATAAGCCAGAGGGGGCGGGAAAGTAAATTTTGGGATGTTACTTCCAGAATTCGCATATGTTAGTCTTCCAAGATGTTTCCCTTTGTACTCTTCTCCTTTCGCAGGAAGTGATTTATGCCCTCATTTTATGATCCATCGTAAGGGCAGGTATTTCCAGAATATGGACTTCCTGGTGGACTCTCCTCTAGTGGGCTTAGTGGGTTACGTACGGGGTTCACGTTATATGAGCCAAAGGGAGGTGAGAGCGTAAATTTTGGCTGTTTTTCTCCTTTCCCAGAAGATGATTTGTGCCCTTTACTACATGACGCATTGAAACGGCAGCTATTTTCAGAATTTGGACCTCCTGGTGGAGTACCCTTTTGAGCTTGTGAACCATAAGGAGATGGAAATGGATGTTTCCCTGTCTGTTTTCCTCTTTTCTCAGAAGGCGATATACGCCCTTTATTATGTGATCAATCAGATGGGTGCTTATTTCCAAAAGTTGAACCCCCTGGTCCGTGGGGATGATGACTTTCATATTCAGCTACTTTTAATTTACACAATACTGCAATTATAAATGTTGTGTTGAAAGTGATTTATGAACTAACAGTTTTTGTGAAAATATTAAACAGATACATAATCTGTCACATTTTCACTGCAAAGTATGAACCAACTGCTTGAGCTAAAAATATTAGGTGCCTTACAGCTTATTAAAGGCAACAAAGGTAGTATCTAGAGTGTAAACAAGCAAAATAGCCTTAGGACCCTGTGTTCCATAGATTTGTAACAGTCCAATACTAATATACAATACCATGGTCCTTCCTTTTTGGTGGCTGTGTCGGTTTTGATTTTGCTTTTGGCTTTGATAGTGGGGATTTTAGTTACGGTTTTGGTAGCGGTTGTTTTGGTTTTGGTATACTTATGCTTTCGATGGTGAAGGTGTTGGTGATAGTGGGGCAGGAGGAGGAGGAGGTCATGGTGATTTTTGTACTTCTTGCAGTTAGCTTAGATTGCAGGCTATATTTCATATGAACCGAAAGGTTTTCCGAAATTTAGTTCTCGAAAGTTATTTCCAGTAGACAGCTTTTGCGATCCCTTATGTTTTTGATCCCCTTGTGGCTTTCTCTTTTGATTATGTGATTCATTGAGAAGCGGCAAAGGATGTTTTACTGTTTGTTTTCCTCCTTTCCAAGGAAGTGATTTACGCCCTTTCTTTGGCTGTTTTTCTCCTCTCCCAGTAGGTGATTTTTGCCCTTTATTATTTGATCCATTGCAACGGCTGCTATTTCCACAATTTGGACCTCCTGGTGGAGTCCCCTTTTGAGATAGTGAACCATGAGGAGGTGGAAATGGATGTATTCGATGGTTTTTTCTCTGCTCTCCTTGATTCCCAGGAGGCAATATTTGTCTGTGATTATGTGATCCCTCAGAAGGGTTCATATTTATAGAATTTTGAACTCCTGTTGGAGTTTTCTCTATTGGTCTTAGAGGTTTATTTACTGGTTTCAGATTGTAAGAACCAAAGGGAGGTGGGAACGTAAATTTTGGGAAGTTATTTCCAGAATTCGCGTTTGTTAGTCTGTCAGGATCTTTCTCTTTGTGTTTTCCTCCTTTTCCAGGAGGTGGTAGATGGCTTTGATTATATGATCCATCGGAAGGGCAGTTGTTTCCAGAATATGGACCTGCTGATAGAGTCTCCTCTAACTGTTTTACTGTGTTATGTACAGGCTTCTTACTATAAGAGCCAAAGGGAACGGGGAACGCCAATTTTGGCTGTTTTCCACCTTCCCCAGGAGGTGATTTCTGCACTTTATTATTTGATCCATTAATACGGCAGCTATTTCCAGAAACTGGAATTCCTGATGGAGCCCCCTTTTGAGATTGTGAAACATGAGGAGGTGGAAATGGATGTATTCGATGTTTTTCTGTCTGTTCTCCTTGTTTCCCAGGATGCGAACTTTGCCCTTGATTATGTGAACCATCAAGAGGGCGCTTGTTTCCTGATTCTGGACCTCCTGGTTTCTGGCGATGATCACTTTGATATTTTGGAGGTCTGTTGGTAATTGGAAAGAGATCGGATAACTTACACAAGACCCAATTCTTAGTGTCCCAAACAAACACAATCTGTTCCTTATTTTCAGAACCTAGTGGTTTATTATTAACCTGGGCTGGTGCAGTCGCAATCCATTGATTATTTATGTTAACAATTTGAACCCATTTATTTTCTATCCATACATACGTAGGTGACGAATTTGGTTGATATTGGAGTAACTTTTGAGGGGGATGGAACGAGTTAACTTTGCCATCCCATAATATATCAACTGAAGTTAGGAGTAGCCATACATCATCGACAAAGACGTACAGTGGCTGGGGTCTTTTCTGAGTGTGTGAGGGTGGGTTTGGTGGTCGTCTAGGGGTGATTACATCCCATTTGCCGTTTTCATAAAGGACCTCTTCCCAAATATTTTCTGTCCACACATATCTCGGTGGTGGTGATGCGCCTGGATGAAATGGCCAATTGGGTGGAAGCTGAGTGACTTTCACGGGTATGTTGTCAACTATGACTTGACTGGGGGGCGGTAACTGGTAATTATTATACACTTCCACGTGGAGCAATACCTGTGTCTGTACTGAATATTCACTGCGCTTGTATTTGGAGACAGGTGATCTGGGCCTGTCATCTAACGACCGCCTAGCCCGGTGGTGGAATAATGATGGCGACAGACCAGCAGATGAAAGTCTGGTAGGTGGCTGTTGCTCTCGTGGCTGGTCATCTGCTGATCCATCTGGAGACGACACTCTGCCTGCCAGCCGATGTGGTATGGCTGCCCTTTGAAAGTAAAACACAGGTAAGATAGAAAGTCGTCGACTGTATCATCACTGGTAACATTTTCTACAAAAGATTTATAGTGCATTTGAATGAAAAGCCAGCCGGAGTGGCCGAGCAGTTCTAGGCGCTACAGTCTGGAACCGCGCGACCGCTACGGTCGCAGGTTCGAATCCTGCCTCGGGCATGGATGCGTGTGATGTCCTTAGGTTAGTTAGGTTTAAGTAGTTCTAAATTCTAGGGGACTGATGACTTCAGAAGTTAAGTCCCATAGTGCTTAGAGCTTTTTTTTTTAATGAAAAAAGGAATTCCATAAAGATGCACAGATAAATCTAAAAATTCCCTAATAACAGGAAGCAGGGCATTGTAGGCAGGAGTGAAAGCCCACAAAAAAACCTGAGTTATAAGTTATCAGCTTAGAGATTTCTATTGATAAATTCGTTCTCACTGTTTAGTAAGGTAGTTCAGTTCAAAGACGCAAGATATTGTAACATCCTGTCTCGTCCTGTCCGTTACACGTTCGTTGCTTGTCGTGGGGAAGATATACTTCTTCTCTTTCGTCCTAAAACGAGATACATTGTGAATACAGAAACTGATGTAATTTTTTACACAAAGATTCCGATTAATAATAATCATTTATTGTTACTGTTTTTCCACTGTAACAACACGCTTAGAGAAAGTACGTATCTTGGTTCGTACTACGTACGGCGATACAATTGTAGGAAGGAGGAAATAATATGTATTGCTAACACATGAATAGTAACCATTTAACACAATCTCGACAGTAAAAATAAAATTTTCTCACAAAACATTAACGACAGAAAAACGAAGTTTTACTGTTAAGCCCGCCTACCAAGGTTGTGTAAGTACTGCACTATGGGAATGGAGAGAACATAATGAGTAAAATCCAAAAACACATAAGGTTTCTTAGAATTTAATTCATAAATTAGAAACTGAAGGTTCTGTTTCGGATCCACGTCACATTGGGCATCCTAGGACATCACGGTAAAGAACTCAGTCTCTGTTTGGCTGTTTGATTATTCCAGTGAAGCCCACCGGACAGTTAGCGGCAGAGTTCAAGGACATATCACGTCGTTTAGTCCAAAGGTAATTATCCTAGCAGAACTTCGGAGCGTACATTTCAGGCCTGACACATGGGCTGCTGAAAGATGATACAGACAGGTGGCTACTATTTTGTGAAGTTACGCTCGATCAGTATTGACTTGACACGATCTCCTGATGACACAGCAATAGATTTCTTCCTTTGGAGTATACGTAAAGACGAATACTGTGGAAGGCAACAACGAGTACTTGATGAGGTGACCGATTACACTCAAGACACGTCCCACGCACAATCTGGACAACAACTTTCAGTTGTGCCCGCATCCGCGTCAGAGCGTGCCAGGTAGACTGCAACGGAGTGCTAACGAAGAAGGAAAGCAGTGTGATACAATCATTATGACCACTCGTCAGCGAATTTGCCGACCGGCCCCTACCGTCCGCGGCGCTAAACGCAGAGCATTCCAGTTTTACTTATTCACACAACTCGTCGATGCCATTACTCTCAAGGCTCTTATACACATACCGATATTCGGAATAGCTGTGAGTACAGTAACCTTACAATCTACATACACTTCCACGCTCCTCCCGTATTCGTAAAGTGTTCCCTATCAAATTCAAAGGTACACTAATAATAGCAACACAACGGGATTTTATGACGTAGGAGCAACTGCTGTAGCTGCAGACCTCAGTGAGGAAGCGACGCTGCTGCTCAAAAGCAGCCACGTGTGTATGACGTCACAAATTCGTGGGTCTCGGTATAATGCTGTTCCGACACTTCGAATGACAGCAAAAGGGTTCAGGCTAACGTTGTTTACATTCGTGACCACTTTATGACGTCAGTTCCCTACCTATGACGTCAAAAGCCACGCCCCATAATCAACGGCATCATTAATTATACATCATATCTTTCAAAGTATAAGAGGTCACACACACCTCATTTCTTGCAACAGTGGAGGCCATTAAAAAGAAACAGCCAATCCCAAACCAATATTTTACAGGCGATTAAAGTGAAACAGCCAGTGGCAGTGCAGTTCCAGAGCCACCATCTCGGCCATATCAAAAATATCGGCTCCAATGGTATTCACACTTGGTGTGAGGCAAAATTAAATAAGTCCCTATCAAAAAACTACGTGTAAACACACACACACACACACACACACACACACACACACACACACACAACACCTGACTTTTTCGATATGAAACTGTCCAAACGATTTGTATTATTTACCATAAGTACTTTAAGGTTCACCAGATTTGCATAAACCATGGTCATTTTCAAAGTATCCAAGCGACCCGTACTAATTATCAAAATGCATAATAGATATTACTTTCACGTCTAAAATCTGTGTGAAAAATACATCAGCAACGCCTTGTTTATGCCAACTGACACAATGTTGTTTTCATGTCTAAAATAGCGATCAAAATATATAAAATGTGTAACTTACAGTATTTCCACTTCAAAATTGTTTTATAACTATATTAAACACGTGTGATCCTCTAAAATAACATTCTAAGAACGCAGCTGGCCCTTCACCCTAGGTCTAAATGAGACAGCCTCGGGGGTGCACAGTTGCAGCAGAGCAAGGAGATAATGAGGTAACAAAGCACACTACATCTTACTATTAAGCGTTACATTGGTATCTCCATATTTAAATATCTGCCAGAATAGGTAAGTGGTGTTGACATTTTTATCGTAGGCCTCCTTCAGTGTTTGTTACTTGTGATACAAAGATAAAAATTATGACCATCTGATGATTTCAGAATATTTTCAATAATGCTTTACCTCACGAAACGCCATTTTAAAGGGGGGGGGGGGAACGATAATGCATCATGTTATATAATAACAAAACATGAAAGATGTTATTGACAGGCTAATATTGATTTTTACTCGTATTACGTTTGATCTTGACCTGTTTGTGTTTATGTACAAAAATGAACTTTCGAGGAAAGCTGTGACATTTACGGATCCTAAAACGATTAGAGACTGTCATTATTTTCCTTTCATTAATCAGCTGCTAAGGAATACCTCAGTAAAATCATAATTCACCAAATACTATATATATAAACAAGGCGCACACACAAAGACAAGACGAAATGATCAGGTAGCATTTTTGGGAGAAGAAGATGTTCTGATGAGATGTTTAATTCGCTGTTTCACTTAAAGTGCGTACTTTGAAGTACGCAAATATTACATCTTGATGCACTGAATATTGGACGTAAATACGAAATATGACCAAAGAAAGTGATGATCAAGTGTCCATATAGAAATGTCTCGACAATATGGTCTTTGCACCAAAATAAAATTACTTATGAAATAACTGAAGATTTAGAGTATAAAACACATGTAGTCTGCTTATCGTAATTCACACATGTAACTACAGTTAACTGAGAGTGAAAAAATTCTATTTTTCAAAATGTACGAGATTTTTAAAGCAAAACACATATGTCACTATTGCCATAGCTTAGCTGTTCTGCTACATAAAAATTACACAAGATTCACATAATAGCATCACTGATAAAACTTACTGATTAAGTAACACTCACCGCGGACTAACGTTCTATATCGCTACAAACTCTCCAAGGTGCAATGGATCCTCGAATTAAATATTTCCACATGTAAATTGTCCGTATTGTGGCTTGCTTATAGCTTGCTGTTGATAAAACGTACAGGTTAATCGATGGGCTAAGTCTGATATTGCCATGCATTAAATTTGTCAAAATACATAAGCCACAGCTGCTTGATGTAATAATTGTCTCCGTAATTCTTTGTCGACGTCTGGAGATCTCTGCAAAAACGGCAGTAGCAACTTCTTCCCAGGTTTCCCATCTCTGAATGGAGCCTCAACTCCGCAACTAGCTTGTCCACACCTCCTATAAGTTGACTTCTGTTAACATCGAATCTATTCTTTCGACTCTCTAAGTTCTGCTTAACTAACTGAGCTCCACATTCTTCATACAGTATACAGGAGGGTGCCATTTGTTTAGAACTGTCCAGAAATGTAAAATGTCGTAGTTATTCTGGAAAGTTTCTACAACTTTGGGACTTGCAACGAGCATACCATTTTTACATCTTCCAAAGCTGAAAGCATTCGACGGTCTTCCTACTTGAGAATCTTCGTTCCTTCCCTTTCCCCATCTCGAGTTACAGTTGTAAAACTGATGCAAAATAATGTGGTAAGCAATGACAGGTGACACAAAGAAATAGGCATTTAGAACTGAAGTAGTGTTCTTTTTCTTGCAGTAGATGTCAACTACTGTCTATTAAAACAGTTTTCTAACATCAGAATCTGACAATAAGTATGTCACAGATGGTGCCAGGTAATGGGTCTTGAAAAAAAGTATTACAATTGCAGTAGCAGTAGCTATGGACCTCAGCTGATGGACCTTTAATCTACATCGCAACTGAAATAGGCAGCACTTTTTAAGTGCAGTGAGTGTCAGCTACTGGATCTTAAAACAGTATTGTCATACCAGTAGCCGACAATATCTTGTGCAGAAGGTGTCAGATACAGGGTCTTAAAATATTTTGTAACACCAATAGCTGACACTGTGCACATGAAGTGGATGACAGCTGCTGGATCTCAAATACTACTTTTATATGAGAACCTGACAGTGTGTACTTGCAGTGGGTGTCAGGTACTGGGGTATGAAAATGTTTTGTAGCACCAGAAGCTGATACTTCATGTGCCGTATTTGTTATTGTGGGGCAATACTATTGGGTGGGCATTATAGTTTGGTTTACAGGGTGGCTATCATTATCCCAAACACATGGTGATAACATATATATCGCATCTTGGTAGTAGGTAGCAGCTACTGGATCTTAAAATAGTATTGTAACACCAAATACTGGCAGAGTGTGTCTCATAAGGTGACAGTGGATGGCAGCTAGTGGATTCCAAATACTACTGTAATACTAGAGGCTGAAAAGTTTATGTGCCATAACGAAGCAAGATATGTCAGTTATTGAACTTCGTTTATTTTACATTCAGTTACAGATAACAACACACAATATCTTTACAAATAGGCTCATACATTGACATGCTATAGTAAAACTGTAAAAAAGTGGCCCATACATCGCTGTGCTACTGCAAAACTTGTAACGAATTACATCACAGCAACACTGCAACAAAACTACCCCATGCTTAACTATTGTTGAACTAATATGTAAACTGCCTTTGTTATAGTAGGGATTTTAACAAACTAACACATCCGTCTCTTTATCACAACAACATTGCCATACACATCAAGATAGTTACACCACACTGTAACATGATGATGCATGGAGCCATTTGTTACAATTTAAGTTGATCTTTATCTGCAACTAAATATGAAATGAGGGAAGCCAACAGTTGGTACCCACCGCTAATTTATGGCACAAACACTGTCAGTTTCTGATGTTACAGTACTTCGGCTTATGGCACAACAACATCAGCTAATGGTGTTACAATTCAGTTTTAAGATCCAATAGCTGACATCCACTGTCACACAGTGTCAGTTTCTGGGATAGCTGTACAGTTTTAAGATCTGGTAGCTGACACACACTGAGAAGTTACCGTACATATTCAATTACACTTGTTTGGGGTAATGCTCCCGGTGGAAGTTCGAGTCCTCCTGCGGGTATGGGTGTGTGTGTTTGTCCTTAGGACCTTAGGATAATTTAGGTTAAGGAATGTGTAAGCTTAGGGACTGATGACCTTAGCAGTTAAGTCCCATAAGATTTCACACGCATTTTTTGGGGTAATGGTAGTCACCCCAACAATCATTGTCACACCCTAAAGTATGAGGAGTAAAGGACATTACCTTGTCAGTTGACCATAGCATCCAGGGTAGTCACCATACATCAACCAACCATCACTGCCCCACTATACATACTGCACATACACATTTTCAGTTTCTGGTTTGCAATGTAATTTTGCGATCCTATAGCTAATACCCACTACAACAAACAATACAGACTTTGAATTCAGTAACTGACACCCACTGCGCATATCCATTGTCAACTAGCAGTGCCATGATGCAGCGTGAAGATCTAGTAGCTGACATCAAAATGGTTCAAATGGCTCTGAGCACTATGGGACTTAACATCTGAGATCATCAGTCCCCTAGAACTTAGAATTACTTAAAACTAACTAACCTAAGGACATCACACACATCCATGCCCAATTCAGGATTCGAACCTGTGACCATAGCGGTCGCGTGGTTCCAGACGTAAGTGCCTAGAACCATTGTACATACATACTATTGGCTACTGTTGTTGCAATACTGTTTTAAGGTGCAATAGATGGCACCGGATGCACAAACACAGTATCAGCCACTGGTGCTTGAACACTGTTTTAAAAACCAGTTGCTGACACCCACTGCACTAACACACTGTCAGCTTCTGGCGTTAAGACGCTGTTTTAATATCCAGTAGTTGATACCCACAGTATGGTTAGAATATTATTTCAGTTCTGAAAGCCTATTTTCTGTCATCCCTCACTGTCTTGCCTGTATAGCATACTATTTTCTTTCAGTTTCCCAACTGTAATTTGAGGTACAAGAATAAAAAGAATGGGTGATTCTCAAGTATGATGAACAACAAATAATTTAAACGTTGGAAGCTTCAAA
The DNA here is from genome assembly GCF_023864345.2 of Schistocerca serialis cubense. Classification (NCBI taxonomy): domain Eukaryota; kingdom Metazoa; phylum Arthropoda; class Insecta; order Orthoptera; family Acrididae; genus Schistocerca; species Schistocerca serialis. The sequence continues at coordinate 916,560,857 of NC_064641.1, read as the reverse complement.
CCTGGTGTTTGCATAGCAAGTATTAGTAGTAAATTTTACAAACTTCCCAGAACCGCCAGCGGAATGGGGCAGCCGTGAGGTCTAAGGCGCCTTGCCACGGTTTGCCCAGATCCCCCAGTTGGAAGCTCGAGTTCTCCCTCGGGAATGGATGTATGTGTGTGTTTGTGTGTGTGTGTGTGTGTGTGTGTGTGTGTGTGTGTGTGTGTATGTGTGTGTGTGTTGTCTATAGTGTAAGTTAGTTTAAGTTAGATTAAGTAGTGTAGAAAAATGTCAGTTAATGCACACGTATAGGAAAAGCAATACTATAACGTCCAAATATAGTGGTATGGTGCTTGACACAGTCACGTCAATTAACTACGTAGATGTAACATTGCAAAGTGATATTAAATGAAACGACCAAGTAAGTTTGGTAGTAGGGAAGAGGATGTTCGAGTTGTGTCTATTGGGAGAAGTTTAAAAAATTTTAAGTCATTTGCAAAGGGGACTACATGTAGAACAAGATTGCGACCCATTCTTGAGCACTGCAAGAGTGTTTGGGATCCCCGTCCAGCAGATTATAGCAAGATATCGAAGCTATTCAGAGGTGTCCTCCTACATTTCTTAATTGCATGTTAGATAAACTTTTGAATATTATTGAGATGCTTCGTCAACTTAAACGAAATCTCTGGAGGAAAGGCTGTGTTCTATTCGTGAAACACTTCCAAGAAAATTTAGAGAACTAGCATCTGTAACTGACTGCAGAACTATTCTACTGCTGGAAAAGTACATTTGCCTCAGGACTGCAAAAACAGAATAAGAGAAACTCAGGCCTGTAAAGAGCATATGGACAGCCAGTTTTCCTTCAGTGATATGCAAGTGGAATGGGAAGAGGAATGGGCAGTAGTAGTACAAGGTACCCTCCACTGTGAATCACGCAGATATGTAGCTGTAGATTTAATGTACATATAGACGTAGATTATATGTTTGCTGAACCCTGACCTTCCACCAATACATTCATGGGACTCCTGGCAACAATAATCACCTGCACTTGCGATACCTCCGCATCCATCACCTGACCCACTAATCCCACAGGACTTCTAGCTACAGCAAGCACTTCCACTCTGTAACTCGCCACAATATGCCACACATCCATTCCCCAACACCACAACACTTCCACCTCATGCTTGGATTCAGTTTCAGGCATCTTATTGTCCTGTGTGATCGTTCCTTGTGTGCTGTCATCTTGTTAGTTTCCCTCTCATAGCGATCAGTTAGCTGTACTAGGTCTGGTACTACTGTAGATTATTCTGTGGTATATGATGGATACCAGATGCCAGTACGTGAAAGATTCATGACCTAGCGCACCAACCGCAGTCAAAAAGCTTGTTAACCGAGGCCCGGCGATCATGGTTAAAAGTAAATCGTGTTTAAAATGTTTTTGCAGTGTACCAACGTTAAACGGTCGTCAACAAACCGTCGTCAGCAAACCATGCATTTGACTACTGTAAACTCTGTACATTGCAACGGAACGTGCCCTGGCGACGCAAAGATGTTAGTAAACCTGAAATTGCACAGATAATCGGTGGGGAGTTACTTCTTTGCTGTAGGCTTTTAGCGGATTTGAAAGTGGAGTTAACGACTATGATATATATGCATAACCACCATCTCCCAATAAGAGACCTTGTGGTATTTCTCCGTTTCCAAATTGAGCTCTGGGAGTGCAGTTGAAAAATATGATACTGTCGTGCATAGAGCCCGACCGCCGATCGACAGTATCTCTTATTAACAAATTGTGATCAGTAATGATTTGCCAGTTAAAGGAAAAATATGATTTCCTATTGTTCTGCATTAAGTCCTCCAGGAGACTGAATCTTATATGGGTACAATCCAAGGAAATCGGTCAAATTGACTAAAACTGTACATCACAGAGCAGACTTCATCTCTTGTAGGAAATTTTATAAGGTGGGAGACACTGATGCTACGATATCTGATGCATCACCGTTAATTTGTTGTGCTGTTGTACGATGTATATTACTCTTGTCGCCAGTAAGAATGTTGAATGGACCTGTTGCAGATGACCTTAGAGTAATCAAAAGTCCGTTTATCGGCGAAATAAAGTTATTCCGATCAGCAGGAAATTCTAACCTATCATTAATTTGGGTTAATAACTACTTCATTGTTCCTTTCGGCAGACGAAATCTCTCTTCAAACTTCCTGTCATCATAATCTTCAAAAGGGTTTCCCCTTTCAAAAGTCATTCCAACACTGTTTCGGCCACGATTTAAATGGTCAAGGTATAACAATTCTTCCTCAGTGCCATCCATAACATCAAAATGCCCCGCCATCTTAATAGCGTATGTTTCTAAAACCGCGCTTATGTCGAGAAACCGGGAAAGAGCCATGGTTAAATATAACCGCGGTCGATTCCCTCCTTTAGCTTAGATCGATAATGATGCACCAGAATTTTGCATTGAACAGGATTATATATCGAGTTAACCGCGGTTAACTGTTAATCGAGATTGGTCCACTTAGCCATCAGAGTGGAAATAATAGATTTTGCTTGCCAATCGGTATCAGATAAGAGAAATGATAAGCAACATTACTTACATAATTTGGGAAATGAATAGCTAATTGTGGCCGCTCCCTTCCATTAATGAGGCGATTAAAAATATTAAATAGAAATTAAAGCTCAGTAACGAATATTTGCAAGAAAATATTTTAGCCTCGTTACTCTGGGAGAAATGTTGTATGTGGACGTGAATTACCAAGACAGATTAATTCGCTCAGGGTGATATAAAATTCCACGCTTACGGATACCGGTTCAGAAACGAGTACAAGAAGTATTACTACAGCGACATTCGTCACTTGAAGAACCTGTTGAATCCTTTTAGAACCATATTTCAGAGATAAAAATACAACACTGGAATAATAAATTTCAAGATTTGATTCAAAGGCATGCAAAATGTTGAAAGGTGTCCATTATAACCGGCCATCTTTCATATATTCTGTTTTTCCCTAACTTCGTCTCACGAGCAATCTTTGGTATTACTAGTGTGTGGCTTCCTCATGTTTCTTTAGTTTATGACTTGGCGAGTTATACTGGAACAGAGAGGTAGCTTAGGCAATGTTTTCGGATTAGTAGTAGAGTGTCACATGTGCTTTCAGTCAATATTTGTATCTTCTATCTGATCCATGACCAGGCTTGGTAAGCTGGTATTTCATTCACCATACAGGTTGTGTGACATTTTCAACGGACATAGATCTTTGCATATGTATGCTAAGGACAGTACTTGTTTCCTGTAATTTTAATCAGTGTTGTCTATGGAGACTAGTGTATGCTTGAAGCATGATAATAATTGAAAGTTAATTCAGATCTTATGCCGTTGTTTCAAATCCATACTATTCATAAACATGGTGGTAGAAATTAAAGTGAAGCTACTCGCAGATGTCCAGCATGGGCTGTAGTTACCGTATTAGTAGTAATGCTAATGTGATAATTAGCAACCGATTTATGGTGGAAAACATTAATTCCGATTTTGGCCACCAGGTGCAAATCTGGCGCTGTGCATCATCTCCTTGACATCGCCGGTGCTCATAATGAACAAATTGTGTTAAGTAGTAATTAATAATAAAACCAACATTATGCGTTTCTCACTTGCTTGACCTTTTCTGCCAACATCTATTCCTAATCCATTACATATGCAAACATTTATATGCGCCTTTTTTTGCATTCATAGTGCCATATTTGCAACTGGAGGCCAAAATTTGGAAGTAAATTTTTTTTTCAGCATAACTTCCCACTCTAGTGACGTATTAGACTATCTACCATCTTTCATCTTCATACGACAATTATGGCCCGCACTAGACTTCGGTAAGTAGCTGCCCTTTTATTATAGCCACCAGGTGGCTGAAGTGACATTTTGTGAGATAGTAGATGTGAACAACTTTAAGACTATGCACACATGCCTATTCGGAAGTAACTAAGCTAATCTTTTCTGTGGCTAATTCAATTAATTTTTCGTTCAGCATCATATTTGCTCCTGAGGAACGTTCAGAAATAAGTCGTTCTTAGCATTAGTAAGTTATGTTAAGATTATGAAAGGCAAGTTCGCTTTGACAGTTTCTGAGCTGCAGCTGCTTTCCCATCTCTTTATCATGTTCCGTGACAACGTTATGTTTATAGATCTCAAACAACAGTAGATCATTTCATATGCCAAGAGAAATTTCGTTGTGTTGTGTCGAATCATTTCTGTGCATAGTCGGATGATGTAAGTATATTATTTATTTTTGGGCTTCACTGGCTTTCCGTAGATGCCATCTTTAAGCAGGGTAATTTCTTGTGGTACTTTAATGTCCAGTGCTACTAGCGAAGTCACACCCAATTTGACAGACACCACATAATGTAATACTGTTAAAGAAGGATATTTTCAGGAACGATAAGAAAGTTTGCATCTAAAACAGGCTTTATTCGTCGATTTTGTAAATAAGTTTTAAAAGCGGACCTTGCAACGTTGTAATTCCAAGAGTGTATGTTCCAAGGACGTCTCACGAAATGACCATGACGAGGAAATGAGATGAATCGCCATTCATACAAAGACCTACCGGCAGTCGTCCCTCTGACCATTCGTGAATGTGAGTACTTCTGACACGCACCGTAAAGTGACTCGCAGGGTGTAGGTGTAGAAACTAGAATACAGTAAAGCGGAACCTAGGATGCTTACGTGATGATGGCGAAGACTTCCTTCCAGTAGGCCGGCATGTTGGTCGCCTGCAGTCTAGGATGTGGGAGACAGGCACGCAGCTGCACGGGGGGTGGGTGCCGCGGACTCTGCTCGCTCCAGGGGTTGGCCAGGGGTGGTGGGGGCTGAGGGGGCGGCAGCAGGGTGCGCAACAAACGCAGCCAGCCCGTCTCCCCCTGCCGCGATCCCACCACGCTCTCTGGGCTGCAACAGCGAGCGCGCAATTGTCAGTCTGAAAGGGATGACCTGACGGGGAAAGTCGCAGTGGAGGAGAAACTCAACCCACTGACGTGGGCTCTGAGGTGGCCTGTGATACCGGTTTTTCGAAACTGCTTTCTCAGCACCCTTCGAGTTCTCTCATACTTATGGGGACTGATGGTCTCTGAATAGACACAGATTTCCTAAAACAGTGCGACGCTTCTCTCAAAAACACTCGATAAAATCAACACTGAAGATCAGAAGATATCCGAGCGTAGGTAAATATAAAATACTTGTGTTATTTTACAAGATTTGCTGATATCTAACACCATTAACATAAATACTACATGTTAACTTTTAGAGAAGAGGACTAATGTTCTGTGGATATTGTTACACTTCTGCTGTTAAATTTCTCTAATTTGCATATAAAACGGTTGAAACAACACACCAACAGAAAAAATATTTATCGAGAAAGAGGTAAAACCCATTTCTACATATATTCTCAGGGATGCAAATGCACACTGAAATTGCCTCCTTTTTTTTCTTGTTCATTTATTTAAACTTTATTTATTATTTATTTGCTCAGTTCAATAATTTGAAGGATGTGCTGATAGTACTTAAATTTTGTAACAACATTTGTACAAAATTGTAATTTATTGTATTTCACCACAATAATAGATTTTAGTAAAAAGTTTTGTAATCAAAATCCTTCAGTGGATTCTCACTATCATCAAATGAAATTATTATTAAGAACCACTGAAAATGGGTATAAGTGTATGTTACACATCTTCTCCTAAACCAATGAATATACATCAATCAAATTTGATAAATATACTACTTATTATCTGCAAAGAAATGCAGTGAGGGTGAGTAACACCTAGTTCCTATGGCAGTGGGGCTGAAGGAGAAAGCGTTGCTAATTCCTGACATCTAGGCTGTCCTGCACGATAGGTATGTTACGTTGGTGGCATCAGATATCTTTCTGAGATGATTTGATTGATGTATATTCATTGGTTTAGGAGAAGATGTGTAAGATACACTTATACCCATTTTCAGTGGTGACATATCAGCAATCTGTAAAACCTGATGGTATTTCTACCAAACTTGACACAGATATCACTTGCTATATAAAAAATTACTGAGGCAGTTAAACATTGCAATACACCCTACAACTGATGATCGAGGTGAATATCTGTGACATAAAATCGTAGCTCAGGAACACCTGGAGCAGTTTCGATCAGATTTGATATATACATGGCTCACTTTGTTGAAATACTGAGGGAGGACGATACCCCTATTACCCACAAAAGTGGAGGTGGGGATGAGGAGGAATGATACTTAAAAGTGTTTGACCACAATGTGTTGCTATTTATTTCCTGTATTTAGTTGACTTGCAATATTTTAAGAGTATGATGTACAAATTGTGTTGTTTAGTGTATCAGCCATATCACAAGACTATGCAGAGATGCGAGCTCATAAATTCGTCAATGTGTTTTTGGCCAAAGATTATGCCACATGGCTGAATATAGCAATTACTTATAATAACGACTCTGGAGCCACTTCGTGTGAAACAGCAAAAGACTGGACATGCTCCTCAGATTCATTTGTCAGTGCAGGGGAAATAATCTGTTTGATACATATGAAATATGCGAAGACATATGTGTGAAATAAGTTAAATATATGTGAAATTTAAATATGTGTGAAATATTAGTGATATCAGTGTACATGGGTGGAGCCATTGGCAAAATCTAGTTTTTAATGAAAATAAAAACTATTATTTTAGTTTATTTATTTCTTTATTTATTTAACATGGAAAGATTAGACCCATCAGACCTTCTCTTACATCTAACCAGGCACTCTATATATTTTACATTAGATTCAGTACGGTAAGTATGTCATTAGTCACATATAATACAAAATGTATGAAACGTCTAGCAGGTATTACAGTGCAGAAAAGAACAGTTTACATTCGTTTAAGAGAAGAATAACGGTAAAGACAAGTTGCAGGCAGGTATATCTACACTATGAGAACCAGTAATAATGGAAATAAGAAGGAAGGTGGAGAAAGGAAGACAGAACGACCTGGAAAAGTATGACTAAAGAAGCTGGCGGAAAAGAAGATCACTTGAAAATGAATTAAAATTTGGTACAGACATCCGAAATGCCTTAGTGTTAACTGAAATAAGTAGCTATATCAATAAAATTATTCATTCTCTGGAAACAGAGAAAAACTGTTTTATTTTTCATTAGACACTTTGCATTTTCTCTGCAAATTTTAATTTATTTTTAATTTTCACATTTTAGTATCATTAGTACATAAAAATTAAAAGATGTTAGTCGTTATGACAAAATGATTCCGTATTTGCTAATTAACTATCAATGTGAATGTAAATATAGAATTTTAAAAATATAAAAGAAATTTTTACTGCTCAAGAGATTTGATCCAGGGACTTCATTATTAAATAACTATTGGGCATCTTCTTGAGCTAACAAAAGATTTGTTAAAATAGTGTAAATGTTTTGTACTTAATTTTTCTTGGATATGTTCTGATATTCTAAGATCATTGTTTCGAGTTTTTTTGTGGCTGTTGTCATACTGCATCAGGAAATTGACATCTGGGCCCAGACTTTGAAGTCCTTTTATGTATGGGGAAAATTGAAGGGGGCCAGCCTGCGAGGTCACCTTGACAGCGTCCACTGTGGGTTCTTTTTGGTAATTGGGTCTTTCTGTCGACTCTTAGATGTGTCTGAAAATAATGGGTACACATGTTTCCTATTCATACAGTAATTAGAGGATACCACAGTAGCTATACTTTTGTGTGATGCCATTAACGACATATCATGTGAAACAATATGAAACTACTGAGAATAAGTGATTCAGAAAGCCCCTCCTGATGGATACCTATTAGACCTACTGGAAACTAACACACACGAACTCTTTGAGGATATCCACATTTAAATTAGAATGAACTGATCGCGATAAAGTTGCATAAACTGTGATTACCAAAGTACACAGGCAACTGAAACAAGCAGAAAGAAATTGAGGAAGGGCTGGATACATGTACGTCTAGTAGAAATCGTCCTGGTGGGATGGACCCACCATAGTACACTGTCTATGTAAATAAACTTTAAAGAAACAGTAACTACTGCAACATGGATGAAAAAAGAAACTACAGACAGAGACATGCTAAGTGACACATTTTTCGCTATTAAAAGGCCAATGCCTTAAGTCTTCTACGACTAAAGTGGAAGAAAGTTATCGAAAGAACTCTTCAAAGATTTTTGTACAAAAGAAGAGCCCAGAGTAATATCCCAGTCCAAATCTCGCAAAGATGATACAGAATTTGCAGGCCTCTTTTAATAACAATATACTAAAAAATCCTTGGATCGAAAAACTGCATCGACTAATTGAAAAAATGCACGGCTCACATCTGTGTGCTAGAAGATGACAGAAATGGAGCACAAAACTACCAGCTCAAATCCATGTGTTGTAGAACATTACAATATGTTCTGAGCTAAAACGTAATCAAGTGTTTCGAACAGATTGACCCATCCATGCAAACCAGCAGGAATTCTGTAAACAACCGTCACGCGAAAACTTACTCCCTATTTTCTTGTTTGACGTGCTTAAAGCCACGGATCAAGGCAATGAGGTGCTTGCAGTATTTCATAATTTGCCAAAAGTGAAACTAAATTTGCGACTGGATAGAGAATTTCTCGATAAGAAGGGTGTCGTAAGTTATCTTGGATAAAGAGTCACCGACGAATCTAGAAGTAGCTTTAGATGTGCATCAAGGAGATCCGTTACAACCTTTGAGGTGCCTCTTGTATATTAATGGCCTGATAGATAGCATTAACAGTCGTAGACTCTTTGTAAATGATACATTTACCTATCATGAACCATGAACCATGGACCTTGCCGTTGGTGGGGAGGCTTGCGTGCCTCAGCGATACAGATAGCCGTACCGTAGGTGCAACCACAACGGAGGGGTATCTGTTTAGAGGCCAGACAAACGTGTGGTTCCTGAAGAGGGGCAGCAGCCTTTTCAGTAGTTGCAAGGGCAACAGTCTGGATGATTGACTGATCTGGCCTTGTAACAATAACCAAAACGGCCTTGCTGTGCTGGTACTGCGAACGGCTGAAAGCAAGGGGAAACTACAGCCGTAATTTTTCCCGAGGGCATGCAGCTTTACTGTATGATTAAATGATGATGGCGTCCTCTTGGGTAAAATATTCCGGAGGTAAAATAGTCCCCCATTCGGATCTCCGGGCGGGGACTACTCAAGAGGATGTCGTTATCAGGAGGAAGAAAACTGGCGTTCTACGGATCGGAGCGTGGAATGTCAGATCCCTTAATTGGGCAGGTAGGTTAGAAAATTTAAAAAGGGAAATGGATAGGTTGAAGTTAGATATAGTGGGAATTAGTGAAGTTCGGTGGCAGGAGGAACAAGACTTCTGGTCAGGTGACTACAGGGTTATAAATACAAAATCAAATAGGGGTAATGCAGGAGTAGGTTTAATAATGAATAGGAAAATAGGAATGCGGGTAAGCTACTACAAACAGCAGAGTGAACGCATTATTGTGGCCAAGATAGATACGAAGCCCACGCCTACTACAGTAGTACAAGTTTATATGCCAACTAGCTCTGCAGATGACGAAGAAATTGAAGAAATGTATGATGAAATAAAAGAAATTATTCAGATTGTGAAGGGAGACGAAAATTTAATAGTCATGGGTGACTGGAATTCGAGTGTAGGAAAAGGGAGAGAAGGAAACATAGTAGGTGAATATGGATTGGGGGACAGAAATGAAAGAGGAAGCCGCCTGGTCGAATTTTGCACAGAGCACAACATAATCATAACTAACACTTGGTTTAAGAATCATGAAAGAAGGTTGTATACATGGAAGAACCCTGGAGATACTAAAAGGTATCAGATAGATTATATAATGGTAAGACAGAGATTTAGGAACCAGGTTTTAAATTGTAAGACATTTCCAGGGGCAGATGTGGACTCTGACCACAATCTATTGGTTATGACCTGTAGATTAAAACTGAAGAAACTGCAAAAAGGTAGGAATTTAAGGAGATGGGACCTGGATAAACTAAAAGAACCAGAGGTTGTACAGAGATTCAGGGAGAGCATAAGGGAGCAATTGACAGGAATGGGGGAAATAAATACAGTAGAAGAAGAATGGGTAGCTTTGAGGGATGAAATAGTGAAGGCAGCAGAGGATCAAGTAGGTAAAAAGACGAGGGCTAGTAGAAATCCTTGGGTAACAGAAGAAATATTGAATTTAATTGATGAAAGGAGAAAATATAAAAATGCAGTAAGTGAAACAGGCAAAAAGGAATACAAACGTCTCAAAAATGAGATCGACAGGAAGTGCAAAATGGCTAAGCAGGGATGGCTAGAGGACAAATGTAAGGATGTAGAGGCCTATCTCACTAGGGGTAAGATAGATACCGCCTACAGGAAAATTAAAGAGACCTTTGGAGATAAGAGAACGACTTGTATGAATATCAAGAGCTCAGATGGAAACCCAGTTCTAAGCAAAGAAGGGAAAGCAGAAAGGTGGAACGAGTATATAGAGGGTCTATACAAGGGCGATGTACTTGAGGACAATATTATGGAACTGGAACAGGATGTAGATGAAGATGAAATGGGAGATATGATACTGCGTGAAGAGTTTGACAGAGCACTGAAAGACCTGAGTCGAAACAAGGCCCCCGGAGTAGACAATATTCCATTGGAACTACTGACGGCCGTGGGAGAGCCAGTCCTGACAAAACTCTACCATCTGGTGAGCAAGATGTATGAAACAGGCGAAATACCCTCAGACTTCAAGAAGAATATAATAATTCCAATCCCAAAGAAAGCAGGTGTTGACAGATGTGAAAATTACCGAACTATCAGCTTAATAAGTCACAGCTGCAAAATACTAACACGAATTCTTTACAGACGAATGGAAAAACTGGTAGAAGCCGACCTCGGGGAAGATCAGTTTGGATTCCGTAAAAACACTGGAACACGTGAGGCAATACTGACCTTACGACTTATCTTAGAAGAAAGATTAAGGAAAGGCAAACCTACGTTTCTAGCATTTGTAGACTTAGAGAAAGCTTTTGACAATGTTGACTGGAATACTCTCTTTCAAATTCTAAAGGTGGCAGGGGTAAAATACAGGGAGCGAAAGGCTATTTACAATTTGTACGGAAACCAGATGGCAGTTATAAGAGTCGAGGGACATGAAAGGGAAGCAGTGGTTGGGAAGGGAGTAAGACAGGGTTGTAGCCTCTCCCCGATGTTGTTCAATCTGTATATGGAGCAAGCAGTAAAGGAAACAAAAGAAAAATTCGGAGTAGGTATTAAAATTCATGGAGAAGAAATAAAAACTTTGAGGTTCGCCGATGACATTGTAATTCTGTCAGAGACAGCAAAGGACTTGGAAGAGCAGTTGAATGGAATGGACAGTGTCTTGAAAGGAGGATATAAGATGAACATCAACAAAAGCAAAACAAGGTTAATGGAATGTAGTCTAATTAAGTCGGGTGATGCTGAGGGAATTAGATTAGGAAATGAGGCACTTAAAGTAGTAAAGGAGTTTTGCTATTTGGGGAGCAAAATAACTGATGATGGTCGAAGTAGAGAGGATATAAAATGTAGGCTGGCAATGGCAAGGAAAGTGTTTCTGAAGAAGAGAAATTTGTTAACATCCAGTATTGATTTAAGTGTCAGGAAGTCATTTCTGAAAGTATTCGTATGGAGTGTAGCCATGTATGGAAGTGAAACATGGACGATAAATAGTTTGGACAAGAAGAGAATAGAAGCTTTAGAAATGTGGTGCTACAGAAGAATGCTGAAGATTAGATGGGTAGATCACATAACTAATGAGGAAGTATTGAATAGGATTGGGGAGAAGAGAAGTTTGTGGCACAACTTGACCAGAAGAAGGGATCGGTTGGTGGGACATGTTCTGAGGCATCAAGGGATCACCAATTTAGTATTGGAGGGCAGCGTGGAGGGTAAAAATCGTAGAGGGAGACCAAGAGATGAATACACTAAGCAGATTCAGAAGGATGTAGGTTGCAGTAGGTACTGGGAGATGAAAAAGCTTGCACAGGATAGAGTAGCATGGAGAGCTGCATCAAACCAGTCTCAGGACTGAAGACCACAACAACAACAACATCATGAAGTATTAAATGAAACACATGAACAACCTCCAGACTGATCTTAATTAGATTTCAGAGTAGTGCAAAAACTGGCAACTTCATCTGAATTTTCAGAAATGAAAAAATATACACTTTACGAAACGCAAAAGCACAGTATCGTATGACGATATCAGTAAATCACGATTAGAAGGAATCAACTGGAGGACAGATAGAGGTAACAATTTTTGTGGATATAAAACTGAAAATGATTCAAACGGCTCTGAGAACTATGGTACTTAACATCTGAGGTCATCAGTCACCTAGAACTTAGTACTACTAACTAACCTAAGCGCATCACACACATCCATGCCCGAGGCAGGATTCGAACATGCTACCGTCGCAGTCGCGCAGTTCCAGACTGAAGCGCCTAGAACCGCTTGGCCACTGCGACCGGCTATGAAACTGAATGATAAAGATTAAATCGTAGGTAAAACAGGAATCTGACTTCGATTCACTGCGAAAATGCAGTCAGTCCAGAAAGGAAACTCCTTACACGACGTTCTATCGACTGATAATGCTGCTCAGGAGTGTGGCACGCATAGAGATAGAATTAATAGTGGATGATGAACGTATGCGAATTATGCCAGCGCGAGTGCTCGCAGGTTTGATTAAATCACGGAAGAGTGCCGTGGAAATGTCGAAAAACCTCAAATGGCAGGTACTTGGAGACAAACGCCAGAAACATACTAAAGATTACTTACGAAGTTTCTAGAAGCAGTTTTAGTTGAGGAATATAGGAATGTACTGCAGCCCAGTACCCTAATGTACCTCTTAGAAAAAAGGTATTGTCTTGACGAAAACAGGCTCTGTCGTGATCACACACAATTACCTAGAGTCGACTCTTCATTGAGTGACACATTTTACACCGTCCCTTTACCAAATATTTCTTTGGCTAATGAGTCACAACACAAATTACCTCCGTTACTCATTACTAAATTCTTTGGCTCTGAATCACATTAATAAATAGCCACAATAAAGTTTCATAGTGAGAAAGAATCTATCAGTTACTGAAGAAGAACACAATGATGCAAGTAATAATTGTAAACATCAACAGTTTACGAATCTTAGAGACACTTCCTATCAGACATACAAACTGGCCTGAAAATCATATTTCTTAGTCACTCTGTGAGAAATGCAGAACTCGGGTATGCCCATATCCTAATCGACAGAAAAAGTAGAACATCTGTCCTACAGAAAAAATGTGCATGATCTTGGTAAAGGCAAAGTAAAATCTGCAGCTGATCCAGCTCTCCTAGATGAAGACCTGAACCAGTACATCACATTACCTGCAATAACAATTGATACACAAACGAAACACTCATTGATTGCTTCATGTACTTAAACGACTGCATCCATGAAGACTTGTGTCTAAAGCTTATTACTTGCAATACTGCCAAAAAAGCCATCATGCGTATAAGATCAGCATCTACTGGGCACAATGGCGTCACAGCCCAAATGATGAAGCTTAGGGAGGCGTTACGGAACCTAAGGCACGGAAGCAGGGACCAGTTAGGCTGCTACCTACAAAGAACATTGCCATCCTCTTGATTACCGACCAATCTGAATTCTTCCTGCACTGTCTAAGGCCTTAAAATGTACATGGTGGTGGTGATAAGTGCCTAAGGGACCAAACTGCTGAGGTCATCGGTCCCTAGGCTTGCAAACTACTTAATTTAACTTAAACTAACTTATGCCAAGGACAGCACGCACACCCATGTCTGAGGGACGACTCGAATCTCCGATGGGGGAGCCGCATGAACCATGGGAAGGCGCCTCAGACTGCGTGGCTACCCTGTGCGGCAGAATAGTCCGTGACCAGCTAACCGACTACCTAACCACAAACAATCAACAAGACGAATACCAGTCCGGTTTCTGTTTACATCACAGACAACTTCTGCTTTAATACATGCAACAATTGCCCGCATCTCGTGGTCGTGCGGTAGCGTTCTCGCTTCCCACGCCCGGGTTCCCGGGTTCGATTCCCGGCGGGGTCAGGGATTTTCTCTGCCTCGTGATGGCTGGGTGTTGTGTGCTGTCCTTAGGTTAGTTAGGTTTAAGTAGTTCTAAGTTCTAGGGGACTTATGACCACAGCAGTTGAGTCCCATAGTGCTCAGAGCCATTTGAACCATTTGAACATGCAACAATTGATATGAAGCTTGCCATGGATGCACAGGTGGCGACTATTATGTGCTTCTAAACACTTCAGCAGTCTTTGAAACTGTTGACTTCGATAGCCTCAATTTCTCACCAAGTACAGTGTAGTGATTTCGCTCACATTTGATATATCGTCAGCAATGTATTGTGTCTGGGACCGTAAAGTCACAATGGTGACATATAGTATCAGACGTCGTCCAGGGTTCGGTATTACCACTATGTAAATGATGCGTCATCAGTTTTGTCCTACTGCAAACACGACATGAACGCTGTGGCCTGTGACCTCCAGGTGTATATAAGTGAAAAACAAAATAAACTTGAAGACGCCTATCGAGAATCCCATATGCTTCATAACATTCTCTATCATAATAAATTGACTGCTGTGGACAGAGAAGATCTATCCACTGCAACAAAGACATACGAAAACTAGATTAAAAGATGAATACAACAGTACCAAATAAGTGACTGCACAGATATATAGTACTGAAAGAACTAAGTGAAAACAAGGTCCCGGCAGTGCGGTTCTAGGCGCTACAGTCTGGAACCGAGCGACCGCTACGGTCGCGGTTTCGAATCCTGCCTCGGGCATGGATGTGTGTGATGTCCTTAGGTTAGTTAGGTTTAATTAGTTCTAAGTTCTAGGTGACTGATGACCTCAGAAGTTAAGTCGCATAGTGCTCAGAGCCATTTGAACCATTTGAGAAACCCATTACCAATGGTTTAATTTCAATGTACCCAATACCCAAGCGGTACTGGTTGGTCATAATAGTCTCATTATCCCGAATTATGTCGACTCCCTACCATCCTTAACCCTAATTGGGACAAATAGGAACCCGTCTCCTTCAGCAAAGAGTCTAGGAGTAATAATAGATGAAAATATAAATCGGACTGAACACCTATTTACAGTGTGCAGAATGGCATCAACATCTCTCCATCCTCTACAAAAATATAAAAAGCTCTTCCTTCTTGACCTGAAAAAACAACTTGTACAAACCTTACACTTTCAGTTATTGATTACAGTGATGTTATCCAGCAAGACCTTTCTCAGGAAAGCTCACGGCGCCAGAAACTGGTTGTATCTGTGATGATCGATTCTTTGATCATATTTCAGTGTCGCATGCACAGCTACACTGGCTGCAGACAAGCGCAGAGACTTCCATACCCTCTGTCTCCCCTGCTGTATTATCAACGTACACTGTCTCCCATATCTCTCCTCGACCTTAACGCTCTTGCCTGAACAACATAGCAGAAACACATCAGAGCAAAGTTCTTTCTCCCCTCCTCCATCACTCAGCCACATTCTAGAAGTGCTTCTCGGTAACAGGAACCTGTTACGGCGTAAAGTCAGCGTCGGCACGAATCGGGAACGACAGAGAAGAGAAGGCTGAGAGAATTGGTCAGCCAGTCGCAGACTGACCGACCTCACTCCAGGACGACAACGTGACAGCACTGGCCCCTACGTGAAGATGACATAAGCCCACTTCGCTAGCAGCTTCAACGTTAGCCACTTCGTTAGCTGACGCACCGTAGCCTCTTCATTAACAGTTTCTACGTAGCAGTGAGAGATCAGCAGTCACTGCAGTTCAGTTAACGGACTTCCATTAGTAGCGGTCGCTAGGAGCAGAAGTGTCACTTGTGTTTGTCTGTTCTGAAGAAGACTTATTATTTTACATGTCGCCCCTAGCTTACGACACATCTGTGTCATTGCACTCGTGGATCATGCATGAAGGACTACAAAAATTCTCAGTTCAAAGTATTTGTACTTGTCTTTTGTAATAAAACTCATTAATACGAGTTGTTTGGTCGTTTGTCTAGCGAATCGCGTATGCAGGTTCCTAGACACAATAGAACCTGGATCTGGAATAACCTCCCGCAGTATATTAGAGTATTTAATGACATCTCCAGCTTCAGAAGACAATTAATGACATATATACTTATGCAACAATAATGATTATCATTGTCCCTGTACGCAGTCGTTACTCTTGTATATCGTTCTCTCCTACCAGATCTTCCTCATTTCCCAGTATTCTTAGCCGATGTAGTCTCCTTAAATATCCTGTCCCGAGAACTCGCTATTTCAGTATATGTTTGTTTTGTGCACTTACAAATTCTTTTTATATCTGCTGCCACTATCATTACAGTTATTATTGTCATTACTAGTGGCAGCAGCAGCAGTGGTACAAGTACTGCCATTATTAACTTCATTAACTCATAGTATTTTGTGGTGTCACCGCCAGACACCACACTTGCTAGGTGGTAGCCTTTAAATAGGCCGCGGTCCGTTAGTATACGTCGGACCCGCGTGTCACCACTATCAGTGATTGCAGACCGAGCGCCGCCACGCGGCAGGTCTAGAGAGACTTCCTAGCAGTCGCCCCAGTTGTACAACCGACTTTGCTAGTGATGGTTCACTGACAAATTACGCTCTCATTTGCCGAGACGATAGTTAGCATAGCCTTCAGCTACGTCATTTGCTAGGACCTAGCAAAGCGCCATTACCAGTTACTATTGATGCTGTAAAACACGTACCGTCAAGAGCGATGTTCACCATTTACGGATTAAAGTTGAGTATTCCAACAGCTACGTCCTTTTTTGCTAAAGTCTAACTTCCTTGTCCTGTTCCAGACCTCACGCCAGCCTGCGTGAGCTAAAACGCGTGCCTTTCGGCTTCCTCTCCTAGTGGGTTGGCTCTCTTGCCAATCCACAACATATTTACTTACTCATATTATCACTACAGGCGCTCGAATTATTTTAATATTATTTCTCATATTAAAATTTTTATTTCTTAGGTTACTTTCATGCAAACAGGCATGGTACATGTGGAGACCTGGTCCAGTGTAATAGTGTATCAGACGGCGCTTATCAGATCAGGATAAATAAATAACTAAAAACACTGCATGTGTGGATGTAGTGCGCTGTAGTCACGAAGGGGTTAAGATGGGTAAACAGGACAGACTAGCTTAGAGAAATGCAACAATCTAATGTTCGGTCTGAAACCCACAACAACAACCGTTTGTTGTGAGTGGAAAGTTTTACGAATTTAATCTTTGCTCTAATATAGATATTACCTGATTAGCAACGATTTCCCATTACCCAATCAAGTTCTTGTTTATGTTTGCACTTGTGTTGTAATGATGGGACACCCTCAATATGTCAGATGCAAGAGAAATACATACAATTTTCAGTTCAGCTGCTCAATAAGGGAGCGGACCCCTGTAACCCTACTCCAACTTTCCAGTAATTTATTGGGGTGACAGGCAGTGCTAAACAGTGTTACCAGGCCGTTATGTTCCAGTTCATCCATCTGAACGATGCGTACTTAATGTGAATACTTTAAAACTGCTTAAGCAAAATTATTTTACGGGAATGTAGAGAGATTACTTAAGCCATTGCACAATTTATGATAACATACCAAAATCAAAATTCACTTCTATTAGCTCGTTCTGTGTTGCAGCACGAGGACTGTTCTACTTCACCTCTCACCTCACTAGTTACCTTCTACTGCTCCATCAGTTTGTGCAAAATGCAAGAACGAGGATGATGAGCAGCGAGTGGTAGAAACTGGATGAACAGAATTCCGAACATTAATAAATGTAAAGCTACCATAGAGAGTACTTTTTTAATACTGAATAATCGTGGAAGGACTTAAATCACACGTTCAGCGTTGTGGTAGATTTTTGGAAATAGTTCTATGTGCTTTAACACATTACAAGTAATCTGAGTAATTGAAGCTGGTGGGTTACTGACTCAGAGTTGACGACGATGACTTCGCTGATGGTGTGGCGAGCATCCAGAGCAGAGATGTGGCTCAACAGCTCCCTTGCGTCATTCACAGAGGAGGGCGGCTTGACCTCACATGCCAGCCCACTCTGCGTCCGCACGATGACAAGAAACTGAGGCAGCATGGTGGCAGCCTGTGGCGTCCACTGGTTCACCGATAACACTACCTGCCAATGAAATAATGACAATACAATATTTTTCTGCAGTAGTACAAGTTTATATGCCAACCAGCTCTGCAGATGAAGAAATTAATGAAATGTATGATGAGATAAAAGAAATTATTCAGGTAGTGAAGGGAGACGAAAATTTAATAGTCATGGGTGACAGGAATTCGAGAGTAGGAAAAGGGGGAGAAGAAAACATAGGTGAATATGGATTGGGGCTAAGAAATGAAAGAGGAAGCCGCTTGGTAGAATTTTGCACAGAGCATAACTTAATCATAACTAACACTTGGTTTAAGAATCATGAAAGAAGGTTGTATACATGGAAGAACACTGGAGATACTAAAAGGTTTCAGACAGATTATATAATGGTAAGACAGAGATTTAGGAACCAGGTTTTAAATTGTAAGACACTTCCAGGGGAAGATGTGGACTCTTATCACAATCTATTGGTCATGAACTGTAGATTAAAACTGAAGAAACTGCAAAAAGGCGGGAATATAAGGAGATGGGACCTGGATAAACTGAAAGAACCAGAGGTTGTACTGAGTTTCAGGGAAAGCATAAGGAACAATTGACATGAATGGGGGAAGTAAATACAGTAGAAGAAGAATGGGTAACTTCGAGGGATGAAATAGTGAAGGCACCAGAGGATCAAATAGGTAAAAAGACGAGGGCTAGTAGAAATCCTTGGGTAACAGAAGAAATATTGAATTTAATTGATGAAAGGAGAAAATATAAAAACGCAGTAAATGAAGCAGGCAAAAGGAATACAAACGTCTCAAAAATGAGATCGACAGGAAGTGCAAAATGGCTAAGCAGGGATGGCTAGAGGAAAAATGTAAGGATGTAGAGGCTTAACTCACTAGGGGAAAGATAGATACTGCCTACAGGAAAATTAAAGAGACCTTTGGAGAAAGGAGAACCACTTGCATGAATATCAAGAGCTCTGATGGAAACCCAGTTCCAAGCAGAGAAGGGAAAGCAGAAAAGTGGAAGGAGTATATAGAGGGTCTATACAAGGGCGATGTACTTGAGTACAATATTATGGAAATGGAAGAGGAGGTAGATGAAGATGAAATGGGAGATATGATACTGTGTGAAGAGTTTGACAGAGCACTGAAAGACCCGAGTCGAAAAAAGGCCCCCGGAGTAGATAACATTCCATTAGAACTACTGACAGCTTTGGGAGAGACAGTCCTGACATAACTCTACCATCTGGTGAGCAAGATGTATGAGACAGGCATAATACCCACAGACTTCAAGAAGAATATAATAATTCCAATCCCAAAGAAAGCAGGTGATGACAGATGTGAAAATTACCGAACTATCAGTTTAATAAGTCACAGCTGCAAAATACTAACACAAATTCTTTACAAATGAACGGAAAAACTGGTAGAAGCCGACCTCGGCGGAGATCAGTTTGGATTCCGTAGAATTGTTGGAACACGTGAGGCAATACTGACCCTACGACTTATCTTATAAGAAAGGTTAAGGAAAGGCAAACCTTCATTTCAAGCATTTGTAGACTTAGAGAAAGCTTTTGACAATGTGACTAGAATACTCTCTTTCAAATTCTGAAGGTGACAGGGGTAAAATACAGGGAGCGAAAGGCTATTTACAATTTGTAGAGAAAACAGATGGCAGTTATAAGAGTTGTGGGGTATGAAATGGAAACAGTGGTTGGGAAGGGAGTGAGACAGGGTTGTAGCCTATCCCCGATGTTGTTCAGTCTGTGTATTGAGCAAGCAATAAAGGAAACAAATGAAAAGTTCGGAGTGGATATTAAAATCCATGGAGAAGAAATAAAAGCTTTGAGCTTCGCTGATGACTTTGTAATTCTGTCAGAGACAGCAAAGGACTTGGAAGAGCAGTTGAACGGAATGGACAGTGTCTTGAAAGGAGGGTATAAGATGAACATCAATAAAAGCAAAACGAGGATAATGGATTGTAGTCGAATTAAGTCGGGCGATGCTGAGGGAATCAGATTAGGAAATGAGACACTTAAAGTAGTAAAGGAGTTTTGCTATTTGGGGTCAAAATAATTGATGATGGTCGAAGTAGAGAGGATTAAAGTGTAGACTGGCAATGGGAAGGAAAGCGTTTCTGAAGAAGAGAAATTTGTTAACATAGAGTATAGATTTAAATGTCAGGAAGTCGTTTCTGAAAGTATTTGTATGGAGTGTAGCCATCTATGGAAGTGAAACGTGGACGATAAATAGTTTCGACAAGAAGAGAATAGAAGCTTCCGAAATGTGGTGCCACAGAAGAATGCTGAAGATTCGATGGGTAGATCACATAACTAACGAGGAGGTATTGAATAGAATTAGGGAGTAGAGGAGTTTGTGGCACAACTTGACTAGAAGAAGGGATTGGTTGGTAGGACATGTTCTGAGACATCGAGTAATCACCAATTTAGCATTGGACGGCAGCGTGGCGGGTAAAAATCGTAGAGGGAGACCAAGAGATGCATACACTAAGCAGATTCAGAAGGACGTGGGCTGCAGTAGGTACTGAGAGATGAAGAAGCTTGCACAGGATAGAGTAGCATGGAGAGCTGGATCAAACCAGTCTCGGGACTGAAGACCACAACAACAACAACAATATTTTTCATTGAATAATGGTCCAGGGTGAGGGTGTGACTGCTGAGAACAACGTGGAAACATCCCAGTGCACTTGTAAGTTTGTTGAGTAGGGTGACTGACACAGTCTGACCTTCTCTGCGTTGTTGCCAGTGTTCTCCCCTCCCCGTTTAACGTCTTCAGTGATGTCATGCATATTCAGAGTTCCCCTCCACCAACTACTTTGATTTCAGAGGACAAAACCTTGTGTATAAAATGGCATCAAATTAAAAATTTGGCAGGAAATTGAAAATAGCCCCATTGTGTGACAGGATTTTCCTTCAGTCTTCTGACATCAGAGCTCATAACACAATTTTCTTAAGTGTAAACTGATGGGGAAATTCAACATGTCAAACTATGCAATGGGTCGAAAACACGATGGTGTAAGTTGGTTACTTGTGCTAAGAACGGAATCTAAGATGGCAGACCTAGGGTGAGGGGCCCAGTGTGCATGGTTGTTACATTTCATGTGTGTTCCAGTTTCAGAATCCCAAGCATAAAGTGGTGAGAAATTTAAAAAAAAATCCTTTCACCAACTATGACATCATTGAGGAGCTATTTGACCGAATAGTAGCGGCTCCGGTCAAAGAAAACCATCATAACGACCGGGTGAGCGGTGTGCTGACCACAAGCCCCTCCTATCCGCATCCTCCACTGAGGATGAGACGCAGGTCGGATGGTTCTGATGGGCCTCTTGTGGCCTGAAGACGGAGTGCTTTACTCCTATGACATCAAAATCCTATATGGTGATCGAAGATCAC
Source organism: Schistocerca serialis cubense (assembly GCF_023864345.2). Taxonomy (NCBI): domain Eukaryota; kingdom Metazoa; phylum Arthropoda; class Insecta; order Orthoptera; family Acrididae; genus Schistocerca; species Schistocerca serialis. The sequence goes on along the minus strand of NC_064641.1, from coordinate 916,539,252 downwards.
TGATCTGGGATGATGGCACAGTGCTATGTAATGAGAATTGAAGATGACGACCCATGATGGTCAATGGATTTTCCTCATATTTGTGCTGTCAAAATGCAGGACAGTGGACTTGGTGGATACTAGCACAGACTGTGTGGTTGTCAGATCACTTTGAACTAAGTATAGACTCCAAGATGGCGTGTCTAGAAATGTGAGAACAGTCGAAAGTGTCACATAGGTCGCACAATTCAAGATGAGAATCCAAAGTGGCAGACCTGGATATACGAGTATAGACTGAGGTTTCTTGTATTTTTTGTTCTATATCAAAGTTGACTACTGGGTTCTCCCTGATGTCACATGTCAATTGTCCTTTGATTAAAATGGAGGTAATCCAGCTGTGCTAAGTTTAAACAGTTTCACCCACCACTCTGAAAGTATAGTTCAACATCTGAGAGCTAAATATATTTATAGCGCCTGACAAGTCGATTCAGTGTCATCATAAATGCCACAAGTAAATATGACAAAAAGAAAGACATCTTTCTTATGTGACTCATTTATGGTCGAGAAATCTATACTATCATCAAGTGAAGAGCGCAACGAAAATGAGACAAACACAGTGGCGTAGAGTGTTACCTTCAGTCCAGGAGGTCACCTATCCCTTCGTAAACAATTTCAGAGACTTGCGATTTAGAAGCTTTGCAGAAGATATTCATTGAGTTAATTTTGAGACATAACCATTGAACGTTTTCAGAGGATTTCTAAATCATTTCTGACGAACACTGGTCGTTGCTGCCTTGCTCTGCTGCATATGCACCTGTAAGTGTGGTATAGTTAATGTATGTTTCTACATTGTTGTTGTGGTCTTCAGTCCTGAGACTGGTTTGATGCAGCTCTCCATGCTGCTCTATCCTGTGCATACTTCTTCATCTCCCAGTACCTACTGCAACCTACATCCTTCTGAATCTGCTTAGTGTATTCATCTCTTTGTCTCCCTCTACGATTTTTACCCTCCACGCTGCCCTCCCGTACCAAATTGGTAATCCCTTGATGTTTCAGAACATGTCCTACCAACCGATCCCTTCTTCTAGTGAAGTTGTGCCACAAACTCCTCTACTCCCTAATTCTATTCAATGCCTCCTCATTAGTTATGTGATCTACCCATCGAATCTTCAGCATTCTTCTGTAGCACTACATTTCGAAAGCTTCTATTCTCTTCTTGTCGAAACTATTTATCGTCCATGTTTCACTACCATATGTGGCTACACTCCATACAAATACTTTCAGAAACGACTTCCTGACATTTAAATCTATACCCAATGTTAACAAATCTCTCTTCTTCAGAAACGCTTTCCTTCCCATTGCCAGTCTACACTTTAATCCTCTCTACTTCGACCATCATCAATTATTTTGACCCCAAATAGCAAAACTCCTTTACTACTTTAAGTGTCTCATTTCCTAATCTAATTCCGTCAGCATCGCCCGACTTAATTCGACTACAATCCATTATCCTCGTTTTGCTTTTGTCGATGTTCATCTTATATCCTTCTTTCAGGACACTGTCCATTCCGTTCAACTGCTCTTCCAAGTCCTTTGCCGTCTCTGACAGAATTACAATGTCATCGGCGAATCTCAAAGTTTTTATTTCTTCTCCATGGATTTTAATATCTACTCCGAATTTTTCTTTTCTTCCTTTACTGCTTGCTCAATATACAGATTGAATAACACCGTGGAGAGGCTACAACCCTGTCTCACTCCCTTCCCGACCACTGGTTCCCTTTCATGTCCCTCGACTCTTATAACTGCCATCTTGTTTCTGTACAAATTGTAAATAGCCTTTCGCTCCCTGTATTTTACCCCTGCCAACTTCAGAATTTGACAGAGAGTATTCCAGTCAACATTGTCAAAAGCTTTCTCTAAGTCTACAAATGCTAGAATCGTATGTTTGCCTTTCCTTAATCTATCTTATGAGAGAAGTCGTAGGGTCAGTATTGTATCACGTATTCAAATATTTTTACGGAATCAAAACTGATCTTCTCCAAGATCGGCTTCTACCAGTTTTTCCATTCGTCTGTAAAGAATTCGTGTTAGTATTTTGCAGCTGTGAATTATGAAACTGACAGTTCGGTCAGTTTCTACAGATTTTTTATGATTCTATAGGATTTTTATGTTTGTATAGGATTTTTAGATTTCTATAGGATTTTTATGTTTCTATAGGATTTTGAAATCGTATCTGATGAATACAGGTGTGGTTCCTTCAACAGAGGTGATCGTGCAGGAAGTCTTCTACTGCCCATTGTTATGGAGAGTCATAATAGAGAAGATATGTTTTTTTGGCTTCGAGTGCACTTTAATGACAGCTTAGGATTGTTATCAAATGGAAGATGTTATTGAAACAGAGCTACAGTGTATTACTGAAGGTTTTTGGGAGTATCTGGCATCACATGCTGCCCCTACATATGCGACAGTACAGCACGTTACCTGGACAGTTCGATACTGAACTGTACCGGTACACAATAGAACTATTATCGGGCAGTGGCACACAACAGGTTGGCACTTGTAAGAGAGTAGCGTCGTCCCTCCTACAGAAAGCTTGTAGCGCTCACCTGTACGTACTTCAATTTTTTTGAGCTTTCATGTTCATGCAGTGAGCTCAGACGCTTCTGGCTACCTGTCTCATGGCACAACATTAGCTTTGTGGAAGTTAAGAGTCCTGCTCCTGAAGTACTATCTTTCAACTTCTTTGGACGAAACAAAGTCCAAAATGAAGAATGCTTTTTTTACGATCATTACTGGAGAGCTTGGACAATTTTGTTTCTTACAATGGCGGCATAAATTACGTTGAAAAGCCACATTCCTTAACAAGGTGAACTAAATGTTCGTATGTCCACAACAAAACTGTTTTCTGACAATATTACAGCTGTTAAATGTTTTATCATGTGGAATGTCACACTGATTATTAAAACATGCTTAAAACCGTCAGTGTCCCACATATTGTACGAGAGGAGATCCGCGTGCTGCAAGTCATCTAAAGTTCATACTGAAACATATCTACGTTCGTCTTTTGTGCTGGCCTGTAAAGTCCTTACAGTTTTGCATCCGTAATTACTCAAAAGTACTGCTTTCGTGAAACTCTGAAATGATTGAAAGGATTCCATTCGAATGAGCTACACTGCCAACAGTGGTCAACGCTATAAGCAGTCTTAGACGTTCAATGGCTTTGTCTGGATTTTCATAACATACAGGGAGGACCACTTTGACCCATAACTGGGAGTAACTCGGGACCAAGATGAGGTATAGCAAAATTCTTTTAGGGAAAGTTGTAGGTATTAAATGGGGGCATGCGTTGCTACTAATGGCCATGAACTTGAACGTGATTTTGAAGGTAATTTGGAGGTTAAAGTGGTTTATAAAAATTGGAATCTAATATTTGATTTAAGATTTGAAAGGGCGACAACTTTTGCGTATAAAATGATACATTATTCAAGGTCATAGCAAGGTTCAATGAAGGCCATATAATGAAGTATGTTTCAAGTTCAATTAGAGATTAACTCAGAGTAGGAGAGAATACAGCAAAATACAGTGTTAGATACAAAATTGATAGGGTGTCCTGTGGAATGAGAGGTGAGGGGACTCACACAGCGCCTTATTATCGTATGATCTACATTTAATTTATGTTTCTTGTGTCTTTCAAATGTCAAAATTACGTTTACACCTTGTGATGTATTTATTTTTCTCAATAAACAAGTCAATTAAAATTTTAAGTTCAAAGCTCTCGTTTCGAAATACGACGTCACAATTAAGGGTTTCCATGAAAAACATTCGAATGACCTTCAATAATTAACTTTAATATCAAGGTTCGTTCACGTCTTACGGTTTTTAAAAAAATAGACAACATTTCTATTACTACCAACAATTACGTAGGCGCCCAAGTCATCTTGCATGGGCCATCGGTGTTTTCCGGTGGGGTTTTGAAATTCACTCTCGCTAACAAGGATGCGAAGGACATGGTCCTCTATAATAAAGAACTCTTCTCCAAGCGACTAACGCGGCAACGGTCACCGGATGTACGTTCTCAAAGGAATCAAGTTTCTCGTTACCGACGCGCCACGGACAGATAATTTCAACACTCGCACTCACACAAATTGCGTCGCGATTTAATAAATCACCCTGCAGCCGACTTTTCTGCAAGGGTCTAACGCTGCCACGGTAACAGGGGGGACGTTCCCCTGTGAGTGAAGTTTCTTGTTGCCGACGGAAAACTGACAGTTAAATGTAACCCTCCTAATGACATTGGATCACACAAACTGCGTCGCGATTCAATACATCAGCCTCCAGTCGACTTCTCTCCAAGCGACTAACGCAGCCACGGTCACCGGATGGACGAACTCCTAGGATTCAAGTTTCCTGTTTCCGACGCAAAACTCGCTGTTAACAGTAACCCTCCCACCCTCCTAATGACGATGAAACACACAAATTGCGTCGTGATTCAATACATCGGTATCCAGCCGACTTTTCTTCTAGGGCCTAATACTGCCTCGGTCACCGGATGGACGTTCTCTTGGGAGTCACTTTTCTTACATCCGAAGCAATACTGGCGGATAATTGTAACCCTCCCTCCCTCCTAATGAGGATGGAACACACAAATCGTGTCGCGATTCCCTACATCGGTCTCCAGCAGACTTCTCTGCCTCGGTCAACGGTAGGATATTGTCTTGGAAGTTAAGTTTCTTGTATCCGACGCAAAACTGACAGATAAGTGTAAGCCTCCCACCCACGTAATGAGGATGGAACACACAAATTGCGTCGCAATTCAATACATTAGTCGACGTTTCTCCAAGGGTCTAACACTGTCTCAGTCACAGATGGACGTTTTCTTGGGAGTTAAGTTTTTTATATCCGACACAAAAATGACAGATAAGTGTAACCCTCCCTCCCTTGTAATGAGGGTGGAACACACAAATTGCGTCGCGATTCAATACATCAGTCTCTAGCCGGCTTCTATCCCAAGGGTCTAATGCAACCACGGTCACAGGATGGACGTTCTACTGGGAGTCAAGTTTCTTGTATCCGACGCAAAACTGACGGTCAATTGTAACCCTCCCACCCACGTAATGAGGATGGATCACACAAATTGCGTCGCGACTCTATATATCAGCCTCCAGCCGACTTCTCTCCAAGCAACTAACGCTGCCACGGTCACCTAATGGACGTTCTCCTCGGAGTCAAGTTTCTTGTTTCCGACGCAAAACTGACAGTTAGTTGTAACCCTCCAACCCTCCTAATGACATTGGATCACACAAATTTCGTCACCATTCAATCCATCACCCTCCAGCCGAATTCCCTCTAAGCGACTAACGCAGGGTGAGTCACCTGTTCTCCTGGGAGTCATGTTGCTTGATTCCGACGCACCTCTGACAGTTAATTGTAGCTCTCGTACTCTTGTATTGACAGCGGAACACACTAATTGCGCTACGATTGAGTACTTCGGACTCCAGCCGACTTCCCTCCACGCGACTAACACAGACACTTTCACCTGAAGGACGTTCTCCTGGGAGTCGCGTTGCTTGTTTCCGACGCACCACTGACAGTCATTTGAATCACTCGCACCTTCGTAATGACGATGGAACACACAAATTGCGTCGTAATTCAGTACTACTCCCTCCAGTCGACTTCTCACTAAGCGACAATTACGACCTCGGTCACCGGATGAGCGTCAAGTTTCTTGTTCGCGACGCACCACTAACAGTTAATTGCAACCCTCTTACCCTCGTAAAGACGATGGAACACAAAACCTGCATCGCTATTCCATACATCAGTTTCTAGTTGATTTCTCTTCAAGCGACTAACGCCACCACGATCGCCGGATGGGCGTTTTCCTGGAAGTCAAGTTGCTTGTTTCCGACATACCAATGACTGTTAATTGTAACCCTCGCACCCTCGTAATGACGATGGGACACGCAAATTGCGTTCCTATTCAGTACTACAGTCTCAAGCTGGCTTCCCTCCAAGTGACTAACACATCTAAAGTCACCAGATGGCCGTTCTCCTGGGAGTCAAATTGCATGTTTCCAACGCACCACTGACAGTTAAATGTGATACTCGCACACTCGTAATGACGATGCAACACACAAATTGAGTCGAAATTCGGTATATCAGTTTCCAGCCTACTTCTCTCCAAGCAACTAATGCAGCACGGTCACCTGATGTACGTTCTCCCGGGAGTCAAGTTTCTTGATCCGATGTACCACTGACAGCTAATTATAAACCTCGGAGATTGTAATAAACGAAGGAACACACAAATTGCGTCGCTATTGAAGACATCGGATTCCAGCCGGATTCTCTAAAAGCGACTAACACCGCCATGGTCAGTGAATGGACGTTCCCCAGGGAGTCAAGCTTCTAGTTCCCGACACAGCAATGACAGTTAACTGTAACACTCGCACACTCGTAATGACGATGAACACACAAATTTCATCGTAATTCAGTACTTGAGTCTCCAGCCGAGTTTTCTCTAACTGACAAACGCAGCTACGGTCACCGGATGTACGTTCTCCTAGGAGTGAAGTTTCTTGATTACGACGCATCACTGATATTTAATTGTAACCCTAACAACCTCGTAAAGACGATGGAACATAGAAACTGTATCGCGATTAAATCAGACATCGGCCGACTTCTCCAAAAGCGACCAAAGAAGCCACGGTTTCCGGATGGACGTTTTCCTGGTAGTCAAGTTTCTTGTTTCTGACGCACCACTGACAGCTAATTGTAACCCTCGCAACCTGTAATGACTATAGAACACACAAAGGGCGTCGCTATTCAAAACATCACACTGCAGCCGACTTCGCTAAAAGCGACTAACGCAGCCACGGTCACCGCATGAGCGTTCTCGTGGGTGTCAAGTTAGTTGTTTTCGACGCACCATTGACAAGTAATTGTAGCTATCGTAACTAATTAATGACGACGGAACACACAAATTGCGTCGTGGCTCAGTACTTCAGTCTCCTACCAACTTCTCTCCTAGCGAATAACGCAGACACGGTCACCGGACGGAGAAATTTCAGCGCGTCAAGTTCCTTGTTTCCGACACACCACTGACTGTTTATTGTAGCCCTTGTACACTCGTAATGACAATGGAACACACAAATTGAGTCGCGGTTCAATACTTCACTCACTATCCGCTTTCTCTACAAGCAACTAATGCAGCCACATCACCGGATGGACGTTCTCCTTGGAGTAAAGTTGGTTCTTTCTAACGCACCAGTGGCAGTTCATTGTAGCCCTCGCAACCTCGTAGAGACGATGGAACACAGAAATTTCTTCGCGATTCAATACTTCACTCTCCAGCCGCCTTCTCTCTAAGCGACTAACACGGCTAGAGTCACCGGATGGACGTACTCCTAGGAGTCAAGTTGCTTGTTTCCGACGCACCACGCCCAGTTATTTGCATCCCCTACACCCTAGTAATGACGATGGAACACACTACTTCAGTCTCCAGCATACTTCTCTCCAAGAGAATTACACAGCCGTCGTTACCGGATGGAAGTTCTACTGGGAGTCAAGTTGCTTGTTTCCGACGCACGACTGCCAGTTAATTGTAACACTGGTACCCTCTTAATGACGATGGAACACATAAATTGCGTTTTGCTTCAGTAGTTCCGTCTCCAGCTGACTTCCTTCCCTCCAAGGTACTAATGCGGCCACGGTCTACGGAAAGACATTCTCCTGGGAGTCAGTTTGACAGTTTCCTACGCACCACTGAAATTAATTGTAACCCTCGTGTCCTTGTAATGACGATAGAAGGCACAAAGTGCATCGCTACTCAATATACAGTCTCCAGCCGACTTCTCTCCAAGCGACAATCGCAGCCACGCACACCGGAAGTATGTTCTCCTGTGTTTCCACCTGCTTCTTGGCGACGCACAACGGACAGTTAATTGCAACCCTTGTAGCTTCTCAATGAGGATGGAACACACAATTTTCGTAGCGATTCAATATGTCAGTCTCCAGCCGACTTGTCTCCAAGCTACTAACGCGGCTACAGTCACCGGATGTACGTTCATCTGGGAGTCAAGATTCTTGTTTCCGACGAACCACGGACTGGTAGTTACAACCTTTGATCATTCATAATGACGATGTAACACACAAAATGCGTTGCGATACAATACATCAGTCTCCAGCAGACTTCTCTCCAAGCGACTAACGCTGCCCCGGTCACCATATGGACGTTCTCCTGCGAGTCAAGCTGCTTGTTTCCGACGCAACACTGACAGTTAATTGTAAGCCACATACCGTCGTTATGAGGATGGAACATACAAACTGAGTCTCGAGTAAATACATCAGTCTCATGCCTTCCTCTCTCAAAGCGACTAAGGCGGCCATGGTCATAGGATGGACGTTCTACTGGAAGTCAAGCTGCTTGTTTCCAACGCACAACGGTGGAACACACAAACAGCGTCGTGAGTCAATAATTCACTCTCCAACTGACATTCCTCCAAGCGACTAAGGTGGCTATGGTCACAGGACGTACGTTCTTCTGGGAGTCAAGTTGCTTGTTTGCGACGCACCACGCCCTGTTATTTGCATCCCCTACACCCTAGTAATGACGATGGAACACACTACTTCAGTCTCCAGCATACTTCTCACCAAGCGACCTACGCAGCCACGGTCACCGGATTGACGTTCTCCTGAAAATCAAGTTTCTTTCTTCCAACGCACCACTGACAGTTAGTTCAAACCCTCGCACTCTCGTAATGACGATTGAACACACAAATTATATCGCTTCTCAGTACATCAGTCTTTCCAATCGACTAATGCCACTAAGGTCACCGGAAAGACGTTCTACTGGGGATCAAGTTTCCTGTTTCCGACGCACCACTGACAGTTAATTGCAGCCTTCGAACCCTCGTAATGACCATGGAACACACAAATTGTGTCGCGATTCAGTACTTCATTTTACAGCCGAATTGTATCCAAGTGACTAACGCAGCTTTGGTCAGCGGTTTTACATTCTCCTGGAAGTAGAGTTTCTTCTTTCCGATGCACCATGGAGAGTTATTTGTAACCCTCGCACCCTTGAAATGACGATGGAGAACACAAACTACGCCGGGATTCAATACCTCCAGGCGACTTCTCTGCAAGAGACTAACGCCGCCATGGTCACCGGATCTTCTCAGTACATCAGTCTTTCCAATTGCTAGTTTCCGACGCACCACTGACAGTTATTTGTAACCCTCATACCCTCGTAATGACAGAGCAACGCAAAATTGCGTCGCGATTCAGTATTTTATCCTATAGCCGAATTCTCTCCAAGCGACTAATGCCGTCAAGGTCACCGAATGGACGTTCTCCTGGGAGCCAAAATGCTAGATTCCGATGCACCACTGACAGTTAATTGAAACACTCGAACTGTCGTAATGGCGATGGAACACACAAATTGCGTCACGATTCAATACATCAATCTCCAACCGCCGTCTCTCCAAGCGACAAATGCAACTATTGTCAATGGATGAACGTTCTCGTGGGAGTAAAGATCCCTGTTTCCGTCTCATCACTGACGGTTAAATTTAATCCTCGTACCCTTGTAATGACAGAGGAACACACAAACTGCGTGGCAATTCAATACATCTGTCTAAAGCCGCCGCGAGTAACGAAGCCACGGTCACTAGGAGGCCGTTCTCCTGAGAGTCCTTTTCCTTCTTTCCAAGGCACCAATGAAAGTTAATTGTAAACCCCGCACCCTTGGAATGACGATGTAACACACAAATTATGTCGTGATACAATATTACACTCTCCAGGCGACTTTTCTCCAAGCGAATAACGCGGCTACGGTCACCGAATGTCAGTTTTCTGGAATTTAAGTTTCTTGTTTTCGACGCGCCACGTACAGTTAATTGCAACACTGGCACCGTCACAATGACGATGGAACATACAAACTGCGTCGCGATTCAATACATCAGGCTCCAGCTGACTTCTGTAGAACCTACTAATGCAGCTACGGTCACCGCATGTACGTTCTCCTGGGAGTCAAGTTTCATGTTTACGATGCACCATAGGTAATTGTAACTCACGCACGCCAGTAATTACGATGGAACACACAATCTGGGCCGCAATCCAATACATCAGTCTTCAGCTGTCTTCTCTCCAAGCAACCAATCATCCACGGTCATCGTATGTACGTTATCCTGGGAGTCAAGTTGCTTGTTTCCGACACACCACTGACAGTTAATTGTAACTATCGCACCCTCGTAATGACCATGGAACACACAAACTGCGTTGCGATTTAATACATCAGTCTCCAGTCGACTTCTCTCCAAACGACAAATGCTACTACGGCCACTGTATGAACGTTCCCCTGGGAGTAAAGTTGCTTGACTCTGACGCACCACAGACAGTTAATTGTAACTCTCGTACCATCGTAATGACTATGGAACAGACAAATTGCGTCGCTGTTCAGTACTTTATTCTCCAGCCGAGTTCCCTCCAAGCGGATAACGCCGACAAGGTCACCAATGGGATTTCTCCTGGGAGTCAAGTTGATGGTTTCCGACGCACACCTGACAGTTAATTGTAGCCATCGCAACCTCGTAATGACAATGTAACACACAAAGTGGGTCGGGATTGAATTCTTCAGTCTCCAGTCGACTTCTCTCCAAGCGACTAACACAACCACAGTCACCGGATGAACGTCTTCCTGGGAGTCAAGGTGTTAGTTTATGAAGCACCACTGACAGTTAATTGCCACTCTCGTACCCACATAATGACGATGGAAAACTCAAATTCGTCGCGATACAGTACTTTATTCTGCAGCTGACTTCTCTGCAAGCGAGTTACGCTGCCAATGGCACCAGATGGACGTGCTCCTGGGAGTCAAGTTACTTGTATCCGTCGCATCAATGACAGTTAATTGTAACCCTCGTACCATTGTAATGACTGTGGAACACACGACCAGTCAAAGTCTCTCCAAGCGGCTAATGCCAACAAGGTCACCGTTTGGACGTTCTCCTGGGAGTCAAATTGCTTGTTTCCGACGCAAACTGGCGGTTAATTGTAGCACTCGCACTCTCGTAATAAGGATGGAACACACAAACTGTGTCGTGATTTAGTACTTCAGTGTCCAGCTGACTTCTCTCCAAGTGACTATCGCAGCTACGGTCACCGGATGTACGTATTCCCAGGAGTCATGTTTCTTGTTTTCGAAGCAACACGGACAATAAATTGCAACACCCGAACCCTCGTAATGATGATGGAACACACAAACTGCGTCGTGATTCGTTACATCAGATTCCAGCCGACATATCTCCAAAAGACATACGCAACTACGGTCATTGGCTCAACTTTCTTATGGGACTAAATTGGCTTGATGGCGACGCTCCACTGACAGTTAATTTGTAGCCCTCAAATCCTCGTAATGACGATTTTACGCACAAATTGTGTCGCGGATCTGTAATTCAGTCCCCCACCGACTTCTCTCCAAATGAATAACGTACCTTCTGTCAGCGGATTTACGTCCCTCTGGGAGTCAATTTGCTTGTTTCCGACGCAACACTGGCTGTTAATTGTAACCCTCGCACCCTCATAACTAAGATGAAGCACACAAATTGCGTCGTGATTCAATACGTCCTTTTCCAGCTGACTTTGCTCCAGGCGAAAATCCACCTACGATCACTAGATGTACGATCTCCTGGGAGTCATGTTGCTTGTTTCCTACGCACCATGACTAGTTAACTGTCATTCTCGTACCTTCGTAATGACGACGAAACACACAATCTAGGTCGCGATTCAATAAATCAGTCTCCAGCAAAGTTCTCTCCAAGCCACTAAGGCGCCCACGGTCACTGGATGGACGTTCTCCTGCGATTCCAGTTGCTTGTTTCTGACACACCACGGAGTGTTATTTGTAACCCTCGATCCCTCATAATGACGATGGAACATACAAATTGTGTCAAGATTCAGTACTTAATTTTCCAACCGAATTCTTTCCAAACTACTAACGCGGCTACAGTCAGCGGATTTACACACTCCTGGGAGTCAAGTTTCTTGTTTCCGATGCTCCTTGGACATTTACTTGTGACCTTCCCACCCTCATAATGACGATGGAACACACAAATTGCGTCTCGCGTCAGTACTTTATTCTCCAGCCGTCTTCTCTCCAAGCGATTTACGCCGCCACGGTCACCGGTAGGACGTTCTCCAGGGAGTCATGTTACATGTGTGCGACGCACCACTGACAGTTAATTGTAACACTCGCATCCTCGTAATGACGATGGAACACACAAAAATTGCGTCGCGATGCAAAACATTCAAGATGAGTATTCTCCAAGCCACTAATGCGGCTACGATCACCAGATGTACGTTCTCCTGGGATTCAAGTTCTTTGTTTCCGACGCACGACTGACATTTAATTATAACCCTCGAACTGTCTTAATGCCGATGGAACAAAGAAATTACGTCGTGATTCTATACTTCACTCTCCAGGAGAATTTTCTCCAAGTGACTAATGAGGTTACGGTCAGCGGATTTACGCTCTCGTGAGAGTCAAGTTGCTTGTTTCCGACTCAGCACTGACAAATATTTGTAACACTCGTACCCTCGTTTTGACAATGGGACACACAAACGGCGTCTCGATTCAATGTATCTGTCTCCAGCCGACTTCTTCCCAAGCGACTAATGCAGCCACGGTTACCGGATGCACGACATCCTGGGAGTCAATTTGCTTGTTTCCGACTCACCACTGACAGGGAATTGTAACGCTCGTATCCTCATAATGACGATGGAACAGACAAATTGCGTCACGATTCAACACTTCACACTCCAGCCGAATTTTCTCCAAGTGACTAGCGCAGCTACGGTCACTGGATGTACGTTGTCCTCGGAATCAAGTTTCTTGTTTCTGACAGCAGTACGAACAGTTAATTGTAACACTCACACTCTCGTAATGGCCATGGAACACACAAACTGCGTCCCGATTCAATACATCAGTTTCCAGCCGACTTCTCTCCAAGCGACTAACGCAGCTACGGTCACCAGATGAATGATATCGTGAGCCTTATGCCCCTTTCAATTCCTATCTGACAGTGTATTTAGCTATATCTCTCCTCTATTCCGAGATAGTCCCTATTAGAACTAAAAACTTATTTGCTTATTTGATGCCCATTGAATCTTGCCATAACATTGACTAATGTATCGTTATATACATAAAACGTGCCACTTTTTTCTAATCTTAAATCAAATATTAGTTCCGATTTTTAAAAAAATGGCTTAAAATCCCAAATTTCCTTGAAAATCATTTTCAAGGTCACAGCCATTAGTAGCAATGCGTGACACTCCTTGCAACCTACAGTCCTGCTTTCAACATTCGTATCAGAAACGGTTAATGTTCTCACTGCTAAAAGCCCTCATCATGTACATGCACATTTGTGAAATCACTGCTAATCATAAAAGGATTCTTTTCGTTTGGAAAGAGAGCACTGTCTAAGAACAGACAGGAAAATCAGAACAATTACGCAAGCAGAATTCGAAGCACTGTTCTACAGAAGAGAGAGGTGGCTGCAATTTTCGGTGTCCTACAGCTGTTGGTATGGAGATGTCCTGATGCCACACTGGTGGATAAGGGACAGCATCCCGCAGGACGTCAGGATTTCCAGTAATGGTAGCATGTGAAGCCTCATTAGGACCATCAGGAGGAATGCACTCAGTATTATTCTGGACTATTTTCGTAGACAGATCCTCTTAGGGCAAGAATTTCCATGCAGACATTGTGAGATATCACGAAAGCTCCTACAACAACAAAAGCGACTGTTAACTACTGCTGTGAGACTTTACGATTTCCTTCAAGGAGACTTGGCTGTTATTTACATAAATATGTGATGGTATAACACTGACAACCTTTTTGCTGGGCCTGCGAGTGTGAGCCGCTATGCAAACATCTCGCTGAGTGTGACCCGCTATGCAAATATCTCACTGTACAGCATCGGGCCAGCAACAGTGCTTAGGTAAAAACGTGTTTCGACAGGTATTTCTCAAGTGTCAAGTATGAAAGGGATGGCGCTGCTTCATGCTTGCGGGCCCGAACTGACACCTGCATGTGGTTCGGGAGATGATGGCCGCGACTACTGGGATCATGTGCGGTGGCATTCTGTGTGGTCTAGTGGACAGGGGATGGCAGATGGTGTGTGCTTCGTTAGCGAAAGACTTTTAACTGTGTAATTACGGGTGAAGTGTGTTACATGATGGTATTCCTTGCATGGCTGAAATAAAAAGAAAGGCGATCCATGTAATTACTTCTTACAATACCTGCATCTTTTTAAACAGCAGAGAATGATGATCAAGAGAAATCCAACCGCCGAAAACTGATTTTTCTAATAAATAAACGATATACCCTTGAATTTCCCTTTGTGACACCCTTCCTCTCCGCAGGTGAGCTGCCAATTTCCAGTTACAGTAGGGGTGGTGGAGATGGTTGGTTTGGGGAAGGAGACCAGACAGCGAGGTCATCTGTCTCATCGGATTAGGGAAGGACGGGGAAGGAAGTCGGCCGTGCCCTTTGAAAGGAACCATCCCGGCATTTTCCTGGAGCGATTTAGGGAAATCACGGAAAACCCAAATCAGGATGGCCGGACGCGGGATTGAACCGTCGTCCTCCCGAATGCGAGTCCAGTGTCTAACCACTTCGGCACCTCGCTCGGTAGGTGGTGGAGAGGGCAGGGGGGATGGAGGCGAATTGGGCGGTGGGGAGGGGGGATCGATTTCTTGAAATATTCTTTAAATAAATACATGAACTATATCCCATAGCACTTAGTAGAATCCCATAAATTGTTTAAATAAACTATATTCCATACACTACCATAAATAATTAAACAATATTACATACAGTGTCTAGAGTGGGAGGGGGGAGGGCACTGACCAGAGGGGACAGGTTAATTAATTGATCAGTTTAATTCAGTAGTCAATCAAATTTATAAAACTGAGAGAGGCTTTTTTAATAACTCAGACCTAAAAGTGTACCTGTAGTAGCGAGGGGGAGGGAGTGGGTTTGTGGTTTCCTGAGGAGCATGGGGGAGGTGGTGGCGAATAATAGGTTAAGGACCTGTCAGTCGTATGGAAGGATCCTTTTAGCAGATCAATAGGTTAAGGACCTGTCAATCTAAGGAGAACAATAGGATAAAGACCTGCCAATCAAAGGAGAACAACTTGTTTACCCCTGAGTGCATATCTGCCCCTGATGTGGACAACCCGCAGTTACAAAACGACTTGGTGGCGCTGTTGCCCTACTGGTCATGTCAGCCAGCAAGATGCAAGCTGATGATAGTCAGTTTCGAGAGTTCACTACATAAAAGTGTGTGATACACAGCGGATACAGTGGAAACCAAGTGCAATTCGATGTGTGTACCAGAGTTGGAACTTTAATAGCGGCAACTATTTATTTACAGCCCGAACAAAGTAGATACGTGTTTCAAAGTCTTACTGACCTTCAAAGTAGTAACCAACATCGTGTACAACCCGTTGCCAGCGTTGTGGAAGTCGTAGGATACTCTTAGCAGTGCCAGTTGTGTTGACAGATTGAGTGGCGCGGTCTAATGCCCGACGAATTTATAGCAGTTTTGAAGCGGATGCCACGAAGTGTTTCCTTCAGTTTAGAAACCGAGTTGAACTCACGAGGGTTTAAGTCATGGGAGTGCAGTAGGTGGTATAGCACTTAGCAGCCCCATCAGTTAAACAAATCAGTAACAGCTTGCACTGTAAGTGCTTGAGTATTGTCCTGTAAGATGATGGTCAGGTCCTGCAGAAAGTGTCATCACATCTGTCTGTAAGCTGGTTGTAGGTTGTGTTCCAAAAGTGAACAGCATAGAGACAGAAGTGATGACACTTTCTGCGGGACCTGACAAGCATTTTGCAACACAATGCTCAAGCACGTACAGTGCAAGCTGTTACTGATTTGTTTGACTGATGGGCTGCTAAGTGCTATACTACCTACTGCACTTCCCTGACTTAAACCCTCGTGAGTTCAACTCGATTGCTAAACTCAAGGAAACACTTCACAGCATTCGCTTCAGAGCTGCTACAAATTCGTCGCGTAATAGACTGCGCCGCTCGAACTGTTAACACAACTGGCACTGCGAAGAGTACCCTAAGCCTTCCACATCGCTGGCAACGGGTTGTACACAATGCTGGTGACTACTTTGATGGTCAGTGAAACTGCTCTACAGAAGGCAAAAATGGCTGGTATTTTCGGTGTCCTATAGCTGTTGGTATTGAGATTTCCTAATGACACAATGGTGGATGATGGACAGCATCCCGTCAGAGATGGATTGTCTGCTTCAACTTGTCTTTGAACACTTGAAAATCACATTACTATCAGAAATTTCTGTAGATACCTTGCCCCGTCTTGTTCAAACCAGTCCCAGCACAAAGGGTATCTTGTGAATCAAGGGAGCATTCTGATTGGCTCTTACTGAATTTAGCCGCCAGGTTACTGATGCTGCCTGTGAGGGAGCACTGTCCGCCTTTTTTTTCTTTTCATCTCATGTTTGATGAAACGTAACCATCCTGTTTCGACACATTCCTCTAAACGAAAGAAGATTAATGAGGTGTACTCCATTCCCCTGTCGCATCTTGGGTATACAATCGAGGCTTCAGTTTCGAAACAAAGATGATTCTAACAAGGGAACCTCCCCATCGCACCCCCCTCAGATTTAGTTATAAGTTGGCATAGTGGATAGGCATTGAAAAACTGAACACAGATCAATCGAGAAAACAGGGAGAAGTTGTGTGGAACTATTAAAAAAGTAAGCAAAATATACAAACTGAGTAGTCCATACGCAAGATAGGCAACATCAAGGACAATGTAAGCCAAGAAGCGCCGTGGCCCCGTGGTTAGCGTGAGCGGCTGCGGAACGAGAGGTCCTTGGTTCACGTCCTCCCTCGATTGAAAAGTTTACTTTTTTTATCTTCGCAAAGTTATGATCCGTCCGTTCGTTCATTGACGTTTCTATTCATTGTAATAAGTTTAGTGTCTGTGTTTTGCGACCGCACCGCTAAACGGTGCGATTAGTAGACGAAAGGACGTGCCTCTCCAATGGGAACTGAAAACATTTGATCGCAATTTCATAGGTAAACCGATTCCTCCACAGGAAAACACGTCTATATCCTATACGACACTGGTGACGGCATGTGCGTCACATGACAGGAATATGTTGTTGACCCACCTAACTTGTACAGTTCGCGAATGGATAAAAAGATACTTCTACCTTGCCCGATTTAGGTTTTATGGTGGATGTGATAATCGCTCCCAAAAAGTGATGAAAAGATAACGGACGGACAGATAATAATTGTCTGAAAATAAAAATTTAAAATTTTCACTCGAGGGAAGACTTGAACCAAAGACCTCTCGTTCCGCAGCCGCTCACGCTAACCACGGGGCCACGGCGCTCCCAGGCTGTCATTCTCGTTGATGTTGCTTATCTTGCGCATGGACTACTGAGTTTGTATATTTTGCTTATTTTTTTCATAGTTCCACACAACTTCTTCCTGTTTTCTCGACTGATCTGGGTTCAGTTTTTCAAGGCCTATCCACTGTGCCAACTTATAACTAAATCTGAGGGGGGTGCGATGGAGAGGTTCCCTTGTAAGTTAGCGCTAGGTGTTTGTGAAGCACAGCAATCCCTGTGTATACATTTGCTTCACTGATGTCATATTTACAGAGTTAGTGGTTTCAGAAGTCAACCGCCACTGATACACGTTTATCTGTTTTCTTGTAAGAGGTATTCTGCGTTACTAACAATCATGTTATATAGGACTGATGCGGGCATAGTATAATTTCTCAACCAGGATCTGATATGAACAGTAAACGCTACACATCTCTGTAAAGCTATATCGTGCATGTATCACGCAGAACTGATGTTCTAAAGAAGCAGTTTTTTTTCACTTTACAGTTTGTTACCATAGTTCATCATAGAGAAACCTACAAGAAGGATGTACGTCATGCGTTGGAAATGTATTTCGTGCATTGGAATATTAACAGCATTGCATTCCACATGAATAATAGGTTCAAAACTGAAGCGATCTAACATTATAGCCTGTTACAAGTGCAGAACCCTGTAGTCTCAGGAGTGTGTGTGTTTATGTCCTCTCTTATTAGTACCCACTGTTACTGATCCCAAACACTAAAACAGAACGTTAGAATTAATAGTGTAGTCGATTTACGTAAAATGCTTCGAACTCCATCCGTCTGGAGCTCCAACATCCATAAAAACTACACGTTTCTTGTTCTTCTTTACCGTCTGCTGTTGTATTACAACACTTTCCAATCTACTACTATACACCGGTAAGGGGTGCTAACCTCCTCGACATGCACGCATCTAGACAAATCTTGTGCACTTGGATGGGTGCGGAATCGGTAAGCTCTATTCATTCACGAGATGCTTTATGTAGCGGTCTTCTCCTGGACACATGTAGATTAAATCGGTAACGGTGATGCTGGGCAGATTGGTCAAAGACAGTGCGAGGACGTCTTTCAGCCGCTAACTTTATTCTAAGAATGCGATAATGTACTGAATCTGAATAGAGACTGATAGTAAATTGCACACTATGTTCGAAATTACGAGTACAAGAAACTACATTGTACAGACCATTTAATATAATGCAGAATGAGCCACATATAAAAGTTTTTGTTTTTACTGATTTAACAAGTATGGAAGTTAACAAATTTTGTGGAGAAGCTCCGATTCTGGTTCTATGACTTCTCCCATGCTCTCAAGAAGCTTAGTTGATTTTGGGACGTCTTTTTTATACTTATATTGAGTTTAGTGTTGGTTTAGTAATTAATTTTGATGCAGGATTAGCTTACGTTCTAAGTAACTACCCATATTCCTCCTACCCACATGTGCTGTCTTTTCCTTTGTAATTTTATACTGCTAAGTACAGCCATTATAACTAACGGGCTACAGTTATCGTTCACATTCTAAATTGTTTTATGTACTTACCGTGGGTATTTTTCTACCCGCAATAGACGTTCAGTATGATAGGAACCTGTCTCGCTAATGTTTAGGCCTCATGTTATGTTTTTCCGTCTCCTGAGGTCATACCCACCAAAAGAGTAATCAGAGAGTGTATTATGAGCATTTTGTAAGAGAATAATGCCCTATTCTCAAGTAACATAGTTCAAATCCTCGTGTAGTCGGAGAGTCATAGGTAGCATTCCTATAACAGGGTAAAACGATTATACTAATCGCTTATACATGCTAGTTTATCAAAGGAGGCAGGCCTGTTCAGAAGATGAAAGTCCTTTTAAAAATCACATACAATTATGAAGGATATTTTTAAAGTGGAATGACTAACGCATGCCAATGTATGCAAGAGAAGTGTGAACCGTGGAAAAATCGGAGAATGATATATTTGTAGGGACTCAAATGTGATTCTGCAGAAATCCATTCAACATGATTTGGATTAAAATTAGATATAAATAGGCACTGGAAAGAATAAGCAATGACAGAGGAGGTAGTAAAGTAATCATGATTTCGAGGACATTGTTGCAGTATACAGCTCATCAATTAAACACTTATCAAAAAATGAGAAGAAATCGATGGTGTATAAAAGTTCTCGAAAGATAGCAAGAAAAAGTTTATATGACAAAAGAAACTGATAGTTATCTTAGAAAAGAAAGAACAAGATACACCAAGGGCAGAAAATGAGATGTGATACATCAGAACAGTCTGTATTAATGATTATAATTTGTAGATGAATGATGCTTTAGTGTATACTATTTGCGATAAAAATACTATATCTGAAAAGTTCCGTAACGCGTTAGGTAGATAACAAAATTATGGAAGGAAAGAGAAGCAGGGACCTATTGACATTATCGACTATAATTGAGGATGTGAGAATTTTAAATTAGCTGAGTAGGAATCATGAAGTGATCAACTCTGAAGAGAGTGTATTGATGTCTGTAATTAAGATCTGAAACGTCAGTACATTTTAATGAACATTCGTTTGACGAAGACAACCTTACTGGGTAATTGTGAAGGGAATGAGCATTGGAAAATTTATTTAGCTCAGACTGTAAAAGAAAGAAAATGTTTGGAGAGAAGCTAGGAGAGATACTGGGAGCTAGTGGGGAAGAAAGTGATGGGTTATTTGAAACATTGTTCTCAAAGAATAAGTGTTTTCAATAGCTATGTTGATACATAAGGTGCAGTCAAATGAAAACGAGACAGGTGGAAAAAAGTAAGTAAACTGTTTATTATTTCAAAAGTAAATGCCAAAATGGTAATATATTTATGCCAATGGGGGACCAAACGCAGCACCTTCATGGAAAAATGTTTACACTTGCCTATGGAATCAAGATTGCATCCAGACATGCACCTCTTCGTCCGAAGCAAATCAGTGGCTTCGAATGTCGTTGTTCATAGCTCCAAAAATATGGAGACGTATGGGGAAAGATCGCGAAGGTTTGGAGAATGTGTACGAGCTTCCGAGAAAAGCTTCTGAAGCGTAGTCTAAATGTCCTTGGCAACATGTGGGCTGAAATTTCCCTACAGCAGAACAATGCCGTCTGTCAACAATCGTGAGTGTTTGGACTTGAGGAGGCGCTATAATTTTTACAGTGTCCACATATCGCTGTGCATTAATTGTGGCGATGTCTTCCTATGCGATTACTATATTTTCGGAGCCATGAGGAAAAGACATTCGTGGATATCGATTTGCTTCGGACGAAGGTGTGCACGCCTGGGTACAATCATGGGTCCATAGGCAACCGACAACGTTTTCCCAACAATGAACAAAGGTTGCAACAAGAGTCTGGTTGCAACCCTTGTTCACTAAAGTACGAGCATCCCTTAGCGGCTCGCCATCTTACTTATAACTATTTACGACGTCGCCTTTCCGGCTTAGATCTTTTTAATATGTGACTTGTAAGTACTGCATCTTTTTCCAGTCAGCACAAACACTAATTTTATTAATGTATTATATACTTAATATGTTTTAGAACAGTTAGTCTAATTCTGAAGACGACGCTCATAGTAGCGTCGAAACCTGGTCAATTTTGACTTAATATTTGTGATCTAGGGCTTATTTGTTCTAATATAATTATGACACGAACCTTAGCAGCTATGTTCAAAGTTTTATGAACTTCAAAGTCGTTTTTCTGTACGAGTGCGCCATCTTGTTCTAGACTCAAAACATGGCAAACGTGAAGCTGCTCCGGCGTAAACAAACAGGCGCATGCACTGCACCGGAGCCGGAGGGCAACACGGTCCGCACTGTGTCGCTGCCGAAGGCAGACTGCCACTCCGCTAACCAGACGGACGCATTTTCACGTGGAAATGGCGGAAAACAGCAAGGCATTTGCGCATGCGCATACTAATTCCCATCATGCACCGCGGCCAACTGTGCAGTTATAACGCAAATCGTTCAGAAGTTATGACGATTTTATTTCATGTAGTTCAATAAGTGTTTCCCTGTACAGACATCAAATTCACATACTCTCAACATATACACTTAAGACACACCGCAAGGAAACAGGGGTAAGGAGGAAGAAAACTATTTCCGAACAGGTAGCTGAACCTGATTGTCAGGGTCTCCCAACCAACTACGCGATGTAACTGTTTCTTCCTTTGTTTGTAACACACTCATTATATACTCTTAATCACGTGATTGCTGCCATGTACTGGTACCATATCTGTGACATGAAGTTCATACCTTTCGCATGCATCCTTGTTACTGTTGCAGTTTTCATACATGTTACTGTAAAACGCTGCTGTGTTCCTTCACACAGGGATTGGAGGCAACCTGAGATGTTGCATTCACTCGATAAGGTCAGTGATATGTTTGAAGTGGACAGACTTATGTTTCAAATTGAGTATCAGCTTTTGAAAAGACCCTGTACTCACGTGGTCGGGCAGGTGACTCGTGTCTTCCGTCAGCTGTGAGTCTCTGGAGATCGTATTCTGCTCGATGGGCGCCCCTCTCATTGACACAGAATTGTCAGAGTCGACTGCATTGTCCATCGGCGAGCCATCTCTGCCGCCGACTTCCAGATCCGAGGGAAACTCTGCCACCTCCAGCACATTCCTGAGATTTGTAAAGAGTAAAACGAAAATATGAATATGCGTAGTGATGACGTCAACACACACACAGAGTATTTGGTTATGCGACTAAATGAGGAATGTCAAATGGAACACTCATTACACGGGTCACGTACCAAGTGTGTTAAATGCTAGAGTTAATTAACAGTATGGACAGATCAAGCACAGGGAGCGTGTGGCATGATCAAATCACACAATCCCTGACCTCAGTCAGAACGATCACATTCGGCTTCACAAATTTGTACCACCACATAATTGACATTATACCTCACTTTCTTTCTCGCTGTAACCTCCAGTACCCTCCTTCTCGCCGTGATCACTATCGCACGCATGTGTAGTGGCGTGTGGCTCAGAGATAAGCAAGTTCGAATCCTGGTGGGGGAAAAATTTCAGTTTCAGTATTTTGCTTGCATGGTGAGGAGAGGTGGTGGCGGAAAGTTTATGATCACCAGTCTTCGCGCCTATGTCCTACACTAAATTCCAAACATTTACTCAGTGTCTCATCATGTGAGGGAATGAGACACTGCAATGAAAATCCATTCGTCGGATGGGGTCCCATTTGTGCTATTGGACAGCTGTAGGCTCTCTTCCGGCACCAAGTTTGAGCCTCTATCTTTGGAAGGTCGCTGTCCTATTTGCCACGACTATTTTCAGTACGTTTTGACCACAAATATGAATGAAGTTGCGAATTTGATGAATGTACTTAACCTCTGTAGTATCGATACACCATATCCTTTGTAAGACTGTGTTTAAGACCAGAGGTGTTCGTCAGAGTAAGTCAGAGAGTAGCAGTGTGTATTGCATAGTCTGGCAATGTACTTGGTTTGAAACGATGGAACCCATGTAGCGGAGGCAGCATTATGTAAAAAGGGTTTTGTAATAATATGGTTTGAGGAAAGATATTGCACAAATTAAATTATGTTAATGGAAGAATGACAAAGCCAACTTCTAAAGTAATCCAGTGTTTTATATTTGTAACTATGAAGCTTCTTACCTTTAGAGCATTGCGTATGGTTAAAGTTTGCTGTAGAAATTTTATAATGCAACATATGGTTTTGTCTTATAGTTGAAACAAGTGTCAAGGAAGGCAATTGTACGCAGGAGAGTTGTTGAGAAATATGTATGGTAACTTGTTTAGGTGTGAGAACTTTATGATAAGATGTGTTGTTGTCATGGCGTCATGAAGCATAGTTAAACTTGGAGTCTTTGTTCTCGTTTGTCACTCGTTGAGATTAGTTCTGTATTTTCATTTACCTTCTTAATTCTCTTTGCACACACGAACTGCACATAGCGAATTTATACTGAGAAGCGTTATGTGAAAATTGGTAACATTCCGTCTCGCATTGTACATCGCAAATACGACAAACCAAATTTGATTTTTAGTAGTTACATCATTACGCCTTATAGCGACAAGCTGCAGAGCAGACGGGCGTTTCGTGCACGCAGGTACGCCAACAAATTAATCATCATCAAAGGTCATCTCCACTGTAAGGTACAATGACTGTCGGAGTGTATTCGTGAACAAATATATTTTTTCAGACGCTTGATACCACTAGAAGATTTCAGCAAGGTCTTATCTTGTTAATTTCCAAGCAATTTTGTCAGAAGCTTTAATTTTTATGTTAATTTTCTACGTAATGACAATAACATTTCTGATACAGTGATTGTTTGCAAGACTAAAGATAAGGATTAGCAACATTCGGGGCCAACATTTTAATCTGGATCATTTTGCAGTCATATGGTATATGTAAATTTTATTTGATTCTCGCAGACGAATTGTTTGATGGACCGGTTACTCTGGATGTCAAATCGCTCCACATATTTCGGTTTAGTATTAAATTTGTTACATAGTTCTGTTGCCCTGTACCAAGATGTACGCATTTTGAAATCAAAATAAGTTTTACACATTTCTCAGATAGCAACTATACACTTACGGGAACGATTTTAAAAATATTATAAGAAATTTTCACCTTCGCTCATCAACAACAAAAGAAACCCAACGGTATATTATACAAGCTGTCATTACAGTGATCGACGCGACACAGGTAGACACTTGACACTTCAAACAAGAACGGCGATGTAGGATTCCTGAGTCTGCTATCCTACGCTCATTCCCAGAACACTCTGGTAATATACACCTTGTAAACTGAAGTTCAAGACGGCAGTTCATGTTTTGTGCGTAACAGGAGCGAGAGCGCTCGACTTGACATTTCTCGACTAACGTCATGACAAAGATTTTGTGTATGTTATTTGTATGTTGATATTGATTTTGCTTCTAATATTTGGTTGCCAACACACTAGTGTCTCTTGTTGACGCTCTTCAGTTGTTTCCAGATGATGATGCAATAAGCCGAAAATCCGATCTAAATAACCATGTACTACTGGAAGAAAAATGCAGCTTGCCTGATTTCAACCTTAAACATATGCATATAGCATAGATGGGTATGCAGTAAGTTTCATTGTTACTATGATATCATAAAGGTCCAATCTGAGATATAACAATGTTTCTCTAGTATTATAATGGCACCACTGTTCACCATCTGAAGGCATAAGAGGCGCTAACCCCACAGGACAATTTATTACAAGTAGATAACTACAGTTTTGTCTTTCACAACCTTAGTTAAATGACGATTTTTGTTTCGTACTTTGAAGTTCTTTTCATCTGCCTGGTGTGGCTGTCAGTCGGAGCTGCAAATCATTCCAGACATACTTTAGTGTATACGAATCAACGTATTTGGCTGACTACAATATTAGGTCCACAAATATTTCGTTACACCACTGACTTGGAGACGAGAAGCTATAATTCAAGACCGTAACTACAGTCACCATAGCAGAAAATGAGCGATACTGGTTGAAATGCTTTAACACTACCGGTTCGGGAACTGGAATAACAAGACAAAATAATTTAAAATAAGTCTGTGCCGCAGGGCTTTCTCCGCCAAATTCGCGCTCTGAAGATACATATTGAGCTGTAATCAACGAAGTCCATACCCCTCCATCTGACAGAAACAAAGTGATACACGATTCGTTCCTTGGCGAGATCTTCTGCCATTGAACTGGAGGCTTCCACTATCTTTGTCGAGGTTCAGTTACCTCGTTTTTTGTGTCACGTTGTGACGTCTCCCATCACCCTGAAGAATGTATGTTGTTTATGCTCACAGTTGTGAACGAATAAGGTTAACCTTTTACATCTACTGGGCATGAACTTGTCTTGTGGAAAATTGAGTGTCAAAATGCCTCTGTCAGAGACCTGCTAAGTTTATGGCATCTGGCGGTCGTATAACATCCCTCTATCAAACAATATCATCTTTCGATGACTATCTCTGCTACCACTACACAGACTGCCAGACCTTTCCCACCCATCACATTGCACAAGGGAACCTTCTTATTCATTCCATGTGTCAGAACTACTATAGTGGCTGACCTCTGGAAGGAAACGTTGTATGTGACTTCGTGTCACGATGTGTTGTGCAGGTCTATGCTACAGCTCGTCATTAATGCCTTTAATCAGCCAAACTGTTGTGACTACCAACACGGTTGAACGCTGAAAGTAACTGAAAGTACCCTGTATTTCCTTAGCGGTAAAGTTTCAAGGAAGCTTATCATCAAAGTAACATAGACACTGGACACAGGGTTGTTATGATTGAATCGTATGCCACATAAGATAATTAATAGGTAAAAAGCATGATGTTTCTTCTCGCATCATGCTGAGGATCAAATTTCTAATGCATCACCTCTTCGAAACTTTCACTGCAAGATTTACGTAACACGGTGGTAATAGCTTCATTCTATGAAAACATTAGTCTGTGGCTACCAGTGAACTCTCACGTTTACAGAAGACGCCATGAAAATTGTGCATGTGGCAATATTATTGTTCACTACTTGAATTTCTTCCAGAGCTATTGTTTTCCTACATGATATTAAATTTTCATGTTAAATATCATTGGCACAGTTCCAGAGTTATGCTCTCAAGACACGATGAACAATTTCAGTTGACATCATAGCTGCAATATTATTTACATCAGTTCTTTCAAATATACAGTGGAATTCAGCAGTCCCTACCTATGAGTTCTATTTTCATTTTTCTCTGTAGGAGTAATAGTTTCTGTGTAGTGTGTGAGAGAAAGTGAAAATCTGGTGTGGGTTTTGAAGGTGTTGCGGGTAGCATAAAACCCATAGCTTGGTGCAGCTGAATCACCCTCAGAACTCACAAGCCATTTCTACCCGATCTATTCCCGTGTGGGGAAACAGCTGGCGCAGTCTACATCTGACTATGTGTTACACACATGTAGGGTTAACCATATGAAGAGCTTCAGTTACTTCTAGTTTTCGACTATTACGCAGACAGCTGTAGCCACAACGCCTTCAAATGCCACACACAAATTTTTATATTCTCTTGCTCGCTGTGTGCAAACTGATTATCATACAAAAAAAATGGACAGGAAATTTTTGTAGAAAATTTTATGTAGTTAAATTTTGTGCAGGTATACATTTTCGGTAGAGGTCATAGTTGCCGAGTTTCTGAAGAAAAACGTACAAAAGTGACCTTTAAACGCGTTTTTCTTGAATAACTCGAAAACCCTGGCCTTTAGTGATAACGTATCCCAGTACAAAATTCAACTACATTAAATTTCCTACAAATATTTCCTAATCATTTTTCTCTGTAGGAGTAATAGATTCTGTATAGTGTGTGAGAGAAGGTGAAAATCTGGTGTGTTTTTTGAAGGTGTTGCGGGTTGCATAAAACCCATAGCTTTGTGCAGCTGAATCACCCTCAGAACTCATAAGCCATTTCTACCCGATCTATTCCCGTGTGGGGAAACAGCTGGCGCAGTCTACATCTGACTGTGTGTTACACACATGTAGGGTTAACCATATGAAGAGCTTCAGTTACTTCTAGTTTTCGACTATTACGCAGACAGCTGTAGCCACACCTTCAAATGCCACGCACCAATTTTTATATTCTCTTGCTCGCTGTGTGCAAACTGATTATCATACAGAAAAAATGGACAGGAAATTTTTGTAGAAAATTTTATGTAGTTAAATTTTGTGCAGATATACATTTTCGGTAGAGGTCATAGCCGCCGAGTTTCTGAAGAAAAACGTACAAAATTGACCTTTAAACGCGTTTTTCTTGAATAACTCGAAAACCCTGGCCTTTAGTGATAACATATCCCAGTACAAAATTCAACTACATTAAATTTCCTACAAATATTTCCTGCTCATTTTTCTCTGTAGGAGTAATAGTTTCTGTATAGTGTGTGAGAGAAAGTGAAAATCTGGTGCGGGTTTTGAAGGTGTTGCGGTTGCATAAAACCCATAGCTTGGTGCAGCTGAATCACCCTCAGAACTCACAAGCCATTTCTACCCGATCTATTCCCGTGTGGGGAAATTGCTGGCGCAGTCTACATCTGACTATGTGTTACACACATGTGGGGTTAACCATATGAAGAGCTTCAGTTACTTCTAGTTTTCGACTATTACGCAGACAGCTGTAGCCATTTGACACATAGCTGTGGACCTTTCAGTCTGCAGGTAACGCAAGATTGCAAAGAACCCCAGTACGTTATTTCGACTGTTGTACTGAACAGACATGGTAATTTCATTATTATCACTATGCATATGATCGTTTAAGAAGTTAACTAATGCGCCTGTAACTATAGCTTCCAGAAAAATGTCGCTCAGAACGTAGACTTCTTGATTGCAACAGTATACCAAACGTGTATTCCTCGCGTACCACCTACAACAAATGCTGCGACTGACATATAGTGAGTGGCGGTGTTATTCTGGCCTCGATGTTTCGAGATGTCACATCTCAATGTTTGTTTTTGGTGGTGCAATTGGTTAGATTCTGATTAAACTATTTGGTTCTGAACACCCAGTCAGGTATCAAACATCTGTAATGTATGTACATAGAAGCGATGAATAAAACTTTGTACCAACATCGGGATTCGAAACCGTGTCTCTTGCTCACGCAGGCAGATGCGCTAGCCACTACGCCACCTCGACACAATGGCTTTCCACAGTTGTACGGACTACACTAGGGCGCCTCCCTCCTCGACAAAAATTCCTATCCACGTCTCTGCTCTCTAGGTATTCCCCCCAAACTTGAACAGCATTTCACTGGCTGTCCAACTGTCTTGGAATAGTGCCTCACCATCGAACGAAACGGGGGATGCTGCCTGAAAGCCAGGCGCAGCTGCCTTAATCAAATGAAACTATACGGCTCCAGAGACCTTTTTAAGTCTTAGACATCTATGATGTTCCATTACAGTTGTAGAGCCTCTGAAATGCAGATTGAGTTTACGGGGAACACAAAGTGGGCTAACATGTGAATGCAAATTTATACTGAGGAGGGAGGAGTCCTCACCTCAGAGCCACTGCGCCATGGTAGTGTAGTGGTTAACGCATCTGCCTTCGAATCCTTCCCTTGATACAAATTGTCATTTGTCGCTCGAGTCTGCATATATACATTACTTATTACCATGAAGAAATGTATACACGTTTGGGTATGACAAACAAGATATAGCATGAAATACGTTTAGTAACTGTGGCAATAATCAGCAACAGCACTCACTGTATTACGCTTTAATGTAAAGGTAGTGAGCTAAAGGAAAGGAACCTATATGACAACTGAGGCAGACACGTATAAACCAGGACATGGAACTAAATTGCGTTTTATTGATTATTCTGGGTAAGGGTTGTGAAACAAACATCTGATCAGCCTACACACACCGACGGAAAAAAGTCGCAACATCAAAGAGTAATTAATATAGAGTAATAAAATTTCAGGAATACATTTGTCTAGGTAACATATTTAAGTGATTAGCATTTCAAGATTACAGGTTAAAGTAAGCACAAGGTAATCCAATGCAAATGTGAAACACTGCTAGCTTGTAACCATTGTAGCCGCCAGCATGTTAAATCCAAGCATGGAGACATGCATGCATTGTGTTGTACGGGTGCCAGATGTCAGTTTGTGAGATGAAGTTCTGTACCTGTTGCACATAATCGGTCAATACAGGGACGGTTAATGTTGGCTGTGGATGATGCTGGAGGTATCATCCGATGATGTTCCACATGTGCTTTGTTGGAGACAGATCTGGTGATCGAGCAGGGCAAGGCAACATTTCGACACTCTGTAGAGCGTGTTGGATTACAACAACTGTGCGAGAGTGAACGTCATCCTGTTGGAAAACAAGCCTTGAAGTGGTGATCACGACTAGCAACACAACAGATCAAATCACCATCCTGACGTAAAAATTTACAGTCAGGGTGGGTGGGATACCCACGACAGTGTTCCTGCTGTCATACGAAATCGGACCCCAAAGCATAACTCTGGTGTCGGTCCAATGTGCTTAGCACACAGGCAGGTTGATTGCAAGCCCCAAACTGTCCTCCTTCAACCAACCAACGGGCATCACTGGCACCACGGGACAACATACCTCCACCTAGCCTTCAACGAGCTCTCGCTTGACACCACCGAAGTCGGAAATGGCGGTGGTCTGGATTTCTGGATTCAGTGGAACAAAGTCTATAGAACGTCAGGCTCGGAGCTGTCCTTGAAGTAACAGATTTGTTACAGTTTGTTGTGTCACTGTGGTGCCAACTGATGATGAAATTGCTGTTGCAGATCAGGTACGACGTCGCAGACCCATGTGCCAAACACAATGGCCTTCCTTCTCGGTATTCAAGAGCCCTCCTTGTTGCGACCGTAAATTCTAATGACTACTGCTGCCAACAAACATGTACAGTGGCAACGTTCCTGCAAAGTTTTTCTGCACTATCGACAAAGGAACATCCAACTTCTCATAGCGCTATTACAGGACCTCGTTGAAACTCTGTGAGGTGTGGATAACGGCGCCTTTGTTGCCTTAAAGGCTTTCTTAACTAACATCAACTCACCACGTCCAGTCTCGAAGGTAACAAACGCCCACGCCGAAATAACGTGTATTTGAAGGAAACCTGATTTGCATCCACATAGTGGGGTTACTAGCGCTACTCTTATGCGACTGCTGCGAAATCTGGGTAGACATCATCTCTGAGATATAGAAACATGCCTACCAGCTTTCGCTTATGCCGCACACCTCCTTCTTGGTGTTGTGATTTCTTTTCCTGTCAGTGTAGCTGCGCATCTGTCCCGGAACCCAAAATCTTGTACCAAATGCAGGTTGCCTATCGAACGGTTTCTACGGGCAACAATTTCGCGTTATCATTGACCGAATTTAAAAATTTAAAATGATGTCATGATGTATTCATGAAGAGGTATAATCTTACATTAAATGTTTAATACAACGAGATGAGTATTAAAGTTAGCAACTGACGGAGCTCAAATACCCAGACTTCATGCATCTGGTATTTAAGAATTAGAGCACTTCACGACTTCCGACAAACTTTACACTAATTTCAAAATTTTATGAAAATTTTTCAAGTTGACAACCCCTGCAAAGTAAACAAAGAAAAAAAGTTTGTAGAGATCTACATTTTTTCCTGTTCATGTACTCGGTACTAAAACTTCAGCATTAGATAAGACTTAATTTATTAATTCTTTACCACTGACTATGCGCAACACAA
Source organism: Schistocerca serialis cubense (assembly GCF_023864345.2). Classification (NCBI taxonomy): domain Eukaryota; kingdom Metazoa; phylum Arthropoda; class Insecta; order Orthoptera; family Acrididae; genus Schistocerca; species Schistocerca serialis. Next base: position 916,508,620 of record NC_064641.1, on the reverse strand, counting down.
TCTGCAGGCAGTACCCATCTATACCACGGAAGACACCTGCAAAATTATTTCATTGTACGACACAGAGCTCAGGAGATATGATCTCATAGACATTTAGATGTAAGGAAATCTAGCCTCTGATTAAAATGGCTCGCAGTAATACTTCATGAAGCATGACGTTTTAGCTGATTTCCTTACAACTTACTCTGTTGTCAACACAGTTTTCAGACAGTATCCACATATAGTGCTGACTGTACGTGCCAAAGTGTACCAATGTACGACACATATTTCAGGATATATGACATCATAGACACTGAGAAACATGAGAAACTTACTTTTGCTTAAAATGGAGCGCAAATTGCACAGACTGCATTCATCCTGTGTTTCACAATGAAAGCACTTAGTGACTTCCAATAACCTATAAGCATAGTTTCAGTCCATGTCCAACCTTCACACTAATTCCTTTGGAAACAGAGCTGAGACTTCAAAGAATCGAGGGTTTACTGTTTCATACAGGCTGGACAAAATAAAACAAGACAATATTTCCTGCACCCTAAAACAAGCACTCCAGTTTACATCATCTGTCCCGGATATGGGTGATTTAAGTTAGGTTGCCTATCTTAAGATTAAAGAAATATTGTCCAGGTCGATTTTATTACCACGTCCACCCCCCTGCCCTCTACTTTTCATCTGATCTCCACTCACACATCAGTAAAAATAATTAATTCTCAACTTCCTGTCGATGTTGAGATAGAGATGCCAACTGGTCAAGTTATTTGTTATTGTTGTGGGCTTGGATGCAGCTTTGCTATCCTGTAAATGTCCCTTCATCTGTAACTACTGTAAAAACCCCCCTTCACTACAGAGTCAACTACTCTTACTCCTTGACTCATCAGGGTTGTTTTTACTAATGACTTACCCAGGGTGTTAGTCAGGTTCTATCATATAGACGTTTTCTCCTCAGTTTGATATACACTTCATTAGCTACCTCTTCTACCCATCTAATCTGTAACATTCTTTTGTATCATCACATTTCCAAATCTTCTGCCTCATGTCTATACTGCTTATCTTACACGTGTCACTAACGTTTAAGACTGCATTCCTGTCAACTGCTTTTAGAAAAACTATCAATATTTACATTTAATTTCAGTGTTAACAATTTTCTCTTTTTAATGAACGGTTTTCTTGCTATTGTGAGCCAGCATTTTGTATCGTATCTACATCCCCCATTATCTGTAATTTGTTTCCTCAGATTGCAAAACTCATCCACTACTTTTAGTGTCTGATTAATTATTCGAATTCCCTCATAATTACCCATTTTAATAAGTTTATGCTATATCGTCCTTGTTTTACTTTTGCTAGTGATCATCGTTTAACTTCATTTTGGGACACCATCATTCCATTTAATTGATACTTCAGGTTTTCAGCAGCGTCTGAAAGTTACACAATTCCGCTGCCAAATATTAAAGTTTCAATCCTCTCCCAGGACATTCATTTTCATTCCAAATTTCTCTTTGGTTTTCTTTATTGCTTGATGAATGTGCAGATTTAATAACTTAGGTAATAGTTCACGACGCGGTCTTACTCCTTTATCAATTACTGCTTCCTTAATGTGTCCTTTGACAGTAGTAGGGAGTAGTAGGAGAAAGGGCCTACCAGCCTAGGCTGCACGTTTACCAGATTTCAGGTGATGTATGCTTACAGTGTCATGCAACACTGCTGGATTTCACGCCATTCCTCTCCAACACATCTGATGACCCAATCCAAAATGGCATACTTAATCCGAATTTCCTACATTCAAAATGGTGAAAATATGAAAATGGTGGAAAATTACAGAATCCAATGTAGGGGAACTAGACCAGTTAACCAAAGTGAAAATTGGCAGGAAATTCAAAATAGTTCATTTGAGACAAGTTTAAAATGGCATTAAGCTGACAAATCCAAGATGGCGACCTGTGCCACTTTTGATGAGCCTAAAACGGCGGGAAATTAGAAGAAGGGAGGTAAATTCAAAAATACACTTACCATAAATATAAAATGGAGGCCCACTTGTGCTATCCTCATTTGTAGTGTTTTTAGACAATCTATCCTACCACTGCTGTGTGTGCATTAGGATGGGATAGGACAGCTTGTCAGGCCTTTATTTGTTTAAAGAAGAATATGAATGTTTGTTTATCTGTTCCACTGACCCCACAGGTATTTGCATGCTACTTGGACCGGTACGGTCGAGTATGGTAGCAGAGCTAACCAAATTCCCCGACCCAAGCCCATGCTCTTGCACTGGGATGACAAGTGAGAGCTACCTCATACCACTGAAACAGCCTACCCTTACTAACATGCCTTGAATGTACGACATAAATTTAGTTTCCAGCTGGTCACATGAACAGCTTTCACGTAATGCATATGTTAACTGGCAGGCTACAACTTGTGCAGGTGTGTCTAGACCTGTGTGTGGGATACATCTGTGCTATTTATATCCCAGTTCCAACATAGGGAAGCACTTAGCAGAGGGAATGCTGCTTCTGAGTGCTGGCCGGGCCACTGTGTGCCATCCACTGTGATCACCTGATGGCTCTTGACTCAGTGCCAGGCCAACACATACACACTCTGCTGTCGACGGTGATGATCACCAACACAAACTTTCTAGCTGCAGGTAGGACGAGGAATTCGAGCTTCTGCAGGACACCTTATTCAAATGGTTCAAATGGCTCTGAGCACTATGGGACTTAACATCTGAGGGCATCAGTCACCTAGACATAGAACTACTTAAACCTAACTAACCTAAGGACATCACACACATCCATGCCCGAGGCAGGATTCGAACCTGCGACCGTAGCAGCAGCGCATTTCGGGACTGAAGCTCCTACAACCGCTCGGCCATAGGGGCCGGCCGACACCTTCTCAGTTTAGTTTTACCCAGACATGTTTCAGCACTTTTTGTGCTACCTTTAGAGTGTTATTTTATTTGCTTACTGTAGAATTGTCGTTACATTTTAACGTTTAGAGAAAACTTTGGTACAAAATATTTACAATTGTGAGTGAATAATTGTTGTCAGATATTACACACCGTTTGTTTACAGTTCGCAGCTGAGAGATATATAAACGACCTGATGCACTGTATGTTATTTATTACAGTAGGAAGTTCTACTTGTAGCTTGATTGGCAAAAGAGTGGATGTATGCATTACTTTAGATACCTTACATGAAGCCATTGGGAATTTATGTTGGTAGCTAGTCAGCTACACAATCTACAGCGTGTCATCTGCAAACAGCGAAGGTTAATTTTTGTTTTCTGTTCATTATGCATTTACGAACAGGAATGAGTATGTATCACGTTTTTTGTGTGTAACTTACGGCTTTGATGTTGTAGTGTGACCCGTGCATGGCTCGTGTTCGCACCATATCTGATTCGATATCCTGTTTTTACTGTGCTACCACCTCGTTATGTTAATTTCAATTACTGGTGTCACTGAGTTTCCGCCTTGCCTGCCCATGAGCGGCAGCAGCGGCGCTTATCGGTATAAGCACTGGCGTATTATCTTTGCTGACTGCTATTACTTCCCAGTTGTCGTGTGTTCGGAGTTATTTCGGATCTGCCAGTGAGTTGGCAGGCGATAGCAGTGCAGTTCTGACCTGGCAGTGTTTGACTTAGGATGGAGTAGAATTTCATGGGGGCGCGGCTCCACTGAGGTACGGACAGCCATGATTTTCCCGACTGTTGCCGATACATATCACCTGAGTGCGGACCACCTTGGTTGGTAGTCGGTCGGTCGTCTTGTCGGACGGCGTGTATGTTGGCCGGCGATCACTTATGGATTGCCTGCGTGTGCCGACTCGTGATTTGTCCTTGTTATTACACACACACTGCCGTTAGTATTGTTTAGTCCTTCGTGCAAGTGTTCGTGAAACTATATGTAGCTTGTGATGTCGAGTGCTCAGTTACTTTAGTGCTGTCTCGGTACTGATGTGGAGCAGTCGATCAATTGGCGTGGAGCAGCGAGGAAATCTCCATGGGGCGTGGTTTGGCCGGGCCTGCTTGTGGTCTCTGTGCAGTGTCGGAGTGTGTGGAGCTGTTCCCACTGCTACAAAGTCCGTGGATCACTGAACCAGGACACGAAAGTTGAGTTTGAATTTAATTTACGAGCAAGTCAAGACTGTTCACATTGTGCCGTTTGGTTCTCGTTGTTGGCTGTTGGGACATTCCCGCGAGCAACAAGGAGTGTGTTCGAGCTGGCGAAGGTTTAGCCACGGTCCGGTGGAGTCTAATTGTATTTGATTATTTACAATTGAAGTGCACCAGCTGAATATTCTGCCTAGTGGCAGTTAACGTTCCGGTTACCTGCCATGGCCGTTGACATAAAGTTAGGCAGTGTCCCTTACTCAGTGTGTTGTCGCTCTCCAGCACGGTGTGTAGTTCGACAGCTTAATTTATGCTTGGTTGTGGGCGTCCATGTCTTGTACGTTTTCCCTACTGTGTACTGGTCGGGTGGAGCGCAAGTTAGCTTGTCAGTGGGTCTGTTGACTGTCTGTTGTTTGGGTTGTCGTCGGATCGAGTATGGTTTGGCCGACTGCCTATCTAATCTGAGTGAACATTAGTATTCCAAGTGCTGGCCGAACTCCCGAAACTTCTGATCGCCGTTAGCAGCACTACGTTTTCTCATTTTCTGTTGTGTGTATTTGTATGGCCCATAGCACATGGTTTTTAATTAAAGTTGAATTGTTTCTAGTGGTGTTTTAAGTCGTGGGCCTTCAGCTGTTTTAAAATTAAAAGTTCCTTGCTTCTCAGGTGTTAGACGGTTTGGGCCTTCAGCCTGATTAATATATTGTCTAAAGATAAGGCCTTGGCATTCTGCGTAATAAAAATTATTTTAGGTGTGTTTTAAGTGATGGGCTTTCAGCCGTTCTATAATTAAAGTTCTTTGATTGTCAAGTGTTAGATTGTTTGGGGCCTTCAGCCTAATTTAAGATAAGGCTTTGTTGTCTAAATTTATTTTACCTCGACTTTTAAGTCACGGGGCCTTCAGCCGTTTTTCAATTATGGATCTTTGTCTTTCGAGCATTAGACTGTTTGGGGCCTTCAGTGTAATTGAAGATTAGACCTTCTGCCTTGTGTTTTTTATTTAATTTTACCTTGAGTCTTAAATTATCGGCCTTCAGCAGTCTTTAAATTAAGGTTGTTGCTTTTCAAGTGTTAGATTTTTGGGTCTTCAGGCAAATCATATAACTTACTCAACGTGATGCGTTCTACCTTTTAAATATTCTTTTTGGCGTCTGAATTTTGAGATAATGGCTTTCGGCCTAGTTTTAAAGTGTTGTGGTCTTAAGGCATAAGACAGTCTGGCGTATTCAGCCAATAACTAAGTTCAAGAATATGTACTGTAATGTTTGGTCAAATATATAAAGTTACATGTGTTCGAGTGTAACTGATAGCCGCTCATTTTGGCCCCTTTCCACAATTCCAGCTACCTATCCTTTGTTGCGGGTTTAGCAGAGCGTTTCATAGTTTTTTCTTTTATGTTTTGGCTTGGTGATTTCGCTAATTTCTGTGACTTATGATCGTTTGACAACGCACTTTCTACGAATTTTCAAACATGGGCAGAGTTTTCGCAGCCATTTCGTGTTGTTGTAGCTGTGTAGTATTCATTTGTTTCGTGGAATGTTTGTCTGGGTGAGGCGCGTAAGTTTGAAGTGTATTTGGCGTTTGTGATGTTCGGTTTGAACGCGCGCGCGCGCGCGCGCGCGCGCGCGCGTGTGTGTGTGTGTGTGTGTGTGTGTGCGTTCAGCACTGGGGCATAGAGAGAAGAGGGAGAGAATGGGTGCGTTTTTCTATCTCACGAGTAGTTTTGGTGTGGATGTTATTTGTACAGTTCTCCAATTGTGACATAGAGGGTTTTTGTTGCGTAGTTGTGTGTATTCATTTAGCACTTTCTTTCCTTGGGCTATTGAATTTCGGCTGTGATAGTTTTCTTCTATGGTTAACTTTTGGTATAAGCTGCTACCAGTTTTATGGATATGTAAGTCAGTTTTAATGTATGTTGTGTGGTGATTTTGAAATTCCTGCATGTTTGACCCCCACATACAGAGTGACAGCAGTTGCACGTAAGTTGTTATATACCGAACAGGCTGTATTTGTCAGTGTTGGTGGTATTTCTTCCAAGTCTGCTTTGTATTGTGTTGCTGGTTCAGTATGCTATGTTGAGTATATTACCCGCCCCTGGCCGTGACTGTGTTGTTGTAAGTCATTACAGTCAGCTTACAGAGTACCTGACGGCTCAACACAAAAGTTTTGTCTCAAGTACAGATAGTGTTGAGGATCAGTGGACAACGTTCAAAACCGTCGTACAATATGCGTTAGATGAGTATGTGCCAAGCAAGATCGTAAGAGATGGAAAAGAGCCACCGTGGTACAACAACCGATTTAGAAAACTGCTGCGGAAGCAAAGGGAACTTCACAGCAAACATAAACAAGGCCAAAGCCTTGCAGACAAACAAAAACTACGCGAAGCGAAATTTAGTGTGAAGAGGGCTATGCGAGAGGCGTTCAATGAATTCGAAAGTAAAGTTCTATGTACTGACTTGGCAGAAAATCCTAAGAAATTTTGATCTTACGTCAAAGCGATAGGTGGAACAAAACAAAATGTCCAGACACTCTGTGACCAAAATGGTACTGAAACAGAGGATGACAGACTAAAGGCCGAAATACTAAATGTCTTTTTCCAAAGCTGTTTCACAGAGGAAGACTGCACTGTAGTTCCTTCTCTAGATTGTCGTACAGATGACATAATGGTAGATATAGAAATAGACGACAGAGGGATAGAGATACAATTAAAATCGCTCAAAAGAGGAAAGGCCGCTGGACCTGATGGGATACCAGTTCGATTTTACACAGAGTACGCGAAGGAACTTGCCCCCCTTCTTGCAGCGGTGTACCGTAGGTCTCTAGAAGAGCATAGCATTCCAAAGGATTGGAAAAGGGCACAGATCATCCCCGTTTTCAAGAAGCGACGTCGAACAGATGTGCAAAACTATAGACCTATATCTCCAACGTCGATCAGTTGTAGAATTTTGGAACACGTATTGTGTTCGAGTATAATGACTTTACTGGAGACTAGAAATCTACTCTGTAGGAATCAGTATGGGTTTCGAAAAAGGCAGTCGTGTGAAACCCAGCTCGCGCTATTCGTCCACGAGACTCAGAGGGCCATAGACACGGGTTCACAGGTAGATGCCGTGTCTCTTGACTTCCGCAAGGCGTTCGATACAGTTCCCCACAGTCGTTTAATGAACAAAGTAAGAAAATATGGACTATAGGACCAATTGTGTGATTGGATTGAAGAGTTCCTAGATAACAGAACGCAGCATGTCATTCTCAATGGAGAGAAGTCTTCCGAAGTAAGAGTGATTTCAGATGCGCCGCAGGGGAGTGTCATAGGACCGTTTCTATTCACAATATACATAAATGACCTTGTGGATGACATCGGAAGTTCACTGAGGCTTTTTGCAGATGATGCTGTGGTGCATCGAGAGGTTGTAACAATGGAAAATTGTACTGAAATGCGGGAGGATCTGCAGCGAATTGACGCATGGTGCAGGGAATGGCAATTGAATCCCTATGTAGACAAGTGTAATGTGCTGCGAATACATAGAAAGATAGTTCCCTTATCATTTAGCTACAAAGTAGCCGGTCAGCAACTGGAAACAGTTAATTCCATAAATTATCTGGGAGTACGCATTAGGAGTGATTTAAAATGGAATGATCATATAAAGTTGATCGTCGGTAAAGCAGATGCCAAACAGAGATTCATTGGAAGAATCCTAAGGAAATGCAATCCAAAAACAAAGGAAGTAGGTTACATTACGCTTGTTCGCCCACTGCTTGAATACTGCTCAACAGTGTGGGATCCGTAGCAGATAGGGTCGATAGAAGAGATAGAGAAGATCCAACGGAGAGCAGCGCGCTTCGTTACAGGTTCATTTAGTTATCGCGAAAGCGTTACGGAGATGATAGATAAACTCCAGTGGAAGACTCTGCAGGAGAGACGCTCAGTAGCTCGGTACGGGCTTTTGATAAAGTTTCGAGAACATACCTTCACCGAAAAGTCGAGCAGTATATTGCTCCCTCCTACGTATATCTCGCGAAGAGACCATGAGGATAAAATCAGAGAGATTAGAGCCCACACAGAAGCATACAGACAATCCTTCCTTCCACGAACAATACGAGACTGGAATAGAAGGGAGAACCGATAGAGGTACTCAGGGTACCCTCCGCCACACACCGTCAGATGGCTTGCGGAGTATGGATGTAGATGTAGATTATGTGCCATTTGTTGCTTACTGTCTGCTGATTTGTTGTGTATTGTGTGTGTGTGTGTGTGTGTGTGTGTGTGTGTGTGTGTGTGTGTCTCACGGTTATGTGTTGCTTGTTTTTGTATTTTGTGGTTTATTTTTTCTACTCTCTTTGTATCATATCCATTCTCCTGTGCAATTTGTTTTACTATGTTGAGCTCTTGCGTGTAATCATGTTTGTACATGGGCGTTTTCTTCAGTCTGTGTTGTAAATATCTAAAGCTTGCTTCTTTGTGAGTTATGGTGTGATTGGATTGGTCATGAATATGAGGACACAATCCCAGTAACGAGAAGCCGGAGCAATGAATTGCGTCTCTTTAAACGACGTGTTATACCCTTCATTGATACAATGTTCGGCGACGGCAGATTTTTCAGGCTGGAACAAACGTATGTGACGCTGATGTTCTACCCATCAGACATGAACAGTGCGAATAGTCTGTCCAATATAGACCTTTCCACAATGACATAGAATTTTACAAACTCCAGGCTTCCTCAATCCTAAATCAAACTTTAACAGATCCAAACAGGGCTCTAGTTTTAGGCAATGGCAAAAGAACACGTTTAATATGATATTACCTGAGAATTATAGAAAGTTTGGAAGAAATATTTCCAGCAAAGCGTAGAAAAGCAACTGAATCCATCGAAGTGCGATTATCTGGTGACATTATTAATAGACATAAAGGTTTTCCTTTAAACAAGGTATGGAACCCTATTTTATCTGATATAAGACACCAACGGTCTGGTTTTCGACCTGCTACATCTTAATTTGCGATTTATCACTTTCGCCAGCTTCTACCGCCAACGGCTCTGCAATTCTTCGCTTCGCAGGGGCAGCTCTGCCGCTTCTTGCGCAAGCGCAGTGGTCTGGACCCAGGGTATAAATGAGCCGCCGTTTCTGATGTTCGTTCAGTTCCGGCGTGATTGTGTATCAGCAATCGCATCTGAAGGTGGTGGCCATATGAGTCGCTGAAACATGAAGATGATCCGGCAGCATACCCGTGAAGAACACAAACAACCATATACTTTACACAACAAGTCTCGGGTGCAGATGTTAGATCAATTTCTGCTGCTACAATAGCAGTCAAGATTTAAGTTAGTTGGAACGTGGTGTTATAGTCGGCGCACAGGCGATGGGACACACCATCTCCGAAGTAGCGATGTAGTGGAGATTTTCTTGTACGACTATTACACGAGCGTACCATGAATATCAGGAATCTGGTAAGAAAACAAATCTCCGATATCACTGCGACCGAGAAACATCCTGAAAGAACGGGTCCAATCGTTCAGCGTGACAGAAATGCAACCCTTCCTCAGACTTCAATGCTGGGCCATCAACAAGTGTCAGCGTGCGAACCATTGAGCGAAACGTCATCGATATGTGCGTTCGGTGCCGGAGGCCCACTCTTGTACCCTTGAAGACGGCATGGCATAGATCTACACGCCTCGCCCGAGCCCGTCAACAACGACATTGCGCTGTTGATGACTGGAAATATGTTATCTGTTCGGACGAGTATCGTTTCAAATTGTATCGAGCGGATGGACGTGTACGGGTATGGGGACAACCTAATGAATCCATGGACCCTGCATGTTAGCAGGGGTTGTTCAAGTTGTGGAGGCTCTGTAATGGTGTGCGGCGAGTGCAGTTGGAGTGATATGGGACCCCTGCTATGTGTAGATACGACTCTGACAGGTGACAGGTACGTAAGCATCCTCTCTGATCACCTGCATCCATTCATGTCCATTGTGCATTCCAATGGACTTGGACAATACCAGCAGGACAATTCGACACGCCATATGTCGAAAATTGCTACAGAAGGGCTCCAGGAACACTCTTCTGAGTTTAAACACTTCCGCTGGCCACCGAAGTCACCAGACGCGAACATTATTGAGCATATCCGGGATGCCTTGCAACGTGCTCTTTGGAAGAGATTTTCAGCCCCTCGTACTCTTACGGGTTTATGGACAGCCCTGCAGGCTGGGTTCTAGGAGGATGTCGTAGGAGTCAAGTCATGTCCGACAGGAGAGACATTAGACACAAGTGTGTAGTATACTTGTAAGTTCTCCTGTGGGAGACCCACAGTGCGCATACACCACAGGGTCTGAACCTCTTGCAAGAATACGGGATACGCTGTAAGCAAATGAGGTAAATGGGCAGAGACCCTGCTTTGTAGCGTGCGATAAGGTGAGCATTTTGGTCGGTCAAAAAGCGGGACAGCCCAAGGGATTACGGTGACCAGATGTATATAGAAGGGAATCTGGTTTCAAATCCCGGTGTGGCAAAAATTTTCAACTTCAAAATGGTTCAAATGGCTCTGAGCACTATGCGACTTAACTTCTGAGGTCATCAGTCGCCTAGAACATAGAACTAATTAAACCTAACTAACCTAAGGACATCACACACATCCATGCCCGAGGCAGGATTCGAACCTGCGACCTTAGCGGTCGCTCGGTTCCAGACTGTAGCGCCTAGAACCGTACGGCCACTGCGGCCGGCTTTCAACTTCAGACAATGAATTATTTCAATGCCTGGTTGCAGCTGAAGTCGGTACCTCCCTCGAAATATTGATGTTTCCGGCCACTGCATCAAAAAGAGCGGTGTCTGTTGTGTCGGACATGTCCAACAGAACAGACATCACACATACATACAGCGTGCACATTCTTGATGTATAAGGGGACTGCGAAGTCTGCTCCTGTACTGCGAAAAGTTTTCGTGATTGAAATCTACCTGAGGGGAGTGGGGTCATTATTAGCTGGCAGTGTGTGTTTTTGGGAAGCTTACATGGCAGGCACACATGTAAAAATATCATGACCCTTTTATAATCACTTAAGATCCAAACTTCGCCTCTCACTTTGGACGTGAAGATGAAGTCGTGTATGTAGTGGATGATTAGGAGGTGTACGACTAGTGTTATCAGTCATGTGGTACTTGGTGACATACGTTGTTTGCGAGCTCACCAAAATGGCAAAACGGAGACATCTTCCGAATCTGATAAGCATATCCTGAAGAAAAGGACAGCTTCGTGTGATGCTTGGATGGATATACCATTCTATGTGCCATTTTGTGTAAGATTCGGTTCACAAAAAAGATCCTTTTATGAGTTTGATACAGATATTCACAGTAATCTATTCTTCATAAGTCTTTTCACCTATTCATAATTGCTCTGCCTTATAGACAATAGCAGGCTGTTGTCACACTGGGGAACGAAGGTGACTGGGAGGGAATGTACGTATTAGACTGCCGTTACTGTGAACTATATCAGTGTGGTGTATACAAATAGTGGACCTTACAACAAAATTTATGAACTTTTATTGTTTTTCTTCGAAACTGCAGTGGTATTCAATAGTTTTAAGTAGAGACCTGTTAAAATAGGCAATTATCAGTACGTATATGCGTGGTTACGAAACGCAAGGTCTAAGAGAGGAATTTTCTGGTACCGCTTCGCGCTGTTCCATCCAGCAGATGACCACAGCGACCTCTTCTCCGGACCGTAATATCAGATTACATGTTAGGCAAAGATTCGATGTTGCAGCCATCTGTGCGTCTGGTACCGTTATGGTGTTGTAATAATCCGTAATATCGGAGTTAACAGAGACTGAAGGATGGCTTGCAGAAGACAGTCATTGCAAATCTACTTGAGGCGTATAGTGATACTGCATCTTGTGTTGCGACAGCATACATCGTTCATGTGTGGACTTCATCCGAAAAATGTAATATAGGAAGAATAAGTAACTATATCTACAGTCATAGGATAGCCTTATAGACGACTGTGACCGACCTATACCATGAGGATGGCGGGTAAGCTTCATATATGTCTAGAGAACAGTATCAATGAAAACAGTGGGACAATAACTGCAGGGAGCAAGCATCCGTGGTAGCAGGGAGTTGGTGCGCGAAACTAGCAGAAGGAGTTAGGCAAACGCATAAATGCGTTTATGTGCATTATACAGAAGTCAGTCAGTATTACCCCCATACACAGAAATTCCATATAAGTGGACTACAGAAGGCATGTATTACTGCTCCAATTAGTTGGAAGGGAATGCTGAATTTTAAGCACATGAAAAAGTTATTTGAAAAATATTGCTGAGAAATAACTGGTTGATTAAGAAACTGAAGATTGACGTTATTTAAACACTAATGATATGTTTTCGCAGTTAACAAAGAACAAAAATGTGTATTAACAATGTATAAAAATTATATGAAAGTAGATGTGGCACCTTCTGTCACACACAGCCGATTTAAGAAATGTAACAAATATCTATACTTTAAACTGTGGATTCCCATGTTATCCGTCTATATAAACATTTCTTGCTGCGAATGGAAATAAAGCAGTTCAACATGTTAAACATTTGGTATGACAAAACAGTTCACTGACACTGAATTTATTACGGAAAAATACTTCTACTGTAGCTTTTAAGCGGCGTTCAGACTGTTGTGCATTGGCAAGAAAGCCAACCCGGTATGAGAGGAAGCCGAAAGGCACGCGTTTTAGCTCACGCAGGCTGGCGTGAGGTCTGGAACAGGACAAGGAAATTATACTGTCGCAAAAAAGGACGTAGCTGTTGGAATATTGAACTTTAATCCGTAAATGGTGAACGTCACTCTTGACGGTACATGTTTTACAGCATCAATAGTAACTGGTAATGGCGCCTTGCTAGGTCGTAGCAAATGACGTAGCTGAAGGCTATGCTAACTATCGTCTCGGCAAATGAGAGCGTAATATGTCAGTGAACCATCGCTAGCAAAGTCGGTTGTACCACTGGGGCGAGTGCTAGGAAGTCTCTCTAGACCTGCCGTGTGGCGGCGCTCGGTCTGCAATCACTGATAGTGGCGACACGCGGGTCCGACGTATACTAACAGACCGCGGCCGATTTAAAGACTACCACCTAGCAAGTGTCGTGTCTGGCGGTGACACCACATTCCTCCCCCGCAAATCGGCGGACGGTTGTGGCATAAGGCTTCCGCCCGCCGTGGGGAGGACCCCACGTTGACGTATGCGACGAGGTGGGGAGCCTAACAACAGGCGAGGCTGTGCCACTCGCACCCTGCCATTCGGACCGAGGGGAGCTAGGAAACGCCTGAATACCTGCTCCAGGGTGCACGCCAACATGCGGTGTATCCGCCCGTAGAGAGACAGGAGGGGCCGAAGGGTCGACCTCCATCGGGCCGGGGCACCCGACGGGCGAAGACGACATATGGTCCGGAGCGGGCAAGAGTTCCATGCCGGAGGACAACTGGTCACGGGAAGCGATCGGCAGCGCGTGACCCAGGGAGGCGCCCGGCGGTTGCAGCGACGCGTCCACTGCGGGCGTGCCCGCGGGAGAACAGGCGGCGGCGGCGGCGGCGGCGCGTCGCCATGGGGCAAAATGGAAGGGAGCGTCGGCAACACCTGGGGATGAGGCGAGCCAGTAGATGGGTCCCCAGGGCGCTGACCGGACGGCACCGTCGCTGATAGCAGACGGGGAGCGGCAGATCCCGTGCGACGACAGAGGCGCAGCTGATTGAGATGCCGACGCACCTCACCAGAGGGCCCCAAAACCAGATACATAGCACGGCCGAGGCAGCGAAGAATGCGCCCTGCGAGCCAACGCCGTGAACATCGATGGTTGCGATAGTATACAACGTCGCCTGGGGCAAAAGCAGGTGTCTGCCGCTGCACAGGAACCTGATGCGGCGGATGTAGCAAAGACATCAAAGTTCGATGAGGGCGACCGTGAAGCAACTCAGCCGGTGAGCGACCATCTCGGAGCTGAGAGCGATACGAGGACAAAAAGAGCAATAACGCGTCATCCCGAGATTGCGACTCTTTCAGCTTCAACATCTGTGACTTGAAAGTCCTGACCAATCGTTCAGCGGCACTGTTTGACTGAGGCGAAAACTGCGCGGACGTCAGATGTTGAATACCATTGGCCTTGCAGAATGACTGAAATTCTGCAGACACGAATTGTGGGCCCATTGTCGGAAACAATAGTCTGTGGAAGACCTTCAATGCAAAAGATAGCGGATAACGCTTGGATGGTGGCAGATGACGTCGTGGAAGACATCCGGACATCAAAAGGAAAATTACTGAATGAATCTACCACAACCAACCATCTAGCATTCCAGAATGGACCAGCAAAATCGATGTGTAAGCGTTGCCAAGGGGAAGTGGCTTTTGGCCATGCAAAGAATTTCCGTGGTGGTGCTGATTGTTGTTCGGCACACACCATGCAAGAAGAGCACATATTCGTAATCGCGGCATCGATTCCGAACCAAGTACAGTGCTGGCGAGCAAGTTGTTTCGTTCTCACTATACCCCAATGTCCTTGGTGGAGAAGCCGTAAGACAGAGAACTGTAACGAACGTGGGACCACGCCCCTGGACTGATCATTATCAGAACGCAACAGCAAAACACCACGTCGTACAAAAAGTCTCTTCTTGTGAGCAAAATATCGGCGAACCAACGGATCTCCGATCCGTGACTTTGACAAGGGCCATTGCGTAGCAACAAAACGCAAAACGGTAGCAAGGACAGGGTCGGCAGCTGTCGCTCTAGCTACACGACGAAAATCAATCGGAAACGATTCGACCACGTCATCGGTTTCCGCATCAATGAACATGCAAGCAAGTTCGGAGGAATCGAATGCTCTATCCTCAGCAACAGGCAAACAGGACAACGCATCGACTTTTCCGTGCTTAGCAGTGGACCGATACGAGATATCGTAGTGGTACTGCGAGAGGAAAATTGACCAGCGAATGAATTTCTGCGCTGTACGTGGAGGTACAGGCTTGGTCGAATGAAAAAGCGATGTCAAAGGTTTGTGGTCTGTGATAATGGTAAAGTGACGACCAAACAAGAAATCATGAAACTTAGTAACACCTAATACGAGAGCCAATGCTTCTTTCTCGATCTGTGAATAATTTCGTTGCGCAGACGAGAGCAATTTGGACGCAAAGGCAATAGGGCGATCGTGCGAACCATCTTTGTGCGCAAGCACAGCACCGATCCCGAAATCCGATGCATCCACCATCAACAAAAAGGATTTCCGGGGATCGAACGGTGTAAGGCAAGTACTGGAAACCAACGCCGATTTCAACTGGCTAAAGGCGCGTTCGCATTCCGTCGTCCAGACGAACGGATCACCTTTACGGCGTAAGCGATGAAGCGGAGCTGAAATGGAAGAGGCGTGTGGGTTATAACGGTTATAATAATTAATTTTTCCCAGCACACTCTGTAGCTGCTTCAAATTCTGCGGCGAAGGCAAGTCTTGTATGGCACGGAGGTGCTCTGGACTGGGATGTATGCATTGGGCATTGAGTACATGTCCCAGATAGGGTAAGTCACGAGCAAAAAACACACACTTGTCCTTCCGCAAGCGAAGACCATTTTGTCGCAAGACCTGAAATAATGTTCTGAGATTGGCTAAATGTTCGTTTTCGGTCTTTCCGGAGATCACAATATCGTCCAGATAGTGTGCTGCAGTAGGGACCGACGCATAGTTTGTAGATATTGCTGAAACAATGCAGGGGCGGATGCACACCCGAATGGCAGTCGTTTGAATCGATACAAACCAAGATGCGTGTTAACCACCAAAACGCGCTGGGATTCTTCATCCACCAGTATTTGCAAGTACGCATCTACTAGATCCAACTTCGAAAAATATTTACCCGGGCACAGTTTGTCAAAAAGATCTTCTGGGCGGGGTAAAGGAAAAGTTGCAGTCACTAGTTGTGGATTCACTGTTGCCTTGAAGTCCACACAAAGTCTCAATTTTCCGGAAGGTTTTTGCAAAATTACTAAGGGTGATGCCGAGAGAGAAGGCTGCACACGTTCAATGACACCTTGTGATTCCAAATCGTGTAACGTTTTTGCGACCTCATCACGCAATGCATTGGGAACATTGTTCGCTCTGAAATATTTCGGCTCCAAATGTGCTTTATAGTTCTTAGCGCAACCGATGCCGGGTGCAAAAATGTCTGCAAATTCGTCACATAGACGAGAAACACTGTCTGAAGGCACAGTCTGGTTCACTGATGGGACCTGATTTACTATAGACAAGTGAAACAACTGAAATAAATCGAAACCAAACAAGTTCACTGCAGAAGAAGAACGAAGGACGTAAAATGACACAAGTTTTGTTTGTCCCTTGTATGTTGCAAGAAGGCTGCACTGTCCTAACACAGGGATATGCTGACCTAAATAGGTACTTAACATTTGCGGCACACAACAGAGGTGTGCCCAGCAGTTTGTAAGTGTCTTGATTGATCAGTGAAACTGCAGCCCCGGTATCGAGCTGGAATGGTATCACTTTGTCGTTAATGTCCAAGTCCACAAAAAGTTTATTGTCCTGCTGACGACAAGAGCAACTGTCTCGTGCAGCGTGAACTGACACTGGTACAAAATCACTTGCGACTTGACGGGAGTTCCTGCGATGTCGACGCACACTATTTGTGGGACGAACACAGTCACTGTTAGAGAGAGTGGCACTGGGCGGAGTGTAATAAACCACATGAATTTCCATGGGCGAAGTGTCGCGAGCCTGAATATCCTTGGTTCGATTCCGATTCCGGCGCGAAGCAAAGGGTCTGGAATGGTTTTGAGCTTCCGATCTGAGCTTTTTCTGGCAAACACATTGAACATGTCCTTTTTTATTACAGTAAAAGCAAATAGCTTGCTGTGATGGGCAATTCTCACGCAAATGTCTAGTAGCACACCACGGGCATGATTTTAGCACTGCATTTGCTTGCCTGCACGGTACACGTGGCTGAGAGCCTGGCGGCGTTGGCGCAGCCGGGCGCGAGGACTGTTTACTGTTCTGTGCAGCTCGCCCGGCGGGCTGGTTAACCTGACACACTGGTGGGGAAGTTTCAAATGATTCCTGAGCAAAGTCAAGTGTGTCCTGCCGATCCAATATATCCATCACTTGTTGACTAGTTTCAAAATCTGTTTCCTTATATGAACATCAAAAACGTTCTGTGCAATTGAATCACGTACCATAGTATCTGAATAAGGGAGTCCACATTAACACTCAAAAGCACAATCCCTAGTAAGGCCTTGCAAGGTTGCAACCCACTCCCGATTAGTCTGACCTGCCGTACGTTTTGTACGAAAGAAGGTATACCTTTTCGCAACTACATTGACTGATTCTTTGAAACAGGCATCTAATGCAGACAAAATTTCGTCGTAGGACAGAGTAGCTACGTCGCGTCCGGGAAATAATGTGACTATCACACGGTACGTTTGTACCCTGACGGAGGAAAGGAGAAAAGACTGCCCCTCATTACCTTGAATTCTGTAGGCGGCGAGATGGAATCCAAATTGGCGTGACCACTCCCTTCAGCTTTCCAGTGCAGCATCAAAAGGACGAAAAGTAGCTGCAACTGCGTGTTGTGGCTGCATTAGCGGTGGAGCGGCGGCTGCCGCATTGTTTTGCATTGCACGTTGACCCTGGACGAGCTGTCCAAGGGCATTCAGTAATGCGTGCGTCTGCTGGTTCTGTAAGCGATAAAATTCGGACAGTACATCTGGAGATGGTGGCGAAGCCATTACACAAGTAAATCAGGGCAGTATAGTTACGAACGCGGTGTGGCCTCGTCGCCAAATGTTGTGGATTGGCAAGAGAGCCAACCCGGTATGAGAGGAAGCCGAAAGGCACGCGTTTTAGCTCACGCAGGCTGGCGTGAGGTCTGGAACAGGACAAGGAAATTAGACTGTCGCAAAAAAAGGACGTAGCTGTTGGAATACTTAACTTTAATCCGTAAATGGTGAACGTCGCTCTTGACGGTACATGTTTTACAGCATCAATAGTAACTGGTAATGGCGCCTTGCTAGGTCGTAGCAAATGTCGTAGCTGAAGACTATGCTAACTATCGTCTCGGCAAATGAGAGCGTAATTTGTCAGTGAACCATCGCTAGCAAAGTCGGTTGTACCACTGAGGCGAGTGCAAGGAAGTCTCTCTAGACCTGCCGTGTGGCGGCGCTCGGTCTGCAATCACTGATAGTGGCGACACGTGCGTCCGACGTATACTAACGGACCGCGGCCGATTTAAAGACTACCACCTAGCAAATGTGGTGTCTGGCGGTGACACCACACAGACAAATTTGGGAAACCTGCAATCCTTTATAGCAGTAACAGAGAGCGATACATGTGTTTCCTTTGCGTCGGCAGCCTGCAAGGGTGGTATGAAACGCCTGATCCATGGCTGGCACATGCTCTGTGGTTTCCGAGTGATCGTATCTGGTTCTTGAGAATGGTGAAGATTTTGTAGGTACCATGTGTCAGAAAAAATATGTGTTAATCACAACAAAGAATGTAACTACTATTAATTCCCTCCGAATATTCGAAAAGCTGCAACGGCTGTTAGCCGAAAAGCAGCAAGTCGTTTGTTATCTGAATTGCAGGATTGTGAGGGCAGCTGATATAGCTCGCCTCCATGCAGAGGTGAGAGGGCGTGCTGTTCTGCCCATGGAGAGACTTTGCTGTTAGCGTTACATGTGCACCTTTCCTTTCCTCGTATCCTATGAGAAGGAATCCCGTGTTAGCTGCAGTAGGAGCATTTTTTTCTAATAAAATAAATATCAACGAATAATGTTGCTAAACAAAATGTTTAACTGCAATATTTTCTTCCGTAGCAAGGGATATTTGTATAGACGAATAACTTGGGATCCCTACAGTTTATACATAAGCATCTTTGTTGCATTGCTTAAATTGGGTGTGTGCGACAGAAGATGACGTACATATTTTGATATAATTTTTTATCCAGTGGTAATATACATCTTTGTACTAAGTTAACTGTGAAAAAGAAAATACTGTTATTAAAATGACCTCAATATTCTGTTTTTACATCAACCCCAATCATTACTCAGCAATATTTTTCAAATAACACTTTTTATATGCTCTAAATACATAATATGTTGCAATCAAAATACCTGGAGCACTGACATACGCACGTGTAACCACTGTAAATTCTACTGGTATAGAATTTTTATGTATATGAGTAACACTATCAGATTTATGTGTAACACACATACACGCGTTTATACTCATGCTTAAATTCTTCTCCTCTCTTCGCACACAAACGTACAGCAGTTCATGTCCGAGTGTTTTCTACAACACTTTCCTCTAAACAAATATTGAGCCTAAACACCATCCTCATAGGACATATCAGGCGGAACGTTTCATTATGCTGTCCTGTTTGTTGTTGTTGTGGTCTTCAGTCCTGAGACTGGTTTGATGCAGCTCTCCATGCTACTCTATCCTGTGCAAGCTTTTTCATCTCCCATTACCTACTGCAACCTACATCCTTCTGAATCTGCTTAGTGTATTCATCTCTTGGTCTCCCTCTACGATTTTTACCCTCCACGCTGCCCTCCAATACTAAATTGGTGATCCCTTGATGCCTCAGAACATGTCCTACCAACCGATCCCTTCTTCTGGTCAAGTTGTGCCACAAACTTCTCTTCTCCCCAATCTTATTCAATACTTCCTCATTAGTTATGTGATCTACCCATCTAATCTTCAGCATTCTTCTGTAGCACCACATTTCGAAAGCTTCTATTCTCTTCTGGTCCAAACTATTTATCGTCCATGTTTCACTTCCATACATGGCTACACTCCATACGAATACTTTCAGAAACGATTTCCTGACACTTAAATCTATACTCGATGTAAACAAATTTCTCTTCTTCAGAAACGATTTCCTTGCCATTGCCAGTCTACATTTTATATCCTCTCTACTTCGACCATCATCAATTATTTTACTCCCTAAATAGCAAAACTCCTTTACTACTTTAAGTGTCTCATTTCCTAATCTAATCCCCTCAGCATCACCCGATTTAATTTGACTACATTCCATTATCCTCGTTTTGCTTTGTTGATGTTCATCTTATATCCTCCTTTCAAGACACTGTCCATTCCGTTCAACTGCTCTTGCAAGTCCTTTGCTGTCTCTGACAGAACTACAATGTCATCAGCGAACCTCAAAGTTTTTATTTCCTCTCCATGAATTTTAATACCTACTCCGAATTTTTCCTTTGTTTCCTTTACTGCTTGCTCAATATACAGATTGAACAACATCGGGGAGAGGCTACAACCCTGTCTCACTCCCTTCCCAACCACTGCTTCCCTTTCATGTCCCTCGACTCTTATAACTGCCATCTGGTTTCTGTACAAATTGTAAATAGCCCTTCGCTCCCTGTATTTTACCCCTGCCACCTTCAGAATTTGAAAGAGAGTATTCCAGTCAACATTGTCAAAAGCTTTCTCTAAGTCTACAAATGCTAGAAACGTAGGTTTGCCTTTCCTTAATCTTTCTTCTAAGATAAGTGGTAAGGTCAGTATTGCCTCACGTGTTCCAGTGTTTCTACGGAATCCAAACTGTTTATGTAGCAAAATTTATTTATTCTTCCTATATTACATTTAATGGATGGAGTTTTTCTATGAACCACGTAAGCTGCCGTAAGGAGTATTGCTATACACCTCTACTAGATTTGCAATGGTTGTCTCCTGTTTGGCCTCTTTCAAAATCTGTTTGGTCTGATACTACGGGATTCTAACAGCACCATAACGGTACCAGACGCATTGATGGCTGCTGGACCAAGTCTTTGCTTAACAGGTAGTCTGAAATCACGCTTCAGAGAAGAGGTCGACAGAAGCCATACTAGGAAATCTATCTCCTTGACCTTTCGTTTCATTACTATGCCTACACATTTTGTCAATAACTTATTCTGAGAGGTCTCTGTGTAGAGGTATTGAACACCACTGTAACTATCAAGACAAAATAATAAAATTTCACAAGTTTGTAGTAAAATTCGCTGCATATACACTCTTTATTAAGGTAGTACACTCTGGTTACAGTCTAATACAAACAGCCATATTACTCCTGCAGACTTTTGCTACCCAATATGTTAGCAGCATGCCACTCCATTTACGATAGTGCGGTTATGTATAGAGAAAATAACTTACGGTGGATAGACTACTTTGAATAATCTGTGTCGAACACATAAAAGTATGTTTTCTATGAGCCGATTTTTACACAAAATTTATTGATTTCGTTCCAAAATCGACTGATTTTGTCCCAAACTGGAGAGAGTTCAACAGAAAAATCGCTGACTTTGTGGGTATTACTCTCAACTCCCAGAGTTACAACTACAAATTTCCTTCTATTATGTCAACTGTGTATGTATATTGCCATAAACTTGATTCAGTATTTCTGTATGCCTCCAGTAGTTTTGGAACGATTGTATGTGGATCTGTACATAAAAGAACGTTGCCCGTAACAGCATAGTTGGAAGTAGGTAGATCTCATTCGTGGCGCTGGAGATAGTGATTTCCTATGACTGACTGTTATCACTGTAAATAACATAACATGACACTCCTGGTGTGGGAAATATCCCACACGAGGGAGGCGCCAAAAACAGGTCTCACAAACCTGACACATACTTAACTGGAACACTGCAACCCTCCAGCACAGTAGCCTGCTGTCCAGTTGTCAGATTGGACCATGGTTACGTATAACATCGTGCAGCCCTAGAAATGCGTATGTGTTGCAATGTGAAGTGGTGCTTCAGATCAAACTTAGAGTGAGTGTGTGTGATAGGCATGAGCTGGCTGTGGTGTGGCAGCTGAGGCGTATGACACCATCGAGTTGGAGTGTGATCGTAAAGTTTTCTCCTTAATGGATCACTACCAGCAGTGGAGTGTGTAAGTGTTGTTCTGGCACTGAATAAAGAGCTGTCTGTATGTCACAATGTGTGACATGCTGTACAGAACCCAGTGGCAGCAAAGCCCCTGCTAGTGGGATGAATTATAAACAGTATAGGAACGTGGCACAGGACTTGATACTTTTGCACAGGTCTTAACCCGCTACCTGATGTTATCATAGTGTGAAAGCTATTTGTACAACAAGCTGTAGATGGGACCAGTTGGTAGATGTAGACTGTGACAGTGGCACGTGAGGCTGGTGCTCATTTGTGATCAAGATTTCAGAATGTGAAGTCGAACTGACTTTTGAACATTGTAGGGCCTGGTGGTGGCTACTAGCTCTGCTCACAGTCCAGACCACAGAGCCTGAGCTGCACATGAGCCGGTATTTAGGTGGAACTGCCTCAAGAACGGTTAAACAAATAAATAAATAGTTATGTGTGTGATATCTGTTCTTTCAGACAAGACCGAAAGAACAAAAACCAGTGATCGACTTATGTAGCTTCACATTAATAAGTTGAGGGAAATCAGTATGACTTGGCTTTTTTGGGCATTGAAGTAATTTCACAGATGCTCTTGAAAATTAGTGCAGGTTGAAACACGTATGTAACGTAGCAGCGATGGTGAGGCACGTTAAAATCTTTGACCAGAGAGCCTATTATCGTGGTTAGTCTGCGCTTGACCGCGCGAGTGTTGCAGAGCAGTACAGTAGTAGTCGTCGTGAAGTACGCTAGTAGTCGTCGTGCAGTACAGTCGGTCAGTAGTAGCAGCCCAGTGCGGTTGTGTGATGTAGTCTGTCGGCAGTAGTGGTTTAGTCCTGTCACGGTCGCGAGCGGGACGCAGTCGGCGAGCGTCGACATGGCATTCTGGTCAAGATGCTGAATGAGATATATTGTTAATTAAGGTAATCATCAGATAATGTAAAGTTTATTTATTGTAATTAATTTCCAACAAATGCCCCAATAATAATTTTGATTTCAAAGCAATTTTTACAAAAAAAATTTTATTTAATTGAACTAACGATTTCGTTCCACTTCCCTTAAAGAAAAGTTTCAGTTAAATTTCAAAAAAAAAAGAATATTATTATTTGCAATGCAGTTCCTCCAAGCCGTGCGCAAGAATAAGAGCAGAAATTTGACTAGCAGTTACAATGAGGTAAGAAGTTAATTCTGATTGTTTTGCACAGAGCCAAAGACCGATATTTCAGTTTAATTGAATTATCATTACCACTGAGTTTTTCTTATCACTGAATTAACTTTCATTTATTTTCGTGACAGCTTATACTTTCAGTCAGATTGCGATTCTCACTTTATTGTCATTAAATTTAATTGCTAGGGAGGTTACGCTTGGCTCCCATTTATTGTTATATTTTTTCTTTAAATATTTCTGTGGGGACGATATTGCTTCTTGGCTCCATTTCTAAATAATTATTGTCATTTAAAAATTATTGTGGGGAGGTTACACTTGGCGACACCCAGTCCAGGATCGAATTTCGTTGAGAATCTTTTGAACAACGGTCAGATATCTGCTCTTATTTGCTTAAATATAATTAGGATTTGGCGCAACGCTTTTATTAACTAGTGACTTTCTTTCTACAGGTCAACGGCAATTCGTTGCTCTGTTGTATTTGTGTGTTGCTTTTGCATTGTGCTTATTTATTTTGTGAAAAATTTTGACTATTGTAAAAATGCCGCGAAAGACTGTGAATAGTGTATTGCGAGGTATTATGAATTACTTGGAAGAGCAGTTGAATGGAATGGACAGTGTCTTGAAAGGAGGATATAAGATGAACATCAACAAAAGCAAAACAAGGATAATGGAATGTAGTCTGATTAAGTCGGGTGATGCTGAGGGAATTAGATTAGGAAATGAGGCACTTAAAGTAGTAAAGGAGTTTTGCTATTTGGGGAGCAAAATAACTGATGATGGTCGAAGTAGAGAGGATATAAAATGTAGGCTGGCAATGGCAAGGAAAGCGTTTCTGAAGAAGAGAAATTTGTTAACATCCAGTATTGATTTAAGTGTCAGGAAGTCATTTCTGAAAGTATTCGTATGGAGTGTAGCCATGTATGGAAGTGAAACATGGACGATAAATAGTTTGGACAAGAAGAGAATAGAAGCTTTCGAAATGTGGTGCTACAGAAGAATGCTGAAGATTAGATGGGTAGATCACATAACTAATGAGGAAGTATTGAATAGGATTGGGGAGAAGAGAAGTTTGTGGCACAACTTGACCAGAAGAAGAGATCGGTTGGTAGGACATGTTCTGAGGCATCAAGGGATCACCAATTTAGTATTGGAGGGCAGCGTGGAGGGTAAAAATCGTAGAGGGAGACCAAGAGATGAATACACTAAGCAGATTCAGAAGGATGTAGGTTGCAGTAGGTACTGGGAGATGAAAAAGCTTGCACAGGATAGAGTAGCATGGAGAGCTGCATCAAACCAGTCTCAGGACTGAAGACCACAACAACAACATGAATGAAATTACCGACTCAAACAACTTTACCGATAGGACATGTGACACGCAGTGTAATGATGACAATCCTGCGTTCACTAACAATCAGTGCATTCCAACCACTAGTGATGACTTTTACCTTGATAATGAACAAACGAACTCAATTGTCTCGTCTGTTAATTTGACGACAATTGATGACGCAGAACGCTCTATTGTAATGAGCGCTGCCGAGCTTAACACACCCGATTTGGAAAATTCAAGTAACGTACAGACAAATTTGTCTAATGAAAATGAACAGGATGCACAAAGTAGGACGGATTTATTTAATTCCGAAATAGTGTCTGACAGTGTACATCCGACTGATAAACGTTTTTGTAAATTACAGAATGACCAAATGGTCACGCAAAACGCGACACTTGCAAATACACCGTCAAACGGTACAGAGAATGGAGTAGATAATGTTACATTGGGTCAAATTATGGCGATATTGATACAAAATAGCGAAGATAACAAACAATTTAAAGAGAATTTCAAACAACAGAATGAAAAATTAGACAAACAAAGTGAAGATTTTAAACAACTTAGGGAACAGAACGAACAGCTAAATGAAAAATTAGACGACAATTCCAGACAGCTTAGTGAACAAATTAGAGCCGTTGCCGCGCAGTGCCATGACACTAAGGAACAGTTGCGCGTGGAAATTGAGGCTTGTTCAAAAAAAAGTAGCGAAGAAATTAGGTCTGTTGCTCAGGAATTAAGGGAAATGCAAACAGCCGCAACAGAAACACTTAGAGCGGAAATTAGTACAGTCGCTAAACAATGCTTTGAAAAGGCTACACAATTACGCGACGAGTTTAAAGCAATGACAGCAGAACTTTCGCGCACAATGGATGAAAAGATAGACGCGAAATTCGAACAGCAGAACACTCAGATTAACGGGCGCTTTAATCTTCACATACAAAACAGTGATACGCGTTTCCGCAAATTCATTCAGGATCAAAACAAAGTAAAACGACAAGTCATGGAAACAATCACTGCACAAAGACAAGAGGACAAACGTAAAATATTCGCGAAAGCGAAGACGTATGTAGACAATAATATTACTACAGTGTCCGACAAAATTAATACCATAGAACAGTTGAACGCGGAATTACGGGATGAAATTTCTGATCTTAAATCAAAAACAGATACACACACAGTAAATATTCAAACAGTGACAGACAGATTCGAACAATTAGAACTAACACAGGATTCCGATGTCATCAAAGATGATGTTAAAAAACTGAGCGAAACTACGCGTAAGTTGCAAAAACAGATTAATGCATCCGATTCTAAAACCGATGATCAGGCAAAAATACTGACTGAAAAATATGATGAATTAGCCAGTCGTATTGATGCTATTGAAAATGATAATGATAATAAATCAGACGATACTGCACCGATTTCATTTAACCAAACACCTGAATTTCAAAATTTACAGCAAGAGGTAATAGATATGAAAAATATTTCAGTTAATAACTCAACACAGCAGACGCCACTTAGCGAACATTTGTCTGACTCACGCAGCGTGTATAATGTGAGCAATTTACAGCAACTATGCGACTTAAAATCTGAAAAGCCACGCGACTTAAAATCTGAAAAGCTACGTAACTTGAAGTACGAAATGACACAGACAAACAAATTCTCACACAAACCCGAACGTGTTCTCAAATTCAGTGACGAGAACGTTGATAATAAGCAGTTTGCATTTGTAAGAAAATGTAAGGAATTTAATAATGACAGCGTACAGGTACACGCTTTACACTGTATACGACAATTTATCTTTGTACATTCACCGCTATTACCTGTAATGCAGAAACTAGCTTTGAACCAGAGGCGACAATTTGCTATTGTATTTTCATCAGCATTACGTATTATGCAGAAACTGGAATTAGCAAGAATACAGCGATTTACTTTTGGAATTTTACCGCTATTGCTTGCAACGCAAAAGCTAAAATTTATTTGCAGTGCGTAAAAGACCTCAGGGGATTCATTACGCTTTAATGAATATGTGCCGTAGCGAGCATAGGGCCCCGAGCTGTAGTAGTGCTGTTTCGTCTTTAGTTTTCTGCACTGCTGCCTTTTCTTCTACTATCCTTTATATCTATCCAAACTGCACTTTAACTATTGCTCTATCTAGAATTAAGAAACATGTAATGAATACCCGATAAGACAACTTTTACCGACTGTGACAATTTTCATTAGGCACTCCAGAATCAGCGTAATTTTAATAACAGATAAAATCGTAATCATCAGTATGTGTAAAATTAACAGCAAACGCATTTTTGGTAACAATAGACCTTTTCACCACAACAGCATGAAAGTCAGCCGCTTAGCATACCTAACCAACAATGCAGTCTACAGGGTCAACCAAACTTTAATGTTCCGCCGCGTGCACGTATAGTCCCAGCTCCAACAAATAGTAACGCATGGCAGCAAGGAAACAACTACGTACAAAGAAGGCAGTATTTGAATTCTTATCGCAATGCACCGTATAGAAGTGACTATCATGACCAACGTAAAAATAATGAGCACAATTTTCAGCGTACATTTAATAACAGTCGATCTTTTCAGCAGCAAGAACATCAGCAACAACACATTATCATGAATGATCCAGACAATAGGTGTCATCGATAGCGTAATACGTCAGTAAGAAATAACAGAACAGTTCATATAGTGGATATGCCACAGCATCCTCCCGTAAATAACAGGACGTACGATAGAATTTAACCAGATACAGCACAGATTGCATATTACAGTAACGCAAACATTACTTTTGACACGCAGAATTTTGCTCACGAGAATGTTATTTGAAACATGCTCTGTTGAATGCACCACTTTTATTGCACCCAGACCTTACCAGAAATTTTTCCATTGCCACCGACAGTTCTAACACGGCTTTAGGCGTACACATTTTCCAGGAAATTGAAGAAGATGGGTCTACAGTAATCAAAAACATCGCATTTGCAAGCCGCATTCTGTCACCTGCTGAACGAAATTATTCTGTTACAGAATTGGAAACATTATGTGTTGTATGGGCTTTTACGAGATTTCGGCACTTTCTTTATGGCAGACATACTACCGTTTACACAGACCATAGAGCTATACAATTTTTGCTTTCAGCTAAATTTACTCACGACAGGTTAAGTAGATGGAAACTATATTTACAAGAATTTAATTTTACGATTGTTCACATTCCCGGCACACAAAATGTTATAGCAGACGCACTATCGCGTTCTCTCGGCAACAATCAGCAAGACGTAGCAACCAACTTCTGCAAAACAAATTTCAGTGTCATGTACATTCAGCAAGTTGCATTTGAAAATTTTATTTCATCGTCATTACAGGACATAGCACAAGAACAAAACAAAGACAACGTGTGGAAAGAAATTAAATACTTTTGGGAAGATAAGAATAATGTTACGATTAGAAACCATTACACTGTACGCAATGACATTCTGTTTCGCCGCTCTCATCCTGACAGCAACAATTGGTTATTATGCATTCCTGACGAACTGGTCAACAAATTAATCTGGTACACTCATTTAAGTTACGCACATTACGGAGCACGAAAATGTTTTCTTATACTGAGACAGAACTGATGTTTTACCAACATGGAGAAACGTATACGACGAGTTTTAGCGTCTTGTAAAATTTGCCAGAAAGCTAAATCTGACACCACTTCACATATTCCTCCTTTATATCCCATTGTACCTGTTAAATTAAGACATATGGCCGCAGTAGACATTTTTAGTCCGATTCCCAGAACTAACAGAGGTTTTTGCTACATCTTTGTCGCTGTTGAGCTCACTTCAAAGTTTGTTACTTTCACTCCATTACGCAAAGCTACTGCTAAAACTGTTTCGAAAGCATTTGTAAAACATTTTCTATTTCATGTAGGGCATGTGATGATGTTTTGTACTCACATTTTGTCTTTGTCTGATATATTTTGTACTCGGTGCATGTGCACAACATTTAATTTATGTACTAAATTTGAATATTCTGTAAATTGTAAAAATTTCTTGCGATGGCAAGTCCAAATGACTCACCATCGATGCCAAATTTTTGCCCCCCCAGCGGAGGGTTATGAAACACGTATGTAACGTAGCAGCGATGGTGAGGCACGTTAAAATCTTTGACCAGAGAGCCTATTATCGTGGTTAGTCTGCGCTTGACCGCGCGAGTGTTGCAGAGCAGTACAGTAGTAGTCGTCGTGGAGTACGCTAGTAGTCGTCGTGCAGTACAGTCGGTCAGTAGTAGCAGCCCAGTGCGGTTGTGTGATGTAGTCTGTCGGCAGTAGTGGTTTAGTCCTGTCACGGTCGCGAGCGGGACGCAGTCGGCGAGCGTCGACGTGGCATTCTGGTCAAGATGCTGAATGAGGTATATTGTTAATTAAGGTAATCATCAGATAATGTAAAGTTTATTTATTGTAATTAATTTCCAACAAATGCCCCAATAATAATTTTGATTTCAAAGCAATTTTTACAAAAAAAAATTTATTTAATTGAACTAACGATTTCGTTCCACTTCCCTTAAAGAAAAGTTTCAGTTAAATTTCAAAAAAAAAAGAATATTATTATTTGCAATGCAGTTCCTCCAAGCCGTGCGCAAGAATAAGAGCAGAAATTTGACTAGCAGTTACAATGAGGTAAGAAGTTAATTCTGATTGTTTTGCACAGGGCCAAAGACCGATATTTCGGTTTAATTGAATTATCATTATCACTGAGTTTTTCTTATCACTGAATTAACTTTCATTTATTTTCGTGACAGCTTATACTTTCAGTCAGATTGCGATTCTCACTTTTATTGTCATTAAATTTAATTGCTAGGGAGGTTACGCTTGGCTCCCATTTATTATTATATTTTTTATTTAAATATTTCTGTGGGGACGATATTGCTTCTTGGCTCCATTTCTAAATAATTATTGTCATTTAAAAATTATTGTGGGGAGGTTACAAGGTCCACCGCTCGAACTTGAATCGTCAGCTTGTCTAGAAGAGTTGTCTCAACTTCCTTTCCCCGTGAGGACACGCCTCGCATCTGACCCAAATTCGCAAGTGCTGCCACCACTGATGCTGTGAACCCATTCGTTTTCCCCACTGCTCGTAGGCTAACTGTATTCACACAGTGGGACAAATGATGTCATTCATTCGCACTGAAACAGCCGTATGTCCATCGAGGCCTAGGTATACAGGTATATACGTTGTGTACTTTCGGACATGTTGGGCAACAAGCAATGCGGAAAATGAACAGGGTCACAATATCATTGCAGAGTATCACTTGAGAATTTGGGCCGAATGAGAAGCGTTTCCAGGTCGGCATGGTAGTGAAGGTAAGTGTTTTATTGAAGTAGAGCGGATGCAAGAAACTACTTGTCAGTCCAGTACAAAATTTTCAAATGAAGCTGATGAATTATTTCAACATCCAGATCAGCTGTGTCACAACAGTTATCCTTAAGTTAAAATAAATAAACTCTAACACCTCATCGGAAAGGTGGTGGTTATTGTTTAAATAAATAAAATGCTATCATAGTTGTTTCTGTCCTATCATACTAAACAAAAAGCAGTAGTGTGGCGCTCTGGGGTGAGAGAAACTCTTTAAAGATTAAGTATGAGTATAGCAGACAACTGGGATGTTAAATGACGCAGTTTTAAACTTGGGACGATGGGCTTTCGCAACTTTATACTTAAGGTAAGTGTACTTGAATTACCCACTGTTTTTTATTTTTAATTTTCTGCAATTGTATACTTACCAGAAGTGGCATAAATCAGCCATCTTGGATTTTTTTAATTTTCCACCATTTTTTACTTAAAATAACTGAGCTAGTTCGAATTTCCCCTCATTTCAAACGTGGAACAATTTGTTTTGTTCAGCGTCACCGATTTCTTAATGTCCCATCATTTCAGAACTTTATGGCCATATTATACTAAGGACAACTGGAATAATTTCGCAATCTTCGATTGTAATGTGAGAGCGTTTCGGGACGAGTGGGCGTGAAGTATGGCAACTTGACTTCATTGACCGACGTCTTCGAAATGCAGCCTGTGCCAGTAGCCCCATTTCCCTTATATTTCTGGGTTCTGCACGAGTTGCGCATCACCTTTCTGTCCCTGTATTTTATCATTTGTATCATCAGAAATTCAGAGAGAGACTGTTACTGGAAAAAAAATCATCGCTAGCTGCTTCGAAGTTACCAACTTAGTGCCCATACCACGAGCTTTGCGTGAACCTCGTAAGTAAGTATGCAATTTCTTGATCATTGCAGCAATCCCGTCAATTATTAATAATCTCCAACAAAAGTATCACAACTGGTACAACATGTGTGTTTATTTCGAGCTCGCGACCTGCCCTCGTTTTCCGAGAGGCGTTTCACCTCCACATATTTTATTAGATGAGGTACGCTGACGTAGAATGTACTCGCCCCTGTCCACCACGTGATAGATGGAGGACGGGACGGCGACAAATTACCTGTCAGGTTTCTCAGCAAGCCATTGTTTATACACGAAGTGTAGAACTTTAGGGAGCCTCCGAGTTTCTAATTACCGTAATGCACATTTCCGTTAATTTTGGTTCTCAGCTGACGGGTTCTTGAATACAGCGTAGCTGGCCCATATATAAGTAGACATAGAAGTTGCAGGGCTATCTCTTGCTCACACAAGTAAGGTGTTTTTGAACTTGCATGATAGATTTTTTTTTCGATAGGCTAACTATACATTCAGTGTACGTTTAACTTACTTAAATCAAGTAAGACTTGTGTGTGCATGACCAATTTACGGGTCGGTAGGGAGTGAAACGAGGACGAAGGAGAGAACAGAAAAGAAACCGTCAGTAGACTATTAAATGTGGTGTTGCAGAAAATTGGTGATGAGATAAATTGATAAAATGTACATCAAAGTAGTCCTGCACCAAGGCAACTGGAAAAAAAATTTAATTAAGAACGAATTGGAATGAAGAAGCAGGATGGTTACTTGCACTCATGAGTTAAAACGCTATGACCACTGCCCACCGCCACGTTGGATGCCGCCTGGTGACGTTGCAGACACGTGACGCAGTAACGAGAGTATGTAGTCGGAGCAGACACGGACGAGGGACACCCTAGCGCAGATACGGGCTTCAAATGGAGAAAACCACTGAGATAAGCTATTTTGACAACGAGTGGATTATTCTTACGCGTGGTGTGTGAATGACTATCTCGATAACGGCGAAACTAGTCGATTGCTACTGTCGTGAACATATACGGAAAGAAGTACAAGGACAGTGAAACCAGCACTAGGCGCCAAATGGTTGGACGTCCACGACTCTTCGCACATCGTAGGGTTAGGAGGCGTGTCTGCTCTGTAAAGTAGAATGGATGGTGACCTGTGGCATTTCTGAACAAAGAGCCCACAGCTGGTGCTCGCACACGTGTTTTCGAGACACACGTTTCATCGTACTTTGTTGAACATGGAGCTCCGCACCGGACCGCCCGTATGTATTCACATGTTGACCCACCGACATGCTATGGGAGACATTCTTCTGCGCTTGCATTGGACCTGGGTTGTAATTGAAGACACACTGACAACTGTGAACCACCCGCATCCCTTCATGTTTGGCGCCTTTACTGACAGCGATGTCACCTTCCAACAGTGTAACTTTCCGTGCCTCGGAGCCTGAACGGTATGCAGTGATTTGAGGAGAATTATAGTGATCTCACTTTGATGTCTCGGCGACCAGATTCATCTGATATAAATCCTATGGAACGAATTTGAGTCACTATCGGGCGCCATCACCGGGCACGCAAATTAGGGGCTCGTTATTTACGCGAATTACATGACTGTGCGTAGACATCTAATGCCACGTATTTCTGCAAATCTACCAACGAACTGCCGGATCCCTGATACGGTGATCTTTCCACATCACACAGCTTTTTAGTGTACGTGCGTGGTTCGGAGAGCACCCCGATGCATTTACCGTACTCAGCTGGCTACCACACTCACCGAAATTAAACTGTGGGACCTCCACGATCGGGCTGTAACGTGCCATGGATCCTCAACTGAGAAACCTAAGGCAGCTCCCCAAGGCACTGGAGTGTGCATGGCTGCACATCCGTGTCGGTACCTTTGACAGCCTCATGCCTCGAAGCCGTCCGCACCGAAAAAAGTGGGCCTTTATCAGGTGGTTACATTAGTGAATCTGGACAGTGTATATTACGACGTGGGGCGTTGCTGAAAACATTAGCTGAAGCGTTGATAGAGGCAGAACCGCTGTGGCGGCCTAGCTGCGGGTCCGTAAGGCCCATCGTCAGTGTTACAGGATGCGATGTCGCAGTGTTGGTGGTGTGAAGAGCAGAGCTGCCAAGAGGCAGCAACGAGAAGTTGCAATACAAGACGTCAGAGTTTACGGACAAAGCAAGCTCATTAGTTCAAACTAGCTTAGCACTTGCTCCTTCGCTCGCGTGGATATTACGGTCTGCACAGACCTTTTTTGTTCTCTTTAACCACATTTTTATGTTATTCACAAATTGATATATTTTCTAAACATTTCACTCCAATTAAAGCTATAGAAACGTTGTCTTTTTTTCCGAATGTACTTCTGACCAAAAAGCGATTGTGGTAGTTGAAATCGGTGATCTTTGCTAATCTTACCTTTTGGGTTTTTGTGGTTATATTTTTATAGAAATTTTCATCCCCTAACACACATTTCTTTAGAGTTCAGATACCAGTTTTCATAGATTTACCGTCAAAAATGTTTTAATGTAGCGAAATATTTTCAAAACCGCTGAAACATGTAATTTTTTTTACTTCTAACCGTGAAACCAAATACCAATTTTAATAAAACGTTTCATATCCTATCTCATTCCCCTTCGGGGTTGAATTCCCAAAAATGCTGGAACACTTTCTTTCGCTAGTTTTAGTCGAAAGAAGATGAAATTGCAGAGAAAACCATTCATATAAAAGTAAATAAATAAACCCGAAATACGCCGAAAAGGGAAATAGGACATATAAAATCCACAACTTTCTGTGCTACAGTGGCCCAAAATGAATATATATAAGCCTGGCTAAGAGGCAAGCATTGGTAGGTTAAATGCGGAATGTGAACATCTCTGGAATTGATGTGGAGGACGGCTGCCAGGTTTGTTGCCCGTAGGTTCGATCAGCACGAGAGTACTACGGAGACGCTTCGTGTGCTCAAATACGAATTCCTAGAGGGAAGACGGCGTTCTTTTCGCAAAACGCTGCTGAGAAAAATTAGATAACCGGTATTTGAAGCTGACAGCAGAACGATTATACTGGCGCCAACGTACGTTTCGCTTAGGCACCGCGAAGATAAATCTGTTTGTTAGTGGGACATTGAAGGTAACCTATGCAGTGGTTCGTACGGTGGCTTGCAGAGTATGTATGTAGATGTAAGGCACTTACAATAAGTTAACCTCACGTTACATATAAGAAAGTCGTTCGTGATAGTACTCTAGGTATTGGAAGTCTTTTAGCTACCTTTGCATAAGTATATGTAGGGAATAAAGCACAGTGCCGATTTTAGAAAGTTAATTTTTATTTATTTGACAGTTGGAACATAAGTCGTCAAAGAGAACCTCTCGGTATTTTCCTCAGTTGTTACCGGAAAAAGTAATTCAATCGGCCGACTGAAACCAACACTTCTGTGGCTTGTCAAGCGAAATTGTATGCCTGGCCCCATCGGTCGATGACAGTCGTCCAATAATTTTGTCCTGCCATGGCTTTTGCTATGGGCCGGTGTTTCGCTCGGCCATGCGCGTACATCTGCATAACTCCAACGTCGCAATAATACGTTACCGTGATCAGCCGATTGAAATTCGCTCACCTTTTAAAGTTTTAACACGTTCTCTAGCGTAATAGACCACGTTTGCTGATGCAAAACTAAATTTTACGAAGAAGAAGACGGGTGATGGTGTAATAAACACGAAGCACGGTTCAAATTACACTGGTGTGGTTTTCCTCACGAAAGAGCAAGAACAGTGGCGACTACAGCTGTGCCATGACGTGTTAGGTAGTGCCTCGAATTAGCTGATACTACATATAGAGTCTTGTTTACAATAGCAAAAGCCTGACCACTTGCGTAAATTCACATTGCAATTGCTGTTAACTGTTAACTGCTTCGTATGAGACGTGGGAAAAATTTCGTTTTTTAGCTCGGATTCCCAACGCACGTTCTTCTCTGTCGATTATTAAATAACCATTAATGAATCTCAACGTGCGTATTGAACTCCATGAACTGTTTGAATTTCATTGCACGGAGTTGGTATTTAAGTCTCTGAGCGAAAATCACGTTATACTATTGTTGTAGATGATTCATAGAATCTAGGTAATCATGATTAATGTGTACCATTGGGTACATGCGTGTAAGTTGAGAATTTTTATGGTGATACGATTACGTGAATGATTGTATTACATTTAGTTACGCTGAACGCACTGGTGCCAAATCCGTTAATACACGACAGCGGTGTTTTTCGCAGTCTTAATTGCACTGTTATGTTACGAGGTGTGTTCAATAAATAATGCAACATGTTTATATTCTAAAAGCAGGTAGGTTTTGTTCAGGATTCCAACACACCATATTATGCTCCACTCTTTTGGCTACAAAACCCTATTGTGAAACATTCACCTTACTTGAAGGATCTGTACGCTGTCACCCTACGGGTCGACGTCTGAGCCGACATCTTTCTCCATCAATAACCTCCCATTCACCCGTGTACCGCTTCCCTCGGAGTGAATACTTCATTGGGTCATACAGATGGAAGTCAGATGGTGAGAGACCCTGGCTGTAGTGTACATGAGGAAGCACAGTCCTATGAAGTTAGGTTAGCTCTTCTCGGGTGAGGTCTTTTATTGTCGTGGAGAATGATACGTGTTTTTCAAATTTTGTGGCGTCGAACAAGCTGAAGCCTTTCCTCCCATTTCCTGAGGATAGCACAATACACCTCCGAGTTGATAGTTGCACGATGAGAGAGGATATCAAACGTTGGGAAAACCTTCCCCATGATTTTACCGGCTGAGGGCGCGGCTTTGAACTTTTCCTTCTGAGGATAGGTGGTGCCACACCACTCTACGGATTGCCGTTTCCATGTTTCATCACCTGCGACAAGAAATTGTCACGACCAGCCTCGTAACGAGCAAGCAATTCTGCACAGACGGTCTTCGATTACGGTATGCTATCAGGCAGCTAGGAACCGAGCGAGCACACACCTTTGCGTACCCCGACTGATAGAGAAGTGGTTCAGCAATTACAACAGAGATGTCCAGTTGAGCAGTCAAGTGTTTGATTGTATATGACCTTGAACGACAGTATCCGCACGTTCCAGAACTGCAGAAGTCACACCTGTGGGCGGGCTGCCAGGTTTGCAAGACTTTGTTGCGATGATGACACACCAAAAAAAAATGGCTCTGAGCACTTTGGTCTTAACATCTGAGGTCATCAGTCCCCTAGACTTAGAACTACTTAAACCTAACTAACCTAAGGACATCACACACATCCATGCCCGAGACAGGATTCGAACCTGGGACCGTAGTGGTTGCGTGGTTCCAGACTGTAGCGCCTAGAACCGCTCGACCACAGCGGCCGGCATGACAGACCCCTCGCCCAACGACTCACCCTGATTTTTTTTTTTTCAATCCCAAGTCTCTGTAAGCGTTCTGAAAACGCCTATGAAAATCTGCGATACTCCTGTTTTCCGTCAAAAGAAACTCAGTGATAGCTTTCTCCTTAGAAAGAGACTATTTCCAAGGCTACATACTGCGCCACCACCTTTATGAAACTATAGAGGCTGAAACGGGAATAATCCACGATGTCCCCCGACAAGCTCTGCATTTTTCAACCCAAACTGCCCAAGAAAATAATCTGTTAAATTACTTATTGAACTCACCTGGTATTTTATCTTGCCCTATGAAGTGTTCTGATCCTAACGCTGAATTTGTAAAGAGTTTATTCTATTTTGAGTGCAGTTCTAGAGACGAATAATTTAAGTTTGTATGTAGAAAAAAGAAGTAACATAGCAGCCTTAGTCGCACACACCCCGAAGTCCGAAGGGACCATTAATAGCCCTCACGACTAGCGGGGTTGTTCAGTAAGATGTGTCGCTGCTATGCAAATTAGACACGTGGGTAGGGTTTCATAGCCCTAACGTTAGGTATCGATACCCAGTTAATTTGGTAACAACT
Organism: Schistocerca serialis cubense; assembly: GCF_023864345.2. Classification (NCBI taxonomy): domain Eukaryota; kingdom Metazoa; phylum Arthropoda; class Insecta; order Orthoptera; family Acrididae; genus Schistocerca; species Schistocerca serialis. The sequence continues at coordinate 916,471,949 of NC_064641.1, read as the reverse complement.
GTTCTGTCATGAAGCCACGGTGTGTCATACAGAAAGGTCGGTTTACTGCGATTATTTGCGGAAGAATGAATATAAAGGAAAAGGTGGCGAAACTTATTTCGGTGACAGAATATAGACTATGTTATTGGACAGTATTCACAAGCATTTTTGAGTTGGTACAACTCGATGTATGATGTATGATGAGATAAAAGAAATTATTCAGGTAGTGAAAGGAGACGAAAATTTAGTAGTCATGGGTGACTGGAATTTGAGAGTAGGAAAAGGGAGAGAAGGAAACATAGTAGGTGAGTATGGATTGGCGGTAAGAAATAAAAGACGAAGCCGTCTGGTAGAATTTTGCACAGAGCATAACTTAATCATAGCTAACGCTTGGGTCAAGAATCATGAAAGAAGATTGTATACATGGAAGAACCCTGGAGATACTAGATGGTTTCAGATAGATTATATAACGGTAAGACAGAGATTTAGGAATCAGATTTTAAATTGTAAGACATTTCCAGGGGCAGATGTGGACTCTGACCACAATCTATTGGTTATTAACTATGAATTAAAACTGAAGAAACTGCAAAAAGGTGGGAATTTAAGGAGATGAGACCTGGATAAACTGAAAGAACCAGAGTTTGTACAGAGTTTCATGGAGAGCATAAGGGAACAATTGGCAGGAATTGGGAAAGAAACACAGTGGAAGAAGAATGGTTAGCTTTGAGGAATGAAATAGTGAAGGCAGCAGAGGATCAAGTAGGTAAAAATACGAGGGCTAGTAGGAAGCCTTGGGTAACAGAAGAGATACTAAATTTAATTGATGAAAGGAGAAAATACAAAAATGCAGCAAGTGAAGCAGCCAAAAAGGAATACAAACGTCTTAAAAATGAGATCGATGGGAAGTGCAAAATGGCTAAGCAGGGGTGGCTAGAGGACAAATGTAAGGATGAAGAGGCTTATCTCACTAGGGGTAAGATAGATACTGCCTACAGGAAAATTAAAGAGACCTTTGAAGAAAAGAGAACCACTTGTATGAATATCAAGAGCTAAGATGGAAACCCAGTTCTAAGCAAAGAAGGGAAAGCAGAAATGTGGAAGGAGTATATACAGGGTCTATACAGGGGCGATGTTCTTGTGGACAATATTATGGAAATGGAAGAGGAGGTAGATGAAGATGAAATGGGAGATATGATACTGCGTGAAGAGTTTGACAGAGCACTGAAAGACCTAAGTCGAAACAAGGCCCCGGGAGTAGACAACATTCCATTAGAACGACTGACAGAGAGCCAGTCCTGACAAAACTCTACCATTTGGTGAACAAGATGTATGAGACAGGCGAAATTCCCTCAGACTTCAAGAAGACTATAATAATTCCTGTCCCAAAGAGAGCAGGTGATGAAAGATGTGAAAATTACCGAACTATCAGTTTAATAAGTCACAGCTGCAAAATACTAACACGAATTCTTTACAGACGATTGGAAAAACTGGTAGAGACAGACCTCGGGGGAGATCAGTTTGGATTCCGTAGAAATATTGGAACACGTGAGGCAATACTGACCTTACGACTTATCTTAGAAGAAAGATCAAGGAAAGGCAAACCTACGTTTCTAGCATTTGTAGACTTAGAGAAAGCTTCTGACAATGTTGACTGGAATACTCTCTTTCAAATTCTAAAGGTGGCAGGGGTAAAGAACAGGGAGCGAAAGGCTATTTACAATTTGTACAGAAACCAGATGGCAGTTACAAGAGTCGAGGGACATGAAAGGGAAGCAGTGGTTGGGAAGGGAGTGAGACAGGGTTGTAGTCTCTCCCCGATGTTATTCAAGCTGTACATTGAGCAAGCAGTGAAGGGAACAAAAGAAAAATTCGGTGTATGTATTAAAATCCATGGAGAAGATATAAAAACTTGGAGGTTCGCCGATGACATTGTATTTCTGTCAGAGACAGCAAAGGATTTGGGAAAGCAGTTAAACGGAATGGACAGTGTCTTGAAAGCAAGATATAAGGTGATCTTCAACAAAAGCAAAACGAGGGTAATGGAATGAAGTCGAATTAAGTCGGGTGATGCTGATGGAATTAGATTAGGAAATGAGACACTTAAAGTAGTAAAGGAGTTTTGCTATTTGGGGAGCCAAATAACTGATGATGGTCGAAGTAGAGAAGATATAAAATGTAGACTGGCAATGGCAAGGAAAGCGTTTCTGAAGAAGGGAAATTTGTTAACATCGAGTATAGATTTAAGTGCCAGGAAGTCGTTTCTGAAAGTATTTGTATGGAGTGTAGCCATGTATGGAAGTGAAACATAGACAATAAATAGTTGGGACAAGAAGAGAATAGAAGCTTTCGAAATGTGGTGCTACAGAAGAATGCTGAAGATTAGATGGGTAGATCACATAACTAACACGGAAGTATTGAATAGAATTGGGGAGAAGAGGAGTTTGTGGCACAACTTGACTAGAAGCAGGGTCCGGTTGGTAGGACATGTTCTGAGGCATCAAGGGATCACAAATTTAGCATTGGAGGGCAGCGTAGAGGGTAAAAACCGTAGAGGGAGACCAAGAGATGAATACACTAAGCAGATTCAGAAAGATGTAGGGTGCAGTAAATACTAGGAGATGAAGAAGCTTGCACAGGACAGGGTAGCATAAAGAGCTGCATCAAACCAATCTCAGGACTGAAGACCAGAACAACAACAACTGGACCATATCTTCGCATCTGATGACCTATCCTGAAGGTCTAAATTAATTATAGTGTATGTACGTACATCAGTGGTAAACGTATGTAGAGTCACAGTGCAGCAGTATACCCTCCTCCAGACTGAAAACAGAAATCATGCAGAAAATGTACTGACTTGACTCATTATCATGAAACATCTTTTGCAGCTATTGCGAGACACTGCTTACTCACCTGCTACATTGGGATAACTGAGGAGAAGCTATGTCACTGTCTTCAATTAAACTCTTCAGCCAAGTGGTTAAAGATTTGTATTTCGCGTCACACGTCATCGAATGCTAAAAGTTATCCTCCAATCTTTCATCAGTTGCCACAATTTCTAGAGATAATGCGAGTCAAAATTTTAACGCGACGTTAGTGTATAGTGCCAAAGTTAATTCAGTTTTCTTCTCGTCTCTCTGGAGCGAATAGTACACTTACCTATGTCACTGTCTTCAATTAAACTCGTCAGCCAAGTGGTTAAAGATTTGTATTTAGTGTCACACGTCATCGAATGCTAAGAGTTATCCTCCAATCTTTCATCAGTTTGTAATGTCCCCACAGAAAATACCCTCTACCACGCACCAATTGATCATTTTCAATCAAACCATTCACATCCATTCACTTTGGAAAAGTTATCCGATCTGATTTTCTCGCAATATATGCGGCGACAGAGATGCATATATGCATTCTCCATGGTTGTTGGAGTGGTAACTAGGACAGCTTCTGGAGTATCTGTTGAGGGATTGACGTGTTTCTGAGAGATACATATTTTGCTTTTCTTCTCGCTAAAGCGAGCCAATTAACATTTGTGCCGCTAGCGGTTTGTTTGAAGAGAAAGAGACTGTAAACGGAAAATAATTAAGGCGTGGAATCACCGGAGATCTGGACATGTAATGGAGATGGATTTAATACACAATTTCCTCCATAAATAAGGTTTGTGACTGTTTTGTTCTGGAGTGAATGAACGAATGAGTTTTTTCTGAATCATTTGATGATCACGTTGGCCCTGTAATTAGTGGGGAAGTTTCAGCTGTGTCGAAGAGAGCCTGCAATCACTGAGTCTGTGTTAAATCGTCCAAAAAGGCTTCGTACACGTCTGGAATTCGCAATCTTTCGTAAAAGGAACAAATTGTCCAAACGATTGATTCTCCCGACTGTCTGCAGTGTTTAACGGTAATAATAAATGTAAAGATCTCTTACAGCAAGCCAGCCGCTGATTACCAAGACGAAGGACTCCACCAAAGATCCTATTTGGCTGATTTCACGTAATGAAATATTATATTAAAAACTGTACATAGATAAAGGAGAGAAAGAGAGAGAGCGAATGAAAATAGAGATAACACTAATAATCCTCCATTAGTCTAATTTTTCGCCTGTCTTATCACGGATCAGCCAAAAACGGGGAGGGCGTTACTTTACTGTATAGATTTATGTGTGAAGGTGAAGTGATCTTAAAGGCAACAGATACACGTTTATACAGACAAGACATTGCACAGAGATAGCGGCTAGCTGCATTCATCATCTATTCTTAGATAAAGAGACGGCAACTTATTATCCGAACATTAAAAAATGTTAAAAGTTGCCACAATTTCTAGAGATAATGCGAATCAAAATTTTAACGCGACGTTAGTGTATAGTGCCAAAGTTGATTCAGTTTTCTTCTCGTCTCTCTGGAGCCAATAGTACACTTCTCATCAGTGCCTCAGGTTTCGCGGTATGCAAGCATATAAGTTCGTCTATATGTTACGCCTTTTCAAGTTTTGTATACAGAAAGATGGATAGAGCGTTGACTGTGACACCTAGATGGAATGCGTAGCCACTGAAGTGGAGTACATTTGAAAAGCAGTCTATATGCAAGTCAGAGTTATCAAATTCATTTACTGTGGGTAATACTGGTTCTCACAAATCATCAAGGGTTTACTCTTGCGTATAAAAGGCACAGTTACGAACTCTCTGCAGTTTTTAGATGCTGTAAAAGGTTTGACATGAAACTGTCGTAGAATTTTATCACTTTTAAAAGGAGACTTGATATCCCATTATGAATATGATGCATCAGTTTTTATTATGAAGCATCACGAGTTTGGATGGTCATGAAAAATAACTAATTTGCGAATCATAAGTTATGAATTAATAATAAACATTCTTTCCGATAAAATGATGATTGTATATATAAGAAGTGTGAAAATTTTGAATGTAGCTGTTCTGAATTCATCACTCGTTGTTTGTTTTGAAACAATTCGATATTAGATGCCTCAGTTATTCAACGAAATTTGTTGTTGTGGTCTTCAGTATCGAGACTGGTTTGATGCAGCTCTCCATGCTACTCTATCCTGTGCAAGCTTCTTCTTCTCCCAGACCCTACTTCCACCTACATCCTTCTGAATCTGCTTAGTGTATTCATACTCTTTCCACCTTTTTGCTTTCCCTTCTTTGCTTAGAACTTTGTTTCCATCTGAGCTCTTGATATTCATACAAGTGGCTCTCTTTTCTCCAAAGGTCTCTTTAATTTTCCTGTAGGCAGTATCTATCTTACCCTTAGTTAGATAACCCTCTACATCCTTACATATGTCCTCTAGCCATCCCTGCTTAGCCATTTTGCACATCCTGTCGATCTCATTTTTGAGACGTTTGTATTCCTTTTTGCCTGTTTCATTTACTGCATTTTTATATTTTCTCCTTTCAGCAATTAAATTCAATATTTCTTCTGTTTCCCAAGGATTTCTACTAGCCCTCGTATTTTTACCTATTTGATCCTCTGCTGCCTTTACCACTTCATCCCTCAAAGCTACCCATTCTTCTTCTACTGTATTTCTTTCCCCCATTCTTGTCAATTGTTCCCTTATGCTCTCCCTGAAACTCTGTACAACCTCTGGTTCTTTCAGTTTATCCAGGTCCCATCTCCTTAAATTCCCACCTTTTTGCAGTTTCTTCAGTTTTAATTCATAGTTAATAACCAATAGATTGTGGTCAGAGTCCACATCTGCCCCTGGAAATGTCTTACAATTTAAAACTTGGTTCCTAAATCTCTCGCCGGCCGCGGTGGTCTCGCGGTTTTAGGCGCTCAGTCCGGAACCGCGAGACTGCTACGGTCGCAGGTTCGAATCCTGCCTTGGGCATGGATGTGTGTGATGCCCTTAGGTTGGTTAGGATTAAGTAGTTCTAAGTTCTAGGGGACTGATGACCACAGCTGTTAAGTCCCATAGTGCTCAGAGTCATTTTGAACCTAAATCTCTGTCTTACCATTATATAATCTATCTGAAACCTTTTAGTATCTCCAGGCTTCTTCCATGTATACAACCTTCTTTTATGATTCTTGAACCAAGTGTTAGCTATGATTAAGTTATGTTCTATGCAAAATTCTACCAGGCGGCTTCCTCTTTCGTTTCTTAGCCCCAATCCATATTCATCTACCACGTTTCCTTCTCTCCCTTTTCCTACTGACGAATTCCAGTCACCAGTGACTATTAAATTTTCATTTCCCTTCACTATCTGAATAATTTCTTTTATTTCATCATACATTTCTTCAATTTCTTCGTCATCTACAGAGCTAGTTGGCATATAAACATGTACTACTGTGGTAGGCGTGGGCTCCGTATCTATCTTGGCGACAATAATGCATTCACTATGCTGTTTGTAGTAGCTTACCCGCATTCCTATTTTCCTATTCATTATTAAACCCACTCCTGCATTACCCCTATTTGATTTTGTGTTTATAGCCCTGTAGTCACCTGATGAGAAGTCTTGTTCCTCCTGCCACCGAACTTCACTAATTCCCACTATATCTAACTTTAACCTACCCATTTCCCTTTTTAAATTTTCTAACCTACCTGCCCCATTAAGGGATCTGACATTCCACGCTCTGATAGAAGTTTTAAACAGAATTAAATCTGAGTAGGAAAAGATGGTTACTGGCTAGTAGGTGAATCAGGCAACTAAATGTCACCAGCGCTTTGTATCCCTCAACAACCAAAAAAATTTTTGACAGCTTATAACAGTAGCTCCACTGTACTGATTCCAGGTCAGATGGAAGCTACTGTTTATTTTATCAATCTCTTAAGAAGTGCTAATATTACAAGAACTTTACTTGTATTTTTTGAATATCATTCTCAATCGAAAACTTGTAGATCTACTTAACACCACTTTATGACAGGATTATCCAAGTTCGCTCTGACAAAATACATCCCACGGATCACACCTCATTCCTATAGCTTTGACCCTCTACATGTTTGACCATCCAAGGAGAAGTTCAGTGCCACTCATACGAGCAAATGACACCTGTTCAGATTTCAGAAGTGATTGCTTCACACATTAATCTCAAGATATAGTGCCTCTACTCAGTCACCCATAAACCATTAAAAGCCATATATCCCATACGTGTGGCATCAACTGGTGGTCTAAAAGGAAATTCACTCTCTTTATGTGGAACACTGACAGAATGATACAAGGCAGGAAGATCAGCGAAGGTTAACGGAGGCTTGCTCATGTTACCTCACAAGTTTAATTTGAACACTGAAGGGTCAATGATGGAAGTAAAACACTATGTCCACGTGGAAAATCAACACTAGATGGTTCGCTGATGATGTAGCAGCAGCTGCCGAAAGTGAACAGGAATGGATGAACAATGAAACACAATGTCTACAATATGAACTCAGGATAGCAATGTCATCAGCAAATCGAGTAATTGGTATCCTTTCACGTTGATTTTTAATTCTACTCCTGAACATTTCAGAGGTGCACGGCCTTAAACCAAATAATAGTGCACAAAAGTTATGATCTGAGTTGTAACTGGACAATTTGCTAACTAGGGTGGTGTCTGCCTGCGAGAACGAACATCCGCGCAGTTCTTTGGATGTGGCGTCTGGTCAATACAGATGTCTATGAAGATAAATATTAGATGAAATTATACAGTTCCAGAGACCGTATGAAGTCTCAAACATCTACGATGTGTATATACAGACTGCAGCGACGAATAAAAATTTGTCTGCATAAATATACGTTGTAGATGTTGAAGAGGTATCTGGACCCATGCAATTCATTTCATTAGACCACCTATGCCTGGGTTTCACGCAGGATTCGGGATTCCCCATTTCGGTCGATGATATTCCAATACATCTGGAGAGCCTCCGCAGTGATGTTCGATTTGAGGAGGAACACCAAATGGGCTGAGCTGTGGTGAACTGAGGAGGGAGGCGTGCTAGAGTAGTCCGTGCAGTGGGGCAAAGACACCGTGCCAGGGTGGCGTAGTGGTTAGCGCACCTGCCTAGCTAGCAGGAGACCCGGGTTGCAATCCCGGCCTTGGTTCAAATTTTCGTTCTGTATGTATACATCGGAAAGAATAGAGTACAAGGGTTGAGTGAATGTAATACTGCGAACAAAGTGAGATTCATCCGTGTGAAGTCTCGATGTATGGAACACACGCATGCAAGTGGAAAGCTATGCACTTCTGCTAGTTACATCAGTCACAAAAATATAGCTTAACAGCGACGGTAACAGTTATTTCGGGAACAGTAAATTACCAGTATTCAGCGTATTTCCAACTTGCGTGTAATACCTGCATGAGTACAATGTTACTGGATCCTTCCAGGTATCACTAAAGGGATAATCGAAATAATTCAGAGTTTCGCTAGAAGAAATGTAGCTGGGGAGATTATATTTGAATCTTTGGAATACACTCCTGGAAATGGAAAAAAGAACACATTGACACTGGTGTGTCAGACCCACCATACTTGCTCCGGACACTGCGAGAGGGCTGTACAAGCAATGATCACACGCACGGCACAGCGGACACACCAGGAACCGCGGTGTTGGCCGTCGAATGGCGCTAGCTGCGCAGCATTTCTGCACCGCCGCCGTCAGTGTCAGCCAGTTTGCCGTGGCATACGGAGCTCCATCGCAGTCTTTAACACTGGTAGCATGCCGCGACAGCGTGGACGTGAACCGTATGTGCAGTTGACGGGCTTTGAGCGAGGGCGTATAGTGGGCATGCGGGAGGCCGGGTGGACGTACCGCCGAATTGCTCAACACGTGGGGCGTGAGGTCTCCACAGTACATCGTTGTTGTCGCCAGTGGTCGGCGGAAGGTGCACGTGCCCGTCGACCTGGGACCGGACCGCAGCGACGCACGGATGCACGCCAAGACCGTAGGATCCTACGCAGTGCCGTAGGGGACCGCACCGCCACTTCCCAGCAAATTAGGGACACTGTTGCTCCTGGGGTATCGGCGAGGACCATTCGCAACCGTCTCCATGAAGCTGGGCTACGGTCCCGCACACCGTTAGGCCGTCTTCCGCTCACGCCCCAACATCGTGCAGCCCACCTCCAGTGGTGTCGCGACAGGCGTGAATGGAGGGACGAATGGAGACGTGTCGTCTTCAGCGATGAGAGTCGCTTCTGCCTTGGTGCCAATGATGGTCGTATGCGTGTTTGGCGCCGTGCAGGTGAGCGCCACAATCAGGACTGCATACGACCGAGGCACACAGGGCCAACACCCGGCATCATGGTGTGGGGAGCGATCTCCTACACTGGCCGTACACCACTGGTGATCGTCGAGGGGACACTGAATAGTGCACGGTACATCCAAACCGTCATCGAACCCATCGTTCTACCATTCCTAGACCGGCAAGGGAACTTGCTGTTCCAACAGGACAATGCACGTCCGCATGTATCCCGTGCCACCCAACGTGCTCTAGAAGGTGTAAGTCAACTACCCTGGCCAGCAAGATCTCCGGATCTGTCCCCCATTGAGCATGTTTGGGCCTGGATGAAGCGTCGTCTCACGCGGTCTGCACGTCCAGCACGAACGCTGGTCCAACTGAGGCGCCAGGTGGAAATGGCATGGCAAGCCGTTCCACAGGTCTCCATCCAGCATCTCTACGATCGTCTCCATGGGAGAATAGCAGCCTGCAGTGCTGCGAAAGGTGGATATACACTGTACTAGTGCCGACATTGTGCATGCTCTGTTGCCTGTGTCTATGTGCCTGTGGTTCTGTCAGTGTGATCATGTGATGTATCTGACCCCAGGAATGTGTCAATAAAGTTTCCCCTTCCTGGGACAATGAATTCACGGTGTTCTTATTTAAATTTCCAGGAGTGTATTTGTGCATCATTTAACACGAAATCCTTTTAAAACGAGATAATATGTCGATCCACTGTAGTTAACTTTTGTCAGTACTGTTGAAGGATTAATAAACCTCATACTCTTCTGATTTTATTTTTAGCCTTTTGAGTTTTTGATGCCAAAGAAATCTTATTATGCGTGTCCGCTGAAAGTCCCCTCGGAAAGGTATGATTTTGAAAATAACGGTTAACTGCACTTTGGGGATAGTTTGATGTTTTTTTATTACTAGACGAAATCGAGCATTAGAAAACGTGCCAGCTGTAACGTATTACTATTTTTACGACGTTGCTCATCGAGCCATATATGTTATCTCGCATTTGTAGCTGCTTCTCTCACACAAATAATGATACAAATCGAGAAATTCAGGGTCGCCATCAGACCAAGCCCTTCCTAACCATTTAGAAAAAAACGGAGCTGGAAAATTATTAGTTTAATTACTTTAATAATTTTATTAAAGTATGCATATTTCTTTAAGTAGCCACATAAATAGCACTCCATGTTGTGCATGAAGCAACTTGATTAATTCAGGATTGGAAATCGGAATAAGTGGGTAAGATCAACACCACAGAATTTTTCTTTCACGTAGATTATTTATTGTATCTAAGTATTTGGTTGAAAATCCTAACTACACATAACTGGTACCTGACTAGAAATATTTAAGTATGAAATACGTGAGAATGTAACAGAGCACAGTTTAACTGCAGCAAGAAGAAACACAGGAAACGGGGGTGGTAGACAATGATACTATCATCTCCTTTGCATTCATACCATAAAAATATCTGAGTGAGGTTCGCATTACGATTCTACGCATGCACTATTCTGGACAGAGGTTTAACCAATGCACGAGGCTGTGCGATAATTATTCAACATACTAACTGCGTCTACTGCTTGCAAACGACCGAACCAGAGCACGTGGTCCATTCTGAATCAAACTGTGGTGCTGCTTTGTAGAAAGCGCACGAAAGAACAAATATTCTTGCAGAAATTATAGCTCATTAAACAAGCAAACTGTTAAAATAAAACCTATTGCGGTTTCGCGGTGGACCAGAAGGGTCATTGATTACCAAACACGTTGCACAAAATCGGCACACAAAGAGAAAAGCAACTTCTACAAAATATAAGAATTAAAATTATTAAAAATCATACTCGCTTCGACATAGTATTAAACTCACGTACGGTTGAAGTGATCCTAACCAGCTTTTCCTAATCAGATTTACCGTTTGAAATTGTACTCCATCGTTGTTCAAAATGAACAAAGTAACTTCCACACTTTTAACTCAAACACCCAAAAATCGCCTATTTAGAGCAATATAATTATGGCACATTCTGAAAAATAACTCGCTTCACATGCTTCAGTTAAGCTGAAGTACTTAAGTATTTCAACAGTTAAACATAACGAAGTCCTAACTCAACCTGCTTCCTATTACCTGAAACCCCTACGTTCCGTACTCACCAAGCGTTCACCGAAGAGTGCCCCTTTCTCTTTCGAGATTACCTAGCTCCCCTTGCAGCGGAAGCTACCAGAGGGGTAGCCCTCCGTCACCAACCTCACACACAAAAACAGCCTTCGACTAAGATGGGTAAACCTCTCTGTTCAGGTATTGGAAACCTAAGTTGTTCATCCTGTGCTCTCTGTTCTGGTATTGGAAACCTAAGTTGGTCATCCTGTGCTCTCCTTCGAACAAGAAGCAACATCGTCTGCTGCCAGCAGACGATGACCAACTCAGCGTTTCCCACAAAACAAAACCGAAACCCAACATTAAAACACACATATAATATTGAATAGGCCTCATTTGAATACTCAGTCTTTCTGGAAGAGTTCATGAATTGAGCTAAAATCACGTAGTGGAGTGAATAAAGAGTACCGAATTCGACAGCGTCTTATGAAACGACTTCACAGACACGTTTCACAGTTTTTGGAGAACCACATAAGCCGAGTACAAGGAAACAGGTCAAATAGCTCTTCGGTGCTATGATATTTATGCTTTGCCATGTAATTAGATAAGGATTTCGTAGTTTGAATTGTAGTTATTATTTTTTGTGAATTTATGTTATAAATAATGAAAAGGGATTTAGTTACGAATAAAAGCAAAGTTGCTTTGTTTACACTGCACTATGATAATTGCACAGAATTTACATTGCCTGATAAAGAAAGCGAAGCATCCAGAAAGAGAGGAGGCAGCGAAATAATACTTCGCGGGTGGAGGAGGTATGCGATGTTATCTTAGTGATTGCAAAATCGAGCCAAATTTATAAACAACTTCGACGTGTTACAGTACACATCAATATGAATATGGGAGAGTAAAATTTTCTCAATTGGAGCAAACGGCGTTACTCAGTCATCCAGAAGTATTAACAGCTGATAATCGGGAAACGTAAACAGTTCAATACTGTTGCTCAGTCAGGAGGACAGCAACCTCGACACTCTTGTGTGCCGGCCGCGGTGGTCTCGCGGTTATAGGCGCTCAGTCCGGAACCGTACGACTGCTACGGTCGCAGGTTCGAATCCTGCCTCGGGCATGGATGTTTGTGATGTCCTTAGGTTAGTTAGGTTTAAGTAGTTCTAAGTTCTAGGGGACTGATGACCTAAGATGTTAAGTCCCATAGTGCTCAGAACCATTTGAACGCTCTTGTGTATGACTGTGCTCCAGCTCATCAGAAAATGGTTAGAAGAGCACAGGCCGAACTGCTTTCATTACTCGCGTAACGCTTTGTAAGAGACACGAGGCAGGACATAACACTGCCTAGCAGGGGTCTGAATAAGCAGAAATTCGTGAGGCAAATTTAGTAGAAGCGAAGACCACTGGTAATTCGAGAAGAGCTGCACCGATTCCGTCTGGACGAAGAATGTCGTGATGCAGAGCCTTTCCTTGACGACATAAATAATCCATCCCCACTGGCTCTGAGCACTCGATCAGTAGGATCGGTAGCGTTCGTTTGCTCTCGATTCTCTGGTTACTGTACGGTAATATCTAGAGTGTGAGATTGTTCTAGTGTTGGTGTAACTCTTACTGCGTCAAGAGTTCAGTGATTTATAGCCGCAGATAATGAAGTCCAGCATTCAGTACTGAAGTCAGCAGAGCAGCTAGCACTGATGGGTACGCCAGGGGTCTACCAACGTGGCTCCGATCCATCGCAGAGGAAACTCCAGCGATGCTCGAGTCTAGTATCGTATCGTACTGGCGGGCAAGGTTCAGCATGCAGCACGACATCACGGTATCCAACACGGTAGTCGACATGCGGGGGCAGCACAGACAGTGATCCGGGAGGGGTTGAGTACTCAGCGAAACAGCGTGTGAACGAAACACACACGCCGCGGTCACCGCCGTCTCCAAGCAGGGCTTCCAACGGGGCGCTCCTACCTCGCCAGTGGCTGTAAACCGCCGCACCAGGGTGTCATCGACTTTTGCTGCAAGCCGATGCAGCGTCTTCAGCAGCCTCCGTTGTCGCAGAAGACTCGGAAACGACTTCTGTGCGGAGTAATAAGTCGAATAATGTTGAATATATTTTACTGCGTCTAAAGACGCCAGATGACTCCTAGGTCCGCATCCTCCATTCCAGGCCGGTAGTGGGTGACCCCTGCAACAGTATGAGCCCATTTGTCAGTATGACGTTGCAACCTGTCTGGCCTGGATGCGTGCACTGAACAAGTTTGGAATGTTGTGTGAGGGTTTACATACGTTGATTTACATACATGACGCTCCCGTGTACGTGTTAACTACAATCCATTTTTAAATGTTTGCGGTCCCGCATTTCATCCCATGCCTATTCTTTTTGCGCCTATATAAATTAATATAATAACCTGTATGATGTTGCGGTTAATTGTGATGTAGTAGTGTACGCATTGCCCAGGAGCACAAAAATATTTGCCCCCCGGCAGAGTCGAACCTGCGACATCTTCACTGCGAGTCCAGCTCTTGCCTCTGAGCCAAACACCGCTTCCTAAACGCACTGTCACAGGGGCAATTGCTAAGGTACACTTGGTGATAGATCCGTATCAAAATTCCTTTTATTTCCGAAACGCTTCGCCATCAGGAGTTTCCACTTGGGGCACTTTCTTGTCTCACCACGCCCTACATGTCCCACGAATTTCGACGAACTCGGAGATTACGAGTAGGCGTCCTCTCCTGGTCAATCGACAGACTGTCAACTCTCGACTGGGGTTGGCGCGTCTGACGTGGGCATCACTCATCACCCATCTCTAAACTGTCCTTCGGGACTGGTGCACAACGACGGGAGAGGCGTATGTCCAACGTTAATCAGCAAGGTGTCCTTCATGGCTCAGGATGCTAAATGTAAAGCATGGTGGACTGCTGGCAAGTTTGAAAAGCGCCTGCCAATGCCAGAGCTTCCTCTGTACAGGCTACGTGAGTTTCTCAGTTGTATGAGGGACACAAAAGCCATTAGAGGCTCGTGTCTAGAGTTAGAATTCGGTTACGCAAAAAACATTTCATCAGACGAAAAATAATTTTATTTCAATAAAATGTGACTTGGTTATACCTTGTCCTGTTACGAGGAGTATCGAATTATCTATCTAGCTTGAATTAAAAGGAGGTAATTGCTAGACAGGCTGGCTCTAATTACTTCTGCTCTGCTTATGCCCACACTGAAATTACTGATGGAAGCCCATTTTAACCGACATTTAATCACGGCAGCAGATGTCTCGCCCAAAATGCAAGCAGTGAAGCACACGCCAGCTTCTTGCCATATTTTATTTATTAATTTACCTCTAGTCATCACATTTGATTTTCATGTTAGCTAGCTCAGCAAAGGAGTCAAGAGTGTAGATCCAGATTATTATTTGCCAATCTCAAAGAATACAATGACACTCTTCTTTCCGAGTCGTCCGTTGTATTTGCAAACATTTGGCAAGTGCAATAGCCAACGACCGGTTCAGAAAAGGAAGAAGGTACAGAGGGACTTGTGACAAATCTCTCCCACTGGCACCACTCCAAAAGCAGTCATTTCTGCTGTGGTGTTAATGGCAGCCTATGCACAAGATGGTAATTCCGTAGTCCGGCAGTTACTAATTTAAGATCAATAGTGTGAGACGACACAGAATCCTGCAGAGATTCACTCATTTGTTCTTGTATCGCAACCGCATATGTGAAGGTGTTACGAGGTGCATGGTTACTGTCCCCCTTGTTACTGCCAGACGTGTAAGATCTGAACTTCGCCCTCACGTGGCCATCCAACATCGCACCACTGTCGCATCCAAACGCTGCGCACGTCAGAATATTGCACGATTCGATCAGCAGGTGAATGGGGACCCGCAATGAGGCCCCCGTTCAAACTCTGTCACGTGCTGACAATACTGCCTCACCCAAGTAAGCGGCGCCTGCTGCACAGTGACAGCATTTGACGCTGTTCACGCCCCATCCATACACCGCCAGGTCTGATAACAACGCTAAACACTCACAGCACTAACGCAAACGGATGAACGTTCTACTTGTCACTGAGAACTGCAACTCTAATCATTTACGTACCGCCCAGTGGTTGCACAGGTGAGAAGTTACATTAGTATCCGACTTTGTGTTCTGGTTGTTTCGCTTTTTAGTCACGCAGTGTTATCAGAGTGATAGAATACGCACTCGGGAGATGAGCATATATATTCTTTTCTTTCTTTTTCCTGTCCTGGAGGTTCTGTCATTCCAAAGACTAAATCTACGTGGTAAATTATTCTTGGACCCAATAATGATTTATGAGTACTGAACTACAAGGCGCTACAAATTTCTCGATACAGTACTGCGCCGTGTGAAATTCTGTTCATGTAGGAAGACTGCTAGTTCTGATTTAGACAGTGCCAGGATATACTCAGCGGATCAGAATCACTGTTGATAGATGTAAATCTCACATTCTCCACGCTGCTCAATGGCGACCCGTCGAGAGTGGCTTAGCCATAATTTATAAGAAACTTCCTAAATTAATTTAGTTAGTACATTGGTTCGTTGGTTCATGACGTTCATATACCCTCCGATAACTACGGATACCGGTTCTAGTTTCGATCTGACCTAGCGTGTTTAAATAATAAAAGTTTTTGAATAAGTGTTTTACATCATAAGTTAGGATGTGTCGAAAATAGTGGATAACAGTTACTCACAGAGCAGTTCATTTAAGAAATAAGTCAAATAAAAGTTGGTCCAAACGTGTTTAGATACTGTGCGAAGTTGTCACATATGGTATGCCTGTTGCAACAAGTCATCATTATACTTGTCATATAATGTCTCTTATGATTAGTACACAATAACTGACACAAAGTATTCTAAGCGGAAGCCGTGTGTCTAAAGTTATACATAATCTCGATACATCTCTGAGATCCAAACACGTCTGAATGAACCACATATAGTGTCTGTTGTCTCATTTGTTTCTGCTCTTCACGCAGAAAACCCTATGACGTACTCTGTTAACTGTCGAAGGAACATATCACATACAAAGTACATACATAAATTTCACTATCTCAAATGATACTGGAAGACAAGGAACTCGACTATGTGCCTGTATCAAAGGACAAAGGTGGCGTGCAAAATTTTGCACTCAAGCATTTCCTGATTCAAGCTCAACTTTCAATGTACTTTCAGCGGAAGTATAATTGTACTGCCCATACTTTTGGGTGCCTCCTTATTATTGTTCTTTTTTGTGGTCTTCAGTACGAAAACTGGTTCGATGCTGCTCTTCACAATAGTCTGTCTTGTCCAGCAGTTCTATTAATTTCTGTGTAATTATTACACTCTACATCCACTATAGGCCTTCGTCTCTCTCTAAAATATTTATCCCCCTCCATTTCTAAGTTAGCTCGACTGAGCGTGTGTCTTCTCAACCTATCGCAGCTTTTTCTCAAGTTGGTCATACATTTCATTTCTCGCTGACTCGATTCAAAACCTCTTTTGAACACTTATCCACTCTGTCCGTGTAATCACCATTATTCTTCTGAGTGAAAACTTTTCTAAAGATAAGGACAGACGCTGAAGTAATAAATTTAAATTTGTGCCAAGGCCAGGAGTGAACTTGGGTCACCTGCTTACTAGGGAGGTGTGCTGTCCACTACACCACCCTGTCGCTGTGGGTGACATAAGTGGACAGAATACCTAACACAAATGCCCTCCAAAACACAACTTCAATTCACGCCTCCTACCATCTTGATTTTTCCCCTTCTTATATTATCAGCTGTGTTAGCTACAATGTCAGGATGGTGTAATGGATAGCACATCTACTTAGTAAGCAAGGGACCTGGTTTCAGATAAGGGATAAAGTTGAGACTCAATATGTCTTCAGGAAAATGTAATTACATTTTTGAAGGTTCTATTCTGTCACTGTATTTTGATGACACAGTTAAATCAAATTGAAATGTCTAAAAAAATTTATTTATTTAAACGGCATTCGATGAAGACCGCCTCAGGTAAAATTCTCGATCTTATACTAAAGGTTACTGTTAAGGAAACCTTGTACCAATGTCAAATAGTAAAAGCGTTATTTCTGTAATAAATGTTCGTAGGAAGGTGAGTGTAGTTTGTGAAAACATTAATAAATTTATGGAAAACAAGATATGAAAGTGAATGTAATTTATAAATGTACTGACTGTAACATTCTATGGGTATTAGAACAGGTAATTCAGTTAAACAAATTGAAATCATATAGGTAGGAGATCCATTATTGTTTTTCGCAACCTTGACGTGAGTGGCGCAAGGGAGGAAAAGAACTGTAATCCAGATGCAGTTGTTGTCGAGCTTTGGCAGTGTACGCATCGTAGACTGCCATGCCTGATGATATGAGGCTTAAATAGTAAAAGTTCGGTGTGAAAGTGCCTAATGCTTACGACGATTGCGAGGGTGTCGAACTGATGATGCAAACGCTCGTCAACCTGGTAGTATTGCTGCTGAAGTAAATAATGTCCAGTGACCAGTAACATCTACTCGGGATGAGGAACAAGGTTATATGTATAATTTTAACAATAACTTGATAGAGGAAGGTAAATGTGATCAAGAGATTTATAGATTAGTCGCAGAATTTATAGCATCATGTAGAGCAAAAGAAAGTAAAAACGAGCTCCATCTAGAGATCGATGCAACCGAAAGTAGTAGTGATGACTCTGGTACCGCGCGCCGCGGAATATGAATCCCCGCCAGACGTCATGGACGTCGAAGACCCGCAGAGGTCTGCATCATCGCGCCGTAAGCTGTGGCGTACTGGCCTGCATGTAGTATGAGGGCACCACAGTGGAACACGTGGTTCCAGCAGCCAATAGCGGCGCCCCCGATGGAGTATTTAAGAGCCGGCGTCTCGCTCTGCCAGCGAGTCTAATCGTTGCGTGAGTCACGACACATCGCCACGACAACAGACAGCGTGTTTATCGTACTTTGATCTCGTTAATCGTGGACGTCTCTGGCACTCCGCTGCGTCTTGCGTGTTGTCGTCGCAAGGTCTTTCTCCATCGTCCGTCGTTGTTTCGTGTCCGTCCTTTCCGTTCGTTTGTTTGTGCACGGGCCGCTCTCCGTTTGGTCCAGCCGCGCTTTCTCTGCCACCCCGCGACCGTTCCGGTCGCGGTTACGACAGGTTACAGCAATGACCAACTTATCTTGCCTGCAGAAGTAATTGATACTGCATGCAGCACTGAAGTGTGTGAAGCCAATAGGACAAAGATAGGGTTAGATAGACAAACCAAAGGCAAAGTTGCCGAATCTCCACAGGGTCAAGAAGTATTGCTAACTGCTGAAAGAGATGAAGATGAGGAGGAGGAAAGAGATACACGACAGAGAGCCCAAGTAGTTACAGATGTAGATGACAGAAGGAGGAAAAACCTCCAGATAAACAGACATGTGTGAAGGTAGGACTGATTTCTTGTCAGGACGTAACTGTCGAAAGGATTTGTTGTGGGAAAGTAAAGAAAATAATAAAGAAAACACTAGTACACGCATAATAATACCAACTGAATTCTATAATCATGAATTATATATCCTTTTGGATACTAGGGCAAAAGTTAGTGTCGTATCCAATGAAGTAATCAAAGAACAACCAGGTTTGGAGTAGTGAAACTAATAGGAGTCACTGGAAAAGTGAGTAAACCCGTAAAATCTGTGATACTGGCCGGTTTTAAAATACAAGGACAACCATTGTCACATGCCTTGGTGATACATGACCTTAGTACAAAGATAATACTGGGCACAAATTGGTTAATTAAGCAGAAAGTGCTGATCGTTTCTGGACAGGAATTGATTACCTATCACATGGAAGGGAAATCTTTGCAAATTCCTTTCAAAGACACGAGTGCCTTAGAGGAATGTCAATTAACACAATTGTAAATCAATCAATTGACAACGAATGACAGATTAGGATCCAGCCTGGAAAATTATCGTGTACAAGCCACGAGTTAGGATACAAATAAAGAGCAAAGTCTTATGAGAATCATAGAATTGACAGAGGGAATACCATTAGATCAGAAGGATGAGTTATTTGGTTTGTTGATGGAGAATGAAAAAGTATTTTCTATTAGAGCAGATATCCAAAAAAGCAGAAATAGAGAAGGAGATAGATTCAATGTTTTAGTGGAGCAATAATCCATATAATAACACACTCTTTCTGGTGGGAAAGAAGGATGATAGTGTGCGTGTGGTTATTGATTCATGGACATTATATAAGATTGTAAAAGAAGAGACAGATAGTCTCAAAGATATGGACAAACTTCTCCAAAAATTTCACGAGATTCAATACATGACTATCTTGACTTAACTGCTGGTTATTGCCAGATCACATTAGATGAGGAATCGAGAAAACATACAGGTTTCCTGTTCATGGGTAATTTTTACCAATAATAAATTGATCCCCTTGAGATGAACATGTCAGTTTCCGTGTTCAGCAGGACATTAGACAGTATACTGGGTAATGAATTGTATTCACAGATACTTATAGTCAATGACCCAATGATTAACACTAAGACCTGACAAGAATATTTGACACTAATGGATAAAGTGTTTGAGGCACTGAAAAATGGAGGAATAACGTTAAAGACGAAAAATAGCAATTTCGTGAAAAAGAGAACAGTGTTTGTGGGGCAGATCATAACTACTATCAGGATTGATAAGGGTCCAGAAAAAGTAAAAGTAATATGGGATTGTGCTAGAGACAGGTCTAGGAAACAGTTAAAGGCTTTTCTAGGTTTGTGTTCTTTCTATCACGCGTTCATATCTGACCAGGAATTTAACTACCATCATTTTAACTGTCTACTGGAAAAGAACAGTGCCTTCATTTGGAGAAAGGAATGCGAGGCAGTCTTTAGTAATATGAAAGAGAGTTTGATGAAGAATATCTAGTTGTGTCACCCAAAATTACATGAACCATTTCATATGGTAATGGATAGCTCAGATTGTGGACAAGAAATGCTGGTGATTGAAGAGGAGGTAGAAAACAAGGTAGAACATGAACCAATTGCTTCTGCCAGCTGAACCGCAACCAATTTTTAGAGGAATTATACTGTGTCAGAGACGGAAGTATTAGCCATTATTTGGGGGTTCAGAAAATTTTTAAATTACTTTTGGGGCATCAAGTAATTATAAATCCAGACTATCGGGAATTGACATTCTTGGAAGATTGCTGACTGTTGCATAACAGGCTAACGAGATGGGCACTGCACCGCCAACAATATGAAATAGAGGCACAAAGGAAGATGGAGAAAATTATGCGCCTGATGGATTATCATGGTTACCCGAAAATGCAGAATTACCAAATGAAGTGGAAGAGAATGATGGTACGTTCAGGAGTAGCTACTTCAAAAATGTGGAAGATAAAGACATAATACGTGATGTTTGTAGAAATGTGAGGCTCTATAAAAAAGCTGATTAGTCACAGAAATCTGTGAAGGTCAAATTTGACAATGCAGATGACACTAATATCAAATCTTCATACAACATATGTAAGGGAGTATGGTATTTACAAAAGACAGCCAACCCAGAAGTATGGAGAATATGTTGGCCAGAGCGGTTTGTAGAAGAAGTGATGGATATTTTCATTTGGATTATGGTCATTGCAGAGCCAAAACGTATGCAGAAAAATTGTTAGAAGGCACCACTTTCAATGATCAGGCGAGGGGAGTATCACAAAGAATAATACTATATGACATATGCCAAAAAGCAAAACTTACAAATGCCATAAACAATGTGTTGGATATAGTGTCATTGGACATTTTTGGACCGTTACCAAAAACCACTGTTAATACTTCGTGTATTTTGGTAGTGATGGGCCTTTTCCCCAAATTTGTCAAACCGTGTCCACTTACGAAAGTAACAGAAAAAAACCATATAAAATAGAATGGTTCTCTACTATTGTCAGAATGTAGGTAAACCAAAGAGAGTATTATCCAACAATGACTCTCAGTTTTGGTCAGAGTTGTGGAAGGCTGGTATGGCAAGTAGCCAAGTACAGTGTAATATTGCAGCCACTTTCGCCAAGTCACCGCGAGCGGCCGTTGAGGAGGAAGGGGCCGGACTCCCTGGGGCGAGCCCCCGGGTGCAATCATTCTGCAAGCACACAGCGGTAAGCCGGGCCGTCGTCGTCGCCTCGCTCAAAGAGGGACACGGTGCGAAGGGCCTGTCTGACAACGAGAAGTGTGCGAGAACTGATGGACTTCTGCAGCCATTAGGACGGAACACCAAGGATGTACGCGCGAAAGCATCTGCCCGGCAGCAGTCACTTTACCTGGCTTAGAGAGCAGGGATTGCCGACAATTCCAGCACCCCACGGGCACAGGGAGCAGCGTACAAAAAGCTCGAGGAATTGGCGCAGGGAGGCGTGTGAAAGAGGCTAGCATTCTTAGGAAGGTGCATTTCTCGATAGTGAGGACTTTCCTTGCAAAAGACGGACGCCAGCAGATTTCGAGACGGAGCCCAAATATGAGTCTGTCCAGGGCTCACGCAGAGAGAGCGGTTATAAAGAAGTCTTGTGTAGCTGCTCTCCCAACAGCCTCGGAATGCAGGAAAACACCTTAAGACTGTGATATCGTAGGAAAGATGCCAGTTCACGAAGCACACGCCAGCCAACACCGGATAGAAAATTTCCACCCAGTACGGAGAGGCGTTGCAATGAAACGTCGATCTGTCATTGGGCTACATTGAAAATTTCGTCCGCCAATAAGAACGCCGAAAGGGAGAATATTTCAAAGAGGAGTTGAGCTGGGAGATGGAGGAGAAGAGAGAAGGGGAGTCGTGGAGACACCGCGGAAGCGAGAGGACACGGCCGCTCTTCCACCCATCGCCAACATCCGCCTTCCGATGCCGTGATAGCACAGCTTCGGCCATGCAACCGACGATGAGCAGACAACGCGGAGGTCGTACCTGGGACCCGCCGCAAAGCCGCGATTGCCGATGAGGGCAGCCAAGCCGTGCAGCACAGCTCCGACGCAACGCGCCGCACCGACGCAGCGCCTGCCGCCGACAGCAGTATACGGCGAACGATAACGAGAATGGTGAGACGATTCGTTCCCTCCTCCTTCCCCTTAATAACTGAGTCTTGTCGACGCCCAGTCAAATCGGCACAAAAATAAACACATATCTTTCATGTTTTGAACATAAAGCAATCTTTAATATTCATACAGGAACCCTTCAATTTTGTACACTTTGTGTTTGATTTCATTTAATTTCTCAAGTTCCATAGAGTTTTGGCGCCCAACATGGGGCGACCGGTATCAGATGTCACAAAATAATTTCACAATTTCATCACTATAACAGGTTATGCGTATACCCACATACCATCTGTCAAGTAATGTGCTGAGAAATATATGCAAGAGACAGGGCAATTATGTTGGACTTACTGCCACAAAAACAACTAAGCATCGGGAATGTAAATAACTGAATTTGAGCACATAATAAATTCCTTAACCATGAAAATACTGGATTCACTCAATAGGAACTTTTGAAACAACAAGGAACTTGGTGGAAAAATTATTAGATTTTCCCCTTGTAAAGAGAAAACAATGGAAGAGATGAATTAATTGCTTTAGAAACAAGATGGCAAAGCAAGCTGAGAGCAGGATTCATAGACATGAGGAAAACTTTAAAGCTTCCAAAATTCAAAGTGGGCCATTTGTGTCTCCTGTAATCTTACGAGAAATTGAGCGAGGTGAACCATGATGTAAGAAAATTTAAATTTGAATCTAATGGACCATACAGAATATTAAATATACCAGCAATTAATGATTACTAAGTAGAATACACGATATCAAAAGAGTGTTCCGGTATTCAGAATGTGGTCCATCCGAGAATGTACGATCTAAGAGTTCAACACGAGAATTGTCAGACGTAAAATATAGTCTGGGAAGAAGGAGAAAATAGTAAAAAATCAGTACTGTAATTAATTGAAGTATTGGAGAATTATGTTCAAGTGTATATACAGGGTGTCACAAAAAGGTACGGCCAAACTTTCAGGAAACATTCCTCACACACAAAGAAAGAAAATATGTTATGTGGACAGGTGTCCGGAAACGCTTACTTTCCATGTTAGAGCTCATTTTATTACTTCTCTTCAAATCACATTAATCATGGAATGGAAACACACAGCAACAGAACGTACCAGCGTGACTTCAAACACTTTGTTACAGGGAATGCTCAAAATGCCCTCCGGTAGCGAGGATACATGCATCCACCATCCGTCGCATGGAATCCTTGATACGCTGATGCAGCCCTGGAGAATGGCGTATTGTATCACAGCCGTCCAGAATACGAGCACGAAGAGTCTCTACATTTGGTACCGGGGTTGCGAAGACAGGAGATTTCAAATGCCCACATAAATGAAAGTAAAGAGGGTTGAGGTCAGGCGAGCGTGGAGGCCATGGAATGGGTCCGCCTCTACCAATCCATCGGTCACCGAATCTGTTGTGAGAAGCGTACGAACACTTCGACTGAAATGTGCAGGAGCTCCATCGTGCATGAATCACATGTTGTGTCGTACTTGTAAACGGACATGTTCTAGCAGCACAGATAGAGTATCCCGTATGAAATCATGGCGGTGAATCGAGGAAGTACAGTACATACTGACGAAACTAAAATGAGCTCTAGCGTGGAAACTAAGCGTTTCCGGACACATGTCCACGTAACATCTTTTTTTTATTTGTTGTGAGGAATGTTTCCTGAAAGTTTGGCCGTACCTTTTTGTAACTCCGTGTATATTAACGGTACTGAACAATGTGTGAAGTAATTTTCGAAGTTTCGTGGAAACCATATATTATATAAAGATATTGTAGAAAGGACTGAGCTTCTATCATGGAACCTTGGAAATACAGTAAAATACTAAGCAGTGGGTTGTGGGAAAGTAATCACAATGAAGTGATAAAGCGGACTTAACGGCGATCGCGGAGGAACTCACTTACTTCTCCATGAACATAAGGAAAGAATTGAAGTCTTCAAGAGATTTTCTGGGGCGCAATTGCTGCAATATTATTCTATTTCAGTAAATTCTATGTTGTGATAAATGTATACTATATAGATAACGAATTTTAAATTGAAATCGAAAAGGGATTGTAGAACAGGAATTTCTTTTGTACGTTAGTGTAAGGTAAACGTGTTTCTTCAACGTTCGTTATCCTCATGGGAAATCTATAGTTTTGTTTCAGTTACCTTATGAATCCATAATGAAGATTTTTTATCGGAAGAAATATTTTTTTGAACCCATCTATTTATGATGTTTCACCAAAATATGAGGCATATGTAATGATACAGATAAATTCATATTGAAATGTCTAAAAATTTCTATTTATTTAAATTCTATCAAATGAAAACTGCCTCGATCTCATAATAAAGTTTAGTGTTAAGGAAACATATGTCAAGATGTAAGAGTATTATTCCTGAAACAAATGTTCATAGGTAGGAGAGTGTGATTTTTGAAAACATTAATAATTTTGTGCAAAATAAAACATGGAAATTAATATAATTTATAAGTATACTGACTGTAACATTCTAAGGGTAATGGAATGGAAATGAAGTCTCATGCTTCTTGACAGAGCGTAGAAGAACGATGCGAGGGACCCGCACGGCCGTACTAGGCAAGGTCCTAATGGAGGTGGTTTGCCGTTATCTTCCTCCGTCCGTAATGGGGATGAATGATGACGATGATCTAAGGGTATTAGAACAGATAATTCCTTTAAGCTAATTGAAATCTTAGAGGTAGGTAATTCACTATAGGTTTCCGACCGCCAGTATTTTTCCTTTCCTTGCTACGTAAAAAGCGAATCGCTCACACATGTAATCAGCCGATTCGGTTGCAATATATACTGTTTATCGTCTGCATTTCATTTCCATATAAAGCTACACTGCAGGCACGTACTCATTACTGCCATTATGCATTTTACATCCCCTGTATTTTGTCTGTCGTCAGTTAATTTACACATAAGTAGCAAAAACTCTTATACTGCATTCAGCGTTCCATTATAGAATCGACCTAATTCGAACACACGTCGTTATAATAAGTAACAGAATTAGTAAAACTATTTTGGAGTGTAACTTTTAAAGAAGTCGTACTGCATAAAGGTCACACTGAATGTCGACAGCAACCATTTGTACAACTTCATTTAGAAGAATGTAATGAAAACCACTACAAGATCTTAATGTACAGACTTAACTCTATGTGTTGACCCTTGGTGACCACATTAACTTCCACAACGTCATCATGAGCTGTACTTACAAAAAGCTGACATCAATTAAGCTTCTATTGGAATACTTCGTTTTTGGCGTGAATGTTTATATGGAGGTGCCTGCAAGAGCGCCAGAAGTGTTAGGAGATCGATGAACATTGTAACCTTAGACCTCGAATGATCTTCATAGTAAACAACTTAGATGGAGCTGATGCTTAGAGAAGATACTCGTGTCAAAGTGCTTGAAATCGCAATGAACACTGGAATAGGGCTTAGCTCAGCACGTAAATGATCCAGAGCTTGTATTATCGGAAAGTAGGTTCCCGTTGGCTCACGCGCTTTCTGACCAAGAAGCACAAATATAAGAGAAGAACCATCACTGAAAGATTTCTTCAGAGTTTTCGACACGGAGGAGACGTTTATTTTATGAGTATTGCGCCAGATGGTGAATTCTAGTTACATTCTGGTTGGCCAAACACAAAACACTCATGAATAGAATCGCATGACTTCGTTTTGCCGCCAAGTAAGGAAATCAAAGACAGCTGTGTCTGCTTTGAAATGTAAGGGCAGCGTCTGCCAGCATGTAGAGGGTTGCATTATTATTCATTTTCTAGAATGTGGCAGAACCATAAGTGCTGTCCTCCATAATCAGGCACTGCCGAAGTTGTAACATGCCTTCACAGCAGTCGCCTTGGGAAAAAGGTCTTCTATCCTGAGCTGTAATTACTTTCGGCCTGTGTGTACGTAAAATTTTAGTAAATACGGAAACTACGGCTAAGACAGACTCCTGGAGACGAGTAATACATTCACTGCCAGTTGATGACAGATGGCGTCATCATTCACTCACGACGCGACCTCGCGTCTTGCTGTACCCACCATTGTTGACTGATAGATTTGACATTCTGGAGAAAACACTGTGCAGGGAAAGCCCTCTACACCCTCACTCCAGTCCCGAATGGGCACCCTTTGACTGCCATCTATAGGTTCTGCGGGAGAAGAGCAGCGAGGAAATTTTATGAGACGCAAGACGTCATGGAGAAAGCAGTGCATCAGTGACTTTGGGCAGCCAGGAAGGACTTGTAGCTCAAGGAATCTTAAGACTTAACAGAACCATACAAAAAATATATGTAATGAAATGGAGATGATATTAAAAGGTGACAGAAGGTGTGTAGATTAAGTTTACATTATCTGCAAAAAATGAAATCATTCATAACTGTTATTTCTTCATGAGTTTCAGTATGACTCTCGAAAGAGCAGTATCGAACACTACCCGGTCGGTCGCACTTTCACACGTGTGCCGCCACTTACGCAGCCATGTTTCTTACAGCCGCCACCTCGGTATGAGGGCGCTGCCACGAACGATAGCACCGCTGCCAATGAGACGCAAGCTTCGCCTCTCCGGAACTTCAGCGACGGGTGTACTGAAGTTCGAACTTTCACGCACTGACCACATCTTGTGTGTTTGCCTCTTGAATAACATTTACAGACTTTCATAGCGGCCAGGGCTCGACATCTTCTGAATAGACATTGCATTGAGGGGTGATATATTTGTAAACCTTTTGTATCTGTACGTATTTCCACTTTGAAACCTACTATTAGCAACTGGGACTGCCAATAAAGCAACAAGACTATGTATTATTTTTACTATTTGATGTTAGATTTAGAATAAATTAATATCTGAACTCTGTTCTTGAACGGCACCTGTTACTCACTCCTGTCTCCACTAAAGAATCACACAGCATGCGAGAAAGGCATAACAGGAAGTCGTCTTCTACAGACAGGCTGGAATGCTTTCGACGAGAACATAATCAGTGCATGATAATTATAAAGTCCCTGAATTATTTCAAAACTCGGTGCTGATAAATAGACAACAATAGCGTAACAAATCATACTGCCTGTGAAAGACAAGCTTTCAAATATTTTTCCAAACTTGATTCACCATAAGAGGTGGGCACAGTATTTCACATCCAGCGACGTGACAGTTTCCCACTTAGGCATTCTTGCACACAAGTTTGGAAATGTAGAGCGGCACTTGTAACGTGCGCGTGGGGCACACAAACTCTTTAAAGCCTGTACTATGGTAAGTTGGCGGGCTTCACCTTATGAGAAAGGATTTTTGTATAGGAATTGACCGCGTGTACCTGAATGGAGGCAAATCAGACTTACACCCACTCTGTAATAACAATGATACGTCAGGCAAGTCCGAAATGCAACTACACGTCAGGACGGACAAGAAACAACACAGAAGATGCTACCAATTTGTTAATAATAGGGTCGCCAGCCTAATTAGGCATTAACTGAGTTTCTTCCCTGTACAAGTTGATGTACGTTCAAGCAAAACAACACGTAGTAACACAGCATAATATGGTAAATTTTAGAACCAGAAAATCTATTGAACTGATAATTTCACTTTCTGTACTGATAAGGATAAACCATAAATACATAACACTACATTATAATGTTTACTACAAAACTTCGTACTGTCTATTGATCTAATTAAAATCGGGCATAGGTTACCGTAGAAATAGCATTTTCGAAACGCACACACAATGTCAGTTTTGATAAAGGTAAAACACTGATAAATTTTGGTTTCTATTTAGGCTTTGACTTTGCTGGTCAAATCAGTTTAGTACACTTCAGAATTCAAGTGAATAAAAAGGGGGGGGGGGACCCTGAAACTGTTATGATCACTCTATTAAACAAATAATTACTGAAATCATTATGCCCTCAAGATTTCCAATATATGGTTTACTACTCTTTTTGTCTTATTTCCTGCTCATTTAAATACCATTATATCTGCCTCGAAATAATGAAGCTTCATTACTAAATCAATATCAAAATTATCTTCCAACCTTGTCAGACCTTTGTTATTCGTCTATTAGTTCATTAACAAAAAAAGTTCTTTAAACATCATTCTAACATAGCTAGGTCTGCAGGTAATTATTATTAACATAAACTTTAATTCTTGATTTCGGGACACTCGGATTGCACAACATTTGGAAAGGACCCTGTCTAGATTAGTTGTGAGGACAATTAAATGATAGGACAGTTCTGGTAAAATTTAAGTTGTTATTGAACAGTATGGAATAAAAGTAACACTGGTCCACACGAATACAGTACTAAATGTTTCCACCTGTTCGTATCGATGCGGCGGTTGGCGGGCGGCGAGATGGCGAGGCACGGAGCACACATACAACCACAGCAATGGCTCTTGATGTATCGGCACTTTACTTCCTCATAGCGTCGCAATACTTTTCCATTTAGTGCCTATGGAATTTTGCCATGCGGTATAGGCGTCGGAACGGCATATCCGAGGCTCAATGAAACTACGTCTTCCAGGAGAGCCTCCTCGGTCCAGAACGTTTATTCAGACCAATGCCCAACTCCGACTACTACTGCTGAGCCCGTTATGCCGTGCAGTGCCCGTGTGCATTTTCCCGCGCTCGCCTGCCATCCACCTTTTACCGCTCCCCTACAGACAGGGTATTCACCCGAGGTTTTGCATTCTACATATCCTAATACATTGCCTATGTGTGGACCAGACGCACAATTACAATTTTAACATCTTACAATAGTTTCAACGTTTCTTACATTTCAATTCTGTTATAATATTGCTTGAAATTTGACATAAACATTAATATTCACATCGAAAATTGTTTACAGTTTCTTTAACATAATGGCATGAAACAAAAAAGAAATGAAATCACAACATCGATTACACTAATTTATCGAAAAATCAGAAAAAATATTATTTGTATAATAGTACAGCGTTGTTGTTGTTACCCACCCTCTTGTTTGTAGATGAAATTCGTTATGCCATTTTCAGGCCTGGCATTAACTACAGATGTAGGATGATGTAGGGTGTCGAGATTGGTGATACCCTTGAAAAATGTCTCATTGAAGAAGAATGATCCGTAATCTGTCTCCCTGGACATAACATAGAACTTGCTAACTTTCTCGGAATCCCAGACGTGTTCAACAGTTATCTGAGTTTTCTGTGGATTGTCTGTCCCCGATGTGTGTTGTGTCGGTTGAGATTTACTGAAAGATAAAAAGTGGCTTCGTCAATGGTGATTAGTTTTATGCCGAAATCGGGTTTCTGAAGATGGTCTTGCATTTTAGTACAGAACAGCAGCTAGTCCAGTTGGTCGTAATGGCTTACGGATTCCACGAGCTGCAGTTTGTACAGCTTCACTCTTAATCGCCTACGAACGATTTCCCACACGGTTGGCTGTGGGATGTTCAGTTCTGGACTATGTTCATAGGCAGACTTCGTGGGACTTCACACCATCACGTCCCTCACACGATGAGCTGTCTGTTCTGACATGCCCTGTTAACCTGACGGTTTTGCACCGCACAGGCAGCCAACTACCTCGAATATCTTGTATCAAGCCATTATGCTGTTATTGACGTAGTGTCATGTGAAACTAACCTCGGGGAGATCTCTAAAAAAAAATAAACCTATAAGACGTTGCCTTTCATGTACTGCATCATT
Source organism: Schistocerca serialis cubense (assembly GCF_023864345.2). Classification (NCBI taxonomy): domain Eukaryota; kingdom Metazoa; phylum Arthropoda; class Insecta; order Orthoptera; family Acrididae; genus Schistocerca; species Schistocerca serialis. The sequence goes on along the minus strand of NC_064641.1, from coordinate 916,442,031 downwards.
TGGCCATCACTAATATTGATTTCTTTAAATCTTGCGTGGACTTTATGATTATCCCTTACTCCACAGTGTGGACGCTAGTGACGTGGACGTGCTTGCCTGGCTGGGCGGTGGCTGAGCGTGGTGCAGCCGACGCGGGCCGCCAGTGGCTTTCCGTCCGGAGGCGGAGACGCAGTCGAGGCCCCCGGGCCGGCGTGCAGCCAGAGGCGCAGCCCCGAGCCGCCGCTCCCGCCTCCGCTGCCTCCGACGTCGCCCCCCGGCTGCAGCTGGGCGCCGGACACTCTCAGCGCCTCCGCCAGGTTCGCCGGCAGTCGCTGCCCGTCCAACTGGAAGCACTGCCCCATGCCGCTCACCTGCAAACACAACAGAGGGCGCCGATTTGAAACACTGTCGCAGTATCAAAATGCTGATTTCTTGCAGTAATATCACACGCACTTTTTTAGCCTTTTTTCTGTGGTACTGCTTGGCACTGTCATTGTCTTTGGAGCGTTTGAGATGGCCTTGTGCCACTTTTGAGGACTGTGGGGCCAGTGCGTGGCACAATAAAACATTTCCGCGTAGGGTGGCATCTCGCTGTTGTTTCGAAAAGCCAAGGAACTGTCTCATAGAAGTTGGAACAGCAGGGCAATGAACTGCAGTTGTAGAATTCAACTATCCGGCTGTTTAAGCTCTTCATACTGTCGGAGACGGCAGAGATCGTCTTACACTGATGGGGAAAAATCGAAGTACCAAAATGTAATTACAGTAATGAAATTACAGCAATACACTTGTCTGGGTAACATTTTTAAGTGATTAACATCACAAGATCACAGGTTAATGTAACCGCAAGATAAGCCATTGAAATGCTGGTACATTTATAACGGGAGGGTCCGCCAAATTCTGAATGCAAGCATGTGGACGTGCATATATTGGGTCGTACAGGTGCCGGATTTCAGTTTGTAGGGTGGAGTTCTGTTCTTGTTATTCTTGGTCGGTCAATACAGGGACGGCTAATTCTGGTTGTGGATGACGCTGCAGTTGCCGTCAGATGACGTCCCATATGTGCTCCATTGAAGACAGATCTTGTGATCGAACAGGCCAAGGCAATATGCCGACACTCTGTGGAGCATATTGTGTTACAATAGCAGTATGTAGGCGAGTGTTAGCCTGATAGGAAACACCCCATGCAATGTTGTTCCTGAATGCCAGCACAACAGCTCGAATCACCAGACTGACGTACAAATCTGCAGTCAGGAGGCATGGAGGTCCAGTGTGTCCAGCACGCAGACAGGTTGGTTGCTGGCTCTCAACTGACCTCATTGTAACCAACACAGAACAAGCTTTCATCAAGAATACAACAGGCCTCCACTGTGTCCTCCAGCGAGCTCCCGGTTGACATAACGGAAGCCGTAAATGCCGGTGGTTTCGAGTCAGTGGAATGCACTCTATAGCGGGTTTGGCTCGGACCGATTTGTAACAGTTCGTTGTGTCACTGTGCTGCCAACTACTGCTCAAATCGATGCTGCAGTTGCAGTACAATGTGTCAGAGCCATACACTGAACACGATGGTCTTCTCTCTTGATAAGCCACGTGCGACCGTGACCATTGCTGTCAGCAGTCGTGTACAGTGGCTACACTCCTGCCAAGTCTTTCCGCAGTATCGCAGAAGGCACATCCAGCTTCTCGCAGCCCTGTTACACGACTCGCTGAAACTCAGCGACTTGTTGATCATGGCGTCTTTGTCACCTTAAGGGGGTTCTTGACAAACATCAACTCACCACGTCCGATCTCAGAGATAACTAACCCTCATGAGCATTAAAACGTGTATTGAAAGGAAACCTGATTTGCATCCTCATAGTGGCGCTAGTAACACCAGTCGTATGCGACTGGCGCGACATCTGAACAGACTTCATCTTTCAGGTGTAGTAAAACCTCTACCAGCTATCTTTTATGTCGCACAACTCCTTCTTGGTGTTGCGATTTTTTTATCCGTCAGTGTATATTAATACGGTGTCTAAATGTGAACCTAAAATCATAGCCCGTTTGATGTAGCTGTTTGATTATAAATGTATCATAAATCAAAGATATTGTTGAGAAGAATATTACGCTACTCCGATGATCAAGTCAAAGGCGTACGTTTTGTTGTTTTGTTATTGTCACGTGATCACAGTGTGTGACTCAGGTGGGCACACTTGAGGTGCGCGACAACAGCTCAGGTGCGGGTATTGCCAGTAAAAATAATGAAACAATTATATTTGAGTAACTTTCTGATATGATTAGCCAAAGTGACGTGATAAGTACTACTTTCATACAGAGTATTTCAGAAGTTACGGTCAATATTCAGAGATGTGACAGGAATGATCATTCGAAACAAAAAAGTCAAGTAAACACGGACTCTAAAACACATACCTTAAGAGCTATGAGCAATTCTTGATCTTCAAAATGGTTCAAATGGCTCTGAGCACTATGGACTTAACATCTGAGGTCATCAGTCCCCGAGAACTTAGAACTACTTCAGCCTAACTAATCTAAGGACATCAGAAACATCCATGCCTGAGGCAAGATTCGAATCTGCGACCGTAGCGGTCGCGCGGTTCCAGAGTGAAGCGCCTAGGCCCGCTTTTCGTTTCTTTTGCATTTTGTTCGTTGTTGATCGTTGTGTGTGGTCGTTGCGGACATCACATGACATCCGTTAAAGTTCGTTTGTTGATCCTTCCACTCAATCTTTTTATTACAGAGGCCAGCCAGCTCCCTGACCGAACACACTGAGCTACTGTGCCGGCGTTCGCCACAACGGCCGGCTCTTGATCTTCAATACTGTGAAACAAAATCTCTTCTACTGCAAGCTTTTTGCTTTCCACATTTTGGAAAGCGGTAGTACTGACCTGCTTCCTGATGATGTGTGTGACAACTGTGTCTTAAGTATACCTGTTGAGTGAAGGTGACGAATGGCTTCGTGTATAGAGATGTACGAAGGTAAGGCCCGACAGGTCTCGAAATTAAAACCACAGTGAAAATCCGATAGAACTTTGTGCAGATGTGTTATGCAGTGTTTCTACTATGCCGCCGATCGCGTGAAGTCGCAATTTTCAGTTTTGAGCGCACAGTGAGCACGTAAATTTGCATAGAACTATAGAGTCTCTCACCAGTGTGTAGTACCTGCTGTCATCCGGTTTCCTAACGTTAAGGGGTTCTTCTTTATTTCATACAGCCCATGCATGATGATGATGGTTGGTTTGTGGGGCGCTCGACTGCGCGGTCATCAGCGCCTGTACAAAGTCCTAATCTTCACACAGTCAAATTGTAGCCACTTTGACAAATGATGATGATGACGACGACGATGAAATGTTGAGGACGACGCAAATATCCAGTCCCAGACAGCAAAGTGCGGCAATGGTGCAAGAGTTTTGAAGCAGGTCGTGCAGACGTTGATGGTGCAGGCTGTTACGGAAGGAAGGGAATGTCAGCTGATGGTCTTGTTCAGCGACTGAGTGGAGCGATTCAAGAAATCATCCTTACTGGGCAATTCGGAACAAGTGAAGAGAAATCTTGTCAATAGGCATTGTCCTTCCTCCTGACAACACTTGACCATACACTACAGCTACAGCGAAAAAACTCCAGCAGCATTTTTCGATAGGAGGTGTTCGATCACTCACCGTACTGCCGTGAGTTGGCTCGATCTGATTTTATCTCTTATGGAGACTGCTGCATTTGCCTTATATCACTTCTGCCATCATGAACCCATGACTGGATGTAGCATTTGTCCATTCCTATTGGCCCCTGACAATTTTCGGGAGAGGAGGGAGGAATGCTCCATTCCTATTAGTTTCCTGAGAGGAAGTGGTGGTGGAGCAAATCCCACTTCAAGCACCCTCTTTGGCAGTTTTGTGAACTAACTCAGTCTGAGATTGTTGGTAAAGAAGACAAGTTCGTCTCTTACACATTTGACGAGTCATTTCTAAAATGGTAGACAGTTGCAGCATAAGCAGGTTGTGAAATGCGTCTTCTACCCATCATGAACCATCACCGTTATTTGCTGAAACGTATTGTTCTTAACTCGTCCATTATCTTTCCTTTCCACTTCTTATGTAGGGAGCTAAGGATGCACTCCTCAGGTTCTTCACAAAGTGTCATCACTTCTGTCTCTATACTGTTCATTTTTGGAACACAACCTACGATCAGCTTAGAGACAGAAGTGATGACACTTTCTGCAGGACCTGACCATCATTTTGCAGTAAAATGCTCAAGCACGTACAATGCAATCTGTTACTGATTTGTTTGACTGATGGGGCTGCTAAGTGCTATACCACCTATTGCGCTGCCCTGACTTAAGCCCTCGTGACTTCAACTCGATTTCTAAAATGAAGGAAACACTTCACGGCATTCGCTTCAGAACTGATACAAATTCGTTGGGCAGTTGACCGCGCCGCTCGAACTGTCAATACAACTGTGACTGCTAAGAGTATTCTTCAACTTACACATCGCTGGCAGTGGGTTATGCACAATGCTGGTAACTACTTTGAAGGTCAGTAAAACTTTGAAACACGTATCTATTTTGTAAAAGCTGTAGACAAATATTTAGCACTGCTAAAGTTCCAACCATTGTATTTGATCTTGAATTAAGTACGAGTTGTGATGATTTCCTGGACAGTTGAGCAAAGCTATAACAGCCACTGCACATGATATAAGAAGCAGCTATTACTGTTCCATAAAAGCACGGGAGAACTGCCGTAAGTCAGTAACATCTTGCCACGATACTTCGGCACAAAGTCTTTTGGCCATCTTCAGGTGAGTACAGCTGTAGAAGTACTAGCGCATACGCGCTCAGCTCTGCTATTTAAAGCCAAAGGGGGCTGCATTGCGCGTGCGCTGCGCATGTACTGTTTAGCGTGCGCGTTCACAACTCCGTGCGCTGCGCCTGGCGCCCTCCGCGGTGAAAACTTGGCATTTCGATATCAGATCGATCTTCATCTTTATACCGTTGACTACGAAGTTTCTCTACAACAGTATTATATCTCTGAATGCGTAAAACATGACTGCATTAGTCACACTATATCGACGTTGGCATATTTACAGGGAAGATGCAATTTTTCGAAGGTTTCTAAATGAGTAAAACATGAGAACGTGTACAACCTGTGCAAATAACGATGACGGGAAAAACCCGTTGAAATTCTTGATTTGGAAGAAAAGACAGTGGCAAGATCGCGAGAAATTTTTTATAATTCTTAGTAATGAATGTAATTTGTTTGCTGCATGTGCACTTTGATAATCTGAGGTTTCATAAATTTGCTGCGACGCTGACCATTGCTGTGAAAGTATCACAGTGCCACACTTTAGACGAACACGTGACGGAAACCCACGAAAGTGACTAGAAATTGACACGTACATAGATTGTGAGAAACATCTCAATTCAAAATTCAGTTGACTTCATTAGGTATTTTTTGCAAACGTGTAGCGTGGTATCTGTAATGCAAATGTCGTGTGACCAGCGCCTCCAGTCTGGTAGGCCGTTCGCCGGGTGCAAGTCTTTCGATTTGACGCCACTTCGGCGACTTGCGTGTCAATGGATATGAAGTGATGATGATTAGGAGAATGCAGCACCCAGTCCCTGAGCGGAGAAAATATCCGACCCAGCCGAGAATCAAACCGGGGCCCTTGAGATTGACAGTCCGGCGCGCTGACCACTCAGCTGCCGGGGACGGACGGTATCTGTGATGAAATAGGTAATGGGTGTACCTAGAGAACGCTAGGCAGAAGCCGGCGAGCAACTTCCGTGCCTGATGGACTAGCCAGCTCTATCATACACTGAGGTAACGAAAGTCATGATGAAGCGATGTGCACACATACAGGTGGTGGTAGTACAGCGTACGCAAGGTACAAAAGGGCAGTCCATTGGCGGAGCTATCATTTGTACTTAGGTGATTCATGTGACGTGGTTCTGGTCGCAAGACGGGAATTAAGGCACTTTGAATGCGGGATGGTATTGGAGCTAGAAACGTGATACATTCCATTTTTGAAATCGTTAGAGAATTTCAATATTCCGAGATCCACAGCGTCAAGAGTACGCCGAGAATACCAAATTTCGGACATTACCTCTCACCGTGGATAACTCTGCCTTTGCGTAAAGTTGTCAATGCAACACCGGATGAAATCATTGAATGTTGATCATACGAAGAACATATACGGTAGGAGAGTGCGCGGAAATTCGGCGTTAAAGGACTATGGCAGCAGACGACCGGCGCGAGTGCTTTCGCTAACAGCACATCATCGGCTGCAGCGCCTCTATCAGTCTCGGGAGCATCTCGTTTGGATCCTAGGCAACAGGTAAACAGTGGCACGTTAATAGCTGATGGCAGCGTTCGACTGTGGCGCAGATCCCACGAAGCCACGAACCCAAGTTGTCAAACTGGTGGTGGCTGCGTAGTGGTGTGCGTTGTCTTTGCATGGAGTGGATTGGGTCTTCCGATCCAAATAAACCGATCATTGGCTGCAAATGGTCATGTTCGGTTACGATGGAGTTTTTATAGATGACTATGCGCCATATTACAATTGTTCAGTGATGGTTTGAGGAAAATACTGGACATCCGTATCGCTCGAGATGAATCTCATCGAATATTTATGGGACATAATCGAGCAGTCAGTTTCTGTACAAAATTCTATACCACCAATACTTTCAATTATGGAGGCTGTATTTGTAGAGGCAGCGTGACTCAATATCTCTGCCAGGGATTTCCAGCGACTTGCTGAGTGCGTGCCACATCGAGTTCCTGCACTAAGACTGGCAAAAGGAGGTACGACATCCTATTAGGAGGTATCCCACGACTTTTGTCGCTTCAGTATATACGTACATGTAGCTACCAACTGCTGGTATTACTCAAATGTGTGTGAATTTCTAAGGGACCAAACTGCTGAGGTCATCGGTCCGTAGACTTACACACTACTTAAACTAACTTAAATTAACGTATGCTAAGAACAATACACGCACCCATGCCGAGGGAGGACTCGAACCTTCGGCGGGAGGGGCCGCGCAATCAGTGACATGGCGCCCTAAACCGCGCGGCGACTCCGCGAAGCGGTATTACGTCAGTTTCATGAGGCAGGGGTAATGTGTACCTTGCAAAAATCTAGAATAGCAGCAGTTTACTCAACGTAGATTAACAGAAGAGTTAGAAATCACCCAAAAGAGTGTACTCAGGTGTTAACTATAAATGATTGTAAAATACAGAGATATGTCTGTTACACAACCTGTCGAAGTCGTTTATCTGCAAAAATTTGCCCTTCTGTACGATCGATATCTGAGGGATCGTTTTAGCTCCTTTGGCGTTGTGATTACAGAGTTGTAATTATGTACCAGGATTACAGACATGTAAGTGAAAACATAACAGAAAATTTATTATGTAACTTTATTTTTTCGAAATGAGAGTCAAAATTCTGTGACTATCCATCGCATTAATACGAACCATAGGTGTAATAAACTATGCGTCCTAACCATAAGTTTTTAATTGTTTTTTTGTATTTGCGACCACTGTCATCAGACAGCGATTAAACTAAGACATGGTTGCTCTAAGGATGTGTATTATTTGAAGATGACTCCTCGTTTTCCATCATTTGCAAAAACGTAATGTGCAAAATTACACTTGTACATTTAATCATATTTGAACTATTAGTACATTGGACATGGTAGATAAAAATAAGTTAAATTCCAAGACACGTTTCAAATACATCGTCGTTCCCACTGAGTATACATTGCAGATGTAATACCTGGTACCTATGCTTCCACCTATCGTCAACAAAAATGTAGAGCACAAGTGCATAAATATTACAAAAATTGATGTACATATATATGTACGTATGTATTTACCCTGCGCCACAGAATTAAAGGATCACTTTTTCGAAACCCCATAATTGTCTCTCATTCTGATGCACAAGCCTGAAATTCCGCTGAACGGTGCCCACACCCTTCCTCTGTAATGCTGCAAGAGCGTAACGGCCTGCGACGTCACCATCGGGGTTAACAACGCTTCAGACAGTAAGGTGTTGGCACTTGCGGAGAAAAGCCCCGGAGCTCAAAAGTTCGCGTGACGTGCGAGGTGAGTTAATGATGTCATATTGGCATCCACCACATTTCACCACAATTCGCCCAACGTCGCCGTCGACGTGCCACGTGGTAGGATGGTCTTCACAGTCCCTGTTACCCACATTTCACCATTTCTTTTGACACATCTGTGATACAGGTCTTAATGTGACTCCCAGCGTTGAAATCATGCACTTTTCTTGTCAGTGGCCGAGGAATGAGATATTAAAACGACGAAAATTCCTTCTAAAGAACCTCCGTTCATCAAATTGCTCGTTGGCACCAACCCGCATTTAGTGACAATTTTAAAAATTACCGTTGCAGCAAAATAACATTGCGACATTAATGATTGCTATGCACCCAAAATCAATTTGCTTTTGAACCAGACCTTGCTGTAAAATGCATCATTTGAATTTGACTACCAGTAGACAAGACAATAAGCGTATATTAAGTATTTACAGGAAACTAGGATGAACTTACGTAATTATTAACGCCCAGAGCGCCACACCAAAGAGTAGAGAGAGAGCGTACTCTGTCTTCAGGCCACAAGTGGCCCATCGGGACCATCCGACCGCCGTGTCATCCTCAGCTGAGGATGCGGATAGGAGGGGCGTGTGGTCAGCACACCGCTCTCCCAGTCGTTACGATGGTTTTCTGTGACCGGAGCCGCTACTATTCGGTCGAGTAGCTCCTCAGTTGGCATCACGAGGCTGAATGCACCCCGAAAAATGGCAACAGCACATGGCGGTCCGGATGGTCACCCATCCAGGTGCCGACCACGCCCAACAACGCTTAATTTCGGTGATCTGACGGGAACCGGTGTATCCACTGCGGCAAGGCCGTTGCCCGCCACACCAAAAGCGTTATGAAATGTGTTTTTTCGGTTTCATTATTCGTGGTCTATTACGGATACCTTTACACCAGTGTGAAATGGACATACAAACTGACATGCTTAAACAAATCGCTGTGGTCATGGTTATAAAACGTCTGACGTCGCGAATTGTTACAATGAGATAAGGAAACAAAAAAATATCAGGCCACAACAAGAACTTCCTTCACGTCAATAGTAATCGTACAAATGAAGTCATACTTACAGCTATGACCTACAAAGGTCATAAATCACAAAAAATTTGCTAGTGCTTTCGCAAAACGGATGTTAGGATTTTCATGTAGACCAATAATTCATTTAACCCTTTGACTGCTGGAGGTGCGCCACCTGCTTGGAGCGCTAAGGCGCCGCGACTTGCGCCGTAATCCGGCTGCCTGCGCTGCGTGCCTGTCTGTCCCACGGAGCAGCCAGCGCTGCCCGGCCAGCCCTGTGCTCAATACTTCCCGGCTGATCGCGACTCGCGCAGAGCCACCGTGAATTTTTGGTGACTTTGAGCTGTAATATCTGGGGCAATAGTTTTTGTAAGGAAATTAAATTTGGCCATATTTTGCAACTCCATGCGTTCTCTTTAAGTATAATAATCAAAAGAATTTTACTAGCCATATTGAGCCAGAAAATTGTAAGTAAATCAGCCAAAAAAAAAAAAAAAAAAAAAACCGCCCGAAAAAATTTTCAAGTTTGGCTTCTTGCATCTCCTTAACCAATCTATGACGAATGTGAAACTTGGCATGGAATAACTTAACAACACAAGGTTCTTAAATATGCAGTTTCATTTTCAAAGCACTTTCCAGTACTGAATGAATTAAGCACAAAATTGACGATTTTGTAAAAACGTCAAAACTGCGATATTTTCGTTCTGATTTTGCTAAAAAATCATGCTCTGTAAAACAGACCAAGCTGTATAACTAGAATGAAAGTTGGGCGCGAAAATCAGGACCGAAACCAATGTAAACTTCGGATTTGCATATCTAGTAGAGTGAACGCATGATGAAAATGAGATTTAGAGTGCTATAGATTGACAGAACAACGATAAGACATAAAAACTTCTATTCCCCTTCTATTTTTCAATAATCTATAATTTATTAGAAAAGATGCTGATTTTTATGAAAAGATGAAAGCAGGATATACTCGATACATTTTTTGTAAATACCGTTTTCCATTAATGCTTCGAAGCCAGTCTCTCTTGAACAACAAATTTTAAGCCCCCCACTCTCCCCAGAACAATGAGTTTAATTCCAAATGTTGGCTAGCAACAGAGGCAAAGTAGCATGAAAAATCGCACTGGGAACAGAGTTTTAACTTTGGTATGTTGTTTCTCGTCGATTAAAGGCATTTAAGTTACTGATGGAAAGTAGCTTTTGTACAAGTAGACTGAATGTTTATAGTTTAGAGAGATAGTTTAGACAAATAGTTTAGACAAGAAGAGAATAGAAGGGTGGTGTCACCGCCAGACACCACACTTGCTAGGTGGTAGCCTTTAAATCGGCCGCGGTCCGTTAGTATACGTCGGACCCACGTGTCGCCACTATCAGTGATTGCAGACCGAGCGCCGCCACACGGCAGGTCCAGTCTAGAGAGACTTCCTAGCACTCGCCCAGTTGTACAGCCGACTTTGCTTGCGATGGTTCACTGTCTACATACGCTCTCAATTGCAGAGACGACAGTTTAGCATAACCTTCAGCTACGTCATTTGCTACGACCTAGTAAGGCGCCATATTCAGTTACTATTGAGATTGATATTGTGAATCATGTACCTTCAAGAGCGACGTTCATCATTAATGGATTAAAGTTAAGTATGAAACTAATTACGTCCGCTTTCTGAATTCTCATTCCTTGTCATGTTCCAGACCTCACGTCAGTATAGTTCTTCCCTTCTCACGGCAACCTGCGTGAGCTAAAACGCGTGCATTTCTGCCTCCTCTAGTAACACGGTGTTGGCTCTTCTGCCTACCCAACAAGAAGCTTTCGAAATGTGGTGCTACAGAAGAATGCTGAAGATGAATGGGTAGATCACATAACTAATGAGGAGGTATTGAACAGAATTGGGGAGAAGAGGAGTTTGTGTCACAACTTGACTCGAAGAAGGGATCGGTTGGTAGGACATGTTCTGAGGCATCAACGGATCACCAATTTGGTACTGGAGGGCAGCATGGAGGGTAAAAATCGTAGAGGGAGACCAAGAGATGAATACACTAAGCAGATTCAGAAGGATGTAGGCTGCTGTAGGTACTGGGAGATGAAGAAGCTTGCACAGGATAGAGTAGCATGCAGAGCTGCACCAAACCAGTCTCAGCACTGAAGACCACAACAACAACAACAGACCGAATGTGATGTATAATTTGTACTACTGGGGATAAAAGAATATAACTGTCCATGTTACGTATTAATAATTTAAATGTATCGTACGAATATATGGGTTTTGTTGTACTGGCGCAATGTACTCGACGTAATCACATTAGCCACAGTGTAGATACTGCGCCATCTCGATCACCAAGTAAACTGCTACATATGAAGAAGTCAGGCTTCGTTTGAATAGTTTTACACGTGTTGCATCTATTTCCCATCCATCTTTTCGATTCAGGATTTGGACTGGCGCTGGCGAATGCCTTTTTTTAGTAATTTATTCAGAAGTGTCAGCAAATTTTCTCAGATATAGTTCGCAATGATTAGTAATGCTTCTTTGTATGATAAGTCTAGAAGCAGGGTACAACTCATAATGGAACGTTGCAAGTTTTGCATTGGTATCTAGTTTCCCGGCGCACTTTTTTGTTTCGTGCAAACCACGCATTGCTCATTGGCGTACTTTTCTGCGAATGTTCACTCACGGTAACAGCCGTAAAATGTCTCCTCGTGAATCGCAGAGGATTCTCGTCATCGTAGCGCCTTCCCCTACCAGCATTTTTCCGTTCAGTAGCATATTTTTCTACAATCTCCCTTACGAGAGAAAGGCGAATCTCTGCGAGTGCCATTTTTCGCCCTGTTACCGACCGGTGGAGAGCATGAGCATTTAGTATGCACAAATCCCGAATGTGAAAAAAATATTTGGTGTAGCATTTCACCGTCTTACGCGCTGATCCCACTGAGCTCAGTAACACGTGACAACGGTCAACTGCACCCATACTCGAATTGTAATCTCCAATAAATTGTGGTTTCTTTATTTTTTCGCCCGTATTTCTGTCAGTCTTCTCTGTTTCAACCATTTGTGTTGTGTGACTCGTGGTCAACATGCACACCTCTCTTTTATCGCACCACTTGATAGCAAGGAACTTGTCAGTGGACTTAACCGCAGTTTCTCCTGCAGTTTTGGCATGTTGCTCCTATTCTCACGAAATGTGCCACATGCGGCTGTTGGATGGTTGTGAAGCCGGAGGAACAGGTCCGGACGAAAAATATCAGTTATCGACGTATAGAATATGACTCTGTTCCAAATACGGTCCCATAAGAGTTGCCCTTACGTCGCCACTTTTTCCCAAATTGTGGAACCCAATTTCTGTTGTTGCGCCTGTATATATTATAAAACCCAAAATAGATCCATTTTGGCATTCAGAGTCTTTATTTCGAAACTACTTCGCTTGGTTGGAATAAATTGCTTACAAGGCAATCGTCCTTTGAACAGTAAGAGACTTTCATCTATGCAAAGATTGTGATGTGGGCGAAATGAATTACGAAACGTCTTACGAACTTTGTCAACAATCGTCCTAATTTTAAATCGACTGTCGCCGCTAGTACTCGCAGAGTTATCATTGAAGTATAATATTCTCAAAGGAGAAAAAACGGTGTCGGAACATAATTTCGCTGAAAACTGGTGTGTTCAAAAGTGTATCTGTGGACCAATAACCAATTTTAGCTTGTTAACTTGCGCCATAGAAGGCAAATAGCAACAAAACAACACATTTCCTCAAATCCACTGTCTTTCCACTTTGACAGTCGAGAATTCACAGATACTATAATATTTTCTTTGGAGTAAACGTACAAACGATTTGCAACAGTTCTTGAGACACAAATGTCACAAAAAAATGAAAGAATGCTTTGGTCAGTATCTAACTGACATTTGTCTGCTGAACTCGAGTCATCGACGTACTGGTTTAACGGCTGGAAATCGGCTTGTTTCCACTCAAATTTGTCACTTAAGCGTGCTCTTTTCCGAACCGTCTCACTGTCACTTTCTGATTCATCGGTTTCAGAGGAACTGCTGACCGTAATTCTTGCCCTCCCCTCTGATGTAAAGGGCTGAGAACTACAGCATCGAGATTCTGGTGAAGACTCATCACTGCTAGTAGCGTCAGATAATTCACACTCACTGTCGCTCTTAGTGAGCATATCCAGGACTTCTTCATCTGTGCAACCACGGCGACGTGACATTTGTCACGTAGAAAACAAGAAAACTGACGAAAACACAGGAATCGAAGTCGAATTCTGCAAAGAGGGAACACAGCAACAAACATATACGCACTCTCGAACTATACAGTCAGACCAGTGAACAGCTCCTGGAAGAGCAGGGCGAGAAGACAGGGGCTGTGGGGACGGGGCGTGAGTCGTGCTTGGGTAGCTCAGTTGGTCGGAAAATTTAGCAGATAAAGTACTGAAAACAGAAACTGTTACCGTTAGTTTTTCCGATCACCGTGCGTTGTTGACCTGCGTAAATTTAACACCACAACCTACCCGAAGAGTAAGAAGCCAGTGTAATCTAAATATATCGTTATTATCAGAAGAAGACTTAGAAGATGCCCTAACCAGAGCTTGGGAAATGTGTCTCCGTTCACTGAACAACTTTCCAAGTGTGATAGAATGGTGGACCCAACGAGCGAAACCGATGGTAAGGAAAGTTTTAATATCTTTTAGTATAGATATGGCCAGATAAAGGAAACAGACTGTAGAATTCTACTACACCGTGCTCAGGGACCTCTACGATCAGACAGATGCAATTCCTACAAGATTAAAAGACATCAAGAAAATAAAAGCAGAGTTAATAAGTCAGAAACGTAAGGAACTGGAGGGACTTAAAATAAAATCCAAAGCAAAGTCAGTCACTGAAGATGAGACTGCTGCATTGTACCACCTTGTCAGACACGCCAAGAATAGATGAAGAAGTTTCATGGATGAACTTCAAATAGATGATGGTACCATAATCACCACCCAGGAGGAAATAATTAAAGAGATCTCAGCGTACTATGAACGTATGTATGCGTCAGGGGAAACAAACGAAGAAGAATACGATGAGCTCTTTGGTACATATCTTCAACGAATATCGCGAGATGATGATGAGAACATTTCTTCGGACATTACCAAGGAAGATGTATTCGAAATCGTATGCAGCTCGCCTGCTTGAAAATCTCCAGGACCTGACGGACTGCCCATTGAATTCTATAAACGATTTTGGACCCTAATAGGAGAAAAGTTCACCGAAATTGTCAATGAAGTCTTACAAGGAAAGCCAGTGCCTGCAGAGTTCAAACAATGCAAAATCGTGTTGATCCCGAAGAACAGTGGCTGCAAAAAAGTAAATAACCTACGGCCGATTTCGCTTTTAAATTATAAAATTATAGCTCGAGTAATTAACAAGCGCTTTACACCATGCACAGCTGAAATCATAGGCCAACAGCAGACTTGTGTTTTTAGAAGGACGATTTTACAAACTGCGGCTTTGTATCGCGATGTCATTGCGCTAGCGCAGGCAAGCAACATAAAATGTGGACTGTTTTTCATAGACTTCCATAAGGCATTTGATCAAATTAATCACAAATACCTGATAGAGACAATGAGCCGAATGGACTTCCTGCCAAAAACCGACATCATCAAGAACATGGCAAAGGGTGTTACTTCATAAATCTCCGTTAACTGTCAACTGATAAAAAAATTGAAATAAAAAGGGGTGTTACCCAAGGAAGCCCCTTATCCATGCTTCTGTTCGTTATATCGCTGGAACCTTTCTTGAGATAGCTACAGCACGGGCTGACAGGCATTACCATTCAAGGAACAAAGACCGTGGTAGGTGCTTACGCGGACGATGTAGGCGTAATCATCAGAGACCAAACAGATGTGACACAACTAGAGATGATACTTGCAAAATACTGTTCCGCATCAAGTGCGACTGTAAATGAAAATAAAAGTAAATTTCTAAACATAAAGCGGCTTGCTAACTTGCGAATTGAGTGGGCGAACCATGTTAATGAACACAAAGCTCTTGGAATGGCATTGACAAAGTTCCTTTTAAAAATGATAGCAATAAATTGGCGGTACGTGGCAAGAAAAATCAAGGGAGCTTTGATTGAAAACCGTCAACGTAGCATAGACCAGTTCCAGAGAATACTGTTTTTCAACACGTATATTTTATCCAAGGCCTACTACATAGCACAGGTTCTCCCCATTCCATCAATGGTGGCGAAGACGATCATGTCCACCTTAGCAAAGTTCTTGTGGAAAGGGGAATTGTTTCGAGTGCCGGTGAAGACAGCAGTTTTGGATCCAAGCAATGGAAGAATGGGTCTAACCGACATCAAGTCTGAAGCGATGACATTGTATGTCAAACGAACATGGAGCATAATGTGTAATGATCCAGGGTGCATTACAGCAAAACTATACGATATTGTCAGGCCAGAAAGTGTAGAGCCGCCGATAAATATATAAAAAATAAGTTTTAAGCTGAAACACATTAGGGAGTATTATCTTGAACTAAGTTATCTCAGCAAAAAGCATTTAAACTCCAAAAACGTTACAGCGAAGGCGATTTTAGCTGAAAGATGGAAACATGAAAGGAAAAATAACATGGAAACCAAATATGCTGGAATAGCATGGAATGTGGTCTGTAAAAACATCAGTAGTGATGTTCTTTCGTCTGACGTGAGAACAGCGTGGTACAAGGTAGTCAATAACATCATCAGCACTAATGAGCGTCTCTTTGCGGCAAATGCAACCTCGTTGATAGTGTGCCTCATCGTTACACTTGTGGAGATCGGATTATCAACTGGAGGTGGACCAAGGAGAAAATTGCTGAAATAACAAGAACTTCAGCAAACAATGTACCGACTAACATTTTCTTTAGACCAGAAGAAAGTTACTACCCTCAGGCAAAAAATAACGCAGTGATTTGGTTAATGGGCAAATATACAAGTTACGTTTTTAACAACATTGGGAGCGATGAACATATTGAATACAAGATGTATATGGAAAATGAATTCGAGAAAATACTTAAATATCAGAATCACAATAAGAAATATGGTAACATGCTACGAATTGTCTTCCACCAAATGGATATAGGTTAGGAACTGGATTCCTAATAGAGAGGGAATGGGTTGGGTTACGTTCCCGACCCTAACCTGCAAGTCACATATGAAAAATAAATCAGTAGTACAGCAGTTACAAGGATATGGCGAGAAACATCTGGTGTCTGATGTAAAGGAAGATCTTGAACTCCCTATAGATGCGTTTAGAAGGCTGGAACTGACAAAAATAACGAGGCAGTGAAATACTTTGCGATGTTGCTGTTCGGGACTGCTCTTCTGTCCGTGTAATTTACCCTGGAAGGAACACACGTCAAGGATTTACTGGATGATTAATTTGGGTCTGGGAAATGATGATGAGGAACCTCAGGCTGCAGGAGAAGAAAATGTGCCATGCTGGACTGCCACCAGTTGAAGGTGACAGTGAAGGTGCTATATGTGTGTTGCTGCTAGAGACTCATTCTTTGAATGCTGTGATTTATGACTGCAATTATCTGTCACCTCATTTATGTCATTTCATTGTAGTCATCTTTGTTACTGTTTTTGGTAAAAAAGAAAAGGTTGGTAGAGCACTTGCCCGCGAAAGGCAAAGGTCCCGAGTTCGACTCTCGGTCCGGCACACAGTTTTAATCTGCCAGGAAGTTTCATTTTTAAATTTCATTATAGAATTACCTGTAGAATAGCATTGTAATCCCTGCTATTTAGAGCCTTATCCAGGATATCTGTGTAGCAGGTGTTCTATTTTTATATACGGAGTGTTTCAGTAAGAATACACAAAAATGTAACAGGACATAAGGAACGATCCACCGAACAATTTCAGGCAGGGAACCTGTGGTCGAAGTAGCCAGATTTAGGAGATATGGAAGGAAACTTGTCTGCCACTTTGTAGAGCATTACCGTTTTCCAGGTTATTTACAACAAACATGTGTGAAAATGATCCCCTAGGACACCACAGCTGTATGGTTTAACGAAGCTTCACAAACCAAAAGTGTCAATCCGTCCAGTGGCATCCGCAATGCAAGCACCGGTACACAAGATTCCACGAGGAATAGCACCATCTAGAAGAAGAAACTGAACTTCAAAGGGAAATATAGCACTACGAATAGTTTTGATCTAGTTAACAGATGTTGTTCCAACAAATGCAAAATTAGCTTCTTTTAATGTGTATATCTTGCTCACATATATTCCGGTGAAACACTCTGTAGATACTGTGTTACAATCATTGTATCCACACAACAATAATCCAGAAGAACAGCTGAGCATTGTTAGTATAGTGAAATGTTGTTTGAATCTGAATTATTTCTGTGTTCAAGGGAGTGATTATCAACAAGCAGATTGTCTGGAAATGGGCTCACCTTTATCTCCCTTACTAGCAGAAATGTTCATGGACAAGTGGGAGACTGATTTTCTTAAGAGGGAGCCACTAGCAAACCATGTGAGTATTGGTACTGATATGTAGGTGATATTCATTGTGTGTGGAAAGGTTCTAATAGACAGCTCCACAAATTTGTAGCACACTAACATAAAGAGAGCATGGAGTTGGGGGGGGGGGGGCAGCATATATCACCTGTACATTAGCTTAAAGATAGAAGACAGTAGCCATAAATTTTATAGTCCGCCCGGTTGGCCGTGCGGTCTAACGCATGGCTTTCCGGACGGGAAGGAGCGCCTGGTCCCCGGCACGAATTCGCCCGGCGGATTTGTGTTGAGGTCCGGTGAACCGGCCAGTCTGTGGGTGGTTTTTAGGCGGTTTTCCCTCTGCCTCGACGAATGCGGGCTGGTTCCCCTTATTGCGCCTCAGTTACACTATGTCGGCGATTGCTGCGCAAACAAGTTCTCAACGTACGCGTACACCACCATTACTCTACCACGCAAACGTAGGGATTACACTCGTCTGGTGTGAGACGTCTCCTAACGGGGGGGTCCACTGGGGGCCTGAGTGCACAATAACCCTGGGTTCGGTATGGGGCGGCGGAGGGATGAAGTCGACTGCAGTAGTCGTCGTGGGGTTGTAGACCACTGCGGCTGCGGCGGGGCGGAGCCTCTCCGTCGTTCCTAGGTCCCCGGTTAACATACAATACAATAGACTCCTTCACCGACACATTCATCCCGGCTTCCTTCCAACATTCTACAGCTTATAAATTTGCAGCATTCCACCACATGATTCACCGTCTCGTTTCTGCCCCTATGTCCCAAGAAGAGTTTGACCAGGAACTTCATACAATAAAAACTGTAGCCTGAAATAATCAATTTAACTCCAACATCACTGACAAAATTCTAGGCAAAACGATGAAGAAGCTAGCCAGGTCCCTACTGCCACCAATGAAAAACACAGACAATCGGGAAAAGAAGTGGGGCAGATTACCTTTTATAGAGAAAACATCAAGTACGATCAGTAACATTCTGAAGGCAAAGGGTTGTTCTGTGTTTTTCTATGTCCCTCGGGCAATAGGTAGTTGCTTGTTCAATGTAACAGACAAGCAACTAGCTATCACAAAAAATGGGATTTATAAAATCACACGCCGTGAGTGTCAGTCTTGCTACATCAGACAGACGGGGAGGTCAATTTGCACAAGGCCTAAAGAACGTCATAGACGATGGAGATGCAAGAAGCCTGGTTCAGCCTTTGCGGAACATTGCCTGAACAACAAACAAAAATACGTAATAGCTGTACAAGTCTTACGCACAGAGGAAAATAGGGCTAAATTCAACCAATTAGAAATTTTATAAATTAAAAGACAGATGCGTACATCCCCACATCTATTATTAAACGAACAAATCCAATTAAATTATTCCCCCCTTTTAGATGATATCACAACTCCCGGATAGAAGCAAAACTTTGATCCTCAGTTCATCAGTAGATGAAAAGTTCTTGACTGATGCATAGCTTCAGTCCCGTCATGTTACTGTAATTGCTGCATTGCGTAATTCCACTTGTAATTTGTTAAAAAATGAACATTGTAGTAGTGTTACATTAAGCCAGGGATCGATACATTAAAAAACTGCGACAACGGTCTTTGCCTTATCATCATGTTGATATGCGCATTATCATCTTTATAAATCAGTAACGTTCTTGAAATTGGGCTTATAACCAAAAACGTAGGTTGTGCAGTACCATTAATAATAAAATTTGTTTAACAAGGCAAAAAACGGTGTTTGTTTATTCAATGCGTACGAGTTTATTTGTACTGTGCTGTTTATTTACATGTACAGTATTTATTTTCTGAAAGTAAACAAGGAGGACAAGCCTAATTACTAGGAAGTGATGATGCAAGTTATGTTTACTTTACTTGTCCACAAGGTGGCTCTGCTGTATCGTATTCACATTGTCCCATGACAGAACGTGCTATCAAACAACGACAGGCTCATTCATTACTTAGCACTATTCAGAGAGGTACCGTATAGTACGATAGAACAGTACTGGTACAGTTTCGCAGATCTCACTGACATGCACTTTGTCTATAGGGAAATACGTTGCAATGCTCTCTCAGCTGAAAGGTATACGAGGAAACATTTCCTAACGGACGTCATCCGTCACGACGAATGTTTATTTCTCTCGATCGACGAATGCGGGACACTGGGTCACTGGAAAGAGGAAACGAATGACCTAGCAACTTCAGGACCACTCCCACAACAGATTTTGAAGAGGAGGGGCTGGAACGTGTTGCAGCGGACCCCACGGCGAGTACTCGCTGCCGTGTGGCGCGTACTACACGAACAAGTATCTCACCCATATCACCCACAACGAGTCCACGCAATGCTGTGACTAACTTTCCACCAAGGGTTTCATTGCGTCAGTGGTTGCTCCAATAATGGATTGATCGAACAGATTTCCTCCAAATCGTTCTGGTCACTGATGCTGCCTACTGCCTACAGGAAAATTAAAGAGACCTTTGGAGAGAAGAGAACCACTTGTATGAATATCAAGAGCTCAGATGGCAACCCAGTTCTAAGCAAAGAAGGGAAGGCAGAAAGGTGAAAGGAGTATATAGAGGGTTTATACAAGGGCGATGTACTTGAGGACAATATTATGGAAATGGGAGAGGATGTAGATGAAGATGAAATGGGAGATAAGATACTGCGTGAAGAGTTTGACAGAGCACTTAAAGACCTGAGTCGAAACAAGGCCCCGGGAGTAGACAACATTCCATTAGAACTACTGATGGCCTTGGGAGAGCCAGTCATGACAAAACTCTACCATCTGGTGAGCAAGATGTATGAGACAGGCGAAATACCCACAGACTTCAAGAAGAATATAATAATTCCAATCCCAAAGAAAGCAGGTGTTGACAGATGTGAAAATTACCGAACTATCAGTGTAATAAGTCACAGCTGCAAAATACTAACGTGAATTCTTTACAGACGAATGGAAAAACTGGTAGAAGCGGACCTCGGGGAAGATCAGTTTGGATTCCGTAGAAATGTTGGAACACGTGAGTCAATACTAACCTTACGACTTATCTTAGAAGAAAGATTAAGAAAAGGCAAACGTTTCTAGCATTTGTAGACTTAGAGAAAGCTTTTGACAACGTTAACTGGAATACTCTCTTTCAAGATTTTAAACATGGTTGCAGCAGCAACTGTTAAAATTCTTCACAATAAAGGATGGCAGCCAAAAACAGTTGCAGGATAGAAATTTTTTATTAAAATTCTTGACGAAAGTTTCGGTACATATAAATATACCTTCATCAGAAGTAAAACTTCCTGAACAGAAAGACACATTCATTAGAAAAGCTATATCAACGAAAGTGAGAAACAGAAGCTTAAATAACGGTGAAATTGCTAAAGTAATACAGGCACACAATCTTTAGTACTTACTAAAATTACATCATGCACTGGAGAATAATAAAACAATTATGCCAAAAGGCGTCGTCAGTAATTACTTTATTGTGAATACTCTCTTTCAAATTCTGAAGGTGGCAGGGGGTCAAATACAGGGAGCGAAAGGCTATTTATAATTTGTACAGAAACCAGATGGCAGTTATAAGAGTCGAGGGGCATGAAAGGGAAGCAGTGGTTGGGAAAGGAGTGAGACAGGGTTGTAGCCTCTCTCCGATGTTATTCAATCTGTATATTGAGCAAGCAGTAAAGGAAACAAAAGAAAAGTTCGGAGTAGGTATTAAAATTCATGGAGAAGAAGTAAAAACTTTGAGGTTCGCCGATGACATTGTAATTCTGTCAGAGACAGCAAAGGACTTGGAAGAGCAGTTGAACGGAATGGACAGTGTCTTGAAAGGAGGATATAAGATGAACATCAACAAAAGCAAAACGAGGATAATGGAATGTAGTCAAATTAAATCGGGTGATGCTGAGGGGATTAGATTAGGAAATGAGACACTTATAGTAGTAAAGGAGTTTTGCTATTTAGGGAGTAAAATAACTGATGATGGTCGAAGTAGAGAGGATATAAAATGTAGACTGGCAATGGCAAGGAAATCGTTTCTGAAGAAGAGAAATTTGTTTACATCGAGTATAGATTTAAGTGTCAGGAAATCGTTTCTGAAAGTATTTGTATGGAGTGTAGCCATGTATGGAAGTGAAACATGGACGATAACCAGTTTGGATAAGAAGAGAATAGAAGCTTTCGAAATGTGGTGCTACAGAAGAATGCTGAAGATAAGGTGGATAGATCACGTAACTAATGAGGAGGTATTGAATAGGATTGGGGAGAAGAGAAGTTTGTGGCACAACTTGATTAGAAGAAGGGATCGGTTGGTAGGACATGTTTTGAGGCATCAAGGGATCACAAATTTAGCATTGGAGGGCAGCGTGGAGGGTAAAAATCGTAGAGGATCAATACACTAAGTAGATTCAGAAGGATGTAGGTTGCAGTAGGTACTGGGAGATGAAGAAGCTTGACAGGATAGAGTAGCATGGAGAGCTGCATCAAACCAGTCTCAGGACTGAAGACCACAACAACAAACTGATGCGGCCTCATTTGATGGTAAAGGTATTTCGAACAGCAGGAATAGCCATGTGTGGGATGAGAAAAATCCTCTCACTGTAGTAGAGTCTCTCCATCAAGTATGTTTTGCTGTGAAATCTGGGCTGGCATTGTAGGCGAGTGACCGAGCGGTACTAGGCGCTATAGTCTGGAACCGCGCGACCGCTACGGACGCAGTTTCGAATCCTGCCTCGGGCATGGATGTGTGTGATGTCCTTAGGTTAGTTAGGTTTAAGTAGTTCTAAGTTCTAGGGGACTGATGACCTCAGCAGTTAAGTCCCATAGTGGGTTGGGGTTGGGTTGTTTGGGGGAAGAGACCAAACAGCGAAGTCATCGGTCTCATCAGATCAGGGAAGGACGGGGAAGGAAGTCGGCCGTGCCCTTTCAAAGGAACCATCTCGACATTTGGCTGATGCTTTTTAGGGAAATCACGGAAAACCTAAATCAGGATGGCCGGACGCGGGATTGAACAGTCGTCCTCCCGAATGCGAGTCCAGTGTGCTAACCACTGCGCCACCTCGCTCGGTAAGTCCCATAGTGCTCAGAGCCATTGTAGGCAACAATCTCACTGAGCCATACCTTCTATCTGGTCGTCTGAAGGGCCAGCTGTACTTTAGGTTCGTGCCTAGAGTGCTACCTGAGTTGTTGGAGCACGTACTCTTGGCTGTTTGTGAGAGGGTGTGGATACAACATGACTGTGTTCTGCCCCACTTCAGTGTGGATGTCCGCAACCATCTCAGTGCTGTATTTCCTGGTCGCTGGATTGGAAGTAGAGGTCCTATTCCACGGCCTGGTGTGAATCCCCTTGATTATATCCTATGGGGATATGAAGTCACTTGTGTATAAGACCTCAGTGGATACTGAGATGGAATTAGTTGCCAGAATTGTAACTGCCTGGGATGTGATTTGAAACATACCAGGGATATTTGTCAGGATTCGTCAGATTCTTGTTCGCCTATATTATGCTTGCAGTGAGGCTGATGGCCGTCAGTTTCAGCACATTTTGTAAGATACAGTAAAAATTGGTACGTTCATTGTGTCAGTGATGGTAGTTGCAGTTAACTATAGCTAATGTAAATAGAAAAGTACACAGTAATATGATTTTATTCCTGTTATCTGCGACTCCAGGTTCCCTACCTCAAATTGTTGAGTAGAGCATCCTCTACGTCCTACTAAATTTTTGCACGCTCTTACGGAAACACCCTGTATACCTACAAGCTATTAAATATGATTCGATCTTTGGTTGTTTTTTATAACTATTACTAGTGTTATTGTCTTGCGTCTAAGTTAAACGTTATCTTCATTTTTAGTCGTCATTACTATGTTCTTTTGCAATACGCATACAATACAATTTATCATCAACTGTGTCAATCCTTATAAATGCAAATTATCCTGCTCCACCTATCGTCTTTGTTGGCCACTTCGGTCGGCCAATAGGAGGCTTTGCATAAATCAGTTTGTTTTGTCTTGTCAGGCCTGTGGGTATCCGGCATTTCCCTTTTAGTCTTCGATCTGCGCGCATAAGACCGCTATTGCATTCGCCATGTAGGATCATTCTTTTGTAAGCCATGGTATGGTATTTGTCTCTCATTTTATGATTATTGATCACAAAGACTTATTTGTGAAATTACTGCCAACCGATTGGTTTGTGTGTTTACAGCTACGGAAAAGGTGGCAATTTGTGGAACCGTTGTACATACTGGTCCCACACTGGCAATTTTCCTTCATTATTACCGTCATCCTGCGAGATTACGGTATCTTATTCGTATTTTTAGCGCTGCACAGCGCTTTGATGCTTCTTGTATCTTGACTCTCACTTGTGATCTGCCTTTTACATATGGCACGTTGCCAGTTAGCTATACAAGACAGCGTTCCTGTAGCGTAATTTTTAATTTCATTCGTCTCTAATTTTTAGAGTTTTAAATTTATTTGGACTTAGGCACAACCTTCATGGGTTTTATTCTTGAGTTATTGTCAGTTACGTAGTATTTGCCTACTTCACACGGCATGTTGCCAGTTAATTTTGTAATACAGCATCCCTGCCTTGTAATTTTAAGTTCGTTCCGTTGTTATTTTTATAATTTTAAAATTCGCTTTGATGCAGCTACAAGCATTTTCAGATTTGTGGTCCAAAATTTTTTCATCATTTCTGCAACCTTTCTTGCTGACAGTGATGTTCTTAAACTGGTATTGTCATTGTGTTGGTATTTACGAATTCATGTCACTGCGTGACTACAGCCAATGATGCTTTCCAATGCACATTCACCTATTTTTTACCTTTTTAACGGTATGTATTTTATAAGGATTGACGTTTTTTGTACCACTCTATTGAATGGATTTGTCAAATGTGCACTTTTACCGTTGGAATTGGCTCGTCATTATATACTTTTGTCATTATATATTTTGTTCTTATATCCCAGTTGGCTGTACAAAATTTTCTTAGGCTACTTTTCGTCCACTTGCTTACAGATCTGAAGATGGTTGCAGAAAGCAAACGAAACCTACTATCGTAGTGTAATTGTAATAGGAAAATTCCACTCTAGGCATTAAGATGTTTTACTTTAATTATTTTTCCAGTAAACAACGTAATTAGAATTTAACGTCTTCAGTTATAAAGGTTTTATATGCGTAACGTTAAATATTTAATTCATTTGTATTATAATCAGACGTTGGATGCCGCTTTATTCTTGGGAGTTCGATTCTTTAAAGAACTGGGTTAGGAAGAGGAGAGGAGGGAGAAATGGTTACTAGTAATCATATATCCGACTTGATCTAGATTGACACTGTAAAATCGTTACGTTGTCTAACGTGCGCAAATTGGCCAAATATTAACCCTGTGCTGCACTAAAATAAAGTAAATCTTAATTAATGGATACCAGTAAAAACAGATGCTGGAAACAAAGTTCGTTGTGTTGGTCCACAGGTTTCGCTTCAGTTTTGGTGGTTGGTCCGTTCCGTGAATAGAGATTCTCGGTGTTTATTCGCCGCCGCAACGGCGACCACCTGGAGCCTTCCAGAGCCGGGGCGCGCGTATATTTTCCGGGCCTGCGCCCACTCCCGCCCCAGTACAGCTCTTTGTTGACAAACACGGGACACGCAAACCGCCTATGTCCACAGCTCGCTCCGGTGCCGGGCGCGCTCTCGTTTGCGGCGACTCCAATTGACCGCCGCTTCGGACCATTTGCACACAATCAAATAGTACACAAAACGCCCGCATGACGGTTTCGGAGAGACGGCGCGACTATATTCATTTGCAAGCATTTTCGCGTGCCTGCAGCAAAATACACGCTCACGCAAATTGCCGACAGCCGTCCAGAAATCGTCGAACGGTAGAATCCCCGTATCGCTCAATGGACTCTTTTTTACGCTTCTAGTATCACATCGTATGGCCGCCTCCCTCGCCCCCCCCCCCCCTACTCCCCCGCCTCGCCGCCCACCCATCCGCCTTGCACGCTGGTATATTTGTCGTTTCCAGTCCACATTTCCAGGAACGCTGACGGGAAGGCACCACCAAGGGAAGGGACTACACAGGATGATTTCGTAATGAGGCTACAAACTTTCAGGGATGGTGGAGAAGGGTAAATGTATCAATCTGAGGTAATGGACGCTGGTTCAGGAATGACCGACTTGGAAGTTATAAGCGAAAATCTTTCTGATGCCTCTGACAATGGGACAGATATAGCGGAACCGTTGCTAAGATTTTATAGTAGGCAATCTCGACGAGCACTTTTTATTCGTCAACGGATGTGATTCAAACATGAAAGAACCCTACGTCAGGTTTACTGGTGGTTCGTGAACACCTCGATCAGACATTCAGTGAAAAGTGGATAGACAGAGGATATCCCGTTTTGTGGTCAGGACGCTCACTTTATCTCATCCCATTTGATTTATTCTTGTGAAGCCGTGTGAAAAGTCTTGTGTGTGAGACGCCTGCCGAGACAGAAGATGCTCTTCTAGCAAGAGGCCTTGCCGTCTACGAAATTGTTCAGACGACACTCCATATACTAGAACAGGTTATCGTGTGAAACTTGTGGAGATGAATGGAATTCATTACACGGTGTTTCAAAAAGGACTTAATACCTTTGAAAATTCATATAAATTACTTCAAAGTACCTAAAGAGGTGATTGTAGCGTCAATTTGTAGGGAAATACATCAAGTTTTGTCTTGCGTAGTTCGATAGTGCCGAATCGCACCGTAAGGAGCGCTAGCGGCAGTAACGTTAAAGATGGCTGCCTTCACTGGACCAGAGTGTGCTTGCTGTATGTTTTGGTTTGAAGAATCGAAGTCGGCGACAAGAATTCAGCGTAATTTCCGTACCAAGTACATTAAAGATCCTCATTAGAAGACCCCCCCCATGAACCATGGACCTTGCCGTTGGTGGGGAGGCTTGCGTGCCTCAGCGATACAGGTAGCCGTACCGTAGGTGCAACCACAACGGAGGGGTATCTGTTGAGAGGCCAGACAAACGTGTGGTTCCTGAAGAGGGGCAGCAGCCTTTTCAGTAGTTGCAAGGGCAACAGTCTGGATGATTGACTGATCTGGCCTTGTAACAATAACCAAAACGGCCTTGCTGTGCTGGTACTGCGAACGGCTGAAAGCAAGGGGAAACTACAGCCGTAATTTTTCCCGAGGGCATGCAGCTTTACTGTATGATTACATGATGATGGCGTCCTCTTGGGTAAAATATTCCGGAGGTAAAATAGTCCCCCATTCGGATCTCCGGGCGGGGACTACTCAAGAGGATGTCGTTATCAGGAGAAAGAAAACTGGCGTCCTACGGATCGGAGCGTGGAATGTCAGATCCCTTAATCGGGCAGGTAGGTTAGAAAATTTAAAAAGGGAAATGGATAGGTTGAAGTTAGATATAGTGGGAATTAGTGAAGTTCGGTGGCAGGAGGAACAAGACTTCTGGTCAGGTGACTACAGGGTTATAAACACAAAATCAAATAGGGGTAATGCAGGAGTAGGTTTAATAATGAATAGGAAAATAGGAATGCGGGTAAGCTACTACAAACAGCATAGTGAACGCATTATTGTGGCCAAGATAGATACGAAGCCCACGCCTACTACAGTAGTACAAGTTTATATGCCAACTAGCTCTGCAGATGACGAAGAAATTGAAGAAATGTATGATGAAATAAAAGAAATTATTCAGATTGTGAAGGGAGACGAAAATTTAATAGTTATGGGTGACTGGAATTCGAGTGTAGGAAATGGGAGAGAAGGAAACATAGTAGGTGAATATGGATTGGGGGACAGAAATGAAAGAGGAAGCCGCCTGGTCGAATTTTGCACAGAGCACAACATAATCATAACTAACACTTGGTTTAAGAATCATGAAAGAAGGTTGTATACATGGAAGAACCCTGGAGATACTAAAAGGTATCAGATAGATTATATAATGGTAAGACAGAGATTTAGGAACCAGGTTTTAAATTGTAAGACATTTCCAGGGGCAGATGTGGACTCTGACCACAATCTATTGGTTATGACCTGTAGATTAAAACTGAAGAAACTGCAAAAAGGTGGGAATTTAAGGAGATGGGACCTGGATAAACTAAAAGAACCAGAGGTTGTACAGAGATTCAGGGAGAGCATAAGGGAGCAATTGACAGGAATAGGGGAAATAAATACAGTAGAAGAAGAATGGGTAGCTTTGAGGGATGAAGTAGTGAAGGCAGCAGAGGATCAAGTAGGTAAAAAGACGAGGGCTAGTAGAAATCCTTGGGTAACAGAAGAAATATTGAATTTAATTGATGAAAGGAGAAAATATAAAAATGCAATAAGTGAAACAGGCAAAAAGGAATACAAACGTCTCAAAAATGAGATCGACAGGAAGTGCAAAATGGCTAAGCAGGGATGGCTAGAGGACAAATGTAAGGATGTAGAGGCCTGTCTCACTAGGGGTAAGATAGATACCGCCTACAGGAAAATTAAAGAGACCTTTGGAGATAAGAGAACGACTTGTATGAATATCAAGAGCTCAGATGGAAAACCAGTTCTAAGCAAAGAAGGGAAAGCAGAAAGGTGGAAGGAGTATATAGAGGGTCTATACAAGGGCGATGTACTTGAGGACAATATTATGGAAATGGAAGAGGATGTAGATGAAGATGAAATGGGAGATACGATACTGCGTGAAGAGTTTGACAGAGCACTGAAAGACCTGAGTCGAAACAAGGCCCCCGGAGTAGACAATATTCCATTGGAACTACTGACGGCCGTGGGAGAGCCAGTCCTGACAAAACTCTACCATCTGGTGAGCAAGATGTATGAAACAGGCGCAATACCCTCAGACTTCAAGAAGAATATAATAATTCCAATCCCAAAGAAAGCAGGTGTTGACAGATGTGAAAATTACCGAACTATCAGCTTAATAAGTCACAGCTGCAAAATACTAACACGAATTCTTTACAGACGAATGGACAAACTAGTAGAA
This sequence comes from Schistocerca serialis cubense, assembly GCF_023864345.2. NCBI lineage: Eukaryota > Metazoa > Arthropoda > Insecta > Orthoptera > Acrididae > Schistocerca > Schistocerca serialis. The sequence continues at coordinate 916,413,491 of NC_064641.1, read as the reverse complement.
GCCAACCTCGGGGAAGATCAGTTTGGATTCCGTAGAAACACTGGAACACGTGAGGCAATACTGACCTTACGACTTATCTTAGAAGAAAGATTAAGGAAAGGCAAACGTACGTTTCTAGCATTTGTAGACTTAGAGAAAGCTTTTGACAATGTTGACTGGAATACTCTCTTTCAAATTCTAAAGGTGGCAGGGGTAAAATACAGGGAGCGAAAGGCTATTTACAATTTGTACAGAAACCAGATGGCAGTTATAAGAGTCGAGGGACATGAAAGGGAAGCAGTGGTTGGGAAGGGAGTAAGACAGGGTTGTAGCCTCTCCCCGATGTTGTTCAATCTGTATATTGAGCAAGCAGTAAAGGAAACAAAAGAAAAATTCGGAGTAGGTATTAAAATTCATGGAGAAGAAATAAAAACTTTGAGGTTCGCCGATGACATTGTAATTCTGTCAGAGACAGCAAAGGACTTGGAAGAGCAGTTGAATGGAATGGACAGTGTCTTGAAAGGAGGATATAAGATGAACATCAACAAAAGCAAAACAAGGATAATGGAATGTAGTCTAATTAAGTCGGGTGATGCTGAGGGAATTAGATTAGGAAATGAAGCACTTAAAGTAGTAAAGGAGTTTTGCTATTTGGGGAGCAAAATAACTGATGATGGTCGAAGTAGAGAGGATATAAAATGTAGGCTGGCAATGGCAAGGAAAGCGTTTCTGAAGAAGAGAAATTTGTTAACATCCAGTATTGATTTAAGTGTCAGGAAGTCATTTCTGAAAGTATTCGTATGGAGTGTAGCCATGTATGGAAGTGAAACATGGACGATAAATAGTTTGGACAAGAAGAGAATAGAAGCTTTCGAAATGTGGTGCTACAGAAGAATGCTGAAGATTAGATGGGTAGATCACATAACTAATGAGGAAGTATTGAATAGGATTGGGGAGAAGAGAAGTTTGTGGCACAACTTGACCAGAAGAAGGGATCGGTTGGTAGGACATGTTCTGAGGCACCAAGGGATCACCAATTTAGTATTGGAGGGCAGCGTGGAGGGTAAAAATCGTAGAGGGAGACCAAGAGATGAATACACTAAGCAGATTCAGAAGGATGTAGGTTGCAGTAGGTACTGGGAGATGAAAAAGCTTGCACAGGATAGAGTAGCATGGAGAGCTGCATCAAACCAGTCTCAGGACTGAAGACCACAACAACAACAACAACATTAGAAGACCTACAATTTATGAGTGTATGAGTGGCACAAATTTTTTGTAGAAACGGTGTGATCGTAAGACATGCGAAATCGTCTGGTCGTCTAAGCACATCTGGCGACGTTCTTCAGCGAGTGAGTCAACGTTTTTACGAAACATTTATGCCACTCATTAATTGTTGGCGTACTAGGAGGATCTTCAGCGTACTTGGTACCGAAGTAACGGTGAGCTGTTGCCACCGACTTCGAGTCTTCAAAGTAAAACACACAGCTAGCACGCTCGGGTCCAGTGAGGGCAAACATCTTTAATGTAACTACCGCTAGCACTCCTTACAGTGCGATTCGGCACTAGCGAACAATGCGAGAGAAATTGATTCTTTAATCACCTTTGTAGGTACTATGAATTAATTTATATGAATTTTCAAAGTTGTAAAGTCCTTTTTGAAACATCCTGTATTACTGTAAGATAGAATTAGGATTTGGCATTTACCTGACATCAAGATAGGTGCGCCGTCACTAATTTATCAATATGTGGGGATACTGTGGAGTATTTAGCGGGAACTCTGTATGTCATGATCAGGATTCCGAAGCTGGTGCCTTTAATTCGAGCGTTGCGCCAGGCTATGGCGAAGTTGAGTAGATTTTCGCTTACAGCTTTCGACTCTGTGGTTTCCAGACTACGGTACCTCACCTGAAATTGATGTATATACCCTATTCCATGATCCCTGAAAGTTTGAAGCATCATCATGGAATCAAACTGTACATACAGGGTTATTCGTAAGTACCAGGTGGTTATAATGTAATTGACAGTGTTCCGAGTGTTGCAATGCGGCCTGTACTCGTACGTCGCAGGACGCTGCCACATTTGTTAGGATATGGCACAAGGTACAAAATGTGTTCAATATCATTTCCCAACTCAGCAACATGCCACATTCATAACACGGTACGGTCGACACTTGCTTGCAGCATTCTCAGCCGCATCTCATCCGCTTTCCACGCCTGCCAAAGAAACGAAGGGCTAAGTCACGGCGTTGTAGTGGGTCTTGGGGCTTCATTTGGTGCACATTCTGAATGTTATAGAGATACTAGAGTAAAATGCACTGAAAAATCTTTTGAACTGTTGACCTGCGCAAGGTAAATTGCTGGGACCCAGCTGGACCACTGGTTGCTGAAACTGAGACATGTTCTGCAAGGTCGGCTATAGCCAGAGCAACCTCATCAACAATTGCCGTGGCAATGGGTCGCCTCCTTCTCCCTGCTGCACCATCTAGTTTATTCAAATTTCCTTAACATGTCGTTGAGCTCATTTACTGAGATGTGGCCTCTTTGCAGCCGTTTCTGTAAGTGATATTCCCTCAATGCAGCGCTGCTGTTGCTGCCGCTCTGATCAAATAACATTTACCTGCATCGCACAGTCTTTTTCTGAATAACCATTGCGTTTCGTGAAGAAAACTTCAATCTTGTTAACTCTTAACTCCAACAGTCACTTCACAATAGAAATCAGGATGCGTCACCAAACGACAAACAGCATGCTGACCTAAAAACAGGAAACATTTCACATGTTGAGTACTTACATCTCGAAATTTTCAACTGGTGGCATGAAGTGGAACTATTATTTTTTTCAGCACAATCGGTGAGTGCACTGATTAATGAACATCCCTACGATATTTCAGCATCCTGAGACGTATAAAGCCCGCACTCCAGCACTGTGAACACTGCCAATTTAACTAAATTATAACCACCCGATAGTTCAAAAGATACTGCATGAAAACTACAACACATAGAGAACTTAGCCACAAAAATGGACATAGCATCGTCCAAGTTATAGTCGTACCTCACGTTACAGACTCTCAGTAAGGATACCGTCTGTGACACTAGAAATGTCTGTAGGTGTGTGCAGTTCACTGATGAACTACTTGAGAGAGCGAGACAGCAGTTGGGTTTAGAAACCTGTTCATTGGGTTGCCTATCTGCAGGCGTTAGCCAATTCAGTGTAACACTACAGAGCGAATGATTTGTGCACATTTTCTCACACGGATGGCCCCCAGTCCAACTACGCTATGGCGCGTACCACCGATCGAAAGTTGGAGTGGTGCTCTACCCAGTATTATAATGTGTTTCACAAGGTAAGGTAACAAGTCCTTCCCGAAATCAAAGAAAAGGAGTTGCACAAAATTACGAAGCCATTGGTGCTTAAGCTCACTGTTCTCTGTGTATGTAACTAATTTTCTTCCATTCTTCTACACAACTAGATTTCAAAGATTTCCTGGGACACTGATCATCCACTGCCCACCGTGCTACCTGGTGGCGTTGCAGAGACGTCAAACTGTAAAGGGAATTGTGTAAGACTAGTGGACACGAGAATAGAGAGTCATTCCAGCGACGATACGCACGGCAAATGGGCAAATCTACTGACGTAAGTGACTGACGGAGAACGGATTTCCTAGTGCCTGGGAACGAACACCTCCACAGCGGAGGAGTTGGTGAGCTGTTCACGTGCTGCTGTCGTGAACATCTATGGAAAGTGGTTGAAGGATGGTAAAAGGACGAGTAGGTGACAAGGTGATGGAGGCGCGGGCTTCCTTACAGGTGGAGAAGGCGGAGACTTATCACCTCTGTAAAGGTGGATAGGAGGCCAACTGCGGCAGATCTAATGGCAGAGTACGATGTTGCTGCAGGTGGTCATAATGTTTTGGACCAGAGTTGTACCCGTACTGTTACTTCTATACTGCCCAAGTCTCGAAGCTGTAAGTAACTAAATTCCATGTAAATAATGTTATGAAGCTCTCTTTGTTTGGTCCATTCCTGCTGATGTTAGTTACCAGTAATAATTTTAGTTTCCGAAAGGCCTATTTTCTGCACACTGTCCTTTCCTTTATAGAACTACTATGCGCAGTATGCATACCTCTTAAGGGTCCACTCTCTTCAGTCAGCTTGTATAATAAGCGATGGTTCAATTTTTTGTGAAAAACTAATGAAGCAATCGACATGCATATTTTGCACATTATTTACTGATTTTCTGAAAATTTTCAAGAAATTCAGTCATCATTAAGCTACCGATTCGGGGTTTTAGAGTTGCTTTGCCCAAAATGGGGTGCGTCCATACACAAGTTCTGGAGCGTGCAAATCTTTTTTAAAAAAAAAAAAAAAAAAAAAAAAATTTTTCTTAATCTATACAATACTGCGGACGGAGTAGCAGCATAAGTTTTTTAAATTAGAAAACAACAATAAAATAGCGGACGTTTGAAACAAAGATCTAGTTTTGTTTTGTGTTTTTAGTCACGTTTTATGCAGCAGGGACTGAATAAATTAAAATAAAGAAAATTAGGTCATTTCATCTTGCTGACGTGCTCAAGAAATAATTCTGCCAAATTATAGAAAGATATCTTTCTTAGTATGCCCACAGATCATTCCGTGAGCTTAAGATACAGCGTATTTCAAGTTGAGGGGGTGGATTGCCGGCACATTAATAAAGACATATTTCTAAACTTTGGCATCTCAGGCACGTCCGAAAGGAGTAATAGGCTACAGTTTATTCATTGGTCACTGCGGAAAACGTGACCAAAACACACGACAAAACTACGTAGTGTATACCAAGTATATTTTTTTTTATTTTTTAAATGATTGATGTTGTGTCGTATCTGGGCCGACACCGTGAAGTTGAGAGGGCTGAAAAGGCAAGCTAGACTAACGCTGTAGCCGATAGGGCACGCAAGGCTAACGCAGACGGGCGTGAAGTCTGGAACATGAGAACTTATAAATGAATAAGAAGAAAAGTATGTAGATGCTTATTACTTATCTTTTTATTTAGTCCTTGGAATACATCTCTCTTGAATACTCGTAAGCTATAGGCACGGATACAAATGGCGCCTTGCTAGTTCGTAGCCATTAACTTAGCTGATGGCTATTCTGTCTCTCGGCTAATGAGAGAGAAAGGCTTCGTACATCTGGTCGGTAGCTAGGTTCTCGTACAACTGGGGCGAGTGCTCTCTCGTATCACGAGACCTGCCTTGGTGGTGGCGCTAGGTCTGCGATTACACAGTGGCGACACGCGGGTCCGACATGTACTAAATGGACCGCGGCCGATTTAAGCTACCACCTAGCAAGTGTGGTGTCTGGCGGTGACACCACAATTGACTTGCGGACTTCAGCACTTCCCTCGTGGATAGACCTCATTTAGGACAAAGGAAATTTAATTCCTCGTATGGAGGCCACAATGATGACTTAGATTCTTAAAAAATCAAAAGATGTTGTACAGGAATCAGTAAATGATCGTCAAAAAGATTCAAGTTGATCGCTTCATTAATTTTTCAAAACAAAAAAATAGTAAATCTCTCGTATTTTATAGGTTGACTGAGGAGAATGGACTCTAAAGTACACGAAGAGCTTAAGTTACTAAATCTTATTTGTTAATTTCTACTCGTCATAAGCACAATGGGCAAAAAGTCAGTCACCTGCATGAGACATCATGGTAATACCATGCAGCACCACCTCTAGCCTTGACAATGGGGTCAATTTCGCAAAGAAGACAGTCAACGTGTTTATTCTGGTATGCCATATCTAGCAGCAATCAATAACTGATGATTCCATGCCACAGGCCTACCAAATTGCGGGGATGTTGATTGTTAGGTTTCAGATCCTCTTCCAAATTGTCCGGACATATTCTCTGGGATTACTGTCGGGTGATTTAAAGGACCAGTTGAGGGGCAACTGCATGCCTGAGTGTTCTTCAGACCAGGGGTGTAAGATCGCAGCCATGTCAACACGGCTGTTGCCATCTTAGAAAACTGGAGGTTTCGCAATGTTAGAAAAATGGCGGTTCCACAGCATACTCATCATGAGGATGCAGAGAAAGGACAACATTTGGTTACCAGGAATGTTAAAACAAACATCCTCGTGTTAGTGAGAGAGACGTACTAGGGTAGTCTGTGCAGCTGTACTAGCTGCAGCACCAGGGTGGCGCATTGGTTAGGGCAGCTACCTGGTCTGCACGAGACGAGAGTTCGACTCCCGGTCTTAGAACAAATTTTAAGTCATTACTTCTACCTGCATTCATTATTCATTACCCTCGTTCTTATTCACAGTAACCTGATTAACGCCACTGAAACGTCAGTGATCTCTCCCTCTGTCCATTCGCCCAAACTACATCCTCCACACACTGTGGAATAAATGTGTCATTGGATCGTGCTGTGAGCAATACACTTTTGCAAAGTACCCGACTCGAAATATCGGTTACATGCACTCCCCTTTGCAATATACACTCGGACTTGACATGGAGCGTGATTGAAGCTTCGTGTAACCGACAAGACGTGGCACTCGTCCTTGTTCACTGTCGTTTATTATCTTTCTACTACTGTTCATGGGCCATGCTACGTGATTGTCAGTGGTACACCATACCTTGTAGACATGTTGGACTGTCCGCACTTATCAATCGGGCAACTACACTCTCGGTGAAGTCACGGGCACGTCCTAAAGCAGTAGCTTCTATCTGCCATATTCTCAGACTCCCTTGTTGAATCATCTTACAAAGCTGATTCCATGCAACCGACTGGCACGTACACACAACCAGAACGGTACTGCCGTGACTTACGTCACCAGTGGAGGGTCATCCAAAAGCTCCAGCATCTATTGCACCTCAAAGCAACCAGTAGCATATTTCGAGGGGATGATTGCAGTTTTGTCCAATGAGCTTATTTGCATTACTATTCGTTTCGAAATATTTTTTTTCTAATTTTTCTCTTTCTCTACAGTACGCGGTGAAAACGGAACACTTACGCTATCACTTTGTTGTCCGTCTGACTGTGTGTCTGTCTATCTGTCCACTTGTTAACAACCATTTTTCTAAGAAACGGGTTAACGTATAAATTTGAAATCTGTGTCACATATTAAGGACTAACGTCACTTAGTGCAGTAAAGAGTTGAAGCTTCCGAGTCAGTGCACACAAATCGTACAGCTCATCAAACACTGTAGAATCACGAAACTAGGCAAGATGTAGGCAAGCAGCACCGTTTCATGGAACAACTAAAGGAAAAACTCCGAAAACTGTTAATTTGTAATGATATCACGGGGAAAAAATCTGTTGTTCGACTGTAAATGCTGAATGTCAATAAAATGCTCCGAGCAATACGAATGACTACAAAACGCACAGTGAAGAAATGCAAGTTGATCGCATGGCGTATTTGCACATTCTATAATATCAATGTTGAACGCCACGTCAATGACACTTTTGAAGTTGTTCACTGGTTCACCAATATCGTAGCCAGAGTTCTGCGACGCGTAACGAAACATTGGCCTGTATACTCCCTCAGATAACTGACTGTAAATGACAGAATGCATATTTATGATAAAGAATCTGTCGTGCAGTTTCGGCTGCATATTACTGGAACGTAGTTTAATGAAGTCTGTTATTCTCTTGGCATATATTTTATATTTCCTGAAGAAATACACATCCAGTGGTTGTGCATATTTTGTAGTTTTAGGCGGAATGATTTTTAAATCTACATGTTTTCCGCCAGATGCTTCCAGTAGTACTCGTTCATCCCTATGTCCAGACCAGGAGTCACAAAGTACTAATGACTTTCTCGACAAATGTTGATTCAAAAACGTCTTCAGATGTTGTTTCGCCATTTTCCCACTCACACTTGCATCGACGACGACATTTGGAGGGCACCGCGTTTCTATTACCCTTGACACGCGGGGTCCAAACTTTCTACTGGATTCTTGGAAGCAAGTATAGAGTTTGTGTGCCAATCGTCCGTCCATTGATATAGCAACATCGATCGTGTAACTATGTGTTGCACAGTTAACTGATTGCAACATCGCGACAGTGTTTCTCTCCCCTTTCATGGATAGTGTTCTGTCACAAGAAAGTTCATAGTTGAACTGACTCTGATCACAGTTCCACACAGAACTAATATCGTTGATTTCTCTCGTGATATGCTCATTGACGTCAGCAACAACGTTTGAGCTCTTTCAATCAGCTCTTCTTCGTCATCCTTATCTTTCCGTGCTTGGGGCATAGTGATACGGTGTGATGTTATCCTAAACTCCTTTTTCAAATTAGTAATAAATCCTAGTGAAGCTGTGGTTTGCACACCCGCGATTTCTAGCTACGTCCAATGTCAAATGTTGCAAATGCCAATAATGAACGGCGGAACCGCATTCTCGCGCTTCATCGAATTTCGCCATTACACGCTCCTTGATGGTCTTGAACAGCAGTGTATGATTTCCTTTGAAAACTGTATTTCCTTCTCTTCTTTGCCACGTAATCCAGTATTTTTTAATAATGCTTTTAGACTTCAGTTTAAGGTATCTTTTCAGAAGCTTGTCGTATGTGTCGAAACCTATTACGTAATAATCATCGTACATGTTCTCCAGTGTGTTGTCATCAAACGCCGTGATGATACTTGCAGCTTTAACCTTCTTCTTGGGAGACAGTTGGTATTCATTCTCACTGCTTCCATCGCCTCTTCCCGCACTTGCCGTAGCGCTATCGTTTGCAATGAGCTGTTCGTCATTATCATCCCTATCATCATCATTATGTGTTAGTGTTACAATGCTCATATATCTGCACTATAATAGATACCAGAAAACATGCGAATGATTCGTCTTCTACACCAATACCATCTTAATAAAGAAGGGTTCTTCGTAACTTCATCTCAACCCTTCGCAATACATTAGCAGGATTGATTACCAATCGCTGAGCCATCTGACGCTTCAATACACAAATAATGTCACAAAACGCAACTTCAGAGGTACACTGCACCGTCCCTACTGGTCCCGACTGGCGTACCGGCAGGTCAGTGTGCAATGCGGCATGGCATACGCAGAGGCCTCTAACGGACGACTGCAGAGTTTTGCAGATGCGGGAGTATCACTAGTGCAATAAGAGACCTTTACATTATGTCTCACACGATTTTGGTGTATTTTGTGCTTGTTCGAGGACAAGTACTTTCATGGTGAGATGCGTCCGGACGTTAACGGCGAAGTGGGCTGGAGCACCATCATGTAGGAGCCACATAACCTTTCGAATCATCAATGGCACTTTTTTCAGCAAAGTCATCCGCAAGAAACGCTGATAGTTCCGGCGCAGCCGGAATTTGTGGGCCGTGATAGCTGGCGTCCGTATTTTTGGCTTATCCTGGTGCTTAGAAATTGAAATTTATAAGCATAATTTTAATAGGAAAGAGGAGGCAATAGAACTTAGCGAGATATGGATAGTATCTCCGCAGAATCGCTGGACGGGTTACTCTTTCACAAGACGATAATCGATAGCTAAGTTTTATCTCTGACAAGGACTACGTCTGCTGATCACGTGTTACTTTGAGCACGCCCCCTTCCCTACAGTATTTATGTCTGTTTCCGATGTCCGACCGCTCAGGTGACAAGACTCAGTGGAGGAGCGGCTCTGAGAATGTCCAGCGCAGTCCTGGACGAAACGTCAGGAGCAAGAGAGTTTCTTGCACCACGACCTCATATCCCGAAAAGTTTACCTGCAGCTATGTCATCCGGCCGTGAAAGCCTTCATTCTATGATCTTCCCTTTTAGATTTTACAGAAGCGACTTTCCAAATATGAGCCAAATCAGGTGGCCGCATCTGAGGACTTTCCCTTGTTAACTCTGATATAATGCATTCATAACTGCACAGAACACTGTTCCGATCATGAATGTCACTTGAAACGTATTGAGGACATTGTGTAAGTCCCGCTCGCGGTCAAATACAACAGTGGAAGCTGCAGACTTGCCTAGCATCTGCATTTGTGTTCAAGCGTGCGTTTCTTGCGGTGTTTCGACAATTTTGTCAAATCCCTTTACCTTGAAACAGAAGCTCTTTTACCATGGAACGTGCGATACTTGCAAGTGAAATGAATTTCTTTGAATCCCGAACTATTTCACCTGTCTTAAAAATCGCGCTTCGTGTTAGTTCCCAGTAGCGTCTATTTAAAATGCAGTTGAGATGTAACTGGTCTTTAATAATACTTCTGCTTAATTTGATTTCATTTACTGGTTATTAATGTGTACAGCAGAGTAATGATGTCACACATATTCTATTAAATACAGCATTGACAAGATATTTTCGAGTTCAATGCTTTCAAATTTCAGTCTAATATTTATTCCTACAGAACACTGAATAGCTTTTGCATTGGAAATCCTTACTTTTCTGGAGTAGCTTTTGTGACTTCAGAAAAGGAGTGAAGCACATGACGTACGTCACATGTATACCATCATTTACAAATTGAATAAGAAAATATTTTAATTTTCATTTAGAGCGCTGGCTAGAGGAGAACGTCTAGAATATGTGCAGAGGTACAACACTCTTCCCTACCAAATAATGTCCAAAACTATTTTTCTTTGTCAACATAACTGAATTTTTCTCTGTCGAAACAATTTCCATTAATAATCTTCCTTGAGCTGTTTCTGATATGTACTCGTATGTTCTTAATAGGGGTCATGTACGCTTTTTCTTTGTCCATGCATCGTAAAACCTAAACTATACTTTTCTTTTAGTTATTTGGTCTTCATGCATGCTGGAGAACACTCGTGGGAAAAGTAACAAGTCCTTCTTCAACTATCTGTAACGCGAAAAACTCAGAAAATAAAGATTAAGAAGACATTAAAGCACACTCTCCGTTAGTATACTATGAGTGAACGATTGGTTAACGTATACTGGATATCACCGTGCCTCCGTTTCTGCACATGCTCAATCTTCAGCACACTGAAAGTTTTAGAACACTTTCAGTTGGGTCATTGAGTCTACCTGACTGACTGATGCGACCCGCCAAGAATCCATCTCCTGTACGAGTAGCAGCGAGGTGGCGCATCGGTTAGTACAATGGACTCACATTCAGGAGGATGACAGTTCAAACCCATGTCCAGCCATCCTGATTTAGGTTTTCTGTGATTCCCCTAAATCGTTTCAGACAAATGCTTGGATGTTTCCTTTGAAACGGCACGCCTGACTTCATTTCCCATCCTTCCCTTATTCAATGGGACACAACTAGAGTAGCACTTGCAGCCCATGCCCTTAATTATTTGTTGGATGTTTTCCAGTCTCTGCCTATCCCTGCAGTTTCAACTTTCTATAGCTCCATAAAGTATCGTAGAATCTATTCCTTGAACTATTAACACGTGTTCTGCCATCTTGCCACTTGTTATTATTCTGTCCATAATTTTTGTGGATGTTTTCCCCATTTTTCTCGTCTTGTCGATTATTGGGAGACTTCCACACTTTCCGTCTAACAAGTCCACTTAAATTTCGAAATCCGTCTATAGCACCACATCTCAAGCACTTCAGTTTTCTTCTTTTCCGGTTTTTCCACAATACATGATTGCCTTCCCTACAGTATTGTGCTGTGAACATACATTCCCAGAAATTTCTTCCTCAAAGTATCACCAATGTTTCATACTACTTTCCTGGCACTCTCTCTGAACCTGTGCTTGTCTGCCTTTAAGTCCTCCATGATTCATGTGCACGTGATTTTGCTTCAAAGGTCGCAGAACTCCTTAATTTCGTCTACTACGTGCCCCAGTTGCGATGTAAAACTTATCGTTAATCTCATTTCGACTACTCCTCATTAATTTCTATTTTCTTCAGTTTTTTCACAGTCCATGTTCATTACTCATTAGACAGTTCATCCCACTCAACAGTTCCTGCAATTCTTCTTCACTGTCACTGCGGATAGCAATGTCATTAGCAAATATTACCATTAACTTTAATCCCACTACTGAACCTATCTCTTATTTTGGTCATTTTTCCATCGGCGTACGAAGTGAACAGTAGAACCGAAAGACTGTATCCTTGTCTTATACCCCTTCTAATGTGAACGATTCTTTCTTGGTCTTGCTGTCCTATTTTTCCCTCTTCAGTTTGTACATATTCCTACAGTTTACATTTACTTACTTTACAATATCGGACATCTTGCTTCGTTTTGCATTATCGAATACTTTTTCTGGGTCGAGAAAACCTCTGAATGACTCTTTGCTTTTTTTCATCATTAAATGCAACTTAGAATTGGCTCTCTAGTGGTTTTGCGTTTTCTAAAGGCAAACTTATTGGAATTTTCGGTTTCCTTTTCAATTCTTCTGTGTGTTATTCTTGCCAGCAACTTGGACTCATCATCTGTGAAGTTGGTTGTGTAATATTCCTAACATTTACGTGCCCTTGCTATCTTCGAGTCTGTGTGGTCAATATTTTGTCGAAAGTATAGAGGTTTTCTTCCAGTCTCATAAATTCCATGATCTAACGTGAACAACCATTCGGTTATCGCATCCCTAGTCCTACACTCGGAATAATTAAGTAGTCACTGACCGTCACGGACGCTCTCCAAACGTGGTTGGCAGCACATTTACAGGACAGAATGTGATCCGCATCTGGCACGAGTTCATTTAGACAAGAAAGTCACTCATGCAAAACGGCTAATAATAATAACCAGAGGTCTGCAAGTGCGGTTTAGCCCTGGGTTCATTAACACCGACTCAGCGCAAAGTGGCGACTGTGGACAATTTCCGGCAAGCAGACGTCTGAGCGCGCGCCGCACTCTTTCTCCGGGCGGCCCCGCCTGTTCTTTTGTAACGACCATCGCTGTGAGTGCCTCCCCGGCCGTACGTCGGGTGCTCCATTAATGAGGGCGGAACAAAGGAACGACGCCGAGCGCCGCAGCGGCTGTCCTTTGTCGGTGTTGACCTTTGCGTGTCGGCGGCGGTTATTGGGGCCTTTATTCCCTCCATTGTAATTTTATTGCCGGAGATCTTCCACTAGTTCTCGATTCCGCCAATCTTACTTTCTGTTTGGTCCTTGCAATTTCTCTGCAGTGAAATGCAGTCGAATAGCGCATCACACTTAAATAACAATTTCGGATGTAGTTACCGCTGTCATAACGGCCTCTCACATATAAAGCAAAATAACATTCTTTGTTATCACATAAATGTCCAGTTTTTAATTCTTTTTATTAGTTAACTCAGGTTCCTTACGTTAACGGTTGTGTTTGCCGAGAGTAAAATAAAATAGCACCAGTCCTGCCCAATAAATGTTTATGAGCGTTTCATGTACAAACTAAATTATTTAGAAATTATATTCTTCTAAGAGTTTATTGCTCCTGTTCGAAATGTCAATAATTGAAGTTGATGTCAACGAGTCTCACAAACCAAAAGAAATATTAATGACGAAGAACCTTAAGACATTGAACGAATTTTCTATACAACTACATTATTTTACATTAACTCTACTCCATGTATCCTCTAGGTTCTTCGATGTGGGTTGTAGTCAAAGAAGTAAATTTAGGATAATTAGAATATTCGTGAATATGTGTCAATCAATGCTATAACGTTCAATTGTTGTTATGAGTGAGAATAACTGTTAACAATATGTGATCTGCGAGTCCACCTTCATCCAGACTTTTGTTTGCTTGCCTAAAACAAATTTCGGTGATAGCTTGGCATCACAATTGGGACCCACAAACCCCATATTGCTTTAATACTGAAGTCGATCATTCTGAATTGTAACAAAGTGTAAAACAATAATTTTGGCAAATCCTGTGCCTACACTCTTCAGTGAACTTGGGAGAGTTCCTGAACAGTTAACACAGGCTAACGGGATATGTTTTTGGAAAAACTATTTTTACTTTGATAGCTGATCTCTATAGTTATTTATGAGGTGAATACAAATCTCGGCTTAGTTTTTTATATCACTTACAGCTTTCGAGCAATATGCTTTTTATTGTAAAGTATAAAAATCCTATGCTATATGGTGAATGGGGACATTAATAAAACGCTTTGTTACAATATAAGCATGATTTGTATTTACAGTAACCTACTTAAAACAGTGATATGTGTTATTAGAGGTTTCACTTGTCAGCTGGAATTGGTTTGCATTTTCTTTCTCTTCTTTCATTGAAGCTTCTTGTGTAGCTTTTCTACGATGAGTCCCTTGCTGAACTTGTCAGTGAAGTGACCAGCAGTACTCCCCCATCATAGTGGTGTTCCAGCTGCCTTGGTAGCGTTTTTCCATCACTTTAATGTCCTGTAGAAAACGCTCTCCTTGCTCCTCACTAACATCTCCCATATTGTCTGGGTTGTAATCAAGGTGACTGATCAAAAAATGAACTTTCAGAATCATTAAACATCGTAAAGTTATAAACTTCTTTAACATTGTAGATATAAATGTATTCTTTGTCTTTTTCACGTCCTAAGAACTTTGTAACGACTTGCTTGAGTGATACCCATGCTTCTTTCTTATTTAAGGTCAACGTGTCTTCAAAGTTAATGTCAAATGTCAATTTTCTAATATCAGGTCCAACAAAGACGTCTCCCTTTAGTTTAACTTCTGAAACGTGTGGAAACTTTTGGCATAAATACTTAAAACATGGTCCATCTTTAGACAAAGCCTTTACAAACTGTTTCATTAGGCCTAACTTCATATGTTGAGGTGATAGTACTTTTTTAGATCTACAAGGTTTTTGTGTAGAATGTTCTTCTTACCAAGTTTTAAACACTCCCTCAAAGGCCAGTTCTTTCTGCACCAGTTTTGATTCCTAGTCCTACGGTCCCATTCACACAAGAAACATGGAAATTTAGTAAGGGCGCCTTGCTGACCAAGATGCATGCATATTACTCTTAGATCGCCATATACCATCCAACCATGAGCAGAATAGCCTACTTTACGTAGCACTATTTCTAGGTTTTCATAGCTTTCTTTCATATGTACAGAATGTCTAACAGGTAAACATGCATACATGTTACCATTGTGCAATAAAAACAGCCTTTAAAATAATTTGGATGAATCAATAAACAGCTTCCAGTCTTCCTTTTTGTATTCAATACCGAACTCATTCATCAGACCGGGAATGTCTGAGCAATACACAAAAAACCTTCTTGTTGAAAAAACTTGGAAAATAGCTGCTCTCTCTTTCTATACATGTATATGCTGGTTCTTTTCTTTTAATCGAGAGCCAAGCAATTCAACTTCTTCTTCTATTAAGCCCAGATCCGTAACCAAATCGTTAAGCTCGGTCTGAGTAAACAATTTGGGTTCTAGACTTTCTGTACTACAATGGAATTCATCATCATCTGGTTCATCTAAATCAGATTGTACATCAGAAAATACTTGTGTTGGAATAGAATTTAAATCATCTGGTGGTTCAGGAACCGGAAAAATCTGCACTACGCCTCACTGGTCAGATGGCGGACGGAAGGTTAGGATAGCTTATTACCTTCTAGTTTTTCGAATTATGACCAGTAATATCAACACTGCAAACGTAGCAATCGTCGGAATGATTTATTGGCTCACTCCATATCATACGAACAGCAAATCTAGTCTTTTTTCTCCTCTTTGGACCAATTTCTTAGATCTTCAACACACACATAATACACCTGATGCAGTACCCAAGATTTATCTTGATCACCAAGTTTAGATCCAAAGCGTGATAGATAAACCTTTTTTACAAAGTCTGTAATGTTTCTTTATCATAAATTCACCTCAAATATGACAAAAGCAGATTTTTTACAACCATGATTAGACATTATACTGAGCACATGTACAGGAAATGGGAACGTGAGCTGTGAAATTCTTTCAAATCGTTTAATGTAATAAATTTAACTGTAAAATGTGAAGAAATGGTGGGTAATACAATTTTTAAGTATCACATTTGGATTTCACTAAAAAACATAAGTATAAGGCATTTTCAGCAAGAAAGTTTTTCTGTCGTTTGCCTGTGTAATTCGGTGTTATACTCTAATTCCCTAAATTACTCATGAAAGGTCAAAAATACTTTTGAATGCTGATGAATACATGTAACTCCATATATATGAATTATTCCAGTAACCTTACTCTTGTTAAACTCTGAAAAGTATGTAGAGATTGCTTTGGATCCTACTATTATAAACAAGCTTTCTACTATTGTCAGGGAGGAGAGAAATATTAAACAAGACAAAGGACATAAAACTATTTAATGTGAAACACTTACCCATAGATTCAAAATTTATCTAACAAACTCTCTACAGGACGTTCCACTGTTACTAACAGATATAAATCTTATACACCTATTTTTTCCTGAATCAGTTTTCTGCGAATAGTTGATTTCATAAATAATTGGTGAATGTAAATACGCCAAGTAAAGTAATTTATTTGTTCTTAAAAAGCTTACATAAGTGAATTGAGCTTTTCTCCACTTAGGCTGTCTTTTCTTATACATCAACATCAGTTTGAGCTTTTTCAGCCCTTATCCAATGATTAGCTCAATAAAAATGCACACTACATTACTACATTACCACGACGAAATAGGTACATAGTGGTAGGAACGTAGATTAACAAGAAGACAGCTACCAAGGAAAACGTACCATGCGTGTAAAAATGACACTAAATTCATATCATGTTTTTCTGTTTCATTATAATTTACAAATTTAAGTGTTATTGAAGGTCTGACAGATAGTCGGTTCAGATCAGTCGGGAAATGTGAAAAATTAGGGTGGTCTAACAGTATCAGCGATCTGGTTAAACATATGTGTATTTTGGAGATGTATTTACATATACATGTGTACAGCCAAAGAAATAAAAAGAGCTAACAAAATACAACTAAAATAAAATTATGAAGAACATACAGTTTACTACAAATGGAAATTTTAAAATTTTGGTTAGTATGTAGACAGTGCACAACACCCTTCTGGAAACTGCAAGTGGAACTGCTAGTTTAGGTTTGATTATCTGCAGCCAGATATCAGCAAAGGTATCGAGATACCTTTCATTTTGACCATCTGTTTGTGGAAGTTCGACTAAATACATTCTGAGTGGAAAAACGCAGATGCCATTTAATTAATTTGTGGATATGATAACCACAATACAGATGATTTACATACATCATTACGGAATTTGTAGCAGAAGGCTTTATTAAATGGGACATATTTGTAATTCCCAGAACTGAAGAATCGTCTAATTGTGTTTCGATCTTGTGTTTTATAAAATGTAGTGAACTATATGTTTTGAGTTATCCTAAAATTCACTTAACCTCGAACATCTGATAACATTGTTAAATATTTCTTTTGTTGCCTTTTCAGTAAGACCACAGCAACTGTTTATAATTGTTTTCAGTGTGAAAATAATGTATACAGAAAAAAACGGACGACCAAAGGTACAACCCTTTCGTTCAGCGGGCGTATAGGTTTCTAGATTCATAATGGCTATTACCTCTTACTATTCTTGATAAGATGTGGTATTAACCTTATTAGGCAACTGAAGAAGTGGTGGGAAACAGAAATTCTATTATAATGATCCATAGTGAATTAGAGCCGGTTTAAACGATGGGCGTGTATTTTGGACATGCGTACGTTAATATTCCTCTCCAGTCATGTTGTGTTTCGTTTTCTATGGTTACTATAAATCACTTAAACACGCTAACAAAAGATATCGCGACACCAAGAAGGACTTGTGCGACTTAAACGAAATTTGGTAGGCTTTCTCTCTGTCTGAAATATTGTTAGTCAAATTTCATGTCAGAATCATAAAAGTGGAACTAGTAACGCCGCTATGAGAATGAAAATCGAGTTTGCTTTAAGTACACGCTGTAACGGTCGTGAATGTTAGTTATCCCTGAGATGGAAAATGGTGAGCTCATGTTAGGTAAGAATGCATTTAAGGCGACAAAGGGGCCACGATCAACACCCCACTATGTTTGAGCAAGGTAGTGTAGTAGGCCTACGAGAAGCTGGATGTTCATTCTGCAATACTGCAGAGAGATTTGGTAGAAATGTTGTAACTGTGCATGATTGTTGGTAGCAGTGATCACGGGAATATACAATCGCAAAAAGTCCTGTCGCCAGACGATCACGTGGCTTCTACCGAGAGGGAAGAGCATCGTGTTCGACGTGTGGCTCTGGGACATCGTACTGCATTTCCAGCAGCAGTCTGAGCAGCGGTTGACACCATAGTGATATAATGAACTGTTACAGATCGGTTACTTCAAGGAGAGTTCCGAGCCGCACGCCCTGTAGTGTACATTCCACTCACCCCAAGCCACGGCCATTTGCAACTTCAGTGGTGTTGCATGAGGGAATTGGTAGGCAGGCTGGAAATGTGTTGAGTTTTCTGATGAACACAAAAGAACCCCACAGACACTACAAAAGACATGGAAACACAAAACAGTTACACTCATGACACAACAAAAAGGCAAAAGGTACACTTTAACATACGAACACAAAGCAACTCACAAGGTACCTGATGTATTACAGAAACAGGGACTACACGTTTGTTACAGTACAAGAAACACACTCCAGTTACATTTATAAACAATAGACAAACCAGATTAATATGAAGGAGCAGGTATACACCAGCTGGAGTGCCAACAATGTAAATCAGTATATCTAGGGATGACATGTAGAAACTCCGAAACTAGATATAATGCAGATATAAGAAGATGGAAGTATCACAATAGCCATTCCACATTCGCTGAACACCTAACAAAACATGAACCATCCATCACGCAACATGACATGACAGTTATTAGAGTGAATAATCACAACAAAAAGTTTCTGACATAGCAGTAAAACTTTCACATACAAAGAGCCATTGCAATGAAGAAGAAGGTACTCAATGACCAAATCCATATACGTAATAACTCTTTGATAATGGTACCCCTAAAAACAATAACAAGCATATATCCAAAAAACTACCAGAATAAATAATTAATCAATCTTCCTGTCCTCCCTACTTCATCTTCTTCTACTCTCTCTCTCTCTCTCTCTCTCTCTCTCTCTCTCTCTCTCTATCTGCCTGTCTGTCTCTCTCACTCTCTCTCTCTCTCTCTCTCTCTCTCTCTGTCTTTCTGTCTCTCTCTCTCTCTCACACACACACATAGAAATCCATTTAATTTTAAAATATCAAACTCTCACAAAGAAAAGACACATTTAAACACACACACACACACACACACACACAACAAATGTAAACACAAACAAAAGAGAAGTGATAAACACATAGCGACAGTTGGCAACACTAAACACCTAAAACAGTACATGTTGGACACAAAATGTAAAGTGCAAGTGATGTATGCGATGTGTTGAATCAAATATGGGTGAAAAACACCGACACTCGGCCAACTGGAGCATGTAGACTAATGAACACATCTCTAGGACCACACGAATGGGCTAACAACGCTGGAAATCGTAAGTAACAACGATGGATAATTTCACTTCACGAATTTGTGCTACAAAAGTTGATTCTATCATGACAAAATGTAACGTAGCTGCATATTGTAAGTACCACATTATTGATTTATTATATGTGTAAAATGAAAATGTTTTGTAGTCCACTGATGATGCTTCATAAATAAAAGAAGCGAAACACCTATGGCAATATACAAACTCCCTTCAATTAGATGCATAGACGGAACGTTCCTCTACGAACCATTAAATAAGTTTAATAACAGAACATACAATTGTCAAATAAAAGCAGGCAGAATCTTGCTTATGTTCACTTGAAAAACTGAAGCTCTTTCTTTTGCAAGAATCATTTACATCACATTTTTCAATTCTTTGTTCAAACTTACGCAGTACTAGCCCACTGTCATAACTGAAGGTAAATACTTTCTCGAACAGCATATGTTAAAATTGTAATACAGCATTACTTTTTTCTTTGGTATTTCCAGTATGAAGCACGTTGCATGACATGTCTTTTTTTTCTTTGCCACTGTATTTCTGGTTTAACGGGTCTATGATCAAAAGCACGTAGGCTCAACACAAAAAGCTCATTTATGCATTTAATATAGTAGCAGATGTTAGTTTCATCAGACAAAGTAAAAAATAAAAAATTGGAAAGAAGTTGCAAGACGAAGAGTCTGATTCAGCTTCATCTGGTAGTGTGGTAAATCGTTGGACAATATTAATAATCAACTACAGCAAAAGAAGAGTGATACAAATTTTGTACAAATTCGTAGTGTTTCAAGGTGCTTTCTGTCAAATGACTCACGGTCAGTCAATCCTCTTTAGTTTGCATCCTACTAGTGACAACACAGGCACTTCAATATCATATTTTCTTTAGTTGATATCTGCCAGCACCTTCTATACAGTCTGTATCTGAACCTAAGCCAAATAAAGTTTCAGGTAACTGATTGTGAAACGAAACTTCATATTTTCTTTCACAGTGTAATAAAACTTGAAAAAGCACATAAAATTTAGAGTGTAATTGTAAGAAGTAACTGCTAATCATTTAACTACTAATAAACAGGAGTAATTACTAGTTCATAAAATCACGTGTTGTTGAAAGCAGTATTCTTCATGTCAGCGAAAATTAGTTATCTACGGATCGGAATTCCAATTACGTTTGAAACACCAGTATTTATATTATCTGCGTAATACATCGCTCCAACAATTTCAGTCGGTTAGGCGCTCCTCTTCTTGATTTTCAAATAAAATGTGATGAACCAAAACGTTCAGTATCTGGTATAAAAGCTGCAATACGCAACCATTATACCAGATACTGAACATTTTGGTTCATCACATTTTATACGGAAAGAAACGGAACAAGAGGAGCGCCTAGCCTCCCAAAATTGTTGGTGCGATATATTACGCAAATATTTTAAATACTGGATGCCTCAAACGTAACTGAAATTGCAATTTGATCATCCAGTTGTGACTACACACTGAAGTGTCAGAAGACATGGTATAGTGGTATGCACACGTACACAACGTGTAAAAGGACAGTGCATTGGCGAAGCTGTCGTTTGTACGTAGGTGGGTCATTTTAAAAGGTTGTTGACCTGATTATGGCCGCACGGCTGGAGTTAACAGACGTCGAATGCGGAACGGTAGTTGGAGCTCGATGCATGGACATTTCATTTCGGAAATCGTTAGCGAATCCAATATTCCAAGACCCACAATGTCAAGAGTGCGCCGCACTTATCGACCGAGAGCAGCGGCGTTCGCGTAGCGTTGTCAGTACTAACAGACAAGCAATACAGAGTGAAATAATGGCATAAATCAATGTGGGAGGTAAAACGAATGTATCCGTTAAGACAATGCTGTGAAATTTGGCGTTAATGGGTTATGGTGGTAGACGACCAAAGTGGGTGCCTATGCTGACAGGCTGGTGACCATATCGGTTGCTCCCTAGACGACTGGAACACCGAGGGCTGGTGAGACGAGTTCCGCTTTCAGGTGGTAAGAGCTGGTGGTAGGGTTCGACAGCAGCGCAAACCCCACGAAGCCATGGAAACAGTTGTCAACAAGGCACTGTGGAAGCCGGTGGCGGCTGCATAGTGGTGTGGGATGTGTGTACATGGAATGGACTGGGTCCTGTGGTCCGCTGTACCGGTAATTGACTGGAAATGTTATGTTAGCCTAGCTGGAGACCATCTGCAGCCATTCATGGACTTCATGTTCCCAAACAACAATTGAATTTCTATAGATGACAATGTGCTATGTCACTAGGCCGCAATTGTTTGCGATTGGTTTGAAGTATATTCTGAACATTTTCAAGCGAATGATTTGAACGACCATATAGATCAACATGAATCACATCGAACGTTTATGCGATTTCTATAGGGGGCTTCCAGCGACTTCTTGAGTCCATGCCAAATCGAGTTGCTGCAGTACGTCGGGTGAAAGGAGGTCCGACATGATGTTAGCAGGCATCCGACGACTTTTGTGAATTCACTGCATATCGGCTATACATATAACCACCTAACAGCTTTTCTATACGAACTTTAATCTCTGCAGAATGAGGAACGAAAACTATAAAATTGGAAAAGCAACGAGGCCAACACTTTAATCGTACGCAGTCTCAAACATTGTACAAGTATCTACGTTATTATTGTTATCGATGACGATTTAGTTTGAATATTTCTCTACAATGCTGCGAACTTCATTATCAATTCATCACGATTGAAAGCACACGTAAACACATAAAAGAAGAACTTGAGCGTATTTTGAGGTCTCCCCCACTTTAATCAGGATATTGCTCAAGCAGGCAAGGAATTTGTGTCTGGGCTGACGGAAAAAGCTGCTTGGTGGGCGCTCCGCGTCCCGTAGGAATCCAATGTCACCGGAAACGCCAGCTCATTTGTTTTTGATTAGAAAAGTCTATGGCCTCCACCTGCAGTCCCTACCTCCCTTCCTCCCCGCCGCTCCCTCCCTCCTATCTCTGGGGGACTGATGACCTTCAAAAATGGTTCAAATGGCTCTGAGTACTATGGGACTCAACTGCTGAGGTCATTAGTCCCCTAGAACTTAGAACTAGTTAAACCTAACTAACCTAAGAACATCACAAGCATCCATGCCCGAGGCAGGATTCGAACCTGCGACCGTAGCGGTCTCGCGGTTCCAGACTGCAGCGCCTTTAACCGCACGGCCACTTCGGCCGGCTGATGACCTTCGCTGTTTAGTCCCCCTTAAACATCCCAACAACCACCACCACCTCCCATCTCACCAGAACACAGATATTGTTTTCTTCCTATCCCGCCCACAGATACACCATCCCGCTGCCCAAGTCGTTTGCCACATGTGACGTTGTGTACTGCTGAGTTGCAGGTCTTCATAGGCGCAAATAACTTCGAGTAAAAGTACAGATCATGTAACCAATTGCCTCTTAATTGCAGTGTCGTGTAATTTCATCGTTATTGAAACGTATTTACGACTATGGGAACTTTCGGTAACGGGAATAGTATCAAAACAGGTGAATCAGCAAACTGTCTCAAAAAAGATTTACAGTCTCGAAAATAATGCCTGTTATTGAAACTTCCTGTCAGACTGCAACTGTATGTCGCACAGGAACTGCAAAATAGCAGGAACAGCACGCCTGAAGAAAGGATATTGTGGAGACATCACAATTTTTTCACAGAGATATTTGAAAGATACTAGATGAAATACTGGCGGAAATACAGTAAGGAGGTGTCGTGAATCGTCCTTAGATAGCTCAGACGACAGATCATTTGCCCGCGAAAATCAGTTGTTCCAGGTCCGACAAACGGTGTTAATCAGCCAGGAAGACCCATATCGGTGCACACTCCACTGCAGAATGAAAATTCATTCAAGACAATATCCATTGGTGGTAGGCAATTATTCCACTGTAAGCTAAGATATTCGATCATGTTAAGCTTGGTTAGTGAAAAACAAAGTTGAAAGCCACAACTCCTCCTCAGCTGCGTAAATATGCCTAGGGGCGTCTTTCTACACGCATCAGGAAGATCTTGACGACGGCCACATATGCGTAGGCACTACCACTTTCGATTTTCGGTAGGTAGAAATCCATCTGAAACACACTAACGGAAAAAAGTCGCAACTCCAAAAAATATTTAATGTAGGGTAATTAAATGTCGGGTATACTTATCTCTAGGTAACATTTCTAAGTGATTAACATTGCCAGATCACAGGTTCTGGTACATTAATAACCGGTATAACTTCTAGAATGTTGAATGTAGGCATGCAGTCGTGGATGCATTGTGTTTTACCGTTATCAGATATCATTTTGTGTGATGATGTTGCTTTCGTGTTGCACTTCGTCAGCTAATGCTCTGTGTGGATGACACTCGAGTTGCCGTCCCGTATGTGCTCTATTGTAAACAGATCCGATGATCGAGCAGCCCGAGGAAATTAGTCAACATTCTGTAGAGCATATTGGGTCACAACAGCGGAATGCGGGCGAGCATTATCCTGTTGTATATCACCCCCTGGAACGCTGTTCATGAATGGCAGGACAACAGATCGAATCACCAGACTGACACACCAATTTTCAGTCAGGCGTCTTGGGATAACCACGAGGGTGCTGCAGCTGTCATACGAATCGCACCCTAGACTATAGCTCCAGCTGTAGGTCCATGCAGTTTTTAGCAGCTCTGTTGCATGACCTCGTTCAAACTCAGTGAGGTGTTGATAATGGCATCTTTATCGCTATAAAGGCATTATTGACTAACACCAAGTCACCATGTCCAATGTGGAATGTAACTAAGGCCCGCCACCGTTACAGCGTGTATTTAAAGCAGACCTGCTCTGCACCCTCGTAGTGTGGTACTACGAGCGTCAGTCTTAAGCGACTGACGCAAAATCTGAATAGACATCATCCTTCAGATGTAGAAACACACCTACCAACTTTCGTCTATATTGCATAACTCCTTCTTTGTGATGCGATTTTTTCCGTTAGTAAGTTACACATGTTAACTGGTGTGTACCCATGTAGACTGAAAACTCAGTGGAAGTTAATAGCTAAAACAATGGCTTCATGTTGTACCTATAGGGTCGAGTCGCACATTATGACATCCCCAAAGATTTACATCAGCTTCAGAGCAGGTGCAGGATCAAAGGGGATGGAACCATGGGCATCATGGCCCCCATGTACAAACAAAACTTTACTAAAAGCGTTTATTCAGAATGTCTACATGAAATCTCCAAAATGCAAATAACGAGACAAATATATTTGCAGTGTCGGCATGATGAAAAACAGGATAAAAAGTTTATGTGTATATTTTTTAAACATTCCTTTTGTTTTGTTACTGGTGCTAGACGATAAACAGAAAAGATTGTACCTAAAGAGATGGCCTATTGTGTGGTAGGCTTCGTCGAAGTGCAATCACTCATTGCTGTCGATATGCAGTCATTTTCATCAAAACTGCAATGCATTATCATTAAATTAGCGAACCCATCTATCCTAGATTAATTCCCATCGAGAAGTTAACTTACAAGTACAAATAAAGTTAACGTTAGCGATTACCATTAGTAAAATTCCACATTAATTTCTTCTTCTGAATAGTTACTAAAGTGAGTAGTTGAGAGTCCATTGAATGAATGTTGTGCGAAGCCTCAGAGATCAGATATGAGAGGGTCAATGTAGAGCCGTGAGTCCTGAGGGATCATGGGTCATTTTAAAAAGAGGACGTGCCGCTACACCCAGGGGAGGGAGACGTCAGATAAGAAGGCGCTACACCAACTGTTCACTGAGGTGACAAAAGTCATCGGATACCTCCTAAAAGTGATTCAGACCTCCTTTCCTCGGAATGTGCAGCAACTCGATTTGACATGGACTCAACAAGTCGTTGAAAGTCCCATGCAGAAATACTGAGCTATTCTGCCTCTGTAGCCGTCTGTAACTCCTGAAAATTTTGTCAGTGCAAGAGTTTGTGGACTAACTGACCTCTCGGTTCTGTCCCATAAATGTTGTATTGGATTAATGTCGGTCGATCTGAGCAGCCATATCATTTGCTCGAACTGTCCAGAACGTTCTTGAAGGGAGTGGCGAACAGTTGGGGCCTGGTGACACGGTGACACGACGCAGTGTTGTTGGAGCACATGAAGTCTATGAATGGCTGCAAGCTGTCTCCAAGTAAACAAATACAATCCAGTCAACTACCTGTTCAGTTGGGCGACAGGACCCGGTCCATTCCATGTAAACACAGCTCACACCATTAAGAAGCCACCACCCTCTTGCACAGTAAAAAATTAAATTAAAACAGTCTCGCTCGCGTTTTCTGATTTTTTTATTCGTTAGCAACCGGTTTCGGCCCTTTCTTCAGATCGTCTTCAGA
This sequence comes from Schistocerca serialis cubense, assembly GCF_023864345.2. Classification (NCBI taxonomy): domain Eukaryota; kingdom Metazoa; phylum Arthropoda; class Insecta; order Orthoptera; family Acrididae; genus Schistocerca; species Schistocerca serialis. The sequence goes on along the minus strand of NC_064641.1, from coordinate 916,387,800 downwards.
CTTTGTCCGCCGTTATGGCTGCTGGTGGCGGCAGACGGAGCGAGATCCTCAGAATATGGACACCCTTACTCGGCAGCGCCACCAGCGGCCATAATGGCAGACAAAAGCCTGACGATGGTGTGAGTAAAGGGTCAAAACCGATTCCTAACGAATAAAAAGCCTGAAAACGCGGCCGAGCCTGTTTTTATTTAATTTTTAGCGTTTTATACCGCTCGCTGTGCTCCAATACGGAATGCTTTCTACAATTTTAAATACCTTGGACAGTGCCTTGTTGACAAATTGTTTCCACAGCTTCGTGGGGTCAGCGCTAGGCTGGAACCATACCATGAGCTCTTAGCAACTGAAATCGGGGCTCATGTGACCAGGCCATTGTTTCTCATTCGTCTAGCGTCCAACGCTGCAGGCGATGTCGTGCGGTTAGCAAAGGCATTTGCGTGGGTCGTCGGCTACCACCGGCCATTACCGCCAGACTTCGCCGCACTGTCCTAACGGATACGTTCGTCGTACGTCCCTCGTTGATTTCTGCGATTATTTCATGCTGTGTTGGTTGTCAGTTAACACTGACAACTCTACGCAAACGCCGCTGCTCTCGATCATTAAGTGAAAGATGTCGGCCACTTCGTTGTCCACGGTGAGAGATAATACCTGAAATTTTATATTTTCGACAGGGTCTTGACACTGTGGATCCCAGATTACTGAATTCACTAACGATTTACGAAATGGAATGGTCCATACGTCCTGCTCCAACTACTATATCGCATTCAGAGTCTGTAAATTCCCTTTGTACGGCCATAATCACGTCGGAAACGTTTCCACATGAACCACCTGAATAGAAATGACTGTTCCGCCAACGTGTGCGTGATGCTACATCCAGCTGTACATGTGCGTATCGCTAGCCCATTACTTTTGTTACCTCAGCTCATTATGTGTGAGCAGAGGCCAGCCAGACAGGCGGCGTCTGCCGTTTATTGGATGGTGATAATGTTTGCGTCCTAAGCCACTGGAGGATATTAAGCAATAACTATTCCCACAAGGAAAGTGTGACAGATGCACCGAATTATCAAGATCTGAGCACTGGAGGACTCCCATGTTTTGGGAAACGCTGCTCAACGGACTCTTCACAGCTAGCATCTAAGATGTGGAATAAGAAGAGGCCAGGCTCCATCAACTGTCAGGCAGACACCAAGTTAACCGAGGTTGTTCGTTTTGGCTAAGAAATGTAACCTGTGGTTGACATTAATAAATTATGAAGTGTAAGAACGGACTTTGTCTGTGTGTATGTGAAGGAGACATTATTGGCTGGAACGCGAAACAGGAGAGATAACGTGTGTCACAAGCTGTCTGCTTCTGGGCTCCAGCACATAAGGCCCCCACTATTGGTTGTTAACTGTATTAAATCTGAGTATGAAAGGGAGACTGCTGCCCGCTAGAAAGTGTCTGGTTGGTCAGCATTCGGAAGTACCATTGTCATTGGTGATCAAAAATTGCCCTCACAAAGAAACAGGAAAAAGAGCACTTATTCAGCACTAGACAGGGGACACTTCAGCTGAGAGAGGGACTGTGATTTCAGTCTCTGAGGGTAGAACAGCTTTCGATGCAGGATAAATGACTCAAGTATTCTGCAGACGTCACAGAAGACAATCACGCCAGTCCATAACTGTATGTATTGTGATCAGTTGTCACTTGTGTTGACAGTTCGTGAACATAACTATTCTTTGTTATTTGTACAATCTGTATTTCACTTGAAGTCTGTAGGTATTTGTAATAAAAAGAGCTTTATAGTGAACAATATTTGACGAATTCTCTATTTCTCTCACCTTTATGAGATACAGTAGTCATGTTTTATGTATTTTACGGTCATCTCTCCTTAATTAATTCAATCCATTAAGTTATCAACTGCGCAACACCTGTAATTAATTTCTTGTGATGCTATGGGGAGCAGTCTGCTTATCAGTAAGGCCGCCCAATACAGTCATCCTGACGTCAAAAGTTGCATGTCGATCTCCCAGCCTTAACCTGATACTGTCAAAAAATAATTTTCGACTTGGATTACAAACGGAATCACCTACCTGCCATATAGGCACGTGCATTTGGGAAAGGAACCCCAGTCCCTCGGAATTAATGACTCGACATTGACCCTCCCATCTCTGTTCTGCGAGATGCTGCAAGGCTGTAACTCCTCGCAGTTTAGTGACGTCGGCACAGTAGCTCAGCGTGTTTGGTCACCTTCAGTGCTGACAGTCCGTCGACTATCAGTGGTTGCCAAACACTTTTCAAACAGCGTTTAATGTGTAACTGTTTTTCAGACAACACATATAACAGGACTCTAAGGCCATCCTTTCGTTAGTCGTTGTCTTGTGATGCAACTAAAACATGTCAAATATCTCTGCCTCGAGGTTAAACGGTCAGTATGCTTCATAACAGTGGAATCAATACTGCAAGAAATTGGTTATTTCGTAGCGAAGGTGTTCGTAGCCACACAGCAGTGCATAGCTTGTGGAGCCTCATAAGACCTGCTAGTCATAAGAATGGAATACAGCGCCACGTCATCACTGGATTACGTGTCCCAACAGTGGCGTCCTGCAAAGTCGGTGCGCAGCGTGGCGCCGCGTCATTCTCTGAGCGCCTGTACCATTCTGATTATACAATTTTCACTGTGGTGTGTTAGCGATGGTTACAATATATGTGCGCCTGGCGCTTTGCCAACAAACGTGAAATGTGCCTTATAGATGATAATTTATATTTTCAGTATTCCTCAATTCTTGTGTTTGATCTTAATAAATTCCAAACAGTATCACGGTAATGGGCTATTTCGGTTATCAAATTATACGTAAGGGAATTATCTATGCTTGTTTGCTGGACACTTGACTGCTTTGAGTGTAATGCCTTGGCAACTGCGAATCAGTGCTGGATGCGCACACATGCACACACAGAGATGTTCACTGTAGCAGCAAGGGAGACGGGGGGGCGGGGGGGGGGGCGGACTCTCCATCCTTACATGTCCCCGTAACTTAATGTCTAAAGTACACGTGGCTTATTCACAAGAGAACTCGGTGTCCAATAATCCATAAATAACAGTTTGTGGCAGTTATGCATGACAGGAAAGAGACTTTTGGGTTTGTAACGTTTCCGAAAGGGACTGCGATGAGAGTCCAGTATCAGATTACGCTTGCCGACCGCTGTGGCCGAGCGGTTCTAGGCGCTTCAGTCAGGAACCACGCTGCTGCTACGGTCTCAGGTTCGAATCCTGCCTCGGGCATAGATGTGTGTGATGTCCTTGGGTTGGTTAGGTTTAAGTAGTTCTAAGTCTGGGGGACTGATGACCTCAGATCTTAAGAGCCATAGTGCTTACAGCCATTTGAACCAATATTACGTTTCACAACTCTAAAATGTTTGTTTTCTCACTTCATACTGAAACATGCGCCGCGATGTCAGAAAAGCTATTTAATTGTGTACTACTATCGAGTGCAGAAAAACTCTTCTTCCTTTTGTGTGTGTTGCTTAAATTTTGATGTCACTTCGTCTTACTTTGCGAGTAAGTACTGTTCCTATTGAGGTAAGAAGAGCGTCATCAATAACTGGTTTATATTCTGATGACTAATGACATGATGTTTCTTTTATAGTATCTACGAATTCAGGTGCAATCATAGCTGAGAGGCCTACTGTAATTTAGACATTCCAGTTACGAGCGTATTATACAGTATACTTCATTTGATAAGACTCATAGCCTGAAAGCCAAATTGAGAGGGACTGGTTGAATGACATTAGACTGTGTGGTATGGAACCTAAGAGGAGATCATAGGACCTATTAATCGTCGGTCGTTCGGTTGGTCGTCACATTGGCCGACATATTTGGTCCTTTCACTGTTTCCGGGCCTGGGAAGTTGATCGGGCCTGGGAAGTTCGTGGAGCAGCGAGGAAACATCCACAGTGTGTAGTCTGGCTGGGCCCGCTGCCGGCCTCTATGCGGTGTCAGAGTGTGTGGCGCTGTTCCCATTGCTACGAGATTAGTGGCTCACCGATCCCGGACATGAAAGTTAAATTTTGACTTAATCTAACAGCAAGTCATGACTGTTCACATTGCGTCGTTTGGAGTTGGTTGTCGGCTGTTGGGATATTCCCGAGAACAACAACGCGTGTTTCCAAGTTGGCAAATTTTAGCCACCCTCCAGTGGAGTTTAACTGTACTAGGTTATTTGAACTGAAGTGCAACATCGGAGTCTTCTGCCCTATGGCCGTTAATGTTCCGGTTACCTGCCATGGCTGTTGACGTAAATTCAGGCAGTGTATTTTCCTCATAGTGTTGTCGCTGTCCAGCATGGTGTGTTGTTTAGTTGAGCTTTAAGTTATTGGCTTTCAGCCGTTTTTAAATTGAAGTGGTCTCGATCTTAAGGTATGAGATTGTACGGCGCATTCAGCCACTAATTAAGTTCCAAAACTAAAGCTGTGTCTCTTTAAAAAAAAAAAAAAAAGAAATTCTTGGCTCTTGTAATGTTTGATCTAATAAAAGGTAGTATGTTCGAGTGTAACTGACTGCCGCTTTTTTTGGCCCCTTTCCACAACTTAAATTACCTGTCCTGTCCTGCTGGTTTAGCAGGGCGTCTCACTGTGCCTTATATGAATCGGTGTAATGATGCCATCAAGAAAAGTTTTAGGGGCCACTGTCATCGGATATGTCAGCTTTTGTGCGATGATCGTGCACATGAAAGGCATCAAAGAGTTGAAACTTCTGCAAAATTCGATGGGGATACAATTGGGTCCAGGGGATTTGTTACCAGATTCTGCCTTGATAGCAACGAGTACTTCATCTGTGGTCTATTCCTGGAGTCCAAGCACTATTTCCACCAGAAGAGAGCTCGTAGGAAGTTGTGCGACCTCTGTGATCAGTTCCGCGGAATGCAGTACAGCTGCATACAATACAGCGAAATGACTGTGGAGAGCTCAGTCTATGGTTTGTTGGGTCTCATACCGGTAGCATTACGCATCAGTGAGAACTGCGATCAGAGCCCAGAATCCTCATTGTCTCTCCTGAGGTAGATGTCCGAGATCAGACTGCAGTTCCTTCCAGGTGATGAAGCATGATCAAGGAGATCTGCGCCTTCGTTCGGTGTACCACAATCCATTGGCCTGGCAAAAAAGGCAACGTCGTCCAATCCAGAAGAACAGAGTAATAAAAGTGCAAGTAATTAGTTGGCCAAGCTATGGCTTCCTTACCATAACTCATCAATGTTTTACAGAGCTTCAACAGAGCCTCTCATGTAGGAGGATGGCGCCAGTGCTACCAATGTTGTAGGCCTGATAAATATGGGTACTGTACCCGGTAAACACTTGGAAGTCAGTGACGAATACCCCCTGTAGGAGTGCAGTATCAACATCCACAGAGCAGATTGTGTCCTGGAACATGGTCAGTTTGTGAGGGGCTCAGATGGTAGCAAGATTCATTGTAGGACAAGATATTGCTGTGTACAGTCCCTTGCAGTCGATGAAGAATGCATGTTGCAAGCGTCTGGCAGGTGTAGATTTGGCAGATCTGCCGCAATGGTCATGATTACTGGCCAGGCACCAGCTCAGGGCCCATGTATGATGGACCTGCTTGGACACGCTAGAAGTGTGATATGCTCCTTCTACAACATCATCTGTCCACGATGCTGATGTTGAACACGTGTGACAGTTGTGTACTTTCAGAGTTGCTAAACCTGATGCTGCAACAAAGGCTGTGGGGGATCCGTCGTCCTCATGTACTGCCAAAATTGGGTATGTTTTCTGGATTGAGAGATGATTGGTCACAGGAGGGACGCCAGGAGTGGCCGCACCATATGACTGGATGCAACATGGATGGTCAATATCAGAAATCCGGTTGTTATCTCGCGACGCCATCTGAAGGAAGGCATTGTCAGAGGGTGTTCATTGGTGTTTCTTGAGCTCCTGGGGCGACTGATGATTCTTAATGTGATGTTCCGTATTACAATGTCGTCGCCCATTGTCAGATGCTGTAGGCAAAAGTCGGCACGAGATCGAGTTCAATGTCCGTGGTTTGAACAGTATTTTCCGTCACGGGCCATTGATTGAACAGCCCCGGCGCAAGCACTACAGGTGACGCCATGATGGCCTCGTCGGCGCATTGTGGTGTGGTGGGTGGCACTAACGAGGCTTCAGGCATATCCTGGAGGACGTGACAGTGTTCTGTTCCACCATTGTGTAGGTGATGAGTAGGGACGTGAGTGTCGATGCCGGGGTCACCTTCACCCACTGGTGTCTGTATCAAACGTACGCGTAAACATTCGGACTGGGCATGCCCTTCCTGGCCACATCCTGTGCACGTTTGTGGCTGGCCGATTGCCCACAAACTGGAAATCATCAAGTATGATGGAATGTGGCTAAAAAGCTTAGTTTTGATCTCCCGGACCGGCCACGGTGGCCGAGCTGTTCTAGGCGCTTCAGTCCAGTTCTAAGTTCTAGGAGACTGATGACTTCAGATGTTAAGTCCCATAGTGCTCAGAGCCATTTGAACCATTTGATCAGCCGGACGCCATTTAACACGTGGTAGGTCGTAAATGTTTGCCACTTCACCGCGAGGTGATCCAAGACGTTTTCATGTGGTTAGAAAGCGGAAATCACCACTTCTTGAGGTACTTCGAACGGGAGGTGAAACACCCGCAGGGTCTGGAGACCGTATTCCACCTCTTCCATCACCATCGCACCTACATGTCCACCAGAGTGTTTAAATTTTAGTCCGATGGCATGTCGTTAGGCAAATTTATTTCGATCACTTCCAGAGGGCTCAAACGGGGATCGTGTCATATGAACTATTTAACTTCAAAGGCTCTTGGTCGTGGATGTTCGGCCTGAGACGTAACTTTGATTGTCGCACGGCGGTAAGGGTACGCCACGAGGTACGTCATTAATGGGCTCTGTATACAAAGATACCGCGACGCCGAAGTAAACGAGTCCAAGAGCAGAGCGCTGTCCTTGGCGCGAAGCAGTTCCGCACGCTAGTGTGGTTTAGAGCCGACACGCCAACTAGACCACTAGTTACAGCCTTGCAGTCTCTCGAGGAAATGACAACACTTCCTACAGACACTTCCGCAATCCACGGTGTTGCCAGATCGTGCATATCGCCGGACTTGGAATTCTGAGGGATGACCGATTTTATTCGTCACCTGAGTGAACGTCTCGGACTTAGCCTCTGGGGCAGTGTCTTTGTCTAAGAATGTACGTTCCACGCTTCTATAGCCAATGGATATCCGTTATACATGTCATTCATGAACCACGGTATAAAGAGGACATAATGATAAACCAAAAATTATTCTTCGTGTATGAAATAGTGTCCCTTGGTGGTCTGGAAACGTACTGCATTGTTAACAAGATGTACTGCACTGCCACCTCAGATACCAGCTCTAAATGTCATTACGACTGGAATAAACTCAACAGAAAGGCTGTGGGGTGGTATTTTGTTAAGATGAATAAATACTTTTCTCTTAATGCTTTTCTTCCAATCAGCTGTGTTCTTTCTTTTAATTTATTTGCAATCATTATCGAATACACTAAAACAATACACGCATATAATTGTAAAAATGGTAGTTAGAGAATCAATAGCAGTTTTCCTCCTTAGCAAAATGCTTCACACCTGAACTCCCAAATTTCATGCACAATGGCAGTAAAGAGATTGCAGACCTACTTCTGTTCTCATCTTTCACACAATAATCACAGAAACCAATTCAACGTTTTGTCGTAACGTCAAATACGAGAGTTTCATGAATTGAATTTGTCAGATTTTTAGAGTTTTCTGGTAGCGGTTATTAAAAGCAATAGTACTTTTTGATACTGAGACATCAAGAGTAAATTGTTTTATACTGTATATAAATTCTCAGAGAAACTTTTACAATTTGAATTTGGGATTTCGTGTATCAAGTTGAAATACATATTCTGTTTCGCATCGGAATTTTTCTATCTGAGAAAGTGAAACATTTCTGGCATCTTCCTAGATCACCCTGTTAGCTGGGAGAGTGCTCACGCGCGTCCTGAGTGTATTGTTTGGTGGCTCAATAAGGCCATGTGAGAAACTGGGGTGAAGGCATCATAAGGTAACGAGATAACTGGAATTTCTTTTGAAGAAGTATTACTACTTGTTTGAAAAACTTGGACTCTGCGGTTTGGAAGGACCGGAAAACCACATCCAACTCTAAATACCTGGTTACACCCATATATCCAGAAGGGAAAAGGGAACTGTATGACGTCTTTCATTATTCACTGCGAACTGCTGGACAGAAACCTTAAAAAATACAGCAGGCAAATCCGGAAACGTTCCACGTCGTTTTGAGGCGTAAACTGCATCTGTCGAGCAATTTTGTACTGCATGTGCTGTGACAGTACAGATGTTAAGGACTGTTCTACTGCACTATACCGCACCGCATCCTTGGGTGATACGTACTTTGTGTAGTTGTTACATCAGTCGCCATCAGTGCTGAAAAACGTATTACCGAACTATCTGCTTAGTAAGTGATGGTTGCAAAATAGTAACAGGAATCATAAAGGATGAATAGACTTGTAGAAGGCGACCTGGGGAACACCAGCTTGCGTTCCGAAGCGATGTATTATAAGGTGATGCGGTAGTGACCCAACTACTTGCAAGAGAGCCTGAAGAAAGGCAAGACGACATTTACAGCACTGTAGTTTTAGGCAAAGCTTCTGACTTGGGTGTTGTTGTTGTGGTATTCAGTCCAGAGACTGGTTTGATGCACCTCTCCATGCTACTCTATACTGTGCAAGCTTCTTCATCTCCCAGTACCTACTGCAACCTACATCCTTCTGAATATGCTTAGTGTATTCATCTCTTCGCCTCCCTCTACAATTTTTACCCTCCACGCTGCCCTCCAATACTAAATTTGTGATCCCTTGATGCCTCAGAACATAACCTACCAACCGATCCCTTCTTCTAGTCAAGGTGTGCCACAAATTTCTCTTCTCCCTAATTCTATTCAATACCTCCTCATCTAATCTTCAGCGTTCTTCTGTAGCACCACATTTTGAAAGCTTCTATTCTCTTCTTGTCCAAACTATTTATCGTACACGTTTCACTTCCATACATGGCCACACTCCATGCAAATACTTTCAGAAACTCTGACACTTAAATCTATACTCGATGTTAACAAATTTCTCTTCTTCAGAAACGCTTTGATTGCCGTTGCCAGTCCACATTTTATATTATCTCTACTTCGACCATCATCAGTTATCTTGCTCCCCAAATAGCAAAACTCATTTACTAATTTAAGCGTCTCATTTCCTAATGTAATACCTTCAGCATCACCCGATTTAAATCGACTACATTCCCTTGGGAAATGGAACTAAACTTACGTAAAAAAGTAAAACCTTGAAGGTTTACTATTAATACTGTAACCCTGCCCGGGAGGGCAAATGACTTGAATAGAATAAATAGTCTCTGAGAAAGAGGTTGCAAGATGAATATCAAGAAAAATAAAGTTTGGGTAATGGAGTGCATTCGAATTAAACCAGACGATCCTGAAGGTATCAGATTAGAGAATGAGACGTTAAAATTGGTTGAAGGAATTTTTTTTTTTTTGTACCGCAAAGCAAATGATGTCAGGACTAGGTAAAGAGGCATAAAATGCAGACTCGTAATAGCAAGAAAAATGTTTCTGAAAAACGGAGGTACGTAAACATACAACGTAAATTGAAGCGTTTGAATACATGCCCCGAAAGTATTTGTCTGAAGTGTTGCATTATACCGAAATGAAATGGGGATATAAAACATTACATGCAGAAGAGAACAGGGAAGTTTGATACGTGGTATTACAAGCGAAAGATGAAAAATTATGTCTATGTAATACTCCGACGTTACTTGGCAGTGCTCGCTATCAGGAATGGACGCTGGATCAGAGAGAAGTGATCAGGTACCAAAGGGCCACATTGTTCAATTGTAGAAGAAAGAATTTTGTATGCTCCATGGACTCTAGTGGATCGGTTAGGGCTATGCATGTCGTGGTCGGGAATGTTAGATGTGAATCTGTGCAACACGCTCTCCGAGTCGCCTTTCAGGAGATATCGCACGCGGTGGCAAAGCGGTTAAGTGGAAACAGTAGTAGTAAGAGTAGCAGTAGTTTTGTTCTGTGGATCACTTTTACAAGGATAGTGAACGTGTCATCGCACTATAATTTGAGAACCTTAACGTTCACTCATAAGGTCAAGGGCCCATAAACAAGTCCAGCAATATGGATTTGAGTCTTACGTCAAATCTATAGATCGGCTGAGATAAATGTAGGCATGATTCCTTAGAAATCGCCCATTTATTGCTGTGTCATTGTTCGATCAGACATTGTGCCCTGTTTCTAACGCCCTTGTCGTCGATTGGAAGTTTAACCTTAATCCTTATTTTCCTTTTGGTCAAATGGTTCCTGTGCATACTGTTTCAGTACTCAGACGTGTCCTAACAGTGAGGTGGCGCAGTGCTGAAGGTCCGGAAACCCATGCGTGAGGACGTAACTCTGAATCCCTGTCTGACCAATCGGATTTAGGTGGAGCATGATGTTGCTAAATGGTTCCGGGCAAATGCTGGGATGGTTCCTTTGAATAGGTAAGGGTGAATTCCTTCCCGTACCTTCCTATGTGCGAACGTGTGCTCTTTAGTGAGCTCACTATCGACTGGACGGTGAAAAAAATTTTCTTTCCCTGTTTCAGACATTTCATTTTGTCTGCCCTAACAATTTCAAATTTTTACCATCCCCTGCCAGTACTCAAGCACATCATCTATACCACTAAATGGCTATAAACGTCACGCAGTCATCTAGTCCCAGTTGCAAATTGCCTATCCAACGGCTCCCAGTAGCAACCATTTAAATACTTCATATAGTTACTGACCGAATTAAAAAATAAAATGCTGTCATAAGCTACTCATCAAGAGGCATCATCTTAGGCTAAAAGTTTAACATAACAAGAAAAGTATTAAACTTTACTGTTTGTCAGACATTTTATGTCATTTAGTATGTGAACAAAAATTTTGGTAGCAGCATTCTGCACTCGTTATTGTGCTAAAGACAACCTTTATGTGGAATAACGAGCATCATTTTTTTTCTGATGTTGTAGTTATATATATCACTGTTCCTTCTCAATTGCAGTGGATTATATACAACGAACTTCGTGGAGTAGCAAATATGCTGCGAAGCAGTAGTCAAAATGCCCGTTGCCTGAAATAGAAGTCTACCAGATGACAGTGGATGCACGCCACGTGTTTATTGAGCATTAAAGACTTTTTTTGTAAAGGTCAATTGTCACCGAATGTTCCTCCGTGTGAAAGTACTGAATGAAAATAGGTAAAAATACGTTATCTTACTGATTTGTCTCTGTGAAATATTTGCAAAGATTCGAAGTCCAAATGTGGCGTAATTTTTTTAGGAGTTCAATTTATTCTTTCAGTTTAACTTCTTATGAGTATTGACACCTACAAATGTTGAATTACCCACTCTAGTTATTATTTCCTTACGTTGTCACACTCATCATGGACACACTCGTCGAGGTATAATACCCCTAAGTGTGCGGAAATGAATAAGTAGAATCCTTTTGAAATTAAGGTGATGCTATTTGCGGAAAACCACTCAGTAGTACTTTTAATTATTTGCCATTTTCTCTGTTGCCGTTGTGTGTTTGGACGGATTATAATATTATTGTCATCTGCAAAAAGAACTACTTCTGCTTGCTGTACGTCAGATGGAAGGTCGTTTACATGCAGGAGAAGTAATAGAGGACCTAAGATTAAAGCTTACAGAACCCCATTAGAGATTTTTTCCCCTTTTAGAAGAAATTCCCTTGCAAACTGTGGTTGAATTACTAAGTACAACTTCCGGCGGTCTTTTGGTTACATCTCACATATTCATTGGTTGGCTACACCATCCATATCATGAGCCCACAATTATTCTAGGATCTTATTGTGATCACATAGCAGCTTACTGTGGCGGCGTGTGTCTTCCCCGAATCTAGATACTTAACATAACCAGCGCCATGTAAAATATCCAGTTCCTGAACGGCGTCAGAGACGTGTCAACAGCCACGTGTACTGATTTCACGTGTCTTGCTCATCCAGCCTCCAATCGTCTGACGACGCCACAGTCAGCTAATGCGACAGACTGTTGCATTCGCCTTGGCTAACACGTTGTGACCTGTCCAACGTAGCAACCGTCTGTAATTCAACCGCTCACACGGTGTACTGCGCTGCTTAGGGAAATCCAAACTCACACACTCAAAAAATTACTCTAGAACCTTCTAAAATAAATGAGATTATGTTTCACATCGGACAAGGCACTTGATAAGACCAGTTAAGTTAAAAGAGGGGACACGGGCACCACAGACTATCTGAGGGACAAGACTGGCTGCCAATGAGTGGGTTGAAATGTTCTTATTGGTTTTTACTAATGTGCAACACTTTTATAATATGAGGGAGGAAGCATTTAAGCATGTTAAATGGCAAAAAATGCCAATAGATGGCTCACAGACTAATTGGGTCAGATATCAAATCTAAAGGTCTGTCGCGCAATCTCAAGTCTAAGCAAGTACAGGGTGGCCAAAATTAAACTGGCCTGGAAAATGCTTCATGCGCCTTAAGATAGACAACCAAACTTTCTTCATCTGCACACAGGGGTGGACGATGTAAGTTTGGTGGCCTTTTTCAGTGTGCCCGCTCTGTATTTATTCTGTTAGTAAACAGTTCCTGCACGTCAAGGATATGTGTGTGCGAAAATTGCTAGTCACATCGTGGTTTGATTCCTCGGTTAACTAAAGGTCTCGCTATAGCTTGCTGGATAAGTCAGCCGAATAGGTGAAGGAAGGCAACGGAAAACCACACTCAATAAGACCATGACCGGTAAAGCACGGCGCTATTCAAAGAAACCTTCGGTTTGATGACAACATCCAGTTTGTGTATGTACTGACAAAAGGCAACTGTTGACTTTGTTGTGGTGTTTGGTGTGAAGACTGATTTGCAGCAGCTGTCGATGCTCAACTAACCACTGCAAGTTTCCTTATCTCCGCAGCCTACACCGATTAGAACTTGCTTATTGTCTTCACCCCTGGACTAACTCTACAATTTTAATCCCCCCCTCCCCCCCCCCCCCCACTTTCCTACAATAGCACTATTCAAAATTTCTTGATGCCTCATAATGTGTGCTATCAGCTGATCGCTCCTTTCAGTGAAGATGTGCCATAAATTCATTTTCTCCCCAGTTACATTCAGTACCTTCCCATCAGTTATTCGATTTACCCACGAAATTTTCACCATTCTCCAGCAGCACCACATTTCAAAAGGTTCTACTCCCTTCTTGACTGTACTGCCACGTTCCACATGCGCACAAGACTATGCTCCAAACGAATACATTCAGGAAAGGCTTGCTAACACCTAAATTTATATTCGACGTTAACAGAGACGTTTTTCTTGCTATTGCCAGTTCGCATTTCATATTTTCTGTACATCAGCCATTGTCAGATATCTTACTACTCAAACAGCAGATCTCATCGACTAGTTTTACTATCTCATTTTCAAACATAATTGTGTCATCATCTCATTTAATTCGACTACTTTCATTGACATTATTTAATTTTTTATGATATTCGTCTTATAAACCCTTGCAGACTGCCCGAAGTTTCAACTGCGCTTCCATGTTCTTTGTTGTTCGTGAAAGAATTAAAGTACCATCGGCAACTCGCGAATGTTTCATTTCTTCTCCCTAAACTGTAACTGCCCTTACAAAATCTACTTTGTTTCCTTTTGCTTCCTCAGTGTACAGACCGGATAACGCCAAAGAGCCGCTACTACCCTGTCTCCTTCCCTTCTCTGCTACTGCTTCCATGTCATGCCGTTCGACTCCTGTAACAGCAGTTTGATTTTTGTACAAGTTGCAAAATACCTTTGCGCTCCCAGAAGTTTACCATCCGCCTGAAATATTTCAGAGAGCGTAATACAGCCAACACATTGTCAAAATCTATCTCTAAATCTACAACTGGTATAAGGGTCGGTTTTCCTTTCTTCAGTCTAGAGACAGTATTGCCTCACGTGTTCCTACATTTCCAAGGAAGCCAAGCTGATTTCACCTGAGGTCGGCTTCTAGCAGTTTTTTTATTTAAATAATTCGCGTCTATGTTTTGCAAACATGACTGATAGTTTCGTAATATTAACACCTGTCAGCATATGCCTTGCATGTAACAGGGATTACTGCGTTCTTCCTGAAGGCTGAGCGTATTTAGACTGTCTCGTATATCTTGCATACAAGTTGGAACAGATTTGTCATTCCTGGCTCTCCATATTGTGAAGGAATGTTGTCTACTCCAGGCGCTTGTTTCGACTAAGGTCTTCCAGAGCTCTGTCAAAATTTTCTTGCAGTATTATATCTCCCACCTCTTCTTCAAGTACTTACTCTTCTCTATCTGTTATACTCTGCCCAAATCCATTTCCCTTGTAGAGTCGTTTTACATATTTCTTCCAGTTTTAAGCTTTTCGTTGTTAACATAGTACTGACGTCCCATTTGAGATGTCGATAGTCGTACAGCTGATTATTTTTTCTCAAAAGGTCTCTTTAATTTACCAGTACGTGGCATCTATCTTTTCACTAGTTATGCATGCTTCCGAAATATTACAATAGGATGAAATTTTCCCCCCATCGCCTTCCTAATGTTGCATTTCCAGTAATAAGTTGTTCGTTCATAAGTACATGGAGTATCAAAATATTCTTTGGGATTGAATCAAATAAACTGCTTTTACGCCGTTCCAACTTATAGAGCTGCAATTATTAAATTTGAAAAGTTGTTGTCTCTCTAACGGCATATATCGAAGAACTACATGCTGCAGATTGACGATCAGTGCAATTTCTTCTGTGATCTCGTTGAGTGTTACTATTTCAGTAGAAACTTTGTCTTAAATAGTAGATGTTGTTAGAAACTGATGTTAACAAAGAGACAAAGAATACACAGAAAGGCTGAGACAGGTCAGGCAGCACTCCCTGATGTGTCACGCCATACTGTTGGTCGCCACGTTTCGCACAGACATTCAGCAGGTATTCTGAAAGTATTGGCGTTTGATTTTGTAATCTACATAAGTGTTAAATTTGTTTTCGGAAGAGTGTCTGTCGTGTGTTCAGCGAGTAGAGGCACGGACGTATCTGAATCAGTGACCATGAGGCTGTGAAAGCAGCTGTGAGCATGGCTTTTATTAGGAATGTTTAAGAAAGGAAGGAATAAATTTCTAATTGGCAGGAGTGACAGTATACAAACTGCAGAGTATGTTAGCAGTCACCATGAAATATTCGGTGCTGAGTTAGAAGGTGTGAAGCACAAATGGCAACAATTTGAAAACGTTGTTTAATATGCTTTAGACAAGTACAGGGTGTTTCAAAAATGACCGGTATATTTGAAACGGCAATAAAAACTAAACGAGCAGCGATAGAAATACACCGTTTGTTGCAATATGCTTGGGACAACAGTACATTTTCAGGCAGACAAACTTTCGAAATTACAGTAGTTACAATTTTCAACAACAGATGGCACTGCGGTCTGGGAAACTCTATAGTACGATATTTTCCACATATCCACCATGCGTAGCAATAATATGGCGTAGTCTCTGAATGAAATTACCCGAAACCTTTGACAACGTGTCTGGCGGAATGGCTTCACATGCAGATGAGATGTACTGCTTCAGCTGTTCAATTGTTTCTGGATTCTGGCGGTACACCTGGTCTTTCAAGTGTCCCCACAGAAAGAAGTCACAGGGGTTCGTGTCTGGCGAATAGGGAGGCCAATCCACGCCGCCTCCTGTATGTTTCGGATAGCCCAAAGCAATCACACGATCATCGAAATATTCATTCAGAAAATTAAAGACGTCGGCCGTGCGATGTGGCCGGGCATCATCTTGCATAAACCACGAGGTGTTCGCAGTGTCGTCTAAGGCAGTTCGTACCGCCACAAATTCACGAAGAATGTCCAGATAGCGTGATGCAGCAATCGTTTCGGATCTGAAAAATGGGCCAGTGATTCCTTTGGAAGAAATGGCGGCCCAGACCAGTACTTTTTGAGGATGCAGGGACAATGGGACTGCAACATGGGGCTTTTCGGTTCCCCATATGCGCCAGTTCTGTTTATTGACGAAGCCGTCCAGGTAAAAATAAGCTTCGTCAGTAAACCAAATGCTGCCCACATGCATATCGCCATCATCAATCCTGTGCACTATATCGTTAGAGAATGTCTCTCGTCCAGCAATGGTAGCGGCGCTGAGGGGTTGCCGCATTTGAATTTTGTATGGATAGAGGTGTAAACTCTGGCACATGAGACGATACGTGGACGTTGGCGTCATTTGGACTGCAGCTGCAACACGGCGAACGGAAACCCGAGGCCGCTGTTGGATCACCTGCTGGACTAGCTGCGCGTTGCCCTCTGTGGTTGCCGTACGCGGTCGCCCTACCTTTCCAGCACGTTCATCCGTCACGTTCCCAGTCCGTTTAAATTTTTCAAACAGATCCTTTATTGTATCGCTTTTCGGTCCTTTAGTTACATTAAACCTCCGTTTAAAACTTCGTCTTGTTGCAACAACACTGTGTTCTAGGCGGTGGAATTCCAACACCAGAAAAATCCTCTGTTCTAAGGAATAAACCATGTTGTCTACAGCACACTTGCACGTTGTGAACAGCACACGCTTACAGCAGAAAGACGACGTACAGAATGGCGCACCCACAGACTGCGTTGTCTTCTATATCTTTCACATCACTTGCAGCGCCATCTGTTGTTGAAAATTGTAACTACTGTAATTTCGAAAGTTTGTCCGCCTGAAAATGTACTGTTGTCCCAAGCATATTGCAACAAACGGTGTATTTCTATCGCTGCTCGTTTAGTTTTTATTGCCGTTTCAAATATACCGGTCATTTTTGAAACACCCTGTATGTTCGGAGCAAAATCATAAGGAATAGGAAAGACCCACCACGGCTTGATAGCCGTCATGGATAACTGTTACGTAAACGGAAAAAGCTTCATCACAGGTGCAAGAGAAGTCAAAACCTTGCTGACAAACGAAAGCTGAACGAAGCGGAAATGAGCACAAGGAGAACAATGAGATAAGCATTCAGTGACACTGAAAATAAATTTTTTTCCAATCCATCCGAGTAAAAACGTAAGAGCTTTTGGTCTTTGGTAAAATCGAATCATTCACTCAATGACCGTACTGGTAACAAGTCTGAAGATAACGATGAGAAGGCCGAAATACCGAATTTGGTCTTCCGAAATTATATCACCATCGTAGCACCATCTCTCGTACCAATCATTGTACAAACACCGAAATGGCAGATACTGAGGTGATCGATCGCAGAATGGAAAAGTAGCTACATTGGTTTTGTTGTTTGAAGGCATCAGGACCAGGTGAGATACCTATAAGATTCTACAGACATTACGTGAAAGACTTGCTCCCATTCTAGCAGCAGTTAGTCTTAGACTGCTGGGGCGACGGAGGATACCTGCTGAGTGGAAAAAAGCGCAAGTCATTCACTTTTTCTAGAATGGTCTCAGGACGGATGCGCGTACTCTGAGGTGACAAGGGTCGTGGGCTGCCTCCTAACATCATGTAGGACTTCCTTTCGCCCTGCGTAGTGTTGCATCTCGACGCGGCATGTACACAACAGGTCGTTGAAAAACCCCTTTCTTGCCTCTATAATCTTCCATAATTGCGAAAGTAATGCTAGTGAAGGATTTTGTGCACAAACTGACCTCTCGAGCCGGCCGCGGTGGTCTAGCGGTTCTAGGCGCTCAGTCCGGAACCGCGAGACTGCTACGGTCGCAGGTTCGAATCCTGCCTCGGGCATGGATGTGTGTGATGTCCTTAGGTTAGTTAGGTTTAGGTAGTTCTAAGTTCTAGGGGACTGATGACCACAGATGTTGGGTCCCATAGTGCTCAGAGCCATCTGAACCATCTGACCTCTCGATTATGTCCAATAAATGTTGCATAGGATTCATCTGGCTGGTCAAATCACTCGCTTGAACTGTCCAGAATGTTCCTCAAACCAATCGCGAAGGCCCAGTGCATTGGATCTTTGCCATTCATAAAAGTTTCATCACTGTTGTGCTACATGAGATCCATGAATGGTTCGAACTGTCTCCAAGTAGCCGAAAATAACCATTCCCAGTCAATCATCGGTTCAGAAGGACCAGAGGACCCACACCTTTCCGTGTAAACGCAGTCCATGGCATTATGGAGCCACCACAAGCTTTCACAGTGCCTTGATCACAACTTTGATCCATGGCTTCGCGGGCTCTGCGCCTCACTCGAACCCTGCCATCGTCTCTTATCAACTGAAATCGGGACTCTTCTGATCTGGCCACGGTTATCCAGTGGTCTATTGTCCGACCGCTGTAGTCACGACCCCAAGAGGCGTCGCAGGCGATGTCGTGCTGTTAGCAAAGGCACTCTCGTCGGTCATCTGCTGCGATTCCCCATTAACGCCAAATTTCGCTGCACTGCCCTAACTGATACATCAGCCGTGCGCCTCACATTGATTTGTGCGGTTATTTTACGCAATGTTACCTGCTGTTAGCACTGACAACTGTACGTGAACGCCGTTGCTGTCTGTCTTTATGTGAAGGCCGTCGCGCACCACATGGTCCGTGGAAAGAGATAAAGCCTGAAATCTGGTTTTCTGGTCACACTATTGACACTGTGGATGTCGGAATACTGAATTCCCCAACGATTTTCGAAATGGAATGTTCCATGCGTCTACTTCCAACTACCATTCCGCGTTGAAAGCGTGTTAATTCCCATCATGCGGTTATAATCACGTCGCAAACTATTTTACACGAATCACCTGGGTACAAATAACAGCTCTGCCACCAATGCACTGCGCTTTTACACATTGATACGCGGTACTGCGTCATTTGTATGCGTACATATTGCTATCGAATGACTTTTATCACAGTGTAATTATAGGCCTATATGATTGACATCAATCTGTTGTAGAATTATGGAACATTGTTTATGCTCAAGAATTATGACATTTTTTGATAAACGGAAATATCCTCTACAGAAATCAACATGGATTCCTTAAACAGATATCTTGGGAAACTAAGCTCGCTCTGTTCGATCATGAGATCCATTCCGCTGTAGACACTGGTGCATGCCTTTTACCTTGCCTTGAAGAAGGCATTTGACACCGTCCCGCACTGTCGTTTAGTGAAAGACGTACGTGCTGACCGACTGTCGGACCAGATTTGCGGGTGGATTCAAGACTTCCTCGCAGACAGAACATCGCTCTTAAAGGAAAAGGAAGCGTGATTAGACGTATAGAACTGATCTGGTAGAAACCGTTGGAAACTCCTTAACATTATTCGGCCGGCCTCTGTGACCCAGCGGTCCTAGGCGCTTCAGTCTGGAACGGCGCGATCGCTACGGTCACAGGTTCGACCCCTGCCTCCTCGGGCATGGATGTGTGTGATGTCCATAGGTTGCTTAGGGTTAAGTAGTTCTAAGTTCTAGGAGACTGGTGACTTCAGATGTTGAGTCCGATAGTGCTCAGAGCCATTTGAACCATTTTTAACAAAATTCGATGATATTACGTTTTTATGCGTGAAAGTAGCTACGCCAGAAGAGAGTATCGATTTGCAGAATGACCTTCAGAGAATTGATGAGTGGTGCAGGCTCTTACAGTTGACTCCGAACGTAAATAAATGTAACATATTGCGCGTACACAGGAAAAGAAGTCCACAACTGTACAAATACACAATTTATGAGAAACTGCTGGAAATAGTATCCACCATAAAATAATTCGGCGTAAGTATCCAGAGCGACCTTAAGTTAAATGACCACATAAAACAAACAGTAGTAAAAGCAGAAGCCAGACTGAGATTCATAGCAAGAATCTTAAAGAAATGTGACTCATCCGTGAAGAAAGTGGCTTTCAATTGTTCTACCAATTCTGGAGTACTGTTCAGCTGGAATCACTTGCAGGAAGAACTGATAAAAGAGGTAGAGAGAATCTACATCTACATCTACATTTATACTCCGCAAGCCACCCAACGGTGTGTGGCGGAGAGCACTTTACATGCCACTGTCATTACCTCCCTTTTCTGTTCCAGTCGCGTATGGTTCGCGGGAAGAACGACTGTCGGAAAGCCTCCGTGCGCTCTCGAATCTCTCTAATTTTACATTTGTGATTTCCTTGGGAGGTATAAATTGGGGGAAGCAATATATTCAATACCTCATCCAGAAACGCACCCTCTCGAAACCTGGCGAGCAAGCTACACCGCGATACAGAGCGCCTCTCTTGCAGAGTCTGCCACTTGAGTTTGCTAAACATCTCCGTAACGCTATCACGGTTACCAAATAACCCTGTGACGAAACGCGCCGCTGTTCTTTGGATCTTCTCTATCTCCTCCGTGAACCCGATCTGGTACGGATCCCACTCTGATGAGCAATACTCAAGTATAGGTTGAACGAGTGTTTTTTAAGCCACCTCCTTTGTTGATGGACTAAATTTTCTAAGGACTCTCCCAATGAGTCTCAACCTGGTACCCGCCTTACCAACAATTAATTTTATATGATCATTCCACTTCAAATCGTTCCGTACGCATACTTCCAGATATTTTACAGAAGTAACTGCTACCAGTGTTTGTTCCGCTATCATATAATCATACAATAAAGTATCCTTGTTTCTATGTATTCGCAATACATTACATTTGTGTATATTAAGTGTCATTTGCCACTCCCTGCACAAGTGCCTATCCGCTGCAGATCTTCCTGCATTTCGCTACAATTTTCTAATGCTGCAACTTCTCTGTATACTACAGCATCATCCGCGAAAAGCCGCATGGGACCTTCGACACTGTCTACTAGGTCATTTATATATATTGTGAAAAGCAATGGTCCCATAACACTCCCCTGTGGCACGCCAGAGGTTACTTTAACGTCTGTAGACGTCTCTCCACTGAGAACAACATGCTGTGTTCTGTTTGCTAAAAACTCTTCGATCCAGCCACACAGCTGGTCTGATATTCCGTAGGCTCTTACTTTGTTTATCAGGCGACAGTGCGGAACTGTATCGAACGCCTTCCGGAAGTCAAGGAAAATAGCATCTACCTGGCAGCCTGTATCTAATATTTTCTGGGTCTCAGAACAAATAAAGCGAGTTGGGTCTCTCACGATCGCTGTTTCCGGAATCCATGTTGATTCCTACAGAGTAGATTCTGGGTTTTCAAAAACGACATGATACGCGAGCAAAAAACATGTTCTAAAATTCTACAACAGATCGACGTTAGAGATATAGGTCTATAGTTTTGCGCATCTGCTCGACGACCCTTCTTAAAGACTGGGACTACCTGTGCTCTTTTCCAATCGTTTGTAACATTCCGTTCCTCTAGAGACTTGCGGCACACGGCTGTTAGAAGGGGGGCAAGTTCTTTCGCGTACTCTGTGTAGAATCGAATTGGTATCCCGTCAGGTCCAGTGGACTTTCCTCTATTGAGTGATTCCAGTTGCTTTTCTATTCCTTGGACACTTATTTCGATGTCAGCCATTTTTTCGTTTGTGCTAGGATTTAGAGAAGGAACTGCAGTGCGTTCCTCGTCTGTGAAACAACTTTGGAAAAAGGTGTTTAGTATTTCAGCTTTACGCGTGTCATCCTCTGTTTCAATGCCATCATCATCCCGGAGTGTCTGGATATGCTGTTTCGAGCCACTTACTGATTTAACGTAAGACCAGAACTTCCTAGGATTTTCTGACAAGTCGGTACATAGAATTTTACTTTCGAATTCACTGAACGCTTCACGCATAGCTCTCCTTACGCTAACTTTGACATCGTTTAGCTTCTGTTTGTCTGAGAGGTTTTGGGTGCGTTTAAACTTGGAGTGAAGCTCTCTTTGCTTTCGCCGTAGTTTCCTAACTTTGTTGTTGAACCACGGTGGGTTTTTCCCGTCCCTCACAGTTTTACTCGGCACGTACCTGTCTAAAACGCATTTTACGATTGCCTTGAACTTTTTCCATAAACACTCAACATTGTCAGTGTCGGAACAGAAATTTTCGTTTTGGTCTGTTAGGTAGTCTGAAATCTGCCTCCTATTACTCTTGCTAAACAGATAAACATTCCTCCCTTTTTTTATATTCCTATTAACTTCCATATTCAGGGATGCTGCAACTGCCTTATGATCACTGATTCCCTGTTCTGCACTTACAGAGTGGAAATGTTCGGGTCTGTTTGTTATCAGTAGGTCCAAGATGTTATCTCCACGGGTCGGTTCTCTGTTTAATAGCTCGAGGTAATTTTCGGATAGTGCACTCAGTATAATGTCACTCAATGCTCTGTCCCTACCACCCGTCCTAAACATCTGAGTGTCCCAGTCTATAACTGGTAAAGTGAAATCTCCACCTAAGACTATAACATGCTGAGAAAATTTATGTGAAATGTATTCCAAATTTTCTCTCAGTTGTTCTGCCAGTAATGCTGCTGAGTCGGGAGGTCGGTAAAAGGAGCCAATTATTAACCTAGCTCGGTTGTTAAGTGTAACCTCCACCCATAATAATTCACAGGAACTATCCATTTCTTCTTCACTACAGGATAAACTACTACTAACAGCGACAAACACGCCATCACCGGTTGCGTGCGTCCAACGACGGTTGGCGCATATCTTCACTAGTTCGTTACTCGGTGCGCGTTTCGATGCTGCTCAACAGACTCCAGCAGCAGAGGCTACAAAAGACACGTTGTCCATCTGGGAGAGGTTTAGTATTGAGATTTATCTCCGGAAATAGTCGGAGACAACGTATTACTCCCCCCCCCCCCCCCCCCCCCCCGACATACATCTCATAAAATGAGCACGACAAGAAAATTCGAGAAACTAGAGCTAATAAAGAGGCTTACCAACAATCATTCTTCACTAGAGCAATTGTCGAGCGGAACAGGGATGGAGGGATCAGTTAGTAGTGACAGAAGTACCCTCCGCCACACACCGTTAGGTGACGTACAAACAATTATGTAGATGTAGATGAAGAAGTATTTAAGTCTGGTGTGCATATTTTTACATATGTTCCGTGACTGAGCTGCTTTTTGTGTGGGTTGATGTGTATGATTACTTGTGTAACAAAGCGAAGTATGGTGACTTATGCCGGTTTTTGTAAGGAAATAATTGACAGTTGCGCTAAGCATTACTGCAACAACTGTTTTTTTTTATTTTTGCAGTCTTCTGTCAAATGTTGATAGAAGTACACATCCACATTATAAAATATGAATTACAGACAGAAAGTCCTGTAATTTGAGCAGATAGTTACTAGTTTTTGATTGAAACTTCAAATTATGATGTTAGTCACTTCTATGCAAAGTAAAAAGTGCAAAGTGTAAATTACTCTACGAAACAGTCTTAGTGTCCTTTTCCTCATGGGAAAACGTTTCGTGTAATTTGGTCGAATATACTGAGTAGAAGATAAAATGATTCAGAAGATAGACAATTTAACTACGTGCTGTCTTAAGCATCAACTAGACGGACTTAGGATCAGCAGACGTCTTCTCTGCATGTTGACTGGCTGTGTGGGTATTTGACCTGATCCATCAATCGGAGTTTCCTTCCTCGGCCCATGTAACCCTTTGTATAAAAGCAAAGTTTCTCTAGAATGTTTCACTGAGATCTTTGAGTTCTCCGCAAATTGTGGATTACACATATATCGCAGTAATATTCGAATATTTCTGTGTTCAATATATCTTACAGACATTAAATTATGTGTTAAACAAAACACTGAATTATGCAGACCGTGTCTTACGGTTGAGAATGTCACGCAAACGATGATCTACCACTGGAGTACTTGCGTGTATGCGATGCAGTCATTGCCACGCAGACGACGTAGTGCGAGTGTTCGTCCACTACAATCAATGGTAGTTTCTTTTCATGCTGTTATTATCGGATATTATATCGTAGTTAGTTGACAAATTATCTTTACAGTACTCTACACCACGACCATTTATTTCGGAAACACAAAACGTGGCGGAGAAGTGTCCATTTTGCCTCACAATCATCGCGTTATTGCCTTTCCGTGATATTCTATCTCTTTAGATGTTATTGCAGTTAATGAGTGACGTCGCTTCTTCATTTTCCAGTACCATCAGCTGTATTTATGCCTCTTGACGCAAGCCATCGTGATTATATAAAATCACATCGATTAAATTCGGCTTTTGGGCGGAGTGATGCGCTCTCTCATGAACGTCCACCCGTTCTATAAAAAACTCGTTACAGTAGACATATTGGTAGCTCGTTTAGTTTTGAAACACGTTTTGATAACAGCGAGTAATTATGGCGTGCTCTGCGTGCAGCGACGCCATATTGAAGTTCGCGCAGCGCGTGGCACCGCGCGGATCTAATGACAGCGTCCATTGTGGAACGGGGGAGCTTTCCCATCTCGGTGATATTGGGTGGCGGAGGGGTGCGCACTTTACCGTTGTTATGCCGCGCGTAAACAGCTGTTTAGCGCCGTAATATCCGGCGATGCCGAGGACCACAGCATCAGCTACCACCGTGTTCCAGCGGCTGTACGATGTATCAAGAACCAGAAAAGATGGGGGATCGTTATCGCTATAAAAGGAGATAAAGCATATTCGCTGGAAGCGATATAGCTATTTCGGAACAGGCGTGGCCCAAATCATAGAAATCACAGCAGTATTTTACGTAATTATCCTTGTAAGAAGTCTGCTCCAATATCTCTTTTATGTTTAAATGTCTTTCCCCAATGAATGGGTTGAAGCTGAAACTATATTCCACCCAAAACTTGGTTCTTTCACCACGGTACTTTACTGGGCGCTGTAGTACCCTTGCCCCTTCTCTTGCTTTCCTCCGACGTTTGAACTATCTTATCCGGCGGATTACGGAGGGACCTACAGGGCGTTAGAAAAAGGTACGGCCAAACTTTCAGGAAACATTCCTCACACACAAAGAAAGATAACATGTTATGTGGATATGTGTCCGGAAACGCTTACTTTCCATGTTAGAGCTCATTTTATTACTTCTCTTCAAATCACGTTAATCATGGAATGGAAACACACAGCAACAGAACGTACCAGTGTGACTTCAAACACTTTGTTACAGGAAATGATCAAAATGTCCTCCGTTAGCGAGGATACATGCATCCACCCTCCGTCACATGGAATCCCTGATGCGCTGATGCAGCCCTGGAGAATGGCGTATTGTATCACAGCCGTCCAGAATACGAGCACGAAGAGTCTCTACATTTGGTACCGGGGTTGCGTAGAGAAGAGCTTTCAAATGCCCCCATAAATGAAAGTCAAGAGGGTTGAGGTCAGAAGAGCGTGGAGGTCATGGAATTGGTCCGCCTCTACCAATTCATCGGTCACCGAATCTGTTGTTGAGAAGCGTACGAACACTTCGACTGAAATGTGCAGGAGCTCCATCGTGCATGAACCACATGTTGTGTCGTACTTGTAAAGGCACATGTTCTAGCAGCACAGGTAGAGTATCCCATATGAAATCATTATAACGTGCTCCATTGAGCGTAGGTGGAAGAAACTAAAATGAGCTCTAACATGGACACTAAGCGTTTCCGGACAGATGTCCACATAACATCTTTTCCTTATTTGTGTGTGAGGAATTTTTCCTGAAAGTTTTGCCGTACCTTTTTGTAACACCCTGTATAGCTTAACTTGGAACCGAGCCACGATGCTATTCGACATTTTTCGCAAAGTGGTATCATAGTCAGTCATAAATAGGCAATCCGTAAGCGAAAAATATTCCAAGATTAGCTGACAAGGGAAACCCCCCATTGCACCTCCTCAGATTTAATAGCCAAAAGCCCAGTGGATAGCCCGCCAAAAACTGAACACAGATCAAGAAAAGAAGTTGTACTGAACTATGGAAAAAGAGGAAAAATGGAAACAGCGAAAGAAGCTTTAGAAGTGCAGCATGGAGCTGGTTCCAAGAACGACGCCGTTGTGGTTGTGTAGTCACGTTTTTGGACTGCAAAGGGAGAAATCCGTGTTCAAATCTCGCTCGTTATTTCGCTTTTATTTTCTTCCACTGTTACAATTTTTTTGTTCGCAAATTTATGAACTGTCCGTCATGTCACTAACGTGTATGTTCTTCTTCTGTAGTCTTGGCAATTGTCATACTATACGTTGGTTATACACTGACAAGCCAAAGAAACTAATACACCTGCCTGACATCGTGTAGGGTCCCCGCGAGCACGCAGAGTTTGCCACAACACGACGTGAAGTTGTGCTGGAGGGAAATGACACCATGTATCCAACCATGTATCCAACGGGGCTGTCCATAAATCCGTAAGAGTATGATGGGCTGGAGATCTCTTCTGGAGAACATGTTGTAAGGCATTCCAGATATACTCAATAATGTTAATGTCTTGGGACTTTGGTCGCCAGAGGAAGTGTTTAACCTCAGAGGAGTGTTCCTGGAGCCATTCTGGACGAGTGGGGTGTCGCATTGTGCTACTGGAATTTCCCAAGTCCGTCGGGTTGCACAATGGACATGAATGTATGCAGGTGATCAGACAGGATGCCGAGTCACCTGTCAGAGTCGTATCTAGGCGTATCAAGTGTGCTATATCAATCCAACTACACAGCCCCAAACCATTACCGAGCCTCCACCAGCTTGAATAGTCCGTTGGCGACATGCAGAGTCCACGGATTCATGAGGTTTATTCCATACCCGTACATGTCCATACCATCGATACAATTTTGAACGAGACTCGTCCAACCAGGGAACTTGTTTCCCGTCGTCAACAGTGCAATATCAGTGTTGACGAGGCCAGGCGAGGCGTAAAGCTTTGTGTCGTGCGGTCATCAATGGTACATGAGTGGGCCATCAGCTCCTAAAGCCCATATCAAGTTATTTCTTCGGATGGTTCGCATGCTGACACTTCTCGATGGCACAGCATTGAAACTTGCAGCAATTTGCGGAAGGCCTGCACATGTCACGTTGAACGATTCTCGTCAGTCATCGGTGGTCCCTTTCTTTTAGGATCTTTTCCGGCCGAAGCGATGTCGGAGATCTGATATTTTAACGGATTCCTGATATTCACGATATACTCGTGAATTTGTCGTTCGGGAAAAACCCCATTTCATCGCTGTCTCGGAGATGCTGTGTTCCATCACTGGTGAACCGGCTATAACACCCAATTCAAACTCACTTAAATCTTGATAAGTTGCCACTGTAGCAGCAGTAACCGATATAACTGCACAAGATACTTGTTGTCTTATATAGGCGTTGCCAACCACAGCACCGTTTTCTGTCTGTTTACATATCTCTGTACTTGAATACCATTGCCTATACCAGTTTCTTTGGCGCTTCAGTGTAGAAAATGAATCATGTGGTAAGAATACATTAGTGTCGTAAATAAATGTGATGAATAGTGAGAGCAGACGAGATGCCTCTCACAGAAATTTAAACAACAAATAAACGGCTGTGAACTAAGTTTCAGCGAAGGAATGCGAGGGTCAAAACTACCAAACGGAATGCAAGAGGCATAATATGAGGTACTTGTATAGAACAAATAAGAGGTTCGTACGTCTGGAAGTCCCTTCATTACACGTCACTTGCAAATGGACGTTACACCGCGACGCAGAAACAAATTTGAATATAGCGAACAGACACGTCAATAATTATATGAAAAAATATGCGTCGCAGTCCAACACCGTGATCACGTAACCACGACTTCATGGTCACCGGCAGTCGCTCGATGTTGCACATGTTGATGTCGGACCGATCACTGTTTCTATTTTTTTTTTCTTCACAGTCCACTACACTTTCTTCCTGTTTTCATGCTTGATCTGCGTTCAGTTTTTGGCGGGCTATCCAATGAGCCATCTTGCCGCTACATCTGAGGGGGAGGGGGGGGTGGGGGTGGGGATGGGGAGTTTCCCCTGTGAGAATCGTCCAGATCTCTCCTTTCTGTAGTTGGGCACTTATCCACTGTCATTTTTCCCGTTTTTCTACATAGCCTGCTTCTGCTGTGACGACATGACGAAACTACAATCGTCCGATATAGTCGTGGGTTCTTTGATTGCACTGGAGATCGTGGAGTGGAACTACAACATATGAAATATTACTTCACTTTATCACATGTATGGTAGAAAGATTTACTTAAATTTATACAATCCATTTCCACGGGAATATTCTGAGTATTTACGGCTGTTCTGAATATTAAAGGGTTACTACATACAGACAAATTTAAAAGACTCTTCACATGGAAAACATAGGCATAATATTCATTGTTAAAGCTCGTCATAAGACATGAAATAGACCTGTGCCGTATCTTAAACGATGGGATCGTCTGGATCGTTGACCACGACCTGCGGATGAGCCTTCATCTGCTCAGCTGTATGTTGGCCTTCGTGTGGTAGCGCTGTGTGCCAGGGAGAGCTGTGTGCCTGGGAGAGATGGTGTGGCTTCTCCAGTGTCCCCCATTCATCGTTGAAGTATGCAGTGAAACACAACTATCTTCTGTGGTATCAGTGAGAATTACCGCCTTTGTTATGGCATCGTGAGGCATCGTGATCTTCGGCCGAAACCACATCTATCACTTTAACTGTATCTCGCGGTTGTCATCATTTTGCCTCCATAGACCTGCACTTGTTCCCTCCTAACACTTTTCGCTGGAAAACAAGAAGTTCGCCCGTCCTGTTGAGCACAGACTGAGAATAAATGTGCTCTACCTCCTTGCAAACAATAAGTTGTTAATTTTTTTAATTAAATATCTTATTTCGTGAAACTAAAAGATATTAATACCAAGAAACAAAAAAATCCTCTTTTTTGTGATTAAAATACACAGATGATCCAAAACATAACGATAATTGCGCATAGGAAGATTTAATACCCCCTGGGGGCGTTGTGGACACGCGACACGGTATAGAAAGGATGTAAACAAAACCAAAACAAACGTAGTTATTGAGTTAATTTTCAATATCTTTAATTTTTTTAGAGTTTCTATTCAGCTGAGAGGTCAGCAAACGTGTGGTTCCTGAAGAGGGGCACCAGAATTTTCAGTAGATGCAGGGACAAAAGTCTGGATGATTGACTGACCTGGCCTAGTAACATTAACCAATAGGGCCTTGCTGTGATGGTACTGCGAACGGCTGAAAGCAAGGGGAAACTACAGCCGTAATTTTTCCCGAGGGCATGAGGCTTTATTGTATGGTTAAATGATGATGGCGTCCTCTTGGGTAAAATATTCCGGAGGTAAAATAGTCCCCCATTCGGATCTCCGGGCGGGGACTACTCAGGAGGATGTCGTTATCAGGAGAAATGTTTCAAATGGCTCTGGGCACTATGTGACTTAACATCTGAGGCCATCAGTCCCCTAGAACTTAGAACTACTTAAACCTAACTAACCTAAGGACGACACACACATCCATGCCCGAGGCAGGATTCGAACCTGCGACATCAGGAGAAAGAAAACGCGTTCCACGGATCGCCATCGGAGCGTGGAATGTCAGATTCATTAATCGGGCAGATACGTTAGAAAATTTAAAAAGAGAAATGGATAGGTTAAAGTTAGATATTGAAGTTCAGTGGCAGGAGGAACAAGACTTCTGGTCGGGTGGTTACAGGGTTATTAAGACAAAATCAAATAGGGGTAATGCAGGAGTAGGTTTAATAATGAATAAAAAAATAGGAGCACGGGTCAGCTACTACGAACAGCATAGTGAACGCATTATTGTAGCCAAGAGAGACACGAAGCCCACACCTACCACAGTAGCACAAGTTTTATGTCAACTAGCTCCGCAGATGAAGAAGAGACTGAAGAAATGTATGATAAGATAAAAGAAATTATTCACATAGTGAAGGGAGACGAAAATTTAATAGTCATGGGGGACTGGAATCCGATTGTAGGAAAAGTAAGAGAAGGAAAAGTAGTAGGTGAATATGGGATGGAGAAAAGGAATGAAACAGGAAGCCACTTGGTAGAATTCTGCACAGAGCGTAGCTTAATGATAGCTAACGCTTGGTTTAAGAATCATGAAAGAATGTTGTGTACAAGGAAGAGGCCTAAAGACAGTGGAAGTTTTCTGATAGATTATATAATGGTAATCAGAGATTTAGGAACAAGGTTTTAAATTGTAAGACATTTCCAGGGGCAGATGTAGACTCTGACCACAATCTGTTGGTTATGAACTGTAGAGTAAAACT
The DNA here is from genome assembly GCF_023864345.2 of Schistocerca serialis cubense. NCBI lineage: Eukaryota > Metazoa > Arthropoda > Insecta > Orthoptera > Acrididae > Schistocerca > Schistocerca serialis. The sequence continues at coordinate 916,357,641 of NC_064641.1, read as the reverse complement.
GAAGAAACTGCAAAGAGGTGGGAATTTAAGAAGATGGGACGTGGATAAACTGACAGAGCCAGAGGTTGTAGAGAGTATCAGGGAGAGCATTACGGAACGATTGACATGAATGGGGGAACGAAAACAGTAGAAGAAGAATGGGTAGCTTTGAGAGATGAAATAGTGAAGGCAGCAGAGGATCAAGTAGGTAAGAAGACTAGGGCTAGTAGAAATCCTTAGGTAACGGAAGAGATATTGAATTTAATTGATAAAAGGAGAAAATATAAAAACGCAGTGAATGAAGCAGATACAAAGGAATACAAACGTCTCAAAAATGAGATCGGCAGGAAGCGCAAAATGGCTAAGCAGGGATGGCTAGAGGACAAATGTATGGATGTAGAGCCATATATCACTAGGGATAAGATAGATACTGCCTACAAGAAAATTAAAGAGACCTTTGGAGAAAAGAGAATCACTTGTATAAATATCAAGAGCTCAGATGGAAAACCAGTTCTATGCAAAGAAGGGAAAGCAGAAAGGTGGAAGGAGTATATAGAGGGTCTATACAAAGGCGATGTATTGAGGGTAGCGTTATGGAAATGGAAGAGAACGTAAGTGAAAATGAAATGGGAGATGTGGTACTGCGTGAAGAATTTGACAAAGCACTGAAAGACCTACGTCGAAACAAGGCCCCAGGAGTAGACAACATTCCTTTAGAACTACTGACAGCGTTGGGAGCACCGGCTATGACAAAACTCTACCATCTGGTGAGCAAGAAGTATGAAACAGGCGAAATACCCTCAGACTTCAAAAATGATATTATAATTCCAATCCCAAAGAAAGCAGGTATTGACAGGTGTGAAACTTACCGAACTATCAGTTTAATAAGTCACGGCTGCAAAATACTTACACGAATTCCTTACAGACGAATGGAAAAACTGGTAGAAGCCGACCTTGGGGAAGATCAGTTCAGATTCAGTAGGAATGTTGGAACACGTGAGGCAATACTGACCCTACGACTTACCTTAGAAGTTAGGTTAAGGAAAGGCAAACCTTCGTTTCTAGCATTGTAGACTTAGAGAAAGCTTACGACAAGGTTGACTGGAATACTCTCTTTCAAATTCTGAAGGTGGCAGGGGTCAAATACAGGGAGCGAAAGGCTATTTACAATTTTTACTAGAACCAGATGGCGGTTATAAGAGTCGAGGGACATGAAAGGGAAGCAGCGGCTAGAAAGGGAGTGATTCAGGGTTGTAACCTATCCCAGATGTTATTCAATATGTATATTCAGCAAGCAGTAAAGGAAACAGAAGAAAATTTCGGAGTAGGAATTAAAACCTATGGAGAAGCAATAAAAACTTTGAAGTTTGCCGATGAGATATTAATTCTGTCATAGGCAGCAAAGGACTTGGAAGAGCAGTTTAACGATATGCACAGTGTCTTGAAAGGCGGATATAAGATAAACATCAACAAAAGCAAAACGAGGGTAATGGAATGTAGTGTGATTCAATCAGGTGAGGCTAAGGGAGTTACATTAGGAAATGAGACACTTAAAGTAGTTGATGAGTTTTCCTATTTGGGGAGCAAAATTACTGATGATGGTCGAAGTAGAGAGGCAATAAAATGTAGACTGGCGATGGCGAGGAAAGCGTTTCTAGAGAAGAGAAATTTGTTAACATGGAGTGTAGAATTAAGTGTTAGGATGTCTTTTCTAAAAGTATTTGTATGGAGTGTAGCCGTGTATGGATGTGAAAAATTGACGATAAATAGATAAGACAAGAAGAGAATAGAAGCTTTCGAAATATTGTGCTACAGAAGAAAGCTGAACATTAGATGGGTAGATCACTAACTAATGAGATGGTAATCAACACAATCGGGGAGAAGAGGAGTTTGTGGCACAACTTGACTAGAAGAAGGGATCGATTAGTAAGACACGTTCTGCTGCATGAAGGGATCAGAAATTTAGTGATGGAGGGAAGCGTGGATGGTGAAAATCATAGAGGGAGACCAAGAGATGGATACACTAAGCTGCAACAAACCAGTCTGTGGAGTGAAGACCACAACAACCTACAACTCAGTTCAAACGTTGTAGTGCGCAAAACAAAAATAAAATACATTACATAACAGCCGATGCAGGACACTCCTTTCTTTCAACAAGTTTATCACATGTTTGGACCCTGTTGCAACTGAAACACATTTGCGCAGCAGAAACGTGTGAGGAATCGTTCTTCGACGATCCAGTCCGGAAATGGAGAGATCCCCTGAGATAAGCGAGATAAGGCAGGTTATTATGGCCGGGGATTGGGAACGAGCATCCCGGAAAATGTGGAACTGGTCGACTGCTGGTGTGCTATTATTATTAGCATCCATGGAGAGCGACTGAAGGGTGGTGGGCGAAGTGGTGTTGGGCGTCTTCACCTCAACACCGCACGTGAATGTCTGAGGGATTGGGGTTGGGTTGGTTTGGGGGAAGAGACCAAACTGTGAGGTCATCGGTCTCATCGGATTAGGGAAGGATGGGGAAGGATGTAGGCTGTGCCCTTTCAAAGGAACCATTCCGACATTTGCTGCAGCGATTTAGGGAAATCACGGAAAACCTAAATTAGGGTGGCCGGACGCGGGATTGAACCATCGTCCTCCAGAATGCGAGTCAAGTGTGCTAACCACTGCGCCACCTCGCTCGGTCGAATGTCGGAGACCTGGCCGCTCTGCAGGGCTGGATAGGGGACGATCTGTGGAAGATCTCGCGGCAGAGTACAGTGCTGCTCCAGGCACGTTTTGGAGCGTACCGATCGCCACCTGTTGTTCCACATGGGCATTCTCAGCAGACGACACCTACATTTACTCGTGTTAGCCCAACCACATTGGCAATTACTGCTACAGTGGGCACGGAATCATTGAAATACGACTGTGAATCAATGGGGCCATACTTGCCTGGTCGGAGGGATCACGTTTCTTGTTACACCATGCCGACTGTCGTGTGCCGATACGCCGTCATCCGGGCGAATGTCTGTTCGAAATATGCACCGCGCCAGGGACGCAGGTCGGTGGGGGCAGAATAAGTTGTGTTGTGAGTAGCAGTCTCTTCCGTGAGACTTGTGGGAGTAATCGAAGGCACTATGACGACTGTAGACAACGTGAGCATCATTGTACACTGCCTTGGATCCCTTCGTACTAAATGTCTTCCTCGACGACGACGGCATCATTTGTCAGGACCATAGACCATGTTGCAAGGACAGAACCCTGCTACAGTATTCTGAGGAGCATGGTAATGAAATCTACATCTACATTTATACCCCGCAAGCCACCCAACGGTGTGTGGCGGAGGGCACTTTACCTGCCACTGTCATTACCTCCCTTTCCTGTTCCAGTCGCGTATGGTTCGCGGGAAGAACGACTGTCTGAAAGCCTCCGTGCGCGCTCTAATCTCTCTAATTTTACATTCGTGATCTCCTTGGGAGGTATAAGTAGGGGGAAGCAATATATTCGATACCTCATCCAGAAATGCACCATCTCGAAACCTGGCGAGCAAGCTACACCGCGATGCAGAGCGCCTCTCTTGCAGAGTCTGCCACTTGAGTTCGTTAAACATCTCCGTAACGCTATCACGATTACCAAATAATCCTGTGACGAAACGCGCCGCTCTTCTTTGGATCTTCCCTATCTCCTCCGTCAACCTGATCTGGTACAGATCCCACACTGATGAGCAATACTCAAGTATAGGTAGAAAGAGTGTTTTGTAAGCCACCTCCTTTGTTGATGGACTAAATTTTCTAAGGACTCTCCCAATGAATCTCAACCTGGTACCCGCCTTACCAACAATTAATTTTATATGATCATCCCACTTAAAATCGTTCCGCATGCATACTCCCAGATATTTTACAGAAGTAACTGTACCAGTGTTTGTTCCGCTATCATATAATCATACAATAAAGGATCCTTCTTTCTATGTATTCGCAATACATTATATTTGTCTATGTTAAGGGTCAGTTGCCACTCCCTGCACCAAGTGCCTATCCGCTGCAGATCTTCCTGCATTTCGCTACAATTTTCTAATGCTGCAACTTCTCTGTATACTACAGCATCATCCGCGAAAAGCCGCATGGGACTTCCGACACTATCTACTAGGTCATTTATATATATTGCGAAAAGCAATGGTCCCATAACACTCCCCTGTGGCACGCCAGAGGTTACTTGAACGTCTGTAGACGTCTCTCCATTGAGAAAAACATGCTGTGTTCTGTTTGCTAAAAACTCTTCAATCCAGCCACACAGCTGGTCTGATATTCCGTAGGCTCTTACTTTGTTTATCAGGCGACAGTGCGGAACTGTATCGAACGACTTCCGGAAGTCAAGAAAAATAGTATGTACCTGGGAGCCTGTATCTAATATTTTCTGGGTCTCATGAACAAATAAAGCGAGTTGGGTCTTACACGATCGCTGTTTCCGGAATCCATGTTGATTCCTACAGAGTAGATTCTGGGTTTCCAAAAACGACATGATACTCGAGCAAAAAACATGTTCTAAAATTCTACAACAGATCGACGTCAGAGATATAGGTCTATAGTTTTGCGCATCTGCTCGACGACCCTTCTTGAATACTGAGACTACCTGTGCTCTATTCCAATCGTTTGGAACCTTCCGTTCCTCTAGAGACTTACGGTACAGGGCTGTTAGAAGGGGGGCAAGTTCTTTCGCGTACTCTGTGTAGAATCGAATTGGAATCCCGTCAGGTCCAGTGGACTTTCCTCTGTTGAGTGATTCCAGTTGCTTTTCTATTCCTTGGACACTTATTTCGATGTCAGCCATTTTTTAGTTTGTGCGAGGATTTAGAGAAGGGACTGCAGTGCGGTCTTCCTCTGTGAAACAGCTTTGGAAAAAGGTGTTTAGTATTTCAGCTTTACGCGTGTCATCCTCTGTTTCAATGCCATCATCATCCCGGAGTGTCTGGATATGCTGTTTCGAGCCACTTACTGATTTAACGTAAGACCAGAACTTCCTAGGATTTTCTGTCAAGTCGGTACATAGAATTTTACTTTCGAATTCACTGAACGCTTCACGCATAGCCCTCCATACGCTAACTTTGACATCGTTTAGCTTCTGTTTGTCTGAGAGGTTTTGTCTGCGTTTAAATTTAGAGTGAAGCTCTCTTTGCTTTCGCAGTGGTTTCCTAACTTTGTTGTTGTACCACGGTGTGTTTTTCCCGTCCCTCACAGTTTTACTCGGCACGTACCTCACTAAAACGCATTTTACGATTGCCTTGAACTTTTTCCATAAACACTCAACATTGTCAGTGTCGGAACAGAAATTTTCGTTTTGATCTGTTAGGTAGTCTGAAATCTGCCTTCTATTACTCTTGCTAAACAGATAAACCTTCCTCCCATTTTTTATATTCCTACTAACTTCCATATTCAGCGATGCTGCAACGGCCTTATGATCACTGATTCCCTGTTCTGTACATACAGAGTCGAAAAGTTCGGGTCTGTTTGTTATCAGTAGGTCCAAGATGTTATCTCCACGAGTCGGTTCTCTGTTTAATTGCTCGAGGTAATTTTCGGATAGTGCACTCAGTATAATGTCACTCGATGCTCTGTCCCTACCACCCGTCCTAAACATCTGAGTGTCCCAGTCTATATCTGGTAAATTGAAATCTGCACCTAAGACTATAACATGCTGAGAAAATTTATGTGAAATGTATTCCAAATTTTCTCTCAGTTGTTCTGCCAGTAATGCTGCTGAGTCGGGAGGTCGTTAAAAGGAGGCAATTATTAACCTAGCTCGGTTGTTGAGTGTAACCTCCACCCATAATAATTCACAGGAACTATCCACTTCTATTTCACTACAGGATAAACTACTACTAACAGCGACTAACACTCCACTACCGGTTGCATGCAATCTATCCTTTCTAAACACCGTCTGTACCTTTGTAAAAATTTCGGCTGAATTTATCGGAAACGAAATTTATCTGCTCGCAACCTTGTGGATCACATTTTCGACGCTACTTGATGCCAATTCCGCACCGACAAACCACCAACCCATAATATCCCGGAAATGGATGATCAGTGCGTGCACATCCCATGCCACATACCACCACAAAAACTACAAGAATTTTTTTGAATCCATGCCTCTCAGAATTCTCTAACGCTAGAAAGGTGGACCGGTAACGCTACTGAGAAGGTCGTAATCAAGTTTAGCTCATCAGCGTGTGTTTTGGTTATACACACTTAAAAGAAATCGACGCACTTCGCAGCTGCTATACAAATGAGACGAAAGTTTGTGGTTGTGATATACATATACAGACAAGCAAATGTGTAGTGTTGCAGAAATGTTGGATCATTTATTCAAGAAAAAGAGCTTAACGAATTGAGCAAGTCAATAACACGTTGCTGCACCTTTGGCCCTAAAGCAAGCAGTTATTTGACTTGGCACTGAATGACAGAATTGTTGGATGTTCTCCTGAGGAATATCATGCCAAATTATGTCCATTTGGTGCTTTAGATCACCAAAAATCCGAGCTGGTTGGAAGGCGCAGCCGATGATGATACAATCGTTCTCAGTTTGGGAGAGATCCGGCGACCTTACTGGGCAAGTTAGGGTTTGGCAAGCACTAATATAAGAGTAGAAACCCTCGCCATGTGCAGGCGGGCAGTATCTTGCTGAAACGTAAGCCCAGGATGGCTTGCCATGAAGGTAACAAAGGGGGTGTAGAATATCGTCGACGTACTGCTGTGCTCTAGAGGTGCCACTGATCATAAACAAAGGTGTCCTGCCGTGAAGAGGAATGCCACCCCTGACCATCACTGCTGGTTGTCGGGCCTCATGGCGGGTATCCCACCGCCATCTGGCGGGTTTTCAGACACGTCCTTGCTGGTCATAGGGGCTGGTTTCGAAGCAGAACTCGTCACCAAAGACAGTTATACACCTGTCAACGAGGTTCCAGGTCGATGGCGTAATTGGAGACACCCCGGCCACCGTTGGATACTGTATATGTAGATCGCATCTACCAATTTCCGTCCCATTCGGATAATTCCTTCAGTTGATGTTTGGAGAGACGGCATCACAGTTGCTGCTAGTCTGCATAAACCAGTCAGGTTGGCCACTGATGCATCGTATATATGGATTGTGATAACCCCTTCAGCATCAATTAATGCCTGAGGATGGTGCACTGCAGCGCTGAAACTGGTAGCTACACAATAAATGACATCTTAAGGACGGCAGCTGTTTCATTTTCTTCTAATTCCTTCATGGTGCATCGTTTCTTTTCTTTTTATCTTGGAGTGTACTGGGACGTGTCTGGAACAGGCCACAGTTTCGACGATGTGTATATATTTTAAACTGTCTTTATTATTACTTTCGTAGAAAGGTATTGTTTCTGTTTTGTTCTAGACACACGAAGAAGAACAGGGAACACGGTTTATGTGTCGACGTTGAGGTCATCAGAGACGGATTACAAGCTTGGAATGGACACATTGAGGAAGGAAATCGATCTTATTCTTTTAAAAGGGATAAACGCAGATTTTGCTTTATAAGCAGAAAACCTAAATCTTGATGACTGGGAATATTAACCCCATCCCATTGAATGCGAATCGATTATCTTGAGCACTGTGCATCCCGCTCGGTGCCAATAACCATGTTACCGTCATCGCAGATCAGTGCTTCTATTAATTAAATGGATCACTAACGAAGGAAATATTTCGGTGTCAACGATTAACCTTTAGATGAGAAACAGGGTTCTTGCGTTTTTACTGTCACCTAAGTATACGTTGATATTTGAAAGACCAGTGAGAAAGTCAGAGAAACAGGCACGTATAAGAAAGCAAGGAACTGTGGAACTGTTTTCAAGATTGGCGAAACTGTTGCACGATTCTCTTCAATCAATGGGCAAGAGAGAAACAAGGTTCCTGACTTAAAACAGTGCTGACCTGCAGGAGATCCTTCATTGGATCTTCCTGAATCAGCTGCAGACACCCAGTCGGCGATGCACCGAAGCGAATATCAGGCGTACAGCAGCACATACGTTGTCGAGCCAGGTCATTATGAACATATGCAGAAGAGCATGTTGGTCGACCTTTAGAACACAATACGGCAGCGAATCTACGTGGCAATGAGCGGCAACTCCTTGGTAGGTTTTCGCAGGTATGTGGTAGCACGTTATCGCTCCAGTGACGCATTTTCCGTAAATTACGGGCTGGCTAATATGCGGATACGGAGCTGGAGCCCGATGGCGATTCAGACGTGTTCCATCGATTGTTCAACAATGTGTGTGAAATCTTATGGGACTTTACTGCTAAGGTCATCAGTCCCTAAGCTTACACACTACTTAACCTGAATTATCCTAAGGACAAACACACACACCCATGCCCGAGGGAGGACTCGAACCTCCGCCGGGACTAGCCGCACAGTCCATGGCTGCAGCGCCTTAGACCGCCCGGCTAATCCCGCGCGGCTGTTCCGTCGATTCCCGATCAGGTGAATTTGGCAGCAAATACTTTGAAACGTCCCCTTTGAAGAATTACAAAAGACTGTGCTTAAACTGACACACAATATTTTGTTTAGCGCAACGCAATCTGACTTTCAAAAATCCCTACAAAAGAATGGCCCTGACTAACATTAAGCTATAAGTTTCACAAATCACTTACCTCACAAAAATCTTTGCTACTCAAGCTACTGCAATACAGCGAGCGCCACTACTGCCAGCTAAATAAAAGATTCAAACTACTGAAGGCACTAACTACTGATAGGGATAGTTAGCAAATGAAAGATATTAATAGAGAACAAACAATGTATTTACCTTGATTGTCATAATATATATAGCAGTTCATGACAAATTACAAAACTCCGCCATCTCTCTCCCCACATCCACCACTGCTGGCGGCTCACCTCCAACTGCGCAATGCTACGCGCTGTTCACAGCCAGCTGCCTAACACTACAATGGCGAGTATTACAACAATGCAAAGCAGCCACGGACTGCACACAGCACAGCCAGTGGTTTTCATACAGAGGTGGCGTTACCAATAAAAAAACCTAAACAGCCTACTTACAACTTGCTTGCGAGAGGAAAGCACAGCTGGCCATTTGCAGCATAGTCAGTAGGACCGACTTCGAACTTCTGGTACAGAGCCGAGTGGAGGATCTGAATCAAAGGCTCAGACGGTTCTGCGACCGTGAAGGCTGCAGATTCCTCGACTTGAACGATAGGGCGCTTGGGTTTCGGGTTCCGCTGAATAGGTCAGGAGTCCACTACACGCACGAAGCGACTACACGGGTAGCTGGTGCTGTGTGGCGTGGGCTGGGCGGTTTTTTAGGTTAAAGGGTCTCGGGGAAATACAAAAAGGACTTCAGTCACAAAGAGTGCAGGCCGAACACAGGAAGAACATAGATACAGTAAACTGTCGTAGCTTTGTTGGGAAAGTACCAGTGCTCCAAGCGCTAATAGAAAGCACTGATGCTCAAGTCGTTATAGGCACTGAATGCTGGCTAAAGCCAGAAATAAGTTCAGCTGAAATGTTTGCGAAGAAGCTAACAGTGTTCCGAAAGGATAAGCTAAACGCAGTTGGCGGTGGCGTGTTTGTTGCTGATTGAAGTAGTTTAGCTTGTCGAGGAATTGAAGCAGATAGTTCCTGTGGTGTCACCACCAGACACCACACTTGCTAGGTGGTAGCCCTTAAATCGGCCGCGGTCCGCTAGTATACGACGGACCTGCGTGTCACCACTGTCAGTGATTGCAGACCGAGCGCCGCCACACAGCAGGTCTAGAGACACTTCCTAGCACTCGCCCCAGTTGTACAGCCGACTTTGCTAGAGATGATTCTCTGACAAATTACGCTCTCATTTGCCTAGACGATAGTTAGCATAGCTACGTCATTTGCTACGACCTAGCAAGGCGCCATTATCATTTGCTATTTATCTTGTGATGCATGTACCGTCAGACCGATGTTCACCAATTGTGGATTAAAGTTAAGTATTCCAGCAGCTACGTATTATTTTTACTATACTCAACTCCTTTAACTGTTCCAGACCTCACGCCAGCCTGCGTGAGCTTAAACGCGTGCTTTTCGGCTACCAATCATAGTGGCTTCGCTGTCTTGCCAAGTCACAACAAATTGGCGACGAGAATATTGCGTTCGTAATTATTTACTTGTGTAATGGCTTCGCCACATTCTCCAGATGTACTGTCCGAATTTTATCGCTTGCAGAATCAGCAGACGCGGCCTTATTGGATGCCCTTGGACAGCTCGTCCAGGGTCAACGTGCACTGCCAAATGATGCGGCAGCCGCCGCTCCACCGCTCACGCAGCCACAACACGCAGTTGCACCACCTTTTCGTCCTTTTGATGCGGCACTGGAAAGCTGGACGGAGTGGTCACACCAATTTGGATTCCATCTCGCCGCCTACAGAATTCAAGGTAACGAGCAACAGCCTTTTTTGTTAGCATCTGTAGGCGTCCAGACGACCGTGTGATAGTGAAATTATTTCCCCGACATGACGTAGCAACTCTGTCCTACGAAGAAATTTTGTCTGCACTAGATGCATATTTCAAAGAATCAGTCAATGTGGTTGCGAAAAGGTATACGTTCTTTCATACAAAACGTACGGCAGATCAGACTAATAGGGAGTGGGTTGCGAACTTGCAAGGCCTTACTAGGGATTGTGCTTTTTAGCGTGAATGTGGACTCCCTTATTCAGATACTATGGTGCGTGATGCAATTGCACAGAACGTTTCTGATGTTCATATACGGGAACAGATTTTGAAACTAGTCAATCCCTCCCTTCAACAAGTGATGGACATACTGGATCGGCAGGACAGACTTGACTTTGCTCAGGAATCATTTGAATCTTTGCCACCAGTGTGTCATATTAACCGGCCTGCCGGGCCAGCTGCACGGAACGGTAAACAGTCCTCACGCCCGGCCGCACCAAAGTCGCCTGGCTCTCAGCCATGTGTCCCGTGCCAGCATGCAAATGCAATGAAATCATGCCCGCGGTGTGCTACTAGACATTCGCGTGAGAATTGCCCGTCACGCCAAGCTATTTGCTTTTTCTGTAATAAAAAAGGACATGTTCAAAGTGTGTGCCAGAAAAAGCTCCGATCGGACACTCACAACCATTCCAGGCCCTTCGCTTCGCAGCGGAATCGAACCAAGAATACTCGGGCTCGTGAACCTTCACCCATGGGAATTCATGTAGTAAATTCCACTCCGCCCAGTGCCACTCTCTCTAACAGTGATTGTGTTCGTCCCACAAAACGTGTGCGTCAACATCGCAGGAAATCCCGTCATGTCGCAAGTGATTCTGTACCAGTGTCAGTTCACGTTGCACGAGATAGTCGCTCTTGTCGTCAGAAGGACAATAAACTTTTTGCGGACTTGGACATTCACGGCAAAGTGATCCCATTCCAGCTCGATGGAGCTGTGGTTTCCCTAATCAATCACGACATGTACAAACAGCTGGGCACAGCTCCATTGCATGCCGCAATGTTAAGCTAACTAGTTATTCCGGACAGGTGATACCTGTGTTAGGACAGTGCAGCCTTCTTGCAACATACAAGGGACAAACAAAACTTGTGTCATTTTACATCCTTCGTTCTTCTTCTGCAGTGAACTTGATTCGTTTAGATTTATTTCAGTTGTTTAACTTGTCTATAGTCAATCAGGTCCTATCAGTGAACCAGACTGTGCCTTCAGCCAGTGTTTCTCGTCTATGTGAAGAGTTTGCAGACATTTTTGCACCGGGCCTTGGTTGCGCTAAGAACTATAAAGCACATTTGGAACTGAAAGTAAACGCGCAACTGAAATTTTTCAGAGCGCGCAATGTTCCCCACGCATTGCGTGGTGAGGTCGCCAGAACATTAAACGATTTGGAATCACAAGGTGTGATTAAACGTGTACAGGCTTCTCTCTGGGCATCACCCTTAGTAATTTTGCAAAAACCTTCGGGAAACTTGAGACTTTGTGTGGACTTCAAGGCAACAGTGAATCCACAACTAGTGACTGCAACTTTTCCTTTACCCCACCCGGAAGATCTTTTTGACAAACTGTGCCTGGGTAAATATTTTTCGAAGTTGGACCTAGCGGACGCGTACTTGCAAATACTGGTGGACGAAGAATCCCAGCGCGTTTTGGTGGTTAACACGCATCTTGGTTTGTACCGATTCAAACGACTGCCATTCGGGTGTGCATCCGCCCCTGCATTGTTTCAGCAATATCTACGAACTGTTTGTGTCGGTCACTACTGCAGCAAACTATCTGGACGATATTGTGATCTCCGGAAAGACGGAAGAAGAACATTTAGCCAATCTCAGAACATTATTTCAGGTCATGCGACAAAATGGTCTTCGCTTGCGGAAGGAAAAATGTGTGTTTTTTGCTCGTGACTTACCCTATCTGGGACACGTACTCAATGCCCAAGGCATCCATCCCAGTCCAGAGCACCTCCGTGCCATACAAGACTTGCCTTCGCTTCAGAATTTGAAGCAGCTGCAGAGTGTGCTGGGAAAAATAAATTACTACCATAAATATGTGCGCCACGCCACTTCCATTTCAGCTCCGCTTCATCGCTTACGCCGTGAAGGTGTTCCGTTCGTCTGGACGGCGGAATGCGAACGCGCCTTTCGCCAGTTGAAATCGCCGTTGCTTTCTAATACTTGCCTTACGCCATTTGATCCCCAGAAACCCCTTTTGTTGATGGTGGATGCATCGGATTTCGGGATTGGTGCTGTGCTTGCGCACAAAGAAGGTTCGCACGATCGCCCTATTGCCTTTGCGTCCAAATTGCTCTCGGCTGCGAAACGAAATTATTCACAGATCGAGAAAGAAGCATTGGCTCTCGTATTTGGTGTTACAAAGTTTCATGATTTCTTGTATGGTCGTCACTTTACCATCATCACAGATCACAAACCTTTGACATCGCTTTCTCATCCGACCAAGCCTGTACCTCCACGTACAGCGCAGAAATTCATTCGCTGGTCTATTTTCCTCTCGCAGTACCGCTACGATATCCTGTATCGGTCCACTGCTATGCACGGAAACGCCGATGCGTTGTCCCGTTTGCCTGTTGCTGAGGATAGAGCATTCGATTCCTCCTAACTTGCTTGCATGTTCATTGATTCGGAAACCGATGACGTGATCGAATCGTTTCCGATTGATTTTCGTTGTGTAGCTACAGCCACAGCAGCCGACCCTGTCCTTGCTACCGTTTTGCGTTTTGTTGCCACGCAATGGCCCTTGTCAAAGTCACGGATCGGGGATCCGTTGGTTCGCCGATATTTTGCTCACGAGAGACTTTTTGTTCGACGTGGTGTTTTGCTGTTGCGTTCTGATAATGATCAGTCCAGGGTCGTGGTCCCACGTTCGTTACAGTCCTCTGTCTTAAAGCTTCTCCACCAAGGACATTGGGGTATAGTGCGAACGAAACAACTTGCTCGGCAGCACTGTACTTGGTTCGGAATCGATGCTGCGATTACGAATATGTGCTCTTCTTGCATGGCGTGTGCCGATCAACAATCAGCACCACCGCGAAAATTCTTTGCATGACCAAAAGCCACTTCTGCTTGGCAACACTTACACATCGATTTTGCTGTTCCATTCTGGAATGCTCGATGGTTGGTTGTTGTCGATTCCTTCAGTAATTTTCCTTTTGTTGTCCGGATGTCTTCCACGACGTCTTCTGCCACCATCCAAGCGTTGTCCGCTATCTTTTGCATTGAAGGTCTTCCACAGACTGTTGTTTCCGACAATGGCCCACAATTCGTGTCCGCAGAATTTCAGTTATTCTGCAAGGCCAATGGTAGTCAACATCTGACGTCCGCGCCGCTTTCGCCACAGTCAAACGGTGCCGCTGAAAGTTTGGTCAGGACTTTCAAGTCACAGATGTTGAAGTTGAAAGAGACGCATTCTCGGGAGGACGCGTTATTGCTCTTTTTGTCCTCGTATCGCTCTCAGCCTCCAGATGGTCGCTCGCCGGCAGAGTTGCTTCACGGTCGCCCTCATCGAACCTTGATGTCTTTGCTACATCCGCCGCATCAGGTTCCCGTGCAGCGGCAGACACCTGCTTTTGCCCCAGGCGACGTTGTATACTATCGCAACTATCGCGGTCCACGGCGTTGGCTCGCAGGGCGCATTCTTCACTGCCTCGGCCGCGCGATGTATCTGGTTTTGGGGGCCTCTGGTGAGGTGCGTCGGCATCTCAATGAGCTGCGCCTCTGTCGTCGCAGGGGATCTGCCGCTCCCTGTCTGCTTTCAGCGACGGTGCCGTCCGGTCAGTGCCCTTGGGACCCATCTACTGGCTCGCCTCAGCCCCAGGTGTTACCGACGCTGCCTTCCATTTTGCCCCATGGCGACGCGCCGCCGCCGCCGCCTGTTCTTCCGCCGACGACGCCCGAAGTGGACGCGTCGCTGCAACCGCCGGGCGCCTCCCTGGGTCACGCTCTGCCGATCGCTTCCCGTGACCAGTTGTCCTCCGCCATGGACCTCTTGCCCGCTCCGGGCCATAGGACGTCTTCCCCCGTCGGGTGCCCGACTCGATGGAGGTCGACCATTCGGCCCCTCCTGACTATCTACGGGCGCATACACCGCATGTTGGCATGCACCCTGGACTAGGTTTTCAGGCGTTTCCTAGCTGCCCTCGGACCGAATGGCAGGGTGCGGGTGGCACAGCCTCGCCTGTTGTTAGGCTCCCCACCTCGTCGCATACGTTAACATGGGGCCCTCCCCACGGCGGGCGGAAGGCTTATAACACAACCGTTAGCCGATTTGCGGGGGAGGAATGTGGTGTCACCGCCAGACACCACACTTGCTAGGTGGTAGCCTTTAAATCGGCCGCGGTCAGCTGGTATACGACGGACCCGCGTGTCGCCACTATCAGTGATTGCAGACCGAGCGTCGCCACACGGCAGGTCTAGAGACACTTCCTAGCACACGCCCCAGTTGTACAGCCGACTTTGCTAGAGATGGTTCTCTGACAAATTACGCTCTCATTTGCCGAGACGATAGTTAGCATAGCTACGTCATTTGCTACGACCTAGCAAGGCGCCATTATCATTTGCTATTTATCTTGTGATGCATGTACCGTCAGACCGATGTTCACCAATTGTGGATTAAAGTTAAGTATTCCAGCAGCTACGTATTATTTTTACTATACTCAACTCCTCAATCCTATTGGGGAGAAGAGAAGTTTGTGGCACAACTTGACTGGAAGAAGGGATCGGTTGGTAGGACATGTTTTGGGGCATCGAGGGATCACAAATTTAGCATTGGAGGGCACCGTGGAGGGTAAAAATCGTAGAGGGAGACCAAGAGATGAATACACTAAGCAGATTCAGAAGGATGTAGGTTGCAGTAGGTACTGGGAGATGAAGAAGCTTGGACAGGATAGAGTAGCATGGAGAGCTGCATCAAACCAGTCTCAGGACTGAAGACCACAACAACAACAACTCCTTTAACTGTTCCAGACCTCACGCCAGCCTGCGTGAGCTTAAACGCGTGCTTTTCGGCTACCAATCATAGTTGCTTGGCTGTCTTGCCAAGTCACAACAGTTCCTGTGCGTTAGTATGGGCAGAGGTCATTGTTCGTAACTGCAGTAAAAGAGTAATTGGATCCTTTTACCGACCTCCCATTTCAGATGATGTAGTTGCTGAAAGGTTCAAAGAAGACTTGATTCCAAACACGTACCCGACTCATACGATTATAGTTGATGGTGACTTTACTTTATCCCTTATATGTTGGCGAACATACATGTTTAATCCCGGAGGTACGCATAAAACATCGCCCGAAATTGTTCTAAACACATTATCTGAGAATTATTTTGGGCATTTAGTTCTTGAGCCCACGCGGATAGTAAAAGGTTGTGAAAACACACTTGACCTCTTAGCAACAAATAATCATGAGTTAATAAAGAGCATCAAAACGGATACATGGATTAGTGAACAGACAGTTGTCGTAGCGAGACTGAATATCGCAATCCCCAAAATCTCCAAAAATAAATGAAAAATATACGTATTCAAAAAAGTAGATAAAAATTCAGTTGGCACCAGCCTTCCTGAGAGACAATCTCCACTCTTTCCAAATTAACAATGTAAGTGTAGATCAGGTGTGGCTTGAATTCAAAGAAATAGTATCGACAGCAATTGAGAGATTTGTGCCAAATAAATTAACAAACGACGGAGTGATCTCCCATGGTACAAAAATACATCAAAACACTGTTGCAGGAACAACAAAAAAAGCATGTCAAATTTAAACAGACGCAAAGTCTCCAAGATTGGCGATCTTTTATGGAACATCGAAATTTAGCGCGGACTTCAATGCGAGATGCTTATAATAGTTTCCAAAAGGAAACTTTGTCTCGAAACCAGGCAGAAAATCCAAAGGGATTCTGGTCGCATGTAAAGCATGCTAGCGACAACACACAATCAATGCTTTCTCTGCGCGATAATGTAGACATCATCAAAGACAGTGCTGCAAAAGCAGAAGTAGTAAAGACAGCCTTCCGAAATGCCTTCACTAAAGAAGACGAAGTAAATATTCCAGAATTCGAATCGACAACAGCTGCCAACATGACTGACGTGGAGGTAAATATCCTCGGATTAGTGAAGCAACTAAAATCACCTAATGAAGGCAAGTCTTCTGGTCCAGACTGTATACCAATTAGCTTCCTTTCGGAGTATGCTGATGCATTAGCTCCATACTTAGCAATCATATTCAACCGTTCGCTCGACGAAAGATCCGTAGCCAACGACTAGAAAGTTGCGCAAGAAAGGTAGTAGGAGTAACCCACCGAATTACAGAGCCATGTGATTAAACTCTATATGTAGCCGGATTTTGGAACATATATGGTGTTCGAACATTAAGAATTACCTCGAAGAAAACGGTCTATTGACACACAATCAACACGGAGTTAGAAAACATTGTTTTTGTTTCTGGATTTGCAGAAGGCTTTTGACACTGTGCCACACAAGCAGCTTGTTGTGTAATTGCGCGCCTATGGAATATCGTCTCAGTTATGTGACTGGATTCGTGACTTCCTGCACCTTATCTACATAAATGATTTGGGAGACAATCTGAGCAGCCATATTAGGCTGTTTGCAGATTGTCGTTTATTGACTAGTAAAGTCATCAGAAGATAAAAACGAATTGCAATACGACTTAAAAAGGCATATTTATGGTGCGAAAATTGGCAATTGACCCTAAATAACGAAAAGTCTGGGGTCATCCACAAGAGTGCTAAAAGGAATCCGTTAAACATCGTTTACACGGTAAACCAGTCAAATCTGAAGGCCATAAATTCAGCTAAATACGTAGAAATTACAATTACGAGCAATAGAAATTGGAAGGAACACATATAAAATACTGTAAGGAAGGCCAACCAAAGACTGGGTCCTATTGGCAGGGCACTTAGGAAATGTAACAGATCTACATCTACATCTACATCTACATCCATACTCCGCAAGCCATCTGACGGTGTGTGGCGGAGGGCACTTTGAGTACCTCTATCGGTTCTCCCTTCTATTCCAGTCTCGTCTTGTTCGTGGAAAGAAAGATTGTCGGTATGCCTCTGTGTGTGCTCTAATCTCTCTGATTTTATCCTCTTGGTCTCTTCGCGAGGTATACTTAGGAGGGAGAAATATGCTGCTTGACTCCTCGGTGAAGGTATGTTCTCGAAACATCAACAAAAGCCCGTACCGAGCTACTGAGCGTCTCTCTTGCAGAGTCTTCCACTGAAGTTTATCTATCATCTCTGAAACGCTTTCCCGATTACTAAATGATCCTGTTACGAAGCGCGCTGGTCTTCTCTATCTCTTCTATCAACCCTATCTGGCACGGATCCCTCACTGGTGAGCAATATTCAAACAGTGGGTGTACAAGTGTACTGTAATCTACTTCCTTTGTTTTCGGAGTGCGTCTCCTTAGGATTCTTCCAATGAATCTCAGTCTGACAACTGCTTTACCGACGATCTGCTCCATATGATCATTCCATTGTAAATCACTCCTAATGCGTACTCCCAGATAATTTATGGAAGTAACTGCTTCCAGTTGCTGACCTGCTATATTGTAGCTAAATGATAAACGATCTTTCTTTCTATATATTCGCAGAACATCACGCTTGCCTAATTGAGATTCAATTGCCATTCCCTCCACGATGCGTCAATTCGTTGCAAATCCTCCTGCATTTCAGTACAATTTTTCATTGTTACAACCTCTCGATATACTACAGCTTCATCCGCAAAATCCGATGTTATCCACAAGGTCATTTATGTATATCGTGAATATCCTACTAAGGAGACTGCCTACACTACGCTTGTCCGTCCTCTTTCAGAAGACTGCTGCGCGGTGTGGGATCCTTACCACATAGAATTCACTGTGTACATCGAAAAAGTTCAAAGAAGGGTACCACGCTTTGTATTATCGCGAAGTAGAGGAGAGAGCGCCACTGAAATGATACAGGATTTGGGATGGACATCATTAAAGCAAAGGCGTTTTTCATTGGAGAGGAATCTTTTCACGAAATTCCAATCACGAAGATTCTCCTCCGAACCCGAAAATATTTTGTTGACGCCGACCTACAAAGGGAGAAACGATTACCATTATAAAGTAAGGGAAATCAGAGCTCGTACGGAAAGACGTAGCTGTTCGTTCTTTACGCGTGATATACGAGATTGGAATAATAGAGAATTGTGAATGTGGTTCGATAAACTCTGCCAGGCATTTAAATGTGATTTTTAAAGTATTCATGTAGATGTAGATGTAGACGTTAAGGATAGAGGGAGACAGGTGGTCCACAACGATGTTCACGCGGTCCAGAGCTGTCGTCGTGCTTCCTGTTATCCGCAGGTGTCACGCAGCATCTCATAACTACCACAGCTGCTTCTTGGCCTATATGTAGGCGTATCCACAAACGGCAATCGACCTATTTTAACAAGAAACGTGATTCATCCTACAAGGTTACACGATTTCAATGATCCAGTCTGGTTGGTCCTGCGCCCAGTGTAATCGTAATTGATGATTCATTGGGTTAACGTGGGAATAAGTAGGAATCATCTGGTGCGGAAACCCATGTTGAGCAACGTAAGGATTTGGCTTACCAGTGCAGGTCGTTAGTATGATTTGTGTGTGAACTTAAAATGAATTCGGACCATGTGTTATAGTTGAATACTCAGTGGGTCTCAGGTTTAGCCTTGGATAAAGTCTACTCCTCCTTTACACAAATAAATTTGTGTTTATAAAGGCTGTGTGTTTCCCACATAACAAGATTCGTGGGATTGCTTATCTGTTTTTCTCAACTAGCTGCAGCCACTAGACATAAAAACGAGAACACGGTGACAGAATTTCTCCTGTGTTGATGTAATTAACTTTGAATACTGAAGCGTCGCTTGAACCTTGCAAAATCGTGAGGTGGCACTTCTGTTACGATGATGGGCTTGTATTCGGGAAGACGATGGTTCAAATTCCGGCACAGCCATACAGCTTTCAGTGTTTTATGGGTTCCCTAAATCGTGACGGCAAATGCCAGGGTTTTCTTCTCGAGGGATGAAGACGATAAGCTACCTCATGTTTGTCCAGTGTGAATTTCGGGTCCATCTCTGACGACTTCATTCTCTGTGCGACTCGCAGCTGCCAACCGACGGTGGAAGCAGGGATTGCTCGCTGCCTCTGACGCGTGCTAGTTTTCTGCCTGGCTAACTACTGGACTGCTGTAAGCTAAGCAGCTCAGGGGATCCCGTGTGTGCTGCGGTGCACCGGCGACTTCCCCTCTCCTCTGAGCACTTGCCTGTGAGTCCACACCAAGGGCTGATGACGAGTTCGCCGGGGCACTCTGCTAATGAATGCCCCCGTGCCAGTGTTCCACATTTACCCAAACTTACGGCTGTCCAGCGAAGCTAACTAGCCTGCCGTGAGCGTATATTTGTTGGTGGTTGTTAGAAATCACGCTCTGAAAAAATGTTGTGATATTCTGTCTAGAAACTGGTTTAATGCAGCCGATAGCGCTAAACTGTCTTGTGAAAATATCTTCCTCTCTGAATAGCTACTACAACATTACTTACTGCATTCACCTCTAGTGTCAAACTGACGACATCTTCATACCTCATTACATGTTCTATCAATTGATACTTTATTTAGTCATATTCCCCACAAATTATCACTCTCCCCAATTCTATTCAGAAACTCCTCATTAGTTAAGACATCTCCCAGTCTTATCTGCACCATTCTTCTACAGAACCACATTTAAAAACTTTCTATTCTCTTGTCTCAGCTACTTGTCTGCCACGTTTCACTTATGCACAAGGCTACATAGTGCACAAATATCTTCACAAAACACTTTGTACACTTAAATTTATTTTCAGATCTAACAAATTCCTTTTTATCAGAAATGATGTCCTTGCTACAGCCACTGTGAGTTTTATATCTTCTCCACTTCGATCACCATCAGTTATTTTGTTGTCGAAGTAACAAAATTAATCTACCACTTTCGTTGTATCATCATATCCATCAGTATCGCTGAACTTAATTGCACTACATTCCATTACCCTTCTTTAGCATTAGTTGATAATAATCTTATAATCTCTTTTCACGACACGATCCATTACATTGAACTGAGCTTCCAAGTCCTTTTCTACATCTGACAAAAGGACAATGTCATCGTTAAATATAAAAAAAATTTATTTCTTCTTCCTAAACATGATTTCCTTCTCTAAATTTTTCTCTGCGTTGCTTTATTGCTTTCTCAGTGTACAGATTGAATGACATCAGGCATAGACTATAATTCTGTCTGATTTCCTTCTCAACTGCTGCTTTCCTTTCATGTCCTTCTACTCTTGCAACTGTAGTTTGGTTTTTGTGCAAGTTGTATCTCTGCCTTTATTTTATACTTGCTGTCTTGAGCAAAGATTGTGTTTCATTCAGGTTGATCAAAGGCTGTCTCTAAGTCTAGAAGTGGTGTAAACGAAAGTATACCTTTGGTTGAATTAATTTCTAAGAGCTCTTTCTCGTGTTCCTACATTTCTCCAAAACACAGTCTGATGTTCTTCAAGGTTGTCTTCTTCAGGTTTTCCATGCTTCTGTATATACATCGTGTTGGTATTTTGCAGCTATGCCTTATGAATCTGATAGTTCAGTGTATTCGCACCAGTCATCCCCAACTTTTTTAGAACTGGAATTGTGACACCTTCTTGAAGTCTCACATATCTCGCACACCAGACAGAATAGTTTTGTCATGGTTGGCTCTCCCAAGGGATCTAATAATTCTGAAGGAACGTCGTCTATTGCAGGGTTTTCCATTGGACTTCGATCATTTACTGCTCTGTCAAATTCTTCTCGCTGTATCATATGTGCATCTTATCTTCAACTACTTCCTACTTTTTTTGATTGGTCCATATCTTTTCACATCTTGCGTGGGGAAAATGCCGAATTTATTCCGATTTGTCTTTAATTTGTTGATAATGATGAGTAATTATTGAAAATATTCGTCCAAACCAACACAGTGGAAAACAATTATTTATAAAGATAAACCTATAAGAACCTTCCATTCAGAATGTTCAGGAAGGCAATAAGAGGAAAAACCTATACATTCATTTAATGATATGTTTAATGATGCTTATCACAACAACAATGATTTCGTATTTGGTATGAGATGTCTCATGAACAACTGAAATACAAAGGGTGACTGACACTTTAGTAACAAAACTGCCCACCATTGAAAGCTGACTGTATAGATACAAAATCAATTGAATTTCCCACGTCTACAGACAACCAGACATTGCACAAAACTGAAAAGAATCAAAAATGATGCCCCTCTTAACTTAAAACCAATATTAACCGAGCTGTCACTAAATTTCCGGAGTTCAGAACCGACACATCGGTGGAACATAAGACTAATGCAATAATGTTATTAACAGGATAGTTCAGTGACGGAAGGTTGAGACAGAATTTGGACAACCTTAAAAACGTTCCCTATGAAGACAGGCGAATGACGTAACAGCTCGTTATGATCGTGACTTCCCGAGCTAAGAGCTTCTTTTCTCGAGCCACAGATCCACCACAAAGTAAGATATCTTTGGAAATAACAAAGCAGGCAGCAGCAGCAGTGGAGGTCACACAACTCCAAGAGGTCATTGGCGAGCATGGTGCTCGCACGCTACTCATAAACAGACACACAGGGGAGAGGGAGCGAGCCAGAATATCTGGAGAGGAGTGACTAAACATCATTAGTGCCGATGTTGACTGTCTATATGCAAGCAACACGACAACGAATAAATGGATGAATATAAATCAATTAGTTAAGGATAGACACTGTGAGATCCCGGAGTAGACAATATTCCATTGGAACTGCTGACGGCCGTGGGAGAGCCAGTCCTGACAAAACTCTACCATCTGGTGAGCAAGATGTATGAAACAGGCGAAATACCCTCAGACTTCAAGAAGAATACAATAATTCCAATCCCAAAGAAAGGAGGTGTTGACAGATGTGAAAATTACCGAACTATCAGTTTAATAAGCCACAGCTGCAAAATACTAACACGAATTCTTTACAGACGAATGGAAAAACTAGTAGAAGCCAACCTCGGGGAAGATCAGTTTGGATTCCGTAGAAACACTGGAACACGTGAGGCAATACTGACCTTACGACTTATCTTAGAAGAAAGATTAAGGAAAGGCAAACCTACGTTTCTAGCATTTGTAGACTTAGAGAAAGCTTTTGACAATGTTGACTGGAATACTCTCTTTCAAATTCTAAAGGTGGCAGGGGTAAAATACAGGGAGCGAAAGGCTATTTACAATTTGTACAGAAACCAAATGGCAGTTATAAGAGTCGAGGGACATGAAAGGGAAGCAGTGGTTGGGAAGGGAGTAAGTCAGGGTTGTAGCCTCTCCCCGATGTTGTTCAATCTGTATATTGAGCAAGCAGTAAAGGAAACAAAAGAAAAATTCGGAGTAGGTATTAAAATTCATGGAGAAGAAATAAAAACTTTGAGGTTCGCCGATGACATTGTAATTCTGTCAGATACAGCAAAGGCTTTGGAAGAGCAGTTGAATGGAATGGACAGTGTCTTGAAAGGAGGATATAAGATGAACATCAACAAAAGGAAAACAAGGATAATGAAATGTAGTCTAATTAAGTCGGGTGATGCTGAGGGAATTAGATTAGGAAATGAGGCACTTAAAGTAGTAAAGGAGTTTTGCTATTTGGGGAGCAAAATAACTGATGATGG
The DNA here is from genome assembly GCF_023864345.2 of Schistocerca serialis cubense. NCBI lineage: Eukaryota > Metazoa > Arthropoda > Insecta > Orthoptera > Acrididae > Schistocerca > Schistocerca serialis. The sequence continues at coordinate 916,334,459 of NC_064641.1, read as the reverse complement.
TCGAAGTAGAGGGGATATAAAATGTAGGCTGGCAATGGCAAGGAAAGCGTTTCTGAAGAAGAGAAATTTGTTAACATCCAGTATTGATTTAAGTGTCAGGAAGTCATTTCTGAAAGTATTCGTATGGAGTGTAGCCATGTATGGAAGTGAAACATGGACGATAAATAGTTTGGACAAGAAGAGAATAGAAGCTTTCGAAATGTGGTGCTACAGAAGAATGCTGAAGATTAGATGGGTAGATCACATAACTAATGAGGAAGTATTGAATAGGATTGGGGAGAAGAGAAGTTTGTGGCACAACTTGACCAGAAGAAGGGATCGGTTGGTAGAACATGTTCTGAGGCATCAAGGGATCACCAATTTAGTATTGGAGGGCAGCGTGGAGGGTAAAAATCGTAGAGGGAGACCAAGAGATGAATACACTAAGCAGATTCAGAAGGATGTAGGTTGCAGTAGGTACTGGGAGATGAAGAAGCTTGCACAGGATAGAGTAGCATGGAGAGCTGCATCAAACCAGTCTCAGGACTGAAGACCACAACAACAACAACTGTGAGATCGGTGACGCGTTGAGTTCTTGCATAAACCACCTACACAACAGTACCACATGTAATTATATTTTAGTTTAATGTACATACAATTAACTAATAACAGACCAGACAACGAGCTTGCAATAAAAAATTTCACAGCCAACTTAAGCCATTTTGTATTAACGATGGTGCTGACAAGAGGTTTGAATTTTTAGTGTGTTGATGTTGAGTCAATGAATATCTGCAGATGCTGTCGTTTGCAGATTGAAACTAGTAGTAAAAAAGTGCAAATACGAGTATTACCAACGACATATGCCCTTTTTATCTGTTCATTAATTTGTAAGAGCCGCTTTGTCCCCTGGGGGTAATACTTACGTTTTCCGCATTTACTTTGCTGTTGTGTTATAATAACCACTCGTCTGTAGTAAGGGAGTAATGCCCACAGCGTATGTCTTGATTATGAAAATGTGAGTTCTAGGAATTGCAAAGATGGAGTACAGTGTGCTCTCTCCACTGAAAATCTATAGTCTGTCTGCGAAACTGAAGAGCGAGTAGGGAGAAGGAAAGAGAAGCTTGCGGAAAAATGCTACAACTTCCATAAAGATGTGTCAGTATCTGATCAGAATCTAGTCAAGCAGCGCTGTGCAGCGTGTGGTAATTTGTATAGCTTCTGTACATGCCGTTTCTTTGCTTTTGTTAGTAAGTAGTAAGGTATGTATTTCGTATTCTTGAACTTAAACTATCCCCACGTACGTCTGTGCACTGCGGCGCAACAGATTTAAAATATGCGTTAGGGAGAGTCAGTATAATCTTGAGAAACAGTGGTAGTTCCTGTGCTACACTCCAGCAATCGACCAATCGACTCATGAGGTTAGTTATTTTTTTAACCCTGTATCAAAACTGCTAGTTGTGATTACCCAGTGTCAATCGGTAATTGCTTGACATTGCAAATTGTGCTTCACTAACGAAAAAGCTGGTACAATGAGCAGTTCAGTGCATTGGAGGTCAGAGTGGGGAGGAAAGAGCAAAAGTAAGCAATTTAGTAAGGCGATAGCTCTTCTTCCAGAAGCACCACAGAAGAGTACAGCTTTCGTTTGTAAATTATTTGTACGATATTCAAAGAGAAGGGACTTATTTTCATTTACCTGCGTGTTTAGTAATTTAATTCGTAAATTTCTATGGTATTTGTGCTTTAATAGGCATAGATCTGCGTTTTAATAACTGTGATTGCATCTTTAGTATGATAGGGAACTGTGATTACTGCATTCTGATGCAGACTGAGGTGGTGTTCCTTCACTCACAGCTCCAGGTGATGCTGGCTTCGGTCACTCAGCTTGAGGCTGTCGGTGGTGGGAATCACTGTGAAGAGGGGGGAGGGGCAGACGTAGGGATCCGACTATGGATGTCCACTATTTACCGCGTGTCCCACAATCGGTCCAATACTGTGGCCGCCCCGCCTAGTGCCTGCATGGAGTTTCATTCCCCACCTGTAGTCGAGTGGAAGTTCGTTCCCCAAAATAAAAAATAAAAAAAAAAAATGGTTCAACTGGCTCTGAGCACTATGGGACTCAACTGCTGAGGTCATAAGTCCCCTAGAACAACCTAACTAACCTAAGGGCATCACACACATCCATGCCCGGGGCAGGATTGGAACCTGCGACAGTAGCGTTCGCGCAGTTCCAGACTGTAGCGCCTAGAACCGCTCGGCCACAGTTCGTGGAAGTTGTAACATCTCAATCCACCAAAAATAAGTAAAAGATGTACATATTTAAAAACGGCAGATAGAAATTCGCTTGATGCCTTCGTAAGAGACACTCTCCATTCGTTCTGAACAAACTATGTAAGCGTAAACTTGATGTGGCTTAAATTGAAAGAGATAGTATTGACAGCACTTGTGAGATTTATATCGAATAAATTCATCCTCCATCGTACAAAAAATGTCAGAACACTGTTAGAGAAGCACAGAAAAAGCAAGACATCCTTAACAGAACTCAAAATCCCCAAGACTGGCTAAGTTTTACAGAAGTTAGTAATTTAGTTCTGATTTTCAAGCGAGGTGCTTTCAGTAGTTTCTATCTCGAAATATGTCACAAATTCAGAGATATTGTCGTCGTATGTAATGTGCAGGAGCGGCCATACGCAATCATACCTTCACAATGTGATACCAATCGTAATGTTACCGATTACAGTACCGATGGAGACCAGTTACTAAATACGGTTTTCCAAACTTGGTTCACCAAAGAAGACGAAGAAAATATTCCAGAATTCGAATCAAGAACTGTGGCAAACATGACTAACTTAAAAGTAAATGTCGTCAGTGTAGCGAAGCAACTTTAATTACTAACGGTCCAGACTGCACACCTGTTAGGTTCCTTTCAGAATGTGCTGATTTAATAGCGCCATGTCTGGCAATCATATACGACCATTTGCTCTACGGAAGATCAGTAGCTAAAGACTGGAAGGCACAGACCTCACCAATATCCAACAAAGGAAATAGGCGTAATCTGCCTGAATTACCACTGATGCTCCTTTACAAGTAGGATATGGAAACATATAATCTATTATGAATTACCTCGAAGAAAACTGTCATTGACACATAATCAGCGTGAATATCCTTCCGTGCGACACAACTATCTCTTTATTCTCATGAAAATAGCAGTCCTATCGACATAGAATGTAAAATTCATTCCATATTCTAGATTTCCAGATGGCTTTTGGTACTGATACGCACAAGCAACTTCTAAGCAAACTGCGTGGCTATGGGATATCGCTGATTCGTGATTCCCGATTCCGAGAGACATATAGAAATGAAAAGTTATATTAGTGTTCCCAGAGGAAGTATTATAAGCCTTTTGATATTCATAATCTCTGTTAGAGTATTTCTCTGCAGTATGCCATCCTTACCAGGTTAGGTTGACGGTGAACATCGAAAACGTTCAGCGCAGGGCAGCTTGTTTTTTACCGTCGTAAAATAGGGAAGAGTGTCCAGAATGTGATAAGAAGTTGGGGTAGCAATCGTTAAAACGAAGCGCTTTCGTTGGAGCGAAATATTTTCATGAACTTTGAGTCTCCAGCTTATCTGGTAAGTATCTGGTAAGTATCTGGTAACACCCCTCCTCCCCCCGCCTACGTAGGGAGAAATGATAATAGTGATAAAATGAGAGAAATCAGACCTGGAAGTGAAAGATTTGATATCCATTTTTCCTGCACGCTGTGCAAGAGTGGAACGGCAGAGGAGTAGTGTGAAAGTGATTCGATGAACTAAACAGAGAATTATAGAGTGGTCAGGTAGTTGTAGATGTAGATGCAGACGAAACTGAGGAGCAGGGGCAGCAGCAAGAGAGGTGAGAGGAGACAGGTCAATGAGAAGGTACTCAAGGATTCAGTGGGTTCACTCAGTGAGACGGTGAGTGAGGAATGACGATCAATCAGTTGCTGCACTGATGGGATTGTTAACGCCCAAATTTGATGCCAGTGTAATTGGATACACCTGACAGCAGTGTAAACGTACACATCTGATACCAGTGTAAACGGTAACTCTGTTAACAATGTAAAAGGGTCGTGTTACAGGCACGGGACTCCCCGTCACCACATTCGAACGTGAATTCTCCACTGGACGTGAGGAAGAGGATGGTGCGGTTTTTCCACGCATGGCTGCTGATAACAGAATAACAACATGTATTGATCAGCCGTAATACATTTGTTGTCGGCCTTCTGGGCCGTTCGTAACATTCTCGATGGCGACGAAGACGGCCGGCGGACGCCGACACGGGCGCCCGCTGCTGGCTCTGCAGCTGTGCTGGTGTAACTCGAAGCTGCGGCCTCGGCGGCGGTGCTCCGGCCTCGCAGTGACTCACTGCGACAGCTGGAACCACGCGCCATGGGCCGCTGTTGTTCTGACGGCGTCCGACGCGATTGCGAGGTATCTCTGGCGCCTCCTAGGCAAAGACGTGCGTTTCGATAGTGACTATTACGATGATTGCTATGGCAGTGACGACTCCGAAATGGGGGCATTCCGACGACTCACGACGCACGATGATGACGAGCTGGCTGCCGCTGATATCTGCGGTTCTTCTTCCCCAGTAGGTCGGTGTAATATTCTGGTGTTGCTCGGCTGGCGTGCCTGACCCGATTACCGCCCTCGATGTTGACATCCCGACGCGCAGCGGACTGGCCGGTGACACAGCCTTCTCCTTCGCGCTGCTTAACTCGGCACTCCGTCGAGCCAATTACGCCATAGTATCAAAGCAGTGAATTGCGCAGCAGAATGTAGCACACATACGGCTTCTGGTTTTACCAAACTTCACTACTGCAAAACTCCTACCTTTAACAAACTTAATTAATCGCATCATTCGATTGTCTGCAGGATCAATCAGGTGTAATGCTAAGTGATTTCCGGGCTGCTTCCCAGAAAGCGTTCTAGCTTCGCCATCTGGAGGCGTCTCAGCCTACTGTCGACTCAGTTTTCACGCTTTGAGTCAGCTCCCTGCATTCGTTCCGACGACCGTCGTGACTTTGAGACTTCCGCATCCTCCATTCCACATCGCGTGGATTCTTTAATAGCGCAGTGTTGTAATCTATGAGCATCTGACGGCGTATCTCTCGTCTGAAATCAGCTACCAAATAGTTGTCGATACCATCTTTGCAAGTGAATAGCTGCAGACAATGGAGGCCGTGCACGCCGACAACATCGCACCAGCTTCCCAGTAGCGCTGGATCTGGACAGGGTTTATGCTGTCTACCAGCGGAAGAAGGAGAAAGAGCACAGCCTCAGAGCCGCGGGACACAGAAGATGGGGACTGCCAGCAGCCACACGATCTAAGAGGATGAGGACGTGGCGGCGACCTCACACTTGCCGCTCACGCCTGGACCAAGACAAGTTCCATCAAATGATGTGCTAAATCCTCAGTTCTAAATACTGCAATTTCTCAGAAGCTATTAGTCGTGTTTTGAAAAATAAAGAGCCGTTGAATTTTTCTCTTCTAGAAATGCAATAAATGCTACAGACATTACTACAATTCCGTCGCGTCACAAACGTGAATATTGCCTGGGACAGGGCGACAGAATTCGGTAAGAAGGAAGCCTGAGTGAGAGGGAGTCTCGATCTGACAGTGCTGTTAAAATTCCATTACTACGAAAGATAACGCTTGGAATAAGTACTGAAATGATAATGAGTGTTTTACAAGTTCTGACTTTCTTCAGAAAACATTGTCAACACCTGAGTGATACACTTACTCTAAGGAAATTCTATCCATGAAAAAACTCACTCTTTACATACGTACATGACTAACTAGCACCGTTCCATCTACTTAAAACGAAACTCATGAAACGACACACAAAATCCCGTTGCTTGACGACTTGAATTCCATCAGCTGCACTGTAACTATTTTAGGTAACTCTGCTTAACAGCAGTACTGATACAAGTACCAACTTCCTAATCTGACTGCTTCCTGCTTCTGAGTTTTATTCAATTGTCACCCCTTCTAGAATTCCTCATTGCAAGAACACCTAAACTGTGACGTCACTTTAGAAAGACACTGCAAAGGAAACTGGAGAAAAATTGCCTGTGTTTGGGATTGCACCCAACTGCATAATCGCGTTTCTGAAGAAAATTCTTTGGCTATCCATGCATGAATTACGGCCAGACCCAAATACCTATATGTCCTCATTAGTGCGTCACAACTCGTACACATTATGTAATTCCCGTGCAGGGGCCACACATTAAGTGAAAGTCGCTCCCAGACACTAGAGTATCGTAACCACTGTAAGTTCCATAGTCGGTGTAACCTCACTTTAGCAGTGGACTAAGGGATGTGACGTTATGCTGACTTTACGAGTGTTGTGAACGCTACGTTTTTTGTCGCCAGAGTTCCCTTCCGTTACGTGGCGTTCCGAAGCCGTCCACTGTGAGTCGACCGTAACGTAACATTGCTGGGTCTGCGGCGTGCCGCCACGCAGCCGCTGCTGCTCGCGGCTCCCGGCGTCTACCAGCAAGGGAGGCACTGGGGGCGGCAGCGGGGGCGGCGGCGGCGGCAGGCACGCCGTTGTTACCGACTGCTAACGAGCGGCTGCAGCCTCAGCGCACAAAGCCGCCCCCAGTAACTGGCCAAGCAGGGCGTCTTCGCACTCCTTCCGCATCGCACAGCCTCCTCCCGCACCTCCCTCCCCCCTCCCCTCCGCAAAACATGTAGAAGTAACTACTCGCCGCCGCAGTGACGTTTACGAGAGCATTTTACGACCCATTCACCGGCAATTCCTCGAACCAATTATTTTCTCAACTTAGGGTACAAGAATACGCAGTAAAATAGGCTTTATCGCCGGTCGTTTCGTCAACTACTTGATGTTTGTCGCTGCTGCGTAAGATGCTAAATGGAAAGGTTGGAAGCAGTGTTCCTTTCACAGAAAAATTGACCTTTTTAGGAGGATAGCTTATTGTTAGCTCTGAATGTAAAGAGGTAGATACAAAAGGAAATACTTCATTCATACTGCCCTTCTTTATATACGTTCAGTATCCCAGTACTCCTGTTTCTAATGAATCCCGCAGTCTTCAGCAATATTCTTCTCTTGTGTAACTGAAGGTGGATGGGGGAAGGGGGAGAAACTAAAGGAAAGGAAAGAAATAAGGGATATTGTCTACATTGGGACTTCATGCAGTGTCAGCGGTGACTAGTGGATGTGTGTGCTGACCCGGGACTCGGTCCTGGAATGCCCTGCTTACCAGACAGTTCCGTTAACCTCTTCGCCACTCAGACACAGCGTCTGTCGCAGGTGCGCCGACTGTGTCGGACAGCCCACCCTGTCATCTACCGCCACCCACACACATTCCCCGTACATGTCCTCCACGCTGCCAATTTTAAGATTCCCACTGGAAGTCGAACGTAAGTGTGCATCTGCTCTAAAGGCTGTTGATTAAGTGACCGTCGAGGCGAGTCAATTAGAAGAATGCGCGGTGTCTGTTCTTACTGAGATGTCCAAAAGAACAGACACCATACATTCATACTACTGAATCGCCTGTATGGGCAGTTAATCAACAACCTGCAATGCAGATTCACATTTTCTTTCGACCTGACGTGGAATGACCTTATAAAACAAATTATACCAACAGCAGATGCCAGGCTGAGATTCACAGGAAGAATCGTAGGCAAATGTAGCCTAATCGGTCCACGAAAGAAGTGACCCGGAAAAATCTCGAAAGACCGTACCGTAAGTAATGCTCATCAGTCTGGGACCCTTAACAGGTTGGATTAACGAAGACAACACGCAACGAAGAGCGGCACGTTTCGTCATCGGGTCGTTTAGCAAGCGCGAGAGCATTCGGGAGGTGCTCAACAAATTACATTGGCAGAAGCTGCAAGAGAGGAGAGAGGCGTCGAGCATCACGGAGAAGTTCTTTTGTTGAAGTTACGATAGTGTACGTTCCAAGAAGTCAGGTTTAAAAATGTGCTGGGTATTTACAACGGTTCAGTAAGATAAAACGTTGACATGATACCATTTAAAATGGATTTAAATGTTAGTGTTGGATGGATTAGAGAAAGTATAGGGTCATACGAAAGAAATGTTCCTGGTGCTTATATTCTATGTCTGAGAAACAGAATTTATCGTCATTGTGTAACCTAATTATTTGAAATCCAAAAGTGTTATTTAAATGGTGTGTTTCATCTATTCTAGGAAAAATATTTTGTAATTTGACGTAAATGCACCAGACAAAAGTTAATTACAGTTCATTAGATCTTGAATTGAGAAAAAATTTACTATGAGAAATAAATTCGGGATATCATTCACACACATTGCAATGTACAGATGGCCATGCCGCTGTGTCCTCAACTGTGAAAAGAAAGGCATTTTCAGGAGGATCCTGGTTTTTTTCTTCCCTAGTCATCAGTCTTCTGACTTGTTTGATGCGCTTTCCACGAATTCCTCTCCTTTGCCAACCTCTTCATCTCAGAGTAGCACTTGCAGCCTATGTCCTTAATAATTTGCTGGATGAATTAAATCTCTCTCTTCCTCTACAATTTTTACCCTCTATACCTCCTTCTACTACCATTGAAGTCATTCATTGTTGTCATAACATATGTCTTATCGTCCTGTCTCCTCTCCTTGTCAGTGTTTCCCACATATTCCTTTCCTCTCTGATTCTGCGCAGAACCTCCTCATTCCTTACCTTATCAGTCCAACCAATTTTCAACATTCGTCTGTAGCACCACATCTGAAGTGTTTTGATTCTCTTCTGTTCCGGTTTTCTCACAGCCCATGACCGAGCGAGGTGGTGCAGTGGTTAGGACACTTGACTCGCATTCGGGAGGACAACGGTTCAACCCCGCATCGCGCCATCTTGATTTAGGTCTTCCGTGATTTCCCTAAATCGTTGACAGGCAAATGGCGGGATGGTTGCTTTGAAAGGGCACGGCCGACTTCCTTCCCTAATCCGATGACACCGATGACCTCGCTGTATGGTCTCTTCCCCAAAACAACCCAACCCAACCAAGTTTCCGTTTCGCTACCATTCAGGGCTGTGCTCCAAACGTACATTCTCACAAATTTCTTCCTCAAATTAAGGCCAATGTTGGATATTAGTAGACTTCCCTTGGCCAGGAATGCTCTTTTGCCAGTGTTAGTCTGCTTTTGATGACCTTGTTGCTCCCTACGTCGTTGGTTATTTTATTGCTTTAACTTCAGCCACTTTGTGACCATCAATCTTGATGATGAGTTTCTCGCTGTTCTCATTTCTGATAATTCTCATTATTTTCGTCTTTCTTCGATTTTCTCTCAGTGCGTTTCTGTACTCATCAGACAGTTCACACCATTCAGCAGACAATACAATACTTCTTCACTTTCACTCAGGACAGCGGTGTCATCAGTGAATCGTATCATTGATATCCTTTCACCTTGACTTTTAATTCCACTTCTGAATCTTTCTTTTATTTTCATTACTGCTTCTTCGATGCACTGATCGAAGAGTATGGGCGAACGACTGCATTCCAGTCTTACAGCCTTTTTAATACGAACACTTCATTATTGGTCGTCCACTCTTATAACTCCTTCTTGGCTCTTCTTCATATTGTATATTACCCGTCTCTCCCTCTAGCTTCCTCCTTCTTTTCTCAGAATTTCCAACATCTTACACCATTTTGCATTGTCGAACGCTTTTTGCAGGTTGACGAATCCTACGAAAGTGTCCTGATTCTTCTTTAGTCTTGCTTCCACTATTAGCCGCAACATCAGAATTGCCTCTCTGGTACCTTTACCTTTCCTGATCGTCATCTAACACATCCTCAGTTTTCTTTTCCGTTCTTCTATATATTATTCTTGTCAGCAACTTTGATGCAAGAGCTGTGAAGCTGATTGTGCGATAATTCTCTCACTTGTCATTCTTGCATGAATCGTGTGGATGATGTTTTTCCGAATGTCAGACGGTATGTCACGAACTCATACATTCTACACATCAATGAGAATAGTCCTTTTGTTGCCACTTCCGCCTGTGATCTTAGAAATTCTGATGGTATGTTACCTGTACCCTCTGCCAAACCTCTCTTAAATTCTGATACCGGATCCCCTACCTCTACTAAATCGACTCCTGTCTCTTCTTCTATCACATCAGATAAATCTACCCCCTCATAGACGCCTTCAGTGGCTCTTTCCACCCACCAGATCTCTCCTCTGCATTTAACAGTGGAATTCCCGTTACACTTTTCAAGGTACCACTCTTACTTTTAATTTCACCGAAGGTTGTTTTGACTTTTCAACATACTGAGTTAGTCATTGTGACAATCATTTTTTTTTCGACTTCTTCACATTTTTCATGCAGCCACGTTGTCTTAGCTTCCCTGTACTTCCCATTTATTTCATTGTTTACTCACGCGATTAGAATTGTGTCAGAGGTTACTCTGCACTGGCACCAGTTTTTCTGTTCGTACTGCAGCCAACATCCTTCGCATTTCTGTGAATTCGACGACGAGCGAACCAATTGCGTTCTACCGCAGCCGATGTTTCTGGTACATTTAAAATCGTGAATGCGAAAGTGCCCTAAGGTTTCTCAGTGCACGACCTTCGCCAGCAACCTGATGGAGACGTGTGATTAGCAGCGAGCGAGAGATAAACCTTCGAAACGAACGCAACAACAGCTCACATGTTCGCTAGGTTCACCGCAATAATTTCCGAATGAAGCTTAAGCGAACTTGGTGCTGCTGCATGGTCCACAGAGCTCTTCTCCTCTACCGGGAATCTGGAATGTTTGCAACTGCGTAGATTGTTTTGAACGTATATTCTTTACTAAGTTTCATAACTGATTTGTTTGCTGCAAAAACATTTTACACTTCTCCAACTCTGCCTCAGCATCATCTGTAATAGGGCAAAAATATCATGTGCTTCCGACGGAACGGTAGTATGTGCTTCTGCTTCCGTTATAACATCGTGTATATGTTTGAGTGACCGCAAAGCCTCAACCATCTTCTGTCATATGTCATCCTCTAGTACGGCTGTCTTCACGGCTTTGTCGGATTGCACTTTGTGACAAAAAATTCTTTACAGAAAGCTTCCCCTCTTATAACATAAACGTCCTGAAGTGTTTCAGTTTAGTTAGTGAGTAAAAGACATACAATACGAGTGGAACCACATAGATTAAGGGAGCCCGTTATTGGATTATCTCAGTGAGTCGTCGAGTAGGATTTCTTCCCACCACTTCTGCCACAAACCTCTCGTTGCTGGCGTGCCTAGCAGAAGCAGTATCCGCGCCATCGGATTCTCTGAAAAGTGCAGTGCAGTAAAATGTAATTCCAAGTGATGATGCGGGAATATGTGTTACTTGAAATAATGTTCTTAAACACCCTTAAGATGTGTTTACTTGCGAAAACACGGTAAATTCTTCATTTACTTGGCCATATTATCCGTAGCTACTTTACAGCTTTTTTTCTTAGATAATTGCTTGTGTGTAAAAATATGTGTATCATTATATACATACAATTAACTAAAAAAAGGAGGAATATACGTCAAAGACAAACTAGCGGCAATGTTATGTTGGCAACGCTACATACTTAGAAGTACAAAAATGTACAGAAAAAAGTAGTGTGCGAAATCGATAGTTCTGCAGCGAAACTAGAAGTTAGATTACAAGTATCGTTGTCTAAAGATGGTAAAAGCTAAAGATGTGCTAGCAGACCACATTTGCCAATGCAGGGGAGAAACCAAGGAGAAATCAACGTAAGTCAAAACAACGTATTGTTGCCGAACTGTTTTCCGATGTTAAAAACAAATCAAACATAAATACCTTTAATTACGGTCAACTGATGATACTCTATCCCAATAAAGCGAAACGCGTATGGTGAAAAAAAAAGTTTCTTGTAGTTGCGACGACAGAGCGAAAATACCCTCAGAACACAGCTCAGTCTGACAGTAAAAAACGATGTGACACTTATTAACTCAAAACCAGCAATTTTTGAGACCATGGTGTTACAGCAGAAATTACTCCTGAAAGCGTCCTATCGACGACTGGCGCCTGTGGTACGCAGTCCAGATCTCGTAGTTAACAATCGTGAAACACAGTAGCTGCTCGCACAACTTCGTTATGTTAAACGTTGTTCATTTGCTTTCTTGCGTCTTCATACTTGTTGTAAGAAAGATTTTATGGCCGGTAGGGTTTTCCTAATATTTGCAGTGGAAAAGGTGGCTTTTATTAACAAATATTTGTTATGTGTCTTCGGAGGCTTTGGCGGTGGCATGTATGAATAAAATCTTCTCGGTTTTCAAGCCGCTTCGATTCGAATAAAAATCTCGAGCTTCCGATGGCTATCGCCACCATCGTCGTCAGTAGTAAAGCTACTGACTGCCAGGGCTGGCACAATTTTCCTCCTATATAGTCACGATTATATTTCATGTCGAAAGGAAACAACGACGGGTGCTTGACGCTTGTAGGGAGGCAGGAGCGGCAGCCCCTCGAGCCACGTGACGTCACTCGCTCCCGCGGCAGGCCGGAGCTGCTATGAGCTGCTTAGCTCACCTTCCTCACACGCGTCGTTTCGGCGCCCTCCAATTGGTGCCAGCCGACTCAGTCGTGGGCATATAAGCGGAAAATCGTGCCAGCGCCTTCCCTCTTCCCCAAAGTCCTTGAACGCAACGGTACCTCTGTCCCGCAACGCGCCCCCAGTTTCCGGTACTTGGATCAGTTACCCCTCAGACATAAACACTCCCATTATCACACACGATGTCAGACTCTTCCTCCGTTACTAAGACAACACCGCCCCTTGTCACGACGGTGTCCTCAAGTTGACCCCCCCCCCCCCTTCCACCCTGGTTGTCCTAGGCATTTACCCTGACCTCTGGAAGGCTTCCCATCTCCTGCTGTTCCTTAAACTCACATCCCCCCGCCCCCTCTGACACCTCTTCCTATCGTCCCATCTATCTCAGTAAGATCTTCGAGTTCATCCCCTCCCACTGTATTCGTCACCACCTTAATCAACACCACCCTTACCCAGTGTGACTTCCAGCCTCCTTGTGAGCTGACAACTAGCTCCTTAACCTTACTAGTCTTCTTTCCCATCAACTTAACTCTCGTCGCTTCGCAATTTTTGTTTCCCTCGACCTCCAAAACGCCTCTGACGGTATGTGGCATCTCGGGCTCCTCTTTAAACTCCAGACCTAAGCTCTTCCCGTCGATTTCGTCTGTCTCATTACCTCCTTCCTCTCCCGTTAGATGTAGAATGTGAGAGTGTAAATACAGCGGCAGTGTAGATGTCACAGTTTAGGTAATATGCAGGTTCACAGCGTGCAGGTCAGCAGTAGTGGTGGCGGCGAGACAGCATGAAACACACGTTGTCGAGCACAGTGCTCTTGTTCTGAGGGAATTAGTTTCGGCTGTTTGTGCTCATGAGATGGAGAGGAGGAGAGTATGTGTCATCCACAAGAAACAACAGATCTAGAAGATTTAAGTCTGGTGCGCTCCAAATTGTAAGAGCAGTGCAAGGGGAATACAGCGTCCGTTCAAACCGTTTTGGGGTACAGGCGACGTCAGCTCAATAACTACGGTGGCAGCGTGGTCTAACAACTATAAAGTGTTCAGGAGACCAGCCGGTTCTGTGCAGCAGTGTTACGTAATGGACATCACCCGCCCCGTTAGCTGTGTGCGTTAAAGCGCTGCTTCCGGGACAGGGAGGTGCTATGGCCACCGATAGAATCACCACCACCTCAAAAAATGGTGGTGATCGAGTCCACCTCTGCGGATTAACGAAGAGGGTCGGTTGCTGGCTAGTGTGGACGTGGTTTTTAGGGGGTTACTCACGTACCGCAAGTAAAGTACTGGGCTGGTACCCAAATCCCGCCTATTACACGACACGCAAACATTTAGAAAACTAGAATGAGATTTTCACTCTGCAGCGGAGTGTGCGCTGATATGAAACTTCCTGGCAGGAGAGCTTCTGTAAAGTTTGGAAGATAGGAGACGAGACACTGGCAGAAGTAAAGCTGTGGGTACCGGGCGTGAGTCGTGCTTCGGTAGCTCAGTTGGTAGAGCACTTGCCCGCGAAAGGCAAAGGTCCCGAGTTCGAGTCTCGGTCGGGCACACAGTTTTAATCTGCCAGGAAGTTTCATTTAGAAAACTTTCCCTCATTTTCATGTGAGTGACACTGCACGCATATAGTGGTGGTACACATATTCCGTCCCGATAAGTAACGGGGCGGCATCGGGTAGCTCATCTGGACAGACGTTAAACTAACAATGCCAAATCCCTAATGCCCATGCGGAGCCTGCACTTATGCAGGAGAAAGGCACAAGGAAAAGAAGAAAGTTATAGGTAGTGGACATGCAACCGTAGTGGGTCAGTGTAGTTCTGTCACAAATCCGAATGGAGCAAAATATCTAAATCAACTGCCCAAGACGTTCTGCACAATATTTTGAAGAAAAGTGTGTGCATAGTTTGTCCCTCACTCGTTGCCTCCCGAAGAAAAGCAAAGAAATGAACGCTTGCCGCTCCGATAGACTATATGTTGTTACTAAGGAGGCTGTTTCGAAAATGGTAGTGTCTGTGTTGTGGGTAGGTAAAAGACATACCCTTTCGTTAACAGCTGAATGAGGAAATTATCTTTTCCTGATTTATTTGCAGAAGTTTGTTTGTTTTTATGTTCCATCACAGCACCGACGACGTATCAAATGTCTTGGCTTGGAACACGACGGAAACAACGTTTCGCTGGAAGGCTAATCTCTCCTTTCCAGACTAAACCAGACTGCAATATGATTTTCTGATAAATGGCACAGGGTAGTGAAAACAGAGAATCTCATTTAATGACAATGTACTCGCTTTCGGCACAAAGGTAGTTCTAATCTCCGTCCGCACATACAGACTTTGATATTCGGTGGCTTCCCCGTATTGTTTAATGCGAGTGGTTCTTTTTAAAAAGACATAATCGACTTCCTTGTCCATCTTTACTTCATCCGAAGCTGTCCTCCGTTTCTAATGACTATTTCATTGATAGTACGTTAACCTCTAATCTTCCTTTATCTAATGAAACCTGCTGTAGTGAATATTGAATGACGTAAATATACGTAGTTGGGTCAGCATGGGAAGACAGTGGGCAGCTTCCTCCATCGAGGACCACGTTCCTCCTTTTTCATGGTCTCAGTCTTAACTTAGTCATAAAGGCAGAAATCCATAACGTCAACTGCTAAACTTGCCACACACTGACGGACACACGTTCAGAATGCTAGCTCAAGTCGCTCAGCTCATGTTGTACGAAGCAGTGCGACTTTTTGGTCGCACGGTTTGGCCTCTAGCGTGAACGCAGCCTGTGGCTCACGGACTTGTGCAACCAGCAGAGCGCAGCCGAGCCGCGGCAGGAGGACAGGGTTCCGGCAGATCAACGCCCGCTGCCCGCAGCAGAGGCCAGGCCGCGCTGACAGGGGAAACTCCCCATCGCAACCCCCTCAAATTTAGTGGTAAGAGGGCCCAGTGGATATTCCGTAAAAAACTGAACACTGATCAAGCATGAAAACAGGAAGCAGCTGTACCGAACTGTGAAAAAGAAAGCAAAATATGAAGTGAATGGTGCAACTTTAATAAGTGCAATATCAAATGACGTTGAGCAGCCGCGGCGTCGTGGTTAAGTCGCCACGGTGTTGGACTGTAAGGTGGGCGAGCACTCTTTAAAACACCCTCATGCCATTTATTATTCTTTTTCGCAATATTATGAACTTTCCGTTCGGTCATTGAAACGTTTGTTCTCTTTCTGTATTCTTGGCAGTTGTAATGCTATACACTGGTTGTAGAATATGAGTCATGTCGTAAGAATACATTACCGACGCAAGTCATTGTGATGAATGGTGAGAGCAGGCGAAATACCACATAGACGTCTCACAGAAATGAAAACAACAAATAGAAGGGTGTAACTATGTCACAGCTAAGAAATTCAAGAGTCAAAACTTTCAAAACGGAACGCAACTTCAGAAACGTTAAGAACGTATGTTTTGACAGAGCACAGTGAAGCTGTGTGATAGTGCAACTATTGCCTTCACTTGTCGCAGCTTATGTGAGTAACTAGTATGTTTTCATCATTTCTTTGGGAGTGATCATGAAAACATAAATCGGGCAGGGAGACGTACCTCATTCACTTACCAGGCGTACAAATGAGGTGCGTCGATAAGAGATTCGTATCATATGACACACGTACTATTATATATGACATACCGGACGTGTTTCCCGATGAAGGATTCAGTTAACTTGTCGCCTTGTCATGAAGCGTTTGCGGTTCCCATTACAATGACACTTCCTTTCAATTTCTAATAGATTAGTGTTGCAGAATCAAGTGTCCTTATAGGTCCTTAACTCACACCTCCCTGTTGCACCACGGCACAGACACAAATTTGAATACAGCGAACAGCTAAAAACATGGCATAGAAGTGATTCGAGCACAGCTCGCCCGCTTGACAGTCCAAAACCGAGACCACCTACCCAAGACACGTTTTGTCTTTCACGCTGGTCTGTATTGCGCTTCTTGGCCTTGGACCTTTCGCTTTTTCTATTTTGCTTGTTTTTTTCCACAGTTCAGTACACCTTCTTCCTGTTTTCATGCTTGATCTGTGTTGAGTTTTCGACGGGCTGTCCACCGGCTCCCCTCACCACTAAATGTGAGCGGTTGCGATGGGGTGTTTCCCTTGTGAGTAGCGCCCGAGTCCTCGCTAAGACAGAGCGTCCTACTGTGTCCATTGTGAATCTGTCTATGCATTCCGGCTCTGATTTGGCACTCGGGAAATAAGAAGCACTTTACGTTTTCATTAGAAATGAGGCACTACCGTTATTAAAAACTTAATGCGACTGTATTCTAAATGCAGAGCGCTAATGATATAAATAGGGTTTTTAAATACAGACTTTCTCGTCCTTGTCAAACAGTAGAGAGTGTATTTGGTGTACTGAGATCGAGATTTCGTGTGCTTAAACTGCCTTTGAGTGTAAATTGGAGACTATAGACTTGTGACGGCTTATGCATAGTGCGTAATTACTTGAGGACTGATAACATTACATCAAGTAATCTTGCTAAAGAGGGAAGAACGTGGGACAAATAACCAGCTTACGCTGCCTGCCCCAAGCAGGTGCAGGAACACGAGTGAAGCTTTTCTTACGAGAGGAAGATTTAACGTTTTTGTGTGGTGTCACCGCCAGACACCACACTTGCTAGGTGGTAGCCTTTAAATCGGCCGCGGTCCATTAGTATACGCCGGATCCGCGTGTCGCCACTGTCAGTGATAGCAGACCGAGCGCCACCACACGGCAGGTCTAGAGAGACTTGCTAGTACTCGCCCCAGTTGTACAGCCGACTTAGCCAGAGATAGATCACTGACAACTACGCTCTCATTTGCCGAGACGATAGTTAGCATAGCCTTCAGCTACGTCATTTGCTACGACCTAGCAAGGCGCCATAGCATTTGATATTATTTTATATTGTGGTTATAACATGTACCGTCAAGAGAGATGTTCTACAATTGTGGATTAAAGATAAGTATTACATCAACTACGTACTTTATTTGCTACTATTAATTCCTTTAACTGTTCCAGACCTCACGCCAATCTGCGTGAGCTTAACGCGTGCCTTTCGGCTTCCTCTCATTGTGACTTGGCTGTCTTGCCAAGTCACTACATTTAGTTCACCAGAAAGTTCTGTTCAGTGGCAGTACGCAGCTATAAAAAGGGGGCAATACTAAAGTGAAGAACTTAATGTCATTAATACTGAGTGCTTATTGTGAAGATGCATAAACATTAAATACATCAATCAAATAAAAATTTATAATTACTGTGACTTAATTCCATACCATTCCGTATTTCATTAAAAAATGTGTAGTTGCTTGAATATCGCCGTTGTTACGGAAGTCCTGCATATTAATCGTTTGTCAAAATATTATCCTCTTTGCTTTCTATCATTTGCTAAATTCTTGTTTCGATGTCTCAGATCGCTTATGAGATAGGATGGATTAATAAATATTTCATTCTGACTTTTTTTGCTGGTGCACGCTTTTTTTACACGTAATCCATTTTCTCTAGATTGGAGACAGATAATCTTATCTTTCCAAGTTTAAAACGTAATTCAATGTGTTAACAATATTTCACAGTCAGCGACGTGTGACCTAAAATACAAAAAACGCAAAACTTAGCGACCCCTGTTTTCCAACGAACCCTTGAGAGTTTCTTGTAGCAGTTTACCTAATCTCGAAATATCACAATAAGTATGACAATTAACGTAAAGATAGGCAGTTCGTCATGAAGCTATGAGATGTGCAATAAATAATTTTTTTATCATATACGAGGTCTGATCAGAAAATTCCTTAGTCCCATTCTACATGGTCTCCTTCGAGATACTCACCTCCACAACTGATAGACGGCTCCCAACGCCGTATCCACTCACGGAAGGAGTCTTGGTGGTATGTCGCTTGCTGGATCTCGCGAAGCGCCATCTGCACATTTTCTTTTATATCGTCTATCGTTGCAAATCTTCGCCTTTTCAACGAGGTTTTCAACTTTGTAAATAAGAGAAAGCTCAAGCGGTCCAGGTCTGAAGGGTACTGAGTATTAGGCAGCACACTGATCTCGTTTATTTTGCACTAGACACGCACCAATAGGGATGAATGTGCAGGTGCTTTATCGTGATGCCAGAGCCATGAATTCTTTCGCCACATTTCAGGGCTTTTGCTTCTCACATTTTTTCGCAGGCGTCCAACACGTCCAGGTAACACCACCGGTTAACAGTTTGTCATGATGAACTAATCCTTCAGGGTCAAAGAAGACTGTCAACATGGCTTTGACATTTGACTTGACCTGAGGAGCTTTTTTTAGTCTTGGATAACCTTCCCCGAGCCACTGTGAAGATTGAACCTTGGTCTCAACATCATAACCGTAGATCAGTTACGATTCTCTTAAGAAACATCTCATTCTAGTTTGCCCAATCCAAAAGCTCTTCATGGATTGCGAAGCGAAAGTGTTTCTGATCTTGACTCATGAGCAATGGGACGAAAGTAACGGCAACAGGATGCATTCCAAGATGATGTGTCAAGATTTCATGATTTGTTTAAACTGCAGCCTCTAAAATGTTCAAATGTGTGTGATACCTTATGGGACTTAACTTCTAAGGTCATCAGTCGCTAAGCTTACACACTACTTAACCTAAATTATCCTAAGGACAGACACACACACCCATGCCCGAGGGAGGACTCGAACCTCCGCCGGGATCAGCCACGCAGTCCATGACTGCAGCGCCTGAGACCGCTCGGCTAATCCCGCGCGGTACTCAGTCTTCGGTTGGCATACGCAATTTCGTTGTGTATCTTGACATGAACATCGTCGGATGACGTCGAAGGACGTCCTGAACGAGGGTCATCTTCGGTCAGGTCTTTTTAAAGCCATGTGAACCATTCGTAACACCGAGTACGGATTAAGCACTCCTTATCGTAGGCTTCCTACATCCTTTGGTTAGTCTCTGTAAAGGTTTTCTTGAGTTTCATGCAAAATTTTACGCAAACGCGTTAGTCCCTTAACTCTGCCCTCTCACGGTTCGCAGACTGTGCAACGAAACTGTCTACTCAATACAGCACTGAACAATAACTAACTAACAACACTGAAACTTCTGCCAGGCACACATTAAGCAAAGATACGTGCAGAAATACCAACCACATTTCGCTCCAACACACCAGTGACGTGAAATTACGAAAGTTCCGGAATTTTTAGAACAGACCTCGTAGTTTGTTTATAATCGTTTGAGAAAGACTACAGATCAACTGGGTAGTGCACACTGCTGTACGCGCCGTCACGCGGGCTCGCTAGCTACAGCGCACAATCAACAAGTCCCGAAGCGACGACGCAGGCGGTTATAGGTAGGGGAAGGACTGTCAGGCTGGAACTACGGCGCAGACTGCTGCCCCAGCTGACGTCCTGCCCTGCGCCTCGGCTGCGCACAGCGAGCGGCCTGCGCCCTGCCGGACGTACCTGCAGAGCAGCGAAGAGCAGCACCAGCGACGCCTCCCAGAGCGTCGACGTCGCGACGCCGCAGCCGCAGCCGTCACCCGCGGCGCTGCTGCCCATCGCTACACAGCCGCTGCCGCCTCTGGTTTCCAGAAGCCCGCCGCCGGCCCGCCGGCGCTCTTTACGGTCGCTGCTACGCACACCCACCTCACATACGTCGGACCTTGTCTCTGACGCCGAATCGTTAAACTGTTTACGATCTGTTACAATCACTGTGTACTTTCCCTTCTCTCCTGATCGTCCTTTGTTTGCAGAAAAACAGCATCAGGACTACTGCTTGTGTTTAAAGCAAAACACTTCGTTGGACTGCTTACAAGGGAACCTCCCCATCGCACCCCCCTCAGATTTAGTTATAAGTCGGCACAGTGGATGGGCCTTGAAAAACTGAACACAGATCAGTCGAGAAAACAGGAAGAAGTTGTGTCGAACTATGAAAAAAATTAGCAAAATGTACAAACTGAGTAGTACATGCGCAAGATAGGGAACTTCAAGGAAAGTGTGGGCTCAGGAGCGCCGTGGTCCCGTGGTTTGCGTGAGCAGCTGCGGAATGAGAGGTCCTTGGTTCAAGTCTTCCCTCGAGTGAAAAGTTAACTTTCTTTATTTTCGCAAAGTTATGATCTGTCCCTTCGTTCATTGATGTCTCTGTTCACTGTAATAAGTTTAGTGTCTGTGTTTTGCGACCGCACCGCAAAACCGTGCGATTAGTAGACGAAAGGATGTGCCTCTCCAATGGGAACCGAAAACATTTGATCGCAAGGTCATAGGTCAACCGATTCCTCCACAGGAAAACACGTTTGATATATTCTATACGACACTGGTGACGGCATGTGCGTCACATGACAGGAATATGTTGTCGACCCACATAACTTGTACACTTGGCGAATGGGTAAAAAGATTCTTCTACCTTGTCCGATTTAGGTTTTCTTGTGGATGTGATATTCACTCCCAAAAAAGTGACGAAAACATAAGAGTTTGTACATGAACTGCAACAAATGAATGCAACAGTTTCACAGTCGCACAGTTTTCCCTGTGCTTTGTCAAAACATACGTTTCTAACGTTTTCAAATTTTTCCGTGTGTAGACCGTCAAATCCTGCATATGTCCAAGCAAATCTGAACATGTCCTGGAATTGTGGAGAGCGAAATTGATAATGTGTGAGTGCCTGAACTTTGATAATTGTCTGAAAATATAAATTTTTTCATTCAAGGGAAGACTTGAACCAACGACCTCTCGTCCCGCAGCTGCTCACGCAAACTACAGGACCACGGCGCTCTCCAGTTCACACTATCCTTGATGTTGCCTATCTTGCACATGGACTACTCAGTTTGTATATTTTGCTTTTTTTCCATAGTTCCACACAACTTCTTCCTGTTTTCTCGATTGATCTGTGTTCAGTTTTTTAAGGCCTATCCAATGTGCCAACTTATAACTAAATCTGAGGGGGGGTGCGATGGGGAGGTTCCCTTGTTAGTATAAAGTGATGAAGTCTAATACCTGCACTTATTTACTCTGAGGCTCAACTGACAGTCCCTGCACCGTCAATCCTCGGCAAATTCTCGTGCATTTCAATCCACTTACACTCTAAGGCAAAGAAGATTACGCACCACCAAGAAATTATTCGAATGAGACGGAAATCGGTAGATCTGAGTATATATAGGGTGGTCCACTGATCTTGACCGTGCCAAATATCTCACGAAATAAGCGTCAAACGAAAAAACTACAAAGAACGAAACTTGTCTAGCTAGAAGCCAGATGGCGCTATGGTTGGCCCGCTAGATGGTGCTCCCATAGGTCAAACGGATATCAACTGCGTTTTTTAAAAATAAGAACCCCCATTTTTTATTACATATTCGTGTAGTACGTAAAGAAATATGAATGTTTAGGTGGACCACTTTCTTCGCTTTGTGATAGATGGCGCTGTAATAGTCACATACATATGGCTCACAATTTTAGACGAACAGTTGGTAACAGGTAGGTTTTTTAAATTAAAATACAGAACGTAGGTACCTTTGAACATTTTATTTCGATTGTTCCAATGTGATACATGTACCTTTGTGAACTTATCATTTCTAAGAATGCATGCTGTTACAGTGTGATTACCTCCAAATACCACATTAATGCAATAAATGCTCAAAATGATGTCCGTCAATCTCGATGCATTTAGCAATACGTGTAACGACATTCCTCTCAACAGCGAGTAGTTCGCCTTCCGTAATATTCGCACATGCACTGACAATGCGCTGACGCATGTTGTCAGGCGTTGTCGGTGGATCACGATAGCAAATATCCTTCAACTTGCCTCACAGAAAGAAATCCGGGAACGTCAGATCCGGTGAACGTGCGGGCCATGGTATGGTGCTTCGACGACCAATCCAAATGTCACGAAATATGCTATTCAATACCGCTTCAACCGCATGCGAGCTATGAGCCGGACATCCATCATGTTGGAAGTGCATCGCCATTCTGTTATGCAGTGAAACATCTTGTAGTAACATCGATACAATATTACATAGGAAACCAGCATACATTGTATCATTTAGATTGCCATCGATAAAAGGGGGCCAATTATCATTCCTCCCATAATGCCGCACCATACATTAACCCGCCAAGGTCTCTGATGTTACACTTGTCGCAGCCATCGTGGATTTTCCGTTGCCAAATAGTGCATATTATGCCTGTTTACGTTACCGCTGTTGGTGAATGACGCTTCGTCGCTAAATAGAACGCGTACAAAAAATCTGTCAGCGTCCCGTAATTTCTCTTTTGCCCAGTGGCAGAACTGTACACGATGTTCAAAGTCATCGCCATGCAATTCCTGGTGCATAGAAATATGGTAGGGGTGCAATCGATGTTGATGTAGCATTCTCAACACCGACGTTTTTGAGGTTCCCGATTCTCGCGCAATTTGTGTGCTATTGATTTGCGGAGTAGCCACGACAGCAACTAAAACACCTATTTGGGTATCATCATCTGTTGCAGGTCGTGGTTGACGTTTCACATGTGGCTGAGCACTTCCTGTTTCCTTAAATAACGTAACTATCCGGCGAAATGTCCGGACACTTGGATTCTGTCGTCCAGAATACCGAGCAGCATAGATAGCACATGCCCCATGGGTATTTTGATCACAATAGACATACATCAACAGGATATTGACCTTTTCCTCAATTGGTAAAAGGTGCATTTTAACATGGGTAATGTATGTCGAAGCAAATACCGTCCGCATTTGCGGAATGTTATGTGCTACCATGTACTTATACGTTTGTGAATATTACAGTGCCATCTGTCACAAAGCGAAAAAAAATTCTCCAACTAAAACAGCTGCTATCCGTTTGACCTATGGCAGCGCCATCTAGCGGGCCAACCATAGTTTCGCTCTTCGTAGTTTTTTCGTTTGATGCTTATTTCATGAGATATTTGGACCGGTCACTATCAATGGACCTGTATACAGACAAGATAAAAGTTTCAGAAAATTGGAGGATTCATTCAAGAGTTAATACTTCACGAATTGGGAAAGCCAGTAACGTATTGGTCGCCTTCTGCCTCTTATAGAAGCAGTTATTCGGCTTGCCGTTGATTGATAGAGTTGTTGGATGCCCTGAAGGATATAGTGCCAAATTCTGCCCAGTTGATGATGTTCTACGCCTCGTTTTGCTACCCTTCATGACAAGCCATCCCGCGCTTAGATTTAAGCAGATAACGCCTGCCCCCACAAGGTGACAGTCTCTACTACTTGTCTTCATACTTGCCAAATCCTAACTTGGACAGCAAGGTCGCTGGATCTCTACCCCATTCGGAGCGTTTACAGCATAATGAGCAGGGCTCTCCAACCAGCTCTCGGTTTTGACGATCTGACGCGCCAATTGGATAGAATATGGCGCGATATCGCTTAGGACGACATCTAGCAACTCTGTAAATAATGATAAGCGAATAACTGCTTGCATAAATGCTATAGCAAGATCAACACTTTGTTCACCTGCTTAATTTGTGAAGATCTTACTCTTGAATAAATCAGCCAATGTTTCTGAAATTTTAATTATTTGCTTGTGTGTGCATGTACGTCTCATCTATCGATTTCCGTCCCATTCGGATAGTTCTTTCATGGTGCGATGTCTTTTTCTTAGAATGCCCCTGGCATTGAAACAGTCTCAGATGCGAAGGCAACATCCACGAACAGTCTCGTGTACCTCCCTACGCTATCCAATGGATCATTTATAAAACTCGTGAACAATACCGGCCTCACAGCACTCGACTCTGGTACTCATGACACTACAACGACATCTGACTATTTTGTCCCGTTGCCAACGAAGAAAGATGCAAGTCATGAGGAGTAGCAGAAAAAACTTAACATCAAAATTGATGAATAAGAAGCACATGAAGTTTAACTGTTGTGCTGTTTTGCACATGCAAAAGCAGTCTACTAGTATCAAACAATGGCCTTAATTTTAGGAAGAAACATCTGAAACTGTACGTTTGGAACAAATCTTTGCAAGGAAGTTATTCAGGGACAGGGGGAAAGCTGTTTCCTGTAAAGGAATGTAGAAAATTAGTTCAGCATTAGAAAAGGGCCTCTGTAGTATCAGCGAAGAAAGGAACATTAGGAAAAACGGTGACAAGAAGTTGCGGGGCGGAAAGGTAGTAATATCTACATAGTATCATGATCAAAGGTTTATTGTCCAACCCATTTTTGCTTCAGCATTTTTACTTATCAGGATATATTTATAAAGGAATTTTTTTCGAATACCTTGATTTAGTTAGAATATTGTGTTTCCAACAAAAATCGGCAGTATTTTTGTTAGCTACTAGTTACATTATCCGATTATTCAAAAAATTCATATAACTATTTTCTTAAAAATTGTTTTGGTACCATATTTGATGATTTCAGATCGAAAATAACAGTGGTAAAAGCATTATTTAGCCTATACTTACTGTAGTGCTGACAATTCGCAATTTTTCACAATACAACTTTTGTTTATGTACGTTTATAAGGGTGATGACTGTACCACAACAGAAAGGTAACAATAACGATGACAGTAAAAGTCTCCTAGTTGAGGCAGGCAAAAGTTCACTTCTAATTTTTCCACAAAGGTTCGTGGTAACCCACACACACTAGTAAAAGTCCAGTTCAGAGACGAAGTCGTAATCTTCAGCGGTTGAAGTCCACGAGATCGGCATCCAGAGTGAACTGAACTTCGGGGCTGGTTATAGAACCTAAATAGCTATCTCCAGCCAATCAGGTTTTGGCGTAGTGATACTTCCTGCAGGGTATGGCTCGAGCTCCCCCTGCAGGAAGTAGTGCTTGGAATGTCTGTTTCCATTATCTTGCATTTAAATGACCGGTGTTTACCATGGTGCTTTAGGTACGCCTTGGACATAGACAACCCCTTTCTCTGTAGCCGGCCCTCAGAGACTACCTTGGCTCCAGCACAACACCTCTCCCTCACTGGAAAAGCTGCTGCGGCACGGGCGACCGCGGGGGAGAGAGTACCGTAGTAGAGTTGCCCAGTGCCGTAGGCTGATCTGCAGCTAAGTCCTCCTGAAGAAGGCGGTGGAAACCGGCCGCCGGAGAGTAGTGGGCCGCCATCCGTGCGAGGAGACTGGAATGCCGAAGCAGTGGCGGTTGCGAGGCGACGTCGGGCTGGGCAACCGGCATGGGGCATCAACGTCGTCCAACCGAGGCTGCGCCGAAGAGGGGTCGGAAAGTGGGTTCAGGGGGAGGTCCTGGAAGTGCCCCGGGTCCGGAGTATGCGGCGGCGCAGGGCTAGCAGCGAGCGTTTGCTGGCTGTCTCTGGGAATATCGTCCACCAACTGAGGAGAGGTCATCAACATAGGCACCAAGGAAAGGGCTGGCGATGGGAGAGAAAGAGGAGCCGGAATGTGGGGCTCCAGCTGCTAGAGGAAATGAGGACGCAGTAGGTTGCTGTGGCGCGTCCAGGCGTACGTCGAACAGTTGTCGACCAAGGGGGCCGGATAACGATCCCCGGAAACGAGCTGGGCCGGGGCTAAAAAACCGCGAGCCCACACCTTGGAGCCAGATCAATATCGGGAAGCGCCAGGCAGGGCGCGAGGTCCAACCTGCGGCAGGATTATATGGAGTAGGGTCCGAGGCTGGTGACCATGGAGCAGTTCGGCGTGGCTCCCGTAGGTACTGAGAAATAACGGAAGGGCTTCTTTCGGAGAACGGTCCTCTTAGGTGCTCCGCCTCTCCAATGGACTGGTGATAGAAAGGAGGGGTAGAGACGTGGTGGATACCATTATCGTGGCAGAATTTGGAGAACTCTTGACTGTGAAATTGCAGGCCATTGTCTAATACCAAGGCGATGGGAAGGCCTTCAATGGAAAATATTTTTGACAGGGTCATGATGGTATTCCCTGTGGTGATAGAGGAGCATCAGATAATGAAAGGGGGAAATGGGAGTAGGCATCCGTGACGAGTAACCAGTAAGTGCAGGGGAAGGGTCCAGCAAAATCTACATGGATGTGTTCCCATGGGACATGGATGTGTGTGTTGTCCTTAGGTTAGTTAGGTTTAAGTAGTTCTAAGTTCTAGGGAACTGATAACCTCAGAAGTCAAATCCCACAGAGCCATTTGAATCTTGTTTTGTTTCCATGGGAGGGAAGCAGCTGGTCAAGATTGGAAGGACCAGTGCGGTGTGAGAAGGGCCTGGGTACACTGCTGACAACCCCAGACCATGCACTCCACGTCCACGGTCATGCCTACCCAGAAGACATGGCGATATGCTAGGATTTTCGTCCGGACAATACCCCAGTGACCTTGATATAAGACGTGCAGAATCCAGGACCCCAGGGAAGTTGATACAATGACTAGTGGATGGCGTCATTTTCCGCACGGAGGAGAACCTGTTGATGACCACCAGTTGATGGCGGATGGAGAAGAAGAATCAGAGGCCAGCCCGGGTGCGAGGTGGAGGAAGCGTCGGCCAGCCACGGAGAACATAGCGGTGCACCAGTTGTAGGAGCAGATGTGCGTTCGTCGCTGTGGCCACCCTCTCAGCTGTGACTGGGAATGCAGCTAACGCATCCTGTACGTCGTCATAGACCTGAAAAATTAG
Organism: Schistocerca serialis cubense; assembly: GCF_023864345.2. NCBI lineage: Eukaryota > Metazoa > Arthropoda > Insecta > Orthoptera > Acrididae > Schistocerca > Schistocerca serialis. The sequence goes on along the minus strand of NC_064641.1, from coordinate 916,307,376 downwards.
GAGGTCCGATGACAGAATGCCGAATCCTGGTCGGAGGGAAATCGAGAAAAGGCATCAGCATTGACATGCTGGATGGTGGGCCACAAATGGATGGTGTACGTAAAACGTGAAAGGGAAGTGCAGGTGGTAGACGTCTTTGTCGCTAACTGGGCTGATGGGGTAGACGGTGCGAACGGACATCCTTAACACCATAGCCAATAGGACAGGAAGAGAGGGGTTATATGGCATGAGACACGCTGCAGAGTGCAACCCCTACTTTAAGGTTTGGAAAGCCGATTCACAAGCCGGGGACCGATGAAAAGGCACGTTCTTTCAGCATAGGTGATGGAGGGGTGCCGCAATGTAGGCGGCGCAGGGAGTGAACTTTTGATGGTAAGCAATTTTACCCATGAAAGACCGCAATTGTTTGACGTCGTGCGGACGAGGAAGGGCCGATATAGCAGCGATGTGAGAAGAGGTATGCCATCGCAGGAAATGATGTGACCCAGGTAGAAGATAGCAGGCTGATAAAAGAAGCATTTAGCAAAGTTGCATTTTAGGCCCGCAGTCCGCAGGCGCAGGAACAATTGTCGCAGATGACTGAGATGTTCATCCGCGGTACGTCCGGTGACGACGATGTCGTCTAGGTAGTTTATACAACCTGGCACATCCCGAAAGAGCTGTTCCAAGTAAGGCTGAAAGATGGCCGGTGCATTATCAATGCCATACATGAGGTGGTTCAACCGGAACAGCCCAAGCGGTGTGTTGACGACTGCCAAGTGAGTAGAAGGCTCATCGAAAGGTATTTGGAGGTAGGCCTCGGCAAGATCGATCTTCGGAAAATGTTGTCCCCCTGCGAGCTTGGAGAACAGGTCCTCGGGACGCGGGAGGGGACAGTCTTCAACCTGTAGCTGAGGGTTAAGCGTAGTTTTGAAGTCAGTACAAACTCGAAGACGCCAATTTGGTCTCTTGAGGACGACCAAGGGTGTCGCCCACGAACTGTAAAGGACCGGAGTGACGACTCCCTCCATGGTGAGACGGTCCATATCTTGTCGAAGAAGCTGCTGGAGGGCGTGAGGAACCTGTCAGGCTCGAAGTACTTCGGGCGGGCAGACGGTTTCAGCTGGAGCGAGGCATGAAAATCTTGAGCACAGCCGACGCCCGGCGAGAAGAGGTCCGGGAATTTCGTGCACAAGGTATCGACTGCCGGAAACGGAACCTGGGAAGACACCAGATGAACACTGTCCTCGATGGCGAAGATCCGTAAGGCATCCAACCCGAAGCCATCAGCCATGGCTGCTTTGTTGACCACAGGGAAGGTAACTTCCCGGCGAACCGATTTATACAGGTCGGAAGCCTTTCAAATAACTTCCGGGAATTCAGCCAGGTAACACTTTCAGCGACCGTCGATATTTCGGCGGGAGAACACCCCGCCACTTTCAAGGGAAACTCCAACGGGTAGCCGTCCGCGGTGGTCTAGCGGTTCTAGGCGCTCAGTCCGGAGCCGCGCGACTGCTACGGTCGCAGGTTCGAATCCTGCCTCGGGCATGGATGTGTGTGATGTCCTTAGATTAGTTAGGTTAAAGTAGTTCTAAGTTCTAGGGGACTGATGACCACAGATGTTAAGTCCCATAGTGCTCAGAGCCATTTGAACAAATCCAACGGGTAGGCGACGTAGATGCAAATTTAAAACCTCGGTTCTCAGACTGATGCAGGAAAGATAACACACACACTGAACTGTCATCAAAGATGACCAAAGTCAGAGATATCGATAGTGAGATTACGAACTCGCAGGTGAGGTAGCATTGACTCAGTCCCTCTGTTTGTTTGACAATGGAGAGCCGGATTCCAAAAAGAGTTTGAACAAAAACCTCCATTCCTCTTAAGAGGTTGCTCGCTAGTTTAATGTCATCTGCCTGGTTAATAACACTGTCCCAATAGCTGGACATGCATGCCAATATCTCGGTGTTATTATATAACATGGGGTGACCAGTATCCAAGCAATGTTCGGCAATAGCAGATCTACTTGGTTGCTGCAATCGTGTGGGCCGTTTATGCTCAGTACATCGGTTCTCCACGGTCCTGATAGTTTGACCTATACATGCCACGCCGCAGCTACAGGGAATGCGATATACACCCGCCTTACGCAGACCAAGAGCATCCTTAACCGAACTCAAAAGCACTCTAATTTTAGATGGACCGATCTTGTTGGAAGTGTTTCCTACGTAATGCAAAAAGGCAGTAGACGTAGGTGTCGACTCAGGATTATCATCAATCACCCGATGTACAGTTGGTCGATAGCGCAACACACGTTCAATCAGTTTAACACCATAACCATTTCGACGAAACGCAACTTCAAGACGGGACAGCTCAGCTGTCAAAGTCTCGGTGTCAGAAACAACATGTGCCCTGTGTACCAAGGTACGAAGTACACCTTCACGCCACTTTTATTTGCAACTCGTAACATTATTTGATTATTCAAAAAATTAATATAGCTATTTCTTAAAATTTGTTATGGTACCATATTTGATGATATCACATTGAAAATAACTGTTTTTTTTTTTTTTTTGGTCATCAGTCTACTGACTGGTTTGATGCGGCCCGCCACGAATTCCTTTCCTGTGCTAACCTCTTCATCTCGGAGTAGCAGTTGCAACCTACGTCCTCAATTATTTGCTTGACATATTCCAATCTCTGTCTTCCTCTACAGTTTTTGCGCTCTACAGCTCCCTCTAGTAACATGGAAGTCATTCCCTCATGTTTTAGCAGATGTCCTATCATCCTGTCTCTTCTCCTTATCAGTGTTTTCCACATATTCCTTTCCCCTCCGATTCTGCGTAGAACCTCCTCATTCCTTACCTTATCTGTCCACCAAATTTTCAACATTCGTCTATAGCACCACATCTCAAATGCTTCGATTCTCTTCTGTTCCTGTTTTCCCACAGTCCATGTTTCACTACCATACAATGCTGTACTCCAGACGTACATCCTCAGAAACTTATTCCTCAAATTAAGGCCGGTATTTGATATTAGTAGACTTCTCTTGGCCAGAAATGCCTTTTTTGCCATAGCGAGTCTGCTTTTGATGTCCTCCTTGCTCCGTCCGTCATTGGTTATTTTACTGCCTAGGTAGCAGAATTTCTTAGCTTCATTGACTTCGTGACCATCAATCCTGATGTTAATTTTCTCGCTGTTCTCATTTCTACTACTTCTCATTACCTTCGGCTTTCTCCGATTTACTCTCAAGCCATACTGTGTACTCATTAGCCTGTTCATTCCGTTCAGCAGATCATTTAATTCTTCTTCACTCTCACTCAGGATAGCAATGTCATCAGCGTATCGTATCATTGATATCCTTTCACCTTGTATTTTAATTCCACTCCTGAACCTTTCTTTTATTTCCATCATTGCTTCCTCGATGTATAGATTGAAGAGTAGGGGCGAAAGGCTACAGCCTTGTCTTACACCCTTTTTAATACGAGCACTTCGTTCTTGATCGTCCACTCTTATTATTCCCTCTTGGTTGTTGTACATATTGTATATGGCCCGTCTCTCCCTGTAGCTGACCCCTACTTTTTTCAGAATCTCGAACAGCTTGCACCATTTTATATTGTCGAACGCTTTTTCCAGGTCGACAAATCCTATGAAAGTGACTTGATTTTCCCTTAGCCTTGCTTCCATTATTAGCCGTAATGTCAGAATTGCCTCTCTCGTCCCTTTACTTTTCCTAAAGCCAAACTGATCGTCACCTAGCGCATTCTCAATTTTCTTTTCCATTCTTCTGTATATTTTTCTTGTAAGCAGCTTCGATGCATGAGCTGTTAAGCTGATTGTGCGATAATTCACGCACTTGTGAGCTCTTGCCGTCTTCGGAATTGTGTGGATGGTGCTTTTCCGAAAATCACATGGTATATCGCCAGACTCATATATTCTACACACCAACGTGAATAGTCGTTTTGTTGCCACTTCCCCCAATGATTTTAGAAATTCTAATGGAATGTTATCCATCCCTTCTGCCTTATTTGACCGTAAGTCCGCCAAAGCGCTTTTAAATTCCGATTCTAATACTGGATCCCCTACCTCTTCTAAATCGACTCCTGTATCACATCAGACAAATCTTCACCCTCATAGAGGCTTTCAATGTATTCTTTCCACCTATCTGCTCTCTCCTCTGCATTTAACGGTGGAATTCCCGTTGCACTCTTAATGTTGCCACCGTTGATTTTAATGTCACCAAAGGTTGTTTTGACTTTCCTGTATGCTGAGTCTGTGCTTCCGACAACCATATCTTTTTCGATGTCTTCACATTTTTCCTGCAGCCATTTCGTCTTAGCTTCCCTGCACTTCCTATTTATTTCATTCCTCAGCGACCTGTATTTCGTATTCATGATTTTTCCGGAACATGTTTGTACTTCCTCCTTTCATCAATCAACTGAAGTATTTCTTCTGTTACCCATGGTTTCTTCGCAGCTACCTTCTTTGTACCTATGTTTTCCTTCCCACCTTCTGTGATGGACGTTTTTAGAGATGTCCATTCCTCTTCAACTGTACTGCCTACTACGCTATTCCTTATTGCTGTATCTATAGCGTTAGAGAACTTCAAAACGTATCTCGTCATTCCTTAGCACTTCCTTATCCCACTTCTTTGCGTACTTATTCAAATGGTTCAAACGGCTCTGAGCACTATGGGACTTATCATCTGTGGTAATCAGTCCCCTAGAACTTAGAACTACTTAAACCTAACTAACCTAAGGACATCACACACATTCATGCCCGAGGCAGGATTCGAATCTGCGACCGTAGCAGTCGCGCGATTCCGGACTGAGCGCCTAGATTTGCGTTTTGATTCTTCCTGACTAATGTCTTGAACTTCAGCCTACTCTTCATCACTACTGGATTGTGATCTGAGTCTATATCTGCTCCTGGGTGCGCCATACAATCCAGTATCTGATTTCGGAATCTCTGTCTGACCATGATGTAATCTAATTGAAATCTTCCCGTATCTCCCGGCCTTTCCCAAGTATACCTCCTCCTCTTGTGATTCTTGAACAGGGTATTCGCTATTACTAGCTGAAACGTGTTACAGAACTCAATTAGTCTTTCTCCTCTTTCATTCTTTGTCCAAGCCCATATTCTCCTGTAACCTTTTCTTCTACTCCGTCCCCTACAACTGCATTCCAGTCGCCCATGACTATTAGATTTTCGTCCCCCTTTACATACTGCATTACCCTTTCAGTATCCTCATACATTTTCTCTATCTGTTCATCTTCAGCTTGCGACGTCGGCATGTATACCTGAACTATCGTTGTCGGTGTTGGTCTGCTGTCGATTCTGATTAGAACAACCCGGTCACTGAACTGTTCACAGTAACACACCCTCTGCCCTACCTTCCTGTTCATAACTAAACCTACACCTGTTATACCATTTTCTGCTGCTGTTGATATTACCCGATACTCATCTGACCAGAAATCCTTGTCTTCCTTCCACTTCACTTCACTGACCCCTACTAAATCTAGATTGAGCCTTTGCATTTCCCTTTTCAGAGTTTCTAGTTTCCCTACCACGTTCAAGCTTCTGACATTCCACGCCCCGACTCGTAGAACGTTATCCTTTAGTTGATTATTCAATCTTTTTCTCATGGTAACCTCCCCCTTGGCAGTCCCCTCCCGGAGATCCGAATGGGGTACTATTCCGGAATCTTTTGCCAATGGAGAGATCATCATGACACTTCTTCAATTACGGGCCACATGTCCTGTGGATACACGTTACTGTAGTGACTGTGTTACTGTAGTGACTGACAATTCGTAGTTTTTCACAACACAATTTTTATTTATGTGCTTTTACAAGGTTGATGGCTGAACAACAAAAGAAAGGTAATAATAACGATGCCATTAAAAGTCTCCTAATTGAGGAAAACAAAAATTCACTTCTAATTTTTCCACAAAGATTCGTGGTAACCCATACACACTAGTAAAAGTCCAGTTCAGAAACGAAGTCGTAATCTTCAGCGGTCAAAGTCCACGCGGTCGGCATCCGGAGTGCACTGAATTTTGCGGCTGGTTATAGCCCCTAAATAGCTGTCTCCAGTCAATCAGGTTTTGGCGTAGTGATACTTCCTGCAGGGCGTGGCTCGAGCTTCCCCCGCATGAAGTAGTGTTCGGAATGTCCGTTTCCATTATCCTGTATGTAAATAGCCGGTGTTTACGATGGTGCTGTTGGTACGCCTAGGACATAGACAACCCGATCCTCTGTGGTGTTATATGGGTTTCCGGTCCTCAGGGGCTACGTTGGCTCCGGTATACCACCTACCTCCTCTGTTTTAGAGAAGCAGATTAAGAAGAGGAAACAACCAGATAAAAATAGTAGTGGCGAAAGGGGTAGCTGCGAAGAAGAGGTGAAACACAAGAATGCAGCAGTCGCCAGTGCTGGGGCCAGTAATAGCACCACCGTACCGGTTCCTGTTACGACGTCTCTGTCAAGTGAACTTAAGCTGCCTTCTGGATTTGGTGCACAGAACCAAGTCTACTATTGTAATGACGTGGATCACTGGCGACGTGATTCGTATAACATGATGTCATCTCAAAAACTATAAATTAAAAAAAAATGTTAGATTCCCTCTCCGAATTACTACTTTTCTAAAGACGCTGTAGAATTAAAAAGAAAATTTAAGCACAGGGTGAGGTATTCGCAGAAATTATAGGTCGCGTTGTGTATTTATTGTATGTTGTTTCCCCAAGTATTAACAAATATGCAAGGTTCGTTTATGGTGAGGCCTTTCACTCGCTATAAAGATATAACAAGAAAGACGTAGGATCAATAACTTCGATTGTGATGATCTGTGGTACTTATGGCTTACCTCTAAGGAGCAAGGAACAACATGAAGGTGCTTCTGAAGACCTTTTAAAACTTAAAATTTAATCTGGTGACTAAATTATGAAAGAATACACAGCAAACTCTGCAAAAAGAGCCAATACCAGTTCACCAAAAATTCATGCTGAAGTGGTTAATTTAAGCGGAGATGTCGTTAGAGACGATATCATTGATGGCGTAAGGAACGCACTTGCCAATAGGATCTTGGCAGACGAGAGCTGTGATATATCAGGAAAAGAGCAACTTTTCATTGGTTTTAGGTTTTCCTATGAGGAAAAGATGATGCTTCTTGAAGAGTTTCTTGGTTTTGTGGAAGTGGCTGCCACAGATGCGAAATCCATAGCCTCTGCGATCAACGATTTTATAATTAACACTGGTTTTGATCCAGAAAATTGAGTAGGACAAGGGTATGATGGATGTTCGACAGTGCCAGGAAAGGACGGACAGGTTAGGTTAGGTTAGTGTTTAAAGTCCCGTCGACAACGAGGTCATTAGAGACGGAGCGCAAGCTCGGGTTAGGGAAGGATTGGGAAGGAAATCGGCCGTGCCCTTTCAAAGGAACCATCCCGGCATTTGCCTGAAACGATTTAGGGAAATCACGGAAAACCTAAATCAGGATGACTGGAGACGGGTTTGAACCGTCGTCCTCCCGAATGCGAGTCCAGTGTGTTACCACTGCGCCATCCCGCTCGGTCGAAAGGACGGAGAGGCTCAGAAAATTATACGAGAGAAGTATTAACAAGTGCTGTTTTTTCACTGTGGTAACCACAAACTGAATTCAGTTGCGCATAACTTAAACCAAATACCGGTTATACGAAATGTAATTACCACGGCCGGCCGGGGTGGACGAGCGGTTCTAGGCGCTACAGTCTGGAACCGCCTGACCGCTACGGTCACAGGTTCGAATCCTGCCTCGGGCATGGGTGTGTGTGATGTCCGTAGGTTAGTTAAGTTTAAGTGGTTCTAAGTTCTAGGGGACTGATGACCTCAGAAGTTAAGTCCCATAGTGCTCAGAGCTATTTGAACCATTTTGTAATTACCACAATAAAAGAAATAATAAATTCCTTTCGAGAGTCGGTCATTCATAGAAAATTCCAAAATATATCAAATCTCTCTGAAACCAGATGGTCCCAGACATAAGTATGAGTATTTTTAAAGAGAATTATGTCGAGGTGGTCATGGCACTTTTGACAGTGTCAAAAGACGGTTATAGTGTAACCAGAAAATCTGCTTGCTAGTTGTGTTCCGCCATTACAAATTTTGAATACGTTGTTAGTGTTTGTCTTATAGCAAAATCTTGGTTGGTTGGTTGATTTTGGAGAAGAGACAAAATTGCCAGACAATTTTTTTTTAAAAAAGGTGTAGTAGATCAGGGGGCAGAGTGGGCCGGACTCGTTCTTGGAGGCTTGGAGACGGTGTCCATTATTTTTTATTTATTTATTTAATTTTAATGTCCCAGAAGAAAAATTAAATATGAAAAAGAAAAGAAAGAAATATAGGGTCGAAGTGACATCCTTGTCAGTTCACTGGGAGTAATATCCTATCCCGCGAAACTACGTAAACCTGGGAGTCTCCACTGTTTCGCGGGGGCGGGGGGCATGAAACACGCTGCCTAAGAGTTGCCAAAGTGCGTTTTGTATTTAGTGGCGTCAGAAGATTTCGTGTTGTTCTAGTAGATAATGCCAATAACCCATGCCCGATATCAAGGTCCGCGAGGGCACGTAGTGCGATGCATGACCTCCAATCCAGCGGCATGCCAACGTTTTCTGTGAGGGGAAAAAGACAAGGTTAGGGAAAAGTAAATCGTCCGTCGTGATGGTGGATTCGTCGGTGCGTCGGAGAAGTGCCATGACGCGTTGCGTCAGCCTCACCGCACAGCAGAGAATGTTTGTCAGTGTCGTGCATGCCACATGTAAGGTAGAGTGGGGAATCTACCATGCGAATGTCGTACAGTCGTCGGTTGACTGTCTGGCGGCTGATGAATGTATACCAAGACGATTTCGCTGCCGTGGTGAGTAGAGGTGTATGGACAGCTCGCCAAATATGTCGCCAATCCTGCGTTGGGTATTTAAGTTCCACAACATTGCTGCCGTGATGACGCTTCAAGTATCGATATATCTCACGGGTAGTGGGGATCCTTGTAGAAGGTATCTGTAACTGAACATAACTAAAATCGACAAAGAATCGCGCGACGTGAGAAAAAGATATTGTGCCTACTGTCACTGGCGGTTCAAAGGACGGGGGAAGGAGCACGTCCAGGCTCGCCGACGTGATGGCGTGTTGCCGTTGGTTCTATGTTCGTAGCGTCGCTCGCAGTTATAGAGCTAGAGCATTGTTCCTCACATTCGTGAGATTAAGTCTTCCAGAATGGTGTGGGAGAGTTAAAGTCTCGTATTTGACCTTAAACAACATCCCTTGGCTGACATAGTATCCAAAGGCCGCCATTAATCTGTTAGCAATACCATGTGGCATTAGCAGTACCTGTGCCAGCTTGCGGCAGTCGCGAGGCCAGGTGAACATTAGTGCATTCCACCCATTGGAGCAGGTCGTGGGTTCGGAGTGAATTGTTGCATATGTGCAGTCGGACGTGCTGGAGCAGACGTCGGTAGCTCGCCGTCGCTAATTGTCATAGCGATCGGGCGAACAATACTCCAAAGCATCGCAAATGTTCACCGTCTTAAACGCCCTGTGCTGAGCGTCCAGCCTTTTTCCGATGTGCATTATCTTAGTTTTATTCATGTTGACCCTGCTTTCCGCAGCTACTCCATACGTAGTAAGAAGGGCAGCCACCTTACGTGCTTCGTTCTCCGACCGGACTAGTATCATCAAGCCGTCGGCATATGCACGACACGTGAAGGAACCCGCACGCAGACGGACGCCTGTAAGAGTCTGCATCAGTGGTTCGAGCGCTATTTCAAACATTATCATGGACAAGGGACAGCCTTGCCTAACTAAGCTGCAAACAGGAATCGTTCCTACCTACCTGTCATTGACTCTCACCGTCGAAGGAGCGCCGCGAAGGAGGCGCATGAGGACGGTAATAAAACCCTGAGGTATCGCCATGCGTCGCATGGTCGAGTCAAGGATATCATGGTTGATCCCCTCAAAGACACTATCAAAATCCACTGGTTGGAACGCCACTCGCATGCGACAAGCTTCCGTTAGGGAAAATGTCACGGTATTCGCCTAGGACAAAATGGATGTTGCTCCGCACCCCTAGACAAGCTAGGTCTGGTGGTAATAATGTCCTGGATATTACAGTCTTCAGCCTTGCCACCAACATTCTTATGTTCAGTACTAAGCATTGTTTGCGGTCTAAATTCATGGTCGCTGACATTCGCTGCAGATTTCGGTATTGGTATAAGCAGTCCCACCATGAACTGCGACGGAACGTCCGTGTCAGGGCAAATTCTGTATAAAATTCGAGTGTCGGCCCGTCTGGCCCAGGGATTTGTGCACCAAACCCTTCGTGAGTGCACTCCGTATGTCATCTTCCGTTGGGGGTACCAATACCGCCTCTGCACCCGGACCATCCACCTGCGTTTGCATCTGTTACAAAATTTCTTCTCCTATCCGATTTTCCGTCGGCCTCGCAGTGAAAGTGAGGCGGTAATGTTCTAGAAATCCTGCAGCAATATCCTGTTGTGACGTCAAGGGCCGACCATCATCATCATGGAGCACTGTGCTCAAGGATAGGCGATTACGCGCATCCGTGCGGTTCTGGCGCTGCAGTCCGGAACCGCGGGACTGCTACGGTCGCAGTTTCGAATCCTGCCTCGGGCATGGGTGTGTGTGATGTCCTTAGGTTGGTTAGGATTAAGTAGTTCTAATTTCTAGGCGACTTATGACCTAAGATGTTGAGTCCCATAGTGCTCAGAGCCATTTGAACCATTTGATTACGCGCATGTCCCTTGGACACAAGATGCATGCTAATATGTTCTCCATCGACGTTGTCCAAGCACGGAGCACGGACCTAGAGTCCCTCCAGTCGACGCCTCGTGATCTATAAAATGCACGCCTGAATGCGATGGACTTCCGATTGACGCTCGCGCGATGGGGCCCTGGAGGACAGGTCACGGAGCGCCATACAGTAATAATCAAGATTATCTCGGAGCCATTTCGCTTTTTCCTCGCCATACGTTATGAGAGCTCTCCGTATCGCCGGTTTTGCACACTGCAGCCATCATGAAAGAACCGTACGGTGCATCGGCCGACGGCGAGTGCATATCTGCCATGTTTCTTCGATCCGATGACATTCGAGATCCACCAATAAGGATGAATTAAGTGTCCATGAAGTACGGCTCCGCCAGACCCGCTGCCATGGTAGGGTTAACGTGCTTAAATATGCAAGGTGATCCGTAAAAGCTGTGAGCCAACGTTCAGCAGCCAACACGTGATCTCTGAATCCGTCAGAAACATAAATCCGATCCAGTCTGCTCGCCAAGTGGATGGCAAAAAACGTGGAGCCCTCTCGCCGCCCATGGATCTTTTCCATGTGTCAGAAGGTACCATGTCCTGGCAGATGGTGCGCAATGCGCAGCAGGAGCTGAAATTAGGGGTTTGATCCTTTGGTTTGAGAACACAGTTAAAACCCCCTCCTACCAAGATGTTGTCATATCTCCCATGGAATAGGGGGGCAATCTCCTCCGAGTAGAATCGTGCTCGCGGCTTACGATTGTCAGATCCGGAGGGTGCATAGATTTTAACAATACGAATGCCGATGACGGTCACAGCCAAAACCCGAGCAAACGAGAAGTATTCGAGGTCACACATCGGAATCCCTCGCCATACTAATATCGCTATGCCACGTCCTCCGTCTGCAGTCGGCGCTAGCTAAGCGTTGTAACCACGGACGTCGGCAAGACAACATTGCAGGTTTCCTTCACTAGCAGAATATCCACGTCTGTGGCGTAAATCATGTCCCGGAAAGGTTGCATCTTTGCAAGCGAACGTGCGGTGTTAATGTTCACTGTGCCCACCTTATATGCTTGGTCCGTTTTTGTTGTCATGCTCATGTCATGTCATTGCGAACTCCAAGGGATTTAGTCCACTATTTGTGCTCAGAGGGGAGCCCGCCAACGGGTTGCCCTCCGTTTTTTTTTTCGTTCCGTGGTGTGCATCCGGTATGTGAGTCGTCATCTATTGGGGATGCAGTTCCTGTATCTCTTCGACTCGTTCCGCCCAGTCGCAGTGGTCAGCAATCACTGAAATGTTCTCTGATGTATTTCGATGTGGCTGTCTGGATATTGTCCCTGAGTCCTCCGTCGGCAGTGCTGGGTCAGTCGGTGTCAATGAAGAGGGACTGTCCGAAAGGCAGGACATCCTGTCACCACCTGAAGGAATCCTGTCAGCGTGTTCCGTGTCAGACAGTTCTTCAGCTACAATAACTTCCGAGTCCCCTAGGCTAGGCGAGGAGGTGTCACCCGAACTACGGCGACGCTTTTTGCGACGCTTCGGTGATCGTTGTTTTTGCGTGTCGTGCCCTCTGCTGCCGTAGTCGACGCCTCACTGTGTTCGTCGAGCGTTTGTTGGTCTGTTGCTGGCGCCACTGTTTCGACCTCTCCTTCCACGCCGCGGGCTACATGTGAGGATGCGGAAGGTTCCTCCCTCATCTGACGTGACGTGGGTATAGGGGCATTCTCCGTGGGATCTCCGTGCTCCCCTAACTCGGTCTGCTCTTGCATGAACACCTCCTTGTCACGCTCCAAACACGGCAACTCCTCCCGGCGGGCCACCGATACGTACGTCATCGGCAGTTGCGTGGGAACTTCTCGCTGTGACGCTTCTGCATGTGGTAGTTGCATGACGCAGCATTATATGCACTCGGAGCGGATATGTCCTTCTCCACCACAGCCAGAACATGTGCGTGGCTGGCCATCGTAAATCACAATAGCTCGACATCCTGCGATGTATAAATAAGAAGGGATGTATTTGTTAAGGACGATCCGCACCTGTCGGTCGCCGTTTAGCACAGGATAGGAGATAAAACTTTCCCAGCGTTCAGTACCGTTCCATGTGGTCGCAGCGATTCAGTAACCATCGATTCTGGGACCTCAAACGGGAATTCAAAGATCTGAATGACCTTCACACCCAAGCCTGAAGGGGCCACTCTTACATCGCTGATATGGCCATCAGAGTGTCGAAATTTAAATACTCTTTGATCAGCGGCGAGAGTTCTTTCACACGCAGCTTCATCGGTCATCTTGAAGTACATTATTCTGCTTACAATGGATAGGTGTATTCCAATTAGGTCTGTAGCAGCTAAACGAAAGTATTCCCGCAAAAAACACTCTATTTCGAAAGCCTTGTGTCTGGCATATTCGTTGTCAGACGTAAATTGGAGCGTAGTCTTTCTACAATTGTGTGCGACGGCGATCTAGACAGACAACAAGAAGCGCGAATACCGGCGGTGTAAACACTTCCTCGTCCACGCGCGCCCACAGTAGGGTCAACAGCTCCGTGCCGCGGCACCACCTGAAGCATACTGCGACCATCGGTCCCAAAGGATTAGGGAAGGAAGTCGGCCGTGCTCTTTAAGAGGAACCATCCCGGCATTTTCCCGAAGTGATTTAGAGAAATCACGGAAAAGCTAAATCAGGATGGCCGGACTCGGGATTGAACCGTCATTCCTCCCAAATGAGAGTCGAGTGTGCTAACCACTGCGCCGTCCTCCCCCGGTAGCTGCGTGGTCAGCGTGATAGAATGTCATTTCTAAGGGCCCGGGTTCGATTCCCGGCTGGGTCGGAGATTTTCTCCGCTCGGGGGCTGGGTGCTGTGTGGTCCTAATCATCATCATCTCATCCCCATCGACGCGCAAATCGCTGAAGTGGCGTGAAATCGAAAGCCTTGCAGCAGCCGAACGGTCTACCCGGCGGGAGGCCCCAGCCACACGACCAGTGCGCCACCTCGCTCGGTGCTAAATATTCTGCGTTGGTGTAACGAATAGTAACTTCTCTACAGTGGTGATTTTCTTTGTGAGGCTGAACTATGTGCAATATGCGGGAACAAAAATACGTGGCACAGAGCGAACTGAAGGAACTGGAGCTTGTTGCACTAGTTGAAAAAGCAGTGCTGATTTACTCGGTCGCAAAACGGGCGCTTCACTCTTCACCTACGCAGTTCTGCACAACATGAACCATCGAAAGATCGTACAGTACGTTACGAAGAGTCAAGACTTGGTTACGTTGGCAGTAACGGTCAACCAAATGTTATTGTATGTTTGGATAGAAGTTCCTGTCACAAGCTGAGCCGTGAGCAGCTCGTGCTCATTCCGTGTATTGTTTGTCGTCTTGTCTTACCGTCCTGGCGCCCGGTTTCCTTATTCCATTTACTGGCGTCACTAACTTCCTGCCTTACCTGCCCCTGAGTGCCAGCAGCAGCGCTAATTCATAGTTGCTCTGTCGTACTATCTCCGGAGCGTCCGATAATATTTCCGGGTCGTCGTGTGTCTGGCAGTCGGGACACAGCAGCACTGAAGTTCAGTTGGGAACTCAGTCGGGACATAGCTGGGAGTGCAGCTGGGCACGGAGCAGCACTGAAGTGAAGTCGGGGACGGAGCGCCAGTGAGATGCGGGCAGCCAGTGCTCGCCGACCGCTGCCGACACTCACGAAATGTCCGACGGAAGGAGATTGGAGCGAGACGACCGTTGGTTGGTCGTCTCATCGGGCGATGTGTATTGGGGTCTTTTGAGCGTTTCTGGGCCTTGTCACTTGGTCATCTTGCCGGACGTGGGTCGGTTCATTCCTTGTGGGGACATGTCGTGGCCAATGGGTAGGAGTTACCTCTGCATGGATGGGTCCGAGCCAGTGTGCCCGGGTCGCCGTATCGGCGAGTTCCAGACGGACATGGAGTTTAGACGGGTTGGAGCTGTAGTCAGCTCAAGGACAGCCAAGACTCGCCCGAACGTTGCCGACACTCGTACCTTGAGGGGCAACGGCCTCGGCTGGCCGTTCGGTCGGTCGCCTCATCGGACGATGTGTATTTGGTCGCCGACCACTTGTGGAAGCTCTCTGTGTGTCGGACTTCAAATGGTTCAAATGGCTCCGAGCACTATGGGACTTAACACCTGAGGTCATCAGTCCCCTAGAACTTAGAACTACGTAAACCTAACTAACCTAAGGAAATGACACACATCCATGCCCGAGGTAGGATTCGAATCTGCGACCGTAACGGTCGCGCGGTTCCAGACTGAAGCACCTAGAACCGTTCGGTCACAACGGCGGGCTGTGTCGGACTGATTCGTCCTGGTTCTTCCACAGTGATTGCTTTTACGATTGTTATAGTTCTTCTGCGAGCGTGTTTTCGTGGAACCGTGTGTAGCTTTGTGATTTCCACTGAGCATATGAATACTGTCTGCATACTGGAGTAGTCAGTCGGTCGGTTGAAATGGAGCAGGGAGTGTGTCGGGTGGAAGAGAATTGATTAGGTTGTTGGTTGGTTCTTCAGTGATTAAAGAATTTCCGTAGCTGATCTGAAATATTATTTCGGTCTTTACACGAGAAGATATTGCAATTTTACTTAATTAAGGCCTTCAGCCGTTACTCTAAATCCTGGCGTTTTGAAAGCAATCATTCAAACTTATTCCGGAGAAGTTTCTTAGGCCCTCAGCCATGAATTGATCTTTGTTCTTTTAAGGGGAAGTTTGCTATATTTTGGTTCAAAAAATCGATGTTTTTAAATTCCATTTTTGAATCCATAAAAGTGTTTAGAATCCACCCCTGATACGGTTTTTCCGAATACTGAATGGAAATGTTTGTTATTCGCGGTTGAACAAAAAAATGCACATGCCTGAAATCGGCCTTTTTCACACACTAGATTTTTCTTTCGGAGGATGAGTTATTACACCGTTGCTTTAGAGAAAACACACAAAATTCAAATGAAAGTTTGAACGCGTGTGTTTGCAAGTTAGCCCCCAAGAATTACCATTCTGGTGCGAAGACTGTGGAGATTGCGACTATCATGGCAGTGAGCGGCTTCAACGAAGGATGTTCAGCAATTCTGAAGACCATGACAACGATTGACGCCACCCTGGGACTCTATTCGACGCAGTTCCCCTAGCTTTCGGACAACCACCGGATTCAAGCTGCCGAAAACCGCTTGTCACCGGTCGTACGAGCGGCTCTGGAGCAGCGCAGGATGGCCCAGATCGAGCAGAACGCCCTCTCTGAGGAAGAGGAAGGACTAGTTTATGGACCCGGAATAGCACATTGAACGTATATTTGCATAATATTACATTTATATGTAGTCAAAACATCAAACGCGTTTTCTCGAAATGACGTTTTTTTATGTCGTGGTATGGTAACTTCAAATCTACTGAACTGATTGGCATGATTATTTGTTTCCGACGAGGCCAACTAGATTGTCTAGGGGTTGTACCACTTTTATTCCGATCCTCAACTATAACTATTTTTACTTGGCCGACGAAGTCGAAAAATCGATGAAAAAAAACCTATTTTTTCAAATGGCCGCCATTTTGTTTCCTATGTTCCTAATAACTTAAGCGACGTACAACTCCTAAAGAATGTTATATAGTTCGCTAACGTCAACTCAATTTTGATTTCAGACGAGTTGGCTGACCTGTGACATACCTAACATGGAGGTCTACATCGAAATTTTGTTCCTTGCCGATGACACTTCCGCCTTTGCTCTTCGACATTTCTGGTCGAAACAATTCCAGTTTGTAGATGAAATACCAGTAAACGGTTTGTGTGTATTGCTGTATAACTAAGAGTAACTACCCTGGCCCCTTTCCACATCCTGATTCGCTCTGTTCTTGCGAATCCATATTTCACAAGCATCGATAACGAACATACGTTTCGCAGGGAGTAGTGATTTTTCTTTATAATGCCATTCCATTTGTTCGCTGCTTCAGTTTCGGTTTGACGTACGTTACCCTATTCTCAAAATAAACTTTCACTCTGAACAGCTTACCTGAATTCTTGTGGTGGCAGTTAATAGATGACCTTATTTCGACTGAAGATGAGAAACCTTTATTTCGATGAAATCTATTCTCCAGCTTTCATGTGTCCAACTATTGATGGCAAAGATACTGCTTTTTTGTGATTCACTGCACGAGAGTCGTGTGGGTTGTTGTCTATTTCAGCTTGTTACTTTGCCTGTCTAGGTCCCTTGATAACGTAGTCAAACACTTCTTTAGCTAAGCTGGATGATTTTTCAAATGTCTTGTGATATTCTTTTTCAAACATATCTCCAGAATGAAGGTATTTAAATTTCCGAAGAAATTCATCACGATGAGCTGAAGGCAACGTATGTTGAGGATTCTGAAAATTCTGAAGATACGTTGAAAACTAATTAACAAGCCATTGCAAAGCTCGGTTTTTCCATAGGAGCTAAAACTGTCGATGCAGTACTTAAAAAAGTTGTAACCAATACAGAAATTAACGTTCACTTGAGAGAAGCAGCTTGTTTAATTCGGGGCTCCGAATAGAGGAACACTTTTCTTGGTTGCTGTTCGACAGAACATGTATTTAAAAGAAGGTAAGTTCAGTTTGAGAGCTGGTAGATGCATCACATTCCTTAAAAAATCTCCGAAGCAAAAATACAATGACTTCAAAGACAAAAATATGACGAATTAGTGATTTGAAAATTTGGAACACCAGTTCTAGTTTAGACCATTTATTAGAATGAAAGATAACTAGATTATAAATAAAAGCTCTGACTACACTATAGCAGGGAAAAATAATAATATTCAAGATGTTGGTTTTGAGTAAACTTATGGGCTCTATCAAAATGTGAAATTTCATACTGATCCTATTAGCCTGTATACGATCATCTGACGATGTTCTCAGAACATAGATTTCTAACTCCCTCTCCACACAGATCGCCGAAAATGCATTTGTCGGTACGGTCGTACAACAGAAAAATATTCTCTAAAGGAAAAGAATGTGTAAAACCACTAACAAACTGAGATGCTTTAAATCACAGTGTTTTTTGCCCCACTGCTACCCGGCAATACTTGGATCGTGGCTTGATTATTCATACATAAAAATGCACAGTCCCTTTTCCATTAGCGGGCTTTGTATTTAAGGTAAAAATCTATACCAATTTTTTAATCATATTTGCAGAAAAACTTGTATGCAAGCTTGTGACACATTTCACAGATCACCGTCCAGAATTGACGTGTATGTAATACTTAAAAAAGTCTGTTTCTACGATAGTCTTATTTAACATATTTTGTCTTCAAGGAATAATTTTTCGTGAATTTTTGTGTAAATTCCTTAACTGACCAAGATATTTTTCTTCCAGTTTCTACTGAGTTTCATCTCGTACTGTGCACTAGATGTCATGAAGCATACTTCATGGCCTAATCCTGACCGGCCAGAGGATACAACAAAAAATAATGAATCGAATGTTACTTTACCAACACCGAATTCTTGAAAAAAAAATGAAGGCAAACATAAAGCGTAACATCTAAACCACTTCCTTAGGGTCTATTCGTCTAATACCGACAACACATCGTGTTTAAGTTCTCAAAGCATATATGAGATTTGTGCATTGCGCCATGGCGAAAACTGAGACTTCAGGTTGCTCTGAAAAACAACAATAGACTAGATTTTTCGCAGTTTACGTCCGGTAGACGAGTAATCTATCACCATGTAACGAATATATCACCACTTGTGTATTATGGTGATAGTATTCAAGTGTGTCCATAGTATCTCTCCATTACCATGACAACTGTAATCGACCAGATTTTCTAAAATGGGCAGTTTGTTCGTTTTTAAATGACATTTCACAACTGCTTTGACTAGTGCTGGCAACTGGAAATGTCGGTGGCAAGGGACGAAGTTGGACGTTACTTCGTTCCTTTAATCGTGAAATCAGTTTTTCTCTTTAGTTTTCCTTCATCGAGTCAATTGTTGATTTTCTTGTTTATTGATTTGAATTTCAAAGACAGTTCTTAAAATTCGTAATTGATAGATGCTTGGAAATAAGTTTAAGAATTCACGTATTAAAAGTGTAATTTGCAAATCAAACTCACTTCTGCTGTAGTTGTTATTAAAGCGAGGACTTTTTACAGATGCATGTTTGTATGTTTTGGTTACACTTTTCCAGCGTGGTGTTATTCATTTCATGGCTCAAACGTAAGCCATAGTTTTTCCATGCGTGTTTGCATACTTGGACCATACAGGAGGTAGAGTCATGTATAATACATATTTTAATTTTTTATACTTAATATAATATATTTTTCATTTTAATCCTGCATGCTAATTTCCTTTTTCTGTCTTTACTGCATAGTATTATGCTATTGTGAATAGTAAATAATTTTGTGAGTTTTGCTCCACAAGATATGCAATTTCCACAAAGATCGATAAACCATACCATTTGACAATGGTTTCTGAGTTTTCACCAAGTAGAAAGATAATCTCATTGCTTAGGAGTGCTGTATCTTGGCAAACCATTACGTAGTACTCATGCTTCAATCTCCCATGCTCCAGAGTCATTTTATACTCTTAGATTTGAACTCAGCAAGTGATCGGGAAAGAATGAGCGCGAAAATATTCGTGACACCGTGATTACTACAGACAGGCCTGTGGGAAGAAACAGATCTGATACTTTTCTGTTCGAAAGAGAAGCTAGAACAATTCTTTCTGGCGAAAATATAAAGCATATGGGATTTCCTCTTTTCAACTATTCATCTGTTAGTTTACTTTACTAACACGAATTCTTTACAGACGAATGGAAAAACTAGTAGAAGCCAACCTCGGGGAAGATCAGTTTGTATTCCGTAGAAACACTGGAACACGTGAGGCAATACTGACCTTACGACTTATCTTAGAAGAAAGATTAAGGAAAGGCAAACCTACGTTTCTAGCATTTGTAGACTTAGAGAAAGCTTTTGACAATGTTGACTGGAATACTCTCTTTCAAATTCTAAAGGTGGCAGGGGTAAAATACAGGGAGCGAAAGGCTATTTACAATTTGTACAGAAACCAGATGGCAGTTATAAGAGTCGAGGGACATGAAAGGGAAGCAGTGGTTGGGAAGGGAGTAAGACAGGGTTGTAGCCTGATTTAAGTGTCAGGAAGTCATTTCTGAAAGTATTCGTATGGAGTGTAGCCACGTATGGAAGTGAAACATGGACGATAAATAGTTTGGACAAGAAGAGAATAGAAGCTTTCGAAATGTGGTGCTACAGAAGAATGCTGAAGATTAGATGGGTAGATCACATAACTAATGAGGAAGTATTGAATAGGATTGTGGAGAAGAGAAGTTTGTGGCACAACTTGACCAGAAGAAGGGATCGGTTGGTAGGACATGTTGTGAGGCATCAAGGGATCACCAATTTAGTATTGGAGGGCAGCGTGGAGGGTAAAAATCGTAGGGGGAGACCAAGAGATGAATACACTAAGCAGATTCAGAAGGATGTAGGTTGCAGTAGGTACTGGGAGATGAAAAAGCTTGCACAGGATAGAGTAGCATGGAGAGCTGCATCAAACCAGTCTCAGGACTGAAGACCACAACAACAACCACAACATCTTTTAGTTTTTGCAATATAGAAATATCATTTTATGCATTAAAGAACGTCCCGGTAGTTAAATTCTTGAACCTGAAAGAGGACAATTTGGATTATTATTTCCTTATTGTTCGGTTTTTTGTGCCGGGAGTCTCGCCTTCGATGTAACCCTTTTCATTTAAACATGGAGGCTGCAACTTTATGGAATTGTGACCTGTCAGTAAGGAATGGAATTAGGAAGGAATTGGCTGGCTGTGGCCTATAGTAAGGGCCCTACACTGGCTTTTACTTGAACTGAAAAAGGGTAACGAGAGAAAACCATTTTCAAGGTAGACAGCGGATTAATTCGAAGCACTTGAACTCGTGAATCGAGGGATCGCTAGCTCCCAGCATCAGCGCACGTAGTTACGCAGATCAGAGGAGAATTTAGAGAAACTGGTTGTTGTAGATTGCTTTAAAATGAATTATAATGGATGAAAACAAACGATGGGGTTCAGATGTTGTATGTATTTCCTTTAATTGTGCATGTTTGGTTATTTGGTAGTGTATGAAATATTTTAAGATTTATCTGTGCATTGAATTCCTGGCTTCAGTTATTGTAGCATTACAACAGCGAAAATAGATTTTGGATGAAAAGCGAGGTGCGAGGAGGGAGTAGGGGAACGGGGCGTGGTGTAGGGTGCAGTCGCCTCAGATGAATTGAAGCATTTTGTGGAAATAAAGCTCTTAGAAACGAACGATCTATGGAGTGTACTGTCATCACACGCTCCATCCGCTCTCTACAGACTCCTACCAATCATTAAACATCGCATCTAGTTTTCATTAATGAGTACCTTCCCAGTGACCAGACAGAGCGATGTTTTACCACCTGGCCTACTACTAATAGAATTTTGAGTGATTTTTTTTAAAGAAATGCAACCATCCCCGTTTGGGCAACACTTTTTTGATCACCACAACTTTTTTGTGACACATACTAATCCAGGTGAATTTTGATGCACTGATTTTACGAGGTGTGTTCAGTAAGTAATGCAACACTTTCTTTCCTAAAAGGACGTTGGTTTTATTCAGGATTCCAGTACAACATATTATTCCCCACTCATTTGGCTACAAAACCCTATTTCAGAACAAGATCTCCGCTCACTTGCACGTTACGATTAAGAGTTTATCGTTGTAGCATGAATTAACATCTTCAGTGACCCCTTCGGATTCTAAGCAGGCCGTCGCCGTGACTTTACCGGATGAGAATGCGGCTTTCAACTTTTTCCTCAGAGGAAAGATGGTGTAGCGCCACTCCATGGATTGCGTTTTGTTTCCGGTTGCAAATGATGAACCCATGTTTCATCGACTGTGACGGTGCTCGACAAAAAATTGTCGCGATCAGCCTTGTAACGCGCAAGCAGTTCCTCACAGGTGGTCGGCCCTGTGTTGCTCCTTATGGTCTTCTGTTAGGCGGCGAGGGACCCAGCCGGCGCACACACCTTTGAGTTCCCCAGATGGTGGAAGACTGTGTCAGCACTACCACCAGAGATGTCCACTTGAGCAGCGACGTGTTTTATTGTGATCCATCGATGACCTCGAGTGAGAGTGTCTGCACATTCCAATGTTTCAGAAGTCACAGCTGCCAGAGACCAGACACATTCACGCAACCTTGTTGACACACGTCTCGCCCAACGACTCATCTTGCTTTTGGTCACTGCCAGGTCTCCGTAGACATTCTGCAAACGCCTACGAATGTATGCTATGCCCTGGTTTTCCGTCATAAGAAACTCAACGCACCTCTATTACATGTGCCATTTTCTAGGCTGCGTGCAGCACCACCACCTAGTGAAATATCATGAAACTACAGGCGTTCAAGCGGGTATATTCTGCAGCCAATTTTCAGCCAAAAAGTGTGTCATTACTTACTTACCTAATATCATTTATAATGACGGCTGCCGCTCTGTTGTCGTGTGACATACTGAAATGTAACAACCACAAAGTGCTACCAGACTCCAGTGCTAACTTTAAAACTGCTATGCACAGATAATCAGGCTCTTACAGTTGTACATATCTGTTTGTAAGAGTATGTGGCTCAGTTTCTCGATGAGGAAAGCCATTTATAGGAAAATGTATATTTCAAATATTTAGTCTGGATTATAGATACGAATAAAATATCGGGATGATGTGCATAGAATTATCTAAATCGTTTTTCAAATATTGAAGCACACGATGTACTGCACCCTTTTCATGAGGCACGAAACATGCCTGCTATAGCCTGCCATGTCAGAGATACAACTGAGCACAAGAGAGTTATCTTTTTCTTTGGCTACATTGCAAGACAGTTGACAATCGATTTTGCACCAATTTTGTCGTTTCCTTTGTGAATAAATCCGTGTGCTTGTTGTGAAATGTATTTGGTGGACTCATTGAATTTTCTTTCCTTTAACAAGCCGAGACCTAGTCTGAAGGTATTTAAAAAGCGTGTGCATTGTCATAAGAAAGTAAGGTGTATTCAGAATTCGTCTTATTCATCGTCTGCAAGAGTATTTGACGTGTAACCTTTACATTGGTAGTAACACACTGAGTGAAGCTGTTGCCATTACACTTCAAAGTGCTTCGAGAAGAATACTAGCTGGAATTGTAGAACAATAGAAGAAACTGGTTGCTGGGATTATAAAATATGAGATAATTAATATGTCTTTATTATCAAACGTTTTGGAAAGCGTGTGTGCTTCAAACAATATGGAAAATATTGCGTTTCACTGAAAACAAACATACGTGTAACACTTGATTGTGAATTAGAGTTGATGTTCAATTATTGCAAACGCAGTACTATATCTTTCAATTCCTCACATCTTACTCTATATTAGGTGAACCATATTGTATAAACATTAGACTGGTTTATGGATTACGGTCTGTACGTATCGGCAGGGCTGCGGATGCCACGTTATGTGGTATGTGGTATGATCAACCTCCCTGCTCCACGTTCAGAATTTAACAAACACATCACTGCGGTAGGCTCTGTTGTTGAAGATACAGCACAGGAAAATATGAGACATATTATTGAGGAAGCTCTTTAGAAATGATAATAACGGGGACTGGTCCATAGCTTTTGATGGGAGCTGACAAAAGAGACGCTACACATCTCTGAATGGTGCAATAACGGCAAAGGATGTGGACACTGGCAAAACAGTTGATTTGGCAATACTTCCCAAGCATTACAAATGCAGGAAGAAAATTAAAAATAAACATGAAGAAGAGCGCACACCAAATTATTAAGGTTCATGTGGTAGTATAGAAGCTGCTAGTGTAATAAGTGTTTATCAATGCTCAGTAAAATGGTAGAACGTGGGATACATAAATTATCTTGGAAGTGGTGACTCAAAGGCATTCAAAGAAATTAAAGAACCAAGGGCCTGAGGGAACAATGTCAACATTTGCAAACTTAAGTGTGTTGGCCACGTTCAGAAAAGGATGGGATAAAGACTTAGACAGCTCAATAGACAGCACGATAGGTAAGAAATTGAGGGAAGGAAAATTTTAGATAGGAAAAGCAGACTAACAGACGTTACTGTAGGCCATATTCAGGAGTTCTAAGGTCTAGCTATTAGAAAACAGCATGTGCAGAATTAGCAGAATTGATGAGAAGAGTAGTCTGGGGTCTGTTTTTCACACAGCTTCAAACAGTGAGAACACAGAACATGGGCTGCGTTCCAAACGAGAAGCTAGTCGGTACAAGTGCACAAGAAGCAATGTAACTAAACAATATAATCACCTTCATCATTTATCACCTGCTGTAACGGAATGCTAGCAAAAGTTAAAGCCTTAATTCCTGATGCAGTATGGACTCACTGAATCATGCATGGGGGGGAGAGGGGGGCGGGAGAGAGGGTGGACTCTGGCCAGTAAAGAATTTAGGCTACCCTTTCATGAGCTGCTGCAAACGGTTATAGAAATAGTTAAAATAATCAAGGAAAAATCTAAAAATACAAAGCTTTTTAAAGTGCTATTTGAGGAGATGGGTGCTGAACACATTCAACTGCACTTTTTTAATAGTTCTCAATGGCTTTCAAGGGACAAAGTACTAAAACAAATGTTTGAACTGAGGTATTTTGTTTCTTAAAGGAGTAAAGTCACTCTCTAGGAGACTGTTTCAGCGAAGGTTACTTTTTATTGAAAACTTTATCTCACAGAAATTATTGAGAAACTAAATATTCTTAACACTTCAAGTAATCAGGCAACTGTACTATCTTCGAATGAAAAAGTGAAGGCGTTCATACGAAAATTAGAGCTGTGACAAAACCGAATCTAATGAGTCACGCTACATATGTTCCATGCTCTAGTGCCACTGTTGGAGGACACTTATAATCTTCTGTTTCCACTGGAGAGCCAAACCTCATCAGCATCTTGGAACATCAAAAATTCACTTTCAAAAGTATTTCAGCAACAATTTCGATGAATTTGATTTGAAACAAAAAAATCCATTCAAAAATGCTCCAAAACCTCCGTGTCTAAGGATTCAAGAGCTAGAAAAAATAAATTTAATGAAGTGTCTTTGTACGAATGTTGGATAAATATTGGAAAGAAATTCCCAACGCTGAACCAAAATGTAATGAAGATCCTGATTTCTTTTTCAACATTTTCTGTGAGACTGGCTTTTCACATTTGGCAGCTATGAAGTCGAACTACCGTTCAAAGTTGAATGTAAGCAAAGAACTTTTAGTGGTTGTTTCTGCTGTTACACAGTGTCTTGAGAAACTTTCTTCTTAATAGCAAACACAACTGCCACACTGACGTTTGTAGTGGTAATTTAAACTTTTAATACCCTAGTAATCGTTGTTTGCTGAATTGTGAGTATAGTCATTTTACAGTTTTTCCAATAAATTGAAATGTGATAAAAATGAACAATTTGTTCCTTATTTTCGTTAGAATAATTGACGTCGTTTTGGTTTCTGTTGCGTACAACACTTCTACATTGAATTTGGTGAAACTGAGTATAAGAAATGGCTACTTTTATGAATGTAGTGGCCTGGGTTGTTGTGGAGGGGGGCTGATTCCATATTTCTCCGTGAAGGTGGGCTCAGAGAAAAAAAGTTTGAGAACCACAGTTGCCAGTAAACAAAATACTATCAGCTACTTTAGTATAAACATGACAACGACGCCAGTGGATTTATCTCGTATCGCCTCGATTTCAATATCATTCCTTCGGAACACTACTGAAAGCGTAGTAATTTCTTGGCTCGGCTGTTCTTGTCTGAAAGTCTTGGACCTCTATGAACCAAAAAGTCTTTCTTAGTGACAAATGGTGATGGCTAACGACGAACATACAATGCCAATTGTGTTTGTGTTTTCTGTTATGGTCATTCAAAAAGAAACGAAACTGGCGCTGTGAAATGAAAGCCGCTGTAAGGATCGCCCTTCCGAAAATGGTGTCCTCCTTAGAAGAGCGCTGTGGCGAGTGTGCCCGAAGTCGCCGCCAGATGGACCTGGGAACACAGCCACGTGCACGCGCACCAGTGGACTGTCCAGTGCACTCAGTAATGCACAAAACTAAACAAACAAGTGAAGGCATAAAAATACGAGCAAAGGGATGTCGCGCTTTCTCTTACAGTGGAACGAGTGCAAGGAACGGAAATTCATCGATGACTGGCACAACCGCGAGGAGAGCGCACTGCACAACAGAGAACGAATTCCGTGCCAGCAGGTTCATGACCTGATTTAAAAGACATGTAAATCCTCCATCTCATAGACAAAGGAATGCCAAAATCTATGACTCACGTGTGAGAGCAAGACTTATGCGAATCGAATAAAACCTGTTCTTGTGAGATCTCGTTACCAAGCGTCTGCACCAACGCTCGTAAGCAGGACTGATGCAGCGATGCTCATAAAAAAGACAAGTACGACATTTTTGCTGTAAATGTTGGAGAATTACAACAGCATGATTGATGAATTGGAAATGCCCAGAATCAGGCTTTTCCATCAACTTGTTTGCTCTATAATGGCAGTACCAACGGCGTATTTCGTGTTTGTTGAGAAATCAATTATCCATAACGACGATTTTTGTGCTGCTGCACTGCGGATTTCTTACTTGATCTAAAACAAAATTATACAACAGATTAACAGCTTAATTCCCATCTGACTGATGTTAATATCGGTCGATATTTATATAGTGTCATTAACAAAAATAACTGTGAGTTAGTCTTTATCTTCGCATAATTTCGAGGGAGGATGTTATAAGTTATTTGTGTTGTGTTTACAGCTTAATGAAGGCGGTAGTTTTGCAATACAGGTGAATACAGAAGGTGACGAGGGCGTAGAAATTGTAGAGAGAAACAAACGGTTGAATAGAGTAAGCAAATGGAATTGCATATAGGACGGAAAGTTTACGCAGATGCAAGAAACTGGTCCAGTCGTAGTGCGGAGAGCTGCGTGAAATCAGTTTTAGGCCTGAAAACTACCATAAACACGATATGAAAAGTTTTACTGACCCTCTAATCTTTAGCTTAATTGGACAAAATCTACATGCGTCCATTATTGTTGGAACCCCTTACGCGAGAAGTGAAATTATGTCACCGAGTAGAAATTCAGTTAGCTAGCAACAGCCTATTTAATTTTCAAAGGAGGCTTTACTCTTAGTTATTTTACACTATCGTCCAATTTTCTTTCAGTCTTCCTTAAGAATAAACAATAACAGTTACTGCAGTACGCCACGGACACTTCTTGTTGGATGTCCGATGACATTCCCATGAAGGGTTTATGTCAGCCATAAAACCAAGTTCATCAAATTTCCAGCCATTTCGATTGCTGTAGTCTTCGAGTTGCGATCAAGATCTTAGTCATTCTAATCTGCTCTATTTGCTTTAGAGTTTTGAAAGGCGTCTTTTCCAGGCTACGCATGTTTGCTCGATTATATGGGCATTGTATATGCTAGGGAAGCTTTCAAAAGCAAAAAATCTCGCAAATGTTCTTGACATACGTTATATATGCATTTTTAACGTATTTAAATATGTATGTTATAAGGAAAAGTTGTCAGCAAACATCTCGACATCTCTTGACCGATTTAGTTGAGATCTTTACACAAAAGTTTATTAAACATACAGACACACATATTTTTAAACAACAATGTAAAAGTTTTCCGCTAAATAGGACAATGAGAAAGTAAAACACTCTGCTGTGAGTATATGCGGTTTCATCTTCTTTCTCGCAGTCAGTTTGAACTACGAAAGTAGCGCTTTTAGACTTTAGACTGATTGTTCCTCTTTATATATCCTTCCTGCTTATATACAGGGTGATTATAATTAAAGTTAAACTTTCAAAACCCTGTAGAAATTACTCTACTAGTCAGAATGACGTCAAATTGCAACGGAATATTACCGGAGAAGGGAGGAAAAAAATATAGTGAAAATCGATCAATAGGTGGCGCGGTAAGAGTCAGAATACGTAAATGAAAACACCTGTCATTTGGACAACCCGTTGAAGTTGGTATAAACACGCCGGGTATACGGCTTCTTTCGCGTCTGCGACGTTCCCCATGACTGTCTCAATGCAGGATATCACTCTGCTTGTAAAGCTACATTACATGGATTATGACGGTGCACACGTCGCTCTGCAGATGATCCGCACACTGAAGAGTTTGAAAAAAGGCGTTGGTCCAATGGCTTTCATGGGCCTGGAGAAAATGATTCGGAAATTCGAAAAGACGGTTTCTTCTTGTGCGCAACTTTGTAGAGGGAGGAAACAAACTGATTCAAGGTCAGTGGAAACAGTGGCCACAGAAATGCAGAAGGAGACGAGTGGTGGTGTGCAAACATGTAGTGCACGGACAATTGCCCGAACATTGGACATGCCCGTGAGCACGGTGTTTAAAATCCTAAGAAGCATCCTTCTTTGCTATTCATTCAAAATTACCCATATGCACGAGTTGTTTCCTGTTGACCTGCCAGCACGAGAGACCTTTGCTTTAGAATTTCTTGCCCGCATGGAAGTGGTCAATGACTCGCCGCACATGTTTTTGGACAGACGAAGCCCACTTCCATCTGACAGGGTATGTCAATACACAGAACTGTCGAATGTGGGTAACGGAAAATCCACAGGCAAATCACTCAGTACCACTTCATCCTGTAAGGGTCACTGTGTGCTGCGGGTTTGGCGGCATCATTTATCATAGGGCCATATTGTTTCGAACAGACAGGTGCTTTCGTTCCTGTTACCTGTAGCGTCACTGGTAAGCACTATGAATGTCTTTTGCGCAACCACGTCATTCCAAGACTCCTACAGCTTGGATGTGTGGATAGGATCATTTTTATGCAAGATGGGTCACCTCCGCACATTGCAAATCGAGTTCATCAGCAGCTGAAGCGTCGGTTCGGAAATGCTAGAATTATCAGCCGCCATTTCCCTGCATCCCGGCTGTCCCGATCACCTGATCTTAATCTGCGTGACTTGTAGCTGTCGGCTATCTGAAAGATTTGCGCAACACAGTCTGGACGTGACTCCGGAAACACTTCGATCAGTTGTGTAACATGCTGTTTCTCGGTTTCAGCTTGTTGCAGAAATGTCGGACAGCATATTCAACATGGTCTACGCCAGTCACACGGAAATTTACAATCCGATTTGATTTTTATTGACGCTTTTTATGCGGTTTTTGGCCTCAGGACAGTTAAAAACCGATTTTTGCCATCCGATGTGATATGATCATGCCGTGGTTGATGGGATTACGTAACTAACGATATCACACCTGTACATCCATGCACACTGAGTAGTACAGTTTGTTTAACGTAAAACGTACTCCTTAGATATTGTTGTAGGATTCATTTTTCATTTGTAGTCGGCCAGTATTATGATGCTTACAGCGGCAGCTATTGCTATATTTTGCAAC
Source organism: Schistocerca serialis cubense (assembly GCF_023864345.2). Lineage (NCBI taxonomy): Eukaryota > Metazoa > Arthropoda > Insecta > Orthoptera > Acrididae > Schistocerca > Schistocerca serialis. Next base: position 916,278,195 of record NC_064641.1, on the reverse strand, counting down.
TATTTATTTTTCTTCTGCTATACGTTTTCTCCCCTCTCCATTAATATTCCGTTGCAATTTTAAGTCATTATGACCAGTGGCGTTATTTCTACAGTGATTTGAAAGTTTAACTTTATAATTAAACCCTCCATATTAATAGAGAGAGAGAGAGAGAGGTACTCAATATGAAGGCTTCACTACAAAGAGTGAGTGGGTGAAAGATTTAGGTATGTTCTTTGCTAAAAGAGCGTGAATATGTTTGCAGGCCAAAAATTTTGATGAGAATAGCAGAGTGAGGATAGAGGCAGCTGGTTTCCCACTTCCCTGTCAGAGTCTTTTAAAGAAGAACATATTCGACTTTTTTGGGCTCCAAGGGGATCTCTTCCAGCTCAGAATATTTCAAAGCAGCATTTAGTTATTAGGTCGTTAGCTCAACGACATCTTCCTTCTGTGAAATAATAAATTAATGGCAATGAAAAATTATTTAAACAGTTTAGTCAACTTATTCCTTTTTTTCCAATCGCTAATTAGATATAATGACTAGTATTTTAGCATATTTGCATGAATTGCTATGAAGAGGGCATTTGCGTTTTGGAATCTAAGAATGTTCATTGTAGAAAAGGTATATTTTAGTACCAAATGACCAAAAGTTAATACAGGTTTTTCATTTATTCACTTAAAATATTTTCGATTCAGGGACAATACAATTTTTTTTGGTATTTCCAGTCAGCTACAACAGTTTGAAATCACTTTCTTGACTAAAGAAGGTGGCTATTTCTTTTCTTAAGATGTACTGAAAGACTAGAAACTGTGAAGATGATTTACTCGGCAGCTGACTTGCGGGAAAATAAATTACTATGACGATTTGAGAGATCACTGAAAGCTGTTGGACGATTTTCTTGGTTAAATGTAATGCTTTTCTTATTCCTGCGAACTACTCCGCTGCCCTCTTGCAAATCACACAATGGCAAAGAGGTAGATCGATTGTTCTAATACTGGCTAATCGCTCTTCGCTCAAGGTGCTGTGAGATGTTTTAGTGAGAGTAGTTCAATTAAAATTTACTACCGCTTACAAATGTCACAGCTGTGCCAAAATCTTTTAAACTGTGTGCTAGTACTACTGGGTGTCTGTACCAACAGGAATACACAGATCGCTAAATTCAGTGTTGCTAAGTAACGTCACCCCAGGGTCTCAGTACATTACTTACTTGATCGTTTCGAAGAAACAGCAACCAATATCTGTATTCTTGTGTTAGATTGCATATGGTAGGTGGTTTTGTACAAAAGAAAAAAAAGTATTTTTTTTATCTCTCCGTTACTGGTTCGCGATGCCCAGTAAGGGCAGTGTTTTCTCGTGTAAAGATGTGAGATATTCGGTACTTAGCAGGAGTCATGAAATGTATGATGAGATAAAAGAGATTATTCATGTAGTGAAGGGAGACGAAAATTTAATAGTCATGGGTGACTGGAATTCGACAGTAGGAAAAGGAAGGGAAGGAAACGTAATACGTGAATATGGATTGGGGCTAAGAAATTAAAGAGGAAGCCGCCTGGTAGAATTTTGCGCGGAACATAACTTAATCATAGCTAACACTTGGTTCAAGAATCATGAAAGAAAGCTGTATACATGGAAGAACCCTGGAGATACTAAAAGGTTTCAGATAGATTATATAATGGTAAGACAGAGATTTAGGAACCAGATTTTAAATTGTAAGACATTTCCAGGTGCAGATGTGGACTCTGACCACAATCTATTGGTTATGAACTGTAGATTAAAACTGAAGAAACTACAAAAAGGTGGGAATTTAAGGAGATGGGACCTGTATAAACTGAAAGAACCAGAGGTTTTACAGAGTTTCAGGGAGAGCATAATGGAACAATTGACAGGAATGGGGGAAAGAAATACAGTAGAAGAGGAATTGGTAGCTTTGAGGAATAAAATTGTGAAGGCAGCAGAGGATCAAGTAGGTGAAAAGACGTGGGCTAGTTGAAATCCTTGGGTAACAGAAGAAATATTGAATTTAATTTATGAAAGGAGAAAATATAAAAATGCAGTAAGTGAAGTAGGCAAGAAGGAATACAAACATTTCAAAAATGAGATCGACAGGAAGTGCACAATGGCTAAGCAGGGATGGCTAGAGGACAAATGTAAGGATGTAGAGGCTTATCTCACGAGGGGTAAGATAGATACTGCCTACAGGAAAATTAAAGAGAGCTCTCGAAATGTGGTGCTGCAGAATAATGCTGAAGATTAGATGGGTAGATCACATAACTAATGAGGAGGTATTGAATAAAATTGGGGATAAGAGGAGTTCGTGGCACAACTTGACTAGAAGAGGGGATCGGTTGGTAGGACATGTTCTGTGGCATCAAGGGATCACCAATTTAGTACTGGAGGGCAGCGTGGAGGGTAAAAATCGTAGAGGGAGACCAAGAGATGAATACACTAAGCAGATTCAGAAGGATATAGGCTGCAGTAGGTATTGGGAGATGAAGAAGCTTGCACAGGATGGAGTAGCATGGAGAGCTGCATCAAACCAGTCTCAGGACTGAAGGCCACAACAACAGCAGGAGTCACAAGTAACTTTACACTAGCTTAATGTTTTGGACTTTTTAAGGTTGTCATTTTTTATAGTTATTAGTATTATTTCTTGTTTCTGATTATTTGGTGTTCCTAGCTTTAGTAACTGACTATTTGACGCTTTGTTTCTGCAGCAGTGAGGTGAGCGAACACATAACAGGACCTACGGCACTATGTTGTTTATGCTATAAGAGACGAACATCTTTACAGCACTCGAGGTCAGTGGAAAAGAGCTTTCGCATTATGTAGTTACGCATCCAGCTGCAACGCCCAAGTGAATAGCTACAGAACAACTTGACAACACTCTCACGTGTAGGACAGTAAAGTTGAGTGATTAGAGTCTGTTTCATGTTCTTTCAAATCCTCCCTTAGTGCACGAACTGCGGCGCTGTCTTTCCACCTACCTATGTCTATGTCGACCTTATCATTGCGATTTGACACACTATGGCAGTAATCAGGTTATCACTAGCAATCACTTCCTCTGTAAGCTCCAAATGAAAAGTATGATGCACAATCATTTGAGCTCTGGGGCTTGTTTAGCCCACATCACCAGTGTAGAAGGCTGCGAAGTCGTACAGCCATTTGAAGCTTAGACAGTTGCACAAACGTAAGCTACGAGGCGTGATTTTTTAAGTAGACTTCGTTTGAACATAAGTATACAACGAAAGGTTGTTTCAAAAAAGTAAATTTATTTTCAGAAAGTACATACTTCACTGTATTTTTCGACATAGTTGCCAAGTTTGTTCAAACACGTATCATACTTCTCAACCAATTTAAAATACTCTCTTCATAAAAACTTGCCACCTGCTCTGATAACCTCTTAGTTCACTGCCGTTTTCACGTTGTCGTTATCATTGTAACGGTTGCCACTGAGGTTTAAGGTGGGGGAACAAATGGTAATCGCTTGGCGCAAGATCAGGACTGAAGGGTGAGTGGTCTAAAACGTCCCAGCCAAAACTGTCCAATAAATCGCGGGTCTGGCCTGCAGTGTGAGGTCTTGCATTGTCATGGAGGAGGACATTTCCCTTTGTCAGCATGCCACATCATTTGTTTTGAATCGCTCTGCGTAGCTTTCTCAGAGTTTGGCAGTATGCTTCTGCATTGATAGTGGTTCCTCGTTGCATGAAGTCGACCAACAAAACACCCTGCCTATACCAATACACCGACGCCATAATTTTGCGCTGGAACAGAGTATGTCTGGCCTTCACCTTTACAGGCGAGTGTGTGTGTCTCCATTCCCCGCTCTGTTGCTTCGATTCGGGCGTGATATGCGAAACTCATATTTCGTCTCCAGATACGATCTGAATCAAGAAGCCTTCATCTTCTTCCTGGTAACGAGTCAAGAAATTCATCACGCAGTCATATCTTTGGTTTTTGTGGTCCTCTGTTAGGAGTTTTGGGACCCATAGGGAGCACAGTTTCCTAAACTTTAAGCCTTCAGAAACAATGTTGTAAAGCACTGATCTATACACGTCAGGAAATTCGCCTGAGAGACCTGTTATTGTGAAGCTCGTGTTCTCACGAATCCTCGCTTCAACAGAAGCCACCAAATCGTCTATAATCAAAGAGGGGCGACCGGAGCAGTCCTTGTCATGAACGTTGACCCACTTATGCACTTTGCTTTCACTCATAACAGTATCACCGTACACTTCACAAATCTGTCAATGAATTTCTGCAGGTGACAGGTTCCTGGCTGACAAAAACCGTATTACTGAGCGAACCTCACACGCGGCGGGCGAGTTCATAGTCTTAAATATTTTGAAAGCACAGAGCAGAGCCGTACAGGTTAGCTACAGAGATGAAACTGACCACAGTTATTACCGCTGCATGCCGGTACATGACGCATGCGCTAGTTGCACTATGCGCGCGAACTACTAGTGTCTCCAACAAAGCGAACCTTACTTAAAAAACACTCCTCCTATTTGCACGTATGAGGAACATCGTTTCAGAACGTATTAAATGCAACCAAGATCAAAATAAAGGTTTATGCGTTTCCAAACTGTTGAGTCAGATGAGGTCACTTCGTATTCTTTCCCATAGTAATTAGTGCTGAAAAATGTGGACCAGATCAAATCGTATTACGTACACCGCAGCCAACAGTTCAAAAAGTATTACGCTTAGGACTTACTTTGAGCCTGCGTGATTACTCTGCTAATTTGTTGGGTATTTTGACCTCTGTGGACTACATTACTGTGCTCTTTCGATCACCATGGGGGGCTATTTGCCAATGGGAGGGTAATCGAAAAGAAGTAAAGAGGAAGCTCAACAAGTAATAACGCCTGAAGTACATAATGAATGATCATTTTCAGTGGAATTTCTAGTGTCGGTGCTTTGAAGCGTCATTTGTATGAGAAAGAATTCATAAATGCATGTTTCTTATATGTTGATTAAGCTTTACTGTCTGCATTTACGATGTGACAAGTCTATTTCACTTTAGGTACTTCAACCGAGACCCACATTTAAGTAGTTTTGAGCCACCTTGCATCCACAACGAAGGTAAATTCAAGAGTGGAAGCAACCCAGCATTCTATCTGGTGAAAGCAGGCGAACAAGATCTTAGACTCATTGAAAGCTACAAAACCACGGAGAACTGGAAAGCAGTACAGAGAAGAGAGCAGTCGAAATTCCATTGTTGTGTCGTATGAGGTAGTTACAGTGTTGTTTATAATACTGCTAGTAAAGCGTTAAATCGTTATGCTGTTTTTTAGACGTCAGTATCATTCTTCAGTAAATAGGTGAGTTATTCATTATTGTAGAACAATAAGAGTCAGTGATCTGATCCTTCTCTTGCACGAGGAAGACCGTAACGTATCGATCAACCGTCAACAACGTGTCAGTAACTATATTGTCTTAAGGGATGGCCTGTATCCAACAATGAAATCAATAATAAATTTGAATGTTTAAACTACATTACGTGAAAGCACGACTGGATCGAAACGTATTTTGTTCGGTGAATTGGTTAAAAACGTATGAAGTGCAGTATAAAATGGTACTTTCGTGCACTGGGAAATAATTCCAGCTTTGGACTTTAATCTAAATAATAGGTCCTTGTAGTAGACGTATTTAATTTGGTTATGATCGAAAACTTTTTTCCACTTCCTGTGAACTTGTGATCTGTGAACTTAATATGATGTGAACAGACTTTCAGGGAGGAAACTCGTGTGCAGGTACCACAAACTTTTAAAATCCTACGTATTAGACTCTAGCTGCTTTTACCACTGCATATGGTCGCTTTTTATTTTTGATTCTATCTTCCTCGCACATTTGGACTAAAATATACTCGCTCATGGAACGATTCAGTATAACAATGATTTAATAGCTCCTTAGTGTTAGCATTATCAGTGCTGAAATATCTCCACAAGACATATGAGTGTTCAATTCAGTGAATCACTCGTTACATCTTTTAAGTTACAATGAATCAATCCAGGAGCGAATTAGCAATGGGCCGCTTACTTGTGTAAAAAGAATGCAGTCCTTTGTCTTGTTGAAATGTCACCTCTAAGTATTCATCGAGCAGTCGCTGCTGAAAAGGAACGACTGAAGCTGGAGAACGTTGAAGTTCACGCACTGTTCGACCGTTAACAGTCTCAGCCCAAGCTTCGTCAATATAAGGCACGATTTTCATTGTGTAATTGTGAACATCAAGACTGCATAGAGCTGTATGCACATCTTCCGGTTGATTCCAACGAGGACTGGTTTCAGCTGGGCTTAGCAACAACTTAGCTCTTTGGGATTTACATCAGAGGACAGCCATTGCGAATATGGACAAGAACGAACAGTCAAACATAGACGCAAATGCACTCTCTGTCCTTTTCATAATCAGAACAATATTTACTGATTTCCAATGAAGATGCTCTAGGTGTTCTTCAGTTTCGAGAAATGTTATCTGCTTGTATATTTGGCCTAGTTATAAATCTAGTTAATTTACTATATCGTAATCTATGTATATGTAACTATGACTTTTATGTAATCGTAAATATATATTTAACTGTATATATTAAGGTTGATTCTGACATGAGATAATATAATAATGCAGTACAGGAAAGGAATAATACCATGTGGTACCTTTTCACAGAAGACCATAGAAACTGGAATTGAGTTTGCCTCTGTATAGGAAGTCACATTGTACACAGCGAAAATTTGGGAACCTTATCAGTTTAGATATAATCATAATATGTAGCGTCTGTCATTACAGGATAACGATAGTGGATTTTCATGCATTATTTACTACGCAGTATCTCAATAAATAAGACACAGGTTCAGTCTGGACTTGGAAGTACATACTGAGTAAATGACACAAGCACTTCTTATGTACATTTTGTAGCTAACATGTACTGTAGAAGTCTGTTAAAGCTTTTATGTCACATTTTATCAAGACCAATAGGTGAGGCTGTAAGTGATATAGGGTACATCTTTCATAATTCAGTTATAAGTTATAAATATATCTTTTTAGGACATATTACTTAAAATCAACTATCAAAGTATTATCAACAAAAGTGAATATATTTCTGAGATGCTACAGAGCTTTCTTGTCAGTTTATTTTGAGTCTGTATCTGTGAGATGATTCCAGAAGTCATTGTCAGTATTCACATTTCTGTGTCAATGATTAGTTGTTGATTGCGTGAGATGAAATGTAATGCAGTACTAAATACTGTGTCAGAGTATGAACACAATACATGTGAATATAAATACATATGGGTTGCAATATATATGGGAGAGCAAATTGGTTTCATATATTACCCTCACTCATTAGTAGTGATTGTCATAATTTATTTTGAGTGCATGATGTACATTTCATACTACACCTAAAAGAGAAAAACACACAGCTTGGTACAGAATCAAAGATAAGCATTCTTATAGTCTTGTACATAACTCCATTTTACATCTTTCAGTTATAGATATGGTACAATCTTGCTGAGGCAGTTCATAGCCTTAGTGTTGAACTTTTTGAAGTAGACATTGTATGCAGAAACCAATAAAGCAACAGAGACGGAATAACACAAATTGTCTATAAATATAACTTCTGAAATTTCCAGAATAAATTTTGTTCACACAATTATTAGCTATTTTTAAAATTAAATGGTATTACATTCCTTTTCTGCTTTAAAAATAGTTTTAAAATTAATCATTAACCTCATTAATGTTCGCAGCGTAAGTTATAACTGAGAACATTGAATATTAACCTCCAGTCTCTGTTAATTTACTGTAATAGCTCATTTACTAGTTAATAAATCGTATATCAGATATTATTCAGCTTTCTTCAGAGTTTTGTCATGGTATACCATTGGTTCACGTATTACACTGCCTGCATACAGCGAAATCAGTAATGGTAAAGAATGAATACTTTCTCTTGTGCATCTATAACACATTTACACATATAATACAACCAGTATTTACATATCCATGTATTGAATACACTGTATCATTAGTTCACTCAATACTGCCATTACTGTTATTATTTTGAGAGTATGTAACAAGCTAATACTTTTCGTCAGTAAAATTGAAATAATGGTTAGAGAACCTGACGCCATGTTACAACTACATGTACCATAATGGCTCAAGTTAAGATATTGAATGTTTTGTAACTAATTACAAGCATCAAGGGAAATATCTGGAGAGCAAAAAGCAGCATGGATATTCAGTGTAATGTGTTTCATTGGTTTGAAAGAGTTCCATAGAAACAGACAGTACAAGAAAATGGCTGAGACTTTTTATATATATATATATATATATATATATATATATATATATATATATATATATATATATATATATATATATATATGTGTGTGTGTGTGTGTGTGTGTGTGTGTGTGTGTGTGTGTGTGTGCATGTGTGTGTGTGTGTGTGTGTGTGTGTGTGTGAGTGTGGGCGCGTGTGTGTACGACTTATCCAAGTCCCAGTCCCAGTCCCAGTAGTTTTTTGAAAAAGCACATTTTCTTTTTTTTTGGTGGTGTTTTTGGTGATGGTGGCTTTGTTGGTGGTGGTTTTGGTTTGGTCGGTGGTGGTTTTGGTGGTTTCGGTTTTTGTTTTGGCTTTTGCGATTGTGGTTGGGGTTTTGGTTTGGCTGGTGGTGGTTTTGGTGGTCTCGGTTTTCCTTTCGGTTTTGGTGATGGTGGTGGTGTTGATGGTGGCGGTGGTTGTTTTAGCGGTCTTAACGGTTCAGATATAGGTTGCACATTATACAAGCCTAAGGGAGGTGGGATGCTACTTCCAGAATTCGCATTTGTTAGTTTTTCAGGATGTTTCCTTGTCTTTTCTTCTTCTTTCTCATAAGGTGATCTGTGCCGTTGATTATTTAATAGTTGAGTAGGGTGCTTGTTTCCAGAATGTGGATCTCCTGGTTTCTGGGGATGATGACTTTGATATTCAGGAGGTCCGTTGGTAGCTGGAAAGAGATCGGATAATTTAAGCAAGACCCAATTCTTAGTGTCCCAGACCAATACAATCTGTTTCTTATTTTGAGAACCTGGTGGTATATTATTACCCTGGGCTGGTGCAGTCGCAATCCATTGATTATTTATGTTAACAATTTGAACCCATTTATTTTCTATCCATACATATGTAGGTGACGAATTTGGTTGATATTGGAGTAATTTTTGAGGGGGATGGAACGAATTCACTTCGTCATTCCACAGTATATCAACTGTAGTTAGGAGTATCCATACGTCATCAACCAAGATATACAGTGGCTGGGGACTTTCCTGGGTGTGTGAGGGTGGGCTTGGCGGTCGTCTAGGGGTAATTACATCCCATTTACCGTTTTCATAAATGACCTCTTCCCAGATATTTTCTCTCCACACATATCTTCGTGGTGGTGGTGCGCCTGGATGAAATGGCCAATTGGGTGGCAGCTGAGTCACTTCCACAGGGCTGTTGTCAACCGTGACTTGACTGGGCGGCGGTAACTGGTAATTATTAGACCCTTGCACGTGGACCAATACCTGGGTCTGTACTGAATATTCACTGTCCTTACATTTGCAGACAGGTGCTCTGGGCCTGTCATCTAACGACCTCCTAGGCCGATGGTGAAATGATGATGGCGACAGACCAGCGGATGAAAGTCCGGTAGGTGCCTGTTGCTCTCGTGGCTGGTCGTCTGCCGATCCATCTGGAGACGAAACTCTATCTGTCAGCCGATGTGGTATGGCTGCCCTTTGAAAGTAAAATACAGGTATGGTAAAATGCCGTCGACTGTATCATCACTGGTATCATTTAGTACAAAAGATCTATAGTGCATCTGAATGAAAAAATGAATTCCAGAAAGATGCAGAGATAAATCTAGAAATTCTCTAATAAAAAGAAGCAGAGCATTGTAGGCAGCAGTGAAAGGCCACAACATAACCTGAGTTATATGTTATCAGCTTAGAGATTTCTATTCATAAATTAGTTCTCACTGTTTAGTAAGGTAGTTCAGTTCAAAGACGCAAGATATTGTAACATCCTGTCTCGTTCTGTCCGTTATACGTTCCTTGCTTCTCGTGGGGAAGATATACTTCTTCTCTTTCGTCCTAAAACGAGATACATTGTGAATACAGAAACTGATGTAATTTTTTACACAAAGATTCCGATTAATAATAACCATTTATTGTTACTGTTTTTCCACTGTAACAACACGCTTAGAGAAAGTACATATCTTGTTTCGTACTACGTACGGCGATACAATTGTAGGAAGCAGGAAATAATATTATTGCTAACACATGAATAGGAACCATTTAACACAGTGTTGAAAATACAAATAAAATTTTCTCACAAATCAAGAATTTTCACTGTTATGTCCGCCTACCAAGGTGGTGTAAGTACAGTTCTAGGAGAATGCACATAACATTTCCGGTGAAATCCAACAACATATATGGCTTTTTACAATTTAATTCTGTTTCGGATCCACGCCGCACTGGGCAACCTAGAAAAATCACGATAAAGAACTCAGTTATCTGTTTGGCTTTTAGGACTACTCCAGAGCAGCCCACCGGACAATTAGCGGCAGAGTTCCAGGACGTTCAACCTAAGGGAAATTACCCTAGCAGAACTTCGGAGCGTACATTTCACGCCTGACACATGGACTGCTGAAAGATGATGCAGACAGGTTGCTACTATTTTGTGACATTATGCTCGATCAGTATCGGCTTAACCAGAATTTCTTTATAAACAATTTGTGATCCGATGAGGTCACATTTATGTTATCAGCGCACATAAGCCGACTTAATTGTACTTATTTGTTCACGGAAAACACCATACTGTTTTGGAGCGTCCGCTAAATCAACTCGCTGTTAATGTGTGGGCTGTAATACCGGCATGTGGTGTAAGCCGGCTGTATTGTGTTGTTGTTGTTGTGGTCTTCAGTCCTGAGACTGGTTTGATGCAGCTCTCCATGCTACTTTATCCTTTGCAAGCTTCCTCATCTCCCAGTACCTACTGCAACCTACATCCTTCTGAATCTGCTTAGTGTATTCATCTCTTGGTCTCCATCTACGATTTTTACCATCCACGCTGCCCTCCCGTACCAAATTGGTGATCCCTTGATGCCTCAGAACATGTCCTACCAACCGATCCCTTCTTCTTGTCAAGTTGTGCGACAAACTCCTCTTATCCCCAGTTCTATTCAATACCTCCCCATTAGTTATGTGATCTACCCATCTAATCTTCAGCATTCTTCTGTAGCACCACATTTCGAATTCTTCTATTCTCTTCTTGTCTAAACTATTTATCGTCCATGTTTCACTTCCATACATGGCTACACTCCATACAAATACTTTCAGAAACGGCTTCCTGACACTTAAATCAATACTCGATGTTAACAAATTTCTCTTCTTCAGAAACGCTTTCTTTGCCATTGCCAGTCTACATTTTATATCCTGTCTACTTCGACCATCATCAGTTATTTTGCTCCCCAAGTAGCAAAACTCCTTTACTACTTAAAGTGTATCATTTCCTAATCTAATTCCCTCATCATCACCCGATTTAATTCGACTACATTCCATTATCCTCGTTTTCCTTTTGTTGATGTTCATCTTATACCCACCTTTCAAGACACTGTCCATTCCTTTCAACTGCTCTTCCAAGCCCTTTGCTGTCCCTGACAGAATTACAATGTCATCGGCAGACTTCAAAGTTTTTATTTCCTCTCCATGGATTTTAATACCTACTCTGAACTTTTCTTTTGTTTTCTTTACTGCTTGCTCAATATACAGATTAGCATCGGGGAGAGGCTACAACCCTGTCTTACTCCCTTCCCAACTACTGCTTCCCTTTCATGTCCCTCGGCTCTTATAACTGCCATCTGGTTTCTGTACAAATTGTAAATATCCCTTCGCTCCCTGTATTTTACCCCTGCCTCCTTCAGAATTTGAAAGAGAGTATTCCAGTCAACATTGTCAAAAGCTTTCTCTAAGTCTACAAATGCTAGAAACGTAGGTTTGCCTTTCCTTAATCTAGCTTCTAAGATAAGTCGGAGGGTCAGTATTGCCTCACGTGTTCAAATATTTCTAGGAATCCAAACTGATCTTCCCCAAGGTCGGCTTCTACCAGTTTATCCATTCGTCTGTAAAGAATTCGCGTTAGTATTTTGCATCCGTGACTTATTAAACTGATTGGTTTGAAATCTCACTCGAGGCACGTACGTGGCTCTACTTCATTTGGCTACGCCAGAAACCATCAGAAAATGTCCTGATTGAGTGGCTGGCTCATCATCACCCAGCACAAACCACAAAGGACAGAACTTGGAATTTAGAGAGGGAGTTGATCCCAAACTATAGGCGTGGTTTAAGAGGGGATCTTTCAAAATTCCACCCTGAAGCAGGGAATGAAACGTATTTTGAAAAAATTTCTCTATTAAGGCAATTTTAAATCTAGAACTACGAGAACTAGTATTTGATTTCTTGGTTAGAACAAAATAATGCTTTAGCATTTTTGAAAATTCAAGCACTAAGCGCTTAAAATAGTGAGTGAAGTTGTTTTTGAAAATAAATCAGTATTAAAGTAATACAAAAACGTTTCTAACCCTCCCTCTGTGAGATTTGTTATCAGACTTCTCGGTTATACATAAAGACATGGTGTTTCGGTTTTTCCAGAAAGTGCATGAAATGGCGGATGAAAAATTTTACGAAAATATTTCATTATGAAATCATTTTCAAAGCTAAATCTAAGACAATTTGTATTTTGTTTCTGAACTGGAAATTAGAAAAAGAAACGCGTTTCAGTGTTTTTGGAGATTCAATTGTTGAGGGGGTAAAACACGGGACGAAATTTTTGTTGGAACATTTCAACACGATAGCATGTTTCAAACTAAATCTCTAATAATTTATATTTCCTTTTCAGTTACAAATAAGGAAAACGTGTTTCAACATTTTTTGTCAATTCAAGCCCTAAGGGTCTAAATAAAGAATGATTATTTTATGAAAACATTCCATTACATTAAAATATTTTTAATTTTGAAAGGATGGATATTGATATTTGACTTCTAAAGAAATATGCGTTAAGCTTTGAATGGTACGATTTAAATATCACCACAAGGAATCAAATGGCAGAACTGTCAAAAACCTCTACTCTAGCTACCTGAATGGATTTTTGGTGAGAAGTACATTCAGAAAAAACCGTGCTTCTATGGCCTCAATTAACATGGAAAGTTTAGAAGACGTTGCAGTTTGTGTACAACATAAATTTACAATGAAATAAAAACAAAAAAAGTCCGCACAGACCATACAGTGCACACGAATGAATCTGCGGACGTTAAGCTAGTCATGCATATGGACAATTGTAATAAACTCTACTTATACCACAATGGAGATCCAACCCATTAAGCATTAGAGCCTTGATAACTTTTTCGAAGGATAAGTGCTTGGAGGTCGTGATGCAATTGATTTCCCAACACGATCTCCCGATGACACAGCAATAGATTTCTTGCTTTGGAGTATACTTAAAGACGAATGCTGTGGAAGGAAACAACGAGCACTTGATGAGCTGACCGATTACACTCAAGACACCTCCCATGCCCAAACTGGACCACAACAATCAGTTGTGCCCGCATGCGCGTCAATGTGTGCCAGGCAGCCTGCAACGGAGTGCTAAGGAAGAAGGAAAGCAGTGTGAATATAAAAAGAAGTGATGGATACTGCGATCTAATGATTTGCTTGTATCATGTTTAGATTATTAAAAATTAACTAAGTGTGTAGTCGCTTTTGCATCGCCCTGTACTTGCAGTGTCCTTAAAAGACCAGATTTTCACATGAGCTACTTTCTCAGTATTAACGGGCGAATCATCTAGGAATCAAATACTTGGAATGACCTGTACAATCATTATGACCACTCGCCAACGACTTTTCCGACCGGCCCCTACCGTCCGGGGCGCTATATGTCGAGCATTCCAGTTTTACTTATTCACACAACTCGTCGATGCTATTACTCGTAAGGCTCTTACACACAGACTGATGAGTACAGTAACCTTACAATCTACGTACATGTCCACGCTCCTCCCGTATTCGTAATGTGTTCCCTATCAAATTCAAAGCTACACTAATAATAGCAACACAACGGGATTTTACGACGTAGCAGCAACTGCTGTAGCTGCGGACCTCAGTGAGGAAGCGACGCTGCTGCTCAAAGGCAGCCACGCGTGTATGACGTCACAAATTCGTGGGTCTCGGTATAATGCTGTTCCGACACTTCGAATGACAGTATAAGGGTTCAGGCTAACGTTGTTTACATTCGTGACATTACTTTACGATGTCAGTTCCCAACCTATGACGTCAACTGCCACGCTCCATAACGGCATTATTATCATCACATGATAAGAGACGCCTAATTATACGTCATATCTCTCAAAGTACAAGAGGTCACACACACCTCATTTCTTGCAACTGTGGAAGCCATTAAAACGAAACGGCCCATCCCAAACCAGTATTTTACAGGCCATTAAAGTGAAACAGCCAATGGCAGTGCAGTTCTAGAGCCACCATCTCGGCCATATCAAAAATATCGGAATGTTCTGAATTTTGCTTCATGTCCAAAGGTATCTACACTTGGTGTGATACAAAATTAAATAATTCCGTATCAAAAAACTACATATAAACACACACAACCACGAACCTACTACGGTGTCGTAGCAGGTGGAGAGGTGATACTCCGACGTGGCGCGTCCCAGGTGGCGGATAGGGGGGTCCTCACCGGTTTACCGGCGGACTTGAGCGAAATAAAATAGCTCTCGCGGACCAAACACTAAACAACCTCTACGGCTAACGACCGTAGTTGTAACTCGGAGCTTGCTCCATACAAGGTTGACTACCTTTGAAAGTCAAACATGGAAGGAAATCTTTCAAGGAATAATCCACCGCTTGGCAATAACCAAGGAAGACTGCACTCGGATACGGTGGGCAGTCGCCTGAAAGATAACTTGGATGAGTCGGCGCATCTGAAAATACCCAAAACGGACAGACGACCAAAACTCAAGACAGGACAAATAAACTACATTGTGACACACAATATAAATTCCCTCATACAACCAGGCAAACTCAAAATTCTGACGGATGAAATGGATCGCAAGGGGATTCTCATAACCGGACTTCAAGAAATGAGAAATACTGATCAGGAGCCGATAGAATCACAAGGATATAGGATTTATAAGGGAATACCAGGGAAAAGAGTCATGAAACAGTGTCCACAATTTGGAACAGGATTCGTGGTGAGTCTGAAAATAATAGAGTCCATAATAGAATTTAAAGCACAATCTCCCAGGCTCTCAACATTAACTCTAAAAGCTGCAAATAAAATGTACACAATAATAAATGCCCATGCCCCGACAAATGATAAAAATAATAAAAAAGAACACAGAGAAGAGGTAGAAAAATTTTGGGAGCTCTTAGATCAAACGACGAATAACATTAATAAAAATCACATCAAAATTTTAATTGGAGACTTCAATGCCCAGTTAGGAAGGGAAAAGAGATATAGAGACATAATAGGGAAATGGACAGCACAAAGAAGAACAAACAAAAATGGCATAAGACTAGTGGAATTTTGCAGAAACCATGACATGATCTCAAAGTCGACGTATTTTAAGAGAAGACCAAGTAAACTAAAAACTTGGAAACATCCAGACTGGAAAAAAGGAGAATGGCAACTGGACCATGTCTGCATGGATAAGAATTACCACAAGGAAATTTACAATGTGAAAGTACTGAGAGGGACAGATACCGGATCAGATCATTACATGATAAAAATTAAAATTAAATTAACCCCATTAGCAAAGAAAAAATCCCACCAGAAGAAGAAGAGAACCTATGACCCTCATAAACTGATACAAAATGAGGATAATGAAGCACAAACCAGGGATATAAAAATAACAGATGATCTGGAAGAAATAATTCCCAAATTGAAACAAATAGCTGAACAAGTTGTCCCTATAAATCCAAGGAAAAAACACCAGTGGTGGAACGATGAATGTGATGAAGCAGTGTTGGATCGACACCAAGCCTGGTTAAGGCATCAAAATGAAAAAAACAGAAAAATCATATTTGGAACTCACAAAACAAAAGAAGACAACACAAAAAATAATAAGGAGAGTTAAACGTCAGTACCAAAAAGATATACTTCTAATGATAGAAACAAATAGTGAAATCACAAACTCAAGAGACTATTACAAAATATTTGGCAGACAATTACAAAGATATGATCCTCCAACATTAATGTTAAAAGATAAAGATAATAACCTAGCCCATAGCAATAGTAAAAATACAGAAATTCTAGCAGAAACATTTAACAAGTTACTAAATTGTGAAGATCCCCCAGAACTTCTTCAGATAAACACAGAAACCCCAATTAAAACACCAGCAGAAAATATAAATCCACCTACAATAAATGAGGTCTACAGAGCTTTGAAAGAACTCAAAAACTACAAAGCAAGTGGAGAAGATCAAACGTTTGCTGAACTTTGGAAATATGCAGCAGAACCAGTAAAGATAGCATTACACCAATGCATAGTAAAAATCTGGAATGAAGAGAAATTACCAGAAAATTGGACTACTGCTATAATACATCCATTACATAAGAAAGGAGAAAAATCAAATCCAGACAACTATAGAGGAATTTCCCTTTTGGACTGCACGTATAAGATCATGTCAAGAATACTATACAACCGCTGTAAAGATCAATTAGAACTGGAACTGGGAGAATATCAAGGAGGATTTAGATCCTGGAGAAGCTGCCCAGAACAGATAATCACCTTGAAGTTAGTTATGGATGTCTACAAAAGAAGGCAAAAACAACTAGTCATAACCTTTGTAGATTTCAAAAAGGCGTATGATTGCATCCATAGATCTTCAATGATGAAAATATTAAGGAATTTTGGACTTCATCCTAAATTAATAAAAATGATACAGTTAACCTTAACAAACACCAAATCCAAAGTAAATTTTAGAGGAGAAATATCTGAACCATTTACGATTAAAACAGGGTTGAGACAGGGAGATTGTTTATCACCATTGCTATTCAATGGTGCTCTTGAATATGTAATGAGAGAATGGTACAAGGAAAGTCCTATGAATATTAAAATTGGAACTAAGAAAGATAAAATAAACCTAAATTGCTTGGGATTTGCTGATGACCTAGCATTACTAGCTACTAATATTCAGGAAGCCACGAAACAAATAACAAGCTTACAAAATATAGCACAAAAATTAGGACTCCAGATATCATTTGAAAAGACTGAAATAATGGTAACGGATCCACTTGTAATAGATCACAACACAGTGAACAATAGGGAAATTAAAATAGTGAAACAATTTAAATACCTGGGTGAAATTATAACACATAAATTGGACGAGAAACCTGCATGGCGAGCAAGAACTAATAAAATGATAAAAGCTCAAAAACTAACATGGTCTACATACAATAAAAAATGTCTATCAATTAAAACAAAATTAAAACATTACAAGATGGTGGTTCAACCAGAGGTTACATACGGAAGTGAAACTCTTTTTAAAGTCACCCAGAAAAACAGAATTGACAAAATTTTAAAAGTAGAGAGAAGAATTGCTAGAACATGCATAAATAAGAAATATCAAAAAGCTGGGCAATGGCGGATAGTTCCAAATGAAGTGGTATACAGAGAACTGGAGCCCATCACTGATACTATACGAAAGAAAAGGATGTCTTTTTGTGGTCACATTCTGAGGACACCAGAAACCAGATTATCAAGGAAAATTATTGAGAAACTCTGGAATTTGAAACAACAAGGAGGATGGCTTAAGGAAATAAGAGAGGATATGGAAGAACTGGAAATAACTCTGGATGATTTGCAGAACAAAACGCCAAATTTAAAGAAGCTGAGGGACACAGAAATAAGATTTAAACCAAAAATTGACAAACGACATACAATGAAAAGGGTATTTACAGATGAGGAACGACGAAAAGCATCGGAACGAATGAAGAGATACTGGGCCACTCGGAAGGAGAAAATACCAAAGAAGAGGACCAGAAATGATTGACTGAAGTGGTCCAATGAGGCCGTAAAAGCAGAAGAAGAAGAAGAAGAAACACACACAAACACACACACACACACACACACACACACACACACACACACACACACACACACACACACTCACACACTCACCTGAATTTTTCGATATGAAAGTGTCCAAAAGACTTGCATTATTTTCCAAAATTAGGTTAAGGTTTACCAAATTTCCATAAATCATGGTCATTTTCTTAGTATCCAAGAGACCCGTACTATTTATCAAAATACATAATAGGTATTACTTTCATGTCTAAAATGTGTGTGAAAAATACGCCAGCATGGTATTTTTTATGCCAACTGACACAACGTTGTTTTCATGTCTAAAATATCTGTCAAAATGTATGAAATGTGTAACTTAACAGTATTTCCACATCTACAATGCGTTATAACTATATTACACACATGTGATCCTCTAAAATAACATTATAAGAAAGCAGCTGACGCTTCATCCTAGGTCTAAATGACACAGTCTCGAGAATGCACAGTTGTAGCAGAGCAAGGAGATAACAAGATAACTACACACACTCAATGTTACTATTAAATGTTACACTGGCATCTCCACATCTAAAATATCTGCCAGAATAGGTAGGTGGTGTTGCCATTTTTATCGTAGGCTTCCTTCAGTGTTTGTTACTTGTGGTACAATGACAAAACTATAGAATCTGATAATTTCAGAATATTTTCAACGATGCTTTACTTATGAAACGTCATTTTGGGGGAGGGGGGATGTCAGAAACGATAATGAATCACGTTATATAATAACAAAACATAAAAGATGTTATTGAGGGCCTAATATTGATTTTTACCCATATTACATTTGATCTAGACCTGTTTGTGGTTATGTACGAAAACAAATTATCGAGGAAAGCTGCGACATTTACCGACCCCAACCGTGGTGCCAAAGCTCTCTAAGACGATTACAGACTGTCGTTCCTTTCCTTTGCATAATCAACTGACAAATAATACCACAGCTAAATCGTAATTCACCGAATACTTGACATGAAGACAGAGCATAGCCAAAGACAAGACGAACTGACCAGGTAGCATTTTTGGGAGAAGAAGATGATTTGATGAGATATTAAATTCGTTGTTTCACTTAAAGTGCATACTTTATAACACGCAAATGTTACATCGTGATGCACTGAATATGAGACCTAAACACGCAATATGGCCAAAGAAAGTGATGCACAAGTCTTCATATACAGATGTCTCGAAAATATGATCATTGAACCAAAATAAAATTATTCACCAAATAACTAAAGATTTCAAGTATAAAACACATGAAGGCTGCTTATTATAATACACACTTATGATTACAATTTACTGATTCTGAAAAAAATTGATTTTTCCAAATCTACAATATTTATTGAACAAAAGACACATGTCACTGCTGCCATAGCTTAACTGCTCTGCTACATAAAAAACACACAAGGTTTACATAACAGCATTACTGATAAAACTTACTGATTAAGTAGCACTCACCGTTGACTAAACTTCTATATCGCTACAAACTTTCTGAGGTGCAATGGATCCTCAAATTAAATATTTCTGTTGGTGGCTTGGTTATTGCTTGCTGCTGATATAACTTACAGGTTAATCGATGGGCTAAGTTTGATATTTTCATGCATTAAATTTGTCAAAATACATAAGCAACAGCTACTTGATGTAATCATTGCCTCCATAATTCTTTGTCTATGTCTGAATGTCTCTGCAAAAACGTTAGTATCAACTTCTTCCCAGGTTTGCCATCTTCGAATGGAGCCCCAACTCCGCAACTAGCTTGTCCACACCTCCTATTAGTTGAGTCTGTTAACAACAAATATATTATTCCGACCCTGTAAGTTCCACTTAACTAACTGAGCTCCACATTCTTCACCAAGGGTGTCATTTGTTTAGAACTGTCCAGAAATGTTATACATCGTAGTTATTCTGGAAAGTTTCTACAACTTTGCCACTTGTAATGGGCATACCACTTTTCTATCTTCGAAAGCAGGAAGCATTCGACGGTCTTTCTACTTGAGAATCTTCGTTCCTTCCCTTTCCCCATCTCGAGTTACAGCAATGATAGGTAACACAAAGATATAGGCATTCAGAACTGAGGTAGTGTTCATTTTCTTGCAGTAGGTGTCACTATTTACTATTAAAACAGTCTTCTAAGATCAGAATCTGACAATGTGTATGTCACCGTTGGTGCCAGGTACTGAGTCTTAAAAAAGTGCTATAACTGCAGTAGCAGTAGCATTTGTCATTAGCTACTGGACCTTCAATGTGCATTGCAGCTGAAATAGGTAGCTGTTTATAAGTGCAGTGGGTGTCAGCTACTGGATCTTAAAACAATAGTGTTACACCAGTAGCTGAAATTGTCTTGTGTAGAATGTGTTAGATACATGGTCTTAAAATATTTTGTAGCACCAGTAACTGACACTGTGCACATGAAGTAGATGACAGCTGCTGGATTTCAAATACCATTTTAATATGGGAACATGGCTGTGTGTACATGCAGTGGGTGTCGGGTGCTGAATTACGAAAATGTTTTGTCGCACCAGAAGCCGACACTTTATGTGCAGTATGTGTTATTGTGGGGCAATGATGGGTAGTATTGCCCATCCAATACTACTGGTTGACAGTATAGGTTGGTTCACAGGATGACTATCATTATCCTAAACACATGGTGATAACATATGTATTGCATCTTGCTAGCAAGGTGGCATTTACTGGATCTTAAAATTGTCTTCTAATACCAAAAGCTGATAATTTGTGTATCACAAACTGACAGTGGATGCCAGCACTGGAACTCAAATAGTACTATAGCACTAGAGGCTGAAAAGTGTATGTGTCAGTTACTGGATTTCATTGCTTTTACATTCAGTTACAGATAAAAATCACACAAAATCTTTACAAATTCGCTCATACATAGACATCCCATAGTAAAGCTGTAAAAAATTGACCCATACATCGCTGTGTTACTACAATACTTGTAACGAATTACATTACAGCAACAATGCAACAAAATTACCCCATGCATAACTAATATGGAACTAATTGCCTATGTTATAGCAAAGATTGTAACAAACTACCACATCCACCCCTATATTACAGCAAATTGCCATATACATCAACATAGTTACAGAAACTTGCAACATGATGATGTATGGGGCAATTTGTTACAAGTTCAGTTGTTTATATGTAAGTAAATATAAACTGAGGGACATCCAACAGCTGATATCCACTGCCAAGTTACGGCACAAACACTATCAGTATCTGATGTTAGAATACTATCTGAGATGTAGTAGCTAACACCTAAGATTGGGTTATGGCACAACACCATCAGCTTCTGGGGTTACAGTTCAGTTTTAAGATCCAATAGCTGACACACACTGTCACATAGTGTCAGTTTTCTAGGATCACAGTACAGTTATAAGATCTAGTAGCTGACACATGCTGAGAAGTTATGGTACATATTCAATCACCACTTGTTTGCGATAATGGTAGTCACCCTAACCATCAATGTCATACCCTTAAGTATGAGGGGTAATGGACCATAGCATCCAGGGCAACGGCAGTCACCATACATCAACCAACCATCATTGCCCCACTATACTTACTGCACATACACACTTTCAGCTTTTGGTTTACAATATAATTTTGGGACTCTGTAGCTGACTCCCACTACAACAAGCACACTGTCAGCCACTTTGTGTTACAGTACAGACTTTGGATTCAGTGGTTGACACCCACTGCACATATCCCTTGTCAACTACCAGTACAATGATGCTGTGTGGAGATCAAGTAGCTGACATCCATTGTACATGCATATTATTGGCTACTGGCGTTGCAATAGCGTTTTAATGTTAAGTAGGTGACACCAGACGCACATACACATTATTGGCTACTGGTGCTTGAACACTGGTTTAAAAACCAGTTGCTGACTCTCACTGCACAGGCACAGTGCCAGCTTGTGGCGTTAAGATGCTATTTTAATGTCCAATAGTTGACACTGACAGGTTAGAATACCATTTCAGTTCTGAATGCCTATTTTTTGTCATCTCTCACTGACTTACCTGCTCAGCATATAATTTTCTTCCTGATTCACAACTATAATTTGGGGTACAAAAATATAAGAATAGAATATTCTCAAGTATGATGAACAACAAATGACTTAAACTTTGGAAACTGCAAAAATGGTGTTCCTGTAGCACATATTAGTAGATCATACAAAGTTCCCAAAACACCCAGCAACACGGGGTAGCTGTGCGGTATTAGGTGCCTTGCCACGGTTTGCACCGCTCCCCCCTTCGGAAGTTCGAGTCCTCCGTCGGGTATGGGAGTGTGTTATTCTTAGTTTAAGTTAGTTTCAGTTAGATTAAGTTGTGTGAAAGCCTAGGAGCCAATGACCTCAGCAGTTTGGTCTCATAGTAACTTACCAAAAATTTCCAGAAAAACTCTCATGTAAAAGAATTCTGGAAACTATCCAGTTCAAAGGCAGATTGGTTCTCCTGTTCTTTAGGTGAATAAAATGAAGCTCAGTTGGTTGAGCAGATCTTGGAGAGTCAGACGAATGGATTTCTATTAGTAGCAGTCAACTAAAAGGTTTTATCCACAAACCCTTAGCAGAGATGAAAATGGGAAACCTGGCAAGCAGCGGCTCTAATTACATCTGCAGACACCCAGTCATGCGCAAGGAATTGCAAAGGCTATGACTACACTAAGATGCAGTATTGCTGATTAAAATCCAAAGAGGTAACACGTACCATATGTTGCGACATCAAGAGTTTACAAGGATTATCATAAAAATAACCTATGTGGAGTTTGCTTGTCTCCCATCGTGCACCTCCCCAGGTGGCGGATAGGGGACTGCTCACCAGATATGGTGGCTACTGGGGAAATAAAATACTCGAGGTGGACCAAAACTAGCAACTGCTGCCTTGTAGTATGATATCGGCTTATTAGAGACTAAAGGAAGGAAACCTTGAGCAAAAATTACCTGATCCTCCAGGGTGGGTGTTGTGCAGTGGGCCAGCTCCTCACCCACATAAAAACCTAAAAATGCTAGTAAAAACTAATAATATGCCTCGGAAAAGTTGGAACTTCGGACGATGAACTGGCGATGAGAAACGGAAAATGATGTTTGGATGCTGGAATGTGCAAGGTATTTCACACTAAAATATATTTACTACCTGCAGAACTTGACATATTCAACGTGGATGTTGTCATACTTGCTGAAACAAAGAAGAAAGGCCAAGGAGAAGAGAAACTGAATAATTATGTACATATATGGGGTGGGGTATCAAAAGCAGTAAGAGCCAAAGCCGGAGCCTCCATTATGGTAAAGAAATCATGGAAAAAAAGAATCAGAAATTGGACATTCATCAATCAACGTATTATAACTGTTGAAATGACAGTATTAGCTACGGAAGTTGTGATTATTGGCTATATGCACCCACGAATGACATAAAAGATAAGGAGAAAGATACATTCTGGGTCCCCCTTAGGGAGAATATTGAAAAAATCCCAAGAAGAAAGGAATTGATTATCATGGGAGACATGAATGGAAGAGCAGGAATTAGAGAATCCTGTAGAATAGTAGGAAAACAATGAGAGGAAGAATATAATGACAATGGGGAACGATTGATTGCAATTTATGAACAATTTGATCCAAAAATTACCACACATTTTTCAAACACAAGGACATTCATAAATATACTTGGCAACAGAACACTAAAGAACTTTGTTCTATAAAAGATTGTATTATCGTTAGGCAAACAAGTAGTTTCAAGGCAGTAGACGTCAGATCTTACAAAGGATCCCATTGTGGATCAGACCAGCATCTAGCAAAAGTGAAATCTTTTTGCCCATGCAAGAATGCAAGGGATGACACAAGTAACATAAATAAAGCGAAAAAGGCTGAGAGAGATGAAAACTTACCTTTTATTATTGACAACCTACAAGACGAAAGTATCTGAACGGCCAGGATGGAAAAGAGACTGGTTGAATTATTTGAAGGAAGCACAGAGGAAATATACGACTATACAAAAACTAATGTGAAAATTATAACGACAGAGGTGTTGGGTAAAAGAGATGGCAACCACAAAGATGCAGCAGAGTGGTGGTCAGAGGAAATAGAGGCCCTCGTCAGAGAAAAACGAAATGATTTTCTTCAGTGGTTGAATGATAAATCAGAAGAAACAAGATCAATATACAAGGAAAAGAATAATGAAATGATGAAGAAATAAGGATGGTAAAAAATGAAGGATGGGAAAGAACATGTGCCAAGGTTAATAGCAAATTAGGATTTGGGAGAGCAAACGGAGCATGGTCAGTATTAAAAGGGCTTCGACAGGATACAGAAAGTTAAACCAATCTCCAACCGATAACACAAAATGAATGGGACAAGTATTTCCAAAAATTATTAAATGAGGACAGAGAACAATATCTAGAAGAGGGAAAAGTGGACGATAATGGACATGAAGAGGATAAGATCCAGAATTTAGAAAGTGAAGCACTTCAAGCGTTGAGAACAGGAAAGGATGGTAAATCACCTGGACCAGGCAATCTCAGTCTGGAGTATCTGAAACATGGTGGTGACAAAATTGTGAAACTGATAACACAGCTCATCAACAAAATGATACATGGAGATTCAATATCCAACGAGGTGAGGCTAGGTTGTATTAATACCATATTTATGAAAGGGGATCGCAAAATTTGTTCAGACTATCGAGAAATTTGTGTTACAAACACCTTAATGAGAATTTTTGCGAAACTAATTGAAAACAAACTGTAAAAAAATTTAGAACCCAAGAAGATTGACGTGGTTTCACGGTTGGGATATCATGTGTAGACCATATTTTCCCTTTACAACAGGTTATGAAGAAACATAGGGAAAAATAAAAAAATATAGGAATAATTTTCATGGATATAGAAAAAGCGTATGATACTGTTCCCAGAAAATTACTTTGGTGAGCACTACATGTGGCAAACATAAAGCCTTCCTTGATTAAAATAATACAAAGGATGTATAAAGATAACATTTGCCAAGTGAAAGTTGATAATAAACTTTGACAGAAATTTAGAACAAGCAAAGGCCTTTTTCAGGGCTGTCCCATGTCACCAACATTATTTAAAACCTATATAGATATTAGCCTCAGAACATGGTCTCGTAAATGAAATACTATGGGATTAGTAATGGGAGATGGAGTTTACCTATATCATTTACTGTTTGCTGACGATTAAGTAGTCGTAGCAAAATATGGGGAGGATTTCAACTATATGTGCAATCAACTAGCAGTATCATACAAAATTTAGGGTTTGAAGATCAATTACCAGAAAACAGAATACTTGACTAACGATCCAGATGAGGTACACAATGAACAAAAGAAAATCAAAAAGATAAAGAACTTCTGTTATTTGGGATCTGTTTTAGACATCGAGGGAAAATCAGAGTCAGAAATCAATAAAAGAATTAGTAGCGGATGGAAGGTCAGTGAGATGCTTAACTCAGTCTTAAGGAGCAGCAATGTAATGAGCAGAACTAAAAAATTAATACAGAAATCTACATTACTGGCCATTAAAATTGCTACACCAAGAAGAAATGCAGATGATAAACGGGTATTCATTGGATAAAATATATTATACTAGAACTGACATGTGATTACATTTTCACGCAATTTGGGTGCATACATTCTGAGAAATCAGTTCGCAGAACAACGACCTCTGGCCGTAATAAAGGCCTCGATACGCTTGGGCATTGAGTCAAACATAGCTTGGATGTCGCGTGCAGGTACAGCTTCCCATGCAGCTTCAACACGATACCACACTTCATCAAGAGTGTTGACTGGGGTATTGTGACGTCCCAGTTGCTCGGCCACCATTGACAAGACGATTTCAATTGGTGAGTGATCAGGAGACCGTGTTAGCCAAGGCAGCAGTCGAACATTTTCTGTATCCAGAAAGGCCCGTACAGGACCTACAACATGCGGTCGTGCATTATCCTGCTGAAATGTAGGGTTTCGCAGGGATCGAATGACGGGTTGAGTCACGGGTCGTAACACATCTGAAATGCAACGTTCATTGTTCAAAGTGCCGTCAATGCGAGCAAGAGGTGACCGAGATGTGTAACCAATGGCACCCCATAACATCACGCTGGGTGGTACGCCAGTATGGCGATGACGAATACACGCTTCCAAGCCGGCCGAAGTGGCCGTGCGGTTAAAGGCGCTGCAGTCTGGAACCGCAAGACCGCTACGGTCGCAGGTTCGAATCCTGATTCGGGCATGGATGTTTGTGATGTCCTTAGGTTAGTTAGGTTTAACTAGTTCTAAGTTCTAGGGGACTGATGACCTCAGCAGTTGAGTCCCATAGTGCTCAGAGCCATTTGAACACGCTTCCAATGTGCGGTCACCGTGATGTCGCCAAACACGGATGCGACCTTCATGATGCTGTAAACAGAACCTGGGTTCATCCGAAAAAAAGGCGTTTTGCCATTTGTGCACCCAGGTTCCTCGTTGAGTACACCATCTCAGGCGCTTCTGTCTGTGATGCAGCGTCAGGGGTAACCGCAGCTATGGTCATGCAAACGTCCCCATGTGTTGACTCAGGGATCGAGACGTGGCTGCACGATCCGTTACAGCCATGCGGATAAGATGCCTGTCATCTAGACTGCTAGTGATACGAGGCCGTTGGGATCCAGCACGGCGTTCCGTATTACCCTCCTGAACCCACCGATTCCATATTCTGCTAGCAGTAATTGGATCTCGACCAACGCGAGCAGCAATGTCGCGATACGATAAACCACATTCGCGATAAGCTACAATCTGTAAAAGTTCTTTTTTTTTAGATTAGCTTAATGCATTACTGCAAAATATGAGAAATACGTTAAGGAATAGTGCGACCGTAATGAAAGACCAATATAAATTTAGCGTGAAAAGAAATTGTGAGAAATTAGAGTCTACTGCCAAAAACATAAATATCTCATCTAGGGCTTCTGTTCAACGTCATGCAAGGACACATTTTCGTGTTACCTATGCTATTACAAATAGTACTGAAATGGTATTTTATAGCAGTCTATTAGAGGTCGTATTACTAATGACAAGTCCAGAATTCATCTCCTTGTCTGTTTCAGTTACATTGGACAGCGATTGTTTTGCTATCAAGCCAATTTGCACGTCATCTGCATGCCATTATATGCATGCAGATTTGCATCTTTACAAATATAATCTTTTTGTCTACATTTCTTGTCCTAAAGTCAGATCAATGTCATATTTATACAATGGAAAACATTTTGTCTCTTTATACTTTATCATGGTCCACCATCACCACACTTATCTGCTTACCAACTTCGACTCTGAACTTGACTACTACAGATTCAGGTAATGGAAAAGTTTTATTTTGGCGAACAGTAGGTGTGAATTTAATCAAAGCTGAACTCATTATGACTTACCTGTCTTTGTGAGGCTTCTGCTTTTGCCACTGTGATGTATTGTGTCTCCAAACAATTTCATTTAGAAGAAGTTAAATACATTCATTTCTTTTCAGTCACATTTATTCCTTTACTTTAACGGATGCATTACAGTGCCTACATGATGGCATTAATCATTTAATGTTTGCATTTCTAGATGTCATGTCTTTGTGGCTGTAAATTCAGTTGCATTGTGGTCTTATTAATTGTTTTAGTTTTTCCAAAGTAGTTCATGATTTTCCACATAACTTCTGCTGTGTGTGCGTGAATACTGAGATTTACCAATGGAAAGGCTATGGTAACAGACATAGATAAGCATGCCCATTACATGTACTTTGGCCACATGCTGAGCTATTTACACATTGTGAATATTACAGAATGTACACATCAGAACTTAGCACATTCATTCAATTAAATGTTACTGAAACCTCTATTCATGCTGATTATTTTTACAATGTGCGAATGGATGTTACTCCCATCCTTCACTGATGATTTTCCTATATAATGTTTGTAATCAGATGATGTTCTGTTATGATTCTTGGGTCTAACTATATATATGGGAGGGCACTTTCAATACAGGGTGTATTTCAGGATATATATTTCCACATAATCCGATTTAAAGTGAAAGATATGGTGCATATTTCACGAAAATTTAAATAATCAACTTTCCCCTCTGACTGAAAATATTTTACAGTCGCCAGCCTATACAGGGAGAAATGGTCACCTAATAAAATAAGAGTAATAAGAGCTCGTACAGAAAGATATAAGCGTTCGTTTTTCCCACGCACTCTTAGAGAGTGGAACGG
Organism: Schistocerca serialis cubense; assembly: GCF_023864345.2. Taxonomy (NCBI): domain Eukaryota; kingdom Metazoa; phylum Arthropoda; class Insecta; order Orthoptera; family Acrididae; genus Schistocerca; species Schistocerca serialis. Next base: position 916,249,863 of record NC_064641.1, on the reverse strand, counting down.
TAGAGAAATAATCTGAAGCAGATTCGAAGCACTTTCTGCTGGACACTTAAGTGCGAATTACAAAGTAGTCATGTACCAGTGAAAGTAGACTTTCCGAAAACTTTCTTGAGCACATGGATCGACGACATTCAAACAAGGGAAATATTTTAGACCTTGTAGCTTCAAATAGGCCTCACCATACTGTTTCAGTGTAGAGACAGGGGTTAGTGATGATGGTTATAAATTCAATACATGCATCAGGAAAGCTTGGAGAGTATTATTGTTAGGAAGAGCAGAAAGCAGGTTTTAGCGTACTGCTTATCCAATAGAAGGATAATGGGAGAAGTTTATACTCACTATATATCACGTTTTGCAAAAGTATGTACTTAGTAAGTAGATTAAGGATGAAAAAGAACAATAGTGGTTTAATAACAGAATGAGGAAATTGTTAAGGAAGCAGAGACTGTTGCACTCTCAGCACCAGAGAACTGTGGACTGGCAAAAATTAGTAGAAATTCGTGTATCTCTGAAAGGGTTGATGTGCGAGCCATACAACAACCTCCACCATCATACCTTAGCAGCAGAAGACAGCAAAGGGAAATGAGAAACTTTAACATTCACGTTTAAAAATGATTCATGCAGGAGTATCAGAGAGACATAAATCTGTTCAGTCGTCACATTGACTCCAATATGGATCACATAGAAATAGGCGGAAAGCAGGTATAGCTACCAAAAGAATTGAATAAAAAATACGTTGCCAAGTCCAGATGCAATGCCATTTCGGTATCATGGAGACTACTCTTTGGCACCGCCACTTTGCTTGGCTTGCATTTAAAGCGAATCCCGCACCCAGTGCAAAACGTCACAAGCGACTGGGGAGAAGTGCAAGTGGCCCCTGTATGTTAGAAGGGTGAGAGAACTGTCCCACAAAATAACAGATAAACTTCCTTACCATCGGTTTGCTGCAGAATTTATGACCATATTCTGAGTTCGAACATAACAAATTCATTTGACACAGAAAAACTTCTACATGAAATGTATTAGCATTTGCTAATATGGAAACCAACAGCTCTTCAATGGAATGACGACAATGGCAATTTGTACTGGACCAGGACTCGAACCCGGATTTCTCGCTTATAGCGAGTGGTCGCCTTACCGTTTGGCTATCCGAGCACGACTCACAGCCAGGCCCAAACTTGCACATGTCGTCAATGACGTGTCTACAACCTGCACTCTAATATCCGTTATGTATCTTACCGTACAGGGAGACATTACTTACAGTCGCTTACTAGGTGTTGGAAGATAAATACTACATTGTACTCCCTTTGTTAATCTTATTTGTGATGGAATTCTCCTTCAGACATGCATAATGCTGTGAAATATGGATGGATGGCAACAGGCAGATACTGCATTCATAGGTTTCTGGAAGTCATTTACATAGTGCCCCACTGCAGAGTGTTAACGAAGGTCTGAGTATTCTGAATAGTTCCCAGACATTTCAATGGCTCAGAGACTTCTTAAGTAATAGAACTTAGCATAATGTCGTCATCGATGAGTGTTAATCAGAGATGAGGGTATAGTCAGCAGCGTCTGAGGGAAACGTGGTACGATTGGTGCAGCAATCTGTGGTCATTTGCTGATGAAACTGTAGTGTACTGGAAAGTGTCGTTAAGTGACTGCAGATGATACAGGATGATTTAAAATTTATATTTGGTGTGATGAATGGCAGCTTGTCTAAATCTAGAAAAATGTCAGTTAATGCACGTGAGTAGGAAAAATAATACTATAACATCCATATACATTGATATGGTGCTTGACACAGTCACATCGATTACCTATCTAGATATGATGTTGCAAAGTGATATTAAGTGAAATGACCAAGTAAGTTTGGTAGTTGGGAAGAGGATGTTCGAGTTGTGTTTACTTGAAGAAGTCTAAAAACGTTTATGTCATCTGCACTTATAGAACAATAGTGCGACCCATTCTTCAAGACTGCACGAGTGTTTGAGATCCCCATCAGGCAGATTGAAGCAAGATTTCGAAGCTATTCAGAGACGTGCTGCCAGATTTTGTTACTGGCATGTTAGATACACTTTTGAAAATTATTGAGCTGCTTCGTCAACTTAAATGAAAATCTCTGGAGGAAAGATGGTGTTCTTTTCACAAAATACTGCTCAGAATATTTAGAGAGCTAGTATCTGTAGCTGACTGCTGAACGATTCTACTGTTGGAAAAGTACATTCGCCAACCATTACGAAGACAGAATAAGAGAAAGCGAAGCGTGTAAGGAAGTGTATGTACAGTTGTTATTCCCTCGAATCATTTACAAGTGGAACAGGAAAGGGAATGACCAGTAGTGGTTCAAGGTACCCTGCAACGTGCACCATATGATGGGTTGCAGAATATGTATGTAGATATAGATGTTAATGTACATCTAAATGTAGATGACATGGTTGCTGAACCCTGACCTTCCACCAATACATTCATTGGACTTGTGGCAACAATAGTCACCCACACTTGCGATACCACCCCACCCCCCTCCCCCTCCCTGGCCTTCGACCCAATAACTCCACAGGACTTCTAGCTACAGTAAGCACCCATGGTTGCCAAACTTCCACTTTATAGCTTGCCACAATATGCCACATGTCAATTCCCCAACGAAAAAGTGTTCCCCCATCTTGCTTAGAATCAGTTTCAGGCATCTTATTGTCATGTATGCTGTTATATTGTTCGTTCTCCTGTCATACCGATTTGGTAGTTGTATTTGGTATGGTATTGTTGTTGATTGTTGTGTGCTGTATGATAGTGAAGCAAATCACATGCCAGTATGTGAGCCGTGCTCACTCCGAACTATGCGTTTCCTTGAACTTGGCTATCTATCTGTGTTTGGTTTCCCGCCATTGTTGCGGTTATGTCGTGGTGCTTCCTCCTTCTATGTGTGGCAGCAGCGATGTGTATTGATATTGCACCATCTTTGGTCTTGTGCATACAGTTTCTGGCTAGGGGTCTGCGGGTAGTCAGTCGGTTGGTGCGGACCAGGGAAGATATCCCCGTGCAGTACCGTCGGCTGGCTCCGCTGACGGTCCCTGCGCAGTGTCAGAGCGTGTCTGGAGCTGTCCATCGCTACGAGCTTTGTGGCTCACCGACCCAGGACGTCAAAGTTGAGTGGTGTGTTAAGTACTCAAGCCACGTCCGTTCTTGTTGAATCATTAGTTTCAGTGGTTTGCTGTTGGGGAGCCTTTCTTGTGAGCAACACCAAGTGTTTGTAGTGGTGAAATTGAACCACCATGCGGTGCAATTAAGTATATTGATTCACTACAATTCAAGTGCACCAGCGGAATTTTCTGGATTGTGGCCATTAGTGTTCTGGTTACCTGCCCTGGTCACTAACGTAATTTCAGGCAGCGTCCTTTCCTCACCTGTTGTTGCTGACTGACGTGGGGTGTAGTTTTGACAGATTAATACATATTTTATTGTGGATAATCACGTCCGTAACAGTTTGGTCTGAGTTTCTATGTACCGATTGATGGCTAGCAAGCCGTTTGGTCGGTCGGTCCGTGTCTCTCTCGGTTGGGGTACCGATGGATCAAGTGTAGTTGGGCCCACCACCTGTCTCACCTAAGTGAACGATAGTGTTTCGAGGGCAGCCCCCCCCCCTCTCCTAAAGGCGTCTGAGTGTCATTGTCTATACTGTCCTTTTCATCGGTGTTTAAAGGTCTGTTGGTAATCTATTATAGCCAACGCTTTAAAATAATTTTTTTATTGTGTTTTATGTAAATCAGTTTAAGTAAATCAACTGTGGCCTTCAGCCACTTAAAACTTTATTCTTAAATTTAGTTATTGTCGTTGCATTGTAGCTACTCACAGACGTCCAGGGTGGGCTATAGTTATTGTATTAATAGCTACACTCATGTGTTACTGAGGAACCAATTTATGCTAGAAAAAATTAGTTCCAATTTTGGCCACCAGGTTCAAATTTGGCGTTGTTTTGCACCTCCTTGACATTTCAGGTATTAATGATGAACAAATTATGTCCAGTGGTGGTTAATAATAAAATAAACATTATGCATTTCTCACATGTTTGACCTTTCCTTCGGACATTCAATTCCTAATCCACTACATATACCACATATATCAACATTTATATATGTCTCTTCTGCATTCACAGTGACATATTTGCAGCTGGTGGTCTAAACTGGGACCAACATTTTTTCAGTGTAACTAGGCACTGCAATGGCACATTAGAAAATCTACCAACTTTCGTCCCCATATGATAATTATGGCCCACATTGGACTTGTTACTAGCGAAGTCAGACTTAATTTAACAGACACTTCATAATGTTATACTGTTAAAGATGGATATTTTCAGGAACCATAAGAAAGTTTGCAATTACAATAGAATTTCTGTTTTTATAACCACCAAGTATTATAGTTAACTGAAGTGAAATTTTGAGAGATAGTAGATGTGAGCAACTCAGATTATGTACACGCACCTATGCAGAAGTAAGTAAGCTAATCTTTTCTGTGCCTAATTAAATTAACTTTTCACTCAGCATCATATTTGCTCCTAAGGAACGTTCAGATATAAGTCTTTCTTAGCATTAGGAACTTATGTTAAGATAACTTTGTCAGTTTGCTTTGGCAGTTTCTGAGCAGCAGCTGTTTTCTCGTCTCTATATTTTGTTCCATAAAAATGTTACATTTATAGGTAACAAACAACAGTAGATTATTTCAGATGCCTAGAGAAATTTCGTTGTGTTGCGTCGAGTCATTCCTGAGGCTAGTCGGATGATGCAAGTATATTATTTGTTTATGGGCCTCGCTGGCTTTCTGTAGATGGCATCTTTAAGCAGGGAAATTTCTAGTGGTAGTTTAATGTCCAGTGTTACTAGCGAAGTCAGACTTAATTTAACAGACAATTCATAATGTCATACTGTTAAAGATGGATATTTTCAGGAACGATAAGAAAGTTTGCAATTACAATAGAATTTCTTCATCGGTTTTGTAAGAAAGTTTTATAAGTGGACCTTGCAACTTTCTAATACGGAGATCATGATGACACGAAATGACCATGATGAGGATATTAGATGAATCGCCATTCATCCACAGACCTACCGGCAGTCTTTCCTCCGACCGTTCGTGAATGTGAGTACTTCTGACACGTACCATAAAGTGATTCTCAGGGTATAGGTGTAGAAACTAGAATACAGTAAAGCAGAACCTAGGATGCTTACGTGATGATGGCGAAGACTTCCTTCCAGTAGGCCGGCATGTTGGCCGCCTGCAGTCTAGGATGTGAGAGGCAGGCACGCAGCTGCACGGGGGGTGGGTGCCGCGGACTCTGCTCGTTCCAGGGGATGGCCAGGGGCTGTGGGGGCTGCGGGGGCGGCAGCAGGGCGCGCAGCTGGGGGCCTAGCCTCAGCCAGCCCGTCTCCACCTGCCACGACCCCACCACGGTCTCTGGGCTGCAACAGTGAGCGTGCACCTGCCACTTTGAAAGGGACGAGCTGACGGGGAAAGTCGCAGTGGAGGAGAAACTTAACCCACCGATGTGGGCTCTGATGTCGCGTGTGATACCGGTTGTTCGAGACTGCTTTCTCTACACCCTTAGAGTTCTTTCACACTTATGGAGACTGAAGGTCGCTGACCAGACACATATTTCCTAAAGCAGTGCGACGCGTCTCTCAAAAACACTCGATAAAATCGACTGAAGATAAATAGATTTCCGAGTGTAGGTAAATACAAAATACTTGCGCCATTTACCAAATGTACCGATACCTGATATTAAGAATAATTTTTCGAATGGCTCTGAGCACTATGGGACTCAACATCTGAGATCATCAGTCCCCTAGAACTTAGAGCTACTTAAACCCAACTAACCTAAGGACATCACACACACACACCAATGCCCGAGGTGGGATTCGAACCTGCGACTGTAGCGGTCGCGCGGTTCCAGACTGATGCGCCTAATACTGCTGGGCATGATATTAACGCAAACACCACATGTTAACTTTAGGGAAGAAGACAAATATCCTAAGGAAACTGGCACACTTCTGCTGTTTAATTTCTATAATTTGCATATAAAACGGTTGAAACAACATATCAACAAAAAAAACATTCCCAATGAGGGAGTTAAAGTCTTTTTTGACATGTATTCTTGGGGATACAAATGCACACTGGAATAGTTTTTTTCGTTCTTTTGTTTAAATTTTGTTTATTAGTTACTTGAACCATGGACCTTGCCGTTGGTAGGGTGGCTTGCGTGCCTCAGCGATACAGATAGCCATACCGTAGGTGCAACCACAACGGAGGGGTATCTGTTGAGAGGCCCGATAAACGTGTTGTTCCTGAAGAGGGGCAGCAGCCTTTTCAGTAGTTGTAAGGGCAACAGTCTGGATGATTGACTGATCTGGCGTTGTAACAATAACCAAAACGGCCTTGCTGTGCTGGTACTGCAAATGGCTGAAAGCAAGGGGAAACTACAGCCGTAATTTTTTCCCAAGGGCATGCAGCTTTACTATATGGTTAAATGATGATGGCGTCCTCTTGGGTAAAATATTCCGGAGGTAAAATAGTCCCCCATTCGGATCTCCAGGCGAAGACTACTCAAGAGGATGTCATTATCAGGAGAAAGAAAACTGGCGTTCAACGGATCGGAACGTGGAATGTCAGATCCCTTAATCGGGCAGGTAGGCTAGAAAATTTAAAAAGGGAAATGGATAGGTTGAAGTTAGATATAGTGGGAATTAGTAAAGTTCGGTGGCAGGAGGAAGAAGAGTTCTGGTCAGGTGACTACAGGGTTATAAACACAAAATCAAATAGGGGTAATGCAGGAGTAGGTTTAATAATGAATAGGAAAATAGGAATGAAGGTAAGCTACTACAAACAGCATAGTGAACGCATTATTGTGGCCAAGATAGATACGAAGCCCACACCTACTACAGTAGTACAAGTTTATATGCCAACTGGCTCTGCAGATGACGAAGAAATTGAAGAAACGTATGATGAAATAAAAGAAATTATTCAGATTGTGAAGGGAGACGAAAATTTAATAGTCATGGGTGACTGGAATTCGAGTGTAGAAAAAGGGGGAGAAGGAAATATAGTAGGTGAATACGGATTGGGGCTAAGAAATGAAAGAGGAAGCCGCCTGGTAGAATTTTGCACAGATCACAACATAATCATAACTAACACTTGGTTTAAGAATCATGAAAGAAGGTTGTATACGTGGAAGAACCCTGGAGATACTAAAAGGTATCAGATAGATTATATAATGGTAAGACAGAGATTTAGGAACCAGGTTTGAAATTGTAAGAAATTTCCAGGGGCAGATGTGGACTCTGACCACAATCTATTGGTTATGACCTGTAGATTAAGACTGAAGAAACTGCAAAGAGGTGGGAATTTAAGGAGATGGGACCTGGATAAACTGAAAGAACCAGAGGTTGTAGAGAGTTTCAGGGATAGCATAAGGGAACAATTGACACGAATGGGGGAAAGAAATACAGTAGAAGAAGAATGGGTAGCTTTGAGGGATGAAGTAGCGAAGGCAGCAGAGGATCAAGTAGGTAAAAAGACGAGGGCTAGTGGAAATCCTTGGGTAACAGAAGAAATATTGAATTTCATTGATGAAAGGAGAAAATATAAAAATGCAGTAAATGAAGCAGGCAAAAAGGAATACAAACGTCTCAAAAATGAGATCGACAGGAAGTGCAAAATGGCTAAGCAGGGATGGCTAGAGGACAAATGTAAGGATTTAGAGGCCTATCTCACTAGGGGTAAGATAGATACTGCCTACAGGAAAATTAAAGAGACCTTTGGAGATAAGAGAACGACTTGTATGAATATCAAGAGCTCAGATGGAAACCCAGTTCTAAGCAAAGAAGGGAAAGCAGAAAGGTGGAAGGAGTATATAGAGCGTCTATACAAGGGCGATGTACTTGAGGACAATATTATGGAAATGGAAGAGGATGTAGATGAAGATGAAATGGGAGATATGATACTGCGTGAAGAGTTTGACAGAGCACTGAAAGACCTGAGTCGAAACAAGGCCCCCGGAGTAGACAACATTCCATTGGAACTACTGACGGCCTTGGGAGAGCCAGTCCTGACAAAACTCTACCATCTGGTGAGCAAGATGTATGAAACAGGCGAAATACACTCAGACTTCAAGAAGAATATAATAATTCCAATCACAAAGAAAGCAGGTGTTGACAGATGAGAAAATTACCGAACTATCAGTTTAATAAGTCACAGCTGCAAAACAATAACACGAATTCTTTACAGACGAATGGAAAAACTAATAGAAGCCAACCTCGGGGAAGATCAGTTTGTATTCCGTAGAAACACTGGAACATGTGAGGCAATACTGACCTTACGACTTACCTTAGAAGAAAGATTAAGGAAAGGCAAACCTACGTTTCTAGCATTGGTAGACTTAGAGAAAGCTTTTGACAATGTTGACTGGAATACTCTCTTTCAAATTCTAAAGGTGACAGGGGTAAAATACAGGGAGCGAAAGGCTATTTACAATTTGTACAGAAACCAGATGGCAGTTATAAGAGTCGAGGGACATGAAAGGGAAGCAGTGGTTGGGAAGGGAGTAAGACATGGTTGTAGCATCTCCCCGATGTTATTCAATCTGTATATTGAGCAAGCAGTAAAGGAAACAAAAGAAAAATTCGGAGTAGGTATTAAAATCCATGGAGAAGAAATAAAAACTTTGAGGTCCGCCGATGACATTGTAATTGTCAGAGACAGCAAAGGACTTGGAACAGCAGTTGAATGGAATGGTCAGTGTCTTAAAAGGAGGGTATAAGATGAACATCAACAAAAGCAAAACGAGGATAATGGAATGTTGTGTTATTAAGTCGGCCGATGCTGAGGGAATTAGATTAGGAAATGAGGCACTTAAAGTAGTAAAGGAGTTTTGCTATTTGGGGAGCAAAATAACTGATGATGGTCGAAGTAGAGAGGCTATAAAATGTAGGCTGGCAATGGCAAGGAAAGCGTTTCTGAAGAAGAGAAATTTGTTAACATCCAGTATTGATTTAAGTGTCAGGAAGTCATTTCTGAAAGTATTCGTATGGAGTGTTGCCATGTATGGAAGTGAAACATGGACGATAAATAGTTAGGACAAGAAGAGAATAGAAGTTTCGAAATGTGGTGCTACATAAGAATGCTGAAGATTAGATGGGTAGATCACATAACTAATGAGGAAGTTTTGAATAGGATTGGGGAGAAGAGAAGTTTGTGGCACAACTTGAGCAGAAGAAGGGATCGGTTCGTAGGACATGTTCTGAGGCATCAAGGGATCACCAATTTAGTATTGAAGGGCAGCGTGGAGGGTAAAAATCGTAGAGGGAGACCAAGAGATGAATACACTAAGCAGATTCAGAAGGGTGTAGGTTGCAGTAGGTACTGGGAGATGAAAAAGCTTGCACAGGATAGAGTAGCATGGAGAGCTGCATCAAACCAGTCTCAGGATTCAAGACCACAACAACAACAGTTACTTGCTCAGTTCGATACTTTGAAGGATGTACTCATAGTACTTAAATTTTATATCAGCATTTGTATAAAGTAATTCATTGTATTTCACCACAATAATAGAATTTAGTAAAAAGTTTCGTAATTACAAAATCATTGGGTAGATTTTCACTATATCAATTGATATTAGGAACATTTGACTATATATATATATATATATATATATATATATATATATATATATATATATAGACTGAGCAATAGCTACAGTGCAGCAAAAGTAATAAGTAAAGTTCCACATCTTCCCCTAAACCAATGAATAAATTTCAACCAAATTTGATACATGTACTACTTATTGCCTGCAAAGAACTGCAGTGGGGGTACGTGCCACCTAGATCCTATGGCAGTGGAGTGAAGGAAAAAGATAGTTCCTGACTTCTTAGCTGCCCAGCATGACTGGTGTATTGTGTGGGTGGTATCAGATATGTTCCTGGCGGTATATGTGCTAACTGATACAGCTGAGGATAATAGGGGAGGTAGAGATGGACAGAAAGTGAGAGAGGAGGATGGACAGACAGAGAGTGATGAGAGAACATGGAAAGATTAAGTGGGGGGAAGTGTTGCCAGGACAAGATGGACGTAGAGAGGGGTGGGAGGAGATGGTCAGCTATAGAGGGAGGAGAAAATTGACTCAGAGATGGAGGAGAAATTTGACAGAGAGAGGGAGAGGAGGAAACGTATAATGAGAGGGAGCAGTTGATGAGAGAAAGCAGTAGCGGGAGGTCAGAGAAAGAATGAGAAGGAGATGTACATGGAGAGGAACACAAGAAGATGTCCTGAGAGAGGGGGAAGAGGAGATGGACAATGAAAGGAAAGAGGAGGTGAACAGGGATAGTGTGAAGGAGCAGATGTACAGGGGAAGGGGGAAGAGGAAATAGAGCTAAGTGGGAGGAAAAGGTGGGTGCAACATATGTCACATGTGGTACATGGACGCAGCCATGGTTAAAAAGCTAGTAATCGATGTACATTATGAAAATGTATATATGGTATGAATGTTCCGAATCCCCTAAACAGCTGGATAGATTTCCTCCAGACGTGGTAGACTTATCGTTTACTATCGAAAAATGAAAACTGTTCTGTGAAAAACCAACTACATCCGATAGAGTTTCTGGTGAGAAGGGAGTGACATGGTAACCTGACTCAGAAAGATTTCAAGCAATTTCAGCCACTCGTTTGCATGTGCATCGCTCATTATTTATATAATTATTTCTATACAAATACTGTGTGGGGTAATGCACCCCTACCATCCCTCTACAGTTGGTGGTGAGGAGCCATTGCATGTGAAGACATTCGATAACGACCTATACTAACGCCATGTCATTAGTTTTTCGAGATGGTAGTTTTATTGGTCACAGCCCTGATGGCGTTCCTTCCAGCCCTAGCTGAGGCCTGATTGCAAAGGCAGTGACATATCAATGCATCTCTGTAACAACTGATGGTATTTCTACCGAACTTGCTATATAGAAAAGTGAGACGCCCCGATAAGCCCTACAGCTGAGGATGGAGGTGACTATGTGTGACATAAAATCGTAACTCAGGAACACCTGGAGTAGTTTCAATGAGATTTGATATATACATGGGTCATTGTTTGTGTAGAAATGCTGTGGGATGAAGAGACCCGTACTACCCACACAGCTGAATGTGGGGATGAAAGGGAATGACACTTAAAAATGTTTGACAGCAATTTGTGGCTATTTATTTCCTGTATTTAGTTGACCTGGAATATTTTAAGAGTATGACATACAAATTGTGTTGTTTAGTGTGTCAACCACATCACAACACTACACAGAGCTTCAAGCTAATAATTTTGTCAGAGTGTTTTGGGCCTAAGATTCTGCCACATGGCTGAACATCGCAGTTACATTTAATGTTGACTCTGGCGCTGCTTGGCGTGAAACAGCAGAAGACTGGACAAGTTCCTAAGGATTCATTTGTCAGTGCACGTGAAAAAATCACTTTAATGTCTATAAAACATGCGAAAAAATGTATGTGAAGTATGTTAAATATAAGCGCAATTTAAGTATGTGTGAAATGTAAGTGACATCTGTGTACATGGGTGGTGCCATGGACAAAAATCTAGTTTTTAGTAAACTTAATTTTTATTTCAGTTTATTTATTTGCTTTTTCTGTAGATTTATTTAACTTGGGATGATTGGACCCATCGGACCTTCTCTTACATCTAACCAGATACTCTACATATTTTACATTACATTCAGTACGAGAAGTATTTTGAAATTTACATCTAATATAGAATGTATAAAACATCCAGTATTTACTACAGTGTAGAAAACAACAGTTTACACTCGTTCATGAGAAGGATAACAGTATGGACAAGTTGTAGGCAGGTATATTTATTCTATGAGAACCAGTAATAATGGAAATAAGAAAAAGGGTGAAAAAGGGAAGAAAGAAAGACATGGAAAAGTGTGACTAAAGAAGGTATTGGAAAAGAAAACCATGTGAAAATAAATTACAATTTGGTACAGACATCCGAAATGCCTTAGTGTTAAATGAAAAAACTAAATGTATCAATAATATTGTTCAATCTCTGGATACAGAATAATTGTTTTATTTTTCATTTGAAGCTTTGCATATTTGCAGCTAATTATAATTTATCTTTCACTTTCGCATTTTAATGTGGATAGTACTTTAAAATTAAAAGATGTTAGTCGTTATGACAAAATGATTCAGTATTTGTTAATTTACTTTCGATGTAAATGTAAATATAGAATTTTGAAAATGTAAAAGAAGATTCTACTCAAGAGATTCGATCCTGTGACTTCATTATTGAATAACTATTGCACCTCTTCTTGAGCTAACAGAAAATTTGTTAAAACAGTGTGAATGTTTTGTACTTAATAGTTCTTGGATTAGTTCTGGTATTCGAAGATGATTCTTTCTAGATTTTTTGTGACTATTGTTTTGCTGCATCAGGAAATTGACATCTGGTCACAGACTCTGGAGTCCTGTTATGTATGGGGTAAATTGAGGTGGGCCAGCCATCGAAGTCATCTTGACGTCATTCACTACGGGCTCAGTTTGGTAACTGGGTCCTTCTGTCGACTCCTAGATGTATCCAAAACCTTTGAGTACATACGTTTTCTATTCATCCTGTCATCATTGGAGGAGACCACAATATAAGATGTGAAACAATACAAAACTACTGAGATTAAGCGGTTCAGAAAGTCACTCGTGAGGGATACGTATTAGACCGACTGGAAACTAACACATACGATCTCCTTGAGGATATCTACATTTAAATGAGATTGAATTGATCGCTGTAAAGTTGAAGAACCAGTGATTACCAAAGTACACAGGAAGTTAAAATGAGTAGAAAGTAACTGAAGAAGCACTGGATACATGTATGTCTAGTAGACAATGTCCTAGTGTAATGGACCCACCACAGTACACTGTCTCTGTAAGGAAACTTTAAAGAAACGGCAACTACTGCAACATAGATGAAAAAAGAAGTTACAAATAGAGACATGGTAAGTGACATACTTATCGCTATCAAAGCGAAGAGTGTAGGAGTAATAATAGATGAAATAATAAATCGGACTGAACACGTAACTGCAGTGTCCAGGATGGCATTAGCGTCTCCCCATCCTCTACAAAAATATAAAGAGGTCTTCTTTCTCGACCTGAAAAAATAACCTGTACAAACCTTACACTTTCAGTCATTGAATAAATGGAAGTAATAATTTTTGGCGATATGAAAATGAATAACAAAGGTTAAATCGTAGGTAAAACGGGAACCCGACTTCGATTCGCTGCGGAAATACAGTCAGTCCAGAAAGGAAACTTGGTACACGACATTCGATCAACTTATAATACTGCTTAAGCTTTGGTCATCCATACAGATAGAGTTAACAGTGGATATTGAAAGTATTCGAATTATGCCAGCGCGAGATCTTCAGTTATTTACTACAGCGATGTTATCCTTCAAGGCCTTCTCAGCAAAGCTCACAGCACCTGGAACTGGTTGTGAATGCCTGTGTTTCTTTTATCTGTGATGGTCGACACTTTCATCATATTTCACCATCATATGCACAGCTATTCTAGCTGCAGACAAGGGCAGAGATTTCCATATCCTCTGTCTCCTCTGCTATCTTATCAACGTACAATGTCTCCCATACCTCTCCTCGACCTTAACCCTCTTGTCTGAACGACATGGCAGAAACACATCAGGAACAGTTGTTTCTCTCCCCCTCCATCGTTCAGCCACATTCTCGAGGACCTTCACAGTTGCAGGAACAGGATTCTGAAATAACCTCCCGCAGTGTATTAGAGCACTTAATAACATCTCCAGCTTCAGAAGACAGTTAATGAAATATCTTCTGAAGAAAAAATAATGATTATAACTGTCCCTGTGCGCACTTGTTACACTTATACACTACTGGCGTTTAAAATTGCTACACCAAGAAGAAATGCAGATGATAAACGGGTATTAATTGTACAAATGTTATACTAGAACTGACATGTGATCACATTTTCACGAAATTTGGGTGCATAGATCCTGAGAAATCAGTACCCAGAACAACCACCTCTGGCCGTAATAACGGCCTTGATACGCCTGGGCCTTGAGTCAGAGCTTGGATGGTGTGTACAGATACAGCTGTCCATGTAGCTTCAACACGATACCACAGTTCATCAAGAGTAGTGACTGGCGTATTGTGACGAGCCAGTTGCTCGGCCACCATTGACAAGACGTTTTCAATTGGTGAGAGATCAGGAGAACGTGCTGGCCAGGGCAGCAGTCGAACATTTTCTGTATCCAGAAAGGCCCGTACAGGACCTGCAACATGTGGTCGTGCATTATCCTGCTGAAATGTAGGGTTTCGCAGGGATCGAATGACGGGTAGAGTCACGGGTCGTAAAACATCTGAAATGCAACGTTCATTGTTCAAAGTGCCGTCAATGCGAGCAAGAGGTGACCGAGACGTGTAACCAATGGCACTCCATACCATCACACCAGGTGATACTCCAGTATGGTGATGATGAATACATGCTTCCAATGTGCGCTCACCGCGATGTCGCCCAACACGGATGCGACCATCATCGTGCTGCAAACAGAAAAAATGACGTTTTGCCCTCGTGCACCCAGGTTCGTCGTTGAGTACACCATCGCAGACGCTCATGTCTGTTATGCAACGTCAAGGGAGCTGATAGTCCATGCTGCTGCAAATGTCGTCGAACTGTTCGTGCAGATGGTTGTTGTCTTGCAAACGTCCCCATGTGTTGACTCAGGGATCGAGACGTGGCTGCACGATCCGTTATAGCCATGCTGATTAGATGCCTGTCATTTCGACTGCTAATGATACGAGGCCGTTGTGATCCAGCACGGCGTTCCGTATTACCCTTCTGAACCCACCGTTTCCATATTTTGCTAACAGTCATTGTATCTCGACCAATACGAGCAGCAATGTCGCGATACGATAAAACGCAAACGTGATAGGCCACAGTCCGACCATTATCAAAGTTGGAAACGTGATGCCTCCTTACACGAGGCATCACAACAACGGTTCACCAGGCAACGCCGGTCAACTGCTGTTTGTGTATGAGAAATCAGTTGGAAACTTTCCTCATGTCAGCACGTTGTAGATGTCGCCACCGGCGCCAGCCTTGTGTGAAAGCTCTGAAAAACTAATCATTTGCACATCACAGCATCTTCTTCTAGTCGGTTAAATTTCGCATCTGTAGCATGTCATCTTCGTGGTGTAGCAATTTTAGTGGCCAGTAGTGTACATCCTTCTTTCCAATCAGATCTTACACATTTCGCAGTATTCTTAGCCGATATAGTCACCTTAAATATATTTTACCAAGAATCCGTTGTATCAGAAAGGTCTGATTTGTGCGCTTACAAATTCTTTTTATATCTGTTGCCATCATCACTAATGTTATGATCCTGGAACTATTAACTTTATTAACTTATAGTCAGTATGTAATTACTCATATTGTCACTATAGACACCCAAATTATTTTAGTACTATTTGTCATATTAAAATTGTTATTTCTTAGGTAATAATGATGCAAACAGGCACTGTATGTGTGGAAACCAGGTACAGTGTAAGAGAGTACCAGATAGCCCTAATCAGATCAGAATAAAAAAAATAAATAAAAACACTGGTTGCGTGAATAGCCATTCGGTGACTTGTAATAATAAAATGTAGGGATTCACGGTGGGTAATGTTAGAGTTGATATTTCCAAGACATTAATCCATGGCTAACAAATTTCTCTGCCTCAAAATAGTCTCTGCGTGCGCGGATGTGATTTCACCCAATAAATTTTACTCGGAAGGCT
Source organism: Schistocerca serialis cubense (assembly GCF_023864345.2). Taxonomy (NCBI): domain Eukaryota; kingdom Metazoa; phylum Arthropoda; class Insecta; order Orthoptera; family Acrididae; genus Schistocerca; species Schistocerca serialis. Next base: position 916,234,037 of record NC_064641.1, on the reverse strand, counting down.
CAATAGGCCGGAAAATTTTTATAATTCTGACTTTTAATCGCAAATGTTAAGACACGTACCTGACGAGGAACGGCAGTGGCACTGGGGTTTCGGCACGGACCAGTTTCTCGCACTTCATCGGAGTATTCTGCAGCAACCTGTATTTCATTTGATAGACACACAAGAATTAGCTATATTAAACATATTGTATGTCATAATAAACAAAGCAAAGTTATTTATAGTCATTAATACTACTCTAATATAACGATACATCCATCTGGAAAGAAAATATATGTCATTTGGAGGACGATACAAAATCTGTATTGCAAGCAGTGGTTTCACAAATTGAATGTGTTCCGGCGTAAAGTCAAGCGCCGACACGCCGGCCGGGAACGTTAGAGCAGAGCGGGCTGTGAAGGAGGCGTCAGCCAGTTGGACGCAGACCGACCCCTATCTAGGACGACAATCCGGCAGCTGCGCCCAGTTATGCGAGTTCCACAGCAGCGAGTTAAAGAATAGCATCAAGGCTAGTCATTCCACTTCTGCTAGGTAGCATTGCATGTACTGAAGACATTTCTTATTTTGTCTGTCGCCCTCTGCCTGTGACACGTCTGTATTTCACAAAGTTAATAAAGAATTGTTATCATTTCCTTTTATAATAAACTTCATTAATATGACTTTATTGAACTGTTGTCTAGCGACCCGAGAAGCAGGTTTCGTAGACACCCCATATTCGATAAATAGGCTGGACACAACGGATTCCATAGCGACAACCCAGAGCCTAGTTGGCAGAAATTTGCTTTTGTGTTTTGCTGGCACCTTAATTCTACATTGTCTTTTCTTTACAGGGTTGTGTTTGCTTGCTTTAATAGTGTGTCTTACTGTGTTGTTGCTAATCAGTGTCTCAGGTGGGCGTTGCAGGAATTTGTGTACTTACCTTTATCGTTTGCTTTGTCTGTTTATCACATTTGTGTCTTCCGAGAAGCCCACCCCACCTCTCCCACTCAGTGCTTAGGCGCCTCAGCTGCCAGCGATAGGTGCAACGTAGCTAACACAGATGTTTTAGTTTCAGAGCCATCAAATATCAGCCCTGCTAAACACGGTGCAGCAGTTACTGACCAGTGCTGCACGCTTGACAGAACAACAAACTGCACCTACAGTGGCTTTGAGTACCATAACACCTTTTCGCTAGTTTAATGAACAAGTAGAGGAATGAATCGAGTGGTTGCAACAGTCTGAAGCCCGCGTAATTGCTCACAACATAGCAGGTACTGTGAAAGTTCATTATTTTTCGTCTACGGTAGGAAGTGCAGTGTTCTGTCTCATCCAAAAATTATTTCCTAACGCCACTCTGAGTGAACTTTCCTATGATCAGGGAGTAGAGTCACCAACTAACTATTATGACCAACTAGTGAATGTGGTAGCAGCTAGGTATCTATTCTTTAACTGCATGAAACGGTCAGAACAAACTTATCCCGAGTGGATAAGAGATTTTCTGGGTTTGACAAAGAAATGCAAATTCAAATGTGCTTGTCGTGGTTTGTATTCGGATGTTATGTTGTGTGATGCTATCGTGTACAATGTAACTGGTGTCAGACTCGGAGAACAGATTTTGAAACAGTCCAATCCATCATTTCATCAGTCCAACAAGGTTTCTGTTCATCTGGCTATTACTGGAAAACGCGTGAAATTTCAGTTGGTCGCGGGTGCCTCTGTCACATTGCTGAATCGTATCATATATGAACTGTTAGAATCCGCACACCTGTCTAAAAATAGCACGCACCTGATGGCTTATAATGGACAAGACATTCTCGTTCTCAGAAACTGTACTTTGCCTGTGATGTAGGACAATGTGTTGTCAGTCACTACATTCAATGCCAAAGATAGTGTAGCTCGCTTGCTAAATGATTTCCCTGAAGTCTTCCTGAAGGCTCAGGAAAGCCTAACAATTTTGTTCCACATATTACTATGAAAGTCAATGCTCAGCCAAAATTGTGCCGGTCCACAACTGTTCTCATTGCATTATGGGACAAGGTTACTGTTGAAGTTAGAGGATTGTAAGATAGAGGAGCTATTGCGCCCATACAAGCCAGTCAGTGGGCAAGTCCAATGGTTCTGCTCTTCAAACCTTAAGGTCGCATTTGCCTCTGTGTTGACTATGTCTGCAGTCAACCCACAAACTGTGATCGATTCTTATCCATTTCCACTCAAAGAGGATCACAACGACAGATTAGGCGTTGGTCGCTGCTTTTCAAAAATTGATTTGCGATTTGCGTAATGTATATCTTCAACCAGCACTAGATGAAAAATCTCAAAAAGGTGTGTTGTGACCACTCATTTGGGCTTAAATATTTGCATTTCCCTTTTGGCAGTGCTTCCGCACTTGCCAGTTTCCAACGGTATTTGGGACAACTGACTGCTCAAGTACCAAACTGTTCAAAGTCTTAGGACGATATAGTTGTAGCAGGTCGTACACCTGAAGAACATATTGCAAATTTGTTGCTTAGTTTTGTGTGCTATGTGATGCAGGAGTAAAGTAGTAGACTGGACAAGTGTGATTTTTTTAAACTTGAGTAGATGTATCTTGGTCATTTCATAAACGGTCTAGGTTGTACATCCTCTTCCGTCACATTTGTTAGCCATACAAGACATACCAGTTCCTCGCAATGTCACACAAATGCAGTCAGTTTTAGGGAAAACAAACTATTGTATTCAGTTCATACCAAATGCTGCACAAATCCAGCTCTATTGCGTCGCAAGAATGTCCCTTTTGTGCAAAGAAGCTTTTCAAAAACTTAAAGATGAATTGTTCAGTGATTGATGCTTAGTCCACTTTGATCATGACAAACGAGTTGACGCTTCCTAATCATCTCATGGTGTTGCAGTTCCCACTCTCTCTCTCTCACTCTGCGCCCCAGTCCTGCACACACACACACACACACACACACACACACACACACACACACACACATTCACTCACACAACCCAAACACCACAGATGCTAAATACACTTCAAACTCGTGCGCCTCACTCAGCGAAACAAGCTACGAAACAAATAAATACTATATAGCCACAACAACACGTAATGGCGGTGAAAACTCCGCCTATGTTTTGAAAAATCGGAGAAAGTGCAGTGTCAAGCGACCATAGGTCACGAAATCAGCCTATTAACTTCGCCATTAACATATGAGAAAGCACCACGATATCAAAACCGTAAGTTACAAACAAAAAACGTGTTATATACTCATTTCCGTTTGTAAATGCATAATAAACAGAAAAATAAATATTACGTTTTACTGTTTGGAGATGAGAAATTGTAGATTGTGTAGCAGAATAGCTACCAAAATAAATGTCCAACAGCATCATGTTAGGTATGTAAACTAATGCATACAGCCACTCTTTCTGTCAATTAAGCTATAAATAGAACTTTGGCATGATGTTGTAAACAACACACAGTGCATGAGGTCGTTAATACATATCTCAACTGAGAGCTATGACCAAACGATGAATAACATTTTACAACAGTTATTCATTCACAATTGTAAATATTATGTACCAAAAGTTTCTTTAAATGTTAATATGTAACAAAAATTTTACAGTTAAATATAAAAAATGACCCACTGAAAACAGCACAAAAAGTGGTGACACATGTATGGGTGAAACAAAACAGAAAAAAGATGTCTCGCATAAGACGGAATTCCTCGTCCTACTGACGCTTGCTCTTACGGAATCAAATGGTTCAAATGGCTCTGAGCACTATGGGACTCAACTTCTGAGGTCATTAGGCCCCTAGAACGTAGAACTAGTTAAACCTAACTAACCTAAGTACATCACACACATCCATGCCCGAGGCAGTATTCGAACCTGCGACCGTAGCGGTCTCGCTGTTCCAGACTGCAGCGCCTAGAACCGCACGGCCACACCGGCGGGCTTCCGGAATCGGTGCAGTGCTTTCGCACAGATTTGGTGATAGACAGGCGTCCCGCTTTAGCATCTGTCCAAAGCTCAGTGTAACTATTCACAAATCGAGAAAGAGGCATTGCCTATTGTGTATGGTGTCACCTAATTCCAACACTATTTGTATGGCAGAAAATTCTACTTAGTAACAGATCACAAGTCATTGGAGTCCTTGTTTCATCCTACGGAGCCAGTTCCTTCACGAACTGCTCAAAAATTGTAAAAATTAGTTTTATTGTTGTCTCAATACCAGTGCGAGACGGTGTATCGTCCGACTGCTCAACATGGTAGTGTCGACGCACTTTCACGGCTTCCGATTTGCCCTGATACACACGTTGACGCTTCTGCTGCAGCTTGTTGTCACATCGACGCTCAGTATTCTGAATTGCTTCACTCCTTTCCTTTGAACTTCTGGAAAATTATACAGGCCACGGAAGCTGGTTCAGAATTGAACATTTTGCTAAAATACGTTCGCACTTCTTGGCCTCACTCTCTGCATAGCATAAAGAACTATGTAGCGCGCCGACACTTGGCAAGTTGGCATAACCTCGCTATAGAGTAAGGTGTGATACTTGTTCAGAATGACAGTGGACAGTCACGTGGGTTGATCCCCAAAGCTTTGCAAAAAGAAGTATTGCAGTTACTACACCAAGGACACTCGGGGGATTGTATGTACGAAATAGTTAGCGTGTCGACCCTGTACTTGGCAGGGTATGGACGACCAAATGCTCCGCCCCAAAAATTCTCTGCTTGTCCTAAGTGTCAATCGCCATGGCAACGTGTGCACATAAACTTAGCAGCACCTTTGTGGAACACTCGTTTGTCGATTGTGGTAGACTCGTATGGCAAGTTTCCTGTTACTGTGCCAATGAATTCGACGTCGTCACCTACCATAATTCTGATGTTGTTCTCTATTTTTTGGTTCGAATGGTTCAAATGCCTCTGAGCGCTATGGGACTTAACACCTGTAGTCATCAGTCCCCTAGAACTTAGAACTACTTAAACCTAACTAACCTAAGGACATCACACACATCCATGCCCGAGGCAGGATTCGAACCTGCGACCGTAGCGGTCACGCGGTTCCAGACTGAAGCGCCTAGAACCGCACGGCCACACCGGCCGGCTCTCTATTTCTTGCCTCGAAAGTTTGCCTGAAGTCACAGTGTCAGATAACATTCCTCAGTTCACGTCAAATGTATTTGAAACATTTTATGAACGCAATGGCATACAGCATCTGACTAGAGCACCGTTCCATCCACAGTCAAACGGCGAAGGGCAACGTTTTGTCAGAAGTTTCGTGCAGCAGATGGCCAAACTTCGCACCACACACACCAGGGATTAAGCATTGCAATTGTTCCTCTTCTCCTATCGTTCACACCAACGAGATGGTGCGTCGCAAGCGGAATTGCTTCACAGTGGCCGCCATCGGACACTGTGCCACCCGCCCCACCCCCCTCAGCACACCGAAGAAGGGCTGCAAGTACCGCTTCGTGCCGCGTCATATTGTGTTTTTCAGGGTTTTTAGCGATAGTGGACGGTGGGTGCGAGGCGAGATCTTTCGTGAACTTGGCGCATGCATGTATCGATTTCAGCGCCGACATCACAATCAAATTCGCCACTGTCACGTGCACGGTGATCCTACTGTGTCTCTTCCCCCATATTCACAGATCCCTAGGACAGTGCGGCCACAGTGGCTGCCAGAAGGTGTCATAACAACACCGCGGGATGACCTCATGGAGACGGGACCTTCACCTTCTCTCGTCCTACCGATGGTTCTGGACGCTCCAACACAGCAGTAGCCGACGCCTTCTACATCTGGTTATGGGACTGAGGAGGTGGACGTATACCCTTCTGATCGTTTTCTGCTGGACATTTCCGCCAGATGATGGGGTACGATCGGAAGCCTGACGCCCCCTGCGGCCACAGCTTCCGATCCAGCGCAGCGTCCACGATCCTTCATCCCCTCCCGTTGTCGAGCTCCTTATACGACGACGGTCCTTCGCTTTGGGGCGGTGGGGGTGGGGGGGAGGGGGAGAAGTGTTCCGATGTAAAGTCAAACGCCGGCACGCCAGTCGGGAACGTTAGAGGAGAGCGGGCAGTGAAGAAGGCATTTGCCAACTGTGCGCGGACCGACCCCTCTCTAGGACGACAGCCCGACGGCAGCGACCTCAGCACGAAGAGGACATAAGCGCCGCCGCCACCTGGCCGCTGCCCAGTTGAAGACTAGCCCAGTTCTGAGAGTTCTACAGCAGTGAGTTCAGAAATAGCATCAAGACTAGTCGTTTCGCTTCTTCTATGTAGCATTGTATGTATTGACGAGAGCCGGCCGGAGTGACCTTGCGGTTCTAGGAGCTACAGTCTCGAACCGCGTGACCGCTATGGTCGCAGGTTCGAATCCTGCCTCGGGCATGGATGTGTGTGATGTCCTTAGGTTAGTTAGGTTTAAGTAGTTTTAAGTTCTAGGGGACAGATGACCACAGCAGTTAAGTCCCATAGTGCTCAGAGCCATTTGAACCAATTTTATTGAAGAGATTTCTTTTTTCGTCTGTCGCCCTTTGCCTGTGACACATCTGTATATCACAATTTTAAGTACAGTATTCTAATCATTTCCTTTTGTAATAAACTTCATTAATACAACGTGACTGAATTGTTGTTTTCTGTTAAATATAGTTTCATTATTATTCGTTTCAGTTCAAATAGTCAAGAGTATGAGAATGGCCAGTGTTCAATAATACAGTAAGTGCAAAATGTATAAATAAAGTAAGTGTTTATTTTTTACAAGCAAGTCAAACCGTACAGTTCTTGTTCATACCAGATCTCTCTAGTAGCGTCACAGTTGACATTTTCGCTGTCGTTAGTGTTAGCTGTGAAAGTATTAAAATTCAGGACATTTCGTAGGTGACCCTTATTCAGAATCCTACCTAGTTGAGCCTCTTTTGATTAGAGAGTTAATTCTTTAGTAGTTTCCTGATAGAATCTCTTCATCATTGTTACTAATTACTAACCTCAGTTCATCGCGTTTTTCCAATTTCATCAGTATCCTGCTTCGTATCACAACTGTTCCACGTGACCAACTCCAAAGTGCGAGTGCCTGTAAGCGGCTTAAGCCACTCGATGAATGCATGAGTAGAGCAAGTTCCCTCCAATGAGAAACGGCACATTGTCAACCCTGTCTGCCAGGCTGCCAAAGAACTGAGCCTCGGAGATCGTTGCAGACAGATGTGTATTTGATGACAGCGCTGTGTGAAGTCAACTGAACTAACCACCTCGATTAGAATGGCGTCCAGTCACGGATTGATGTCAATTATCGGTTTCTTTGACCATTAGCGAGATGTGGTCATGTCTGAACTAGAAGTAAAGTGGCGAACAGTTCCGTGGTGAATGAGAGTCGAACGCCACACATATCATCATTGTTGACTGCACACAAAGAGATATTAACTACCTTGTTCGTATTCACAAATAGCTAGGAGTGACGCTCTAGGACCTGAAACAACGTAATAAAAAGCTCTGAATCTAACTAGCAATCAAAACCAGTTCCTATCGTCATTGCCGCTTGAGGAGAGGTAAGAATTCATATTTATTATTGCCTAACAATTAGGCGTGTGCATGCTAAGTTTTGATTTAAATTGATGATAAAAACGTTTTTGCCGAACATTAATCGTAACCCAGAGACGAGCATCCTGTGGAAACCTCGAGGAGTTATCTTGTTTGGAAACAACGAAATCATGGAACTGTATCTTCCTAAATGGGTCATACCCGCAGAAGGAAGATCCAAGTTCAAATCCCTGAACTACGATTTTAATCACCTCCAGTGCAAACAAAATAAATTTCCTGTGAGCTTCATAACGACTGGATCATTAAATAAAATAAAATTTCTAGAATAATGAAGATTACTGATGACAGACGTTCTACTCGGCGTGACTCTGGCCTCTGTCATGGTGCAACTTAAACGGATTCTCCTCTCCTCGCTAGCGACAGGAAGTAATGCTGAAAGGTTATTTTGAACCACGGTGTAACACTATGACCTTCACTTGGCGTTACCAAAAGTGAAGAGGGTCTGTTTGTGTCTGTAAGGAATGGTCCCCTGAAACGGGAGTACAACTAAGACGTTAGGGATACTGGCGTGTCCTGAGTTGAGCTGACCATCAAATTCTAGATTTGGTTGGGTCCTATTTTCTCGTAACGCGGGATACATCAAACCGATAAGATTACTGACGTCTGGAGGTACAATTTAATACCAAATGGACTTGTATGAAGAATCAGAAATATTCATTCATGGCACAGTGCATGGTAAGAACTGGATAAACGATAGCCTAGAAATAACATTGTAAATTTTTCCAAAAATTTCTCCAACATGGAATGCATGTTTTACTAATATAAAGAGATAAGAAAATTGTCTTGATATTACTGTGCATTGAGGTGATGTAAGTAGTGGGATAGTGATATCCACATATGAAGACGGCGGTAATATTGCGAACGGGAGGTATAAAAGGGTTGTCCATTGGTGGGGCTGTCATTTGCACTCAGGTGGCGCGTGTGAAAGGTCTCCAACTGATTACCACGGCACGACGGGAGTTTACATAATTTGAACGCGGATACTAATTCCAGATAGACGGATGCGAAATTACATATTACAAATCGTTAGGGAATTCAGTATTCCGCTATCCATAGTGTCAAGGGTGTGCCGAGAATACCAAATTTCTGGCATTACCTCCCTCCACGGACAAATGCAGTGGCCGACGGCCTTCACTTACCCACCGAGAGCAGCGGCGTAGAGCTGTCAGTGCGAACAGACAAGCAACAGTGGGTGAAATAACCGTAGAAATCAGCGTGGAACTTATGACGATCGTATCCGTTAGGAGAGAGCGGCGAAATTTGGCGTTAACGGGCTATGGCAGCAGATGTCTTATATGTGCCTCTGCTAACAGCACGACATCGCCTGCAGCGCCAGTTCTGGATTCGCGACCGTATGTTGAGCCCTTGTCGACTGGAAAATCGTGACTTGGTCAGATACGTCCCGATTTCAGTTGGTAAGAGCTGATAGTAGGGGTGAAGAGTGGCGCAGACCCCACGAAGCCATGGACCCAAGTTGTCAACAATGCACAGTGCAAGTTGGTGGTAGCTGCATAGTGGTGTGGACTGGGTTTACATAGAATAGAGTACGCCTGAACCTATCATTGACTGGAAATGGTTACGTTCGTCTACTTGAAAATGATCTGCAGCCATTCATGGGCTTCATCTTCCAAACAACGATGGACTTTTTATGGATAACAATGCGCCATGGCATCTGGGCCACAATTGTTCACGATTGGTTTGAAGAACATTCTGAACAATTAGAGCGCATTGTTTGGCCACCCAGATTGCCCTACATGAATCCCATCGAACTTTCATGGGACATAATTGACACTTCGGTTCGTGCATCAAATCTCGCACCGTCAGCACTTACGTAACTGTGGACGGCTGTAGAGGCACAACAGCTCAGTATCTCTGCAGGGAACTTCCAACGACTTGCTAAATCCATATCACGTCGATTTTCTGTACTATGCCAGACAAAAGGAGGTACAATGCGATGTTAGGAGGTATCCTAAGACTTTTGTCACCTCAGCGCATGTTGCCTACACATAAATATTTTTGTATATAAAGACTGTAGTTTGACTATTCGTGCTATCTTGGCAACTGAAATAGTTTATGTTAGCAGTTTACATCTGAATGTGAAAGTGTTGCGTGATGACGTGTTTTTTACTGGGTTCCGTTTGCCAAGCAGATAAATTTCCATGAAAAACGTAAGTAAGTACACTAAAGGCATGATTTAAAACATATAACTTGCACCAAGGTATTCACTGAAATACAATTATCTTTCTGCATAGCGTTAAACGTGGAATATAATCTCAGAGGCATATCCAGAAAATAAGCCCCATCATAGTTCTAATTAATTTACATGTAAGCGAAATGCACCTGAATATGGCAGCATGCTGAAAAAATGCTTCGTGCTAATAAATATTAGCAAAAAGTGACGGAAGCAGTAAAAGTTCTCTTAAATTTATAATATGAGAGTAGTAGACGAATTCTGCTGTTTGAGGAGCGAGACAGTTGACGATGGCACAGTACTTCTTTATCAAGGATATAAAAGACAGACATAGCATTGGAAGAAATGCTTTTCCGAAAAGAACGAATATTTTACCATTAAATACACATTTAAGTATTTTCCTGGAGTATACTTCCTACAGCACCAATTTGGTAATGGGCAAAAGTAGGAGGAGGCGGACTAAGGTTAAAATTGTAATGGAAAACCACAGCTTGACTGCAATCAACAGGCTCAAATGGATGTAGTGCGCTGTAGGTTACGAAGGGGTTAAGATGGATAAGCAGGACAGATTGGCTTAGGGAAATGTAACAAACTAATGTTCCGTCTAGAGCCCGCAACTACAACACTTGGTTGAGAGTGGCACATTTTACGAATTTAACTGTAATCTTTGCTCTAAAATAGATACTACCTGACAAGCACTGATTTCCCAAAACCAAATTTACTTCTTGTTTATGTTTACACATGTGTTGGTAGTTATTGGATACCTGAAACATGTGAATTGCAGGAGATATGCATACAATTTTCACTTCATCTGCTCAATTATTGACCATTGTAAATAAAGAAGCGGAACCCTATAACCCTTGTTCAACTTTCCATCAATTTATTTCGGTGACAGGCAATACTAAACAGTGTTACCATGCCGTTATGTTGCAATTCACCCATCTAAACGATGCGTGCTTAATGTGAATTCTTTAAAATTGCTTAATAAAAATTGTTTGGCAGGACAAGTTGAGAGATTACTAAGCCATCGCACAATTTGTGGTAACATACCGAAATCAAAATTCACTTATATTAACTCGTTTTGCGTTGCAACACAAACACTGTTCAGCTTCACCTCTCACATCACTAGTTACCTTTCACTTCTTCATGAGGTTGTGCAAAATTCAATAACGAGGTCGATGAGCGGTGAGTGGTCGGCACTGTACGAATGGAATTCTGAACATTAATAAAGGTAAAGATACTATAGAGAAGACTTTTTTAATATTGAATGATGGTGGAAGGAACTTAAATCATACGTTTAGCCTATTGGCAGATTTTTCCAAATACTTCTATGTTCTTTAACTTCTGTATGTACAATAATTATAAGCAATGTAAGCAATTGAAGCTGGTGGGCTACTGACTTAGAGTTGATGACGATGACTTCGCTGACGGTGTGGCGAGCATCCAGAGCAGAGATGTGGCTCAGCAACTCCCTCGCGTCATCCACAGAGGAGGGCGGCTCAAGCTCACATGCCAGCCCACTCTGCGTCCGCACGATGACAAGAAACTGAGGCACCATGGTGGCAGCCCGTGGCGTCCACTGGTTCACAGATAAAACTACCTGCCAATGAAATAATGACAATACATTATTTTCCATTGAATAATGGTCTAGGGTCAGGCTCTGACTGCTGAGAACAACTCAGAAACATCACAATGCACTTGTAAGTTACTTGAGTAGGGTGACTGATCCAGTCTGAGCCTTCTCTGCATTGTTGCCAGTGTTCCCCCCTCCCCCATTAACGTCTTCAATGATGTCATGTGAGCCGTGCACGGCTCGCCGTCCCACCATTTGGTATTTTGCACCCTGTTGTAACGTCTTTCCATCTCATCAAGTTGATTAAAATTACTGGTGTTACCGAGTTGCTGTTTTGCCTGACTGTCATCGGCGCTATTAGCGATTGTCGATATATCACCTCTGATAGGATCTTTGGTCGGCTGCTATGACTTCCCGGTTGTCATCTGTCGTGGAGTCTATCGGAACGTGTGAGTGATGTGTTGGCAAATGTGCCAACACCTTGTAGACATTTCATACGATAACTATGTAAGGCTAATGGCGCCTTGCTAGGTCGTAGCCATGGACTTAGGTGAAGGCTATTCTAACTGTCTCTCGGCAAATGAGAGAAAGGCTTCGTCAGTGTAGTCGCTAGCAAAGTCGTCGTACAACTGGGGCGAGTGCTATTCCGTATCTCGAGACCTGCCTTGTGGTGGCGCTCGGTCTGCGATCACACAGTGGCGACACGCGGGTCCGACATGTACTAAATGGACCGCGGCCGATTTAAGCTACCACCTAGCAAGTGTGGTGTCTGGCGGTGACACCACAGTGAGGAGGAGAGTTCACGGCGATAGTTCGGGTCGTGAGTTGGGCCCTGTAAGTCAGTTGCAACGTGTCTGGAGCGCAGCCCGGGCCAGCCAGTTGCCGGCTTGCAGCAGCAGTGAGCCCTGCGTGGACATCGAACCGCCATACCGTTGCCGCCACGCATCACTTAAGCCGGGCCTGACGTTTGGTGGATTGTTGGTCAGTCGGTTCGTCCGAGGACATCTCCGTGCTGCGTAGTCGACTGCGCCCGCTGGCGGTCTCTGCGCAGTGTCGGAGTCTGTCTGGAGCTGTCCGATAGGTACGAGCATCGTCGCTCGCCGACCCAGCACGTGAAGGTTGAGTGGTTTTGAGCAATACGTTGTTGGTTCCGGCGTTGATGTTGTGGAGGTTTACCTGTGAGCAACCACGAGTGAAGTGTTCGAGATAACCGCCGTCAGGTGGAATTCATTAATTTAATTTATCCATAGTTAAGTGAACCATTGGAATATTCTTCCTTGTGGCAGTTAGTGTTCTGGTTACCTGCGATGGCCGCTAATGTAATTTTTAGGCAGCGTCTTTTCCTCACCGGTAGGTGCTCCCCAACATGGTGTGTAGTTTTGGCAGCTCATAGTTTGGGGATAGTGATACTTCTAACTTTTTGGGGTCGTGAATTCTCGTGTACTCCGTCATGGCAAGCAAGCTGTTGGTCGGTCAGTCCGTGACTGTCCCTTGGTTGGATTCGGACGAATCGTGTGTAGTTGGGCTCACAGTCCGTCTCGCCTAAGTGAAGGAGGGCAGACCGATCCCCTGGAGGTTCCTGAGTGCTATTTTCTTAATTATTCTTTGGCAGTGTTAATATTGTTGTAATTTATTTTAAAAGGTTTTCTGGGGCTTTACAGTATTTTGTATTTTCAGTTGGGCAAAGTTAATTGAGGGCCTTCAGCCCTGGAAACATGTTATCAGATTTTCCTTAGAGTCCAAACATTATTGCCTTATGCTCTTGAGCCGGCCGGGGTGGCCGAGCGGTTCTAGGCACTACAGTCTCGAACCGCGCGACCACTACCGTCGCAGGTTCGAATCCTGCCTCGGGCATGGTTGTGTGTGATGTCCTTAGATTAGTTAGGTTTAAGTAGTTCTAAGTTCTAGGGGACTGATGACCTCAGAAGTTAAGTCCCATAGTGCTCAGAGCCATTTTGAACCTTATGCTCGTGAAATGTTATTGTAATTTCCTCTGAAAGATTTTACAAGTTATTGTGGGCCTTCCGCCGTTGGTGTTACAAAAGGAAAATTGTAAACTTAATGTATTGTTTTACCGATTGCTGCAATATATTTATTTCCTTAATTTTCATAATTTTTTTCGCGGCCTTCAGCCATCTTACTTATTTTGTTTATCTTTTTCTGTGCACCTTGCGGGCCATCAGCCCTTTTATCATCTTAAAACATTGTGGCCTTGTGCCTTCAATAATCATCATAGTATATTTGTAATTTTGAAGATGTAATCCGGTGGCCTTCAGCCGCTCCGCATGCTGATCTCATATATGTATACGACTTATCGTACCCGTAAATTTAAGTGTGTGTCATGTATTTTCAAAATTTAACTTATTCTAAAGCATCTGTTTGGAGGCCTTCAGCAGCGACACAAATTTAATTCCTTTAAAAGCGTATTTGTGAACTAAATGATAATAAATTACATTGTGAAATCAATCCGACCGCAACTCCCTTGACCCTTTCCACAATCCTAATTACCTGTTAGCCCTGCGTGATTTAGCGGGCGTTTCACTGGTAGCAGAGTGAGGTTCGCGCTCGTGCTTACCAACCTAGTTGCGGTGGGCTTCACTTTTGTTTCCATTCTGTCTGCGGCGCGGTATTGTTTTGGTTGTTATTGCTTCAGGTTTTAATATAATGCCGGTCAGACAGTGTCCAGGGATCGGCCTGCTGAGAAGGGACTATCTTGTTTGCTAGTTGGCAATAAGGCGTCAACCGACGGAGGGCAGTGTTCCAGAATTGGTGGCCCGTTTGCATGCAGCCGGTTTACCTCGCCTTGGCTGTGATCGGTGAAACAGGTGCGACAATCCAGTTTCTCGGGGAGGCTCTTAAGGGTCTTCAAGACACTATTGGTCTCTTAGAAGGAACCCAACCCAGTGACAGTCAGTTGGGTCGCGTCCGAGCACAGTCAGAGCATTTAACCAGTCGGGTGGCCGACTTAAGTACTTTAGATTTGGGAGAGCAGCATAGAAAATCGGCCGCTGAGTTGTGATCTCTGGTAAGCGTGTTGCAATTTAAACTTACATGTTTGGAGTTGGATGGGATGAAGATTGAGGATGGTGACTTGTGACATAAGGGGAACACGTAGGCCAGCCCGGGAGTGGCATGGTTCTGGCGCCCGTTGAGTTAGACGCCGCGTTTGCTAAGTTGCCGAACCCTTTGGCTTATTTCTTTCAAGGTCTAACCGAGTTGATGGTCCAGCGAATTGATCAAGTAGAGAATTTTCTGTGGTTGTTGGTTCGTCTCGAACAGCACGCGGCCGCTTTTCGCGTCCCGCACCGCATCGTTTTGTTGTTTCCGTACCCGCTAGCTAGAGGCGAGTTGTAGAGCATCCTCTCACGAGCCATGGCCGAAACATTTTCTTTGGAACAATTGAGGGGCTTGTAATTAGTCAGCGGTTATCCACTGGGGTTCGGAAACAACTTGAGTGCCGCCACACTCGGGAAGTGCAGCGGGGTGACGAGCAGTTATATCAGTATCTTCATAGAGTCCTCACAGCCTCTTTGGCCTTGTTGATTGAACAACCGAAACGTGAATTAGTTTCTATCCTCCTCAAGGGAATGTGTGCGGCGGATAAGTAGTATTTTATTTTTGCTAAGCAGCCTGAAACCTGGGGAGAACTCCGTGGTGCGGTTATAGCAGCATCCGCATTACTCCTTGAGAGTCACGGACGTTGGGAGGTTGCGAGGCGCGACATGGGTGTCGATTCCGGATTGCCCACATCTGTAGAAATTAGTAAAAGGGAACCCAGGTGTTGTTTCATATGTGGAAGTTCAGCACATTTTTTACGCTCTTGTGATCAGCCTCGAGCTCCTAGAGTTAATAGATGACGCCAGGTTGCACCACGAACCGGGGTTCGAAATTTAGGCCTAGGTGTACCCTCGTGACCACCCGCCGCGTCGTCCCTTTTGCCTTATTTCTGTGCTCGGGTAGGTGGCGAGCCCCTTTGTGGTCTCCTGGATTCCGGCAGTTTTTTGTCAGTATTGAGTCCTGAATGGTTTTTGGAATTTGGGCATCTTACTAGGCTTCGTTCGGTCCCGTCTCTGGTGCAGAGATGTCGAGTGGCCAATGGCCACGTGTTGCCTTTGCAGGGTTGGATCCGGAGCAGTGTACCGGTAGCTGATTTTTCCTGGCCTGTATCCTTAGCCTTGGTTAAGGGACTCCTTGTTAATCTAATATTGGGGCGTGATTTCATTTGTAAAACCGGGCTCATCTTGGATTATTCTGGACGCATCTTTTCTTTTAAATTTGCTTCTAGTGAGAAGTTTGGCCTTTGTGAGTGCGCGAAACCTGGAGTAGGCCGAGCCGCCGGGACTTTCTGCGTGGAGGTTGCTGCTAATCAATTTGATGTAGACCATCTTTCGCCCAGTCTGGCGTCCCAGCTGCGCGACTTGTTACACAGTTTTTCTCAGCTCCTCAGCGAAAACGTGCGGGTTACCAGCGTTCTTGAATATCATATATGTTTGTCCGATGACAACCCCGGTAGGCAATCTCCTTGTCGCCTCTCACCTCCGAGGGTTAAGATATTCAGGGCTAAGATATCTCAGATGCTGGAAGATGGAGTTATCAGACTCTCTACTTCCACTTGTGCCTCTCCAATCTTTCTGGTGCCTAAGGATCAGGGGCGCGATTTCAGACCGGTTGTGGATTTCCGGCGTATGAACGCCAAAGTTGTACTCGAGTCAGTATCCTTGCCCGATTTGCATAATTCTTTAACTTGGTTTGCCGGGACTAATTGCTTTACTGTTCTCGATTTGAAACAGGCCTATTATCAAATTCGTTTGGCGGAAGAATGTAAACATGTCAGCACCTTTACACGGATTGGAACTTGTTCGAGTTTAACAGCGTTCCCTTTGGGTTAGCCACCGGAACGGCAGTGCATACTCGTTTATTGGACAATATTCTTGGGGACTTAGTTTATGTCTACAATTATTTGAACAACTTAGTTGTGTACAGTTGTTCGTTCGAGGATCATTTGGAGCATATTCGGCAAGTTCTTTTGCGGTTACAGCAAGCTGGTCTGACGGGCAAACCTAGTAAAATAACGCTGACTAAGCGGGAGGCATCCTTCTTAGGGCATATAGTCTCTGGTCAGAGTATTCGTGTTGATCAAGACCGAACGAAAGCCCTGCTGGCGTTGCCTCCTCCTGTTGATAAGCGGGGAACCGCAAAATTTATTGGCATGGTAAATTACTTTAGGCGTTTTGTACCCAGTTTTGCTCAGCTGGCGGCACCCTCAAACCAGTTACGCCGTAATGGTGTGCGTTTTGAGTGGGGACGTGGCTAGGAGGCTGCCTTCGAGCATATTAAAACAGCTATAGCTAATCCGCCGGTTCCTGGGGTACCGGATTTTAGCAAGACGTTTATTGTGCAGACTGATGTCTCTAATCCCGGCATTTCAGCTGTTCTTTTACAGGAAATCGAGGGGCAGAGAGCACCATTAGCTTACGCGTCTCGGCGGTTAACAGATGGCGAGCTTAAGTATTCGGAGGCCTTAGCCCTTTTTATTTGCGTTAGAGAAGTATCGATTCTACCTCGAACATCGGGTTTTCCAATTGGAAACCGACAATAAAGCTTTGAGCTGAGTGATGGTGAGGCTACGTGAGCATTTCAGTTCGAAGTTAAGCATGTTAAAGGTTCCGAAAATGTCTTGGCGGATGTTCTCAGCAGGATGTTTACTGAAGAGGTGCCGGAGGGAAGCAGGTGGGTTGTGACAATCTTAGCTGCAGCGTATTATGTCAATTTCCCTTGTGTTTGAGGACATTGCACACCATCAGGATCAGGATCCTGTGTGGGCGCGCATTAAGCAGCGTGTGTTGGCAGGAGCGGTCGCTCAAGAATATGAGATTAAGAGGGGTATTCTGTGCAGGAAGGTCGGCGATGCTCGGCAATCCAAAATCTGTTTTCCTGCTACCTTGGTCCGACCGGTTTGCTGTTATTTTCATGATTCCTTGGTGGGTAGTCATTTGGGCACTTAAAAGGCGCTCGAAATGATCAAGGAGCGCTTAACTTGGCCCTCCATGGACCAAGATGTGAGACAGATGGTAGCCCAGTGTGGCTTATGTAACGTAGCCAAATCTAACAATGCCCCTCAACAAGGCTGGTTTAGTTCCGAAAGAGAGCCCTCTCCTACGCACAAGCTCTACATAGATTATTTGGACCTTTGCCATGCACTAAAAGGAGTTATCGATATATATTCGTGGTAATTGATGCATTTTCTAGGTTTACTTGGCCTATTTCTAGCCGTAACGTTACCGATACCACCACGATCAATCACTTGACTAGTGTTTCTAGTGTTTTCGGGCCACTGGTTAGTGATAACACTCCTGCCTTTCTTTTGGGCCTTTCTAAGATCTTCTGCTTCCAGAATGGTGTTAAGCATATTGCCACCACCCCGTATTATCCCAAAGGGTCCTTTGTGAAACGGCTTAATCGCTATCTCAAATACTCTTTGATTATTTATCATCAGAAAATTCCCAGCGAATGGGATTCCAGTCTTCCCTGGCTCAGTTTTGCTTTTAATAAAGCCATTCATGAAGCCTCGCGAGTTACACCTGCATCCCTGATTTTTTCCTACCCAGTTAATTCCCCTCTTTCCCACTTATGGGAAATTCAGCATCTTATTCCGCCCCAGGTTAATCTGCTGGTCATCAAGGAAAACTGGAACCGGGCCAGGCATAATATACTGAGAGCTCATCATAGGCAAGCCCAGCGTTACAATCGAAATCGCGAAATCTTTAAGGATAGGCCCGTGATTTAGTGGGCGTTTCATCATGCATTTTCAGTGTTCCCCTCCACCCACTCCTTTGACTTCAGAGGTCAATACCCTTATGTGCAAAGTGGCAGGAAATAAAAAATTTGAAAGCAAATTTAAAATAGCCCAGCTGTGTGACAGGATTTTCCGCCACTCTGACATCAGAGCTCAGAACAGAATTTACTGATGTGTGAATTGACGAGGAAATTCAAAATGGTCAACTACGCACTGGGTCGAAAACCCAAGATGGTGGAAGTAGGTTACTTGTGCTTGGAACGGAATTTAAGATGGCAGACCTAGAGTTATGGGCCAGCCTGCGTGGTTGTCAGATTTCATGTATGTTCTAAATTTAGAATCCCAAGTAGAAAATGGTGAGAAATTAAAAAAAAATCATTCCTTTCACCCACTCCTATGGTATCAGATTGCCATATGGTCATCAAAGATCACTGATATGGGATAATGGCACAGTCGGATGATATCAGAATACAAGACGACGATCCATGATGGCCACTGGATTTTCCTCAACTCTGTGTCATCAGAATCGAGGATGATGGACTTTATGGACACTAGCACAGAATGCATTGTTGTCAGACCACTTGTGCTAAGAATAGAATCCAAGATGGCGGATCTAAGAATGTAAGAACAATCGAAAGTATCTCATGCGTCGCAAAATTCAAGACGACAATCCAACATTGCTGACCTGGAGATATGAGCACAGACTGAGGTTTCTTGTGTTTTGTGTTCTATATCAAAGCTGACTATTGGGTTCTCCCTGATGTTACATATCAGTTGTCCTAGTATTAAAATCGTGGTAATCCAGCTGTCTTAAGTTTAAACAGTTTTACCCACCCCTCTGACACTACAGCTTCTATGTTTAAGAAATACCTCCCCCCCCCCCACCCCCACCCCACCAGTTGCTAGCCCACTTCTGCTATTTAAATACTTGTGATAGGATAGGACTGTGAGGCTACAAGTACTGCACTGGGCAGAGTTCCCATTCTGTTACCACACCAATTACACCATAACAGCTAACTCCACACCACCATAGACCCCACAGTCGTAGAAAATGGACAAAAAGTCTAAAATTTAGAACTCCAGAGCCCTCTCACCATTAGTTAAAAATGGTGTAAAATGAAAAAAAAATTGAGATAATAGTTCTAATTTCCAACACCAGTGTATTGGTTGTGGTGGCACTGCAGTTACCCACACAATGCCTCTGACATCACAGCCCACGTGACCGAAGTTACAATGGCAGTGAAATTTTAAAATGCAATAAGCACAATAATACCATAGTCCATATTGAAAAATGGGGAAAATTGAAAACTATGCTAAGTTTAAAATGATGTCAGTTGTACAACGGCTACACATATGTCTCACAGGGAAATTCAAAAATTCAAGCACATCCATCCTCTGGAAGAACATGTACAATGGCTCAGGGACCAGAAAAACATTCAGACTCTACCTTTTTTAAATACACCACCAAAGAAAGTAATGTGTGATTTGTTCAATAGGTGGCTGTTGGTTCCCTCTTTTTCTTCCTTTATTGCCATTTCATTCTCCTCATCTTATAAAGGTGAGCAGTGGGCCATCAGCGGAAACAAATTTGCACTCTTTAGCCATATAAGAGAAATAAAAAATATAATGGAAATTGGACACAGCAGTTGACAATCTGGATGTTTGGCACAATGAAAAGACAGTCAGTTCCATAATTTGAAAAAAAAAAAAAAATGATTTGTTGATTAAGTAATGTATTGACGCACATGAAATAGTAAATGAATACTTTATAAAATTTTAAAGACAGATGGATAGTCTCCTTAGCAAAAAGGTATGAAGCCAGTGCGCCGACTGATTAAGACAAATGTGCATAAGAGGGTAATTCTGTGGGTGGATGTTTGGGGGAGGGACTTCAGAGAACAAAGAGGGAATGCTGTTCTGGACGAAGCCTTAGGATGTGAGTGGAGAGGAGTGGACACAAAGGAAGCTGTGACGGAAGATGGTGGGTGGTTTCTTTCAGATCTGATAGGACTGGTGTATATCAGAGTGGGTTTCAGGGTTGGGTAAGAGAAAGTGGTTAAAGTTTCACTGGGAGAGTGTGGAGGTGGACTGTGGTGGTAGAGGCATGGCAGAGTAGAACGATCAGTGAATAAATTGGTAGAGGATGTGGCTGGCAGAGGGTAAGCAGATCCGAAGGCTAGGAGAAGCGCATTGCATTCGAGGATCTGGGGCACGATAAATGGAGGGAAGAGCGGAAGTCCATGCCATATTTGCATTGCAGAGGATGGGTCGGATTTGGGATTTATAGGTTTGGAGGAGTGTGGAAGTGTGCAGTCCCCATGTTCAATGGGTTAATAGTTTTAGTAATTTTAGGGTATTGTGGACTTTCTGTTGAATGGTTAGTAGATGAGGCTTCCATTTTAGTCCGCAATCTACTGTTAGTCCAAGTTATTGGAGCGTGTTAATTAACTGGATAAGACAGTAGGTAAAAGTCGTGGTGATGGTAGCTCCGGTTGGTTCAGCTTATAATTACTGGCCAGTTCCATAAATGCGTCAACAACATCGGAGAGCCAAACATATTTATAACAGGTGACAAGTCGATTCACTGTCATCAGAAGCAACACAAATAAATATGACAAAAAGAAATATATCTTTCTTGTGTGACTCATTTACGAACGAAAGAACTATCCTATCATCAAGGGTAGAGCGCAATTCCGTCTGGCAGACATGACATGAATGCAGCAGCCTAGAGTGTTATATGCAGTCTCTGAGATCAGCTATCCATTCGTAAACGCATTTTAGAGGCATGCGATTCAGAAGCTTTGTGGTAGATATGCAGTGTGTTAATTTTGAGACAGGCATTGGACATTTTCAGACGCTGCCCAAATCATTTCTGATTAACACTAATCTTAGTTGGCTTGCTCTGCTGCATATGCATCTGTATGTGTGGTATAGTTACTGTATGTTACTACAGGATTTTTATATCATATCTGACGAATATAGGCGTGGTTCCTTCAACAGAGGAAGTCTTTTGCTGGCTAAAGTTATGGATAGTCATAATAGAGAGGGTATGTTGTTTTGACTTCCAGTGCAGTTTAATGACAGCTTAGGATTGTTAGCAAATGGAAGATGTTCTTGAAACTGAGCTACAGTGGACTGTTCCAGGTTTTCAGGAGTATGTGTCATCTCATGCTGCCCATACATATGCGACAGCACAGCACGTTACCTAGATAGTACAACACTGCACTGTAACGATACAAGACAGAACTAATATCAGGCAGTGGCACAGAACAGGTTGGCACTTGTAAGAGGATAGCGTCCTCACTCCTACTTTCAGATTATAGGGCTCACCTGTGAACACTTTAATTTTTCTGCGCTTTTATATTCATGCGGTGAGCTCAGACGTTTCTGGCTGTCTCGCGGCACAACATTAGCTTTGTGAAAGTTAAGAGTCCTTTCACTGAAATGCTATCTTCCAACATCTTGGGAGGTAAACAAATTCAAATGATGAATGCCTTGGTTTATGATTATATTCGGAGAACTTGGACAGCCTTCTTTCTTACAATGACAGCATAAATTACGTTGAAAAGCCACATTCGTTAACAAGAAGAACTGAATGTTCGTATATCCACTACAAATCCGTCTTCTGATAATATTATATCTTCCGAAATGTATTACCATGTGGACTGTCACATTGGTTATTCAAATGGGTCAAATGGCACTAAGCACTATGGGACTTAACATCTGAGGTCATCAGTCCCCTAGACTTAGAACTACGTAAGCCTAACTAACCTAAAAACATCACACACATCCATGCCCGAGGTAGGATTCGAACCTGCGACCGCAGCAGCAGCGCGGTTCCGGACTGAAGTGCCTAGAACCGCTCGGTCACAGCGGCCGGCATTGGTTATTAAAATATGCTTAAAACCATTAGTTCCCACGTATGTAGCATCGTATCTACAAGATCTGCATACTGTAAATCTTTTAAACTTCATGCTGTAACATACCTACGCTGGATATCTTTTGTGCTGGCTTGTAAATTCCTCACACTAATGCATCCATAATTACTCAATAGTACAGCTTTCTTGAAACTTTGAAATGATTTGAAGGAATTCATTCGAATGAGCTATATTGCCAACAGAATAACTCGCGACGAAGATGAGGTACAGAAAAATGTTTTAGATAAAAGTTGTAGGTAGCAAAGAGGGTCATGTATTAATAGTAATGCCCATGTCCTTGAACGTGATTTTGAAGGTGATTTCGAGCTTAAATTGGTTTTTTAAAGTGAGAAAAGTATTATTTGATTTAAGATTTGGAAAGAGCGGCAAATTTTGCGTATAAAATGACACATTAATCAGGGTCACAGCAAGGTTCAATGATTGTCAAATAAATATGGTTCTAATTCTAGTAGAGATTAACTCGGAATAGAAGAGGTTACAGCAAAATACAGTGTTAGATACAAAATTGATAGGGTACCCTGGGGAATGAGAGGTGATGGAAATGATCTACTTTTCATTTATGTTCGTTGTGTCTTTCAAATGTCAAAATAACTTTTATACATTGTGATTTATTTATTTCCCCGACCATAAACACGCGAATTTTAAAGTTCAAATCTCTCTTCGTCCGTTTCCAAATACGACGTCACAAATAAGAGATTCCATGAAACGAAACTCAACATTCGAACGACCTCCGAAAATTAACTTTAATGTTATGGTTATTGGTAATCCTCAACGGTATCCTTACCTAGTCGTGGTGGTGGGGCTTGCGTGGTCAAATGATCCTGAGAGCTGTGCCGACGGTAGCTTGGCTGCCGGTAGCGCCTCCCAAGCCTGACAGGTCTAAGGAGATGGTCCAGACTAAATGGGATACACTGATCCTCCAGGCTGGGGGATGCACGTCGGGCTAACAACCCTACCTCGAAGAAACCAGTCGTGTTACGAAAGTAGAGGGAAGCCTCCGATACAGAACAGACACCCAATACAACTAAATAAGCATAGAAAAGGACTACGATTTGAAACATGGAATGTACATTATCTGTACAAACCTGGGACGGTAATAACTTTAGTTAGAGAATTGGAAAAGCAGAAAATATCGGTGGTTACCCAGCAGGAAGTTCGATAGGAAAGTACAGGGACAATAGACAAAGAAAATCACACAATATTCTATGGGGAAGCAGTCAAGCACAGTTTTGGAACTGTTTTCTGTGCTAACAAAGACATGGTACTAATGGTAAAGAATTTTACTACAGTGAACCTAAGAATCTCAATTTTAACCCTATCACTGACAAACCACCAACTTACCTTTGTGGACTATCATGCACCAACAGAGGAAAGTGAAGATCAAGTAAAGGATATATTCTAAGCAGAACTGGAAGGGGGGGAGGGACTAATGACCTCAGCAGTTGAGTCCCATAGTGCTCAGAGCCATTTGAACCATTTTTTGAACTGGAAGGTGCAATGGATTTCATCCCTAAAAATAGCTGCAGAATTCTCATCGGCGCTTTTAATGCCAAGATTTTAAAGCATACCAGCTTTACTCCCAAAATAGGCCTTCATAGTCTGCGTGAAAAGAATAACGACAACGAAATTAGGATAATTAGCTTTGCTACGTCCAAGGGCATGTTTATCAGTAGCACTAACATCCCACATAGACAGGTGCACAAAGGAACATGGATATCCCCAGAAGGAAAAACAGTCAAACCAAATAGACCACATAGCAAAATACGCAAAAGCCAGGCATTGGATTATGGATGTAAGAAATTCCAATGGGGCTGAGTTCTTGGTTAAAAGTAAACGCAGAGTCACCTGAAAGCAAACCAAAGACGTAAACTAAAGAAAGTGGCACGCTTAGAAATAGAAAAAAATAGCACACGAAGAAACCAGAAGTGAACTTCAAGTTGAGATCAGGAATCGTTTTATAGTACTGCCGGAGACAGAGGACTCATATGTAAATCAGCAGTGGGAAGCAGTTAGAAACGTGGTTACAAAGTCTGCAGGAGCAGTCATTGGAAAAAGAGTGGCGTGGAAGAAGAAATGGTTCAATGACGTCTGTGAAGAGGCGGTCAACAGGAGAAAAGAAGCCTGATGTGTGGTTACAGTCAGCAATTGATCAGAGCAATAAGGAAGAATTTGACAGAGTCCGAAGAGAAACACAAGCGGTATTGCGGAGAGAAAAGAGGAAGTTCCGGAGTGGGGTTATTACAGAAGCAGAAGAAGGCTTTCAGGGAAGGAGGATGAAAAACATGTACAGAAAAGTCAAATATCTAAGGAAAACCTATAAACCCACTGAGAAATTCATACAAAATACCAAAGGAGAGATGCTGACAAATGAATATCAAATTCCAAAGGGATATGAAGAATCTTTCAGTGACTTGTTAAATTATGAAGACCCAACGACACTCTAACTTCCCCCTACCACAGACAGCAGACAATGAATACCTACCGCAAACTGCAGAAGAGATCAGGAAGCAGATAAAACGGCTTAAAGAGGACAGGGACCCAGGAGAAGATGGCATCCACGCAGAAATAATTCATGAAGGGGTGAATACCTTGTCGCAAAGATTCACAAAAATTGGTAGAGACCATTTGGAACACTGAAAACGTTCCAGAAGACTAGAGGAATACACTAATCTGTCCCATCCACAAGAAGAATGGCCTGATGGCATGTCGAAACTACCATGGTATCGCTCTGCTCAATATTTGTTATAAGATATTCTCAAATTGTCTGCTAGATCGAATCCAACCGTTGGCAGACACAATTACTGGAGAATATCAAGGAGGATTTCGTCACAGGAGATCTATCAACCAACTCGTTGTCCTAGGCCAAATCGTAGAAAAAGGGTGGGAGTTTGGCCAAGAACAACACATGCTGTTTGTCGACTTCAGAAAAGCATATGATTGCATTCATCGGGAAAGTATGCTGAGGTGTGTGGAGGAGTTCGGTTTTGCCAAGAAGCTAGTAAGCCTCATGAAGGCCCCTGTCTGACGGATACTACAGCAAGGGTAAAAATTGGAAATAAGGTGACTGAAGCATTCAAAATGAAAAACGGAGTATGGCAGTGCGATGGACTCTCACCTATTCTTCTCAATCTCGCATTATAGAAGGTAATGCGAGAGATGTCATCTAATGCACTCACTGGAGTCCAGACCGGGGACGTGAACATCAAATACCTCGGATATGTCGATAGTATAGTGCTACTATCTGGTAACATCTGGCTTTTGCGTTAATTGCTATGTGGTCTATTTGGTTTGACTGTTTTTCCTTCTGCGGATATCCATGTTCCTGGAGGAAATGGCTGACATTCTGGAAACAACAGCGAGGAAAATGGGGCTTGAAATAAATCGTAACAAGAATAAATACATGGTTCTACACAACAGACATAATGAATCTCAAGAAACACTTCCACCCTTACAGACAACTGAAGGTTCTTTTCGTCAAGTCAGGGAGTTCAACTATCTGGGCGCAGTATTCAGAGATGGACCACGAAGTAAAATAGAAATACAGGAAAGACTACAGGCAGGTAATCGCTGTTATCACGGTCTTAATGCTCGCCTGAAAACTGGAAGTTTGTCAAGACATTTCAAAATGAACATCTACAAAACACTTCAACAGCCAGTAGTACTATACGGATGTGCCACCTGGAGTACAATCAAGCAAGAGTTGAGCAGACTCATGATATTGAAAGGAAAGTCCTTCGGAAGATTTTTGGACCAGTTTTTTAAAATAATGAGAGTGAAAAATATGAAGGATTCGTCACAATGCAGTGTTGTATGATATTTACAAAGCCGAAAAACGTGACTATAATGGAGAGACGACGACTCCAGGGGGCAGGGAATGCTGCTCGAATGCAGGACAACCGAAGGGCCGAAAACTGTACTCAACACCGAGCCAACCGGCATGGAGTGACTGCGTATAGAAAGATCTTCAGAGAGTGGGACTGCTGGAGGGGTGGCACAGAAAGGAACTGAAGACTGGCTGAAGTGGAGACAATCTCTCAAAGCAGCGCGTGGTTCATTGGGCCTGATTGTGTAATGTAAGTAAGTAAGTTGTTGGTAATGACACATGCCCTCTTACTCCCCTTCCGATTTGTATCTGACATTGTATTTAGTTATATCTCTCCTCCATTCCGAGGCAGTCCCTATTAGAACTAAAAACATATTTGCTTCTTGGACCTTCATTGAATCTTGCCATAATCTTGAATAATCTATCATTTTATACATATAATTTGCCACTCTTTTCAAACCTTATATCAGATATTGGGGTTCCCATTTTAAAAAAATCACTTAAACCACGAAATCACCTTGAAAATCATTTTCAAGGCCACAGTCATTAGTAGCAATGCATGACCCTCTTTGCTACCTACAACTTACATCCAACACACTTTGCTAAATGTTATATCTCTCCCAAACTGTTTCACATTATGGACTAAGATGGTCCACCCTGCATTTATTGCAGATATCGATTGTTTATTTTATATGCTAAATATCATTGATTTTATTGTCATGTCAACATTCTGGTGTTGGTTTAATAACGTATTTCACTATGTTTTGGTTTTTTGTTCTTCGACTGGTTTTGTTATATACATTAGTCATTCATAATATCTTACCACCCAGGTCTATCTATACCTATCACTAAATACTCGCCACCTCACAATATATGAAAATTTTGACAGATTGCTCCATGTTACACCTAAATTGTAAACAAACTGACCCATGTTGCCGATTAGTCTCTTTGTTATAGTGAAATTGTACCATAATGATCCGCCTGCTTAGCTGGGTTCAATTTCCGGTCGGGTTGGAGATTTTCTCCGCCAAGGGACTGGGTGTTTTGTTGTCATCACCATTTCATCCTCATCTACATCCGCACAAGTCACCCAATATGACGTCGAATGAAAGAAGACTTACACCTGGCGGCCGAAATTCCCGAAATGGGGCCTCCCAGCCAACGATGCCATACGCTCATTTCCATTTCTGTTGTGTCTAGACAAGACAGCCTAGACACAATGAGAGGAAGCCGAAAGGCACGCGCTAAGCTAAAGCAGGATGGCGTGAGGTCTGAAACAGGATACGTAATGAATGCTATAAAGAAAAGTACGTAGCTTCTGGAATACTTAACTTTAATCCATCCTTTTGGTACATCTGGAGATTGTGGCGATACAAGTGAGACTCTTTAGATACATGCAATGTTACTAATGGCGCCTTGCTAGGTCGTAGCCATTGACTTAGCTAAAGGCTATTCTAACTATCTGCTCTGCAAATGAGCGAGGCTTCGTCAGTGTGCATCGCTAGCTACGTCGTCCGTACAACTGGGGCGAGTCCTAGTCCGTCTCTCGAGACCTGCCTTGTGGTGGCGCTCGGTCTGCGATCACACAGTGGCGACACGCGGGTCCGACATGTACTAATGGACCGCGGCCGATTTAAAGCTACCACCTAGCAAGTGTGGTGTCTGGCGGTGACACCACAATTTCTACCAAAACCACTTAAGTTACAGGAAAATTGTAACGAAACGTCACATGTTACAACAGAATCATAACAAATTATGAGCGTTACAGTAAAGTTGGGATAAATGCCCCTCTGTTGTTGTTGTTGTGGTCTTCAGTCCTGAGACTGGTTCTATGCAGCTCTCCATGCTACTCCATCCTGTGCAAGCTTCTTCATCTCCCAGTACTTGCTGCAACCTACTTCCTTCGGAATCTGCTTAGTGTATTCATCTCTTGGTCTCCCTCTACGATTTTTAACCTCCACAATGCCCTCCAGTAGTAAACTTGAGATCCCTTGATGCCTCAGAACATGTCCTACCCACCGGTCCCTTCTTCTTGTCAAGTTGTGCCACAAACTCCTCTTCTCCCCAATTCTATTCAATACCTCCTCGTTAGTTATGTGATCTACCCACCTAATCTTCAGCATTCTTCTGCAGCACCACATTTCGAAAGCTTCTATTCTCTTCTTGTCTAAGCTACTTATCGTCCATGTTTCACTTCCATACATGGCTACACTACACACGAATACTTTCAGAAACGACTTCCTGACACTTAAATCTATACTCGATGTTAACAAATTTCTCTTCTTCAGAAACGCTTTCCTTGCAATTGCCAGTCTACACTTTATATTCTTTATACTTCGACCATCATCAGCTATTCTGCTCCCCAAATAACAAAACTCCTTTACTATTTTAAGTGTCTCATTTCCTGATCTAATTCCCTCAGCATCACCCGACTTAATTCGACTACATTCCATTATCCTCGTTTTCCTTTTGTTGATGCTCATCTTATATCCTCCTTTCAAGACACTGTCCATTCCGTTCAACTGCTATTTCAAATCCTTTGCTGTCTCTGAAAGAATTACACTCCCGGAAATGGAAAAAAGAACACATTGACACCGGTGTGTCAGACCCACCATACTTGCTCCGGACACTGCGAGAGGGCTGTACAAGCAATGATCACACGCACGGCACAGCGGTCACACCAGGAACCGCGGTGTTGGCCGTCGAATGGCGCTAGCTGCGCAGCATTTGTGCACCGCCGCCGTCAGTGTCAGCCAGTTTGCCGTGGCATACGGAGCTCCATCGCAGTCTTTAACACTGGTAGCATGCCGCGACAGCGTGGACGTGAACCGTATGTGCAGTTGGCGGTCTTTGAGCTAGGGCGTATAGTGGGCATGCGGGAGGCCGGGTGGACGTACCGCCGAATTACTCGACACGTGGGGTGTGAGGTCTCCACAGTACATCGATGTTGTCGCCAGTGGTCGGCGGAAGGTGCACGTGCCCGTCGACCTGGGACCGGACCGCAGCGACGCACGGATGCACGCCAAGACCGTAGGATCCTACGCAGTGCCGTAGGGGACCGCACCGCCACTTCCCAGCAAATTAGGGACACTGTTGCTCCTGGGGTATCGGCGAGGACCATTCGCAACCGTCTCCATGAAGCTGGGCTACGGTCCCGCACACCGTTAGGCCGTCTTCCGCTCACGCCCCAACATCGTGCAGCCCGCCTCGAGTGGTGTCGCGACAGGCGTGAATGGAGGGACGAATGGAGACGTGTCGTCTTCAGCGATGAGAGTCGCTTCTGCCTTGGTGCCAATGATGGTCGTATGCGTGTTTGGCGCCGTGCAGGTGAGCGCCACAATCAGGACTGCATACGACCGAGGCACACAGGGCCAACACCCGGCATCATGGTGTGGGGAGCGATCTCCTACACTGGCCGTACACCACTGGTGATCGT
This sequence comes from Schistocerca serialis cubense, assembly GCF_023864345.2. Taxonomy (NCBI): domain Eukaryota; kingdom Metazoa; phylum Arthropoda; class Insecta; order Orthoptera; family Acrididae; genus Schistocerca; species Schistocerca serialis. The sequence goes on along the minus strand of NC_064641.1, from coordinate 916,204,729 downwards.
CGAGGGGACACTGAATAGTGCACGGTACATCCAAACCGTCATCGAACCCATCGTTCTACCATTCCTAGACCGGCAAGGGAACTTGCTGTTCCAACAGGACAATGCACGTCCGCATGTATCCCGTGCCACCCAACGTGCTCTAGAAGGTGTAAGTCAACTACCCTGGCCAGCAAGATCTCCGGATCTGTCCCCCATTGAGCATGTTTGAGACTGGATGAAGCGTCGTCTCACGCGGTCTGCACGTCCAGCACGAACGCTGGTCCAACTGAGGCGCCAGGTGGAAATGGCATGGCAAGCTGTTCCACAGGACTACATCCAACATCTCTACGATCGTCTCCATGGGAGAATAGCAGCCTGCATTGCTGCGAAAGGTGGATATACACTGTACTAGTGCCGACATTGTGCATGCTCTGTTGCCTGTGTCTATGTGCCTGTGGTTCTGTCAGTGTGATCATGTGATGTATCTGACCCCAGGAATGTGTCAATAAAGTTTCCCCTTCCTGGGACAATGAATTCACGGTGTTCTTATTTCAATTTCCAGGAGTGTATAATGTCATCGGCGAACCTCAAAGTTTTTATTTCTTCTCCACGGGTTTTAATACCTACTCCGAATTTTTCTTTTGTTTCCTTTACTGCTTGCTCAATATGTAGTTTAAATAACATCGGGGAGAGGCTACAACCCTGTCTAACTCCCTTCCGAACCACTGCTTCTCTTTTATGTCCCTCGACTCTCATAACTGCCATCTGGTTTCTGTACAAATTGTAAATAGCCTTTCGCTCCCTGTATTTTACCCCTTTCACTTTCAGAATTTGAAAGAGAGTATTCCAGTCAACATTGTCAAAAGCTTTCTCTAAGTCTACAAATGCTAGAATCGAAGGTTTGCCTTTCTTTAATCTTTCTTCTAAGCTAAGTCGTAAGGTCAGTATTGCCTCACGTGTTCCATCATTTCTACGGTATCCAAACTGATCTTCCCCAAGGTCGTCTTCTACCAGTTTTTCCGTTCGTTTGTAAAGAATTCGCGTTAGTATGTTGCAGCTGTGGCTTATTAAACTGATAGTTCGGTAAATTTCACATCTGTCAACATCTGCTTTCTTTGGTATTGGAATTATTATATTCTTCTTGAAATCTGAGGCTATTCCGCCTGTCTCATACATCTTGCTCACTAGCTGGTAGAGTTTTGTCATGATTGGCTCTCCCAAGGCCGTCAGTACTTCTAATGGAATTTTGTGTACTCTCGGGGCCTTGTTTCGACTCAGGTCATTCAGTACTCTGTCAAACTCTTCATGCAGTATCGTATCTCCCATTTCATCTTCATCTACATCCTCTTCCATTTCCATAATATTGTCCTCAACAACATCGCCCTTGTCTAGACCCTCTATATACTCCTTCCACTTTTTGCTTTCCCTTCTTTGCTTAGAACTGGATTTCCATCTGAGCTCTTGATATTCATACAAGTGGTTCTCTTTTCTCCAAAGGTCTCTTTAAATTTCCTGTAGGCAGTATCTATCTTACCCTAGTGAGATATCCCTCTACATCGTTACATTTGTCCTCTAGCCATCCCTGCTTAGCCATTTTGCACTTCCTGTCGATCTCATTTTTGAGACGTTTGTATTCCTTTTTGCCTGTTTCATTTACTGCATTTTTATATTTTCTATTTTCATTAATTAAATTCAATATATCTTCTGTTACCCAAGGATTTCTACTAGCCCTCGTCTTTTTACCTACTTGATCCTCTGCTGCCTTCACTACTTCATCCGTCAGAGCTACCCATTCTTCTTCTACTGTATTTCTGTACCCCATTCCTGTCAATTGTTCCCTTATGCTATCCCTGAAACTCTGTACAACCTCTGGTTTATTCAGTTTATCCAGATTCCACCTCCTTAAATTCCCACCTGTTTGCAGTTTCTTCAGTTTTAATCTACAGTTCATAACCAATAGATTGTGGTCAGAGTCCACATCTGCTTCTGGAAATGTCTTACAATTTAAAACCTGATTCCTAAATCTCTGTCTTACCATTATATAATCTATGTGATACCTACTAGTGTCTCCTGACCCTGTGTTACAGTTAAATAATAACAAATTACTGCATGTTATAACATAATTCGCCACATTGTTACCGTCTGCTTTCTGCAGTTTCTGTCACACCGTTTTAACTGATATAATTCGCCAGCCGCATCAGCACAGCCTCCTTGTCTACGTCTGTTTCGGTCAGTGAGCTCGCTTCCATCATGTCAAGCAGCCAGGTGCAAACTGATAATAGCAAGTTTTGAGAGTTCTCTACGTAAAGCTGTACAACACCACAGCAGATACAGAGGAAAACAAAATACAATTCGATATGCGTATGTAGTATACTGAGTATGACTAGTTTGTTCTGTGTAAATGTAGTCAATGCTGCTGATGAGGTTTTCCTCCTATTGAGATGTTTGCACCCAATTACTCATTATTATTATGTGAGAACTAGATTCTCATTATCCAGGGAGCCGCACTTAAGTTCCCCTAATATTCCTACTTCACTTTCAAGGGGAGACCGTGTTAAGATGGGGGGTTCCATGGCTTGGGTTGATTTGGAGGAAGAGACCAAACAGCGAGGCCATCGGTTCATCGGATTAGGGAAGGATGGGGAAGGAAGTCTGCCATGCATTCGGTATTTGCCTGAAGCGATTTAACGTAATCACGGAAAACCTAAATGAGGATGGCCGAAAGCGGGATTGGAAGAGTCGTCCTCCCGAATGCGAGTCCAGTGTCCTACCCACTGCGTCACCCCTCTCAGCACCCAACGGCTGTCGTTCGGTGACCGCTGTGCCTGTAAACCTGATTTTTATGTGCCGAAAGACAGTAAGAGTGACGTTTGGAAATGCCCCAAGATCATTAAAGACCTTCGATGGTACATTACAATAATGCTAGTGCTCTGCCTGTAAAGAAACACATGTTTACTAATGAAAGGTGTGTCTGTCTTCGAAAATTTCTTTCTATCCTCAACTTTTTCCTCACGACATCATCTACCATCCTTCGATCCTGTACAGGGTTTCCAAAGCAGTGATATCTGCACACCTTTAGATACTACTGTGTCGCCCACGGTTGGTAACCTGCATTTGGAACTTCATGGAGAATAAAGGTCCATATTATTCGTATGAAGCACCGTTATATTCGGTGTGCTACCAAAGTTTTTGGATATTGAGTGCTATCTGAACTACGACTAGTTACATCAGGCATATATTTCTGGTAGAGACCGACGTTGTGTCCCTGCGTCTGACATATTTTACCATGATGATGACTGATCACTTGTAGCGGAGAACGTCCATTTATTCTTCGAAGAATGACTGGTGCCATCCTTTCTCTAGCTCCCATATTTGCTTGAAATGCCAGCCACTGAACGTGCTCGAGATACGATTGAGTACAATATGTTTGGCAAAGTCTTGCAGCAACCATTGTTGATGTCTTGCGAATTTTTGTATTAATCACGAGTTGGGAGACTTTTCAGCACCATATAAAAGTCCTCAGTGATGCTACACCACGACTACCAGATAATATAGCCAAGGTCACTAACGCAGAGCTGTGTTGTGGCGATCGACTGAGGGATAGTCAGCTCGAATCCTGGCAATGAGAGAAATGTTCACTTACTGTATTTGGCCATCAATGGGAGGAGATTTGGGAGTTTAAACTTCCTGATTACCATACTTAATGCCAATTTTCCATATTAAATTGAAAATCTTTCTGGAGTGAACCATGGAGCGAGGGCATGTGACGCAGTTCACAATGATCCGTCCATTACATGCTCTTGTTAACCATGGTTGAACTCTTGTTGCTGTTCTAGAGGAGTGGGATATGAACTGGCACTAGGTTTCGCGCTCTGCCTTGTCTCATCACTTTGAAGCACAAACATGTCGCTATAGTACAAATATAGGACGACAAATTTTGAACTGTGTGAAATAAACCGTAAACTAGTCACAATCTATGCCGTGCACACTCTTTACTCAACATGTAAACGTCACCACAGATTTTCGGGTTTAGATTATAACATGTTCGATATGCTTGCCATCATTGGCGATGATGTTCCGCAAACGAATAGCGAAATTCTTCTGCATACCCACTGAAGTGTCGGAACATCGATGCTGTCGATGACTTTCTGAATGGCTGTTTCCAGCTCAGCAGTGGTTTTGGTGTTATTGCTGTACACCTTGCCTTTAATACGGTCCCACAAAAAGGAGTCGCAGGTGTTCAGATCCAGAGAATATGGCGGCCAATCAAGGCCCATGTCAGTGGGCTATGGGTACTGTCGAGTCAGAATGCGGTCCACAAAGTGCTCCTACCAGACATCAAATACTGTCCTTCTTCGATAAGGTCGAGCTCCATCTTGCATGAATCACACCTTGTCGAAATCAAGGTCACATTGGATAATGGGAAAGAAATCATCTTCCAAAACCTTCACGTACCTCTCCATAGTCACCTCGCCATTATTCCGTGACTGGAAATTGCACACTCTACAGTCACCTGTTGAGGATGCAGAGACTTCTCGATCGCGAAATGCGGATACTCATTCCCCCAAATGCGTCAATTTTGCTTATTGACGAACTCATGCAAATGAGAGTGGGCTTCGTCCTAAACCAAACCGTATTCACACCTATGTGAGGTGCTTGAATTCTGTGGGCAATAGTTTTGGCGAAACACAACTGCAGTTTCATGATCTTCCGGCTTAATGGCTATGGGTTTGAATTTTGTACGGAAAGAGATGCATGCCAACAACAATTTGTCGCAGTGTCTCCCGGTTGATTCCCACCTTTCGTGCAGCTCGTCTGATGGACTTTCTGTGATTGGTTTCAAACACAGCGGGTGTCTTCTCGATGTTTTAAGGCGTTTTCAAACTTTTTCGACGACCGACATTGCCAACACCGTCATCACGAACACTATCCGTTCTCTCAAACTTGCGAATCAAATTCTTAATTTTTAGTTAGCATACTAGGACCGGTTGTGTTCAGCTTGAACTCGGTGGCAAACTTCCTTTCAGCAGCAGTTTCGGGGTTATTGCTCACTTACTAGGCAAATGTCCAAAAACAACAAGGCACGTGAGCATATGCATACATGGTAAAAGCAGGCTCAGACATGGTAAATGAATGTCTCTATAGGCCCCCTGGCTCAGCAGCTGTTGTGGCCGAGCACCTGAAGGATAATTTGGAAAATTTTTTGAGTAGATTTACTCAGCATGTTAGGCTTCTTGATGGAGATTTTAATTTGACTTTTCTGGAGACTAGAAATCTACTGTCTAGGAATCAGCATAGGTTTCGAAAAAGACGATCATGTGAAATCCAGCTCGCGCTATTCGTCCACGAGACTCAGAGGGCCATGGACACGGGTTCCCAGGTAGATGCCGTGTTTCTTGACTTCCGCAAGGCGTTCTATACAGTTCCCCACAGTCGTTTAATGAACAAAGTAAGAGCATACGGACTACCAGACCAATTGTGTGATTGGAATTGAAGAGTTCCTAGATAACAGAACGCAGCATGTCATTCTCAATGGAGAGAAGTCTTCCGAAGTAAGGGTGATTTCAGGTGTGCCGCAGGGGAGTGTCATAGGACCGTTTCTGTTCAGAATATACATAAATGACCTTGTGGATGACATCGGAAGTTCACTGAGGCTTTTTGCAGATGATGCTGTGGTGTATCGAGAGGTTGTAACATTGGAAAATTGTACTGAAATGCAGGAGGATCTGCAGCGAATTAACGCATGGTGCAGGGAATGGCAATTGAATCTCAATGTAGACAAGTGTAATGTGCTGCGAATACATAGAAAGATAGTTCCCTTATCATTTAGCTACAAAATAGCAGGTCAAAAACTGGAAGCAATTAATTCCATAAATTATCTGGGAGTACGCATTAGGTGTGATTTAAAATGGAATGATCATATAAAGTTGATTGTTTGGTAAAGCAGATGCCAGACTGAGATTCATTGGAAGAATCCTAAGGAAATGCAATCCGAAAGCAAAGGTAGTAGGTTACAGTACGCTTGTTCGCCCACTGCTTGAATATTGCTCACCAGTGTGGGATCCGTACCAGATAGGGTTGATAGAAGAGATAGACAAGATCCAACGGAGAGCAGCGCGCTTCGTTACAGGATCATTTAGTAATCGCGAAAGCGTTACGGAGATGATAGATAAACTCCAGTGGAAGACTCTGCAGGAGAGACGCTCAGTATCTCGGTACGGGCTTTTATTGATGTTTCGAGAACATACCTTCACCGAAGCGTGAAGCAGTATATTGCTCCCTCCTACGTATATCTCGTGAAGAGATCATGAGGAAAAAATCAGAAAGATTAGAGCCCACACAGAAGCATACCGACAATCCTTCTTTCCACGAACAATACGAGACTGGAATAGAAGGGAGAACCGATAGAGGTACTCAAGGTACCCTCCGCCACACACACCGTCAGATGGCTTGCGGAGTATGTAGATGTTATTCCCATCATGCCCCGCGACCAACCGTACAGTCCTAACACAAGCAGTTCAGAAGTTGTGACGATTATATTTCATGTAGTTCAATAATTGTCACCCTGTAAATACATTAAATTCACATACTCTCAACATATGGACTTAAGACACTCAGTGGCGCGCCCTTCCACGCCCCCCCCCCCCTCCCCCACGGCCACTCGCCAACAACAACAGCGGGTCCGCGTGTATTGCCACCAGCGCTGCCCCCCTCAGTCAGCCCGTACGCTATTCGTTCGTATTTTTCGTCAGTCGACTCGACTCAGTCGAGTTATCGAGTATTTGTACTTCCCTATGTAGCACACTCGTAATACGAGCTAGGTATGGAAAACTACTGATACCTGTATCTCCGGTAATAGTGACTTTCGGGAAAATTCCTAAAAACACATTATTACAATATATTCCCTCTGTCGAGTGCACTAGAATGGACCGGAATTGATAATAACAGATCCACACACATAAATTGCCGGATGACGTCATCATTGGAAACTCGCCCTTATATTCTATGTCGTAAGGTACATACTGGTTTGTCGCTTTCACAGTAGGCATTTGTTCACACTCCATAAAAGTCCTCGGCTTACAGGCAGACAAAAACACAGGGAAAACTGCGATCATAATGATGATGCTATTACATACAGGAAAAGAATTGTTTCTATTCCAGCACTGGATCATGTTACGACTGACATGAGAGAACGTTTCACTGAAGAAAATATTTATCATTTAAATTTCAAAATACTTTTGCCCTCACAACTACGGAAACATAAGTTAATGATCTGGCACATAAATTGAATCAGTGCTTAACTGAACAACCGTTCTTTGAGGAAGAATCATTCTTTGTGATTAAAAAGAGACTAATGGAAGAGATTCTTCAATACAAGCAAATGAGCATGAACGCCCTTAATAATAGTGATTCTCTTATGCAAGCGTTGTCTGTTTGTCCTAGACCTGACTATCCTACTTTGCACGCGCTGTAAAAAATATTTGCTTCTCTACCTGCATCTATTGTTACAGTAGAAGGAAGTTTTTCAACACTGCGGCGTACAAAAACATGGTTGAGGTCGATAATGAAGGAGGATCGACTTAAAGGCACTCACCCTGTCGAACACTCACCCACAAATTTATTGCCCTATTGACGATGTAATTAACCAATTTGCCAGGAAGAATAGGCGCATAGAATTCATGATTTAAGGTAAAGAACCGCAACTGTAGCTTTTTTATATCATAAGAGGCCATTCTCTTGTAAATGTGTATAACCAGTTTAAATAAAACTTTCTTAAGCTTTGTGTGTGACTTGATTACTTTTTATTACGGTAAAAGTAAAGGTAGCTCAAGATATATTTTGCGCCCCCTCCTTGAAGTTTTTCTGTATCCGCCACTGAAGACACATCGGGAGAAGAGGAAGAAAGCTATTTCCGAACAGGTAACTGAACCTGATTATCAGGGTCTCCCAGCCAACTATGCCATGCAACTGTTTCCTTCTCTGTTTCAAACATAGTCATTGTAAAATCTTAATCACCTTTACACTGCCGCGGACCTTATTTATGGTATGAAGTTCATATGTTTCGTTTGCAGTTTTCACATTCGTTACAGTAAAACGCTGCTGTGTTCCTTCACATAGGGATTGGACACAAGTTGAGATGTTGCAGTCACTCGATAAGTCACTGATATGTTTGAAGTGACAGACATATGTTTCAAATTGAGTATCAGCTTTTGAAAAGACCCTGTACTCACGTGGTCGGGCAGATGACTCTTGTCTTCCGTCAGCTGTGAGTCTCTGGAGATCGTATTCTGCTCGATGGGCGCCTCTCTCATTGACACAGGATTGTCAGAGTCGACTGCATTGTCTATTGGCGAGCCATCTCTGACGCCGACTTCCAGATCCGAGGGAAACTCTGCCACCTCCAGCACATTCCTGAGATTTATAAAGAGTAAAATAAAAATGTGAACATCCGTAGTGATGATGTCAACACACACACACACACACACACACACACACACACACACACACACACACACAGATTTTGGTTGTGCGACTAAATGAGGAATGTCAAATGGAACACCCATTACACGGATCACGTACCAAGCGTTTTACATGCCAGAGGTAATTAACGGTATGGACAGTATGGAGCACAGGGTGCGTGTGGCATGATCAAATCAACCAGCCACACAATCCCTGACCTCAGGCAGAATGATCACATTTGCTTTCACAAATTTGTACCACCACATAATTGACATTATACCTCACTTTATTTCTCCGTGTAACCTCAAGTACCTTCATTCTAGCCTAGATCACTAATGCATGTCCGTATAGTGACGTTCGGCTCAGAGATAAGTAGGTTCGAATCCTGGTGGTGGAAAATTTTCAGTTCCAGTATTGTACCTGCATGGGGAGGAGAGGTGGTGGCAGAAAGTTACTGATCACCAGTCTTCGTGCCTATGACCTACACTACATTCAAAACATTTGCTCAGTGTCTCAAGAAATGAGGGCACGAGACGCTGCAAATGATAATCCATTCGTCGAACGGGGTCCTATTGGTGCTATTCGATAGAAGTACGCTATGTGCCAGCACCAAGTTTCACCCTCTACCTTTGGAAGGTGGCTGCCCTATTTGCCATGACGATTTTCAGTAAGTTTTTACCACAAATGTGAATGAAGTAGCGAATGTGATAAATGTACTCAACATCTTTAGTATTGATACAACCATATCCTTTGTAAGACTTTGTTGGAGACGAGAGGTGTTCGTTAGAGTAAGACAGATAGTAGCAGTGTGTGTTGGACAGTCTGGCAATGTACTTCGATTGAAATGATGGAACCCATGTAGTGCAGGCAGCATTATGTAAAAAGAGACTTTCTAATATTATGCTCTGAGGAAAGATATTGAGATAATTAAATTACGTTAATGGTATGATGACAAAAGCCAACTTCTATGGTAATACAGTGTTTTATATTTGTAACTGTGTAGTTTCTTATCTTTAGAACATTGAGGATGGTTGAAGTTTGCTGTAGAAATTTTATAATACAATATATGGTTTTGTCTTCTAGCTGAAATAAGTGTCAAGGAAGGCAATTGTACACAGGACCGTTGTTAAGAAATAGTTTTGCTAACTTGTTTAGGTGTAAGAATTTTATGAAAAGGTGTATTGTTCTCATGGTGTAATGAAGCATAGTTAAACATGGGTCTTTGTTCTCGACTATAAGTTGTGAAGATTAAGATTAGTTCCCCATTTTTCTTTACTTTCTTGACTCTGTTTGCTCACACCTACTCCACATCGAGAGTTGCGTACTGACAAGTATTTTATGAAAATTGGTAACATTCCGTCTTGCACTGCTCATAGCAAGTACGAGGAATCACATTTGATTTTTGACAGTTACATCACTGTTCCAATTAGCAAACAAGTTGCAGAGCAAACGAGCGTTCCATGCGCGCAGGTACGCCAGCATGATGAGATCTTCTGCAGTTGAACTGGAGGCTTCCCTTATGTATGTCGAGGTTCAGTCACATGAGCTAATGTTATGGAAAATTTCAAGTCAAAATGGTCCTGTCAGAGACGAGTAAACCTTATAGCATCTGGCCGTCGTATAACACCCATCTATCAAACAGTATTACCTTCCGATGGCTATCTGTACTAACACTATGCAGACTGCCAAGCCTTTCCCATCCATCACACATGATACACCACTTCGGTAGCAGGCAATAGACGAGGTTCGACAGTATGGGGTAGGTGGCATATAGCTGCTCTGCGCAACCCAGCAGAAATGGCGTCCACAGCTGCAGATTACACCCTGATGCCCCCCAGTCAAAAGGTGGCTGCCATAGACAATATAATCTCTGAATTATGAGGAGAACCCAACGCCAAGCATTTGTCAATGAGTATACACAGGACTATAGAACATAAGCTTTTTCCTTTTGCGTTCCAGCTGATAGCAGCTGAAGCAAAGGTTGAATTATTACAGGAGGAGAAAAGTCGAGTTTTCTCTGACCTTTCAAAAAGCATCAGACCCTGCCAAAGAGATGCAAATAGAATATTTGTAAGGACAATTAGGGAAACTAAAGATTGAAAATAATGTACTGAGCAATCACAATAGGGAACTGCAAGAAAAAGTTAGGGAACTTACCACAAAGGTGAGTGAGCAAGCACAAAATCAAAGCCAGACACTTGCATTTGCAGCAGCCCTGACATCTTCACCCAAAACAAAGGAGGCAAAGCCTATCAAAGTAGCTAAATCTAAACACGTCACAGCATTGTTCATCAAATCAACAGCCAATCAAGATGAAAAATCAGTTAGGCAAACTCCGAAGCAAAAATAAAGCCCAGAAAAGGGAACCTGCTTATCGAATCAATTCGAACAATACAAACTGCAGTTATCGTAGAGACTGCTGCTCAAGATGACTGCAGAAAAATTATGGAAGAAACAAGGGAACTGGGCACCGTCGTATGTGAAGCTCCGAGAAAATTAAAGTCTCTAGATATAGACCACAGAGTCCCTGACACAATCACTGACAACGAATTTCCCGAGAGCGTCCATCAGCAGAACTTAAGCAACGAAACGACTAGATCGAGCAAGACGTGAAAATTCGCTTCAAAACAGGTCCTGTATCATCACGGAAGGTTAAGATGCTGCTGTGCATCCGCACTGAGAATGTCGTAGGAGTCAATCTTACGGTCATGTCCGGCAGAAGGGACACCACACATACGTGTATAGTATACTTGCAAGCTCGATTGCTATGATACCTCAGGGCGGATGCACAGTGGGGTCCAAATATCTTGCAGGAGCAACGGAAACGCTGCAAGCAAATGCGGTAACTGGACAGAGATGCTACGTCGTAGCGTGTAATGAGCATTTTAGTTGGCCAGAAAGCGGATAGCCGAAGGTATTACGGCGACTGCCTACGTAAAGCAGGGAATCTGGGTTGAAGTACCGGCAGAAATTTTCAACTTTCGCCACAGAATTATTCCAATGCCTAGTAACGGCTGACGTCGGTACCTCCCTCGAAATATTGATGTTTCCGGCCATTGCATCAAAAACAGCGCTGTCTGTTCTGTCGGACATGTCCAACAGAGGTTAAGGTGGTCCCTCACAAAAAGTGGTTTTTGGCGAGATTACATGGTAAGCACATATCTAAATATAACATAACCCTTTGACAATCACTTAAGGGGAGGCGTAGCGCCAAAAATGACAAAATTTGACGTTTTCACTTTTATGCAAATTATGAAAATATGGATGTCTATGCTTAATTTGGTGTTGGTTTTATTGAAATATTCCATTGTTTACTATTTTAAGTAAATATTTGAAAATAATCATGCAATGACATTCCCGAGAATTTTGTTTTCCATCATTTCGCATACTGGCATTTTTCTCTGGAACTGTATAGTGTAGAAGGCTGTGGTTTCTTTTGTTTTGTGGAGAACTGTCCGTTTCATAAGTTGCCTGCACTGGCGGTACTTCGCAGTAAACTCTTTGAACTGTACATTTGTTTGTGTTTCACAACAACAGTTATCCACCAGCCGATTTTTAGTTTCTTTGTTTCTTGTGATGGTTCTCCTCATGATTGAACCAAAAGGAGTGTTTAAAAAATACGAAAAAAACGAAACACATATTACAGAACAAATATAGCAGCAGTAAAAAGAGTGGTTAGCGCCGAAGGGCGTGATAACTTGGTTGTAAATAGTGACAGTCCTACTCCTCTGAGTGCTTCCAAGAGAAAACTTCTGGGTAATGATGCAAAATACAACGCAGCTTCAGACTGTGAAACAAACTGCAATATCATTATTAATCTTCATATACTCATTTCAGCTTTGTGTGAAACAGTGTGTTGTCGTATAAGTGGAGGGGAGATTGAAATTTCTGAAAAGCTGTTTCAACGCAATGGTCTAGTGTGCACTTTACAAATAATGTGTTTGAACTGTAAAAGCGAAAAGACTTTCAAGACATCAGACGTAAGTGTAAAGAATGGACTTTTTGACACTAATCTAAGATACTTCTATAGACTTAGATGCATAGGAAAAGGCCATTACGCTGGGAAGGTTCTTTGTGGCTTGCTGAACCTCACTAGTCCCCCTACAAAATCTATCAAATACAACTCCATAGTAAGAAGTAGTGTCAAGGCGTGTGCTAAGGAGTCAATGACTACAGCAACAGAGCAGGCTGTAGCAGAAAATGGTAGTTCTGACATAGCAGCATCATTCGACGGATCCTGGCAAAAAAGAGGATTCCAGTCAAATAATTCATGTGCATCTATTATCAGAATCGACAGTAGGAACGTGTTGTATGTTGATGTGTTGACCATGTACTGTCAGGGTCGTAGTCAAGCAGGCAAGAGTACTGGAAAGCAAACTAAGCATGAAATCAATTATCAGAGAAACTATGAAGGAACTAGTGGAGGGATGGAGGTTGCTTCTGTAGTGAAAATGTTTCAACGTTCCCAGCATGACCGTGCTGTTCGCTACATGAGTTTTCTTGGGGATGGAGACTCACGATCGTATAAGGCAGTGGTGGAGACTAAACCCTTTGGTGATTTGTCAATTACAAAACTAGAGTGCATTAATCATGTACAAAAGAGGGTGGGCACGAGACTACAATGACTCAAACAGCAGTTGGGAAGTACCAAGTTATCTGATGATGTGAGTATAAGACGTCGACCGACATCATCGTCATCATCATCATCATCATCATTTAAGACTGTTTATGCCTTTCAGCGTTCAGTCTGGATCATAGCCCCCTTATAAAATTCCTCCATTATCCCCTATTGAGTGCTAACAATGGTGCCTCTTCTGATGTTACACCTATTACTTCAAAATCATTCTTAACCGAATAAAGGTACCTTCTCCTTGGTCTGCCCCGACTCCTACCCTCTACTGCTGAACCCATGAGTTTCCTGGGTAATCTTGCTTCTCTCATGCGTGTAACATGACCCCACCATCTAAGCCTGTTCGCCCTGACTGCTACTTCTATAGAGTTCATTCCCAGTTTTTATTTGACTTCTTCATTGTGGACACCCTCCTGCCATTGTTCCCATCTACTAGTACCTGCAATCATCCTAGCTACTTTCATATATCCGTAACGTCAAACTTGTTGATAAGGTAACCTGAATCCACCCAGCTTTCGCTCCCATACAACAAAGTTGGTCGAAAGATTGAACGGTGCACAGATAACTTAGTCTTGGTACTGACTTCCTTCTTGCAGAAGAGAGTAGATCGTAGCTGAGCGCTCACTGCATTAGCTTTGTTACACCTCGCTTCCAGTTATTTCACTATGTTGCCATCCTGTGAGAATATGCATCCTATGTACTTGAAACCGTCCACCTGTTCTGACTTTGTTCCGCCTATTTGGCACTCAATTCGTTTATATCTCTTTCCCACTGACATTACTTTCGTTTTGGAGATGCTAATCTTCATACCATAGTCCTTACATTTCTGATCTAGTTCTGAAATATTACTTTGCAAACTTTCAATCAATCTGCCATCACAACTAAGTCATCCGCATATGCAAGACTGCTTATTTTGTGTTCACATATCTTAATCTCACTCAGCCAGTCTATTGTTTTCAACATATGATCCATAAATAATATGAACAACAGTGGAGACAGGTTGCAGCCTTGTCTTACCCCTGAAACTACTCTGAACCATGAACTCAATTTACCGTCAACTCTAACTGCTGCCTGACTATCCATGTAAAGACCTTTAATTGCTTGCAAAAGTTTGCCTCCTATTCCATAATCTCGTAGAACAGTCAATAACTTCCTCCTAGGAACCCGGTCATATGCCTTCTCTATATCTATAAAACATAGATACAATTCCACTCATAACACTTCTCCATTATTTGCCGTAAGCTAAAGATCTGGTCCTGACAACCTCTAAGAGACCTAAACCCACACTGATTTTCATCCAACTGGTCCTCAACTAATACTCGCACTTTCCTTTCAACAATACCTGAGAAGATTTTACCCACAACGCTGATTAAAGAGATACCTCTGGAGTTGTTACAATCTTTTCTGTTTCCAAGTTTAAAGATTGGTGTGATTACTGCTTTCGTCCAGTCTGATGGAACCTGTCCCGACTCCCATGCCATTTCAATTAATCCTATGTAGCCATTTAAGACCTGACATTCCACTGTATTTGATGAGTTCCGACTTAATTTCATCCACCCCAGCTGCTTTATTGCACTGCAACCTGTTGACCATTTTCTCCACTTCCTCAAATGTGATCCTATTTCCATCATCATTCCTATCCTATTCGACATCGAAATCTGAAACATTACTGATCGTATTTTCACCTACATTGAGCATCTCTTCAAAATATTCCCTCCATCTGCCCAAGGAATCAACAGTATTCAACAGCAGTTTTCCTGACCTGTCCGAAATACTTGTCATTTCCTTCTTACCTCCCTTTCGAAGACTGCTAATTACACTCCAGAATGGTTTTCCAGCAGCTTGGCCCATAGTCTCCAACCTGTTTCCCAAGTCTTCCCAAGATTTCTTCTTGGATGCTGCAATTATCTGTTGGGCTCTGTTTCTTTCTTCAACATAACTTTCTCTGTCTACCTGAGTTCTAGTATGTAGCCATTTTTGATACAGCTTCTTTTTCCTTTTACAGGCTGCCTTGACTGTGTCATTCCACCTAGCTGTTTGCTTCATCCTTCTTTTACAGACTACTGTTCCGAGACATTCTTTAGCCACTTCTAGTACTGTGTACCTGAACCTTGTCCATTTCTTTTCCAATGACTGTAATTGACTACATTCAACTAACTGGTACCTGTCTGAGATCGCTGTTATGTACTTGTGCCTGATTTCCTTATCCTGAAGTTTGTCCACTCTTATCCTCCTACATATGGACCTGACCTCCTGCACTTTCGGCCTCACAATCCCAGTTCACTGCAGATTAAATAATGATCAGTGCCATCAAAGAGTCCCCTGAATACACGTGAGTCCCTCACAGACTTCCTGAATCCCTGATCTGTTATTATATAGTCAATGACAGATCTGGTTCTCCTGCCTTCCCAAGTATAATACCGGTGAATGTTCTTATGTTCAAAAAAGGAGTTTGTGATTACCAGGCCCATACTGGCACAGAAATCCAAGAGTTGTTTCCCGTTACTGTTGGCCTCCATATCCTCTCCAAATTTCCCCATAACCTTTTCATACCCTTCTGTTCGATTTCCAATCCTGGCATTAAAATCACCCATGAGCGGAACACTATCCTTGCCCTTTACTCTAACAACTACATCACTGAGTGCCTCATAAAAACTATCCATCTCATCTTGATCTGTCCCTTCACAATGCGAATACACTGACACAATCCTAATTTTCTTGCTAGACACTGTCAAACCTATCCACATTAGTCGTTCGTTTACATACCTTATTGCAACTACGCTGGGTTCCATTTCTTTCCTTATGTAAAGCCGTACACCCCATTGTGCTATTCCTGCTTTGACTCCTGACAGGTAGACCTTGTATTCTCCCACTTCCTCTTCTTTCTCACCCCTTACCCGAATGTCACTAACAGCTAAAAAGTCCAGCCCCATCTTACTTGCAGCCTCTGCCAGCTCTACCTTCTTCCCAGAGTAGCCCCCATTGATATTAATAGCTCCCCATCTCATTACCATTTGTTTGCAAAGTCGTATCTTAGGAGTCCCTGGTTTGTCAGTTAGAGGTGGGACTCTGTCACCTCCAAAGGTCCGAGGCATTTTGCTCTGATAGCTGCCAGCATCATATTTAAAGCACCAGGCAAGCAGGTTGCTAGCCTTACTTGCCCCGAGTCCCATTGAGTTTTACCCCTAACGGTTGAGGGACTAACCGGTGGATTTGGTAGTCTTTGGCGTATGAGCACAAAGGTGACCTCAACTCAGAATGTGTCCGAGATGCCCAGCCTTATTCCAAAGTAACTGGTATCCCGACTGTCGGGACCACTTACTTGGCCACTCATACGCTGCCTGTGGTTCATGAACTACGACATGACTACAGGAACCCACACCATGAACCACACGTTGACTGACTGATAAACAAATTGATCAGATTACGCAATAGTATGGTATGGCTATTATAAGTAACATAGATAATTTAGATGGTATGAAGAGAGCTGTTTGGGCAATTTATTTTCACAAGCTGTTTACAGATGCTGAACCAATACACAACCTGTGTTCTACTGAATGGTGTAAATACTTGAAGGCAAAAGAGGAGGGTAAAGTCGACACTTTCTCGCACAAAATTACTATACAAACTGCTGTTATGCTTGCCATGAAACGTGTGTTTCAGGATCTTGCCCAACCAGAGCTGTTGATGAAATGTCTCAAGGGCAAAACACAAAATGCAGATGAATCTTTTAACAATGTTGTATGGTCAAGGATACCAAACAATGTGTTTGTTGGAAGGTCAGTCTTTGAACTTGGTGTTTTGGATGCTGTTCTTACTTTTAATGATGGCTATTCAGGAAGACTACAGGTTTTAGAATCTCTAGTCATTCATAAAGGTTACAACACCACTAAAAGTGCGATGGACTTGGACCAACTGCGAATCATGAAAGCAGAGATTGCAACAAACAATATGTCAAAAGAAGCCAGATCCAAGAGAAGGAGGGCAGCATTGGGTGAGGTAGGTGGAGGAGATGAGGGCTACCATCCAGGAGGATTCTAACATATTGTTTATGGATCAGTTGGCTGTATATTAAAATTTTTTTCTTTAAACGCAATTTTCTCAACATGACATTTTTCAATAAAAAACCCCTTTTTCTCATAAACTTCTGAATCTACATCAATGAATTATTTACCACACAACATAGATAGTACAATGATGTTGTAGCTCTACTTTAGTAGTATTTACTACAATAGTTAAAACTCAAAAATTAAAATTGGGAAAATTTACACAAAAATATATTTTTAAGGAAAAAATGATAACTGTTTTCCAGTTGTTTTTTTAAAGTGATTGTAGAGCAATACAGTCACAAAACATGGGAAAACACGTGATAAAAACACCACATTTCTGTACTCTACAGTTCCTGAGAAAACGGGGCATTTATATACCCAATTTAACATTGTCGAGATAGGGCGGTACGACTCCCCTTAAGTTCCAAACCGCCTCTCACTTTGGACGTGAAGATGAAATCGTGTATGCAGTGGATGATTAGAAGTTGTACGACTAGTGTTATCAGTCATGTGGTACTGGGTGACATATGTTGTGTGGAAGTTCACCTAAATGGAGACATCTTCCGAATCTGAAAAAAGGACAGATTCGTGTGTTTTTGGATCGATAAACCGTTCTATGCCTTTCTTGAATTAAATGTATTCCATTGAAGACTTATACCGTTGAATCTGACGGTGCACACAAGAAGAGAATGTTGCATTCCATTCGTGATGACATCGTTACTATGCGAATCTGTCACAAAATGTAAAATTCATCATGTAATGAGACGTTACCTGCAATAACAAGTCAAAGACTATATCCTTAAACGGGCACTTGGAGAGGTACCTTTCAAATCTCTCAATCTCTCGAGAATGGTAATGCTTCTGGGGCCGAATATTAAGGGAATAGATCTACAGTATTGTTTTGGCTAGGGCAGTGGCACCATTGCGATGGTGATGTGCTTTCCGTGATTTGATTGAGTCGACTGCACACACAGATTTTTCTATGGTCTGAATCACTTTGTTATATCCAACCTAAAGTAATCGCTGAATCATTCCGCATAGTCGCTTCTCTACGATCACTTTGTAGCTTGGCAGAAGTAGCGTGAAAGCCTTATACCTACAATTGAAGCAATATAGCTATAGATGTGGCAGAGCAATCCTGTTGCATCCAGTAAAGCGGTGATTCTGTATGAAATGATTAGTCAGGCCAGTGGTGGGTTTTATGAAGTATGTGCCATCAAACGTTTACGAAGTTCCTGTACGATTCCGCTTCAGTAACTGCGATTTTCCGTTATTCCGTCAGAATGCATGGCAACCTTGAGGAGTTAGAGGACGGTTGTCAGTGAAATGTGTTTGGTGGAGAGCGTCGCAGGTCACATAACAGCAGGAAATTAGTACTGTGGATATGACTGGCGACAGTAACATCTATGAAGTCAACCGTATCTAAATTGGCGAATTCTGTGTTGAAACCAGTTAATTTTGTGCCAGAATCCTGGAATTTTGTGTAAGATTCGGTTCACAAAAAAGATCCTTTTTATGTGTTTCATACAGCTACTCACAGTAGACTATTGTTCACAAGTCTTTTCACCTATTCATAATTGTTCTGCCTTACAGCCAAAAGCAGGCTGCTGCACACTGGGTAACGAGTGTGACTGGGAATGATTGTACGTGTTGGACTGTTGTTACTGTGAACTATTACAGTGTGGTGTATACAAACAGAGGAGCTTACGACAAAATTTGTGAACTTTTATTGTCTTTCTTCAAAATTGCAGTGGTATTGAATAATTTTATGTAGAGAACGGTCAAAATAGGCAATTATCAATACGTATATGCGTGGTTATGAAACGAAAGGTCTAAGAGATAAATTCTGTGGTACCGCTTCTCGCTGTTTCATCCAGCAGTTGACCACAGCGACCTCCGGACCGTAGTATCAGATTACTTGGTAGGCAAAGATTGGATGCTGCAGCCATCAGTGCGTCTAGTACGCTTATGGTGTTGTTAATAAGCCGTAATATCGGAGTTAACAGAGTCTGAAGAATGGGTTGCAGAAGACAATCATTGCAGATCTACTTGAGACGTATAGTGATACTGCACCATGTGTCGCGACATCATACATGATTCATGTGTCAACTACATCCGGTAAATGTAATATAGGAAGAATAATTAACTACATTTAAAACTATAGGATAGCCTTATAGATGACTGTGACCGACCAATACCACGAGGATGTCGGCTAAGCTTCATATACGTGTAGAGAACTGTGTCAGTGAAAACAGTAGGACAATAACTGCAGGGAGCAAGTATTCGTGGTAGTAGGGAATTGGTGCTAGAAACTAGCAGAACGAGCTAGGCAAACGCATAAATGCGTGTGCGTGCATTACACAGAAGTCTCTTAGTATTAGCCCCACACACAGAAATTCCATACAATTGGACTTTACAGAGGACATATATTACTGCTCCAATTACGTTGAATGGAATACATGCTGAAGTTTAAGCACATGAAAAAGGTATTTGGAAAATATTGGTGAACAATGACTGTGGTTGTTTAAGAAAATAAAGATTGACCTTATTTTAACGTTAATATATTTTCGTAGTTAACAAGGAACAAAAATTTATATTAACAAACTATAAAAATTATATGAAACTATATGTGGCACCTTCTGTCACACACAACCGATTTAAGGAATGTAACAAATATCTATATTATAAACTGTGAATTCCTATGTTATCCGTCTATATAAACATTTCTTGCTGGGAATGGAAATGATGCAGTTAAACGATCTAAATGGCAAAAATGTTCATTGATACTGAATTTATTATGGAAAAATACTTATACTGTAGCTATTAAGCGGCGTTCAGACAAATTCGGGGAACCTGGATTCTTTCATACCGGTAACGGAGAGCGATGCACGTGTTTCCATTGTGTCGGGAGCTGCAAGGTTGGTATGAAAGGCACGATCCATGGCTGGAACATGCCCGGTGGTTTCCGAGTGTTCGTATCTGGTTCTTGAGAGTGGTAAAAACTTTGTTGGTACTATGTGTTAGAAAAAATATGTATTAACCACAACAAAGAATGTAACTACTATTAACTTCCTTTAAATGTTCAAAAAGCTGCAACGGCTGTTAGCCAAAAAGCAGCAAGTCGTTTGTCATCTGAATTGCAGGATAGTGAGGGCAACCCGCAACACTCACCTCCACGTAGAGGTGGGAGTCCTGTTCTCCCCATGGAGAGACGTTGCTGTTTGTGTTAAATGTGCACCTTTCCTTTTCTCATATTCTATGAGTAGGAATCCTATGGTTGCTACA
The DNA here is from genome assembly GCF_023864345.2 of Schistocerca serialis cubense. Taxonomy (NCBI): domain Eukaryota; kingdom Metazoa; phylum Arthropoda; class Insecta; order Orthoptera; family Acrididae; genus Schistocerca; species Schistocerca serialis. The sequence goes on along the minus strand of NC_064641.1, from coordinate 916,184,326 downwards.
GTAAGAAAGTTTTTGTAATAAAATAAATATCATCGAATAGTTTTGCTAAGCAAAATGTTTAACTGCAATATTTTCTTCCGTAGCAAGGAATATGTGTAGATAAATAGCTTGGGATCCCTACAGTTTATTCAAGAGCAATTTGTCGCGTTACTTAAATTGGATGTGTGTGACAGAAGACGAGCTATATATTTTGATATAAATTTTTACACATTGTTATTATACATTTTTGTATTTAGTTCCATGTGAAAAAGAAAATACTGTTATTAAAAAGACCTCAACTTTCTGTTTCTAGATCAATCCCAATCATCACTCGGCAATATTTTTCCAATAACTTTTTCTACATGCTTTAATTTCATCATCTATTGCAGTCAAGATAACTGGAATACTAACATACGCAAGTGTGCTCTATGTAAATTGTACTTGCTTGGAATTTCTGTGTATATGAGTAGCAGATTTATGTATAACTCACAGACATGCATTTATACACCTGTTTAATTCCTTGTCCTCTCTTCGCACACGAACTTACAGCAGTCCATGCCCCAGTGTTTTCTACAACACATTTCTCTAAACAAATATTGAGCCTAAACACCATCTTTACGGGACATATAAGTCACAACATTCTATTACACTATCCTATATCTATTTATTTATTCTTCCTACATTACATTTAGCGGATAAAGTTTATATATGCCGTAACACGTAATGCAGTATCGCTATACGACTCTAATAGTTTTGCAATGGTTGTCTTCTGTTTTCCCTCGTTCAAAGTCTATTGGGTATATTATTACGGGCCATTAACGATAGCATAACGGTACCAGGCGCACTGATAGCTACAGGACCAAATCTTTGCCTAACATTTACGCTCAAGACTAGAAGTCGACAATGGTCAATTACTGAAGTAGCGAGAATATCTCAGAACTTTCGTTTCGTGACTATGCGTGTACATACTGGTAATAATCGGGTTTGAGAGTTCTTTGTGCAATTACCGAGAAAAAAAACAACAAAATGTCACAAATTTGTAGCAAAATTTGCTGCATGTATACACTATACCAATGTAGTACACTGCGACGGCAGTCTAATACATACAGTCGTGACACTTTTGATCACTTCTGTTAGCAGCATGCCACAGCTCGGAGAGTAGTCCAGTTACGTAGAGATAAAAGAAGTAATGGTGGCTAGATTGTGAGAAACCTGTATCGAACTCGTAAAAGAATCCCTTACATTAATCTTTTTATGGATTTTCACACAGAATTCACTTTTATCAGCACGAAATTCAGTGATTTCGACTCAGAACTTACTAATTTCGACACGAAATTGACGTAGTCCGACAGAAAAATCGCTGATTTTGTGGGTATTACTCTCAACTGCCAGAATTACAACTAGAGATTTCCTCCTAATCTGTGAACTGTGTATGCCTCCAGTAGTTTTGAAACGATTGTATGTGGATTTGTACATAAAAAAGCGTGGCCCGTAGCAGCTTAGTTGTAAGTAGGTGGATCTTATTTGTGATTTCCTGTGACTGTTGTCAATGTAAATAACATAAAATGACACTCCTGGTGTGGGAAATATCCAACACGAGGGAGGAGCGAAAAACGGCTCTCACAATCCTGACACAGACTTACCTGGAACACTGCAACCCTCCAGCACAGTAGCCTGCTGTCCAGTTGTCTGATTGGACCGCGGTTACGTATAATATCGTGCAGCCCTAGAAATGTGTATGTGTTGCCATGTGAAGTGGTGCTTCAGATCAAAACTTTGAGTGAGTGGGTGTGATAAGTATGAGTTCGCTGTGGTGTGGCAGCTGAGGCGTATGACCCCATCGAGCTGGAGTGTGGTCATAAAGTTTTCTCCTTACTGGATCACTACCAGCAGTTGAGCGTGTACGTGTTGTTCTGGCACTGAATAAAGAGCAGTCTGTATGTCGCAATGTGTGACATGCTGTACAGAACACAGCAGCAGCAACCCCCCTGCTAGTGGGATGAATTATAAACAGCATAGGAATGTGGCACAGACTTGATGCTTTTGCACAGGTCTTAACCCGCTGTCTGATGTTATCATAGTGTGAAAGCTATTTGTACAACAAGCCGGAGATGGGACCAGTTGGTAGATGTAGACTGTGACAGTGGCACGTTGCTGTTGGTCATTTGTGATCAAGATTTCAGAATGTGAAGTCGAAATAAACTTGCACGGTGTAGGTCCTGGTGGAAGTTATTAGCTCTGCTCGCAGACCAGACCACAGAGCATGCGCAGTACATGAGCTAGCATTTAGGTGGCACAGCCTGAAGAATGATTTAACAAATAAACAAACGGTTATATATGTGCCATCGTTCTTTCACACATGACCGAAACAAGAAACACTAATGATCGAATTACGCAGCGCCACATTCATAACTTAATGGAAATGAGTATGAGTTTGCAGTTTTGTGCATTGAAATAATTCCACAGCTGCACTGGAAAATTGGTGCATGTCCAGGAGTTGAACTTGGATCATCTCATTCTCTTGAACTGTTGCCTTAACTGCCTTCCTTCACATCCGACCTTAATTCCCGAGTACTGCTCACAATTGATGATCTTTGCTGGTGGCCTAACTGTTTTCACACAAGGAGACGAGCAGCAGAATTCATTCCCCCCTAAAACAGCCGTATGTCCTTCGAGGCGTATCTGTACAGCTATATATGTTGTGCCCCTCCGGATATGTTAGGCTGCAAGCAATGGGGAAAAATGAACATGGGCACAGTATCAGTGGTGAGCGGTATTTGGGAATTTGAGTCGAATGTGAAGCGTGTCCAGATGGGCAGAGTGGTTAAGGTAACTGTTCTGGAGAAGTGGAGCATCCAGGTGCGAGTCCCAGTGCAGCACAAATTTTCAAATGCTGCTGATGAACACCCAAAGCAGCTATGTCATTCCAATTTCCCTTAAGTAAATAAACACTAACACACTATTGGAATGTTGAAGATAACTGTATAAATAAATAACATGGTGACGCAATTGTTCCTCTCCTATCATACTAAACACAAAGCAGCAGTGTCGGAATCTCGGGTGGGGGAAATTGTTTAAAGATTAAATATGAATGTCTCACAAGTGGGATGTGAAATGACGCAATTTTCAACTTAGGAATAAGGGCTCCTAGAATTTTATGCTTAAGGTAGGTAGATTTTTTACTTAACCGTCCTTTTTTTTTAAATATTCTGTCATTTTATACTTAGGACAAGTGGCGTAGATCAGCCCTCTAGGATTTTTCAATTTCCCACCATTTTTCACTTAACATAACTGAGCTAGTCTGAAGTTCCCCCATTTTACGAGGGTTGCGCAGGAAGTTATGCAGCGCATAATTTTTTCTCAGCCGAAAACAATGCAGCGAATGCGAAACGTTACGTATGTACTATTTGAAGTCTTCTGAGGGAGCGCGCCAAGTTTCCGTCACTTGCGACAGATAGCGTAGCTGCAGGACAGTTTCAAAATGGCGTCTATGGGTGATATACGTTACACGCGATATGCCGTCATTGAATTTCTCACTGCAGAAAAAGAAACTCTGGGGAATACTCACAATCGCTTGTGCAAAGTCTATGGAGCATCTGCTGCCTACAGGAGTACAGTTATTCGCTGGGCACGCAGGGTGAGGCCATCAGAAGGCGTTTCGGGGGAGCTCCACGATTTGCAGCGGTCGCGGAGACCACACATGGCTGTCACACCTTTCACGTTGCAGCGAGGTTCCACTTGTTTGGGCCATTAAAGGATGCCATTCGTGGAAGACATTTTGAGGAAGATGAGGAGGTGATTCACATAGTGAGGCATTGGATCCGCCACCAGGACAAGGATTGGTAGCGACGCGGCATGCCATTGTTTCGTGCTGGAGAAAAAATGGTTCAAATGGCTCTGAGCACTATGGGACTTAACATCTGTGGTCATCAGTCCCCTAGAACTTAGAACTACTTAAACCTAACTAACCTAAGGACATCACACACGTCCGTGCCCGAGGCGGGATTCGAACCTGCGACCGTAGCAGTCGCGCGGTTCCGGACTGAGCGCTTAGAACCGCTAGACCACCGCGGCCGGCCGTTATCGTGCTGGAGGAAGGCCATAGTATGGGAACGGGATTACCTGGAAAAATAGGGTGTGTAGATAAAACACCATTCTTTCGTGTGTGTAATTCTCATTGTGTTCAATAAAGATTTTTTCAAGAAAAAATGGCTACATTACTTTCTGGACAACCCCCATACTGTTAGGATAATTTGTATAGTTCAACGATCATGGAATTTTTAAAATGTTCCCATCTGCCCCCCCCCCCCCCATTTTAGAATTTTATGTCCATTTTATGCATAGGACAACTGGGATATTTCCATCATCGTCGGTTGTCGGTTGTAAGGTCAGAGAGTTGAGGGAGGAGTGGGTGTGAAATCTGGCAACATGACATCATTGAATGATGTCTTCGGAAATCTGCAAAAATGCAGCCTCTGCCAGTTGCTTCATTTCGCTAATATTTCTGGGTTCTGCACGAGTTGTGTATCTCCTTTCAATCCCTGTATGTCATCAAAAAATTTTCAAATGTGTGTGAAATCTTATGGGACTTAACTGCTAAGGTCATCAGTCCCTAAGCTTACACACTACTTAACCTAAATTATCCTAAGGACAAACACACATACCCATGGCCGAGGGAGGACTCGAACCTCCGCTGGGGTCATCGCCACAGTCCATGACTGCAGTGCCTTAGACCACTCGGCTAATACCGCGCGGCGTATGCTATTATTTCTACCACCAGAAGTTCAGAGAGTGACTGTAATTGGAAAGAAAGTCATCGCTGGATGCCTCCAAGTTGCCGGCCTAGAGCCCATATTAAGAGCTTTTGGTCAATTAGACTTGCTCCTCCTAAATACGAAAGCAATTTTTTAGTCATCGTCTTTTATTTATACATATCAAACAAAAGTATCACCTGATGATGTTACAATATGTAGCAAAACAGGTAACTGTATCTGCTCTTTCGAGCTCGCGACCTGCCGTTGTTTTGCAAGAAGCGGTTGATCTTCGTATATTTTGCTAGGAGAGGTACGCTGACGCAGGATGTGGTCGCCCCTGTCCGCCACGTGATAGATGGCCGACGGGACGGCGCCAAATTACTTGTCAGGTTCCTCAGCGGGCCATTGTTTATACACGACATGTAGAACAGTGCCTCCGGGCTTCTAATTATCCTAATGCACATTTCCCGTTAAATTTGGTTCTCAGCTTACTTGTACTTGAATATAGCGTAACTATCACAAATATAAGAAGACGTGAAGGGTGTGGGGCTATCTTTTTCTCCCACAAGTAAGACGTTTTTGAAATATTCTAGACGTTCATGATTTTTTTTTTTTTTTCGTTGGCCGACTTTTATAGGACGACAGTGCAACGTAGGTTTAACATATTCAAATCGAGTAATATTTGTGCGCGCATGACTATTTTGCGGATCAGTAGGGTGTGAAACGATGACAAAGGAGATAACAGAAAAAAAAATGTCAGGAGGCGACGATGAATGAATCGTGATGGCGTGCGGCCACGCGACGCGCTAACAAAAGTATGCAACTGGAGCAGACACGGACGGGATCACCCTGAAGAAGATATAGGCTGGAACTTATTAAGCAGCGCCTGTGAACGACTATGTCGAAAACGGCGAAAGTAGTGGAATGTTAACGTATTACTGTCGTGAGCATCTATGGAAAGACATAGGACAGTGAAACTACCAGTATTCGTTAATAGAATGAGATTTTCACTCTGCAGCGGAGTGTGCGCTGATATGAAACTTCCTGGCAGATTAAAACTGTGTGCCCGACCGAGACTCGAACTCGGGACCTTTGCCTTTCGCGGGCAAGTGCTCTACCTACTGAGCTACCGAAGCACGACTCACGCCCGGTACTCACAGCTTTACTTCTGCCAGTACCTCGTCTCCTACCTTCCAAACTTTACAGAAGCTCTCCTGCGAAACTTGCAGAACTAGCACTCCTGAAAGAAAGGATATTGCGGAGACATGGCTTAGCCACAGCCTGGGGGATGTTTCCAGAATGAGATTTTCACTCTGCAGCGGAGTGTGCGCTGATATGAAACTTCCTGGCAGATTAAAACTGTGTGCCCGACCGAGACTCGAACTCGGGACCTTTGCCTTTCGCGGGCAAGTGCTCTACCAACTGAGCTACCGAAGCACGACTCACGCCCGGTACTCACAGCTTTACTTCTGCCAGTACCTCGTCTCCTACCTTCCAAACTTTACAGAAGCTCTCCTGCGAAACTTGCAGAACTAGCACTCCTGAAAGAGAGGATATTGCGGAGACATGGCTTAGCCACAGCCTGGGGGATGTTTCCAGAATGAGATTTTCACTCAACAGCGGAGTGTGCGCTGATATGAAACTTCCTGGCAGATTAAAACTGTGTGCCCGACCGAGACTCGAACTCGGGACCTTTGCCTTTCGCGGGCAAGTGCTCTACCTACTGAGCTACCGAAGCACGACTCACGCCCGGTACTCACAGCTTTACTTCTGCCAGTACCTCGTCTCCTACCTTCCAAACTTTACAGAAGCTCTCCTGCGAAACTTGCAGAACTAGCACTCCTGAAAGAAAGGATATTGCGGAGACATGGCTTAGCCACAGCCTGGGGGATGTTTCCAGAATGAGATTTTCACTCTGCAGCGGAGTGTGCGCTGATATGAAACTTCCTGGCAGATTAAAACTGTGTGCCCGACCGAGACTCGAACTCGGGACCTTTGCCTTTCGCGGGCAAGTGCTCTACCAACTGAGCTACCGAAGCACGACTCACGCCCGGTACTCATAGCTTTACTTCTGCCAGTACCTCGTCTCCTACCTTCCAAACTTTACAGAAGCTCTCCTGCGAAACTTGCAGAACTAGCACTCCTGAAAGAAAGGATATTGCGGAGACATGGCTTAGCCACAGCCTGGGGGATGTTTCCAGAATGAGATTTTCACTCAACAGCGGAGTGTGCGCTGATATGAAACTTCCTGGCAGATTAAAACTGTGTGCCCGACCGAGACTCGAACTCGGGACCTTTGCCTTTCGCGGGCAAGTGCTCTACCTACTGAGCTACCGAAGCACGACTCACGCCCGGTACTCACAGCTTTACTTCTGCCAGTACCTCGTCTCCTACCTTCCAAACTTTACAGAAGTTCTCCTGCGAAACTTGCAGAACTAGCACTCCTGAAAGAAAGGATATTGCGGAGACATGGCTTAGCCACAGCCTGGGGGATGTTTCCAGAATGAGATTTTCACTCTGCAGCGGAGTGTGCGCAGATATGAAACTTTATGGCAGATTAAAACTGTGCCCGACCGAGACTCGAACTCGGGACCTTTGCCTTTCGCGGGCAAGTGCTCTACCAACTGAGCTACCGAAGCACGACTCACGCCCGGTACTCACAGCTTTACTTCTGCCAGTACCTCGTCTCCTACCTTCCAAACTTTACAGAAGCTCTCCTGCGAAACTTGCAGAACTAGCACTCCTGAAAGAAAGGATATTGCGGAGACATGGCTTAGCCACAGCCTAGGGGATGTTTCCAGAATGAGATTTTCACTCTGCAGCGGAGTGTGCGCTGATATGAAACTTCCTGGCAGATTAAAACTGTGTGCCCGACCGAGACTCGAACTCGGGACCTTTGCCTTTCGCGGGCAAGTGCTCTACCAACTGAGCTACCGAAGCACGACTCACGCCCGGTACTCACAGCTTTACTTCTGCCAGTACCTCGTCTCCTACCTTCCAAACTTTACAGAAGTTCTCCTGTGAAACTTGCAGAACTAGCACTCCTGAAAGAGAGGATATTGCGGAGACATGGCTTAGCCACAGCCTGGGGGATGAGTTCGAGTCTCGGTCGGGCACACAGTTTTAATCTGCCAGGAAGTTTCATATCAGCGCACACTCCGCTGCAGAGTGAAAATCTCATTCTGGAAACATCCCCCAGGCTGTGGGTAAGCCATGTCTCCGCAATATCCTTTCTTTCAGGAGTGCTAGTTCTGCAAGTTTCGCAGGAGAGCTTCTGTAAAGTTTGGAAGGTAGGAGACGAGGTACTGGCAGAAGTAAAGCTGTGAGTATCGGGCGTGAGTCGTGCTTCGGTAGCTCAGTTGGTAGAGCACTTGCCCGCGAAAGGCAAAGGTCCCGAGTTCGAGTCTCGGTCGGGCACACAGTTTTAATCTGCCAGGAAGTTTCAGTATTCGTTAATGATTGGACAGCCTTGACTCTTCAAACATCGTGGGATTCGGAGGCTGGTCTGCTCTGTAAACTAGAATGCATGGTGATCGGTGGCAGCTGTGCCAAAAGAGCACATTTCTGGTGCTCGCAAGAGTGTTTCGGAGCACACGGTTCATCGTACATTGTTGAACATGGAGTTCCTCACCGGACCGCCCGTATGTGTTGACATGTTGACCTAACGACATGGTCAGTTGCTACTGCAGTGAACACGGGACCATCGGAACTCCACAGTCAATCAATGGAAATATGTCACCACTTCGGGTGAATCACATTTTTGCTACACTGGGTCGATGGTCGTCTCCACAAAGGCCGTCATCGAGGTAACGACGGCTCGAAATGTGCAGCGCGCCACGGACGCAGTCTGGTGGGAGCGGCGTTGTATTGTGCGAGATACTGTCCTGCGCTTGCATGTGTCCTGTGGTAGTGACTGAAGACACCCTGGCAGCGGCGAATCACCTACATCCTTTGATGGTTGATGTCTTCCCCGACAGCGACATCATCATTCAATAGTATAACAGCCCGTGTCTCGAAGCGAGAACCGTGCTATAGTGGTTTGAGGAGCATTATAGAACTCAAGTTGATGTTTCGGCGACCAGTTTCGACTCATGTAAATCCTGTGGAACGCATTTGGGTCGCTATCGGACGCCATCACTGCGTAAGCAAGAAATGGTTCAAATGGCTCAGAGCACCATCGGACTTAACTTCTGAGGTCATCAGTACCCTAGAACTTAGAACTACTTAAACCCAACTAACCTAAAGACATCACAGAAATCCATGCCCGAGGCAGGATTCTAACCTGCGACCGCAGCGGTCGCGCGGTTCCAGATTGTGGCGCCTAGAGCCGCTCGGCCACCTCGGGCGGCCTGCGTAAGCAAATCAGCGGCTCGTTATTTACGCAAATTACGTGACTCTGCGTAGACATTTAATGCCACATACCTCCACAAATCTGTGAACAAACTGGCGGATCCCTGATACGGAAAATCAGTGATGTGTTTCGTTCCAAAGTCGGACAAACAAGTAATAAGCAATTGGTCATAATGTTTCGGCTCATCAGTGTATATACATTCCAACCATATTAATGTGACCATCGCCTATGTTCGACGTCAACTTGCAGTAACCACTCACAGACGCTTGGTGGCAACACTAGCAGTGGAGGGTATGTAATGCGTGTCGGAGAGACGTGGGAAACAGCACAGTCGTTGTCATAATGCGGAGATGGCACGATCTTTCTGACGTCCGAAAGAGCCCAGTCCAAGGGCGGAAGCGTCTGGGAAACAGCTACCTTTATAAACTATTCGCATGCCTCTTTGGTTGAAGCACACCGTGCATGGCGAAATGGCACTAACAAAAACCGCCGCTGAGGCAACTGCTGAGCACCAAGAACCATAGATCACAGGGCTGAACGACGGCTGTGGAAATGTGTACGGACGAATAGACGTTCAAAAAAATGTCTCTGAGCACTATGGGACTTAACTGCTGAGGTCATCAGTCCCCTAGAACTTGGAACTACTTAAACCTAACTAACCTAGGGACATCACACACATCCGTGCCCGAGGCAGGATTCGAACCTGCGATCGCAGCAGGTGCGCGGTTCCACACTGTAGCGCCTAGAACCGCTCGGCCACTTCGGCCGGAAATAGACGTTCAACTGTTGAACAACTAACCACCCAGATGACCGAAGGGGCAACCAGCAGGTTGTCTTCGACCAACGTTTAGCAAACCTCTGTATGGGCCTTCTCAGCAGGCGCCTGGTTCGTGCGCCCACCCTGACTTCTGTTCATCGGAGACCAGGGCTGGAATTTTCTCGACATTACCGCATCTGGGCGCCCACTGAATGGCGACGGGTGGCCTTGCCAGATGAACCACGTCCTGTGCTCCATCGGACCGATGGCCGTTGGCGGGAAAAATCGGAACGGAAACACTCCGCAACAATCGCCGGAAGGGTCCAAGACACAGGAGGGAGAGTTGTGGTCTGGGGAATGTTTTGGTGGCATTCCCTGGGTGATCTCGTCATTCTCGAAGGCACAATGGATCAACACAAGTATGCACCTATCCTTGGGGACCATGTCCACCTGTACACGCAGTTTTTTTGTCCTCGGCTCTATTCCATCTACCAGAAGAGCAATGCAACATATCAGACAGCGCGCAGTGTACAGGCGTGGCTGGGAGAGCACCCCGACGCGTTTGCCGTACTCCGCTGGTTGCCAGACTCAGCGAACTTAAACCAAACTGACAATCCGTGGACCACCACGATCGGACTGTTACGCGCCATGGATCCTCAACAGAGAAACCTAGCGCACCTTCCCAAGACACGGGAGTGTACATGGCTTCACATCCGTGTCGGCGCCTTTGACAGCCTCACGTCGCGCAGCGGTCCACACCGAAAAAAAGTGCTTATTTAGGCTTTTATCAGGTGGTCACATTAGTGAGTCTGGACAGAGTATGCCGCCCGGAGTGGTCGAGCGGTTCTAGGCACTTCAGTCTGGAACCGTGCGACCGCTACGGTCGCAGGTTCGAATCCTGCCTCGAGCATGGATGTGTGTGATGTCCTTAGGTTAGTTAGGTTTAAGTAGTTCTAAGTTCTAGGGGACTGATGACCTCAGATGTTAAGTCCCATAGTGCTCAGAGCCAGCCTGAGCAGAGTATATTACGACGCAAGGCGTTGCTGAAAGCGTAGCTGAAGCAATCATAGACGCAGAACCGCTGTGGCGGCCTAGCTGTGGGTCCGTGAGGCACATCGTCGTTGTTACAGGATGTGATGTGGCAGTGTTGGTGATGTGAAGAGCAGAGCTGCCAAAAGGCAGCAACGGAAAGTGTCAGTAGCCGACGTCAGGGTTTACGGACACAGCAAGCACTATAGTTTATACTGCTTTAGCACCTGCTCCTTCGATCGTGTCGACATTATTGTCTGCACAGATTATTTTTTTTTTTTTTAAGCGAATCTCTATGTTTCTCACAAATTGGTATATTTTCTAAACATTTCGCGCTAATTAAAGCTATAGAAGGTTTTCCTTTTTTACGAATGTACTTCTGACCAAAAAGCGATTTTGGTAGCTGAAGTCGGCGGTCTTTGTTAATCCTCGCTTTTGACTTCTTATGGTGGTATTTCCATAGAAATTTTCATCCCTTAACACAAATTTCTTTAGAGTCAAATACCAGATATCATAGATTTACCTTTAATAATGTTTTAATATATATACATTTTCAAAACCAGTGAAACTCGTAATTATTTTTATTTCTAATCGATAAACCAAACACACTTTACATAAATTTAGCTTTAAAAATTATTTCATAATGAAATACATTCGTAACACTTTTCATCTCCCATCTCACTCCCGTTCACTGTTTAATTTCCAAAAATGCTGGAACACGCAATTTTTTTTTTTTCATTTCTCACCGAGAAACCAACTGCCAATTTTCGTACTTCTAGCTTCAAAATTACTTTAATGGTGACATATTCTTTAAAAACCTTTCATCCGCTATTTAACTACTTTAGGGCAATAATTAAGAAAACTCACTTCTTAAACGACGTCTACGTTTTAACATCAATATCCTCTCCAATTCTCAAGATCGTCTTTTTAGCGATTTAGGCTGGGTTATAAAGAGTTAATTAGTCAGTTAGTCTGGTCATTTCCTTTCCTTATATGGAGAAAAACAAGAATTTTGAAATGGAAGCAACTGTTTGAGCTCTACTCGTAACACTGACATAGAAAGAATGACACACAGCGTATAAAGTATGTCCGGTACCAAACACAACAGAAGTGACGGATCGGATCAGTAGGTCTTACGAAGAAATGAGTTCGCGCTCTTCGAAATGTTGGAACTACATCAAAACGTCAGTCAATGTTTATTATACGTTACATTTATAGTGAATCTCTCACCCAGAGGAAAGCACCAGGCCACTGGAAAAAGCGAAAGTCACTCCTGTATAAAAGAAGGGCAAAAGAAGGGACCTGCAAAATTACGAGCCAATATCCTTAAGACCAGTTTGTTGCAGAATTGTTGAACGTATTCTGAGTGCGAATATAATAAATTTTGTTGAAATGGGAAAGCTTCTGTCCACAAAAATGGTTCAAATGCCTCTGATCACTGTAGGACTTAACATCTGAGGTCATCGGTCCCCTAGAACTTAGAGCTAATTAAACCTAACTAACCTAAGGACATCACACACATCCATGCCCGAGGCAGGATTCAAACCTGCGACCGTAGCGGTCGCGCAGTTCCAGACTGAAGCGCCTAGAACCGTATGGCCACAACGGCCGGCTCTGTCCACAGGTAACACGAGTTTGAAAAACATCGCTCGTGCGAAATTCAGCTCGTCCTCTTCTTATACGATACTCTGCAAGCCATTGTCGTAGGGCAACGGGCCGATTCTGTGTTCTTGGATTTTCAGAAAGTGGTTGACAAAGTTTCTCTACGCCAGGCTACTTGGAACTATGATACAGAAACTAGACCTCCTAAACCTTACTTGGCGTTGCACTAAAAAGGTAAATCCGCATCGCACCTCTCTCAGATTTTGTTGTAAAACGGCACAGTTGATAGCCCGTCAAAACTGAACACAGATCAACCATGAAAACCGGAAGAAGAGGTACTGATCTGTGAAACAGAAAGAAAAATACACTACTGGCCATTAAAATTGCTACACCAAGAAGAAATGCAGATGATAAATGGGGATTCATTGGACAAATGTGTTATACTAGAACTGACATGTGATTACATTTTCACGCAATTTGGGTGTATAGATACTGAGAAATGAGTACCCAGAACAACCACCTCTGGCCGTAATAACAGCCTTGTTACGCCTGGGCATTGAGTCAAACAGAGCTGCCCATGCAGCTGTAACACAATAGTGCAATTCATCAAGAGTAGTGACTGGCGTATTGTGACGAGCCAGTTGCTCGTCCACCGTTGACCAGACGTTTTCAATTGGTGAGAGAACTGGAGAATGTGCTGGTCAGGGCAGCAGTCAAACATTTTCTCAAACATTTTCTGTATCCAGAAAGGCCGGTACAGGATCTGCAACATGCGGTCGTGCATTATCCTGCTGAAGCGTAGGGTTTCGCAGGAATCGAATGAAGGGTAGAGCCACGTGTCGTAACACATCTGAAATGTAATGTCCACTTTTCGGAGTGCCGTCAATGCGAACAAGAGGTGACCGAGACGCGTAACCAATGGCTACCCATACCATCACGCCGGATGATACGCCAGTATGACGATGACGAATACACGCTTCCAATGTGCGTTCACTGCGATGTCGCCAAACACGGATGCGACCATCATGATGCTATAGACAGAACCTGGATTCATCCGAAAAAAACGACGTTTTGCTATTCGTGCACCCAGGTTCGTCGTTCACCATCGCAGGCGCTCCTGTCTGTGATGCAGCGTCAAGGGTAACCGTATCCATAGTCTCCGAGCTGATAGTCCATGCTGCTGCAAACGTCGTCGAACTGTTCGTGCAGATGGTTCTTGTCTTGCAAACGTCCCCATCTGTTGACTCAGGGATCGAGACGTGGCTGCACGATCCGTTACAGCCATGGGGATAAGATGCCTGTCATCTCTACTGCTAGTGATACGAGGCAGTTGTGATCCAGCACGGCGTTCCGTATTACCCTCTTGGACCCACCGATTCCATATTCTTCTAACCGTCATGTGATCTCGACCAACGCGAGAATGTCGCGATACGATAAACCTAAATCGCGATAGGGTACAATCCGACCTTTATCAAAGTCGGAAACGTGATGGTACGCATTACACGATGCATCACAACAACGTTTTATTAGGCAACGCCTGTCAACTGCTGTTTGTGTATGAGAAATCGGTTGGAAACTTTCCTCATGTCAGCACATTGTAGGTGTCGCCACCGGTGATAACCTTGTGTGAATGCTCTGAAAAGCTAATCATTTGCATATCACAGCATCGTCTTCCTGTCGGTTAAATTTCGCGTCTGTAGCACGTCTTCTTCGTTGTGTATCAATTTTAATGGCCAGTAGTGTAGAAACGTGAACAGTCTAACCTCAACATGCGCAGCATCGGGATCACTGCGACAATGACGCCCTCGTTGTTGTCACAGTGTTGAAATGCGAAGGGGGATATCTGTGTTCGAATCTCCCTCGTGTTCTTTTTTTTCCACAAAATTGTGAAATTTTCGTCCTGTCACCGACGTGCCTGTTCTGCTTCTGTACACTTGACAATTTGTATACTGTGGATTGGTTAGAGAGTGTGAGTCATGTGATAAGAATACATTACCGTCCCTCGTTAATGCGAGGAACAATGACAGCATGTGACATGTTGCATACACCTCTCACAGGAACGAAAGCAGGAAATAATCGCATCTGAACTATGTTGCAACAAAGCAATTCAGAGTCTAATCTTCCAAAACGCAACGGTAGAGTCATAACAAGTGGTAACTGCGTAGAACAAACAAGAGGTACATACGTCTGTAGGTCCCTTCCTCACACCTCGCTGTGGCAAACGGACGTTACACCACGACACAGATACGAATTTGAATCCTGCGAACAAACACGTCAATGACCGGGCGTACAGTTCATAATTTTGTAACAAAAAAGGAAAACATGGAACACGAGGAAGACTTGAACACTGATCTCCAGCTTCGCAGTTTGAAACAGTGACCACGACGCCGCAGCTATCCACAGCTGCTGTATGTTGTATACTCAGAGCTTGTACCATTCACTATTTCGAGTTTTTCCTTCTTCCTTCACAATTCAGTATACCTTCTTCCTGTTTTCATGCTTTCTCGGGCTGTCCACTGGGCCATCTTGCTACTAAATCTGATGGGGTGGGATGGCGAGCTTCCCCTATCAGTGCAAAGCATCTCGACTTTCAGAGATGGTTCTGCTTACTTTAGAAAACATATATTAGAGGTGCCTGATGATGGGTCGAACTGAGAATAGCTAGTTTTAGGTGAAAGAGGAGAAATTGCAGAGAAAGCCGTTCATGTCGAAGTAAATAGATAAGCCCGAATACGCCGAAATGGGAAAAAGAGAAAATCCACGATTTTCTGGCCTACAATGACCCAGATTAATATATATAGTATATGCACCAAAAAAAGATTTGCATCACATCAGTTCGAGAGTTCTCGAACCTGTACAGAAAACTGGAATAGAGGTCAACATAAACATCATTTCCGCCCTTTTATTGCTCATGAAAAAAACACTGCATGTTGTACCACCACACAGCGAGACCTTCAGAGGTGGTGGTCCAGATTTCTGGACACACTGGTACCTCTAATACACAGTAGCACTTCCTCTGCATTGATGCATACCTGCATTCGTCGTGGCATACTGTCCGCAAGTTCATCAAGGCACTGTAGGTGCAATTTGTTTTACTTCTCAACAGCGATTCTGCGTAGATCCCTCAGAGTGGTTGGTCGGTTACATCGTCCATAAACAGCCCTTTTCAATCTATCCCAGGCATGTTCGACAGGGATCATGTCTGGAGAACATGCTGGCCACTGTAGTCACGCGATGTCTTTATCCTGATGGAAGTCATTCACAGGATGTGCACGATGGGGGCACGAATTGTCGTCCATGAAGACGAATTCCTCGCCAATATGCTGCCGATATGGGTTCACTATCGGCCGGAGGATGGCATTCAGTTATCGTACAGCCGTTATGGCGCCTTCCATGACCACCATCGGGGTACGTCAGCTCGACTTAATGCCACCCAGAACAGCAGGGAACCTCCGACTTCCTGCACTCGCTGGACAGTGCGTCAAAGGCGTTCAGCCTAACAGGGTTGCCTCCAAACACATCCGACTATTGTCTGGTTGAACGCCTATGCGACACTCATCCGTAAAAACAACGTGATGCCAGTCCTAAGCGGTCCATTCGGCATGTTGTTGAGCCTATCTGTACCGCGCTACATGGTGTCGTGTTTGCAAAGATGGACCTCGCCATGGGCATCGGGAGTAATGTTACGCATCATGCAGCCTATTTTGCACAGTTTGAGTGGTAACACGACGTCCCTAGGCTGTACGAAAAGCATTATTCCACATGGTGACGTTGCTGCCAGGGTTCCTCCGAGCCATAATCCGTAGGTAGCGGTCATCCGCTGTAGTAGTAGCCCAAGGGCAACCTGAGCGAGGCATGTCATCGACAGTTCCTGTCTCGCTGTATCTCCTCCATGTTCGAACAAAATCGCTTTGGTTCACTCCGAGACGCGATCGAACCGCGGTATTAATCGTCTAGGCATGGTTCAACTATAGACAAAGCGAGCCGTGTGCTGTCGGACTCCCTCAGTCTCATAGGCGCTGCTCATGCATGGTTGTTTACAGTCGAAGGGACTGTGTCTGTGATTCAATATTCACAGTCAACGTCTGTCTTCAGGGGTTCTGGGAACCAGGGTGATGCAAAACTTTTTTTTGATTTGTGTATATTGGACCTCGTCTGGCGATATTCTTGTAAAAAACGCCCGAACGCATAACACTACAGTGAAAGCATACAGAATAAACTACTACGTAGCGTAGCATCTCGGGAAGATAGGCAAGCAAGCAAGACTCATTAGCCTGCCTGGGTTGGGCTCAGCTTGGCTTGGATGCGAGTAAAGCACCCTGCCTGTTCTGCTGATAACGTGTCGCAGCTTGACTGCCTGGCGAACAGGCTACTATGGTTAAAAGCGGAATGTGTACACTTCTGGCAGTAATTCGAAGGAGGGCTGCTAGCTTGTTACCTGTAGGCTCGATCAACACGCGAGTGTTACGATGATGCTTCGTGAACTCAAATGGGAATCCCTAAACGGAAAACGACGTTCTTTTCGCGGTACGGTACTGACAAAAATTAGATAACTGGCATCTGAATCTGATAGCAGAACGATTCTACGAACGCCAACGTACATTGCCCTTAGGGAAATGGCAGTGGGATAGGAAAGGTAAAATATGCAACGCTTCATATGGTGGCTTGCAGAGCACGTATGTAGATGTAAGTTGCTTGCAATAATTTCATCTCATGTTACACATCAGAAAGACGTTCGTGATAGTATTTCAGGTACTGAGAATCTTTTAGCTACCTTTGCATAAGTATACATATACAGGGCGGTCCATCTGAAGCTTCGGACGAGAGATCTCGAAAACTATACATCGGGTAAAAGTAGTGGGTAAGATACACGTTACCTCCAGCCCCCGACCCCTTGTGTGGGGCGGGAGACAAATTTTAAATCTTAAAAGGAAACACTCATTTTTATTGCTGATTCAGATTCTCCATAAAAAAGTAATCAAGTTTTGTCTGAAATTTTTTTTAAAGCATTGACAAATGGCGCTGAATTCGAGAAAAAAGTAAAATTGGGGAAGAACTCTTATTTATTTAGAATGATCCGAGAAGGACGCATCAAATCGACATAAAATGTGCACCGATTCTTTCATTACGTCAAATTAAGTTATTTTTTTACAAAATGTATCCTACAGGCCTCAGTTTTTGATGGAGGGAAGCGGAATGGGATTAAAATCTCGTTATGGAACTCTTCACAATTGCATTACTCACCCGATTGAGGCACTACCGTGGCCAAACTGCGAACTATGGCTCAGTATAAAGGTCGGTGCAATGCAATGAGACGTCACTTCACTTTCAGATTGTGAACCGTAGACACCAACTGATGAATACAGCTACAAGCTAACGGGAAATTTATTTCGTCGACAGAATATAGACTATGTTATTGGACAGTATTCACCAGCATTTCTGAGTTAGTACAACTGGAAAATATCTTCGCATCTGATGACATTCCCTGAAAGCCTAAGTTAATTAGTGTATGTATGTGTCCATACATCAATGGTAAACGTATGTACAGTCACTGTCCAGTAGTGTACCCTCCTCCAGTCCGAAAACAGAAATCATGTAGAAAATGTACTGACTAGACTCATCAACATGAAACATCTTTTGCAACTATTGCGAAACACTGCTTAGTCCCTGAGTACGTTTGGATAACCGAGTGAAAAGTATGTTATTGTCTCCAATTAAACTCGTCAACCAAGTGGTTAGAGATTTGTATTTCGCGTCACACGTTATTGAATGCTAAGAATTATCTTCGCATGTTTCATCAATTGCCACAATTTCTAGAGATAATGCGAGTGAAAAGTGAAACGCGATCTTAGTGTATAGTGACAAAGTTAATCCAATTTTCTTCTTGTCTCTCTGGAGTCAATAGTACATATCTCATCAGTTGCTCAGGTTTCGCGGTGTGGCAAGCTAATAAGTTCGTCTGTATGCTCCGATTCTTCAAGTTTTTGTATACATAAAGATGGATAGAGCGTTGATTGTGGTAGTTAGATGGAATGCATAGCCACTTAACTGGAATAGATTTGGAAAGCAGTCTATATGCAAATCAGAGTTATCAAATTCATTTACTGTGCGTAATACTGGTTCTGGCGCGTCATGCAGGGTTTACTGTTTCCTATAAAAGAAAGATAGTGTAGTAAATATAGAGGGAACTAAGTCCTGGCACAGTTACGAGCTTTCTGCAGTTATTAGATGCTGTAAAAGATTTGACGTAAAACTGTCGTATAATTTTATCGCTTTTAAAAGAAGACTTTATATACAATTACGAATATGATGCATCAGATTTTATTATGCAGCATCATGAGTTTATATGGTCATGACAAATAACTAATTTGCAAATCATAAGTTAGGAAATAATAATAAAAATTCTTTTCGATAAATTGATGATTGTATATATAAGAAGTATGAAAATTTAGGATGTGTCCTTTCTGAATTCATCAGTCGTT
The DNA here is from genome assembly GCF_023864345.2 of Schistocerca serialis cubense. NCBI lineage: Eukaryota > Metazoa > Arthropoda > Insecta > Orthoptera > Acrididae > Schistocerca > Schistocerca serialis. The sequence continues at coordinate 916,165,372 of NC_064641.1, read as the reverse complement.
GTTTCTTTTCAAACAATCTGATATTAGATGCCTCAGTTATTCAACGAAATTTAAACAGAACTAAATCTGAGTAGGAAAAGATAGTTACTATATAGTAGGTGAATCAAGTGGGATGGTGTCTGCCTGCGAGAACGAACGTGCGTGCCGTTGTTTGGATGCGGAATCTAACACATAGGCCACCAATAGTGTTGTTGGCCAGTACAGATGTCTATTAAGAAAAATATGAGGTGAAATTGTACAGTTTGAGAGACCTTATGAAGTTTCAAACATCTACGATGTATATATGCAGACTGCAGCGACGAATGAAAATTTGTCTGCATACATATACGTCATAAATGTTGAATACGTAATTGAACCAATATAATTCATTACATGACAACACCTATGCCTCGGTTTCACGCAAGATTCGGGATTCCCCATTTCGGTTGATGCTGAGGTGATATTCCAATACATTTAGAGAGCCTCTGCAGTGATGTTCGAGTTGAGGAGGAACACCAGATGGGGTGAACTATGAATGGAAAATGGGGCTGAGGAGGGAGGTGTGCTAGAGTAGTCCGTGCAGTGGGACAAAGACACTGTGCTATGGTGGCGTAGTGGTTGGCGCATCTGCCTAGTCAGCAGGCCACCCGAGTTGCAATACAGGACTTAGTTCAAATTTTCATTCGTCGCTTCAGTCTGTATGTATACAGAGGAAAGAGTAGGGCGCAAGAGCTGAGTGAATGTAATACTGTGAACAAAGTGAGAGTCATCCGTTTGAAGTCTCGATGTATGGAACACAAGATTGCAAGTAGAAAGCTATACATTATTGCAAGTTACATCAGTCACAAAAATATCGCTTAACAGAGACTGTAACAGTGTTTTCGGGATCGGTAAATTACCAGTATTCAGCGTAGTTTCCACTTGCGTGTAATACCTGCATGAGTACAACGTTACTGGACCTTAGCAGGTATGACTAAAGAGATAATCCAGAGTTTCGTTAGAAGAAATTTAGCTGGGGAGATTATATTAGAATGTTTGGAATATCTGTACATCATTTAACATGCAATTCTTTTAAAACGAAATAATGTTTCGGTCCACAGCAGTTAACTTTCGCCAATGGCCTTGCCGCAGTGGTAACATCGGTTCCTGTCACATCACCGGTGTTAAGCGCTGTCGGACTGGGCTAGCACTTGGATGGGTGACCATTCCGTCTGCTGAGTGCTGTTGGCAAGCGGGGTGCATTCAGCCCCTGTGAGGCAAACTACGGAGCTACTCGATTGAGAAGTAGCGGCTCCGGCCGCTTAAAGTGACATACGGCCTACAGAGTGGTTTGCTGACCACATGCCCTTTCATATCCGCATCCAGTGACGCCTTTCGGCTTAGGATGACACGGCGGCCGGTCGGTACCGTTGGGCCATCCAATGCCTGTTCGGACGGGGTTTAATTTTTAGTCAGTAGTTAACTTTTGGCAGTACTTTTGAAGGATTAATAAACCTCATGTTCTTGTGATTTTATTTGTAGTCGCTTGCGTCTTGAATGTCAGAGAGACGTTATTATACATGTTCACCGAATGTCCCTCCCGAAAGTTATGATTTTGAAAGTAAAGGCTAACTGGTCTCTGAGGATATTTTCATGTTTTCTCTTTTCATTATCACATGAAATCGAGCATTAGAATGGGTGCCCGTTTCTGGAGACCCATATAAGCCGAGTACAAGTAAACAGGTCAAATAACTCTTCAGTGGAATGATATTTATACTTTGCCGTGTACCTTGGTAAACTTTCATCCAGTAACAATAGATAAGGATTTCGTAGTTTGAATTATGGAAACTATTTCTTTTGACTTAACGTTATCAATAATGTAACGGGCTTCAGTTACGATTAAAGGCAAAGCTGCTTTGTTAGCACTGCACTATGGCAATTGTGCAGCATTTACACAGGCTGATAAAGAACGTAAAGTATCCAGAAAGAAAGGAGGCAGCGAAATGAAACTTCACGTATTGTAAGGATATGCGACGTTACGAGTCAAGCTTATAAACAACCTCGGCATGTTACACAACCAGTTGGAAGAGCCAGCATTACTCAGTCATCCGGAAGTATCAATAGCTGCTAACCGAAAAATGTAAACATTTCACTATCGTTACTCTGTCAGGATAGCAACCTCTACATTCTTGTGTGTGACTATACATGAGCACTGCAGAATGTTTTTAGAAGAGCACAGACCGAACTGATTTCATTAGTTTCGAAACGGTTTGTAAGAGACACAAGTTAGGCCACAACATTGCCTAGCAGGAGTTTGACTAATCACTAATGACACTGTAAGATATTTGTTAAGCAATTTTGCACAACAGAAGACCGCTGATAACTCGAAAAGAGCAGAACCGATACCGCCGGGACGAATGAAGACGTAGAGCGGAGCCTTTCCTTGACGACGTAAAAATTCCATCCCCACTGTCTTAGAGAGCTCGATCAAAAGGATCGATAGCGTTCCTTTGCACTCGATCTCCTGGTTCTTGTATGGTAATATATAGTACAACTGAGTTCTAGTGTTCGTCTAACACTTTCTGTCTCAGGCGAAGATCAGCGATCCATAGCCGCAGATAATGAGGTCTAGCATTCCGTAGTGAAGTCAGCAGAGCAGCTAGCACTGATACTTAGTCCAGGTGTTTACGAACACGGCTCCTATCCAGGGCAAGGTTCAGCATTCAGCACGACATCACAGTAGCCAACATCGTGGTCCACATGTGGGGGGGGGGGGGGAGGGGGAACACGGACAGTGATGTGGGATTGAGCACTGTCCGATACGGCCTGTGAATCAATGACACAGGTTGAAGTGACCGCCATCTCCGAGCAAGGCAAACGACGGGGCATTCCTACCTCACCAGGGGCTGCAAACACCGGAACGAGGCTGTCATCCACTTGATGCAGCGTCCTCAGAAGCCTTCGCTGTTGGACCCAGTGGATTCCTCGTCGGATTGCGTAGACACCAACCGTCGCAGAAGACTCGGTAACGAGTAATAAGTGGAATAATCTTGGAAGCTACTTCACAGAGTCTAACGACGCCACATGAGCCCTCGGCCTGCATCCTGGGGTTTCCAGGCCGGCAGTGGGCGTCCCGTGGAGCAGTATGAGCCCACTTGTTAGTATGACGTTGAACCCGTCTGGCCTGGATGCGGGCACTGATCAAGTATGGAAAGCTGCCAGAAAAACCATGAAATCCCCTCCTGAGGCAAGCTAGTCATCAACTGCTGTACCTGGTCCTTAATATCCTGCGTACTGCCACTGCGATGGGGTTGACACCAGAGCTGGTCCCACAAATGTTCTGTCAGAGACAGATCTGTGGGTCTCGCTGGCTGCGGGAGTACCTCAACATCATGCAGACTGTTCATAAGGACAAGCGCAGTGCGTCCAGCAGCATTCTCCTGTCGGAGAATTGCACTACGATGCTATCACTCGAGGAGTAGCATATGAGACAGCACGTCCATGACAAAAAAATGGCTCTGAGCAGTATGGGACTTAACTTCTGAGGTCATCAGTCCCCTAGAACTTAGAACTACTTAAACCTAACTAACCTAAGGACATCACACACATCCATGCCCGAGGCAGGATTCGAACCTGCGACCGTAGCGGTCACGCGGCTCCAGACTATAGCGCCTAGAACCGCTCAGCCAGTCCGGCCTGCCATCCATGACATACTATTGTGCTCTCAGAGGTCGCTCAGTCACTACCAGCTGTGACTTGACGTCATAACGGATGATGCCTCACACCATGATACCAGCTGTAACCTCACTGTACATCTCAAAAACGTTGGAAGTGTGGGTTCTTTGCACAGACCTCTATCATAGCTCCTACGATGGTTACCCGGGATATTACAGAACCGTGATTCATGAAACAACACTACGTGACGCTATTCAGCAGCTTCCGTGCTTCCCAGTCACCGTGAAACATATCTACTTTGGGGGAATTATGCACGCTGCTACTTCTTCTGGTGAATCCATACAAGCCTCAACAGGTCCCTGATCATCAATGATTGATGGCCTGTAAGCTGATCAGAAACTATGTGTTATTTAAAAGCAAATTTGCCGCCTGGAATAGTCATAAGAAACAAAGTCTATCACATATGTGGCTAATGGCCTTGGCTAACATTTGTTTAAGAGACTTGCCACCTCGTGCAGCCGCGCCGTGTGAGGCGCCTTGCCACGGCTCGCGCGGTCCCCCTGTCGGAGGTTCAGGTCCTCCCTCGGGCAAGAGTGAGTATGTTGTCCTTACAGTAAGATAGTTTAAGTTTGATTAAATAGTGTGTAGCCTTAGGTACCGATGAATCCAGCAGTTTGGTCCTACAGAAACTTACCACCACCATGGGTTAAATAACTACCGAAATGATAGCAAGAGGAACTCCGTTACTGCAAATGTGTATCGTAAGTCTTCACAAATGGGAAAACTAAACATGATGAATGTATGTGTTCAGAACTGCCGGACACACACGAAGTATTAAACTGCCTCAGTTACAAGTAATACATGTATGGTGGATCTGCAAGATAACTGGGAAACACAGTGTAAACGATGCGCTCCTTCCGCAGATCGTGAATGACTTGACTTTCAATCATTTGGCAGAAATAATTGCGTTGCTGAATGTATGAAGGAGAAATTAGACATGCAAGAGCATTAATAAGTGCACTTGGTAAGTTAGTGAGCAAGTCGTCTAGCTCAAAATTCACTATAATAAACGTTGTGTCCCGAGTTGTAAAAGTATTTAAAAGATAAAATTAAGAATCACGAATATGAATGAGGAATGACCCTACGTTGCTCGCAAGGTTCCTAAGCTTCACACGAAGCTAACTTCAGTTAAATCCTAATACCGCAGCAAGAACAGTTACCATTCCTGCTGCTGTCTCGGGTCTCAAACGAACACCACACGCCCTCCATCGAACGCATAGCCTGAAAGCTGGTGTCCTCCACAGTCCTCCGAACCAGAGCTCATTCCACCTCTCGCCGACAGCGAACTGCCTCCGTACTTTTTCGCCTCCCTAATTTTAGCGTCTCACCAAGAATAATTCTCGCAAAAATCCGCGTCAGCCAACCAGGGATCTTGATTATTTGTTAATTTATCGCAGAAGAGAGAAAATTTGCCGCTCGGCTCTTCTCCTCTCGTCTTACGAGCACCAGAAAATCCACGCCACATTTTAGCGGCCAATGGCACCAAACACTCGCATCTTCCCATTCTGTTTAAACCACATTCGAAAGTATCATAATCAAAAACTTTGACGTCTCTAAGTCTGGCGAGGGCGTAACTTCCTATTCAATCGACAGGCTATCAACTCTCGACTGGGACCAGCAGTTCTCACGACGGCGTCACCCATCACCATTCTCTAAATTGCCTTTTCGACACTGGCGCCGTAGCGTCTTGCGGGTTTTCAAACAATTTGATGGATGAAACGTGGTGGTCCTCAACTACGTCCTGTCCGACTCAGAGTTGCGATATTAAATGTTTTGGCTGGCTTAGTTGTCTAGGGCCTGGGATACGTAGTTGCCGCATTACGGGCCTAATACTGCTGAGTCTACAAAGTACGATAAGAATACACACATGAATTGAATAGTCGAAGGTTTCCATCACTCGAGAATTGCGAATTATGAATGTAACATATAAATTTATAAATAAAAGATTGCAATTAAATAAAATCTGCAGTTACTATCTTAACGACTTTAAATGATGAGTACGATAGTAGAAGTACTTTTGAGAGAGCGGTATATTTCTGCAAAGCACTTATTGGTGTCGATGGTCCAGCAATTAAATAAAATATAAGTTGAATAACAGGGAAACAATAAATTTCTACAGCACGTAGTTCGTTATGAACAACAACACAAGCCGGTAGATATTCACTTCTAAACGCACACTACGTCTTCACTGTAGAAGCCACGGAAGCGCCACAAGTGAACAAGTCGGCACTACAAGGTATTTCTATACGCCGCGACCAGGCGCAAACCGCTCCAGACTCTCCAAGTCTCCAGTGACTCTCCGTCCGTCGCGCCGTAACGCCCAGCACTTCCCGTGTCCTCTCCCGTACCGCCTCGTGTCCTCTGCCTTCCATTCACTTCAGTAGTCGCCTCCCTTAGTAACGAGCGCTCTGATTGGAAGAGCGCTCCCTCCACGTCTCCAAGCTAACTGACACTCACAAACATAAAACGCTTTCGAAATACTGCATTTACATTTAAACAACTTGAAATTAAATAAATATTCCTACGGCTGGACCATGAACACGCTCTAACACATATTATTAAATAAATAAACAAGTTAAATGAACATATATCAAAGGAATAGAACAGAAGGTAGGCCAGTAGCTTAATGTCACTGTGCTTCCTAAAACACAGAAAATATTTAACCACTTTCTTCATGAATAGTAGATATCAGATATAGACAAAGACATGGATGAATAAATATATTTATAAGCATGCTGCTACCGTGTTTTCGTATAACTGTGGAGTATTTATGGCCTGACGCGATCGTTAGTAATCGGCTAATTTGATCTCTAATACCTCATGTACTATTTAAGTTACATGCCTGTAATTCACACCAATTTAGGTTTACACTAATAGCTTTCTAAAGACACGGCGATCGACAAAATCGGATGAAGCGTTTGTATTTTGGAAATTCGTTGCTGGATGTTACCTGTATAATTTACTGTCAGATACTAAACTTTAATTTAATAAAGATATTGAAAATCCGATTACACCATCAGAATCGTCGTGCAAATAATGGTAATCTACATGTTTCTTTTTGATGTATCACGATTCATCTGGCTACTAATAATTTCTTCACGAACTGTGAAATGTCTGCCATTAAGGTTGCACAAAGTCCGGCATCCTTAGGACTCCCGGCATAGACATCTCCTTCATCGACACAAAGCACCGTCCTCGTCACAGCGGAATTCCCAGCCATGCGGCTAACGTTTGGCGCCACGTGTCTGCTGCCGGGCCCCGACTGGCCGAGCGTCACGTGCAGCCACGCCAACTTAGAATATTTTCAGGGCGCCGCAAGTCGCTAGTTACCTCACAGTCTGGAAGAGTCGTATCTCCATTATTAATCAGTGAAGTGTCGTTGACGGCGTATACTGCATGACAGGTCGCCGGCAAGTTTGAGAAGCGACTGCCCACGGCAGAAGTTCCTCTGTGTAAGCTAGGTGAAGTGCTCGATTGTCCGAGGGCCACAAAAGAACTGCTCTACCCCTAGAGGCTCACGATTGGAGCATGAATTCGGTTACGTTCAAAACCTTGCATCAGACGACTAATAATGTTATTTCGATAAAATGTGTCTTGCTTACTCCTTGCCCTGTTAAGAGGAGTTTCGAATTATCTACCTAGATTATGTTAAAAGAGGGTAATGCCTAGTCAGGCTGGCTGCAGTTACTTCTGCTTTGCTTGTGCTCACACTGTAATCACTGGCGGAAACCCATCTTAACCGACTTTGAATCAAAGCAGGCAAGTGTCTCGCCCAAAATGCAAGTAGCGAGCCACACGCCAGCATCTTTCAATATTTAATTTATTAATTTTCCTCTCGGTGTCAGATTTTATTTCCGTATTAGCTGTATTAGGAAAGTAGTCAAGAATGCAGACCCAGATTTTTATTTGCCAAACGTGAAAGTCTACAGAATACAACGGCAGTTTTCTTTCTGGGACCTCGATTATATTTGCAAGCTACTAGCAAGTGGCAATAGCCAATGATGAATCCAGAAAAGCAAGAAAATATAAGAGGAACCTGCACATCTCTCCCGTTGGCACCACTGCAAATGCAGCCATTTCTGTTGTGATGTTAATGACAACCTATGCACTGAATGGTAATTCCGCAGTCCAGCTGTTGCTAGTCTATGATCAGTAGGGTGGGATGACACAGAATACCGCAGAGATTCCCTCACGTGTTCTTGAATCGCAGCCGCAGATGTGAACGTGTTAAGAAGTGCATGGCGCGCTTTCCCTTCCGATGTGCTACATCGCACCGTTCTCACACCCAAACGCCACACACGTCTGAATAACGCACGATTCGGTCAGCAGACCTTTGGAGCCCCGCAATGAAACTCCTTTCAAACCCTGTCACCCCCTCACTCAAGTATGCAGCACCTGTTGCACAGTGATAACATCTGACGCTGTCCAGGTCCCTTACATACACACCACCATGCCTGGTAACAACACTGAACACCAACAGCACCAATACAAGCTTGTGGACGTTCTACCTGTCACGAGGAACTGCAACTACATCATTACGAAGTTATATTCATATCTGGCTATGTGTTCTACGTACTTCACTTGTTTTGTCAGGTAGTGTAAAGTGCTAGAATACACACTCGGGAGCTCAGTATAAATATTCATTTCTTCCTGTTTCTTGGAGTTTCTGTCAGTTAAATAAAAGAATTTGAATGGTTTGTCTGTTTGTGCAGTAACATACACACTGTGTGGCGATCAAAGGAGCTGTAATTTCCGCGATAAAGTACTGTGCCGTGTGTATCGTGGGCGACATCGGGACATGAATTCTGTTGACTTAGCAAGAGTGCTATTTCTGCCGTAGACAGTGTGAGGCTGTACTCAGCGGATCTGAAAGTCTGTTGACAGATCTTCATAACCTCATATCCTTCACAAATTGCGGAGTCGGTGTTCTGTATACGCCGCTCGATAACGACCCTGGGAGAGTGGCTTAGCCATAATATATAAAAATAGTAAGTGAATTTAATTCAGTAAGTACATTGGTTCGTTGGTTTATGACGCTCATATACCCTCCGATAACTACGGATACCGGTTCTAGTTTCGATCTGACCTAGCGTGTTTAAATTATAAAAGTTTTTGAATAAGTGTTTTACGTCCTGAGTTAGGGTGTGCTGAAAATAGTGGATGACAGTTACTCATAGAACGGATCATATAAGAAACAAGTGAAGTAAAAGATGGTCCGAAAGTGTTTAGATACCGCGCTACGTTGTGAAATATCCTTTGCCAGTTGAAACAAGTCATCATTGCACTTGTCATATGACGTCTCTTATGATTAGTTCACAATGCCTCACACAAAGCATTTAAAGGGCAAGCCGTGTGTCTAAAGTTACGCTTAATCTCGATGCATCACCGAGTTCCAAACACGTGTGAATCAACCACATACTGTTCTACTGTCTCATTTGCTTCTATGTCTCACGCTAAAAGCCCATAAGTTGTATTGTATTAACTGTCGAAGTAACACATTACACACAAAGTAGTTAAATTTCATTACCTAAGATGAGCTTAGAAGACAAGGAGCTGGTCTTTGTGTCTGTATCAACAAACGAAGATGGCGTGCAAAATTTTGCACTCAGGCTCATCTTTCAATGTTATTTTTAGCGGAAGTATAAGCGTACTGTTCACTCTTTTATGTGCATCCGTTATCATTCTTGTTGTTGCGGTCTCCAGTGCGAAAATTGGTTTAAAGCTGCTCTTCACGATAGTCTATCTCGTCCAGCAGTTCTATCATCTCTATGTAATCATTAGAATCTACATCCACTTCAGGCCCTCGCCTCTCTCTACAGTGTTCATCCCCCTACATTTCTAAATTAATCCTCCTTCATGACTGAGGATTTGTCATTTAACCTATTGCTGCCTTGTCTCTTTTAGTTGTGTCATATACTTATTTTCTCATCGACTCGACTCAGAACCTCTATAATACTCATCCATTATACCCATGTAATCAGCATTATTCTTCTGAGTCAAAGCTTCTCTAAAGGTAAGGATAGATGCTGAAGTAAATAATTAAAATATTTTGAATAAGTGTTTTACGTCCTGAGTTAGGGTGTGTTGAAAATAGTGGATAACAGTTACTCATAGAACGGATCATATAAGAAACAAGTGAAGTAAAAGATGGTCCGAAAGTGTTTAGATACCGCGCTACGTCGTGAAATATCCTTTGCCAGTTGAAACAAGTCATCATTGCACTTGTCATAAGACGTCTCTTATGATTAGTTCACATTAGGACCTGAACGTGGATCTCCACCTCACTAGGAAAATGAGCTGTGCACTGAACCACCCTGTCAGCGTGGCTAACATAGATAAACAGAAAACGCTAGTCCAATGCCTTCCCAAACACAAATTTCAATTCGCACCTTAGCCCATTTCCAGTCTCCCCTTCTTAAATCGTCAGCCGTGTTAGCCACAGTGGCTGGGTGGTGTAGTGGGTAGCACATCTACCTAGTAAGCAAGAGACCTAGTTTCAGTTTCTATCCTTATCAAGGATAAAGTTTACACTCGAAACGTCTCCAGGAAAATGTAATTATATTCTTGAAGGTTCTATTCTGTCGTTTTATTGTGATGATATAATTAAATTCAAATTGCAATATCTAAAAATATTTTTTTATAAAAAGGTACTGAAAACAAAACGCCTCACTAAAATTATTAATTTTACAGTAAAGGTTAGGGTTCATGAAATCTATGTAACTATGTCAAGATGTAAAAGTGTTATTTCTGTGATAAATGTTCGCTGGAAGGAGAGTGTATTTTGTGAAAAGATTAATAATTTTATGGAAAATAAAATATGGATACGCATGTAATTTATAAATGTACTGTCTGTAACATTCTAAGGGTATTACAACAGGTAATTCATTTAATCAAATTGAAATCAAAGAGGTAGGGAATACACTATGGGTCTACAACCGCCAGTCTTTTGGATGAACTTGGCGCGAGCAGTGAAAATGAGGAGCGATATGATGTTTAAACAGTAAAAATTCGATGTGAAAATGCTTAATATTTGATGTCACGATGACTTATAGTTCCACAAGTCGTCTTCAGTTTTTTTATGTCGGACCGTTAGAATATCCAACGTGTTTTAAATGATGGAATATGGAGCCCATGATACAGCAAGTTAACATGGCTATCGCATGTGCAGGGTAGTTATAAATTAATTCCGTCACTGGAGACGTGAAGACCCTATCCAAATTCTTATTCACCAAGCAACGACTTCGACATGTATACGACTACAATAAAAACGGCAAGACATTTTCATGTTAACTGTATTTAGCAGCGTATCAGGATGTAAAAGTCAACCCCATAATTTGAGAAAGTATTAATATAGTTTTGTTAAAAGTAGTTGTTAGCGTCATTGTCGCAAAATCATACCGATCTGTCCATTTTGTTGCCGCGCGGGGTAACCGGGCGGTCTTGGGCGTCTTGTCACGGTTCGCGCGGCTCCCCCCGTCGGATATTCGAGTCCTCTCTCGGGTATGGGTGTGTGTGTCGTCTTTAGTGTAAGTTAGTTTAACTTAGATTAAGTAGCGTGTAAGCTTAGGGACCGATGAACTCAGCAGTTTGGTCCTACAGTCCTTACCTCAAATTTCCAATTTCTACATTTTTTTAAAAGTTGCTTTTGTGTCATTCTGTGCACTCAGAAGTTCATGGTTAATTAATTTTGGTGTTACGACAATCTTTCAGAGTTGTATAAAAATAACTTCTAAGAATTATTGTTTACTTTAATTCTGAAGACACAAAACCATCGTAGATATAATTTTCTTTCAGTTGATCTGACGTAATTTAAGGCTACTTAGCTGCAAGGTGTTTACTACAGGGGTGTGGATAAGACCAAATCCAGATAGGTCATATAAAGTGTTGTGTGTGTAATAACCTGTGTGGTGTACCAATCCCGAAAATCGAATCCTATTATCCTCATCTCGCTTTGGACCGACGTTTAAATCATAAATATGTGTCTTGCTAATAATACTATTCGGTTGCGTAACATGTGTAAAAATTTTTGTAAGAGATTGTTGAGATGTGACGCGCAGGCAGTGCGGAAGGGAGTAAAGTTCTTTTTTGTGAGGCAATCCCGAAGCGCATAGTGTCGTAAACCCGACCGCCAACCGGGTTCGCTTACCATAGCGCGTCCAACACAATATTTTCTCTTCTAGAGAGATACAAAAATTATTCTGCGCATTATTAATTCCACGTTAAGCAATGTCAGCGGGTAATATGGGTAAATATTCTCATGTTCGTAGTTGAAAGGCACTTCTTTCCTAGCTAAACGTTAAAAAAGTCTCGATTGCACGCGATTCGGACGTTTAAAATACATAGACGGGAATCAGCGGGTTCGGTGGCGACCTTGACAGGACTTTTAAGTCTTTTCTGGTGATAAAGAACTTAAGTTCTATGCGTGAGGACCGAAATACTACATTTTCGTGATTGAAGTCCATGACAACAGCTTTCACGGTAGCGCAGCAAAGACAGTTTTAGACAGCAAAACCAGGAGATGGTTAAAATCGTGATGGAGCACGACAGTGTTAGCGGCGAGGTAGCATGCGCGGCAAGAAACAGTGATGTGTTTGTTCAGCAGGTGTCATTACTGGCGGCTAGTGACAACGGGACCGAGACTACGAGGCCAGTAACTGAATCAACACCGCTACTGAAAAAAGTAGAAAAAGATACTACAATTTTCGATCAGCAATATGATGATACAAAGAAAACAGTAAGCTTGATACTGAATTACAAATAATAGTAGAGGGCGAAGAATCGATAGTAACAATCAAATTGCAGGAACTAGTGCCTGTAATAGAGACTGCGACTACAGACGAGACGAAAGCACATTTAGTAGCACTTAAAAATACTGTTACAAAACTACAAAACAAAGTAAGTGATGAAGCCACACAAATACGTAATGAAATCGGATCATTACTTATCGCGTTCCTCAGTAAAGAGGGTAGTATCCCTTTGATTTTGCAAGAATCTGAATTATTGATTAAAGAGGAAAAATACAATCCTCAGTCGAAACAAGGAGGTTTGCATCCTTTCATTTTATAACGGTTTGCGAACGGGCGTTACTCAACGACATGAAGGAGAATGAAAAGATAAATTTGTCGAGAGATGCGATGATAAGCACTGCATGGACATCGGGTTTGAATGTGGATACGTCGAATATGACGTTTTCCCAGATCAAGAAATAGTTTTTAGAGTTCTGGTCCGTGCAAAATCGGGATAAGTTATGATGAGAATTTGCCATTGCAAAAATGCCAGACAATTGTGGACGGAGTACCATGAAAGATTACTGTGAAAACTGGTTCAAACGATTTGAGTATCTGAAAGATAGGTGATCACAATCTGAAATCATGAGTAAAGGAAGAAACAACCTGACGATTCAAAGCGCTATGTCGGCAGTAATCACAAAACGTTCGATGATTTCTTGTGGAACCAAAATACATCTGGATGAGGAGGCAGAGATAGCATCAAATAAATGTGATTAGAGGACGAAGTAGAGGTCGTGGTAGAGGTAACTCCTATAATACCAAGAAGTATTGAGATGAGGGAAGCTAATGTCCGCATAGATTTCGGCTTTGTCGGGATCGAGAAGGCAAAACTGTCCCAAAAAAAGACGACAACGACCTGTTATCAGGATGGAGACAGCAGTAGTCCGGTCGATCGTGATTCTGTTGGATATACGTTTTGCAACAGATACAGGAGAAAAGTGAACACCAGAGTACTGATACAAGGCGTTTTAGACCAGACAGTAGGTACGCAAGTAGCTGAAGTGGAAATCATTCAAACGGTAAAGGGAGAGAAGGAGAAACGGAGAATTTGGATCAAAGACAAGGTGTATCGAAGGCATGGAAGGAGACGCATATTGTTGCCAAGAGTAGGAAAAATTGCAAATTAGAAGACGGCTCAGAGAGTGCTGCCTATTTTGAGGATATTTGTAAAATAAATGACGGTTTGAAAAATGGGAAAGTCGAGCAAAATACGTGAGGTAGTGACCTGGAAGAGGCTCTACCATCACGAGTAAACAGGAAGGACGGAAAAAATCATGGCACAGAGATGAATGTACAAACAGATTTTGATGAAGTAACCCCATTCTCCGAAGACGAACAATGATTAGGGCAGAGCATCCCTAGGAAGATAAGTTTCAAAAGAGAGGATAAAGATAAGGATGCAAGAATTAAGGTGACTGAGACCTATTGCCATTTTGAGGCATTTTCAGTAGAGGAGCCAGTTCATTACCAGACTAGCGATTCCGAAAATGAGAGTGACCTGGTAGGGTGTGCAACAGGTGATATAAATGCTCGACAATCTGGCAGCGTTGCTGCTGAAGTTAATAATGTCCAACGACAAGTACCATGCACTCAGGGTGAGTAGGTGTTATTGGTCGTGGTTATAGGTGTAGAGGAAACCTCTACATCTATGTCAAGACGTAAAAATGTTATTTCTGTAATAAATGTTCGTAGTAGGAAAAGTGTAATTTGTGAAAATATCATAATTTTATGGAAAACAAAATATGAAAATAAATGTTATTTGTAAGTATACCGACTGTAACATTCTATAGGTGTTAGAACAGGTAACTCATTTAAATTAATTGAAGTCATAGAGATAGGGAATTCGCTATGGGTTTTCGACCGCCAGTAGTTTTCCTTTCCTGGATACAATTCTATTACACTCGATTTGGACATTTAAAATACAAATGCGAACCGGTCACACAATCGGCGGGTTTGGTTGCAGTATACATTGTTTATCGTCTGCATTTCACTTCCATATAAAGCTACACTGCAGGCTTGTACTCGTTACTGCCATTATGCAGTTTACATCCCCTGTATTTTGCCTACCGTCAGTTGTTTTGATAAGTAGCAAAACTCTTCTACTACCGCAACGTATCATTTTCTAATCCACCTAATTGGAACACACGTCGTCGTAATGAGTGACAGAATTAGTAACACTATTTTTGAATGTAACTTTTAAAGAAGTCGTACTGCATAAAGGCCACACTGAATGTCGACAGCGACCATTTGTTACAATTTCATTTAGAAGAATGCAATGAACACCACTACATGATCTTAATGTACAGACGTAACACTACTTTTTACCCTTGCTGACCATATTAACTTCCACCACGTCACCACAAGCTGTACTTACAAAAATCTGACATTAATTAAGCTTCTACTGGAATACTTCGTTTTTGGCTTGGGTATGTATATGGGTACGTGTGCACGAGGACAAGAAGTGTTACGAGGTCGATGAAACTCTTCAAAGATGGAAACACAGGCATTCTACATGAACACTGTAATAATCACTCTCGAATGGCCTCCGTGTAAAACAGCTCAGAAGGAGCTGATGATTAGAGAAGATACTGATGTCAAAGTGCCTGAAATTACAATGAACCTTGAAACAGGGCATAGTGCAGCACGTAAATGATCCAGTGTTTGTCTCATGGAACATTTGGTTCTTGTTGGGACACACGTTCGCTGAGCAAGAAGCACAAAGTTTTTTTTTTTTTTTTTGTTGGGACACACGTTTACTGAGCAAGGAGCACAAAGTTCAAAGAAGAACCTTCACTGAAAGACTTCTTCACCGCGCGGAATGACCAAGCGGTTGGGGGCACCAAGTCACTAATCGTGCGGTCCCTCCTGCCGGAGGTTCGAGTCCTCCCTCGGTCATGGGTGTGAGTGTTGTCCTTAGCGTTAAGTTAGTTTAAGTAGTGTTTGAATCTAGGGACCGATGACCACATCAGTTTGGTACCTTAGGAATTCACATACATTTAA
The DNA here is from genome assembly GCF_023864345.2 of Schistocerca serialis cubense. NCBI lineage: Eukaryota > Metazoa > Arthropoda > Insecta > Orthoptera > Acrididae > Schistocerca > Schistocerca serialis. The sequence continues at coordinate 916,149,890 of NC_064641.1, read as the reverse complement.
AAGACTTCTTCAGACATTTAGATACGTGAGAGACGTTTATTTGATGAGTTTTGTGCCAGGTGGTAAATTCTAGGTACATTTTTGTGTGCCAAAACTGCAACACTAGTGAAGGGGGTGGAATGACTTCGTTTGGCGGCCGAGTAAGGAAAGGAGGGAGAGCTGTGTCTGCTCTGAAATGTTAGGGCAGCGTTTGTCAGCATGTAGAGGGTTCCACTATTACTCATTTTCTTGAATGTGGACGGACCACAAACGCTGTCCACTATAAGAAGGCACTGCCGAAGCTCTAACATGTCTTGCACAGTAGTCATCCTGGGAAAAAGGTCTTAAATCAGTAACGCGACGGGCGGCTTGGAACTGCTTGTCTGTTATAACGTTCGGCCTGCGTACATGTAAAATTTTAGTAAATACTGAAACTACAGCTAAGTCAGGCCCCTGGGAGACGAGCAACACAGTCAGTACCAACTGATAACAGACGGACGTCATCATTCACTCACGAAGCAATCTAGCGGCTTGCTGTACTCACCACTGTTCACTGACAGATTTAAAATTCTGGAGAAAATAGAGACATTGTGCAGGGAAATCCCTCTGCGCCCCCACTCCAGTCGCGAGTTCGCACCCTCTGACTATCATCTCTTGTGTACTGCGAAAGAAAAGCTGCGAGACAATTCCACGATGAGCAAGAGGACATGGAGGAAGCAGCGCGTCATTGACTTTCAGCAGAACGAACTTGTAGCGCAAAGGAAAGTTCAGACTTAACCGAATCATGCGGAAAATATCTCCACAGAAATGGAGATGATATTAAAAGATGACAGAAGATGTATATATTAAGAGGGTGTACATAGCTTCTAAAAAATGGAAATCAAATTTCACAACTATAGTTTCTTCATTAGTTTCAGTATTGTGGTGTCACCGCCGGACACCACACTTGCTGGGTGGTAGCCTTTAAATAGGCCATGGTCCGTTGGTATATGTCGGACCCGCGTATCGCCACCATCAGTGATTGCAGTTCGAGCGCCGCCACACGGCAGGTCTAGAGAGACATCCTAGCACTCGCCCCAGTTGTACAGCCGACTTTGCTAGCGATGGTTCACTGACAAAATACGTCCTAATTTTCCGAGACGATAGTTAGCATAGCCTTCAGCTACGTCATTTGCTACGACCTAGCAAAGCGCCATTATCAGTTGCTATTGATCTTGTTAATCATGTACCGTCAGACCGACGTTCACCTTTAACGGATTAAAGTTAAGTATTCCACCAGCTACATCCGTTTTTCTATTTTCTAATTTCCTTGTCCTGTTCCAGACCTCACGCCAGCCTGCGTGAGCTAAAACGCGTGCCTTCCGGCTTCCTCTAGTATTCCTAAGTTGGCTCTCCTGCCAGCCCACGACAAGTATGACCCTCGAAAGAGCAGTACAGACCGTTACATGGTCCGCCACACACTCAAATACGAATGCCGCCTGTTACGCTCCCGTGGTTCCTACAGCCGCCACTGCGGCGTGAGAGCGCTGTCACGAATGATTATGCCGCTGCCAATGAAACTCAAGCACCCCCCTCTCTGGAACTTTATCGGCGGGTGTATTTAAGTTCTAACATTCATGCACTGACCATATTTTGTATGTTTGCCACTTGAATAACATTTACAGACTTTCATAGTGGCTTGTGCTCGATTTCTTCTGAACATAAATTGTATTGAAGAGTGACATTTTTACAAATCTTTTATATATATTCATATCAGCGTTCAAATCTACTATTAGCAACTGACGCTGCCAATATAGTAATTGTGTATAATTTTTACTATTTTATATTAGATGTAGGGTAAATTAATATCTGATTTCTCTGTTCGTGAACGGCATCTCTTCCTCTCTTCTCTATCAGCTGAAGGACCACACAGCGTGCGAGGAAATCATAACAGAAAGACTGGCTGTGTCGATTTCGGTGACAACACAATCAGTACATGGTAATTATAAAGACCATGAAACATTTCAAAAACTCGATAAATGGATAAGACTATCGTATGGAATGATACAGTGTGTGAAAGACATACTTTCAAATATTTTTACAACTTTTATAACTGTTTTATGTATCCACTCTTTGTCAGATGGCACACAGGTAATCGGTAGTCCATTTCTGCCCACACTTGGCTCACCATAACAACTGGCCACTCCAGTAGTGGCGTGCCAGGTCAGCTGCCACAGAGTTCTGCTTCCAGCGACATGGCAGCTTCTTATCCAGGTAATCTTGTACACATCTGTGGAAATCTAGAGAGGCACCCTCTCGTTAAAAGATGATATTCGTGTTGTCATTTTCAAACGTGGCGTGAACCACGGATGTCGAGATCGGTGATAGCATTGACAAGTCTCTCAGGGAAGAAGAATGGTCTGTAAATTGTCTTGCTGGACATGGCATAGAACACGTTAACTTTCTCGGAATACCGGACGTGTTCGACAGTCGCATGTGAATTGTCTGTCCCCCAAGATGTTTGTTGTGTCGGTTCACATTTGATGAAAGATAATAAGTGGCTTCGTTCAATGAAGAATAATTTTCGACCGAATTCGGCTTTTTCAAGTTGGTCCTGCATATCATTACAGAACTGCAGCTGGTACAGTTTGTCGTAATGGCTTACGGCTTGTGGGGTTTGAAGAGCTTCACTCTTAATCGCCTACGAAGGGGTTTTTACACTGTTGGCTGGGGGATGTTCAATTATGGACTAGCTCGATAGGTATACTTCGTGGGAATTCGTACCATCACGTACCACACACTCAACTGTCTTTTCTGAAACACCCTGTCGGCCTGACAGTTTTGCATCGTGCACGAAACCAACCACTAGGAATTTCTTGTGTTACTTTATTACGTGTTGTTAGTTGTTAGTGTTTAATGAAACTAGCCAAGCGGATCTCTTTGCAGATTCATTACCGATTTTCAGCAGGTCATCTGCAGAACACAAAATGCTTCCTTTGACTTGTTAGGCAGGTTCGAATTCTGCCTCGGGCATTGATGTGTGCGTCCTTAGGTTAGTTAGGTTTAAGTGGTTCTACGTCTAGGGGACTGATGACCTCAGATGTTAAGTCCCATAGTGCTTAGGGCCATTTCAACCATTTTGAACTTGTTAGGCCACATTTTCATCCAGTTTGAGCCATTTTACAAACTAACTTTGCAACGAGGAGTTAAAAAAAATCTCCCATGAGACTTTGTCTTTCATGTACTGTATAGTTTGGCCATTAGTAATTTAGATTTTTTAAAATATTTCATGGGCTTTATAATTACCCCTTACTCAACCGTGTGGATGGAACTGATGGGGTGGTGGACGTTCTTGCCTGTCTGGGTGGAGGCTGAGTGTGGTGCGGCCGACGCGAACTGCCAGTGGAGTTTCGTTCGGAGGCGGAGACTCAGTCGAGGCCCCCGGCCCGACGTGCAGCCAGAGGCGCAGCCCCAAGCCGCCGCCCCCTCCGCCGCCGCCGCCGCCCAGCTGCAGGTGGGCGCCGACCATACGGAGCGCCTCCACCTCCACCAGGTTCTCCACCAGTCGCAGCCCCTCCAGGCGGAAGCACTGCCCACTGCCGCTCACCTGCAAACACAACAGAGGGCGCCAACTTCACACACTGTGCACTGCCTGCAGTATCGAAACGCTGCTGTTCTTGCAATACCGTCACACTCACGTTTTTAGCCTCTTTGGTATCTTACTGACCGTCACTGTGATAAAGTATTTGCAATGGCCTCGTTTTAGGACTGTCGGGCCGGTGCGTGGATCAATGAAACGTTTCCGTACAGGCTAGCATCTTGCTGCTGTTTCGAAAAGCCATGCAGCTATCAAGCACGAGGTTCTCACTGCAGGGCAATAAATTGCTTTCGTAGAATTTAACTATCCGTCCTTGCTGTTGTAAGCTCATCATATCCTCAGATAACGCAGATGCCATCTCACAGTTTTATCGCTGCTCAAATCAGTACAATTATTTACACACATCAAAAAAAGTTTTGCATCACCTCGGTTCCGAGAGTTCCGGAACCTGTACAGAAAACTGGAATAGAGATCAACATAAACATCATTTCCGCCCTTTTTATTGCTCATGAAAAACACACATTGCATGTAGTACCACCATACAGCGAGAACTTCAGAGGTGGTGGTCAAGTTTGCTGTACACACCGGTACCTCTAATAGCCAGTAGCACATCCTCTTCCACAGATGTATGCCTGTATTCATCGTGGCATACTAACCACAAGTTCATCAAGGTACTGTTGGTCCACATTGTCCTACTCATCAAAGGCGATTCGGCGTAGTTCCCAGAATGGTTGGTGGGTCACGTCGTCCATAAACAGCACTTTCCAATCTATCCCAGGAATGTTCGATAGGGGTCATGTCTATAGAACATGCTGGCCACTCTAGTCGAGTAATGTCGTTATCCTGGAGGAAGTCATTCACAAGATGTGCACAATGGGGGCGCGAAGCCTCGCAATATGCTGCTGATATGGTTGCACTATAGCATTCACGTATCGTATAGCCGTTACGGCGTCTTCGATGACCACTAGCGGCTTACGTGAGCCCCACATAACGCCACCCCAAAACAGCAGGGAACCTCGGAATTGCTGCACTCCCTGGACAGTGTTTCTAAGGCGTTCAGCCTTACAGGTTTGCCTCCAAACACGTCTGACTATTGTCTGGTTGAAGGCATATGCGACGCTCATCGGTAAAGACAACGTGATACCAGTCCTGAGTGGTGCATTCGGCATGTTGTTGGACCCATCTGTACCGCGCTGCATGCTGTCGTGGTTGAAAATATGGACCTCGCCATGGACGTCGGGAGTGATGCTTCGCATCATGCAGCCTATTGCGCACGGTTTGAGTCGTAACACGACGTCCCTAGGCTGTACGAAAAGCATTATTCAACATGGTGGCGTTGCTGTCAGGGTTCCTCCGAGCCATAATCCCTAGGCAGCGGTCATCCACTGCAGTAGCAGCCCAAGGGCGGCCTGAGCGAGGCACGTCATCGACAGTTCCTGGCTCGCTGTATCTCCTCCATGTCCGAAGAACATCGCATTGATTCACTTCGAGACGCCTGGACACTTACCTTGCTGAGAGCCCTTCCTGGCACAAAGTCACAATGCGGACGCGATCGAACGCGATATTGACCGTCTAGGCATGTTTGAACTAGAGACAACACGAGCTGTGTACTTCCTTCCTGGTGGAATGACAGGAACTGATCGGCTGTCGGTCCCCCACCGTCTAATAGACGCTGCTCATACACTGTTGTTTACATCTTTGTGCTGGTTTAGTGACATCTTTGAACAGTCAAAGGGACTGTGTCTGTGATACAATATCCACAGTCAACGTTTATCTTCAGGAGTTCTGGGAACCGGGGTGTTGCTAACATTTTTTGGATGTGTGTATATTCACAGACGGAAAAAAACCGCAACAGAAAGAATTATTAATGCAGAGTAATGAAATATCTGGAATAAATTTGTCTGGGTAACATATTTAAGTGATTAACATTGCAAATGTGAAATTCCATTACGTTAGTAGTTGGATGAACTGACAGAATGTTGATGCAAGTTTGCAAATTTACGTACAGGTGACGAATTTCAGTTCGAGAGGTAGGCTTCCATCCCTGCTGACCTTGGTTGTGCAATACAGAGACAGGTAAGGCTGGTTGTGGATGATGCTGCAGTTGTCGTCAGCTGACGTCCCATATGTGCTCAATTGGAGACAGATCTGGTGTTCCAGCACGCCAAGGCAACACTCTGTGGGGTATGTTGGGTTACAATAGCAGTATGTAGATGAGCGTTATCCTGATAGAAAACACTCCCTGGAATGCTGCTATTGAATGACAACACAACAGTTCAAATAACCAGACTGACGTACAAATTTTCAGTCGGGGAGCATGGCATAACCACAAGAGTGCTTCTGCTGTCGTATGAAATCGCACCCCAAACCGTAACTCCTAGTGGAAGGCGATCGTGTCTAGCATGAAGACAGGTTGGTTGCTGGCTCTCAACTAGCCTTATTCTAACTAAAGTTGAAGAGTAACGACTTTTTTCAGTATGCAGGGAAAATAATACGTAACCTATTACGGGGCTTCACTTTTTATTTTGAAGGATCTTATCACTTTTACGACAAAATGTACAAGGTCTATCAAATAAAAGTGGCCCTGACGAGCAGATGTCATTGAACTGGAATTTATACATCTAACACCACTCCAAAAGGATGCAACAAATGCCCATACAGCCGGCCGAACCTTGGAGCACATTTACACAATCTCACGCCCGCCAGTGTTGTTAACAGAGGTCAGTCTGGTGGCCGCCCTAGCTGGCCACTCAGGTCACGTGGTCTGTCAGTGTGCAGCCACTCTGTGTGAGGAGCCCTCAAGTCGAGGGTGTATCGCAACAAACCTCATAGTCTTCAAGGAATAAACTAGGGAATAAACTGCAAGCAACGCCAAAAACAAATAAAGGAATTACACAATGTTGCTGCACACGTATAGTATCTATATGAACCAGTTCATAGTAAGATGGAAACAGTTTTCAAAGCATGGTATAATGCTCTAACCACAGGATGAGTTAAGTAGTTTATTATATGCTCACAAGGCTGTTCTTGTGCACCAGACAGAAGATAATTTAGAGAGGGGGCTGTACATCTTAAGACATAGAGGTAAAGATTAGGGACTGATAAAATCTCCACATAAGTCACAAGTATTAACATTTCTGGGGAAAAACTGAAATAAACGATAAAATATTGGGACAGATATCCACCTCCAACTATCTTGGATGTGAAATATCCTCAACAATAGACCGCAACATAGAAACAAAACTTGGCAAATTCTAAGACATATGCGGAAAATTCATGGAAATCTGAAATTGAAAACAAACGGAAGCTAAACCGAAACTTTAAAAACAATAGTGGTATCGGTAGTATAATAGGTAGTCTAGCATGGGCATTCTTGAAGGAAGATAAAAGCGAAATTACATCAGTGGAGAAGAAATTTTTCAGGGCAGTCAAAGTCAGCACACTTGTGGACAAAATGCAAAACACGGTTATAAGAGCTAAAAATTTTCGATTTTGGAAAGAAAAATTAACAATTATAAATTCATCAAGTGTGCCATTTAGAAACAGTGTAAGAAGCTCGTCTGCCTAGAATCGTCATGAACTACAAGCCCACTGGACAGCAAAACTTCAATCATCCCAGGGCAAGATGATTTCCTAAACAGGCTATTCAGCCTCTCCTTGAACTGTTCTCTTCCTGGCTACGCTGTTAGTCATGCAGAAAAAATGAACACGACCTTTCTGTCGGAAATTTTAGTTAATTTTTGGACTAGGATACATTTTCTCTGGAAGTCACGATTTTCGAGTTATTCAGTTCTGTAGGATTTTCTTGAATAATTCGAGAACTATGGACTCTAACGGTAACGTATCCCAGTACAAAATTTAACCACATAAAATGTCCAAAAAGGTCCTGTTCATTTATTCTGTAGGACTAATAGTTTGAGTGTAGCAAGTGAGGGAATAGGAAAATCTTTCACTTGGTACTTTAAGGCGTTGCTGGTTGCAGAAAACCCATAGGCAGGGCCGCTTGAATCACACTACAAATGTATGGTGTTCGGCAATTCCCGTTACAAAGTTCTAGAGCCTGTAGAGGGAAGTGAGTAGATAATATTTTGAACTGGAACTGGTGTCTGGAAACGTCCTATTTCCGTGCTACAACCATTTGAAAACACTTTGGTAAGCTTACCATTTTTATAAGTAATTGATTACATGACTTCTTTTAGAATTTATCTCATTAATAGCAAATGATATTGCTCATGTACTCATTTGATGGACTCTCTTCCACGTGATGCAGTACAGCCTCTTCCAATTCAAGTGAGCAGCATCTCGTTGCATCACCACGTACCACCTGCTTATGGTAAAGGTATCATTTCTCGAGGCCGTTATGTAATTGTGGCGAAAAGGGTATGAAATGTAGTTGTGGATGACGATTTTCTGAAAGGCAACGAGCAACTCTTCCATTAGCGTGAGCTTCGGTATTCAGAAAGATCAAGTCGATGTAAGCAGTGGTGCTAAGCAGTTTCTGACACAGCTTGCGTTGTTTCCAAATTTATTCAAGATGGCGGGTCCAATATGGCGGCTGTAGATGTAGCAGATGTAGCTATATCACACAGGGGTCATGGTCGGAAATTAAAACTTTTGTGGGAAATAGGGAAATTGGGTTACGTCCAATAACCCAACTCCCCTCACCTCTCCACCATTCATATGATGTATCCCACCTCCCACCACCACCAACAGGCCACAAAAAAAAAAACTTGCTGGGTGAGAGAGAGAGAGAGCGAGAGAGAGAGAGAGAGAGAGAGAGAGATTGGGTGGGGGGGGGGGAGAGAGGGAGAATGAGAGAGGGAGAGAGAGAAAGAGAGAGAGGAAGAGAGACAGACTTTTTTCACTCTGACAAATTTGTGTGATGTCACAGGTCACACCACCTTACAGCCGAACAACGGATTTCTGGAACTGTTGGTCAAAATTTGAATCTCATTGGTTCCTGAAAATATTATTTCGAAGCTTCCCATCATCTGCCCTTACTGACTGGCCGTTCATCAAAATGAGGCCCTCTGACTTTTTTCGTGAAAATCGGAGAAATTCCAATTATTAAATTCTATAGTGAATTTTTGGTCAGTATTTCCATTTCTTTTCGCTAGTTACAGCATATCTGCAGGATTTTATTTTTGATTGCGAAAGAGATGGGAGGAGGATGGATCATGCAGACTTTCGGCTTATTCCTGTTGAGGTCAAGCGTCCTGCGGAAAACATACAGCCACGACTACCATCCCATTCGGTTTTAATAAGGATATCGATGCGGTTCCTCAAATTGTCCATAGTTCTAGCGAAAATTGCATTATCTATCAATTTAAAAAATCTTTTTCCAAGTCACACATCATGGAAGCCATCTCTTTCATGTTCAAATCAATATATCCGTTCAACTAGGGTTCCTGCTTGAAGGAGGTAGCACACCTAATTCCAACCAGAAACATCTGTAACCGAAGACACTGCTGGAGGTTACACAAATTGTCATCAATTTTGTGGTGAAATATATGCCTCGCAGAACTATCCGCTCTAGACATAATGACAAATCTACAATATGGAAACAGATAGGGTATCCAAGGTCTGCCTCCACAACAAACCCTATGTCAAAATCATCCGCCACAACAACTGCTTTAAATATCTCATCGAATACTCTGAGTTCTTCATCAGGCAGCTATTGAAAGCCCCCGGTCACAGTATCGTTTCTTCACATAGCCTTATAAGTTATTCACGTCCAAATCCATAATATAACTAGACTTATCGAATGCACTGAACGTTTACAAAATTATGCTGGAATTGTACGTATTTTACTCAAATGCTGTATGCAACGAAAGTTATCCACATAAAATAAAATCAAGTTCAGGAAATAATCTTTATAATTAAATAAAAACAAATGTTGAAGATTATTTTCCTAGTTTTTAAGAAATAAATCTTATCAATTTGTTTCTAAGCGTTTGTGATGGTTTACTTACTACATTAGGTTTCCACTTGTCAAAAAAATCATTCAATTTATAACAAAAAAGAAAGAAGTATCAGGATTAGGAAAACATGAAGATGAATTTTTTCCCCTGCTACTGAATATATTGCCATATCTAGCTACTATTGGTTGACTCGCTGGTAGTTCTAAAGCAATAGAAAATGCAGTAATAAACAAGAAAAAAGCTGATGCAGAATTCGAAGAACAGAGAAGACATAACGTGGAAATGGAGAAAAAAGGAGAAAAAAGGAAATGGAGTAAAAGAATTGCAAAAAATGAACCATATGTATTCTAATGCATTAAGTAATTTTGATATAGAAGAATTAGTTAAACAACTAAAGATTAAACATTTTCACGGTATATTCAGGACTGATGAATTAACAAATCATGCTTATGTACGCGGATTTCACTATTTGTGGCCGGTATTCTCTCTAGAATGATTGCCCGCTGACGTTCGTTAGTTGCCTAGTCACGTGCTCGCAGAACCAGTAGGCGGCATTCAATCTTGCGGTGAAGTGTGGTCACGACGTTCAGACTCACCTGTGTATATGTATATGAACAGAGAAATGGAAAGCACCTATTATAGCTCTGAATGTGTAAAACACGACTGCACTAGTCATCCGATATCGACATTGCATATTTATAGGGAAGAAACAACGTTTTGAATGTTTGTAAATGAGTAAAACATGAGAGCGTTTACGACGGTGAGCAAGTAGCGAAGACGGGCGGATCACGATAAATTTTTTTTATTTCTGAGCAGCTTTATTGCGGCATGTGCACTTTATGATTCTGAGGACTCAGACTTGCTGCGACGCTGACAATTGCTGTGAAAATATCACAGTGACACACTTTACATACGTACAAGTGCGGACACGTGACGAAAATCCACGAAGGTGACTATACATTACACACGTACTAGAATTGCCCAGAAACCTCTAAATTGAAAATTCAGTTGACTTCATATAGGTACATTTCGCTAATATGTAGCGTTGTAAAGAGTATCTGTGGTGAAGTAGGCAATGTGTGTACCTAGAGAACGCTAGGCCGAAGCTGGTGTGCAACTTCGTGCTTGGTGGACTAGCCAGCTCTATCGTACACTGAGGTGACAAAAGTCATGATGCAGCGACATGCACGTATACAGGTGGTGGTAGTGTCGCGTACACGAGGTGTAAGAGGACAGTGCGCTGTCGGAGCCGTCATTTGTAATCAGGTGATTCATGTGAAAAGGTTTCCGATGTGGTTCTGGCCGCACGACGGGAATTAAAACACTTTGAACGCGGAATGTTATTAGGAGCTAGAAACGTGCGATATCCCATTTTGGTTGCAAATAGTCATGTTCGGTTACAATGGAATTTTTGTGGATGACGATGCACCATAACACCGGGCCACAATTGTTAAGAGTCAGTTTGAAGAAGGTAGTGGACAGTTCTAAAGAATGACTTGGACACCGATATCGCGCGACATGAATCCCACTGAATATTTTTGGACAAGCAGCATGGCTCAATATTTCTGTAGGCAGTTCGAATGACTTGTTGAGTCTATGCCACGTCCAATTGCTGCACTGCGCCGGACGAAAGGAGGTACGACCTGGTATTAGAGAGTATCCCAAGACTTGTATCGCCTCAATATATATATATATATATATATATATATATATATATATATATATATATATATATATATATATATAACTACATCCGCTTGATCGCACATGGGTAGTGTGTAATTAGCACCTGGGACAATCCAGAATAGCAACAGTGTACTCCACGCGGATTAACAGACGAGCTAGTAATTACTCAAAAGAAATTACTCAGGTCCCAACGGTTAAAACTAAATATAAAAGATTGTAAAATAGAGAAATATGTTTGTTATATCACCTATCGAAGTCGGTTATCTAAAAAACTTTGTCTTTGTGTACGATCGATATCTCAGAGTTCCTTTTAGCTCCTTTGGCGCAGTGCATCGGCATTGTGGTCCGGAGTTGTAATTCAGTAGCAGGACTCCAGACATGTAAATGAAACAAAAAAAAAAAAAAACGAAAATGAATTATGTAACTTTCGAAGTGAGAATCAAAGTTCTATGAATATCCATCATATAATGAGAAACTGTACAAATAATTAACTATAGCGTCGTAACCGTAGATTTTTAATTGTTTCCCTCCTATTTGTGACCACTATCATCAGACAGCGACTAAAATAAGTCATGATTGCTCTAAGGATGTGCATAATTTGAAGTTTTTATTCGCCACCATTTGTCAAAACGGTTATGTGCTAAATTACTCTTGTACATTTGATCATATTTGAACAACTACCACATTGGACGTGCAGGCAAAAGGAAGTTAAATTCTAGACACGTTTGAAATACATTGTCTTTCCCATAGAATATAAAGCATATTGCAAATATAATACAGAGCAACTAATCTAGCACCTATCGTCAACAGAAATTTAGATCACAAATTCATACATGTTACTGAACTTTGTACTCTGCGCAACAGAATTAAAGAATCACTTTTTCGAAACCCCGTAACTGTCTGTCATTCCGATGTATAAGCTTGTAATTTCGCTGGACGGTGCCCACAACCTTCTTCTGTAATGACACAAAAGCGTGGCTTCCTGCGACGTTACCCTCGGCGTTAACAACGCTTGAAACAGCAAGGTGTCGGCAAGTGCGGAAAAAAGGCTGGAACTCAAAAGTTCGTGTGACGTGTAAAATGGGTTACTTACATCACACTGGCATCAGATTTCACCACAATTCTGCCCAACGGCATTGTGGACGTGTCACGTGATAGGATAGTCATGATAGTCCCTTTTACCCACATTTCAACCTTTGCTTTGACGCCTCTGATATGTAGTTCTTAAAGTGACGCCCAGCGTTGAAATCACGCAGTTTTCTTGTAAGTGTCCGAGGAAAACATATTAGACACACCGTCGCTCAGAATAGAAAACTAAGGTCTCAGGGGGTGGCATAAAAGTCACCAATGAAACTGGTCCTTTACTAGGGACTTTGATGCTCGAAAACGACTTGGCAGTGCGATGAGCAAGAGGTCTACGTTCGCGACAACCTTTGGTACTGTTGACATTCATGGGATGTCAACCCTTCTCGACGGACGTCACCGGGCTACAACCCCACTGAATGTGATCTCGCCTTTTGGAGGGCAGTGCGACCGCAATTTTCGCTCTGGTGCACAGGGTGGAACCAGCATGGACCGTTCAACACCATTCGACGAAATAAGAAGGTGATCTGTAGCAACAAAGGGTGCTTAAGCTTTTTCAGTGTTTCACGCCGTCTTTTGGGTCGATCGCGGAGGGGTGCAACATTGACTGATGCGAGAGTAAAACGGCAAAAATCCTCCTAAAATGTCCATGTTCAACAAAACTCTCCATGGCATCCACCCACTTTTACTGACAATTTTAAAAATTTGCCTTTACAGAGAAATAACATTTCGACATTAGTGAAGAGTAGACATCCAGATTCCGAAGCTCGTGGTCTCGCAGTAGCGTTCTCGCTTCCAGAGCACGGGGTCCCAGGTTCGATTCCCAGCGGGGTCAGGGATTTTCACTTGCCCCGAGATGACTGGGTGGTGTTGTGTCGTCTGCATCATCGTCATTCATCCCCATTACGATCGGAGGAAGGCAACGGCAAACCACCTCCATGGGACTTTGCGTAGTACGGCGGTGCGGGTCTCCCGTACCCTCTGTCAAGAATCATGTGACTTCACTTCCATACATCCAAAATCAATTTTACATTTGAACTAGAACTGGCTCTGTACAGTTAGTTATTTAGGCTTGACTGTTAGTAGGCAAGACAATAAGCGCATATGAGGTATTTACAGCAAACGAGCATTTGCTGACGTAACTGTTAACGCCTACAGTGTCACACCTACAGCGATATAAAATGTCTCTCTTCGCTCCCATTGTTCATCGTCTATTGTGCCTTCCTTTACACCAGTACATCCTTAAACAAATCGCTGTGGCCAATGGTAATAACATATCTGACGTGTCGAAGTGTTACAGTGAAAGTGAGAAACAAAATATATCAGGCCAGACCTTCCCTCACGTTAAGTTAAATTTAGAGCTGTGACCTACAGTAGTCATTAAGCAGTGCCTGCGCAGAACGGACGCTAGGATTGGTATGCAGACTACCGAATCACTTAAGACACACATAGGACACCACACACGGCCAACACCCAATGGTTTCCATGAATTAGGTTTTTACAACACTAACGGCCACACTTACTATATTGACCAGACAGGCCAGTCTTCTGACATACATTTCATGTAGCATAACCATTCTCAAAATAAAAATGCTTTTGCCTCGCATATTACCACTGAAAGACATACGGTGTAGACATTAATCATGGGCTTGAAGTATTACATTGTGCTCCACAAGGAAGAAAACTTGATTTGCTGGAAGAATATTCCAGTACGATGAAGGTCCTTGATAAGATTTAGAATGAACAAAAACAGTTCAGCTAGAATTATTTTTTCAGTATCTTCGATGACATCTTGTAGAGAAATTAGTCGTTGCTATTCTACAGGGCTATTACAAATGATTCAAGCGATTTCATAAATTCACTGTAGCTCCATTCATTGACATATGGTCACGACACACTACACATACGTAGAAAAACTCATAAAGTTTTGTTCGGCTGAAGCCGCACTTCAGCTTTCTGCTGCCAGATCGCTCGAGAGCGCAGTGAGACAAAATGGCGACAGGAGCCGAGAATAGGTATGTCGTGCTTGAAATGCACGCACGTCAGTCAGTCATAACAGTGCAACGACACCTCAGGACGAAGTTCAACAAAGATCCACCAACTGCTAGCTCCATTCGGCGATGGTATGCGCAGTTTAAAGCTTCTGGATGCCTCTGTAAGGGGAAATCAACGGGTTGGCCTGCAGTGAGCGAAGAAACGGTTGAATGCGTGCGGGCAAGTTTCACGCGTAGCCCGCGGAAGTCGACGAATAAAGCAAGCAGGGAGCTAAACGTACCACAGCCGACCGTTTGGAAAATCTTACGGCAAAGGCTAAAGCAGAAGCCTTACCGTTTACAATTGTTACAAGCCCTGACACCCGATGACGAAGTCAAACGCTTTGAATTTTCGGCGCGGTTGCAACAGCACATGGAAGAGGATGCGTTCAGTGCGAAACTTGTTTTCAGTGATGAAGCAACATTTTTTCTTAATGGTGAAGTGAACAGACACAATGTGCGAATCTGGGCGGTAGAGAATCCTCACGCATTCGTGCAGCAAATTCGCAATTCACCAAAAGTTAACGTGTTTTGCGGAATCTCACGGTTTAAAGTTTATGGCCCCTTTTTCTTCTGCGAAAAAAACGTTACGGGACACGTGTATCTGGAGATGCTAGAAAATGGGCTCATGCCACAACTGGAGACCGACAGCGCCGACTTCAACAGGATGGTGCTCCACCGCACTTCCATCATGATGTTCGGCATTTCTTAAACAGGAGATTGGAAAACCGATGGATCGGTCGTGATGGAGATCATGATCAGCAATTCATGTCATGGCCTCCACGTTCTCCCGACTTAACCCCATGCGATTTCTTTCTGTGGGGTTATGTGAAAGATTCAGTGCTTAAACCTCCTCTACCAAGAAACGTGCCAGAACTGCGAGCTCGCATCAACGATGCTTTCGAACTCATTGATGGGGACATGCTGCGCCGAGTGTGGGAGGAACTTGATTATCGGCTTGATGTCTGCCGAATCACTAAAGGGGCACACATCGAACGTTTGTGAATACCTAAAAAAACTTTTTGAGTTTTTGTATGTGTGTGCAAAGCACTGTGAAAATATCTCAAATAATAAAGTTATTGTAGAGCTGTGAAATCGCTTCAATCATTTGTAATAACCCTGTACAATGGCACATCCTCCGGCCTGGGCTATCGTCAAACTGCCGCCTTCTGCCACCGAGCTGTGCCTGCCTGTTAGGTCGTCACATTTTTACCATTGATTATATAATTACCTGAAGAATACCATTGTAGTCCCTGCTATTTATAGCCTTACGACTACTTGAGTGTCCTATTTTTATATAGGGTGTTTCAAAAATGACCGGTATATTTGAAACGGCAATACAAACTAAAAGAGCAGCGATAGAAATACACCGTTTGTTGCAATATGCTTGGGACAACAGTACATTTTCAGGCAGACAAACTTCCGAAATTACATTAGTTACAATTTTCAACAACAGATGGCGCTGCAAGTGATGTGAAAGATATAGACGACAACGCAGTCTCTGGGTGCGCCATTCTGTACGTCGTCTTTCTGCTGTAAGCGTGTGCTGTTCACAACGTGCAAGTGTGCTGTGGACAACATGGTTTATTCCTTGTCCGCCTGAAAATGTACTGTTGTCCCAAGCAAATTGCAACAAACGGTGTATTTCTATCGCTGCTCGTTTAGTTTTTATTACCATTTCAAATATACCGGTCATTTTTGAAACACCCTGTATATACTTACATCTTACTAATGATGATTCGATCTCCGGTCTTTTTTATAACTGTTCCTAGTGTTATTGCCCTAGCTGTTGTTAAACGTTATCTCCACTTTTAGTCATCATTACTATGTTCTTTTCCAGTACACATATAATGCTATTTATCATTTATTGTCTCAATCTTTGTAAATGCATACTCTCCAGCACCACATATCGCCCTTGCTGGCTACTGCGGTCGGCTAGTGGGAGCCTTTGCCTAAATTAATTTGTTTTGACTTGTCAGAACGGTGTGCTTGTGGTATTTTCCTCTTATTCTTCAGTCTGTGGACAGTTTATAGAGACTGCTATTTCAAACGCCATGCAGGATCATTCCTTTATAATCCATCATATGGTATTTCTCTCTGATTTTATGATTATCGATCACATAGCTTTACTTACAAAATTACTGTGAACTGGTTGGTTTGAATGTCTATAGCTACGGGAAACCACTGCACATACTGGTACCAATATAAATTCATTCCCCTCTTATTGTTGTAGTTCTGAATTTATTTGGAGATAGGAACAATCATCATTAATTTTATTCTTGAATTATTGCCAATCACGTAGGATTTGCCTATTACATATGGTGAGCTACCACTTAATTATGTAATATAGCATCCCTGCTTTGTAATTTTAACTTCATTCCGTTATTGTTTCTACAATTTTAAAATCCACTTTGATGTAGAAATAAACATATTCAGATTTATTGTCTAAATTCTTTCAGCAGGTCTACAAACTCTCTTTATGATGGTGATGTTTTTAAACTGCATACTGCCATTGTATTAGTTTTTAGCAATGCGTGTCATTGTATGAGTACAGACAATGACGCTTACCAATGTACATTGACCTCCTTTTTGCATTTTGAGCGGTATGTATCTTATAAGCACTGATGCGAAGGCTTAAGACAGCAGCCAGATTACATTCAGTGTAGGTCAGAATAAATGCATAAATGTATTCACCCACTGGTACAGGCTCTTTTCAACATAAAATTATAACAGAATTCAAAGGATAAAATATTTGCATAACTTAAGTATACACCGTGCCAGAGACAAAGCCCTATAACAAGGCCCACTCCTTCGAAGAAGATAAACCTTTGTTTTTCAGCTGGTTCGCTGATTTTTTCAACTTCTTCACATTGTCGTTTTTTGTAATACACTAGTAAATGGATTCGTCAAATGTTCACTTTTACTATTGGAATTGGCTTCCCATGTATGTTATGGTCAGCTTTTATATAGTGTTTTTATATCCTACTGAAATTATACAAAATGTTATTTGGCTACTTTTCTTCCATTTGTTTACAGATCTGAAGAAGGTTGTAGAAAGTAACCGAAACCCATTATCGTAGTGTAATTGGCTCTGAGCACTATGGGACGTAACTTCTAAGGTCATCAGTCCCCTAGAACTTAGAACTACTTAAACCTAACTAACCTAAGGACATCACACACATCCATGCCCGAGGCAGGATTCGAACCTGCGACCGTAGCGGCCGCGCGGTTCCAGACTGTAGCGCCTTTAACCGCTTGGCCACCACGGCCGGCGTAGTGTAATTGTAATAACAAAATTCCGGTCTTGACGTTAAAGTGTTTTACATTAATATTTTTTGCAACAAACAAGTTGATTAGGGTCTTGCGTCTTCAGTTATAAAGATTTTACGTGAGTAACGTCAAATATTTAACTCATTTTTATCATCAGACGTTACATGCGGTTTTTCTTGGGAGTTCTATCACTTAAAGAATTGGGTTACGGAGAGGAGAGGGGGAGGGTAGTTTCTCGTAATTACATATTCGGTTAGGTCTAGACTGGCAGTGAAAAATAGTTATGCTGCCCAACGCACGCAAATTTCCCAAATGATAACTGTGTTACAGCAAAAAAAAAATAACAGGTGCAGGAAACAAAGTTCGCTGTGTCGGTCCACAGGTTTCGCTTCCGTTTTGGCGGCAGGTCCTGTCTGTGTACAGAGATTCTGACTGTTTATTCGCCGCCGCAACGGCGACCACCTGGAGCCTTCCAGAGTCGGGGCGCGCGTATATTTTCCGGGCCTGCGTCCACTCCCGCGCCAGTACAGCTCTTTGTTGACAAACACGGGACGCGCAAACCGCCTGCGTCCACAGCTCGCTCCGGTGCCGGGCGCGCTCTTGTTTGCGGCGACTCTAATTGACCGCCGCTTCGGACCATTTTCGCACACACATCAAATAGTACACAAAAAGCCCGCACGGCGTTTTCGGAGAGACGGCGTGGCGATATTCATTTGTAAGCATTTTCGCGTGCCGGCAGCTGTCACAGCAAAACACGGGCTCCCATAAACTGCCGAGAGCCACACGCATCGAAAAACCGTCGACCGGTAGAATCCTCGTATCGTTCAATGGGCTTTTTTTCGCTTTTGTACCACATCGTATGGCCACGCCACCTCCCCCTCCCTGCTCGCTGGTGTATTTGTCGGTTCCCATCTGCATTTCCAGAAACTTAGACGGGGTGATTCCGTGGTGGTCTTACAAGCTTTCAGGGATTGTGGAGATGGGTTAATCTATCAATCCGAGGTTAGGGACGCAGGTCCAGGAACAACCGAGTGGAAAGTTATAAGTGAAAATCCTTCTAATACCTTTGACAATGGTTAAAAAAAATGGTTCATATGGCTCTGAGCACTATGGTGCTTAACATGTCATCAGTCCCCTAGAGCTTAGAACTACTTAAACCTAACTAACCTAAGGACATCACACACATCCATGCCCGAGGCAGGATTCGAATCTGCGACCATAGTGGTCGCGCGGTTCCAGACTGAAGCACTTACAACCGCTCGGCCACACCTGCCGGCTATGAGAATGGAATACATGCACCGGAACTGTTGCGAACACCCAAAGCCCAGATGTCAGACACTCAAATCGATACCAAACTTGGTATGTCGACAGAGTATCAACCAAAACTCCAATTTAGTTCGTACTATGTGCTATTCTGTAGAATGAGTAAAAATGTCAATCAAAAGTACATCAAAAGCTTTACTGTGAGAAACGGACTTCTCTTGGTTTGGTGGGTAAATTGGTAGTGCGAAGGATTCACGTACGGAGGACTCTGAGTTCAAAGCTCAAGGAAGACAATTTTTTTACTGCATTGTTCGTGAAAGGCTTTCATGGAGCAAAGTGTTTATGACATGTAAAAATGCGATGTTCTCTTGGTAGTTTGCTTTCGCATCGTTTCTTTGAGAGTAGTAAACCTGTAGAGTACATTTGTAGTTTCCCAGAATTTACAATCAGAACAGAAAAATAAAGAAACAATTGCATCACACATGCGGAAGCATTAGTAATAATAATAATAAACAGAATAACAAGGTCAAGGGTTCTAGTACACAACGTTCAACTACCGAAACGAAAGTAGACTGCGAAGATAACATTGCTACAAACTCCAGAAAGTCCTTGAGAAAAATGTTCTCTTATATAACAGTTTCAGGCGTAAACAATGAAAAAAATTATCATTAGTCGGATTTCAACGAGAGGCCTTTAATATGACGATCAAATGCTCCACCATTTCACCCACGCGGGATCTAAAGTACAGAACTTCACAGATATGACTTTCCTGTGCTCCTTAGCTCTGGCGATACTTTTAATTACCGTTTACGCTTGCTATACTGGACGACAGCACACAGCACGAACTAAAATGGTAGTTTGGTTGATTCTGTATCGACACACAACGTTTGGTACCGCTCTGAGTGTCTGAGGTCTGGGGGTTTGGATGTAAGATCGTAGGGTAGGCGATCCCGACAAGCAGTTTTTATTCATTAACGGATGTAATTCCAACACGATGGAGCCCCACCTGAGATTGAACTGATGGTTCGTAAACACCTCGACAGCCATTCCTGAAAAAGTGGATAGACAGAGGAAGTCCTGTTTCGTGGCCAGGACATTCAACTTATTTCACCCCATTTGATTTATTCTTGTGCAGCCGTCTGAAAAGTTTTGTGTACGAGACTCCTTTCGACACTGTAGAAGATCTGCTAGCAAGAGTTTTCGCTGTCTACGATATTGTTCAGACGACACTGGATGTACTATGACGGGTACAACAGAACTTTGTGCGACGATACTGATCCTGCATTGGCGCTGCGGGACGCCATTCTGAACAACTGTTGTAAAGGTGCCAGCTAGTGAAACTTGTGGAGGTAAATGCAATTCATTATTACTGTACGGTAGACTTAGGATTTTGTGTCTCTGTGACATTATGTTACATGCGCCATTACTAGTCTATCAGTAGGTGAGGGTATTGTGGAGTATTCAGAGGGAATGATCAGGGTTCGGAAGTTGGAGATCATAATTTTAGCGTTGCGCGGGGCTATGGCGGAACCTGAATAGATTTTCGGTAACTAATTTCGACTCTATTGTTTGTGGGCTAGGGTACCTTACCTGAAATTGATGTATTTACCATCCTTCATCACGGCTGGAAGTTTGAAGCATCTTCATGGAATCACCCTGTATATACGGGGTTATTCATAAGTACAGGGTGGTTGTTAAGGAAATTTACGGTGTTCCGAGTCTGCCGTGCGGGCTGTATACATTCCAGGACGCTGAAACATCGTAGGTATGTTCATTAATCAGTGTGCTCCGGAGTGTTGTGAAAAAAATAATAGTTCCACTGCTACCATGTGAAAATATGGCGCTGTGGTATGGGTGCCGCAAAAGCGGAGGAACAATCAGTTTCTCAAATCATCAGCATGCCGGATGCATAACACGGCAGGGTCGACAGTTGCTCATAGCATTCCCACATCAAATCCGTTTCCATGCCCACAAAAAAAAAGGTAAAGTCAGAGCGTTGTAGCCTGTCTTGTGGCTTCATTTGCTGGAATTTCTGAATCTTATGGAGATACCAGTGTAACGCGCCACGAAAAATCTTTTGAACCGTTGATCTGGGTGGAGAGAATTCCTGTGACACGGCTCGACCACTGTCTGCAGAAATTGAGGCATGTTCTACAAGGTCGGCTACAGCTACAGGAACCTTATCAGCATTTGCTATGGCAAGCGTACTTGTTCTACTCCATGTCCTAATGTGATAAAGCCATAATGGATTCGTCAAACCATATAAATACACTCAGCAAAGCATCGTCACGTAGGACTATAATATGGTGCAAAATAGGCCACATTGTCAACACAGTCATTTTGCAACTGGCGTTACTTACTGTACATAACCTACTGTAGTGCAGTGACTACTAGAAATCTATTTGCCTACATGTTTCATAGATGTCGCTACGATTCTACAATTACCTAATGACCATAATGTGATAAAAACGAATTAGGTAAAATACATATAGCAGACTTTTAAAGTTTTATAACTGTAAAGATACGAATTGTGGTAATATAAGAGACGAATACAGTTAACCATATAAATTTGATGCTATATTTTCGTTCTATGTGCCGATACTTTGCTGAGTGGTTTGACGATGCCATTACTGCTTTATCACATTAGGACATGGTGTAGAACAGGTACACTTTACCTTAATTTATCTGTACTTTTCCCAGTTTGTATGAGCGTATATTCTGATATGAAATGCTATATTGTTTTGAAACATTGACTGCCCGCTAAATGTATATTTCTTTATATTGTAGATCTGAAGATGGTCATTACTGACTGAAACCGGTCATCGTCAAAGGACTTTATATTGTGATAAAAGACTAGAAGAAACAATCATTTGACAGTATTGGATCACTGTTTATATTCCTGACGATGTCGCAGTTGTTAATTTCCAGCTGTGATTGTGTTGCTGAATCATATATTGTTCAGCATGTCACACGCGTACTTCCAGCTGTGATTTTTTGTATGTGCATTGTTAAAAGAATATATATTATTAAAGGAAAGAAATTTTCTTGTTAGATGTCTTACTATCTGTAGACTAAATAAATCAATAAATGTATCATCACGCATGCATTCGCGTTTTATACTCTGGCACTGTCCTGTACCAAATGTAGACCTTTGCGTTAGTTCTTAGTTCTCTGCAAAATGTTGCTGTGTATTTTTCTGCCAGATGGAATGGTTTGAGTGGAAGAGTACTGATCCAATGAGAGGTGGAACACCTACTGCCAGGCAACTTTATTGACACTGTGATCGTGGGTGCTTCCTAAACAATAACTCCTTTCAGATAATTTGTCACATTCCCCATGTTGGCCCATCTTAATTAGCCGATTCCGTACAACAGAGTAGCACATACGCAGAACGTCATGATCATGGATGAAGTCAGCACAGGGACATCACACAGGATCACCTGTTACTTACGCTGCAGTATCCGCACCTCTGCGAAGCAGCCAGTGTACTCTGTGAATCTCTAGTTCACCTTGTCCCTCGAAGCAGTCCTTGTAGCGCATTCAATTCTTTAGAAGATGCAACCAATCTGCTAAAATAAGTCGTCAGATGAGATTACGGTGCATTTAATAGCGAACACCGAAAAATGTTACAGTTAAACAGTCTGAAGTGATTCATCTCAAAAAGTTAACGGAAGAAGGATAGGTCCGGACTCTTTCCTATAGCCGACGAGCGAAATTGGTACGCAGCCATAATGTCTTGCATACTTCGTATGTATTCGTGCATCGTCGGTACCTCAACAACGTTAATTTATTTACTGATTTAACTGGCTCATTAATTACTTCTGCAAGATGCAGCATCCCAATGAAAAGTAAACTTAAGGAACTAAACTGCTGTCCAAAATGACAAGAATCTTACAGAATCGTAATATGGATTGCAGCCGCCGGGGGTAACTTCTACCTAGCTAATGATCTCAGTTGCAAGATGCGTGCACTGTGCAGCCACGGGGTGACGCCGGAAGGCGAAGTGGCCTACGCGTTCAGGTACAAGAGCCTCGAGTTCGCCGGACGCAGCAGAGTAAACCTGTCTACAGTAATGTTTGCTACAAAGCCTAAGCGACACCTAAAGTAGTTACAGAAACGCAGCGGCTCTGGAAATACCGAGGATATTTGCGAACGCCAGACGAAATAAGGTTTATAGTTACAAAGGATTCCTTTCCTTTTGTGAAGTGACAACTGTATGTCCGGACGATGTCTGTTTGGAAATTCATTTTGAACGACGTATTATGCCACACTCTCCAAGAGTGCAAACCACTGTCGTCACACCTGGATAACTGCTTAGCGCTTAAGAATCCTTTGAAGCTATAACAGATATTTTAGTATAATGTAAATAATATTAAGAGTACTTTATTTGTGATTTTATGTGTATTGCAAAGGTGGACGAGAGATAACGTTTAGACATTAGTGGTACCACGGTTCTAGTTCAGCATTACTAATTTACAGTCTTCTCCTGTATTTTATGTTCCTGAAATTTTGCGTATAATTCGCCTTTCTAGTACTTATAATTTATCTAATTTACAGTTTAATGTGAAGCATTCACTTGCATATAGGCGTTCTGGAGTCGCTACTGTGTTCCAATGCCTTATTTTTGCATTTTTGGACATGCACTTTTTATTTTACAGGTCTTTGGTGATACCATATGCTCTCCCCATTTAATACAGCCTTTTCTCCTTTGCAAATTTCTCCAAAGCATTTTCTTGGATTATTTCCCTTAGATATGTGATTTGTTTACCCTCTTAGTTTGGCCAGTATCTGTTTTCAGGAACATTAGAGCGTCCTTAACGTTTGTTAAACATTTTGTTTCTCTGCAGAAATTATTAAGCCAGTTCTGCTGGCTATTTCCTCTAGGAGATTTATTAGTGTTATACCAGATACCACATTTTCGGGAAAGTACAGAAAATCCATCTGCAATTGCATGGCAGTTGAATTCTATCTTTTTTCTTCCCTTCCTAATCTTATAGGCGAAATGTTAAGTTCAGTACGTTTTTCGTTTCAAATTCTCACCGTTTTCTCTAACACAGTACTAAAAATAATTGGGGATAAGCCCAACTTGTTGTACACCTGTTTTTATTTTGAAAAGCTGCGAAATTTCTTCCATAAATTTTACTTCACAGATTGTAACTGTAAATGTTTCACGAACTGGGCTTGCCAGTTTGGACTTTACGCTGATTTCTCGAGTTATATGATGTATGGTTTCTCTGTTACCAGACTCAAATGCCTTTTTAAACGGAAATGTCCTTTGAATCAAATAATCTATGGTGAAAAACTTACTTCAGTTTAAATATTTATTCTTAGCATGACCTTCCCTTCCTGAAACAACCTTGATTTTCACCTAAATGACTGTCTAGTGTTTTTTCTATTCTGCTTAATAAAATTTCGGAAAATACTTCATATATGCTGGCAATAAACAGATCCCTCTGTAGTTGTTTACGTAGGGTGGATGTATCAAGGCAAATTTCCATTCCGCTGGGATTTTTCCTGTTTTCCAAATTTCTTCAAAGAGCAAATTTAGCCTGTTTACTATATTTGGCAAGGACCACTTGATAAGTTGAGCTGTAACAAAATCTTCTCCACTAGCATTGTTGTTTTTGAGGATTTTAATAAATTCAATTTCTTCTACAGTTGATGTGTTCAGGATAGTTCAGAAGCTAGTGAAAATACCTTGCTATTATTTCACAATTGTCAGCATTGCTTAACCCATTTCTGCCGTATTAATTTTTGAAAGAGATTTCTGGAGCTTAGTACCCCTTTAACTCGTCCTTAAAAGTTTGATAAAAGTGACTGGTATAATTTTTACAAAGTTTTTATCTATTTTTTCAAAAATTCCTCGTTTTCAAAATCTCTTTTGGTATTTCTGATTAACCTGACTGTTTTCTTTCTCTGTTGTTTAAATTGGTTATAACCTTCAATATTCTTTGAGCATATCCGTTTTTACCATCTTTTATCCCTTCTTCCTGTGGCTCCTTCTTATATTTCCTTCAACCATATTTTCCTTTTATTTATTTACTGACACAAATTTTTTATGTGCGCTTTGGATATTTCTTGCCAGATGCCAGTTGCAGCCACTTTAATTTCGTCTTGATAGTTTTTATTTGTTTCTTTTGTTATAGTAAGTCCGTCTGTCTTATATTTTACTAATTTTTGAGAATTTATTTGTTCTTTATTAGGCAGGAGTCTGACTGTAATTTTAGAGAGGTAATTATCAGAATCAAATTCGCCATTCCTTACTATTTTCGCATTCATAATTCCCTAACCTGCAATTCTCCTAACACTTGGTTGGAGGTGTTCACGATTCAGCTTTTTCCAAGGAGTCCATAAGAAGGCTGACATTACTTTCACCTGGGAGCTTTGACACAAACTGGTTAGCCTCATATCATTTGCTCTGGTTCCTCTATGAGCTGGGCATTGTTCTACTACATTTCTAAATTTATTTTCTCTGCATATTTGTCCATTGAAGTCGCCTAATAGTAATGTGGTGTTCATCGTCGAAGTATTGAATATTTCAGTTTCTAAAAGAGCGCAAACTCCTCTGTGTCTTGTGGATTTTTTCTGTTGTCTTCATTTACTGGTATATGGCAAGTAACAGGTGTGTATATATTTCTTTGCATTTAATTTATAGGAAAAATATTATCCCTGAGGTGTATTTAAATTCTGTTGCATTTCCTGTTACACTTTTATGAACATTGAAAGCTGTATCCAATAATGGCATCAGGTTCATAACGTTGACTACTGGTTTGTCTTTGAAGATTCTGTAGTTAGAAGTATCTACTACTTTTTCATCTAGGAACCTTGTTTCTTGAACTGCTAAAATCTGAATTTTGTGTTTCTTTAAGAGTATTTCTAGTTCTTTCTGTTTACCTGCCTTCAGTAGAGATATGTATTTAAAGTATCTAGAAAGAATTGCAGTTTGAATTTTGTTTTAGAAGGATTCCAAGGTTGTTCGGATTCAACCTTTCAATTGCAGTTGCTGGGACTCCCTAGAACCCTTAGTCCCAATGCATTGCTTGAAGAAGTGGTGGATTTCTCTCTCCAGTTTCCAATCTGGGGTAGTGCATTCGTTCTGCAAACTTTTCATATTGCAACTGAAACTGCATTACATAAAAAGTAAGGACTTATTCTTTTTTAATTAATTTATTTATTTAAACAGATTTGATTTGGGCATCATGGTCCCTTTTACATCGTACCACGATTTTTCAGTTACAGTACCTTTCTTACGTCTTAGTTTTCTAAGAAATAACAATTTAAATGGGCAAATAGCATAAAATGGTTTAGTAACGAAATTCGGCGGATGTTGAGCAAGCCGAGGCTGTTGAACTCTAGGTTCAAAAGGGAATGCACAAATGACGATAAGTGAACGTTAGTAGAGATTCAGGCATCTGTGAAAAGATCTATGCGCGAAACATACGACTACCACCGTCGCACCGTAGCAAAAAATCTGGCAGAGAACCCGAGAAAATTCTGGTCGTATGTAAGACCGCTAAGTGGGTCTAAGGCTTCTATTCGGTCCCTTCTTAATCAGTTTGGTGTACCAGTCTGAAGCCGAAGTTTTAAATTTGACATTGAAGAAATCGTTCACACAGGAGATTCGTACAAACATACCGTCATTTGACCGTCGGACAGACTCCAGTATGAACGTCATAGTAATAAGTATACTGGGCATAGAGAAACAAATGAAGTATTTGTAATCAAACAAATCACCTCGAACGGATTAAATTCCAGTTCGATTTTACAAGGAGAACTCTAGCTTGCATTTATCACGAATCTCTCGCCCAGCGAAAAGTACCAAGTGACTGGAAAAAAATGCAGGTGACTCCAGTATATAAGAAAGGTAAAAGAACGGACCCGCAACGTTACAGATCAATATCCCTGACTTCTATCTGATGCAGAATCCTTGAACATATTCTCAGTCCGAATATAATAAACGTTCTTGAGACTAAGGAGCTTATTTCCACGAATCAGCATAATCGGAGTAAGCATCGCTCCTGCGAAACTCAGCTTGCCCTTTTCCCACATAATATACTGAGATATATGGATGAAGGGAAACAGGCAGATTCTGTATTTCGAAATTTATAGAAAGCATTTGAGACGGTGCCCCATCGCAGGCTGTTAGCGAAGGTACGAGCATATGGAATAAGTTCATAGATATGTGAGTGGCTCGAAGACTTCTTAAATAATAGCACCCGATGAGTTGTTCTGAACGGCGAGAGTTTATCAGAGACAAGGGTGTCTTCAGTATGTGCCCTGGAAAGTGTGATAGGACCGCTGTTGTTCTCTTGATAGGTAAATAATTTGTCGGACTGGGTGGACAGCAATCTGCGGTCGTTTGCTGATGATGCCGTGGTGTATGGTGAGGTGTCGAAGTTGGGTGACAGTAGGAATGTACAAGACGGCTTAGACAAAATTTTCAGTTGGTATGGTGAATGGCAGCTAGCCTTAAATGTGGAAAAATGAACGTTAATGCAGATAAGTAGGAAGAGCAAATCTGTAACGTTCGGATACAATATTGCAAGAGTCCTGTTGACGCCGTCAAATCGTTTAGATATCTGGGCTTAACATTGCAAAGCGATATGACGTGGAACGAGCATATGAGAACTGTTGTAGGGAAGGCAAATGGTCGACTCTTTGGGAAAGAGTGGCTTTCTTGAGTTCGCAGACAGGACTTTAGTGTGACCTAATCTTCAGTACTGCTCGAGTGTTTGGGATCCGTACCAGGTCGGATTGAAGGAAAACACCGAAACAATTCAGAGGCGGGCGGCTAGATTTGTTATCTCTAGATTAGAACAACACGTCAATGTTACGGAGTTTCTTCGGATACTCAAATGGGAATCTCTGGAAGGAAGGAGACCTTCCTTTCGAGAAAAACTATTGAGAAAATTTAGAGAACCGGCAATCGACGCTGACTGCCGAGCGAATGCCTAGTAGTGGTACAGGGCACCCTCCTCCACTTACCATACGGTGGTTTACGGCGTACCTAGGTAGATGTAGATGTATGAACTTATAAAGTTACTGGAAGTACTGTACTACTGCATCGCCTCCCATCTTAGCGATAATAATAAGAATAACAAAAATAACTGCATAATAACCGTAATGGTGGTGGCAGATATAAAAAGAATTTATAGGTTTATAAGATAATTATTTTCTGATGTAGCGAGCTCTGCGGAAAGGAAACTGAAGGCGATGCTAGAACCACCGTTCTACAAGAAGGATGATGGGAGTGACCCACAAAACTACGGTCCAATATCCTTGACATCTATTCGCTATAGAATTTTAAAACAGAATAACCTTCTCCATGAAAACCAGCATGGATTCCAAAAGCATCTGTCATATCAGATCCAACCTGCACTTGTCTCACATGACATACTGAAAGCTTTGGATCACGGCACCACATCTGTGCGATTTTCCAATAACTGAGCGCGGTCTTTTTCTCGAGGGACCTACGACATATTATCGTTAGAAGAGGGGCTGACGTAGCCGCAAATTCAATGTAGGATCTCACAGGGATATCATCGAGGCCTGGAACTTTTTTCAGTTCTAACGATTTCACTCTTTCTCAGCACCGTGTTACTGATACTTACTTCATTCATGTTTTCAGTGGTACGAGGACTTCATTGGGGCAATTTTCCTTGGTTTCCTTTGTGAATGAAAATTTAAAAATGGAGTTAAGAATTTCAGCTTTTGCATTGCCACCCTCAATTTCAGTCCCTGCCTCATTCGTTAGGTACTGGACACTAACTTTGCTAACTTTGATGCCACTAACAGGCTACACATACGACCAGACGTTCTTCGGGTTCGGTGATAGATCAGTTGATAATATTCTGCTATGGTAATCATAGAAGGCATCATGCATTTCTCTCTTGACAGCCAAACGCGTTTCATTCAGCATCCCTCTTTCTGTACACCTACATGTTGTTTTAGACATATTACGCAGCAATCTATTTATTTGGAAGTTTCTCTACATTGACTATGTCTAGTGACAACACTGAATTTCTGATGCCTGTGGGTGACAAGTACACATTTTCATCCACGAAAGGATGATATGTGGCCCATGGTCTGCATATATATTCACATGGTTCTTCACATGTTTAACTAATATTATTTCCCTAGCTAGCGTCTTGCGTAAAATCTTTTGTGTCCTTCAGATGTCTATCAGTATCTACATTGTACTTTCATTTTCTACAGGTGTTTAACTGGTCTGAATACATTCATATGACGATCACATGTAACACAGAAGCATGGGCTAAATCGTGTAACGCATTTAACAATGTTACACTGGCGTTGAAAGAAGTGTATGGTTCTTTAATTAATCTCTGCAGAACCTGGCATTATTTAGGTGTTATTCATGCTTGATTATGGCTCAGTCTCTATTCACAATACGGTTTATTTATAGCACGAGTTCCATAGTTGTTCCACCTAGCATCCTGTACAATATGTATGCATAATTGTATTTGTTTAAAAGATAATTAGATTTTGCTGTCGCTGGAGGCTTTTCGTTACCTTGTTATGTCAACACTGATAACTTCCATTGTCGCTAGTTCTCGTTTTATTTTTACCAAAGATTATTAATACAGACTTTATTACGGCCATTGGATGTATTACAGGCATTATCACCTGCAATGGCGTCTTACAGACGATTGTCTTTACTTGTTTCGTGTACTTGCGTTTCCCCATGCTTTTCGTCACTTTGGTATGAATCACTGTGATTCTGTGCTACTATTATAAGTGATGAACCTTGCTACTGATTGCACAGTTTCGCAGTGAAAACTTTGGTGTTATTTGAGGCCATAAGGAACATGAAATCTACTTTCAATTGATCTGGTTTCACCTTTTATGAAGGTATAAGTACAGTTTGTTACGTTACGTTATTTACCTTACATGTATCCACATTTGATGCTGATAGACGTACTGTTATGGCAGTCGATTACCGAAACCAGTAGACATACAGGTTTGTATTAAAAAGCTGATAGCTAGTAATGCATTTTCTCAAGTGCTTAACAACTGTCTGTTGTCGCATAACCAAAACTGTAAACGTAGCTTTCTGGTACATAAATAATTTTCTCAGATTGATTCCATATTCGTAGATTTCCAGAAGGCTTTTACAGCGCTGCTCAATAGCGGCTTCTAATCAAATAGCGTGCCTGTGGAGTAGCGTCTAGTTGCAGGACTGAGTACGTGATTCCCTGCCAGAAGTGTGACAATTCGTAGTAACTGAGGGGAAGCCGCCGAGTAAAACAGAACTGATATCTTGTGTTCCCCAGGAAACTGTTGTAGCTCTTTCTGTTCCTCGCCTACATAAACGCTTTAGAGACAATCCGAACAGCCCTCTTAGACTGTAGATAAATCTGTCACTTACCGTGTACTAAAATCATCAGGAAATCAAAACCAATTTGAACAACGATTTAGACAAGATATCTGTGTAGTACGATAACTGACAGTTGACTCAGAATAATGAAGTAATGTGAGCTCATCCATATGAGCACTGAATGGAAGACGTTGAGTTTCGGTTACACGGCAAAACACACAAATCTAAAGGCTATCTTTCTAGGGATCATAATTACGAACATCTGAAATTGAACGATCACATAGAAACTACATACACAAGGCTTGTCCTTCCTCTTCTGGTATATTGTTGCGTGCTGTAGTACCCTTACCAAATAGGATTAATGTAGGAATCGAAATAGTGCGGAGAAGTGCAACTCGTTAAGTATTAAAGAGAAAGAGAGGAAAGAGTGTCGCAGATATCACGCGCGAATTTTTATGGCAATCATTAAATCAAAGGCGTTCTCTTTTCGGCAAGATCTTTTCATGAAATTTCAGTCGCCAATTTTCTCCTCTGAGTGGTAAAATGTGATTGTTGCCGCCCTCCTGCAGAGGACGAATGCTCATCGTAATAAAATAAGACATGTCAAAGCTTGCACGGAAATATTTAAGTGTTAGTGGTGGTACTGAGGTTAACGTGGAACCCCTTGAGTGCGAGAGGCGGGGCTGGAGGTATCCAAAGGGGAACACAGCATGAGGCTACGCAACGTAGTTGAACTGCTTAGTCTAAGAGTAAATCGCAACGGTGCAACTCTGCTAGTGGTGATACAAAGCAGAGGAACGTGAACGATAAGCAAAGCAATTATTACATCATATCTGTAACTACAGTTGCCGAAGTTGACATTTCGTCAGAAGGGAACCCAAGGAGTTTTGCAGACTGAGAAAAAACTGGCAGATGAGACACTAGCGTTTCTGCATGATGAGTCAGTCGAATGTGTGGTGCCGTATGTGCTATTTTGTGAGGACAATGTACAGTCATACTCAAAAGTATCCGAACGACCTGAATTGCATTTCACCTGATTCGCATGCAACCGGCATAACGCAGCTGTCTAGCAGGACCTCTAATCGCTCCATGGTACAGTCGTTTGACTATTGAAAATGGTTCCAACATGTCACCACTAGAAAACTCCGCAGTAACTCAAGATGTAAAGTAATACTACGATGCTACAAATATCAGGGAACACCTCATCACAGATAAGACTGTCCTTAAGGCTCGTAAGCTCACATTTATTACAATAAATGACATACCTGAAATGTTACCACTCTCATTATTACGTCAGGTAGGTAATTCACGTAGTAAGTTCGTCGTATTCATGATCTCCTCTTCAAAGTAACATACTGTTGTGTCGGTAGCTGGGCCGACACCGTGAAGTTGAGATGGCTGAAAAGGCAAGCTAGACTAACGCAGACGGGCGTGAAGTACTGGAACAGGATACGTAATTAATGTTAGGAAGAAAAGTACGGAGCAGGTTTAATACTTAACTTTACTGAATCATGGTGGTACATCGATCTTGACGATACACAGGAGACTTTAAGTACAATCACTGTATGGCTAATGGCGCCTTGCTAGTTCGTAGCCATTAACTTAGCTGATGGCTATTCTGTCTCTCGGCTAATGAGAGAGAAAGGCTTCGTACATCTGGTCGGTAGCTAGGTTCTCGTACAACTGGGGCGAGTGCTCTCTCGTATCACGAGACCTGCCTTGGTGGTGGCGCTAGGTCTGCGATTACACAGTGGCGACACGCGGGTCCGACATGTACTAAATGGACCGCGGCCGATTTAAGCTACCACCTAGCAAGTGTGGTGTCTGGCGGTGACACCACATTCCTCCCCCGCAAATCGGCGAACGGTCGTGTGATAAGGCTTCCGCCCGCCGTGGGGAGGACCACATGTTGACGTATGCGATGAGGTGGGGAGCCTAACAACAGGCGAGGCTGTGCCACCCGCACCCGGCCATTCGGTCCGAGGGGAGCTAGGAAACGCCTGAAAAACTAATCCAGGGTGCACGTCAACATGCGGTGTATGCGCCCGTAAAGAGACCGGAGGGACCGAAGGATCAACCTCCATTGCGTCGGGGTAGCCGACGCGCGATGACGTCATGTGGTCCGGAGCGGGCGGGAGTTCCATGGCGGAGGACAGCTGGGCACGGGAAGCGATCGGCGGCGCGTGACCCTGGGAGGCGCTTGGCGGCTGCAACGAAGCGCCGAATGCGGGCGGCGCCGGCGGGAGAACAAGCGGCGGCGGCGGCGGCTGCTGCTGCTGCTGCGGCGGCGGCGGCGCGTCGCCATGGGGCAAAATGGAAGGCATCGTCGGTAACACCTGGGGATGAGGCGAGCCAGTAGATGGGTCCCCAGGGCGCTGACCGGACGGCACCGTCGCTGAAAGCAGACGGGGAGCGGCAGAACCCGAGCGACGACAGAGGCGCAGCTGATTGAGATGCCGACGCACCTCACCAGAGGCCCCCAAAACCAAATACATCGCGCGGCCGAGGCAGCGAAGAAGGCGCCCTGCGAGCCAACGCCGTGAACCGCGATAGTTGCGATAAAATACAACGTCGCCTGGAGCAAAAGCAGGAGTCTGCCGCTGCACAGGAACCTGATGCGGCGGATGCAGCAAAGACATCAAGGTGCGATGAGGACGACCGTGGAGCAACTCAGCCGGCGAGCGACCATCTCGGGGCTGAGAGCGATACGAAGACAAAAAGAGCAACAATGCGTCCTCCCGAGAATGCGACTCTTTCAATTTCAACATCTGTGACTTGAAAGTCCGGACCAATCGTTCAGCGGCACCGTTGGACTGAGGCGAAAACGGCGCGGATGTCAGATGTTGAATACCATTGGCCTGGCAGAATGACTGAAATTCTGCGGACATGAATTGTGGGCCATTGTCGGAAACAATAGTCTGCGGAAGACCTTCAATGCAAAAGATAGCAGACAACGCTTGGATGGTGGCGGAGGACGTCGTGGAAGACATCCGGACAACAAAAGGAAAATTACTGAAGGCGTCGACCAGAACCAACCATCGAGCATTCCAGAATGGACCAGCAAAATCAATGTGCAAGCGTTGCCAAGGGGAAGTGGCTTTTGGCCACGCAAAGACTTTCCGCGGCGGTGCGGACTGTTGTTCGGCACACGCCGGGCACGAAGAACACATATTCGTAATCGCAGCATCGATTCCGAACCAAGTACAGTGCTGACGAGCAAGTTGTTTCGTTCGCACTATACCCCAATGTCCTTGGTGAAGAAGCCGTAAAACAGAGGACTGTAACGAACGTGGGACCACGACTCTGGACTGATCATTATCAGAACGCAACAACAAAACACCACGTCGAACAAAAAGTCTCTCCTTGTGAGCAAAAAATCGGCGAACCAACGGATCCTCGATCCGAGACTGTGACAAAGGCCATTGCGTAGCAACAAAACGTAAAACAGTGGCAAGGACAGGGTCAGCAGCTGTGGCTGTAGCGACACGACGAAAATCAATCGGAAACGATTCGACCACTTCATCGGTTTCCGAATCAATGAACATGCAAGCAAGTTCGGAAGAATCGAATGCTTTATCCTCAGCAACAGGCAAACGGGACAACGCATCGGCGTTTCCGTGCTTAGCAGTGGACCGATACAAGATATCGTAGCGGTACTGCGAGAGGAAAATAGACCAGCGAATGAATTTCTGCGCTGTACGTGGAGGTACAGGCTTGGTCGGATGAAAAAGCGATGTCAAAGGTTTGTGTTCTGTGATGATGGTAAAGTGACGACCATACAAGAAATCATGGAACTTAGTAACACCAAACACGAGAGCCAAAGCTTCTTTCTCTATCTGTGAATAATTTCTTTGCGCAGACGAGAGCAATTTGGACGCAAAGGCAATAGGGCGATCATGGGAGCCAACTTTGTGCGCAAGCACAGCACCGATCCCGAAATCCGATGCATCTACCATCAACAAAAGGGGTTTCTGGGGATCGAATGGCGTAAGGCAAGTATTAGAAAGCAACGCCGATTTCAACTGGCGAAAGGCGCGTTCACATTCCGTCGTCCAGACGAACGGAACACCTGTACGGCGTAAGCGATGAAGCGGAGCTGAAATGAAAGAGGCATTGCGCACATTCACTCACACCTTGTGATTCTACACTGTTCAATGTTCTTGCGACCTCCTGACGCAATGCGTGGGGAACATGGCGCGCCCTGAAAAATTTCGGTTGCGCGTTTACCTTCCAGTTCCAATGTGCTGCATAGTTTTTAGCGCAACCTAAGCCCGGTGCAAAAATGTCTGCAAATTCTTCACATACACTAGAAACACTGTCTGAAGGCACAGTCTGATTCACTGAGAGGACCTGATTTACAATAGACATGTTAAACAACTGAAACAACTCTAGACCAAACAAGTTCACTGCAGAAGAACGAAGAACGTAAAATGACACAAGTTTTGTTTGTCCCTTGTATGCTCCAAGAAGGCTGCACTGTCCTAACACAGGAATTTTCTGTCCGGAATATGTAGTTAGCTTAACATTTGCGGAACGCAACGGAGGTTTGCCCAGTTGTTTGTACGTGTCGTGATTGAGCAATGAAACTGCAGCTCCGGTATCGAGCTGGAATGGTATCACTTTGCCTTCAAAGTCTAAGTCCACAAAAAGTTTATTGTTCTGCTGACGACAAGAGCGACTGTTTTGTGCAATTGGAACAGACACTGGTACAGAATCACTTGCTAATTGACGTGATTTCCGGCGACGTCGACGCACAGTTTTTGTGGGACGAACACAGTTACTGTTAGAGAAAGTGTCACTGGACGAAGCGGAATTAACGACATGAATGTCCATAGGCGAAGGTCCACGAGCCTGAGTGTCCTTGGTTCGATTCCGGCGCGAAGCAAAGGGCCTGGAATGATTGTGATTGTCTGATCTGAGCTTTTTCTGGCAAACACTTTGAACATGTCCTTTCTTATTGCAGAAAAAGCAAATAGCTTGGCGTGACGGGCAATGTTCACGCGAATGTCTAGTAGCACACCGCGGGCACGATTTCACTACATTTGTGGGCTGGCGCGGCACACGTGGCTTAGCGCGCGGCGGCAGCTGTGCGGACGTGCGCGAGGCCCGGTTACCGGGCCGCGCAGCGCGTCCAGCGGGCCGGTTAATGTTACACACTGCTGGCGAAGTTTCAAAAGATTCCTGAGCACAGTCAAGTGTGTCCTGTCTATCCAATATGTCTATCACTTGTTGAAGGGAGGGATTAACGAGTTTCAAAATTTGCTCCCGTATGCGAACATCAGAAACGTTCTGTGCAATTGCATCACGCACCATTGTATCTGAATAAGAAAGACCACAGTCACATGCAAAGGCACAGTCCCTAGTAAGTCCTTGCAATGTTGCTACCCACTCCCTATTAGTTTGACCGGCCGTACGTTTTGTACGAAAGAACGTATACCGTTTTGCAACCACATTAACTGTTTCTTTGAAATAGGCATCTAATGCAGACAAAATTTCCTCGTAGGACAGAGTTGCTACGTCGCGTCGGGGAAACAATTTCACTATCACACGGTATGTGGTCACACCGACACAAGAAAGCAAAAACGGCTGCCGCTCTTTACCTTGAATTCTGTAGGCTGCGAGATGAAAGTTGAACTGGCGAGACCACTCGTGCCAGGTCTCATCGGCTGCCACGTATGGTCGAAAGGGAGGTGCAACAGCAGGTTGTGGCTGCGGTACCGGTGAAGCGGCTGCAGCCGCATCGGTGTGCAGCGCACGTTGACCCTGGACGAGCTGTCCAAGGGCATCCAATAACGCCTGCGTCTGCTGATTCTGCAAGCGATAAAATTCGGACAGTACATCTGGAGAATGTGGCGAAGCCATGACACAATTAAATGTAAGCAATCAGAAAGAACTCTTATCCCATCCTCGTCGCCAATGTTGTGTCGGTAGCCGGGCCGACACCGTGAAGTTGAGATGGCTGAAAAGGCAAGCTAGACTAAGGCAGACGGGCGTGAAGTACTGGAACAGGATACGTAATTAATGTTAGGAAGAAAAGTACGGAGCAGGTTTAATACTTAACTTTACTGAATCATGGTGGTACATCGATCTTGACGATACACAGGAGACTTTAAGTACAATCACTGTATGGCTAATGGCGCCTTGCTAGTTCGTAGCCATTAACTTAGCTGATGGCTATTCTGTCTCTCGGCTAATGAGAGAGAAAGGCTTCGTACATCTGGTCGGTAGCTAGGTTCTCGTACAACTGGGGCGAGTGCTCTCTCGTATCACGAGACCTGCCTTGGTGGTGGCGCTAGGTCTGCGATTACACAGTGGCGACACGCGGGTCCGACATGTACTAAATGGACCGCGGCCGATTTAAGCTACCACCTAGCAAGTGTGGTGTCTGGCGGTGACACCACACATACAACACTTATTATTTAACACAAAATGACATTAAAAATTTAAGTTATCCACGAGCAGCTGGCTGAGAATATGTATGAATTTCAAGTGACGCGACGAACGGTTTCGTTCTGCATATGGATTCAAACCCAGGGCATGCAGACTAAGCAAAGATTTCAAAACTGACGCAAACTAACACTCATTCCTGATTAGGCTTACAGAGAGTGATATACCTTGATTTTAGACAGTATCAGTTAGCAAATATCAACTTTTAATTACATAACGTTAACACTTTTAAAGGACGCGAATTCCTACCCAGCATCCCTGTTAACGAACTACGACAGATGTTAAATATTGCTTCTTCACAAGTAACTTACTTGAAATGCCGTGAGGTAAAGCTATGTGTTGGACAGGGATTCGAACCCAGAACCTAACCGGATTGCTATCGAAGCACAATCCACTGTGACATATCGGATTTTCTCGGCAATAGCTAGATGTTTTAACTGAAATGACGAGTCGAAACATTAACTTTTTTCCTTCCCAGGACTCCAACCCGGCACCTATCGCTGTTATATTCTAGAGAAAACGAACGTTAAATATAGGTTTGTTGCACCAGCAGCGACATGTGAGCATGTATGAACTAGAAATAATATGTCGAAGAGTTCAGTGCTCACTGGGAATAGAGCCCCACACATATCGTTGTTGACTACATACAAAGAGACGTCAGCTACCGAATTTTTCTCCACCAGCAGCTCGGAATAACATCTTGAACTTACAGTGATCTCGCAAATAGTTCTGTGTTCCACACGAAGTCAAAAACGTCAGATATCGTTAGTGTTGACAACGAATGAAAAAACATAAAAAATCAAAATTATTATCCACCAGCAGATAGGTGTTCTCATGCTAGAGCTTGATAACACATAATGAAATATTTAGTGCCGGGCCAGGATTTTAACCCATTCCCTCGTATTATGTGGAGATGTTGAGGAATCTGCAGTTTTGAACAAACAACAAATTGCACTCGAGCTGTATTGTCACGAAGGGATCAAATTCCGCGTTAAGGGCGGTCTAAGTTGCATTCTCAGTTCAGAACCAATTTTATCGACATACAGAAGCTCAGATAAAAGATGGAATAAGTGTCCTGTGATCCTACATAGCGTTTGTTTCGTCACTAGAAATAAATAACTAGTATAAGAAAGGTTACTGGTGATATAGTTTCTACATGTCGCCACTCCATACTTTATTGTGGTTCAACCTAACGTCTACTTGGCAGAGAAGGAATATCATCTTTAATGTGAATTTCAAACCACACTGCCATTATATCTTCTTCACTTGGTGTAGTCAGAAGATAATGGAATCTTTCTCTCCCTATCTAAAATAATTGAGAGAAGTGGGAATCGAACCCAGACCATAGGTATAACAAATTACCATCAGTCCAACAGATCACCAACCCCTCTTTTCTGTAGCTCATTTTTCTATCCTAACGCCGTTGCACCACACTAGATAAGAATTCTGACACACAGGCTCCCTGTAGTAAATTACTGCATGTTAAGTAAATTCATTTACTTGGTTGACCGAATCACCATGAACTAGCTGCATCGGCTACCCAGTGCATACATTCCACTCTGTTTTGTAATCACCGAAATAAAATCACGTAACTGCCACCTACACAGAACTGCCAACAGTGTAGAATGCAAGAATTTAAATAGGAAGTGTTCCTTTCCACTTGAGCTATACTATTGCGCTATCTGTTTGTAAAAAACGACACGCAGCGCAACAGAAAAGCTGTAACTGTTTTTCTCAGAGGTCTAGGCCCGGCCATTTGCATTATCTTGCAGCGCTGTGGTGTGCAGAAGTTCTGGAGGAATTGTTATTCAGCTCTGGAGCTGCTTTAGTTATATGTCAGCTAGTAGCGTAATGGTAAGTGTCGTGCGCCATATATAAGATGTCGCGAGTTCGAATACATTTACTGCAAATTTTTTTTTAAACGCAATTCTGCTGTCTACTGAAGTTACCAATCTAATGGAACTTTGAACATAGTTCCCTTCACTTTTCAACCCAAAATAGTCGCATGTGGAAAAAGGGCTAACTTCTGTGACATTTTGTTCTTTTCAGGTATAATAGACAGCCAGGCAGCAGGTGCATCTCGAAGCATTTGTATTATGTACGTCAGAAAAGTATTTTCTACATTAGCTGTCGTGTGGTAGTGGCAGTTTATTCTTCTTCAAACATTGTTTGACAGCTTTAACTCAGAACAAGTTTTCTACATGCATGCAATCGATAAAGTGCATGAGCATCGTCAGACTGTTATAGATAACATCAGAGAATTCGCATATATCGGTGATGATTAATTTCGCTCTCATGTTTACTATTGTTTCAACAACACTAAAGGAAACCTTGCGAAAATTGTGCACTGTCTTATAAGAAATGAAATAAAACTACCCAAGAGAACCTTACGACGAAAGTCTGTTTTAATGAAACCCAGTATCTGTGCACAAGCATGCCTCTATCGACACGAATTAGTAAAATTCTACTCACTTAGATTTTGATTGGGTCTGTGTTTAATTGGTATGCTGTGTCATACTCAAGAGGTATGCAAATGTGGCATTTCATAAGTATAATTATGTATTTCTAGAAACCCAAAATTTGCTTGTCAGCAGCGGAAAGAGGCGTTACCTGTTGTGCAGCATTGTAAGTTTTTCACCATTGCACTATGAGCCGAAAGTATTTTCTTGCAATTTATTTATTGATATTTGTTCTGACTGCTTATAGCTGTTTCACAGAAGGAGTAAAAATGTCTAAGTCAGTGAGACTGGAACTGCGAATCATAACAGACGCTGTTTTACAGGTCAGCACGTTACCACAGAACTGGCGAAAAGGTAAGGGTCTCAGCTTCCTCTTACGAGGTCAATAGTGGCTAGAACTCATAAACCGCTGTGTAAAGGATGAGATAAGTTGCGATTTCCACCTGCAACGACTTTCCTGGGCTGAAAACCGTAAGTTTACAATCTTTCGTTACACCTCAAGCGATAATAACTGCGTTCTACATCTACATCTACATTGATACTCCGCAAGCCACCCAACGGTGTGTGGCGGAGGGCACTTTACGTGCCACTGTCATTACCTCCCTTTCCTGTTCCAGTCGCGTATGGTTCGCGGGAAGAACGACTGTCTGAAAGCCTCCGTGCGCGCTCTAATCTCTCTAATTTTACATTCGTGATCTCCTCGGGAGGTATAAGTAGGGG
Source organism: Schistocerca serialis cubense (assembly GCF_023864345.2). NCBI lineage: Eukaryota > Metazoa > Arthropoda > Insecta > Orthoptera > Acrididae > Schistocerca > Schistocerca serialis. The sequence continues at coordinate 916,110,117 of NC_064641.1, read as the reverse complement.
GAAGCAATATATTCGATACCTCATCCAGAAACGCACCCTCTCGAAACCTGGCGGGCAAGCTACACCGCGATGCAGAGCGCCTCTCTTGCAGAGTCTGCCACTTGAGTTTATTAAACATCTCCGTAACGCTATTACGGTTACCAAATAACCCTGTGACGAAACGCGCCGCTCTTCTTTGGATCTTCTCTATCTCCTCCGTCAGACCGATCTGGTACGGATCCCACACTGATGAGCAATACTCAAGTATAGATCGAACGAGTGTTTTGTAAGCCACCTCCTTTGTTGATGGACTACATTTTCTAAGCACTCTCCCAATGAATCTCAACCTGGTACCCGCCTTACCAACAATTAATTTTATATGATCATTCCACTTCAAATCGTTCCGCACGCATACTCCCAGATATTTTACAGAAGTAACTGCTACCAGTGTTTGTTCCGCTATCATATAATCATACAATAAAGGATCCTTCTTTCTATGTATTCGCAATACATTACATTCATCTATGTTAAGGGTCAGTTGCCACTCCTTGCACCAAGTGCCTATCCGTTGCAGATCTTCCTGCATTTCGCTACAATTTTCTAATGCTGCAACTTCTCTGTATACTACAGCATCATCCGCGAAAAGGAAATGACAGGTAAAATCAAGTGAACTTTGAGGCTTAATTCCGTGCACTCAAGGAAGTAATTCGCCGATCATACGTTGCCTTGTTGCCAAATCTCAGTTACAGTACCAGCACGAAGAAGACGAACCGATGTCATCCTACAGCGGGCTGGGAAGTGACCATAGCTGGTGTCTCCAAGTTGCAGCTGCTACGGCCTGGAATACGTAATGCGTCAGATTCGCATTTCTGTAACTAGGTTTGGGAACTGGAGCGTAGTTACTAAAAATACTGAGAACTGCCTGCAAACTAAGCATCATAAATCAGTAACTCTCATAGTTGTTTTTATATTTCTTTCGTAAGTGTACTCGAAACTAAGAAACTCATTCACAGGCGTTTTCGTGCCTCACCGATAGTCGAGCACAATAAACAAATAAAAAAATAATAATGTCTGTGTGTGTGGTGTGTGTGTGTGTGTGTGTGTGTGTGTGTGTGTGTGTGTGTGTGTGTGTGTGTGGCAGAGAGACAGAGAGAGAGAGAGAGAGAGAGAGAGAGAGAGAGAGAGAGAGATAGGGAGAGAGAGAGAGGAATAAAAAAGAGTGAGAGAGAGAGAGAGTATGTGTGTAAAAATTGTTGTAAAGAAATTGAATCATGGTATGTATAGAAATCTTTTATTTAAAATGACACGTTCCACATCATTACGAAATGTCGTATTCATGATCTACGGAACAAGAATTAATCTAATCTAATCACATATTAATGACTAGCCATGAAGAGTCATGAATTATTGAAATTTTTTGCCAATCTCGGTAACCAAATCTAAACTTGAAAATAAAAGACGACAATTTTTGTAATAAACCGGGATTCCTATCAAGATCCTTTCGTCCTTGTTAGCTAACCACGAAAGATGTCTGATATACCTCCATTCTGAAGTAACAAAGTGTGCATGCATTTAAAGATGAAGTGCATGATGTGAAGTTCTGTGACGGAGACACGAACCCAACAAGTAATCGGGTTGTTAACTAAGAAAAATCAAATGTTACGTATCGGTTTTTCTTACGAGCTGCTAGGTGTTTGAATCTAAAATAAGGATACAAACTTTTGTGCCTAAGCGACAATCGAACTGCACACCTACCGTGCATCCACGAATATAGTTTAAGTATCAGTTGATTACTCACCAACAGTAAGATGTGTACGTGTTTGACCAGAAATAACGACACCTATTGCGATTGTTGGCAACACATCAACCGACATTAAAAATGCACGTTAATTTTAACTAGCCGGTGGGTGTGCACTTGATAGGGCTTGAAATGAAATTATGAATTATTTTGTTGTGAATCCTTTGCAGGAGACCTAGAGAAGATTGCAGTCTTGGGAAAAGGAACGAAATGATTGAATGATACTGTTCTGAGAGATTCAGATCCTCGAAAGAGGTAAAATAAGAGACCTGTTCCTTTAAATGGCTATCTGTTCATCAAATAAAATAAAATTTTCTAATGTAAGTAAGTTTACTGGCGACTGTACTTCTGTTTACCATGACTTCCGCTATGTCATTTCCCAACGAAAACCAGCTCTGCCCAGTTGGTAATGAAGGAACGTGATGTTTAATGCGGATTATGGATTATAACGCCTTTCTCTTGAGGTTACCAGAGGTAAAATAAATCTGTTTCTGCCTCTTAAAAGTAAGTTCCTGAACCCACGCAGTGCACCTGTGGTAATTCGTTCAACCAGACCATTGTGGCCACATTTCCGAGCCTCAAGAGTGTGCTGAAACGGATGATGTGCTTAGCTTACAAAATTAGTCACAGTGGAAAAAATGCGAGTCTATTAAATGGTTAAGTGGAAGCAAGTTACTGACCTGAAGATTGCGCTATTCTCATGTCAGCAGGATGTAAACACTCTTCTAGGCATCATAGGCTCGAAGTAAAGCCTATTTGAATTTTCACAAATTGAGCAAATTTCTTAGTTCGAAAAATCCACTGTGAAGTGTGAAGTTACCGGATAATTCGATTATTACCGTCATTATTACTATCATTTTATTCATACCGCTGCTGGAACACACGTGCTTGAAGATCATTTAATGCATTTTGGTCAATATACACTCCTGGAAATGGAAAAAAGAACACATTGACACCGGTGTGTCAGACCCACCATACTTGCTCCGGACACTGCGAGAGGGCTGTACAAGCAATGATCACACGCACGGCACAGCGGACACACCAGGAACCGCGGTGTTGGCCGTCGAATGGCGCTAGCTGCGCAGCATTTGTGCACCGCCGCCGTCAGTGTCAGCCAGTTTGCCGTGGCATACGGAGCTCCATCGCCGTCTTTAACACTGGTAGCATGCCGCGACAGCGTGGACGTGAACCGTATGTGCAGTTGACGGACTTTGAGCGAGGGCGTATAGTGGGCATGCGGGAGGCCGGGTGGACGTACCGCCGAATTGCTCAACACGTGGGGCGTGAGGTCTCCACAGTACATCGATGTTGTCGCCAGTGGTCGGCGGAAGGTGCACGTGCCCGTCGACCTGCGACCGGACCGCAGCGACGCACGGATGCACGCCAAGACCGTAGGATCCTACGCAGTGCCGTAGGGAACCGCACCGCCACTTCCCAGCAAATTAGGGACACTGTTGCTCCTGGGGTATCGGCGAGGACCATTCGCAACCGTCTCCATGAAGCTGGGCTACGGTCCCGCACACCGTTAGGCCGTCTTCCGCTCACGCCCCAACATCGTGCAGCCCGCCTCCAGTGGTGTCGCGACAGGCGTGAATGGAGGGACGAATGGAGACGTGTCGTCTTCAGCGATGAGAGTCGCTTCTGCCTTGGTGCCAATGATGGTCGTATGCGTGTTTGGTGCCGTGCAGGTGAGCGCCACAAACAGGACTGCATACGACCGAGGCACACAGGGCCAACACCCGGCATCATGGTGTGGGGAGCGATCTCCTACACTGGCCGTACACCACTGGTGATCGTCGAGGGGACACTGAATAGTGCACGGTACATCCATACCGTCATCGAACCCATCGTTCTACCAATCCTAGACCGGCAAGGGAACTTGCTGTTCCAACAGGACAATGCACGTTCGCATGTATCCCGTGCCATCCAACGTGCTCTAGAAGGTGTAAGTCAACTACCCTGGCCAGCAAGATCTCCGGATCTGTCCCCCATTGAGCATGTTTGGGACTGGATGAAGCGTCGTCTCACGCGGTCTGCACGTCCAGCACGAACGCTGGTCCAACTGAGGCGCCAGGTGGAAATGGCATCGCAAGCCGTTCCACAGGACTACATCCAGCATCTCTACGATCGTCTCCATGGGAGAATAGCAGCCTGCATTGCTGCGAAAGGTGGATATACACTGTACTAGTGCCGACATTGTGCATGCTCTGTTGCCTGTGTCTATGTGCCTGTGGTTCTGTCAGTGTGATCATGTGATGTATCTGACCCCAGGAATGTGTCAATAAAGTTTCCCCTTCCTGGGACAATGAATTCACGGTGTTCTTATTTCAATTTCCAGGAGTGTAGAAGTAGTTTCCCAAGAACAGGATCTTTCCCTGTCCACGGAATCCTTTTCGTGTTGCTATCAAACATAAGCAGTTACTTGTAGATTACATTTAAACTAAAGTAATTGCTGAAGACGTTACTTGATAACAAAAAAGCGCTGCCTTTCGTCATTTACTTGCACCTAGAAATGGCTATCGAGTACTGCCAAACCAAAAGGCAAGAGATCTTACTGCCTTCTGATGTACGTCGCTGTCAGTTCTTCCATATGATTTGGTCGACATGACCTGTTTCAAGTTGTGTATGACAGAGAATGTTTTAGAAAATCAATTGTCTTCCTTTGCAATAAAGAGAAAGATTTTCATTGTAAGCTATCCAAGTTCAAAATTTTCGCATTATTATTTCAAATTTAATATTCACTTCTATAATGTAGGAAAGTATTTCACAGTTGCAAAACTCGCATCCGACTCATTGACCTTATACTTAGTCGCTGACCATAAATTCTAGCTCAGAGTGACACTAGTTTAAGTAACCTAATGTAGCGAAGACTGTTTGCCAGTGCTCTTTTTCACCGGAAAATATGCAGTTCACTCATTGGGCTCCAGTAGTACACTGTAATAATAATATATGTGTGTATGCAGTGCATGCGGATTGTGGAATTTAGTGGTGCTCTCTCTTCCACTTCTGTATACAATATGCCTGACCTAAACGGGCCCTTTATCAGTACTGGCCCTGGGCAGTGCAACATCATACTGCCAACAGTAATGTGCTTATACTGACAGCCTCACTGTTCGTTTTAGCTGATTTTGAAATCATTTAAGTAAAACAACATGACCTTCCAGTGGGAGACATTTCGTCCCCTTTTTCCTTGTGTGAAGTTTGTCAGTTAGCTTTTTTCCTTCCAACCAGCGAAATACGGCAGAGTACAGCCAGTAAACAATTCACAAACCACGATTTAGTGCCGTTAAGACGATTTGTTTAAACATTGTCGTAGCTGAAGGAATTTAGTTTCTTCTTAAATCGTCTTATACAGCAACGTTGACAGATATCTCAAATAGGAAAAGCTCTTTATCCAGGTACGAAGGTTGTGAGACAAACTTCACACAGTTTGTGTCAAGTTGATCTTTTCGTCTGATAGCACTGCGTAAGTATTTTATCTAAGAGGTATCTCAAGTAGTGTTCCTGTAGCTGTGGAAATCATTGGTTGAAAACGAGTTTAACACTAATTGGTACAGTACTGCTAAATATCCAAAATGATTATCAACCTAAGTCTGAGTTCATCCACAAACTGAGGCTTATTTATAATACTGTAGCTAGACTGTGTATCCTTGTGTTCTTTGAGTGGGCATTGGAAGACATTTACACACACGTATACAGTACTATGAATACTTCGAACGCTGTAGCTAACGTAGCCCTCAAAAGTAATTTTAGTAGATGGGACGATACAAAGAAACAATCAGACTCATGGGTGTGAATCCACTTCATCATTAGAAGACTAAACAGGAGGGAAACATTACGAAAGCAATGAATACGCTGATTAGTATACATTATTTCTATAGATCGGAAGATGAAAAAGCGCAGATCTGCACTTTACTTTCTGTCTTAATGGGCATGATTTTTAGTTTCTTCTCTTCTGAATTTTCAAATGAATTGATTATTACATGTCACAGAACAATTAGTTAACTGTGTGTCTTACAGCTTCCATTCACACCAACATTTTTCTACATTCTCGTTCAGTTCATGAAATTCTACCTGTATGATCAGAAGACTGCACATGGATGCAATCGATTTCTAGGTGCATAGTGTTTGTTATCTTAATTTTTGTGACAGGTGGGCAAAGTTTATTTCCAAAAACTTTTTACTGTACTGAAATAATGTTTTGTCACAAAGCAACAAGGTAAGTGTTTTATTTGTATATATTTTGTGGGAAACTGTAATCGTTATGGAAGATTATACACCTGAATGTTTGACACATGAGGTAAGAGAAAACTCTACATATTAACCAAACCACAAACATCCTCTCCGTATCCTGCTATGACAGGAGCATAGGATTCCCTCACATACCGCTACAGAGCTGTTCCTAGCACAGTGAGAATTGGCAACACCGTCACAAACATTTGGCAACACTGTGACAGTGCAATCACCTCTACATATGGCACTGAATTGACTCGCTTAATTCGCTTGATATTCTCTTTCCATTTGAATGACTCCTGCTATATAATCCTCATGTAAACGAAGACACTGAGACTGAAAATCCAATTTTTTGGCTAAAGAAATGCTTTTCTTCACATAAGTGACAACATTTATTATCTTTCACGATGTGTTATGAGCGACCAATATCATGATGAGAGTGGAGTGCTGCCAGCAGTGTGTCTGTAGCCCTGTGGTACAGCCCGTGTCTCGTGTCGCAACGGCTCAATGAATCGTCAGTTCTAACCGTGGTAGGGGCCCGACTGTGCGAGCTGTTTTCTGATTTATTTTATGTATCTACAAATTTCGAGAAAAAATTCTGTAACGAAATCGAAAGAAAACTTGAAACAGGTCGTGTCGACCAAATCATGTGGAAGAACTGACAGCGACGTATAACGGAAGGCAGTAAGATCCCTTGGCTTTTGGTTTGGCAGTATTCGACAGCCATTTCTAGGCGCAAGTAAATTAAGAAAGGCAGCGCGTTTTTTTATCAAGTAAAGTTTTCATCAATTACTTTAGTTCTAATGTAATCTGCGAGTAATTGCTGATGTTTGATATTATCATGAAAAGGACTCCGTAGACAGGGAAAGAACCTCTTCTTGGGCAACTGCTTCTATAATGACCAAAAGGCATTAAATGATCTTCAAGCACATGTCTTCCAGCAACGGTATGAAGAAAATGATAGTAACAATGACGGTAATAATCGAATTATCCGGTAACTTCGCACTTCACAGTGGATTATCTCGAACTAAAAAATTTTCTGAATTCGAGAATATTTCAAAATGGCTACACATCGAGGCTATGATGCCTAGAAGAGTATTTACATCCTGCTGACATGAGAACAGCACAATCTCCAGATCAGAAGATTGCTTCTACTTCACCATTTAATAGACTCGCATTTTTCCACAGTGACTAATTTTGTAAGCTAAGCACATCATCCGTTACAGCTCACTCCTGGGGCTGGGAAATGTGTCCAAAATGGTCTGGTGGAACGAACTGTCACAGGTGCACTGCGTGGGTTCAGGCATTTACTTTTAAGAGGCAGAACAGATTTACTTTACCTCTGGTAACCTCGAGAGAAAGACATTATAATTCAGAATCCGCATAAAGCATCACGTTACTTCATTATCAATTGGGCAGAGCCGGTTTACGTTGGGAAATGACCTAGGCGGAAGTCATGGTAAACAGTTAACTCACATACATTAGAAAATTTTACCTTATTTGATGAAACGATAGCCATTTAAAGGAACAGGGCTCTTATTTGTCTTGTACTTGACTGAATTAGAGACGTTGAAAAATTTGATACTGCACTGTGATTCGAATTCGTATCTCATCTTTCGAGGATTTGAATCTCTCGGAACAGTATAGTTCAAACATTTCATTCCTTTTCCCAAGACTGTAATCTTTTCTAGGTCTCCTCCAAAATATTCAAAATTTCATTTCAAGCTCTATCACGTCCATACCAATCTGCTAGTGAAAATTAACGTGCGTTTTTAATGTCTGTTCATTTATTGTCAACAATCACAATAGGTGTCGTTATTTATGGTCAAACACGCACATATCTTAGTGTTGGTGAGTAAGCAAGTGTTACTTGAGCTATGTTCGTGGATGATAAAGAAGAACATAGGTGTGCGGTTCGATTGTCGCTCAGGCACAAAAATTTGTATTCTTATTTTGGATTCAAACATCTAGCAGCTGGTAAGAAAAGCCAATACATAACATTTGATTTTACTTAGTTAACAATCCGATGGCTTGTTGGGTTCGTATCTCCGTCACAGAACTCTATATCATGCGCTTCACCTTTAAATGCATGAACACTTTGTTCCTTCTGAATGGAGGTATATCACACATCTTTCATGGATAGTTAACAGGGACGAAAGGGTCTTTACAGCAGTCCCGGTTTATTACAAAAACTGTCGTCTCTTATTTTCAAGTTTAGATTTGGTTACTGATATTGGCGAAAATTTCTGTAATTAGTGCCTCTTCACGACTAGTCAGCAATATGATATGATTAGATTAGATTAAATTAATACTTGTTCCACAGATCAGGAATACGACATTTCGTAATGATGTAGAACGTGTCATTTTAATGAAAGATTTCTTTACATAACATGATTCAGGTTCTTTGCAACAATTTTTTACCCTCTCTCTCATTCTTTTTTATTTTTATCTCTCTCCCTAACTCTCTCTCTCTCTCTCTCTCTCTCTCTCTCTTCCCTCCACCGAGCGAGGTGGCGCAGTGGTTAGCACACTGGACTCGCATTCGGGAGGACGACGGTTCAATCCCGTCTCCGGCCATCCTGATTTAGGTTTTCCATGATTTCCCTAAATCGCTTCAGGCAAATGCCGGGATGGTTCCTTTGAAAGGGCACGGCCGATTTCCTTCCCCATCCTTCCCTCACCCGAGCTTGCGCTCCGTCTCTAATGACCTCGTTGTCGACGGGACGTTAAACACTAATATCCTCCTCCTCTCTTCCCTCTCTCTCTCTCCCTCTCACACACACTCACACACAGTCTTTTTTTTATTTTTATTTGTTTATCGGCTAGATACGAAAACGTTCATCAATGTTTTTCTTAGTTTTGAGTAAAATTACGAAATATACATAAAAACAACTTTGAGAGTTCCTGATTCATGATGCTTAGTTTGCGGTCAGTTCTGAGTATTATTCGTAAATACGGTCCAGTCCCTAAACCCAATTACAGAATAGTGAATCAGACGGATTACATATTCCAGGCCGTAGCAGCCGCGGTTTTGACACGTCAGCTATGGTCACTTTCTAGCCCACAGTAGGACAAAATCGGTTATTCTTCTTCCTGCTGGTAATGTAACTGAGATTTGGCAACAAGGCAACGTATATTTGGCAACTCTGTGATCGACGAGTTACTTCCCGGTGTGCTCAAAGATTACTTGATTTTTCCTGTCATTTCCATTGAATAATCTGAGTTACTATTAACGCTTGAGCTGTAACAAAAGATGGTAAATTTACGGTTTTCAGCCCAGGAAAGTCGTTGCACGTGAAAATCGCATCTAATCTCGTCCTTTAAGTAGCGGTTTACGAATTCTAGCCATTAATGGTCTCGTAAGAGAAAACCTAGACGCATGCTTCTTCCCTAGCTCCGTCCAAAGGTCCTAACCTGTGGGAAAGCGTGCGTTATGATTTCCGGTTCCAGTCTTCCTGAGTGTAAAGTTTTTATCCCTTCTGTGAAATAGCTACAAGCAGTCAGATCACACATCGATAAGGAAATCGCAAGAAAATACTTTCGGCTCATAGTTCAACGGTGAAAAACTTACAATGCTGCACAATAGGTAACGACTCTTTCCGCGGCTGAAAAGCAAATTTTGGGTTTTTAGGAATACATTACTTTATTTATGAAATGCCACATTTGAATACGACTTGAGTATGACACAGCATACCAATCAAACACAGACCCAATCGAAATCAAAGTGATTAGTATTTTACTAATTCGTGCCGATAGAGGCACGCTTGTGTACAGATACTCAGTTTTATTGAAACAGTTTCGTCGTAAGGTTCTCTTGGGTAGTTTTATTTCATTTCTTATAATACAGTGCACAATTTTCGTACGGTTTCTTTTAGTGTTGTTAAAACATTAGTTAACATGAGAGAGAAATTAATCATCACCGATATATGCGATTTCTCTGATGTTATCTATAACAGTCTGACAATGCACATGCAGTTTATTGATTACATGCATGTAGAAAACTTGCTCTGAGTTAAAGCTGTCAAACAAGGTTTGATGAAGAATAAAATGCCACTGCCACACGACAGCTAATGTAGAAAATACTTTTCTGACGTATTTTGGCACGATGCGCGCTCCCCATACATAATACAAATGCTTCGAGATGCATCTGCAGCCCGGCCATCTATTAAACCAGAAAAGAACAAAATGTCGCAGAAGTTAGCCCTTTTTCCACATGCGACTATTTTGGGTTGGGAAGTGAAGGGAATTATGTTCAAAGTTCCATTAGATCGATAACTTCAGCAGACAGCAGTATGGCGTTTTAAGAAATGTAGCAGTGAATGTACCCAAACTCGCGACGTCTTATCAACCGTGCGCGACGCATACCGTTACGCTACTAGCTGACACATAGCTACAATACCTCCAGAACTCAATAACAATTCCTCCAGAACTCTTGCATTGCACAGTAGTGTGAGATAATGCATATGGCCGGATCTAGACTTCTGAGAGACAAACAGTTACAGCTTTTCTTTTGAACTGCACGACGTTTATAACAAACAGATAGCGCAATAGAGTAGCTCAAGTCGAAAGGAACACTTCCTATTTAAATTTCTGCATCCTGCACTGTTGGCAGTTCTGTGTAGGTGGCAGTTACGTGATTTTATTTCGATGATTACAAAATAGAGTCGAATGTATGCACTGGGTAGCCGAGGCAGCTAGTTCATGGCGATTCGGTCAACCAAGTAAATGAACGTACTGAGCATGCTGCAAACCACTACAGGGAGCCTGTGTCTCAGAATGCTCATCCAGTGTGGCGCTAAATTGTTATGATAGAAAAATGAGTAATATAGAGCAGAATTTGGTGGTCTCTTGGATTGATGCTAGCTTCATGTAATTATGGTCTGTGTTCGATTCCAACATCTGCTGATGATTTTTGATAAGAGAGACAGATTCTGTTCTCTTGTGGCTACGCCAAGTGAAGAAGGTATAATGGCATTGTGGTATGACATTCATGTTAAACATGATATTCCTTCTCTACCAAGTAGATGTTAGGTTGAACCACAATAAAGTGAGGAGTCGAGACACGTAGAAACTCTATAAACAGTAACCTTTCTTATACTAGTTATTTATTTCTAATGACGAAACAAAAGCTATGTGGGGTCACAGGACACTTATTCCACCTTTTATTTGAGCTTCTGTATGTCGATAAAATTGGTTCTGAACTGGGAATGCAACTCAGACCACCCTTAACGCGGAATTTGATCCCTTCGTGACAATACAGCTCGACTGCAATTTGTTGTTTGTTCAAAACTGCAGATTCCTCAACATCTCCACATATTGCGCGTGAAAGGGTTCGAATCCTGGCCCGGAACTAAAGCTTTCATGAAATATTAGCAGCTCTAGCGTGAGAACAGCTATCTGCTGGTGGGTACTAATTTTGATTTTTAATGTATTTTCATTCGTTGTCAACACTAACGATATCTGATGTTTTTGAGTCCCAGTGAGACACAGAACTGTTCGCGAAATCATTGGAAATCAAGGATGTTATTCCTAGCTGCTGGTGGAGAAAAATTCGGTAGCTGACGTCTCTTTGTGTGCAGTCAATAACGATATGTGTGGGATTCGATTCCCAGTCAGCACTGAACTCTTCGTCATATTATTTCTAGTTCAAACATGCTCACATGTCGTTGCTGGTGTAAAAAACCCATGTTTAACGTTCGTTTTCTCTAGAATATAACAGCGATAGGTGCCAGGTAAGGGTAGCGTCTTTGATTCATAATCAAAACGTCTTCGGTCCCGGGTTCGATCCCCGCGACTGCCTAAATTTTGATAAATAATCAGCATTGGCGGCAGAAGACTTCCGGCATAAGGAGTCAGCCTCATTCTGCCAACGGTCTTGTCAAAGAGGGCGGAGGAGCGGATAGAGGTTTAGGGCACTCTCTTGTCCTAGGGGTGTGAAATTGCCCCTAAAGGTGGAAAAATCAGCAAAGATAAACGACATGAGGATGCAGAAGGCAACGGAAACCACTGCATTAAAGACACGTAACGTGTATCCACAGGACATGTGGCCTGTAATTGGAGAAGTGTCATGATGATCTCTCCATTGGCAAAAGATTCCTGGAATAGTCCCCCATTCGGATCTCCGGAAGGGGACTGCCAAGGGGGAGGTTACCATGAGAAAATGATTGAATAATATACGAAAGGATAACGTTCTACGAGTCGGGGCGTGGAATGTCAGAAGCTTGAACGTGGTAGGGAAACTAGAAAACCTGAAAAGGGAAATGCAAAGGCTCAATCTAGATATAGTAGGGGTCAGTGAAGTGAAGTGGAAGGAAGACAAGGATTTCTGGTCAGATGAGTATCGGGTAATATCAACAGCAGCAGAAAATGGTATAACAGGTGTAGGATTCGTTACGAATAGGAAGGTAGGGCAGAGGGTGTGTTACTGTGAACAGTTCAGTGACCGGGTTGTTCTAATCAGAATCGACAGCAGACCAACACCGACAACGATAGTTCAGGTATACATGCCGACGTCGCAAGCTGAAGATGAACAGATAGAGAAAGTGTATGAGGATATTGAAAGGGTAATGCAGTATCTAAAGGGGGACGGAAATCTAATAGTCATGGGCGACTGGAATGCAGTTGTATGGGAAGGAGTAGAAGAAAATGTTACAGGCGAATATGGGCTTGGGACAAGGAATGAAAGAGGAGAAAGACTAATTGACTTCTGTAACAAGTTTCAGCTAGTAATAGCGAATACCCTGTTCAAGAATCAAAAGAGGAGGAAGTATACTTGGAAAAGGCCGGGAGATACGGGAAGATTTCAATTAGATTACATCATGGTCAGACAGAGATTCCGAAATCAGATACTGGATTGTAAGGCGTACCCAGGAGCAGATACAGACTCAGATCACAATATAGTAATGATGAAGAGCAGGCTGAAGTTCAAGACATTAGTCAGGAAGAATCAATACGCAAAGAAGTGGGATACGGAAGTACTAAGAAATGACGAGATACGTTTGAAGCTCTCCAACGCTATAGATACAGCAATAAGGAATAGCGCAGTAGGCAGTACAGTTGAAGAGGAATGGACATCTATAAAAACGGCCATCACAGAAGTTGGGAAGGAAAACATAGGTTCAAAGAAGGTAACTGCAAAGAAACCATGGGTAACAGAAGAAATACTTCAGTTGATTGATGAAAGGAGGAAGTACAAACATGTTCCAGGAATACAGAAATACAAGTCGCTGAGGAATGAAATAAATAGGAACTGCAGGGAAGCTAAGACGAAATGGCTGCAGGAAAAATGTGAAGACATCGAAAAAGATATGATTGTCAGAAGGACAGACTCAGCATACAGGAAAGTCAAAACAACCTTTGGTGACATTAAAAGCAACGGTGGTAACATTAAGAGTGCAACGGGAATTCCACTGTTAAATGCAGAGGAGAGAGCAGATAGGTGGAAAGAATACATTGAAAGCCTCTATGAGGGTGAAGATTTGTCTGATGTGATAGAAGAAGAAACAGTAGTCGGTTTAGAAGAGATAGGGGATCCAGTATTAGAATTAGAATTTAAAAGAGCTTTGGAGGACTTACGGTCAAATAAGGCAGGAGGGATAGATAACATTCCATCAGAATTTCTAAAATCACTGGGGGAAGTGGCAACAAAACGACTATTCACGTTGGTGTGTAGAATATATGAGTCTGGCGATATACCATCTGACTTTCGGAAAAGCATCATCCACACAATTCCGAAGACGGCAAGAGCTGACAAGTGCGAGAATTATCGCACAATCAGCTTAACAGTTCACGCATCGAAGCTGCTTACAAGAATAATATACAGAAGAATGGAAATGAAAATTGAGAATGCGCTAGGTGACGATCAGTTTGGCTTTAGGAAAAGTAAAGGGACGAGAGAGGCAATTCTGATGTTACGGCTAATAGTGGAAGCAAGGCTAAAGAAAAATCAAGACACTTTCATAGGATTTGTCGACCTGGAAAAAGCGTTCGACAATATAAAATGGTGCAAGCTGTTCGAGATTCTGAAAAATTAGGGGTAACCTATAGGGAGAGACGGGTCATATAGAATATGCACAACAACCAAGAGCGAATAATAAGAGTGGACGATCAAGAACGAAGTGCTCGTATTAAGAAAGGTGTAAGACAAGGCTGTAGCCTTTCGCCCCTACTCTTCAATCTGTACATCGAGGAAGCAATGATAGAAATAAAAGAAAGGTTCAGGAGTGGAATTAAAATACAAGGTGAAAAGATATCAATGGTAAGATTCGCTGATGTCTATGCTATCGTGAGTGAAAGTGAAGAAGAGTTAAATGATCTGCTGAACGGAATGAACAGTCTAATGAGTACACAGTATGGTTTGAGAGTAAATCGGAGAAAGACGAAGGTAATGAGAAGTAGTGGAAATGAGAACAGCGAGAAACTTAACATTAGGATTGATGGTCACGAAGTCAATTAAGTTAAGGAATTCTGCTACCTAAGCAGTAAAATAACCAATGACGGACGGAGCAAGGAGGACATCAAAAGCAGACTCGCTATGGTAAAAAAGGCATTTCTGGCCAAGAGAAGTCTACTAATATCAAATACCGGCCTTAATTTGAGGAAGAAATTTCTGAGTATGTACAGCATTGTATGGTAGTGAAACGTGGACTGTGGGAAAACCGGAACAGAAGAGAATGGAAGCATTTGAGATGTGGTGCCACAGACGAATGTTGAAAATTAGGTGGACTGATAAGGTAAGGAATGAGGAGGTTGCACGCAGAATCGGAGAGGAAAGGAATATGTGGAAAACACTGATAAGGAGAAGGGACAGGATGATAGGACATCTGCTAAGACATGAGGGAATGACGTCCATGGTACTAGAGGGAGCTGTAGAGGGCAAAAACTGTAGAGGAAGACAGAGATTGGAATACGTCAAGCAGATAATTGAGCACGTAGGTTGCAAGTTCTACTCTGAGATGAGGAGCACGGGAAAGGAATTCGTTGCTGGCCGCATCAAACCAGTCAGTAGACTGATGATGTTTCGTCTCGTCATTTCAATTAAAACATCTACCTACTGCCGAGAAAATCCGATATGTCACAGTTGATTGTGCTTCGATGACAATGAAATTAGGTTCTGGGTTCGAATCCCTGTACAACACAAAGTTTTTCCTCACGGCATTTTAAATAAGTTACTTGTGAAGAAGCAATATTTAACATCTCTCATAGTTTGTTAACAAGGGCAATAGATGCTGGGTAGAAATTCGCGTCTGTTGAAAGTGTTTACGTTATGTAATTTAAAGTTGATATTTGCTAACTGATCCTGTCTAAAATCGAGGTATATCACTCTCTGTATGCCTATTCTGGAATTACTGTTAGTTTCCGTCAGTCACGAAGTCTTTGCTTAGTCTGCATGACCTGGGTTTGAATCCATATGCAGAATGAGACGGCTCGTCGTGTCATTTGAAGTTCATACATATTCTCAACTATCTGCTCGAAAATAACTTAAATTTTTAATGTCATTTTGTGTTAAATAATAAGTACGGTATGTTAGTTTGAAGAGAAAATCATGAATACGACGAACTTACTACTTGAAATACCTACCTGACGTAATAAGGAGTGTGTTAACATTTCATGTAGGTTATTTATTGTAATAAATGTGGGCTTACAAGCCTTAAGAACCGTCTTATTTGTGATAAGATGTTCCCTGATATTTGTAGTACCTTGGTATTACTTTACAGCTTGAGTTATTGCGATCAGTGTTTTCTAGTGATGACTTGTTTGAACCATTTTCAATAGTCAAACGACTGTACCAAGGGGCTATTAGAGGATCTGCTAGACAGCTGCGCTATGTGGGTTGCATTCGAATCAGGCGAAATGCAATTTAGGTCGTTCGGATACTTTTGAGCACGACTGTACATGAGGAATACAATGATGACGATACGTGCTTAACAAATGAAATAGGTATCGAAACAGGTGTCGAGCCCTGTAGTTCATCATCCTTTTCGGACAGGAGGCAACAAATATCGTGGCCAGTGTAACATAGTAGAGGATAATAGTTATCCAAGGAGCGAGTACTAAATATAATTACGTATGTGGAATATCACCCTCAGCATATTACGGAGCGTATTCCGAAAGTAATGTCCGATGGGTTATGAAATGGAAACCTTAGTGAAAATCCAAAGTGATTTATATGCAACTGTTTGCTATAGCTTCCAGCAACGTCTCTACATAGTCGCCGTTCGGTCTGAAACATTCCTCGTAGCGTTGTATCAACTTTACAGTATCCTCGTCATACAAGGCAGCCGCCTGCACTTTCCACCAATTCTCTACGCTGATCTCCAGTTCGTTATCTATGCCAAAACGTCAAGTTTATAGCAAGCGGTTCATGTAAGCAGAGATGAAACTCAGAGGGAGCAAAGTCTGGGATGTATGGAGGACAATCAAACACTTCCCATCGAAAACGCTGCAGGTTCAAATGGTTCAAATGGCTCTGAGCACTATGGGACTCAACTGCTGTGGTCATAAGTCCCCTAGAACTTAGAACTACTTAAACCTAACTAACCTAAGGACAGCACACAACACCCAGCCATCACGAGGCAGAGAAAATCCCTGACCCCGCCGGGAATCGAACCCGGGAACCCGGGCGTGGGAAGCGAGAACGCTACCGCACGACCACGAGGTACGGGCAAAACGCTGCAGGGGCGTCCTCATTGCCCCTGCAGAGGGCGGCCCAGATCTGTCATGAAGGAGGAAATGCATGACAGTTGTGTTGTGTGGGCTGCATCAAATCAGGCGAAATCTCTCACAGGCACTCATACTTGGCGGGAGACACAGTTCACTGAGCGCTCAGAACTGGAAAGACAGATGTGACACAATCAATGGGCATACTACAGACATTGTCCAACACACCTATTCAAGGCTTTGTCGGATTTTCATTGTGTTTTCCATTTCGCCACCGATCGGACCGTGCTATCGCAACACGCCTCATAAAACGAAGGACTTATTTCCAATAAATCCGCAGGAATATAATCCTGTAGTGCATGAGAAAAGCTACGGATATTTTCAGCGGAGGACAAGGTGCCCTTGATACAAAGACAGATGTTTGCATGTTTCAAGGATGCTTGATCTAATTTACTGGTTCAAATGGCTCTAAGCACTATGGAACTTAAAATATGAGGTCATCAGTCTCCTAGACTTAGAACTACTTAAACCTAACTAACCTAAGGACATCACACACATCCATGCCCAATGCAGGATTCGAGCCTGCGACTGTAACAGCAGCGTGGCTCTGGACTGAAGTGCCTAGAACCGCTCGGCCACAATGACTGACCAATTTACAGGATGTGCATTATAGTGACCTACTACGTAATGTACATCAAGTTCCACGCGACATAGATTACAATGATTTCAAGTGAAGCGATGGATGGTTGCATAACTTAAAACAGTGCTGCAGAGCTGGAAGACATGAGATAACGAAATTCCAAACCAAGCGTCAATTTCACAATGCACAGAAAACTACGGAATCGGCCAAAAAATTTGTAGATAAGATAAACAATCTTATCCCATCGTTCATGAAGGAAACTGTTTTCAGCTCCAACCAATCGGGAGTTGAAGAGGAAACGCATAAGAAAGGAACCACGAAAATTAGAGGTACCAAGAGAGCTGTATCAAGGTCAACTAACATCAGTGCTTTGAAGCACTCGTATACAATTATTCCGACTGTTAATCTGGATGGTAAAGTGGCTGGACACTTACTTATTGTGCTGCGAGAACTTGGAGGTGCTCTGTTTCCTACGATTCTTTCTCGTCTGGGTGATCTTGCAGGGGCAATGGAATATTTACGTCACAGCAAGCAAGAATGAGAAAATGGGCACAAGAGAGCTACGACTATGGTATGAAGACTGCATTTGGCCAATAGCTGGTCAAAATAAGTTTCTTCCGCTTAATTCCCGGTCTGCGTATAAAAATAATACTCCTGAAAAGTGCGGGACATTGCAGTTCATACCATCTGGATCCGATGGACAGTTTCAGCCTCTGGATGTTGGTTTTTTCGGTGCCTATGACACAAATAATCGCTCTATCTGCAGCTACCTCTTAAAGGAAGGTCAGTTTCACGATAAGGTCCAAAACAGATGATTTCGCATTTGGGTGCATGCTATCACCACTGACACCACTGTCATTCTACACGTAGTCTATAAACTGGATACTTGGCTGAACGTGGTGCATAGCTTATAAATCCCAAAGCGTTCACCTTCGATCTTGATGACGTGAACCTTTGTGATCTCTGTGGCGCGTCATTTTTCATTCGGTGTTCATGGTGCATAGTAATGGTTTATTTTCAACAGTTTTTTAATTTCGGCGATGTCAATTTTTTGAAGTGTAACACATACATCCCATAGAAAGTTGATCTTTGCGTCTCCTGGACATTCACTTTCTTTCGTCCTCCTGATGCATATGGTGAGTCATAGCAGCTAATATTTTTCGTGTCATAGTTGTTAACACAATACATTCAAATGACTGAACTTGCGACCTCGCACTGGAAGGATTCCTTGTAAAATCCGAAGTGTGTAAAAGTATGGAGACAGTAAGTAAAGCAGTTGAATAAAAATCCCTCACGTTTAACGTAACCTGGCGTGTCCTTTATGATAGTATTTTCCTCATTACGTGTCTTCAGAAACTTTGTACTGTCGTTTCTTTTTCTTCCATGTTTGATAGAAATAAGTGAACGGAAGAGGTGTTTGTCTTATACTATTGATATTGTTCTGATATTCATCCGAAGACTGCTTTGATGAAGCTCTCCATGCTAGTCTATGCTGTGCCAACATCTTTTTCTCTGCACACCTACTGCAACTTACATCCATTTGAAACTGCTTAGTGTATTAATCTCTTGCATTCTGTCGACAAGTTTTGCCCCCTCACCCCCCCCCCCCCCCACACACACACACTTCCCTCCATAACCAGATTGAGAAGTGCCTGACGCCTCAGAAAGTGTCCTATAAACCGATCCCTTCATTTGGTTAAGTTGTGACATAAGTTTCTTTTTTGTCCAATTCGATGCAATAACTCCGTATTTCTTAATCGAGCTACCCTTCTCATCTTCGACATTCTTCTGTAACACCACATTTCGAAACCTTTTATTCTTTGCTTATCTGAAATCTTTATTGTTCGCATTTCACTTGAATACAAGGCTACGCTGCAGAAAATGTCTTCATAAAATGATTCCAACACTTAATTTGATATCAGATGTTAAAAAAAATCTTCTTTTCCAGTAATGATTTTCTTGATATTGCCAGCCTGTGTTACATATCCTCTGCTTCGGCCGTTATCAGTTATTTCGCTGCCAAAAGTATTACGGTCTGATTTCCGAACTTTCTTAATACAGCATAACTTGATTTAATATGACAACTTACTATTATCCTTGTGGTACTTCCGTTAATATTTATACCATAACTTATTTTGAGGACACTATCAACCCCCTTCAATTGCTCTTCAAGTCTTTGGTGTCTAATTACTCTTTCAAATTTCTACCTAATACCCTACACAGCTTGCTCAATGTACTGATTAAATGATGTTGGGGATAGGCTACATCACTGTCTCACTTCCTTCTCAATCACGACTTCTTTTTTTATATCCTTAGACTCTTATAACAGCAGTCTGTTTACTATAGAAGTTGTGAGTAACCTTTCTCTCACTGTGTTTTATCCTCTACCCTCTTCACAGTTTCAAAGAATGAAATCCAGTCACCATTGTCAAAAGCTTTGTCAGAATTTACACCATTAAAAACGTAGGTTTTCCTTTCGTCAGCCTTTCGTCTTGGATAGGTCGTCAGCTCAGTAATGCCTCTCATGTTCTACACTTTTGCAAAACCCAAACTAATCTTTCCTGAGATTGGCTTTTACTAGATTTTTCCATTCTTCCGTAAATAATTAGTGTCAGTAATTTGCAACCATGACTTGTTAAACTGACGGTTCGGTAGTATTCCCACCTGTCATCAATTGAAGTTTGAGGTGAGGGTACTTCGCCAGTATCATATATCCTGCACACTAGGTGAAAGATTTCCGCCATAACTAACACTCCCATGAATCTCAGTAATAGTCCAGTGTCCTCCTTTCGACTTAAGTCTTTTAGCGTGATTATCACATCATCCATCATATCTTGAACTACTTCCTCTTTTCTTATAAGACTGTCTTCCAGTCCGTTTGTTGTATATAGACACCACTGCACGTTTCACGTTTCAGATTTACGTTCTACGCTTAGCGCTCAATTGCCATCTGAGCTCTTGATAGACAGCAGATTCTCTTTCCTCTGAGACCTCTTTAACGTTTCTGTAGGCGGCATCAGTATTTCTCCCAGTTATGTTTATACAGCCAAGCATGTGTCTTCTAAACATTCCTGCTTAATCATTTTTCACTTCTGCCAGTCTCATATTTTTTGACGTCTATATTTCTTGTCGACTACCTCATTGGCTACATTTCTGTCTAATTTTAGTTATTGGTGTTAATAGTCCGGCTATGATATTCCTGAATCATACGAACTGATGTTAGGTCATCGAGACTGTCAGAGGGGTATCGTCTCATTGTGTGAAACTTTTATAGTGAGGCTGGCGACGTACGTAATTACAGTTATGGCTGTTGGCGAGGACAGAAAATGGCAAGTGAACGTGAGTATAATTATTTAGGTGGCAAATTAAAGTGGTGCGACGTCACAGCTTGTTTAACGGACCGAGTACTTGAAAATCGCGTAGTGCGAGAACGGGAGTGTGTGGAGAATGTTCGTGACATTACACTGGCTCCGTAAGCTTGCACTAGTTAACTAAAACTTGCAGCTCTTCCTCTAAACGAAGAAACCTTGCTACACTTCGTACTTCAGTATGCTGGCATGTGTCCACCAACACCTCCATCCTGAGACTGTATTTCGAAACGCAGTAGCATAGATACATACATCTGCCGGTGGAGTTCGAAAGCGCTGATCGTCTCTTCTATCCAGGTATGGAATATAGTTGGCAGTGTATTGATACATTCGTAAGAGCCTAAATTACCTTACTTATTGAAATAGTCCTTTATGTCTTCAAACAAAAACACTAGATGCTTGACAGTGTGTCTTCATTAAAGTATTGAGAAAATCAAATGTATCCACGGCGTTTTTACTTAAGATGGTATAATAAAATGGTTCTGTACATTCGTCAGAAATAGTAGACAAACCACCAACAGCAACCAAAATGTTATTAATTGTGAGTATTTATGAAATTTTACCGTAATGATGTTCAGTTGTCTTCGTGGACATCGATCACATAAGCGTAAGGTCATCAGCAAGGTCACAGTCTCGTCTGATTCCTGGAGGAGTGAAACGAAATGCTGCAGAACCTGAAACGGTGCATGAAGAAACGCGTCTAATGTCTCACAAGAACATATTTAGAAAATACAAAGCCTCTTTTTCGTATCGAAACTTGCGTATATTGTCTAATCACCGACTTAGTCTGTGAATATTAAATATCACTAACAGGGGAAGGAAACACATAATGAGTCACCGACTTTTCTCATCTGTCTCATCACTGTAGTACGTACTTAGATGCAACAAATACTGATCTAGTGCGATCCATTTCTCAGACGTATTCCACTAACCGAGGTTCATGCTTACAAGAGTATATTGGATACCGTGAGAGAAACTCAGCCAATGAGAGATTGTTGTCCATGCTGCTAGAAGCAGCAGTCAGATAACTGAGGACGTTGGCTGTCTGTACTAAACTGATATGAAGAAGTAGAAACAGAAGACTGGACGGCATAAAACCTGTCAGAACACTGTTCATCCTCCACTAAACCACGGCCGCCTCCCAAGAAGGGGAAAATATTACATTAAATCCTTCTACGAGTCGTGTGTGTGTTTGTGGTTTGCGATCGCTCAGCAGCGAGGCTATGCAAATATTAATAGGGATGAATGTCATAATACTAGGAAGAGTAAGTCCTACGCAAATACACGCCCTCTCCCAACCTCTGTCACGTTCATCCCGAAATTAGAACGAGCTTTCATCTATTAAGATAAGGTAAAAGTGAGGAGATGTCTCAAAACTGGAAATTAAAACGCAGGTAAGCAAAAGGGAAAACTAATATAGCTGCACAGGGCTGATCGCTTGCAAAATAAGAGCAGAGCCAGCCACCCTGATGAAACGTTAAAAACTTTTCCCTAACATTTTTGGAAACCAGTTCGGACAGTTCATGAAACTTTACAGTCAGTTGAAATAGATAGTAAATCCATCTGCAAATGCGTTTCTACCCTCTTGTCTACTAAAATGTGATGCACCGTCATCTGTACGCCACAAGCACCACATGTTGAAGGGTCCTCCCGCTAGAGCAAGCGGCCACACGTCATAGGGCTGTGGTCTCTGCGCAGACGAGTAGGAAGGACCCCTTCATGTCTGCCTGGCTAGAAGGAGGCGGCGCAGTTTGTTGATTGTCCCTCCCAGGCCCCTCTTCTTCGTATCTACACATGACTCTTTGCTTCAACAATGAGATGATAGCATGCAGGGGAATGGCGCACTGAACTATCTGAGTGTGGAAACACGGATCCTTGGCTATCACATCCGCCATTTCGTTTCCCTTCATATCGGTATACCCCGATACCCAGCAGAAAGAAACCTCCTCTCAACATTTGTATGTGGAGAAGAGCGTCCTTGACATCCTGGACTGCTTAATGTGCTGAATCCAAGTGTTGTAGGGGGTTAGGGGCACTCAGGGAGTTGGAACACATGAGGAATTTAGCAGGCACAACACGTCTTATCTGCTCCAGTGCCCTTATGATCGTGTATAATTCTGCATCGAAGACAGTGAAGTCTTGAGGTAGTCGATTCTTAAGGACACAATCAGGGAAAACAGCAGTACCCACTGGACTCCTGCTGCTTAGACACATTCGTGAACAGAACTATATAGTAGTGATGATCTGTTAAAATGTAAAATATCACATTAAAAACATATGCAGGGGCGCAACCTTTCCTATACCGCAATGAATCTAAACTTAACCTGGGCCTCCTCATTGATCACTGTGAACGTCTATGAAAAACCTGTATGTGAGTGTGTGCTGGCCCCACGCCAAGTGACTTTGGTACACACTTCACGAGGATCCCTGACGGCTTTGTTGCTCGAGGAGGACTAGAGAAAAGGCGTTCCATAGCTGGACGAGCAACAGTGTGGTGCCGGCAGAAGCGAAGAGGAGTCGCCCTCAAACACACACACATACACACAAACACACATGACACGTATGCAGAAAATGTAAGAGCCAGACTTTGGAGTCATATCCTCGAAGCACGACTTTGGAGCGGTGCGGCGCCTTGCATACCTCCATGGTAAGATAGTTGTACGGTAGATGCGGTCATTTCGGAAGGGTATCAGTAAGGTGGCAGTTTCTGGAGCAACAATGTGGAAGACTCTGGAACGGCTGGAAGGAAAAACTATAGGCATTGTGTTTCCTGACGACAAGCAGCTGTACTGTATGGCTTAATGATGATGAAATCCTGTTGAGTAAAGTATTCTTGGGCTGAAGTAGTCCCCCATAGGATTTTGTAGGTCCGGAATATTGGTCTTGCAACCAGGAAAAAACGAACCTGTCGTTCTGCGAATCGGAGCGTGGAATGGTAAATACCTTAATCGGATAGCTATGCTGCAGAATGTAAAAAGGGAAATGCGAAATTTGTAGTTAGATATAGTGGAAATTATTGCAGTGCGGTGACAGGAAGAACGGGACTACTGCTCAGGTGAGTACACAAAATCAAACAAGGTTTGTACAGGAGTTGGTTCAAAATTGTTCTGGGCACTTTGGGACTTAACATCGGACGTCATCAGTCCCCCAGAACTTAGAACTACTTAAACCTAACTAATCTAAGGACATCACACACATCCATGCCCGAGGCAGGATTCGAACCTGCGACCATAGCGGTCGCGCGGGCCCAGACTGAAGCGCCTAGAACCGCTCGGCCACTGGGGCCGACGCAGGAGTTGATGTAATGAAAAATAAGAAGTAAGAATACGGGCTACTGTGAACAGCATAGTGAACGTGTTATGTTCGTCAAGATACAAATGCAGCCAACACACCAATATGAATTTATATTCCCACCAGCATAATTTATAAGCCTATTAGGCTTCGCAGATACTGAAGAGGGTGAAATAATGTATAGTGAGGTACAATAAATGATTCAGATAATTAAGGAAGACGCAAATCTGTATAGAATATTGCACAGGGCACTGGAAACACTTTGGTTTTGAATGACGTAATAAAGCTGCGTATGTGATTCACAGAGCATCGCAAGTACTTTATGAACCATGATAGAAGGATGTATACTTGGAAGAGAGCTTTAGACATTGGGAGGTGTTAGATGGATTAATACAGAAATTTAGAAAAATTTATAAATTTAAAAACGTTTCGTCTGACACATGTGGACTCTGACCACAATTATGGATAATGAACTGTGGATTACAACCGGAGAAATTAAGGAAAGGCATGTAATTATCGAAATGTAAACTGAAAAGACCAACTGATTGTTGAGAGTTTCCAAGGCAGCATCCGGCGACAACTGAATGAAAAAGGAGAAAGCTATAGTGGGCCAGCCGAAATGATAACAATGAACGATTGAGATGTAATATAATAATTTCAATTTCAAATGAAGCAGGCACTGACGGGTTTGAATATTATTTAACTATCTGTTCAATAAATCGTGGTTGCAAGATACTGGCATGACGTTTTTACAGAGCAATGGAAAACCAAATGGAGGCCGACCTTAATGAAGATCAGTTTGGGTTCCTTGATATATAATGGAACATGTGACGTAATAGTGACCATACGACTTATTACAGAAGGTGAGTTAAAGAAAGGCAAATCTACTATATTATTTAAAGTCTAGAGAATGTTTCTGACAGTGTTGACTGAAATACAGTTTCCAAAATACACTTTTCTGTATGCTTTGTACAGAAGGCGCACTGCAATTAGAACAGGTGAAGAACATGAAGAGGGAACAGTGGTTGAGATTAAAATGAGACAGGTTTGTCACCTATCCCACGTGTTATTAAATCTGTACATCAAGCACACAGTGAAATATACCAAGGAAAAATTTGGAAATGAAACGTAGTTCAAGCAAAAAAATCAAAGCTTTAACGTTAGCTGAAGACGCGTCAGTTTTGTCAGAGAGGTCAAAGTGCTACGAAGATCCGTTTAACGGAATGAATAGCACCTTGAAAAAAGGTTATAAGGTGAATATCTACGAAAGTAAAACAAAGAAAATGGAATGCAATCCAATTAAATCAGACTATGCAGACGGATGTAGATTAGGAAATGAGACACTTGAAATGGTAGATGAATTTTGCTATTTGAGAAGGAAAGCTGTATGTTGTACGTTAATCGGGTACCTACAAACGACAGAGAGGCTCCGTCCCCGTCGCAGTGGTCCACAACCCCACGACGACTACCGCAGTCCACTTCACCCCTCCGCCGCCCCACACCTAACCCAGGGTTATTGCGCGTTTGGGCCCCCGTTGGACTCCCCAGGGAACGTCTCACATCAGACGAGTGTAATCCCTATGTTTGCGTGGTAGAGTAATGGTGGTGTACGCGTACGTGGAGAACTTGTTTGCCCAGCAATCGCCGACATAGTGTAACTGAGGCGAAATAAGGGGAACGAGCCCGCATTCGCCAAGGCAGATGGAAAACCGCATAAAACCACCCACAGACCGGCCAATTCACCGAACCTCGACACAAATTCGCCGGGCGGATTCCTGCCGGGGACCAGGCGCTCCTTCCCGCCCGGAAAGACGTGCGTTCATCGAACCATCTCCAAGCTCTTTCTCTACCGATCCGCTGGGATGCGTGTAGGACAAATGAACATTTAAACCTTTCCGTGCGAGCAGTGATTCATTTTATTTTATTATGGTCATCATTCCTCCATATGCAGGTGGGCGTCAAAAAAATATTCTCACATTACGAGGAGCAAGTTGGTTATTGAAATTTCATGACATGTTCCTGTCGCAACGTCTATGTCTTAGTGATTGGCACCCTAATTGCCGCATCATGTCCGTGGCACTCTCTCCACTATTTCATGACAATACAGAACGAGCTGCCTTTCATTGAACTCTTCCGATGTCCTCCATCAATATTATTGATGCGGATCGCACATCGCACACCAGTACTCCAGAAGAGAGCGGACAAGCATAGTGCAGGCATCCTCTGTAGTAAACCTGTTGCATTTTCTGAGTGTTTAGCCAATAAGTCGCAACTTTTTGTTTCCATTCCCCACAACATCGTGTATGTAATCGTACCAGTCTATGTTATTCGTAATTGTAGACCCTAAGTATTTAGTTGCATTTACAGCCTTTAGTTTTGGGTGATTTATCATGTAACAGAAATTTAGCGCTTTATTTGTAGTACTCACGTGGACGACTCCACACTTTTCATTATTTAGAGACAACTGCCACTTTTCACAATGAAAAGATGTCTTGTCTAAATCATTTTACAGTTGGTTATGATCATTTGATGAGTTTACAAGGTAAACAACAGCATCATCTGCAAACAATCTCAGACGGCTGCTCAGATTATCTCTAAATCGTTTAGGTATATCAGGAACAGAAGAGGGACCATACACTTCCTTCGGGAATGCCAGGTAGTATTTCTGTTACACTATCTTTTTTCGTAAGATCCTGTGGCACCAAACTGCTGACGTCATTGGTCCCTAAGCTTGCACAGTACTTAATCTAACTTAAAATAACTTACGCTAAGGACAACACTCACACCAATCCCAAAGATGTTCGTGCTCACATGCAGTTCTTCTTCGTCGAAATGTCTTGGGGCAAACTCGTCTAGTGTTTGAACCGCACTTGTCGCATTACACGCTTTAAATTAGACACTTGTGGCCCTTTTCTTCAATTGTTTGGCTGATGGCAAGTTTGCGAAATATATAATTAACATAACATCTAATAACAGTAATAATAATATAGGGAACTAAATTGTTGTTGTGGTATTCAGTCCTGAGACTGGTTTGATGCAGCTCTCCACGCTACTCTATGCTGTGTAAGCTTCTTCATCTTCCAGTACCTATTGCAACCTACATCCTTCTGAATCTGCTTAGTGTATTCATCTCTTGGCCTACCTCTACGATTTTTACGCTCAACACTGCCCTCAAATACTAAATTGGTCATCCCTTGATGCCTCAGAACATGTCGTACCAACCGATCCCTTCTTCTAGTCAAGTTGTGCCACAAACTCCTCTTCTCCCCAATTCTATTCAATACCTCCTCATTACTTATGTGATCTACCCATCAAATCTTCAGCATACTTCTGTAGCATCACATTCTGAAAGTTTCTATTCTCTTCTTGTCTAAACTATTTATCATCCATGTTTCACTTCAATACATGGCTACACTCCATAAAAATACTTTCAGAAGCGACTTCCTGAAACTTAAATCTATACCCGATGTTAACAAATTTCTCTTCTTCAGAAACGCTTTCCTTGCCATTGCCAGTCTACATTCTATATCCTCTCTACTTCCACCATCACCAGTTATTTTGCTCCCCAAATAGCAAAACTTATTTACTACTTTAAGCGTCTTATTTCCTAATCTAATTCCGGCAGTATCACCCGATTTAATTCGACTTCATCCCATTATCCTCGTTTTGCTTTTGTTGATGTTCATCTTGTATCCTGCTTTCAAGACACTGTCTATTCCGTTCAGCTGCTCTTCCAAGTCCTTTGCTGTCTCTGACAGAATTACAATGTCATCAGCGAACCTCAAAGTTTTTATTTCTTCTCCATGGATTTTAATTGCTACTCAGAATTTTTCTTTTGTTTCCTTCACTGCTTGCTCAATATACAGATTGAATAACATCGGGGTGAGGCTACAACCCTGTCTCACTCCCTTCCCAACCACTGCTTCCCTATCGGATAATAAACAATTATCAGTTGGAAGCTATGCTGGAATTATGAAAAGAGCGAAAAACAAATATCTCATTAACTCCAAAATGAGATTTTCACTCAGCAGTGTGCGAGGATACGAAACTTCCTGGCAGATTAAAACTGTGTGCCGGACCGAGACCTAATCTTTCGCGGGTAAGTGCTCACGCACCTGAGCTACCCAAGCACGACTCACGAACCGTTCTCAAAGCTTCAATTCTGCCAGGATCTCGTCTCCTACCTTTCACACTTCACCGAAGCTGGCGGGGGAGCACTTGCCGGCGAAAAGCAAAGGTCTCGAGTTCGAGTCTCGGTCCAGCACGTAGTTTTAATCTGCCAGGAAGTTTCATCTCACATAACTATTTGAGACAGAAATAACCATTAAAAGCTTCACTCTCAAACAAGGATAACACCGTCCAGTGATTATTTTCCGTTACTTTTGCCGTTATAACGTGAAGGAATGACATCATTTTTGAGATATTCGTTGTGACTGTTTCAAGGAGAGTCCACTGTAACCGTCTGTTCCACCGATTTCTGTTCGATAACTTGTTAGTTCAATAGATAAACCAGGAAAGAGACGCAATGTGTTGTGCAACAGTGGAGGTTCAAATGGTTCAAATGACTCTAAGCACTATGGGACTGAACATCTGAGGTCATCAGTCCCCTAGACTTAGAACTATTTAAACCTAACTAACCT
Organism: Schistocerca serialis cubense; assembly: GCF_023864345.2. Lineage (NCBI taxonomy): Eukaryota > Metazoa > Arthropoda > Insecta > Orthoptera > Acrididae > Schistocerca > Schistocerca serialis. The sequence continues at coordinate 916,081,509 of NC_064641.1, read as the reverse complement.
AAAGACATCAAAGACATCACACACATCCATGCAAGAGGCAGGATTCGAACCTGCGACCGTACCAGCAGAGGGGATCGGGACTGAAGCGCCTAGAACCGCTCGGTCACAACGGCCGGCCAACAATGGTGGCTGCGTTACTCTAGGCAAGAGTTGTTTACGCGTTTCCCTCTTGAAACATAGTACGTAGATAAGAGATTACTTAATTATTACGATTCGCAATTGCAATCTGGACATATTTAGTGTGAAGTTTCCGAGGCTGTGGCTCTGAGCACTATGGGACTTAACATGTATGGTCATCAGTCCCCTAGAACTTAGAACTACTTAAACCTAACTAACCTAAGGACATCACACAACACCTAGTCATCACGAGGCAGAGAAAGTCCCTGACCCCGCCGGGAATCGAACCCGGGAACCCGGGCGCGGGAAGCAAGAACGCTACCGCACGACCACGAGCTGCGGACTCCGAGGCTGTCTATAATACCTTAGGTATATGGTATAATCACGCCTTCCTTGTGCCATACTGTAAATTGGAACACAGCAGTAGCGTGTCGGACGTTTAGCGGTAGCTATGCGCAGTTCCTTGCTTCCGATTGTGAGTGACATGGAACTGGTAGGAAGTAGACGATGACTACAAAACAATGAACTCCTCCCTTTTTATCAATCGATGACCGATTATGATAACGTAGTCTATATCTGATCCACTGTTTCCGAAAGCTCTTTGTCCGTCATTACCTAAATTTTCACTTGGTGAAAGTTCGTTCTGACGTAACATAAATGACACTTCGCGCTACAATATCAAATTGCAAGAAATTATCCGTCTTTTTTCATAGAAGTAATTTTACTTATATTTACTGTATAAGCTCTCATCGCATGATTGATGTTTTATTGTTTGGTTTTCTTTTCCGAAATAACGCCTAACATTAATAACATTTTTTGAAACTCAGAACAACGGTTTACTTGCAGCGATATAATAGAGACAACATGGTTTTAGCTTCTATCAGGATTAATGGGATTTTCAAGCCTGACATGCGAGCACAGTTGAACGTATTATTTTGCACTTATTTAAAAAAGTCTCTTGAAGGAATTGAGGTATATCAGACGAAATACGTGCTGAAAAATCTCAATACAGTTTTCTAGTCTCACTTAAAACAAGATGTTTTATGTAATGGTAATTAATTAAAGCATGACTAAAATGCATCGATGATTTTGAAAATACTTCATCTCAACAAAATCTCATTCCAGATTTGTATTCCCTTAATGAAATGCAATCGTTTTATGTACATAAGAGAATAACATTCTACTCATTTTGCATGCTGACATTTTTGTAGCGGTTTTCCCTTTTGTACGTTCATGGCCATTTTTATCCTTTTGTCTGCCTAGTGCACTTAATATAAATTGCATGTTTGCGTAAGATGTAACTCTGACACATGGCTTGCTTGCGGCTACAATTACGTTACAAGCCGCCATTACAAAAGATACTGTTTTAGCTGATGATGTCGTTGGTCTGACAGAAAGTGTAACTCCGCACGTGGCACTGTATTGTCGTTTTAAACAACGATGCGGTGGTGGCACTGTCATACTGGGGCAATTAAGTTATACACCGGACGTCCACACCTCATCAAAAAATGTGGAGGTCAGAGAATTTCCATAATTGAAAAGTGGAATAGACGTCTGTCTGTGAGAGATCTGAGGGCGCAGTACAAAGCTCGTGCAGGAACAGGTGTCTCAGAAGAGACGGTTCAGCGCGCATTGCTGCAGGTGAGGCGCCTGGATGACTGGGTAGGCCGACCCTGCCCTCCACCTGGGGTCGCAGGACCCGTGACTTATCCAACGAGGTGACCACAGGTCATTCTCGATGGTCCAGTTTCTGCTGCAGTCATGATGTCTGTTCTGTTTGCTAGAAACCCTTCAATGCAATCACAGAGCTGGCCTGATATTCCGTAAGCTCGAGTTTTGTTCATTAGGCGGCAGCGCCGAAATGCAACGAGTGCCTACCGGAACTCATGGAACACTGCATCTACCTGTAACCTCCCCCTCACTTATCGACCTTAATGACAGTGAAAAATTAAACCGCGTGTATCTAATGGAAATTTGGGAAAAGCAATCGTCACCGAAGTTAATATGTCGGTAAAGAGGGAGGAAAGGGTTACATCTAAATGAAAGGAAAAATGCAAATGAAACTGGTGGAAATTAATTTTGAAAAGGGGTAAAGTTAATAAAGAAAGTAAATGTGCGGCCGTTACGTTAACAATTAACTAGCGGTAATTAGATATTTGAGATTTGGGGGAAATTACGGTCGCCAGTCCTAAGGACAATTACTGTAGTAACTGAAAAAAGAAAGGTTATTACACATATAATTAGCACTAGAAGCGTGGCAACTGAAGGTTGACACGTGTAGTGTGAAAACTGAAAGTTTGTCAGAAGTAATAAATTTCGCTACACTCTGACTTAATTTAGCAAAAGAATTAATAAAACCGGAAAATCGAAAGTTAATTTAGTGACTGAAGTGAATAGTGAGCTTTCTTTCTGAAGCACATCGAAATTCAGTAAAATACGGTTAGTCTTGGACTACCTCAACAATCATTTCAAAAGCTACTTGAATCTACCCAATTTAGAAATAAGAGATTTAACTTTGAACTTGAATTAAATGATTCTGAACAATTAACAATAGTAAAATTTCGTACGTACCAATTTGAGCTGCAGTCACAGGTAACTAAAATACGGTAACAAAACTCGCGCTCTTAATTTGTGCTTTTGCAATCTAAATATTGTAGCCAGCTATGAATTCCTTAACTGAACTTCGAAATTAAAGCAGTGAAATCGAATGATGCTGGCGTTTGAATTTCAACGACACTCGGGCTCATTTCGCAAAAGGAAGGGACCCTGCTTGGCAATGCAATTGGGACAATGAGCAACAAAGGTTCATGCTAAGTTGCTGTAATTTTGTGGTGCAACAATTTTAAAAGTTTGAAAAGTTGAGGTCTGCCATACAGTTCTAAAACTTTACGTGCTTCCAGTCTTCCTTATTGGCCGATTGAAGGTTTGAAGCCGTCGATCGAGGAGGTGGCGACAGTCACTCATTGTCGGCCGTCGCTGTTGCAGAAGCTGGATGTTGGCGCGCCTTCTTCTCGACACGGTCACCAGACGAAATGGGCTCTTGATGTGCGCCAGCTAATGCTTCCCGTTCGCGACACCATGTCAGAAACTGTCATCGCAAGTCGAGCGCAATTACATGTTGCCAAACCCCGAAAGCGCGGCAACTCGCGGGAGCTTCACACAACACACCCGCTCCACTGCCCCTCCCCAGCCAGAATCTCTCCGCTCTGCCCGCGCTCCACGCGGCAGAGTTAACACTACCGGAGATCCTAAACACTTTGGTTCTCCACACGACCTATCGATGTATTCGTTCGATAGCATAGTTTTCCCTAGGCCAGACCCAGCGTAAAAATACAAATAATCTTTACACAACAAACCAATTCTACATCGACATAAACGCATATATATACAAACAGTAAAACAATTACAATATACAAAGACACAGAACCGAAGTATATTCTGGTAACAAAATAAGGAAAAAAATTATACTACAATAGATGGAAATACGAGGATATGCATTTCCGGCGTTACATACCTGTGTAGCTCTAAAAATATGTGGCATTTTACTCTCCATGAAATTCTGTAAGTGAAGAATTGGTTCAAATGGCTCTGAGCACTATGGGACTTAACATCTAAGGTCATCAGTCCCCTAGAACTTAGAACTACTTAAACCTAACTAACCGAAGGACATTACACACAGCCATGCCCGAGGCAGGATTCGAACCTGCGACCGTAGCGGTCATGCGTTTCCAGTCTGAAGCGCTTAGAACCGCTCGACCACACCGGCCGGCAGTGTAGAATTAACAACATATTCAAAACAGATTTAATATACACATATCAAAAGAAGTTTAGCATCACCTTGGTTCCCACAACTCTTGAAGACAGACGTTGACTGTGGATTTTGTATCACAGACACAGTCCCTTTGACTGTTCAGAGACGTCACTAAACTCGCCTAAAGACGTAAACAACCATGCATGAGCAGCACTATTAGACGTAGGGGGTCACACAGCCGATCGGTTCCAGTCATTCCACCAGGAAGGAGGTACACAGCTCGTATTGTCTGTAGTTCAGCCGTGTATTTCACGGTCAATACCGCGGTTCGATCGCGTCCTCATTGTTACTTTGTGCCATGAACGGCTCTCAACAAGGGAACTGTCCAGGCGTCTCGGAGTGAACCAAAGCGATGTTGTTCGGACTCGGAGGAGATACAGACAGAAACGGGAACTGCCTCGCTCATGCCTCCCAAGTGCTACTACTGCAGTGGATGACCGCTAACTACAGATTATGGCTCGGAGGAACCCTGAAAGCAACGCCAAAATGTTTAATAATGCTTTTCGTGCAGCCACAAGACGTGTTACCACTCAAACTGTGCACAATAGGCTGCATGATGCGCAACTTCACTCTCGACGTCCATGGCACCGTCCATCTTTGCAACCACGACACTATGAAGCGCGATACAGATGGTCCCAACAACGTGAAGAATGGACCGCTCAGGAATGGCATCACGTTCTCTTCACCGATGCATGTCGCATATGCCTTCAACCAGGCAATCTTCGGACACTCCTTGGAGGCACCAGGTCAGGTTCAACGCCTTAGACACACTCTCTAGGGAGTACAGTAACGTTGAGGTTCCCTGCTGTTTTGTGGTGGCATTAAGTGGGGCCGCGTAAGCTGGTGGTGGTCATGGAAGGTGCCGTAACGGCTGTGCGATAACTGAATGCCAATCTCCGACCGATAGTGCACCCATATCGGCAGCGTATTGGCGAGGCATTCGTCTTCATGGACTACAATTCACGCCCCCATCGTGCGAATCTTGTGACTTCCTTCAGGATAACGACATTGCTCGTTTAGAGTGGCCAGCATGTTCTCCAGACAGGAATCCTATCGAACATGTATGGAATAGATAGGATAGGGCTGTTTATGGACGACGTGATTCACCAACCACTCTGAGGGATCTACGCCGAATCGCCGTTGAGGAGTGGGATAACCTGGACCAACAATGTCTTGATGAACTTGTGGATAGTATGCCACAGCGAATACAGGCTTGCGTCTATGCAAGAGGATGTGCTTCTGGGTATTATAGGTGCTTGGGTGTACAGCAATCTGGATCACCACCTCTGAAGGTCTCGTTGTATGGTGGTACAACATGCAATGTGTGGTTTTCATGAGCAATAAAAAGGGCGGAAATGATGTTTATGTTGATCTCTATTCCAATTTTCTGTACAGGTTCCGAAACTCTCGGAAACGAGGTCATGCAAAGCTTTTTTTGATGTATGTATTTCATTGCACTTAAACATGTAAACTGCGAAATGTTTACAAATCTCGCACAAAACATAACCTCATTTGTAACAACAACAGGAACTCCTTATTGCGGTCTCTAGTGCTCATTTCTTCATGTGATACTAAAATCAGTCACTAGTCTGAAGTACCGACCAACAAACATATAATATGTTCTCAGGTACGGTACATTACATCCTAGGAACTCTACCTTGCGCCATATGTTGTGTGACACAGTACAGAGCAAATGACGTCAGTGGCATCAGAAAAGTGCCTTCAGAGAATGGAGGAAAGGGCTCTGCGCTGTATCAACAACTACAGAGGTCAACGTTGGGGGAGAGTTCGAAGGACTGTCTGACACAGATATTTAAATGACATGACTGTCTGGATTTTTGTCACTACTCTCGTACTCAATAGCTGTCACAGTTTTACATATCGTGCAGTTCACTACGTAGGTCGCCTCTACACTGTCAGGAACCATTCTTAACGGCGTTTCCACCAGGATAATACTTCGCCAAAATATGTCCATATACGAGATAAAGGCAGAGCTCACCATCTGCAGCCTCGTTGACAGAACCGACTGCGAACCTTTGGTGCAGAGCTGGGTGAAGGGTCTGAATCAGAGGCTCAGACGGTTTTGTGACCGTGTTGGCTGCAGATTCCTTGACTTGAACCATAGGTTGGTGGGGTTTCGGGTTCCGCTGAATAGGTCAGGAGTTCACTACACTCAGCTGGCGGCTACACGGGTAGCGGAGGCTATGTGGCGTGGACTGGGCGGTTTTTTAGGTTAGAAGGCCTCAGGAAAGTACGGGGTGGGCTGCAATCTCAAAGGGTGCGTGGCAAATACAGGACGTGCTTGGATCAAGGAACAGTCGGAATTGTAGTTGTAAATTGTTGTAGTTGTGCTGGGAAAGTCCCTGAGCTTCAAGAAAGCACAAAAGCTGAAATCGTTATAGGTACAGAAAGCTGGCTAACGCCTGAAATAAGTTCTGCAGAAATTTTTACGAAGTCTCAGACGGTGTTCAGGAAAGATAGATTAGGCAGAATTGGTGGTGGAGTGTTTGTGTCTGTCAGTAGTGGTTTATCTTGTAGTGAAGTCGAAGTAGATACTCCGTGTGAATTGGTATGGGTGGAGGTTATACTTAACAGCCAAACTAAGTTAATAATTGGCTCCTTCTACCGACCCCCAGACTCCGATGATATAGTTGTTGAACAGTTCAGAGAAAATTTGAGTGTCGTAACAAATAAATACCCCACTCATATGGTTATAGTTGGTGGGGACTTCAACCTTCCCTTCAAAACCGGTAGTAGGAAGAAAACATCTTCCAAGATTGTCCTAAATGCTTTCTACGAAAATTATTGCGAGCAGTTAGTCCACGAACCCACGCGAATTGTAAATGGTTGCGAAAACACACTTGACCTCTTAGCCACAAACAATCCAGAGCTGGTAGAGAGCATCATGACTGATACAGGGATTAGTGATCACAAGGTCGTTGTAGCTAGGCTCAATACCGTTTCTACCAAATCCACCAGAAACAAACGCAAAATAATTTTATTTAAAAAAGCGGATAAAGTGTCACTAGAAGCCTGCCTAAGAGACAATCTCCATTCCTTCCGAAATGACTATGCAATTGTAGAAGAGATGTGGCTCAAATTCAGAGATATAGTAGCAACAGCAATTGAGAGATTCATACCTCATAAATTGGTAAGAGATGGAATTGATCCCCCGTGGTACACAAAACAGGTCGGAACGCTGTTGCAGAGGCAACGGAAAAAGCATGCGAAGTTCAGAAGGACGCGAAATCCCGAAGATTGGCTAGAATTTACAGACGCGCGAAATTTGGCATGGATTTCCATGCGAGATGCCTTTCATAGGTTCCACATCGAAACATTGTCTCGAAATTTGGTAGAAAATCCGAAGAAATTCTGGTCGTATGTAAAGTACACAAGCGGCAAGACGCAGTCAATACCTTCGCTGCGCAGTGCCGATGGTACTGTTACCGACGACTGTGCCGCTAAAGCGGAGTTATTGAACACAGCATTCCGAAATTCCTTCACCAGGGAAGACGAATGGAATATTCCAGAATTTGAAACACGAACAGCTGCTAGCATGAGTTTCTTATAAGCAGGTACCTTAGGGGTTGCGAAGCAACTGAAATCGCTTGATACGGGCAAGTCTTCAGGTCCAGATTGTATACCGATTAGGTTCCTTTCAGATTACGCTGATACAATAGCTCCCTACTTAGTAATCATATACAACCGCTCTCTCACCGATAGATCTGTACCTACAGATTGGAAAACTGCGCAGGTCGCACCATTGTTTAAGAAGGGTGGTAGGAGTAATCCATCTAACTACAGACCTATATCACTGACGTCGGTTTGTAGTAGGGTTTTGGAGCATATACTATATTCAAACATTATGAATCACCTCTAAGGGAACGATCTATTGATACGTAATCAGCATGGTTTCAGAAAACATCGTTTATGTGCAACGCAGCTAGCTCTTTATGCGCACGAAGTAATGACCGCTATCGACAGGGGATCTCAAGTTGATTCAGTATTTCTAGATTTCCGGAAAGCTTTTGACACCGTTCCTCACAAGCGACTTCTAATCAAGCTGCGGGGCTATGGGGTATCGTTTCAGTTGTGCGACAGGATTCGTGATTTCCTGTCAGGAAGGTCGCAGTTCGTATTAATAGACGGCAAATCATCGAGTAAAACTGAAGTGATATCAGGTGTTCCCAAGGGAAGCGTCCTGGGACTTCTGCTGTTCCTGATCTATATAAATGACCCGAGTGACAATCTGAGCAGTTCTCTTAGGTTGTTCGCAGATGATGCTGTAATTTACCGTCTAGTAAGGTCATCCGAAGACCAGTATCAGTTACAAAGCGATTTAGAAAAGATTGCTGTACGGTGTGGCAGGTGGCAGTTGAGGCCAAATAACGAAAAGTGTGAGGTGATCCACATGAGTCCCAAAAGAAATCCGTTGGAATTCGATTACTCCATAAATAGTACAATTCTCAAGGCTGTCAATTCAACTAAGTACCTGGGTGTTAAAATTACGAACAACTTGAGTTGGAAAGACCACATAGATAATATTGTGGGGAAGGCGAGCCAAAGGTTGCGTTTCATTGGCAGGACACGTAGAAGATGCAACAAGTCCACTAAAGAGACAGCTTACACTACACTCGTTCGTCCTCTGTTAGAATATTGCTGCGCAGTGTGGGATCCTTACCAGGTGGGATTGACGGAGGACATCGAAACGGTGCAAAAAAGGGCAGCTCGTTTTGTATTATCACGTCATAGGAGAGAGAGTGTGGCAGACATGATACGCGAACTGGGATGGAAGTCATTGCAGCAAAGATGTTTTTTGTCGCGGCGAGATCTATTTACGAAATTTCAGTCACCAACTTTCTCTTCCGAATGCGAAAATATTTTGTTGAGCCCAACCTACATGGGTAGGAATGATGATCAAAATAAAATAAGTGAATTCAGAGCTCTAACAGAAAGGTCTAGGTGTTCGTTTTTCCCGCGTGCTGTTCGGGAGTGGAATGGTAGAGAGATATTATGATTGTGGTTCGATGAACCCTCTGCCATGCACTTAAATGTGAATTGCAGAGTAATCGTGTAGATGTAGATGTAGATGTATACCACAATTCTTTTTATAGCGTAACTTTTCCTAGTAGACTGCAGTGTTGTATGCGTCCGAGACTGCATGTAATACTCCTCCGTAAGTCTGGCAAACTAACGGGGTGTAGCCCTGTAAACCCGTCGACAGGTAATCCCAGTATTGAAGACATGAACTGAATTCAGTAATTCTTTCCTTGAAAATTGCGGGAATCTTGCTCGTCGAAATGTCAGCAGCTTTTGACGAGTTTACTCCACCAAATTCAAATCTTAATATTCTTATGCGATAAGTAACTGATATTTAACATGTACAGCAATGGTTGTATCAGTATTTTGCTGCGAATAGACGAAATTATTTCCGTCTGCGTGCCTGACTATCGCGTCAGAACCACGTTTTGGGTTCCACTCATCCAGAAATTTCAATCCGAGAGGAGATCTCGTTAGGTACAATGCACCAATATATTTTGTTTAGTGGGTGTTGCCATAGTAATAAATCACAGGATTTTCGAAAGTCTTAATACAATCGAATGCCTCTTTCCAATCCGGAAATAGAAGTTACGTATATGTCCCATAAAATAATTTTCGTCGATTTGCCCACTCCCCACAAGACTTTTTAACTCATTTAGGATGCTCAGAGGAATATAATCGTTTTATTAGCGCTACATGTTCTTGTTTTTGAGATCCATAACACGTGTGAAATTTCCGCAAATGAGATTTTATCTTCTTCCATCATCTTCACAGAGTCATTAGATAAAGCGGCTCATATACGTACAAATTTTAACCAAAGCTTCGAACGTTCATTAGAAAGGAATGCATGTAGCACAGCTGGGCAGTTTTCTTGCAATAGAAAGTAAGATTTCAATTATACATACATTTTCAGCATTTCTGTTTTTGCACAAAAATGTTTAAGAGCTTCTGCATGCACTATGTATGTATATAAGTACGAATATATCTTTGTAACTATATCTTTGACGTCCTCTGGTAACAAATATGCTGATGTTTGTATACCGTCGTGTGCAATAAGCTCTAGGCACCCCACGCCAACTATTATTCTCCCTAAGCCCTCTTGAAGATTGAAGAAAACTTTACAACTGCCCTTCGCGTTGAACTCCTCCAAAAATTGTAATGGCATTATCAACACAAACTCCCATGTCATTCTCCTTAAGCCCATATTTTTCCAGAATGCCCATTAAAGACACATATATAATAACTGAAATTTCACCAGGTAAATTCAGGATATCTAATAGTTTTACATTAATTCCAATCTTTGGATGAAAGTATCGCACTAGTATTGGAAATATTTTGAGGTCTTTATGGTTTGAAGCATCTGTACAGATACAGATAAATGGAACCTCTTTGAGTTCTGTCTGTAGGTTATCTAAAGAAAAAGGCGCAATCACATACTCTATTGTTGCTTCGCACTTAGTTTTCCCGCAGCGAAGCTTCTTCTGAAACACTTTTCGAATCAAGTTAGAAGTGCATCCCATCGATTTAAAACTCTGATTGTGACTTACCAAATGGAAAGCCCACGGACCATCGGCTCTTGTAAGTTCTTTGTAGTCAGCGAAGTTGTCCTGATGGAAAAAAGTTGATTGTGATGAAGTACGCCGGCCGGTGTGGCCGTGCAGTTCTAGGCGCTTCAGTCTGGAACCGCGTGACCACTACGGTCGCAGGTTCGAATCCTGCCTCGGGCATGGATGTGTGTGATGTCCTTAGGTTACTTAGGGTTAAGTAGTTCTAAGTTCTAGGGGACTGATGACCACAGATGTTAAGTCCCGTAGTGCTCAGAGCAATTTGAACCATTTTTTTGATGAAGTACCTGCAGCAGTCGTCGCCCTTTGATGTCTGTCAGATGCTAAATGACGTTGTATAACGTGTTTACCGCCATGAGCAACGGAGAATACCCCATTACACGTTTTGCTCCGCACTTGTGAAGGTGTTGAACACTCCTGTATAAAAGGGAACTCCTTTTGCAAGTGAATCGTGAATTGACAACTTTGCTTTTTAACAGTCGGTGGCATTGCTAAGTAAAACAAGCAAACTAGTTCACGAACCACGGCGAAGTACGCAAACACAAATAAAAAATGTCGAATTTCCGCGTGGACTAATTTACAACCTAACCAATTGCCCGTTGAACTTCGGCATCACCCGGAATGCTTCGTCTGGAGCCTACTGTTTATCAGCTCGCTGCCAACCTCAGGGAACTAAGAGTCGTCATCCCGGGCTAATAGCAAGTGGTATTCACCCAGTCGTTCTATATAGACAAATCAAAAAAAGTTTTGCATCACGTCGGTCCCGACAGGTCCGGAACTTGCACAGAAAATTGGAATACAGATCAACATACACATCTTATCCGCCATTTTTATTGCTCATGAGAAGCACACTTTACATGTTGTACCACCATACAGAGAGACCTTCCAAGGCGATGGTCCAGATTCCTGTACACACCAGTACCTCTAATACCCAGCAGCACGTCCTCTTGCATTGATAAATGCCTGTATTCGCCATGGCATACTATCCACAAGTTCATCAAAGCACTGTTGGTCCAAATTGTCCACTCCTCAACGGCGATTCGGCGTAGATCCCTCAGAGTGGATCACGTCGTCCATAAACAGCCCTATCCAATCTATCCCATACATGTTCGATAGGATTCCTGTCTGGAGAACATGCTGGCCACTCTAAACGAGCGATGTCGTTATCCTGAAGGAAGTCATTCAAATGATGTGCGCGATGGGGGCGCCAATTGTAGTCCATGAAGACGAATGCCTCGCCAATATGCTGCCGATATGGGTGCACTATCGGTCGGAGGATGGCATTCACGTATCGTACAGCCGTTACGGCGCCTTCCAGGACCACCACCAGCTTACGACGGCCCCACTTAATACCACCACAAAACAGCAGGGAACTCTTACCCTGCTAATGTGTTCGGCAGTACTGCTTGAGCTCCCTGAATGCAGGCCCGGATCTACGATATTTCCGAACCGGGGAAAAAGCGTTTGAGATACAACATCAAAACTTTGAAAAAATCGATTGTTTAAAAATATGTTTATCTGGTAGTGCAGATCTCTCTCAAGAGTTTGATGTATAAAACATACATGTTCAAGGAAGAGATGTTATTTCCTCTTACGTGTGCCAAAGCGCACTGCTACGCCTCTTTATACGGTACTCTTCTATCGCACATCACTGCATTTCGCTCTGTGGTATTCAAACGTGCATATTTTGTAGTGGAAGCCATCAAACCCATATTGAGGACAGTGGAAATGAAAATGTCGTGTGGTGCCTATCCTGCTCCCAGTCGGCCGTTCTGACATCCTACCCCCGTAAAAAGAACTACAATTAATAATGACCGGGATTATTTGTGATGGGGAGAATAAGAACTCTTCAGAAACTTTCACTCATTATTGTCTATTATCTAATAACATTCTCTTTATGTGACATAAAATTAAATATAGGAAACATGAAAGCAGTCAAGACAAGAGAAAAGCAAGACAGCTCACCTTTCTTCAATATTTACGTTCTAGCACTTTTTTCTCTCTAAGCTTGCTACGGCTTTAGACAGCGTGCTTTCCTTTCTACGAAACAATCTATTATCTCAATAAAGTTCGTCATTCATTTTCTTACAAGAAAAACAAAAGTCGTTCTCTAATACACAAAAAGCTGTTAATTCGAATAGTACCCAAGACTGGTATGGTTTCTCGATTTGATGACGTATGATTTGTGATTGCCTGCTACATAAAACGGAATAGGTCTTTCTAATATTGAAGCAATTGTAACACATGCCAATTAAGCTACAATGGCCAGTTTTATCTACCTAATTTACATAAATAACATGACAGAATAATTGACGAAGTAGCAATATCAAATGCGTATTAGGCGTACTACGAGCAAGAAGATTTATGTTAGGAAATAGTTTCACATGTCACTCATATGCTCCAGTTTCTCCAGGATGAGATCGAAAAGTAGTAATAATAGTACGAAATTTTTATATAAATTTGTGTAGTGTCCCAGTTTCTTTTTCTTCCTCGTTCTAACGGTCAGTCTTGTTATCACTAATTCTGTGACTGTTACTGCCGTTGTCAAAATTTCCTCTCCGGATGACTTCTCTAACTCTCCCAGAATCACCAGTTTAATTATCCCGCGTTTATTCTCGGTTAGGCGTTATTACGTGTTCGTACAAAGCGTTTTCTGCGCTATTCCGAGAATAGAACTTAAGCGGTTGTTAACCGGGGACTGTAGAACTGGCCCTTAGTAGTAAACTATGTGGCAAAAGTTTTGTGTGAAAATTTCATTTTCCTGGATACATCGAGAAGGTAATAAGTAATCTTTCTTACCTGTTATTCCTGTTACTCGTTTATTTCCACTCTGGTAGTCTGAATCTATGGATTTCGCTAATGATTATAACAACGCTTACCGTTTGTGTACCCAATCAACCACATAAACAGAGATTGGCATTCACCATTTCCTATTTATTCGGCTCAGCTCGTGTAGCCCCGACCCCTTTTGTCGGGGGGAAATTATTTTCTTTGTAAATGTGACGGGGATTCCCTTGGCAGAAACGTCGCATACACTATGCACGCTTTCAAAAATCAACTGGCTATTCGTACAGATATCAACTTAGAATGTGTTCAGAAACGTTCGAAAACCAACAGCGATGCATTTCAAAATCATATGAATAACTAAACTGCAGCACGTTGTGTATTATCGCGAAATATTGGAGAGAGTGTCACTGAAATGATACAGGATTTGGGCTGAACATCATTAAAAGAAAGGCCTTTTTCGTTGCGACGTAATCTTCTCACGAAATTCCAATCACCAACTTTCTCCTCGGAATGTGAAAATATTTTGTTGACACAGACCTACATAGGGATAAACGATCAACACCATAAAATAAGAGAAATCAGAGCTCGTACGGGAAGATATAGGTGTTCGTTCTTTCCGCGCACTACACGAGATTGGAATAACAAAGAATTGTGAAGGTGCTTCCATGAATCCTCTGCCAGGCGTTAAAATGTGATTTGCAGAGTATCCATGTAATTGTATATGTAGATGTAGATATACCAACGTGCGCTCGATGCTAGGCTCTTTATCAAATAAGGTTTTTTCTTCAAGAATATGAAATTGGCTCCCCCTGAAATTGCCGCCCGGAGCAAATACCCCGGTTTGCCTCCCCACCGTATAGATACGGGCCTGCCTAAATTCTACGTCTGCTGCACGACATAAAATGTAAATTTGGAAAATGAGGAAAATAAAATCAGCTTGCTTACTGTCACAAATTCCTGAGTGACTAGGGGCTCGCAGCGGACTTACCCTGCTGCTTTTCCGTAGCCTCACAAGGGCTTCATGGCTTTCTGCAACGATCTCTGGTCTCGTTTCACAGACTGACAGAGATTACAGAGATGCTCTGCAGTCTGAGTGAACGCAGCTTCACATATTCCTCTCCGTTGACGCTCGTAACCACTTCCAAAAGCAGAAGTGTACCTGCAGGTGACATTTCCGGATTTAAGCAGAAAATAAACGAAAATGTAACCACCGACGATGTTCTAAATCAGTGGAACACAACGCAAGTACTAAAGCGAATACGTTCGTTTAGTAGTTGTATAGACGGGTTTTAAATATCCTAGGTACAATCAGTTTACGTAAAAAGTTCGACTTTCTCCTATGGAAGGAGAAAGATCGTCCTGCCACGTATCTGCTTGGAGCCCGTCTTAGTTCATTGACTGCAGCGTTCTGGCGGAGGACATTATTGAAGCGGGCGTCGGCTCCAGGTTGCGTTTATTAATCAGCCGTGTCTTCCGCAGGGGAAGGCAGCCGAGACTTGGCGAGGGAGCCCAGAAGGTGGCGTGCTTAGACGCCACGGCTGGCTGGATACCTGGCTGGGTAACTGACGCATCTGTGCGAGTCTTCTGGCCCGCCACGGCTGCTGTTGCTCGAGAGATTTTTCTGCATGCGGGATTAATATTGTGCCGTGTCAGGCCTCATCTTCACTTCTTCGTGCGTTTGCTTCCGGCAATATTCACAGTTATTCACTAGATAAATGAGGTCCAAATGCTGGTTACGATAGTTGTGAACAGATGTTCAGAAGAATCTTCTTAATGTCGTCAGGTACTTTGCGATATTACTAACAATGCAAAAATAAAGATCAATATCCGTAACTGTGGTTCCCTACAGAATTCTTGGACATATTCTCAGTTAGAATATAATAAATTTCCTTGAGACAGAAGCTTCTATCAACGGATCAGCCTTAGAAAGCATCGCTTGTGCGAAAATCAACTTGCTCTTTTCTCATATGATACTCTACGAACTCCGAATGATCGGTAACAGGCCGGTTCCATATTTATAGGTTACGGAAAAAAGTATCTGACATCGTGTCACACTGCAGCTGTGAACGAAGATACAAGCATATGGAATAGGTTCCCAGATATGTGAGTGGCTCGAAGACTTCTTTATTAATGTTGTATGCTATCCTCGACGCCGAGCGTTCATCAGAGGCAAGGGTATTGTTAGGTGTGCCCTAGGGAAGTGTGATGGGACGCTATTACTTTTTGTATACATAAATGATCTGCTGGACAGGATGGGCAGCAGTCTACGGTTGCTTGTAGAGGATGCTGTGGTGTTCGGGAAGATGTCTCGTTGAGTCACTGTAGGACATCATGACTTGGACAACATTTCTAGTTGGTGTGCGGAATTGTAGCTTGCTATAAATGTATAAAAATGTAAGTTAATGCGTATGAGTAGGACAAACAAAGCTGTAATGTTCGGATACTGCTTCACAGTCAAGTCGTTTAAATATCTGGCCGTAACGTTGCAAAGCGATATGAAATGGAACGATCATGTGAGAACTGTGGTACTGAAGTTGAATAGTCGATTTTGGTATATTGGGAGAATTTCGGAAAAGTGTGGCTCGTCTCTAAAGCAGATCACGTGTATGACATTAGCGCAATCTATACTTGAGTACTGCTCCGCAGTATGTCAGATTACAGTAAGACCTGGAACCAGTATGGAGGCGGGGTGCTAGATATGTGAGCGACAGGTTCGAGTAACACATTGTCACGGAGATGCTTCGGAAACTCGAATGGAAAACGCTGGGAAGAAGGTGACGTTCAACTTTTCGAGGATTACTTCTGAGAAAATTTTTAAAACTAGCGTTTGAAGCTGACAGACTACTTCCAATATACATTCCGCATAAGAACCACGAAGATAAGATACGAGAAATTAAGTCTAATACCTAGGCATATTCACAGTCGTTTTTTCCACGTTCTATTTGAGGAACAGGAAAGGAAATGACTATTAGCGGTACAGGGTACCCTCTGCTACACACCATATGGTGGTTTGTGTAGCATGTACATATCAGTAGAAAGGCAGGAGGGTCGGATAGCCTTTGTAGTCTGGTCCCTTCAACCCTCACAAACCAACCAACCAACAAAGCCAGGGCAAAAGCACCACAGGCGCAGAGATGCAAGCTGGTTCCAGTTCCATAGAGGCTCGCCACTTGAGCGGGTTCCACCAGCAATACGACCGACGCTGAGAATGCAGGCATCGACCTCGCCTCGGCCAGTTGCCGGCCGCGTACAATCGGCCAATAACCGGACGACAACTGACAGAAGCCTATTCGGAAGATACAAGAGCGGCTCTCGGCCACTTGGTTATAGATGATAGTCCAGTGCTGACTTAGACTGGGAACGTCGTTTAGTGAACACTTAGAACTGAACAGACAGTTGTTGTAAATGGCATTTGCTGTGCACTGTGAAGTTTACCTACGAGTATTTGCACTTAGTCATTGAGGACATTTTGTGTATTATATTACAAGTAGTCTTGCAGACTTAATAATTCAACTAGTCACAAAGATAAGTAAACCTTTTCAACTCATTTACGTGACATTGTTGCTAATTTCTTGGAGAGTTGTAGAATCTTCGTCCTCCTATCCTGTTACTTGACCTTGGGGTATAGCTGTGTAATAGTGACAGGAAGAAATTTTCATAGCGGTGTACTGCAGCAGAAGCAGTTTAACGAACACATAAACTCGGTCTCCACAGCTGTAGCGACGAGGCCTTTACAAAACTGGCAACGAGAGTTTACAAAAATGTAGGTACAGAATGCTGTAAAGCTGAAATATTTTCTGCGTGCTCATCTTCATCTACCACCGCAGAAAAACGTTCAGCAATTGAAAATTTATTATATTTCGTTGCTCGCCACGTACCTTCATTTCAACAACGTACAACAACTGTCACTATGTCTGCCGCTAAAGCTGCGGGAGTTTATGGTTACCTCGTGAAACATACCTCATGTCCAGTCAGATAATGGCAGTTAGCTGTTCCTTTAATAACATCCGAATTTACTGACTTAACTGTCTATCAAAATGCAAATATCACGTTTTTAAAATACAATTTTTGTAACTTACCAAAAGCTCTACAAGCTATTTTTACTCGTGTGCTAATTTATTTTCATACTGTAGTGATTACCATGCTGAGTTTAGGTACAATATCAAGATTGGACTGAAAGTGAGTTAGGTGTCTTCAATCACTCAAATATCTTCTCTTCCATCCATATTTAGGAAACTGAAAACTGAGCTAGAGCTTCTTAGCACAATTTTCGTGACACGGAATCTCCTATTCTAAATTTCACAGAAAGAAACATCCTTTGTATATGGATATGTGAATTTTTCACATGGTAACTGCTTTTTCGCCCTGGACTATTAGTCCTTCGTTTTCATATGGAATATCGGGAATTACTTTAGCGAGGAGTTGTTTTTATGGTGGTCATCGAATTCTTCCTCAGTATTGAACATGAAATCATCTGTAACCGGTCCGAAGCTCGGCTCAGAAAGGCGGATGAGAGGAGAAACACGTCTTTATAAAACCGGGGTGTCTGGCTAATGGCACCTCGTACCGGATCCTCGGCTGCGTTATAGTTAAGGCTACTAAGATCGGCCAGGAGAATTGGGCTGCAGAGACACCCACCACGGCTCAAGAAACGAAAGAGGTAACCCTCTCTGTCATGGTGATGAACAGAGGAGCGGCTGTCTTGCAGTAGAGGGGGCTGGGGGGAGCGTAGTTAGATCAAAAAACATTACTCATCAGCCTGAAAGAAAATAACCGAACAGATTCAATGGATACAACCTCAGCAAGAAGAAGGTCAAACGATTAGGTATAGCTCACATTATTGAAAGTGCAGCATGGATTGTAAGAGGTTGTAGAACAAAGGAAAATTTATTGCAAAGGGAATTAAGGAACAAAAGGATTGATATTGCAATGCCGACAGCAATGCCGAAGAAACTGAGATGAACAACAGTTCTGCAGGGTTAGTTACACGGTGGTGTTGAAGAACAGGTTAATGCACAGGCGGGCGTAGCTATGATGATACAAATAGAAGCGACAAATATTACATCCTGTATCTTTTATAATGAGTGGTTAATGGAAGTGTATGGTTCAAAATAGCCATAGGGCAATTAACTGTGATTGGAGTTTAGAGTTTGAGGAAGGACGAGCAAACAATTCCGAAGATCATTACGAATAGCTCCATCTTGTATACGATGCAATAAATAAAACAGACTTGATATACATAGCGCAGATCGGAGTGACAGAGTAGGTTATAGCCCTATCAAAGACATAGTGCGAAGATACGGCGTATATGGTGCAAATGGTTAATGGCAATCTGATAACTTCAAAGTAACTAATACTTCCCTCTGAAAGACAGATATTCGTAGATACACGTGGGTAGCAGTGGAAGATCAATTATAATTATACGATAGCGAATAAGAAGTCTGCTTCCTTGGTGCAAGACATTTAAATATTAAAAGGATATTACGGTTTCAGCAACCATTTTATGGGTATGGCCGAAACGCCACTTCTAGCAAGGCGGAAGAGACTCCAGGGTCCATCGCTTACAGACATATAAAAACCAACCAATTTTAAGGTAAAAACGATCTTTCAACTTAATATCTCTACCAACACGGACTGAATTATTATTTAATGAGCACACCTTCACAAAATGATACGAACTTATAATGAGGAAACATCAGCAGGTAAAGCTGTAGGAAAGCGATCTAAAAAGTAAAGGAAGAAAGGTCTCCAGATATGGAATGAAGAAACTGTGGAAGTAATTAAAGAAAAACAAAGAGCATATGAGTGTTATTTGATATCTTTAAACGACTAAACAATAGACTAAACAGTGATGAAAAAGAAAGGAAAATCGCTAGATAGAAACGCTCTTGGAGACAGTTCCGATAAATTTGTAGGAGATGATGCACACGAAAGAAAAGGCTTCGCTCTAAAAATAATGAGACACTTAAATAGATCTGAGAATGATGTAGCATAAATAAATATAATGAGTCGGTAAAAAGGAATAGAGCATTGTGGATCGAACATTACAAGAATCTCCGCTATAATCCAGACGCAAGTAGTTGTTATGACAATGTAACTGATCACGCCAACAAAAATTTATTAATCTTACAGAATGGATGATGTAAATGCAAGGAATTTCAAAGACCTGGTGGGATGAATATAGAATTTATTAAACACGGTAGATTATTGCTTAGATTCAAAATTTTGCATCCTATGAGAATCTGCTGGCTAAAAACGGAAAGCCCAGAAGATTGTCTTGCAAGAGTGTTGTCACTATTTAAAAAGGAGCAGCGCAAGTAAGCTTGAAATCTAGAGGAGTCGATGTGTTAAACACTGCCTACGAAATGTATTCAGAAGTATTAAATAACAGATTAAAGGTATTACAAAAGTTATACTTCTGTAAGAACAAAGGGACTTCATACGAAGAAGGTCATGAAGTGATAATACATAGCAGAAAAAAAAAAGTATGCGTGGAAAGTCGACATCGATTTTGACCCGATGACGGCATACACTACCTGGGGGATAGTAGATGTAATCATGGTTCAAATGGCTCTAAGCACTGTGGGACTTAACATCTGAGGTCATCAGTCCCCTAGACTTAGAACTACTTAAACCCAACCAACCTAAGAACATCACACACATCTTGTTCCATTCTCACAATCTGAACTGAACGATTTAGTTAGAGACCAAGGCCTCTCTAAAGAATCGGTAGAGGTTTTAGGATCTAGATTGGAAGATATATGTTGGCCCCAGGTACATCCTTTCTAGGTATCAATCGAGGGAAAAGGTGTTTGTATCTTTCTTCTCTCAAGAAGGTGGCCTGGTGATTTGCAGTGATGTTCCTGGACTTATGGCACGTTTCAAAATAGAATATGCTCCTGATGAATGGAGACTTTTTATTGATTCTTCAAAAAGAAGCCTTCTACACAATGGCAATAAGTATGCTTCTATACCAGTTGGACACTCGGCTCACTTAAAACATTGTTACGAAAACCTTTAAGCAAACTGTGCTATTCAGACAACAAATGGAAAATATGCGGTGATTTAAAAGGGATTGCAATGCTGCTTGGTCAACAAAGTGGCTATACAAAGTTCCCTTGCCTTCTCTGTGAATAAGACAGTAGAGGCAGAAAGTCACACTACGTAAAAAAAGCTTGGCTCCTGAGAAAAACTTTACAGGTAGGGGTTAAAAATGTTGAGAGGAAAAGCCTTCTGGATCCCAAAAAGGTGTTACTTCCACCACTTCATTTTGAGTTGGGGCTGATGAAACAATTTGTTAAGGCTTTGCCAAAGAAGGGGAGTGTTTCAGATATCTTTCTGGACAGTTTCTTGGTTTATCCGAGGCAAAGCTAAAGGAACAAATCTTTGTCGGACCAGACATTAGAAAACTAATAACAGATCCCAACTTTGTAGACAAAATGGAAACAAAAGAAAAGGCAGCAGCAGTCATATCTTTTTAATTAGTTGTTACCGGTTTCCTAAGAAACAAAAGAGATCCAAACTACAACACAATCGTCGCAGACATGCTCGACAACTTTAAGAAGCTGGGCTGTAACATGAGCGTTAAAGTCCATCTTGAGTACTTCCCTGCGAACCTTGGTGATGTAAGTGAAGAGCAGGGCGAAAGATTCCACCAAGATAGCGGACTACTGCTGGATGATAAAAAGAAATGATCCTCAACACGTCCACAGACGGAGAAGCAATAAAAGAAGCTTCGACAGAAAGCGAAAGCCTTATTTTAAGGACTTATGAGCTTAAAGAGAAATGGAAGTGTACTGGAAATGTAGTTTAGGGCATGATTTATAAATAAAATAGAATTTTATGACTTCGGAAAAATATGATAAATTACTTAAATTTTGTTATTATACCCAAAAACACTCCCTTTTTGCGAGGAAACCTGGTATGACTGAAGAAAATGGATTGGCTTTGTGAAATCAGCGCTGAAATGCACATAAAAGTCAGTTATCAAATTTCAAACGTCTTTAAAAAAATATTCTTTTGCAGACCTGTGTATTTATTCCTAGATGCCTTTGAACAGCTTTTCGAGTTTGAAATCCTTACTTTTCTGGAATATTTTTTGTAATTTCAGAGAAAGACTGTAGCACATCACGTACGCCACATACTCCCTACCTTTTAATAATGGAATAAGAAAATATTTTAAACCTCTTTCACATCGCTGAATAGAGGAGAACGTCTTAAATATGTACCGAGGTACAACACACTTCCCTACCAAATGACATCAAAAATTATTTTTCTTTGACAGCAGAACTGAAGTTTTCTCTATTGAAACAGTTTCCATTCAGAACCTTTCTTTATCTTTTTTTGTTGTCTACTAGTATGTTCTTAATTAGGCATTGTGTACGCTTTTTCTTTGCCCATGTCCCGTAAAACCTAAACAATATTTTGCTTTCAGTTATTTGGTCTTCATACTTCCTGGCGAACACTCGTGGGAGAAATAACAAGTTGTCGTTCAACTATCTGTTATGAGAACAACTCAGACAATAATGATTAAGAAGATATTAAAGCACACTCTCCGTCAGTTTGTCATGAGTGAGCAACGACAACCGGTTAACGTGTGCTGAATATCGTGGTTCCTCCGCTTTTGCACATGCTATCTTCAGCACACTGTTGTTTTAGAACCCTTTCAATTGGGTCATGAGTCTTCTTGACTGACTGAAGCGATCCGCCAAGAATTCACATCTTGTAGCAGCGTTTCTATCTCTGAAACGAGGTGGCGCAGTGGTTAGCACACCAAACACGCATTCGAGAGGACGATGGTTCAAACCCATGTCCAGCAGATTTAGGTTTTCCTTGATTTCCCTAAACCGCTTCAGCCAAATAAGGGGATTTTTCCTTTGAAACGGTGCGGCCGACTTCTGTCCTCATTCTTCCCTTATCCGATGGGTCCGATGACCTCTCAACCAACCAGAGTAGCACTTACAGCCCACGCCGTTAATTGTTTGTTGGATGTTTTCCAGTCTCTGCCTCTCCCTGTAGTTTTTACTTTCTACAGCTCCATAAAGTACCTTGTCCATAAAGTTCCTTGTTGTATTAACACATGTTCTGCCATCTTGTCACTTCTTGTTATTCTGTCCGTTATTTTTGTCAATTCTTTCCTTATTTTTCTCTAGTTGTCGATTTTTTGGAGAATTCCACACTTTCTGTCAAATCAGTCCACTTATATTTCGAAATCCTTCTATAGCATCACATCTCAAGCACTTTGATATTATTCTTTCCCGGTTTTTGCACAACCTATGATCGCCTTCCCTACAGAATTGTACTGTGAACATACATTTCCAGAAATTTCTTCCTCAAAGTATCACCAATGTTTGATACTACTCGCCTGGCACTCTCTCTTCACTTGTGCTAGTCTGCTTTTTATGTCTTCTGTGATTCATGGGCATACCATTTTTCTTCGAAGGTCGCAAAATTCTTTCATTTCGTCTACTTCATGGCCCCAGTTTCGATGTCAATTTTGTCGCTAATCTCATTTTTGCTACTCCTCTTTAATTTCATTTTTCTACGGCTTTTTCACAGTCCATGTTCTTTACTCGTTAGACAGTTCATTCCACTCAACAGTTCCTGCAAATCGTCTTCACTATCACTGAGAATTGCAATGACATTATCAAATCTTATCATTGGCATCCTTCCGCCCTAAACTTTAATCCCACTATTGAACTAGTGTCTAATTTTCATCATTTTTCCATCGATGCACGAACTGATGAGTAGAACTGAAAGACTGCATCCTTGTCTTATACTCCTTCTAATGTGAACAATTCTTGCTTGGTGTTTTCCCACGCCCGGGTTCCCGGGTTCGATTCCCGGCGGGGTCAGGGATTTTCTCTACCTCCTGATGGCTGGGTGTTGTGTGCTGTCCTTAGGTTAGTTAGGTTTAAGTAGTTCTAAGTTCTAGGGGACTTATGACCACAGCAGTTGAGTCCCATAGTGCTCAGAGCCATTTGAACCATTTGAACCTTGCTTGGTCTTGCTTTCCTATTTTTCCCTGTTCAGTTTGCACATATCCCTACACCTTACATCTACTTACAATATCTGACATCTTGCGTCGTTGTACATTACCAAATGCTTTTTCTAAGTCTACAAAGCCTATGAATTACTCTTTGCTCTTTATCCATCATTAAATGCAACATAGAAATACCTCTCTAGTGGTTTTAAGCTCTCTAATGCCATACTTACTGTCATTTAACAAACCCTCAGTTTCGTTTTCTATTCTTGTGGGTGTTATTCTGGCCAGCTTAGACACATCAGCTGTGAAGCTGATTGTGTAATACTTCTAACTTTCTTTGAGTCTGTGTGGGCAATGTTTTTTTTAAATTAGGGTTGGTTTACCTCCAGTCTCATACATTCCATGATCTAACGTGAACAGCCATTCAGTTGTCACATCCCCAGCTCTACACTCGGAGTAATTAACTAGTTACTGACCGTCACAGACACTTTCAGAACATGGTTGGCGGCACGTTTACATGGCAGAAGGTAATCCGCATCCGGCACAAGTTCATTTAGACAAGAAAGTCACTCATGTAAGACGGGCAGTAATAGTAACCAGAGACGCGCAAGTGCGGTTTAGCCCTGGGTTCATCAACACCGTTTCAATGCAAAGTGGCGACTGTGGACAATTTCCGGGAAGCCGCACTCATTTTCCGGGCGGCCCCGCCTGTTCTTTTGTAACGACCATCGCTGTGAGTGCCTCTCCGGCCGTACGTCGGGCGCGCCATTAATGAGAGCGGAACAAAGGATCGACGCCGAGCGCCGCGGCGGCTGTCCTTTGTCGGTGTTGACCTTTGCGTGTCGGCGGCGGTTATTGCGGGCCTTTATTCCCTCCATTGTAATGTTATTGCCGGAGATCTCAAGAGTTCTCGATTCCGAAAATCTTACTTTCTGTTTGGTCCTTACAATTTCTCTGCAGTGAAATGTAGTCGAATAGCGCATCACACATAAATAAAAGTTTCGGATAAAGTTTCTGCTGTCATAACAGCCTCTCGCATATAAAAAAATAACGTTCTTTGCCATGACACAAATGTACAATTTTTATTTCTTTTACTGGTAATCAGTTTCGTTATATTAATGGTTGTATTTAACAAGTGTAAACAAAAAAAGGATAAAATGGTACCAGTCCTGCCCAACACATGGTTTTGCCCATTTCATATACAAACAAAATCATTTAGAAATTATATACTTTTAAGAATTTACTGCTCTGCTTAGAAATGTCAATAATTAAAACTAACGTCCATGAGTGTCACAAACCAAAAAAAATATTGATGATGTAGAACCATGAAACTTTGAACGATTTTTCTAAACAACTATATTATTTTATATTACTTCTACTCCGTGCTTCCTCTAGATTCTAGGATATGGATTGTAGTAGAAGATTGTAGAAAAATGAGTTAATCAATACCGTAAGGTTAAATTGTTGTTATGATTCCAACTTAATTCAAACATTTTGTTTGTAGCCTGAAATACATTTTGGTGATAGTTTGGCATCACAAATGGGACCCACAAATCCCATACGGCTTTTCTGCGAAAGCCGATTGTACCGAAAGGATTATTAAATGTAAAATAATAATTTTAACATACCCTGTGAATACATTTTCAGTGGATTGGAAGCAATTACTGAACAGATAATTCGTTCTTATACCCAAATTCCGCTATATCTGAGGTGACCATATTACTGGAAACTAAAGTGGGGACCAACATGCGTGCCCAAACAGGAGAGCAAGGGTGAGTCAGGAGGAAAGGTACGTGTTTTGACGGGTGATAGTATTAGCGATTCTCAACAAAAAACTTGATGTTGATGTATAACCTATTCCGAATGTTTTTTGAGACAGAACACTTTTAAGGTACATTTCTGTTTATTTTCTATATAATTCAGTTTCATTGCCTAAAACGTACCACAGTAATACAGAGGAAGTTGAGACGAACATTTTGATACAGGACGCTTGTGGTCTATCAAGTCGGAAAACTACCTCAAACTGGCCTACAAAAAGCATCTAAGCTGCAGTACACGCACGTCGCGCGAGATTTTCAGTATTCTCGTGATTTCTCCGTGCCAACTGTTAGTCCTCTACAAAAAATAAATAGGACCTTTTTAGTTTAATTGTGTACGGAGACACTTTTTCCTTGGAGTGTGCGGTTTTCGAGTTATTAAAGGAAAATGTACAAAAGTTATATTAAAAGTGCTCTATTCCGGAAACCGTTTGCAGTAGGGCATACGTCCACATGATTTTTTTTTTGTTCAGAACCACTAATACTATCGCATCTCAAATAAGGTACCTTTTCTCTTGACTCACCATATATACATGACACAGAAGTCCCCCTACACACTATGATATGGGCGTCCTTGGGGACCAGTTTTGTACAGTAACTAGTCACTACTCGCAATAGAACAGTGTTCTATAATTGTTATACTTTATTAAAGTTTACACTGAAATAAGTAACAGGCATCAAATGGAAAAACAACAAATGTAACATAAAACATAAGACACTTTCATAGTTACTGTATAATAATGATGCACCAAAATTTTAATAGTTAATAAACCGCTTGCTTAGATAACTGTATACTACGTTTAAAAATTCAGTTACTCATGGCCCCACATTTTAGAGATGAATGAATTTTATTTAACAAATGTTTGCTTTCTTTTAAATTTATAAAATCATAGTATTCTGAGCATCTGTATTTCAGATTCATTCTAACCGTCAGAATTGATTTCAGAGTCTCTGCATTCATTTCAGGTTTCTCAGATGTCCACGTCTTATTCACAAAAAAAAAGACACTCTCGACTGCTGCATTAATACATGGGAGGCACACCGCAAACTCCATGATCTTTGAAGTGTTCTCATTAGGAATTTGTTTCGATGTGAACTGCTGAAACTTTTGTACCCAACTCATATCAGTGTCAGTTTTTTCTACGTTCCATTTATCTATTTTCTGATGTGTGACAAACCGCTGCACATTAAGACACTCTGGAAATAATTCATTGTCATGGATGTTACAGTTTGGCAGTACGCTTATGAAAGATTCGTGGCATTTTTGGACCTCACCCCATGTAGGTACATCATTTAAAAGAACGCATTGGAAGTCCGAAAGTTCTTTTAGGCTTTCTATACGCACAGGATACTTATTGATGTAATAATAAATCTTGTGAGTGACACACTGTAGATCGATTGGTAAACAATCAGCAGCTGTCTTTACAGCATTATGCCCTACGTGCGGTGCACATCCTACACCAATGATGTCACGACCAAGCGAGTCCTTTAATCTGTGGAAAATATTTAAGCTGGCACTGTTCCCGCAGAATGCTACAATTTTATCCTTCAAATTTTATTCTGTGATGGTATCTCATAGATAGCTTCAATATCTTCAGCTTCACAAGGCTGCTCTTTAAACTGGAGAATTTTCACACATATGCCTTCAAGAAATATCGAACAACCACAGGGAAGAGCTTTGTGATTCCATGGTTAGATGCATCAGAAAGAGTAGTAATGCAGTTCACTTTGCACACTTCTCGCTGCAGTTCATCACGACAGTGTGGAGCAAGCACGTAAACAAGAATGGCTTCGCATTTTGTATGGCCGCAAGTGTACTTAGAGTTGAAGCACTGCTGGATGAGTTTAGACGCACATACACTTGAACGGAAGTATGATTCTCTTGTACTAAATGGAAGACCCATGTGGCTTCCACTGCAGCTAGTTTAAGTTGGAACAACTTGCCGAAAGAAGTCTAACAAACTTCCCGAAGATGCGGCACTGCCATCTGATGACTTGCGTTTGGCCGTTTCCAAGTGATACTCTATGTCGTACTTCCCTCCATGAGAAACAGAAGACTCCTCCACATTTTGTGCAACGGACATCGTGGTCTGTTCCTACTCTTCTTATTATGAATGGATATCTGTGTTAAAAACAAATAAATGACTTTGTATGAGGGTTTGTTCGCTTAAATTTGATTTAATCCATCTACTATCTATGGATGTCTACAGGAACACAATTTCTACGTATGGATCTATCAGATCGCTTTCTTATTATTTTTTATGTAAACAATTGTTCTGGTGAATATACATGTTTATGATTTCCTCCTTTTTTTCTGCTTTGTAAGTGCTGAAACGAGCAACTTCAAAAGACATAAATTGTCTTCCTTGGACAGTCGTATAAAATAAACATACATTCTCGAAGACTTTAATTTAGATCATTTTAACACGCTGACAGCCGCGGCCAAAATGAGTAATCCACTCACAGAATCCAGGTTAAACAGTTCATACAGTTTTATTCGTCATCTCAGTTGTAGTCTATGTGTCAGAAATTTTTTAAAGTAATTATTAAAGAGAAAATAAAGCCTGCGAATTATCTCGTATTTGACGTAAAGAGTGGAAAGGATATCGTCATACACTTAAAGGAATGAAGCAAAAGGAGAAAGTACATTTTCCAGACAAGTTGCGCATGTCTGTGTACGTATTAAATGACCCTACTGTTAATCGCCTCGTGGTTTTCTGTCTAATTTGTGAATAAACACCAAGTCTTTGCTTGGAAGAATGCTTTTAGACAGCGTTCCCCAACTGAAGCGTCATACCCGGCACCGGGACACGAAAATAAAATACCGTGTCGCACAAATATGTCGTTGACATAATTGACAGTTTACAATTACGTACGTTAGTAAATAATCACATTTTAGTAGTAGTAAGGTAATTAAAAAAACTCACTTGCTATAGGGAATCATATGACAGTTTTATGTTACATAAAAGTTGTACTCATTCTAGTAAATAAGTAAACAGCGCGTCGTCGAGAAACTACTTTACTGACGATCGTCCTGCGCTTGGCCTAATACTGAGTCTCACAAAGCTAAGATAATGTCAAAGACAGTAAAACATAGGTTCATTTTCGCGCGATACAGCAACACTTATCAAGGGGAACTTGCTGGGACTGAACAGCGGGCACTAATCTGATACAATATTTTCCTTCGATCAACAGCAACAGAATATGGATAAGGAACATATTTTCAATCAATTTAGAAAGCTGTAATTTGTAAGATTCAAATGCTAACTCGTTAAATGTGCTGTCGTGTGACCAATTTTTTTGGATGTCTTGTCGTCAACAGATCTCGTTTTAGCAGAACAAGCAATGAAATTTCCTATGCCTTTAGTTTCGATACCTAATTGTCACTCAGGGTTTCCAACACTGGTGTTCCTGAACAAATAAATAGGCTTATATAAACCGATTGGAAGTTGAACCAATCCTAAGGACAAAGATAACGTCTTTTGAACCGAATCTTGATTTCATAGTTAAAAATAACAGCTACATACTTCTCAGTAATAGAGGACAGACAAGGTAATATAACTGTGAAACTTTAATTATCGTTCTATTATTAAAAGTTGACGCTTTAAATATATTGTATACTATGTAGACTTTAGATGGTGTTTTAATTTATTACATTATCAGCCACATGAGAATTTGAGCTTTTTGCCTTTTATAAGTGCTGTTGGGGTCTCGGAGGCATCACTAGATATGTAAATCTTGTCAGCTATGCTCATGTTCGCATTGTTGCCAACGTGATTACATTTAACAAATTTTTGACGATAGCTGCGTGACAAAGTGTTATTACAATAACAAGTTGAATTTAATTTCATATTCTTTGCTGCTTAGCAGTACTGTGTGTGAAAATAAGTCTCTCTTATGCCAAATCACTTTTTTTAGAAGATCATCTGCGCTGGCTGTGAGGGAGGAGGGGCAATGCAGTAGGGCTGACAACACTTACTCGCGCAGAGCTCACGCACTTCAGTAAAGTATCTCCTCTGTACCAAGAACTGTATTCTCGCAAGTGTTGACATCAATGTAGAAAGGCAGGAGAGGAACTAGCGATGGGGGGCGGTAGCTCTTTCAAATGTTCTGCTCTATAGTACAAAAAAATTTCAGTGGTTCAGGAAGGGAAGGCAAAATAAAAAATAACCGAGGCAGGACAAAAAATTTGCCCTGCTTTAAGACATATTAACAATTTTTAAAAAAACCACCATCTCCGTTACCATTAGCGACACACAGTATACATTTTTCATCTGAAACTAAAATGAAATTTTGTGTTCACTTTTCTCTTACTTTATTCCAATTGGGAAAATAAGAATTCTGTTTCACCACGTCCAGATGACTTGCTACACCTGCTCGTGACGCCCAAAACCTGCAAATCACACGTATTTGGTACGCATTTTTTCGTATCTGGCTTTATGCAGAAATTCGTTCGCTGCGAATTAATTCGCAGCTGGCGACAGTGGCCAGTTCGTTCGCACGAGATAACTAGTACTTGGCAGGCAACGTGTTAAGCTCTGCGGTCTGGCACTACGTAACTTGATGTACATCTTGTATATCGTATTATATAGCTCGTTATCAGCGGAGCTAGCGTAAAACTTTTTTACTTAAAATTTAGCTGGTGAAATTTTAAGTGCTGTACAACCTTTCATGGAACATAGCGAAGAAACACTCTGATTAAACCAGCTGTCAAATAAAAAGACTGCATTAAAATCGGAACTTTCGTTTGCAAGCTATGATGCCACTGACGTACATATACAAGTACACGTTAAACTTGTAACACTTCTCTGTTTGTGTCGCCGGTTAATAAGGAAGAAAGTGCAGTAACAGTATAGAGTTGTGGCATCCATGAATCACATCAAATAGGAAGAGCCCACTTCGATTTGCGTGGGTTTTTCATATAGCACAACACAAAAAAAAAAAAAAAAAAAAAAAAAAAATGTTGCGCTCTGAAAGACGATCCGTAGTAGTTGACGTTTAATTAAAAGCAGAATTACCACACTGTTTATGACACTGAATTATGAAAACGTTCTCGCCTCTCTTTAAATTCGGAACTGAAAACGCAGTGATATTTTGGTATTGCGAAGCTTTTTACAACCTGTACGCGCTACAATACTCACGCCAACAAAACAATCACGAAAGGACTACCGTCAGGGAAATCCAGCTCAGTAATACCAACTTCAGCGCTAGTATTACTGAAAGTCTCGAACTTGAACGCCTCAGAGGGTGGTCGTGAAAAAAAAGTGTAAAACACTTTTACAATGCTAAAAATGTGAGAAGTTACATGTTGAAACATCCCATAACCGAGACTTGCATTTGATTTGTAAAAACCAGAACATTTAGACGTCCCGGTTGAACCCTGTCGGGACAGGGGGAGAGGACTTCAAATATGCAACTGTCCCTGACAAGTCGGGACGTCTGGTCAGTTTAACTATATCACTCATGTTTAAAACACAGTACATTTGCACGATGATGAATACATGTAACTCGATGTATCCTATTTATTCCAGTAAATTTACTATTGTAAAAGTAAGCAGAGATCATTTTGGTTCCTAGCATTACAAACATGCTTTCCACTACTTTCAGGGAAAAGACAAATATTAACCATGACAACGGACATATAAATATTAAATATCAGACACTTATCAATAGACCCAAAATTTATTTAACAAAGTGTCTACCGAACGTTCCACAGTTACTAACAGATGTAAATCTTATATCGCTATTTTTTCTGAAAATGTGTTCATTTTAAATTACGTTTCCACAAGTAATTGGTTATTTGTGAATGGAAATACGAAGACTAAGGAAACTTATTCATTCTTACATAAGTGAACAGAGTTTTTCTCCACTTAGGCTGTATTTCTTTATACATCATCATCACTTTGGGTTTCTTATGCCTTTTCCAGCGATTAGCTGAATAACAACCCACACTACATTAACACGACGAAACGGATACACAGTGGTGTGAATGTAAATTAATACAAAGACTTTTTTTAAATGTTATCCACACATCTCAGCTTCAAACGTCACTGCATTCACAACACTGGAGGTATGAAATGATAAAACGCATTCATTCACAACTATTCGTGTTTTATTAAGTACACGATAAATTTCGGACCCTATAGGGCCATCATCAGGTGTAATTTGTCTCAATATATGCTTTATTTTTTTTCTCTCGAATGAGGTGAAATGTATATTCGTGTTAGGAAAAGATCTGATGTTAGGTTATGAATTTCGTAAGTCAAAAGCGGAAGATATTTGCGAAATAATGGAAAACCTGAACAATGTGAACTTACCACATAGTCCCAGAACAGCGTTATTAACAGTTTAGCACAAGCATACATTTTTTTCTCCATTGTTTCCGTACGTATTACTTCATTCAAGAGTCACATTTGCAAACACATATTTGCAATAACTTCACAGATATTTTTGTGCATGTTGTGTTCAAAGATGAATTTCTTCGTGGTGCTAATGTTCAACAAATCTGATAGGTTATCCAAATATTCTGCGGTACACAGGAAGTAATGTACACTAGATAATATCTATGAACTTGGACAGTTTAACGGAACTTTCATCAACACAAGCGGTTATCTACATAGTGATTTTGCTAAATGGAGGCAAACTGCAGGGAAGAGTCCATGTGCTGACAAGGAGCAAATAAGGGGCTAATGCACACAGGGCCTAAATATGTTCCAAGGAACGTGGAGATGAAAGATATTTGAGAGTGCAGATTTGAGTGAATGAAAGCACAAATGGTAACACACAAACAAGGTAGCAGCTCTTTTTCTGTTCTGTAGTTCGAGCTCATACTGAAGAGGATCATTGCTTCTTGTAAATTACTTTTAGCAAAAACAGCCTGTATATAATCCATAAAATACAATTATAAATAGATACAAAATCGCAGCAACATGCAACATTCTCTCAAAGCGATTAATGTCGTTTTTGTGAAAGGATTCTGATCACACGACAGAGTAACCGTTAACAGCCAATAGAAAACGACTTTCCGATATACCATTAAATAACCGCCATTTTTTATGTTTGCCGTCGTTCTTCAGTGGCTTCAAAATTCGTGGAAGAATGTCCCATCGATGCAACTAATTGAACGCAGTTTGTTTTTGTCATATGCGTTTCGCTTCTTTTATTGGTGAAGCATCATCAGTAGACTGTAATACATGTTTATTTTTACACACATAATATTTGTCTTACATGGAACTTA
Source organism: Schistocerca serialis cubense (assembly GCF_023864345.2). Lineage (NCBI taxonomy): Eukaryota > Metazoa > Arthropoda > Insecta > Orthoptera > Acrididae > Schistocerca > Schistocerca serialis. The sequence continues at coordinate 916,049,150 of NC_064641.1, read as the reverse complement.
CAATATATTACTTTGCTAAATTTTGTCATTTTTTCTTCTTTTATAGGTTACAATCAACTTTTGTACTAAAACCTACGTGATATGAAATTATCGTTCGTTGTTACTTACGATTTCCCGCAACGTCAATCCATTTGTTTGTTCCTAGAGATGTATCCATTAGTCTCCACGCTCCAGTGAGCCGATTTTCGGAGTTTTTTCACCCACATTTGATTCAACACATCGCATACATCGCTTGCACTATACATGTTATGTTCAACAAGTGTATATTTTCGGTGTGCAGTGTTGTTGCCAACTGTCGCTGTGTGTTTATCTCTCCTCTTTTGTTTGCATCGTGTATGTTGTTTGATTTTACATTTGATGTGTGTGAGATATATATATATATGCAGAGAGATGGAGAGAGAGTGAGAGAGAGAATTAGGAGAAGGGGGGAGAGGAAGATTGATTAAATATTTATTCTGGTAATGTTTTGGATCTCTGTTTGTTATTGCTTTTGTGGCTAACATGATCAGAGAGTTATTGTTTATATGGATTTTGTAACTGAGTATCTTCTTCTTCATTGCAATGGCTCTTTGTATGACAAAGTTTTCTTGCAATGTCAGGAGTTTTCGTTCTGCTTATTCACTCTGATAACTCTCATGTCATGTTCCATGTAGGGTGGTTCGTGTCATTGTTCCTTCAGGTGTTCGGTGAACATAGAATGTCTATTTTGATATTTCTATTTCCCTTACATGTGGTTTATATCTAGTTTTGAAGTTCCTACGGCCATCCCTAGATATGCCGATTTACATACTTTTCACTCTAGTTGGAATAAATCTGCTCATTGGAATTTATCTGCTTTCCATATTGTTTGTAAATGTAATTGGAGTGTGTGTTTTGGTTCTGTAACAAATGTGTAATCCCTGTTACTTTAATATATTCGCTATCTCGCGAGTTGCTTTGTGTTTGTATGTTTCTTCCGTCGTGAGTGTTACTGTTTTTTGTTTCCGTGTGTGGTGTATTGTCTGTGGGATTTTATGTCTTTGTGTTGTCTGTTTGTTTTCATTTTTCTTTAGTTTGTGTTTTAATTTTTTGGTAAACTTTCTTACTACATGAGAGTTGTAACCATTGGCTGTGACTATAAGTTGAACAGTTTCTAATTCTCTTTCGTAGTTTTATTTGCTGAGTGGGATATTATGTAGTCTGGCTAACATTTGTCATAGTGCTCCTAATTTTTGATTTGCAGGTTGTTGGTTCAAAGATATATAGTTAAAGCTGAGGCTGTTGGCTTTCTGAAGATGTCAAATGTGTGTTTATTGTTGTCTCTCCTTATTGTTATTTCCAAGAAATGTGTTTCTTTTTCCATCATGAATTGAATATTTTCATGTATGTTGTTTATGTCTGTATGAAGTTTGTTAATTTTCTCTGCTGGTTGACCCACCATACATATTATGTCATTCACATATCTGTATCAGTAAACAGTATTTTTATCCTACCCTTCTGATTACTGCATCAAAAATTGTGATTTCTATGTGGTTGATGAGTATGTTTGCCAATGATCCTGATGTTGCAGATCCCTTGGAAGTCCACCTTCTTGTATGTAAAATTCCTTTTTAAATATGAAATAATTTTGGGATGTGATTACTTTGAAGCGTTTAGTTACGTCATTTATGTTGTCTGCAGGTAGTTCATTGTATGTCTGTAAGATTTCTTCAATTAGCTTTATTGTGTCTGCAATGGGTATTGAGGTGTACATGTTCTCTATGTCAAAAGAGATGAGTGATGCTGTTTGTGATATGTGAAAGTCCTTTATTTTTTCTACAATTGTGCAAACTGAAAGAATCCTGCCACAAGAAGAGAAAAAAGAAAATAACACTATAAATATGAGGTTAACACAACAGCTTGTGAAGAAAGAAATAAACAACATAATCACCATATCAAAGAAAAAACATCACTAAGAAACTAATAGAAAAACTACAAGCTAACAAAAACATCAACACCTGATGAAGGGAACAGCACAGTGCTGAACAATAAAAAAAAACTAAACTTTTCACCTCTTCTAACAGTATCGAAAACGTGAAAACAACCTAAGGTCCACAAACCCCTTGTTGCGATGAGACTTGTTATTATTTTCATCAACATGACCATACCATGCAGCATAACACATGAACAAAATTCTAATGCAACATTATGAAATGAAGAACAGCAGATCAGCGAAAAACATATGAACTCATAACAAAAATGAAAGACTAACACATCCCACAAACAACATTACTCATTTCTTTCGACATAAAGAACATGTACACCTCAATAGCCATTGCAGACACAATAAAACTATTTGAAGAAAACTTACTGACATACAACAAACTACCTGCAGACAATGTTAATCAAATAAATAAGGCCTTCAAAGCAATTGCATCACAAAATTACTTTAAATTTAAAAAGGAATTTTGCTTACAAGAAGATGGGCTTCCAATGGGATCCACGATTTCAGGAACATGGGCAAACATATTCATCAACCACATAGAAAACAAAATTTTTATACAATCATCACAAAGGAAGGGTACAAATCTTTTTACTGGTACAAATATATGGATGGCATAATCTGTATGGTACATAAACCAACAGAGAAAACTGATAAACTTCATACAGCCATAAACAATATACAGAAAAATATTCAGTTCACCACGGAAAAAGAAATAAAAAAGGAAATACATTTCCTCTATATAAAAAGAAAGAGAGACTACGATAACTATACATTTGACACCTTCTGAAATCCAACAGCCACACACAATTATAAATGCTTCTTACAGCCATCTGCAAAATCAAAAATTATCAGCCTTATGACGCTAATAAGAACCCACTCAGCAAAGAAAACTATGAAAAAGAATTACAAACATTGTTACAACAACCATACAGTAAAAAAATTAACCAAAAAATTAATAGACAACTAAAGAAAAACGAAAATAAGCAGAGAATGCAAACATAAAAGAACGTCTCAGACACTACAACACGTATGGAAACACAAAACATTAACAGTCATGACACAACAAACAGGCAAAAGGTACACTTTAACATAAAAACACAAAACAACTCATAATATAGCGAATGTATTAAAGAAACAGGGATTACACATTCGTTACATAACAAGAAAAAACATTCCAGTCGGATTTACAAACAACAGAAAAACCAGATGTATACCTAGAATCAGGTATATACCAGCTAGAACACCAAGAATGTAAATCGGTATATCTAGGGATGGCAGGTAGAACCTTCAAAACTACATATAAAGCACATCTTAGAAAATGGAAATATAAAAATAGCCATTCTACCTTCACCAAACACTTGAAAATGTATGGACGTGAACCATCCTACATGGAACAAGACACAAGAGTTATCAGAGTGAATAATCACAACGAAAACTCCTTACATGGCAAGAAAACTTTCACATAGAAAGAGCCATTCCAATGAAGAAGATGATACTCAATGACCAAATCCATATATTCTCGGATCATGTTAGCCACAAAAGCAATGACAAACAGAGATCCAAAACACCATCAGAACAAATATTTAATCAGTCTTCCTACTCCCTTCTCCTTATTCTTCCGCCCTCTCTCCCTCTCCTTCTTTCCGCCTTTCTATTTCACTCTCTGTCTCTCTCTCTCTGTCTCTCTCTCTCTCTGTCCCTCTCTCTCTCCCTCGCTCTCTCACACAAATATGCTTAATATTTTAAAAATCAAACTATCAGAAAGAAAAGACAGATTTAAACTCACACACACAACAATTGTAAAATCAAACTACATGCACGACACAAGCAAAAGAGGAGAGATAAAAACACAGCGACAGTTGGCAACACAGTACAAATTCGTGGTGTTTGAAAGTCTTTTCTGTCAAATTAGTCAGACAATCCGCATTAGTTTGCATCGTGCTTCTGTACAACACAGGCACTAAAATATCGTATATTCTTTAGTTGGTCTCTGCCAGAGACTCCTTAAAATCGGTATCTGAACCTAAACGAAATGAAGATTCAGCTAACTGATTGCGAAACGAAACTTCAGATTTTCTTTTTACAATGTAATAGCGTTTATGTATTAACAATGTAAAGCTTATAAAAGTACGTAATATTTCGAGTTGCACTATAAAATGTAACTGCTAATTATTTAATTAGTAATAAACAGGAATACTTAGTAATTCATAAAATCAAGTGTTGTTAAAGGCAGTTTCCTTCACGTTACCAAAAATTATTTATCTACAGATAGGAATTCCAATTATGTTTGAAGCACCAGTATTTATATCTGCGCAGTATATCGAACCAACAATATCAGACGGCTAGGGGCTCCTCTTCGTCCGTTTGTTTTCGAATAAAATGTGGTAGACCAACCTGTTCAGTAGCTGGTATAAAAGTTGCAATACGCAAACATTATACCAGGTAGTTAACAAGATGGTCCACCACGTTTTATGCGAAAAGAGACAGAAGAAGAGGAACGGCTAACCGTCTGAAATTGCTGGTGTGATATACAGGGTTATTACAAATGATTGAAGCGATTTCACTGCTCTACAATAATTTTATTATTTGAGATATTTTGACAATGCTTTGCACACACATACAAAAACTCAAAAAGTTTTTTTAGGGATTCACAAATGTTCGATATGTGCCCCTTTAGTGATTCGGCAGACAGCAAGCCGATAATGAAGTTCCTCCCACACTCGGCGCAGCATGTCCCCATCAACGAGTTCGAAAGCATCGTTGATGCGAGCTCGCAGTTCTGGCACGTTTCTTGGTAGAGGAGGTTTAAACACTGAATCGTACACATAACCCCACAGAAAGAAATCGCATGGGGTTAAGTCGGGAGAGCGTGGAGGCCATGACATGAATTGCTGATCATGATCTCCACCACGACCGATCCATCGGTTATCCAATCTCCTGTTTAAGAAATGCCGAACATCATGATGGAAGTGCGGTGGAGCACCATCCTGTTGAAAGATGAAGTCGGTGCTGTCGGTCTCCAGTTGTGGTATGAGCCAATTTTCCAGCATGTCCAGATACACGTGTCCTGTAACGTTTTTTTCGCAGAAGAAAAAGGGGCCGTAAACTTTAAACCGTGAGATTGCACAAAACACGTTTACTTTTGGTGAATTGCGAATTTGCTGCACGAATGCGTCACGATTCTCTACCACCCAGATTCGCACATTGTGTCTGTTCACTTCACCATTAATAAAAAATGTTGCTTCATCACTGAAAACAAGTTTCGCACTGAACGCAACCTCTTCCATGAGCTGTTGCAACCGCGCCGAAAATTTAAAGTGTTTGAATTTGTCATCGGGTGTCAGGGCTTGTAGCAATTGTAAACGGTAAGGCTTCTGCTTTAGCCTTTTCCGTAAGATTTTCCAAACCGTCGGCTGTGGTATGTTTAGCTCCCTGCTTGCTTTATTCGTCGACTTCCGCGGGCTACGCGTGAAACTTGCCTGCACGCGTTCAACCGTTTCTTCGCTCACTGCAGGCCGACCCATTAATTTCCCTTTACAGAGGCATCCAGAAGCCTTAAACTGCGCATACCATCGCCGAATGGAGTTAGCGGTTGGCGTATCTTTGTTGAACTTCGTCCTGAAGTGTCGTTGCACTGTTATGACTGACTGATGTGAGTGCATTTCAAGCACGACATACGCTTTCTCGGTTCCTGTCGCCATTTTGTCTCACTGCGCTCTCGAGCGCTCTGGCGGCAGAAACCTAAAGTGCGGCTTCAGCCGAACAAAACTTTATGAGTTTTTCTACGTATCTGTACTGTGTCGTGACCATATGTCAATGAATGGAGCTACAGTGAATTTATGAAATCGCTTCAATCATTTGTAATAGCCCTGTATTACGCAGATACTGTAAGTACTGGGTGCCTCAAATGTGACTGAAGTTCCAGTTTGATCATCAGGTGGCGACTATACGCGTCAGCGTCAGAAGTCTCGGGACACCAATATACACATATACAGATGTCGATAGTATCACGTACAGAAGGTATGGAGGGACACTGCATTGGCGAAGCTGTCTTTTGAGAGGGACAGTGCATTGCGAAGGTGGGTCATTTAAAAAGGTTTCTGAAGTTACTATGGGCGCACGACGGTAATTAAGCGACTTTGAAGGCGAAATGGGAGTTGGAGGTAGAGGTATAGGCGATTCCATTTCAGAAATCGCGAGACAATTCAATATTCTGAGATTCACAATGTCAAGAGTGTGCCGCAGTTACCGGCCGAGAACTGCAGCGTTTGCATAGAGTTGTCAGTGCTACGAGGCAAGTAATGCTGCGTGAAGTAACGGCGTAAATCAATGTGGGACGTATAAGGAATGTAACCGTTTAGGACCGTGCGGTGAAATTTGGCGTTAACGGGCTATGGCGGCAGACGACAGAAGTGAGTGCCTTTGCTAACAGCAGGACATCACCTGCGGCACTTCTGGGCTCGTGACCATATCGGTTGGTCCTTAGACGACTGTAAAACCGTCGCCTGGTCAGATGAGTTCCGCTTTCAGGTGGTAAGAGTTAGCAGTAGGTTTAGAGACAACTGCAGACCCCACGGAGGCACGGAAACAGTTGTCAAGAAGGCACTATGCAAGGTGGTGGTGGCTCCATAATTCCAAATCAAGAATGGAATTTTTATGGATGACAATGCGCCATTTCACTAGGCCTCAATTGTTTGCGATTGGTTTGATGAATGTTCTGAAGATTATGAGCGAATGGTATGAGCACCCATATAGTCCGACGTGAAACACGTCAAACGTCTAAGGGGAAAACAGAAAGCTAAGTTCGATTTTTCTAGGGGCTTCCAACGACTTGTTCGGTCCATGACAAAGGAAGTTCCTGTAGTGTGCCGGGTAAAGGGAGGTCAGAGACGATATTAGCTGGTATCCAACGACTTTTGTGAGTTCACTGCTTATCGGCTTTATCAATACCCATTTAACCGCTTCTCTATACAAGCGTTAATCTCCACAGATTGAAGAACGAGGACTACAAGACTGGTGTAGGAAGGAAAAGGATGGAAGCCAACACTTCAATCCAATCGCAGTCTCGAAGAGTATACGAGTACGTTATTACTGTTATCGATGACGCAGTTCGAGTATTTGTTTACAACGCTACCCACTCCGTTGTCAATTCATCACGATTGAAAGCACACGTAAACACGTAAACAAGAACTTGAGGGTATTTTCAGATCACCCCCACTTTAATCAGGATATTGCGCAAGCGGGCAAGGAATTTGTGTCTGGGCTGACAGAGAAAGCGACGTGGTGGGCGCCCCCCGGCCCGTAGGAATCCAATTTCCCCGGAAACGCCAGCTCATTTGTTTTTGATTAGAAAAGTCTGCGGCCTCTGCCTGCAGTCCCTTCCTCCCTCCCTCCCCTCCACTCCCCTCCCTACCATCTCACCAGAACACAGATCTTGTTTTCTTCCTATCCCGCCCAGAGATACAACATCCCGGAGCTCAAGTCGTTTACCACATGTGCCGTTGTGTAGTGCTGAGTTGCAGGTCTTCATAGGCGCAAATAAATTTCGAACAAAACTTCGAGTAAAAGTACATACAATGTAACCAATTGCCTCTTAATTGCAGTGTCATGTAATTTTATCGCCTGTCGCTATTGAAACGTATTTACGACCATGTAAACTTTCGGAAACGGGAGTAGTATGAAAACAGATGAATCAACAAACTGTCTCAAAAAAAGATTTACAGTCTCGAAAATAATGCCTGTTATTGAAACTTCCTGTCAGATTACAACAGTATGTCGGACCGGAACTGCGACCTTGCAGGAATAGTAAGGATATTGCGGAGACATGGTTCAAATCAAATGGCTCTGAGCACTATGGGACATACATATGAGGTCATCAGTCCCCTAGAACGTAGAACTACTTAAACCAAACTAACCTAAGGACTTCCCACACGTCCATGCACGAGGCAGCATTCGAACCTGCGACCGTAGCAGCTGCGCGGTTCCGCGGCCGATGCGGAGACACGGCTTAGATCACAATTTGGGGATTGTTTCCAGAACGGTTTTCACAGAGAAATTTGAAAGACAGGACATGAAATACTGGCAGAAACTCAGTGAGAAAGGGTCGTGAACCGTACTTGGATACCTCAGTCAGCAGAGCATTCACTCGCGAAAATCAGTGGCTTCTGGAAAAATCTCGCAACTCCAAAAAACAATTAATGTAGAGTAATGAAATTTCGAGAGTTCTTACGTCAAGGTAGCATATTTAAGTGATTAATGTTGCCAGATCACAGATTAATGTAAACACGAAATAAGACACAGAAAATATTAAATGCTGGCATGTTAATAACCGGTGTAACCGCCAGAATGTTGAAAGGAAGCAGGTAGTTGAGCATGCATTGTATTGTGCCGCTGCCAGATTTCGTTTTGTGCGATAGAGTTGCATACCCGTTGTACTGAGTGGGTCAATACAGTGACGGTTAATGCCGGAGTTTTCCGATGATCTACATCTACATCATACTTCGCAAGCCATCTAATGGAGTGTGGTGGAGGGTACTTTCGGTATCACTATCTGATCCCTCCAACCCTGTTCCACTCGCTAATAAAGCGTGGGAAGAATCATTGTCGGTATTCCTCTGTATTGGCTCTAATCTCTAGAATTTTCTCTTGGTGGTCAGTGCGCGAGATGTATTTGGGGTAAGTAATAAGTTGTCTGACTCCTCCTGAAAAGTGCTGTCCCGAAATTTCAATAGCAAATGTCTCCGTGATGCATAACGTCTGTCTTATAGCGTCTGACAGTGGAGTTTGTTTAGCATCTCCGTAACGCTCTCTCGCCAGCTAAACGAACCCTTGACGAAACGCGCCAGTCTTCGTGGGATCTTCCCTATCCTCTCTATCAGTCCTACATGATAGGGATCCCAGATAGATGAACAATACTCAAGAATCGGGCGAAAAAGAGCCTTATAAGCCATTTCTTTCGTGGATGAGTTACATTTCCTTAAGATTCTTCCAATGAATCTGAGTCTTGTGTCTGCTTTTCCCACTATCTGTTTTATATTGTCATTCCACTTAAGGTCGCTCTAGATAGTTACTGCTAGATATTTTACGGAAGACGCTGTCTCCAGCTGTTTGTCATCAATAGTGTAGCCGTACAGAAGTCGATTTATTTTCCTGTGTATGCCCATTATGATACATTTATTTACGTTAAGGGTGAACTTCCCGAGACTGCATCATTCATCGGTTCTCTGGAGGTCGATCTGCAAATTCTTACTGTCTTCTGGCGTTGCTAGTTTAGTATTAACAACTGCAACATCTGCGAAAAGCCTTAGAGAGCATCCGGCGCTTTCTACTAGATCATTTATATGCATTGTGAACAGCAACGGTATTATCACACTTACCTGTGGTATTCCGGATATTACCTTTACATCTGTCGATTTAGTTCCGTTAAGAGCGACGTGTTGAGTTATATCTGCAAAAGAGTTTTGAATCCAATCGCAGGTCTGCTTGTATTTTTTTCATTAGCGGCAGTGCGGGACGGTGTCAAATGCTTTACGGAAATCAAGGAACACGACATCAGTCTGAGCGCCGTTGTCCACTGCGCTGTGGATCTCATGGACGAACAGAGCGAGATGAGTTTCGCAGGATCTCTGTTTGTGGAACCCATGTTGATTTTGATATAGAAACTTTTCATTTTCCAAGAACGTCATAACTGTTGAGCATAAAACCTGTTCCATAATTTTACAACACATTGACGTCAACGATATAGGTCTATAATTGTGTGGATCTGTCTTACGGCCTTTCTTAAAAACGGGAATGACCTGCGCTTTTTCCAGTCGTTAGGTACCATTTGTTGCTCAACCGATCTACGATAAATTACTTCTAGAAGGGGAGTAAGTTCTTTCGCACAATCTTTATAGAATCTCATAGCTATCTCATCTGGTCCTGATGCCTTTCCACTACTAAGCGATTGTAGCTTCCTCGGTTATCTCAATATCTGCCATTTTGACGTTCGCGCTACGATTAATAGGATGGACAGTGTGAAACAAATTCGGAACACCGGGTTCAGTATTTCGGCCTTCTCTCTGTTATCTTTCGTTTCCGTGCCGGTGTGATCACTGAGAGAATGAATAGAGGATTTTGACCTACTTACCGATTCAGATACGACCAAAATCTCTTATGGTTTATACTCAGGTCGGTTGACAACGTCCTACTTTAGAAATCATTGAAAACTTCCCTCATTGGTCTCCTTACGCTCATTTTCGCTTTGTTCAGCTTTTGTTTGTGAACTAGGTTTTTACTTCTGAGATGATGTACTCCTTGTTTACGTAGCGCTTTTCTAACACAGCTATTAAACCATGATGGATCTTTCCCATCCCTTAAAACCTGACTCCGAACGTACTTGTCTGGGGCATGTTGAACGATGGCATTGATTTTTTTCCATTTGTTTTCCACATCGTCGTCATCACTGAATCTTTGATGCTGACTGCTGAGATATTCTGAAATTTGTATCCTGTCACCCTTGCTGAGAAAATATATCTTCGTACCTTTCTTAACATTCATATGTGCTAGACTGGAGACAGATCTGGTGTTCGAGCAGCCCAACGCAACTAGTCTACACTCTGTAGAGCATGTTGCGCTTCAACAGCGGTATGTGGCCGAGCGTTATCCTGTTGGAAGTCTACCCCTGGAACGCTGTTCATGAGTGGCAGCACAACAGGTTGAATCACTGACCATAGCTCCAGTTGAAGGTTCAGCATGTCTAGCAGGCAAACAGATTGGATGCCGGCACTCAACGGGCCTCCTTCTAACCAACACAGGGAATCATTGACACCGAAGCAGAGCCAGCTTCCATCAGAAAACACAACAGACCTCCACTCTTGCCTACAATGATCTCTCGCTTGTCATCACTGATGTAACAAAAGGTGGTGGTTTGGGATGACTGGAATGCACGCTGTAGGGCGTCTGGATGGGAGCTGTCCTTGAAGTAACATATTAATATTTGCTCGTTGTGTCTCTGTAGTGACAACTGTTCTTCAAATTACAGCTGCAGATGCAGTACGATGCGCCGAAACCATACTCCAAACACAATGGAGTTCCGTCTTGGTAGTGGTACATGGCCGTCTGGAGCCGTTTATTTATTTACTTTATTTTATTTTTTTGCGACCGTACATTCTCGTGACCACTGTTGCCAGCAAACATTTATATTGCCTACGTTCCTATCAGGTCGTTTTGGAATATGGCTGATGGCTGAAGGGATATGGACCTTTTTGTGGCCCTATTTCATGGCCTCGATCAAACAGTGAGGTGCTGATAACGGCATTTTTATCGCCTAAAGGCAATATTGAACAACACCAACTCGCCACGACCAGTCTGAAAGGTAACTAGCACTCACGGCCATAACAGTGTGTATTTACAGCAAAGCTTATTTGCTTCCTCATAGTGGCAATGCTAGCGTTGATCTTAAGCTAATGAATCGAGATTTGAATAAACATAATCTTTGAGATGTAGATACACGCCGCCTACTGAATTACGTGTTGTCGCACAACTGCTTCTTGGTGATGATTTCAGTGTATTAGAAAGTGCTCTGGGTTATTTGCACGTGTTAAGTGATGTGGGCTCATGTACACTGTAAACTCAGTAAATGTTGCTAGCTAAAAAAATAACGTCATGTTGTACCTACATGGTCAATTTCCACATTCTTACATCGCCAGAGAAGGTTTACATCAACCACAGAGCATGGGCAGAGCCAAATTGGATGGAGCCATGCTGATCATGACGTCCCATGTACAAACGCCCAGATGGAATCTCCTTGATATCCAAATGCAATTAGCAAACAACTATGAGAGAAATGTACTTGGAGTATCGGTATCTTGAAAATCAGGATAAAAAAGTTGCGTATATATTTTTAAAAATATTCCTTCTTTTTTATTTGTGGTACTACACAGAAGTACAATCACTCATTGCTGTTTATATGCAATCGTTTTTATCAAAACTGTCATGCATCATCATTAAACTCCAGAAAATTAGTGAAGACATCTAATCTAGGTTAATTCCCATCGAGAAATGAACGTACAAGTACTGATAAAGTCAACATCAGCTGTTGCCATTAGTAACCGCTAAAATTCCATACTGATTTCTTCTTCTGACTCATTACTTAAATGAGTAGTTGAGAGTACTGTTGAATGCATGTTGTGCGATCAAAAGCGAGCAGGGAGGGCAACGTAGAGCCGTTAGTCTTCAGGGAGCGTGGTTATTTTCAAAGTGCACGTGAGGAGAGAGACGCCAGGTAACAGGGTGCTATGCACACTGTACACTGAGGTGACAAAAGTCATAGGATAGCTCCTAATAAGGTTTCAGACCTTCTTTTACCCTGTGTAATGCAGCAACTCGATTTGTCATGGACTCAGCAAGTCGTAGGAAGTCCCCTGCAGAAATATTGAGCCACTCTTCCTCTAGAGCTGTGAAACTTTTTTCAGTGCAGTAGTTTGAGGACGAACTGGCCTCTCGATTATGTCTCATAAATGTTCGACTGAATTCATGTCGAGCGATCTAGACGGCCAGATCATTTGCTCGATTTGTCCAGAAAGTTCCTGAAGGAAGTGGCGAACAGTTGTGGTCCGGTGACCCGGTGACACGGCGCATTGATGGTGGAGAACATGAAGTCATGAATGGTTGCAAGCTGTCTCCAAGTAGCCAAACACAACCATATCCAGGCAATTATCGGTTCAGTTGGGTGACAGGACCAAATCCATTCCACGTAAACACAGCTCACATCATTATAAAGCCACCATCCTCTTGCATAGTAAACAAATAAAAACAGTCTTTATTGCTTTTGCAGAGTTTTTATTCGATAGCAGCCGGTTTGAGGCCTTTCCTCGGACCATCTTCAGGCTTTCGCCCGTCGCTATGGCTGCTGGTGGACTCCTTCTGCGGATCCCGCTTCGTCTGCCGCCACTAGTAGCCATAATGGCGAGCAAAAGCCTGCAGACGATGTGAGGAAAGGGACGAAACCAATTGTTAATGAATTAAAAGTCGGAAAATGCGATAGAAACAATTTTTATTTAATTTTTAGCATTTTATACAGCTCGCTGTGCTCCAGTACCGATTGCTTCCTAAAATTGTGAATACCTTAGATAATGTCTTGTTGACGTTTCCATGGCTTCATGGGGCCTTCGCTACATTCGAACCCTACCATGAGCTCTTGCCAACTAAAATCGGGGCTCATCTGACCACACCATTGTATTCCAGTTATCTAGGGTCTAACGAATGTGTCACGACCCCAAGAGAGACGCTGCAGTCGATCTCGTGCTGTAAGCAAAAACACATGCGTCAGTCGTCTGCTGCCATAGCCCATTAACGCGAAATTTTATCCCACTGCCCTAACGGATACGTTAGTCGTAAGTCCGACATTGATTTCTGCGTTATTTCACGCTGTGCTGCTTGTTTGTTAACACTGACATCATCATTTAAACGCCGCTGCTGTTCGTCAATAATTGAAAGCTGTCTGTAGCTGCGTTATCCATTGTGAGAAGTAATGCCTGAAATTTGATATTCTTAGCTGACCCTTGACACTGTGGATCCCAGAATACTGAATTCATCAACGACTTCCGAAATGTAATGTTCCATGTGTCCAGCTCCAACTACTGTTTCACGTCCAAAGTCTGTTACTTCCCGTCGTATGGCCATCACGTCCGAAACCTTTCCACATGAGTCACCGGAGTACAGATGATTGCTCCGCCAACCCACTGCCCTTTTGTACACTCGACAGCAAAAAAAGTGGGTCACGCCTGAATTCCAACGTATAGGCTGCACCTGAATGTATGCAACCAACATAGCATATCTGCGTTGCACATCGTCGCAACCCTCCACAGTACAGTCGTTGTAAGATACACAATGGGTACCGCTAGAGACTACTAGAGAACACGAGTCTTTATGACAGTCCGTCGAGATGTAAAGTAATTGTAAACTAAACTTAATTACAATAAGTGATATTTCAAATGTTATGGGACAACTAATTTTGTCACATTAATCGTTCAGTAATCCTTAGGCACAATTAAATATTTGAGACAGTATATGGATTTATAAAGTTGTGTGGCAATTGGAAACAAGTTCTTTGCTGTCTAAAAGGTTTACGCAACACACGCTGAACTCATCAACAGTTACTTGTACACGAAGTTGTACTTTAAATGACATGACCAACGTCTTCGTTCTGGATCCGGATGCAAACCCAGAACATAACGCCATTGTTAACCAAGAAAAGCTTTGTGCCTTATCGAGACTCAATCACTAGTCAGAAAGAGACGTCAAATATTGACGTTTGCACCAGTATCAGTTATCAATTCTCAAACTGAACGTAAACGACGATAATGGTTGTACAAAACCAGAAACCCTAACATGACAATTACCTTCTTGGTAATTAACATCGAATGACGTTGTATATTGTTGCATTGTCAAGGTACAAAGGATGCACACGTTTAAAATTGAAATTCCACCATGTAATACTGGTGACAAGAATGCGAACCCAGCACCTAATCGGATTGTTGAATAAGTACGTAAAATCAGGATGTAGATATCACAGTTTCTCACCAGTAGTAAGGTTGGAACCTTAAATGACGACTGAAGTTGTATTTCCTGACCGGGATTCGAACCCGGCGCCTACCGCCGTCGTTGTGTAACCAGGAGCAGACGCGAAATGTCCAATGTTGGTCCACCATTAGCGAGATGTGCGCACGTTTAACTAGAAATAAGGCGACGAAAACGTCTATGCTGAGTGAAAGTCGAACGCCCCACACATGGTTATGAAGACATATTAATAATCAAATTCTTATTCAGTAGTAGCTAGGAGTAGCATGTTTAGTTGCAAACCTTAAGGCTTTTCTCATCCATAGTAACGTGTTGCCTAATATCTGCGATATCATGGTATTAATTTACAAGTGGATTGACTGTCACAAAGAGCAATGTTCTCTAGTAGTCGTGTATCATTGAGATGTAAATGAAGTGCCTCAGCAGAAAGTAATTTCCGTCGTGCAGCACGTATTGTTTCACAGACACTGAGTACATAAGTGCACAAAACGTGTATTATATACTACGTATACACTATTATTTGGAGAAGCTGCCGCCAAACCTGTTTACTTTTACATTCCGCTTAGTTGTCATGGTTGATTACACGTTTTCTTAAGGCTACGTCTAATGCAGAGCGCTTACAAGAAATAATAGTTTCCTGCGTCATGCTATTGCTAGTTAGGTGAAATATTTTGTGGTAGCTATGTTTGAAATGAATGTATTTTTGAACGTATTGTTCGTCAAATATTTAAATGAATCGTCAACTGTAGGTGTGCCTGCACATGTTATAGCATAATAGCTGCAGCTTGGGTAGGTTAGGTGTATCTTTTGATCCTTCAAGGGGTGATCGTCGCCTTGCGGCCCATGTCTGTACTAGCCGCGGCTCGCGAGCTACGGGCCAGCCAGGCTGGCCGAGGCAAGACGGAAGTGAGCGAGCTGGCGGTGGCGTTGGTGGGCCAACAACCCGGAACGAGCCAGCACGGCTGCACCGCATGCCTCTGCCTCTTCCACTCCGTTTGACGTACATATGTTTACCTCCTCTCCTGACATCAGTATAAGAGCGGTAAGCAAAAGTACACATCAGGCTGTCTGCCGTAATGGCTCACTGGGAGAGGTCTATTCGAGATAGAGTCGTCGCTCTCACGGAAGATGTTCCATCAGAGAAGCTGGCAGACGGTATGGCGTACCACATACCATTGCAACGAGATGGTGGAGGATCTGCCTTGAAAGAGGCACCACCAACAGGGCTCCCGGACAGGCAGTAAGAGAGTGAGCTCACAGCAGGAAGACAGAGATCTAGTGTCAAGGAGCAGAGAAAATCCCTTTGTGAACGCGAAGCAGCTGCGGCGGGAGACCAAATTCCCCGGCTCCAGTGACACGATTTGCTGAACGCTGAGGGACGCTGGACTGCATCCACGACGATCAGCCGTGAAACAAGAGCTCAGCGAAGACAACGTTTTATACCGGCTAGCATTTGCAGAGCTCCATCTGAGGGCGTCGTTGGACAACGTCATTTTCACTAATGAGAAGGTGTTTTCCACCAGTAACGACGGTCCACGAATCGTTTACAGGCCGCAAGGGACTCGCCCTCGACGCGAATATGTATCCGCGACGAGAAGAAGTGGCCGGCTATCTTTTACCAGCTGGCGTTGGATTTCTGCAAGAGGGGCGGGAACTCTTTACAGGATAGAAGGAACTCTGGACAGCCTGCAGTATACCCACACATTGGAAAATGTGATGATTTCGTTAGTGCGAATGCTGTACGCGGAAGGGGACGTCACATTGCAAGAGGACCATTCTCCCATTCACAAGTCTTCATTTGTTCAGCAGAGGCTCTCCACGATTAGCGTCAACGTCATGGACTGGCCGCAACGGGCGGCTGATAAAGACGCCATGGAAAACACGTGGGCTGAGGTCGCCAGAACATCAACAGAGAACTGGCCACGAAACCAACCAACTACTGCGGACGCTCTTTGGGACTGCTTCCTGGAAGCCTGGGAGGAAGTTGCTTCTTCAGGCTGTTACGTCCGACGGCTTATACATTCTATGCTTAGACGCATGGTAGAAGTACAAAACATTGAAGGATTCTGAAGGAAATATTAGAGTCCATAAAATGTTTTGTTATGTCTTCTTCTTCGTCATTTTTTCTCATTTTGAGCTAGTGGAAGATGGCGTGGCAACAGAAACGATACAATCTGGGTTAGTTTTCCTTTGAGTTGCCTTTTTAATTCAAGTGGGTTTCTTTTGAATATATAGGTTGTTACATATTCTATTTTGATTTCATTTATACCCTGTCTAGATACTTACAAACTAATCAGCGTAGATAGTCTCTGTCACAGTAGTTTTTGTTATTTCAAATACATCTCTCTCTTCCCCTCCATCTATGAATACACCCTCCGTCCTCCACACAATACGCAAACGATTTCATATTACGTTTACTAGTTGTTAATATCTCCTCTATTCTGTCTCACACACTCTCTCTCTCTCTCTCTCTCTGACACTATAGCCGCAAGTGCCCTTCTATTCCATTCCCTCAAAACTTTATAAACAAATCTAGCGGTTTCCATTGACGCTACATTTTCTCTTTTAATTGCTGCTGCCTTTACTGTCTATCATTCCTTTCAACACCTACGAAACAGTATTCTTTGATCTCCCCTTCTCTACAACCGATTCTTCGTTCTGAAAACAGTCCTTCCTTATCTCCCGGTCCTAAGATCAAACTAACTGTGGCACACATCTAAGGAAGCATTTCACGCTTATATTTTGCACTTCTGCACTCCTATCCATTCCCAGATCCCGCCCTCCTTCCTGTTACCCGTCCCTTGACATCTGCATCTACATCTAAATGAATACTCTCGAACTCATAATTATGTGCTTGGCAGGGGGTCCTGTGGTCTGCTGGATTGATCTTGTATCGATGTGTAAAACGTGTTGGTTCACATCTCACGTCAGGCGTAGATTTTTAACACACACAAGTAACTCTCCTTCACCCCTAGTAAGGCCAAGTGCGGAACGCCAGTAAGCTCCGTAGTTCAATATCCACAGTAAAGATAACATCCCTTTGCTGCTACTGGGGCAGAGCGGCATTCGTTTGAGCTGTGGCAGATGGAGGAACCCCGTCAGGCAGAGACTTTGTCACCAGCAAGCCGTCGTAAACTAGAAAACCTATTTCATTAAATGAACCAATGACCATGTAAGTTCACAAGGCTTTTACTTTATTTCAAACTGAGACATTGAACATTGTGATGCTGGACTGGGATTCGAATTCGATTTCACTGTATTCCCCAAGATTGCAAACTCTTCTAGGCCTCCTCGAAAGGCACCTGTCTGGTGTCGAATCCTGACCAGCACAAAATATTCATTATTTCATTTCAAGCCCTAGCATGTGCACTTCGAAATAATATTGAAATATAGTTGCATTTTCAATTACTATTCGTGCGTTGTCAGGTGTAACGTGTTCGTTTCAAGTCACAGCCACATGATGAGCTTTTTATCACAACATTACAAGATTAAACGTTTCCTTACATCTTTTCAAGTTCAAACATTTCTCTCCATCCTACTGGCGAAAACGGATTTGGGTTTGATGTAGTGTTCGTTCACCAACGACGATATGTTGTGGATTCAACTGCTAGCCAGCAGAGTATTTTCCATCACATCATTGAAAGTACAAACACGCCACTCCTAGCTATTATTGAAATAGAATTTAACAGTTAAAGTGTCTTCATGACCACGTGTGCGTGGTTTGAATTCCATTCAGCACAGAACGTTTCGTTGCCTGACGTCTAGCTAAACATGCGCACATCTACCTACTGGTGAAACAACAATAGCTAATTATCGTCTGCTCCTGGCTATAAAACGACGGCGATAAAAGCTGGGTTCGAATCCATGTCAGACAAAAACAATTCTATCGTCATTTAAGGTTCCAGCGTCTCGCTATTGGTGAAAAATTTGATATTTAACTTCTGTTTTTACGTAGCCAACTTCGTTAACAATCCGATTGGGTGCTGGGTTATCATCCCTGTCACAAGCTTTACATGATGGCATTCCAATTTTAAACATGAGCATACCTTGTTCCTTGTGAATGACACCATATTATACGTCGTTGGGGGAAGTTCCCAGGAAGGTAAATGATATGACAGGACTCCCAGTTCACTACAAACATTTTCGTCATTTATTTTCAGGATCTGAATTGATATCTGATACTGGTGCAGACGTTTATACTTCACGTCTCTTTATGCCTAGTGATCGAGTCTCAATAAGGCACAAACAAAAAAATGGTTCAAATGAGGCTGAGCACTATGGGACTTAACATCTATGGTCATCAGTCCCCTAGAACTTAGAACTACTTAAACCTAACTAACCTAAGGACGTCACACAACACCCAGTCATCACGAGGCAGAGAAAATCCCTGACCCCGCAGGGAATCGAATCCGGGAACCTGGGCGTGGGAAGCGAGAATCACAAACAAAGCTTAGCTTAGTTAGCAATGGCTATAGGTACTGGGTTTGAATCCAGGTCCAGAACGACAACGTTGGTCATGTCATTTAAAGTTCAAGTTTGTGCACACGTAGCTGTTCATGTGTTACGAGAACAATGATATTGGTGGTGATTCGCTGTGAATGTTGAGATTTCCGTAGAGTGCTTGTTGCCGTTCATTGTCCAATATCCAGTTTCCAGAGCCACTCGCCGTTGAGCGACGTTCAGCACGTGGATGGAAAACCTTTCCGAGAGCGAAAACCTTTTTCCAATTACCGTACAGCTTCGTAACTCCATATATTGTCTCTAGTATTGCATTTTGACTAAGGATTACTGTACGATATATGTAAAATAATCCGTTTTCTCAGAACTTTTGGAATGTCACTTGTTATAATTAAGGTTAGTTTATGAGTGCCGGCCGTGGTGGCCGTGCGGTTCTGGCGCTGCAGTCTGGAACCGCGGGACTGCTACGGTCGCAGGTTCGAATCCTGCCTTGGGCATGGATGTGTGTGATGTCCTTAGGATAGTTAGGTTTAATTAGTTCTAAGTTCTAGGGGACTGATGACCTAAGATGTTAAGTCCCATAGTGCTCAGAGCCAATTGAACCATTTTTTTATGAGTGTTATGGTGTGTCTCATCGCTAAGAACGCGTTTTCTAATATGTTTTGTATGACCATATTAGTGGACGCTTTGACTCAATGCCATGAAGACCTTTGGTCTCTAGTAGTCTCTTGCGGTACCCATTGTGTGTAGTCAAAAGACTGTACCCCACGGGGTTTGTTGTTTAGAGGACCTGCAACACAGCTACGTTATGTTTGTTGTATTCGGCAGTTACCCACTTTTTTTGCTGTCAAGTGTACCTTGTGTACGCTATACTACCGCCAGCTGTATATGTGCATATCGCTATCCCTTGACTTTTATCACCTCCTGCACCATTGTATGTGAGCAGAAGCCTGCAGGACAGGTGCCATCGGCCTTCTATCAGACGGCAATTTTGTTTGCCTCCTAAGCAGCGGGAGGCTATTGAGTAATAGCTATTCCCAAAAGATAATAGTGAGAGGGTGCGTAGAAGTATCAAGATCTGAGCATTGCAGGACTCCAATGTTCTCGGAAATAGTACTGGTTGCCCTGGGAAGAACAAAATTTATTTCAGTGGAATTACGAACAGTGAAATGAATTAAGACTTTTATGATTCCTGAAAGACGTGCGTAAAATGTACAGAAAAAAAAAAAAACATTTGTCTTTCAACGTAACTGCATTTGAAAACAATATCGATTTGTTACTTAAGTTATTCTTCGTTCTACGTTAAAAATATTAGTAAATGTGAAACTTTCGAATGATTTTACGCAATTACTTACTCTGGTCGTGATCATGGATGAGGATAGACATGGACGGCCGGAGTGGCCGTGCGGTTCTGGGCGCTACAGTCTGGAGCCGAGCGACCGCTACGGTCGCAGGTTCGAATCCTGCTTAGGGCATGGATGTGTGTGATGTCCTTAGGTTAGTTAGGTTTAATTAGTTCTAAGTTCTAGGCGACTGATGACCTCAGAAGTTAAGTCGCATAGTGCTCAGAGCCATTTGAACCATTTTTGAAGATAGAAATGAGAGACATTTTAATTGTACTTACGTTGTAGTTTGCTTAAATATATGTGTTTATTTCCTCTTAAAACTATTTATATCTGTATCTTTAGCATCCCGACATGTTAGGAAACTAATAAATTATTTTTCTGAGCATCAGAACGCGCAATACAGCGCGTATGATAGATCATGGCCGACCATTTGCACGGCCTCGAAGTCTTACTTGAATATTGCCAATATTAAACGGCACAGAGCCGCAGAAGTAAATTACAAGGCTTGCGTTTTAATTATTGTTATGGATTGGCAGGAGAGCCAACACCGTGTTACTAGAGGACGCCAAAAGGCACACGTTTTAGCTCACGCAGGCTGGCGTGAGGTCTGGAACCGGACAAGGAAATTAGAATTTAGAGAAAACGGACGTAGCTGGTGGAATACTTAACTTTAATCCATTAATGGTGAACGTCGCTCTTGACGTTACAGGATTCACAGTATCAATAGTTACTGGAAATGGCGCCTTGCTAGGTCGTAGCAAATGACGTAGCTGAAGGCTCTGCTAACTATCGTCTCGGCAAATGAGAGCGTATTTTGTCAGTGAACCATCGCTAGCAAAGTCGGTTGTACAATTGGGGCGAGTGCTAGGAAGTCTCTCTAGACCTGCCGTGTGGCGGCGCTCGGTCTGCAATCACTGATAGTGGCGACACGCGGATCCGACTTATACTAACGGCCCGCGGCCGATTTAAAGGCTACCACCTAGGAAGTGTGGTGTCTGGCGGTGACACCACAATTACGTTATTTTTCAGTGTCAATTCAATTTATTTGCAAAGATTAATCTCATTTTTCATTAAATTCATATGGTTGCCGCATAACGGATATTTCTTGTCTCAGCAACGTAAATTCACAGAAATTAACTTACAACGATATTATCAGTGATAAATATGCCACCCAATAGTATTTCTATACGCGGAAATACATTAAAGTAGTATTAGATGCAATGCAAAAAGAATCTGAGATATATTCTGTTAACATACGGGCTAGTACGGTACGGGTTTTATTTTGCACGCATTAAACATCAAATAATAATTCCATAAAAAATGCCTGTATTTTGCCCGTGTTTGGTTGTGTTGTCACTTTCGTGTGCGTAGTCTCGTTTGATGTGTATCTGTATGTGCCTACAAATCACACAGTTTAATGAACTGCATATCTACACACAATTAAAGTACACTGCTTGACGTACAGAACATAACACAATAACATAAATATTAAAACAACTCAAAACGCTGGCAAGAGACTCTTTACAGATAACATCTAAGACGTGGAATCAGAAGAGGCCATCATGTACGTTTTTGTTTGGGAGCGTAGTTCCAACAGCTGTAACGCTGGCAATGGCATAACCGAAGTTATAAATTTTTGCTAAGAAATGTAAGAACAGCTACCACTGATTCACAAACAAATTCTGGAGTGGAGGACGGAGCTCGTCTGTGCATACGTGGGGGAGACATTATTGGCTGTAACATGAAACAAGACATATAATGGGAGTCAGACGTAGGCTGCTTCTGGGCTCCAGCACCAAAGGTCCCCACTATCGTTTAACTGTGTTAAATCTGAGTATTGGAGGGAGGCTGCTGCCTTTTTAGAACGTGTCTGGTTGGTCAGTATTCTGAAGTACCATTGTCATTGGTTATCAAAATCGTGCTCTCACAAAGAAAGAGCAAAAATAACATTTCTTCAGTCCCAGGCTCGACCGGGGACACTTCAGCTAAGAGAGGAACTTCTATTCCAGGCTCTGAGGGAGAACAGGCTTCGGTGAGGGATAAATGACTCAGTGTTTTGCAGACGCCGCAGAAGCCACTCAGGTCAGTCCGCAACTGTGAGAGCGGTGAGCAGTAGTAACTTGTGTTGACAGTTGATGCATGTAACTGTTCTTTGTTACTTGTGCATTATATATTTAACTTAATGTCTGTAGAAACTTGTAATAAAAAAGTCTTTATAGTGACAAACGTTTGAAGAATTCTTTACATTTATCACCTTTGTTTCAGCAGCCATATTTTATATATGTTGGGCCCACCTATGCTTAATTAATTCAATTCATTACGTTACCAATTGCACAACACGTGTAATTCAATTCAGAAGATCCTGTGGAGATCAGTCTGTTTATCAGTTAGGCACAATGGTATGTCGATCGCTCAGTTGTAACCTCATACTGTCAAAAGAAATTTTCAACGTGGATTACGAATGGAATCGCCTACCTGCCATATCGGGGGGTGCACTTTGGAATGTGCCCATAGTCCCTTGCCATTAGTAGTTCGACGTTAATCCTCCCACTCAAATATGTATGTTGACAGAACGTAACTGACACTAGCCTGCAACACACCTGTTAGAATGGCAATGGCATGAGAACTGAACTTTTCATACTGCGAGAATGTAAACTGTCAGTAACTTGAAACCAATGAATTTACGTAGCACGAAAACTGAATCTGATGCAACACTACTGATTTGAAATTGACCCTGGTAATAAAACAAAACTTGAGTTCGAGTCTCGGTCCAGCACGCAGTTTTAATCTTTCAGGAAGTTTCAAATCAGCGCACACTCCCCTGCAGAGTGAAAATTTCATTATGAAAAGTTGATCAGTGTGGAAATAATGCTCCCTGCGCTTAATGAATGCTACCCATGAAATAATAAAATTTTTTCCCTTTATCTGCTCAATGGTAACGCTGATCGCGCTGCTCTCTGTCAGAACTTTAAATTGTAGAGTTAGCAGACAGTTATTGTGCAAGGCTGTTGCTTAGTATACATTTTTACTAAATCGAATATGACTGACACAGCCACTTCTTGAGCAAAATATTTAATCAAAAACGACATGGTTCTGGAAACTGGTATTGACTTGGGGTAAGTAACAATATGGCACTAACCTTAAACTTGTATTCTGACTCTCTGAAGATAATAATGCTCACAATTAACACATAAACTGATTATCCATTAACAATTAGCTTTTCAAAATAATTGGATGTGAATGCTATGGTGGTGGTGGTGGTGGTGGTGGTTAGTGTTTAACGTCCCGTCGACAACGAGGTCATTAGAGACGGAGCGCAAGCTCGGGTTAGGGAAGGATTGGGCACGAAATCGGCCGTGCCCTTTCAAATGAACCATCTCGGCATTCGCCTGAAACGATTTAGGGAAATCACGGAAAACCTAAATCAGGATGGCCGGAGACGGGATTGAATGAATGCTATGCATTGTCTCAATCATCACTTACGAATACGCGATTTGCATTGGTAACAAAACAACTTTCTTTACCTTAATTATTTCCAGTATGATATCTTGCAAATAAATATCATTACTGCCCGTAGCGAGTAAGTATACATCCAGCACACATCAGATACAACAATGTCTTTACCCTTGAGAGTCCGCCATACATCCCTCTATCTGAAATTACTGTAACACATTACCCGTAATACCTTGAACCAGCCATCACTGTTGAACAGTGACGCTACTACACAATCTCTGGTTCAATATAAAATTTTCTTACAAAATATTACGCTGTGAATATACCTTTCAGCATCTCTGTTCAGCAAGGCTCGCTGAACATCCATTCAGTAGGACTCCCAACTATTTATTTAAGATAAGACGATTAAGGCTTCCAATGGGAGTGTAAACAGGCAGTCAGATTGTGGCAGAAAAAGCACATCTAATGATACTGAGTTCATTGAGAATAACGAGTGCCAAAGATACCTCGCTCAACAGTTCTGAAGGTACTGAGTAAACTATCTCGCTTGCACGCTTACAGTGATTTGTATTGTATGTATTGTATTGTTTTAACCGGGGGCCTAGAAACGACGGAGAGGCTCTGTCCCCACCGCAGCCGTAGTGGTCCATAGCCCCACGACTACCGCAGTCCACTTCACCTCTCCGCCGCCCCACACTGAACCACTCACCACTATTTCAGGATTACTGTACAGCTCGGGCACCGGTGGAACTCCCCCCCCCCCCCCCCCATTATGTTTGCGTGGTAGAGTAGTAGTGGTGTATGCGAACGTGGAGAACTTGTTTGTGCAATAATCACCGACATAGTGTAGCTGAGGCGGAACAAGGGGAACCAGTCCGCATTCGCCGAGGCAGATAGAAAACCGCCTAAAAACCATCCACAGACTGGTCGGCTCACCCAGCATCGACACAAGTCCGCCGAGCGGATTCATGCCGGGGACCAGGCTCTCCTTCCCAATCCGGAAAGCGGTGCATTAGACCGCACGGCTAACCGGGCGGGCAACAAACGATTTACCTACCCACACAGCCACGCAAGGTAAATTGCCACTTCCGGGACAGGTAGGTGCGTCGGTCCTGGATCGAGTCCACCCGGTAGTTTAACGTTGAAGTTCGGTGTGCTCCCCAGCCTGGACATGGTTTTAGACGGTTTGTCATGTATCCATAAGTGAATACTAGGCTGGTAACAATGTCCAACGACAGTTACACAATTCGCAAACATTTATAAAACTTTCGCTCACGCTCACAATTCCACAGGTAGATTATTGGGGTGCACATCAATCCCCGGGGATAACGATGTGGTAATACGAAGAGCATCTACCCATTCTTTACATTAACCATTCCAAATCCGTTCATAACCATGACGACCACACACCAATGTGGGGCAATTCTACAAGAAAAAAAGGATGAAGAGAACTGAGTTGCAACTTTGCCACGTATTTGCTAGTAAGACGTTGGACTGGATCTGACAAAACCCCGGCTCTCTAGGAAATTGCGTTTTCTCTGACGAAGCGAGCTTCCACACATGAGGGAAGATTAATTGGGACTACATTCATGTCTGGGGTCCGTAAATGCCCACATTTTTCGGGAACATGTCAGAGGCAGCGATAAGATGAATGTGAGGTGTGCGCCGATGAAAGCTTAATCGGACCGTTTGTCTTCATCGATTAAACTGTGACAGGAACAGTTAATCATGACATGTCTGAGTAATTTTCTGTCTCTCAACTTCTTGGCCTTCTGATACATGTGATCTTGCAGCGCCGCTCTACTGGAGTCTACGTGTTCGTCACTTTCTGGACCGAACAGTTCCACGTCGATGGGTAGGCAGTGATGGGTCAATAAACGGCAATCGCGGGACATACCCCGATCTGGATTTTTTCGTGTGGAGTCACATGAAAGATATTATGTACGCCTGGTCTGTATGAGACGTTGACAATCGCCGCAGAAGAATTTTGGATACAGTAACTTCCATCACTCCAGACAACCTTGAGAGCCTACAGTTTGAGAATGAGTATCGTCTAGACGCTGGTCATGGATAACTAAAGGAGCTGATGTAGAAGTATAATAATAATTTGTACAAGCTTGCTTGATTTACTTTAGAAGATTCTGCAAGACCCAAGTATCTACGTCTCATAGATTTTTTAAACCTCATTTGCAAATCAGGGAGCTTTCATGTGGACACACAGTATTTTTATATATAGCAATTTCCCAATATTTCAGCTGACTTTCGGAGTGTGGTGTCACCGCCAGACACCACACTTGCTAGGTGGTAGCTTAAATCGGCCGCGGTCCATTTAGTACATGTCGGACCCGCGTGTCGCCACTGTGTAATCGCAGACCTAGCGCCACCACCAAGGCAGGTCTCGTGATGCGAGAGAGCACTCGCCCCAGTTGTACGAGAACCTAGTTACCGACCAGATGTACGAAGCCTTTCTCTCTCATTAGCCGAGAGACAGAATAGCCATCAGCTAAGTTAATGGCTACGAACTAGCAAGGCGCCATTAGCCATACAGTGATTGTACTTAAAGTCTCCTGTGTATCGTCAAGATCGATGTACCACAATGATTGAGTAAAGTTAAGTATTAAACCTGCTCCGTACTTTTCTTCCTAACATTAATTACGTATCCTGTTCCAGTACTTCACGCCCGTCTGCGTTAGTCTAGCTTGCCTTTTCAGCCATCTCAACTTCACGGTGTCGGCCCAGCTACCGACACAACACGGAGAATACAGAAAACGTACTTTTCATTAGCTGACAGTACGCTGCTATGGTCAAGCATGGTGGCCAGGATTACCGGTACCACGGTTACCAACCATTGTGGCCAAAGCTTTCAACAAAGTAGTTGTCGATTACAACAATCTAACAATAGTCGCATGTCGTTTCGTACACGACCAGATGCTATCATTCTTAGTTAATACAACAAGAACCTTTGAAGTGTGAGCAATCGCATGGCCATACAGCCTCAACTATCTGAGGTTTTGTAATTCTCGTAGTTTCCTCTCCCATTTACAGTTACGTGATCTACGCCGATAACATGCATCCTATGACGGCTGCCGCATGAATGTCCTCTTCTAAGCCTCTACATCATTCTAGATGCTGAGATTTACTGGTAATCGACGAAAGCTGTTGGCGTGCAGTCTTAGACAAAAAAATTGCTCGCCGGTCTGCCGCCGCAGAAGTGAAGTCCGAGTGGTTCACTTGAAGTGGCCAATAAAGTCGATCGCCCCTCACAATTCTAAGTCGTGAGATCGAATCCACCCCATTCCATATATGTTATATGCGAAAGTAGTCAGCCTGATGGAGCTGAATAATAATTCCCTTCACTTTCCGACCCACCTGTAGTACCAGAAACCTCCACGTATGTTCCGTCACACAAGCCGCAGCTGTGCGACGACCAAGTTTACGCTTTAAAGTTTCCTCGCCCTTCAGCGGCTCCAGCAGCCGGATAACGGCCGCACGTCATTCGCCAACTTCGTCAGGAGTCGTACGATCAGGCGAAGATGGCGCTATGATTGTATTTCTCAACTGTCATTTTCTGATTTGAAGTTCCTTTATATTGCAGTTACATATGGTATTTTGCGAGATCGAAACTTGTGAATGTTGTTCGAGAGTTGAAAAATAGAGTCACAAACGGAAAAAAGTTTAATATTTGCAGCATATTGTTTGCTCTGGGTTTAACAGAGGTGTGAAACGACCAATGCAGCTCAGAACACTTTCCGTGTATGTGAAGTGAGTGATTTTGGGCGAAAGACGTCAGCAAACGATTTTGCTGTTGTAAGAAACGTCGTTAGTTCTGCATGACTCATTTCCTACATTCAGTAAGTCTCGGTATCCGATATATGCGATGAACCGCAGCCATTTAACCGTAGTACGCCATTAGCATTAAATAGACAAGGTTGAGAAGTCGAATGCAGTATAGGCGCTAACTGAAAGCAACAAAAATCAAAGATCTGAATGTCACTGCATTTCAACTTGAACGTCATCATTCCGCTGACTGTGAATTACTATGCAGTACTATTATTGGTGTCTAGTCATGACGTCTTTATGTTAACTTCCTAAGAGTACATCGATGGCTGAGCCGTAAGAAAAGACATCTTGTCGAGCAAAGGACAGTGTAATCATAATATTCTGCAGCTGCTGGTTCAGTAAGCATGTTGTGCACTACGAAACCCTCCCCACGGTATTGTCTACCACAGCAGGTATTTGTTGCCAACAACTAAGAATTGTAATTCAGCTTCGCA
This sequence comes from Schistocerca serialis cubense, assembly GCF_023864345.2. Classification (NCBI taxonomy): domain Eukaryota; kingdom Metazoa; phylum Arthropoda; class Insecta; order Orthoptera; family Acrididae; genus Schistocerca; species Schistocerca serialis. The sequence continues at coordinate 916,021,095 of NC_064641.1, read as the reverse complement.
TGACAACGTAACGACGAACGTATAATTTAATAGAACAGAAAGTGCTGTAACACGAGCGTGCCTATAACAGCACTAATGAAGAAGACATTACTAATTCCGGACTATGTCAGACTGAAACAGTAGGCAAATCTGGCATTTCATAGTTATTATTTATTTATTGATTTGCGATTTGACTGCCTGTAGCGCTGTCACGAAAGGGCTAAGAAATCTGGCCTTCAGTGAAACTTGAACCATGACGAAAAGTAGCCGTCGCTTCAGAAGCACGTAAGCTACCTCCGTGCCACTGAAGGACTGCAGAGATGGTCTCTTCATTATTGTCCCAGTGGCAGGTTTTAACGGTTCAAATGGCTGTAAGCACTATTGGACTTATATGTGAGGTCATCAGTCCCCTGCACTTAGAACTATTTAAACCTTACTAACCTAAGAACATCACATACATGCCAGAGGCAGGATTCGAACCTGCGACCGTAGCAGCAGCGTGGTTCCGGACTGAAGCGCCTAGAACCGCTCGGTCACAACGGCCGGCCCCAGTGCTAGCTAAAACTGATTAACTGCGGCGTAAAAGACGAGATTACTAGCAGGTTCGTGTGGAATGACCTCCATGGACTCGAAAGCATAAAGTAATACGCCAGTATCACACCTGTAAAGGAAATTGATTATTCAATCAAACTAACAAGGAAATATCAAGTGAATTCTGTCAGCATATGTGTCTGTCATCCAGGAAGTATCTCAGCAATCACACCGTTGCCACACATACTCTACGTTGTTGCAAAGTTTCAGTTATACTAAGAGCAGCAACAATTCGCTTCGTCAGACTTTGTGAATCCTGGCATCGAAGTGAACACTTCTTGTGATTGAATGACACGACGATTGAGGGCCTGAATACGAGAAGCATATGTCAATGGGTTTTATTCGCCTTTCTGAACTACAGCATAGTTACTAACAGAACTCAGAGTCTCCGACTGCAGATTAAACATGATAAATCAGTAACTGTCAGAATCATTTCTATATTTTTGTCGTAGGCACACTGAAACCTCAAAGTTTAATTCACCGAATGCGAACACACGCCTGGAGCGTCTTGAGTGGTTACACAGCATGTATTACGAGAAGATAACACGTCTTTTGATCGTTACAGACTTTGAAAATGTTTTTCTTAAGAATTATGTCATTGGCACCGTCCTGGAAGCAGCAGAACACAATTGAAAAGAAAGCTCAGCTTTCACTGCAGAAAACGAACAGCCAAGGATTGGCTTCGTAAGCTACGAATAACGTTACGTTCCAAACCAAGAATTAGCTGAAAATCGGGCTCAAAAAAACTGTGTGAAAATGTACACGAGTGAATGAGCACAGTGTTAGTTCGATTCGAGCTGCTGCTAGCGTGGAAGAAGAAGCAGTTGTCATCAGGACAAGGAATATGGAAGGAAAAATGCGGACAGTAACGTCTTGCTAAGTAGTCCTTAACCGTAAATGTCATTAAGCCTTTAAATACAAACAGAATGACAAGTATCTACTAATAATGATTGCAGTATAACCATTGCTCATGTTTTGTCAGTAAAACCGAAGAGCATCCATGTTGCAGAACTTTTCAACCGGTATTACGCTTAGATCAGAGTGACACCACGAGAACAAAACGTTGACCATGGAGAGCGTTGTGATAATTTTCTGTGCAGTGCTTCACAGTCGGTGCACGGTGTTATTAACTGAGTCCCTGAAGGTATCGCTTATGAACGACATCTCTATTCTGCCACAATACTTGTATGAGAAGTATCAGCGTGTAATACGACGGCACAGATGGGCAGACAGTTCCACTACTTGCAGAGACTATCTATAAGCTGCTGATTCATGACGCTAAAGAACCACTACGTCAGACTGTAGCTGCGACTTATTTCCTGCTCGTGAAAGAGTTTCTCAGCAGTTGGTGAGCAGCATCCACAGCCTGGTATCCCACGCGTAACATAAACCCATAATATGCCAGTTAATCGCAGTGAAATGCCATATGCTTTCATCTTTCTGATAGCGTCTTCTTTTCTCTTTCTTTTTCTTTTTTCTTCTTTTGTAGTAGACTGTCGCCTCATTTTGGAGGCGATAAACAGTTGCTACAGTCTACCACACCGTAATTCACACCCGCTGCTGCCCCGCCCAACCACAACAACAACTGTAGATTTTGTGACCTCGTAGGCCTTCCCAGAGCAATAGGTTTTGATAGTGTCTTGAGTTTGATGCCGGATCCTAAAATCAACTCGATTCAATACTTCGGCGATCCAACTCTCCGCCATCTTCAGGAGAGCACCGCTTCTGCAACTGAGTCCCTGTGAGAACTGATACCGACGCTTCCACGCATCTGCCCTAAACTGTGTGAATCCAACGGCCGATGTAAGCCTTCCCTCACTGACACGGAATTTTATGTATTACAGGCTTCCTAATCGGCAAATCATCTTTCACGGAGTCGCGCAGTGCCCTAATCTTGGAAGGCGGACGGAATACATCGTTAATGATAAAACTCCTTAAAATTTTTCCAGTCTTAAACGATATGCCCCCTGAATTAGGATCTGTGTTCTTCTTCATGCCTTTCCAGGGATGGTTCAAACCCCATAGGGCGACGAATCTGATTATCAAAGAATCAATTTTCCTTAAAACCGGCCATCAAATGTGCAAGTTCTTGAGTTAAATTGTCCGCGTCGGAAATGGCATGACATTTGCTTACTCGAAGCCTAAGGACGCCATGCGTTGTATGATGGATGGCAACTCTCAGCATGCAGATACCGCTCAATGTGCGTCGGGGATTCGGTGAACACTAAGTCCCAGAGATTTTTGTAACTCACGACGTCCAAGAATGGAGGCATCTGATCACTTTCTACCTCGATTATAAATTTAATGCTGGGATGAAGACAGTTGTAATGGCCCAAAAATCTGTTGAGAGGATCACATACATGTGGCCAGACGGAAAAGGTATCATCTAGATACCTCCAGAAGCACGTTGGTAGCAAAGTGGAAGTCTTCAGTGTCATATCTTAGAAGATCTCCATAAATACATAAATTGGCGATTATGGGTGATATGGACTACCCATAGCCACTCCGTCATTCTGTTCAAAAAATTTCCGGTAAAAAAATACGTGGAGGTCGGAATCATCAATTCTTAATACAGAAAACTCAGGGACTATTCCAGCAGGACTCGTGTAAATAGGGATACCACATCAAAACTCACTGACAAATCCGAAGGACCCAGCCTCAAAGATTTCAATCGACGAATAAAATACATCGACTTGAAGATATGATATTCATACTTACTAACATCTGGACAGTGAGTTTATGTTAAATACTTCGCCAGGTTATAAGTGGGTGCACCAAAACTACAAACAAAAGGGCATAAAGAAACTCCTTCCTCATGTAGCTTAGTCACAACATACAACAATGGCGGAACGACAGCACCACGATGAGGTTTCATACGTAAATCTTCGAACAACCAGCTCGTTTTGAAAATATAAACTGTCTTATGCTTAATCCTTTTTATGAGGTCACTAGACAGTCTTCTGTAAGCCGGGTCGTCGAGTATTAAACCCCTTTTTAAGGACGTAATTGTCCGGTGTTATTACAACCGTGGCGTTCCGCTTGTCAACTGGTAAAACTCCTACTTCATGATCATTCATAATGGAACGAATTACTGCTCTCTCTGCAGAAGACATGTTATCTCGCGAAGGCGGAGCCCGACGTAATGTGTGGAACACTTATTGCCTTATTTCTTCTCCCTGGTCCGCAGAAAAGTTGTGTACTTCTTGTTCTACAGAGCAGACAAATTCTGTAACAGGATGTCTCGTTGGCTTGGGAGCAAAATTTGAACATTCGTCCAACACCGCCACTGTGGGCCCATCCAACGCCTTCATGTAAATATTAACCACAGTGCGTCGAAAAGCTTACCCCTTTCTGATGCTGTAGGACGAGGAAGATGCCGTTTAAATTTTGGGGACTGTCTGCTAACGGCGCTCCTATGTTCTCAGTCCGATAGTGCCCATGTGGACGCACCAAACCACTCCCACATATGTCGGAAACTTCGATGACAAGTCCAAATGTGAGTAAAATAAATCTTTGGAAACAATATCAAGTTGTATACGGGTAAAACGGAAGCTGGACTCAGCAGCAGCAGCAGCAACGTCCTGCAATAATGATGATGTTGCCGAACATGAGGTCAATAAATGGCGGCAAATGAAGTAACCGAAAATAATCATTTACGGTCAATTCGGTTTGAAATCTGTACTCATTTGAGCAGGCCTCAGTTTTCGAGTTGTCTAGGGTCCTACTGCTATAGTCACGACTCCTGGAGAGGCGTTTCCAGGTGATGTTGTGCTGTTAGCAAAAGCACTTACGTCGACAGTCTGCTGCCATAGACCATTAACGTCAAATTTCACCGCACTGTCCCAAAGGATAGGTTACTCGTAGGTCCCACATTGATTTCTGCGATTATTTCACGTAGTGTTGCTAGTCTGTTACCACTGAAAACTCCACGTAAACGCCGGTGCGGTCCGTCTTTACGGGAAGGATGTCACCCACTGCATTGGCCGTGGAGAGAGGCAACGCCTGACAGTTGGTACTCTTGGCACACTCTTGCCACTGAATTCCCTAACGATTTCCGAAATTCAGTGTTCCATGCATCTAGGTGCAACTACCATTCCGCATTAAGAGTCTGTTAATTGCCGTCGTGAGGTCATGATCATGTCGGAAACTACTTTATATGAGTCGCCTGAGTACACGTGACTGCTCCGCAATGCACTGCCCTCTTACGCCTTGTGTACGCGGTACTACGGCCATCTGTATGTGTACATATCGCTATGCAATGACTTTTGCCACCTCAGTGTAATTATAGGCCTATATCGTTAACGTCAATCTGTTGTAGAATTACGGAACATGTTTTATGCTCAATAATTACGACGTTTTTGCTGAAGCAAAATCGCCTCTATGAAAATCAACACGGATTCCGTAAACAGATATCTTGGGAAACGAAGCTCGCTCTGTTCGGTCATGAGATCCATAGCGCTGTAGACAACGTCACATGCCGTTCACCTTGACTTCTGGAAGGCATTTGATATCGTCCCACACTGTCGTTTACTGAAACAGGTACGTGCTTCCGGGTATCTGACCAAATTTGCTACTCGTTTCAAGACTTTCTTAGAGACGAACTCAACATGTCGCTCTTAACGGAAAAGGATGCGGGAGTACCTGTATATAAATGATTTAGTAGGAAGCTCTGAAGCTCCTCAAGATTATTCGCAGATGATACGTTTGTCTGTATGAAAGTGCCATCGCCAGAAGACAGTATCGGTTTGCAGAATGACCCCCACAGTACTGATCAATTGTGCAGGCACTAGCAGTTGACCTTGAACGTAAATAAATGTAACATATTGCGCGTTCGTAAGAAAAGAAGTCTACTGCTGTACAACTACACTATTGATGAGAAACTTCTGGAAACAGTACCAACCGTAAAATAATTAGGAGTAAGTATCCAGAGCGACATTAACTGAAATGGCCACATAAAACAAATAGTAGGAGAAGCACAAATAATACTAATCTAACAGAGAGCGTCATGACGGATACAGGGATTAGTGAGCAGAAAGTCATTGTACCGAGGCTCAAAATCGTAACATCCAAAACCACTAAAAATAAATGCAAAATACATCTATTTAAAACAGCAGATAAAAATTGGCTTGATGCCTACCTAAGAGAGAGTCTCCATTCCTTCCAAGGTAATTATGTAAGTATAAATCAGATATGTCTCAAATTCGGAAATACAGTGTCGACAGCAATACATAGATTCATACCGCGTATATTAATAAGAGACGGGACTGATCCACCGTGGTACACAAAACACGTCAGAACACTGTCGCAGAAACAAAGAAAAAAGCATGCCAAATTCAGAAGAACGCAAAATCCCCAAGACTGGCTAAATTTCACGGAAGCTCTAAATTTAGTGTGGACGTCAGTGAGAGATGCTTTTAATAGTTTCCACAATGAAACATTGTCTCAAAATATCATAGAAAACCCCAAGAGATTCTGGTCGTATGTAAAGTATACCAGTGGCAAAAACCGGTCAATACTGTAACTGCGCGATAGCGATGTAAATGTTACCGATAATAGTGCCACTAATGCGAAATTACTAAATACAGCTTTCCGTAATTCCTTCATGAAAGAAGAAGAAGTAAATATTCCAGAATTCGAAACCAGAATAGCTGTTAGCATGGGTGACATTAAAGTCAAATCACTTAAGAAAGACAAGTCTTCCGATCCAGATAGTATACCAATCTAGTTCCTTTCAGAATATACAGACACAATAGCGCTTTTCTTAGCAATCATATACAACCGCTCACTTGACGAAAGGTCTGTTCTTAAAGACTGGAAAGTAGCACAGGTCACACCAATTTTCTAGAAAGGTTCAAATGGTTCAAATGGCTCTGAGCTCTATGGGACTTAACAGCTGTGGTCATCAGTCCCCTAGAACTTAGAACTACTTAAACCTAACTAACCTAAGGACGTCACACACATCCATGCCCGAGGCAGGATTCGAACCTGCGACCGTAGTGGTCGCGCGGTTCCAGCCTGTAGCGCCTAGAACGGCTCGGCCACTAAGGCCGGCTATTCTAGAAAGAAAATAGGAGTAACCCATTGAAATACAGACCTATATCACTGACCTTAATTTGCAGTAGTATTTTGGAGCATATTTTGTACTCGAACATTATGAATCACGTTGAAGAAAATAACTTATTGATACACAACCAAGGGATCTCAGATCGATTCCACGTTGCTAGATTTCCAGAAGGCTTTTGATACCGTTCCTCACAAGCGACTATTAATCAAACTGCGTGCATATGGAGTATCGTCTCAGTTGTGTGACTGGATTCGTAATTTCTTCTCAGAGAGGGTAAATCATCAAGTAGAACAGAAGTGATATCTGGCGTCCCGCAAGGTAGAGTCATACGCCCTCTGCTGTTCCTGATTTATATAAATGATCTAGGTGATGATCTGAGCAGTCCCCTTGGACTTTTTGCAGATGATGCTTTAATTTACCGTCTAGTAAAATCATCAGACGATCAATTCCAATTACAAAATGATCTAGAGAAAATTTCTGTATGGTGCGAAAAGTGGCAATGAGTACTAAACAAAGAAATGTGCGAGATCTTCTACGCGGTTACTAAAAGAAATACGATAAATTTTGGGTATACAATAAATCGCATAAATCTAAGGGCTGTCTATTAGACTAAAATACCTAGTAATTACAATTACGAGTAACTTTAATTGGGAAGACCACATAGATAATATTGTGGGGAAGGCGAAACAAAGACTGCGCTTCGTTGGCAGAACATAAGATGCGATGAACCCACTAAAGAGACAGCCTACATTACACTTGTCCGTCCTCTGCTGGAATACTGCTGCGCGATGTCGGATCTTTACCAGGTAGGATTGACGGAGGACATCGAAAAAGTGTTATCGCGCAATAGGGGTGAGAGTGTCACTGAGATGATAATAGAGTTACGGTGGCAGTCACTGAAACAAAGGCGGTTTTCTTTCCGGCGAGATCTATTTACGAAATTTCAATGACCAACTTTCTCCTCCGAATGCAAAAATATTTTGTTGACACGCACCTACGTAGGGAGAAATGATCATCATAATAAAATAAGAGAAATCAGAGCTCAAACGGTAAGATTTAGGCGATCCTTTTTCCCACGAGCCATTCGAGGGTGGAATGATAGAAAAGTACTATGAAAATGGTTCGATGAACTCTCTGCCAGGCTCTTAAGTGTGAATTGCAGAGTAACCATGTAGATGTAGATGTAGAAGCAGATGCCAGACTGAGATTCACAGGAGACTGCTCAGATTCTCACCTAGATCATTTATATAAATCAGGAACTGCAGATGGAGTATGACTCTACCTTGCGGGACGCCACATATCACTTCTGTTCTACTCGATTATTTAGGAGAGAGAGAGGAGAGAGAGAGAGAGAGAGAGAGAGAGAGAGAGAGAGAAGATCCAACGAAGAGCGGCACCTATCTTCACTAGTTCGTTACTCGGTGCGAGTCACAGAGCTGCTCAACAAACTCCAGTGGCAGACGCTACAAGAGATGCGTTGTGCATCACTGAGAGGTTTACTATCGAAGCTTCTCTCCAGAAATAGTCGGAGAACATATTATTTCCACCGACATACGCGTCACGAAATGACCACGACAAGAAAATTCGAGATATTAGAGCTAATAAAGAGGCTTACTAACAATCATTCTTCATTAGAGCCATTCTAGAGTGGAACAGGGAAGGAGGGATCAGTTAGTAGTGCCATAAGTATCCTCCGCCACACACCGTTAGGTGGCTTACGAACAATGGTGTAGAGGTAGATGAAGAAGGACTCAAGTCTGATGTACATACTTTTACACATGTCCCTTACTAAGCAGTTTTCTGTGTGCGTTGATGTATTTTATTACTTGTATAGCAAAGCTTATTTTATCCAAGTTCCCTTTAAAACAGACGTTAAGCTATATGATACGCCCTGAATTTTGTGACCATCGAAAATCTTCACGAATGCTTATAGTATACTTTGTAACATTTCTGAAACACCAGAAGCATAAAATGGCAAAATTTTGACGTGACTGGAAATAAAGTCGCTGGATGGAAGTATGGTGAATTATGCTGGTTTTTGTATAGGGTTATAATGCAATAATTGACAACTGCAGTAAGCATTACTGCAACAACTGGTTTAAATGTTGATAGAAGTATACTTCCACATTAGAAAATATGAATTGCAGAGAGAAAGACCTGTGATTTGAGCAGATATTTACTAGTTATAAATTGCAACTTCAAATTGTAATGTGAACCGTTTCTACACAAAGTAATAGGTGCAAAGTGTAAACTACTCTATGAAACAATCTTGGCGTCTGTTTGTACATAGGAAACCATTTTGCATAATTTGACCAAATATACTGAGTAGCAGATAAACTGATTCAAGAGAAAGACAGTTTAACTGGGTAGTGTCTTAAGCATTACCTAGACGAAATAACCGTCAGCAAACAACTTCTTTGCATATTGACTGGCTGAGTGGGTATTTTTCCTGGTCCTTGAATCTGAGTTACCACGTTTGACTCATGTATCGCTCAGTTTATATCATTTATTTCATTTCAAAATATAACCACAAATTGCATGCTATTTGTATTAAAAAAGTTTTTCTAGAAAGTTTCACTGAGATCCTGTTCTCCGCAAATTGTGGGCTATACCTATATCGTAGTGATGCTGGAATATTTCTGTGTTTGATATATCTTGTGTATGGTAGACTATGTGTTAAAGTACACACTCAATTATTCAGACCATGTCTTATCGTTTTGAATGTCACGTAAACGATGATCCATGTCTAGTCCATGGAGAAGCAATAAAAACGTTGAGGTTCACCGATGACAGCAAAGGATTTGGAAGGGCAGTTGAACGGAATGGACAGTGTCTTGAAAATAGGATATGAGATGAACATCAACAAAAGCAAAACGAGGATAATGGAATGTAGTCGAACTAAGTCGGGTGATGCTGAGGGAATTAGATTGGGAAATGAGACACTTAAAATAGTAAAGGAGTTTTGCTATTTGGGGAGCAAAATAACTGATGATGGTCAAAGTAGAGAAGATATAAAATGTAGGCTGGGAATGGCAAGGAAAGCGTTTCTGAAGAAGAGAAATTTGTTAACATCGAGTATAGATTTAAGCGTCAGGAAGTCGTTTCTGAAAGTATTTGTATGGAGTGTAGCCATGTATGGAAGTGAAACATGGACGATAAATAGTTTGGACAAGAAGAGAATAGAAGCTTTCGAAATGTGGTGCTACAGAAGAATGCTGAAGATTAGATGGGTAGATCACATAGCTAATGAGGAGGTATTGAATAGGATTGGGGAGAAGAGCAGTTTGTGGCACAACTTGACTAGAAGAAGGGACCGGTTGGTTGGACATGTTCTGAGGCATAAAGGGATCACAAATTTAGCATTGGAGGGCAGCGTGGAGGGTAAAAATCGTAGAGGGAGACCAAGATATGAATACACTAAGCAGATTCAGAAGGATGTAGGTTGCAGTAGGTACTAGGAGATGAATAACCTTGCACAGGATAGAGTAGCATGGAGAGCTGCATCAAACCAGTCTCAGGACTGAAGACAACAACAACAACAACAACATGTCTAGAATATTTGAATGTGTGCCATGCAGTCACTGCTGAAGGACGATGTAATACAAATGTTAGAGCACTGTAATCAAAGATAATTTCATTTCACGCTGTAATTATCGGATATTATGTAGTAGTTACTTCACAAATTATCTTTCCAGTATTCTACACTACGACCATTTATTTCGCCAACATAAAAACATGGCAAAGAGGTGTTCATTTTGCACCACTTATCTCGTTGTTGTCTTTCTATGGTGTTCCATCTCTTTGGATCTTACAGCAGTTAATGAGTAACCTCGCTTCTTTGTTTTCTAGTACTATCAGCTCTATTTCTGCCTCTTGACGCAAGCCATCGTGTTTATATGAAATCGCATCGATTACACTCGCCTTTTGGGCGGAGTAATACACTTTCTCATGAACGTCCACCCGTTCCATAAAAAGCTCATTACAATGAATATACCGGTAGCTCGTTTCGTTTTGAAACACGTTTTGATGACAACGAGTAATTACGGCATTGCACCGCGTGCAGCGACGCCATATTGAAGTTCGCGCAGCGCGTCGCACGGCGTGGGTCTAATGACGGCGGCCATTGTGGGACGGGGGAGCTTTCCCATCTCGGTGATATTGGGTGGCGGAGGGGTTCGCACTTTACCGTTATGCCGTGCATAAACAGCTGTTTAGCTCCGTAATATCCGGCAATGCCGAGGACCACAGCATCAGCTGCCACCGTGTTCCGGCTGCTCTACGATGCATCAAGAGAGACACGGAGGGAGACCGTTATCGCTATAAAAGGAGATGCAGTGTATTCACTGGAAGCGATATAGCTATTTCGAAAAAGGCGAAGCACAAATCACAGCGGTCACACCAGTATTTTACGTACTTATCGTTGTAAACAATCTGTTCCAATATCTCTTTTGTGTTTAAATGTCTTACCCCGACGTATTAGTTGAAGGTAAAGCTATATTCAACCCAAGGTTTACTGGGCGCTGTTGTACCCTTGCCCCTTCCGTCCCTCTTGACCTCCTCCGACCTATGAACTGACTCATCCAGCCGATTAACTTGGAACTTGCAACTCCGAGCCAAGGTGTCATTCGACATTTTTCGCACAAGTCACGTAACTGCCAGACACAAAGAGGCAATCGGTGACCGAACCTACCAATCAGCCCAGATCAAGAATGGAAACAAGAAGAAGTTGTACTGAACTGTGGAGAAAGAAGAAAAACAGAAACAGTGAACGATCCTAGCTTTAGAAGTGCAACATCGAGCTGGTTGCAAAAACAACAGCGTCGTGGTTGTGTGGTTACGGTTTTGGACTCCAAAGGGAGAAATCCGTGTTCAAATCTTGCTCGTTTCCTACCTTTTATTTTCTTTCATTATTATTATTTCTTTTTTGTTTCGCAAATTTATGAGCTGTCCGTCATGTCACTGACGTGTCTTTTCTTCTTCAGTAGTCCAAGAAATTGTCATACTACATATTGTTTATACACTGAAGAGCCAAAGAAACTGGTACACCTGCCTGACATCGTGTAGGGCCGCCACGAGCACGCAGAAGTGCCGCAACACGACATGGCATGGACTCGACTAATGTCTGAAGTAGCTCTGGAGGGAAATTACACCATGTATCCTAAACGTCTGTCCATAAATCCGTAAGAGTATGATGGGCTGGAGATCTCTTTTGAACAGCACGTTGCAAGGCATCCCAGATATACTCAATGATGTTGACGTTTACGGAGTTTGGTGGCCAGAGGAAGTGTCTAAACTGAGAATAGTGTTCCTGGAGTCACTCTGTAGTAAGTCTGAACGAGTGGGGCGTCGCACTGTCCTGCTGGAATTTCCCAATTCCGTCGGAATGCATAATGGACATGAATGGATGCGGGTGATCGGACGGGACGCTTACGTACATGTCACCCGTCAGAGTCGTATCTTGAAGTATCAGGGATCGCACATCACTCCAACTGCACACGCCCCACAACATTGCAACGCCTCCGTCAGTCCCTTGCTAACATGCAAGGTCCATAGATTCGTGAGGCTGTCTCCATACTCGTACACGTCCAGCCTTTCGATACAATTTCAAATGAGTCTCGTCCGACCAGGCAACATGTTTCCAGTCATCAACAGTCCAACGTCAGCGTTGACGGGCCGAGGCGAGGCGTTAAGCTTTGTGTCGTCCACTTCGCAAGGGCACACGAGTGGGCCTCCGGGCCCGAAAGCCCATATCGAAGGTATTTCGTAGAATGGTTAGCACGAAGACAGTTGTCGATGGCACAGAATTTAAGTCTGCAGCAATTTGCGGTAGGATTGCACTTCTGTCACGCTGAACGATTCTCTTCAGTCGTCGTTGGTCCCGTTCTTGAAGGACGTCGGAGATGTGATGTTTTATCGGATTCCTGAAATTCGCGGTACACTCGTGGAATGCTCGTATCACTTCATCGCTATGTCGGAGATGCTGTGTCCCATAGATCGTGTGCCGACTATAATACCATATTCAAACTCACTTAAATAATGATAACCTGCCATTGTAGCAGCAGTAACCGATTTAACGACTGCGCCAGACACTTGTTTACCTATATAGACGTTGCCGACCCCAACACCGTGTCCTGCCTCTTTACATACTTCTGTATTAGAATTCTAATGCCTATACCAGTTTCTTTGACGCTTCAGTGTAGAAAATGAGTCTTGTGCAGAGAATATATTACTGTCGCAAATAAATTTGATGAATACTGAGAGCAGAAGAGATGCCACACAGACCTCGCACAGAAATGAAAACAACAAATAAATGAGTGTTAACTGTGTTACAACAAATGAATGCGAGAGTCAAAACTTCCAAAACGGAATGCATTAGGCATAAGCTGGGGTACTTGAATAGAACAAATAAGAGGTTCGTACGTCGTTGCACGTCGCTGTCGCAAACGGACGTTACACCGTTACACAGACACAAATTTGTATACAGCGACTGGGCGGACAGTTCATAATTATGCGAAAAAAAAAAAACAAATATGTGTCGCAGTCCAACACCGTGGTCACATAACCACGACTCCACGCTCACCGGCTGTCGCTCGATGTTGCACATATTGATCTCGGACCCATCACTGTTTCAATTTTTTTTTCACAGTCTACTACACCTGCTTCCTGTTTACATGCTTGATTCAGTTTTTGACGGGCTATCCAATAAAGCATCTTACCACTAAATCTGCGGCGGGCGGTGACGGGGGAGAGGGGGGGGGGTGGGGGTGGGTTGCGATGGGGACTTCCCCTTGTGAGAATCGGGCATAGATCTCTTCTTTTCCCCTTTTTTCTACATAGCCTGCTTCTAATGTGAAGACAAGACGAAACGACAATCGTCCGGTGTAGTCGTGGGTTCACTGACTTCAGTGGAGATCGTGGAGTGGAACAACAGCATATGAAATATTGCTTCACTATATCACAAGTCTGGTAGGTAGATTTACTTAAATTTATACAATCCATCTCCACATGAATCTTCTGAGTATTTACAGCTGTTCTGAATGTTAAAGGATTACTACATACAGAGAAATTTAAAAGGCTCTTCTCTTGGAAAACATAGGCATAATGTTCACTGTTAAAGCTCATCATAAGACATGAAATAGACCTGTGCCGTATCTTAGACGATGGCACCGTCTGGATCGTTGACCACGACCTGGGGATGAGCCTTCATCTGCTCAGCTGTATGTTGGCCTCCATGTGGTAGCGCTGGGGCGCTGCAAGAGATGATTCGGCTGCGCCAGCGCCTCCCATTCGCCGGTACAGTATGCAGTGAAACATCGCTATCCTCTGTGGTATCAGTGCGAGTTTCTGACTTCGTTATGACGCGACGATCTTTGCACGATTCCACATCGATCACTTTAACTAAATCTCACGGTTATCATCATTTTGCCTCCATAGACCTGCACTTGTTCCCTTCTAACCCTTTCCGCTGGGAAATGGGAAGTTTGTCCATCTTGTTGAACACAGACTGAGAAAAAGCATACCCTCCATCCTTGCGAACCACAAGCTGTTAATTTTCAAAGTTAAACACCTTAATTCACGAAAACAAGTCATTAATATCAAGAAACTAAAAAAATCTCTTTTTTGGGGATTACAATACAGAGATGATCCAAAACATTATGATTGCTGCACACAGGAAGATTTAATGCCGCCTGGCGACATTGTAGATTTGCGAACGGTAAAGAAACACAAACATACGTAGTTAACGAGTAAAACTTTTTTTTTGTTGGAGTGACTACACAGCTGAAATGTTGAACTGCGCAAAAGAAAAAGAAAATGCAAAGAATTAACAACCGATGCAAGACGCTCCTTTTTTTCTTTTTTTCAAGAAGGCTATCACGGCCGTGAATCCTGTTGCCACTGAAATACACTGAAACGCCAAAGACACTGGTACAGGCAAGCTTATTCAAATACAAAAATATTCAAACAGGCAGAACACGGCGCTGCGGTCGGCAACGCCTATATAGGAAAAGAAGTGTCTGGAGTTAGTGCTGATACAATGGCAGGTTATCAAGATTTAAGTGAATTTGATCGTTGAGTTATAGTCGGCGTACGAACGATGGGACACAGGATCTTTGAGGGAGCGATGAAATGGGGATATTCCCGTGCGACCATTCCACGAGTGTACCGTGAATATGAGGAATCCGATAAAACATTACATCTCCGACATCGGTGCTGCCGGAAAAACATCCTCGATGAATGGTGCCAACAACGACTGAAGAGAATCGTTCAGCGTGACAAAAGTGCAACCCTTCCGCAAATTGCGGCAGATTTCAATACTGGGCCATCAACAAGTGTCAGCATGTGAACCATTCAACGAAACATCATTGACATGGGCTTTCGGAGCCGAAGGCCCACTCGTGTACCCTTGATGACTGCACGACACAAAGTTTTACGCCTCACCTGGGCCCGTCAACGCCGACTTTGGACTGATGATGACTGGCAACATGTTGCCTGGTCGGACCAGTCTCGTTTGAAATTGTATCGGGAGGATGGACGTTTACGGGTATGGAGACAATCTCATGAATCCATCGAAACTGCATGTCAGCAGGTGACTGCTGAAGCTAGTGGAAGGTCTGTAATGGTGTGAGGCGTGTGCAGTTGGAGTGATATGGGACCTCTGATATGTCTAGGTACGACTCTGACAGTTGACATGTAAATAAGCGTCCTGTGTGATCAGGTGCATTCATTCATGTCCATTGTGCATTGTGATGGACTTGGGAAATTCCAGCAGGACAATGCGACACCCTACACGTGCAGAATTGCCACAGACTGGCTCCAGAAACACTCTTCTGAGTTTAAATACTTCCACTGGTTACCAAACTCCACAGACATGAATATTATGGAGCATATCTGGTATGCCTTGTTACGTGCTGTTCAGAAGACATCTGCACCCCTGGTTTTGTGGACAGCCCTGTAGCATTCATGCTGTCAATTCCCTCCAGAACTTCTTCAGACATTAGTCGAGTGCATGCCACTTTTTGTTGCGGCACTTCTGCATGCTCGCTGGGACCCTACGCGATGTCGAGCATGTGAATCAATGTCTTTGGCTCTTCAGTGTACATTAGGGAACGGACACCAGTGGGGAATCATTCTAACGACGACATGGGCCAGAAACGGAGAGATCCGCTGAATTTAGCGACTTTGACAAAAGGCAGGTTTTTATGGGCAGGGAATGGGAACGAGTATCTCGAAAACTGTGAAGCTGATCGTTTGCTGGTGTGGTACTATCATGAGCATCTATGGAGAGTGATTGATGGGTGATGGGCGACAAGGTGTTGGGCGTCTGCGCCCCAGAGACCGAACATGAACGTCGGAGGTTTACCACTCTGCAAAGCTGGATAGGCGGCGATCTGGGGCAGATCTGACGTCAGAGCACGCTGCTGCTTCAGGCACAAGTGTTCTGGAGCATACCGGTCAGAACCTAGAACCTACATCTGCTTACCAACAACATCGGCAATTATGACTGCAGAGTCCGCCCCCTGTAGCTGAATGGTCAGCGCGACATAATGTCAATCCTAAGGGCCTGGGTTCGATTCCCGGCAGGGTCGGAGATTTTATCCGTTCAAGGACTATGTGTTGTGTTGTTCTTATCATCATCATTTCATCCCCACCGAAGCGCAAGTCGCCGAAGTGGTGTCAATCGAAAGATTTGCTCCCGGCGAACGGCATACCCGACGGGAGGCCGTAGTCACACGACACGACACGACTGCAGAAGGTTCGGGATCATCGAAATACGACAGTGGGCCAACGGGACCGTGTTTACCTGGTCGTAGGGATCACGTTTCTTGTTACGCCACGTCGACTGTCGTGTGCGGATACGCCGTCATCCGTGCGAACTGCTGCTCGAAATATGCACCGCGTCAGGGACGCAGGTCGGTGGGAGCAGAGTAAATTATGCTGTGGGTAACATTCGCTTGGTTTGCCATGAGACTTGTGGTAATAATCGAAGGAACCATGGCGAATGCGAACAACGTGAGCATCATTGTAGTCTACCTGGATACATTCAAACTGAATGTCTTCCCCGGCGCCGAAGGCATCATCTGTCAGGACCACAGAAGACGTTGCAAGGGCAAAACCGTCCTACAGTATGTTGAGCAGCATGGTAATGAAATCAGACTGATTTATCGGAAACGAAATTCATGTGATCGAAACCTGACGGAACACATTTTGGACTCCACTTGGTGCCAATTCCGCAACGATAAACTACCAACCCGTAATTTTCGGAAAAAGCGTTGTCTTTGCGTGCACAAGTCGTTGCACATACCACTGGAAAACTAGCAGAAACTTAAAAAAAATATATATCAATGCACTTCGCAGTAATCATCCAAATAAGATGGAAGTTGGTAGTGCGTTGTACTTGTACAAATGATTATGGTTTCAGGACAGTTGGATCATTGATTCAAGAGAGAGAGCTTCACGAATTGAACAAGTCAGTAACACGCTGGTTCAGCTGTGGCCTTCATGCAAGCAGTTATTCGGTTTGGCACTGATTAACAGAATTGTTGGATGTTTTCCTGAGGAATATCGCGCAAAATTATGTTCAAGTGGAGCGTTAGTCGTCGAAATTCCGAGCCGGTTGGAGGGTGCTGCCGAGGATGCTCCAAACGTTCTCGCTTGGGGAGAGATGCGTCGGCCTTGCTGGCCAAGGCAGGGTTTGGCCAGCACGAAGGCAAGCAGTAGAAATAGTCGCCGTGTGCATGCGGGCACCATCTTGCTGTAATGGCTTGTTATGAATGGCAACAGAACGTGGTACAGAATATCGTCGAGTAATGTTATGCTGTAAGGATGCCACTGATCACAACGAAAGGTGTCCTGCCATGAAAAGAAATGGCACTCCAGAGCATTAATTCTGGTTGTCGTGCCGTGTGACCGGCGATACTGAGGTTAGTAGCCCACCGTTTTCTGGAAGTACTTCAGACATGTCTTTGCTTGTGATCGTAGCTGATTTCGAAACGGGACTCATCACCGAAGTCCGTTCTACCCTAGTCGATGGCGACTTTGGAGATATCCCGGACAATTGTGGGATACTGCACCTACACGTCACATCTACCAATTTCCGTCCCATTCACTTTCTTCTTTCGTGTTGCACCGTTTCTTTTTTTTTTTTTTTTATCACGGGGTGTATTCAGACGTGTCTGGAGCAGGTAACAATTTCGTCGCTTTGTATATAGTTTAAACTGTCTTTATTATTACTTTCGTAGAAAAGTTTTTGTTTATGTTGTACTCTAAATCCACGAAGACGAACAGGAACCACAGTTTGTGGGACGACATTGAGGTCGTCATAGACAGATTACATGCTTGGACTAGAAAAACTGAGGAAAAAAATCGATCTTGTTCTTTTAAAATTGATAAACTCGTAATTTGCCTTGTAAGCGGCCTTAGCTAACCGCAAAGAACCTAAATCTTGCTGACTGTCGATATCAACGCCCATCCCATTTGATGTGAATCCACTGTGTGGAGCACTGCGCACCTAGCTCGATGTCAATAACCACGTCCCGGTCATCACCGGTTAGTGCTCCGACTATCTGAGTAGTTCAGTGTCGAAAATTAACCTTCAGCTGAGAAACAGGATTTCAGTGGTTTTACTGTTACCTCAATAGTGGTTGGTATTTGAAAGAACAGTAAGAAAGTCAGAGAAACAGGCACGTATAAGAAAGGAGCGTTGGAATTGCTTCCAAAATTGGCGGAAAGGTAGCATATTCTCTTCAAGAAAGAACTGAGGTGCCTGCGTTTAACAGTACTGGAGATCTTTCATTGGATATGCAAGGATTATCTAAAGAGAAGCAATCGTGGATTCGCCGAAGCGACTACAGGCGCACAGCAGCACTTACACCGACGAGCCACATCATTATTAGGACCTGCGGAATAGCATGTCGGTCGACCTTTAGAACGCAGCCCGGCAGCGAATCTACGTTGCAATGAGTGGAAACTTCTTGGCAGGTTTTCAGAGGTATGTGGCTCCAATTTTTTCGGACCGATGACACATTTCCTGTAAATTACCGGCCGGTAATTTGTGGGTACGGAGCTGGAGCCCGCTGGCGATTCAGGTGTGTTCAATGGGGTTCTTATCAGATGAATTTAGCAGCCAAGACATCAATGTCAGTTCGGTATCACGCTCTCAGACCTCTGTACTTTTATTCTGGCTTTTGATACGAAAATGCGACCGGCATAGGGGAAGACGTTAAGGAAGAAGAGATACAGGTGGTCCGCAACGATGTTCACGCGGTCCAAAGCTGTCGTCGAGCAGGTGTCACGTAGCATCTCATAACTACCACAGCTGCCTCAGCTGCCACAGCTGCCACAGCTGCCTAGCTGAATGTCTCCCATAGCATTATACTGCCCTCAGCAACCTGCGTCCTTGGCTTGGTACGTATCTGGAGGAACGGTTGGCCTATATGTAGGCATATCCAGACACGGTTATCGACCTGTTTTAACAAGAAACATGATTCACCCTCAAGGTTTCGTGATTTCATTGATCCAGTCTGGTTGGTCCTGGGCCCAGTGTAATCGTAATTGACGATTCCTTGGGTTAACGTCGGAACAAGTAGGAATCATGTGGTGCGAAAACCCATGTTGAACAACTTAAGCATTTGGCTTACCAGTGTAGTTCGTTAGTATGCTTTATATGTGAACTCACAATGAATTCGAACCATGCGTTAAAGTTGAATATTCATTGAGTCCCACGTTTAGCCTTGGTTGAAGTCTACTCCTCCTTTACATAAATAAATTTGTGTTTATAAAGGCTGTGTGCTTCCCACATAACAAGATTCGTGGGATTGCGTATCTGTTTTACTCAACTAGCTGCAGCCACTAGACATAAAAACGAGAACACGGTGACAGAATTTCCGCTGTGTTGATGTAATTAACTTTGAATACTGAAGCGTCGCTTGAACCTTCCAAAATCGTGAGGTGGTACTTCTGTTACGACGATGGTCTTGTATTCGGGAAGACGATGGTTCAAATTCCGGCCCAGCCACACAGATTTCAGTGTTTTATGGGTTCCCTAAATCGTGACGGCAAATGCCGGGGTTTTCTTCTCGAGGGATGAAGACGATAAGCTACCTCATGTTTGTCCAGTGTGAATTTCGGGTCCATCTCTGACGACTTGACTCTCTGTGCGACTCGCAGCTGCCACGCGACGGTGGAAGCAGGGATTGCTTGCTGCCTCTGACGCGTGCTAGTTTTCTGCCTTGCTGACTGCTGGACTGCTGAAAGCGGAGCAGCTCAGGGGACCCCGTGTGTGAAGCGGCGCACTGGCGAACTCCCCGCTCCTCTGAGCACATGCCTGTCAGTCCACATCAAGTGCTGATGAGGAGTTCGCCGGGGCACTCTCGTAATGAATGCCCCCGTGCCAGTGTTCCACATTCACCCAAACTACGCCTGTCCTGCGAAGCTAAGTGGACTGCCGTGGGCGTATATTTGTTGGTGGATGTTAGGAATCTGAAAAAAATGTTGTGTTCTTCAGTCTAGAGACTGGTTTACTGCAGCTCTCAGCGCTAAACTGTCGTGTGAAAGTCTCTTCTTCTCTGTATAGCTACTACAACATTACTTACTGCATTCACCTCTAGTATCAAACTGACGAGATCCTGATACCTCATTACATGTTCTATCAGTTGATACCTACCTTTAGTCAAAATGCCCCATAAATTAGAATTCTCCCCAATTCTATTCAGAAACTCCTCATTAGTTACGCAATCTACTAATCTAACCTTCACCATTCTTCTACTGCACCACAGAAAATGGTTCAAATGACGCTGAGGACTATGCGACTTAACTTCTGAGGTCATCAGTTGCCTAGAACTTAGAACTAATTAAACCTAACTAACCTAAGGACATGACACACATCCATGCCCGAGGCAGGATTCGAACCTGCGACCGTAGCGGTCGCCCGGCTCTAGACTGTAGCACCTAGAACCGCACATCCACTCCGGCCGGCTACTGCACCACATTTAAAAACTTTCTATAATATTGTCTGAGCTACGGGCGACAGGCAAAGTAATGCGAACAATGTAGTAACTGTATGGTTGTGTTTGATGGTCAACAACGCAGGTAAGGCACGTGCCCCGCTGGATTGTGCGTGTTCAGTACGGGCTAGTGCAGACTGTTTACCAGTAGTGCACACTTCGTATTTGCATTAAGAGGACGAGGTTGATATGCAGTGTAAGACTTACAGAGTTCCACTGAGGGCAGATTTTGGGGGCCCGATTAGCTGGAGCATCAGTAACCAAGACCCAAATTTATTGAATGCTTCAAGAGCAACTGTTTCAACAGTCATGACAACCATTACAAGACACAGAAAGATATCATTGTGTAAACGTAATACGGGTGGAAATCACAACTAAATGGTAGGTCGTCGTACTCTAACACGAATTGCGTAAAAATAATACAAAACTAAGGTAGCTAAAGTGACTGCAGAGATCAATAGCCATATTCGAGACCCCCTATCTATCGACATTTTCCGCCGAGAACTCCATAACGCGAATATTCATAGACGAGCTGCTGTGCCGAAACCATAAGTGACGACAACCAAAGCAAAGAAGCGCAAAACGTGGTGTGAGGGGCATAAATACTGGACGGCTGTTCAGTGGAAACACGTCATACAGTTCGACGAGACAACGTTTTCGTTATCTCCACCATGGGGCCGGGTTGGAGAACACCAAAAGAACCCTGCAATCCTGATTGCTTGGCTTCAGTGGTTAGGCATGGGGGTGGAAGTGTGATGGTATGGACAGGGTATTCTACTGGCCCCATCATTACTCTCAAAGTCCGTGTTACAGCCAACGAGTATATGAACATTTTATGTGATCATCTGCACCCCATGATACAAATGTTGTTCCCCAACAATGATGCCATATTTCAGGACGATTATGCCCCATTCCCACAGCCAGGACAGTACAATCAGGTATGAGGAGCATGCAACTAAACTGCGGCGTCTTTCCTGGCCTGCACAGTCCCCGGACTTTGACGTTATCGAACCCTTTTGGGCGGTGTTGGAGCGCAGACTCCACAGCAGATATCCACCTCCCTCATCACTACATGAGTTAGAAGAGGTTCTGATCAAAGAGTGGCATAACATTCCACTGGAGACTATACAATCATTATATGCCAGCTGAGCCGTGCACGGCTCGTGTTCAGGCCATTTATTGTTTGTCATATTCAATTTGCCGCCTCGTATTCTTTTTCCATTTACTGGCGTTACTAACTTCCTGCCTTAATTTCCTGTGAGCGGCAGCAGCAATGCGTATCGATAAGTGCACTGTCGTACCACTTCTGGAGCGATAGATAGTATTTCCGGGTCGGCGTGTGTCTGCCAGTCAGTTCAGGACGGACAAGCAGTACAGTCGGGACGCAGCAGCACTGAAGTCGGGGACGGAGTGCCGGTGAGGCGCCGACAGCCAGTGCTCGCCGACCGCTGGCGACACACATGAACTCTACGTCGAAGAGAGATTGGAGCGAGACGACGGTCGGTTGGTTGTTCAGTTGGTCGTCTCATCGGCCGACGTATATTTTGGTCCTTTCACCGTTTCCGGGCCTGGGCAGTTGGTTTGTTGGAGTGGATCAGCGAGGAAATCTCTGCGGCGCGTAATTTGGCTGAGGCTGCTGGCAGCGTCCACGCGCGGTCGGAGTTTGTGGTGCTGTTCCCATTGCTATGAGGTCCGTGGCTCACCGATCCTGGATACGAAGCTTGAGTTTGACTTAATCTACCAGAAAGCCATGACTGTTCACATTGTGTCGTTTGGATGTCGTTCTCGGCTGTTGAGCAACAACGTGTATTTTCAAGTTGGCAAATTTTAGCCACCCTCCGATGGAGTTTAACTGTACTTGGTTATTTTAAATTGAAGTGCACCAGCGGAATCTTCTGCCTTGTGGCCGTTAGTGTTCCGGTTACTGGCCCTGGCCGTGACGAAAATTCAGGCAGAGTATTTTCCTCATCGTGTTGTCGCTTTCCGGCGCGGTGTGTAGTTTGACAGCACACTGTATAACTGGTTGTGGGCCCCGATAACTTCTACGTCGTTCCATTGAACTCCCTTTATTGTGCTGGTCAGGTGGAGCGGAAGTTATCTTGTCGGTGGGTCCGTTGACTGCCTGCTGGTTGGGTTTTGTCGGATCGAGAACGGTTGGGCCGAGTGCCTGTCTCACTTAAACGAGCGTTAGTGTTTGAATTCCATGCCGACCCTCGGAAACTTCTGAGCGCCTTTGAATGTACTGTATTTTCTTATTTGATGGGCCTTCAGCCGATTTTTAAATTTAAGTTTTTTTGCTCTTAAGGTGTCAAATTGTTTTGGCCTTCAGCCTAATTAAAGAACTGTTTTGAGAAGGCCTTTTGGCCTTTTAAAAATTTATTTTGGTTTGAGTCTTAAGTGATAGGCCTTCAGTCGATTTATAAATTAAAGTCGTTTTGCGCTTAAGGTGTGAGATTGTTTGGACCTTCAGCCTAATTGAAAGAACTGCTATAAGATAAGGCATCCTGTTTTTTAAATTTCTGATTTTGGTTTGAGTCTTAAGTGACTGGGTTTCAGCCGATTTTAAATTAAAGTGGTCATGCCCTTAAGACATCAGATTGTATGTCGCATTCAGCTGGTAATTAAGTTCCAAAAATTAATGCTGTGCTTTTCAAAAATTTTCTTGGCTCTTGTAATGTTTGGTGAAATAAATAAAGTTTTATGTTCGAGTGTAACTGACAGCCGCTTATTTTGGCCTCTTTCCACAATTTAAACTACCTGTCCTGTCCTGCGGGTTTAGCAGGGCGTCTCGCCAGTATTACAAGAAGAATCGTAGATGTATTACGGGCAAATTGGGGTCAAACCCCTTATAAAAAAGCATTCCCAAGTAAGTACAACTGTTCATATTATTTTGCCTATCCCCTGTACTTATCTTTCACGATTCATTTCTGCATAAGGCTACGCAGCAGACAGATATCTTCACAAAGCACATCGTACACTTAAATTTACTTTCAGTGATAATAAATTCTTTTTTGTCAGACACGGTTGTGAGTTGCAGTGGCAACCATTAAAACAAAGGTGTATTTGTTGGAGAGGATGGTGGAGGTGCGTCCACGGAAGGCTGCTGCTGACAGAATAAAATAATTTATTTATCAGCTCTACTGCATTGGTTGTGGGCCCTATGAGCGACGTTTGCTTGCACTCGTAATAACGCCGGCGGTGTCGGAGGCGGCCCGCGGACGCTCATCCGGGCACCCGCTGCTACGTCTGCAGCTGTGCTGGTGTAACCCGAATGTGCTGCCCCGACTGCCGCGCTACCGCCTTGCTTTCGCAGTACTGCGGCGGCTGGGACCGCGCCCCGCGGGCCACTGTTGCGGTGGTGACTGGGGACGTGGCAACAGGACAGGTCTGTGCCCCGTCTCGGTAACCGTCCCCCACTGCTGCTGCTGCTGTCTGGCGTCGCGGGCCAGGGTCTCCGGCTCCCACCCCGGTCACAGTGTTTGTGGAGGCAGCGTCTCAGGACGATGCGACAGTGCGTTACCACAACGCACCCCAAGCGATGAATCCCATGACAGGCCGTAGCCTGTTAACGGCGTCCGACGATAGTTAAAACGGCGGCGTACCTGTGGCGTCTCCTAGGCGACGATTTGCGTTGTGACGGTGATTGCTACGATGATTGCGATGACTTTGACGACTCCAAACTGATGGCGCCGCTAAGTGAGACAGGCTCTGTGACACTTCGACGCCTCACGAGGGAAGATGAAGACGAGTTTGCTGCCGGTACTTGAATACGTCTTTCTGTCGCTTGCGTCTGCGGTTCTTCTTCCACAGTAGATGGGTCGAATATTCCGGTGTTGCTCGGCCGGCGTAACTGACCCAGTTGCCGCCCTCGACGATGACACTCCGGCGTACCGCGAGCTAGCCGGTGACACAGCGTTTTCTTTCGTCTTGCTTAACTCGGTGCTAAACCGACCCAATTACACCTTTCTATCATAGCACTGAACTCAATCTACTTAAAATGAAACTGTCAGTGCTAACTGAGCCCAGATTCGTGACACAACACACAAAAGCCCGTATTTTAACGACTTGAATTCTATCAGCTGCACTGCAACTAATGCAGATAACTCTGCTTAGCTCTGCCTAGCTACTTTGTTCGGCTTCCTAATCTTACTGCACTAGACCTCTTCAAGCTTCCTGCTTCCGAGTTTTATTCAGTTGTCCCCTACACCCATTCTAGTCAGTGAAATGGTGTGTTGTCGAAGGACCCTTACCCTCTTACTGGTTCCGATTGTGCCCTGTTCTTCGGAGGCTGAATGGAGGGAGGGAGGCATCTGTCGCTAAGTAAAGTCTTAGACCTGCTGTAGGCTCATCATGACGTATAGGCACCCCTTCCTGAGACCCTCTCATTTTATTCCTATTTTACCCCCGCTCCTTGTCTGCCGTTATATCGTTCTTGTTCCTACAGCTCACAGTGTTATCGCTATGCGCGATCGTCGTCACACTGCCGCCACTGGCAAGTGTTTTCCCCGATGCCTGTAGCGGCCTCTGAGATTCTACCTAACCTTCCTCCAAGGTCTGTTGTTTGCGCCTTAACCACATTTTTTCCTCTTGTATCCGTCCTGGCGCCCAAAGGGAGGGGCTGGGGCAAAGTGGACAGAGGTTGCAACCGGAGGCCTGCCCAGCGCGCCTCTTCCCCTCCACCCAGCAGTCAATGAAGGCATAGGAAACGCGGAGTAGAGATACAAAGAACATCAACGATTCATCTGCTTTTTATTATTAATACCACCGAGAATATCAAGAGACTGACTTTACGAGGGGGCGGGAGCCGCAAGTCGCCACACTTGGTGAGACTATCGATGCGTAATTTTTCGGGGGAGAACATTCTGATGACTGGAGACTAACCAGGTGTGTATCAATTCCTCATTACAGGAACACCTGAACTCTGATGTGGCTTAAGAAAGACACTACAAAGGAAAGTGGAGAAAAATTGCCTGTCTTTGAGACTGCACACAACTGCTTGATCGCGCTTCTGAAGAAAGTGCTTTGGCTATCCATGCATGAGTTACGGCCAGAACCAAATTCTTATATATGTCCTCATTCGTGCGTCACAACTCGTACACATTATGTAATTCCCGTGCAGGGGCCACACATTAACTGAAAGTCGCCCCCAGACACTAGAGTATCGCAACCAGTATAAGTTCCATAGTCGGTGTAACCTCACTTTAGCAGTGGACAAGGGGATTTGATGTTATGGTGACTTTACGAGTGTTGTGAACGCTACGTTTTTTGGCGCCAGAGTTCCCTTCCGTTACGTGGCGTTCCGAAGCCGTCCACTGTGAGTCGACCGTAACGTAACTTTGCTGGACCTGCGGCGTGCCGCCACGCAGCCGCTGCTGCTCGCGGCACCAGGCGTCTACCAGCAAGGGAGGCGACGGTAGCGGGGGGCGGCGGCGGCGGCGGCGGCAGGCACGCCGTTGTTACCGACTGCTAACGAGTGGCTGCAGCCTCAGCGCACAAAGCGGCCCCCAGTAACTGGCCAAGCAGGGCGTCTCCCCACTCCTTCCGCATCGCACAGCCTCCTCCCGCACCCCCTCCCCCCTCCCCCTCACACCAAAACATGTAAAAGTAACTACTCGCCGCCGCAGTGACGTTTACGAGAGCATTTTACGACCCATTCACCGGCAATTCCTCGAACCAATTATTTTCGCAACTTAGGATACAAGAATAGACAGTAAAATAGGCTTTATCGCCGGTCGTTTCGTCAACTACTTGATGTTTGTCGCTGCTGTGTAAGATGCTAAATGGAAAGGTTGGAAGCAGTGCTCCTTTCAAAGAAAAATTGACCTTTTTAGGAGGATAGCTTATTGTTAGCTCTGACTGTAAAGAAATACATACATATGGAAATACTTCATTCATACTGCCCTTTTTTATATACGTTCAGTGTCCCATGTACTCCTGTTTCGAATTAATCCCGCAGTCTTAAGCAATATTCTTCTCTTGGTTAATTGAAGGTGGAGGGGGAAGGTGGAGAACTACAGGTAAGGAAAGAAATAAAGGATATCAGCCGCATTCGGACTTCATGCAGTGTCAGCGGTGACCAGTGAAAATGTGTGCTGAGCCGGGACTCATCCTGGAATGGCCTGCTTACCAGGCAGTTCCGTTAACCTCTTCGCCACTCAGACACAGTGTCTGTCGCAGGTGCGCAGACTGTCTTGGACGCTCGCCGGACAGCCCAAACTACCACTTACGGCCACCCACCCACATTGCCCGTACATGTCATCCACGCTGCCAATTTCAAGATTCACCCTGGAGGTCGAACGTAAATGTGCATCTGCACTAAAGGCTGTTGATTAACTGACCGTCGAGGCGAGTCAATTACAAGAATGCGTGGTGTCTGTTCTTCGTAAAATGCCCAAAAGAACAGACACCACACATTCATGTAACTGAATCGCCTGTATGGGCAGTTAATCAACAACCTGCAGTGCAGATGCACATTTACTTTCGACCTGATGTGGAATGACCTCATAAAATAAATTGTAGCAATAGCAGATGTCAGGGTGAGAGTCATAGGAAGAATCGTAGGCAAATGTAGCCTAATCGGTCCACGAAAGAAGTGACCCGGAAAAATCTTGAAAGACCGTACCGTAAGTAATGCTCATCAGTCTGGGACCCTTAACAGGTTGGATTTACGAAGACAACACGCAACGAAGAGCGGCACGTTTCGTCATCGGGTCGTTTAGCAAGCGCGAGAGCGTTCGGGAGGTGCTCAACAAACTACATGGGCAGAAGCCAAAAAAGAGGCGTCGTGCATCACGGAGATGTTCTTTTGTTGAAGTTCCGATAGTGTACGTTCCAAGAAGTCAGATTTAGAAATTCGACGGTTACTTACAACGGCTAAGTAAGAAAAAAAGGTGACACGATACCATTTAAAAATAATTTAAATGTTACTTTGGATGGATTAGGGAAAGTGTAGGGTCATACGAAAGAAATGTTCCTGAGGCTTGTATACTATATTTCAGACACAAAATTTACCGTTGCTGTGTAAGCTAATTATTTGAAATCCTAAAGTGTTATTTAAATGGGTTATTTCATCTATTCTAGGCAAAGATTTTGTAATTTGACATAAATGCGCCAGACAAATGTGAATAACATTTCCTTGGATCTTGAATGGAGAAAAAATTTGCTATGACAAATAAATTCACGGTCATTGACACACATTTCAATGTACAGATGGCCATGTCGCTGAGTCCTCAGCCGTGGAAAGAAAGGTATTTTCCGGAGGATCTTGATTTATTTTTCCCCTAGTCATAAGTCTTCTGACTACTTTCCACGAATTCCTCTCTTGCGCCAACCTCTTCGTCTCAGAGTAGCACTTGCAACCTATGAGCATCAATAATTTGCTGGATGTATTCCAATCTCTCTCTTCCTCCACAGTCTTTACCCTCTGCAGCTCCTTCTAGTACCATTGAAGTCATTCAGTGATGTAACATATGTCCTATAGTCCTGTCTCCTCTCCTTGTCAGTGTTTTCCACAAGTTACTTACCACTCCGATTCTGCGCAGAACCTCCTCATTATTTACCTTATCAGTCTACCTAATTTTGAACATTCGTCTGGAGCACCACATCTGAAGAGCTTAGAGTCTCTTCTTTTCCGATTTTCTCACAGTCCGTGTTTCACTACCATTCAGTGCTGAGCACCAAACGTACATTTTCAGAAATTTCTTCCTCAAATTAAGGCCAATGTTTGATACTAGTAGAATGATCTTTTTGCTAGTGTTAGTCTTCTTTTGATGACCTCCTTGCTCCGTACGTCATTGGTTATTTTGCTGCCTTAACTTCATCTACTTTGTGATCGTCAATCTTGATGGTAAGTTTCTCGCTGTTCTCATTTCTGCTACTTCTCATTAATTTCGTCTTTCTTCAATTTGCTCTCAATCATTTTTTGTACTCATACCATTCATTCCATTCAGCTGGTCATATAATACTTCTTCACTTTCACTGAGGATAGAGATGGCATCAGCGAATCGTATCATTGGGATATCCTTTCACCTTGAGTTTTAATTCCACTTCTGGACCTTTCCATCATTGCTTCTTCGATGTACAGATAGAAACATCAGGGGCGAAAGGCCGCATTCCTGTCTTACAACCTTTTTGATCAGAGCACTTCGTTATTGGTCGTCCACTTTTATAACTCCCTCTTGGCTCTGGTACATATTGTATGTTACCCGTCTCTCCCTCTAGCTTACTCCTACTATTCTCAGAATTTCGAACATCTTGCACCATTTTACATTGTCGATTACTGTTGCTTCCATTATTAGCCGCAATGTCAGAATTGCCTCTCTGGTACCTTTACCTTTCCTAACGCCAAACTGATCGTCATCTAACACATCCTCAGTTTTCTTTTCCATTCTTCTGTTTATTGTTTTTTTTCTTGTCAGGAACTTTGATACATGAGCTGTCAAGCTGATTGTGTGATAATTCTCTCACTTGTCTTCTCTTGCAGTCTTGTGAATCGTGTGGATGATATTTTTCCGAAAGTCAGATGGTATGTCACGAACTCATACGTTCTACACACCAATGAGAGTAGTCGTTCTGTTGCCAGTTCCTACAATGATTTTAGAAATTCTGATGGAATGTTATCTGTCCCTCCTGTTTTATTTGACCTTGAGTCCTCTTAAATTCTGATACCTGATCCCCTACCTCTACTAAATCGACTCCTGTCTCTTCTATCACATCATATACGTCTTCCCCCTCACAGAGGCCTTCAGTGGTTCTTTCCACCCATCCGCTCTCTCCTCTGCATTTAACAGTGGAATTCCCGTTGAACTACTCATGATACCACTATTGCTTTTAATTTCACCGAAGGTTGTTTTGATTTACCTTTATACTGAGTCTGTCATTGCGACAATCATTTCTTTTTCAATTTCTTCACATATATCATGCAGCCATTTTGTCTTAGCTTCCCTGCACTTCCCATCTCTTTTATTGTTTACTCGCACGATTAGAATTGTGTCTGAGATTGCTCTGCACTGGCATCAGTTCTTCTGTTCGTATTGCAGCCAACATCCTTCGGATTTCTGTGTGAATCCGACGACGAGGGAACCAGTTGCGTTCTACCGCCGATGTTGTTGGTACATTTAAAATCGTGGATGCGAAAGTGCCCTAAGGTTCCTCAGCGCACGACCTTCGCCACCAACCTGATGGAGACATGTGATTACCGGCGAGCGACAGACAAACTTTTGAAATGAACGCAACAACAGCTCACATGTTCGCTAGGTATACCGCAATAATTTCCGAATGAAGCTGGGCCAAACTGCTTAGTGCTGCTGCATGGTCCACAGAGCTCTTCTCCTCTACCGGGAATCCGTAATGTTTGCAACTGCATGGATCGTTTTGAACGTATACTCTTTACTAAGTTTTGTTGGCAGCTTTCATAACTGATTTGTTTGCTGCAAAAACATTTTACACCTCTCCAACTCTGCTTCTGCGTCATCTGAGATCACGGTAAATAGGTATTGTACTTGCGACGGAATGGTAGTATGTGCTTCTGCTTCCGATATAACAGCGTGTATACGTTTGAGAAACGGCAAAGCCTCAACCAATTTTGTCATATCTCATCCTCTAGTACGGCTGTCTTCACGGCCTGGTCGCACTGCACACTGTGACAAAAAATTCCTTACAGAAAGCTTCTCCGTTGATCACTAAACGCCCTAAAGTGTTTCAGTTTAGCTAGTGAGTAAAAGATATACAGTACGAGTGAAACCACAGAGATTAAGAGAGCCTGTTATTGGATTACCTTAGTGAGTCGTCGAGTAGGATTGCTTCCTACCTCTTTTGGCACAAACCTATCGTTGCTGGTATCCCCGGCAGAAGCAGTATGAGCTCCATCAGATTCTCTGAAAAGTGCAGTGCAGTAACCTGTAATTCCAAGTGATAATGTGGTAAATTGTATTACTTGAAACAATGTTCTTGAACACCCTTAAGATGTGTTTACTTGCCAAAACACCGTAAAATCTTCATTTGCGTGGCCATATTATCCGGAGCTGCTTTAGAGTTCCTGAGGGTATTTTCGTCCTGTCGTTGCAACTACAAGAAATGCGTACCTTTTGTTGTTCCCACCAGACTCATTTCGCTTTATTGCGGTCAAGAATCGTCAGTGCCCTGTAATTAAAGGTATGCATAATTTGATTATTTTAAAGATCTGTAACGTGTTCTTTAATAATACGTTTTTTCTTCTGCTTACGGTGATTTCCGCTTGGTTTCTCGCCTACGTCGGAAAATGCCGTCTGCTAGCACGTCTTTGGTGTTTATCTTCGTTAGACACTGACACTGGGTAGTCTAATTTTTAATTTCTCTGCAAAACTATGCATTTCTCACGTTTTACACAGCACACTTTTACTCACACCACTGTTTCCTGTTTATTTTTACACTTATACGTATGTACTCGGTTTGTGTTTTGTACTGTTGCCAACATAACAATGAAACACTATGTCACTTACTATCTCAAAACCAGCGATAACATGAGAACATGGTCTTACGGGAGAAACTAATTCAGACGGCGTCCCGTCGACGACTGGCGACTATGGCACGCAATTCAGGTATCGTACTTATAACAGTGAAAAATAGTAGCTGTTCTTAGAACTACGTTATCTCAAACATTATTGAAACAACTGCTTTTCCGCTTCTTAATACTGTTGTAAGAAAGTGTTTATGACCAGTAAACTTCTTCTGATATCTGCAGTGGAAAAAGTACCTTTTACTAACAAATATTTACTAAACGAAATCAAGTGCTTCGGGCCACAAATGCTGCCTACGTATCGCCCGTTGAAGTAACTGTCTGTCTCGGAGCTAGCCTCAGAGCCTCACGCCGGTGGTAACGCCAAATGGTCCAGCGTCTGCTTCAGCCAGGGTGGGAAACTGTACTCCGTGTTCTGTGTCCTGCAGTGCCGCCTGAGCTTATTGCACGCTACACATATCTGCAGACGCGATATGAAATGGAAATCTGGAAAATAAGGAAATAAGATTCGGTTTGAAAATAACAAGATACCAAAACATGTAGTTGCAGCAGCCCATCGCGTTCGAGATGGAACTTTGAGGGTAACAGATTATGCACCACGTTTGTCTTGTCTCTTAGTCTCCAGTATTGCTTGGAGAAATGACTGTACTTCAAAGATTTAATTATCTGTTTGGCTACAAGGTTAAGCTCTTGAAGTACTTTTACAACCATAACGTCTTCTATCAGTAGGTTGGTGTTGCGTGCTCTGCTGTTGATTCTGGTCTTATGTGGAAATAGTTGGAGTGCAGTCAGCATATTTTGGGTGTTGTCTGCTAGAGTAGTAATCAACTTTGCATTGCCTACCTCATCGATATCGTCGGCGATAGTATGCACACAATATTGGGTGATTCGCTTATGGTCTCCAGGACGAATGCTCTTGTAAAGTACTGGATCGAGAGCGGATGTTATGAAACTAATAACAGTGTGATCTGCAACATCTACCCAGCCATCCACAGTAAATGTGGGCGAATGTGACTCCTGGAACTTCTGCATAACAGATGTCTGCACATCATCTGTGTTCAGAGTCCTGAAGGCTTCCTCCAACTGCATGACCTGCAGCTGGCTCATAATTATGTCGTGCTTTCTGGAATGCGTCTCGCCAGTTACCGGATTCTGCCAGTGAAAGCCCTACACCTTTTTCTTACACTGTTGTAGCAACACTTCCGTCAACCTTTTTCTTTTTCTTTTTGTTTGTTTGCTGCTTTTGCACGTTATTAGAACTTCACATCGTTCTGGTAAAATCCTTGCACACTATAATTACATTTTATAAGTAATAAAAAGTATTTGATAGCTTAATTTCTCCAATTTTATGTAACAAAAGCAGTAAAAACTGTTTACATGTAGAAACATAAAAAGAAAAATGGTTCAAATGGCTCTGAGCATTATTGGACTTAACTTCTGAGGTCATCAGTCCCCTAGAACTTAAAACTATTTAAACCTAACTACCCTAAGGATATCACACACATCCAAGCCCGAGGCAGGATTAGAATCTGCGACCGTAGCAGTCGCGTGACTCCAGACCGTAGCGCCTAGAACCGCTCGGCCACTCCGGCCGGCTTTGGCATAAAAAGAAGACTTTATTATTATTGTTGTATTTTGTCATCAATAGAATGTTCTACACCATGATCAAAGGCAAGACTTTCCCATTATTACTGATAAGTGCGAAAGTTGTTTATGAATAAGATAAACATATTTTATGAAAACGCAGTGAAGTATTAGAGCGATGTTTATGTTTTGAATGTTTTTTTAATTTTATCTATTCCTTGAGGAAATTGCGTTTTTTAGCACTGCATGATAAATCAGTATTGTTTCTGTATTTTTTGTACAAAGTTCCACTGTTTCATGTTAAACACCAACACTTTTCGAACAAAACCTGAATTAAATATTGACGATATTGCATTTTAGATACAAATACTGTTCATTTTTAAGTAACAGGCAGAAGGATGAGTACGTAGAGCTACAATATTCAGTAAGTTACACATTTGTTCATATATCCTCACTCATTTTCTAGATGGTTGACAGCTGTCAGTTTCTAGTGGAGTCGAATAAGACACGGATCGCTTACGCAGACAGAGCGATCGAAATGAGATAACGCCTAATAGGTATGCAACACACATAACGTAGAGGTAGTGCGAGGAGAACTACCGTAGCCTACACGTGCTTGCTATAGTCCATAGCAGTCTATGGTAGTTTTACAACTCTTAACAGTAAATCAACCTCCTCAGATGCCTCTGCAGACCACAATGTCCTCGGTGATACAGAAGATGTAAACTCAACACAACTGTTCTTAATTTCTATTTGCATTTGCAAATAAGTCATTGTAGTAGTAGCCTGTGACGAAACCATGCGTTTAATACATTGTGGACGTGCTTGATACTCATTGAACTGCTGGTGAATTCGTGACGTCAGTCCATCATATGATAAAGCTGGTCACACTATTTACGATTAGCTTCCGTTTTTCTATTCACAGCCATTGTTTTATGCCAATTCCGTAGATTGTGATGAGGCCACAGCCGGCCGTTGTGGCCGAGCGGTTCTAGGCGCTTCATTCTGGAACCGCGCGACCGCTACGGTCGCAGGTTTGAATCCTGCCTCGGGCATGGATGTGTGTGATGTGCTTAGGTTACTTAGGTTCTGGGGGACTGATTACCTCCGATGTTAAGTCCCATAGTGCTCAGAGCCATTAGAACCGCCTGCCATGAGGCCACATCGCTGCAGAAGGCTTAATAACTTTGTTGGGCACAGACACCTATGTCGATTTATATACTTACTCAAATGTATGTGTTATTGGATCGATTCTTATACCTCCATCACCTTCTGGCACTTGTACCTCCTCCTAACGACCGTTTCCCTATGTAAGTGTGTTAGCAGGGCAAACTGGTCTTGCAGGCTGCAGCAGTGTGAGCAACAAAATAAACCTGTTAAAAAGTCACTTAAAGCGCTTCTACTGAAACTTCCTCGCAGATTAGAACTCGAAGCCGAGACCTTTGCATTCGTTGGCAAGTACACCAACTAAGCTAGCGATCACGGCTCCCGACCCGTCTACACAGCTTTCACGAATACCTGAGCCTAGCACACAGTTTTAATCTGCCAGGAAGTTTCATATCAGTGCACATCCCGCTGCAGAGTGAAAATTTTTTCTGGAGGATACCTACTGTCTTTAATAAGTTTAATATGTTTTCTTTATCTCTACTGAGGCAATATAGTACTTCCTCTCACATATATATTGCTAAATGACGAGCAAATGAGATAAATTACAGCTCACACACACCTTCACCAACGGACATTCTTCCCCTGCACTACTCACAAGAGGAACACAGAAGGGGGGAAAAGAAAATACTGCCAGAAGTACTCACCACTGTGTTCTATAATTTGACTTGCGGGGTCTAGACGTCGACCAATATACACTGACTTGCAAAACTTAAGGGCGAAAGTAACTTTCGCATGATGTGTCAACGGCAAGTAACATGGCTCAGTGAAACTAGGTCCATGCACAGAAGGAACTGCTTCACACGGCACAGAAGGTAACTGAAAGCCGAACACAGTGAGACGAACAAACATGAAACTT
This sequence comes from Schistocerca serialis cubense, assembly GCF_023864345.2. Taxonomy (NCBI): domain Eukaryota; kingdom Metazoa; phylum Arthropoda; class Insecta; order Orthoptera; family Acrididae; genus Schistocerca; species Schistocerca serialis. The sequence goes on along the minus strand of NC_064641.1, from coordinate 915,986,356 downwards.
TTATCTAAAGACAATACTGACGTTGAAGTCATCGGTATTCATGATAGCCCCCGGGACATTACAAGAGGCTAGACATGGACCTTAACGGGGTGTGTGATCACCACGCATTCTCTGCAACGTGCTGCCATGCCGGTAAAGACTTGGCAAGGAATTCTTGCACCAGGGCGTTCCATTGCTCCACCAGCGGCTGACAATTTCCCGATGGTCTCTGATGCATGTGTACGTGCTGCAATACGGCTCCTCAACGCATCCCACGCGTATTCTGTGGGATTTAAGTCGCACAACCGGACAAACCAGTCCATCGCACGAATACCTTCTCGATCCAGAACTTCCTCCACCTGCGCAAATTGATGCAGTCGCGCACTGCGCACAGCAGCCATGAAAACAAAGTTCAGGCCGAATGCACACCTGAAAAAAACATGGGGAACGAGTACAAGGGCACAACGACGCTGACTGGAAAGTGTGCCATGTTCAGAGAAACAAAATGCCTCCCCACACCGTAACATCTGGACCACAAAAAAAAAAATCATGTTCGACAATTGTCGACGTACCTCATATGGCGAGAGATTACCCAGGAATATTGTCGAACATTATTGTTTTGGTGTTTTAAGTGTTATGGTTTTGGGAGACATAATATTGAATGGGTATACTGACCTCAAAATCTTTTTGAACGCGGTTCTCTCACAACTCTCTACGTTATTGAGACACTCTACCCCTTCATGCTGCGCGTCTTTATAGGACTACACGCGGCCCTGACGTTATTCGTATAGACGGTAAAGCGCGACCGCTTCCAACAGCGGAGCTAAAGGAGCTCTGGGAACAAAATGATATTCGGCGAATGGTCCGTCCTGTCCGTTCCTCCAACTTAAATCCCTTCGAGCACATGTGGAATGTACTAGGAAGACGTACTGCAGCAGGTCCACATATAAACTGTGCCAACCATCCAATAGGTTGTCAACCGTGCTGGTGTAGGAATAGAACGCCCTACCACAAGAACTCATTACCAACTTGGTGACCAGGACGAGCTGCATGCTCTGCCGTCCACACACCCTATTAAGAACCACGTACGACCTTTTTTAATGTCCAGGGGACCGCCACGAGTAGTGGTGACTTCAGTGTCATTATTGTCTTTAAATAAAAGTCTCATTTCTGTTCGTCTCATTCTGAGTATTTCTTAAGACCAACTTCTGTAGTGTACTGTAGTAGTTCTTTATGTGTGGTCCAAGTTCCATCGAGCTATATTACATTGTATGGGCATATTCTGCAACAGTTACTTTCATACCTACGTTTTGCACTCCATTATAGATGTAGAATGGGAGAGTTTAAATACAGCGGCAGTGTAGATGCCACAGTATAGACATTATGTAGGCTCACGTCTGTGCGGGTCAGCGGTAGCAATGGTGGAGAGAAGACGTTGTTGAGCACATTGCTCTTGTTCTGAGGAAATTAATTTCGACTGATTTTACACATACGACAGATAGCAGAAGCGCATGCGTCATCCACAAGGAACAAGATATCATGGAAGATTTACGTCTCTTGTGGTCCAAATTGTAAGAGCAGTACAAGGAACCGTCCAAACAGTTCTGAAGTATAGATGACGTCAGCGAGTAACTACGGTGGCAGCATGATCTAACAACTGTAAACATGTTCAGGAACCAGTCAGTTGTGTGCAGCCAGTGTTAAGTAATGGACATGAGTCACCCGGTTAGCCGTGCGTGCTAAAGTGCGGCCCCGGATCGAATCACCACTATCTCAAGAGGTGGTGGTGATCGAGTCGACCCTTGCGGATTAACAACGACGATTGGTTGCTGGCCAGTATGGATACGGTTTTTAGGCAGTTACTCACATACCACAAGGGCAGAACCGGATCGCTACCCAAATCCCGCGTGTTACACGATTCGTTAACATTTAGAAAACTTTCGCTCGTTTTCATGTGAGTGACACAGCACGCGGTTAATGGTGGTACACATATTCCGTACAGATGAACAACGGGGTGGCGCCGGGAAGATCAAATTAACAATGCCAAATCCCTAATGACGAAGCTGATCCTGCACTTAACAAGTAAAGACACAAGGGAGAGAAGGAAGTTTTAAGTAGTGGACATGTAGCCGTAGTGCGTAAGTGTTGTTCTGTCACACATCCGAATGGAGTAACATCTCTAAATGAACTGTCCAAGACGTTCTGGGCAATGTTTTGGAGAAGAGAAAAGTGTGTGCATAGGCTGTCCCGCGCACCATGACTCCTGAACAAAGGCTATGGCATGGACACTTCCGGCGACTTGATTGAAATGCATAACGCTGGAAATTCGTTTCTGGAAAAAAAGTCATCACCGTTGACGAGAATTTGTGTTACCAGCACGAAGCTAGCACAAAAGGACAAAGTGTATAAATTCATGTGAAAGATGATCGCTTTGATGATATAACCAGTATTGAAGTCAAAGTGAAGCTTGAGTTGAACGACATCTCGATGAATAACATTCCTCACCGTTTCAGGTGGTTGTATGAACTTTTGTGTGTTATAAACAAGTGGAGGGAGACATTGTAAAACACCTGAAGCAATTTTTCAATCAAGTTGCGAAACGTTTTAGACCGGTGTGATGCGAAAGAACGAACATGGCCTATATATTGCAGACAGAAAGAACAAACAGTTTTTACCAATTACTATTGCTATAGTTCCACTCCCTCAGTAACGTGTAAATACCCACTAGTAATGGGTCTTTCCGTCTAAAACCAATAATGGTTTAATGGAGTATTAACGTCGTTACTTCGTCGTGTCTAAACTGAAAAATAAAACCACTAATCAAACTAATTGAAAAATGGAGACTTCGGTCCAGTACTTGCTTTGAAGGGAATGCCAACAGAATTCTCAGTAGTTATGTATTCCAGATATTGATGAATGACCGTGTCTGCTAAAGAAAAGAGGCCCCAATAAACTGTATGTTGTTACTGAGGACGCTGTTTCGAAAATGGCAATGTGTGTGTTGTGGGTAAGTAAAACACATAACGTTTCGTTAACACATGCAAGAGAAAATTATATTTTCCTGATTTATTTCCAAATTTTTCTTCGTTTTCTAGTTTCATCAGAACACCGACAACATATCAAATGTCTTGGCTAGAAACACAACAAAAACTGAGTTTCGCTGGAGGACTGACCTTTCCTTTCCAGACTAAATCAGACTGCGATATAGTTTTCGGATGAATGGAACATTGCAGTGGAAACAGAGAATCCCATTTAACGACACTATACTCGCTTTCGGCGCAACGGCAGTTCTAATATCCGTCCGCCCATACAGACTTTGATATTCGGTGGTTTCCCCGTATTGCCGTTGCAGCATCCCTGAATATGGAAGTTAATAGGAATATAAAAAATGGGAGGAAGGTTTATCTGTTTTGCAAGAGTAATAGAAGGCAGATTTCAGACTACCTAACAGATCAAAACGAAAATTTCTGTTCCGACACTGACAATGTTGAGTGTTTATGGAAAAAGTTCAAGGCAATCGTAAAATGCGTTTTAGACAGGTACGTGCCGAGTAAAACTGTGAGGGACGGGAAAAACCCACCGTGGTACAACAACAAAGTTAGGAAACTACTGCGAAAGCAAAGAGAGCTTCACTCCAAGTTTAAACGCAGCCAAAACCCCTCAGACAAACAGAAGCTAAACGATGTCAAAGTTAGCGTAAGGAGGGCTATGCGTGAAGCGTTCAGTGAATTCGAAAGTAAAATTCTATGTACCGACTTGACAGAAAATCCTAGGAAGTTCTAGTCTTACGTTAAATCAGTAAGTGGTTCGAAACAGCATATCCAGACACTCCGGGATGATGATGGCATTGAAACAGAGGATGACACGCGTAAAGCTGAAATACTAAACACCTTTCTCCAAAGCTGTTTCACAGAGGAAGACCGCACTGCAGTTCCTTCTCTAAATCCTCGCACAAACGAAAAAATGGCTGACATCGAAATAAGTGTCCAAGGAATAGAAAAGCAACTTGAATCACTCAACAAAGGAAAGTCCACTGGACCTGACGGGATACCAATTCGATTCTACACAGAGTACGCGAAAGAACTTGCCCCCCTTCTAACAGCCGTGTACCGCAAGTCTCTAGAGGAACGGAAGGTTACAAACGATTGGAAAAGAGCACAGGTAGTCCCAGTCTTCAAGAAGGGTCGTCGAGCAGATGCGCAAAACTGTAGACCTATATCTCTCACGTCGATCTGTTGTAGAATTTTAGAACATGTTTTTTGCTCGAGTATCATGTCGTTTTTGGAAACCCAGAATCTACTATGTAGGAATCAACACGGATTCCGGAAACAGCGATCGTGTGAGACCCAACTCGCTTTATTTGTTCATGAGACCCAGAAAATATTAGATATTGGCTCCAAGGTAGATGCTATTTTTCTTGACTTCCGGAAGGCGTTCGATACAGTTCCGCACTGTCGCCTGATAAACAAAGTAAGAGCCTACGGAATATCAGACCAGCTGTGTGGCTGGATTGAAGAGTTTTTAGCAAACAGAACGCAGCATGTTGATATCAATGGAGAGACGTCTACAGACGTTAAAGTAACCTCTGGCGTGCCACAGGGGAGTGTTATGGGACCATTGCTTTTCACAATATATATAAATGACCCAGTAGATAGTGTTAGTGTCGGAAGTTCCATGCGGCTTTTCGCGGATGATGCTGTAGTATACAGAGAAGTTGCAGCATTAGAAAATTGTAGCGAAATGCAGGAAGATCTGCAGCGGATAGGCACTTGGTGCAGGGAGTGGCAACTGTCCCTTAACATAGACAAATGTAATGTATTGCGAATGCATAGAAAGAAGGATCCTTTATTGTATGATTATATGATAGCGGCACAAACACTGGTAGCAGTTACTTCTGTAAAATATCTGGGAGTATGCGTGCGGAACGATTTGAAGTGGAATGATCATATAAAATTAATTGTTGGTAAGGCGTGTACCAGGTTGAGATTCATTGGGAGAGTGCTTAGAAAATGTAGTCCCTCAACAAAGAGGTGGCTTACAAAACACTCGTTCGACCTATACTTGAGTATTGCTCATCAGTGTGGGATCCGTACCAGGTCGGATTGACAGAGGAGATAGAGAAGATCCAAAGAAGAGCGGCTCGTTTCGTCACAGGGTTATTTGGTAAGCGTTATAGCGTTATGGAGATGTTTAACAAACTCAAGTGGCAGACTCTGCAAGAGAGGCGCTCTGCATCGCGGTGTAACTTGCTCGGCAGGTTTCGAGAGGGTGCGTTTCTGGATGAGGTATCGAATATATTGCTTCCCACTACTTATACCTCCCGAGGAGATCACGAATGTAAAATTAGAGAGATTAGAGCGCGCATGGAGGCTTTCAGACAGTCGTTCTTCCCGCGAACCATACGCGACTGGAACAGGAAAGGGAGGTAATGACAGTGGCACGTAAAGTGCCCTCCGCCACACACCGTTGGGTGGTTTGCGGAGTGTAAATGTATATGTAGATGTAGATTGTTTAATGCGAGTGGGTCTTTTCAAAAAGACACAATCGACTTCCTTCTCCATCTTTCTTCATCCGAGGCTGTTCTCCGTTTCTAACGACAACTTCGCTGACAGTACGTTAAACTCTAATCTTCCTTTATCTAATGAAACTTGCTGTAGTGAATATTAAATGACGTAAATATCTGTAGTTGGGACAACATGGGAAGACAGTGGGCAGCATCCTCCATGGAGGACCACGATCCTCCTTTTCCGTGGTCTCAGTCTTCAGGTCAGGAAAAGAGCTTAGTCATAAAGGCAGAAATCCGTAACTTCAACTGCCACAGTCTGACGGACACACGTGCAATATCCTAGCTCAAGTCGCTCCCAACTCATGTTGTACGAAGCAGTGCGCCGGCAGGTGTGACCGAGCGGTTCTAGGCGCTTCAGTCTAAAACCGCACGGCCACTACGGTCGCAGGTTCGAATCCTGCCTCGGGCATGGATGTGTGTGATGTCCTTAGATTAGTTAGGTTTAAACAGTTCCTAGTTCTAGGGGACTAATAACAGCAGATGTTATGTGCCATAGTGCTCATAGCCATTTGAACCATTTGAACGAAGCAGTGCGACTGTTTAGTCGCACGGTTTGGCCTCTAGCGCGAGTGCAGCCTGTGGCTCACGGCAGTCTGCAACCAGCAGAGCGCAGCCGAGCCGCGGCAGGGCAACAGGGTTCCGGCAGATCAGCGCACGCCGCGCGCAGCAGAGGCCAGGCCGCGCTGACAGGGGAAACTCCCCATCGCAACCACCTCAAATTTAGTGGTAAGAGGTCCCAGTGCATATCCCGTAAAAAACTGAACACTGATCTAGCATGAAAACGGGAAGCAGCTGTACCGAACTGTGAAAAAGAAAGCAAAATATAAAGTGAATGGTGCAACTTTAATAAGTGCAATATCAAATGACGTCGAGCAGCCGCGGCGTCGTGGTTAAGTCGCCACGGTGTTGGACTGTAAGGTGGGCGAGCACTGTTTAAAACTCCCTCGTGCCATTTATTAGTTTTTTTCCCAATATTATGAACTTTCCGTTCGGTCATTGAAACGTTTGTTCTCTTTCTGTATTCTTGGCAGTTGTAATGCTATACACTGGTTGTAGAATATGAGTCATGTCGTAAAAATACATTACCGACGCAAGTCGACCTGATGAATGGTGAGAGCAGGCGACATACCACATAGACGTCTCACAGAAATGAAAACAACAAATAAACGGGTGTAACTATTCAAGAGTCAAAACTTCCAAAACGGAACGCACCTTCCGAAACGTTAAAACTTATGTTTTGACAGAGCACAGCGAAGGTCTATGATAGTGGAACTATTGTGCTCACTTGTCGCAGCTTATGCGACAAACTATTACGATTTCATGATTATCTTTGGAGTGACCACATACGAACACCTAAATCGGGCTAGGAGACATATCTCACTCACTTACCAGGCAGATAATTAGGTGAGTCGATAAGAGATTCCTCTCATATGACACACGTACTATCGTTAATGCGTGTATGACACACCAGACGTGTTTTCCGGTGATGGCTTCTGTTGACTTCTCTCCTTTTCATCAAAAGTTTGCGGTTCCTATTCGAAGGACACTTCCTCTCACCTGCTAATAGAGCCGTTTTGCAGAATCAGCTGTCCTTATAGGTCCCTACCTCACACCTCTCCGTTGCACCACGACACAGACACAAATTTGAATACAGCGAACAGCCAAAAACGTGGCGTAGGAGTGATTCGAAAACAGCTCGCCCGCTTGGCAGTCCAAAACCGGGACCACCTACCCAAGACACATTTTGTCTTTCAGGCTGGTCTGTATTGCACTTCTTGGCCTTGGACCGTTAGCTTTGCCTGTTTTGCTTTTTCTTTTCCACAGTTCAGTACACTTTCTTCCTGTTTTCATGCTTGATCTTTGTTCAGTTTTTGACGGGCTATCCACCGGGTCCCCTTACCACTAAATGAGAGAGGTTACTATGGGGAGTTTTCCTTGTGAGTAGCGCCCCAGTCCTCGCTAAGACAAAGCGTCCTGCTGTGTCCACTTTGAATCTATCTATGCAGTTATACTTAGAGGCCGACTCTGATCTGGCACTCGAGAAATAAGGAGCCCTTTACGTTTCCATTGGAGATGAAGCACTTCCGTTATTAAAAACTTATACGACTCTATTCTAAATGCAGTGCGCTAATGATAAAAATAGGGTTTTTAAATACAGACTTCCTCGTCCTTGTCAAACAGTAGAATGTATATTTGGTATACTGAGTTCGAGATTACGTGTGCGAAACGGGCTTTGAGTGTGAACAGGAGAGTACAGATTTGTGACGACTACATGTGTAGTGCGTAATTACTTGAGGAGTGAAAACCTTACGTCAAGTAATCTTGGCAAAGGAGGAGGACGTGGGACAACTGACTACTAATCAGCTTACGTTGCCTGCTCCAAGCAGGTGCAGAAACACGATTCAAAGCTTTTCTTACGAGAGGACGATTTAACGACCGTTTTAATTCACCAGAAAGTTCTATTCAGTGGCAGAACGCAGATATAAAAAGGGGCCAATACTAAAGTGAAGAACCTAATGTCATTAACATTGAATGTTCTTGTGAAGATGCATATACCTTAAATAAATCAATCAAATAAAAATTAATAAGTATAATTGCTGTAACTTAATTCCATATCCTTCAGTATTTAACTGAAAAAAATCTGTAGTTGCTTGCATATCGCCATAGTTATGGATGTTCCGCATATTAATGATTTGTCAAAATACTCTCCTCGTTGCTTTATGTCATTTGCTAAAATTTTGTTTTGATGTCTGAAACCGTTTATGAGATAGGAGGGATTTATAACTATTTCATCCTGGCTTTTTTTGGTGGTGCATGCCTTCGGGATGTAGCGCTTTACACACAGTCCATTTTCTCTAGATTGGAGACAGATAATGCTATCTTTCCAAGTTTAAAGAATAATTCAATATGTTAGCAATAACTCACACTCAGCAACGTGTGACCTAAGATGCAACAAACGCAGAACTTAGGGACCCATGTTTCTCAACGCAACCTTGAAGAGTTTCTTGTAGCAGTTTACCTAATTTCGAAATATCACAATAACTATGACCGTTAACGAAATGATAAGCAGTTCGTCATGAAACTGACGAATGAGACTATGAGATGTGCAAGAACCAATTTTTTTTACCATATACGATGTCTGTTCCAAAAAGTTCCTTTTGCTTATTGTATATCGTCTCCTTAGAAACATTGCCCTCCACAATTGATTTACAGTTCCCAACGCCGTTTCCATGTCTGGAAGCAAGCTTTGTATACCTGTTGCTGGATCGCGTGCTGGTTTTCTTTTATAACGTCAATCGTTATAAATCATCCCCCTTTCAACGGGGTTTTCAACTTTGGGAATAACAAAAATTCCGCACGGTCCAGATCTGGAGAATAGTGAGGATCAGGCAGCACTGCGATTTCATTTATTGTGCAATAGTCACGCACACACAGCGATGAATTTGCAGGTGCGTTAACGTGGCATTTGACCTTACCTGGCAAGCTTTATTTCGTCTTGGAGATAGTTCCCCTGCGCATTGTGAAGACTAAACTTTGGTCTCGACATCATAACAATAGAACAGTTATGATTCTCTTAAGGAACATCTCATTCTCATTCGCGCGATCCAGAAGATCTTCACAGATTGCGAGGCGAAGGAGTTTCTGGCTTTGACTCATGAGCTGTGAGACGAGCTTGGCGCAACCCGATGGGTTCAAAGAGGCTGTATCAGGACTTCAAGACATGATCCAACTGCAATCTCTCGGATTGTCAGTCTTCAATTGGCGATCTTGACATGAGCGTCGTTGGTAAACGTCGAAGGACGTCCTGAACGACGGTCACCTGTAACTTCCGTCCGGTCATTTTCAAACCATGTGAACCGTTCGTAGCACCGAGTACAGCTTAAGCGCTCATTGGCGTAAGCTTTCTGCATCATTTGGTTTCTCTGTGTTAAGGGTTTCTGGAGTTTCACGCAAAATTTAATGCAAGCGCGTTGCTCCTCTAACTCTGCCTCTCGAAATTCGCAAACTGTGCGATACAAGTCGGCCGGGGTGGCCGAGCGGTTCTAGGTGCTACAGTCTGGAACCGCGCGACCTCTACGGTCGCAGGTTCGAATCCTGCCTCGGGCATGGATATGTATGATGTAGTTAGGTTAGTTAGGTTTAAGTAGTTCTAAGCTCTAGGGGACTGATGACTTCAGACGTTAAGTCTCATAGTGCTCAGAGCCATTTAGCCATTTTCCAATACAATGTTCTGTTCAATACAGCACGGAACAATAACTAACACACTACTAACTATGAAACTTCCGGCAGTTTAATATTAAACGAATGCATTTGCAGAGACGCCGACCACATTTCGCAACAACTCGCCATTGGCGCTAAATTACGAATGTTCCGGAATTTTTAAACATACCTAGTAGTTTGCTTACAATCGTTTGAGTAAGATTGCAGATCGGCCAGCTGGTGCACCTTGCCGTACACATAGTCAGGCAAGCCTGCTAGTTACGGCGCACAGACAGCACGTCACGAAGGGGGGCGCTGGCGGTTACAGGCAGGCGGAAAACTGTCTGACTCGAAGTGAGGGACAGACTGCTGCCCCAGCTGACGTCCTGCCCTGCGCCTCGGCTGCGCACAGCGAGCGGCCTGAGCCCTGCCGGACGTACCTGCAGAGCAGCGAAGACCAGCACCAGCGACGCCGCCCGGAGAGTTGACGTCGCGACGCCGCAGCCGCAGCCGTCGACCGTGCCGCGGCTGCCCATCGCCGCCACAGCCGCTGCTGCTGCTGCTGCCGCCTCTGGTTTCCAGAAGGCTGCTGCCGCACGCCGGTGCTCTTTAAGGTCGCCGCCACGCGCTCCCACCTCACCTAGAGTGCACTTTCTCTTCTGACGCCGGCTCGTTAAACTCTTTACGATCCGTTACAATCACTGTGCACTTTCCATTCTCTGCTGATCGGCCCCTGTTCGCAGAAAAATAGCAATAGCAGTGTTGCTTCTGTTAGAACAAAACACTTTGTTGGACTACTATGGATAAAGTGTGTTTTTTTTTGTTGTGGTCTTCAATCCTGAGACTGGTTTGATGCAGCTCTCCGTGCCACTCTATCGTGTGGAAGCTTCATCTCCCAGTACCTACTGCAGCCTACATCCTTCTGAATCTCCTTAGTGTACTCATCTCTTGGTCTCCGATTTTTACCTTCCACGCTGCCCTCCAATGCTAAATTTGTGATCCCTTGATGCCTCAGAACATGTCCTACCAACCGGTCGCTTCTTCTCGTCAAGTTGTGCCACAAACCCCTCTTCTCCCCAATTCTATTCAATACCTCCTCGTTAGTTATGTGATCTTCCCATCTAATCTTCAAAATTCTCCTGTAGCACCACATTTCGAAAGCTTCCATTCTCTTCTGGTCTAAACTATTTATCGTCCATGTTGCACTTCCATACATGGCTATACTCGATGCAAATACTTTCGGAAACGACTTCCTGACACTTAAATCAATACTCGATGTTAACAAATTTCTCTTCTTCAGAAACGTTTTCCTTCCTGATGAAGTCTAATACCTGCACTTATTTACTTTGAGGCTCAACTGCCAGTCGCTGCACTGTCAGTCCTCTGCAGATTCTCCTGCTTTTCAATCCACTTACACTCTAAGGCAAATAAAATGACGCACCACCAAGGAATTAACCGAATGGGATGGAAATCGGTAGAGTACATACACAAAACCAGAAAATAATGGATGATTTTTTCAAGAGTAGAAACGTCACTAATTGGGGATGCCAATAACGCGTTGGTCCACTTCTGGCTCTTACGGAAGCAGTTATTCGGCTTGCCGTTCATTTATAGAGTTGTTGAATGCCCTGAAATAGATCGTGCCAAATTCTGTCCAGTTGGCGCGTTAGATCTTCAAAATCCAGAGATGGTTGGAGGGGTCTGCCCATGTTGTTCCAAATGTTCTCAACTGGGGAGAGATCCGGCGACGCTGCTGGCCAGGGTAGGGTTTCGCAAGCACGAAGCGAGCAGTAGAAACTCTTGCTGGGTGCGGATAGGCATTACCTTGCTGAAAGTCCAAGAAGGCATGTCATGAAACAAAACGGGAAGCGAAATATCGTCGAGACAACGCCGTGCTGCAAGCTCGCTGCGGATAAGGAGCGAAGGGGTCCTGGTATGTACAGAAACGGCATTCGAGACCGTCACTCCCGGTTCTCTTAAGTAATCAGACTACTAGTGGTGGAGAGGTGTCTTAGACGCCCCAGATATGGTGCGGGACCAACCTGAGTGTCGGCAGCTGCACCGTCTGACCACCGAGAGTGATGGTCAGGGGTGCCATTTCTGTTCAAAGCAGGACTCTTCTAGTTCTCATCTACGTCACCCTTACAATACTACAATACGTCGATGACATTCTACGCCTCGTTTTGTTGCCCTTCATGACAAGCCATCCTGAGCTGAGATTAATCCCTGCCCGCACACCGTGAGTCTTTCTACTACTTGTCTTCGTTCTTGCCAAACCATACCTTGGCCAGCAAGGTCCCTGGATCTCTCCCGAAGGAGAACGTTTGCAGTATTATGGGCAGGGTTCTCCAACCAGACCTCGGCTTTGACGATCTGACTCGCCAGCTGGACAGAATTTGGCGCTATACCGCTGAGGAGGACATCCAGCAACTCTGTAAATAACGTACTGACTTGCTTAATTTGTGAAGCTCTTTCTCTTGAATAAATCATCCAATTTTATTACATCTACCAATTTCCATCCATTCCGATAATTCTTTCGTGGCCCATGTTTTTTCTTGGCATGTATCTGGCGTTGCAACAGTCGCATATGCAAATGAGGCATCCGCGAACAGTCTCGCGTAGCTTCCTGCTAATCCATTGGATCATTTATAAAACTCGTGGACAGTACCGGCCTTACAGCACTCGACTCTGGTACTCACTTCGCTACTACGACATCTGACCATTTCGCCCCGTTGCGAACGAAGAAAGACCCAGGTAATGAGGAGTAACAGAAAAAAAATGACATCAAAATTTGATACTAGGAAGCAGATGAAGCTTATTTGTCGTGCTACTTTGGGGAAAAAATGACGTAGAACGAAGATGCATATATAAAGCTGACCAAATCAAGTCTACTAGTATCAAACAATGGCCTTAATTTTAGGAAGAAACTTCTGAAATTGTACATTTGTAACAAATATTTGTAACGAAGTTACTCACGGATCTGCGAAGAAAGAAAAATTTGAAAAAACGGTGACAAGAAGCTGTGGAGTGGAAAGCAAGTAGTATCCACACGCTATCATGATCAAATGTTTATTGTCCAACCCATTTTTACTTCAGGTTTATAATTACCAGTTTATTTTCTTAAAGTAGTTTGAGCCGTGGCGAGCTGGCGCCAGTCTTATTTTGTTCATGTATCGTTGAGATCGATTGTGGTTGAGGTACGCTATCTTTGCCGTTCGCGTGTCTTATCTTGCGGCTCTGCAGGCGAAGCGAGTTGGTTGTTAGCCTTCGACGGGAACCCTCGAGATCTCGTGTCATTCGCAGGGGAGACGAGTATCACCGGCTGCCCAATGAGTGTGACGACCGTTACACGTTGTGGTGTGAAACTGGTTGGGCGTTTTGCTGACATGGGCACCTTGGAGATTGTGACTTCGCTGAGAGCAAAATTTGAAGGGAAGCGGTGAAGCTGTGGAACCAGCTCCCTAGTTTTGTGTACCTGATATGGAGTAAGTCGTTGTAATTGTTTGTTCACTGACACACTCAGAGATTTTAAACTTTGCTATTACTATGGGAAACTTTCTTGGCCTAGTTAAATGGTGGGCGTTATTTGAAAATTCTCTCAGAAGCTTTTTGGTGTCTGCTGCAATCAATTTTTATCGTGTTGTTGTTTTTAAAGCCTGCACTCTATTAATACAGTTGTCCATGTGCAAGTGAGTCAAAGGTTCTGCCCAGTGTTTCTATGTTTCAGAGTTATTGGAATGTCTGTGTGATTCGGGCTGAAACTTTTAATTGTGCCAGCGCCTTGGCGGAGAGTAAAATGTCATCCTAGGTCTAGCCCTGACGGTATTTAAGAACCTAGCCACTACCGGTGTTGGTGACATACCCTCGTCCAAAGCTGGTAGATATATAGTTTGTATGTAACCTGTTTACATATAACTTGTTTACTTAAATATTACGGACTGGAAACTGGCTAAACCTTAAACTGCATAGCATTCGCTGAGTTCCTTGTGCAGCTTTTTCTGATAATTTTTTATTAACACATCTGAGTAGGTAAACATTTATTTTTTTTAGATCAGTGTCTCTGTTGCAGTTTTTTTTTAATTAAATGATTCTATCATGTTACGTAATGGCATCTTAGTTTGGTACTAGTGCTCAAGTGTTACTAAGTCAAACTTTAGCTGTAATTGTTTCATTATACCTGTTTTGAGATAAGTCCTATATGGGAGATTGAAGTTATCAAGTTTGTCAGTAACCCCCTTTTCTTAATTTGGAATTGTTTGTTAGAATACTGAATACGTTAGGTTTCTATTTGTATTTGCAAGGTTCTATCTAGTGGCTCGTCCGCAGTTTGTAATCCTCAAATTATTTTTTTGAAGACGTAATGCCAATAATGTGTCTTAATTACACTCCTGGAAATTGAAATAAGAACACCGTGAATTCATTGTCCCAGGAAGGGGAAACTTTATTGACACATTCCTGGGGTCAGATACATCACATGATCACACTGACAGAACCACAGGCACATAGACACAGGCAACAGAGCATCCACAATGTCGGCAATAGTACAGTGTATATCCACCTTTCGCAGCAATGCAGGCTGCTATTCTCCCATGGAGACGATCGTAGAGATGCTGGATGTAGTCCTGTGGAACGGTTTGCCATGCCATTTCCACCTGGCGCCTCAGTTGGACCAGCGTTCGTGCTGGACGTGCAGACCGCGTGAGACGACGCTTCATCCAGTCCCAAACATGCTCAATGGGGGACAGATCCGGAGATCTTGCTGGCCAGGGTAGTTGACTTACACCTTCTAGAGCACGTTGGGTGGCACGGGATACATGCGGACGTGCATTGTCCTGTTGGAACAGCAAGTTCCCTTGCCGGTCTAGGAACGGTAGAACGATGGGTTCGATGACGGTTTGGATGTACCGTGCATTATTCAGTGTCCCCTCGACGATCACCAGTGGTGTACGGCCAGTGTAGGAGATCGCTCCCCACACCATGATGCCGGGTGTTGGCCCTGTGTGCCTCGGTCGTATGCAGTCCTGATTGTGGCGCTCACCTGCACGGCGCCAAACACGCATACGACCATCATTGGCACCAAGGCAGAAGCGACTCTCATCGCTGAAGACGACACGTCTCCATTCGTCCCTCCATTCACGCCTGTCGCGACACCACTGGAGGCGGGCTGCACGATGTTGGGGCGTGAGCGGAAGACGGCCTAACGGTGTGCGGGACCGTAGCCCAGCTTCATGGAGACGGTTGCGAATGGTCCTCGCCGATACCCCAGGAGCAACAGTGTCCCTAATTTGCTGGGAAGTGGCGGTGCGGTCCCCTACGGCACTGCGTAGGATCCTACGGTCTTGTCGTGCATCCGTGCGTCGCTGCGGTCCGGTCCCAGGTCGACGGGCACGTGCACCTTCCGCCGACCACTGGCGACAACATCGATGTACTGTGGAGACCTCACGCCCCACGTGTTGAGCAATTCGGCGGTACGTCCACCCGGCCCCCCGCATGCCCACTATATGCCCTCGCTCAAAGTCCGTCAACTGCACATACGGTTCACGTCCACGCTGTCGCGGCATTCTACCAGTGTTAAAGACTGCGATGGAGCTCCGTATGCCACGGCAAACTGGCTGACACTGACGGCGGCGGTGCACAAATGCTGCGCAGCTAGCGCCATTCGACGGCCAACACCGCGGTTCCTGGTGTGTCCGCTGTGCCGTGCGTGTGATCATTGCTTGTACAGCCCTCTCGCAGTGTCCGGAGCAAGTATGGTGGGTCTGACACACCGGTGTCAATGTGTTCTTTTTTCCATTTCCAGGAGTGTATAAAGTGTGACTACAAACCATGATTCCATACCGCTTCCTACTTTATGGTATTTAAGATATACTGTGCAAGTGTGGTATGATCAAGGAATCACGTACCATACTTTCTTTCGAATACCATGTTTTAGTTCGAATACTGTATTTCCAACAAAAAAATTTTCTTAGTTTGAATTTTTTTATTGTTTTGTATTATATTTGAAGATCTGAGATCGGAAATAAAGTGGTAAAACATTATCTAGGCTGGCCTGGATTTCAGTTAAATATACCTACCTCCTGTTTTTTAGCGAAGCAGAGTAAGAAGAGGAAACAACCAGATAAAAATAGTAGTGATGAAATGATAGCGGTGGAGAAGAAGTGAAACTGAAGAATGCATCTGTCGCCAGCGATGGCGCCAGTAATAGCACCACCGTACTGGTTCCTGCTTCCACGGCATCTCCGTCAAGTGAACGTATGCTGCCATCTGAATTTGGTGCACAGAAACAAGTCTACTGTTGTAATGACATGGATCACTAGCTAGGTCCTTCGTACAACATGACCTCATCTCAAAAACTTAATATTTAAAAAAAATTGTTGAATTCCGTCTCCGAATTACTACTTTTCTAAGGACGGTGTACAATAAAAAAAAAAAATTAAGCACAGTTAGTTGACAGAATATGCTCCTTGCCTGGCGTATTCGTAGAAATTATAGGGCGCCTTGTGCATTTGTTGTATGTCGTTTCCAACAACATACGCCCCGCCTACCCCCCCCCCTCTCCTCATCTGCCTGGGTCCTATCAAGCCCCCCCCCCCCCTCCCACCCCTCTATAGTGCAGTGTTTTCCGTGAGTGTTGAGTGTTGTGCGTTCCATTTTTTCAGTGCTGCGATCAGAAACCAGACTGTCACCGTGTTTATAATTGTACCTGTCTATTTCCTAAGTGTTTTTAATCAGCATCACTGACCTCTTTGTTTATTATGTTTTCTTTACAACTTTTTCGCCATGTACGAGTTTTAAATAGTCATCGTTTTATCACCTCTCTTTAAGTACAATAAAGAAAAAAAACACAAACATTTACGAATATCCGAGGTTTGTTTGTGGTGAAGCCTTCGATACACTCTAGAGGTATAACAAGAAATTCGTAGGATCAATAATTTCGAATGTGGTGTTCTGTGACACTCATAAACTACCTCTAAGGAGCAAATAACATGAAGGTGCTTCTGAAGAACTTTTAAAACTTATAATAGAATCTGGTGACTAAATTATGAAAGAAAACTGTGCAAAAAAGCCGCTTCCACTTAACCAAAAATTCAGAATGGAATAATTAATCACGCGAAGATGCCATTGGAGACGATATCATTGCTAACGTAAACAACGCACTTGTCTGTATTATGCTGGCAGACGAGAGCTGTGACATATCAGGAAGAGACCTACTTTCTATTGGTATGAGGTTTTTGGTTTTGTGGACCTGACTGACACGGATGTGAAATCCATAGCCTCGGCGATCGACGATTCTATAGTTAACACTGGTCTCGATTCCGAAAATTGCGTAGGACAGCGGTATGATGGATGTTCGACTGTGTCAGGAAAGGATGGTGATGCTCAGATTATTATTCTGCCATAGAAGTATAAAAAGCGCTGCTTTTTCACTCTGCTAGCCACAAACTGAGGATGAATTAATCCAATGTAATTATCATAATAAAGGAAATAATAAATTCCTTTCGAGAGTCGATCAGTCGTCGAAAATGCGTCCCGAATAGACCAAATCTCTATGAATCCAGGTGGTTCCAGACAATAGTATGAGTATCTCTACTGAGCATTATGCCCAGGTAGTCATGGAGCTTTTGAAAGTGTACCAAAAATTCTGCTTTCCAATTGCGTTGCGCTACTACAGATTCTGAATTTGTTGTTAGTGTCTGAATTACAGAAAAATACTCTGCACTGGTGCAACCGATAGTAAATTCTCTACAGTGGTGACTTTCTTTGTGAACTGTGGTACAATATGCGAGAGCAAAAATATGTGGCACAGAGCGAACGGAAGGAATTGGAGCTTGTTGCGCTAGTTAAAGAAGCACTAGTGTTTTACCCAGTCCCCTAAACAGGAGCTTCAAACTTCACCTGCACAGCCCTTCATAACAGGTACCATCGAAATATTGTTGAGGACTTTACAAAGACTCAAGACTTGGTTATCTTTGACAACGACTGAAGACCGCCTTGTCGGCCTCTGTGTGGTGAGTATGCATAGAAAGAGGGTTCTAGAAGCACGAAATAAATTTGAAACTGAAATCTTAATCAGATTTTGACAGAATCCTCGCAGGTTATTGTTTAAGTGAAATTAGTTAATGACTTAAATGAATAAATGTTTTTAATTTCTACCACTTATCGAGTTTTCTTACTTTTGCCCCAACTCTAAGCAAATACTATGTACACTTATGGTAGACATATTTAATCTGAACAATTTAAAATAGATTAAAGCAACATTTAATCCACAGTTCTATCACACAAATCATTATGTGAATGTTATATATCTCAATTCCCTTTACATGATAGCAAAAGGCAAATTATAAACTGCGTTAACCAATTTTTAAAAAATACTTTAATGTAGTACAACGAAATGAAAATATTATATTCTTAAACTATCTGTGTCATACAAAGTCAGAGTATTCATTGAAGATTAGATAGGTCTCTCAACTAAAGAACAACTTGTTTTACATGGAAAATGGAATTCTTGGATGAGTAATTACTTAAAAATATTTGCTGCATTTTAAATTTGTCATTAGTTTCCTTAAATAACATTAAATTTGTATATATGTTTGTATAAATACCACAGAATTTGGTTTGATAACTAAAGTAAAAGCTTTCGTTTCCCTTATCATGCATGGAATGTAAGACATCTTCTGCTACAGAATGATGGGGACGGTGAACTGATATTAACACTAGTATGGACAAAATTTCATTGCTCACTGTGTTGTGCAAGTAAGTCTTCACTCGTTTCACTTCCCTTGTTGAAACTGGTATGGACACAAAATTGTTGTATGTTTGGATAGAAGTTGTTTTCACAAGCATCAATAACCAACATAAGTTTACCTGGCAGCAGAGACTTTTCTGGATAATACCATTTCTCGCACTGTAATGTGTTCTCTGCTTCTGTTCGGTTTGAGATAAGTGACCCTGTTCTCAAAATAAATTTTCAATTCGGATAACTTATCTAAATTCCCGTAGGGGTAGTTAATGCATAGCATTATTTTGATGAAAGGTAAGAAATCTTTGTTCCGATGAAATCCATTCTCTGTATTTCAATGTGTTCTCCTATTCACAGCAAAAATGATCCACTTCATGAGAGACGTGTGGATATTTTCTCTTTGAGCTTGTAACTTTATCTGTCTAGGTACCTCGATGACAAATTCAAACACTTCTTTAGCTAAGAGAGATGATTTTTCAAATGCTTGTGATATTCAGCTTCAAACTCATCTTCAGAACGAAGGCATTTAAATCTCCGAAGAACTTTGTCTCGAAGACCTGAGGCACCGTGTGTTGAGGATTTTGAAGGCACGTTGAAAGCTTTAATTCAAAGCTGAAAACATGTTCAATAACTGGCAATGTCATTGTGTAGTTTAATTTTTCCTTAGCAGGTAAAAATGACGATGCTGTACTTGAAAACATTCTAACCAAAACAGAAATTTACCTTTCCTTGAGGGAATCAACCCGTTTCATTCAGAGACTCCGGATGGAGAAACACTTTTCTTGGTTATTGTTCCACACAGCATGAATTTAAAAGAAGCAAAGTTCAGTTCGAGAGCTGGTGGACGCTTCACATTA
Organism: Schistocerca serialis cubense; assembly: GCF_023864345.2. Lineage (NCBI taxonomy): Eukaryota > Metazoa > Arthropoda > Insecta > Orthoptera > Acrididae > Schistocerca > Schistocerca serialis. Next base: position 915,967,014 of record NC_064641.1, on the reverse strand, counting down.
CTTATAAAATCTCTGAAACAAAACTGTAACAACTTCTGAGTTAAGAAAAAAGTAAAACCAATTGCTGATTTGCAAATTTCGAAGACCACTTATACTTAGGATCATTTATTCGATTGGAAAAAAGTAAACTACATTAAATATAAAGGCTCCGTCTACACTATAGCAGGGAAAAATAATACTAATGATGTAGGTTTTGAATAAACTTATGGAATCTACCAATATGTGAAATTTCGTACTGATCCTGTTACTCTGTATACATGTATCTAACGATTTTATCAGAAAATATATCTCTAGCTCCCTCCCCATGCTGATTATCGAAAATGTATTTGTCGATACGGTCAGAAAATAGAAAAATAATCTGTGAAGAGGGTTTCCTAAACAACCCAACCACTACGAATAGAGATTCTCTTTGTTTTATATCATGGAGTTCGTTACGCCAATACGACACGGCAATATTTGGATCATTGCTTGATTATCCATACCTATAAATGCAAAACTCATTACTCATTAGTGGACTTCGGATTTAAGGTAAAACCTAATTTGAATTTTTGAAACATATTTGCAGAAAAACTATGCTGGCATACACATTTCACACAGTTTTTACAACTGGCTTCACTAGTGCTGGCAACTGGAAATGTTGGTAGCAGGGGAGGAAGTTGGACGTTACATCGTTCCTGTAGTCGTGAAATCATTTTTCCTCTTGTGTTTTCCTTCATCGCGTAATCTGTTTATTTTCTTGTCTATTTATTTGAATTTCAGAAACAGTACTTATGAGATGTAAAAAGTCTATTTGGACGATGGAGCCTAAGTTAACATATTTCATCCTGAAGGAGGTAATTTTCGTAAATTTTTATGTAAATTCCGTAACTAATCAAGATAATTTTCTTTCAGTTTTTACTGGGTTTCATCTCGTACTTTGCACTAGATTTCATACAGTATACTTGACTGCCTAATCTTGACCGTCTAGTGGATACAGTAGGAATAGAATAAATGAAATGTTATTTTACTAACACCGAATTCTTCTTGAAAAAAAAAAGAAGAAAAACATAATGTGCAACATTTACACCTCTTGCTTGGTGACAATTAATCTGTTACCAAAAACACATCGTGTTTAAGTTGTCAGCGTGTAAAACAGGATTTGTGCATTGACAAGATTTTTCACGGTTTACGTCAGATAGACGAATAATCCACTGTCAAGCTTGTATCGAATATATCACCACATGCGTATGAGTGTAATACTTCCAGTATTCAAGAGTGTCTCTAGTATATCTCTATTGCTAGGTCAACTTAATGTTTGGCGTAATCACTCGCAGTTTTTGATATGAGCAGTATGTTCGTTTTTAAATGGCGTTGTACAACTGGCTTCACTAGCACTGGCAACTGGAAATGTTGGTAGCAGGGGAGGAAGTTGGACGTTACATCGTTCCTGTAGTCGGGAAATCATTTTTCCTCTTGTGTTTTCCTTCATCGAGTAATCTGTTTATTTTCTTGTTTATTTATTTGAATTCCAGAAACAGTACTTAAATTCATGAGTGATAGTTGGTTGGAAATAAATTTAAGAATTAACGTATTTTCAGTATAATTGCCCGAGCGGTTGACCATGCGGTCTAACGCATGGCTTTCCGGACGGGGAGGAGCGCCTGGTCCCCGGCACGAATCCGCCCGGCGGATTTGTGTCGAGTTCCGGTGAAGTGGCCAGTCTGTGGATGGCTTTTAGGCGGTTTTCCATTTGCCTCGGCGAATGCGGGCTGGTTCCCCTTATTCCGCCTCAGCTACGCTATGTCGGCGATTGCTGCGCAAACATGTTCTTCACGTACGCGTACACCAATATTACTCTACCACGCAAACATAGGGGCTACAGTCGTCTGGTGTGATACGTTCCCTGGGGGGGTCCACCGGGGGACGAACCGCACAATAACCCTGGGTTCGGTGTGGGGCGGCGGAGGGGTGAAGTGGACTGCGATAGTCGTCGTGGGGTTGTGGACCACTGCGGCTGCAGCGGGGACGGAGGCTATCCGTCGTTTCTAGGTCCCCGGCTAACATACAATACAATACAATACAGTATACCCTCCAATCAAATTCATTTTGGTCACAGTTACTATTAAAGCCCGGATTTTCATGCAAATGGATGTCTTTGTGTTTGTTGGTTGCACTTCACCACTGTGGTGTTATTTATTTCACGGCTTAAAAATACAAAATAGCCACAGTTTTCCATACATGTTTGGATATATTGACCATTTGGAAGGTAAATACATGTATAATGCATATTGTAATTTTTTACACTTAATGTTATGTATTTTATGCTTTAATCCCACATGTTAATGATTTCTCCATCATTTACTGCATAATATTACGCTGTTATGGATAATACAGAATTTTGTCAGTTTTGTTCCATAAGATATGGAATGTGCGCGAAGATCAATAAAGCACATCGTTCGATAATTTTAAGTAGAGATACATCTCGTTACTTAGGAGTGCTGTATTTTGGCAAACCACTAAGAAGTACTCATGCTCCAATTTCTCTTCACCCTCTAATGTCATTAAATATATTTTTTTTTTCAATCTGGATTTGAGATGAATGAACGAGCGCGAATGGTTTGTGACTGCGTGTTTATTACAAACAGGCTGTGAGAAGAAACAGATCTCACATTTTTCTGTTCCACGGAGAAGCTGGAATAATTCTTGGTGGTAAAAATATAAGGGATATAGGATCATTCAACCTTACTCTTGCCAAATTTCCTCATTTTAAGTATGCATCTGTCAGTTCTTGCATTGTAGAAAGATCATTTTCTGCATTAAACCCCAAGTTCCAGCCGGGACTAGAATATATGAGTTAGTTAATGTGTCTTTATTATCAGATGTTTTTGAAAATAATGTGTGGTGCAAACAATGTGGAAAATACTGTGTTTCACTGAAAACAAACCTACATGTAAAACTTGCTTGTTAATTAGAATTCATGTGCAATTATTGCAAAAACACAATACTGTTTTTTGAGTTCCTCACATCGTACTCCAGATACAGGTGAACCATATATAGAGATGGACCATATAATATAAATATTAGACTTGTTTAAGGATTACTGTCTGTAGGTAAGTGCAGGATTGCCAGTGCCATGTTATGTGGTGTGCTGAACCTACCTGCTCCACCCTCAAAATGTGACAAACACATCACTGCAGTAGACTCTTCTGTTGAACATATAGCACAGGAAAATCTGAAAGTTATTCATGAGGAAGCTGTTCTTGAAAATGAAAATAACATGGACTCCACCATAGCTTCCCATGGGAGCTAACAAAAGAGACACCAGACATCTCTAAATGGTGTAACAGCTACGAGTATGGACACTAATAGGGTAGTTGATGTTGCAATACTTTCGAAGCATTGCAGATGCAAGGAGAAAATTAAAAATAAATATGGAGAAGAGTCCATAGCAAATTATTATGGTTTAAGTGGTGGTGTAGAAGCTGTTGGAGTCAAAAGTGTTTATCAATGGTGAGTAAAATGATACGACGTGAGACACAGAAATTATCTTGGACCTGGTGACTGAAAGACATTCAGAGAAATTCAGAAACCGAAGCCCTGTGGGAATAGTGTGTTTGTAAACTAGATTGTGTTGGCCACGTTCAGAAAAGAATGGGACCAAGTCTTCGACGGCTCAAGGCTAGCATGAAAGGCAAGAAATTGAGGGATGGAGAAACTTTAGATGGGGAAAACGGACCGACAGATGCTACTGTAGACCATATTGAGAAGTGCTATGGTCTAGCAATTAGGCAGAATACAACAGATGGAGAATTAGCAGTCTGGGCTCTTTTTTTTTCACACAGCTTCAAGCAGTGAGAATCCCGATCATAGGCTTCTTCGAAAAGTAGAAGATAATTGGTACATGAACGGTAGAGGCAAGGTAACTAAACAATATATCACCCTTCTCATCTGTCACCTACTATAGTGGACGAAATTAAACCTATATCTCGAGAACTTGCCGATATTGAGCTACTAATGAAATCTCTTCATGGCCGAACTCAAATTACAAATGGGTTCGTGAACCATGTGATACGGAACAGGCTACATAAAACTGTATTTGTGAATATAAACACTCTTCACTTTGGCGTATGTGATGCTGTTTCATCGTTCAGTCGGGGCAATGTAACAAACTGCAAAGTGTTGCGGAAGATAGGGCTCAGAATAGGATTATGGCTCTAAGCACTATGGGACTTAACATCTGAGGTCATCAGTCCCCTAGACTTACAACTACCTAAACCAAACTAACCTAAGGACATCACACACATCCATGCCCAAGGCGGGATTCCAACCTTGCGACCGTAGCAGCAGTGCGGTTCCGGACTGAAGCTCCTAGAACAGCTCGGCCACAGCGGCCGGCAGAATAGGATCATGAACTCCAGCAGCTTTGCACTTTTTATAAACGGAGCAGCTCAGTTCTTCAGGTGATGCAGTAAATATCTATTCGAAGATGGCTAGGCAGCAGGAGAGAGACTGTAAGAGGAATCTGTTGGACAGTTCTGATGATACTAGCCATGGAGCAGTAATGCATTAAAGAAAAAACTATGAAACTCATTTTCCGGAACTTTATTTTCTGTGTATCTGCGAAAAATTCAGTAGTCTAGTACCAATAACTCGTGAGAAAACGTTCCTAACTTTTGTCTCAGTTTAACATTGTAGGCATAGGGCATTCCGTAGGCTCTTAACTTTCCAAAACGCTGGTGTACGAATCAGAATCGATTTTCCTCTTCTATCTTGCTAGAAACTTATCCATAATTAGAAACTTCAGCAACATCTCAGTGCACTATAACAGTGTGAGGCGGTATTTACATTGAATTCAACTGCAAGTAGGAATTGAAATGATAAACGGAACGACTGAGCTGATGTAAGACCAACACTGTATCGTAGTTGGCCTTGGTTAAAGTAGGAATGGGCAATAGCCGATACTGCTATCGATAGTTTAAATCTATTAATAGCCTGGTTCACCACTGATAGCATGTATACCTTTTGCATCATATGATTGAAAATCAAAACACATTTAAATTTCACTACATGGCAGCTTGGTCGTGCCTACATTTACGTGATGGAGGGGGTGGGTGGAGTGGGTGAGGTGGGGGTGGGCTCCGGAAACCCCGGATCCAACTTTTGGCTTCGTTCTTGATGGACCACGACCACCAAAGAGGAGGGTGGTGCAACTGGCCTGCATTTGAGACTCTACATCTACATCTACATTTAGACTCCGCAAGCCACCCAACGGTTTGTGGCGGAGGGCACTTTACGTGCCACGTTCATTACCTCTCTTTCCTGTTCCAGTCGCGTATGGTTCGCGGGAAGAACGACTGCCGGAAAGCCTTCGTACGCGCTCGAATGTCTCTCATTTTACATTCGTGATCTCCTCGGGAGGTATAAGTAGGGGGAAGTAATATATTCGATACCTCATCCAGAAACGCAACCTTTCGAAACCTGGACTGCAAGCTACACCGCGATGCAGAGCGCCTCTCTTGCAGAGTCTGCCACTTGAGTTTGCTAAACATCTCCATAACGCTATCACGCTTACCAAATAACCCTGTGACGAAACGCGCCGCTCTTCTTTGGATCTTCTCTGTCAACCCGACGTGGTACGGATCCCACACTGAATAGCAATACTGAAGTATAGGTCGAACGAGTGTTTTGTAAGCCACCTCCTTTGTTGATGTACTACATTTTCTAAGGACTCTCCCAATGAATCTCAACCTGGCACCCGCCTTACCAACAACTAATTTTATATGATCATTCGATTTCAAATCGTTCCGTACGCATACTCGATACATTACAAGGTATATAGTGTCGAACAATTGCGTTTATCGTTTCCTTCAAAGAAAGAAGGGTTGGATTCCACCCACGTCGGTGTTACGCCAGACGCAGTCGACAATCGTGAAACCGCACTAATATTTTTAGCATTGTTTGGAATGTTTGAGCCAGATGGTAGACGGCGGTCGTCGTCTGTACTGTGACCGTTTCCGTAACATATGCGCATAGTGCAAGCTTTGGCTAGTGTATCTCGACGCCTCCTTACAGTCTTTCAGACTTCTCGAGGATGAGTTTACTGCAGTATGAAGCGTTTCTGGTTAATGATAAAGACACAAGTGGTCCATCAACTGGCCTATGGAAGGGGTATACTTCAAAGCGGAAACGAGAAAGTATGATAAGCACTACTTGTTATTGAATGCCCACCTCCACAGCAGAGTGGTCTGCACGGCAGAATCCCATGTATGGAGCAAAGGTTCGATGCTGGCTGGGTTAGAGATTTTCTCCACTTGGTGGCTGGGTGTTGAGTTGTCTGCATCATCATTTCATCTACATCAACCTGCAAGTCGCCAAAGTGACTTGTACCAGGTGACCAGTCTATCGAACAGAAGGCCCACGTCAATCGACATTTCATTTCATTATATGAATCTGTCGTTTCTGTTTTTCTTTGGACATATCAAAAAGAACAGACACCATGCAGAATCCGCAGCTGTGATATGTCTTATGTAAATTGAAGGTGGAGGAAAACGAAAGGAAGGGAAAGGTTGATTTCAGCTGCAGCAAGAGTTCATGTGGAAAAACGCGGCGATGAGTGAAAATGCATGTTGGACCAGGATTCGAACCTAGGTCTCCTGGTTACTAGACAGTTGTGTCAAATACTGTGCCACCCAGGCATACTATTTATCGTAACTGCTGGACTACCTCGCCACGCCTCTTGGCACACAGACATTCCCACCTAGGGGTGGGTTGTTTGGGGGAAGGAGACCAGACGGCGAAGTCATCAGTCTCATCGGATTAGGGAAGGACGGGGAAGGAAGTCGGTCGTGCCATTTCAAAGAAACCAGCGCGGCATTTGCCAGGAGCCTTTTAGGGAAATCACGGAAAACCTAAATCAGGTTGGTCGGACGCGGGATGGAAACGTCGTCCTCCCGAATGCAAGTCCAGTGTCCTGGCCACTACGTCACATCGCTCCCACCTAGTCCCACATATCTGTAGTCCCCGTCCACTTCCTCCATTATCAGTTATGTGAATGCGTGGTCTCTATCCTTTCGGACATGTCCACTAGAGCAGATACCACCCATTCATGTAACTGATTCACGCTCGATGGGCAATAAATCCACCACCTTCAATGCTGATGACAATTTCGTTCGACCCCCTGTGGGAATTTCAAAGTAGCGGGCATGGAGTACGTAGATGAGGACTGCGGACAGGTGGCGCTGGGTGGGTGTGTGGGTCGGCCGGCAGGGGTACCGGGACAGTCGGAGCAGTTACGACAAGTTTCTCGGTGGTCAGTGGACACCGCAGCTGTCTAGTAAGCAGGAGATTCTGACATTTTTACTCGTCGGTGTTACTTCCGCATAAAGCGCTGATGCAGTTGACGCCAACAGTTCCTTCGCTTTCCTTACCATTGTATTGTATGTATTTTATGTTAACCGGGCGCCTAGAAACGACGGAGAGGCCCCGTCCCCACCGCAGCCGCAGTGGTCCACAATCCCACGACGACTACCGCAGTCCACTTCACCCCTCCGCCGCCCTCCGCCGAACCACTCTTTCAGGATTACTGTACAGGTCAGGCCCCGCTGGACCCCCTCCCCCTCCCCTCCCTCACACGAGACGAGTGTAGCCCATATGTTTGCGTGGTAGAGTAATAGTGGTGTACGCGTACGTGGAGAAATTGTTTGCGCGTTAATCGCCGACATAGTGCAGCTGAGGCGAAATAAGACGAACCAGCACCATCCTCAGACTGGCCGGCTCACCGGTCCTCGACACAAGTCCGCCGGGCGGATTAGTGCCGAGGACCATGCGCTCCTTCCCAATCCGGAAAGCCGTGTGTTAGACCACACGGCTAACCGGGTGGTCTTCCTTACCATTCTCCCCCTTCCACATTCACTTTAAATTACAACTATTTGTTGCGAGATTTCACGGAAATTACAATCAGTGTTGAAGGCCGTCAGCATCGTGTAATTTGATTAACCAGTTTTGATGCTGATAGCATGAAGCCTAACAAATTACAGAGACATCATGAAACGAATTATCCTGAATTAACCATAAATTAAGTTTTTTATCGTCCACCCAGAAGGACTTTGCTAAAACGATAAATGTGACATCGCAGGTCTTTTTAGCCTCTTCATCTACGTGTACATCTACATGGATACTGTGCAAATCTCACTTAAGTGCCTGGCAGAGGGTTCATCGAACCACTTTCACAACAATTCTATATTATTCCAATCTCGAACAGCACGCAGAAAAAAACGAACACCTATATCTCTCACTGCTAGCTCTTATTTCCCCTATTATGGTGATTGTGTCTGTCTATCTAGGTCGGATTCAACGACATATTTTCTCATTCGGAGGAGGAAGTTGGTGATTAAAACTTCGTGCGAAGATTACGCCGCAACGAAAAACGCCTTTGTTTTAATGATATCCACTCCAAATCTTCTATGATGTCCGTAACATTCTCTCTCCTATTTCGAGATAATACAAAACGTGCTGCTCTTCTTTGAACTTTCTCGACGTACTCCGGTAATTCTGTCTGGTAAGGATCCCAGACCGCGTAGCAGTAATCCAGAAGCGCACGGACAAGCGTAATTCCGAGAGTCTCTTTATTAAATTGTAATTTGTAAATTTGTGGTAAGGTACAATGTGACCAAACTTCTGAAGTCACTGGCCCCTAGTCTTACACACTACTTAATCTAACTTAAACTAACTTACGCTAAGGACAACACACACACCAATGCCCGAGGGAGGACTCGAACCTCCGACGGGAGCAGCCGCGGGAACCGTGACAAGGCTCCCGAGACCGCACGGCTACTATCAGCAGTTAATCGATAAATTGCGTAAAAAGTATTTTGCACCTAAAGTGGACGAAGCGATGCTCATTTCGTAATGTTCATTTCGTTGATGACCTTAACATATGAGATGAATGGCTTTCCATGAGCCGATACTGATAACAGCTGCAGCACCTAGTCTTTTAGAAATGATCAATACTTTATTTCTAATCAAAAAGGTATGGAATAGAAGCATTGCAGTATGCACATATGGAGCTCGCTCATTGTCTACAATTCATGTTGGATTGCTAGCGAAAGTCAAAGCTGTAGCTCCTGATGCAGTATGGTCTTACTGTGTGATACGTGGCGAGGGAGAGGGGGAGGGGGAGGGGGAGGGGGAGGGGAGGCTCTGCGTGGTAAAGAACCTAGGCCACCCTTCGATGAACTGCTACAAACGGTCATAGAATTAGTTAATATAATCAAGACAAAATCTAAAAATAAAAAGGCTTTTGAAAGTGCTGTGAGAGGAGACCGGTGCTGAACAGACTCAGTTGCACTTTTTTTAAAAAGCTCGTTAACTATCAAGGGATAAGGGACTAAAAAGGATGTTTGAACTGAGGACAGAGGTATTCTACTTCTTAAAGGAATAAAGTCACTCTCTAGCAGACTGCTTCAGCAACGGAGATTTGCAATGACTTATCTCGCAGACATTTTTGAGAAACTAAATACTCTGAACGCTTTACTTCAACGCAATCAGGGAACTGTACTGTCTTCTAATGAAAAAGTGAAGGCGTTCGTAAGGAGGTTAGAGCTGTAGCAAAACCGAAAGGAAAGTAGCATGTTATACATGTTTCCGAATCTAGACCCATAGTAAGAGGACACATATAATCCTATATTTTCACTAGAGATAAAAGCGTGCTTTCATCATCATCTTGCAACACTAAAAGTTCACTTTGAAAAGTATTTCAGTGACAATTTGGTCAATTTTATTTGATAAAAACCCATTCGAAAATGCCCCTAAATCATAGTGTCTAAAGATACAAGAGCTAGAAAAAGTAAATTAAACGAAATGCCTTTGTTGGAGTTTTGGATACATATAAGAAAGGAAATACCACGAACTGAAATATAGGAAACATCCTGATTCCTGTTTCAGCAACATTTTCTGTGAGACTGGCTATTCAGCTTTGGCAGCTATGAACTCGAACTACAGCTCAAAGCTAAATGTAAACAAACAACTTCGAGTGGTTTTTTCTGCTGTTACACCATGACTTGAGAAACTTTCTTTTTAAAAGCAAACTCAACCATTTAGCTGAACTTCGTAATATAAATTTTTAATGATCATGTAATCCTTGTTTGTTGAATTGTAAATATCGTCTTTTGTAGTTTTTTAATAAGTGAAAATGTGATGAAGATAAACAGTTTGTTCCTTATTTACGTTATAGTGTTTGATGTCGTTTTGGTTTCTGCTGCGTAAAATGCGTCTCAATTGAATTTGGTAAAACTGAGTATAAAACTAAAATATATGAGAAATTACTATTTTTATTAACATAGTGGGCTGGGCTGGAGGGGGCGAGGGGGCTCTGATGATATTTTTTCTCATGAAAGGGGGGGGGGGGGGGGGGGCAGGGAAAAGAAGTTTGAGAACAACTGGTGTAGGTAAATAAAATACTGTCAGCTACTTTAGTAAAAACATGTCCACGTCGCCAGTGTATTTATCTTGTAGTATCTCGATTTCAGTATCACTCCTTCTGAACACTATTCGATGTCTTATAATATTTTGGCCTGGCTCTTCTTGTCTGCATTTCTTAGTGGCGTATGGTGATGGTTAGAGACGTGAATGTAGTGCCCACTGTGTCTGGGCTTCCTGTTAGATCATTCAAAGAGGAACGAAACGTACGCTGTGAAAACCTCTGTTAGGAGTCGTAACGTCACTGTCTGCGGAAAAAGGTGTAGCTGCGACGAGATCGCTGTGGCGAGGACCCAAACTCGCCGCCAGATGGAGCTGGGCACACAGCCACGTGTCTGCAGGAGAGGGCAGATGCATACGTGGACCGTCTGATGCACTTGGTAGTGCTCAAAACAGAAAAATGGAACATAAAAATTAGAGCATGGGGATTTTTTGCGTTTCCTTACAGTGGAAGCAGTTCGGGGAACGGAAATCCATCGAAGAATGGCACAAGTGTGCGGAGATCATAACGTGTCGATCTGTGGGCATAAATGAATGCTTAAACTGAGTAACAGAGAACAAATTTCTTATCAGCAGGTGCATGACCCGAATTAAAAAAAAATATGTGATTGCTCTATCCCATAGACAAAGGAATGCCAAAGGCTATGACCCAAGTGTGAGAGCAAAATTAATGTGGATTCTAATAAAACCTGTTCTTGTAAGATCCCGTTACCAAACGTTTGCATGAATGCTCGTAAGCATTACTGGTGAAGCTACACTGATAAAAAAAAAAAAACAGAAGTAGGACCCTTTTTTTGTGAAAATATCACAGAATTACAACTGAATGGCTGAAGCATTGTAAATGCGCCAATCAATAACTATACTAATAAAAAATTCAAATACGATCGTTTTCTTGAACATATTACACAACTACAACTACATGATTGAGGAATTGGGAACGCGCAAATCAGTCTTTTCTGTGACCTCGTTTGCTCTCTCGTGACAAGACGTAGATTGTGTTTCTTAGTTCCAGTTCCCTGAGCCTTTAGCCCAAACACATACAGACTCATATTAACCTACTTTATGGTGATTATTAGTCCTTAGAACAAGATGCATTGCAGAGATAAAATAGGACGATCCCATATGTTTGTTAAACACTTGAGCTATACGATATGTACGATAGGCAATAATGTCTCTATCGTTAAAAGCCTCAAGTCCTTCAACCTTGGACACTTTGTCCCCTGGGTACCGTACAATTGGCTCAAGGAACTGTAATAATGTTCATATTGTAGGTGATCTGACTCACTAATATAGAAATTAATAAAGTTCCTGTCCTGTCCTTATATGCTTTCTATGAAAAGAAAAATCTACAGCAATATGCGGTTGATTGCTGATGATGCCGTTGTGTACTGTAAGGTGTCGAAGTTGAGTGACTGTAGGAAGGTACAGTCATTCTCAAAAGTATCCGAACGACCTGAATTGCATTTCGCCTGATTCACATGCAACCCACATAACGCAGCTGTCTAGCAGGTCCTCTAATCGCTCCTTGGTATACTCTTTTGACTATTGAAAATGGCTCCAATAAGTCGCCACTACTAAACTCTGCTCTGTATTGCAATAACTCAAGACGTAAAGTAATACCACGATACTACAAATATCAGGGAACACCTTATCACAGATAAGACTGTCCTTAAGGCTTGTAATCTCACATTTATTGCAATAAATTACATACCTGAAATGTTACCACTCTCATTATTTCGTCAGATAGGTAATGCACGTAGTAAGTTCGTTGTATTCATAATTTCCTCTTCAATGTAACATACCGTACTTGATATTTAAGACAAAATGACATTAAAAATTTAATTTCTTCACTAGCAGCTAGTTGAGAATATGTATGAACTTAAAATGACACGTCGAACTGTCTCGTTCTGCATATGGATTCAAACCCAGGTCATGCAGACTAAGATTTCGTGACTGACGGAACCTAACATTCATTCCTGACTAGGCATACAGAGAGTGATATACCTCGATTTTAGACAGTATCAGTTAGCAAATGTCAACTTTAAATTACATAACGTAAACGTTTTTAACGGAAGCGAATTCCTATCCAGCATCTATTATCCATGTTAACGAACTACGAGAGATGTTACATATTGCTTCTTCACAAGTAACTTACTTGAAATGCCGTCAGGTAAAGCATTGTGTTGGACAGAGATTCTAACCCAGAACCTAATCGGATTGTTATCGAAGCACAATCAACTGTGACATATCGGATTTTCTCGGCAGTAGCTAAATGTTTTTGGCAGGAGAGCCAACACCGGGTAGTAGAGGAAGCCGAAAGGCATGCGTTTTAGCTCACGCAGGCTGGCGTGAGGTCTGGAACAGGACAAGGAAATTAGACTTTAGAAAAACGGACGTAGTTGGTGGAATACTTAACTTTAATCCATAATTGGCGAACGTCGCTCTTGACTGTACATGACCCAGTATCAATAGTAACTGGTAATGGCGTCTTGCTAGGTCGTAGAAAATGACGTAGCTGAAGGCTATGCTAACTATCGTCTCGGCAAATGAGAACGTATTTTGTCAGTGAACCATCGCTAGCAACGTCGGTTGTACAACTGGGCGAGTGCTAGGAAGTCTCTCTAGACCTGCCGTGTGGCGGCGCTCGGTCTGCAATCACTGATAGTGGCGACACGCGGGTCTGACGTATACTAACGGACCGCGGCCGATTTAAAGGCTACCACATAGCAAGTGTGGTGTCTGGCGGTGACACCACATTCCTCACACGCAAATCGGCGCACTGTTGTGGCATAAGGCTTCCGCCCGCCGTGGGGAGGACCCCATGTTGACGTATGCGACGAGGTGGGGGGCCTAACAACAGGGGAGGCTGTGCCACCCGCACCCTGCCACTCGGACCGCTGGGAGCTAGGAAACGCCTGAAAACCTACTCCAGGGTGCACGCCAACATGCGGTGTATGCGCCCGCAGAGAGAGAGGAGGGACCGAAGGGTCGACCTCAATCGAGCTGGGACACCCAAGGGGCGAAGACGACCTATGGTTCGGAGCGGGCAAGAGTTCCATGTCGGAGGACAACTGGTCACGGGAAGCGATCGGCGGCGCGTGAACCAGGGAGGCGCTTGGCGGCTGCAGCGAAGCGTCCACTGCGGGCGTCGCCGGCGGGAGAACAGGAGGCGGCGGCGGTGGCGGCGGCGCGTCACCAAGGGGCAAAATGGAAGGCAGCGTCGGTAACACCTGGGGCCGCGGCGAGCCAGTAGATGGGTCCCCAGGGCGCTGACCGGACGGCACCGTCGCTGAAAGCAGACGGCGAGCGGCAGATCCCATGCGACGACAGAGGCGCAGCTGATTGAGATGCCGGCGCACCTCACCAGAGGCCCCAAAAACCAGATACATAGCGCGTCCGAGGCAGCGAAGAAGCGCCCTTCGAGCCGACGCCGTGAACCTCGATAGTTGTGGTAGTACACAACGTCGCCTGGGGCAAAAGCAGGTGTCTGCCGCTGCACAGGAACCTGATGCAGCGGATGTAGCAAAGACATCAAGGTTCGATAAGGCCAACCGTGGAGCAACTCAGTCGGCGTGCGACCATCTCGGGGCTGAGAGCGATTCGAGGACAAAAAGAGCAATAACGCGTCCTCCCGAGAATGCTACTCTTTCAACTTCAACATCTGTGACTTGAAAGTCTTGACCAATCGTTCAGCGGCACCGTGTGACTGTGGCGAAAACGGCGCGGACGTCAGATGTTGAATACCATTGGCCTTACAGAATGACTGAAATTATGCGGACCCGAATTGTGGGCAATTGTCGGAAACAATAGTCTGTGGGAGACCTTCGATGCAAAAGATAGCGGATAACGCTTGGATGGTGCTGACGAGCAAGTTGTTTCGTTCTCACTATACCCCAGTGTCCTTGGTGGAGAATCTGTAAGACAGCGGACTGTAACGAACGTGGGATCACGACCCTGGACTGATCATTATCAGAACGCGACGGCAAAACAGCACGTCGTACAAAAAGTCTTTCCTTGTGAGCAAAAAATCGGCTAACCCACTGATCCCCGATCCGTGACTTTGACAAGGGCCATTGCGTAGCAACAAAACGCAGAACGGTAGCAAGGACAGGGTTGGCAGCTGTTGCTGTAGCTACACGACGAAAATCAATCGGAAACGATTCGACCACGTCATCGGTTTCCGAATCAATGAACATGCAAGCAAGTTCGGAGGAATCGAATGCTCTATCCTGAGCAACAGGCAAACGGGGCAACGCATTGATGTTTCCGTGCTTAGCAGTGGACCGATACAAGATATCGTAGCGGTACTGCGAGAGGAAAATAGACCAGCGAATGAATTTCTGCACTGTACGTGGAGGTACAGGCTTGGTCGGATGAAAAAGCGATGTCAAAGGTTTGTGGTCGGTGATGATGGTAAAGTGACGACCATACAAGAAATCATGAAATTTTCTAACACCAAATACGAGAGCCAATGCTTCGTTCTCGATCTGTGAATAATTTCTTTGCGCAGTGGAGAGCAATTTGGACGCAATGGCAATAGGGCCATCATGCGAGCCAACTTTGTGCGCAAGCACAGCAGCGATCCCCAAATCCGATGCATCTACCATCAACAAAAGGGGTTTCTGGGGATCGAATGGCGTAAGGCAAGTATTGGAAAGCAACGCCGATTTCAACTGGCGAACAGCGCGTTCGCATTCCGTCGTCCAGAGAAACGGAACACCTGTACGGCGTAAGCGATGAAGCGTAGTTGAAATGGAAGAGGCGTGGGGAACATAGCGATAGTAATAGTGAATTTTGCCCAGCACTCTCTGTAGCTGCTTCAAATGCTGCGGCGAAGGCAAGTCTTGTATGGCACGGAGGTGCTCTGGACTGGGATGTATGCCTTGGGCATTGAGTACATGTCCCAGGTAGGGTAAATCACGAGCAAAAAACAGTCCTTCCGCAAGCGAAGACCATTTTGTCGCAAGGCCCGATATAATGTTCTGAGATTGGCTAAATGTTCTTCTTACGTCTGTTCGGAGATCACAGTATCGTCTAGATAGTTTGCTGCAGTAGGGACCGACGCACAAACAGTTTGTAGATATTGCTGAAACAATGCAGGGGCGGATGCACACCCGAATGGCAGTCGTTTGAATCGATACAAACCAAGATGCGTGTTAACCACCAAAACGCGCTGGGACTCTTCGTCCACCGGTATTTGCAAGTACTCATCTGCTAGGTCCAACTTCGAAAAATATTTACCCGGGCACAGTTTGTCAGAAAGATCTTCTGGGTGGGGTAAAGGAAAAGTTGCAATCACTAGTTGTGTTTTCACTGTTGCTTTGAAGTCCACACAAAGTCTCAATTTGCCCGAAGGTTTTGACAAAATTACTAAGGGTGATGCCCAGAGAGAAGCCTGCACACGTTCAATTACACATTGTGATTCCAATGCATGTAATGTTTTTGCGACCTCATCACGCAATGCGTGGGGAACATTGCGCGTTTACTTACAGTTCCAAATGTGCTTTATAGTTCTTAGCGCAACCGAGGCCCGGTGCAAAAATGTCTGCAAATTCTTCACATAGACGAGAAACACTGTCTGAAGGCACAGTCTGGTTCAGTGACAGGACCTTATTTACTATAGACAAGTTAAACAACTGAAATAAATCGAAACCAACAAGTTCACTGCAGAAGAAGAACGAAGGACGTAAAATGACACAAGTTTTGTTTGTCCTTTGTATGTTGCAAGAAGGCTGCACTGTCCTAACACAGGGATCTCTTCACCTGAATAGCTAGTTAACTTAACATTTGCGGCATGCAACGGAGGTGTACCCAGCAGTTTGTAAGTGTCTGGATTGATCAGTGAAACTGCCGCTCCGGTATCGAGCTGGAATGGTATCACTTTGCCGTTAATGTCCAAGTCCACAAAAAGTTGCTGATGACAAGAGCGACTGTCTCATGCAATGTGAACTGATACTGGTACAAAATCACTTGCGACTTGACGGGAGTGCCGGCGACGTCGACGCACACTATTCGTGGGACGAACACAGTCACTGTTAGAAAGAGTGGCACTGGGCGGAGTGGCATGAACTATATGAATTTCCATGGGCGAAGTGTCGCGAGCCTTAGTAACCTTGGTTCGATTCCGATTCCGGCGCGAAGCAAAGGGCCTGGAATGGTTGTGAGCTTCCGATCTGAGCTTTTTCTGTCAAAAACTTTGAACATGTCCTTTTTTATTACAGTAAAAGCTATTAGCTTGGCGTGACGGGCAAGTCTCACGCGAATGTCTAGTAGCACACCGCGGGCATGATTTTAGCACTGCATTTGCTTGCCGGCGTGGTACACATGGCTGAAAGCCTGGCTGCAGCGGCGCGGAGGGGCGCGAGGACTGTTTACTGTTCCGTGCAACTCGCCCGGAGGGCCGGTTAACCTGACAGACTGGTGGCGAAGTTTCAAATGATTCCTGAGCAAAGTCAAGTGTATCCTGCCGATCCAAAATGTCCCTCACTTGTTGAAGGGAGGAATTGACTAGTTTCAAAATCTGTTTCCGTATACGAACATCAGAAACGTTCTGTGCAATTGCATCACGTGCCATAGTATCTGAAAAAGGGAGTCCACATTGACACTCAAAAGCGCAATCCCTAGTAAGGCCTTGCAAGGTTGCAACCCACTCCCGATTAGTCTGACCTGCCGTACGTTTTGTACGAAAGAAGGTATACCGTTTGGCAACTACATTGACTGATTCTTTCAAATATGCATCTAATGCAGACAAAATTTCGTCGTAGGACAGAGTTGCTACGTCGCGTCGGGGAAATAATTTGACTATCACACGGTACGTGGTCACCCCGACGGAAGATAATAAAAAAGGCTGCCGCTCGGTACCTTGAATTCTGCAGGCGGCGAGATGGAATCCAAATTGGTGTGACCACTCCGTCCAGCTTTCCAGTGCCGCATCAAAAGAACGAAATGGTGGTGCAACTGCGTTTTGTGGCTGCATTAGCGGTGGAGCGGCGGCTGCCGCATCGTTTTGCATTGCACGTTGACCCTGGACGAGCTGTCCAAGGGCATTCAGTAATGCGTGCGTCTGCTGATTCTGTAAGCGATAAAATTCGGACAGTACATCTGGAGATTGTGTCGAAGCCATACACAAGTAAATCGGGGCAGTATAGTTACGAACGCGGTGTTGCCTCGTCGCCAATGTTGTGGGTTGGCAGGAGAGCCAACACCGGATACTAGAGGAAGCCGAAAGGCACGCCTTTTAGCTCACGCAGGCTGGCGTGAGGTCTGGAACTGGACAAGGAAATTAGACTTTAGAAAACGGACGTAGCTGGTGGAATACTTAACTTTAATCGATAAATGGCGAACATCGCTCTTGACTGTACATGACTCAGTAACAATAGTAACTGGTAATGGCGTCTTGCTAGGTCGTAGCAAATGACGTAGCTGAAGGCTGTGCTAACTATCGTCTCGGCAAATGAGAGCGTATTTTGTCAGTGAACCATCGCTAGCAAAGTCGGATGTGCAACTGGGGCGAGTGCTAGGAAGTCTCTCTAGACCTGCCGTGTGGCGGCACTCGGTCTGCAATCACTGATAGTGGTGACACGCAGGTCCGACGTATACTAACGGACCGCGGCCGATTTAAAGGCTACCACCTAGCAAGTGTGGTGTCTGGCGGTGGCACCACAGTTTTAACTGAAACGACGAGACGAAACATTAACTTTTTCCTTCCCAGTACTCCAACCCGGAACCTATCGCTATTATATTCTAGAGAAAACGAAAGTTAAATATGTGTCTGTTACATCGGCAGCGACATGTGAGCATGTTTGAACTAGAAGTAATATGACGAAGAGTTCAGTGCTGATTGGAAATCGAACCCCACACATACCGTTGTTGACTACACACAAAGAGACGTCAGCTACCGAATTTTCTTCCACCAGGAGCTCGGAATAACATCCTAGAACTTACAGTGATCTCTCAAATAGTTCTGTGTTTCACTGGGAGTCAAAAACGTCACATATCGTTAGTGTCGACAACGAATGAAAATTCATTGAAAATCAAAAATATTATCCACCAGTAGATAGGTGTTCTCCTACTAGTGCTTGATAATACATAATGAAACCTTTAGTGCTGGGCCGGCATTCGATCCCATTCACGCGCAATATGTGGAGATGTTGAAGAATCTGGAGTTTTGAACAAACAACAAATTGTTGTCTAGCTGTATTGTAACGAAGGGATCAAATTGCACATTAAGGGCGGTCTGAGTTGCATTCCAAGTTCAGAACCAGTTTTATCGACATACAGAAGCTGAAATAAAAGATGGAATAAGAGCCCTGTGAGCCTACATGGCGTTTTTTTCGTCATTAGAAATAAATAACTAGTATAAGAAAGTTTACTGGTGATAGAGTTCCCACATTTCGCCACTCCTGACTTTATTGTGGTTCAGCCTAACGTCTACTTGGTAGAGAAGGAATATCATGCTTAATGTGAATTTCAGACCACAATGCCATTATACTTTCTTCACATGGCGTAGCCAGAAGAGATTAGAATCTGTCACTCCCTATTACAAATCATCGGCGGAAGGTGGAATCGAACCCAGCCCATCATCATAGGAACCTATGATCAATCCAACAGACTACCAAATCCTCTTCTCTTTTACTATTTTTTTTATCATAACACCGCTTCGGCACACTCGATGGGAATTCCGACACACAGGCTGCCTCTAGTGGTTTGCAGCATATTCAGTACATTCATTTACTTGGTTGGCCGAATCGCCATGAACTAGCTGCCTCGGCTACCCAGTGCATACATTCGACTCTATTTTGAAATCACCGAAATAAAATCACGTAATTGCCAACTACTCAGAACTGCCAACAGTGTAGGATGCGGGAATTTAAATAGGGAGTGTTTCTTTCCATTTGAGCTACGCTATTGCGCTATCTCTTTGTTGAAAACGTCCTCCAGTGCAAAAGAAAAGCTGTAACTGTATGTCTCTCAGAAGTTTAGATCCGACCGTATGCATTATCTCACATCACTGTGGAACGCGGAAACTCTGGAGGAACCGTTGTCGACTTCTGGAGGTGCTGCAGCTTTTCTACATTAGCTGTCGTCTGGTAGTGGCATTTTATTCTTCTTCAAGCCTTCTTTGACAACTTTAACTCAGAACAAGTTTTCTACATGGATGTAATCAATAAACTGCATGTGCATTGTCAGACTGTTATAGATAACGTCAGAGAATTCGCATATATCGTTGATGTTCTCTCATGTTAAGTATTGCTTTAACAACACTAAAAGAAACCTTACGAAAATTGTGCACTGTACTATAAGGAAATGAAATGTGGCAATTCATAAATAAAGTTATGTATTCCTAGAAACCCAAAATTTAATTGTCAGCAGCGGAAAGAGACGTTATTTGTTGTGCAGCATTGTAAGTTTTTCACCATTGCACTATGAGCTAAAAGTATTTTCTTGCGATTTCCTATCGATGTTTGATCTGACTGCTTGTAGCTCTTTCACAGAAGGGATAAAAGAGTCGCCTTCAGGGAGACCGATACCGCGAACCATAACAGACGCTTTTCACAGGTAAGCACGTCACCACAGAGCTAGCGAAGCGGTATGTGATGTGCTTTCCTCTTACGAGGCTAATAGTGGCTAGAACTCGTAAACCGCTATTTCCACATGTTACGACTTTCCTGGGCTGAAAACCGTAAATTTACAATCTTTTGTTACACTTCAGGCGATAATTTATTCAATGGAAATGACAGGAAAAATCAAGTGAACTTTGAGGCTTAATTCCGTGCACACCAGGAAGTAATCGTCGATCACAGAGTTGTCAAACATACCTTGCCTTGATGCCAAATCTCAGTTACAGTACCAGCAGGAAGAAGACGAACCGATGTGATCCTACAACGGGCTGGGAAGTGACCATAGCTGGCCTCTCAAAGACGCGGCTGCTACGACCTGGAATACGTAATGCGTCTGATTCGCATTTCTGTAACTTCGTTCAGGGACTGGAGCGTAGTTACTAATAATACTCAGAACTGACTGCAAACTAAGAATCATAAATCAGTAACTGTCATAGTTGTTTTTATATTTCTTTCATAACTGTACTCAAAACTAAGAAACTTATTCACGGACGTTTTCGTGCCTCGCTGATAGTCGAGCACACCAAACAAACAAAAATAAAATGGATGGTGTGTGTGTGTGTGTGTGTGTGTGTGTGTGTGTGTGTGAGAGAGAGAGAGAGAGAGAGAGAGAGAGAGAGAGAGAGAGAGATAGAGATAGAGAGAAATAAAGATAAAAAGAATGAGAGAGAGGGTAGAAAATTATTGTAAAGAAATTGAATGCTGGGAGGAAAGAAATCATTCATAAAATTGATAAGTTCCACATCATTACGAAAAGTCGTATTCATGATCTATGTAACAAGTATTAATCTAATCTAATCATATCATATTGCTAATTAGCCGTGAAGAGTCATGAAAATTACCGAAATTTTCGCCAATATCAATAACCAATTCTAATCTTGAAAATAAAAGACAACAGTTTCTGTTATAAACCGGGACTCCTTTCAAGACCCTTTCATCCCTGTTAACTAACCACGCAAGATGTCTGATATACCTCATTTCAGAAGTAACAAAGTGTGTATGAATTTAAAGATGACGTGCATGAGGTGAAGTTCTGTGACGGAGATACGAACCTAACACGTAATCGGATTGTTATTAAGTAAAATCAAATGTTAAGTATCGGTTTCTCATACTAGCTGCTAGGTGTTTGAATCTAAAATGAGGATACTGAAGTGTTGGCAGAAGAGCCAACACTGTGTTGCTAGAGGAGGCCGAAATGCACGCGTTTAATTACACGCTGACTGGCGCGAGGTCTGGAACAGTTAAGGGAATTAATAGTAGCAAATAAAGTACGTAGTTGATATAATACTTAACTTTAATCCATAATTGTAGAACATTGGTCTGACGGTACAGGCATCACAATATATATAGCAAAGGATTATGGCGCCTTGCTAGGTCGTAGCAAATGACGTAGCTGAAGGCTATGCTAACTATCGTCTCGGCTAATGAGAGCGTATTTGTCAGTGAACCTTTCCTAGCAAAATCGGGTGTACAACTGGGACGAGTGCTAGAACGTCTCCCTAGACCTGCCGTGTGGTGGCGCTCGGCCTGCAATCACTGACAGTGGCGACACGCGGGTCCGACGTATACTAACGGACCGCGGCCGATTTAAAGGCTACCACCTAGCAAGTGTGGTGTCTGGCGGTGACACCACAGATACAAATTTTTGTGCCTGAGTGACAATCGAACCGCTCTCCTATCGTTCTTGTTTAACGTCCACGAATATACCTGAAGTGTCAATTGCTTACTCACCAACAGTAAGATGTGTGCGTGTTTGACCAGAAATTGTTGCCAACACATGAACAGACACTAAAAATACACGTTATTTTTCACTAGCAGGCCGGTGTGCACGTGATAGGGCTTGAAATGAAATTATGAATATTTTTGTACTGGATCAGGAATCGGACCCACATACTTACCTTTGGGGGAGACCTAGAGAAGATTGCAGTCTTGGAAAAAGGATATAAATGATTGAACTTGTAACACCATAACTGTAGTACTCTATTGGCTCTGAGCACTATGGGACTTAACATCTGTGGTCATCAGTCCCCTAGAATTTGAACTACTTAAACCTAACTAACCTAAGGACATCACACACATCCATGCCCGAGGCAGGATTCGAACCTGCGACCGTAGCAGTCGCGCGGTTCCGGACTGAGCGCCTAGAACCGCTAGACCACCGCGGCCGGCTAGTACTCTATTGATTTATTTTGCTTTTGTTTATTTAATGTTACTTCGTTGAGCTCCTGTAAATGTGTTTGATTGAATCGATAACACAGAATTGTATACTCCCTTCTTTGTTAAAACTTTGATGTCATGATTTGATTCTATGCAGTGTAGTGTATCTGTTTTTTAAATTCTTTGTCCCATTTGGAGGGAACAAAACTTACTCTATATAATTGTAATTTCTGTGTGAATAATTTTTTGTAGAAATGTCGATATGTGCAAATGTTCTGTTTTATTTAATGTGTTTGATTGCTATTATGTAAACTGCTGATCCTCACTTAGGGTTATTAGTTAGTTTGTATGTAAAAAGAGGTAGTGTGGTTCCCCTCGGGAACGGAACTGTGTAGCGCGCGCAAATTGTGGTTGGCCTAGGTAGAAAAGGTGGAACAAGAGTCAGTCGAGGACGACCTACGAGTCGGGGACAAGCTACGAGTCGGGAACGAGCTACCAAACTGTGAACTGCCATGCAAAAGTTGCATAGTGCTGGTTCCGAGAGAGGCTTTTTCTGCTACTTTCCAATGCCTCGGATGGATGGATAAATAGCTGGAACTAGTCTGGACTTTGTATCTATCATCGCCACCAAGAAATGACAGAGTCCAGCAATTCTGCCTGCAATTCCACCTACCAACATGCAGTTGCCACCACATTGCGCAATCATTGCATCGGAATGCTATAAAGATGTACAGTGAAGGATCAGCTTAATGGATGTGTTATTGTGCTCAAATATAGGGTAATTTATATCTGAATTTATGCACCTACCTTTAATTTTCCCCTCATCATAACACCTCTCAGGTTCCTCTCCGTTTGAACTAAAGTGATATCCGAGAGTCCTTACTGAAAGAACATTAAAGCCCAGTGTTTTGCTAATTGATGCCTCTTGAACATACTAAAAAGAAAGTTAAAGTTAATGTGGCAAGAGAGTTAGTTAATGATGCTTCATGAAAATAATTTTCCTAGTAAAACTGCTTATTAATGTGATGTTGCCAACTTCAACTTAAAAGTTCTTAAGATTGAGGCTTATAAAGTTTCGCTTAGCAAAAGATCACATTACTGCCTGTTGTAAATCGCAGAAGGTGAGTCAGTATCTTACATATGTTAATTTTGTCTCTCAATGTAGTAAAAGTGGAAAACTGCAGTTGTGAAAAGTTATATACTCATGTTTGCTAAGTGTTTGTCTCTCTTGTGTATTGGAAGTGCATATTAATAATATAACAGGATCCACAGTTTGTCTATCGTGTTAATTCTGGGTAACGAGTAATGGGAAGACCACTAATTAAGAAAACCATAATTTCTTTATTCAAATGACAGTGAGAAGCAACCTGATAGTGGATTCCAACTAACTATCGTTTTAAAGAGTAAAATATTTAACTGAGAGAGAGAGACTTAACCTATATCCAATTAATAATTCTGCAGTGAATAGTAATAATAACGTTATAAAGACCATTTAGTTTGTGTAAGCCCTGAAAGTAATAGTGTGTTTCGGTATCTGTTATAATTTTGCAAATAGTGTGTGCTGCTCTAACTGTTAGTTTCAATCTTACCGTAAACATATGTATGTGTCAGAGTTCTCTACACTCTCGTGTGACAAAGTATAGGTTGTGTTTACCCATTAGAGTTACTAATAACTATTTTCTTGCACGAGAATGTTAATCATTCTCTTGCCTAGTTAGGCTGGCGACCGTTTTCGTTATCCGTTAAACAGTGCAGATAGGCAAAATTTTGTTTGTTACTGTTCAAATATTTACGTAATTCTGACTTTCATTTCCGATAAGCCACCTCCGTTAGGAACAACACGGTCAACATAACAAAATTCCTCTCAGAGGGTAACACTGCTCTGTTGCTTTATACCATAATTGCTTTAACAAAATAGTTTTATTTCACAACCTGTTTCCAGCTTTAAGGTTATGGTAGAGCAGTAGCAGTTAGGAGTGTTATAAACTACACTGTTCCAAGGTATTCAGATCCTCGAAATAGGAGATACGAATTCGAATCACAGTCCAGCACCAAATTTTTCAACGTCTCTAGTACAATCAAGTACAAGTAAAATAAGAGCCCTGTTCCTTTAAATACACTCCTGGAAATGGAAAAAAGAACACATTGACACCGGTGTGTCAGACCCACCATACTTGCTCCGGACACTGCGAGAGGGCTGTACAAGCAATGATCACACGCACGGCACAGCGGACACACCTGGGACCGCGGTGTTGGCCGTCGAATGGCGCTAGCTGCGCAGCATTTGTGCACCGCCGCCGTCAGTGTCAGCCAGTTTGCCGTGGCATACGGAGCTCCATCGCAGTCTTTAACACTGGTAGCATGCCGCGACAGCGTGGACGTGAACCGTATGTGCAGTTGACGGACTTTGAGCGAGGGCGTATAGTGGGCATGCGGGAGGCCGGGTGGACATACCGCCGATTTGCTCAACACGTGGGGCGTGAGGTCTCCACAGTACATCGATGTTGTCGCCAGTGGTCGGCGGAAGGTGCACGTGCCCGTCGACCTGGGACCGGACCGCAGCGACGCACGGATGCACGCCAAGACCGTAGGATCCTACACAGTGCCATAGGGGACCGCACCGCCACTTCCCAGCAAATTAGGGACACTGTTGCTCCTGGGGTATCGGCGAGGACCATTCGCAACCGTCTCCATGAAGCTGGGCTACGGTCCCGCACACCGTTAGGCCGTCTTCGCTCACGCCCCAACATCGTGCAGCCCGCCTCCAGTGGTGTCGCGACGGGCGTGAATGGAGGGACGAATGGAGACGTGTCGTCTTCAGCGATGAGAGTCGCTTCTGCCTTGGTGCCAATGATGGTCGTATGCGTGTTTGGCGCCGTGCAGGTGAGCGCCACAATCACGACCGCATACGACCGAGGCACACAGGGTCAACACCCGGCATCATGGTGTGGGGAGCGATCTCCTACACTGGCCGTACACCACTGGTGATCGTCGAGGGGACACTGAATAGTGCACGGTACATCCAAACCGTCATCGAACCCATCGTTCTACCATTCCTAGACCGGCAAGGGAACTTGCTGTGCCAACAGAACAATGCACGTCCGCATGTATCCCGTGCCACCCAACGTGCTCTAGAAGGTGTAAGTCAACTACCCTGGCCAGCAAGATCTCCGGATCTGTCCCCCATTGAGCATGTTTGGGACTGGATGAAGCGTCGTCTCACGCGGTCTGCAGGTCCAGCACGAACGCTGGTCCAACTGAGGCGCCAGGTGGAAATGGCATGGCAAGCCGTTCCACAGGACTACATCCAGCACCTCTACGATCGTCTCCATGGGAGAGTAGCAGCCTGCATTGCTGCGAAAGGTGGATATACACTGTACTAGTGCCGACATTGTGCATGCTCTGTTGCCTGTGTCTATGTGCCTGTGGTTCTGTCAGTGTGATCATGTGATGTATCTGACCCCAGGAATGTGTCAGTAAAGTTTCCCCTTCCTGGGACAATGAATTCACGGTGTTCTTATTTCAATTTCCAGGAGTGAATAATGTAAGTAAGTTTACTGGCGACAGTATTTCTGTTTACAATGACCTGCGCCTATGTCATTTCCCAAAACAAACTCGGCTCTGTCCAGTTGGGAATGAAGGAACGTGATGTTTAATGCGGATATTCTCTTGAGGTTACCAGAGGTAAAGTAAATCTGTTTGTGCTTCTTAAAAGTAAATGCCTTAACTCACGCGTTGCACCTGTGATAGTTTGTTCCATCAGACCATTGTGGCCACATTTCCCAGCCCCAGGAGTGTGCTGTAACGGATGATGTGCTTAGCTTACAAAATTAGTCACGGTGGAAAAGATACGAGTCTATTAAATGGTTAAGTGGAAGCAAACTTCTGATGTGGAGATTATGCTATTCTCACGTCAGTAGGACGTAAAGACTCTTCTAGGCATAATAGCCTCGATGTGAAACCATTTTGAAATTTTCACTAGTTCAGGAAATTTCTTAGTTCGAGAAAATCCACTCTGAAGTGTGAAGGTACCGGATAATTCCATTATTTCCGTCATTATTACTATCATTTTCTTCATACCGCTGCTGGAACACATGTGCTTGAAGATCATTTAATGCCTTTGGGTCATTATGGAAGTAGTTGCCCAAGAACAGGTGCTTTCCCTGTCTGCGGAATCCTTTTCATGTTAATATCAAACATCAGCAATTACTCGTAGATTACATTAAAACTAAAGTAATTGATGAAGACGTTACTTGATAACTAAAACGCGCTTCCTTTCTTCATTTACTTGCGCGTAGAAATGGCTGTCGAATACTGGCAACCAAATGCCGAGGGATCTTATTGCCTTGCGATATACGTCGCTGTCAGTTCTTCCATATGATTTGGCCGACGTGACCTGTTTCACGTTGCGTATGATAGAGATTGTTTTAGAAAATCAATTGTTTTCCTTCACAATAAACATAAAGATTTTCATTCTACGCTGTCTAAGTTCAAAATTTTCGCAATATTAGTTCAAATTTAATATTCGCTTCTGTAATGAAGGAAAGTGTTTCACAGTTGCAAAACACGCAATCCAACTCATTGTCCTTACACTTAGTCACTGATCAAAATTCTAGCTCAGAGTGACACCAGTTTAAGTAAGCTAATGTAGCGAAGACTGTTTCCCACTGCTCTTTCTCACCGGAAAATATGCAATTTACTCATTGGGCTCCATAAGTACACTGTAACAGTGATTTCTGTGTGTACGCAATGCATACTGATTGTAGAATTTAGTGGTGCTCTCTCTTCCACTTCCTGTATACAATATGCCTGACCTAAACGGGTCCTCTATCATTGCAGGCTCTGGGCGGTGCAACATCATATTGACGACAGTAATGTGCTTATACTGACAACCTCATAGTTCGTTTTACCCGATTTTGTAATCATTTAAATAACACAACATGACTTTCCAGTGGGAGACATTTCGTCCCGGTTGTCCTTCTGTGAAATTTGTCAGTAAGCTTTTTGCCTTCCACCCAGCGAAATGCAGTAGAGTACGGCCGGTAAACGATTCACAAACCACGATTTAGTGCAATTAAGACGATTTCTTTAACATTGGCGTAGCTGAAGGAATTTAGTTTCTTCTTAAATCGTCTGAAGTATCAACGTTCACAAATATCTCAAATATGAAAAGCTCTTTATGCAGGTACGAAGGTTGTAAAACAAACTTCCCATAGTATGTGTCAGGTTGATCTTTTCATCTGATGGCACTGCGTAACTATTTTGTCTAAGGGGTATCACAAGCAGTGTTCGTGTAGCTGTGGGAATCATTGGTTGAAAACGAGTTTAACACCAGCGGGTACAGCACTGCTAAATATTCAAAATGATTATCAACCTGAGTTCATCCACAAACTGAGGCGTATTTATAATACTGTAGCTAGACTGTGTATCCCTGTCTTCCGTGAGTGGGCATTGGAAGGCGTTGACACACACATATACAATACAATGAATACTTCTAACGCTATCGTTAACGTTGCTGTCATAAACTAATTTTGTTTTTTTAATTCTTCTGGTTCTTATGCGTGCAGTATGTGGTGTATATACAGTGTTAGAGAAAAAACTGATCGCCAAGTGGTTCACGTAAGATGGACAATACAGTCGTGCTCCCCTCTGAATTCTATGTTCGGCAATATTCTCGACCTGGCAACATTGTAGACTGCTACACTTCCCGCAGGAACTCTTGACTGCAGTCAGAGTACATCACTCTTGTCTACGACCGTAGTCTTGATGTAAAACGCGAGACTACCTAATACGACGTCTGGCAACCAAAAGCACACGTCGACAAAATTTTTATCGCCCCTTTCCTCTTGGTGCTCAAGCTCTGACTATAATTCAAGCGAATCATTCAAATGGAATATCAAGTAAATTTAGCGAGTCAATACAGTACCATACGCGGAAGTGACTGCACTGTCACAGTGTTGCCAGATGTATGTGATGATGTAGCCAATTCTCGGCTGTGCTCGTAACGGCTCTGTAGCATTATGGGAGGAGAATCCCGTGCTCGTGTCATAGGAGGGTACAGAGAGGAGGAGCGGTGTTTGGTTAATATGCTGCGTTTTCTCCTATCAGTTGTGTCAAACAATCAGGTGTGTAATCTTCCATCACGATTACAGTTTCCCACAAAATATATACGAATAAAACACTTACTTTGTTACTTTATGACAAAAGATTATTTCAGTACAATAAAAAGTCTTTGCAAATCAACTTTTCCCACCTGTCACGAAAAGTAAGATAACAAACACTTTGCACCTCGAAATCGATTGCATCTATGTGCAGTCTTGTGATCATAAAAGTAGAATTTCATACATGTAGAAAAATGTTGGTGCGAATGGAATCTGTAAGAAACACAGTTAGCTAATTATTCTGTACCACGTAATAATCAATTCATTTGGAAATTCAAAAGAGAATAAACTAAAAATTATGCCCATCAAGAAAGAAACTAAAGTGCAGATTCGGGCGCTGTGCAGATCTGCTCTTTTTCATCTTCAAATATATACAAATAATATATACTAACCAGGATATTCATTGCTTTCGTAATGCTTCCCTCTTGTTTAGTCTGCTAGTGATGAAATGGATAGACACCCATGAGTCTGATTGTTTCTTTGTATCCTTCCATCCCCTATCTTTATGTGTTTTTGTTCGGTGTTCAAAACGCAAAATATTCTGCTTGCTCCCACGAGGTATTAAAACGAGGTCGGAAGAAGGCTAACAAATTATAATCAAAATACAGTGAGATGCCAATTTGTCTGTCGTCATGGTGTTAAGTGGACAGAAGTAGTTGGGTGTTATTGCCTGCATCACCGGCATCCCGCAGTCGTCTTCTGTTACTGAGATCTTTCATATTTCCCTGAATACAGCACGCCGAGATAGATGTGTATATTCTACGTGACGAAACACCCTATATTCCATTCATCGTAGCCGGCCGGGGTGGCCGAGCGGTTCTAGGCGCTACAGTCTGGAACTGCGCGACCACTACGGTCGCAGGTTCGAATCCTGCCTCGAGCATGGATGTGTGTGCTCTCCTTAGGTTAGTTACGTTTAAGTAGCTCTAAGTTCTAGGGGACTGATGACCTTCGAAGTTAAGTCCCATAGTGCTCAGAGCCATTTTTTTTCCATTCATCGTGATCCATTCGTTACACGCATCGGCAGCAATGAGTGATAGGGAAGCTGTTGTGAGGTGACGAATAACAATAAAAATTGTGGTAATAACGAATCAGTAATCAAGGATGTTACTGCATTACAGACGATTAACAAAAAACCAAGAAAAGCTGAGTGTTTAATTGGCACACTGCATAGGTGTTCTTACCACTTTGTTACTGAATTCTGTTCTGGTTGTTTGCAGAGAGAAAGGTAAGATCCCTGCAGCCATACATATCACTAGTACAACGAGATATTACCTGTCAACTATCCTTGCTTTACATCACGAGACGAACAAGGCGTCACCGAGCTGATATTTGAAATACATTTCTGTTTTCTCTCACTGTCTCTCTTGTTTTATTTTTGTTTTTATTTTTTGAGGAAAGCATCTAGAAGGGCGAATAATACGCAAGTAGGCATATAAGCTGTTTACTGGTATTTCCATTGGGATACATAATACAAATATACAACTTTTAAGTGTATTATTGCGTAATTCAGATATCAATTTGGATGCGTGCCGAGTGTATAAAAGTATATCTTGAAATACGCAGAATGTCACATAGAGGTATTTAACTGAAACATAGCCATGACCAAGACAGTAACTGGGGTCGACGGCATCGTCGTCTACCACCTTGACAACTCGAACGGTGACAGTGCCCGGCAAGTTACTTACGTTTACTGGTATCAAGGCTACAGCATGAAAGCTCAAAAATGTTAATAACCCGAAGATCATTAACTTTGGAACCCATAGAAAGTAATGCAGTCATCAGTCGGAAGAGTGGTTTGAACACCACAGTGTTTTAATAGGCACCGTCGTGTTGGAGGTGGTATGCCGTTGCTTTCCTCGGACCTTTGAGTTGACTTACCTAGCCAGTTAATAGGGAAACCCACATTTTTAACGTGACTTCCGGATCACAGTGCAACTCGGCATTTTCCACATCAACAAACACTGGTGGGAAATAAGTGTAAAATGGCACATAAAAATCATAGGCCTAACGAGGGATTGAACCTGAGACCTTCGTATCGGTGCTCTTGCTCTTTATCACTTTGCCACCATGCAACTACTACTATGGTTTTTAAATAGCATTAAAATTAAGGATCTCTCGTTTGTGCCTGCGTTGGCACATGCGTGTCCCTTAGGAGACCTTACTTTTGGGGTTACCCTAGTATACGTGTGTGTAAACGCCTTCCGATGCCCACTCAAGGAAGACAAGGATACACAGTCTAGCTTCAGTATTATAAATACGCCTCGTGTTAACGGAACTAAATCGTGGTTTGTGAGTCGTTTGCCGGCCGTACTCTACTGCATTTCGTTGGTTGAAACACAAAAAGCTTACTGACAAATTTCACAGAAGATAAGGGGGACGAAATATCTCCCACTGTAAGGTCATGTTGTTTTATTTAAATGATTACAAAATCAGGTAAAACGGACAGTGAGGTTGTCAGTATAAGCACATTACTGTTGTCAGTATGATGTTGCCCGCCCAGGGCCTGTAATGATAAAGGGCCCGTTTAGGTCAGGCATATTGTACACAGGAAGTGGAAGAGAGAGCACCAGGAGTTGCATATTTTCCGGTGAGAAACATGAAACAGTCTTCGCTACATCAGGTTACTTAAATTGGTGTCACTCTGAGCTCGAATTTTTATCAGCGACTAAGTGTAAGGACAATGAGTCGGATTGCGGGTTTTTGCAACTGTGAAATACTTTTCCTTCATTACAGAAGCGAATATTAAATTTGAACTAATTTTGCGAAAATTTTGAACTTGGATAGCTTAGAATGAAAATCTTTCTGTTTATTGTAAATTGTAATATTTTTGATTTTCAATGCATTTTCATTCGTTGTCAACACTAACGATATGTGACGTTTTTGACTCATAGTGAGACACAGAACTATTTAAGAGATCACTTAAGTTCAAGGATTTTATTCCGGGCTGCTGGTGGAGAAAAATTCTGTAGCTGACGTCTCTTTGTGTGTAGTCAACAACGATATGTGTGGGTTTCGATTCCCAGTCAGCACTGACCCTTCGTCATATTATTTCTAGTTCAAACATGCTCACATGTCGCTGCTGATGTAACAAATCCATATTTAACTTTCGTTTTCTCTAGAATATAATAGCGATAGGTTCCGGGTTGGAGTACTGGGAAGGAAAAAGTTAATGTTTCATCTCGTCGTTTCAGTTAAAACATCTCGCTACTGCCGAGAAAATCCGATATGTCACAGTTGATTGTGCTTCGATAACAATCCGATTAGGTTCTGGGTTAGAATCCCTGTCCAACACAAAGCTTTACCTGACGGCATTTCAAGTAAGTTACTTGTGAAGAAGCAATATGTAACATCTCTCGTAGTTCGTTAACAGGGACAATAGATGCTGGATGCTGGGTAGGAATTCGCGTCCGTTAAAAACGTTTACGTTATGTAATTTAAAGTTGATATTTGCTAACTGATACTGTCTAAAATCGAGGTATATCACTCTCTGTAAGCCTAGTCAGGAATGACTGTTAGTTTCCGTCAGTCACGAAATCTTAGTCTGCATGACCTGGGTTTGAATCCATATGCAGAACGAGACGGTTCGTCGTGTCACTTTAAGTTCATACATATTCTCAACTAGCTGCTCGTGGAGAAATTAAATTTTTAATGTCATTTTGTGTTAAATAACAAGTACGGTATGTTAGTTTGAAGAGGAAATTATGAATACAACGAACTTACTACGTGCATTACCTATCTGACGAAATAATGAGAGTGGTAACATTTCAGGTATGTCATTTATTGCAATAAATGTGAGCTTACAAGCCTTAAGGACAGTCTTATCTGTGATAAGGTGTTCCCTGATATTTGTAGTATCGTGGTATTACTTTACATCTTGAGTAATTGCGATAAAGAGCAGAGTTTTCTAGTGGTGACTTGTTGGAGCCATTTTCAATAGTCAAACGACTATATCAAGGAGCGATTAGAGGACCTGCTTGGCAGCTGCGTTATGTGGGTTACATGTGAATCAGGCGAAATGCAATTCAGGTCGTTCGGATACTTTTGAGCACGACTGTATATGAAGACTTAGACAAAGTTTCCTGTTCGTGTTATGAATAGCAGCTAGCCCTAAATGTGGAAAAATGTAAGTCAATTAGGATGAGTAGGATGATCAGTCATTTAATATTCGGATACAGTGCTGTTAGTGTCGTGTGTGACACACTCAAGCCGTTTAAATATCTGGGCATAAAGCTGCAGAGCTATTTGAGGTGGACCGAGCATGTGGGAACTGTGGTAGGGAAGGCGAATGCTCGACTTTGATTTATTGGGAGAATTTCGCGAAAGAGTGGTTCACCTGCAAAGGAGAAGGCATGTGTGACGCTGGTGCAATCTTTTCTTCAGTTCTGCTCCATTGTTTGGAACCCGTACTAGGTCGGATTGGCGGAAGAGGTCGAAACAATTCAGAGGCCGGTTTGCTACATTTCTTACCGGTAGGTTGAACAACGCTTATGTTTTACGGAGATGATATGGAAAGTCAAATGGGAATACCTGGCGGGAAGGCAACGAGCTTTTCGAGAAACATTATTGAGAAAAGTTAGAAACGGGCATTTGCAGCTGCCTAGCGGTTCTACTGCGTCCAACATATATTGCGCGTAAGGATCATGAACATAAGATACGAGAAACCAGGTCTCGTACGGAGGCATGCAGACAGTCGTTTTTCCTTCACTGTATTTGCGAGTGCAACAGGAAAGGAAATGATAAGCAATGGTGGAGGATGCCCTTTGCCACGCACCGTACGGTGGCTTGCGGAGTATCCATGTAGATGTAGATGAATCCTATACGAAGAGTCACTAGGGTAACCCAATGGCCGCAAAACTCGGATCGAAAAGCGCGCTGAGCCTTAGTGTACGCCTCTTATATTATAAGGATTCAATGGCAAAGCTGAGTGATTTCTGGAGGTTTAGTACAAGAAGGGGGGTCTTGCAAGGAGAGATCTCTCATATCCCATATACCAGTGACCCCAACCAATATACCCATTCATTTTGAGAGACGCAGTCTTCAATTGAGGTTTTGTTGGCAATAACGATAAAAAAGGCTGAGGTGAGAGAGCGAAGGCAGAAGATGTACCGAAAAGGGGAGGGGGAGAGAGAATGGACGCAAAGAGGAGGAAGGAAGGGACAGATAGAAAGAGGAAGGCGCAGAAGATGGAGGGAGATACGAGGGAGGAGCAGATGGACAGAGAGAGCGGGACGAGAAGGTTAAGACGTGTAGCATTTCTTGGTTCGTTAATGTTAAATAATTTCATGGAGTCGATGGACAGCCCTTGCTGGTATACGACGTGCCGTGTGTCCTCTGGGTGTTGATGAGTGTTGCTGAAGTTGAGAGTTGTTTGATCCTGAGTGTTCACCCAAGTATTTTTCCAGCATGGGAAGTTTGCATGAAACGCAAGTGCGTTCTTGTGAGTTAGCACTTACCAGTTTCCTAGGCGAGTGTTGCCTTCAGGTGGGCGTGCACGTGCACAGAAGGGTTACATCAGCGCGGAGCCAGTAGCTGACTGGACGGTGGCCTTTTAGTAAATAGGTAGGACTTTTTGAACAGTGGAATTTTGTATGTTTGCTTTTGCGTAACTTATTCCCTGCTAACTTCGAACTCTATTCCCGTTTTGTTGTTGTGGAGATTACCGGT
This sequence comes from Schistocerca serialis cubense, assembly GCF_023864345.2. Taxonomy (NCBI): domain Eukaryota; kingdom Metazoa; phylum Arthropoda; class Insecta; order Orthoptera; family Acrididae; genus Schistocerca; species Schistocerca serialis. The sequence continues at coordinate 915,932,954 of NC_064641.1, read as the reverse complement.
GGAAGATGCTAAGAGCTGGTTGGAGATGGTGTGTGGAAATGTTACCGGTGTGTGTATTTCAGTACACTAGTCGCATTTCGGAATGTTTTTGTAACTGGTTGGCTTGTTACACAGCTTTGATTATTGTAGTTCAGTCAGTGAAGGAAAATTAGGGGAAAAAATAGTGTAGTGGCAGTTTCTTGTTGTGTAGTGGCAGGGGTGAATGTAATCATTAACGTACTAAAAATCCTTACAGGTGGTGTGTGAGCATGTGGATGGAGCGGTGGGTTTAAAGGTAATTTTTTTTATGTTTTTCTTGGCTTTCTCGCAAAGCGCAGCTTCTAGCGAAGGTATTTCGCAGCAGAAAATTAAAAGACACTAAATTTCCTACTAAAATGTGAAACTTCCCCTATGTATGTAAAGAAAGACTGGTAAACTTGTACGTTACCTGATACAGAAACAGCTGAGTAAAACTGAACGTACTCAGACAGTTTTCTCTTTACTTATGCTGATCATTTCAAAACTGTCACGGAATCTGACTTTTAACAATACCTACAAAAGAATAGCCCTGACTGACAGATACCTATACCCTTCACGAATCACTTACCTCACAAAAACCTTCGTTTCTCGAACTACTGCAATACAGCGAGCGTCAATACTGCCATCTAAATAAAAGATTCTAACTACTGAAGGCACTAACTACTGATAGGCATATAGTTAGCAAATGAGAAATTTTGATAGAGAACAAACAATGTATTTACCTTAATAGTGTTAAAAGTCATGATATAAATATAAATAAGTTCTTGACATCTATTTTGACAAATTTCCGTTTTCTGACCGACACACGTCCATATCTTCCTCTCATATTAACATCTCAAAAGTCTTGCATCTCTCTCCCCACATCCACCACTTCTGGCGGCGCACCTCTAACTGCCCAACGCTACGGCTGTTCACATCCAACTACCCAACTCTATACTAACGAATAATCCAACAATAATTCCAACCAGCCACAGACTGCACACAGTGCAATTAGCGATTTTAATACAGAGCGCTACATGGCGTCACTAACATAAATACCACATCGTGCTTACAAATGGTCCAGCTCACTTTTCTCTTCAGGACTAATAGTTTTCTCTTTACAGGGGAAGGAAAAATCTTAAAATATCAAATATTAAATGTCTGAACCCCATCTAAGTGTATTAGAACCGTATAAATGGGTAAATTGTGTACTGGGGTGTAACAGGGTCGAAAGACGGCGGTGGAGGGTAGAAGCGAGATGGAAGGTAGGTCACCAGATTGTCGTCGTGCATTCCCTCTTTCATAGGTATGCAAAACGTAGAGGAGTGCAGACAGTACGGCAACATTTCTCTACGGTACTACGTCACAAAAGTCAGCTACATGGTGTTCCACACTCTTAAACCGACCGTTCCGCAGCTCGCCTTTTGAATCATTGCCGACGCAATGTGCAGACATGCCCGGCAGTTTGTGTTCCACGAAATGCTTCATCGCTACACGGAATAAAGATATAATTTATTAATAATACGGAACCAATAAACTTACCTTTGTAGAATTTACATAACCTCTGTGCACTGTTCTAGAATGTTAGACCGGAATCGACTCTTAGTCACCCGTTGCGGCAGTTGTGGCTTTCTTCTGAAAAAGGCAACATCCCTCATCACGAGAGCTGCCCTCTTTCCAGTTGACAGACGAACATTGCATCCCCAGCATTTACCGTCCATTTCCCTCATGTGAGTGGACAAAGTAACTTCATTGGGCACTGTTTATATACTGGAGTTATTGTCAGTTTATTAAGTGTTTATTTATTTGTAGCTGTCAAACGAACGACTGTGTAAAACAGCTCAATATCTGTAGGTATCGAAGACCATCCAGCAATTTTCAATTCCGCAGTTGTAGAAGTGGAACGCCCCACCACAAGAACTTCTTAAAAAACCTTGCGTCTAGCATGGGGGCACATTGCAGAGCGTGTATTGCTGTCCGTGGTTATCACACACACTTTTAAGAACCCTGTCACACATTCTGTACTGTCCAGGAGCTATCATAATAATCTGTGACTTCACTGTAATTACTGTTTTTGAGTAAGAGTTTCATTTCTGTGTGCCTCGTTGCGTTCTTAATTCTACTGTACAGTAGCAGACCTTTCTATGCAAGGTTCGAGTCTATAGCTCTATGTTACTTGACAGTGACACATCATGCGGAAGTTGCTTTGGTCCTAAAATTTTGCACACCAGTGTATATTGAATATTGTAACCGTCCTTCACTGTTCCGGTCCTATCACATATCCGTGAAGCACTCATGAAATTACCCTTACATCCGTCTATTTTATTCCGTTAAAAAAGGCGTGTTGACTTCTATCAGTAGAAAAGTCGTCCCGAGTCCAGCCACAAATTCATTCCGACACTCGGAAAGTACTTGTTTGGTTCACTAAACGACATCACGGAATTGTATCAAATTTCTAATTTATTTGCCGGCTGGTGTGGCCTTGCGGTTAAAGGCGCTTCAGTCTGGAACCACGTGACCGCTACAGTCGCAGGTTCGAATCCTGCCTCGGGCATGGATGTGTGTGATGTGCTTAGGTTAGTTAGGTTTAATTAGTTCTAAGTTCTAGACGACTGATGACCTCAGAAGTTAAGTCGCATAGTGCTCAGAGCCATTTGAACCATTTTTTTCTGATATATTTACATGTTTGTAAGTGTGAAGTTGGTATATGAGAAATGTGTACAAGTTATTACTGAAATCGAAATATGTAACTCTCAGTGCAGGGCAACAGAACTATGCGAGAGTTGTTTTTGAACGGAGATATCGGAGCTGACGCTACACGATGCCAAATCCAGACTAGCCGGTACATCATACAGTTGAAGTACACGGTTCCAAAATCTGGCTTATCCATTTTTGCAAATTTGTCTGGAAATGAAAGAAAAACCTTTCTTGTTCGCCTTCAGTAAAATAAATGTATTTAATCATGTTTATTTATATCATATATTGATATATGAGAGTGCTGCACATAATTCGCGACATGTAAGGAAGATATTTAAAAATTAAGATTGGATAAGGCATGTTTTGGAACTCAACATTGGATAAGGAGGATTTTGTAAGTGTCATTGAGCAGGTGGGATTCTGGCGCCAGGCGATATCGATTCTTACTTCCATCTTTGATCGTTGTTCCTGTGTCTTATTCTCTTTGCGTCTTTGAGGCAGGTTATTTATGGTGGCGCGCGTGCGCAAGTCGAACAGAGTGGGTCCGCGCATGAGCCGAGTCAGCCTGTGACGTGACGTGCTTTCAATGTTGTCGTTGTGGGGAGTTGACGACACCGTGTCACGTGGCACGGCCGTGTGCCGTGAGGGCCTGTTGAGTTGGAGCAACGAACAAGCATGGGCCGCATCCGGAAAGTGTATTTACATGGCTGGCCAGTGGCGACCAGGATTTGCTAATACCTCGAGAACTATGTGGATGGATGGCGTGTGAATTTCACATGAAGGAGAAAAAATTAATCCCCAAGCTTTCGTGGTGGTTCCTCCTTCTTCATATAGTGAATATTACTGTGTACTTACGGACTGTTGACTGTTGCAGTTGCTCGTGGTAGTGGCCAGCAAAACGTTCACTGCAGTGTTGGCGAGGCGACGTATGTTCTGCAACGGCCATGAAATTATGTTACTAAAGTGGCTAGAAATAGCGCCTCGCATTTGTAAGTTTGGAATTGGTGCATAGTGGCACGCTGAAGGTAGCTGGTTCACTTGAACGTCATTTCTTAATTTAGTTACAGATTTAGAATTTTCTGGTTTTACGAATTACTGGTAGTTGTTGTTTCTTAATGACTTCTTGTGTGCGTTTAAGTGACATTAGTTTCCTATTGGAACTGCAAATACCTATCTGAAGGTCGATTGTCACGTTAGGTACTGCATGTTTGATTTATGTGGTGTCAGCCATTCAGCAAAGACAGATTACCTTAAGTGACTGGGTGTGGACTGGCACATCTTTTCACATAGTATCTAGATCTTTTTTTTTTTTTTGATCAAAGGAAACTTAGCTCCTTAATTCTGTTCATTGGTTTACTTGTAATATGTTTATATTCAGGTATTGCTTTTCTATATTTACATATTTGTGTAACTTGTATATACTACAGTGTGTCTGCCGCTTATGTTTTCCTTTTTCCAGAAACGTGTATAGTAGTCTACGCGAGCAAACCTCACCCCGCGTGCTTGCAGTGCGACGGAAATCTCAGGATTTGAACTCAGGGCCGTCCGGAACCCGTTAAGGCGCGATTTCTCTATTCTATAAAACGAGAGGCTTGTTTTAGGCTGAAGGTTTCCTACTGCCCAAAGTTGAGTATAAGTTCACCCTTTCGATCGTGTGTTTGTGAAATCGTAATAGATTAACGTTTGCACGCGTCCATCACATGTTCATCAAACTGACGTTTTTGCATAAAGTCTAGAATCTTGAGGACGTTGAGTGTAGTAGAATGCTAAGTGTAAACAGAACAATTAATAGCACCCTTCAGATCAGATAACTAATTTTACCTTTCCAGTAAGTGTAAAACTGAGTGAGAAAGACGATAGCCGTCTTGTAAACATTTGGTTATCTGTTGTTACCGGCACGTAAAGGGGCCTTTGTCACAAGTGTGACGGTTAATATTGTAAATATTAATTGTGGATAGAGCCTTGATATGCAAATGTTGTTAATTGATTATTACTGCTGATGAATTCATGTGTATGTGTTATCAATAAAGAAGTGTTGCAACTACAAACTGGTTGTGTTACTGGTATACAAGGTCAGTGTGTGCAATCGCCACACTAGTCACCATGGATAAGTTTTGCAAACGTAGTTAAAACTTAATGATAATTTTCGTAGTTAATTGGAATTATTATTGACGTACTTTTATTCTTTGTTATTTGAGAGCACAAAACATTTCAGTCATTGTGTATAAAAATATGAAATTCCACTAATGAAACTCAATATCAATCATAATGCAACAAAATTATCCAAAAATTATAAGTAAATGTTGGACGATACAAGTTACTCTCCTACAGTGTAATAATGTGTATCCAGAATATAATCTAAGTGCTGATTTAATAGAAAATCGTTTATATTCTGAATTCAGTGTTTTCTTCATCACCACATTCATTTTCCCCGTCGTCTAGCTGTTCAGCGAAATCTTCACTCTCTGCGTGTTCCTGTTTCATCAGGCTAGAATACAAGATGAGGTCCTCATTACTTTGCCACGCTTTGCCAAACCGTTTTTGTAGGAGTTTATCGACATTCTATAATTTCTCCGGATTTAGTGACACACCTTTCGGTAGAGTATTCAAGGCACTATTGTCAATTTTCTGATGTTTTCTGAAGAGAGAACGGAAAACACCAATGTCACATCTATAAATGGGCTCACTTCTATCCAAAACTAAAGGCTTGCCTTTCTTGAAGATAATTCTTCACAGTGGTGAAGTCGGTAATGCCATCCACTTGGAGGTTTAATTACTTGAGATACATTTGTACGGGGAAATCATTTCGAGCCTTAGAACAGTACCCTCTTCCTCAAACAGTTCAATATATTCTGCACGATACACAACGATATTTCTTCTCTGTTCTTCCGAAACCACGGTCTGCAGGCAGGAAAGAATGTCCAACAACAGGAAAAGTTAGAGATACTTCCTGAATGTTACTGCGATATTCAAGTTGCAACCAGTGACACAACATTCCAACCATTACAGAATACTAATTTTGGCCAGGGCATCCGTCTGCATACAGTTCAGCAGTTGTAACCTCACTTAGAATAGAATAGTTCAGGTGGTAGTGTAAAGAGGAAATAATTTTATTGCACCCTTTGGGGCGTTCATGTTAGAGCCACTTATATATCGCAAACGTTTCTTTATTCTGAGAAGATTTTGACCCACCTCTGCAGAGTGTAAGGTTATATGAACATAACTGCCTGGAGTAATGCACCGCTTTGTCTGGTACCTTGGGGAAGACCACATTATTCTGACAGTCTAAAGAAAATCAGATCACCGCTATTCTTTCTGTAACAGGGCTCTAAAAGCAGCCGCTTTAAGCTTATGCTTGCGAAATTGAGTCATTTCAGATAACTTTTCTTTCGGTGATAGGTAGACTGACTTTATTTGCAGGGCGTTGAGCTGACGTTCGGAACATACATCAGTAACTGGTGTCTTGAAACTAATATTATAATCAGTCACAAAAACTGTTCTGAAATAATCGTACTTCACTTTCATATCCAGGATGGCTATTGAATTATAACTTCGTCATAATTTACGAATACTTACAGTAAGTAAAATCTCGTAGATTTGCATCTACAGTAGCGAGTTGGTTGTAGGTTTTCAATGAAGACTTTAACCTCTTCTCGTATTTTGAGATACTTGGGAGGTCTTGTGTCACCTTCTCGATTCCATTCTGCTGACAGACCGGTGGCGAATGATTTCTTACACACTCCTTTCACTTTGTCCTTGCATATGCCCAATATTGATAAGGTCTTCTGACAAATCTGCTCTAACGTTGGTCCACTGCTTGCCTTCACTCTTATGAAATACTTGACAGACATGCATTTCTTGGAAGTGTTCGGCTTCACAGCTCTCTCTTTCTCTCTCTTTCTCTCCCTCTCTCTGCTGTTAGGCGCTTCTTGAGTTGTGTATCTCAGAATAAATTCATCTTGTCTCACCTAGTCACTTGATGAAATCGCCTCACATCTTGCATTTTAAGTTCATTGCACTGGGAGACAGTTTTCGAGTTTTTGCAAGTGGGCATTGTTGGGAGGCATTTAGAAACATACCTGAAACGGAGGATTAAGAGTAAGGCGATGCTATGGTTTACAAAATAAGTCTACCCAACTTCAATAGTTTTTATAAGGAAAGACTGAGACAGACAAAAGGTTATGTTGAAGCAAAATATAACCAAGCGTGTTTACCTGTTCCGTTTAGCTGTATTCTTTTCCCATCTTGAAGGATTTCTTTCTTCTTCATGCTATGTATATGGCTGATCTACAATGCACTTACGTTTTCCATTACTACAGAAAATAAGATATACAACGTGGGTAATCCCAAAAGTAAGGTCTATTTTTTATAAGTACATGGACCTGGACATGGTTTACATCAATTTACAGCTTCAACATTTAGCTACTTTTCGACATAATCACCACTTGTGTCGATGCAGTTTTGTAGACGCTGTGGCAGTTTTTGTATGCCCATGTCATACCAGCTCTCCGCCATGCTGTTCAGAAAGTTATGAACCTCTTCTTTCACCTCGTCGTCGGAGTTGCATCGCTGGGACCACAATTAACGCTGACAGGTACTGTGAGACTCTGAAAAAACTCAAACGGGCAATTCAAAACTGGAGAAGAGGATTGTTGAGCAAGGACGCACACATTCTCCATGACAACGCTCTCCCACATATCGCTCGGCAAACCGTTGCTCTCCTGCAACAGTTTCAATGGAACATAATCACCCACCTACCCTATAGTCCTGACTTGGCGCCCAGTGACTATCACATGTTCCTTAGGTTAAAAGAACGTTTGGCCAAAAAGCGATTCAGCTTCGACGACGAGGTGAAAGAAGAGGTTCATAACTTTCTGAACAGCATGGCGGCGAGCTGGTATGACATGGGCATACAAAAACTGCCACAGCGTCTACAAAAATGCATCAACAGAAATCGTGATTAGGTCGAAAAATAGCTAAATTTTCAAGCTGTAAACTGATGTAAACCATTGTAGAAATAAACAGGTCTATGTACTTATAAAAATAGGAGACCGTACTTTTGGGATTACCCTGGTATTTTTCTGAAACTCGAAACATCACTGGTATGTCTTACAAACACGTGCGTGTGAGAAACTGGTAAGAAATAATTGGGAACAACATTTAAAAGAATACACAGTGAACTTGGCACTTAATATATATCCTACTAACGTTTACTTCATACAGTATTATTCGAGATACATTCCAGTTGCGCTACCACATGTTTGGATAAGGTGGATTTTGGCAACAAGATCTTAGGATAAGGCGTGCTTTGGAAACGGCACCTTAATGTGTGCTATATTTACATGGGGAAATTGCGGGTTTCGAAACAGTTTTCTTGTTGGAAAAGATGCCAAATAATATGAGCTATAGAGATAAGGGAATAACTAAATTTTCATAAAAAATTGATAATGTGGATTTTGGAATCGTGCGCCTGAATTAGTCTGCCAGAAAATAATTCGTTTTCAATAAAATTTACATGCGCCATCGGACTGAAAAACAAAATGACTCCGTCCGCAGCTCGTGGTCGTGCGGTAGCGTCCTCGCTTCCCGCGCCCGGGTTCCCGGGTTCTATTCCAGGCGGGGTCAGGGGTTTTCTCTGCCTCGTGATGACTGGGTGTTGTGTGATGTCCTTAGGTTAGTTAGGTTTAAGTAGTTCTAAGTTCTAGGGTACTGATGACCTAGATGTTAAGTCCCATAGTGCTCAGAGCCATTTGAGCCAAAATGACTCCGTTTAAAATGTTGGCTCTGAAAATTGCTAATCTTTATCTTCTGTCTTGCAAACAATCACTGAACCAGAACTGTTATTGTAATTACACAGGAAATGAACATAACAATTACCGCATCTGACTTTTTGGTAAACTGTTTGAAAATTCACAAGATAGGACTTCACTAAATAGTAAGCCTCTGATCTGATGCTGATATTATTTTCACAAATAGAATCTGTCTATCACTGTTCCTTACAGTGGGGATGAACTTTGATGGTAATTAAATTTATAGGCCTACGTGCGCGTACGGAAAGCTCGCCTGCTTTCTTTGTAACGTGTTGCTACTAGGAATAATGATGTGATTGTCAAAAATCTTATTTCATTTGCCGTACTTGTGATTTGCAGTGAAAGACGGTATCTTACCAATTTTCATAAGTGCTTCCAAGTACAAAACTCGCGATGAGCAGTGCTAGTGTGCAAACAGAGTTAATAATATAAATGAAATGGGGAACTAATGTTAACGTCTGATAAATGAGATAAAAGTCTCCCAAGTTCAAAAGTGCTTCATTAACTAGTCATAACAACAATATATCTTTCATGAAGTTTTCACACCTGCACAAGTTGGCGAAATATTTCTTAATAACTCCCCTCTGTATAATTTCCTCCCTTGACGCTTGTTTCAATTGTAACACAAGACCATAGCTTCATTAAAAAGTTTCTACTGCAAACTTCAGCCGCCGGCCGGAGTGGCCGTGCGGATCTAGGCGCTACAGTCTGGAGCCGAGCGACCGCTACGGTCGCAGGTTCGAATCCTGCCTCGGGAATGGATATGTGTGATGTCCTTATGTTAGTTAGGTTTAATTATTTGTAAGTTCTAGGCGACTGATGACCTCAGAAGTTAAGTCGCATAGTGCTCAGAGCCTCACAGCCAAACTTCGGCCAGACGCATTGATCTCACAATGTGAAGTTACACAGTTACAAATATAAGAAACTGAATTACCTTAAAAGTTGGCGTTTATCATTCTTCCATTAATATAATGTCATCTGCTCGGTATTTTTTCTCAAAACATATAATTACAAAATCCTTTTTGAAATAATACTGTTTCCACTACACAGCAAGCCAGCCTCCACCCTTTTTAAATCAAGTGCATTTCCAGACTGTCCAATACACTCTATTACTGCTGCTATTTTACACATTTGCAGCCAAAACTTCATGATAGTTGTGATGGCAAATAGGACAGCCCCTTTCATCACCTCCCCTTATTAAACAAGAATTTTGTCGAGGAGCTTTTGCTGAAACAATAGCAGAAGGCATTCAAACAATTCTCCAAAAGAAACAATCACAAAAGCATGGTACGAAATGTGTGGTTACAAATGCGTATGGTGGGTGGCAACATATACAAAATATCATAATATCAGTGAACGGGTACAAAGTAATGCAAATATGATATATAAGTTGAAATACAAGTAAAAGTAGATGCATGCAAACCGATGTACAAAGCTTCAGTAATAATTCATGGTACAGAAGACATGGCATAAAGAGATGATTGCTATAGAAAATAAGTACCCTAGTATCTGCCATTTCAGGCTTTGTGCGATGATTCAAAAAAAAGGTCTGTGTTACACTTATCTACGCTGCAACAGTTTCCTCTAATCAGTATTTTTTGTCTCCTGTGTGTCATCTTGCATTTCGGTGTCAGTATGGTCGCTGAGCGACTGAATGGATGACTTCGATCCACTTACTGTCTTTCTGTAAGACAAAAATGACATAGAGGTTTTTAGCCAGATCGGTCAGCAAAACATTACCGGGAATTTCAGATTTATTGAACGCTTCTCCCGTTACACTTTTTATGGTAAATTTTTCATAATTAGACGTAGTAGCTACTCTCCAGTCAGTATTCTTCCAAGTACAGATTTGAGAGGGAAGCTGATGGACGGTCTTTGGCACATCTTCTCCCGCACTACCGAACACATATCCCTAAGGCTGTACTGTGCAAACAAATCGTTGTCGAGATCCCTGACCACCTCTCTGGCATACACATGCTACCCTTAAAGTTCATGGTGGTGCTGAAATACAGTGCATGATACTATATTAAGTATTTTTGGATGATATTCCAATGGTGAGAAACAAATGAAGATTGTTTAAGGAGGAATAATTATTATTTTAAGAGGTGATAATGTAGAGTACCAGGTATTATAAAATTATCTCTACAACTTTGGTCACGTATATATCAGAAATCTGTGGTTTGTAGCATAATTGTGACAGACGCTTAAAGTTATTTTCGTTGCTTTTTATTTGTTTTTGCAAGTTAGTTATTGTCGGCCATGCCCCCCACCACCTCCCCAACAGCACACCGCACAGAGCATGGAGTGGTTGACAGGGACCAGATCGGACACCCGGATCCAGCGGAACTTCCAGGAACATTGTAGAAGCACACCACCATCACGTCCGATCATCAGACAGTGGTACACGAGATTCAAGGAACTGGGAAGTTACATTAAGAGGACGTGTTTTGAGCGTCCGGGCACGAACGCTGCAGATGTGGAGCCGGTGCAACAGGCATTTATCCGGCTCCAACGAAACCAATCCGTCAAGTGCCTCGACAGTTGCCGCTACCGTTGACTGCGGCAGACAGGGTACTTCACGAGAGACTGAAGCTTCATGCCTAGAAGGCTCAGCTGCTACATGCGCTACAACCCGATGACAGGCAAAAGCGCAAAGCATTTGTAATTTAGAATCGGAGGCACTTCAACGATGACTGAGCCCATGTGAAAAAAGTTTATTTTCGTGTGTCCATGGAGAAAAAACGACGTAATGTGAGGATCTGGAGCTCTGAGAATACCTAGTTTAGTATGCAAATTGTGCTCGACAACCCAAGGATAAATGTGTGGTACGGTCTTTTTCATGAGCGTGTGGTGGAACCCTCTTTCCTTGAAGAGATGTCAGCAACCTCGACTGTTTATGCGGACTGGTCGCAGCAGTTCGCGTTTCACGGAACTGCAACGTGGCGTCGTGCTGCGTCAGAGCGGTGGCCCTCCATGACGGTCCAGCTCATTGGGAAGGCTTTGGACGAACCATTTTCACGTTACTGGAATGGCAGAAGAGCTCACATTATCATGATATCTTCTCCAATTACGACTTCTAAACATTTACAACACATTTACTTCTGCATACATACTCCATTAGTCACCGTACTGTTCCAGTTTTAGTTCACGAAGCATCGCCATAATACTCGCTTGTTCATCGGATTTACCAGTAACAAATCTATGTGACATAGCGTTATTGAACTGATTTAGAGAAAGCCTTCTACACAGTTAGCCATCAATACCTAAGGATTGTGTCACAGAATTTTCACATTTCCTCTGCCCACAAAATACTTACTGCTGCCAAATAGTTTCCAAAGTGCAGGCTACAGACTGATTCTGTCAACCTTAAATCCTCAAAGTGACATAATTACGTAAAGCGAATCGAAGAATTAAGCGTCACCAGCCTCCTAGACGATAACATTTCCATAGTTCTTCGAGAATTATGGAGATATATAATAAATAACAAATCAGAGTCGTTAAATACAGCAAGCGTTTTACTCTGCTGCAGCGTTATTCGACTGGTGGCATCCTGTCCTTCTTATCAAACTCTAGCTTCCGGCGGTCAAACTGATATGAGATTACATTGACATCACACACTATTAATGTAGGCGTGGTACCACACTACGTCATTTTTATGCAGGTTGTGAGTATAACTGGCTTTTACAGCTTGGATTTTTCGTTGCTATTTATGAGTCTGCTATGGATACCCACACAGTGACCTCACAAACTGATTATGCAGGAAGAATGTAGACTTCGTACTTACAATGTGTGTAATTGTCTGTAAATAATGCGTTGCGTACTTTATTAAGCAATCAAGCATCTCCTATGCATTTTGAAATACTGGTTGGGTATCATGCTTCATAGCGGGCACAGACAACGTCTTGACATCGTTAGTTACAGTAATTCTCTTGACAGGACAAACAAAACATTGTGTTGTGGTAGGTTAACTTTTCTCACAAGTCTTCATTTTCTGGCTGGTATTCGGGGTGGGTGGGTCGGGGGGGGGGGGGGGGGGGGGAGGTGTTTAGCCGATCTCTGCTGCTGCAGATATTGTGTGATGATCATTTCTCTGTGGTGCATAGAACACAAAAGATGCCACCCACCCATTTGTTCTAGTAATAAATGCTCTAGGGGCGAGGGGGAGTTTGATTCTAATTGTTGCAGGCAGAAAGATGTGGAAGGGAGGATTCTCACAGCCGGGAGTTACGTAGGAGTGTGTTTTATTTTCGTAGATTATTCAATCTTTTTCTCATGGTAACCTCCCAATTGGCAGTCCCCTCCCAGAGATCCGAATGGGGGACTATTCCGGAATCTTTTGCCAATGGACAGATCATCATGACACTTCTTCAATTACAGGCCACATGTACTGTGGATACACGTTACGTGTCTTTAATGCAGTGGTTTCCATTGCCTTCTGCATCCTCATGTCGCTGATCATTGCTGATTCTTCCGCCTTTAGGGGCAATTTCCCACCCCTAGGACAAGAGAGTGCCCTGAACCTCTATCCGCTCCTCCGTCCTCTTTGACAAGGCCATTGGCAGAATGAGGCTGACTTCTTATGCCGGAAGTCTTCGGCCGCCAATAATCTACGAATGGATAACGTTCTACGAGTCGGGGCGTGGAATGTCAGAAGCTTGAACGTGGTAGAGAAATTAGAAAATCTGAAAAGGGAAATGCAAAGGCTCAATCTAGATATAGTAGGGGTCAGTGAAGTGAAGTGGAAGGAAGACAAGGATTTCTGGTCAGATGAGTATCGGGTACTATCAACAGCAGCAGAAAATGGTATAACAGGTGTAGGATTCGTTATGAATAGGAAGGTAGGGCAGAGGGTGTGTTACTGTGAACAGTTCAGTGACCGGGCTGTTCTAATCAGAATCGACAGCAGACCAACACCAACAACGATCGTTCAGGTATACATGCCGACGTCGCAAGCTGAAGATGAACAGATAGAGAAAGTGTATGAGGATATTGAAAGGGTAATGCAGTATGTAAAGGGGGACGAAAATCTAATAGTCATGGGCGACTCGAATGCAGTTGTAGGGGAAGGAGTAGATGAAAAGGTTACAGGAGAATATGGACTTGGGACAAGGAATGAAAGAGGAGAAAGACTAATTGAGTTCTGTAACAAGTTTCAGCTAGTAATAGCGAATGCCCTGTTCAAGAATCACAAGAGGAGGAGGTATACATGGAAAAGGCCGGGAGATACGGGAAGATTTCAATTAGATTACATCATAGTCAGACAGAGATTCCAAAATCAGATACTGGATTGTAAGGCGTACCCAGGAGTAGATACAGACTCAGATCACAATATAGTAGTGATGAAGAGTAGGCTGAAGTTCAAGACATTAGTCAGGAAGAATCAATACGCAAAGAAGTGGGATACGGAAGTACTAAGGAATGACGAGATACGTTTGAATTTCTCTAACGCTATAGATACAGCAATAAGGAATATCGCAGTAGGCAGTACAGTTGAAGAGGAATGGACATCTATAAAAACGGCCATCACAGAAGTTGGGAAGGAAAACGTTGGTACAAAGAAGGTAGCTGCGAAGAAACCATGGGTAGCAGAACAAATACTTCAGTTGATTGATGAAAGGAGGAAGTACAAACATGTTCCGGAAAAAGCAGGAATACAGAAATACAAGTCGCTGAGGAATGAAATAAATAGGAAGTGCAGGGAAGCTAAGACGAAATGGCTGCAGGAAAAATGTGAAGACATCGAAAAAGATATGATTGTCGGAAGGACAGACTCAGCATACAGGAAAGTCAAAACAACCTTTGGTGACATTAAAAGCAACGGTGGTAACATTATAAGAGTGCAACGGGAATTCCACTGTTAAATGCAGAGGAGAGAGCAGATAGGTGGAAAGAATACATTGAAAGCCTCTATGAGGGTGAAGATTTGTCTGATGTGATAGAAGAAGAAACAGGAGTCGATTCAGAAGAGATAGGGGATCCAGTATGAGAATCGGAATTTAAAAGAGCTTTTGAGGACTTATGGTCAAAAAAGGCAGAAGGGATAGATAACATTCCATCAGAATTTCTAAAATCCTTGGGGGAAGTGTCAACAAAACGACTATTCACGTTGGTGTGTAGAATATATGAGTCTGGCGATATACCATCTGACTTTCGGAAAAGCATCATCCACACAATTCCGAAGACGGCAAGAGCTGACAAGTGCGAGAATTATCGCACAATCAGCTTAACGGCTCATGCAACGATGCTGCTTACGAGAATAATATACAGAAGAATGGAAAAGAAAATTGAGAATGCGCTAGGTGACGATCAGTTTGGCTTTAGGAAAAGTAAAGGGCCGAGAGAGGCAATTCTGACGTTACGGCTAATAATGGAAGCAAGGCTAAAGAAAAATCAAGACACTTTCATAGGATTTGTCGACCTGGAAAAAGCGTTCGAGAATATACAATGGTGCAAGCTGTTCGAGATTCTGAAAAAAGTAGGGGTAAGCTATAGGGAGAGACTGGTCATATACAATATGTACAACAACCAAGAGGGAATAATAAGAGTGGACGATCAAGAACGAAGTGCTCTTATTAAGAAGGGTGTAAGACATGGCTGTAGCCTTTTGCCACTACTCTTCAATCTGTACATCGAGGAAGCAATGATGGAAATAAAAGAAAGGTTCAGGAGTGGAATTAAAATACAAGTAGAAAGGATATCAATGATACGATTCGCTGATGACATTGCTATCGTGAGTGAAAGTGAAGAAGAATTAAATGATCTGCTGAACGGAGTGAACAGTCTAATGAGTACACAGTATGGTTTGAGAGTAAATCGGAGAAAGACGAAGGTAATGAGAAGTAGTAGAAATGAGAACAGTGAGAAACTTAACATCAGGATTGATGGTCACGAAGTCAATGAAGTTAAAGAATTCAGCTACCTAGGGAGTAAAATAACCAATGACGGACGGAGCAAGGAGGACATCAAAAGCAGACTCGCTATGGGAAAAAAGGCATTTCTGGCCAAGAGAAGTCTACTAATATCAAACACCGGCCTTAATTTGAGGAAGAAATTTCTGAGGATGTACGTCTGGAGTACAGCATTGTATGGTAGTCAAACATGGACTGTGGGAAAACCGGAACAGAAGAGAATCGAAGCATTTGAGATGTGGTGCTATAGACGAATGTTGAAAATTAGGTGGACTGGTAAGGTAGGGAATGAGGAGGTTGTACGCAGAATCGGAGAGGAAAGGAATATGTGGAAAACACTGATAAGGAGAAAGGACAGGATGATAGGACACCTGCTAAGACATGAGGGAATGATTTCCATGGTACTAGAGGGAGCTGTTGAGGGCAAAAACTGTAGAGGAAGACAGAGATTGGAATACGTCAAGCAAATAATTGAGGACGTAGGTTGCAAGTGCTACTCTGAGATGAAGAGGTTAGCACAGGAAAGGAATTCGTGGCGCGCCGCATCAAACCAGTCAGTAGACTGATGACCAAAAAAAAAGTGTTTTATTTTGTAGCACTCTACCACCTCAGCCAAGCAAGATAGCAATAAAGAGTATTGGAGGGACCTGATCATTCATCAGTGCGTTTTGAGAGGGTACAACCACGTGCTTCGCTGCTCTGTAGTCTGACACAACAGCTTTTGATGGTCATGGAAACATAGTGGTAACTGAGAATATTAAATACTGCTCGTCGCGATAGTGCAAACTGGTGCTGGTCCAACGTGTGTGCATGGAAATTCTGACAAATTACATCTCACAAACACATGCAAGTGATGCAGGGATGATATAGATTTGGTTATATAATGTGGTGTGGTATTTGTTTGACACTTAGGGCCTCTACAAGGATGTCTTTGATGTTAAATAATGCATTTCTGTAGTTGTTTGTCTTTGGATATCGACCTAATTTCTCAAACATTAATACCTTGGCAAAAGCGTATTTTTTAAATAAATGAATTGTGGAAATTGCTTTATGCAATATATCGATGTAATGTGTTAAGAAATGTGCAGTATTATCGTTTAACATCGTTTAGGACGGAGATTAGGTACTTGGAAAATCAGTGAAATTGCAAAAACTTACCTAGTAATTGTTAAACATCAATTAATTATGAGACAATGTGTTTAATTGTACTTACATAACTTGGTATTCTGCCTGGGGTTGGTGGCTGTCCCCTGATGCCTCTTAGTGATCTTTCCACTATGATATACAGGCCAACAATGAGGCCTTTATTGCGTTTCCTCTAGTTATAAATGGAAGGGAAGTGGGAGGGAATCTCGAAGCCTCTTGGTGATCTTTTCACTATTATGTACAGATCAAGAATGATGCATCCCATGCGTTTCCTGTAATTACAAAGGGATGAAAAGAGGGAGGGAACTTGATTCCTATTGGTCTATGATACAAGGAGGTGGGGAAGGGGGTGGGGGCCCCTGGGGAGGTGTGAATGTTGGAAGCGGGTGATGTTGATTATAACTCACCCTCAGGTGTAACATAAAACCCGTGCAATGTCTAGTGTAACACTGGACGTGTATCCTGACACTCAAGGTCACCGTTATCTGGCGTGCCCACTGCACTACTTCTCCCCACAGCGGAGTTTTACAGCAGATGTTGGTTTTCAGGGTACTACTCGCTACAGGAACTTAAGGAATGAAATATAAATGAAGGATGGGTAATAATTTTGTGTGGCTCAATGGCTAATGAAAGTATTTTAATTCTCATAACTTGTTTCGGTCTGTTTTGATCCACAAGGCTTTTTGATGATCTATAATTTCGAAAAATTTGGTTTTAGTAAACTGCTTTAATTAACCCCTATAGCCCCTAAAAAAAAAATTAAGCTTTAGTTTGGGATCCAGAGAAATAGTACTTAGCAAGCTGTTTCGGTATTTTTAGATCCTGTGCATTTTAACTATCATTATGGCAGCAAATTCAGACAATATTCGATTTGCCAACAATGGCACTTGTATGGTGGTACTAAGGTGGCTATTACAAAGTAAAATCGTTTTTGATTTAAACAATGGAATGTCCGTTCCCGTGGGAAGCATGGAAGGGGAGTGCGGATCGTTGTTTTTTTATGTAACCAAATTATTTTGTAAAGTGAATCATTTCTGCTCAAGTCACTAGGTTTTGGCCTTTACAAATGGTACATTTTGTAAGTTTTTTCCTTAAGATAGCCACCTCTTTGGAGGATGATGTAACAGCAGACATAATAATGATCGTATCTGACAGAGATTCAGTAGTTTAGGATGACGAAGATCTTGTTTCGTAATGCAGCTCTTTATCTTCACTAGAAAGGATAGACGGTACACCAGAACACCAAATGATAAACAGTACAATTATAATTACAAAGGATACACCAGATGAATGGAAGACAGAACCCTACCCTAACTGGGACTTCATGCAGCATGTAATGTAGTTCACCTGACTCCAGGACCAAGAAGGTATACAACTTCTTCCATTATAAATGAATGCTCAGCTTTCAAGTCTTTCCTTTTGTCATCGACTGAAAGCATTATATTCACCTATTCTAATTCTGAAGGAATGCGCTTATACAGACATAAGTAGAAAAAAGATATGTTCTTGACCTAGATGCTGACATAGATCTGTTGTTATTAATGGGAGTTCATAAGTCATATAATGAGTACTGAAAATTTATGGAACGAGTTAAAAGCTGGCCCAGTTTCCAAAACTACAATGTCACTAGAAAAATTCAAAAAGATATCAAGAGTTATTCGATTTCATGATAGAGAAACAAGACTGCAAAGACATGAATAAAAGAAGTTTGCACCTGTATAACACGTTTGGGAGAAATGGGTAGAGATATTACATAAATTATACAAACCCAATATGTTTGTTACAGTACACGCACAACTTGTGGCATTTAGGGGACAATGCCCTTTCCACCAGCGTATGCCTGGTGAACCGACAAAGCATGGAATCAAGTTCTGGGTACTTTCGGACAATGAAGCAAGTTACGTATGCAATATTCAACCACGGACTGGGAAACGACCAGTTAGTTTCTGTGAAAGGAACCAAGGTCTAAGGGTGGTAACTTACTTTTTTTATAGCTTTCAAGGGCATAGCATTACTGGTGAGAACTTTTACACCACTTAGGAGCCAGGAAAAATGCTGATGAAGAGAAATATCATAGTGATTGGAATTGTGCGAAAAAACAAGCCTTCCATTCCACGAAAACTTGCAGATCGGTGGATTCCTAATTAGATATCTACTTTTGCTTACAACGCTTGTATCATACATCCCGACGAAAAACAAATGTCTTATTGTGCAACGAACTCTGTATCACGATGTAAAAGTCATTGATAGCACAAAAAAAAGAACCTGAAATTATTTCAGACTACAACGCTACGAAAGGAGCTGTGGACTCGCTAGACAAGTTGGTGGTTAACTATACAGTGAAGAGGAAGATAAACAGATGACAGATGTCCTCAATTATCATCGACATATCTGCATAAAACCCGTATGTGCTATACAAGGCAACTTACCTTCAGTGGGCAGCAAACAACCTAGAGCAAAGAACGCTTTTCCGAGAAACTTTGGGGAGCAACTAATTGATGGGAATATGAAGTGACGAGGACATCTTCCAGGAGGAACAGTTTCAAGAGAAGCTGTAGAGAGAAGAGCATCGTTTGAACCTGCACCCTTCACACCGGGAGAAAATGATTCTAGGAGTAAGAAGAGAGGCAGATGTCATCTATGTGGAAAAAACTGAAGACAGAAGTTCAGTGAAATGTGTTAAGCATAAAATATTCACTAGGAAGAAACATCTTACATGTACATGTAAAAACTGTTAGTAAAAATCAGCACACATATGATAAATATTCGGTTATTGTATTGTTGTACTACTCTATAATGCTGTTTGAATGTAAGACATTAAATTATCTAAACTATTACTTTACTTATTAATTCCATACACAAATGTGTAAAAGTATAGTTACAGGAAACGGAAGGAAAACCGAGTGTTTTTTGACCCGAACGTCTCAGGTGTACATGCAAAATAAAGGTTAAGAGGAGTCCACTTTGGCCAGTTGTGTGCCCCTAATCTATCCCAGTTCCCCAACCAGGGAAAATGAGCCAACTGTTATCATGGAATCCTAAGTATGTGTCATTCCTGGTTACTCTTCACGCTTTCAAGAGCATTTGGCATATTTTGTAGATAATAAAAGCTTTTCCATTTGCTATACCCAAGTCAACACGTGTTTTAACATGCAGTAATAATGACGTATCATCAAGCTGTAAGTTTCCTATATTATGAGAGATGGCAATTTTGTCGGTAATACTTGTCATAGAGAGCGTATTTACTATATTACTGTATAGAGGTGACTTTTTGGATACCAATGTTTACACTGTTATCTCGTAGTCAGCACTTCTTTGTCGAGTGTTGGTACAGTCAAACGTGTTGTCTGGGATATGGTTGGGTGGAGGTTTTGTTGTGAAAAGCAGTTGCTGCAGCTCGGAATATATTAGATGCGATAATATCTGGCTATGCATTCTCGTGTGTTAATATTACATTAAATGGAATGTCGTGTTTAACATTCTCAGTTGAAGCTTTTTCAATATTTTACCTTTTGTTTTCACTATTAGAAAATTGTCGGTTTAAGCCCTTCATTATATGCATGAACTCTGCAAAGCATTAAGTCATTCCTTACTCTTTTTTTTTCAAGTAGTTTACGCCAGTGCTGCGAACTCTGTATCACACTGTGGGGTGATATGCGTATTCATGCAGTCCTTCATACGGCAGAGCTGCTTTTCCTACTACTCGCCTTAGAGCGGCGACTGTGTTCATACGCCATAGACCAGTAATTTAATGTACTGACCTTTTATTTTTTAAACAACGGGAGACCACATAAAATAATTCTACCCTAAATTAATTGATATCTCCTTCAATCAGAAAGCTCTCACAGTCAAGGGTCACAGAAGATTTACCTAGAGTTGTTCGTTGCATCTGGCTGATGGGTAATGTTTCACGTATTATTGTACTTTTGGTAGGGTAACTGGTAGAAGTTTCTGTGTCGTAGAGATTCTCCCTGTAGACGTGAATTTACAAATTTTATGGACCTTGCGAACTCTGTGTTTAACTTTCGGCCTGTAAAGGTGCTATTTCGGTCAGCCTGTGACTCACGTACTACTTTAAAGTCACAATGCTAATTGTCTGAAGACGTCTGTTTTATGATATTGCTTTTCTGTATGAAGTTGTGTAGTGAATAGGTAATCTGGTGTCAGTAAATGATGAAAACGGCGAGGAAGCGTGTTTGAGGCACCACATAACAAACTCTCGTTTAACAACAAGTAGCAATCAAGAGAGAAAGACAACTGAACGTACTTAGTTTGTAATTATCTCCTCCAAATGATAATTAATTGGTACAGATTTGCTTCATTCTAATTGCGATCTATTATTACGAGACCGTCTTTAATATTTGGTGCAGCGGGTTGTACTGCTGGAGAGCTCACGTTTGGCAAGAATAATCGCAATCATAACGGGAAGAAATTTACCACCTAGGACAAAAAGTAGGAAGGAACTGCATCGCTCTAGCTACAGTCAGTTGGACTAGTCGCTCACTAAAACTTCCTTGGCAAAGTACGATTGGAAGAAGTGATGTTGGATCGTCTGTAAGAAGACCGCCAACCAGCACACTTCGACGTACCTGTGAAATGTGCACCAACAAGGAAACTGTGTTACTCCACCACTCGTTTAACTTTGTGGTGACATAACTGTAGCTTAGCCCGAGGCCTAGTTTAAGGTGTAACGTGACAATTTGGTCGCGAATTTGTAAAGCCAGCGAATGAAAAAACAGAAAGAAATAAAATCTTAAGCGTTTCTAACGAAATTACGGTGGTTCTCAGCTTAGAATATTTAAGAGTTTACCTCTTGTATCCTTCACCTGAAGGGAAACTTCCCAAAAACCTTGGTAGGATCCAGAGAACTGAAAATACCTTAAATTTATTTTTAGAACATCTCCTAAAATAATATTTCCTCCTTGTTATGAGCTTTTCATTCTCAGTCCACGAATATCGAGTCAATGATTTTAGAACTTAAGGTATTTTTTTCCAATCTGATCCAATCTAGCAGTGATTGGGTCAGTTGGATTCCAGTTGGCAATATCTGGGAGATGACGGCGTTCGCTTGTTGACCACAAAAAAACTGCCGAAAACATTGGTCGGAACATATGGATCACAACAATTTGAAATTTCTTTGTGGGCTTTTATTGTCCCAGACAAAGTAAAAGGTACAGTGACATGAATACCCCTAGCTGCATACAGGCGTTGATACAAGTCAACAAGGACAGTTGAAAATAAGTCAATCGGGACTCGAACTCGGGATCTCCCGCCTACATGGCCAACGGTCTATCCATCTGAGCCACCGAGGCTACAGAGACCGCGCGACTGCAGGGATTTATCTCTGGAACGCCTCCCGTGAGACCCACATTAGCAACTTATTGTCCCGCAATATATACATAGTGCCCCTGGCCATTATACTCATTACTCGCAGCTTTACTGCCGATTCCCGTAAAAGTTCGTTCTCTATTTGTGCATCCGCACAGAAGAAGACGGTCAAATGGCCGGTGAACCTTAATTATATATATATGGAGATGATATCTGTTCTTTCGGACATGTCCGAAAAGCAGATACCATCTTCATGTATATATAAAGTAAAAGCTGGTCACGAGCACACCCGCGCACACGCACGCGCCCTCTCGTATGTGTGTGTGTGTGTGTGAATGTGTGTGTGTGCGTGTGCGTGTGGGTGTAAACATTAAGAAAGAAAATGGCTCTGCCAAGCTGATGCAACAGCGACAATACAAAGAAATATCGGATAGCTGCGTCGAGGTACAGACGTCTTTAACGGGAAGAGGTACTACTGTAGCTAATGGATTACAAACTCAACTGTACATAGTTTCCAAAGAAGGAAAACGAGACACAGAGCATAAAAAACAAATTTGTAAGAGAAAAATAGACCATGCTCTTACAGTGACCACTGAAGATGCCTTAAACAAAACGAAACGCGCCTGCTCTTAATAAGATTTTTATTACAGTTAGTAAAGTCGACAATTAATCTATACAACTTGTATATGTGCAACTGCGGAAAAAAGACACCAAAAACAAAGACAACACGACACAGAAGTTGTGATGAAAAGGGATCGGCATGAACTGTCTGTTTCTAAAGGAAGAGTCTTCGAAGTGCATCGATATTGTGTTAATTTACCCATAAGGGATAACAAACATGTAATTTTTACTTCGGGAAATGAAGTTGTGATAGATGTTCAGTTAAAACGGGAAGAATTACGTAGAATGGTACGCACTTCTCCCCCCCCCCCCCCCCCAACCCCCTCTCCACCCTCGACCACCCAACTTTCTTTCAGAGCTATAATTTTATTTATGATAAATACAGATAACAGTCACTTTAGCAAATAATACCTTGAAATTCATATAAACGTTTTTAAGCATAACTGTAACTTAATCTTAATATCGGACCATTTTTGTAATGAAAGGTACAAGTGCTATCTTGAAAATAAATTACTCACATTTTAATGGATGTGTTGTAGTAAGTTACTTCGTATGAAGTAAAAATTATTACATAGTGCTTTTACACAAGTAGCGAAAATGTTTCTAGATCACATATATGTCGGTGCAGAGCAACAAAGCATGTCAACTCATTCTTTCCAACTGTGAATTAAATATCGTTTTAGAAAATAAACACATGACAGCGAGAGAATAAATGAAGAAGTTGTCAGGACTGACAAAAAATAATTGTAAGTAAAATTTTATTCATGTTAAAATTAATGCATTAAGATTTTCAAATATATTATCAACGTATGTAATAACAAAATCGGTTATATTTCGTAAAATGTACTTAATATGTCTTTAATATAAAAGGAGCAATATGCGTGTTAACTATATAGTTGTATCGGAGCTAGATAAAGGCGTTCAACTTACAAAACGAGTATTTTCTGCAGAAAACGGTCACACCAAGAAACTGGTTAAAAAGTATATGTTATTCTCATCAGGAAGCTATACATGTTTCAATCAAAAATTACAAAAATTTTACCACAGCCGTTTTTATCCCTTGTTAATTCAATATAATGCAAAAGTACCAAAGCTGGTTAATTGTTTTTTGTACCAAAGAAGAAGAAACAAATTTTGAAAGACTATTTTAACGGGATTATGCTTGTTTCAGAGGTTAAAATATGGTCGTTTATAAGCTATTGCTCATTTCTGCGATCCCAGTATTCTGTCAGTGTCGCTTTATATGGAAATTAATACTGAAATGTATGAATGGCGCTGTGCGTGATTGGATACATGTATACGTCAGTCCTGTGAGAATATGGTTTAATGTGATTTACCCAGAAGATCCATAGACTGTGTAGGGATCAATCATGACCCATTCTCCAAAATGCGATTGTAGAGTAATCCGGCAAACCGTTGGTCATATTGTTACAGAATGTCCCAATGGGCATTCAGTGGAATTTTTGACGATTTCCTGATGACAAAGAACGATGCAATTGGTTATATTACGGATTTAAATACCTGTTTGTAAATTTCACATGTCGTTGTTCGTACTTTACTTATTATCGTGCTTAAAACACCACGCGATACCTATATAAACAAATAAATCCTACGGGAATTCTCTTCTGAGTGTTACGATCTCTCATTGTGTGTTAAGTTTAAGGAACGTTGTCTGCCTCAGTGGAGTGCCAATGGGCGCTGTGCTGTAACATGTCATGCGAAACGGTTCCTCCGCACACACACACTGCGAAACCTGATTAATCTGTCGATTACTGCGCCCAATCTGATTACATTTAGCGATTATTCGACTGTTAAATAATTATCACTCTCTGGCGTTGCATTAATGGCCTCCGCAAAGTCCCATTAGTCGCCTGTAACGCACCGTGTTTAACGCGGTGCCCAGCTGTAATCAATTTTAATACCGGATTAAGCAGACACGGAAAGTGTGAATTTTCTAAATAATTTTGATTTGACCAGTACAGGCAGATAGACATCAGTAGTAATCTGAATACGTGCAACATTTTCAGTGTGAGAGATGATACCGAGAATTATGATCAGATTACGATCCGCAGTCTGGCAGGTCAATGAAAAAAAGGGATTACGTTTCTGGATATCTAAGTGAAAGCCTCTTCTTCGTTATGTCACCTGGCGTATTGTCTAACTTTTATAATAAATATAATGAAAACTCTCACATATGATTTAATTAACCAAATTTCGTCTCTGCAGTTGGATCACAGCTCAACTATAAAGTCTCATTTCTGATCTCTATGCTACCTGGATGTCCAATTCTGATCTACACCTACAGGACAATTCCGTGAGGATGTTACAGACGTTCAGTGATGATGGAGAAGGATAAATCTATCAATCTGGGCTATGGGACCCTGGTCCATAAACGAACGAGTCGAAAGCTATAAGAGAAAATCTTTCTGATACATCCAACAGCGGAATGTGTGTACCGGTAATGTTGTTGCTAAGATTTTAGGGTAGGCAACATTGAAAGGTGGCAGTATGCCAACAAGACAAGGAAAAATGGCTGTCAAACATTGGCTGTAGAATGCATATCTTAAGAGCTATGAACACTTGTTCAGTATAGAACAGATGTGTTTCACAGTAGCACAGGAGCAAAAATGAACAAGTGCTCATTGCTCCTAAAGTATCCACTTTGGAGCCTTTTTCTTGTTTTGGTCCACGCTAGCTCCTCCCAAAATATTGTAAGCAAAGAGCTTGCAGTAGAGGAGGTCCAATGTTAGAGGTATCAGAGCGATATCTGCTTGTAACTTTCGTCTAGGCCGTTCCTGAACGGGTCACTTAAGACAAACTGATATATTTACCCTTCTGCGTCATCTCTGAAAGTTTGTTATATCATTGCGGAATCACCCCGTATGTCTACTGTTGTGCAGTTCAGACGTAAATAACCGTCACGGGTTTCACGGAACGATTTTCAGAATATTACTCTACTGTTCTCGAGTAGCATAAGGAAAACAGCAACATCTAAAACTTCCCTCGACAATTAATCTTTTATGATCTCACGTTCTCTCTTTTCTCTCTGCGTATGTGGGGGTCAACGAAATATATTTGCTTTCGGTGGAGGGAATGTTCTACCAATTAAACTCGGTTCCTATTTCTCACAAGTCTTTCCGTGTCATGATTCCAATTTATGTTTTTGGTAATTATAATCCCTAAGTATTCAACTGAATCGACAACCTTTAAATGTGAGTGACCTATCTTGTGCCCGAAATTTAACAGAACTTATTTTAGTACTCAGCATCATAGACAAACTTACTGAAGGATCACAATGCATTGCTTTAGACAGGACTACAGACATCTACTTTTCAGGAAATTTATCTCTATATCTCAGTAAGAGGAATACGTTGTGATACTTTCAGTACATTTTGTATAACACAGAGCGGTAGAAGGAGTGCTGTTAGGCAATTAATCAGTTTTGTTATCAAGTACGTACAAATACATTTCGCTATAGATTGACAAGTGCACATTTTAATATCAGTTAATACTTAAAGAGTACTTGCTTAGTTTATTTGTATTTCATAACATCAAGAGATGTCTGCATTTTTACAACAGTCCTTACGAAATGGGATTTTATATAAATCAAGTTTTTTTGCTGCCATGGGTTTATTTCTATTTATATGTTCGGCAACGCATGTGCGGAAATGATTGCTATTCTCAAGTGCGTTTTGGGTGTACTATGCCAATTACTGCAGCAGCACCTCAACCACCGAAAACATCGCGAAGAAAGCTACTTTCACAGAAATTTCTTCTCAAAAATAAGGACTCTGGTGCCAGTGGACTGCTTTTGGCGGAAAAAACCTTTTTTCTCCTGCCATAATTTTGCCCATTGCGTCTCATTTTACTTCCATGGCACCAGAATTCCTTCACTTCGTCTAATGGATGCACATCAATTTTACTAATTGGAGTTTTGCAAATATTAATTAATTTCGTCTTTCCTTGAATCATTTTAAACACATGTGTTCTCTACCCTCTCAGTCACCAAGTTCACTAATTCCTATTCAGTATCACTAATGACAGCAATATAATCATCAAATCATTTCGTTGTATTCATTCACCTGGAATTTTACACCCACTGCTGAATATTTCTTTTAGTTCCCTCACTGGTCCCTCGATGTACAGCTTCATCAGTAGAGGAGAAAAGACAGCGTCTGTGCCTTATAACCTTTTCTAATCCGAGAATTTCCCTCAAGATCTTCTGTTCTTATTGATACCTCTAGATTCTCTTACACATTGTTTGTTACACTTTTCTGCCTAGCTATCTTTATGAACTCTTCAGTCATACTGTACGACTTAATGTTTTCCAGTGGTGTTTGTATGTTGACTAATCCTATGAAACTGTACTTGACAAGTACAATTATTTATTACTGCTACAAATTAACATGCATTTTGTATAACACAAACTTAACTATGACAATTATTTAAAGAATATGTTCATAAAAAATTGACAGGGATTTATAATAAACAAAAAGCGCTAGTTTGTTTTTGTTCTACAGTATTAACTATTTATTGTGTGTATTTGGTTTTGGATTACAGGCCATTATCAGACATTTACTAAACGTTGTTTAAAACGACAAGGAAAAAGAAGTTACATATCTTGACTGAATCACAAACGCACATTAAATGAGATGTTTGGAAGTGTGGTGGTATTACAATGTAAAAAGTTAAACGCTGAAGAATACATAAATATAAAGGAAGCAAATAGGAAAAAACTTTAACATAAAACTGGAAAAGTATGCCTACATAACAGTTTATATTAATAAACGAATCCAGAAAAATAAAATTAGTACTTGACAAGGCTACTTCAAGAGGTTTGACATTGAAAGTGATACACAAAACCAGTTGAAAGAAAGAACTATCTATTGTAGCTACAGAATATATATGAAGGACTTAAGCAATATCAGTAAGCTAAACAGAAATGAATAAATGCAGTATTTGTGTCACGTGATAGAGGTAGTGTAATAGGGTTCATGATATGTCCCCACAAGTATGTAGGGCTCACATAGTAATAGAGGGGGTGGTTTAGCATTGATACAGAAATTGGGAACCATGTTGCTATGTCATTGGCTGATAACATCACGAGATCGACTTGATGAGACATTTTGTTGACGTGACACGTCGTCAAGGATGGTGTCTGGAACATGAGTAGTAGGGTACAACGCATTGAAATTACGAAAAACCTGATAAAATTCTAAAATTGACCGAAAATACGTAAAACAGACCAACATATGAGCAAACTGTTCACCTCTGTGTATGAAAATAATTCCAGTCCTGCACTATCGGGATTGACAATTGATGGTGTATACTTTCTGTGCTTCTACACAATACCCGATTGTTACAGATGCAGTTATGCATTGTAAACCATAAAAATGAAAGATGCGTATCCAAAGATTTAGAGGTCAAGACGCCGAAACTATGATCATATACAAGGGAGCAATATGTACCATCAATATGAGTATTCAGTGCTCCTGGTCTCTTCGAAAATGGAATACTGGGACATTGCTACCCCATCACTGTAGAAGATGAGATAAAATGTAGAGATCTACACTTCTGTGCAGCAATTTGGAACTGCTCCATAATGCTGCAAACTCTTCCTGTTATGTTCCGATGTCTTCCACATTTTTGTAAATATCAGACACCACCTCTGTCTTTTTTTTCCACCATCCTATGTGTGATGGGAGCAGCTCACCTTAGATAGTGTGATGTACAGCTTTTTGTGAGAGCTAGTAGATCAGAACATGTTAAAGTTACTTTAGCACCTGACACAGAAATCAAATTCATGGTAGAATAACAAAATGTGTAGGGGTGTACAAAGCTGTAATCACACATTGCTTCAATGTCTTACAGAAAAAAAATCAGACTGCTCATGAAACAACAATACAGGAACCCTCTATTGTGATTGGTAGCCTGTGAGATATGGTATTCCTCAAGTAAACGCGACAAAACTTTGCACAGCTCTGAAGAAGTGACTTCGATCACTGGCTGCCTGGTCCAGTGGATCAACACATGTATATTTTATGTTTCTATTTTGTTTTATTCACAGTTCAGTACACCTTCCTCCTGTTTCCGTGTTCGATCTGTGTTCAGTTTTTGACTGGCTTTCCACTGAGCCATCTTACCACTTTACCACTTAATCTGCTTTGGGGGGGGGGGGGGGTGCGATACTATGGGGAGTTTCCCTTGTTAGTAACGTCTCAATACACTCTTCTGTAGTGCTGCTGATAAGAGTGTAGATTCACTGAGACTTGGGCAGAAGCTCCGAATTCGGTTGCTTATAGAGACACCCCTCTCAACAAGCGTGCTCTGGTGATTCGTACATGTGGAAAGCCCCTCCCCTCCCCATCCCAGTAGAGACGACAAGCGATGGAAGTGCTCACTCACCTAGTGGCGTGCTGGCAGGAAATTTAAACGTGTTCTCTCCCGTGTTGCTGTGTGCACTGTGCAGAGAGCTGGGTGAAGTTTATCAAAGGCTCCGTTGGTGCCATATTGACAGCAGTGGACTACATGAATATTGTTGCGGACCAGCTGCATCACTTTAAGAATTGCGTCTCCCCCTACAGCGATTGCATCCTTCAGCAGGATAACTGTCCATCTCACAGGCCCAAAAATGTGCTAAAGTCGTTTGAGGAGTGTGCCAGTGAAATCACTGTGAAGTATTGACTAACAAACTCGCCTCCACTGTAGCCTGAGAGAAACATTTGGGACACTGTTGGGGTCCAGTACCACATCAACAAACCCACGTCAGCCGGCCGTTTCGCCGAGCCGCTCTAGGCGCTACAGTCTGGAACCGCGCGACAGCTATGGTCGCAGGTTCGAATCCTGCTTCGGGCATGGATGTGTGTGATGTCCTTAGTTTAGTTATGTTTAAGTAGTTCTAAGTTCTAGGGGACTAATGACCTGAAAAGTTAAGTCCCATAGTGCTCAGAGCCATTTGAACCAAACCCACGTCCTGAATGTTATGAGAATTGCGCCACATGTACGTAGACGTCTGGTGGTTCGAGAAATCCGTCAAAAACTTGTCTAATCTACGACACTCAGGATCTCTGATGTACAGTATTGCAAAGGTTACCAAACTGCTACGAAGCAGGTGATCACAAGGTTGTGACTGACAGATTAGTGTAGGTGAGAAAATTCAGAAAATGTGGATGAATTATTTAGGAGAAAGAGGCTCACAAACGAAGAAAGGCATTAATGCGTTGATCCACCGGTCGTCCTCATGCAATTATTCGGCTTGATATTGACTGATACAGCTATTGGACGTCCTACAGAGGGATATCGTTCCAGCTTCTGTCCATCTGGCGCTTTAGATGGTGAAAATCCGGAAATGGTTGCAGAGTCCGGCCCATAAAGCTGATAACGATCTCAGCTGTGGAGAGATCCGGCGACCTTGCTGGCCAGTGTAGGGTTAGGCAAGCACGAAGACAAGCCATAGAAACTCTCGCCGTCTGCGGACGGGAATTATCATACTGAAATATATGACCAGGATAGCTTGACATGAAAAGCATCAAACAAGGGGTGGAATATCGCAGATGGGCCGCTGTGATGTAAGGGTACCTTGGATTACAACAAAAGGGGTCCTGCCATGTAAAGAAATGGCAGCCTAGACCTTTACTCCTTGTTGTCAGTCCAGATGGCGGATATCAGACAAGTTGGTATCCTACTGCTCTCTGCAGCATCTTGAGACACGTCGTCGCCCTGGAATCACAATGACTGCAGTAGAACTGTGCTCACTAATGAATCTGACTTTGAAATGAGTCTCGGTGACGTGCCTGGAGACGTCCTGGACAGTGTTGGGTTACCAGCCTCACTATCACTTGCCATGTGGCCCCACAACTGTGGTACCATTTCTTTTCATACCAAGAGCATTTTGGTGGTCATCCGCGGTACCTTTACAGTACATCGGTACGCCGTCGACATTCTACGCCTCATTTTGTTACCCTTCATGGCAAGCCATCCTGGAAGTACGTTTCAGCAAGCTAATGCCCGTCTGCACACGCGAGAATTTCTGTTGATTGTTTTCGTCCTACCCAGACCCTACCCTAGATAGCAAGATCGTCAGATCTATCCCAAATTGAGAACGTTTGGAGCTTTATGGAGAGGGCCCTCCAATCTGCCTGTGGCTGTGGTGATCTAACGCGCCAGTCGGACAGAATTTAGTATTGCACCTTTCAGGAGGACATGCAACAACTCTAACGATCAGTGTCAAGCCGAGTAACTGCTTTGGTAAGCGTGAGAGGTGGACCAGCGCGTTATCGACTTACTCATTTTCAGAAACTCTCACTCTTGAATAAATTGTCCACTTTACCTGAAGTTGCAGTCATCTACTTGTCTTTAAACGTGCATCACATCTGCTGATTTCCGCCCCTTTCGGATAACTCCTTCGTGGAGCGTCGTTTTTAGTATTCCGTATATCAGTCTGTAAAAACAGAATTCACAGTATAACTCTGTTGTACTTCCATCTGTCTGCCTGTCTGCCTGACTATTCAGAACTCTTTTTTCTCGAGAACGGGTGGACGTATCATGTCAACATGTGTGTCACTTATTAAGGTCCACGGTAGCTTGACTATTTCAAAAAAAGAGAGAAGCTTCTCAGGCAATTCTGTCGAAAGATAGCCTCATATTTGTCATGTATTTTGATAATGGCCAACTCACTCATCAAACCCTACAGGCTACTTGCCATTATCCTAGAATCATGAAATTTGGTAAGACGCAAAGCTTCACACTACAGTCAAAGCAAAAGATACTGGGACATTGTTGTTATCTCACGCGATAAAGAGGTTTTTGGCGTTTTTTTTATCAGACCGTCTGTCTGCCGTTCGTCTGTTAAGCCCGCTTTCATCTTAGGAATGGGAAAATGCATCAGTTTAAAATTTATATCACATACTAAGGTCTATGGCCCCTTGCGGTAAAGTAAGTCGGTGCAGTAAAATGTTACGGCTGTTTACGTCAAATATTTTGATATTCATCAAAACCTATAGGGTATATCCTCTTGATGTAGAATCACGAAATGTGGCGAAAAGCAAAGTTTCACATTACAATCAAAGGAAAAATCCGACAATGGTAAGTTTGTAAATAGATCACACCAAAAATTTTTTGTCGATTGTTGTCTGTGCGTCTGTCTGTCAGTCCATCTGATACTCATCAAAACCTATAGGGTATCAAGTTGAAATCTGTGTCGTACACTAAAGTCTGTAGCCCTTTAGCAGTGTAATAAATGTAAGCATCCAAGTCAATGTAAACATTTTGGTATTGGCAAACTCAGTCATCTAAACTTATAAGGTATTTCTTGTTGGTATAGAATCACGAAATTTGCCAAGAACAAAGATTTTAGAGTACAAGTGAAGAAAAAATTCCAAAATTGTTAATTTGTTATTATATCCCAAGAAGACAAAATTTTTTGTCGTTTGTTAACCGACTTCTGTCTGTCCCTCCGACTGTTACGACACCTTTTCCTCAGAAACGTATCAAGTTTAAATTTATTTCACAAACTGGGATCGATAGTCCTTTGGTGGTGTAAAAGGTACTGAGGTTCTAAGTAAGTGCAATGAAAAGGTACGGCCATTTATGTCACATACGTTGACACTCGCAAACTCACTCGTTAAAATATATTGGGTACTTCCGATTCACAAGTTGTAACTGTTAGCAGGTAAAATAATAGTTCCGTCATTTGTTAACAGAGTTCAGACTTGAAACTGAAACACTGTCGAATATCCTGGAATCTCTGAGACCGATATCTTGCCAGTATAAATTTCGATGACAGGCAAAAGTCGTCGAGAACCTATATTCCTGGAATGTATGAGCCTTCTGTAGAGATAATGAAAATGGTTCAAATGGCTCTGAGCACTATGGGACTTAACATCGGAGGTCATCACTCTCCTAGAACTTAGAACTACTTAAACCTAACTAACCTAATGATATCACACACAGGATTCGAACCTGCGACCGTAGCAGTGGCGCGGTTCCGGACTGAAGCGCCTAGAACCGCTCGGCCACCGCGGCTGGCAGAGATAATGAAGTTTGTATGGAAATCTCAGTGTGCGAGTCCTACTTGATCTTGGTCATTCGTAATTTTGGTCTAGAGTGGATGTTGGTCAAATTCCAAGATACGTTGAAACTTGCCTTCCAGTCACCAGCCGCTCGTTCTGTCCTCTTGTTATGAATCTTACTTGCTACAGAGGATAGAGTCCATGTCTTGTACAAAGAAAATATCAAAACATATAGGTTAGTTTACACATGAAGTCATGTTTTTGCGAAATAATCCGCGTAGACTGTACAACACGAAGTAACGAACCGCAGTGTGTGGTGCGGCGACCTGTCGGCTCCGACATTCACTCCAGACGTGAGACTACCCCGCCGCTGCGCCGTAAGTTAGCGCATTTGCCGTCATTTGTCGCGGCGTCTCCCACCCACACACACAACACTGGCGGCGCACGGATCGCGTGCAGGGTCCACTGCCGGCGGCCAAGGTCGGTAGTGAGCTGCGCTGCTGCGGGCACGATGCTGCCCTCTGGATACTACTTGGTCTCATTTTGCACAGCGGTATTGTGGTTCCTGTAGGGATAATCTACCGTCAAATAATGTCCGGCTTAGGTTCATCATAGGAGACACACGGTGACAATTACTGAACTATATGAAAAAAACCACGTAAGTTAGTTACAAAGTACGGCATGGACACACTTTATTCAAATGTAAACTTCACTAGAAATATTATTTTATGGCATGTTCGATATGCCTGCTATCATTGCCGATAATGTGGCGCAGACGAATAGCGAAATTCTGGATGACGCGGAGAAGTATCGGAACATCAATCCTATCGATGACCTCCTAAACGGCTGCTTTCAGGTCAGTAATGGTTTTCGGGTTATTGCTGTGCACCTTGCCTTTAATATATCACCACAAAAAGGACTCTCATGTGTTCAGATCCGGAGAATATAGCGGCCAATCGAGGCCCATGCCAGTGGCCTTTGGATACCCTGTAACCAGAACGTGGTCCTCATAGTGCTCCTCCAGGACATCAAACACTCCCTTGCTTCGATAGAGTTGAGCTCCTTCTTGCATGAACCACATCTGATCGAAATCAGGATCACTTCGGATACCGATGATGAAATCATCTTCCAAAGCCTTGACGTACCTTTCGGTAGTCACTGTGCCATTAAGGAACATGGCACGGATTATTTCGAGACTGGACATTGCACACCACACAGTCAACCGTTGAAGGTGACGGGACTTCTCGATTGCCAAATGCGGGTTCTCAGTCACAGAAATGTCCCACTTTTGCTTATTGACTAACCCATCCAAATGAGAGCGGCCTTCGTCGCTAAGCCAAACCATGCACGCGCATACTAATTCCCATCATTACCCCTGGCCAACCGTGGAGTTTGAACATTCTAAAGCAAACCGTTCAGAACTTAACACGATTTTATTTAATATAATTCAATAATTACCATCCTGTATGAAATCACAGTACTGTGCAGGGAAATGTTTGAACACAGAATCCTGTAGTTTATGTTTCTTGGTCACAAATGAAACATACGTGTAAACAACTTTGAAACCACATTTTGACGAATGCTGTGTTTTTGGCGAGGTAAAGCCGTTTGTGAAATTCTCTCACGCTGACGGTAGTAGTTCTAATGGCATCCTCCTGGATGCAGCACTAGTAGCGATCGCAGCAACAAGAAAAAATTTCATGTAGCGCCAGTCTGAGGCGAATCGAAACCATGTTCGCCAAACTTTCTTTACTTAGGGTGCAGCGGCTTTGTCACACCCTCTGTAAATTGCCATAACAAATAACTTGAAATAGCTTAAGCCAGCTTTATTTCTCCTCTGAGCAGCTACCACATGAAGATTGCGGAGTGTATTTCGAAATACGTTGCGGTTAGTTAATATTAAAGCTAAATGTTACAGGAATCCTGTATCTTCGTTAGCATCTTAAACGGACTCTCGCAGGCTCAAAAATTGGTCCACTATGGACGAAATTTTTTTTAAGAATTTGATTATTACAAGTAATTCAATTATAATAATAACTTACGAGAGAGTCGAATGATCTTTCAGCTTTTCATTTCTAAAGTGCGTTATTCACATATCATTTTGATAATATTTTCAGTGGCTCCTCATTTTTACGAAGTAGTTATTGATCTGAGACATCAACGAGTTAAAATTTCATAATGTGTCTGACACACTGGTTACAGTGCTCCTTACAGCAACCAGCGGTAACTCGGCCGGCATATTTTACTCAGAGTAAACCTTACGATAAGCCAGTGTGCTGTTTGTGTCTGAATTAAGTGTTCTGTTAGTAAAATATTTAATGTTTCTCGAAGGTTTCCGCAACAAAAAGAAAAATAACGCACGACGAACCAAAACGATAACACAACAAGTATTTCATATAACAATTAAGTACATAAGTACAACTGAAAATACGACATATAGATTTAAAGTTTATAAAGTATCTGTGACTGTATTTTAATTGTTAGACAAATGCAAGAAAGCGAATTGCAGGTTTCCGTTAGAAACCAAGGAGCTGTCAAAAAGATGAGTTGCAAAGATCAAACGAGGCAACTGGTTTCCGACTACAGCTTCAGCTCAACTCCTTAACTGGGAGTCGAAGCAGGAACTCCCACTTATCGCAAGCGATTGCTTTCACCACCATCCCACCATGCGGACACGCTTTCCGGGATACCCATGTTTTGAAATTGTCACGCGCTACTAGCATCCATTGTCTATTCATCTATTTGTTCTCAGCGAATGCTATATTTATATTCCACAAAGGCACAGACTGAAGTTATCAAGGCAGTCATATATATATATATGAGGTGTGTGTTCTGTCTAACATGCCCGACAGAACAGACATCTCACATGTGTATAGTTTTTTTGTTACGTAAAATTAATGTCGTAGTACGGTAAATTCTGTTCTGGGGGTGTAGCACGTTGCAGGTGGTGGAGCGGAAGGTAGAAGCACGAGCGAAGATAGTTCTCCGGTTTGTGTTATATAACTCCCTCCTCCATAAATTTGGGATCTGAGTAGGTGATTCCTTTCTCTATCCACACTGCAACGTGACATGACGCAGCTTCAGAGTGTTTCACAAAGATGTAACGCCCTGATAAGTTACTGCTAAAGTAGCCTTCAGACATGCCCGCTGGTGATGGTTTATTTTGTTATTTTCCACTTCGTGCGTTAACACTACATGGGATACAGATGTGATTGAATAGTTGAGGAGAAAGGAATGGAAAGGTAACGGGATGGGAAAGAAACGGAAAAATTACTTCCAGCTGAACTGGGCATTGCGGCAATGCAATGAACTTGAATTATTAATAATGCGTCCGTAACTAACGTATATGAACAGTATCTACGGAAATTTCTTCACACTGTTTCTATGATGCTAGAGTGGAAATTGATTCTCATTCATCCTGTACGGTAGCTGTATCGTTATTCCGGGAAAGCCAACATCGCCTACCACGAGCACTGCTCGCTTTTCAGTTTACAGGCACACTACATCTCCCCAGTATTTCGTGGCCACTATTCTCATGTGAGTAGACAAAATAGCTTCACAGAGATCATGTTTGTTTAGTGATTTTCAGTTGTTAAATGTGTACTTGTTTGCAGTTGTTAAATGAGCTTTTATATAAAATACGTTCCAGATTTCAGTGGCTGAGAACTGTGCAATTTGTAAGTGTGGTGCTGCGAATGACCTTTACAGGGTTAGGGACTGAATTGGTAAAGGTAGCACCCTGCTGTTGTCTACCACTGACTGTATGTTGGAAAGCTGGTGAATTAGTGAAAGATCAGTTTCCTTGCTATACTTCTCTCACTGTTACATCTATTACTGGTAGACAGCATAAATCTCTTCCATTCAGGAATTCCTGACGTTGTGTAATGGACTGCACTGAGTGGAGCTACACACCACACTCCCACATTATATCATACAAGATGAGTGTGAATACGTCTAACTGAATGGGAATGATTGTGTACAAGTGTAGAATATTAATCTACTGTAATGAATTGCTTGAAGTATGTTGAAATAATTGAAGTTCCATAACATCTAGGACACATACTTCTGTGGCAGGCAGAGAGGTAATGTTAGCCTGTGGCTCTCTTCAGCTGTTGGGAAAGCTGAGGGTAGGGTGTGTTATGTCTTCCTTTGCAAGCTGTGTGGTTCTTTAATGGATGTAGGAACGAAGAACAAATGTCGATAAGGAACTGTTAATTCACATATTAATTTATTCTACATCTAATATGAAATAGTAAATATACTAAATAACTTTTTCATTTCTTTTGCAGCGTCAGTTGCTAACGGTAGTTTGAATCTACCAATGTATTCAGATACAAAAGTTTTATAAATCTGTCACTCTTAAGGTCAATGTCAATTCAGGAGATTATGATGAAACAAGCTGGGATATTTTTACTTCCACTCTTGTTTTACCATCTGCCTTCTATGATTCGTTTTTTTCATTTTTAACTAATTACCATTAACATATGTGAGTGTAATTTGCATTTTCATAAAAGAGATTGGTTGGCCCTTAGACTTAAAAAAATATAACACCCAATCTAATTTTGTGCTTACTTTCATGTATGTAATGGATTTTCTAGTTTACTTTTACTATGCCCAGTGAGTAACTTTTGTTATAGGGTGAAATCATTAATTGTTTCACAACTTAAATTCTGTTGTTGATATATAAACCAACATCAATTCTGTACTAATTATAAATATTTGGAGGAACAACTAATATTATTGTTTAAGGATCTATTTCGCTCTATGTGAAAACATGTTAGCAAACTTGGTTCTTAATTAATTCTAAAGTAATTAACAGTTTTGTCGAAAGTATTGTTTGCATATTTACGTTTGTTAATTTCATGATTTAAAAAAGTAATTTGCCTGAACCTTGTAATAGAGGAAACTGAAAAAGGAACGAATTTTTCGATTTATTCAGTTAAATTAATGAGTTGAGTTATAATTGTAATTTCTGTAAATTTAACTTTGAACAAAGTGTAGTTTTAGTACCTGTTATTGTGATGATATAGAAGGCCCGAAATCTGGTCACGAGACAGTCAGGCCAAGGCCGAGTTTCAGACAGGAAACCAGTGTGGGATAGAACAATATTAATGATTCAACTTAACTATGAAATAAGTTTTACACAATTAAGCCATGTGTTGAAACAATGACAGTGTTTGCTCCAAATGTACCTTTCCGTTTTTCAAGAACTGTGAACTTTGTGGTTAGGTTTTACTGTTCATAGATGTTCAACAGGATACCATTGTAGCAGTATGTGGATTTTCACCTGAAAACTATTTATGAGGCTTATCGAAAGTTAAACAATAGTGCACTGGCCGTATTAAATGTGTATATTGGGATTTGTAAAAAGTGAAAGAAACAACCGTTAAATGCTAATGTGCACCTGTCGGCTACATCTTTTACAGTAGACAGTACTGCACGCTGACCCCCTTTTTTTTTCAGCCAGTATGTCAACACTTGACGACAACAAACGAAGAAATACCGAAGAAGGCGAACGGTCACAAGATAGGGAGCCCTTCCTTCAATGAAAATCTGTAAACGTTATTCAACTGACAAACACACAAAATGGGCCTAGAGCATGAATGTTCGAACTTCAGTACACCTGTCGCTAGAGCATTGGGAAGGGTATGCTTCCATCTCATTGGCAGTGGCGTAATTGTTCGTAGCAGCATCTTCGCGCCGCGGTGGCGGCTGCAGGAAACGCGGCAGAGTAACTGGGGCGCGCGTATCTGAGAGCATGTAACGTCAGATAAAGCAGGGTGTACCCATCATGACGTGAAAAGTCTTACAGTTAGTGGTATTTAATGCATTTTGACAGCGTGTACGTTTGGGCCAGGCTTTTTGGGTTCGTAGGCAGTTGACATCTGCTTTTGATGTGCTTTTTCACTTAATATTGCAAATATGTACTCGTTTAATAAACCGAAATTAACTTCACTACACAGGGTGAGGCAAAAATGGGTGTTCCTTTTTTGTTTATTCACACATTAAACCATGGCGTCCAGATATTCTGTTGATGAACGAAGGAATATAGCTACCTGGATGGACTTTCAGTGCCTAACCATTGTTCAAGAACAATTCAAGGCATGGACTTAAGTGGATGCACCACCCTGCCTGACAACTGGTTGGATCTACGAGAAGTTGTTAAAGACAGGGTCCGTTCAAGATGATTGCAAGGGAAACAACGGTAGAAAGAGATATGTCCTAGGGAGCGATGGTAGCCAGTCCAACGAAGACCTAGTGCAGACTTTCTCTAGAGACTGACATTTCTCAAGGGTCAGTGGTTAGAATTTTCCAACATGTTTAGTAATAAAGCCATACCACCTCCACATTGTGCAGCAGCTCCACAGCATGTGTGAGTGCTGCACAAATTATCTTCAGAACGTCAACCTCATATTTTGTTCATGTTTTCTGATAGAGCAACGTTCCACATCAGCAGTCGTGTGAACGAGGACAACTGTGTCATCTGGGCGACCTGGATGTTCGAGAGCACATGCTGGATTCCTCCAAGGTGAACGGCTGGTGCGCAGCGAGCTGATTTGGAGTAACTGGATCCTTCTTTCTTGAAGAACAGGGCTTCAGGAGTGGGAATTACATTGCCATGCTCAGCTCGTTCATGGAGTAGAACGCCCCACTTACCATTCGTCGGAAAGGGTACTTTCTGCAAGACTGCGCCCCTATACATTACAGTCAGATGTCTCTAGATTACCTGAAGGACTTGTTCAGTATACGTTGGATTGGTAGACGTAGTCCCCTCCCATGGCCAGTACATTCGCCTGACCTGACGCTATGGAAATTTTGGCTGTTGGGCAGGGTCAAGGAAAATGTCTATGCCAGCAAATCTAGCAAACTTAGATGACATGAAGCTGCGAATCACTGAACACATCTCTTTCATCCCTGCCAGCATGGCCCACTGGGTTTCATAGTTAACAACCGACAAATTCTGTAAGTGCAGTGAGTGGCATGGATGCTAAATTGAAGCCCTGTAACCGAATTCCTACCATGTAATTTCACGTCATTAAACACCCAGTTATTGTTGACATGTTTTTGCTTCAGCCTGTAGTTACACGAGCTCAGTGAAGTTATTTTGTCTACTCGCTCAAGAGAAATAGACAGAAAATGATGGGAACGTATAGCCTGCCTTTAAACTGAAAACCGATCGTCCCAGGTGGTGAAGGGAAAGAACGCTACAGCTGTCATACTGAATGGCTATGTGACCAAAAATCAATTTCCTTTCTAGCACTGTAGAGCAGTTTGCAGCGGTTTACAAAGATTCTGACTGTATGCAGTTCTTGTATTAGCATAATATCTGTATTTTATGGAGTGTTAATGCATTCTGTCGAAAATAAACAGTCCCTGTGTATATATTTTCACTGCATCACCAGTGATCCTTGATGCGCTCTATGGAGGATTGGTATAACTTTGTGAAACACCATGTAGTTGCTTCTTGTGATTTTGTGAGTTAAATAGTGCAGGGAATGATCTGCTCGCTCTTCAGTTTGCTTACCTATGAAGGAAGAAAGTGTATGGTCACAATTTTGGGATGAACCTTCCCCCACGCTTCTACATTCCTCCCCAGCCCCTATACTCTCACAACACAATTTATTCCTTAATTCCCCTATACTGCAGTTTCATGTTGTACACACATTTAATATTTGCTCTTAAACAACTTCATTTGAAAATGTACATTGATTTGATATTACTCACCACTATTTTTATTAGTCTGCGATTTTTCAATCCCCTGCAACTCGGAATCTATTAGTCCCAGGGAAAAGGAACTGGACGTCTTTTCTAGGAAACTCATATAGATCAATTTTGTATTGGGCAACGGTTTTCAAGTTATTCAAGAAACACTTTAAAAAATGACATGCACAGGGTCTGCCATGCCCACATTGACAACCCATCGGTGGAAATTTTTCGTGTGTTGTTCATGACACTCCCCACTACCACTGGATAAAAACTTGTGACTAAAAGAATTTTCTTCTATTTGATCTTCTTTCATCTTCATTGACTGGGCTACACTAGTACACTTCTTTGTCAAGCATGGGTGGAATAGGATGTATTGTCTTGGCCTTGATGGTGTGGAGACTTGATTTCGGAATTCAGTTGCTACAGATTGGAACATATCAAATGAGGCAATATCTGTATATGCATCTGCCTGTGCTATTATTGCAGGAAACAGATTGTTCTGTGTAAGGAGCATCGTCACTTTAATTTTACTGATTATTCTGACTTGAGTTCTGACTATTAAAGCACTTCACAGTTTGCATGAAGTCAGGGAAGCATGATACCACTCTGTATACTTTGTTTGTAAAGTACTGAATGTAAGAGGTAGTTTTGTCATAAATGATCATTTTCTGAGCTTTATGTTTTATATGCAACTAACTGACAAGTCCACCATTGTGTGGGCATTCATTTTGCCAGATTTCTATCAGAAACGAAACCTTATATACCCTGATGCTGTAGACAATGATCCACAGTGCTTTCATGAAGAAACTAAGTATCATTAACATAAACAGTTACAGAAGGCTATAACGAAAGATCAACAAAAAAATCATTACCTGAAATTGAAGAAATGAAAAGTATACAAGGTAAGGAAATATATTCCATAAATAATTTGGATTTATGTGTTAACAGAGAAAATCCAATGTTTGGTTCCTCAGATATCAGTTTACCAAAAGTATTTAAGGATGTTCATTACATTCAGCAAAAGCTGCTTTCTATCTGAGGTATGACTGTGGATATGGTTTGTAATTGTAAACACACCTTTCTAGAAAAAGATGAAATTTGTAAAAAGGAAAATTATGTTCCTGCAGTATCAAGACACTTTAAAAAGTTTGAATAGGAATCAAATATTTCTATAAATGTTTATGCATGTGAGGGAAAATTTCAAATATATCCGCTTCACCATTAAAAAAAAAGGAAGAAAACATGTTTACCTTTTCTTGATTCAAAATCAAAATAATTCGCATTATTGTAGGATAAAAGGCTTCTCTAGATTAATTAGTAATCAAATATCAAAATGAATTGGAAAAATGTATCCTCTTGTTTCTAAAGAACCAAAAAGTAAAGAGGATAAAACTTAGAATAATTTGGTCATGGTGTCTGTCATTATTTATGCTAATTTCTAATCTCTTTTAAAAAGTATTAGTATTTATGAAAGAAACCTGATAAATTTTGTATTAATAAATATCAAAACCATTTACCAATTTCTTTTAGTTACAATGTAAGACATTCTAATCAATATTATAAATAGGATGCAGAATGTTTCATATCACAGCTCAATAAAATTTAATAGACATTTTAAAACATGGATCTAGAGGAATAAAAGCGTTATATGTACAAAATGTTGCAGTAATATTGACAAAATAAGGTTAATAATTGTTAACAATTCGGAAACATGTATTGTTTGTGAAGAAAAATGTGTTTTATAGGAGAAACGTGAGATGTAATGGTCTTACTATGGGAAAATTTTGAGGTGCCACCCAAGAACATTATAATAATAATTATGAAAGAAATCCTTCATTTCTTTAAGTTTATATTCATAACTAAGTGCATTACAATGATTATTTCTTTATTACAGAGTTAGGAGTGGATAGTAAAGATATTAATACTATTTGGAACAATAAATAAAAATATATTTCGATTAGTAAAGTAGTTGAAAGTGGATTAGCCTTAACATTTTTAATACTTCAAGATTTAGAGAGTTAAATACTGATAAAATACCTTCTAATCTTAAACAAGAACAATTTAGAGATACATGCAAGGTAAAAAGTTAGATTTAACGATTTGTCTATACAAATATATGAATTTTGAAGAAAATTTAAGAGACACTAAACCGTATGAGAAAGACTTAATAAATGTGTAAAAGCTAAACAATATTGATGTGCAGAATAAGTTTGAAAAATATGTAATGTTAAACATTTAGAGGAGTCTACAAGATCATATGATAAATAGGGTGTTCTAATATTAGTAGATATTTTTGAAAATTTCAGAGATAAGTGTATTAAATCTTATAAATGTGATCTTTCTTGGTATTGTACTGATATGTTAATAATTACGAATATTGAGATATATGCATTAAATGATGATGATATGATTTTAGTTCTTGAAAAGGGAATTCGATGAATTCTTTCTCAGAGTATTAAAAATATGAGTAATTTCGATCGAGGAAAAGAATCACATTATTAACTATGTTTAGATATGGATAATTTATATAGTTTCTTTATGATTAAGTTCTTACCATTTGGAGGTTTCGAATGTTCATTTCAAAGTATTTCTAGAAACATACTTGAATCACCAGTTGATTGAAGATGGAGTAGAGTAGAATTTGGTTACAAAAATATATTAATTTCAACACATTAGTAAGAAGAAAGCCAACAAATAATTTTGAAAAGGACTTTCATAAGTTAATGAATAATTCTGTTTTTCGTAAAACGATAGAAAATATTAGAAATAGACCAAATGTAAAATAATGTCAGATCCCAAAAACTATATGCAATATGTTTCAAATTAACATTTTGAACATACCACATTTTAAGAAAATTTAGTAGTAGTGAGTATGAAATAACAAAAAAGAACTTAGACAAAACTCTTTACCTCAGAACAAATGCGTTAGATATCTCTAAAATAAATATGTACGCTTTTCATTAAATGTTATGAAAGCAAAACCATGGGGAAAATATTGATTCATGTTGTACTGATACTGATTGATTTATCTGTGTTATGGAACCTCAAGATTTTTATGACATGAAATCTATGATGAGTGAATTTGGTATGCGATTATCCAATACAACACATATGGATTACCCCTAATAAAAAGTTTTTAGAAAAATGAAAGGTGAAAATAACAAAAAATTAAGTTAGAGCACTTTAGATGAATGTCAGATATATGTTCTTATAGATAGAAGATAGCATATTTAAAAATATCTCAACAGGTTAAAACTTTGTACTGAAAAGCGAAATTACTATTAATTACTACACAAATATTTAAAAGACAAAAATTCGGTATAGAAATGAATTTAATAAGGTCTTATTAACACAAATTATGTTCTACTGAATGCAATGTAATTGTTTTAAGCTCCAGCTTTGATAAAAGTTTTATATTAGAAAACCAAATAAGTACTTCACCACATGAACATTACAAAATAAAGATGATTTATAAAAGTCAAAATATAAAAATTTTTAAACTTTGGAATGTATATAGTTTTTAAAGCACTAAACCTTTAAAAGTCTAAAAATATATATATGAATTTTGCAAATATAGAACAGAAATGTATAAAAATAAAAAGAATAATCCTAATCAGTTATAAATTTTTTATTGTAAGCTAATTTTTGATGAGTTTTCAAATTCGTAGTAGAAACAAATTTTCCACAAAAACATTCGACTTTTTCACAATTTTTTGGTTCACATTTCTTATAATAAGAGTGGACACACTGTTTACAATGCTTATTGCTAGAATTTAAATATTTTCTTCCATTTTTTGAGGAAAGTCATCACATTTATCACTCTATTTAGTTGATTCTTTTACCTCTATTCTACAAATTTTACCAATAATATTTTTGTCCAGTTATTAAATATCTCATATTTTATGTTCTCATTTTTTAAATTCACTTCATTCTTTTTTATACATCAGTTACACATGAACTCACACATAGAATTTCTTAATGACAAAAGTGAAGATGATGACAATAAAATTGTCATAGGTGTTACAAGAATCAGTTTGTTGATATTTTATGATATGAACATCATTAGGATGCTATAAAATTTAATATGGAAGAGGAATATTGTAAAATGTATGGAAATTGAAATAGCAGTAAAACACCAATACATGAAGTATTCTAACCCATACATAATTCATCCATTAGCCTCCACCAACACAAAATGAACAATTAAGACCTAATTTTATTGTTTTACATTTATTTGATTACAATTTTATTTAAAATTATTTTTTTGTTCAAATAGAAGATAGCAATCTTCTATAACAAAGAATTCTGTTATAAATATTCATTGAAATTGGAAAGTAATGTTTAGACCTAATTAAGAACCTAATTCGATAAATTTATACCAAAGAAAAGAAGAAAGACTGAAAATTGTCAGTTTTTGCAATTATTGCACTATTTTGGGCCACTACTCACTATAAAAATTGAATAACAATATAGTTAGGTCTAATGGATGAAAGTGAAAATCCAACTACTTTTTTTCAGAATTCAATTTCAACAACATTCAACAACAACATTTACTAGAACCATTTGTTTTGATCAACTCACATTTAAAATTCTCAAATAATACAGACATTGTATCAATCATGTTAGGTTGTTGTTGTTGAGGTTTTCCATTCAGAGACTGGTTTGATTCAGCTCTCCATGCTACTCTATCCCGTGCAAGCTTCTTCATCTCCTAGTACCTACTGCAACCTACATCCTTCTGAATCTGTTTAGTGTATACATCTCTTGGTATC
This sequence comes from Schistocerca serialis cubense, assembly GCF_023864345.2. NCBI lineage: Eukaryota > Metazoa > Arthropoda > Insecta > Orthoptera > Acrididae > Schistocerca > Schistocerca serialis. Next base: position 915,887,958 of record NC_064641.1, on the reverse strand, counting down.
CAATACCAAACTGGTGATCCCTTGATGCCTTAGAATATGCCCTACCAACTGATTCCTTCTTCTAGTCAAGTTATCCCACAAATTCCTCTCCTCACCAATTCTGTTCAGTACCCCCTCATTAGTTATGTGATCTGCCCATCTAATCTACAGCATTCTTCTGTAGCACCACATTTCGAATGTTTCTATTCTCTTCATGTCTACAACATTTATCATCCATGTTTCGCTTCCATATATGGCTACACTCCATAGAAATACTTTCAAAAAAGACTTCATTACACATAAATCTATACTCGATGTTAACAAATTTCTCTTCTTCAGAAACGATTTCCTTGCCATTGCCAGTCTACATTTTATATCTTCTCTACTTCGACCATCATGAGCAGCAAAACACATTTACTACTTTACGCATCTAATTTCCTAATCTAATTTCCTCAGCAGCACCCGATTTAATTCGATTATATTCCATTATCCTCATTTTGCTTTTGTTGCCATTTATTTTATATCCTCCTTAACAGACACTGTCCATTCTGTTCAGCTGCACTTCTAGGTCCTTTGCCATCTCTGACAGAATTACAATGTTACCGGTGAACCTCAAGGCTTTTACTTCTTCTCCATGGATTTTAATTGCTACTCCAAAGTTTTCTTTTGTTTCCTTTACTGCTTGCTCAATATACAGACTGAATAGCATCTGGGAGAGGCTTCAACTGTGTCTCATCCCTTCCCAACCACTGCTTCTCTTTCATGCCCCTTGACTCTTACAACTGCCATATGGTTTCTGTACAAATTGTAAATAGCCTTTCGTTCCTTGTATTTTAGCTCTGCCACATTCAAAATTTAAAAGATAGTATTCCAGTAAACATTGTCAAAAGCTTTCTCTACGTCTGCAAAAGCTAGAAACGTAGATTTGCCTTTCCTTAATTTATTTTCTAAGAAAAGTGGTAGGGTCAGCATCGCCTCACGTGTTGCAACATTTCTATGGAATCCAAACTGATCTTCCCTAAGGTCGGCTTCTACCAGTTTTTCGATTCGTCTGTAAAGAATTCGCCTTAGTATTTTGCACCCGTGACTTATTAAACTGATAGTTCGGTAATTTTCACATCTGTCAACCCTTACTTTCTTTGGAATTGGAATTATTATATTCTTCTTGAAGTCTGAGGGTATTTCACCTGTCTCTTACATCTTGCTCACTAGATGGTAGAGTTTTTTTAGGTCTGGCTCTCACAAGGTTGTCAGTAGTTCTAATGGAATGTTGTCCACTCCTGGGGCCTTGTTTCGACTTTGGCATTTCAGTGCTTTGTAAACCTTTTCACACAGTATCATATCTCCTGTTCCATCTTCATCTACATTCTCTTCCATTTCTATAGTATTGTCCTCAAGAACCTCTATATTCTCCTTCCACCTTTCTGCTTTCCCTTCTTTGCTTAGAACCGGGTTTCCATCTGAGTTCTTGATACTCATGCAAGTGGTTCTCTTGTGAAAATAAGGAATAATAATATCTCCCTTGTCCCTGTGAGATATGGAAACCAACTTACTTCCATGTACTGCAGGCAGCGGACTTCCTTGGGCATAGGTCCTGTCCAAAAATGGAATCAGAATTCAACTATTTCCAAAATCAAAACATTTGATGCACCTTTCATGTGTCAAATAGTAGAGTTGATGCATTGTCATATGCTAGTGTGCATGGTTGATGCATATTGTATGTGCCAAACTGTACATACAACATTGCGAGCTGTGTTTCCAATTAGCATTCATGAAATTGCTAAGATATTGCACCACATGAAGAAATTTTTATTCTTGAATAAACTTTCCCAGTTGATTACCAACTATATAGAACTATTTGTAAACAATATTTCCTTGTTCTGCATGTCTAAGCAGAGTGATACAGCAATTGTTCTGGCCAGCCAACTATATAGTATCCATCCACCACTGCTGCCCATCAGGGAAAAGGCAAGGACACTGGCCATCAGCAGCTCTTCAATGCATGTTAAGATGTAGATTCTAAGATGCAGGCAACAAGAGGATGGGTGGATGGACATAGCAACCAATGTCACAGACCAACAGTGAGGTTGAACACAAAAAACCCAGTAAGGAAAGATGAAATAAAGGGAGTGCAAAAAAAAAGAGATTTCCCTGTATGGTGGTCGAAGAGAATTCTTGAAAATAAAAATTGTGACATAGTTTGAACCAACTTTTTGTTTAAACTACATCACAATATCCTAAAATGTGAATTTTTACCATCAATATTTCTTCAATCAGTTGCATTAATTCTGAATGATAAATACAAAATTATTGTTCCAGATTGTCATACTAAACTCTTTTTGCATGATGAAGATAAACAAGAAAATCTTCTTGATTTAAATTCTTTATATTAAAGTAAAAACAAGTAAAAATTATTCTGTTCCTGTGATAGAATTCGAAGGTCATATTGTTTTTAGATATGTAATTTGTTAATTTTTAATTCCTTAAATATGTGTGTGTGTGTGTGTGTGTGTGTGTGTGTGTGTGTGTGTGTGTGTGTGTGTGTGTGTGTGTCTGTTTATGTGTGGTGTCTGTGTATTTCTTAATTTACTATATTTTAATTAATTAATTTTTAGTGTATGGTATCTCTCAATTTGAAACACATTGTTATTATGTTAGCATTGGGAAGCTTTTTAGTTTGAAAAACAGTAAATCTAATAATTAAGATTTTTATAACAGGAAAAATTTTAAATTAGCTTTTAATTTTCTGGTCTAGAACTCTCAGATGGTTACCACTCACTTACAGTGCTTTGACCAGGCTGAAGTTTAGTAAATTTGAACGACATGGATTTAATAGAGCACATATTTCGTTTGAGTATATCCTATCAACTATTTATGGTTATCTTATCATATTAGATGCCATATTTATCATATTCAACTCGGACCAATGCCTACAAGAAGTGATTTGTCTAGTGTGTATTTCATTTAATCCTATCTTTCCTTTTAAGGTCAGCACCCTCTATTTTATAAACACTCCCTGTCTCCCCTGAAAACCGTTTTGGTTGTTCGGCTTTGATCTAAGACGAATCTTTCACTCTCTTTCAGTTTAGGAACAGAGTGCTGAGCCGCTGGCCTGTGTGACTTGGTGCGCGCAGGTAGAACGATCTTTCCAACTGAATTCGTGGTCAAGTGTTTCCACTTTTTGCTGGTAGCCCGAGATAGAAACTTTGAGATCTTTACGTCTGGACGAGCTGTAGATACTGTCGGGCGGGTGTGAAAAGCTGTGCAGCTGTACCAAGAGACAATGCCGAAGAGACGCAATGGAACTGCTTGCTGGCATACCGCTGGTTAGGTCACAATCAGACCTTGTACGTAGTAGCAGATATTTGTGCCACAATCTTCCCGAATTGCTAAAATTTTTGTCACCAATGTCGCGTTTTAGTCTGATGATTATATTCGTTCCCTTGCCTCAATGACTAACAAAAAACCATTTTTCTCAACCCCTGCTCCTGTCCTGTGCAAATCGGTTAACCAAACTGTAAGTTCATCTTGCTGGATCACGCACTAGGTTGTGAAATCTTTTCCCTTGTTCCGCAGAGGCAAGCCCCCCCCCCCCCCCCCCCCCGCCCCCCCAAAATGATGATGATCGCTTCGTGTGCTAAGTTATTGTCAAGTCTCCATTTCGTAATTCACAATAGCATTTGAGAACATTGCGTGTTACACAATTAAAATTCCTGTCATATAAAATTGACTGTTAATAAATCCAAATATTTGAATTCAGTCTTTTACTTCAAGCAACCCATATCATTTTCAGATACCTCAGGCAATAGACCGAAAAATATATGGGGTAAGGCTAAAAGTTGTGTTTACCTAAATGAGGCCAAAGCGTTCAGTCTCTTTCCGTTGCGTTCGTTAATTATATTGCTTTACTTGGTTCCAAGCAGAAAATCCTCATACTTCAATTAACCACAAGATGGTCATTGCACTTATGGGTTATGAAACAATCATTAGTGGACGTGTTAAAGTAATAATACGAATCAGTGATTAAGGGAGTTACATTCACATTTTGCCTATTTTCAGCGAGTAATACAGATTAAGACCACTAGTTTACCATCAGATTACTCAGTGCTAGCAAACATAATAAAACAGCCGGCTCCATACATAAATTTATTGCAATCTGTGCTTGGTTTTTGTTTTAATCACGACATTTTTAAACTGTTTGTGCCAGAATAGGCAGTCCCAAAGCACTTACAGAAGAAAATGCATGCCATGTTCATCCCACTTCATTAACCAAGTAATGCTGTCTGGCCAAGCCCATTCAAAGTAAAGTGTTGTAATGTTTTTGGTCAATTGACCCAGCACCGAGACCTGTCAGATCTTAAACACGATGTTGGTTTATTTGGAGACCAACGAAATAATGCTATATGTGGATCATGTAACGTTGTGCAACGTAGGATAAATTCAACAGCGTGCAACTTCTTACATTGTGATGGGTGCATGGAGGAACTCGTGAAAAGACTGAGAAATACTTTTCCCATCTCTTATAGGCTTCCTTATAAGGAAGCATTGCCTTTTCTGGGCTCTGATGGGTTAGTGTTTGAGTAGAGTCTTCAGGACATGAAGTGGTAACGGAAACCTGGGCGTGAACGTGAATACAGAAATTAATATAGAGCACGGAAGCGCGAAATAAGTAATTCGGGTTTAAATTATGTTTAACTTCAGATGTGAATGACTATTTTTCAGTGTGATTGTGATTATGAGTGGTATGCATTCTGCAAGAATATTTCTAGTGACAAATAAAAACCTATCTCGGCAACCGTAAATGTTGTCTGAATACACAGTGACAATAGACGAGCACTTACGTGCAGCCAAGATGAGTGATACCAATGAAATTGTGACGATGAGACAACTTCTGTGTGAGGGACAAAACCATAAAAGACACAAAGTGACTCAGAACAACATTCACGACGTTTGCCTGATGTATACAGACCCACAAGTGTGTGAAATGCTACAACCAGTCTACATCACCACGTAATGACAAGTGGAGGTGAAGTATTCCCAAGCTAAGAACCTCTTTCCCTTGGTTCACTACTAAAATTTTGGGTACACTTTGCGACCAATTTGTCTCGTTTAGATGAAATAGTTCCTTGACTTCTGGCGAATGTAACCATATAACAACTGAATTAGTTTCATTAGTTTGTGAACTTAAAAAGAGTTGCGGTAGCTTATAGATGCTGACCTGCGTGAAGAATGGTGCACACATTTCCTATTCATTTAGCATCGTCTAGAAGTCGCTTAAATTTCCGTGAACATCGAAAGGTCATTCAGTATACACAAATGGAAAATTAATTCACTGACATAACAGCGCACAACCTAACCCATATTAACGGCATTAAATTTAGAGGAAAAATCCTCTGTGTTATAGCTGTTTCTTGAAACAGGATTTTCCAAAATCAACTACTAAATCTGTGAGAGAAGTATCGCAGAGATTTTGTCGAATCGACTGTCAGAGGAACATGAAATTAGAGTGATTATTTACAATGGAGCGCCGAAGAAACTGGTATAGGCATGCATACTCAGATACAGAGATACTCAAACAGGCATAATACGGCGCTGCCGCCGGCAATGCGTACAAGACGATAAGCGTCTGGCGCAGTTGTTGGATCGCTACTGCTGCTACCGTGGCAGGTTATCAAAATTAAATCGAATTTAAACCTGGTGTTATAGTTGGCGCACGAGCGTTGGGACACAGTATCTATTAGGTAGCTATTAGGTGGGCATTTTGCTGTATGGCCATTTCACGAGTGTACCGTGAATATCCGGAATCGGATAAAACATCAAATCTCCGTCATCGCTGCGGCCGGAGAAAGATCCTGAAAGAACGGGAACAACGAAGACTGCAGAGAATCGTACAACGAGACAAAAGTGCATCCCTTCCGCAAATTGCTGCATAGTTCAATACAAACCATTGAACGAAACATCATCGGTATGGGCTTTCGGAGCCAAAGAGCTACTCATGTACCCTTGATGAGTACTCAACAGAAAGTATTATGCGTAGCCTTTGCCCGTCATCACCGACGCTGGACTTGTGATGGCTGGAAACATGTTGCCTGGTCGGACGACTCTCTTTTCAAATTGTATCGAGCGGATGTATGTGTCAGGGTATGGAGCCAATCTCATGAATCCATGGACCCCGCGTGTCAGCATGGGATTGTTCAAGCTGGTGGAGGCACTGTAAGGTTATGGGACGTGTGAAGTTGGAGTGACATAGGACCGCCGATACTGCTGTGACCGGTGACACGTACGTTAGCATCCTGTCTGATCACCTGCATCCATTAGTGTCTATTGTGCATTTCGACGGACTCGGGTAATTCCATCAGGACAATGAGACACGCCACAAGTCCAGAATTGCTACAGAGTGGCTCCAGGAACACTCTTCTGAGTTTAAACACTTCAGCTGGCCACCAAACTCCACAGACTTAAACATTATTGAGCATATGCCTTGCAATGTGCTGTTCAGAAGAGATTTTCACCTCTTACTCTTTCTGATATATTGACAGACCTGCATGATTCATGGTGTCAGTCCCCTCCAGCACTACTTCAGACTTCGAGTCTACGCCACGTCGTGTTGTGGCACTTCTACGTGCTCGCGGGAGCCGTACACGATGTTAGGCAGGTTTACCAGTTTCTTTGGCTCTTCAGTCTATTACTCATACTATGTGCCCAATGAGAAAGAAATGTATAAAATTCAGCCTTCAAGAAGCTGAAATAGGTATCAACGTCGTTTGGATGGACACGACAGGCATTAATCTCAGAATCAGCGCACAGCCTAAACCACTGGCCGCGGAGACATGAAATCCGTTGGCAACATTCTTTGTTTGACGTACATGCTCGCCAAGGAAGAATTTTTCTACATTGAATTCAGTATGAAATGCCAATTAATAATACAGGTGTACAGTTCGCGCCACAGGGATCTTAAGGAAATGCGTGTTTAATTGTGTTCCTTATTCAGAAATATTTTACGTAACACCAAACATAAACGACTGATACCAGTAGAGCAGTGGACCTAAAAGCTACCCTCGAAACTGCTAAAGAACAACGTTTGCGTTTGAATGGTAGTATTGTGAAATGTGTGACATCCAAAGTGATACTTACATAGAATAGTGAAGTAGTAAATTATAGGGACTGAAGCGTTTGTATTTCTCAAATTCACATTCGGCGCCATCTACTGAATCTAATCCTTCGAGGTCAGACACAGAGACTGTTGTGTGGAGATATTGTGCACATTGCACTTAATAAATAAGGTGGTTAATAAATGCCTATCTCAGATTCTCTGAAGTTTCCATTTGGGCTTCATATTTGGATTTCCACAGATACAAACTCGTTTTCTTCTGCTCTCTTCCAGATACACAAGCCAATATTAGTCAGACATGCAAATTCCTTAGGAGAAAAAATGTGTGTGAAATCTTATGGGACTTAACTGCTAAGGTCATCAGTCCCTAAGCTTACACACTACTTAACCTAAATTATCCTAAGGACAAACACACACACCCATGCCCTAGGGAGGACTCGAACCTCCGCCGATCCTATAGAGAAAGCGACGGTATTATCAAACTCTTATAGTCCGTTGCGGGACAAAGGCATACAGCTATACAATGTGTTAAAGTTATTCTCTGACAAATATGCTCCGCACCGGACCGTAAAACGAGACCCCTGGGTATGCTGTCATATACAGTTGGCCGGCCGGGGTGGCCGAGCGGCTCTAGGCGCTACAGTCTGGACCCGCGAGACCGCTACTGTCGCGGGTTCGAATCCTGCCTCGGGAAGGATGTGTGTGACGTCCTCAGGTTAGTTTGGTTTAAGTAGTTCTAAGTTCTAGGGGACTGATGACCTCAGCAGTTCAGTCCCCTAGTGCTCAGAGCCATTTGTCATATACAGAACTATCAAATCGCAACTCACAACTCACTGGCACACCTTCAATTATGGCTGGATCTATGTGCTGCAACTGCGAAGGTTTGTTGTGAATAGTGTATGGAAACCTCAACAGTTAAGAGTACAATTTTGTCCACGAAAGGCAACGGTTAAGGGTCAATGTCTGGTCCTGTGTACAGTTTTAATCTTTCAAACTAACAAATACATATTTTTAGAGTGAATTATTCATCCTGCCGGTCAAACGTTACTTGTTTTCCATTTGTGACTTATTGTTCTGACTTTCTATCTCTGTTTCATTCACATGAAAATTACTACACATAAAACGTAGTTGTATAGCACCCAGAAAATGTACACTACAAATCGCTGCATTTAATATACTTCCATAGCATACGCCTACCAAGTAAGCGAAGCATTCTATCGTCCTCTTCGTATATACATTTCGTTCTATAGTCTCAGTAATGCGTCCCATAGTCACTAATGCTTTTATGATTTTCGGTACCTAATTTTTTTAAGAACGTTACGATTCCTGGTTCCCGATGTTTTCCATTATTTGATTGAAAAATAGAGCTATTCTCTGTGATCTCGTGTGAAGCTACGGCTCGTGTTGTCCTGCGCCACGCTGAAGTGGAGTCATCATTGTTTGAACGAGAGGAAGAAGAACAGAAAGAGAGAAAGAAAGAAATAAACGGAGACAGAGAGAGAGAGAGAGAGAGAGAGAGACGTACAGACAGAAAGGGAGTGAGAGAGACAGAGAGAGGCAGGGACATGGAGAGAAATGGCCGTGCCAATTTCGATTAATTGGGTCCAGAAATCCTGAGCTAATCCGGCTCGGAACTGCGCCAAATAACTGATACAGTGTTGCCCGCCAGAGCAAGAGACTTACGTCCAGCAGTCTGGTAGCAAACTGAGTTTAATAACGAAACTTAGTGATATATGAAGCTATGCCTTAATTGTAAATGTTTCTTCCGTTGAGGAAGGAGAACGAAGTTCAATAATGATATGCAGAGGTTGTTGTTGGCTGTAAAACAATTCGTCTTAATGGGGACGTATTATTTACTGCTAGAAGAGGCGTCTCTCGTGTCTCTAATATGATTTTCGGTAGCTCGTTAAGTCACTGCAGTAAAATCTAGGAATACGGAACTCACATAAGTGTGTCTTCCTGTATCATTTCCGACTAGATCCCACGATTTATAGCTAAATTTTGGTAGTTTTTAGGCTTTTCAGTCAGTCTTTCTACTTTTTGTCTCTTAGCTCGGATTGAAAATTATTTTGAGAATATTTCTGGTGTTTGTAGAGTTTTATTTTATAAGCCCATTAGTATTTTCTTCGGTTTCTTTGTAGCTGAAGAGGGTTACACATTTTTGTCATTTGTATTTCGCCTATGACAGACCTACATAATTTACAACATTTTGTCGTGGATAAGTACCTCTCAATTTTGCAAGAAAAAGTAATTATTGTCCATGATGTTACTTGATTTTGTAGATGCTACTACAAACTTTTAACAGTGGATATTGGTTCATATCGGAAAGAGGTTGACTGTGATATAATTTAGGTGGTAGTCTACTTAAAAATTATCCATTTCTTTCTCCTGTAAGACGTTAAGACGAAGATCTATTTTAGCCCGTTCTAGTTTTACGAGATGCAGCTGAAACTCCAATGATGAAACCGTCTTCAAGAAACTATGCTTAAGCAAAAAAATGACTAAAAGAATCATATTTTTAATTTTAGACTCTGTCAAGCAAGCCACTGAAAGCTTCTTTTCGCTCCGAATTCAAGTTTTTCGAATATTTTACACAAAAACTACTGTTAATCCAGAGGTGACAGGCCGTTGATTAACGACTGGGTACTGTCTTCATGATGTGCTTCCAGATGCTGTCCTTGAAGAAAAAGAGACATGACTTTTCTTTGCCGTTTTGGACTCAGAAAAACTGCAAGATGAAACGTGGCTAGCAGTGCCTTTGGAAATACAGCAGGCCGTAATTTAAGAGAATATTTCAGCCATTACTTTGTTGTAATTGGGTTGAAATAACGCATAGAGTTATGTTTTAGCGAGATGAGTGATAGGGTCCAAGAGTCAACCAATCGCAGCTGTTTGTCAGGCACACCAGCTCACTGCGCTGTGTCGCCTGTTCTGCAGGAACAAGCAGCAGCGGGTGCCTGTCGGGCGACAGAGCGGGGGTTCCCTGCCTGGACCAGATACCCCATGAGGAGTAACATAAAATTTTCTCAGGGTAAACACTAAAAGATTCGATTCTGTTTCAGTCACGAAACTAAATTATTTTTGAAAGATCATTACTATTACTACAATTTTGTACGATTTTAATATTGATTTTTCATGCTACGTCAGAGGTGATGATCAATAATTCACACATGGAAAGAACAGGTCAAAAATAGCTAAAAAGCTCCAACAAACATGGGTCCGGAAATGAACCTTGGCCGAGGTAATGCATTAATTCGAGTTGGGAACCAACGGTTAACTGCCCTGTATACCGCGATATTTGAGATCAACTATCTGTTTCTTTACGCATGCGCGACTACTTCCATTTACCCTCCGTGCACTATGCCGTAGCGGGCTCACAATCAGTTACGAACGTGACGGTATCATGGACGGAGGTTACACCAATGAAGAGTACACTGACATGCACTTCACGTACGGCAAAGCGAATGGAACTGACCATGAGGCCGCACGATTGTATGAAGAAGTTTATCGTCTCCGCAGGCAACCCGACAGGCCTACATTTAGCAGGTTACATCAGAGCCTTGGAGAAACAGATAGTCTCGCACACCATGTACGAGAAGGTCGACCGAGATCGATAACACCCGATGTTGAGGAAAGGGTGTTCCGCATTGTACACGAACGGCAGAGTACTTCAACAAGGGGGATTGCTACCCTACAGCGTGCCCTGAGTCACAGCAGTGTGTGGTGGATTTTACATCGGCAAGAACTCTATCCATATCACGTCCAGAGAGTGCAAGCCCTCAACAATGCAGAGCATTTCTGCCAATGGGTGGAACAGTGTGCCCTGAATCCCCTGTTTGTAAGCAGTATTCTGTTCACGGCTGAGGCTGGATTTACCCGTGACGGTATTGTTAACTACCATAATTGTCAAATTTGGACCGATGCCAATATTAATGCAAAACTCGTATCACGACAACAGCAGCGATATTCGTTGAACGTCTGGGCAAGACAGCTCGGAGACCGCATAATTGGACCACTCTTCCTAAAACAGAGACTAAATGGACAACAGTAATGCGATTTCTGCAGACTGTACATCCAGATGTACATATTCATATTCCACTGAACCAACGCCTGAACATGTGGTTCATATATGACGGTGCCGCAGCATATTTTCATTTACGAGTGCGCCGACTTCGAACTGGAACATATAGTCAACATTGGACAGGTAGAGGAGGACCTGTGCCATGTCCTCCATGTCTCCGGATTTAAATCCCATGGATATCCTGGTCTACGTTGCCGATCTCTACTCACTTGACGAATTACGCTTGCGCATTCAAACAGCCTTCCAGCATTTACAGAATTTTCCAGGACTGCCTGGGAGGATTCACAACTCACTTCAGAGACTAGTTGAATGTTACATTCAGAGTGATGGACAACACTTCGAAACCTTCTTTAACGTTCAGAGCTGCCATGTGTACCTAGACAGTGATGAACCGCAAGAGAAAATGTGTTGCATCTAGGGGCTACAGTCTGGGATCGCGCGACCGCTACGGTCGGAGGTTCCAATCCTGCCTCGGGCATGGATGTGTGTGTGATGTCCTTAGGTTAGTTCGGCTTACGTAGTTCTGTTCTAGGGTACTCATGACCTCAGAAGTTAAGTCCCATAGTGCTCAGAGCCATCTGAAACTTTTTGTGTTTTATCTCGACAACAGTTGATTTGTAGACCCATGTTTATTGGCCGTTTTTAGCTACATTTTGTCTGTACTTTCCATGATTATTGACCGTCATTTCTGAAACACGCTGTTTAAGTTATCAATAATTACTTCTTCTCAGTTTTGAAGATGCCTGTTTTAAAGTGGTTGGCTGTGTGACTCCTTTAATTTATCTCGATTAGTATGATTAATGCGGTGTAGGTTAGGTTTCCTCATCTAGTCCACCCACCATACACGCGTGTTGGGCTTTGTCCCATACATTGCTGATGATAAAAGTGAGACGTACACGTAGCGAACACAGAATATCTCACCAAAATATCTTCCCCAAATTGTAGATAGTACCTGCAGAAGTCCAGATATTGCTTCATTGGTCGCTTCGAAACAGATGAATGAATTAATTATCAGCACGACATAACAGTAACTACACAATGTGATCAAAAGTATCCGGATATCTGGTTGAAAATCACTTACAATTTCTTGGCGCCCTCCAGGAATTCGGTGTGGTGTTGGTCCACCCTTAGCTTTGATGACAGCTTCCACTATCGCAGGCATACGTTCAATCAGGTGCTGGAAGGTTTCTTGGAGAATGACAGCACATTCTTCACCGAGTGCTGCACGACGAGATGTATCGATGTCGGCGTTCCTAAATATGCCAAAGATGTTCTATAGGTCTGGACTCAGTGCAGGCCACTCCATTACAGGGATATTATTGTCGTGCAATCACTCTGCCACAAATCGTGCTTTATGGAGCTCGACTGTGTTGAAAGATGCAATCGCCATATCCAAATTGCTCTTCAGCATTGGGAAGCAAGAGGGTTCTTAAAACGTCCATGTAGTCCTGTGCTGTGCTGTGCCACGCAAAACAACAAGGTGCTCAAGCCCCCTCCATGACAAAACATGACCACACCATAACACCACCGCCCCCGAATTTTACTGATGGCACTACACACGCTGGCAGATGACGTTCACCGTTCATTCGACATACCTACACCGTGCCATCGGATCGCTGCATTGTGTACCGTGATTCGTCACTCCACACAACCTTTCTCAACTGTCCAATCGTCCAATGTTTACGCTCCTTACACCAAGAGGGGCGTCGTTTGGCATTTACTAGCGTGATGTGTGGCTTATGAGCAGCCACTCGACCATGAAGTCCAAGTTTTCTCACCTCCCGCCTAACTGTCATAGTATTTGCAGTGGATCCTGGATGGTGGTCTGGATAGATGTCTGCCTATTACTCATTACGACCCTCTTCAACTGTCGGCGGTCTCTGTCAGTGAACAGACGAGGTCGGGCGGTACGCTTTTGTGCTGCACTTGTCCCTTCACGTTCCACTTCACTATCACATCGGAAACAGTGGACGTAGGGATGTTTAGGAGTGTGGAAATCTCGCGTACAGACGTATGACACAAGTGACACTCAATCACCTCACCACGTTCGAAGTCCGTGAGTTCTGCGGAGTGCCCCATTCTTCTCTCTTACGATGTCTAGTGACTACTGAGGTCGCTGATATGCAATACCTGGCAGTAGGTGGCAGCACAATGCACCTAATAGGAAAAACGTATCTTTTTGGGGTGTTGGGATACTTTTGATCACACAGAGTAAAGAAATGTTACTTTAGTTCTGTACATTGTATAATTATTATTAAAATTATTGTTATTATTTTTATTTTTATTGTTACTGTTATTACTATTAGTGGCTGTGATGAGACACAAAGCATTAACAGCATGAAGTCTTACAATTTCTTCCAGTTCAGAAGTATGGGGCGCAGCAGTCAAGTGATTTATGAACAGTAAGTACAGTGCACACATTGGAACTTGTTTGGTTTGGATTGTGGTTGCAGTGCGCAGTCATGCAAGTGCAGCAATGGAGAGGAGTAATGCAAGGGAAGTAAGTTTCATAATATCGTTCTAAATCAATAATTTTGTGTTGTTTTTAATAGTTTGAATGGTCTTTACAGTAAAATTAAGCTTAAAACAGCTGTATTACGCCTACCTCCTCACCCCCAGCCCTTCCACTTCATGCTTACTACATCTACATCTACATGGATACTCTGCAAATTATATTCATTTGCCTGCAGAGGGTTCATTGAACCACTTCCACAATTCTCTATTATTCCAATAACGTATAGCACGCGGAAAGAACGAACATTTACACCTTTCGGTACTAGATCTGATTTCCCTTATCGTGGTGATCGTTCCTTCCTATGTAGGTTGGTGTCAACAAAATATTATCGCATTCGGAGGAGAAAGTTGGTGATTGGAATTTCATGAGAAGATTCCGTCGTCACGAAAAACGCCTTTCTTATAATGATATCCAGCCCAAATCCTGTATCGTTTCTGTGACACTCTCTCCCATATTTCGCGATAATACAAAACGTGCTGCCTTTCTTCGAACTTTTTCGACGTACTTCGTCATCTTCCTATCTCGTAAGATCCCACACCACGCAGCAGTATTCTAAAAGAGGACGGACAAGCGTAGTGTTGGCAGTCTCTTTCGTAGATCTGTCCATCTTACAAGTGTTCTTCCAATGAAACGAAATTTTTGGTTCGCCTCCCCAACAACATTTTCTGTGTTTTCTTTCCGATTCAAGTTTTTGTAATTTTAAATCATAGGTATTTAATTGCATTTGCGGCTTTTAAATTTGAATGATTTATCATGTAACCGAAGTTCAACGGCGTCCCTTTGGCACACATGTAGATCACTTAACGCTTTTCGTTATTTAGAATCAGTTGCCAAATTTCGCACCATACGGATAACTTTTGTAAATCGTTTTGCAATTTGTTTTGATCACAGCCGTAGACTGCAGCTCAGATTGTCTCCCAAATCGTTAATATAGATAAGGAACAGCAAAGGCCCTATAACACTACCTTGGGGAAAGGCAAAAATCACTTTTGTTGTACTCGATGACTTTCCGTCTGTTACTACGAATTGTGACCTCTTTCAGAGAAAATCACGAATCCAGTCATATAACTGAGACGATATTCGATAAGGACGCAATTTAATTACAAGCTGCTGAAATGGTACAGTGCCAAAAGCCTAGTGTACATCCAGAAATACGGAATCAATTTGAAATCCCTTGTCATTAGCACTCAGCACTGTGTTTCACAAGAACGATGTTTTCTAAATCCGTGTTGACTGTTCGTCAATAGACAGTTTTTTTAGAGATAATGCATAATGTTCGGTCACAATGTAAGTTCCAAAATCTTGTAATATATAGACTTTAATGATATGGGCCTGTAATTTAGTGGATCACTCCTACTACCTTTCTTGAATATTGGTGTGACCTGTGTAACTTTGTAGTCTTTGGGTACGGATCTTTCGTCGAGCGAACGGTTGTATATGGTTGTTAAGAATGAGGCTAATGCATCAGCATACTCCGAAAGGAAGCTAAGTGGTATACAGTCTGGACCAGAAGACTTACTTTTATTAAGTGATTTAAGTTGCTTCACTACTCCGAGGATATTTACTTCTACGTTACTCATGTTGGCAGCTTTTCTCGATTCGAATTCTGGAATATTTACTTCGTCTTCTTTTGTGAAGGCATTTCGGAAGGCTGTGTTTAGTAAATCTGCTTTGGCAACACTGTCTTTGATAGTATCTCCATTGTTATCGCGCAGAGAAGGGATTGATTGTTTCTTGCCGCTAACATACTTCACATACGATCAGAATATCTTCGGATTTTCTACCACGTTTCGAGACAAAGTTTCGTTGTGGAAACTATTATAGGCGTCTCGCATTGAACTCCGCGCTAAGTTTCGAGCTTCTGTACAGGATCGCCAATCTTGGGGATTTTGCATCTGTTTAAATTTGGCATATTTGTTTCGTTGTTTCTGCAACAGTGTTCTAACCTGTTTTGTGTACCAAGGAGGATCAGCTCCGTCGTTTGTTAATTTATTTGGTGTAAATCTCTCAATTGCTGCCGATACTATTTCTTTGAATTTAAGGCACATCTGGCCTACACTTATATTATTAATTTGGAATGAGTGGAGATTGTCTCTCAGGTAGGCACCAAGTGAATTTTCATCTGCTTTTTTGAAAAGGTATATTTTTCGCTTATTTTTCGATGATTTGGGGATTACAATATTCAGTCTTGCGACGACAACCCTGTTCACTAATCCCTATATCGGTTTTGTTGCTGGTTTTTAACTCAGGATTATTTGTTGCTAAGAGGTCAAGTGTGTTTTCACAACCGTTTACTATTCACGTGGGCTCATGCACTAACTGCTGGAAATAATTTTGAGAGAATGCGCTTAGCACAATTTCGGATGATATTTTATGCATACCTCCGGAATTAAACATGTATTTTCGGCAACTTATCGCTGGTAAATTAAAGTCACCACCAACTATTATCGTATGAGTCGGGTACGTGTTTGGAATCAAACTCAAGTTTTCTTTGAACATTTCAGCAACTGTATTATCTGAATTCGGAGGTCGGTAAAAGGATCCAATTATTATTTTATTCCGGTTGCCAACAATGACCCCTGCTCATACTAACTCAAAGGAACTACATACTTCAATTTCACGACAATTTAAACTACTTCCAACAGCAACAAACACGCCACCGCCAACCGTGTCTAGCTTATTTTTTCGGAACACCGTTTGGTTCCTCTCAAAAATTTCGGCTGAACTTTATCCGGCTTTAGCCAGCTTTCAGTGCCAATATCGATTTGAGCATCAGTGCTTTCTATTAGCTCTTGGAGCTCTGGTACTTTCCCAACACAGCTACGACAGTTTACAACTGTTATACCAATGTTTCCTGTATCTACGTTCTTCCTGTGTTCAGCCTGCACCCTTTGTGACTGAAGCCCATCTTGTGTTTTCACGAGACCCTCTAACCTAAGAAACCGCTCAGTCCACGCCACACAGTCCCTGCTACTCATGTAGCTGTCTCCTGCGTATAGTGGACACCTGACCTATTCAGCGGAACCCGAAACCCAATCACCCTTTGGCGCAAGTCGAGGAATCTGCAGTCTACACGGTCGGAGAACTGTCTGAGCCTGTGATTCAGACCCTCCACTCGGCTCTGTGCCAGATGTCCGCAATCGGTCCTGTCAACTATGCTGCAAATGTTCAGCTCTGCTTTCATCTTGCATCAAAGACTGGCAACCTTTACCACTTCTACTAGCCGCTCGAAACCAGAGAGAATCTCGTCTGATCCTAGGCGACACACATCATTGGTACCGACGTGAGCAACCACCTGCAGTTAGCTGCACCCTGTGCTCTTCATGGCATCCGAAAGGCCCCTTTCCACATCTGGAATGACTCCACCCGGTATGCACACGGAGTGCAGATTGGTTTTCTTACCCTCCTTGTCAGCCAAGTCCCTAAGGGGCCCCATAACGCGCCTAACGCTGGAGCTCCCTCTGCGATTGCCCGGATCTTGCAGGCTGAGTGGTTTGCTCTAAAAAAGGACAGGTGACAGCATATGGCTCAGCGACTGTGTCAGCGACAGACAGCTCCTGGAACTTGTTTGTCAGACAATCCGGGGAGGCCTTACGTGCGACCCCCTGGGAAGTCTTTCACCCCTTGCTTCGCCCCAGGGCGATCTCCCACTCGACTCGACCACAGGTGAGGGGTCAGCCTCAGTGCGAGCAGTAACTGGGTTGGCCACCGGTGAGGACCGATCGGAGGATCCCCACGGCCGGCCCACAACAGTGGTGCCCATCCACTGCATCTTCATGCTGTGTAACCGAAGCCATGACAGCCTGAAGCTGAGAGCGAAGTGTCACCAACTCGACTCGCATCCGCACACAATAATCGCAGTCCCTGTCGATACTGAAGACCGTGGAAAACTAAACTATGCAGATAAACGGACTATCGGCACGTGCAGCGCAACTCAACTCTATACCCTGACGGAAACGCACAAACCGTGTCTAGTAATACGCAGATATTCTAAAACCAAACTATCGAACCACACAGGTGAAACTAAATAATTGGCCCCTGATTAGGAACTTGTAATATGTCACAAAATCGGTTTACTTTCCGACGCAAACGAAAACAAGACAACAGCGGCTATTAAATATTAAATTTACACGCAGAAACTCAAGAAACTAAACTATTAAAGCACACAATACAATTCGCTCCTGTTTAGGAACTCGTAAATGTCACAAAAGCTGTTACTTCCCTGTTGCTGCGTGTGTCTCGGTGGGCTACTGCTGCCTGTTCAAATGGTTCAAATGGCTCTGAGCACTATGCGACTTAACTTCTGAGGTCATCAGTCGCCCAGAACTCAGAACTAATTAAACCGAACTAACCTAAGGACATCACACACATCCTTGCCCGAGGCAGGATTCGAACCTGCGACCGTAGCGGTCGCTCGGCTCCAGACTCTAGCGCCTAGAACCGCACGGCCACTCCGGCCGTCCTGCTGCCTGTAACACAATGGTAGCAGAGCGTGGTTGTGGTGTGAGGCCGATGGGGTGGTACGAAGTATATATATATTTTTAATGACAATTCTCTAAGATTGAACTGTGTTATATTTTGTAAAGCCGAGGGTACTTTGGTGTTGCATTGTTTCAGCGTGACAGCCAGAGAGTTGATTGGGGTGTCGGGGTTGCGGAAGGAGGAACTAGTGTAAGAAGTAAGTGTACGGGGTGCCGATACATCGGGTAGTGTGGCCATGTTAGTTCGGCGGTTGCGGGAAGTTTCTGACTGTCCGGTTGTACCGCCGCAGCTCGAGGAAAGCGAGGTGAGTGACGCTGTATCCATCATTAACTGTGCGCTAGGCGAGTTACAGTCAATAGTTTCCTTCTTTGAATTCAGTTAGCCATCACGGTCACAGATTAATGGAGTGAGAGCTCGGATTATACACTATATTGATAGAGCGCAAGATATGTGTACTGTGAACTCGTCCAATACCCAGTGTGAAGAATTGTCTGAGCAGTTAAAAGTATTATTAGGACTTACCGTACCCAGGGGATACTAGTACGTGGAGACACCGTGGGCGGGGAATTACCTCAGCCTACCTTAGGACAAGTTGCGAGCGAGGCTCCTTCTATTATTTTTATAAAAGGTACTGATATTTTCGCTAAGTTGGCCAACCCTTCAGAAAAATTACTACAAGAGGCAAGTACGTTATCATTAGCTTCAATCAATCAGGTACTTAGCGTTTTGCATTTTTCTTCAAGGTTACGGGATAGAGGACAAATTTTTGACTTGACTGCTTGTCATCTTTATCAGTTATTGAGTGCAAGAGTGAGTGAACGTCTGGAACAACTGTTAATGGATGCTGGGCGTCGCGGGCTGTTATTTAGTGCATTTCAGGTGTTAATCTGCCATAATTATCTGTCCCCTCGATTGCGACATGAAGCTATTGGTGGGGGATATCTTGAAGTGCAGCATGATAATGAGCCATTAGAGACGTATGTTAAAGGGTAAAGGATAGTCCCAGAAGCTTATGTCTCAATTGTAGTGAAGCTGAAGTGGTTGAGAACAGTCTCCAGGGGATGCGTCTTAGCGACCATTGCAGGGTTCTGTTCTGTGAACGACCACAGAGCTTTAGGCAATTAGATGAGTTGGCCAATAGGGTAGAAGCTCTCGTCTACGCCGACCAAGAACGGGGTAAGAGGAAAGGTTCTCAACAGCAAGAGCTGGATAATTGTAGCCTCATACGACCGGTGGGTTCCATGGGAATAAAGTCTTTTGAGTGTAAAAGCAATGGGCATGTTGTTAGGAACTATCCTACAGTAAGGTGTTTAAAATGCAGTAACAGGGGGAATATTGCCGAGAATTGCCCTGAAAAGGGGAAGGACCAGAATTTATGACGTTATTGTAAGAGAGAATCGCGTGGTGGGGATTCTGTAGGAGAACTGAAGCGGTTCCCAGCGACGGAGTTCCTTTCGTTTGCGCAGCACTAAACGAGGAACCTGTGTGTGCTCTCTTAGACACCGGTGGTTCCGCATCTTTAGTGGATGAGAGATGGGTGTCCGTACATGCGGAAACTGCCAGTTGGTGGACTTACCAGGCAAAATCGGCAATTGCCTACTAGCCAACTCAGAGAAAATGCAAATTTTGCGGACAATTAAGGTTAAGACTCTAATCGGTGAGTTTACGTGGAAATTTCCTGTCCAAGTGGCGGGTAATCTCGATACCAGCTATACTCGGTGCCGATTTTATCGGGAAGGTAGGCCTGGAGCCCGTTTGGGGTCGGAGGAAGTTTTATTTAGAGGTTGCCAGGGAAAAGTCTTACAAGTTCTGTAAACATCGTGTACATCGACGGATTAACGGTCCCAGATACGTAATGAACGCTGTGGAAACCGTTTCAGTGTATGACCTGGAGCATTTGCGGCCGGAGCAGAGACAGTAGATTGTCGAGTTGTGTACAGAGTTCAGTGATGTTCTAACCGATCGGTTAGGTGAGATTAAAGATGTTGAGGACAAAATCGAGTTAACGGACAACGTTCCTATAAGATGCCCACCATATAAGTTGTCCCCGACTTGTATGAAAGCATTAAGGGAAACTATTCGGGAAATTTTGCAGGACAGAGTGATTAGACCATCTAAATCTAAGTAATCTTCACCTCTGTTTGTGGTGTCCAAATCACAGGGCGGAGTGCGTCCGGTGGTGGATTATAGGGCGCTTGATACCTCTCCCTGATTTGCATTCGTGTTTTTCCTGGTTCCACAAGGCGAAGATTTTTACTACCTTTCACTTGAATCAGGCTTATTATTAAGTACCTCTAGCGAAAGAATCTAAACCGGAGACAGCCTTTGCGACCGACTGGTCACTTGACGAGTACAATAGTATTCCGTTTGGGTTATCGACAGGTGCAGCTGTGTTGTCCGGTATCTTCGACAGAGTTTTTTCGTATATTAAGTTTGAGTGTGTATCGTTATTTTGATGATTTGGTCATTTTTAGTCAGCATTTTGAAGAGCATTTTTTGCATGTTCGCGACGTACTGCAAAGGTTGCGAGAAGCCGGATGTACTGTCAAACTATGTTAAGTTCGCGCAGCCTGAAATATCCTTTCTGGGGCATATTGTGCCCCAGAACGGAGTGTGAATTGACCAAAGTCGTACTGAGGCCGTTTATTCGTTCGCAACCCCTAAAAATGTGAAGGCCGTGGCTCGTTTTATAGGAATGATTAATTTTTTTCGAAAACTCATTGCTACTTTTGCCCAGTTAGCTGCCCCCTTGAACGAGCTTCAGAAGAAGAGTAGAAAATTTGAGTGGGGACCTTCGCAGCAGGCATCATTCGAGGCTTTAAAGAAACAGTTGGCCACCGCCCCCGTTTTAGCGACGGCCAATTTCAACTAGGAGCTTATAGTTCAAACTGATGCCTCCATGTCGGGAGTTGCTGCAGTACTGCTGCACGAAGCAGCGTCGTGAAGGCGCCCAATCACTTACGCTTCACGTTATCTTTCTCCGTTAGAAGCAAAGTATTCCGTACACGAACCTCAGGCCATAGCAGTCTCGCTCGAGCTAGAAAAATTTAAATTATACCTGGAACACCAAGCACTCCTCTTGGACAATCAAGCGATTAGTGTCAAGGCCAAGGAGATCAGCCAAAAAAGGGAGGTGGGCGATACGAATTTCAGCGTTCAAATTCAGGGTTAAGCGAATTAGGGGCAGGGAGAATGTTGTGACTGACAGCTTAAGTCGAATATTCGAGCCGGAGTTCGAGGAGCAGAAGGACGAAGAGGGGGGGTTTCGGAGAGGCCAGCGGCCCGGATAACTGCAGCTGTGTGGTTCTTGGTGATGTGGTTCTGTCGCGAGAGTTCTATGAGCACATTTATGCCATTTTGAGCGGGATGCCATTTCTGTTCAAAGATGTCGCTCTGCAGCAGGAAGAAGACCCCCCACTGCACAAGCTTAAACGGAGAATTAAGCGCCGGGAGGTTGTTAGGCTCCATTGCCTAAAGGGGAACGTTTTGTGTTGTGTGACGCGTGAGAGGGGAGACCCAAAGTTAGTGCTGCCTCGAAGTTTGAAGCCTATGGTCTTCAAATGCTATCATGAAACACCAGTACATGGACACTAGGGAATTTTTAAGACTCGTATGAAAATGAAGGAGCATTTTACTTGGAAAGGCATGGAGCAGTAGATTAAGCAAATGGCAACAGAGTGTAAGACGTGTGGGTTTAGCAAGCCAGTGGGAAACGCCAAGCAGGGGTTCATTGCTTCGGAAGAGGTGAGGGAGGCATGGAGAGGTTGTATGTTGTTTATGTAGGAAGCCTTCCGCTTTAGAAAGATGGAAACAGTTAGATCTTCGTTTGCGTGGATGTGTTCACAGGTTTTTGCTGTCTGATGCCTACTTGCAGTGTAACCTCACAGGCCTCCATACAGTGTTTACAGGTTGTGTTTGGGGTGTTTGGACCCTTTCGTGCGTTGGTTTCTGACAATGCAACGTCCTTTAAATCCACTGCTTTCCGTAACTTTTGTTTAGAAGCGGGAGTAGCCCATACTACCACCACACCATTTTATCGAAAGCCGTGTATGGCAGAATGGGTGAACCAGAACTTGAGGACAGCTCTGATAGCATTCCACCACAATAATCAGGTTCGGTGGGATAGTTCCTTGTCATGGTTAGGGTATGCCTTCAATACTGCTGACCATGAGGGCCATAAGGCCACCCCCGCGAGGTTAACGTTTGCCTTTAAGACTAATTCGCCCCTTGAGAATTTTTGGTCACTTAGTGATTTGTTACCAGAAAAGGTGGACGGTGCACAAATCCGTCCCAGTTGGAACCGTGCGAGGAAGAATTTGCGTAAGAGTCACGAGCAAATGGAAAGGCGTTGTAATGCTGGTAGATGGCCGATCACACTGAAAGCGAGCGACCAGGTTCGGGTAAAGAATTTTGGTGTAGTAAGTCGGGCGGCGGATAAAATTATGGGGAAGCTATTGCACCTGTTGGTCTGTCATGTACAAATCTTGCGCTTCGTCAGCCCAGTCACCTTGCTGGTGAGAAACCCACAAAATAAACGAAGTTACTGTGTCCACATATCGCAGGTTAAGCAGTATGCTAAGGCGGGTGCAATAAAATAATTTCGTTACGTTTCTGTGCTGGAAATTATGAATCTCGAATATGTCGATACCTTAGGGTCTTCAGTCTCTTAAAACATAACGTTAGTGAGGACACGCAATACTGTGTGTTGTAGTGGGCTGAGCCATCTATTCTTTTCTGCGCAAAGTAAATTTAAACACTGTGTAAGTAGGCTGTTTAGTTGTTCTTATCGGTAACGCCACGTAGCGCTCTGTATGAAAATCACTGGCTGTGCTGTGTGCAGTTTATGGCTAGTTTGCATTGTTGTCTGTCATTGTAGTGTTGGGCAGCTGGCTGTGAACAGCGCGTAGCGTTGCACAGTTGGAGGTGAGCCGCCAGCAGTGGTGGATGTCGGGAGAGAAATGGCGGAGTTTTGAAATTTGTAAGATTGGATGTCATGAACTGCTGTGTATATTATGATTTTTCAACACTATTAAGGTAAATACATTGTTTGTTCTCTATTAAAATCTTTCATTTGCTAACTATGCTTATCAGTAGTTAGTGGCTTTCGTAGTTTGAATCTTTTATTTAGCTGGCAGTAGTGGCGCTCGCTGTATTGCAGTAGTTCGAGTAACGAAGATTTTTGTGAGGTAAGTGATTTGTGAAAGGTATAGGTTAATGTTAGTCAGGGCCATTCTTTTGTAGGGATTTTTGAAAGTCAGATTGCGTTGCGCTAAAAATATTGTGTGTCAGTTTAAGCAGTTATGTATAATTTTTCTAAGGGGACGTTTCAACTGATGTCATTGTCCCTCAGTCAAAGATACCCGCAGAGATTCTCTATAAACCTTGTTTTCCATGTCAGTAATTTCGTGCGGGGTCATTTGGTGCTCATGCACTTGGCCCACCCAGACTACTCTAGGAATATGTTACCAACCAGGCCAGTGAGGCTAATGCATGGTGCGAGCTTCAGCAGTGCCCAACTCCAGTGGACTTGGTATTGGCGGGGGAGGATGAGACGATGGTATCATCGCCACATGTCCGACGCCTCTTAATGGCGCGAGCAACCGTCCCGAGCCGGTACTAAAGTGTGGCGCGGCCAGCGACACTCAGGTGTCGCCCTCTGCCGTCTTTCACGAGGGGCAACCGGAGCCAGAGCTACAGGAAGAACGGCTGCAACCAGGGAGCGAGACGGAGGAGCGCAGCCCCAGACTGCGTCACCTGCTACACGACGTGTTCGGGACAGAAGACGCCATTGGTTGGCATCGGTGACACCGAGGATAGTACCGATCATTAACCTTTTGAGCTATAGTGAGCTGTGGTGACTGGAACGGTCGTCAATACCGGGCGTGTTCCATGTGGCTCACAGAGCTCTGCGGGAGGTGGAGTCTGGAAACTTGTCATGCTGTTCATATGTGCTGTATTTAGATGGTTATTTTCGTGTCTCGTCCAGAGACATCTTCTGATAGTTGTTTGTTGAGCAAGGATAGACGAATGAAAAACTGCAGCAATCTTGACAGGTTGAATGCAGCAATCATACTCACTTCTGGTTGTAAAGTTTTTCTTGGCAGTAAAGCATCATTGTAAAGTTGTTTTTGCCGTATTGTTCTAAATCAATTATTTTGCGTTGTTTTTAAAAGTGTGGATGGTCATTACAGTAAAAGTATGCTTAGAAATATTATATTACGCCTACCTTCTCACCCCCAGCCGTTCCAGTTAATGCTCTGTAACACTCGTGTAACAATGATCCCAACCGAAATTTCAACTAGCTTCAATTCTAAAGCAAGGCTTCGTTTGCAAGAACAATAAACGTGGCCCAAGGTGAGAATTGATAAAGAGAGAGAGAGGTAGGGTGGTTGACAGAGAGCGAGAGGGAGGAGATGGACTGAGAGCGGGGGATGAGCTGATCGACAATGAAAAGGGGCGGGAGGAGGAGTTGGCCAACGAGCAGGGGGAGGACGAGGTGAACAGAGAGGTGGATGAAAGATACTAGGACGTATATCAGATTTAAACGCATATTCTTCAACTGTCTGATTCGCTAGTTGTACAAGAACCAAGACGGAACAATAGGAATGGAAGACCAAGAACGAAATTCTAGGACTAAAAAGGATGTGAGACAGGAATGCAGCCTTTCATCGGTACTCTTCAGTCAGTACATCGAGAAATAAATAAATTGCCAAGGTTGGAATTAAAATTTGGCCTGAAAGTATATTCGCTATTCTCAATGAAAGTGAGGAAGAGACTCTGGATTTGTTGAACAAAATATGGACTGATAATAATGCAAAGAAAAATGAAAGTAATGAGAAACAGGGGAAATTAGATCGGCGATATACTTAACGTCAAAACTGGTGACCACGAAGCAGAAGACGTAAAAGAATTTTACCACCTTGGAAGCAAAATAATCCATGATGTACGAAGCAGGGAGGTCATGAGAAACATAGTAGCACATGCAGTGAGGGCATCATTGGCCAAAGCAAGCCTATTAAATCAAAGAGGTTTAATTTGGGGAAGAAATTTCTGAGAATATACTGTCGGAGCATAACAGTGTAAGGTAGGCCATCACGGAGTTTGAGAAAATCGGAGAAGAAGAGTCTAAACGTTTGAGTTGTGGTACCGTAGAAGGATGTTCAAAATTAGTTGTCTGATGAGATGAGCAACGAGGAGGTTCTCTACAAAATCGACGAAGAAAGTAATACATGGAAAACAGTGACAAGATGGACAGGACGGAACGACATTTGTTGAGATATCAGAGAATAACTTTCATGATGGTAAAGGGAGCTATACGGGGTAAAAACTGTTGGGGAAAACAGAGATTGCAATATATTAAATAAATAAATAATTGAGAAAATAGGGTGCAAATGCTGCGCTGAGTCAAATAGTTTGGCACAAGACAGGAATTAATGGTGGGCCGCATCAAACCAGTCAGAAGACTTACGCATAAAATAAAAAGAACGAATACATTTGATGATCCGACACAGGTTCCAGGAGCTGTCATTCATGCATGTCAGCGGCGAAACTGCGAGAGAACGAAGCGAACTACGATGACAGTGCAGTCCAATCACGTGCAGCTGTTGCGAACGGATTGTTCGGCAAATCCCTGGAGTCGTGCAGCTCTGTAAAATGATATGCCGGCCTTCCAGGAGTCGTGTGACTACCGACGCTCCACCGGAAAGGCATGCATTCACTTTAGTCAGAGTACACACATTTGACAGAGAGACAGGTGCAGCCATGGGGCTTGGGTCGTCTCAGCCGGAATCACATTTTTAGGAGACAAACTAACTTGAATCAAACAGATTTTCTGACAAAAAAAAAAAAATGGAAACAGTATAGTAGTAACATTAGGGCTAGACTGGTATTTCCCAAAGAGCAGAATTTTCCATCACCTTTGATCACAACGCCTTGTATAGAAGTGGAAGCTCACGAACATTAATTAAACAGAAAGAAAACACCCAAATCAGATTTACTATGGACTACTTCTCAGTAATGAATCATTCATCACCGTTATCCATTAAAATGTACCGCTACAAAAGGACTTCGTCTTTCATTTATAGCTCATACACTGTGTTAGCCACGCGGGGTAGCCACGCGGTGTAGGACCCCTTGCATGGTTCGTGCAGTTCCTCCCCCCCTCCCCCCCCCCCCCGCGTCCTCCCAGGGGATGTGTGTGTTGTCCTTAGCGTAATTTAGTTTCAGTTAGATTAAGCAGGGTGTAAGGCAAGGGACCGATGACTTCAGAAGTTTGGCCCCATAGCCCTTTCCACAGATTTCCAAATCTTTATGTTTAGAACTTGTTAACAAAATGTGAACAAACATTTGTCACTTATCATCACACAATCTGAACGCATTTCTGTCCAATTTTTTCTCTGTTAGCTCTTGTGTCGCTCAGATCCACCTTTTCTTACATTCCGTGTACAGTCTACCCGAGATGTACAATCTCGCTCCTGCATATTGTATCTCCCTTCAGATTTGCAACACCATCAATCTCTTCCACCGGTTTTACGGTAATATATCAATTTATCGTGACGTAACATTTTAGGATACGTAATACAACTCGTTCTTCATATAAAAGTCGCACATGTTGTATTTAAATTATTTAGAAGTCTTTAGATAATCTTGAAATACCAGGTTTTACATTTACACAAGACATAAAGACTCAAATTGCGGTAACGAAAAATACGTCACAGCGCAGCTACAGAGAGTTTTACTTATTGTCAATAATTCTTTTGTTCCTTCGTAGAATGATGGACATAGCAGAAATTAACTTACCTTCATTGACTTAGTAAAAGCTATGACAGATGTGAACTGGAAGCTACTCTTTAGAACTATGAGAAAAGTAGGACTTTTATGGAAGGATAACACAATGATTAATTAACTCCATCAAAACCGAAGCACAAATGCAAACATCAACAAGATAGAGTAAGAGGGCAGGATGAGGAACTGGTTGTGCAAGGACGGCTCCCACATTCTTTCCTATTTAATATGTTCATTGAGGAAGCTATTCAGATCGTGAAGGAGAAGACGAAGGTAATGAAAGGTCTGCCTGAGTAACTGGGCGGTTAGCGCGACGGGTTGCTAACCAAAGGGGTCCGCATTCGACTTTCCTCCGGTTCGGAAATTTCCTCCGCTCGGGTGTGGGTGTTGTGCTGTCCTTACGTTAGCATCATCATAACTGATATTCAGCTGTTGAGATGGCTGCATGGGCAAGTCCCGAAGGCCAACAAATTAAAATAAAAGGTAAGAAAAGTCAATGGTAAAAGGATACATGGTATTCGATTTTCTGATTACATCGCTTAGTTGTAGACCCCCAAAAAGAAATGAATAGAATCTTTCTAGTCTTATTAGACTATCTTAAACCACAGAAATTTGAAGTGAACAAACAGGAAACAAAACTTACGGTAGTCGGAAAAATATGGGTGATATTAAAACAAGTATAAAAATTCATACCAAAGAATTGATCAGGTGAAAAAATTTTGTTTTCTCGCCAGTATAATCACAAAGGATGTTAAATTCTTAATGGAAGTGATGAGAAGGATTGCATTAACAAAACAGGAATTTATATGTAAGAAAAATTTTGCAGCCAACAAACATATCATTACAGATTACAGAAGGAGCACACTGCTCTATGGAAGGAGAGTTAGACACTGGAAGAATTGGAAAGTAGTTGATCTGGGCGAATGCTTTTCTTTAAACAAATTATTATTAAAGTACTAATAAAGCATTAATAAAGCGACATCTATGACAGTTGATCTGACTTCCTAGTTAGATAAAAAGATATGTGTTTCAGTGTTTCTGGAAATTCAGCCTCTAAGCGGGTGAAATAAGGAATGAAAATTTGTATTAAAATACTCCATTATCAAAGGATTTTTAAGCTAAATCTATGAAAATTAGTATGTGGCTCCTTAGTTGGCAAAAATAATTGTTTCAGTGTTTTTTCAAAATTAAACAACAAAGGGGATGAAACAGAGGGTGAAAAATTTTATTGAATAGTTCGTTACATTAAAACAGCTTTAATATTTGAGTTATACAGAAACTTTTGTTACGGAATGAAGGTTTCTATGAAAATAAAACAACAAAACTCAATAGAGAGGATTTACAAAGACATCCTATTCTAGTTTTCAGAATTATTTTTTGGTCAGAAGTGCGTTCGGAAAAGACTGTAATGGTACTTGAATTACGTAACCATTACGGCACCTCACCTCAACCTCTCGCTACCAACAATATTCTACAGTGTTCCTGTAAAATAGTTAACATATTTCTGTGACAACATTCAGATTTAATTTCATTAATGTAGAGGTACTTCGATCCGTCGATATCTATATATTGCAATGATATCATTCTTATGTGTATTCTTTCTTTTGTCACTATGATCTTTGACGTACTTGTAACTCTGATTTTTGGGCGCATAAGCGGTTATTAGAGAGTCAAGCTTTGGTCGTCATGTTAAAAAGACGCAAATTGTAGTCAGTTTATGAAATGTGAACTTAAACAGTGAGGAAGACATTTTAAAGTACGTTTTATATTGTGAAGTGGTGTTCTGGAACGAGTTACGTGAGATTGCAACAAAAGTAATAAAAAAAAGAAGTGTAACTTAAATTCGGAGTGCTGATTACTTTTTTACATCACCATTTTCCTAACTTGCAAAAGTCTCATCTTCAAGAATGGTATATGAAACACATGTATAAAGCTTTTGAATATTGCAGAATAACACCTGGGCCTCTTTGTATCCGAGCTTGTAATCATCACTATCTAAATTTTCGACGATTGAGCCATGAGTTCACAACGAGACCAGCATGGGAATCACGAAATGATGAGTGCCTAGTTTGTCCATTATTTCAAGAAATGACTTTATTCACTGTGCTCTAATGACACCTGCCACATAATATGACTTTGTTGTTGCCCGAAAATGCAATATTTAGCAGCGTGAGCAGCACTACAATCATAATTAATTGTTGACCTTTGTTGTGGTAGGTTTGTTAGATGACTATGATTAGTGTGAAAAGTTTAGAACATGTAGCAATTTGTGAATAACACTCGATTAACGAGAAAAAGCAATTGTGCAGGCAATATAGTAAGTGTGAGTGAAGCAGTGAACGCTGAACTAGCTATTAATATTCCTGAAGGGAAAGAAAGGAAAAGGGTAGAATAGGAGGAAGTATTTGGAAGACACCGAGGAGATCGTAGAATGTGACAATTACATGGACCTGAAACGAAGAGCCAATGGCAGAAGAGAAAGGTTACATCGACAAGGCGTTTGCGTTTAGATAGTAGACAGATATAACTATATTTCTTGTTCCTTAGAAGATTCAAGCCTGCGGCTCTGGTGCACATTGAAGTCTCCACGTCGCAGCACCGTAGCACACAACTAGAGGCTCAACAGCATAATGGCAGAGGCTACCGGTAACTAGAAGAGCTTCTGTAAAGTTTGGAAGGTGGGAGACGAGATACTGCCAGAAGTAAAGCTTTGAGGAGGGGGCGTGAGTCGTACTTGGGTAGCTCGGATGGACAGCTGGCATGGTAGCTCAGTGTGTTCGGTCAGAGGGTTAGCTGCCCTCTGTAATAAAAAAACTGAGTTAACCGGTCAACGACGCCCACCCCGAGCAGATACAACGATTTAAAGCGAAGAAAATGAGAAAAAAAAGGATGGTAGAGCACTTTTCCGTGAAAGACAAAGGCAAAGGTCCTGAGTTCGAGTCTCGGTCCGGCACACAATTTTAATCTGCCAAAAAGTTTCATATCAGCGCACACTCCACTGCAGAGTGGAAATCTCATTCTGGGAACAAGAAAATCGTTTGGTAATTCGTTTTTTGCGTTGAAGTACTTACGGAGAACAGACTCTTCCAGTGATTTCAAACAGGGGAAAGAGTGTGTGCGTCTTTTTAATTCACATTCAGCTTTTGATGAACCGGCGTTCCTTTGTGTTTGGTATGGTGATAATTTATTATCCGTTGCCATTATATCAATGCAATTAGTTCATTCTGTAGTCTGGGCTTTGAAAAATGTAGTGTGGATGCTTTACGATTTCCTTTCTGTTTGGTCGTTTAGCTGCAGCATTACTACTGCGAGCGAAGCATCAAGTGCGCTGTAGCCCTCTTATTAATAATATGATTCCATTTTATTATGGAGAAAAGGTGTACAGTACGTCGGGATTTATCTAAGAACGTGTCAGTGCACAGTTTTAATTACAGAATGTTGTTATTAACGGATACCGAATGCAGGAATGGTAGAGGCAGACTATGCATTTCGCTCCAATAAAACAGCAATTTACAACATTATTTTTATTACGCTTGGCATCACTGGGCAAAAGTCTTCGGTTATAAACTGTCTCAAAATCTGGCAGCACTCAGCGTTTCCGCCGTATATGAAACACCTGTCTGTAATCGATCCGTCAACAGGACTCGGAGTCGATCTCGGCAGTGTAATTCGTCCTAGCATATCATACGAGGTACTGTATTTATATATACGTACCTCCTTCAGACAACATATCTAGCAGGAACTAGCCTGCTTGAATGACGTTGCAGTACTACACTTCGAAACGGTTTCTTGCAATTACTTAATGCGGTTTTAAATGTGATCTCGTGATAGCGGAAATTTAACAATTAGCACAACTGCGAAACGCTGAATTTTGCGAAGTCCAATCTAGAGAATGAAGCAATTAAACTGGAAAGCTGATAGGAAGTAAATTATCATTATCATCATCATCAGCATCATCATCATCATCATCGTCAAACAACTAGGCAACTAGTCAACGACTTATTAGAAGCTGAAAAATAATTACAAACATGCATTCACTCCTTCTGACTTTCGTACACACATACTTTCCATAGTACACAGGGTGGTAACGCAATAGTCATTGTTAAATTAATGGTAGCTGTTCTATAAAACTTCCTGAGCTACAACTGTGTAACGTGGCTTTATACAGCGTGAATCACCCAAAACTTGCATCGCAAATATTGCGGAAGTAGAAAGCGCTACTGATGTTCGGTCTGCACAAAATGAGCCGGTAGCCGGCCGCTCAAATTCCCAACCAGCCAACACATTGTAGTAATACTTGGAAAACATAAACTTTTCTAAATGGAACAACGGCTATTGACATTCTCAGACTAAAAGTAGGCTGAACAAGAATGTCAGTGGCGCCTGATGCAGGATTTTAGTGCTGGTCGTTCATTAGATACCGTACTGCAAAGCGTTCCTACGCCGACACTTGTACAACACCTGTCGTAGCACACACTAGAGAACAACACCAGTGAACTAACCAGGTATGTGAATTGTGATCAATAAAGAGACAACTGACAATCGCAGGTCGTGTTCAAAATGACCACCGGCAGCGGCAGTACACGCTTGCAGTCTGGTACGGGACGAGTGCTGCACATGTGCTAGTATTTCAGGTGAGATGTCCGAGCAGCCTGCAGTAATATGTTTTTGCATATGATCAAGTGTAGTAGGTATGTCGTTGTACAAAGTGTCTTGGCTTTGCCCTCTGAAAAACGTCTACAGGCGTGACATCAGGGGAATGGGCCGGCAAGGTAAAGGCCCTGTGGGTCCAATCCAACGATCTGGAACCAGTTCGTGAAGACACGCTGTAGTACATCCTGCACCATGGGCTGAACAGCCGTCACGTTGGTACAATAGGTCCCTCCTAGTCTGCAGAGCAACTTGCATCCGTGGAAGATGGTCTGCTAGGGGGCTGCGATACTCGTGCACGTTCAGTGTTCCATCTAAGAAAAATTGGCCTTTAAGCTCGTGGTTCATTAATGCCCCTCGACCCCCTTCCCCCACATTTCAGCTGACCAGCTGACGAAGCCAATGGGAATTGCCAACAAACCAATAGTGCGTGTTTCGGCGGCTTACCAGGCCATGATTGGTAAAAGAGGCTTCATCACTAAATAAGATACATGATACATTTCTAGTATTCTGTCTTAATGCCCATGTACAGAAGTTCACACGATCCTCATAATCGTTTCCACGCAGCTCTTGACGGAGAAATGTGGTAGAGATGGAGCCTGTGATGATGGACAATGCGTTGGGCACTTGCGTGACGCATGCCACTTCCTCTTCCGGTTGTGCGGTAGCTAACATGCGGACCATCTGCAACACCAGCAAGAACGTTATTTTCCCTCTCTTCTGTTGTCGCTTTTTTACTTCTCTTACGTTGTCTAGGCTTTGCGCTGCCACTTTCACGTAAGTGGTTGAAGAGGTAGGTAAACAGCTGCCGAGAGTGCTGACTTCTATTAGGATATCTTACCGCACACACTTACAAGAACGAACTGCAGTCTTCCCACCTTCTCCGTACATGATGAGCGTGTCGGCTTTTTCTGCACTGGTGAAGCCCATCTCACGGCCTACTGCTTGAACTACCACGCACCAACTGACTACCGAGTCGCAGTGCACTCAAGGAACACACAAGCACACTGTCAGCAAACGTAACAACACCGTACCTAGCAACTACGCAGGTTAAACACTATAAACAAATGTCTGTGTAGAAATTTTTCAAAATACGATATCTTGTAAATGACTAACACTAGAAAAATGGTTCAAATGGCTCTGAGCACTATGGGACTTAACATCAGTGGTCATCAGTCCCCTAGAAGTTAGAACTACTTAAGCCTAACTAACATAAGGACATCACACACATCCATGCCCGAGGCAGGATTCGAACCTGCGACCGTAGGGGTCACGCGGTTCCAAACTGAAGCGCCGAGAACCGCACGGCCACACCGGCCGGCACTAACACTAGAACCTTGGAACTAACGCTACCAATATTCGCCCTACTTTTAGTCTGTCAGTGTGAACAGGCATCGTTCCGTTTGCACATAAAATACATTTCGTATTATTACAATCAGTTTATTGGCTAACAGTACGGGCTCCTGACTACCAATCCATTCTGTGAAAACCGCACATCAATAGCAGTTTCTCAGTCCGGAACCGTACGACTGCTACGGTCGCAGGCTCGAATCGTACCTCGGGCATGGATGTGTGTGATCTCCTTAGGTTACTTAGGTTTAAGTTGTTCTAAGTTATAGGCGACTGATGACCTCAGATGTTAAGTACCATAGCGCTCATAGTCATTTGAACCAATAGCACTTTCCATTTCCGCAACATTTGTAGTGCAAGTTTTAGGTGATTCAACATGTATTTTTTGTGGTGTCACCGCCAGACACCACACTTGCTAGGTGGTAGTTTTAAATCGGCCGCGGTCCATTAGTACATGTCGGACCCGCGTGTCGCCACTGTGTGATCGCAGACCGAGCGCCACCACAAGGCAGGTCTCGAGATACGGAATAGCACTCGCCCCAGTTGTACGGACGACTTTGCTAGCGACTACATGGACGAAGCATTGCTCATTAGCCGAGCCAATAGTTAGGCCTTCAGCTAAGTCAATGGCTACGACCTAGCAAGGCGCCATTAGTAACATTGCATGTATCTAAAGAGTGTCACTTGTATCGCCACAAGCTCCAGATGTACCAAAAGGATGGATTAAAGTTAAGTATTCCAGAAGCTACGTACTTTTCTTTATAGCATTCATTACGTATCCTGTTTCACACCTCACGCCCTCCTGCTTTAGCTTAGCGCGTGTCTTTCGGCTTCCTCTCATTGTGTCTAGGCTGTCTTGTCTAGACACAACATTTTTACTTATCGAATCACTGTGCCAATGCTTAACATAACCAACTACACATTGCACCATTTTGGTCCAATGGGACACCGGTCGAGGTGGTCTAGTGGTCAGACACCGACCTCCCATCGTGGAGGACGACAGTTGAAAGACCCCTACTTCTCTCCGGATTTATGTTTCACATGTTACCGTAAATCGCTAAAGGCAAGTACATGGTTTCTGCAATATGACATGGCCGACTTTCTTCCGCATCATTCCTCAACCCTGCTTTGTGCCCCGTGTCTGCGAACGTCGTACTTGCTGGGACGTGAGGCATCCTTTCTGTCTAACAGACATTCATTAGCCTAACCACTATGATTATTACTAATGTAAATATTCTATTGAATATTAAAGCTGCATCAATGCAATTATCATAAGTCGAAGATATACTAAAATTCCTACAGTTCACTATGACACATGTATACTTCATAACTTCTATTCTTATTTGCTGTTATGTAGTGTTGTTGTTGTTAACTAGACTGATTTCCTATTTTTAAACTTTCGTGTGTGTCTGTATTGTGACACTGTTCAAAGTATGTGGTGTGATATACCAGTACTGACTGATAAAAGAGTTGCCAAATGTCTGAAATGGTACAACTGTGTTGCAGTTAACTTTTATCAAAAATCATTAGTAAACGCAAAACTGTGTACTAAATAAGCTGTTCCGTAGGAATCTGTAGTGTGCAATGTACTGAACAGTACTACAATGCGTGACGTCACAACGTGTGACATGCAGTTGCCATACACGAATCTAACAGAATAAAAATACTACGTAAAATTACAAAACGATTAATGAAAGAATATCTACCTATGACGCTTCTATTAAAGTGTCCCCTAAATTTACGTATGCAAACTGACTAAATAACATTTCATACTATAAAAGACACACGTGCGAATTTCGCTTTCCTCTGTAATAAGGAGAATGTCTACGTAAGAAATTAGAACTGCACTGAACTTTACCGAAACTGAACCTGAAGACAATTTTGCAACGGAACGCATAACTATGAATGATCGTAATGTCCTGACCGTAATTTTTAAGTGGCCGTAACAAATTTTCATGGCTTCCCTGTGGCAATAAAAACTCGGTACCTTCCAAAGGTGGTGAAAATAAAAACACAGCGCAGCAGTAAACCAGCTAGAGGAAAGAAATTCTCGCTCAAGTGTAATGCAAGGCTGTGCATCTGTGCTAAGCATATTAAGCTTTAGTTTTACACATGAAGTGCAATGCGCCAACACATAATCATAAAACAAAATTGTCGTGAGGACAGAATGATAGAGATCCGACTTACTAAATGACTGAAACAGACTCTCATTCGAACAATACATTATGAATAATGAAACTCACTCCTTTACCTCTGCCATGAAATTGTAAAGAGTGGTGCAACTATAACTCTAAGCGCAAACTTCGTGAACCAATAATTTTGGTTGATCTCCTATCGACAATCAAAGTATCTAACTCGAACCAATAAAGAAAAATCACGAAAATCTGCCATTCAAAAGTTCATCATAAATTATACGTGTCCACCAATGCAGTCACAACATTACTTGATAATATTCACTCTTTTCAAATCAATCTTTCCTTTTCTTCTTCTACTTTCACAGCCTAATTGGAGCAATCATTTTCTCGTTATTTTCTTCAGTAAGTTTTCTTTCCGAATTGCACAGCACCTTCGCATTCATTTTGATCATCTTCGTCGTTCCTTATCAGTAAATATCTTTTTTCTTGTTTGTCGTTTGTCTGTTTTTTGTTAAAATTTTATTTCTGTGTTTTCCCTTGTCTAAATTTTCTATCTTGCTTTGTAAATTGCCTAGCATTAATTCTAGCTCTTTCATATCGTCCCTAATTTCTTTCACCCAGGTTATTTGTTGATCGATATTCCAAAGTTTCTCTATATTTTTTATTAACAATCTGCTTTCTGGTGACCTCATAATGAGACCAAAAAAAGTGATCATTTTTTCAGTATAGTATAGGTAATGGGTTCTAATTCTTTGCACATCTTTTTGGTATTTCTTATTTTCGCATGTTCTGGATATTCTTCTCGCTACATTTACAATTTTTTCATTTCTGTTTTCTGAGAGACTTTGAAAAATGTTTCATTATCATTTTGTTAGTTGTTAGATTTTTTGTCCAAGTTGCATGTTACAGTTTCTTCTAGGTATTTAAAGTATTTCACCGTTTCCACTTGCCTTTTATTTACTGTTATGTGGTTGGTTAGTAGTGGAGCTACTACCACTGTCTCAGTCTTTTCGAATGAACTATGGAATCCTATTTTTGTGCTATATTTTGTTCCTCGGTATTTGATTTCTGGCTTCTTGAATATTATTAGCTAGTAACGCTAAATGATCTGCGAATCCCAAGCATTTGATCTGTCTGGGTTCCGGTGTACATGTTTTTAGTATTTTCCTTTTACCATTACCTCATCATGGACTCGATGCCACAGTGAAAAAGTAACGACGATAAATCGTCTCTCTGTCTTAATCGTGTTTTAATAGTAAATGGCTCAGATATTTCTCCTTTGAACTTTAGTTTAGATTTGGCATTTGTTAGAATTAGGTTCATTATATTTATTAGTTTTGGGAGGGAGACCCAAACAGCTTAGTGACTTCGTCATTCAAGATGTGTGGACAAAATCATAAGCTTTTCTGAAGTCCACAAAAGTTATAAATTTTTATTTTTGTCTGCTTTTGTAGTAATTCATTTCCAATGTGATTTTCTGTTATTGGCAGCTTCTCCAGGGACTATATATCTTCCTTGGCATTCTCATAGTTCCTGTTTAAACTGATCTTTACAACAATTATACAGAATTCTTGACATGACTTTATATGTAATACAAAAAGGGAATTCATTTATAGTTGTCTGGATTTTATTTGCTTCCTTTGTGAGTAAGGATGGATTATGGCTGTAGTCCAATGTTCTGGTAGTTCTTTTTTGTTCCAGATTTCCAGTATGCATCGGTGTAATGATATCTCCACTGGTTCTGCTGCATATTTGGAAAGTTCCATAAATGTTTCGTCTTCTCCATTAGATTTGTAGTTTCTGAGCTTTTTCAAAACTTTGTAGACTTTATGGACTGCTGGTGGGCTTATACTTTTTCCTGGTGTTTTAACAGGGGCATCTATGTTTATCTGTAATAGTTCTGGCGGATATTCGCAATTTAGAAATATTTAAAATGTTTCTAATAATATTTCTGTATTTTTTCTTCCACTATAGACCACCTGGCTATTTGTATCTTTTAATTTCTGAGGTTCATGTCTTTGTTGTTGTCTGTTAAGTATTTTCTTGTTGTGCTTTCAGTTTGTTTTCTTGCTATTTATTTCAATCATGAGAAGTATACCCTTTTGATACTGGCATCTAACCCTTCTTTTTTCGGTTATCTTTGGTTGTTCTGTGAGTTGTAAGTTGATTCCCTCTTTTATATTCTAGTATCTCAACCAGGCTTCGTATCTATCTACCATTGTTTTATAACGCTAATTATTCCACCATTTTTGCTTTTCCAAACATTTACTGGGGCTATCACTCAGTTTTTTTATTCAACTGGGGAACTACTTCCTCTCGGACATTGTTATTTTCATATCCCTTGTTTGTTCTTTATATTGCTTGTTACTGATCAGTTTAGGATGGCTTTAGTCCCTTCTTTTTGGGGAGGAATTTTTTGTCAATGGGGTGAATTAAATTTATATTTTTATCATGTAATGATCTGGTCCAGTATCTGTCTCTCTCAGAACATCCACAGTGTAGATTCCCTGTGGTAATTTTTATCCATATGGACATGATCCAGTTGCCAATCTCCTTTTTTCAGTCTGAATGTTCCCAAACTTTGAGTTATTTGGTCTTCTCTTGAAGTATTCTGATGTTGAAATTATGTCATTCTTTCTGCAGAAATTAACATCTCACTCCATTCCTGTTAACTTTTCTTTGAGTTTGCCATTTCCCTATTACGCCTCTATATCTCTTCTTCCTTCCTAACTCGGCGAAAAAATATCCTGTTAAAATTTTGTTGTGATTTTTATTTATTTTTTTTGTTGTCATCTGATCTAAAGTCTCCCAAAACACACCCACATCTTGTCTGTGTTCTTTCTCATTGTTTTTTTTTTTTATAGCCTGTGAGATGGAGAATTAAATTTTATTCTGGATTCAATTATTTTGAGACCAGCCACAAATACTGTTCCGAATTACGCACGTTGCTTCATTACTACTTCCCTGGTATTCCCTTATGAGTCCTGTAGCCTTAAGACTCTATTGATTCCTGAACAGTTTTTCTCATTTCTTGAAGTCGAAATATTAGAATCACTTTGTGATCCATTTCATCTGTCAAAACTTTGATTTTCCGTGGTTGTATGTGGAAGAGGCACTGGAAGGTTACAGATAGATTTAATAATGATAAGATTGATATTTAGGAACCAGGTTTTGAATTGTGAAACATTTATAGGGCAGATGTGGACGCTGAGCGCAATTTATTGGTTGTCAGTTGTAGATTAAAGCTGAAGAAATAGTAAAAAGTGGGAATTTAAGGAGGTGGGATCTGGATGAACTGAAAGAACCAGAGATTTTAGAGAGCTTCAGAGAGAGCATAAGAGAACGATTGAAAGAACCGGGGAAAGAAATACAGTAGGAGATGAATGGGTAGCTTTGAGAGATGAATTAGTGAAGACAGCAGATGACCAAGTAATTAAAAAGGCGAGGGCTAGTAGAGACCAATGGGTAACAGAAGAGGTTTTGAAATTGATTGTTGAAAGGAGAAAATATAAAAATGCAGTAAATGAAATAAGGAGAAACGGATACAAACGTCTCAAAAATGAGGTCGACAGGAAGTGCAAAATGGTTAAGCAGGGGTGGCTCGAGGACAAATGCAAGGATGTAGAGGCATATATGACTAGGGTTAAGATAGATACTGCCTACAGGAAAATTAAAGAGACCTTTGGAGAAAAGAGAATCACCGATATCAATATCGAGAGCTCAGATGGAAAACTAGTCCCAAGCAAAGAAGGGAAAGGAGAAAGATGGAAGGAGTACATAGAGAGTCTGTACAAGGACGATGTACTTGAGGGCAATGTTACGCAAATTAAAGAGGCGGTAGATGAAGATGAAATGTATGATATGATACTGCGTGAAGAATGTGACAGAGCACTGAAAGATTTAAGTCGAAACAAGGCCCCAGGATTAGACAATGTACATTAGAACTACTGATAGCCTCTGGAGAGCCAGCCATGACAAAACTCTGCCATCTGGTGAGCAAGATGTATCAGACAGGTGAAATCTCTCAGACTTCAAGAAGAATATAATAACTCCAATACCTAAGAAAGTAGGTGTTGACAGATGTAAAAAATACCTAACCAAAAACTGCTAGAAGCCGAACACGAGAAAGATCAGTTTTGATTCAGAAGAAATGTTGGAACACGCGATGCAATACTGACCATAAGACTCAAGGAAAGGCAAACCTACATTTCTAGCTTTTGTAGACTTAGAGAAAGGTTTTGACACTTTGACTGGAATACTCTCTTTTCAAATTCTGAAGGTGGCAGGGGTCAAATACAGGGTGCGGACGGATATTTACAATTTGGAAAGAAACCAGATGACAGTTGTAGGAGTCGAAGGGCATGAAAGGGAAGCAGTGGGTGAGAAGACAGAGAGACAGGGCTGTAGTCTGTCCCTGATGTTATTCAGTCTGTATATTGAGCAAGCAGAAAAGCAAACAAAAGAAAAATTTGGAGTAGAAATTCATGGAGAAGAAATAAAAAGGTTGAGATTTGCCGATGACACTGTAAATCTGTGAGAGGCAGCAGAGGACTTGGAAGAGCTGTTGAACGGAATGGACAGAGTCTTGAAAGGAGGATATAAGACGAATATCAACAAGAGTAAAACGATGATAATGGAATGTAGTCGAATTAAATCAGGTGATTCTGAGGGAATTAGATTAGGAAGTGAGACACTTAAAGTAGTAGATGAGTGTTGCTATTTGGGGAACAAAATAACTGATAATGGTCGAAGTAGACTGACTCTGGCAAGGAAAGCGTTTCTGAAGAAGAGAAATTTGTTAACATCGAGTATAGATTTAAGTGTCAGGAAGTCCTTTCTGTAAATATTTGTATGGAGTGTAGCCATATATGAAAGCGAGATATGGACGATAAATATTGTAGACAAGAAGAGAATAGAAACTTTCGAAATGTGGTGCTTCGGAAGAATGCTGAAGGTTAGATGGGTAGATCACGTAACTAATGAGGGGGTACTGAACAGAGGAGAGGAATTTGTGGCATAACTTGATTAGAAGAAGGGATCATTTGATAGGACACTTTCTGACGCATTGAGGGATTACCAATTTAATACTGGAGGGAAGCATGGAGAGTAAAAATCGTAAAGGGAGACCAAGAGATGAATATGCTAAGCCCATTAAGAAGGATGTAGGTTGTAGTAATCACTCGGAGATGGAGAAGCTTGGACATGATAGAGCAGCATCGAAAGCGGCATCAAACCAGTCTCTGGACTGAAGACCACAACAACAACATCGTCTAATCCATGTTGTTCGTTGTTATGTAGTTTATCAGTCCTGACTTAGTCTAAATTTGGTTTATGTGTCAGTCTTGGGAATTTTCAGATGCTGTGACTAACCTAAGTTACCTTCCAAGTGACTGTCCACTGTACCCGGGTGCATTCTTTCTTGACAAATGCCAAGTGGTGGATTTTTACATAAGTGATTTCTCTCTATGTTGGACTTTCAATGGTAGTGAACCTTGTATGGAGCAAGTTCCGAGTTACAACCTAGGTTGTTAGCCGTAGAGGTTGTTTTGTGTGCGAGAGCTATTTTATTTCGCTCAAGTCGGTAAGTAAGCTGATGAGGACCCTTCATTCCGCCACTTGGGACAAGCTACGTCAGAATATCACCTCTCCGCTTGGTACGACGTCGTAGTAGGTTCGTGGAAATCAGTCTTTACGAAATCATATTTGCAAAATTTAACTTCCTCTGCATTAGTATCTCTTTGCCATGCTAGCTATTCCCAGACCCCTCATCAGCGTTACCAACACTTGGATCCCACACTTAAATCTCACTGAGTGCTTCACTGGCAACCATAGTGCTACTGACAATCACATATCACGCTGCTTTCACTTTGAATATTTATAGCCTAATATACAGATTACTGAAGACTCACTTTTCAAGAATATCCTGTGTTCAGATATGAAGTATGACATATCGAATGGAAAGGAAGTACACATCACTTCATTGAATACCAAAATTAAGCTATCTATCTCACAAGTAATACTTAACAATAATCTGATGGATGGTAGCCGCAAACAGAAATGAGATCGTGATTTAGTGGTACTGAACACCAAACGCTCATGTTTGGGATCGATTAGATGTTATGTCCCAAATATTTCACTTTTCATGGAGCTTGCTTAACGCAGCTTCGTCGTTGTGGGTAACGAAAGTACATAGAAATGAGATTTTCACTCTGCAGCGGAGTGTGCGCTGATATGAAACATCCAGGCAGATTAAAACTGTGTGCCGGACCGAGACTCGAATTCGGGACCTTTGCCTTTCATGAGCAAGTGCTCTACCAACTGAGCTTGGGTAGCACACAGTTTTAATCTGCCAGGAATTTTCGAGGTACATATAAATCTTTAGTGTATGATTTTTTAACGAAGTTCCCGATCAACATGATTTTAACATAGACATTCAACTTTTTGTCATGTTCCACTGTCTAGTACTGGCACTGAAGAGCATCATTTTTCCGGTCATCTACATCTACGTTCTGCATATCACTATGAAGTGCATGACAAAGTGTACCTACCATCGCACCATTTATGAGGGCTTCTTCCTGCTCCATTCGGAATGCAGCGCAAAAAGAATGATTGGTTAAACGCCTAAGCGCGTGCTGTATATGTATTTGCAATCCCTATGGGAGCTGCACGTAGCTGGTTGTAGCACATTCCTAAATTATTGAGACAGGGTAAGATGGACGGACTTGTAGATGCATGAACAATGCACCGATATACTAATTTCGAACTAACACAGAACCGGTACAAACGGAGGAGGGTGGTTCGACCTGCACCCCAAGAAATACCTTTGAGGACACGTAGCACACTGAGGGACCGTGTGCACGGGGCTAACAGGTAAGACACGTGGAAGGACCAAGAGAGTTCCCCACGAGCATCAGCCCCAGGAATTTCGTACTTTCAACGAACGGAAGAGCAACATGCCCAAGATGTAAAGATGGTGGGAAAAACCAATTGCGCCGCCAGAAATTCCTGCAAACGGTTTTGTCAGTGGAAAAACGAAAGCCATTGTCGATGCTCCAGGAGTGGATATCATCTTCAAGCGTCGGACAGTTCAGTCTTTGAGCGACTCCGTGACGCTCATCTATGGGTCGAACAAACCTATGAATATTCATTCTGACCTCATTTTGATATGTTCAGCAGCTTTTGTTGGTCCTATTTGGTATGTCCCTC
The DNA here is from genome assembly GCF_023864345.2 of Schistocerca serialis cubense. Lineage (NCBI taxonomy): Eukaryota > Metazoa > Arthropoda > Insecta > Orthoptera > Acrididae > Schistocerca > Schistocerca serialis. The sequence goes on along the minus strand of NC_064641.1, from coordinate 915,845,665 downwards.
ACGCAATTGAGCAATTTTCCAATGATGTGTCGTGAAAGTGTTTTATAAGAACTCTACTTCGTAGCCCGATTGCATTTTTCCAGTCTCCTACCAGTGAACCGAAGTCTGTCACCTGCTCTTGGCTTCGAGACGGTATCGTTGTATGATATCCTCTATTAACAAAACTTACCCTTGCATGACTTGTCGCAGGCAGCAAGAAATCCACTACTGTTCTTACTATCAGACCAACTATCGCAAATGTTTTTTCGCTTGGCTCTTGGATCGTCACATTTGTTTTTCCTCTGCCCCTCAAATCACCACCTTTCGTTCAATTTTCAACCCAATCTATCTCCAGAAGAGCGGGTATTAATGGTGAATTTTAACCAGACGTACGCGAACATCGCAGCACCAATATCCTGCGGTGACCTCACTTAATGAACACTAACGTTTATGGAGAGGTGGCAATAGACCTTTCGCGCTGGCCATCATACCGGTGTGGGAGTGAAGGGGCTCCACTCTTAACTAAACCACCAGCTCTACATGGGACTGAGTATGTGTGATCGTTCCACGGCGTAACAATACACTCTGACATAGACAGGAATGTTCATCAGATGACCGAATCCAGCTGTTACTCATTGATATTGTTGTCGTAGGATACTAAGTTTTCCCGTTTTGTCAAATGCACAATTTTACATATCTAAACATTTAACGCAAGTTGCCGTCCATGCAACACTCTGTAATCTTACCAATATCTGACTGAATATTTATGCAGTGGTTTGTCAGACAGTAGTTTAGCACGGTTAACTGCGTCATCCGCAAAAAGTATCAGGTCTGTATTAGTTTGAAAGAACTCTTAATATTAAGCAACTATTAGGAACCCCAGTTTCCGGACGAGTGTGAGGTGTTAATTGTTTCGACTGTATCGTCTTGAACTAATTAATTGTTGTATAAATTACTGTCGTTCTATTGTAAATGTTTTTTCCAAGATATGTTGTGTGCACATATAGTTAATACCCATGCTCTTCAGATGAGACAACCGATGAAATACGACGGGTGGAAACTCCCGTCTGATTGATATGACGTCCCCAGCGTAGCGGAAGCATTTTTAGAGCTTACAGTAAGGCGTAACCTCTCCCCATTCAACGTCACCCTGCATACACGCATTGTCGCCACTGGGAAACGGTGTACCGACTACACCATGGTCGGCAAACCCGATGCGATCCGCGAAAGCATTTCTCCTAGCCAGCGCCGTCGTCATAGTTTCGGTTGTGATACACGGGACACCACCACGACACGATTACATTTTTTCAAGTACCATCGACGTGTATGGCAATATTTTGACGCCATAGTGAGCAATTAAAAAATTATAAAAATTCCGTCTGTTTCAGCACTATTTCGCTGATGAAATGTCTATGCACCGTTAGATCATGTGGAACTGAGCTATTAATGTAAGCCACACCCGACTCCGCACTGAAGGTGGTGGGTTCATGGCCCTTCGAGGGGAATCATTTATATAGATGCGTGTTGCCTGTTCTTTTGGATCACGCAATCATGTAAAGTTTATTAGGGTAGTCACTGCTTTTACCGCGTTGATACGATGCACACATGCTATCAACAGTGCCGCCACTCACTCCAGGTTTGCCGTTACTTACCTGGTCACCAACAACACCGTATCAATAAATTTCTCGTACCGTACTTGGACACTCTTCACATCTGGCAGATGTCGAACTTAAGCACTGAAACTGTCGTTGAACTGTAATAGGCGACCATGTTTCGTGAAACCACAAAACACACTGCCCTTTTTCCTTCATAGTCGTCATTCGTGAGCAAAACTCCTAAATCATCATAAATGAAATAACAGAGACAACATTTGTGGATTGTATTCAAAAAAACTTCTTGTGTTTAGCTAACATTAGCAACAACCACTTAGCCCTGTGCGTTAAGCTACCATTTGCGACAAACCGCATAGCTGTATCTGGAATAGTTCCTTATAAGTAAATTTTTGTAATCACGGAAAGAGTTCATGCTTAGCCTGTATAATAGAAGCTATATGTAAAGTATAAACTGTAGCGTCGTCCAAACAAAACACAGCTGGATCAAAAGCACCACAGGCCCAAAGATGCGAGCTGCTGCCAGCGCCATAGAGACTCACCACTTGCGCGAGTTCCACCAGCGCCACGCGCGGCGCTGAAGATGAAGATATCGACTTCGTCTTGGCCAATTGCCGGCCGCTTACAATCCGCCACTCATTGGACGACAGCCTGCTCGGAAGAGAGAAGAACAGCTCTCGTCTTCTTGGTTATAGATCATCGTTCAGGGCTGACTTAGACAGGGAACGTCGTCTAGTGAACTCTTAGAAGTGAACAGACAGTCATTGTAAATTTCACTTGCTATGTATTTTGAAATTTTGCACTTAGCCATAGGTGGACTTTTTTGTGCTATATTACAAGCAGTGTTTCAGATTTCATTATTCACTTACTCACAACGATAAGTAAATCTTTCTGTGACTTTGTTACTAACTTGTTGAAGCGTTGTAGAACTTCCGCTCTCCTATCTTGTTACCTAAGTCTGGGGCATAGCTGTGTAACAATGTCAGAGAGAAATTGTCTTTGCGGTGTACTGCACCGGAAGCCGTTTCACGATCTCACAAACTCGGTCTACTGTAACAGCAGTGGCAACTTAACCTCCACAGCAGTAGCGACAAGGCCTTTACAAAACTGCAACGAGGCTTTACAAAAAACACATCGCACGAAGCCTGTTTTTCTTCCTCGTGTCTATTGTGGCGCTGCACTCCTTATTTGACCAATAAGATTTCCCCCCCGGTAGCTGGGTGGTCAGCGCGACGGAAGGTTAATTCTAAGGGCCCGGGTTCGATTCCCGCCTGCGTCGAAGATTTTCTCCACACTGAGGATGGCTAACGTGCATATATTGCTCGCTGCAGTACAGGGTACTGAAGTTTCTACAACAGTGTAAGGTTGTTCGTGTTCGGATAATCAGCCGCAAGCCTCGCCAGCTTTTTCCAAGAAACGCCCACTGCTCAGCCACAGCACTGTGACCACCGACCTACTATCGATGTGAATCCGTCCAGGTGACAACACCTCCACCTGGCGAGGAATGACTGCTGGTCAGACACAAGTACGGTGCATGTAGTATCAGTGAGCGAGCTGTTCGTGTGTAGAATATGGAAGACGGGCGATCTATCTGAGTCTGACCGAGGACAGGTTGTCACGGCCTGTAGGCTCGGCAGAGCATTTCGGGAACAGCACCACTTATCGGGTGTTCGAGGAGTGCGGTATTGAGGGTCTTCAACACTTGGCGAAACCATGGTGAAACCACGTCCAGACGTCGTAGGGTTGGGGGGCGACTACTCATTACAGACGTCGAATGTCGCAGGCTGGGCAGATTGATAAAACAGAACAGGAGGTGAACTGTGGCGGAACTAACATCAGGCATTAATGCTGGGCTGAGTAAAAGTGTTTCTGAACACACAGTGCACCGAACACTCTTAACAATGAGCCTCCGCAGCCGACGATCATGCATGCTCCAATGTTAACATTACGACACCGGCAACGACGACTCAAATGGCACTGGACATTGGCGCAGTGGTCTGATGGATCCCGACACCTTCTTCATGATGCCGCTGGGAGAGCGCGAATCCTCGGGAACGGCCTCCCTACACCTGTACCGCGGGACGGAGACAAGCTGTCAGCAGCTCCGTTATGCTCTGGGGAACATTCGCGTCGGCATCAATGGGACCAGTGGAGCTCGTGCAAGGCACCATGAGTATCGTACACTGGTTGCAGACCACGAACACCCGTTCATAACGATCATGTTTTCCGACGGACGTGGCATTTTTCAACCGGTTAAGACATCATGTCAGTAGGCCAGAAGTGTAATGGAGTGGTTCGAGGAACACAGTAGCGAGTTCCAGTTGATGTAACGCCCCCCCCCCCCCCCTCCCATATCATCAGATCTGAACCAGATGGGACACATGTGGGATGGATGTGACTGAATCTCGCGTCACAGCTCATCGCTCTTGTAATGCCACTTCCTCGGATGAAAAATGAAAAAAGAAAACATAGCAACCAATACCACAAAAATTTCCCCAAAACAAGTTCCCAATTCCATGAAAAGTGAATAAGTATCCAAAGTTCCATTTAACACTATTATTTGGATAATAATAGCAATTGAATCAAGAACCTTATACATAGTAATTTGTCAACTTACATAGGAAGATAGAATCTCACTAAACTCAAAATTATAGTAAATCGCAAAATCATTATAATTAAAATTTACATAGTAGAACCAACGATGTCAAAGAATACTTCGTGTGAGTACTCTTTGAGAATCATGAGTAATGGCTAAGGAAAATTTGATCCATTGTCACTACGTTACGAGAGTTAGCCGAAGCTGGTCAGACTTGTTTGAATACTCGTATATGTAGGCGCGGTTAGATTGTTTTTCGAGGATTGATAATTGCGATCTACCATAACGCAGCGAAACGAAACATTGACTTCAATCATAACTTCGTTTAGAATACAGATAGAGGACTACCTTATATTAGACTGAAGTGAAGTTTTCAATTGGATAACTCGATCTCAAATCTAGTTAGGCATTGAACAGTGATACACAATTAACTTCATTCGTAATTGCAAATGGACTCTGGAACTCGGCAATAGTTTTAAAGCAGATAATTTATAAATTCCTCCCCCGTCCCCCTCCCTCACCACCTGGGAAAGCTTCTTCCTCGCGGCCCTGTTAGGAAGTGACTGTTAGTGTAAAAGAAACCAGCCTTTCGTGCCAATTTACGCATTTGTGATTCCAAATTACTAAATTGTTCAGGGACATAACTGTGATCCTTTGCGTGCTGCGATAATATTTGACTGAAGCGTTCGGCGCATGTATAGAAACTCTTTGACGTTAGGAAGCAATCACAATATTACGACTTATTAGAGATTTGAAATTACAACCAAACTATGGGGAATTTTGTGTCGGTGGAACTGAATTGAATTTATTATTAATATTTTAATAGCAACTTTTAACCCATCGAGTATAAACGAGTTAATTGCGACGAGTAGCGTAATATTGGTCACAACTGGTGAAGTAAATATCACGCACACGTCGAGAGTTCTGTTCAGCACTGTTTTTTGTAACGTCGTCTTTACCTAATAACAGTATCATCGCTCTACTGACTATCGCCGAGTTTTAGCCAGGGCCACTCAATACTAATCTATCGACTACCAACTAGAAAAACCTGTGACGTTACACTCTCCACCTCGAAATTTACGGGAATTTGTTGACTTGTGTGTGTGTGTGTGTGTGTGTGTGTGTGTGTGTGTGTGTGTGTGTGTGTGTGTGTGTGTGCGCGCGCGCGCAGATGTGGAGCTAACTTCCTCCAGCTGGCTACCAAGGCATGATTGCTTCCTGGCAACGACGCGTCGCCGCTGTTATCCGTGCGAAAGGTGAACATACTGGCTATTAAGTGGGTGTTCACAAGGTTCTTGCTGATCAGCACAGATGGAAATTAAGATTAGGATGCAAGGATGAATCGATGGTGAAGCCGACACAATACATTTAAGTAACATTTAGTGCCCAAATATATGACAACTACCAAACTTATATATGCTCAGCTTCAGCTCCTAAGAACAAGAAGCTATATAATAGGAAGAAGACAAGTGACGTTTACACTTTCAGATTTTTCAGTTGCTTCACATTCACCATGTACATTTTTTGGAGGCATTGACTTTTTAAATGGAATCTCTATTAATGAAATTAATATTATCTTTCACTAGGTAGCTTCCCTTTCGTATAAAGCAAAATATTTTCCCTTACCAAACGGTATCACATCGGTAACACATCTCTAACCGTTTTTCTTGAAATTTCTGTCCACTTCACGCAGCTAGTGCAATCATTATATACCTGTCCAACCTGTTCGTCTCGTAATTGGTCCCACCACCGAACTTTGCGATTTTCTCCTGTTATTGTACTAACCAAGCAGACACTTCAATTACAGCAGGACAATCGATTGTGGAACCTTTTACCGAATATTGCGCTCCAGCGTGGCCTCGAAGCAGTCATATATTCTAGACTGAATGTAAGGTAAATGACAGGCCATGATGACTATGTTTTCTTGTGTTATGTTTGTACAGAATGAGCAAAATGTAACTGATACTGAAAATATTTTATACAATTTCAGATAGGTAACCGAACTTACGTTATTTGTATCCAGGGGAGATGTAAGTTGGACTGCCAATCTGTAGGTCCATGAAATATTTTCGGGGCCAACTTTATGTTCGTTTGCTATCTAACATGGTATCATAAGATCCCAACAGGCATTGGACCGATAAGACACTGCTGTGCAACACTTAGCGGCGGTTAACGTCACACATTAAGTAATCGACGGAAATGGATGAGAGCGCGGGAGCATGTTGCCAGAGGTCTCCCAGTCGCGCAGAGGAAGCTGGACATGACACGGCGTGAGGTCAGCGAGACTGCAGCGCCAAATGGCGCTAGCCTCGCAGCAGAAGCAGTCACAGAAACGGAAAATAGCAGTGCTTGTCAGTCAGCGAGTAGTTATGGTGCACAGTGGTAGCAGATTACGCGGGGAAGCATCATAGGGAAAATAGGAGGAGGACGGAGTGTGGCCAGTGTCGACCAGGAGGTTGGTATTTCTCGCAGGTTTGTTCCAAATGCAGGGGGAGCGTTCCGAACCACAGGCGCTGCTGCCAGAAAGAGAGTTGGCGGCTGACCATGGTCAACTACAGCAGCAGACACCCGCTGCATTGTGCCGCAAGCAATTTGGGGCCTACGTCAAGCAGCTCATGCAGTTGCAACCGCATTTAATAGAACTGCAAGTCACGCAGGCTCACGCTGCGCACAGGCACGGCGACTGCATGGGGGCTGGTCCTTTTGACTGAGGACTGGTACCTTGTGTTCGCTTGACATCCACACATTGGCTGTACCTTTTGCGATGGTGCCAAGAGTGTAGGGACTAGACCAACAAGTCGCGTTCTCGGATGAGAGCAGATTCAGTGTGGATAGTGATTCTGCACGTATGCTCGTATGGCGAGTGGTGATAACACGTAATATGTCAAGGGACTTTATCGACCACGATCGACGTGTTATGATGAGTGGAGACGTAACGTTGCATGGGTGGTCTCACCTCCAAATCTTTGAACACGACACACGCACCGGTCGTTACTGCCCTTGTACTGTGCATCTTCCACACGTGCGTGTTGCAGGGTGCATTCGGTTCTGACTTCATTTTTATGGATGACAATGAGCGACCTCATCGCACGGCTCAGCTGGGGGACGTCTTGGAACGAGGATATTCGGCAAATGGACTAGCCTGCCCGTTTCCCCGACGCAAATCCCAACTAGCACGCGTGGGCTTCGTTGTGTGGACGCACTGCAGTACATCCAAATGCGCGGACGGCCACGCTGCAGCCGTCAGTCACACCCGTGCGTGAACGGAACGCCCCACGACAAGCACTCATCTGTGAGCCGAGTCTCGTCAAGCTGTCTCACTTGGCAGTGACAAACCATGCGACAGTAGAATGAGATGCACAACACATCAGTTCCTAGAAATCCTCCAACCAAGACATTCTTTCTCACTTTTTATAAACCAGATTTAGTTCTAGCAAGCCTGTATCACCTGCAACAGTCTCCGCGAACCTATTCCTTGTGGTTTAGAAGAGCGATGAGGAGCTGATGAAACACTGTTTCCAGGAGAAGTACTGGAGAGTCAAGTTGACACAACGTTTCTACCAATAGGCAGACAGCTGCCAAGAAAAATCGAAAGGCGCCGCAGCCACATCAGTACCAGGAGTGGAAAACGCAGGGTGTCCCTTTATAAGTGGGTTACTGTGCGTATCTTACAATGTGTTTGCAGTGCCACGGAGCAAACAGCGGAAGACATTATTATTCATGGCGATATTTAAGGACTGAAATTACGTTCTACGGACTTCTCCGAAGCATACTATACGGTTAAGTTCTAGGACATTGATCTGTGATGTTAACAACTTTCTTAGATGTACATAGGTTTTAATTTACACAAATTTGCTATTTTTGTGTCTTTTATGTTCTATACGTGTCACGCGATTGCATTCATAACCGAAAAACATTGTAGCTCGGCGTTTCCGGAAAGAGAACAGAAAACTGACAAAACTGAGAAAAAAATTGGTGGACTCAGAAAGATGACATGCGATATCCACACATAAAGAAAAAAAAGAAAAAAGACGATGGAAAAGATCGAAAGAAACAAGACAAAAAGACCAAAACCCCGAAAAATTGCTAGTGTCGCTGAATTTGGTGTGGAATGACGTTGGTTCGATTCCCAGTACCTCTTCAGTTATTTTCTTAGGTAGAATTTAAATCGACAGTGTCATCATCAATGCATTGTTCTCTGTAAGACCTATCACAGCTGCCCCTCTCATAATTTTTTTGTCTCTGAAGCGAGCTGTCAGACAATATTGGTAGCATAACTGTTTTTCTTGTGTGGGAGGCATTCATAAGATAGGGAGAGAGGGAAAATCAATAGTGGAATATTTTTCGTCATTTATAAAATTATTTCTGAGATCTGAATTGTAATGGTAACGTTGAAGACATTAGCTGATAAGGTGTGGGACTATACTACCTCTATACTACCTAGCTCAAATTATCACTATTTATTACTTGCAAAAGTAGAACAATGTAAAAGTTGTACAATGAATGCAGAGGTATACAATTATTACATAGGCATTCTTAGGGGATTACTGACGTAACAAGCCACTATTCTCGCTTGTGGTGGCCGCAAGGATGAACCAGTAAGGGAAAATAATTTAATGGCACGACCTCTGATAAGTTGTCACAAGGCTCGTACATTCTGGCAGTTCCAAAAAGCAATTACTTCGATTAGCATCATATTAAATTACAAAAGGGGGTTAAATCACGCATGCGAAAAGGTAACCAACACCACCAAGCCGTCATTTCGTGAGCAGTTCCTTCAAAGTAAGCATATGAGCGCAATCAACTACGTTATGGTTCATTCATGATCTAGCTGAAATAAGCTAGAATTAAACTGAAGGAAACGCACGTCTCGAAATTGTTGTCTCACAATGAGTATTACCTAACTGAGCCTGTCATTTCACTTCGCGAAGCCTTCTAAGGTATCGATGCCACATCGCAGGTCTGTGTGTGCCTTCTTCAGAATCGAATACTAGAATACATAAACGTTGCATCCCCCCGCGACTAACTCCAGAACTGGGGCGACGAAGAAACTCCTCACATCCTCCTTGAGTTCAACTCCTGCTCTCTGCATAAGAAAACGCGTATGTCTTCTTGCTGTTCAATGTTGTACCAAGATCAATTCTTTCCCAACTGCACGAGAACTGTTTGCAATTCATTCCCCATTTACGTTAATTTTTTTGAAGATAGGTAATGGGACGGAGAGAAGCCGAATAACTGACCTCCCCTGCCTGCGAACTGGAGCGGAAAAGTGCCGCGTAAGACTGGAGACAGAACAAGGTACAGTGCAAGCGAGATGGTACGTGTTTACGCGACGAACTCTTTGTTGTTTGGCTTGCGTGGGAACCGACAAAGACACTTTTCTCCTTCCCCGCTTTATCTCGATCGGTGCTAGACCGTCTACTGAGAAGACATATTTTCTCAACTTCGCCCTTCTCGGCGCCACTCGGTCGGAATGCCCGTGACGATCCCATTACTAGACCGGAAACGGCTTCGTCACTGTCTCTGGGGCCTCACCAATGCGATACGAGAAAGTAGGGTCAGGCATTATCTGTTTTTTTATGACAATCACTTTTTATGATACAATCATAACCTGTTTCTGCTTTCAAAGGCCATCTTCATATAGTACAATAAAGAACAGAAAAGCTTAAATTAAGATATGAACGAAGTCGAAAGACTTTAACTGTGTTTACTTGTAAGCTAAGTAAAGTGCTATGAATATGCATATGGTGCAGACCTAAGGGCGGCGTTTAATAAACAGTTATTCATACGTTGTCAGCTAAAGATAAAATCAGAAACCAGAGAATTGTTTACGGACAGCCAAGTGTATTTTTCAATCACCACTTTTTGGGCTAGAAGCACGCTTCCAATTTTGAATCATAAAAACCATAAAATATTGCAACTATTACAATACTATTTCAATCAGTTATTCATAAAATATAAAAGGAAACACAGATCATTGAAATAGTCATGTTTATTTAGAAATATGTGAAGCTTTTACAGTAAAAGAGACAGAGCAGGAATCCTCGTGGTATAGTTTTCGATGTCCTGTGGCGCTGCACTTGATGCTGCTTTATGTTTGCAGTACTGCACGTAAGCTCGGGAGAGAGTACGCACAATGGACGACCAGGGCAGTTCCTTGTTACAGCTGACTGTCTCTCTTCTTCGGGTTGCGAGTTGTTTACCCGTACGTTAGGTAGGTGAGGAGCACACATGCGATAGTTTGTACGGGGGTGCCAGACAGGGGCGTATGAAGTATTTTTAATATTTTGGAAGATAAAAGGCGACTTGTCAGTAGACATAATAAAGTGCCATTTCCAGTGCTGTTAAAAACCAGCTTAACTCCGACCTATAGATCAGATTTTTTTAAAGAAAAACACTTGGCTACGCTATATTATTTTCCTTCTTCAGGGAGCTAGGTGGGTGGGGCGGGCCCCTCTTGCCTACGGGTGAGGGCACTCTTGAGCTGGGTAACAGAGTCCAGACGCATCCCATCATACATTACGAGGAGGTCCATGCAAGAAGCAGCGACTAATTCAGCTAAATTAATCGTCGCAAATACTAAAATATGCATTTGTTGCAACCTCATTTTGTTCATTCTTTGGAAATTTGTGGTAAGTTCCTATGGGACCAAACTGCTGAGGTCATCGGTCCCTAGGCTTACACATTACGTAGTCTAACTTAAACTAACTTACGTTATGGACAACACACACCCATGCCAGAGAGAGGACTCGAACTTCCGACGGGCGAGCCGCGCGAACCGTGATAAGGCCCTCCAGACCGCGCGGCTACCCCTAGAGGCTTTCTGTTCATTGAGGAGTTTATCTGGTTCCTTTCTTGTAGTAGGGAGCAATTTAATTTGACGTAAGCACTCTCCCTTCACTTCGACCTGTCACAGCGGTTGCTGGAAGAGGTAAGGCTAAAATCACCTGCAAGATCGTTGTCCTATCCAGAGTGTACGTAAGATGCATCTAAACTAGGAAACTGCGATACACGAAGTATTACTTATTGAAACCCTACAATTTCTCTTCCTAACTGTCAATGTCTAGCCAACTCCCTTCTCACAGTACGAGGACAGAAATTAAATACCAAGCAAAGGTTGATGGTAATAAAACGTCCTAGCCAGCAATTGGCTGGACAATTTCAACAGCAACCTCAGAATGTTTGGAGAAGGTGCAGCTATTTATATCGAAATATTGTCTGAAAAAAAAAAGCTACACAACCCTCCAGTTGGATCTTGATAAAAATTTCAAAGTCGTGGAAAGGTTGGCAACTTGCTTTAGATGTTCAGAAATGTGAAATTGTGCACTTAACAAAAAGGTGTACCATTTTGAATTAATCGAAGCATGCATTGTCTGTATATTACAATTTGTGGCGACGTGAAATGGGTTGACTGGATAAACTCAGTCGTAGTTCCAGCGGATGACGGGTTCGTTGGTAGGATACCGGAAAAATGCAGTAAAGTCTACAATTGAGATTACTTGCATAACAGTCGTCTCATACAAACTGGAATATTTCTCAAGCGCGTGGGACCAGCACCAAAGAGGACTGGATCAATGAGGGCTAAAGAACGTGTATGAAGACGATCAGCACGAATGAATGTAGATTAGTATGACCCATGAAAAAGCCTCATTTAACTACTGAGAAACCCTGAACTGGCATCTACTTGATTATGCACATGAACTATCTTGCGAATGCCTCAACTACAAAGCATAAAAAATCGTTTAGAATTAGGAGTCTATGAGTTTACTATAGCTACAAATTATGGAGATGTCGAAGACATAGTCTACTCAGGCAATATTCCAAAACCTGCAACTCTCAGATTTTTATGACGTTGGGGATATTTATGTATTGCTGCACTTTTCAGGACAGTGGATCTTGAATTGACCAAAGTCGTCTAAGCCTGGATCCCATAAAATGAGAAGAAATCGTACGGATAATTTACTCTAATGAACATACAATTTGCTATATGATGACATGAATGAAACGACAAATTGGCATAAAGTGTATTCCATGGTTGGCAATGCAAATCAATAGCATTTTAGCGCAACTTATGGGTAATGCCATATACATTCTGAACATAAGGAGAAACAGCGTTTGATAATAAGTTGTTTCTAAGAATATCGTGTGACACCTAACCGTAAAGCAAGACTGAGAAACATATACCAGTACATGTCAAAGCTCTATAGTGGCCGGACTGAAACTCCTGTTGGTTGGTATTCTACGAGCTATGAAATCTACGGGTTGAGGGAGGCCGTACTCAACACCGTACAGCACCTCATGCTGGACTTTCTCCTGGTCATGTAGGATCGTAAGGCTACACCACGTATCTTGAGTGAAGAATTGGGCTTCTCAGCTGCAACGGTATCCGTTACTAAAGTTCGACGACTTCTGGACTTCAGCAAAGCAACCACTGCTACAGCTTGCCTTTATGCAGTAGCAGACAGTAGTGCACCGACACTGGTACGCCCAGTGACAACACGTGACACAGTAGTGGCGACTCGTCACCTCTTCAGGATAGTCCTCGTGCAGCGTGTACTGTCTCGATAGACGTAAGTACGTTTGGAGGCTCAAGGGGGCATCGAAGTTGAGTGCATTCTTCATCGACATAACGGCCCAGAGCTGTACCTGAGGAGTAGAATACCATTCGGTACACAACACGATCACCTGTGGTTGATATAGCCGATAATATGAACACCTGCCATCACACTTCTGCCGTGAGTTCTATCTTCAGTGACTCCGTGACGTTGCCTTTAAATGGGATAACACATGATCGCATATAGCCACCGCTGTCCTGACCTACCTCGATTAGAATGGTGCTCGGAAGTTGCCCCGGTCAGGACGTCCTGCAGACCTCTCGCCCGCTGTAAGCAACTGGCCACGGGCTACCGAGAGACTCAGAAGACATCACTTGCCTACTGTTGTGGGTGCTGTAGTCAGGCACAGAGTTGGAGCAGCGTCGTCTGACATACCTGTATCTGTCAACCTACCTGTGTCCAACCCGGTTCCTAGCTGGGTTAGAGCCATGGTGCCACAAGCGGCATCTCTTTGTACTAAATTTCAAATTCTGCACACGCGCAAATTACCTACAGATCTGAAAATAGCTGAAAACGTCAGCGTTGTGAAGCGTAGAAGGGCTATTTATCAAGTAGCAACCGTTAATAGCAGACTGTTGTTATAGCTACAGGATGTAACTAAATTCTATTTACGGACGTGGAGTACTTCTGTGGGAACCAAGAACGTTACGTTTATCATAGGCACTCATGTCTGGAAATATATCGTTTTCTTACTACCCGTAATATACCGTAATACTCTTTGCTCTCTGACTTCTGGTGCTTGTCGTCGGCGTCCATTTACAAGCAGGGCTCGATCTGACGACCACCGACGCCAGCACAGACACGGTGCCTATATACCATGTTCCAATAAACACGATCACCAGCCTGCTGCAGTGGTCGTGCGGCTCTAGGCGCTGCAGTCTGGAACCGCGAGACCGCTACGGCCGCAGGTTGGAATCCTGCCTCGGGCATGGATGTGTGTGATGTCCTTAGGTTAGTTAGGTTTAACTAGTTCTAAGTTCTATGGGACTGATGACCTCAGAAGTTGAATCCCATAGTGCTCAGAGCCATTTGAACCATTTTAGCCACGATCACCAGTGCCTCCTCCTCCAACATCCACCACAGCCGTAACCCACGTCACTAGGCCTTCCTCGGATGCCACAGGCGTCTACTATGTCAAGTACTTCATGAGAAAGCACCGGTAGTTTTCTAACGGGTTCAAGTCAGGAGACTATGCAGGCCAAACAATCGGGTGACCACTGTTGTCCAACTAGTTGGTCCAGATGATCTAGAACTGCACAAAACTGAGATGGAACGCCATCATACTGGTGCCACATGTTTTGACGGACATGCAGTAGAGTATTTTCCACGTGCCTTTGTAGTAATCCGTCAACGATCCGTACATATGCGGCACCTGTGAAATGTGGAGGAAGAAGGTGTGGCCCAGTCATACGTCCATCCAGGAACCCCGCCCAAATGTTCAGACTGTATCGTTGCTGAAACACGTGCAGGTATACATCAGCCCAGACATGAATGAATCTTGTGGGAACTGAGAACATCCTCCTCGCTGAACCACCAAAGGAAGTTGGGATCCAGAATATGGTATGGAAGTGGCGTATCTGTACTGATGCCCGTGGTCATCAGAACGAGCCCTACTTGCAAGTGGACCCAGAGGACAAGGAGCAGGAATCAGACATCAACGTGTTTTCTGGCATGTTGCATGTACTGGGAAAACGGTACGTTTCTGTGCTAAACTTAACCGTCTCGGTCCCCACTAAAAGTCCTCAACGTCTGTATGGAGAATTGAGTGATACCCCGTACAGTTATTTACACAGGTATTTCTCATTTATGTACACTGGCTGAGTTACCCCAAGTTGCACAGCAAATATTGTGGAAATGGAAAGTGCTGTTGGTGTGCGCTTTCCACAGAATGGATTGGTAATCAGGGCCTCCCACTATTAACCAGCCAAAAGGTTGTAATAATACTTAGAAAGTGTATTTTTGGTGCAAACATACAGTTTTAAATTGAACGATCCCTTTTTGACATCTACAGGCTGAAAGAAGGGTAAATTACAATGTTAGAGTTGTTTGTTACAGGATTCTAGTGCGAGTCGTTTACCAGATATTGTGTTTAGAAAAGTTCCACACCGACACTTGGTTGCGCCATTCAACCTGAGCCATTGCTAGGTACGATGTTGTTACGTTTATTTACAGTGTGCTAATGTCTTCCTTGAGTGCACTGCTATTTGCTAGTCAGTTACTGTGCACGTGTCCAAGCTGTAGGTCGTGAGTGCACCATGGAATTTTCCAATGTAGGAAAAGACGACATGCTAACGGTGTATAGAAAGTGTGGCAAGATATCACAATGGACGTCAACCATTTCGGCAGTTATTTATCAGTCTCTTCAACAAGTTACGTGAAAGTGGCATTGTAGCATATAGACAACGTAACAGAAAGAAACAAGAGACAACATAGGAGATGAAATTAATGCTCTGGTTGCTATTGCAATTGTCCGCACGTTACCCTCCGAGCAATAGAACGAGGAAGTGGCTTGAGTCGGCAAGTGTCAATACACTGCCGGCCGCAGTGGCCGTGCGGTTCTAGGCGCTGCAGTCTGGAGCCGAGAGCCCGCTACGGTCGCAGGTTCGAATCCTGCCTCGGGTATGGATGTGTGTGATGTCCTTAGGTTAGTTAGGTTTAATTAGTTCTAAGTTCTAGGCGACTGATGACCTCAGAAGTTAAGTCGCATAGTGCTCAGAGCCATTTGAACCATTTTTGTCAATACATTCTCCGTCGATATAGGTTCTATCCCTCTCATATCTGACTCCATTAAGACGTGCATGGAAACGATTATGAGAATTGTGTTTACTCCTGTAGATGGGCATTAAGACAGGATACTCCAGATACCTCGTGTTTATTGTTTGGTGATGAGGCCACGTTTACCAGCCGTGGCCAGGTGAACCACGCACTACTGGTCTGCTGGCAATCCCCGTTGGGATCGTCAGGTGGAACGTCAGAGACCACGGAGTGTAAACATGCGGTATGGGGCAGTAAATAATCAGCTCATAGGTCCATTTTTCACAGACAGAACTCTGAACGTGCACAAGTATTGCCGATTGCCGCCGCCGGTGGTCATTGCCTTACAACACCAAAGCTCAGAGATGTCAGAAATACGTTTGCACTGACACTCGGTTTCTACAGCACAGAACGGAATGCATATGAAAATTTCCAATGCGCCAAACTTCAACACGTGTAATCATAATGTAACTGTTCATTATCAGATATGGATGCGGCACGAACAGAAACTTATCTTATAAAATATAACTGTTTAAAATCAGAATTCAGTACACTAGTAGTGCCGGAAGAGCTCACACCACAGAATTACTCTGCACCTGGATCAGGCCTGGTTTTCACAGATTAAGATGAGAAAAAAATAGGAACACATATATCCATACTGTCTTTTTTAAAATTGTATTTCCTGTACATTTGCTTCGTAATAAACTCAACAGAATTAAGAGAAGTGCTTCTCAGTTCAGTGTGCAGTTCTAAACTTTTTTTTTTTTCATTAGGCAGCACAGTCTTATGAAAATCACTGCAAATTTCATCGTAACTGAAGTAAGTGTACAATTCATTGTTGTTAGATCAACTGAACATCCGATTCGCTCATCCTTCCATTTAATGTTCATAATGGAGATAACCCTCTTCGTGAAATCAAAACATATTTAACTAACATTACAGTTTTGATGCGCCATTGAGTTGTATAATGTAGACTCAGCTCTGTGGTGTTGTTATAGTAGCTAACTTTGTTTTCAGACGTTCACTTCCCTTCCGTCAAAACAAATCAGAAACCATAGTGACCTCCGAACACAGATTACCTACACCAAGGAAATTAACAATACAAAGTGATTTGGCTAATTTAAAAACATTTTGAAACTCAGGATTTTTGCAAGTGATATTCTATCTATTAAGAACAGAAAGTTGCCATTGTCAAAATTAAACTATTTATTTAAAGATTTCAGACTCACTTCTTCCAGTTGTGCGCATTTTTTGCTTTTCACTTTGGATAAGGTCGTCTAATTATCTAGTAACTGTTGCAGTTTATGACCAAAAAACATATCACTTATCCTATATTCTATGTCCAGTTTTTTATTTTCTGCATCACGTGGTACACTTCAGAACTTTTCAGGTCATTTTTTTCCTAGTTGAGTACACCATTCGAAGAAATGTCAGTTAAATGTAGTGAAAAGTGAAGCTATAATTCCACTAAAATAATTTGTTTTTCTGAAGCAGACACACCTATCAGGTTCTATTTGTGAAACAGGGACAATCATCTACATTAAAAAAAGTTGAAATAACTGCAGGAAGATTTTTCAACAGTGTTTTTATTGCAGACTTTAGGCTCGACCACCTTGTAGGTACATATCTCAACAAAGTATCGCAATCTGTATGAACAAATTGCAAGAAATATTGCAACTCAGGTACACTTTTGGCTGAATTTATTGAAATTATAGACTATATGGGCACAGCAGCTAGATTTCACTATACCAAGAATTTCCTTTCCTAAATGAACATAAACAGAGTTTTTATTCCCAGATTTTGCATGTCTATTGTCAGCAGTAAAACGCGAAGCCTGAGACAAATTCAACTCGTGTTTTGCGATCCTTTTTAAGATCCGTTCAGAGATTTCAGATGCCGATTCACAAGAGTCCTCACAGAAATCTACAATTCTGTGCGACGCGCCTGCCTGCCCGCATGTCAAGCTTCCTTATACAAAGAAGATAACACATTTTACTACTTATGTCGGAAGCGTCAAATCTTACATAAAAATTCGTTATCGTTTCACATTAGAGTTAAATAAATGACGTTATCTTGTTCCAGACAGACATTTTGTTTTATTACAAGTGATTTTATTTGCAGTTGTCGAGTACGGAAGTAACTGGGAAGATGGTTACACATTGAAGTTGGTGTTGGCATAGCGGTGATAACCTTTAACTGTGCAAAACGCGAACGCAATCTCAGAGGCAGTTTTCTGAAACGATAGGAAGCACTATTTACAGCACCTTTTAATAATTTCTTTTAAAATTATAGATGTTGAAATCAGCAAGGATCTGCTATGTACACCGTCTTCTTCAACAGAATCAACCTTGTAGAGACTTTTTATCAGTGCGATTTGTATCGATGTTAATCCCCTGAGCTTGCGGTTAAAATGATCCCTAACAGCGGTTACCTCGACAGAGAAACTTAAAATGACTCTCCAGCTTTTCCAACTCAAAATACACCTTGCTCTACATGCCTTTCCGTGAAGTGGCACTATTCTGGAAATCGTTTTCCCCAAACTGAACGATGCGCTTGCAGTCTTCTGTTCCGGTGCGTGCTGGTTTGTGTATTTAATTTAATTATAGTGGCATTTGAACACATTACTTACACCAAGAAATCAGCTCTAAACTGCAAAACACACGATGCTTGCGATAAAGTGTCCAAACCATAATCTGCATAGTAAAATTTGGAAGTGGAAAATTTAAAAAAATATGTAAGTCATTATGACTTATGTTCAAAAGCGGAACATTTGATGTACAGTCAAAAGTTGGAATCGTAGCCAGAACAAAACTGAAAAAATCTGTATTGTTCCAGCTAAAATTGTACGTCTAGCAACCCTAATCAGATTACTAAGTGACTGACAGACAGGGAAAGGGTCGATATTGTCAGTTCGTTTCTAACGTCATGCCCAACACAGTTGCAACAATAGCCATGCACTTTAGTACTGAAATCCTTCTTATATTTCCCGTTATGCTGTACCACTGATTTCGCGATGTGGGTTCATAATGGCCTTAGAACTTTTCTGAGCACTTTCTCTTTTAGCTGCGAACATTATTTTGTGTCTTATAAATGAATGTGCACAAAGAAACAAATTACGATTAAAACGAATCACAATGGTAACGTTAGGAGCCATAGTTGTCCACAGAGCGATGTGACAACAGCAACAAAACAACAGGCTTCACGAACGTCATTCTTTGATTGGTTGGTGCTATGATATCTCTTGTAATCAACTAGCTGTCAATCATTTTACTATTCCGATACCAGTTCAAGTCTCCAGTCGGTGCAACTGTCCAGAAAGAGAGTTAGAAAGTCTGTGTAAAATTATGAACGCACGTACATAGCATTTCTCTGGCAGGCGTAAAATACTCTAAGTCCTTCCGTAGATCAGCTTCACTGCAGACTAACTCCTATGCCCAAATTCCCAAGCCCTACGCATTCAAAAATAAACGGATAAATAAATAAATAAAATATAAAAAATGAACCACGCGCTACGAATGGCAAGGAAATCGGTAGAGGTGATGCACATGTACAGCCAAACAAATCGGCTGAGGTCTCATTTAGTGGTATAGAGTTGTCTTCTGTGGTGAGTCCCGTTTCGAAGTGACCCGTGATGACTAGCGAAGACATGTCTGTAGACGTCCCTGACTAAGGACGGATACCAAACTGACTGTCACACTCCAAACGGCCCGACAACCAGGAGTGATGGACCAGGAGCCATTTGATTTCATTGCAGGGCACCATTGTTTGTCATCCTAGGCGCCCTTGCAGCACGGGGTACGTCGATGATATTCTCCGCCCCTTTTTGTTGCCCTTCATTGCAGGCCGTATTGGGCTTATATGTCAGCAAGATAATGCCAGACCACACACGACGAGGGTTTCTACTGCTTGTCTTCATGATTGTCAATTCTTACTTTGGCCAGCAAGTTCGCGGGCTCTCTGCCCAACTGCGAACGTGTGGAAGGTAATGGGCTTGCTATTTCGACGCCCTAATGCAGCAGTTGGACAGAATTTGTCATGGTAAAACGCAGGAGAATGTCCGGCAACTATATAAATCAATGTAAAACGGAATAACTGCTGACATAGGGACTGGATTTGGACCTAACAGTAATTGATTTGTTCAATTTACGAAGGGCTTTCTATTGAATGAACCATCCATTTTTTCTGAAATTGTAAGCATTTGTTTGTCTGTACGTTGTACACCACATCTACCGGTTTCCATCGCACTCAGGTAATCTCTCCCGTGGTGCGCCTTTTTTTCGTCTTAGAGTGTGTATTTCTGTTAATTTGGATTGAACAAAGTCAACAGAGAATGGGAAAAAGGAGTTAAAATAGAGCTATGGAAAGCCCTTACAACGCGGAAGTCATAAAAATGACATCAAAATTTATTGGCTATCTTTCGTAGGTGATCTGGCAAATAGCTACGAGCAGATTACGAGACGAAAACAGGAGTGCGCCGAAAGAGCTGGTCTGCAAAAATCCTTCCAAAATACCAAGTTCATCTGTTTAAAACATTCTAGTCAAAAACTGATCACAAGACATTGACAAATCATGGGAGTTTCATACTTCGAGTATTTAGGCGAAATACCTGAACCGACAAGGGGAGAGAAAATGGGACAGAAAATTCTTATACACTCGTCGGTGGGGTTACTGTAAAATTTAGAATACGTACAACAAGTCTATATCCGTATATGCAAGAATAAGATAATATAACACTGTTGTCAAGCCTGATGTGTTGAACGCTATCGAAAAGCTGGCACTCAGCAGGCAGCGTTATCAGGAAGGCATTACAAATGTAGAACGCAAAATTTCTACGAATGATACTCGACTCCAAAAGGGCAGAAGATGGATACAGAATACAATCCCGAAAAAGAAACGAAGGACCATCAAATCTTGCGGCGGACACCACAAGAAGTAGACTGAAATTTTGTGCGGTCATTTACAGACTCTCAACAACAAGACTCACTCTTAAATTGGGACGTATCTAGAAGAACGCAAACGACACCCTCGAAGCAGCAAATGGAAAAGGATTCACAAAAGTCTGATATAAGTCTATCACACTTTTTCAACAGAAACCTATACAAACAAAAAGTTTGAAAATGGGAAGTGCCGCCGGGCATGAAGCCATCACCACACCAGCGACCAAATGGGCCGAAGAAAAAAAAATACTCCACTATGAAAAAAGCTGCTTGGAAACTTAGAAGACTCAAACATAATAGCTTGGGTGAGACGGTAAGGTCCAATTCCACCTAATAATAATAATAATAATAATAACAGCAGAATATAGAGTATTTCTTTTAACTTGATACAACCAGATATCTCGAAAACGACGCATTGTACAAAAAAATTTTCTCGATGAAAATATTAGTCTGTCTGCGCTACAGATGGGCACTTCCTATCTACGCTTCCTACGTGGACATTTCAATTGTGTGTTTCAAAATGTGAAAAAGTATGTATACTTTCTCAAGCAGTTGTTTTCCATTAGTGGTAGACAGCGCTGCAACAAACAAATATCAAATACGTCTGTTTTCGCAATTACGAACCGGCAGATTTGACGTGGATGTAGTCACTATTCTTATTATAATTGTTGCGGGTCATATTACACTGGCAGTTGAAAAAAATGGTTCAAATGGCTCTGAGGACTATGGGACCTAACAGCTATGGTCATCAGTCCCCTAGAACTTAGAACTACTTAAACCTAACTAACCTAAGGACAACACACAACACCCAGTCATCACGAGGCAGAGAAAATCCCTGACCCCGCCGGGAATCGAACCCGGGACCCCGTGCTCGGGAAGCGAGAACGCTACCGCGAGACCACGAGCTGCGGACACACTGGCAGTCGCATAGCGGCCAGAGCGAGAGCAACGGCGGTTAGATGGAAGCACACACCGAAATCAGGCACCCTGGTAATGTGGACCGAGGACGACGACCGAAATCAATCATTCCGATTGTTTACGACCCACCTCAATGAACGCCGTAGGAAGCAGAAGACTAGGTTGCCATACAAGTACCTTATTTGCTAGAAATGTCAAAATGTAGACCTATTTAATAAAGTATTCTCTGGTATCCAGTCGCGTCAAGCCGTTAAGTGACCACGAGCTTTCGGCAGACATCTCTTCTGTCAGTGTCAAGTGACTGACCGTCGTGTGAATGCCGCTGCCGTGCGTATGTAACCACGCTGCCACCAGTGACGTCACTGGTGCCCAGTGTAGCATCATTCACGGCCATGTTTTGGTGGCGTGGTCACCGTGCTCGATTCATCTGCCCAATCACAGGATCTCAAGCCGTACTCAGCTGCAATTCACTGTCTTTATTGAGGGTGTTGTCCGATATTTTGATCTCTATTGCTTCATTTACTACGCTATCACAGAAGCGGTGGTCCATTTGATAATAAAAGTATCGTCGAAAGCAATTCGGCGTCCGTTTCGCAATGCATGCTCTGCTGCAGCTGATTTTTCTGGATAGCGTAGGCGGAAACACCTGTTATGTTCTGTGTGGCGCTATTCAACACTGCCGTCAGTCTGACCCATATAAAACTGTAAACACCGACACGGTATTTTGCATGTTCCAGCTGTTCTGAGCCCTACATCGTATTTCACAGGCTTCATTAGTTGCCGGATCTTTTCTGGGGGGCCTGAAGACTGTGTAGATTTTATGTTCCCTCAGGAGTCGACTATACCTTGGCTGTTAATGAACATCAAAACGCTATAAACGCAGTCTTCCTCGGAGGCCTTTTGTTTTCGCGGCTTCAATGAAACTGTGTGCGATATTAGTCTGTTACTGTAACCGTTTTCTTTGATAACTTTGCGTAAGCGGCTCAGTTTCCTCGGCCTATTGTAAGGCGTCTGGGCAGGTTTCAGCTCTCTGTTCGAACCTCCTCAGAACTGACGCCTCTGTGCTGGGCGGTGGTAGCTTGTGGCGTGCAGACAGCGATCCGTGTGGGTGGCCTTGCGGCAAACGTTGCGACGGACACACCCCTTGGGTCTACGGCGGAAATGGACGGCCAGGAGCGGCAACGAACCGCCCTCCTCTACTTCATTCGTCAACTTCATGTGGTAGTACATATTGCTGATGTGTTCCAGGAAATCTTCCAGCTTTTCATGACGTGGTTGTGTGACGACGGCACCGTAGATGTAGTGATAAAAACAACTAGGCTTGAAGCAGCGGTATCCAAGGCGATGACCTCAGAATGCTCCCTAGAAGGTTGGCTACAACTGGAGCTCCACATCTCGACGCTGTACATCTGGTTGAAATATTTTCCATCACGTAAATAATACGATGACGTTAAGATACGTTTAAAAAAGCCTGTGTGGTCTGTGATGGGCGTACACGTGAACATGGAAACCACATCAAAACTAACCATAATATCCCCTTCACAAAGTCGTAGACGCCTAATGTGATAGATCAAGTCCGCCGTATTCTTTATGTGGTGCGCAAAATGTTCAATGTGTGTCGAAAGGAGACTGGCCAAATGCTTCACAAGTCTGCAGGTCGGTGGTCCGATGGTGGTCCCTATAGGCGTTGAAGGTATATCCTTATTGTGCACCTCTGGCAGGCTGTAGAAAGTGATTGGCGTAGGTGTCTGAGGGTGGAGGTTTTTAACAACACTCTTTTCCATCGACCACCGTTTGAGAAGCTCCGAAATGTTCCTCACTGTTCATGATGTTGTGTCCCAGGACAGTCTTTGGTTTGTATCTTCCTCCAGCATCCATCTGATTTTCGCGCCTTAGTCGGCCCGTTCCACTAGGACGGCGCCGTCACCCTTGTCAGCTGGAAGCAGGACGACGGTGACAGGATCGTCGCGTTGAGCCGTGGTCATATTCGGTGCTGGCAGCTTGGATTTCATTAATGGATATTTCCCAGAGAGCATGCACTCTAGCTGTATTGTTTGTGTGTTGTCACCGCCAAACACCACACTTGCTAGGTGGTAGCCCCTAAATCGGCCGCCGTCCGTTAGTATACGTCGGACCCGCGTGTCGCCACTATCAGTGATTGCAGACCGAGCGCCGCCACACGGCAGGTCTAGAGAGACTTCCTAGCACTCGCCCCAGTTGTACAACCGACTTTGCTAGCGATGGTTCACTGACAAAATACGCTCTCATTTGTCGAGACGATAGTTTAGCATAGCCTTCAGCTACGTCGTTTGCTACGACCTAGCAAGGCGCCATATGCAGTTACTGTTGATATTGTGAATCATGTACCGTCAAGAGCGACGTTCATCATTAATGGATTAAAGTGAAGTATTCGACCAGCTACGTCCGCTTTTCTACATTCTAATTTCCTTGTCCTGTTCCAGACCTCACGCCAGCCTGCGTGAGCTAAAATGCGTGCCTTTCAGCCTCCTCTAGTAACACAGTGTTGGCTCTCCTGCCAACCACAACATTGGCGACGAGGCAAAACCGCGTTCTTATCGATATTGCCCTGATTTACTTGTGTAATGGCTTCGCCACAATCTCCAGATGTACTGTCCGAATTTTATCGCTTACAGAATCAGCAGACACAGGCCTTGCTGGATGCCCTTGGACAGCTCGTCCAGGGTCAACATGCGATACAAAACGATGTGGAAGCAGCCGCTCCACCGCTAACGCATCCACAACACGCAGGTGCACCAACTTTTCGAACTTTTGATGCTGCACTGGAAAGCTGGACGGAGTGGTCGGGCCAATTTGGATTCCATCTCGCCGCTACAGAATTCAAGGTAACGAGCGGCAGCATTATCTCTTATCATTGGTAGGCGTACAAACGTACGATGTGATAGTCAAATTATTTCCCCGACGCGACGTAGCAACTCTGTCCTACGAAGGAATTTTGTCTACATTACATGCATATTTCAAAGAATCAGTCAATGTGGTTGCCAAAAGGTGTACCTTCTTTCGTACAAAACGTACGGCAGGTTAGACTAATAGGGACTGGGCTGCAACCTTGCAAGGCCTTACTACAGATTGTGCTTTTGAGTGTCAATGTGGACTCCCTTATTCAGATACTATGGTACGCGATGCAATTCCACAGAACGTTTCTGATGTTTGTATAAGGGAACAGATTTTGCAACTAGTCAATCCCTCCCTTCAAGAAGTGATGGACATATTGGATCGGCAGGACACACTTGACTTTGCTCAGCAATCATTTGAATCTTCGCCACCCGTGTGTCAGGTTAACCAGCCCGGCGGGCGAGCTGCACGGAACAGCAAACAGTCCTCGCGCGCGGCCGCGCCACTGCCGCCAGGCTCTCAGCCACGTGTGCCGCGCCGGCAAGCAAATGCAGTGCTAACATCATGCCCGCGGTGCACTACTAGACATTCGCGTGAGAATTGACCGTCACGCCAAGCTATTTGCTTTTTCTGTAACAGAAGAGGACCTGTTCCGAGAGTTTGCCAGAAAAAACTTAGATCGGAAACTCACAACCATTCCAGGCCCTTTGCTTCGCGCCAGATTCGAACCAAGGATACTCAGGCTCGTGAAACTTCGCCCATAGA
Organism: Schistocerca serialis cubense; assembly: GCF_023864345.2. Classification (NCBI taxonomy): domain Eukaryota; kingdom Metazoa; phylum Arthropoda; class Insecta; order Orthoptera; family Acrididae; genus Schistocerca; species Schistocerca serialis. The sequence continues at coordinate 915,820,617 of NC_064641.1, read as the reverse complement.
AATTCATATAGTTCATTCCACTCCGCTCAGTGCCACTCTCTCTAACAGCGACTGTGTTCGTCCCACAAATAGTGTGCGTGGACATCGCCGGAACTCCCGTCAAGTCGCTAGTGATTTTGTACTAGTATCAGTTCACATTGCATGAGACAGTCGCTCTTGTCATCAGCAACTTTTTGTGGACTTGGACATTAACGGCAAAGTGATACCATTCCAGCTCGATACCGGGGCGGCAGTTTCACTGATCAATCAAGACACTTACAAACTGCTGGGTACACCTCCGTTGCATGCCGCAGATGTTAAGTTAACTAGCTATTCAGGTCAAGAGATCCCTGTGTTAGAACAGTGCAGCCTTCTTGCAACATACAAAGGACAAACAAAACTTGTGTCATTTTATGTCCTTCATTCTTCTTCTGCAGTGAACTTGTTGGTTTCGATTTATTTCAGTTGTTTAACTTGTCTATAGTAAATCAGGTCCTATCAGTGAACCAGACTGTGCCTTCAGACAGTGTTTCTCGTCTATGTGAAGAATTGGCAGACAGTTTTGCACCGGGCCTCGGTTGCGCTGAGAACTATAAAGCACATTTGGAACTGAAAGTAAATGCACAATGTTCCCCACGCATTGCGTGATGAGGTCGCAAAAACATTACACGCATTGGAATCACAATGTGTAATTGAACGTGTGCAGGCTTCTCTCTGGGCATCACCCTTAATAATTTTGCCAAAACCTTTGGGAAAATTGAGACTTTGTGTGGACTTCAAGGCAACAGTGAAAACAAAAATCGTGATTGCAACTTTTCCTTTACCCCACCCCTAAGATCTTTTTGACAAACTGTGCCCGGGTAAATATTTTTCGAAGTTGGACCTAGCAGACGCGTACTTGTAAATACCAGTGGACGAAGAATCCCAGCGCGGTTTGGTGGTTAACACGCATCTTGGTTTGTACCGATTCAAACGACTGCCATTCGGGTGTGCATCTGCCTCTGCATTGTTTCAGCAACGTCTAAAAACTGTTTGTGCGTCGGTCCATAGTGCAGCATACTATCTGGACGATATTGTGATCTCCGGAAAGATGGAAGAAGAACATTTAGCCAGTCTCAGAACATTATTTCAGGTCTTGCGACAAAATGGTCTTCGCTTGCCGAAAGACAAATGTGTGTTTTCTGCTCGTGATTTGCCATATCTGGGACATGTACTCAATGCCCAAGGCATACATCCCAGTCCCATGCACCTTCGTGCTATACAGGACTTGCCTTCGCCGCAGAATTTGAAGCAGCTACAGAGTGTGCTGGGAAAAATAAATTACTATAAGAGATATGTGCCATATGCCTCTTCCATTTCAGCTCCGCTTCATCGCTTTCGCCGTAAAGGTGTTCCGTTCGTCTGAACGACAGAATGCGAACGCGCCTTTCGCCAGTTGATATCGGCGTTGCTTTCCAATACTTGCCTTACGCCATTCGATCCCCAGAAGCCCCTTTTGTTGATGGTGGATGCATCGGATTTCGGGATCGGTGTTGTGCTTGACCACAAAGATGGATCGCACGATCGCCCTATTGCCTTTCCGTCCAAATTTCTCTCGTCGGCGCAAAGAAATTATTCACAGATCGAGAAAGAAGCATTGGCTAGCACTCGCCCCAGTTGTACAACCGACTTTGCTGGCGATGGTTCACTGACAAATTACACTCTCATTTGTCGAGACGATAGTTTAGCATAGCCTTCAGCTACGTCATTTGCTACGACCTAGCAAGGCGCCATATTCAGTTACTATTGATATTGTGAATCATGTACCGTCAAGAGCGACGTTCATCATTAATGGATTAAAGTTAAGTATTTCACCAACTACGTCCGTTTTTCTAAATTCTAATTTCTTTGTCCTGTTCCAAACCTCACGCCAGCCTGCGTGAGCTAAAACGCGTGCCTTTCGGCCTCCTCTAGTAACACGGTGTTGGCTCTCCTGCCAACCACAACAGTTTGTACTGTAAAATCACATTTGCAACACTAAGTAACGTTTGAACATCAGTATCAACCGTCAGAACACAAAGGTTCACATTGGCATAGTAAATGAGATGGAGAATCAAATGCGTCGGCTCTTAATTGCAAAAACAGACTCAGTTGATATTTGTTGATTACAATTCCATCTACATTAGCAGAAAATAATGCTTTGATTAAACCCTATATATTTTTGGTTAAAATCCGAATCTGAAATAAAATTGGGTATTCCAGTTTCAAAATGTAACGTAGACCGCTCCCGTGCAGGAGGGGTGGTTCGGAGGTGGCCTGTTACAACACTGAAAAATGTCCACTTTACTAATATCAATATTTCACCTAGAACATTGTTTTCGTACAATGCCTTATCGACATGTTTAGTTGGTTCAAGTTAAAACAAACACTGGAATACGCAGGGTGTTTCGAAGTAATTACGTCAGATGAGGTGACAAATCTGTTAGAGACATATTGTCGCTGATATTTCCCTCCGATACTGGGTGTCTTCTCCTATTCGCCGGCCCTGGGACCAGTTCTACCCAACTAACAGCGTCTGATAACCAGATCTGCTGCAATTTATCTATCCCAGTGAACTGACAGAGTGACTTTCAACAAGAAAACTAGAAAGGTGTGCTTATTTGCATTATTGCAGGCCCTGCTATTATAGTGATATGCAAAGGGAAAATAATAAATTAATAATGACCGTGAAAGAGTTATTAACGCTACAGAATCATGATTTCAGCATTACAGGTATTTCCTAATACACGTCGAAATGCTAAAATATATCTGACCTGTCTGTGACATTTCGTTGTTGGAAAGATATATTTCTGTCCTTACAGAGCAATTGTTTAAAATGTGTGTGAATTCCTAAGGGACCAAACTGCTGAAGTCATCGGTTCCTAGACTTACACACTACTTAAACATAGACTAAGAAAAACACACATACCCATGGAGGGCTCGAACCTCCCGCGAGAGGCGTGACATGGCACCTCAAACTGCGCAACGACTCAGCGCTGCCCAGTTGTCATGTTACACGATATGGTACATACGGAAGAAACATAATATGGCTGGCATTATGCACAGTGAGAACCCACTAACACCGAGTATGGAGTATTTAAGAGCCAACATATTCCAGTGACCTGCATTCGTCACGTCTCTTCATTAACTGACGTTTACTGTTTGCGGAAACAATGTTGATTTTTATAGACGACGTTTTTGTTCTCCAAAAACGTCATAATTCTTGAGCATAAAACATCTTCCACAATCGGTGTCATCGATATCCAAACAAACTCTATAAATCGGTGTACATATATATGTATACATCTATGTTCCACGTCTCCTCCTAAGCCACTGGACCAATTTCTACCAAACGTAGGACGTATATCATTTACTGTCTGCAAAGAATCGCTGTAGGGGTAAAAACCACCCATCCATCAAAGAGCTGGAGGGAGTAAAATCAGTGTAGTCTACAACGCGAGAATACCATAATCTAGTAATCTAGTATTTGATAACGAGAGCACTTACAGACTTATAATTTCCAACCTTTAAGGAACTTCTTCTTGCCGATGACCCCCACAAATTGATGACAGGCTGTTCATGATGTAAAAATGCATAACGAAGAATGACGTTTTAATTTCTTACTTTCTTACTAGTAACTGTATCCGTGACACAATTTGCGGACAGTGTTCGTATGTAATACCGAATGTACCAGAAAAACTACATAATTGTACGACACTAAGTTTAGGAAATATGGCGACATAAACATTTAGATGCGTGAAAAACTACGGCATCATGCACGATATTAAAATTTGTTTCTTTGAGGCAGCTGACTCAGTTGGCAACATTTTACGCGAGTAGTGTTGCCATACGACGTTGAATGTACCTGAAAAAACATGTCATTCTACGACATATATATTTCATAATATATAACGTCATAAACACTGAGATACGTTAGAAACGGCAGCATCATACATGACGTTTTAATTTTTGGTTTGTTTATTACTACTTTTATTCAGAACACATTTCGCAGACAGTAGACACATTACCACTGTATGTACCTGAAAAATTATGGAACTGTACAGCACATAGTTCAGAAGATACGTCATCATAAATAGTGAGCTGCCTACAAATGAAACTGCTGGGCGATATTCGCTGGGCTTACAGGTGGAACCATTTCACTTAAATAAGGTACATACGTCAGTTACAGTCTGTGTGTTTAACATGTGTGTGTGTATCGTGTGTAGTGCTGCCATCTGTCGCTGTGTGTTCACCTTTCATATTATATTGGTGTTGTGGCTGCGGTTTGATATTTTTCATTTGTTTTGTGTCTGTGTGCATGTGTGTGTATTGGTGCGTGTGCGTACGCGTATTTTCCTGTGTGTAAATGTGCCGCTCATTATGAGAACGTGACTTTTTATTTTTATGGATATTTGTGCGTGTGTATGTGTATGTGTGTGTGTGAGAGAGAGAGAGAAAGAGAGAGAGAGAGAGAGAAGATGGGGAGAGGAAGACCCACTAATTATTTATTATTGCTATGTTTGAGATCTCTGTATGTTATATTCTTAGTGGCTAACATAATTAGAGAGTTCTTCCTCATTTTGATTTGGTCATTAAGTACCTTCTTTCTTCATTGCAAGGGCTCTTCGTATGTGAAAGTTTTCTTCCAATATCGAGAGGTTTTTTTTTTTTTTTTTTTTTTTTTTGTCTAATAGCTGTCGCGGTGTGTTCCATGTTGGATTTTTGTCACATGTTCGATGAAGGCAGAATAGCTATTTTAATATTTCAAATTTCTTATATGCTCTTTATCTCCACTTTTGGAGTTCCCGTGTGTCATCTGTAGGCATACAGATTCACATTCTTGGTACTCTAACTCATATATACCTGAACCTTGGTATTCATCTGGTTTGTCTGTTGTTTGTAAATGTGACTAGACTGTGTTTCTTGTTCTGTAAGCAATTGGTTATCCCTGCATGTTTGCTATCTTGCGTTTTGTTTACTGTTTGTACGCTAAAGCATGCAATTTTTCCTGTTAGTCATGTCATGAGTCCTAGAGTTTTGTGTTTCCATGTGTATTGTAGTGTCAATAGGGTTCTTTGGTGTTTAAGTTATCTTCATGTTTTAATTCCTGTTTAGTTGTCTTTTAGTTTTTTGGTTGACTTTCTGTACTATATGGGTGCTGTAATCATTGCTTGTGGCTATGCTTTGCATTGTTAGTAACTCTTATTCATTGTTTTCTTTGCTGAATGTGATCTTATTTAGTCTGTGTATCATGTGTCATAGGGCACTAATTTTTGATCTGAAATCTCAGCCAACAGCACGTTTCGAGACGTACAAAAGAACAATCTCCAAGACATAAGACATTCTCACAGGTAAACAAAAACATCACGCAGAAGAACCCAAAAATACCAACATTCAGAAGAAAACACAGGGTCCACGAACTCCTTATTCCAGTGATCCATATTATTAACTTCATGAACATACCATTATACCGTGTTGCACTATGCGTGAACAAGATCATAATGCAACATCATCAAATGCAAGACAGTGCAACAGTGAAAAACACAAATGGACTTTCAACACAAATAAAAGATTTAAACATCCCTCATCGCTCATCTCTTTCGACAACACGATCATTTACACCTCTATACTCGCAGCAGACATAATAAAACTAATCCAAGGAAAGTTACTGACATACAAGAAACAACTTGTTGACCATATAAATTAAACAACTAAAACCCTCTACGGAATCATATCCGATAATTATTTCCAATTTAGAAAGGAATTTAATTTACAAGTATTATCCCCAATATCAGGGACATTAGCAAAATATTCATCAGCCACATAGAAAACCCACTCTTTCATATAGTCACCACTAAGAAAGGCTACAAAATTTTTTACTGGTACACATTTATGGACGACATAATCTGTATGGTAGATAAACCAACAGAGAAAACAGACCTTCATACAGACGCAAACAATATACATAAGAATATTTAATTCAACATTGAAAATGAAATACAAAGGCGAATACATTTCTAGGATATAACAATAACGAGAGACAACAATAAACACACATTTGTCATCTTCAGAGAGCAACATCCTCAGGACAATAATATATGCTTCGTCCAACCACCTGCAAAATAAAAAATTAATATGCTACAGAAACTAAATAATATCCCATTCAACAAACAAAACTATGAAAAAGAATTACAGAAAATACAACTCACAACCACAAACAATGGTTACAACACTCATATAGAACAAAAACTAAACCAAAAAATTAAAACACAACTAAAAAAGAAGCAGAGAACACAAACAATAAAGAACTCCACATACATTACAGCACAAAAGGAAACACAAAACACTGACACTCATGACATAACTAATAGAAAAAAAACGGCACACTTTAACATACAATCACAAAGCAACGCACAAGATAGCAAATATATGCTAAGAAAGCAGGGATTTCACATTGCATACAGAACAAAAAACACACTGTAGTCACATATAAAAAAGAAAGAAAAAACCTGATAAATACCATGGATCGGGAATATACCAGTTAGAGTACCAATAATGTGAATCAGTAGGTCCAGGGATGATAGATAGGAGTACCAAAACTAGATGTAAAGGACATATGAGAAGTTGGAATTATCAAAATCGCCATTCTATCTTCGCCGAACACCTGATAAAACATGGATTTGAACCATCCAGAATGAAACAAGACATGACAGTTGTTAGAGTGAATAATCACAATAAAAACTACCTGACATTGCAAGAAAACTTTCACATATGTAGTAATACCACTCTAATCGTGTTAGCCACTAAAACAATAATAAACAGATATCTGAACTATAACTATAATGAATGGTTAATGGGTCTTCCTCATCCCCGCCTCTCTCTCTGTCTCTCTCCCTCTCTCTCTCTCTCTCACTCACAGACAGACACACACACAAAACAAATGTAAAATATCAACCATACACACAACCCCAACGACGGAGGATAAAGACACAGCGACTGTTGGCAACACAACATACCATAAACACGCACGTGTTGAACTAAAAATGTATAGTGCAACTGATGTATTCGATGTGCTGAAACGTCGGAAATCGGCCAGCTGGAGCATGAAGGCTAACGAACACATCTCTAGGACCATACACATGAGCTAACAGCGCTGGAAATCGTAAGTAACACCGAACGATAATTTCATATCACGAAATTTCTGTTACAAGAGTTGGTTCCAACCTGAAAAACACGAAAAAACAGGACAAAACATAATTTAGGAACATATTGTGACTACCACATAATACATTTATTATATGTATAAAAAGAAATATGTAGTACAGGGCACTGAAGATGCTTCAAAAATAAAAGAAATGAAACGCGTATGGCAATTAACAATGTCTTCAATTAGTTGCATAAACGCTACATTCCTCCACGAATTTTGAAGCAACAAAGGAATGACGGAAAACAGAAAACAATAACGATATTAAATGGACTTTACTTGATGTTGAATTTCTGTTTTGCTGATAAGATACGAAGCAGTAGCGCAATTTAGCAAATGAAGCACCAATCGTTTCACATGAGCTACACAATAAGATTGTTAATACGTTTTGGCAACTAATGGCTGCCAATAACACTCACTATCTGTATATTACAGCAGGGAGCTAATGATAGTTATAGGTAAACGATTACAAGTGATGGAGCACTACTAACTTGGGCAAGGGATTCTTTTTCGGCTTAATTATTGGAAATGACTAACACAGAAATAATTTTCAAGTAATTTTATCATTTGTACTGATTATTAATTGTGTCCTAAGAAGAATTCACATACTTATACTATTTAGTTCAAATGGGACCTGCGATACCTGGATTTAGTATAGTTTGAATAGTTGTAGCCATTTGCTTACTAAAGTACACACAAGCTTTAAGAATGAAAGTTGTACTTCTTTGGCACTGTTATTGTAATATGAAATTTAAATCTGACTCAGCTGTTAGCATAGGGACCCAGATCGAGGCTTAAGGAGGAGGAGGTTGACAGAGAGAAGGGGTACGAGGCGAGCGACAAAGAGAGTGGAGAACGAGGTGGACAGAGAGTGGGGGTGAAGGAGGTGAAAAGGCAGAAGGGGACCGAGGAGTTTTACTGGTAGAAAACTGGAATAAATACACAACTGGGCAACGACGGGTGCGAGCTAGATAGACTAGTGCTACAACGGGAGCAAGTTTTGCCGCACAATCTTTGTCGAATCTTAAAGTATCTCATCCGATCCATATAAGTTTATTTTTTATTCCGTGATCTATTATCTCAATATCTACCATTTCGACGCTCGTATGATGACTGTAAGGAGGGACTGTGTTACGATCTTCCGTCGTGAAACATTCTCGAAAGATGAAATTCAGTATTTCGGCCTTCTCTCTGTTACTCGTATCTTCCATTTCGGTGCGGGTATGTTCACTGAGTAAATGAACTGGGAATTTCGAATTGTTACTGATTTTATTTAATAGCAAAACTTCTTCGCTTTTACTTTGATCGGGTGACAAAGTTTTACTTTCAAAGTCATTGAGCACTTCTCTCATTGTTGTCCTTATGGCCATTTTCGCTTCGTTCAGCTTTTATTTGTCACCTAGGTTTTTAGTTCATGAGATGAAGCTCTCTTCATTTACAGATCGTTTTGCCATCACATCTATTAAACCACGGTGCGTCTTCCAGATGAAGTGACGTTCATTATTTTAAACTACATAAACAACATTCCATTAGAAAGTCGAGGAGATATGGGTCCTGAGCAGAACAAAAATAAGGAACGTCGGTAAGCCGAAATAAATTCCAAAAGTTGTGGTTCAGTTCTTGTGCAACCAAGTGCATATTTTGAAGGCCTACTAAGTGATCACACATATTTGTTTCCACTGAGAGGACTCTGTAATTTACCAAGACGGTGACAGTTTTGGCTGACAGGGCATAAGAATCGGAAGACAGAGACTGGAGAAATTCTGAAATTTGGGTTAGGGAAATTGTTGAATTCAGTACATAACCTTATCCAGTCAAGCTGAAAATAATGAAATGTGTTGATGTAATAGACTTAAAACGTGATACTGACCCATTCTGTTTGAAAACGCCTTAACCTCGACGCAGAATGCAACAGGTACGGATGATTCGCAGTGATGTTGAAGTCAGATCTAGTGTCTGCTAAGCAGCTACTTTTGCACATTGAACTGGTATTAGTTAATAAGAGAACTCCTGCTTCACCGTATGCTACTCTCGATCTACATGAATTCTACGACAACAGTTCAGGTAATTAGGCATCTAGACCAGAGAGCTTTCTTATTTGATGCGGTTCCTAGAAGAAAACAATGTCTTCTATAAGGATCTCCTTTATGGTACCCTAGATAAAAATTGTAATGTGGAAGTAAATGAATATGATGATAGCTAACAACGGGAAGAGTAGTAAGAACCAAGCATCGGTTTTCGGTTTGTTCTAAACAAAATAACATAATCTTGTGTTGTTACTTATTACTATAATGGGAAAACACAATAAATTATTCCAGTGAAACGTATGAGCTGTTTTTCTTAGTACTACGGTCCTCTTCTCACTTTAAGCATTTGCACTACCTGTGCGACGTCAAACAATCGAATGAGTGGAGGTTACATGGGCGTATTTTGTTCACTTGAGCACGTAATATTTCGTCTCAACAATATCAAGAGAGGCGGAAGAATATCGCAAATGTGTTTGCAGTTGTATCGGACACGAAAGAATAAGGGTGGTCAAGAACGTACTGCTTCGTATCTCAATGCGTCGCTTCCTTGTCGATAACATTACCTTCCTCTCCACATCATATCAGGAGCATCATAAAATACTTCCGCTTGGAGAGCCCCGTTTTCGTGCGACGCTGTTCGTCGAGAGACCGGTCTAGAAATTCCCGAGCTGTCTACGCTGCCGACGATTGTTTAGTGCTGTGGGCGTCCTCTTCTGCCACACGACTAATGGTGCGGAAGATTCGCCTGGTGCTGGTGAGCAGGCTGGTTCACTATTTCTGTAGCCCTGTAGTGCTGGACAGGACACGTGTAGGAGGCACCGGGTAGATCATATTTCAACTGGTGGAATGTCTTCAGCAAAAGGTCTTGAATAAAAGACTCCTTTTAGCGTCCTGTTTTACGAGAGTGGGCGATTTAACTTCCTGCAAATCGTGCAATTTTATTCCGAGGCTGGATAAAAGAACAATTATTGAATCGTATAACCATCTTACAACTGTAGTTTGTTTTCAGCTTCGTCATAATACAGTGACTTTATTTTTCCCATTTTTCTTCTACTGTCATCATGCAAGTGATCTCATATGTCAATAAGTTCTATAATCTTTGTGGTTATCCAACAGGTCCTGGAACAGCTGTCGCCATCCTTTCAGTTTACTGGCGCCGCACTGGAAGAAGACGAATATTTTTGAACACGCTAACAATAACCGCTGAGAAAATAAGGAAGAGTGATGGTGGCGAGTATATAGTTAACACATTTAACTAATTTAGAATTTATTAATTTATGGTTCTTTATTATAAAAAAAGCAAGACCGAAATGATTTGACATACTATATATATCAAATGTCATTAACAATTATACAGGGTGTCCCAGCTATCTTGTCCACCCAAAATATCTCTGGGACAATAACAGCTATTGGAAAACGACTTTCACCGGTATCAATGTAGGGCTGGGTCCATGAATGTACATATTTGGAAACATTCTAAAACGAAAGTATATGTGGTTTTTAACACAAACTTATGTTTTTTTTAAGTGGACCTCCTATATTTTTTCTTCAGCAATCCGTAGCATGACAAAGCACATACACAATGGCGTTGATTGCATCGCAATACTCCCATTACATCCCGAGATATTGAAACGCGAAGTTGACGCTTGAAACACCCGACATGCGCTGCTAGCGCACGTCCTGAGGCTCAGGCGTGAACCCCATGCTGCCCGTAATCGCGATGTGATTGACATGTGTAATCACACCTCCATACTTATCAAGAGGTCCGAAACGAATGATACGGTCTGCTGCCATCAGCTCTCATAAGCACATAATGGTTTCCCTCTTGCACGTTTTACGTATCTACGTACACAATATGAACCAGTACCGATCGGTGTACACCCGTCAGGTTGTCTTATTTATCCTGTACACGCAAAATAAGGTTTATCTAATGCGTTATATGACCCATTGTGCCTGTCGCGCGGGGCCTGGCTCTACCTTGTCAAGTGTCCAACGTAGTTCCCACTATTGCAACAGTTACCACTTCGCCTTGTTTATGATTTGCGACCCATGCAAACTCCTGTACACCACCACCCTCCGAACATCCCATTTGTTGTTGCTTTGGCGTGCAGTACACCGCTTGCCAGTGTAGTCGTGCATCAGAGTAATCTAGTGACGACACGGAGGTAGTACACATTGTGAATAAACGTTGTGTTGTGGAACTTATGCTGTACAGTATAATGCACACACATGAAGATATGGTAGAAATGCCGCTGATCTATGGAGAATGTACGTTGACGGGAAATACGTTATGAGATTGCTTGTTTGTTGATAGTACTGTTAGTGAACATTATGATTATTAAGTTAATATGTCTGTTTTCTACCCTACTCTACATACCTATACTGTACCCTGTTGTAGGTGGACGAAATGCTGTTCAGGCAGAACGACTGTACAGAAGACGATTCCCTGACAAGCCATCGCCTTCGCGCCGGATATTTGGTCGTCTCACATCTCGCCTACGTGAAACGGGAAGCTTAAATCCAAGACCTCGACATCGTCCTAGAACACGCACAGATGAACGTGCTGAAGTTGCTGTGCTCGCTACCATAGCTGTGAATCCTCAAATCAGCACACGTCAAATTGAACGTGAAGTTGGTGTGTCGAAATCAAGTGCACAGCGTATTCTTAAACGTCACAAATTTCATCCATACCATATTCATTTACACCAGGATCTTCATGGAAATGACTTCCGCAATAGAGTAACATTTTGTCGGTGGGCTCAGCAAAAACATCTGACTAATCCAAATTTTTTTGCAGATGTTCTCTTTACCGACGAGGCATCATTCTCCAACAAAGGAATTGTCAATATGAGGAATATGCATTATTGGTCCGCAGACAATCCGAAATGGCTCCGTCAGGTAGAGCATCAACGTCCGTGGAAAGTTAATGTTTGGTGTGGGATTATTTGAGACACCATTATCGGACCTTTCTTTATAAATGGCATCCAAAATGGCAGACAATACTTCAGATTCATACGACACAATCTTCCTGTTCTCTTGGACACAGTACCTCTGAACCGGAGAATCGTCATGTGGTATCAGCATGACGGATGCCCTGCACATAACGCCTTACGAGCACGACGACTTCTGAACCGTAAGTTCCCTGGTAGGTGGATTGGACAAGATGGCCCATTTAGGTGGCCTGCCCGATCTCCGGACCTTACACCACTGGATTATTTTCTTTGGGGAGCAGTGAAGGATGCTGTTTACCAACATGAACCAATAACACCAGAGGACATGAAGCAACGCATTATTGATGCTTGTACAGCCATCAAAAAGGAAACAGTAGCACGAAGTAGGGCATCCTTCATCCGCAGAGTGACCGTATGTATGCAAGCCAATGGGCATCACTTTGAGCATGAGATGTGAACGCTATGCTTAGTATTGTAGTGCTGGTATCACAGTGGAAGTTTCTACAAAGGGCCATTTTACCCTGCGATGTTAAGAAACATTTGTTTGCAACAATTTGTCATTTAACGCATTAGATAAACATAACATTGATAATTATGTGATAATAAAACTAATTGGTTAAACATGTTTATATTCATCTTCTATGTCCTACCTGAACTTCCCAAATCAAAACACTTTTACCTAAACAACGGTAAAACTTTTAGTCCACTTGCTCGTTTCACTAAAACCATCAACATGAATTTTAATATTAGGAGTGAATGATTAACTGTCACTTGCGCTACATCTACAGTAAAGTAAAGTCTTAACGTTGAACGGCATTACCTTTTTAGTAACGGATTAACGATAAGCGAAGTTAACTTTGTGACTAACGTTGCGGTACACAGATATGTTACAGAACCCCATCACCCCTAGCCTATGGGATAATTACCTGCTGGAATGTATGACGTTAATTCAGGATGGCAGCAGACCGTATTATTCGTTTCGGACCTCTTGATAAGTATGGAAGTGTGATTACACATGTCAATCACATCGCGATTACGGGCAGCATGGGGTTCACGCCTGAGCCTCAGAACATGCGCTAGCAGCGCAAGTCGGGCGTTTCAAGCGCCAACTTCGCGTCTTAATATCTCGGGATGTAATGGGAATATTGCGATGCAATCAACGCCATTGTGTATGTGCTTTGTCATGCTACGAATTGCTGAAGAAAAAATATAGGAGGTCAATTTAAAAAAACATAAGTTTGTGTTAAAAAACACATATGCTTTCGTTTTAGAATGTTTCCAGATATGTACATTCATGGGCCCCAGCCATACATTGATACCGGTGAAAGTCGTTTTCCAATAGCTGTTATTGTTCCAGAGATATTTTGGGTGGACAAGATAGCTGGGACACCCTGTATACAGGGTGTTACAAAAAGGTACGGCCAAACTTTCAGGAAACATTCCTCACACACAAAGAAAGAAAATATGTTATGTTGACATGTGTCTGGAAATGCTTGCTTTCGAGTCATTTTTTCGTAAAATCATTAATTAACATTCCCTTAAGTACCCTGATTTCATTAAAACAATTTAAACGTTTTTTGGGAAGCAATTTACACGGTGGTCTGTTTGAGACGCTATTTGTCTATTTCACACTCTTGGTTTGGCTACGAAAATTCGGTCAAGAAGTTTCCCTCAATTCGTAATTAAATTTTTCGTAATTACCTTGATTGTTTTCAAGAAATTGAACCATTTTTTTTTTACAAACTAGACGTCACACTGGTCAATTTGGAACCCCATTTGCCCATTTTCCACTCTTCGTCCGGCAATGAAAATTTGGCTAAAAATCCGTAGTGCAGTTCTCCCTCGAATTAGTAATGAAGTTTTTCTTAATTACCTACATTACATTAAAGCGTTAAAATATTTATCTGTAAAACTAAATTTTACTCTGGTCAAACTGTTACCACATTTGTCCTTTCCCCGATCCTTGTTTGCTAATGAACATTCGGACAAGAACGCATGGTGTAACTTATAGAAAGTCACACTTTTGTTATACTCAAATATTTGACCTAACAGTCTACCCAAAACAATGCACTGTCTAGGTGAATAAGACTGACACGTGCGTCGATTACTAGTCGCACATCTATAAATGAGCATCAAATGGCAAAATATCTTCTAGTAACCGAGAACCGTATGTAGTACAAACAATTATTGCATCAACTGCGTGGAAAATGCAAATAGAGTGCTTAATTTCGTAAGGAAAGGTAATGAATTTAATGTGTTGTCGTTGTGGTCTTCAGCCCTAAGACTGGTTTGATGCAGCTCTCCATGCAAGCTTCTTCATCTGCGAGTACCTACTGCAACCTACATATTACTGAATCTGCTTAGTGTATTCATCTCTTGGTCTCCCTCTACGATTTTTATCCTCCACGCTGCCCTCCAATACTAAATTGGTGATCCCTTGATGCCTCAGAACATGTCCTACCAACCGATCCCTTCTTCTAGTCCAGTTGTGCCACAAACTTCTCTTCTCTCCAATTCTATTCAATACTCCTCATTAGTTATGTGATTACCCATCTAATCTTCTTCTCTAGCACCACATTTCGAAAGCTTCTATTCTCTTATTGTCTAAACTATTTATTGTCCACGTTTCACTTCCATACATGGCTACATTCCATACAAATACTTTCAGAACTGACTTCCTGATACTTAAATCTGTACTCGATGTTAACAAATTTCTCTTCTTCAGAAACGCTTTCCTTGACATTGCCAGTCTACATTTTTTATCCTCTCTACATTGACCATCATCAGTTATTTCCCTCCCCAAACAGTAAAACTCGTTTACTACTTTAAGCGTCTCATTACCTAATCTAATTCCGGCAGCATCACCCGATTTAATTCGACTACCTTCCATTATCGTCGTTGTGCTTTTGTTGATGTTCATCTTATATCTTCCGTTCAAGACACTGTCCATTAAGTTCAGCTGCTCTTCCAGGTCCTTCACTGTCTCTGACAGAATTACAATGTCATAGGTGAATCTCATAGTTTTTATTTCTGCGCCATGGATTTTAGTTCCAACACCTTATTTTCCTTTTGTTTCCTTTACTGCTTGCTCAATATGCAGATTGAATAACATCGAGGATAGGCTACAACCCTGTCTCACTCCCTTCCCAACCACTGCTTCCCTTTCATGTCCCTCGACTCTTGTAACTGCCATCTGGTTTCTGTACAAATTGTAAATAGCCTTTAGCTCCCTGTATTTGACCCCTGCCACCTTCAGAATTTGAAAGTCAGTATTCCAGTCAACATTGTCAAAAGCTTTCTGTAAGTCTACAAATGCTAGAAACTTAGGGTTGCCTTTACTTAACCTATTTTCTAAGACAAGTCGTAGTGTCAGTATTGCTTCACGTGTTCCAAACTGATGTTCCCCGAGTTCGGCTTCTACCAGTTTTTCCATTCGTCTCTAAAGAATTCGCGTTAGTATCTTGCAGCTGTGACTTATTAAACTGATAGTTCGGTAATTTTCACATCTGTCAACACCTGCGTTCTTTGGGAATGGAATTATTGTATTCTTCTTGAAGTCTGAGGGTATTTCGCCTGTCTCATATATCTTGCTCAGCACATGGTACAGTTTTTTCAGGAATGGCTCTCCCAAGGCTGTCAGTATGTCTAATGGAATGTTGTCTAATTCCGGGACCTTGTTTCGAATTAGGTCTTTCAGTGCTCTGTCAAACTCTTCACGCAGTATCATGTCTCCCATTTCTCCTTCATTTATGTCCTCTTCCATTTCCATAAAACTGACCTCAAATACATCGCCCTTGTATAGACCCTCTATATACTCCTTCCACCTTTCTGATCTTCCTTCGTTGCTTAGAAATGGGTTTCCATCTGAGCTCTTGATATTCATACAAATGGTTCTCCTTTCTCCAAAGGTCTCTTTAATTTTCCTGTAGGCAGTATCTATTTTACCCGTAAGGAGATAAGCCTTTACATGCTTACATATGTCCTGTAGCCTTCCCTGCTCAGCCATTTTGCACTTCCAGTCGATCTCAGTTTTGATACGTTTGTATTCCTTTTTGGCTGCTTCATCTACTGCTTTTTTTACATTTTCTCCTTTCATCAACTAAATTCGATATTTCTTCTGTTACCCAAGGATTTCCACTAGCCCTCGTCTTTTTACCTACTTGATCCTCTGCTGCCTTCACTATTTCATCTCTCAAAGCTGCCCATTCTTCTTCTACTGAATTTTTCCCCCATACCTGTCAATTGTTCTCTTATGCTCTACCTGAAACTCTGTACAACGTCTGGTTTAGTCAGTTTGTCCAGGTCCCATTTTCTTAAATTCGCAGGTTTTTGCAGTTTCTTCAGTTTTAATCAACAGTTCATAACCAATAGATTGTGTTCAGAGTCCACAAATGCACCTGGAAATGTCCTACAATTTAAAACCTGGTTGCTAAATCTCTGTCTTACCATTATATAATCTATCTGATACCTTTTAGTTTCTCCAGGCTTCTTCCATGTATACAACCTTCTTTCATGATTCTTGAACCAAGTGTTAGCTATGATTAAGTTATGCTCTGTGCAAAATTCTACCAGGCGGCTTCCTCTGTCATTCCTTACCCCCAATCCATATTCACCTAATACGTTTCCTTCTCTTCGTTTCCCTGCTATCGAATTCCAGTCACCCATGACTATTAAATTTTCGTCTCCCTTCACTACCTGAATAATTTCTTTTATCTCATCACACATTTCATCAATTACTTCGTCATCTGCAAAGCTACAAGTAGTTGGCATATAAACGTGTACTACTGTAGTAGGAGTGGGCTTCGTGTCTATCTTGGCCACAATAATGCTTTCACTATGCTGTTTGTAATAGCCTACCCGCACTCCTATTTTTTATTCATTATTAAACCTACTCCTGAACTACCTCTACTTGATTTTGTATTTATAACCTCCGCACGGGATTAGCCGAGCGGTCTGAGACGCTGCAGTCATGGACTGGGCGACTCGTCGTTGGGGAGGTTCGAGGCCTCCTTCGGGAATGGGTATGTGTGTTTGTCGTTAGGATAAATTAAAGTAAGTAGTGTGTAAGCTTAGGGACTGATGCCCTTGGTAGTTAAGTCCCATAAGGTTTCACACACATTTGAGTATTTATAACTCTGTATTCACCTGAGCAAAAGTCTTGATCATCATGCCACCGAACTTCACTAATTCCTACTATATCTAACTTTAACCTATCTATTTCCTTTTTTAAATTTTCTAACCTACCTGCCCGATTAAGAGATCTGACATTCCACACTCCTATCCGTAGAACGCCAGTTTCCTTTCTCCTGATAATGACGCCCTCTTGAGTAGTCACCGCCCGAAGAACCGAATGGGGGACTATTCTACCTCCGGAATATTTTACCCAAGAGGACGCAATCATCAATTAACCATACAGTAAAGCTGCATGCCCTCGGGAAAAATTACGGATGTAGTTTCCCTTTGCTTTCAGCCGTTCGCAGTACCAGCATAGCAAGGCCGTTTTGGTTAGTATTACAAGGCCAGGTGAGTCAATCATCCACACTGTTGCACCTGTAACTACTGATAAGGCTGCTGCCCCTCTTCAGAAACCACACATTTGTCTGGCTTCTCAACAGATACCCCTCCGTTGCGGTTGCACCTACGGTAGAGCTATCTGTATCGCCCAGGCACACAAGCCTCCCCACCAACGTCAAGGTCCATGGTTCATGGGGGAGGGAATTTAATGTATGTTTAACAAATATCCAAGCTGCTGTAAAAGGTAAACATCCTAATTTTAATAAATATACATTCACTAAGAAAATGTTTCACTGGCAAGCAGTTCTCTATTCAGAACAGTCTTGTAGCATCATATGAGTTCGGTGAGTCGCTAACAAGTATGTTTACCTTCTCGGATGCTAGTCTCGTGATGCTGTTAGTATCCCGGGCGGTGATGAATATAGCTGTCCTTAGCCCGTCGGTTTCATATTCGAAGGCAGTACTGCAGGATGATGAGCTGAAGTCTCGATAGACGACGAATCCACGGATGCAGAACTCCGACAAGTGCTGGCAGACATTTATCCGTCTTACACGAGTCATAAAACTATCTTCTCACAAACAATCTTACATTCAAATGCAGTTATTGAATGAGACATCCGCTTCATAGTCTTCCCTCGTATGCTGAAAACAGGTGGCGTTGCTTCTAGCTGTTTTGTGCTGCTACACTGAAAAGCTAATCAGTAGCGTATCGAATCCTGGATCATACCTCACACCTTCATGATGTTTTAATGGCTACCAGTGCATACTGCCTCTTCACGACACACAAAGGACTAGACATAGCTCCAATAGACCATCGGATCTCAAAAATGGAGATAGCATATGGGCTGACTTAAACTTTTACTACGAAAAGTGTGAATAAATACTGTGGTGAAAACAGAATTCCTGTAGTCAGGGAATGCATCTTGAAGAAATCCAAGTTAGAAGTATTCTGGAAAGGAGAATTCTATCAAAAATGAGGTGAGTCATACAAAAGAGCCCGAATGGAAACTGCTACATATTGTATATGACCCGTCTCTCCCTATAGCTTACCACTACTTTGTCAGAATCTCGAACAGCTTGCACCATTTTATATTGTCGAACGCTTTTTCCAGGTCGACAAATCCTATGAAAGTGTTTTGATTTTTCTTTAGCCTCTCTCGTCCCATTACTTTTCCTAAAGCCAAACTGATCATCACCTAGCGCATTCACAATTTTCTTTTCCATTCTTCTGTATATTATTCTTGTAAGCAGAATCGATGCATCAGCTGTTAAGCCGATTGTGCGATAATTCTCGCACTTGTCAGCTCTTGCCGTCTTCGGAATTGTGTGGATGATGCTTCTCCGAAAGTCAGATGGTATGTCGCCAGACTCATATATTCTACACACCAACGTGAATAGTCGTTTTGTTGCCACTTCCCCCAATGATTTTAGAAATTCTGATGGAATGTTATCTATACCTTCTGCCTTATTTGACCGTAAGTCCTCCAAATCTCTTTTAAATTCCGATTCTAATACTGGATCCCCTATCTCTTCTAAATCGACTCCTGTTTCTTCTTCTATCACATCAGACAAATCTTCACCCTCATAGAGGCTTTCAATGTATTCTTTCCACCTATCTGCTCTTTCCTCTGCATTTAACAGTGGAATTCCCGTTGCACTCTTAATTTTACCACCGTGGCTTTTAATGTCACCAAAGGTTGTTTTGACTTTCGTGTATGCTGAGTCTGTCCTTCCGACAGTCATATCTTTTGCGATGTCTTCACATTTTTCCTGCAGCCATATCGTCTTAGCTTCCCTGCACTTCCTATTTATTTCATTCCTCAGCGACTTGTATTTCTGTATTCCCGATTTTCCCGGAGCATGTTTGTACTTCCTCCTTTCATCAATCAACTGAAGTATTTCTTCTGTTACCCATGGTTTCTTCGCAACTACCTTCTTTGTACCTATGTTTTCCTTCCCAACTTCTGTGATGGCCATTTTTAGAGATGTCCATTCCTCTTCAACTGTACTGCCTACTGCGCTATTCCTTACTGCTGTATCTATGGTGCTAGAGAACATCAAACGTATCTCGTCATTCCTTAGTAGTTCCGTATGCCTCTTCTTTGCGTATTCATACTTCCTGACTAATGTCTTGAACTTCAGCCTACTCTTCATCACAACTATATTGTGATCTGAGTCTATATCTGCTCCTGTGTACGCCTTACAATCCAGTATCTGACTTCTGAATCTCTGTCTGACCATGATGTAATCTAATTGAAATATTACCGTATCTCCCGGCCTTTTCCAAGTATACCTCCTCCTCTTGTGATTCTTGAACAGGGTATTCGCTATTACTAGCTGAAACTTGTTACAGAACTCAGTTAGTCTTTCTCCTCTTTCATTCCTTGTCCCAAGCCCATATTCTCCTGTAACTTTTTCTTCTATTCCTTCCCCTACAACTGCATTCCAGTCACCCATGACTATTAGATTTTCGTCCCCCTTTACATACTGCATTACCCTTTCAATATCCTAATACACTTTCTCTATCTGTTCATCTCTGGCTTGCGACGTCGGCATGCATACCTGAACTATCATTGTCGGTGTCGGTCCGCTGTCGATTCTGATTAGAACAACCAGGTCACTGAACTGTCCACAGTAACACACCCTCAGCCCTACCTTCCTATTCATAACGAATCCTACACCTGTTATACCATTTTCTGCTGCTGTTGATATTACCCGATACTCATCTGACCAGAAATCCTTGTCTTCCTTCCACTTCACTGACCCCTACTATATGTAGACTGAGCCTTTGCATTTCCCTTTTCAGGTTTTCTAGTTTCCCTACCACGTTGAAGCTTCTGACATTCCACGCCCCGACTCGTAGAACGTTATCCTTTCGTTGATTACTCAATCTTTTTCTCATGGTAACCTTCCCCTTGGCAGTCCCCTCCCGGAGATTCAAATGGGGGACCATTTCGGAATCTTTTGCCAATGGAGAGGTGGTGGTAGTGGTTAGTGTTTAACGTCCCGTCGACAACGAGGTCATTAGAGACGGAGCGCAAGCTCGGGTTAGGGAAGGATTGGGAAGGAAATCGGCCGTCCTCTTTCAAAGGAACCATCCCGGCATTTGCCTGAAACTATTTAGGGAAATCACGCAAAACCTAAATCAGGATGGCTGGAGACGGGATTGGACCGTCGTCCTCCCGAATGGAGAGGTCATCATGACACTTCTTCAATTACAGGCCACATGTCCCGTGGATACACGTTACGTGTCTTTAATGCAGTGGTTTCCATTGCCTTCTGCATCCTAATGTCGTTGATCATTGCTAATTCTTCCGCCTTTAGGGGCAATTTCCCACCCCTAGGACAAGAGAGTGCCCTGAACCTCTATCCGCTCCTCCGCCCTCTTTGACAAGGCCGTTGGCAGAATGAGGCTGACTTCTTATGCCGGAAGTCTTCGGCCGCCAATGCTGATTACTTATCAAAATTTAGGCAGTGGCGGGGATCGAACCCGGGACAGAAGACGTTTTGATTATGAATCAATACGCTACCCCTAGTCCACGGGTACTCCATTCATAGGATACATAATGTGATTCGCCTTAAACTGGTTAGGAAAATCAAAGAGAAAATTAATCTGGACGTCAGGATGGGGAGTGGAACCGCCTGCCCCGTCTAGCCCAGACCCTGTGTGTTTGTTACCACTGTGCCTCCTCGTTCGACACAGATCAGGAAAGAGCAGTTACAGGGGGGCGGTATGGGACACCAGTGGAAACCAAGTTTAAATTTTCCACATTTTTTAACTTTAAATTTTAAAACATTTTGCGGTAGAGTGGTCGCCTCTTTCAACCCTCATCTATTTGTGCAAAAGATGGCTACCACTTTTTGGCTACCACTACTTCTCCAATGACTTTCGGTGAGCTGTCCTGTATGAAAATTGGCTGTACAGCTAAAAAAATTTATGCATGTGTGTGTTTAATAAAATGGTTACGAAAGGAAATGGCTCGAATAATTATACTATGCAAGAAGTAAAAGACGAAGGGAAAAAAGTGGTTTAAAAGGTTATTCAAAGCTGAGAAAACAGCAGCTTATTGACCTGATTAATAATGCTCAAGTGAATGAAGAAGAAGAAGAAAAGAAGAAGAAGAAGAAGAAGAACTTATTCAGCCGCTGACTGAACAACGGCAACTTTTTCATCAAATGCGTATTTTTTTTAAATTTCAACAATTGAACGAATTGTACTCAGCAAATGAAACATTCGCTTCAATAATTGCTGATTATATCAAACAAGAAAATCCATTCAGACGTTCCAGATGGAGAACTATATCATGATGGAAAAACTATCTTAGGATTTCACAAGAATCTTTCAAGACAAATTAGATTGAACTCAAATACCATGCAATCAAAAAATGCCCGAAGATTTTATGAGAGAGTTTCAAGACAGATTAGACTGGAGTGCAATATCAAATACAGAACGATGTCTGTAAAGTTCATCAGAGAATTCCAAGATGGATTAGACTGGGATAAAATATCATATAATCGAGAAATGTCTGAAGATTTCATAAGAGGATTCAAAGATAGATTAGACTACTATGCAATAGCATGGGACCAGAAACTGTCTGGAGATTTAATTAGAGCATTTCAAAACAAATTATGCTGGTTTTACACATCAAAATATCAAACGCTGTCTGGAGATTTCGTGAGAGAATTCTAAGACAGATGAGAATGGTTCCATATATCATCACATAAAAACTGTCTGAAAATTTCATGCAAGAATTTGCAGATAAATTGGATAGGGGATTTATGTCACTGCATCAAAAACATCAGAAGATTTGTTGCATGATTTCCAAGATCTGGAAGGTTATATCTCTCTGTCAAAAGGTGTCTGAAGATTTTATAATGGAATTTCAACATAAACTTGGAATTAAATTTAAAATTTCAATATCTATCTGAATCGTTCAAACAAAATGTATTATGCACATATAAAATACTGACCGAACAACCTGAAAGTGACTGTCCTATATCGTTAACAAATGAAAATGGCCAATTTGTGCCTAACAAAATGCAAACACCTTTTTCATAAAGAATGTGTTGACCGCTGGTTAGCAGTGCAAAATAATTGTCCACTGTGCAGAACAGTTATGAAAAGAAATATTGACTGAACATTCTTTGGCGATGCAATTTCTACCAACAGCGGTAGCAGCAGCAGCAGCACAAGTTTGAAATTTTGTAGGTCTTGACCTATAAAATTATCTTGAGCAGTACTTATATGTCGCCTATATTATTTGCTAGTTGATGAACGTGGTACTAATTATTTCTGTATTATCATCGAGTATGAGCTCGTACCAATGAGCAGGATCATCGATGTATTCTCTAATCACTGTTTCCATTTATATATAAAAATGTTTTTCTTTAAAATCCCCACGGCAGTGTATCAGTCATATCGTCTTTTTACTCTATAGGCGTACGTTTATCGTAGTTAAATTTAAACTCTTTTGCTATAAATTTATTCACCAGATTTTTCATCTTCTTATCTCTCGTAATCGTGTTATTGCTTATTATAACCTTATCTTCTGAAGTCTGTATTAATTCGGTCATTGTCATGTTGAGTTTTACGGAATTTTCGTAGTTCAGAGTAAAGCCTTTAATTTTGGTAGTCTGTTTGCCTTATATGTTCGACAAGTATAGCTGCTTGGGGCTGTGCTTATCCATTCAATGCCAAAATCATCTTTGCCAAATTCATCTGTCCATTCACCGAGCATGCAACCCGTTTGCACTGTATTTGTGCCATCGTCAATGTAAACATTAGAGTCTGTGTCGTGATATACAACTTCGTCGTCTAATCTATCGAGTATATCATACAACATCATTCTAGCGCTGGCAGTGGTGAAAGCGGCCACAAATATGTTAGTACTTTTGCTATTTTCGGCGTAGAAATCATCGTAGAGATATGTCACCCCGATTATTTCCTTGTTGACTGGTATCACGTTAGTTATATCCACTTTGCCGTCGAGAAAGAGCTCGTGCCATTGTTACCGTCGTCTATAAATTCTGTTTGTTACAAGTTCAGCCTCTGACCCAATTTCCCCCCCGCCCCCCTCTCCCCCCCCTTAGAGAATTGAGGCATATTTTGGCAACATCTCGCTTGTCGGCACTCGGTTCAATATTGCTAATGTCGAGTTCAATATCTTGTTTTTCCTGGCTAATTCGACCGTATTCTTCTTTCGACTTGTATTCATCTTCCCAAGGACTAGTTTACAGTTTGACTTCCATGAAGGTTTTAACGCAGTCTCTGAACATCTCATTACTTATTATGTCAGAAGGATACACCTCGTAAATTTCCTGTATTTTGCAGCCTTTTTCGATGGTCTTGTAGAGCTCTATTGTTGCCCAATTTCCCACAAAGGCGGGCTCATCGTCACTATCGTTGCAACAAGTATGAGGCTTTTCTTCTACACATTTCGCGCATAGAGCGAACAAAAGCTTTCCCTACTTAACCGGAAGCACAGGATGATACATACATCGAGGCGCAAAATCTTTGTATTTTTCTGGTCTCACTATCTGTACGGCGTGACCACCAGGATAATCGTCGTAAAACATCACTGTTGGACAGAAACTTCTCATGTCTATGTATCGCAGCTTCTTGTCTGAAACCTTCAATTTAGCAGCGTTTGTTCTTCAAGCGAAAATCTGGTCTCTAGGATTCAGTGGTTCTACGACATTTATGGTCTCTGTAAGCCTTAGAATTTTCCCACTTACAACTCCACATCTCGGCAACGTTATAACCAGTATTCCTCAATGTATGTGCTCGCTCTGCCGTCATTGAAAAGAGATCATCCATGGTTTCGTTGTTCACATTGTTGACAGTATCGGGCGAACAAGACTCTGGACAGCCGTGCCATAAGCAACTGTGACACTGATACACGGTATTAGTGCTTGCGTCGTAGTCGTCAACTTTTGCCCCACATATTTTAACTTCTCACAGGTTCAATGCATGTTGTAGATTAGGAAACGAATTTAACCACGCAGATTACTCTTTGCTGAACATTTCCTTCTTTTAATCTTTGACTACAGCAGTCGCGTTATGTTCAAGATGTTCTAACCTGTAAATATCCATAGAAACACTAGCAATTGTTATGTACTGAAATGGACCAATATTTGCTATTTCCAGGAAATTTCTCCTAAATTCAAAGCAGCCGCGGTGCAATATGTCGACATCAGAATGACAATACTCGGCAGGTTCCTTCTGGAAGTCAAACACGTAATTCTCCTTCACCTCCTGAGATTGCTATTCTAAGAACGCATTTATAGCATCAGGTTTCATAGTGTCAACACCATAGTATTTGAACGGTGGAATTGCCCTACGTAATTTTGATTTTAGCGCTTATTGAGGAAGTGTGGAAAGTAATCTCTTCTCAACTCTTTCAAGCCGAATGTCTTTGGAAAAAATGCGAGACCACCTTCGATAAAGTTTCTGCAGTCAATTATTCTGAAGTATAGGGTAGGTATTTTCAGATCCATAAGTTTCGTCCCTTGGTAAATGGTTTTGGTCTTAATTCCGTTAGTGAAGCAATGCTACGAAGTGAAGTACGCATCATAAGCCTATGCATTGTGCGTTACACACGTGTTCGCCTGTTACTGCGTGATATCAACGAACTAAAAATTCATTGTTATTTCTCTACTCTTATCTGTTTCATTTGAAGTCGTGCGCAGCCACAAGATTTGGCGCTTGTACGCCTGTATCTTGCTCTGCTTCGAAATCTAAAAAGTAGTACCTTTCTGTGTAATTCCATTTTTTAAATTTTTTAGTGCCGCTTCGATTGCAAGTACATTTATTATCGCAGTAACCACCACGGATTTTTATCCTTTGCATGTAGCATTTTTGTTCACTTATCTTCACACATTCTTCACTACAATTACGGCAATCAGAGATAGCACAGTTGTGTCCGCTGATGCTTCTTTGACACATTTTTTACAGTTTTTGCACTTGTAATCTAATTCACAAATTCGTTTGTGGTTATCCATGCATTCCGTATGAAAACAAATTCTGCTGCTCTTTTTACAAATAAATTCTTTATTGCTTATCTTCCGTACTATCGTATTTTGGTCTTAAACACAAATTGCACACATATCCTTTATCTTTTCTGGAAGAGCGTTTGTCTTTGTTATTGTAGAGAACATAACATTTTTTGCAGTAATACGAACAACTGTGAAAATCCTTCATGTTGTTGATCGCATTATAGTGGTCATTATTTAAGTACCAGTAAATCGTTTTATCTCTTTGCGCGTCTGAAGAATGAATTACCTTGTTAAGTGCACCAGCTGCAACAACCTTGATCTGAACATTCAAAAATTCTGCTGAATCGTTTACACCTGTCAGGGTGAGTGCTTCTTCATAATTTTTTTCAACTTCATCGCACAACTCCTTTGCTATTTTTTCCTGCAGAGTTCTCCCTTTCCTAATGTAGAGAACCTCATTATCCGTCAATTCCTTGTCCAGTATGTTTCGAGTTTCGTACGTGAGTGCTGTGATTATTGCTCGCGGACCGCACAGACTGTCAGTGTTGGTTATTCTGTTAATGCTTCTCTTACTAATGATGTCATTAGCAATATCGCTATCTTCTTACGATTTGCGCCTTTTCCTCTAGGATTTTGTAGACCTCAGAGTAAAATGTGGTATTGCTTATGTCTACATATTCATTTCATGTTAATAGTCTTTCAGTCTTTGCAAGTATCCGTGAAGCATTGACTTTTAACTTCCTTTTCGACGAAATTGTGTGATCAAAATGATTATTTTCAGCAACTACCTTCATTTGATCGCTTTGCTTGAAATCAGTTAATTTTCTTCCCGCCTTTATAGCTGCGTGTACAGCCTTTCTGACAGCTTTAATTTATTTCACGGATTAGCTTTCAAGAATTGGATTTTAATAATATATTTTTATATTTCAGTTACGCAATTCAGTTTCTGCGGTGCAGCTGGCATTTAGTGTTGCAATCTGTGGCGGAAGAGCGCTCACCGCATAACCAGATAAAAAGTAGGAAGTGCTTGTGTTCTCTTCTTGCGTCAACAGATGTCGCTGATGTTTGCACCATTAAAGTGAATTGAAGTTTGCGTTTAGTTTGTTCAAATGAGCTGCCACTATCTGGCAAAAATACGACATATCACGCGAAAAATGAGCTGGTAAATGTAGGTGCTTTTAGGAAGTACTTTATCGCTGCCACACCAACCATATATAAAAGTTGGCAAACGCTCGCCTGTGCTCCCGGGTTTGCCCCAAGCTCGGGAGCCCTGAGGGCACCCCAATCAATGGAGATCATAATCATCAAGTCCCTGCTGCTCGTGTGTAAGTATATGATGAAAGGCCCCTAGGATGCCGTAACATTAAGATTAATGAAACACTGAGTAACCAGAGGGTTGGTAAAGAAGTTAATTATGAATGTGCGGTAACGCGCAGACAAACGAGAACATTTTCTGATTCACTTTGTTGTCCAGATTTATTTCATACAGACACAGACTCTCTCTTATGTAGAAGGATTATCAGGATGTGCGATTTTAGAGAGGAAGTATTGCTATCTCGATGTATTATATGTGTGAGTGAATTATATTATTGAACTGAAGGGGATTTTTGTGATTACGAGAAGCGCCAGTGTCCCCGGAGTCCTGCGCCACCTGTAGCTTCAGCAAAAATGCAAGGAAGTCCGATGCCCAAAAGAATACCAACAAGCACAGAACATTTTAACAACGCAAACACATACAATTATAATTTATTCAGAAAACCCTTTTTTATATTACACCCTCAATTAAAGATGACTGGTGACAGATGCAAAGAATAAGGAGCAGCTACCATCACGTCGCGGATCATCGGACTTAGCAATTGACTTGGCCATCGAGAGACAAAAAACCACGGAGTGTAAAAGATGAATGAGCTCCTGGAAGACGAAAAAATCCCTCCGGGGTTTCCTTCCGTTGGCGCCGAAGGTTTTGCACTTTTTTGATGGATCGAGATCCATTAGAAAATTATGCAGCCAAGTTAGGCCCATGGAGATATTTGATATCGTTAATAACTTCGTCTTGCGTGTACTCATCATCCTTGATATTGAAATAGTTCATATGGTAGTCGATACTCAAGTTTTCCTTCATTCTTTGGCACAAATTTATCGAATTTGGTTCGTACTCGAGACCCAGCATTTCTTCACTGTTCGGATGTCTGCGATGTCTGTCTTTCTCGGCGTGTTCCACTGATGAAGTCTTCTCGGGTATCAGCCGAGTGGCGGCGTCGTCTTGTCGCAACGATTCAACGAGTTTAGTACCCAACATCTCCTGGCGAAGTGTCGGGATGCTGTGTTCTGTATATCTATAAGGTTGCTTGGCCGTCGTCCGCTACTGTGGGCCGGACAATCACGTTCCTCCGGAAGGAGGTACCACGTAGGTGGTGGTGGCGATAGGGGAGGGGGAAGGGGTGGCGGACCGGTGTCGAGGCCCGGTGGCTATACAATCTGTCTGCGGACGCCGCTGGCTTCAGATTGGAACGTTCCTGCAGTATTTGACAAAATACGCCCCCCCCCCCTTTCACCACCACCACCCACGTGATACCCCATTCCGGAGGAACGTGATTGGCCGGCATAAAGTAGCGGACGATGGCCAAGCAGCTGTATAGATATGCAGAACACGGCATCCCGACACTTCACTGTAAGACGATGGGTACGAAACTAATTGAAACGTTGCGACAAGACGATGCTACCACTCGGCTGATAACCAGAGATGAATTCATCACTATTTGGATATATGTCCACGATACCGTACAAATGCTTTCGAAAATTTCATCTCTGCACTCTGATGACGTAGTAAGCGTAGTCGCAATCATCGTCAAATAATTTCAAGAGTACGAACATGTGTATCAAATTTTCATTGACTCTTTGAGTGACAACATGAGCTAATATTTCTTTTAAACGTTGAATGTGCTTTCGTGAATTCTGTTTAAATTTTCCAATTGAGTTATTTGGCCTTGGCACATCTCTTTAACTGTAAACTCGCCGTGTTTTCGAATCGAAGGCAAGACTTCGCGGGTGACCCATTTTATAAACTGTTTAGCCTCATTTTCAGTGGATGTTAACAGCAGTGAATAAGTCCAAATTCGTTGATGAATATTGATGACTTTTCGCTAGCGGATTAAAATTTTTTTCATATTTTAAGTTGTCATCTCCATCAACATCTATTCTACTTGCTTGTTCAGTATTTTTATGCTCTAAAATCTCAGCCACATTCTTTGCCTCAAACCAAGGGTTGTTCCGTGCATCTATCACCACGAGCACTTGCTTGTCGTTGAACACAAGTTGGTTGTTGCAAATATCGATAACTGCTTCCATTTTATTATATGCAGACGTCCATGAAAAAATTGAACTGAATGAAAAGTAGTAATAATAATTTTTCAATGAACGGAATAACTGTACTTTCAATCTTTTTTCTCGTACTAGGATCTGCTCTTGATGAAGCGGCAGTAAAGTACTTGCACAACTTTGACTATTTGGCTGCACAAAAAGATCAGCTTTCTAAACTGAGTGCCGAAGCGTTCAAAGAGTCTCTGACATTATTTCAGCAGAAATATAATCTAGTAGCTAATGGCGAACTGACTGACGATAATTTCTAATTAGTGGTGAAACCAAGATGTGGCGTGGAAGACAACGTTTTGAGCTTTGCTGCACAGATTTACAAGCGAAACAAGAAGAATATAAAATGGCATTACTCTCTTGCGACTAGAAAAACTTTGCAGGTAGCTGAAGCAGCTTTTAAAATGTGGCAAGATCATACAGATCTTACTTTTGAGAACAGAAACCAAAATCTTGATATTGTCATTTCGAACAAGAGAGGAGCTCACAAAAGACAAAATTCAGAGCTGCAATTCTGTCAATGCAGTTTAGACGAGACAGGTCATGTGCTGAGTCATGCGGATTACCCTAATTTGTACAACGACCATATTGAAATTCATATTGATCAGGATGAATACAGGTGATTGGACGATAATACGCCTTCTTCGCAAACAAACTTGCTCTCTGTCTTAGTTCACGAAACTGGTCACACGCTGTGTCTGGCGCATTCTGACGTCGCGGAGTTAATGATGTACGCGTTCTGCAACAGCACTATCACGCAGCTACCTCAAGACGATATACGCGGTATTGAAAGCCTGTACGGGAAACGTGCCGCTGCTGCTGCTGCTGCTGCTGCTGCTGCTGCTGCTCCGGAGCCTGCACAGCCGCCGACGCCAGCAGTGCCCGAAAAAGAACCTGAATTCTGCAAAATCAAGCAGTCTGGATGTTCTGCTATAGTGGACGAAATCCTGTACATTTTCCACGGAAGAAGGGTTAGGATCGACGCTCTTAATAACAACGACGCCTACGACACTACTAATCCTTTGCTAATCACAGTCTGGTTAAGATTTCTACCGCAGACTTTCAAAAATATATGTGCTCTTTATCGGAGGCCGTCAGGTCAAGTCTTGTAGATTGTTAATTACATGATTCAGGTGCGGAGTTTAGTGCTAGAAGCTGGCTACCCTAAAAAAGTGTCTGATATAGGCCTGCGGCAAAACTCTTGTCATCCCCGGAGCGTTAAGCACTTATTCAGGCAGAACGTTTATTTCTTATGACTATGTATACTTTGCAGAAATATGCGAATGCAGCATTAGAGCAAAGGCCTATGGCGATATCAGTAAAAGTTTTCCTGGTGTGCTATCAGCCCTAGACTCTGTGTTTAAATACATATACGGCATATTGTACTTCTTCAACGATAGAATATTCTACGAATACAATGAATTCACGAACGTTCTGTGCTTCTTCAAGGATAGAATATTCTACGAATACAATGAATTCTCGAACGTTCTAGTGAGAGCAGGTAAATTTGAAATGTCATTATTTGGCATATATTGCCCAAAGACATCTTCTTCATTCAAGGCAATGATGAAGACTTTAAAGAATACTACGGCGTTACTAGAAGCGATAAATCTGTAATATCGTATAATAAAATGGAACGAGATAAATTGATGACGATACTCAGTAACTTGAACGTGCTAATATGTCATAAAAAGCTTAGTGACTTAGAAGAACGACGTTTATACGCAATTAAAAACGCCAACAACGTAAATACAAGACATGGATATAAAACATCTCTAGTGCTCGATGGGGAGTGTAAAATTCTTATAGATATAAGAGAGTGCTGAATTACGAGGACTATGATGTGCTGACAGGCGTAATAATATAAAAGGTAACAAGAATCTCAATGGCTATAACGTCCACGATATGGAATTCTAACAGAATTTTTTTATGGTTGATATACCATAATACTCACAGTAAACGTGAGCCGTGAGACGCAGTGGTTACAAAGTGGCTACGCATTTGCATCCTCAGTGAGGTGTGAAACGTCCGTCTGGCTTCATCTTTGTGTGCTCAGTGAGACGTGAAAATGTAAATGTGTGACGTAAACGTAAGACGTGACACGTGACACGTGAGACATCAAACGTAAAACGTAGAACGAGCATCTTCAAAAATTTCTCCTTAAATAAAGATGTCTGCAAAGTATGATCCAAAGGTTATTAAACAAGGAAAGAAGAACAGGAAGAAGTTTGAAAAGCTGAAAAGTCAGTTCAAAGAGTGAAAGATAAGGTCGATAACAGAATACGAGTACTATAAGAAAGAAGACCAGCCTGTTATCGATAAACTGGGCGCTTTAGGGAAAGAAGTTATCGGAGCTATAGCGAAAGATCTAGAGGCTGAAAAACAGCTAGTTCCTTACGAAGGGAATTATGACGATATGTTTCCTATTCCGCCTACTCATAAGGAATCATCTTTTGAAAGAAGCTTATTTGTTGATGATGAACCGGTCACGCCAAAGACGCGTAAGAGGCTTCAGCCCATGTTCCAGCAAACTGAGGAAGAAGAGCGGGAGAAGATAAAGTATGTTACAGACCACTCGCGAACTTATATGGGGCTGAAAGTATCAAAATACTTGGAAGGTCTCGGTGACACAGTATTTGGCTTAAGGTTTGACCATGGAAAGCACTACATGGGCGTTTACGAAGTAATGTTTCACAATGACATTATTTCTATCAAAGGTAACGCTTTCACTGCCAACGATGGCTTGATGAAACTGATAGCCAGAAAAAACATATCATTCGAAGACAACACGCTTGATGGCCTTGAAGCATGTACAACTATGCTGAAGGTAACGAATGCAATATTTCACCACAATGATCCAAATAGGAATAAACCCAAACCAACAGCAGCGAGAAGTACAACAACATCATTAATCCGACATGGCAGTCGTTAAGGAAAGTACATAGTAATTCGACGTCAAAGTCATCAGACACCAGCAGCAGCAAAGCAGGAATGTGCTTTGTAAGAAAATATATATATATATCAAAACCTGTCGAGTGTGTTTGGATGAATGACGTCAGAGATCTAATCGACTGGCTGACGGCGATTCATGGTGAAGAGAATGCAGGAAATAATACTTATCATAACGAAAAAGGTGGAACAACGAAAATGCTTACCAATAAATTTAACGACTTTATACTGACCAATCCATAGGGAATTTCGTAGTTAATTAGATTTCTGAATGATCTCCCTCACAGGTTCTGGAAGTCAGGAAAGCATGATAAAGGCCTAGTCAATTGGGCATTAAATAATCTGCCAATGCCCGAGATGCATCTGCCTGCATCTGACTTTACTCGAAACTAGAGGAGAGATTTGCACGTGGAGATGTAGGAATTAATCCTTTAGACCTTGCAAGAGACATGACATTGCATACAGAGAACATAAGGATGTGGAAAAAAGACATGAAGCAGATTAAGTATTGCAGAAGGTAGCAAAAGAGAGAATTTTCAGCAAAGATGCATCGCTAGGCGGAAGCTTAGCTCCCACTGTTGTTGCGAGGATAATGTATGGAAAGAGAGTTAGTAGACGATAACGGCTGGACTTATAATTTCTTCTCTCCTGTTAGTAAATGAAAGGATTTAGTATTAATTTTAATGTAACATCTAGCTGCAAGCCCAGAGCCAAAGTTATTAAGTTAAAGCTCTCCAACGACGAACCGAAAAGTCACGGCTTTCTTGCCGGCCGCGTTGGCCGTGCGGTTCTAGGTGCTGCAGTCCGAAACCGCGGGGCTGCTACGGTCGCAGGTTCGAATCCTGCCTCGGACATGGATGTGTGTGATGATCTTAGGTTAGTTAGGTTTAAGTAGTTCAAAGTTATAGGGGACTGATGACCTAAGATGTTAAGTCCCATAGTGCTCAGAGCCATTTGAACCATTTTTCACGGCTTTCTTGATAATTTTCTTCCAGAATCACAGATGAAACAGAAAGCCCGTAAAGTTAAAAAAGGCGGTAGTTTACTCCTAACTTTATCTATTCCTGTTGTGAAAAAATTGCTTGAATATCTTACAGGAAGAAAAGAAGCTAAACACGAAGGCAGCTTCTTGCCGTTGATTCTAGCTGCTATAGGCGCAATTGGATCGTTGGCTGGTGCTGCTGCAGCAATTACTAGCGCTGTCCATAAAAAACAGAAGGAAGATGCACAGTTCTGCAGAACCGAAGAGACATAACTTAGAAATGGAGAAAAGTGGGTGCAAGGTTGCCTAAGAAATCATGCGTTAAAAAAAAAAAAAAAGAAGTCAAAGGAATGATGCAAAAGTGTAACCATCCGCTAACCAACTTTGATATATAAAAATTAATAGAGCAACTGAAAATTGCAAATTATAGAGGCGTCTTTATGATCGATGAACTACCGCAAAAAGCAGCAAACGTTGAAGCAGAAATGGTTAACCTAGGTACATCTGATCACGCAGGCACTCTGTATGTGTTACTTCAAGGGTAGCAGTGAAAAATTTGTGTCTGACTCATTTGGTGGCGAAGTTCCACACGCGTTAGTGTGCTATCCACGCCGAGATGTCTCTTTTTACAACGCAGAGAGGGTTCCAAATTTTGATCAGTACATATGTGGCCAACTATGTTTGCTGGTCTTGAAGCTGTTTAAAGACGGGTGGGCGTTTGATAAAATTCTCGATATTATAGATGGATACATTTCGCAACAAGATAAAAGACGGGGTTAAGGAGCAACTAGAATCGACTGCCAGGAAAGCTGGCTTAAGGGAATTAACTTCAAAAATTGAAGGTGAGGCTGAACAGTTGCGAAAGGAATTAAAAAGCGTTTTTAAAATAACGAAAGGTTATATTGACTTCAAAGGTAAGAGATTAGTAAATGTAAAAGACCCTATAGATGGCAATGATGTAGTTACCGAAAGATATCTAGAAAAGCAATTAAATAACTATCCGAGCAAAAAGGACTTGGAGAAATTTTTCGCTGATTATGTGAGCAAAGCTGAATAGACAAGCATTCTCACACTATAGAATAACTACGCAAGCAAACCTGACTTCGGCGGAGCAAAAATGACTTAGAGATAAATAACATGAAAGGCCGGATTGATGCGCTAGAGAGGAAGATAAAAAGTTAATTATGAATGAATGACAACGAGAAACAGATTTGGTGCTTGATGTGCAAAAGATTTACAGCTACAGTTCACTCTCAGACAGTTACCACAAAAAATGGTCGAGCCTGAATCGAGGACAATTATACAGACTGTAAAAGTAAGAGGAACAAAGTTTGTAGAAAAAAGGTGAAGTGGTCGACTGAGAATATTCGTGAAGAAATTGTGAACGAGCTGCATAAACCAGTGAGAAAGAACTTCCCAAGGAGAGCTGTTACAGCATTTGGTATAGACGACTTGTGGTAAGCTGACTTGGTTGAGATGGATTCTGGGAATCTGAAGAACGTATCGAAAATCAATAAAAAGCTGTGACAGACTTGTTCTCGAAATATTTCGAGAATGTCCTTTGGGGATTACTGTTAAATATAAATCTGGTGTAAACGTTATTAGTGCTTTGAAACATGTATTGGCAGAAAGGAAGCCGAAAAATTTGCAGACAGATAACGGTAAAGAATTCTATAACAAACACTTTAGAGAGATGATGAACCTTGAAAACGGGGCCACAGCAGAAGCGTCCACGTCGCGGCCCTGGTAGGACTACTTGTAGTCCTGCTGATTCTGCTACCACCAAGCCATTACAGGAAAGAACAATATGCATGACGACCCTCATAATCGGTCCTTCTTAAGACCACGTTTGACTATCATCTCCATAAATGTGGAGGGATTATCACCTGCCACACAGGATATACTGGTTGATTTGTGCAGATCGAACGAATGTCACGTTCTATGCCTACAGGAAACGCACCGAGGCCAAAACAGCAATAGACCTAAAATTGCGGCATGAAACACAATCGAACGGCCTGACGATCAATACGGAAGTGCAATACGAGAGGGAGTAGCCTACGACGGGTTTCAACTTTCAGACAAAAACAACATTGAACTTCTCAGAGTTGAGACTAATTATATGACAATAACATCAATATATAAGCCTCCAAATACGCCATTAGAATATGACCTGCCGCGCAATAATCCACTTCACACGGGCAGTATTGTAATGGGTGACTTCAACAGTCACCATACCCGCTGGGGATACAATGAATCTAGTGAAGACGGACTCATGGTGGAGACATGGGCAGATGTTGAATTACTCTGTCTCATACACGACGCCAAACTCCCCCCATCTTTTAACAGCGGCAGGTGGCAAAGGGGATACAACCCTGACTTCGTATTCGTCAGCAAGAACTTGGTAACTGAGTGCGTGAAAGATGTCCTGGGTGCTATTCCACACTCCCAACATAGACCCATCAAACTCACAGTTACTTCAGCAGTGGGGCCAGTACGGATTCCATTTCGACGAAGATTTAATTTCAAGAGGGCAAACTGGGAATGTTTCGCAATTGGAATCGACGAAAAGCTTCAAACTCTAGAACCAACACCCAGCAACTACGATAACTTCATAGAAATCGTCCAGAATGTATCAAGAAAGTCTATCCCTAGGGGCTGCAGAACGGAGTTTATACTGGGCCTAACGAAAGACAGCCGACAACTATACGATGCATATAAGGAAAAGTATGAGGAGAATCCATTCTCTGAAGAAACTCTTGAACTTGCAAATGCACTTACTGGCCAGCTAATCGAGAAGCGCCGAGAAGAATGGCAACATGTAATTGAACGTGTAGACATGAAACATTCTAGCCGGATTGCCTGGAAGACAATTAAGAAGCTAAATAATGACCCTTAGCAGCAAACGGAAGCACCAAGAGTAACAGCCAACCAAATAGCGCACCAACTCCTTCTTATTGGGAAAACGAAGACTCCAGCAAAAACCATCCCAAGAAGAAGTGGCGAAAGGGACACGAACTACTACAGCCGTCCATTTACCATCGAAGAGCTAGAGTCCGCACTTAAATCTCTGAAACCTGCCAAAGCAGCAGGGCTAGACGACCTCAGGAATGAACAGATCCTTAAATTTGGCGAGTGCACGAAAAACTGGCTGCTCCTACTTTTCAATACCTGTATCCGGCTAAACAACATCCAGAAAATCTGGAGAAAGGGCAAGGTCGTAGGCATTCCCAAACCCGGCAAACCATTGGACGAGCCAAAAAATTTCAGACCGGTAACATTACTTTGCTGCTTGTACAAGGTGTTCGAGCGCATGCTGCTGAATCGACTTGTGCCTAATATTGATCATCAGATAATTTCGGAACAGGCGGGGTTTCACCCTGGGAGAACTTGCACTGGACAGGTCTTGAATCTTACCCAGTTCATAGAGCATGGGTGCGAGAACCGTCTAATTCCTGGAGCCGTACTTGTCGACCTCTCATCCGCATTCGACTGCTGCTCGCTAAAATATACTCTATGACTAATGATTTCGGGCTGATACAAATTATATATCAACTCTTCTCAGCAACAGACGGTTCATCGTAAACCTAGGAGGGAAGCGAAGCCGATGTATCCTGAAAAATGGACTACCCCAAGGCAGTGTCGTCTCACCCACTCTTTTCAACATATATGTGAATGATCAACCAGTGGGGTGAAATGTAGACTAGCCTCCCCGTGGTGCACCCAGGGCAACGTGATTTTTTATCATGGCTAAATAGTCTACAAATCTGGCTGCTGGACCTGTGAGGATTTCCCAGCTTTACAGAATCAACACAGACATGAACGCGAATACCCGAAACAACGGTTCCTCTCAGATCCCGTTGACCAAGGACATTGGAGATGTCCTTAAAATCCTACAACTCAACGTAGAAGGAATGAGTAGAGCTAAATCTGACTACCTAATTAAAGTCCTGGACACCATTCAGTGGATGCTGTCTTGCTCCAGGAAACACATTGCGCCGACGAAAAGCAGTTGAAAAATAGATGCAAACTTCCAGGCTATTCCCTTGCTGCAGCAACTTACCACGCTAACTATGGCACTGCCATCTACTTTAAAAACAACACTGACCAGGCCCACGATATAAAAACACACACTGACCCAAGCGCCTACGTCATAAGAACAAAAATTGCTGATATTGAAGTCATCAACCTCTACAAACCCCCAACTCAGTCATGGAATGACTCTGCTATTTCTAACATACAACATTCTACAGTGATAATGGGCGATTTCAACAGCCACAGTACCCAGTGGGGATATAACAACACCAATGAGGATGGGGAGAGAGTAATGAAATGGGCTGACATAGAAGACGTCTTCTTGATCCATGATCTAAAGGATAAAGGGACTTTCCACTCGGCTAGCTGGAAAAGAGACTACAACCCCGATCTGTGCTTTGTTTCCAGAGACGCCAAAAAGCTACCATTACGCTGCAATAAACAGATCTTGCCTGATTTTCCTCGTAGCCAGCACAGGCCCGTCCTGTTACATGTCGGTATACAGATTCCAATAGTGAGATCTACACCTAAACCTCGATGGAATTTTGGCAAAGCCAACTGGGAAGCCTTTACCGCCGAAATGGACCACAACATCCAATGGATCCCACCCGCATCAAAGAACTACAACCGCTTTGTGGGATTACTCCTAGCCATTGCCCAAAAACACATTCCCAGATGCTACAGGAAAACTTATATTCCCGGCTGGAGCCAAGAATGCATAGACCTATATAATGCATATTCGCAAAACAACGATCCTGAAATTGCGGACGAGCTTCTCCAATGTCTGGACTCAGCAAGACGAGAAAAGTGGCACACTTTCATGAAAATGTGGACTTCAAGCACTCCAGCAAGAAAACCTGGTGTCTTCTTAAAAACCTAGGTGAAAGCTCCATTAAAACCTGTATGGGTGGCAACATACACCTCAAAGAGGTAGCAAACAGAATAGTTAACCTTACGAGAAAAACACCACGCAGCAACAAGGATAAGACTATGAAAGTAAAGAAAGAACTGAGAACCAAGCTCCGACAATCCACACCCGACAACAATTTCTCAAAAACCTTTACCATCCTAGAGATCACAGAAGCACTGAAAGAAATGAAAATGGGTAAAGCGGTTGGTTTAGATGAGGTCTACCCCGAGTTCTTACGGCACCTAGGACCTCGAGCTCTACTGTGGCTAACTCAGTTTTACAATGACATCCAACGATCGGAAACACTACCACCACTATTTAAACAAACCAAGATCGTTGCCATTCTTAAGCCTGGCAAAGATGGAAAGCTCCCAGAGGACTATAGACCTATAGCTCTTCTAAGTGTACGCTACAAACTACTGGAGAGACTTATTCTCAACAGAATAAAACCCATTGCTGAGAATTTCATTCCTATTGAACAAGCCGGATTTAGACCCGGTCGGAGCTGCTGTGATCAAGTATTATCTCTTACCACACATATTGAGAGTGGATTTCAAAGGAAGGAAAAGACAGCCGCCGTGTTCATAGAGCTATCGTCAGCATATGACACAGTGTGGAGGGAGGCACTGATTCTTAAACTCCAACGCATTATTCCTTGCAAGAAAACGGCTACCCTAATCAGCAATATGCTTTCAAATGGATTTTTTGAAGTACACCTAGATGGAGAGATAAGCAAGAAATATAGGTTAAATGATGGCCTGCCCCAAGGATCCGTGCTAGCTCCATTACTTTTTAATATATATACATCAGACGTACCAGAGACATCTTCTAAGAAGTTTATCTATGCAGACGATATTGCTCTCACATATCAACATCAAGATTTCCACAATTCCGAAAGAATCATCGAGGAAGACCTTATCAAAATGGATGAATATTTCGAAACATGGAGGCTCACACCTAATACTTCTAAAACCCAAGTCTCCTGTTTCCACCTCAACAACAGGCAGGCAAACTATGCACCCAACGTAGAATTCAGAGGCCAGCTGCTTAACTACAATCCCCTCCAAAAGTATCTGGGAATTTCACTGGACTGATCTCTGACGTACAAGGAGCACTTATACAAATGCGCAGCAAAAATCAAAACCAGAAATAATGTCCTACACAAACTCACTGGAAGTTGCTGGGGAGCAAGCGCCACAGCTCTCAGAACATCTGCTCTTGCACTAGTATATTCGGTGGCTGAATACTGCGCTCCGGTCTGGCTAAACAGCACTCATACAGCAACGGTGGACACCCAGCTAAACGACACCGTGAGGCTCATCTCAGGCAATATTAAACCGACGCTCCACCCATGGCTTCCGGTACTGGCTAACATAGCCCCACCTCATCTAAGGCGAAGATCTGCACTGAAAAGGGAATGGCAAAAGTGCCCTAACAACCGTGACCTACCCTTACACGAAGACTGCAAGAATCCCAGCCACAGGCTCAAGTCCCGTAAGCCATCATGGAGATTAGGGCAACAGCTGATCGAGGACAATTATGATATCGACGAAGCCTGGCGTCGGAAATAGGATATGTCTAACCCTGATCTCCTTAACTTAGTCTCGGACCCAACCGTACTGCCCGAGGGCTTCGGTCGGCCCAGAAAATCTTGGACAACTTTAAATCGTATCCGAACAGGCTATGGTAGATGTAATTACTGGAAGCACAAATGGGGACAGACTGACACACCCAACTGCGACTGTGGGAATCCACAAACTCTACATCATATCGCAATGGACTGCCCTACGAGGAGATTCCATGGCACAATGCAGGAGCTGCAGCTCCTGGAGGGAGATGCTTCTGGCTGGCTGAGGGACTTAGACATACAACCATGAGTCTGGTCTACTCTTCTCCTTCTGAAAAACCTATTACTAGATACTATTACTCTAATTTCTATGTATTTTTGTGTATTTTGTGTTTTACTTCCATTTTTAGATCTAATAATTGTTTGTTGCCTGTAACATTGACCATTCATTGTTTTTATACGTTGTTTGTGTTACTACTTACTTACTGCTGTATTCTATTACCCATACGAAATAATAATATTCAACCAGTTGCACCAGAGACTAGGAGCTTTGCTTACGCGGACGATCTTGCAATAGCCGTGCAGGGTCGGAACTTTAACGACATAGAAATTAGCCTTACGAATGCCCTCAACGGTCTAACGCCATACTACGAAGCCAACTGCCTACACCCGAACGCAGCAAAAACATAATCCTGCCTATTCCATCTTCGAAACGAGACGCCAAACTTACCCTAAACATCACGTGGAACAACCAACGGATCGCGTTCAGCAGCACTCCTTGTTATTTAGACGTCACCCTTGATCGCACACTTACTTACAGACATCATGTAGACAAAGTCAGGGGCAAACTATCAACAAGAAACAACCTCCTGTGTAAGCTCACCTCCAGAAAATGGGGTGCCGACCCACATACTTTACGTACGTCGGCACTTGCAATCTGCTAATCGGTTGCTGAATACGCTGCCGCAGTTTGGGAAAGATCAGCGCATGCGAAACGAGTGGATCCTCTGCTGAACGATGCCTGTCGCGTAATCACGGGATGCCTAAGACACACCCCGGTTGGCCAACTTTATTTGCTTAGTGGCATAGCTCCACCCAGAATCAGACGAGCTACAGCAAGCGAAGCAGAGCGGCTCAAGCAGCTGCGCGACCAGCGCCTTCCTCTCTTCGGACAACCCCCCCCCCCCCCCCCCACCACACACACGTCTAAAATCAAGACGGAGTTTCATCACCACAGTTCAACCGCTCTAAACCTCAAAACAAAAGGCCAGATTGTCAAAATGGCAAGCAACACTGCCTACGGGAGACCAGGCACCTCTAATCTCACCCAACGAACAACTGGCCTCTGGAAATGAATTAAAATGGCCGTTATGGAGAAGCCTCAACCGCCTACTAACTGGGGTGGGCAGATACAACGTAAACACGTGTAAATGGGGATACCGAGACGGGACGGACACGTTCCAGTGCGGACAGACCCAAACAGTGGACCACCTCCTGGATTGCAGCAACATGGGGGAAGTGTGCAGGAAAGAAGATCTGGCAAACGCTACGACAGTGGCAGTTAAATGAGCTGAATTTTGGCGGGACGTGATATGATATATATACTATGTTTGTATTTATATTGTAATGTGACTCCCCGTTTTGGGTTTGTTTTATTTATACATATGTGTATTGTATTTGTATTTGTGTGTACATGTAATGTGTGGGTTGTCTATGGCTTGGACACGATTAAATAAATAAATAATACCCTTGAAAACATAAATCGCTACTCTACTTTTACAGAGATTAAGGTGTCAGTCGTCTAACGGCTTAACAGAACATTCAAATAAACAATGTGGAAACAGTTTGCACTTCAAGGTAA
The DNA here is from genome assembly GCF_023864345.2 of Schistocerca serialis cubense. Lineage (NCBI taxonomy): Eukaryota > Metazoa > Arthropoda > Insecta > Orthoptera > Acrididae > Schistocerca > Schistocerca serialis. Next base: position 915,779,259 of record NC_064641.1, on the reverse strand, counting down.
ATACAGGTGAGTCGAACTACTGCCAAAGTTGATCCACAATTACAACAGCAGTGCGCACAGATCAGTAAGTATGAGCCCAGTAGATGTAACTGATTCTCTACGGCTAAAAGCGGTGGAACTCAGAGATGCATCACGCAAGTACGCGCAAGGTGATTAAGTGAGAATCAGCAAAATGAAGGGTTTGTTCGAGAAAGATTATTCAGCAAATTTGTCACCTGAATTATTTCAAGTCGTTGATGTCAGCAACACAAACCGCCTACATATAAGCTGAAGGACATGAGTAATAAGGAAATTAAAAGAAGCTTCTACCAGCAGGAACTACAGAAGACGAGAATCCCAGATGTCTATCTGATAGAAAAAGTTCTGAAAAAGGCAGGCGATGAAGTTTTTGTGAAGTGGTAAGGTTTTGACAGCTTACACAATAAGGTTTTTAACATTGCTGTCAATCAGCGACTGTTGTATAACACAAAACTTTGAAAAACACAGTCCCCAGTCTCGAACACAATTAATTTGTAACCTAGGTTTCGGTGTCACAAGGGACACCTTCTTCGGACAAAATTAAAACTAAATGTTACACCATAACGTACCAAAAAATACGAAAGCTGCGGTCATACCTGACAGCGTCAGATAGTCAAAATCAAAATAAAATGCAACAGAGGTGCAAGCCACTAGGGGCTGCCATGTCTCCTCTGCTACAGTCAACACAAAACTGAAACATCATGTGACTTGTGCGCCACGGCAACTTCAAGACAATACCGCCATCTGGTGGCTAATTGGTAAAACAAGCTATTTTGTAAACATCTCTCGTAACTGCAGAGACGGAAATAAACAAACACCTGAACGGTGTACATGAAATAATTACAATAGCGGGATACTGCATGATATAAAGTACAACTAATGAATGACTCACTATAGTACAAAAGTTCCAGAATAAATGCATAAAGAAGACATATACGAAATACTCCATCAAATGACATTACTGCTTGCTATAATAGATACGTTATAAAAACCAAAAAAATTTTTTTTTAATTTACACATATGAGCCGTAAAAAGTAGAAGAAAAAGGTATCTCTAAATCTGCAAGAAGTAGTTGGTACATTAAAGTGTTAGATCTCGTCAAGCAGCGGATTTATACCATTGGAATAACTTCTTCCGCATAACTGCACTTTCTCATTGAGAAAAAGTCCGTTATTCGAAAGTAAATGCTTGAAAATTTCCAGCTCCTCCAAAATATCAACGCCCTTTTTTTCAATATGCAAAATTTCCAACTTCTCAACCCCTTTAGGAGCGCGCCCTGTGATTAACTGGTGATCTGCAAAAGAGAAATTAGGGGCACACGAACCGTTTCCCCTCTGAAAATGTTCTTTACAGCGAATTGAAAAGGCACGTCCTGTTTGACCAATGTAATAAGCACCGCAAGTGTCACATGAAATCTTGTACACACCAGAATTCTGCAGAGGGCTAAATTATGGATGACATTTTTTCTCAAGTTGTTATTTGTAGAAAAGGCAATATTACATTTTTATTTAATCCAAAGCAACCTTTGAATCTGGTATGACACTGAACCTAAAAATGGAATTGAGAAGAATTTTTTCTCCGATTCTTCTGGGACGTTGATAAAAGAACCAAGTGTAGTAGTACCTTTTTCGCCAATCTTCTTTGCGAGGATATCATCTACCAACCGAGCTTCGTAACCATTATTGACCGCCACAGTTTTAATAAGATTAATATCAATACTAAATTTTCTTTCGAGAGGGGAATGGAAGGTGCTCTGTGAATAAAAGAGAAAAAGAAAGCATTTTTGTGACAGGCTGGAACGATTTGATCAGTTTGAGTCTCTTTACGGAAAATGTTGCAGGAAATTCTGTTTTCAATTAATGACAACGTGAGATCGCGGAAATTTAATTGACGATTTTCATTTTCTAGTTCACAAGTGAACTTAATATTATCATGAAGGTCATTAAACAGATTGAAAATGTGGTTGATCCCATCAGGAGGATCTTCGTAGACTACTAACATATCGTCAACGTATCTACAGTAGGACAAAATGCCCAGATCTGTAGCTGAAAACAACGTAAAGAATTTCACCTCTAACCAATTGATAAAAATATCGGCAAGAATTCCGGCAAGCGGGTTCCCCATGGCTACGCCGTCATTTTTTTGGAACAGTTGCCCATTGAACTGAAAATAATTGTACTTAACTACAACGGTGATCAAATTCATGAAATCTGTAATTTCTTCATCACAGATATCTTTCTTGAATCTACGCAGATATTCCCCCACAATCTTAAGGGTTTCTTGCACGGGAACATTGGTGTAAAGGTTTTTTATGTCTAACGAAAACAATCTAGTAGCCTGGTCACAGTATATACCCTCTACTTTGCGAACTACAGCAGCACTGTTGAAGACAGAATAGCAATGAGTGAAGACAAGAGACTTTTTCAGCCGATCATGTAAAAATCTAGCAAGTTCATGATAAGCACTGTTCTGAGTGTTGGAAATCGGACGAATGGGATGGTCAAGCTTATGTATCTTAAATTGCGCTCTTAATTTGGGAGGTTGTGGATTCATATTAATAAATGACTCTTTGTGAAATGGGTTAAGCAAGAAATTGGCGTTGTTAACAGCTCATCTGCTTGTAGCAGATGAGACATGGTAGCCCCTACTGGCTTGCACCTCTGTTGCATTTTATTTTAATTTTGACTATCTGACGCTGTCAGGTATGACCGCAGCTTTCGTTTTTTTTTTTTTGGTAAGTTATTCTGTAACATTTAGTTTTAATTTTGTCCGAAGAAGGTGTCCCTTGTGACATCGAAACCTAGGTTACAAATTAATTGTGTTCGCTACTGAGAGCCGTGTTTTCCAAATTTTGCTTACAAGATAGTTTGGTGAATAAAAGCAGTGTAATTTTTGAATGAATCTTGATCAATTAAACCTGATAAACGTTTTAATTTTATATTTTGATTTGCCCTTTCAAGATTTGCTCGTTTCAAGATTTACTGAAAATTTCTCTAAAGTCGTTCCACTTCAAATCTCCACCCACAAATTCGTCGTAGATGTGCTTCAAATTTGTGTCATCTTGCCTAAAAACGTTGAGAAAATTAAGGTGATCTCTCACCAACTGCTTGGGAATTTTTGAGTGCGTTTGTGCTAAATAGAAGCAGACGATATTCTTATGTCCTCCTCTGGCAAAGTATTATCTGACTATATCTTGATTTCGAGAATGAAGTCGGTCGAAAACAACAACGGAGTTATATTTACACTTATCTAGTGGAATAATTTCATCAGTGTTGCTGATAAAAGTAGTAATTTTTTCTTTGTGTTTATCTTCACGTTGTTGCATGCTTTTGTAAATTCTTGACAGTTCGACTGATCTAAACTTCCAGAGTAAACATTCAGGTGATTAATTTTTTTATAAAATGCAATATATATATATATATATAATCTCCAGGGCAGGCACACACAGTGTGCAGTCATTCACATGCACACACACATATCAACACAACTATGACAAAGCTTTATCTGTCTACTCACTGATTCACTGCACACACGCAAAAATGCGGACTCACATACACACACACTAGATCACTCTCAGGCAAATACTGTGGTAATGGGAGGGTCCTGATCCCACCTGCACACATGACATGAAAAAAAATGGTTCAAATGGCTCTGAGCACTATGGGACTTAACATCTGTGGTCATCAATCCCCTAGAACTTAGAACTACTTAAACCTAACTGAACTAAGGACATCACACACATCCATGCCCGAGGCAGGATTCGAACCTGCGACCGTAGCGGTCACGCGGTTCCAGACTGAAGCGCCTATAACCGCACGGCCACACAGATGACATGACAGACCAACTTTCAATTGCAGTGCAATATGCTCGTGATAGTGTCATGATCAAAAGACTATTTGGACCACCATATGCAGAATTCATTGCCACCATGCAGGCACTCCTTACACTCACTGATCGTGAGAACCTGTGAGGCAACATGATGCGCACCCTCAATCGATTTCTGGGTGGCAACTGCATTTATTCAGTACGCATACAGCTTTGATCTGAACGCTACGAACTACACACTTTTTTAATCTGTTCTCTTTGTCATTCATCAAGCTGATAACATTCTTGTTCTTTATTGTCATCCTGTAGGAATTTTTGACCAAATATCCAGAATTGTCGATTTGCTTGGGACTGTTCCTAATAATGGCGAAGAGTTCTCGGGTTTCCTGCCGGGTGACGGTGTCCTCAAACTGCGACGTTTCGACGAGTGACACACTCGTCATCTTCTGGCGAAGTGCCCAGACTTTGACGCTGACGCTTTACAAACGGGCCTCAGCACACCTGATATATACAGCATTGCCTGAGAATGTGGTGCACAGTACATTGGATTCCCCGGTGCCTGCCTGCCATGCTGCCAAATCAAGAAAGTGTCGTCCACATAGCGGAAGAAGTGCCTGGGTTTACGGTGAGCAGTTTGTAGTGCCACCTCCTCAAAGTGTTCCATATAAAGATTAGCAATCCCTGGAGCAAGGGGAGATCCCATGGCCACTCCATCCATATGTTCATAATGCTCTCCATAGCACTTGAAATAGGTGGTCGAAGTGCATATTCAAAGAGCGTCACTGTTTCAGGCTCGAAGTGCTGATTAAGGAGTACCAAGGCGTCTTGTAGAGGTACTTTTGTGAACATGGAGGTGACGTCGAAGCTCACGAGTACGTCATCTCTCAGTATTCGGATGTCCTTCAGTATTCTTGCGAAATCTGCGGAGTTTTTCACGTGATGACTGCAGTGTCCCACCAGTGGTCTTAATAGTGTCGCCAGGTATTTGGCCAGTTCATAACTGTGCTAGTTGATAGTCTCCAGAATCGGCCGTAGAGGCACCCCATCTTTGTGAATCTTGGGCAATCCATACAGGCGCGGTGTCGTTGGCGCTCTGGTATACAGCTGTTTCTGCACTGCTATTGTGACAGCGTCATTAAAGAATCAATAGAAGTACGGGTCCACGAGAGCCTTGTGAACAGGGACGAAGGTTATCAACTGAGCGCGGCCTGGAATCCAGCATTAGCTGCAATATGCCAGGACGCACCTAGAACCGTCCAGCTCACGAGACGCTACCGGAATGCTCTGACGGAGACACGAACGGCGCACCCACTTCCCCCCCCCCCCCCCCTCGCCGCCAGGTAGTGGGGGGCACGCCGCAGGTATAAAGGGAGCGGCATCCGCAAAGTCTGGGCACTTCGCCAGAAGATGACGAGTATGTCACTCGTCGAAACGTTGCAGTTTGAATACACAGCTACCCGGCTGAAACCTCGAGAACTCTTCGCCAGCTGTATACGCTGGGAAAGCATACATTCACATTGTTCCTAATTCCTATACGCTGGGAAAGCATACATTCACATTGTTCCTAATTCCTATACGCTGGGAAAGCATACATTCACATTGTTCCTAATTATTTCATCCCCCCCATGAACCATGGACCTTGCCGTTGGTGGGGAGGCTTGCGTGCCTCAGCGATACAGATAGCCGTACCGTAGGTGCAACCACAACGGAGGGGTATCTGTTGAGAGGCCAGACAAACGTGTGGTTCCTGAAGCGGGGCAGCAGCCTTTTCAGTAGTTGCAAGGGCAACAGTCTGGATGATTGACTGATCTGGCCTTGTAACAATAACCAAAACGGCCTTGCTGTGCTGGTACTGCGAACGGCTGGAAGCAAGGGGAAACTACAGCCGTAATTTTTCCCGAGGGCATGCAGCTTTACTGTATGATTCAATGATGATGGCGTCCTCTTGGGTAAAATATTCCGGAGGTAAAATAGTCCCCCATTCGGATCTCCGGGCGGGGACTACTCAAGAGGATGTCGTTAGCAGGAGAAAGAAAACTGGCGTTCTACGGATCGGAGCGTGGAATGTCGGATCCCTTAATCGGGCAGGTAGGTTAGAAAATTTAAAAAGGGAAATGGATAGGTTGAAGTTAGATATAGTGGGAATTAGTGAAGTTCGGTTGCAGGAGGAACAAGACTTCTGGTCAGGTGACTACAGGGTTATAAACACAAAATCAAATAGGGGTAATGCAGGAGTAGGTTTAATAATGAATAGGAAAATAGGAATGCGGGTAAGCTACTACAAACAACATAGTGAACGCATTAATGTGGCCAAGATAGATACGAAGCCCACACCTACTACAGTAGTACAAGTTTATATGCCAACTAGCTCTGCAGATGATCAACAAATTGAAGAAATGTATGATGAAATAAAAGAAATTATTCAGATTGTGAAGGGAGACGAAAATTTAATAGTCATGGGTGACTGGAATTCGTCAGTAGGAAAAGGGAGAGAAGGAAACATAGTAGGTGAATATGAATTGGGGCTAAGAAATGAAAGAGGAAGCCGCCTGGTAGAATTTTGCACAGAGCACAACATAATCATAACTAACACTTGGTTTAAGAATCATGAAAGAAGGTTGTATACATGGAAGAACCCTGGAGATACTAAAGGGTTTCAGATAGATTATATAATGGTAAGACAGAGATTTAGGAACCGGGTTTTAAATTGTAAGACATTTCCAGGGCAGATGTGGACTCTGACCACAATCTATTGGTTATAACCTGTAGATTAAAACTGAAGAAACTGCAAAAAGGTGGGAATTTAAGGAGATGGGACCTGGATAAACTGAAAGAACCAGAAGTTGTACAGAGTGTCAGGGAGAGCATAAGGGAACACCTGACAGGAATGGCGGAAAGAAATACAGTAGAAGAAGAATGGGTAGCTTTGAGGGATGAAGTAGCGAAGGCAGCAGAGGATCAAGTAGGTAAAACGACGAGGGCTAGTAGAAATCCTTGGGTAACAGAAGAAATATTGAATTTAATTGATGAAAGGAGAAAATATAAAAATGCAGTAAATGAAGCAGGCAAAAAGGAATACAAACGTCTCAAAAATGATATCGACAGGAAGTGCAAAATGGCTAAGCAGGCATGGCTAGAGGACAAATGTAAGGATGTAGCGGCCTATCTCACTAGGGGTAAGATAGATACTGCCTACAGGAAAATTAGAGAGACCTTTGGAGATAAGAGAATGACTTGTATGAATGTCAAGAGCTCAGATGGAAACCCAGTTCTAAGCAAAGAAGGGAAAGTGGAAAGGTGGAAGGAGTATATACAGGGTCTATACAAGGGCGATGTACTTGAGGACAATATTGTGGAAATGGAAGAGGATATAGATGAAGATGAAATGGGAGATATGATACTGCGTGAAGAGTTTGACAGAGCACTGAAAAACCTGAGTCGAAACAAGGCCCCCGGAGTAGACAACATTCCACTGGAGCTACTGACGGCCTTGGGAGAGCCAGTCCTGACAAAACTCTACCATTTGGTGAGCAAGATGTATGAAACAGGCGAAATACCCTCAGACTTCAAGAAGAATAAAATTATTCCAATCCCAAAGAAGGCAGGTGTTGACAGATGTGAAAATTACCGAACTATCAGTCTAACAAGTCACAGCTGCAAAATACTAACACGAATTCTTTACAGACGAATGGAAAAACTAGTAGAAGCCGACCTCGGGGAAGATCAGTTTGGATTCCGTAGAAACACTGGAACACGTGAGGCAATACTCACCTTACGACTAATCTTAGAAGAAAGATTAAGGAAAGGCAAACCTACGTTTCTAGCATTTGTAGACTTACAGAAAGCTTTTGACAATGTTAACTGGAATACTCTCTTTCAAATTCTAAAGGTGGCAGGGGTAAAATACAGGGAGCGAAAGGCTATTTACAATTTGTACAGAAACCAGATGGCAGTTATAAGAGTCGAGGGACATGAAAGGGAAGCAGTGGTTGGGAAGGGAGTAAGACAGGGTTGTAGCCTCTCTCCGATGTTGTTCAATCTGTATATTGAGCAAGCAGTAAAGGAAACAAAAGAAAAATTTGGAGTAGGTATTAAAATTCATGGAGAAGAAAAAAAACTTTGAGGTTCGCCGATGACATTGTAATTCTGTCAGAGGCAGCAAAGGACTTGGAAGAGCAGTTGAATGGAATGGACAGTGTCTTGAAAGGAGGATATAAGATGAACATCAACAAAAGCAAAACAAGGATAATGGAATGTAATCTAATTAAGTAGGGTGATGCTGAGGGAATTAGATTAGGAAATGAGACACTTAAAGTAGTAAAGGAGTTTTGCTATTTGGGGAGCAAAATAAGTGATGATGGTCGAAGTAGAGAGGATATAAAATGTAGACTGGCAATGGCAAAGAGAGCGTTTCTGAAGAAGAGAAATTTGTTAACATCGAGTATAGATTTAAGTGTCAGGAAGTAATTACTGAAAGTATTTGTATGGAGTGTAGCAATGTATGGAAGTGAAACATGGACAATAAATAGTTTGGACAAGAGGAGAATAGAAGCTTTCGAAATGTGGTGCTACAGAAGAATGCTGAAGATTAGATGGGTAGATCAAATAACTAATGAGGAAGTATTGAATAGGATTGGGGAGAAGAGAAATTTGTGGCACAACTTGACCAGAAGAAGGGATCGGTTGGTAGGACATGTTCTGAGGCATCAAGGGATCACCAATTTAGTATTGGAGGGCAGCTTGGAGGGTAAATATCGTAGAGGGAGACTAAGAGATGAATACACTAAGCAGATTCAGAAGGATGTATGTTGCAGTAGGTACTGGGAGATGAAAAAGCTTGCACAGGATAGAGTAGCATGGAGAGCTGCATCAAACCAGTCTCAGGACTGAAGACCACAACAACAACAACAATTGCAGTCTGTTCCCAAATAGATGAAGCTGTCTAACTTGGGATCAATGCTGTTGGTTTTGCCAACTCACAGAGAAATCGCTGTATATTGAGTTTGGAGAGGTCCATAATATACATTGTGGAATAGACAGTCCTCGTGAACTCCACAGAAACCTTAGCCATCTCCACTGCAACTAGCCCTTCGTTGAAGATCGTGGCCCATATTAAACATTAAATAACAATGTAATGTCTTGAGCCGGCCGGCGGTGGTCTAGTGGTTCTAGGCGCGCAGTCCGGAACCGCGGGACTGCTACGGTCGCAGGCTCGAATCCTGCCTCGGGTATGGATGTGTGTGATGTCCTTAGGTTAGTTAGGTTTAAGTAGTTCTAAGTTCTAGGGGACTGATGACCTAAGATCCCGTAGTGCTCAGAGCCATTTCCTTAACAAATATATCAGGTCATCTTTGAAGAAACGTGCCCTGTCAACTCGATGAGAACTTCCTGAAGGGGCGTACAAGTTGATGAAAGTTACATCGTAGATATTTAGTCCTATTCCCCTTCCGGATTCCAGTCGTTCCACCTCGCTTACTGTAATCCCTTCCCTCACCAAAATAGCTGTTCCAGCACTTGTTTCGGGAGACACATTTATGTAACTGACAAAGCCGGGAATTTCCAGCCCCGAAATTAGAACTTCTTGTAACAGGGCAATATCAGTCGTGGATTCGTACAAAAATTCCTTAATGGCCGATAATTTCAAACCGGTCGTCAATGGAATCAAAGCCAAGTTACTTAATATCAAAGTCAAATGGAAGGGTTGAAAATAAAATGGAAGGCAAATTAGGTGTCAGAAGATGAAACTACTTCTCTATATCATTTAGTGAAGCATACGAAAAACGGGAGAAGGACTTTTATTGATGAAATTCGAACAAAACACGGTACGACTCTCAGAACCCAGCAGGATATCATGGACGAGATTTATCGCTATTATTGTGAGCTATATTCTGTACATCAAAGTAGTGATGCTTCCTTGGAAGAATTCCTTGACATCCTAGCCCCACAGCTGACAGAAGATGACAACGAAAATTTTCTCGAGGTTGTCAGTGAAGAAGACGTGTATGAGACTCTGTGCGCCTCACCACCAAAAAAATCCCCAGGACCGGATGGTCTGCCAGCAGAGTTTTACATCCGTTACCGTGCGAAAATGACGGACATTGTAAATGAGGTTATTCAGGGTAAAATGATTCCGGCTGAGTTTAAAGAGAGTAAAATTGTTCTGGTGCCAAAAAATAATGGAAAAAAAGATTTAAAAAATTTTCGTCCAATTTCACTGCTGAATTCTGATTATAAATTAATAGCTAGAATAATAAACAAGAGAATTTCATGCCTTACAGATAAAATTATTAGTCAACATCAGAACTGTGCGCAAGGCAGAACCATTTTTCAAAATCTAGCGGAATTCAGGGATATCATTGCTATAACTTCGGTAACAAACATAAAGTGTGCTTTATTGTTTTTAGATTTTTATAAAGCGTTCGATGTAGTAAATCATGAATATCTTCTACAGACATTGAAGAAAATAGGTTTCAACGATAGGGTCATACAGTTGATTAAGAACATAGCAACTGGAATAAATGCTAAAATAGCGGTGAATTGTCAACAATCTAGGCCATTGCAAATACAACGAGGTGTTCCTCAAGGAAGTCCTCTGTCCATGTCGCTCTTCGCCATTTCGCTGGAACCTTTCCTCCGACATGTCCATGCTAGATTAAAAGGCTTAACATTATCAGGAAATAAAACCGTTATAAGAGCCTATGCTGACGATGTAGGGGTCATTATAAGGAACAATGATGAGGTAACCACGCTAGCAACAGTGATTGATTCGTACTGTAAAGCATCTGGAGCCAATGCAAAAGAAAAAAAAAAGTAAGATGTTAAATCTCAGAGGTTTTGATAATATAAACGTCGAGTGGGCAAAATTAGTCCGACAACATAAATCACTTGGGATCACACTGACAGCATGCCCTATGAAAATGACGGCTTTAAATTGGAAAGTTGCAGCAGATAAAGTGCAAGGAGCCATTGTAGAGAATTTAACTCGATGTATGAACCAAGTTCAAAGAACACAGTATATCAACTCATGCATCCTTGCTAAGGCTTATTATACTGCCCAGCTGTTTCCAATACCGAGAATGATAGCGAGGAGAATAATGTCTAAAATCACCAACTTTTTGTGGAGAGGTGAAGTGTTCAGAGTACCTTCTAAAGTAGCCACTTTAGAGCCTAAAAATGCTGGACTAGGATTAACTGATATAACGGATAAAGCCTCTGCTCTTTTTATCAAAAGGCAAGTTAATTTAATAAGAGACTCGCGAGATAGCATAACCAGCCAACTTTTCGAGATCATTAAACCTCCAAGCCTGCTTTCCCCGATTGACGTGCAGAATATCAACAGTTGCTTACAGCGCGTGAGGATTTTCTATGTTGAGTTTAGTTATGTCAGTGTCGAACTCAGGCAGTCCCGACACTTAACATCGAGAGCCATAATTCGGGAACGAAAGAAAAGCGAAGGAAGGAACAAAATAGAACGACTATTTCCAAACATTGAGTGGACTGAGATTTGGAAAAACATTAGTTCTAATGTGCTCACGTCTAGTATAAGAACGTCATGGTACAAGACAGTCAACAACATAGTTTGCACCAATGAAAGACTGCACGCAATCGGACTCTGTGAAACTAATTTATGTCAACAGTGCCATCTAGTTGACACAGTAATTCATAGATATACTTGCAGTGGACACATGAATAGTTGGATGTGGATCCTGGAGCAAATAGCTCTGATTACAAGAACGTCCCCTGAGTATATATCGCTGTCATTGATACACAGGCCTGAAGCACGCTATTTCCCAGAAGCAAAAAATAACGCTGTGTACTGGTTGCTGGGAAATTTTGTTAACTACGTCCTTAACAAATTAGGATCCGATAGCATCATAGAGTTCAAGGTATACGTGCTGTGTGAGTTCCACAAAATTAGAAGCTATTCGAATCACAAGAAAAAGTTCGGTAATACGTTAAAAATTGTATTTGAAAGAATGGGCATTGGTTAATATAAAAAAGAAGGCTGTGTTGACAATGATGTATTGTAGTTACCTTAAGGATACTATTCACGATTTTACAGTATATTTATGATGTGTGCTTTTTCTACTTCAGAAAGTAGTGTTTGAAATTTATAAGCTAATGTACAGAACTTATGTGACAGTGACATTGTGTCAAAACATAAAACAATGAAGGTGCATTATTGGCTTATACTAGAAATTTGGAAATAGACAATTTTTATGGAAATGTCCTTATCGATTGGTTAAAACCATGAGATTCTATCTGATAAATGTAATATTCAATGGCTGGCACATTGCCCTGTTCATTTTTGCACTGTGATGTGTAAGTCAGTTTCGCAGTGAAAGTCTGATTATATAGATCAGATCACTTCAGATACTTAAGATTCAATTAATGTCCAGAAAGTGTAGCTGGAAGGCTAGTCAACTTTATTATATATCTCCTTTCCGCCATTTTCAAGTATTTCCGAAATTGCCTAATATGATTACTAAATAGTTTTATATTTAAAATTATCCCACGAACTTGCTGATATCCATCATAAAGAAATTATGCTTCTGTATAGATTGCAGCTCATGTAATTCAAAGTGCAGATTTTACTTCTTCAGGTTGAAGTTTGAATGCCTTTAAAAATTTTTTTCTTGATGTTTAACGTAATTCTTTCTGGTAATTTAGTCAGTAACACAATCTTCTGTTGTCTTTCCTTAACGTCAGCGTAATTGAAATGATCAAACAGTTTTGTTTAAATAACTTGATGTATGTATAACTTAGTACGTATTTGGAATGTGTAACATTGTTTTTTAATAAATGTTTTTATGAAAACCGTGGTCTAGGGGTAGCGCCTTGATTCATAATCAAAACGTCTTCGGTCCCGGGTTCGATCCCCGCCACTGCCTAAATTTTGATAAATAATCAGCATTGGCGGCCGAAGACTTCCGGCATAAGAAGTCAGCCTCATTCTGCCATCGGCCTTGTCAAAGAGGGCGGAGGAGCGGATAGAGGTTCAGGGCACTCTCTTGTCCTAGGGGTGGGAAATTGCCCCTAAAGGCGGAAGAATCAGCAATGATCAGCGACATGAGGATGCAGAAGGCAAAAGATTCCGGAATAGTCCCCCATTCGGATCTCCGGGAGGGGACTGCCAAGGGGGATGTTACCATGAGAAAAAGATTGAATAATCAACGAAAGGATAACGTTCTACGAGTCGGGGCGTGGAATGTCAGAAGATTGAACGTGGTAGGGAAAGTAGAAAATCTGAAAAGGGAATTGCAAAGGCTCAATAAGATATAGGAGGCGTCAGTGAGGTGAAGTGGAAGGAAGACAAGGATTTCTGGTCAGATGAGTATCGGGTAATATCAACAGCAGCAGAAAATGGTATAACAGGTGTAGGATTCGTTATGAATAGGAAGTTAGGGCAGAGGGTGTGTTACTGTGAACAGTTCAGTGACCGGATTGTTGTAATCAGAATCGACAGCAGACCAACACCGACAACGATATTTCAGGTATACATGCCGACGTCGCAAGCTGAACAGATAGAGAAAGTGGATGAGGATATTGAAAGGGTAATGCAGTATGTAAAGGGGGAAGAAAATCTAATAGTCATGGGCGACTGGAATGCAGTTGTAGGGGAAGGAGTAGAAGAAAAGGTTACAGTAGAATATGGGCTTGGGACAAGGAATGAAAGAGGAGAAAGACTAATTGAGTTCTGTAACAAGTTTCAGCTGGTAATAGCGAATACCCTGTTCAAGAATCACAAGAGGAGGTGGTATACTTGGAAAAGGCCGGGAGATACGGGAAGATTTCAATTAGATTCCATCATGGTCAGACAGAGATTCAGAAATCAGATACTGGATTGTAAGGCGTACCCAGGAGCAGATATAGACTCAGATCACAATGTAGTAGTGATGAAGAGTAGGCTGAAGTTCAAGACATTAGTCAGGAAGAATCAATACGCAATGAAGTGGGATACGGAAGTACTAAGGAATGACGAGATACGTTTGAAGTTCTCTAACGCTATAGATATAGCAATAAGGAATAGCGCAGTAGGCAGTACAGTTGAAGCGGAATGGACATCTCTAAAAAGGGCCATCGCAGAAGTTCGGAAGGAAAACATAGGTACAAATAAGGTAGCTGCGAAGAAACCGTGGTTAACAGAAGAAATAATTCAGTTGATTGATGAAAGGAGGAAGTACACACATGTTCCGGGAAAAGCAGGAATACAGAAATACAAGTCGCTGAGGAATGAAATAAACAGGAAGTGCAGGGAAGCTAAGACGAAATGGCTGCAGGAAAAATGTGAAGAAATCGAAAAAGATATGATTGTCGGAAGAACAGACTCAGCATACAGGAAAGTCAAAACAACCTTTGGTGACATTAAAAGCAACGGTGTTAACATCAAGAGTGCAACGGGAATTCCACTGTTAAATGCAGAGGAGAGAGCAGAGAGGTGGAAAGAATACATTGAAAGCCTCTCTGAGGGTAAAGATTTATCTGATGTGATAGAAGAAGAAACAGTAGTCGATTTAGAAGAGATAGGGAGTCCAGTATTAGAATCGGAATTTAAAAGAGCTTTGGAGGACTTACGGTCAAATTAGGCAGAAGGGATAGATAACATTGCATCAGAATTTCTAAAATCACTGGGGGAAGTGGCAACAAAGCGACTGTTCACGTTGATGTGTAGAATATATGAGTCTGGCGATATACCATCTGACTTTCGGAAAAGCGTCATCCACACAATTCCGAAGACGGCAAGAGCTGACAAGCGCGAGAATTATCGCACAATCAGCTTAACAGCTCATGTATCGAAGCTGCTTACAAGAATACTATACAGAAGAATGGCAAAGATAATTGAGAATGCGCTAGGTGACGATCAGTTTGGCTTTAGGAAAAGTAAAGGGACGAGAGAGGCAATTCTGACGTTACGGCTAATAATGGAAGCAAGGCTACAGAAAAATCAAGACACTTTCATAGGATTTGTCGACCTGGAAAAAGCGTTCGACAATATAAAATGGTGCAAGCTGTTCGAGATTCTGAAAAAAGTAGGGGTTAGCTATAGGGAGAGACGGGTCATATACAATATGTACAACAACCAAGAGGTAATAATAAGAAGGGTGTAAGACAAGGCTGTAGCCTTTCGCCTCTACTCTTCAATCTGTACATCGAGGAAGCAATGATGGAAATAAAATAAAGGTTCAGGAGTGGAATTACAATTCAAGGTGAAATGATATCAATGATACGATTCGCTGACGACATTGCTATCCTGAGTGAAAGTGAAGAAGAATTAAATGATCTGCTGAACGGAATGAACAGTGTAATGAGTACACAGTATGGTTTGAGAGTAAATCGGAGAAAGACGAAGGTAATGAGAAGTAGCAGAAGTGAGAACAGCGAGAAACTTAACATCAGGATTGATGGTCACGATGTCAATTAAGTTAAGGAATTCTGCTACCTAGACAGTAAAATAACCAATGACGGACGGAGCAAAGAGGACATCAAAAGCAGACTCGCTATGGCAGAAAAGGCATTTCTGGCCAAGAGAAGTCTACTAATATCAAATACCGGCCTTGATTTGAGGAAGAAATTTCTGAGGATGTACGTCTGGAGTACAGCATTGTATGGTAGTGAAACATGGACTGTGGGAAAACCGGAACAGAAGAGAATCGAAGCATTTGAGATGTGGTGCTATTGACGAATGTTGAAAATTAGGTGGACTGATAAGGTAAGGATTGAGGAGGTTCTACGCAGAATCGGAGAGGAAAGGAATATGTGGAAACACTGATAAGCAGAAGGGACAGGATGATAGGACATCTGCTAAGACATGAGGGAATGACTTCCATGTTACTAGAGGGAGCTGTAGAGGGCAAAAACTGTAGAGAAAGACAGAGATTGGAATACGTCAAGCAAATAATTGAGGACGTAGGTTGCAAGTGCTACTCCGAGATGAAGAGGTTAGCACAGGAAAGGAATTCGTGGCGGGCCGCATCAAACCAGTCAGTAGACTGATGACAAAAAAAAAAGTCTTGGACCATAATGCCCATCCTAATGGTAAACTAAATGAATTTTGAAGTGGGTTTTAACATTGTCCGTAGTTTTGCTGAAAACTGAATTATTCATTATATTATAAAAATGATTTTTTTAAAGTCAGATATCACATGCATATCATGAAATTTGAAGTGTTATTTCGGATATTCAATGCCTGTTTGCTGGTAATATCCCCTACCAGCAGCATTAGCCACATGGTGGCTGTCGTCCTAAAATCTGACAATATCATCTTTGGAGAGCCATCAGAACCCTCTAAACGGTAGAGTTTGTTGCACACCATGCTTGTAGAGATTGTTTACGCTTAGGTAAGGGATTTAACTCATATCATCAGATGGCCTGTACTTCTCATTCACACTGGCGTACCTGTGCATGCAATGGAAAAGTGGCCTATGAATCCTGCATTTGTAAAAAAGCAACATGTCAACAACAGTCAACAATTCAATTTGCATGTGTCGTTTTTTACATTGCGTCACAAGAAAGCCCTCGTGCAGTGTAATAGAAGGCAGGATTCTGAACGATGTGCCCAGCTAAACGCTCCAGAATTTCTCAAAACCGTCTGCCAACAAGTGTGCATCTACCTCCATGTACAATTTAGCTTATCTCCTTAAATTAGAGATGTTGAACTCTTGCCAGATATTCATCACAAGCCAATACTCCGCATCCATTATGACAATGCTTGTGAGTCTGGTGGTGAATGCAGTTACATCAGGTAATGTGGTTTGATGAAGTCTCTCCATTGAATGGAGGTAATCGTGTGGAAAAGCCCCCTTCTTCATGACGAGCTGAAACCTTGCACTACCAAGATATATGGCTCTGTTGACATGTACACCCTCCTGAAGCAATGTCACAGTAAGTTTCTGAAGACGTGCGTGCATCAATTGCAATGAATCTAGGAATTACAGCGATGTTCTAGGCGTTATTCTACTGAAGAGTGCAACGATTTTTCTACATTATCAAGTACGGCGCTGACCTCGTCATTCTCCATCTCAAAACCACTCAAGTGCTGAGCAAGAAAGTGAGCATTATACCCACTCAAACTATGGAAGACGATGGGTGTGTATCATGAAAATTGATACATGAAGTGATTCCATTCCTGGCACTGTATGCGGCAAGTCCAGCACCACAGCCAGCACACCAATTCTAGCATATTTTTTGCTGCCAGCACCACACGCACCACCATCACGCCAGTCTGGAGCGCCGTCTTTACAGTTTTTACTTTGTGATCAGTCACCATAGCAACGTCCTCAGTCAAATACTAGTTGGGGTCACCGGGATCATGTTGATATTGAAATCTTGGTAAATCACACAACTGGATTAGAGTGCTCTGTGGCCTCTGGTGCTTTCGGGGACATGGTCTTCCTGTCCTGCGTTGATGACATCAGTGCAGGGTACCACGATTCATCTATGTTCCCTTGTGCTTGCTGACCAGTGATAGACATGCAGCTCCCTGGAATTATAAACATCCAACAGTATCCTGCCATCATATGCAATGCAGTTCTCTACTGTCAGATGATACATCCTCCCAGAGAAGGCAGCAATGCTGCAGAGAAAAGCATCTTCAAATTCCGTGGGAAGTATGGTGTGATATCAAGGGGCAAGTCAATTGCACAGTGGTATGGAATTTTACTGAGAGTATCACACTGAGGCATTTTTCCGATATGCATTAAAGAGGGTCCAGTGAGACACTCAGCCATGCACCCCATTTGTACACACATGGTTTTGATCCAGCTAATGGGGATCCAGTTTCATATCTGTTCTGGTGATTTTGCTGCTAAAAAGCGTACGTAAATCTCCAAAATCTATATGTGCTGTCAGGGTCCTAGACCTCGAGGAGCAGATTCACGTCAACAGCCTTTATGTAGATCAGAGAAAAAGCAAGCCAGATCTGAAGCGTAGTTGGACTCCTCTACATTTTGTAAAGTAGTCGGTCAGTATTCCAAACCCCCAGACTTACTGGTGTTTTCTTAAGGTGAGAAGCATCACTAGGTCTGGATCAAGAACACACCCCACCTACATTTCTCCCTATTGTAAACTCAGAACGGCATGAGGTAATTTTGCCTTATGTGCCTCAACTCTTTTACTATGAGAGTATATAGCAAGACACATGATTGATTGTTTGAGCCAGGAACAACTATATGTAGAAAAGCCCACTGTGGATAAAAAGTCTTTAGAGTGTAACAAAGCGCACCACCAGGAATGCTGTACCTTGGTTATACGTGGTGGCTCTGAACGCTTACTAGTCCCTGTAACACATTGTCACCGTGATCCCACAGCCTCTCACATCACTTCCGCAGAACGACAATATCCATATGCAGTGATGTATGGAGTTGTGGGCTCATATGATTCCAGTGTTAACACATTTGTATTACAGGTCGGGGATAAAACTGCAAGATGGTTGCCCTTTGAGCTCGAAAAACTTTGTGTGAAATGTTGATGCTCTTTATAGCAACGACATTCCAATAACCAAATTATAGGAGAATGATGCCTTATGTAAGCACCAGTTGAATGTCATATCTGTGGGCTGCCACTGAACATTAAAACGGAAACTATCATCTAGTGGGGAATTTCCACAATGCAGCTCGCAATGCATGCAACTGTGTATACCAACTGCAATGACACACACCCATCGTCTTCCATAATTTGATCGGGTATAACGCTCACGTTCTTGTTCGGCACCAGAGTGATTTTGAGATAGAGAGAGATGATTTCAGCGGCATACCTGATAATGTAGAAAAATCATTTCGTTCTTCAAGCAAATCACTCCTAGAATATCGCTGTAATTCCTGGATTAATTACGAAAAATGCGCGCCCCTCTTTAGAAAGTTACTGTGATCAAAAAAGCCATATATCTTGGTAATGCAAAGTTTCAGCTTGTCAAGAAGGAGGGGCTTTCCTACACAGATACCAGCATTTGATGGAGAGACTTCTTCAAACCACATTGACTGATGATGCAAAGTCTTAGCTTTTTGAAGAAGCGGGCTTTTCCTTGCAGATACCTGGATTCAATGGAGAGACTCGGTGAATCCACATTTCTTGATGTAACCACATTCACCATCAGACTCACAGACACTGCCGTAGTGAATGCGGAGTATAGGCACGTCATGTATGTCTAATTTAGTGGAATATGCTAAACTGCACACCGAGACAGATGCACACTTGCTGGCAGACGTTTTTGATAAATTCTGGAGTATATGCCTGTGCACATAGACTCAGGAAACAGCCTTGTATTACACTGCACCAGAGCTTCCTTGTGACGCAATGTTAAAGACGACACATATCCATATTGAACTGTTGACTGATGTTGACACGTGGCTTTTTCTACAATGCAGGATGGGTGACTTTGCCAGTGCACCCACATGTACCCCAGTGTGCCACTGTCTTCATGTGAGAGAATGTTGAGCAATGGTTTATTCGGTGTTGCTTCATTACTCACATGAAATTATTATACAATTCACCTCTATGGCAGTGCTCCCAGGCAGAATTATGCTGCCCCACACGGTAACAACTAGAACACGAAAACGATCATGTTCGTCGTTTTTCTTGAGTGGGTTACCTGCTCCCACCTCTCGCTACGTGAGTGTACGTCCAAAATCACTACTCACACTGAATCTGTTCTCATCTGAGAAGAGCACGCGACCCCACTGCCGTCTATTTGCGGGCGTCAACGGAACTGAACGGACTGAGCGTCAGACAAAAAAACCAACCCCATGCAGTCGCCATGCCACTGTGGAGCGTGAGACTGCATTCCTACCGCCATATTGAACGTGATAAGCTCTGCACTCTGTGTTCGACGTGGACCCCTTCATGCCCCTCCTGGTCTACAGTCGTCACACTTCTATCATCTCCGAGTTTTTCGAAGACTCTTCCGTGTCTGAAACCATATGAGCATTGTCTCCGGACAGTATTCTAATGAAGCATACAACACCAGTGCACCGTAACTGCCGCTGACTGACACACACTTTCTTTTCCCGTACCTTCAGTTGCCTCTTGTTGAGGGGTCGGTTCTATTTGGCGCTGTAGACATTCTGACATCACGGCATGTGACGTCCAACTTCCTGTCCAGGTCTGCGAGACATTTGGCAACATGCTCCCACAGTTTCATTCATTTCCACTGAGCAGTCGATATTTTATATTATTTTCTTCAACTCGTCCTTACGTTTCTCAGAGGAGTCTGTTTTCCTTACTGAATCACGTACGTGCAACTTTACGAGGAGCCATTAAATGTTGCGTTGAGTAGTGGTCGAAATGTTTTCGATCATCAGCGTAGATTATAGCCAAATACAATAAAATTTGAAACAAGGTAAGTCTCAGCACAGGAGCAGTTTATGTCTAGAAAATATCATTGAGGCAGGGGACTTCTGCAGGACATTTCAATGTTTTAGCTTCCAAAGAATACGATAATAGGACGAAATACCATTTAAAGAATTTCATTCAGTCTGTACGTAAAACTGACACCAAAAGATTATGCGTCAAGAAACTAACAATAAGTAATTTTATTTTCATCTCATTCACGAAATCAGTAAATTTAACGCCACACATTTGGTAAAAGCAGTCTAGTCATTAATTTAATAGAAGAGATTTCGAAAGGCGGGCTACGTTAAGACCATCAGTGCTGTATAAAGTACTTCCCTTTCTGGCTTTTGAAAATTAAATTCGCGTTAGGGGTTCTTTGTGGACTGCTTCATTATCTTTAATGAGTTTTCTCATGATCTTGGTTGTTTGATCTGTGGCAAGTAAAACAGTCGTTTCTTTAGATTTCACCACACAAAACGTCAGTTACTCTGAGTAGCTGAGAGACTTGGTCTGTCCTACATCACAACTACATCATCAGATTGAGGAAAAGAGGAAACGGAAGAGAAACAGAATGAGAGAAAGGGAAAGACGAAGAGGGAATGCGAATGAGTGAGTTAGATGTAGCGAGATGAAACAGAGAATCAGATCTCGACACAATTTCAATTAAACGTCGCTGGAATTCAGTTAAAGCGGCTTAAAACTGCAGTAGCGGCAAATAACTGTTGTGGCTTCCCACGGTTCTTCAGAGACATTAGGAAAGATTTGTGTGTGCTTCGAGTTGCCTGTCTGCAAAGGAAGTCCACTAACGAACTAGTAAAGGATCCTGCCGAGATGGGGAACTGTACTTAATTGAAAACGTTTCTGATATCATGAGGGGAGACGGGAGTTCTCCAGTTAAGAGCAGGGGACGTCAAAGCTGAATGAAGACTCCTCGGTTACTATTGATTCTTCCTCCCCGCTGAAATGAACCGTCTTCCAATAGACATTTAAGACGACCTCTGCTTGGTGAAAGCTTAATTATATTCTAATAACTCCTCATTAGCGTTCTCGGCTTTCATAATAGCTAAGCCACAGCATGCTGCTTTTGTAGCAGTAGGGAAATAACGTGTCTCTAAGATTCATTCACCACACAAAGGAAATATACTTAATGTTGCTACATTAGACAGCTTCCTTATTGCAGCATCAACACCGAACAAAACACTTTATCGGTTTTTCCGTCAGTATATTGAAATTAAGTATTTCGGAATATTTGTGTTTGACCAACCTCTGAAGCTGCATCGTTACACTTTGTTTTTGCCCCATATCTCTAGAGAAACTAATCTCTAAGACAAAATGTTAGTCATCCTATCCCCTTTCCTGTTAAAAAAAAAAAAAACCTACATTTAGGGAAGGCGCAAATTGAGACGCGTATAGCGCGTGTGGCGCGACGCAACGCAGCGCGCGTTTTTGTAACTTCACAGGTTCAAACTGCGACGCGACGCGACTGGGAACGCGACACGCGACTGCGCCAGGTCGCGCGGCGTTGTGGTTGTGGCACAGTTTCTCGCGCCGCGCGTAGCGCGTGCCTCTCTAGAACCGTGGGAAATTTGAAGTGGGGATCGGAAAAGTAGCCCGGCCATATGCTCACATCGGAACGGCACATATGAGCAGTGGTAGTATTGCCCATACGATAAATTTTGCCTTACTGTGTACTAGATTTTATTGCCTTTGGGTAGTGTTTCGTTTTTCGCCATTTAAACGCTCCAGCTTTCTTCGTTAGTACATTATACTTTTCTGTTATTTATATCTGTATAGTTTTGTTTTGTTTTGTTTTTCTTCTGTCAAGAAAAATGCATACTTCAGTCACTGGTGAACCATTGGCCACTGGATTTGTATCATATTATGCCTCCGCGATGTTTTCAGGTAGCAAGAAGGGGCAGAGAGTAGTGAATACGGAAGCAAGGAATATTATAAAATCATGTGATTAAGAAGCAAGGCAGGAAAAGTAAAACAAGATTATCTTCTCTATGCCTAGTATGCTGGCAGATCTGTACGATTTGTCACAAAAATTTGGAAAGGGATAATCCCCACGGGTGTGATCCCTTTGTGCTCCTGGTAAAAAGCGTCCAAGATCTGAAGTACAGAAGTTTCACTGTGATTACTCTGATATGTATGTAATAATGTAATACGACACTCCGTACTACATGCATGTGAACATCACATTTCCACTGCAAGCAAGAAACAGTCGAAAATCATTCACAAATAACAATGTTTTAATTGGTTCGCCTTGATGAGAAAAAGCATTTCGATTGTTGCATGCACATTATCAGCATTAATAAACTATTTACAAAACAGGCTACAGAAATGAAGAAAATGGTCCGTATTATTATCAAAGTAGGAATATCCTAAAAGTGTCGTGATTAGATGTATTTAATTTGTTGAAATGTACTGATGACAAAGACAGATCTACTTTCATGACAATGTTTTTCGAATTCCAGCTCACAAGGCACACATGGATAGCTTGTGCATTATTATTGTACACATTATCCTCCGCTGCTGACGATTGTGTTGTGCGACAGATCAGTTATTTATTTCTCTCAATAACAACTATTTTATTCGCGATCACACATTGGCAAGCCGTAGGTGAGTAACCAGTATCTGGCATGTGCCTATCATTCCGCCTGAAGGAACGCTCGTCATTATTTTAATACTGCTCAGATCAAGAGAAGGAATAAAATCCTGTGGTAAGTTTCCATTCCAGTCGCTCAGTGATAAAAATACGATGGGTTACAGGGATTCCATCAAAATTCCAACAGAGTTGGCAATATATTTTTGTGTGAGTTGTTAACCTTTTCTCATTCGAAGAAGCATCGTCGTTTGTGAATAACAGCCACATTTCTCTTGGTGACTGCTTTAATTGTACTTTCTTTGTAACAGTGTAATTTGCCTAACTCATCTCACAGCAGCTATTGAGACAGAATTCCGAAACGGAGTGCCTCATTAAACAAGTAATTGGCAATTACAGAGCTCAATAGCTTACGAAAACGCTCATAGTGTCGGTTTGCAGCAACATAAAAGTAGAAGTTTCATGTTTATTTTCATACTAATAAGCTCTTGCAGCGCTAGCTGTCGATAACTCTTAAAAAATTGCAGTCATTGGAGTGAAATAAATAAAAAGAGAAGTATAAATACTGATATATCGCCATAGATAAGAAAGTTCCATGTGTTTAAGAACGGGCAAAACACTCTCCTCCTTGTGTGCTATCATTCGCCAAACTTTCGTTTCGATGTCTCGAGTGGTTTAGGAGATATGAGAGATGCGAGTATTTCATTCTCGCGGGCAAGGGACCGAAGTGAGAGCACTACATAGGATCCACTTTCTCGAGATCGGAGGCAGATAGAGACTTCCTCCCAAGTCTAATAAAAAATTCAACATGTTAGCTAAATTTCATACTCAGCGACATATGGTGTAATACGCACCAAACGCAAAATCACAGCGACCCCTAATTTTCGTTGCAAACTTTTTGAATTTTGCGTAGTGTCTTATTAAAATGTGTACATCACAATAAGAATGGTCATTAGCGAGACGATGGGCACTTCGCCACGAAGCTGAAATATAACGCCACAAGTAAGGCGAAAATCAAATATTTTCAGGGAATGGTTTCTGTAAAATCGTTTGAGAAAGATTTCTGGGTGCGCGTGCTTCGGTTCTGTCAGCGCAGAGCGTCGCCAGACGGCGCGTGCCGAGTATGGTGTAGGCGTCGCAATATGCGCTGCACCCGCGCGACCCGTGCAGCACGTGCGTGTCGCGCTGTCGTGTCGTGTCACGTCACACGTGCTGTACGCGTCTCAATTTGCGCCTAGACTTACATAGATACTCCGCACGCCAGCGTACGGCGCGTGTCCGCAGCTCATGGCTAGTGCGTATGTTCCGCTTCGAGCGCCGAGTGAGAAGGTTCTTGTTTATTTTACTTGCCACAGCGTCACTTGTGTGAAATTTTCGTCGTTAGTTTTATTCTGTCTGCCGAGTGAGTCGTAGAGCCTCCGCTGCAGCTTACTGTCTGTCTACTTCCGGCGGCGTCGGCCGCTCCACTATGGTTACAATGGTTTCCACGTGTAGTCCACGAAAAGGTACTTTGAGCTTTACTTTCGATAAAATAACGCGACACGTTCAGCACGGATCACTAGAAATCTAAGATGGGCTAGTCGACACAATTCATGTGAACTCTGATCAGGTGCACACCGCTTATTTTAATGCAGACGAGTACTCGTTTTACGTGAAATTGATGGATCCCCTCAACGTTGAAAGATTACTGTCGTGACTTGGTTCTCAAGTCCCCTTCAAGCGTCTCGAAAATTCTGTTAGTACGGTGTCGCTCGCAGACGCTGAAATTGACTATACCAATGTTCGAGTGTTCAACCTCCCGCCGGACATTGACGACAACTTTCTAAAAAACATACTGATTCCATACGGTAACGTGAAAAACGTCCGTCGTGAACGTTGGTCTACTCAACACAGATTACAGTGTTATAGTGGAATTCTTTCCGCGCAAATGCATGTCAAACGCAATATTCCACCACATTTGCAAGTGTGTGGTTATCGCGTTCGTGTCACGTATACTGGGCGAAACGGAACCTGCTTCCTATGTAATGAAAGTGGACATGTTCGGTCCATTTGCCGATGAGGGTTTTTGTATTAAACGCGTCCTTAATGCAGCGTCGCATATTGACGGTTGCTGATCTTGTTCCTTCCACTTCCAACGTCGGACCGATTTCTGCTTCAACTCATAATAAACAAAAAGTTTGTTCTGATAATCGTGTAAATTTATTTCTGCATTTACCTCCGCGACAGGTTCGGAATGCTATTGCCACCAGGACAGAACCCATAACAGTGGCAAACAAGCGACGTCGCACTCATGGTGAAGGTGAGGATTTGGCTGTGGATTCTGCCCCAACCTCCACGATTGTGTCTCGTGCTCCTCTCGATGCTACGATACCTCCAGTTCGTGGTACGGCGAGTGGCGAAGATGATGTCTCCAGCATCCCTGCTGGTCGCGAAATGGCTGATTCTGAGCGGTGTGTATGTGGTGAGGGAGCGGATTTCCAGCCCCCCCCCCCCCCCCCCCCGTCGTCTTTGTGTCCTCCGTTACAGACTGTTCCAAGTCAATTTCTTCCTGCTCCTTCGTCTTCAGACGCCGTCGATTCCCCGAATTTACCGCCTAAAACAACTCCCGAGGAGACTAAAATTAGCGACAAAGTATCATCTGTTGTACCGGTAGTTTCACAGAATGCTTCCGCCTTAGTGACTGGACCTGCATTAAATGACCATTGTTGAGAGGGCAGGAGGCTGTGCCCATAAACCCTCCCACATCTCCGTCTGCAGAGGCCGCCACGCCATGCAGCCTACAGAAACAGCGTTTACAACCTGATAGTGCGGTGGAACATAAGAAATCTAAGAGAAAAGGTTATGATATTGGGGTTCTGGTCCCACGATGTGTGATTCATCTGTGTACTCCGCAACGGACGTTGGCGCTCAGCTACCTACCTAATCCTGCTCAATACGTCGCGTAAACCCCTGTATAGCTAAGACGAATGATCCAAGCATACACGTTCCATTCCTTAAATGTTAATCGTGTGTAATCCAAATTGCGATTGGCTTCGCTGATTCAGTTAATTTATGATTCATGCGTGGACATAGTGCTCTTACAGGACGTGTTATTTAGTAATGTTTCCTTACCTGGTTTTCGTATGATCTTTAATGTAGCACCCGAATATTCTACGGCGATCGCCTTATTTTTTCGAGAAGGCATTCCTTTTGCTGAGGTGGAGATGTTGGATTCTGACAGGGGTATAGGTCGTCAACTTTTTAATCTTACCTTGGTTCTTTTATATGCCCCTACTGGTACTGGTCGCGCAGTGGATCTTTCGCGTTTTTAAAGAGGATATTGTTTATCTGTTGCGTAAGAATGGTTCAAATGGCTCTGAGCACTATGGGACTTACTTCTAAGGTCATCAGTCCCCTATAACTTAGAACTACTTAAACCTAACTAACCTAAGGACATCACAAACATTCATGCCCGAGGCAGGATTCGAACCTGCGACCGTAGCGGTCGCGCGGTTGCAGACTGTAGCGCCTTTAACCGCTTGTCCACCACGGCCGGCTGTTGCGTAAGAGTCCTCAGAGTATTCTGTTGGATGGTGATTTCAACTGTGTCTTGCATCGTACAGATCTGTCTCCCAATTTTAATTTCTCTCGCGTATTACATGACTTGGTCCGGTCCTTACGCCTGAAACACGTCTGGATATGTAAATACCCGATGTTAGTTAAATTTACCCACTTTACTGCGACTTCTAGTAGCAGGTTAGATAGGTTTTACTTATCAGACGGTCTGATCGATGGTATTCTTACTGTTGAAGTCATCCACGTTTTCTTTACGGATCACTGTGCTATTGCCACGACTTTCAGTCTTGAGCGGCAACCAATCAAATTGTTTCGCCCTCCGTGGACGTTAAACGTCGCTCACCTAGCTGACCCCTTTCTCGGTGATGTGATGGGAGTCGTGTGGAGGCGTAGTCTACTGTCCACTGGGAAACACTCTTCCACCCTAAACTGGTGGACGCAGCTTGCAAAACCGAGGCTTAGACAAACTTTAATACTTTCCTGTTCTGCCAAAGCGCGAGACTTTCGGAGTACTTACGAATATTACTATTCCATCCAGCGTACACTTATGCTGCTTCGGGTGACTCTCCTCTGCGTGTTCCGGTTGTTAGGCGTGTAAAGCCCAAATTGTTGCCCTAGAAGAGAATACAAATGGAAGGTTTGAAAATCCGATCCAAGCCACGTGTCATTGATGACGAAAGAACTGACTTCTTATATTGTCGCAGAAAAATCTGAGTAGTATAGTCACCGCAGTGTAGTGGTTATGATATTAGACTGTTGTATGGAGTAAGATGGACTGTAAGATTTTCTTTTTCTATATTCGGTTCGACTACATTCTAGAAGTATCCACAAATCATTGTACTACAATGTTCTGTAACTGTATATATACAGTATATGTTCTGGCTGGAGCCAGTTCGCTCTGCGTTCTTTTATGTGCAAGTGCTGAATAAAACTTCGTTAAGTGAAATTAGTGTTCGTCGTTCATCTGATTACACCTTCTCCTACGTGACATCTTTCTGGATGAGGCGCTGGGCACTGAAACTTGTTACAGCGCACATTATCGACGACACAGTGGCTCCCGTCAGACCACGACAGAGCCGCCGTTTACGTGGCGAGAAACCAAAGTTCGAGTCATATGCAACAGATGGCAATCGATCGGAGACAAAGAAGGAGAGGACGCTGCGATTACAGCAACTGTGTGCCACCACATGAGACATCCTTCCGGTTTATCTGGTGACGATGGCCACGATCCAAACAAGTGGCTGAAGGTATATGAGCGTATAGCCAAATCTAACAAATGGGATGACACTGTGTGTTTGGCTAACGTATTTTTCCACTTGGAGAACACTGCCAAGCAGTGGTATGAGAACAATGAGGAGAATTTCACAAACTGGGAAGTATTGCAGGCGGAACTGCGCAAGTATTTCGGTGACACACAACGACAGAAGTGCAAGGCTGAATATACATTAAAGTGCAGGGCACAGCGCCCAGGAGAAACTACAGCACCCTACATTCAAGACTTCTAGGAGCTGTGTAAAATAGTGGATCCTAGAATGAAGGAGGAAGATAAGGTTGCACATTTCATGGAGGGTGTAGCTGAGGATATGTATCAAGCCCTACTCCTGAAGGGGGTTTCGTTAGCAGACGTGGCCATACAATGGTGCCAGTATATCGAGACAAGGTGTCAAAAAAGAATTACACGCAAGAAGTTTGAACGGCTTCCAAACGTCGTATCGATGTCTGTGATGGAAGAAAGAACTGATTTCACAAGTGTTTTTCGTCAGATA
Organism: Schistocerca serialis cubense; assembly: GCF_023864345.2. Taxonomy (NCBI): domain Eukaryota; kingdom Metazoa; phylum Arthropoda; class Insecta; order Orthoptera; family Acrididae; genus Schistocerca; species Schistocerca serialis. The sequence goes on along the minus strand of NC_064641.1, from coordinate 915,751,164 downwards.
ATGAGGCTGGAAGTTCAGAAGGCACTTGGAATGCACGGTGAGCATAAAACCGAAACGTTTCAAGAGGTAATAAGGGAGGAAGTCGAACAGACATTTAACCCAATCTCTTGTCCTTCATTTCCATTTAAAACGGCGAAAAAGACGAGTCCCAGGAGAAGTTACGTTCCTATAATGCCGCATAAGGAACCTGTTTGTGCACCAAGGAAGACTGACGTCTGGAGGACCCAGGATAACCAACCAGTACGTTTCCACTGCGGACGACCGGGACATTTGGTGCGCTATTGTCCAGAAAGGCGGCGGATATTTGATGACGCCAGCGCCAGAGGACAGCAGACCAAACTTAGACGACGCCAACTCCGGGACGACGAAGATGAACAAGAAGACGTGGTTGTTGGACGACGTAGGTCACCATTGCCGCAAGCTAGCCGCTGGAGAGAACGCTCCCCAACACGGCGATACAGGTCTAAATCGCCGTTTAGAAGCTACAGCCTATCTCCTAGCCACCGCAACCTGGAAAACTAAAGGGTGCGACCTTCTTAGGAAGTGAGGCCGCCGGAGAGAAAAATCCTCCGCCGTCAATCACTACAAAAATGATAGGACACTACGTCGAAATCTTCATGGATGGCCGGCCAGCCCAAGCTCTTGTGGACTCTGGAGCGTCATATTCAGTCATTTCGGAGAAGTACCGTCGCCAGTTGCAGAAAACCGTATCCGTTGACAACAAAACATCTCTGCTGAATTTGGCTAATCATCTTCTTACGAGAGTGTAGTCATGACGTCATTCTCTGATGGGACTTTTTGAAAGCTTCTCAGGCAATTATAGATTGTGGCCGCTTGAAGGTTATGCTTGACGAGATGAGATACTGTGGACAGGAAGATGTGAATCCGAGTGTGTGTAGAGTGTGTGTGCTGGATGAAGTGATCATTCCTACAGTCAGCACTAAAAGATAATTGTCATGTGTCGTGCCATCCATCATCCCATGGATCTTGTAGTAGAATGTAAGAGAAGCATATCACTTAGGAATAACTTGATCATTCCAGCCTCTGTCGTCTGGTTTAAGAACGGATTCGGTGAACTGGGGATAGTTAACTGTCGCCGAGAACCACAGATCCTTCCAAGATGCATGTGCGTAGCAAATGGTTAATTTCCGAACAGCTGAGCGTCATAGAAACCTCCTATGCTGAGTCTGTGGGCGAAATTGACTCTACCACTACGAGGCAAGATCTTCTAGTTCTACTATCACCAGATCTCACTAAGGAACAACAAAAGAATCTACGTGCCGTTTTTCAAGTGCTCTCCGAATGCTTCAATCTACAGGTGTAGAGCAAATTAGATAAATCGAAAGTGAAGCACCGGATTAGCGCTGGAGATCATCAACCAATAAGCCAGAGAGCATACCGTGTGTCAGCAACGGAACGTCGAATAATTGTCGACGAGGTAGAGAAGATGATGAAGAATGGTATCATTCAGCCTTCGCGGAGCCCACGGTCGTCACCAGTGGTTCTCGTCAGAAAGAAGGATGGCAGTTGGCACTTTCGTGTTGATTACAGAAAGCTTAATAAGATAACTAAATAGAACGTTTACCGGCTTCCACGAATTGACAATACACTATATTTTCTGAAGGGGGCTACGTTTTTCTCAACCATGGACATGTACTTGGAATACTGGCAAGTCGAAGTAGATGAGGCTGATCGCGAGAAAACTGCATTCATCACCCTTGAGGGCCTGTGTGAGTTTAAGCTAATGCCGTTTGGTTTGTGTAATGCACCAGGACCTTTTGAATGGATGATGGATAATCTTCTGAGTCACCTGAAGTAGACGATGTGTCTTTGTTATTTACATGACATTATAATATTCACAGAGACATTTTGTGAACACGTAAAAAGACTGAGGGCCTTTCTTAAGTGTGTCCAACAAGCCCAACTTAATCCAAGAAAGTGTCTCCTTGGAGCAAACGAAATCAAAATACTTGGACATCTTCTGTCAAACGAAGGTCTGCGGCCAGACCCAGAAAATGTGAAATCTATAACGGAATTTACTATTCCAATGAGTATTAGAGATATGAGAAGCTTCTTCGGATTATGTTATTATTACCGTATTTTTATCAAAGACTTTTGTTGCAAAGCTAGGCTACTCCAAGAGTTGTTAAAGCCGTTGATCAATTTATCTAGGGTGGTGCTCAACAAGATTCTTTCGATGTGCTGCGAAAAATCTGACGACCGACCCTTTACCTGGTCTGTATGATGCGGCAGCACCTACAGAACTACAAAGATGCCAGTGGGTATGCGATCGGTGCTGTTCTGGCAATGCCGGCCAGAGTGGCCGAGCGGTTCTAGGCGCTACAGTCTGGAACCGAGCGACCGCTACGGTCGCAGGTTCGAATCTTGCCTCGGGCATGAATGTGTGTGATGTCCTTAGGTTAGTTAGGTTTAATTAGTTCTAAGTTCTAGGCGACTGATGACCTCAGCAGTTAAGTCCCATAGTGCTCTGAGCCATTTGAATATTTTTTTTGTTCTGGTACAAATTTCGGATGGGAAATAGAAGGTTATAGCCTATGCTTGTAGGACACTTACAAAAGCCGAGAGAAACTATTCTACTACAAAAAGAGAATGTCTGCTGTGATCTGGGCCATGTGCTTATTTCGCTAGTATCTCAATGGAAAACCATTCACAGTTGTTACGGACCATCATTCACTTGGTTGACAGGTCTTAAGGATCCAACAGGACGACTCGCCAGGTGGGCACTACGTCTTCAAGAGTGTGACATTACCATAGTGTACAAAAGTGTGAGAAAACGCCAAGATGCCGAGTGTCTCTCGAGAACCCTGTGCAAGAAGATCAAGACTTTGATGAAGATAGTGGCTGTCTCGCTGCACTCCATGATCTCTCTTCTGAGCAGAAGAAGGACTCCAAGATATGTCAAATTAAGCTTGCCTTAAATCGGTCAGAGGATGTGAAAGGACAGTTTAAAGTGTTAAGGGGCCACACCCTACCTATCTAACCCATCTTAATTTAGGTAAGTATCTGACCCATTTCTGAAAAAAACTATTTGATGTAGGACCTTAATATTTTTATTATACGTTAAATGATGCTAATAGAGTCAACTGTACTAAAATATACTTTATCCTTTTTATAGTTTTTAAGAAATACTATTTTAAATTTATTAACAAAAAAATATTAAGTTTTTTTTGCAGAAAATATTTTTTTCTGAACTCCCTAATGGGGGAATATTAATGAATGTAATACCAGAGGTGGCTTTTTATGTTATTCAGAGTCTCTGAAAATTTCATTCATTTATCTGATATAATGGGGCATATGTACTGAAAATTTTAGTTTGCGGGAAATTGACTTTAAAGAAAAAACTTTTGAAATTTGTTGCTTACAGTTAATTAAAACTGTGCTGCTGCATATGATGGCCCTTCTTTGGCCTCTAGCAGGTCTTCCAGCTTCTTTTTCACCTTCCTTGATGTTTTTCTTGCTTTCTTGGCCATATTAGATGCAGACGTGCCTGCATCAGTATCCTGATTTAATTGCAGTGTTACAGCATACTGATCATACTTTCACCAGGATTAATTCCCAGCTTTTTCAGTACCCAATAATTTGCACTATTACCCCAATTGAATGTAATAACAGCATGATGAACTCATAGTTTCATTGAATGCATGTCTAAAAATACAGTAATAGGAAGGCGGTTCCAAATTATGCTGTTGAATCATTCATTTGGGTTCTGTGTCTGCTCATGCAGACAATTCGTTAGACGGTCAAGATGAGCCAAGTCCCTGAAAATAGGTTTAATTGCTGTAATAACAGCAGCAGGAAGAGAATGCTGGTGAGAATAACATTCTTCAGTGGCCTGACCCCTATTTTATTTGCACTGATGGACACAATCCATGACCTGGCTTATTGTCAGTAGAGCACTTATGGAAGAATATGGTCCAAACATCTCTCTTCATTGCCTCCAGATTTTCTTTATTTCTCGTAATTGCCTGCCCATAGTATACCTGCAAGTTTTCTATTTCAGTTTTAGCTAACTGACCCAGTCCGGTCAACAATTTTCCATCTTCTAATTTTTTCCTGTCATATCAGCAGTTAGTTTTCTCAGCCTTATTCCCAAACGCTTTTGAACATGGCCTACACATTCTATTTTGCTAATAATGGAATCTCCATATGGCTTAGAGTTCACCACATTGGTGTATGCATTACTGTCACCATCGCCCAAATATTTGGTATACCGTACCCCTCTTCTTTCTACAGAGTGATGAAATATTTGTTGTACTCCATGAACTTCCATACCACCTCTTGTTCCTCTAAAATTAGCTACACGATTGTGTTCTTTATGTTCATTGACTTTACAACATTTGCAATATTTAGACATTATCTCCACATCTAACACTTTACCACTGTCTACACTCGTGACAGTCACTACTCCATTTAGAGAAGTATGTCCTCTTTTCTGCCTACTTCCATCATGTGCAACTGCAATATCAGAACATCCATCATTTACTTCCACTGCTTCCCTAGTAGCCAGTTTCATGCTTTCCTCACTGACCTCATCTAGAACTTTCTCTAATATTGAAGTTAGTTTCTCAAATTTATTTGGTGGCTGATGTAAGTTCTACATCTACATCTATACTCCGCGAGCCACCTTACGGTGTGTGGCGGAGGGTACTTATTGTACCACTATCTGATCCCCCCTTCCCTGTTCCATTCACGAATTGTGCGTGGGAAGAACGACTGCTTGTAAGTCTCCGTATTTGCTCTAATTTCTCGGATCTTTTCGTTGTGATCATTACGTGAGATATATGTGGGTGGTAGTAATATGTTGCCCATCTCTTCCCGGAATGTGCTCTCTCGTAATTTCGATAATAAACCTCTCCGTATTGCGTAACGCCTTTCTTGAAGTGTCCGCCACTGGAGCTTGTTCAGCATCTCCGTAACGCTCTCGCGCTGACTAAATGTCCCCATGACGAATCGCGCTGCTTTTCGCTGGATCATGTCTATCTCTTCTATTAATCCAACCTGGCAAGGGTCCCATACTGATGAGCAATACTCAAGAATCGGACGAACAAGCGTTTGTAAGCTACTTCTTTCGTCGATGAGTCACATTTTCTTAGAATTCTTCCTATGAATCTCAACCTGGCGCCTGCTTTTCCCACTATTTGTTTTATCTACATCTACATCTACATCTATACTCCGCGAGCCACCTTACGGTGTGTGGCGGAGGGTACTTATTGTACAACTATCTGATCCCCCCTTCCCTGTTCCATTCACGAATTGTGCGTGGGAAGAACGACTGCTTGTAAGTCTCCGTATTTGCTCTAATTTCTCGGATCTTTTCGTTGTGATCATTACGCGAGAGATATGTGGGCGGTAGTAATATGTTGCCCATCTCTTCCCGGATTTGTTTTATGTGATCATTCCACTTCAGATCGCTCCGGATAGTAACTCCTAAGTATTTTACTGTCGTTACCGCTTCCAATGATTTACCACCTATGGCATAATCGTACTGGAATGGATTTCTGCCCCTATGTATGCGCATTATATTACATTTATCTACGTTTAGGGAAAGCTGCCAGCTGTCGCACCATGCATTAATCCTCTGCAGGTCCTCCTGGAGTACGTACGAGTCTTCTGATGTTGCTACTTTCTTGTAGACAACCGTGTCATCTGCAAATAGCCTCACGGAGCTACCGATGTTGTCAACTAAGTCCTTTATGTATATTGTAAACAATAAAGGTCCTATCACGCTTCCCCGCGGTACTCCCGAAATTACCTCTACATCTGCAGATTTTGAACCGTTAAGAATGACATGTTGTGTTCTTTCTTCTAGGAAATCCTGAATCCAATCACAAACCTGGTCCGATATTCCGTAAGCTCGTATTTTTTTCACTAAACGTAAGTGCGGAACCGTATCAAATGCCTTCCTGAAGTCCAGGAATACGGCATCAATCTGCTCGCCAGTGTCTACGGCACTGTGAATTTCTTGGGCAAATAGGGCGAGCTGAGTTTCACATGATCTCTGTTTGCGGAATCCATGTTGGTTATGATGAAGGAGATTTGTATTATCTAAGAACGTCATAATACGAGAACACAAAACATGTTCCATTATTCTACAACAGATTGACGTAAGCGAAATAGGCCTATAATTATTCGCATCTGATTTATGACCCTTCTTGAAAATGGGAACGACCTGCGCTTTCTTCCAGTCGCTAGGTACTTTACGTTCTTCCAGCGATCTACGATAAATTGCTGATAGAAAGGGGGCAAGTTCTTTAGCATAATCACTGTAGAATCTTAAGGGTATCTCGTCTGGTCCGGATGCTTTTCCGCTACTAAGTGATAGCAGTTGTTTTTAAATTCCGATATCGTTTATTTCAATATTTTCCATTTTGGCGTCCGTGCGACGGCTGAAGTCAGGGACCGTGTTACGATTTTCCGCAGTGAAACAGTTTCGGAACACTGAATTCAGTATTTCTGCCTTTCTTCGGTCGTCCTCTGTTTCGGTGCCATCGTGGTCAACGAGTGACTGAATAGGGGATTTAGATCCGCTTACCGATTTTACATATGACCAAAACTTTTTAGGGTTCTTGTTTAGATTGTTTGCCAATGTTTTATGTTCGAATTCGTTGAATGCTTCTCTCATTGCTCTCTTTACGTTCTTTTTCGCTTCGTTCAGCTTTTCCTTATCAGCTATGATTCGACTACTCTTAAACCTATGATGAAGCTTTCTTTGTTTCCGTAGTACCTTTCGTACATGATTGTTATACCACGGTGGATCTTTCCCCTCGCTTTGGACCTTAGTCGGTACGAACTTATCTAAGGCGTACTGGACGATGTTTCTGAATTTTTTCCATTTTTGTTCCACATCCTCTTCCTCAGAAATGAACGTTTGATGGTGGTCACTCAGATATTCTGCGATTTGTGCCCTATCACTCTTGTTAAGCAAATATGTTTTCCTTCCTTTCTTGGTATTTCTTATTACACTTGTAGTCATTGATGCAACCACTGACTTATGATCACTGATACCGTCTTCTACATTCACGGAGTCGAAAAGTTCCGGTCTATTTGTTGCTATGAGGTCTAAAACGTTAGCTTCACGAGTTGGTTCTCTAACTATCTGCTCGAAGTAATTCTCGGACAAGGCAGTCAGGATAATGTCACAAGAGTCTCTGTCCCTGGCTCCAGTTCTGATTGTGTGACTATCCCATTCTATACCTGGTAGATTGAAGTCTCCCCCTATTACAATAGTATGATCACGAAACTTCTTCACGACGTTCTGCAGGTTCTCTCTGAGGCGCTCAACTACTACGGTTGCTGATGCAGGTGGTCTATAGAAGCATCCGACTATCATATCTGACCCACCTTTGATACTTAACTTAACCCAGATTATTTCACATTCGCATTCGCTAATAACTTCACTGGATATTATTAAATTCTTTACTGCTATAAATACTCCTCCACCATTGGCGTTTATCCTATCCTTGCGGTATATATTCCATTCTGTGTCTAGGATTTCGTTACTGTTCACTTCCGGTTTTAACCAACTTTCCGTTCCTAATACTATATGCGCACTATTTCCTTCAATAAGAGATACTAATTCAGGAACCTTGCCCTGGATACTCCTGCAGTTTACCAATATTACGTTAACTTTTCCTATTTTTGGTCTCTGAGGACGGACGCTCTTTATCAACGATGATAATGTCCTCTCTGGTAAGCCGTCAGGTATTTTATCGTTTCGCCCAAGGGGGGGTCCCTCTAACCTAAAAAACCCCCGTGTGCACGCCACACGTACTCTGCTACCCTAGTAGCTGCTTCCGGTGTGTAGTGCACGCCTGACCTGTCTAGGGGGGCCCTACAGTTCTCCACCCAATAACGGAGGTCGATGAATTTGCAACCATTATAGTCGCAGAGTCGTCTGAGCCTCTGGTTTAGACCCTCCACACGGCTCCAAACCAGAGGACCGCGATCGACTCTGGGCACTATGCTGCAGATATTAAGCTCAGCTTGCACTCCGCGTGCGATGCTGGTTGTCTTCACCAAATCAGCCAGCCGCCGGAAGGAACCAAGGATGGCCTCAGAACCCAAGCGGCAGGCGTCATTCGTTCCGACATGTGCTACTATCTGCAGCCGGTCACACCCAGTGCGTTCAATAGCTGCCGGAAGGGCCTCCTCCACATTACGGACGAGACCCCCCGGCAAGCACACCGAGTGCACACTGGCATTCTTCCCCGACCTACCCGCTATTTTCCTGAGGGGCTCCATAACCCGCCTAACGTTGGAGCTCCCTATAACTAATAGGCCCGCCCTCTGTGACTGTCGGGACCTTGCCGGAGAATCGGCCACTGGCCCAGCAGGCGAGGCATCCTGTGGTGGCTCGGAAACGATGTCATCACCACTAGGAAGCACCCCGTACCTGTTGGAAAGGGGTAAGGCAGCTGCCACGCGGCCAGATCCCACCTTCGCCTTTCGGCCAGGCACGCGCGAGCCCACCACTGTCCGCCATTCACCCTGGAGTGATGGCTGACCGGTAAGATGCTCACTGCCGGAAGACGCAGCGACATCAGGGGTTCCATGTGATTCCAAGGCCACCGAAGTAGGCATAGGTCTCACCACAGTTGCCCCAACGCCACTACGAGCCGACGCCTGCGCCTCGAGCTCGATGAGCCTAACAGAGAAAGCCTCCACCTGCCCCCGAAGAGTGGCCAATTCTCCTTGCGTCCGCTCACAACAGCCACAGTCCCTACACATGACTATGTTTACCCTACTCTATACGGTGACAAATTCCAAGATAATCTTCTGATGAGCTACTCTGATAATCAAGAAACACTCACTGAAATACGAGGCGCGAAAACTACGCTAGGTTTTCCCAGAAAAACTATTTAAAAGCTAAGCGCAGCAAATAAGTACAAAAACGCTTTATACAAACAGTACTCGCTGCTGCTGGTGCTCTCGCTCTGGCTGTCACAAGACAACTGCTGATTCAAGTGACTAGTGGCTAACGGCCGCGAAACAAACAAAAGACGGTTTTAGGGCGCTTTCTGTTCTAAACGATCAAGAAAACACTAAGAAATCTAACACGAAAACTACGTAAAGTTTTATCAAGAACTGTTAGTTACTATGCAGAGCAGATAAACACAAATAGAATCCCTTCCTTAGTGGAAGGTCGTAAACAAAATGCAAAATAAACGCTTTATACAAACAGTACTCGCTGCTGCTGGTGCTCTCGCTCTGGCTGTCACAAGACAACTGCTGATTCAAGTGACTAGTGGCTAACGGCAGCGAAACAAACAAAAGACGGTTTTAGGGCGCTTTCTGTTCTAAACGATCAAGAAAACACTAAGAAATCTAACACGAAAACTACGTAAAGTTGTATCAAGAACTGTTAGTTACTATGCAGAGCAGATAAACACAAATAGAATCCCTTCCTTAGTGGAAGGTCGTAAACAAAATGCAAAATAAACGCTTTATACAAACAGTACTCGCTTATACAAATGTTCCCCCTGCAGCCATGCCTTTGCCAAGGGATCGTAAGGCATAAACTAATCTAGTATTGATTTCATAAGGGCCACTTGCATCTGGTTTTGAACAACACATAAATGAAATCACTGCTGAGCATTTAGTGCAAATTAAATCCAAAAGCAATTGTTAGGCCTTTCCTCCCACTGGCATTCACACTCTGTGACTTAGCACACTGTCTAGATCATACAAATTCAGAAATTACATCTGATAATATCCTCAGCTTTATAATACTGTTACTGCACCCCTTGTCATTTACAATACATTCGTTGTAACTCTTTTGAAATGGTGAGAACTTCTTTGATGAGGCAGTTGTTGAAGAACTACAATTAGAAACATCGTTGACAGGCGACATAACCTCTTGTACAGAAAGCTTTCTAAACTTGTTTCCTCTAAATTGTCGTTTCTTGAAAATGCCTTTACGTTTCATCTTCAATAAGCACAACACAACACAACACACGTAAACAAGCACTGAAAACTTAAGTCTAACAAATACTCGCAATCACACTTTAACAAAATTAATCGCATGTTTGAAAGCGTGTTGTTTACAGACAGCAGAAACAAAAGAATACCGACCGTGGCATTCCAAGGATAGCCAACGCACTCGGGAGTAAAAAAAAAGATCCTAACGTGCAATGTAGGGGATATAAAGATCTAAAATATATGCAGAAAATTGGATGGCAGAAAAGTGGGCGTTACACATAAACACACATGGTAGGAAAATGCTCTTTATATGCTCGAAAAAAAAATTCTTCAGCAAAATCCTTCTCAGAGTAGTTAAATAAAACCTTAATCTGTCGAAATATGATGAAAACTGAAAATGGATTTTTTCGACCTGAACCACGGTATGGTCCCCTTAATGGATTACTTTGCAAGAAAAACTTTGATCCGTTCGGAAAGAGGTGGCTACCAGTGATTCCTAAACAAATGCGCTTAGATGTTCCACAGAAATTCCATTGCACACCTGAGGCCGGACATTTAGGATTTATTAAGACATACGATAGAATCCGCAAGAGGTTTTTCTGGTCAGGCTTATTTTGGAGTGTCCGTCACTATGTGTCGCACTGTCGAGAGTGCCAGAGGAGAAAGGCAGTTCCTCAGAAACCAACTGGTCGACTCATACCAATTCCACCAGCCGAAATGTTTTTCCAGCGTGTTGGGATTGACCTTCTCGGACGATTTCCAACGTCTGATAGTGGCAATAGATGGATTATTGTTGAAGTGATTGTCTGACACTCTATGCCATTACAAAAGCCGTCAAAACAGCCGAAGAATTCGAGGCAGTCAAATCCATCGTGGAAGACATTGTATTAAAACACAGTGCCCCAAAGTCGTTAATTACGGATCTAGGGAAAGTTTTCAGTCGAATCTTGTGACAGAGATAAACCGGCGGTGCGACATTACTCATCACATGACGACTGTACCATTCGAAAACTAACGGGCTTACTGAACGCCTTAATAAGACCTTGGCCTTGCTATCAATGTTCGTCAATGTTGAGCAGAGCAACTGGGATGAGGTGTTACCATTCGTGACATTTGCCTACAACACCGCCAAACAAGACGCCATATTTCCTGGCGCATGGGCATGAGGCGACTTCGACGATGGACACTGTGTTTCCGTTACGTCCTGATGACGTGGACGAAGACTACATTGGCCAGGTATTAACGAGAGCTGAGGAAGCTCGGCAGTTAGCTCGAATCCGTACGCTGCAGACTCAAGAAAACGATCTCCGAAGGTATGACGCAAGCCACCGCTCTATTGTGTACCAGCCTGGTGACCTCGTCTGGATCTTCAGTCCTGTTTGGAAGGTTGGTATCTCTGAGAAGCTCCACAGGCACTACTTTGGACTTTATAAGGTTGTAAAACAGTTGTCTGATGTTATTTATGAAGTTGAAGATCTTGAACCCGAAACAAGATGACGAAAGATCAGAGATACTGTCCACGTCATTCGAATGAAGCCCTATAAGGATCCTGCAATCCAGGGTAAATTCGAAGCTCCTGGGACAGGCAGCAAGTGGATAGGTAACGAACAGCGTAGCAAAGGAAGTTCTAAGAAGATCACCGCCAGGGCGAACATCAGTCATTGGGATTCGGAGTATGCAGGACCGATGGCTCGTTCCCGGACTAGGAGGACGTAACACCGAGATGCTGTTCTCTTACGGAGGGAGCAATGTCGCAGAAGAATCTGAGCTGCACAGGCACCGTTCTGTAGTGGTTATGATAGTAGACTGTTGCGTGGAGGGTCGTGAGTTCAAAACTCACCTGAACTGTAAGATTATAATTTCTGTACTCGGTTCGAGTACATTCTAGAAGTATCCACAAATGTCAAGAGTCATTGCACTGGAATGTTCTGTAGCTGTATATACATATGTTGTATGTGTTCTGGCCGGAGGCACTTCGCTTCGTGCTCTTGTATGTGCAAGTGCTGAATTAACCTTCGTGAAGTGAAGTCAGTGTTCGTCATTCATCTAGTTCCGCCTTCTTTTACGTGACAATATCATTTGCTTCGGCATCAGACCCGTCGCCGACGCGCTTGTATTCATTCTCTCACAACAAATGATGGACGTATCATAATGGTGCAAGCTGATATAGTGCGTATCTTACACCGGTACTATGTAGACACCTACGACATCGATGAGTCCAGTGAGACCTTTCACGACCCACTAGTCAGGATTTTGGATACAACAATTACACCTGAACATAATGCAAAGCTCTTAGCTGTCTTTCAGCCTGAGGAAGTTTACAAACTTATTGTGGGATCGCCTTCTCAGAAGTTTCCGGGTCTAGATGGACTTCCCAAGGACTTTTATGGCCGCTTTTGGCCGTTGTTCGGTGCTAACTTTACGTCCCTTTTGAATGAAGTATTACAGGGTAGGGTAGTGCCGCTCTCGTTCAAAGTGGGGAAAATAGTTTTAATCCCGGATCTCACTTGACCGGATGTTCCTGATTGCTTTTCGCCCACTTACTTTGTTAAACTTTGATTATAAGACTGTGGCGAAGGCAGTTAATATTACGATGTCGGCTTTGATGGTATGCGGTGATAGGAATGAAGACGCAGATGCTATATGTGTGTCGTACTGTTTTTGACGATGACTCAAGAAACTCTCACATTCACGTCTCGTTTATTTCTCTGTGTCCGTCTCCCTAGTCTTGAACCCCCTATTTATGTTAGTAGCATAAATTAAAAGTTAAAACACATTCGTGACTTGTATCTTACGATGAGCTTTTTAGGGGCTGACATCTTGCAGAGACCTGTCCTCACCATGAATTTTATAAAGGCTCGTTACGAAGCAGTCCCTTGCCGGAACCGCGTAGAAAGAGAATCGCTGCAAACAACCTGGAGGACAGTTTGGTTCAAGATCAGTCTTCCGATTTTTCCGACGCGCGTAGCGTCCTCGTCGTATAAGGTAGCAAATAACTTGATTCCAACGAACGAGCGACTTTTCCGTATTGGGCTTAGCAAAACGGTTTTCGGTAGTCGTTGTACGTCTCGAAACACGAAAGATCGCTTGACTTGCGGAGGTCATACGGCTAAATGGTCTTCGATCAGGACACAATTGGCCTTCCCTACTCGATCTTCTGAGACTTCATACAACACAGACATTACATTGTGCCCAGATTCTTCTTTTGTTCCACGATCGAAAACCCATACCATTATGTGGTTGCTGGGACACTTAGTTCATTACGTTGTAGGAGGCGAGGGGGAAGGTCACATGAACTTCATGCAGAATGTCATCACTGCCTATTGGACATGCTTGCGATTGCCTCGATATCGACACGTCTTCGACAATATGTTGAATCTTGTTTTCCGTCGCCAACGTGATGGTTAATTTCATCTTCCTTATGATAGAACATTTTAAGGAAAATAGTTATTATTATAGGAAGCAACGATCTATAATTATTATAAATAAACTCTAAGCAGCCTTATGATATGTGTGTCTCTTTGTTATGTATGTTTCTATCTGATTTAGTTCGGCTTGTCCCCTCCTAGTTTCCCTGTTAGTTTAGTTTGTATTTTGACTCAGCATCGCTCCAGTTCTATTGTCTATATATGAAATATTGATACACTTGAGCGTATACAGTTCTAGGAATCAGATTGGGATTTTTATTACTTTGCTATTTCGAATGTAATCTGGTTTCGTTTTCCTTCTGCTTTTAGATTCTATTACAACCTATAAAAATATATAAAACATACAAAAAATTTAAAAGTTAATAAAAAACTATATAAAAATAACTGTTGATACATATCATGTGAGCTTGGTGCTGGTTTGTCGGCTATGTTCTCTGTTCTTTTCCTTCTTTTATTTATTATTTTCTTATCACAATTCATTTTCTCTCCCATTAGCAGTTTGTACTACACGATGATTTGACTATGGTCTACTGCAGTGTCATGATAGTACCAAGTCATTCAGATAATAAGAAAAAAGATGTGGCTAGCGTTGCTGCCTCTGGATTACGGGGTCCCGGGTTTGAATCCCGGCCTGGTTGGGGATTTTTCTCTGTCCAGAGATTGGGCGTTTGTGTTGTCCTTATTACTTTATCATCATCATTCGTGAAAATTGCTAGATTGGACTGAGTTAAAAATTGGACTTTGTAAAAACTGGGACTTTGTACAGTAGCTGATGACCGCGCAGTTGAGCGCCCCAAAAAACAAACAACATCATCACCGTACGGCGCGTGGTGGAGGGTACGCTCTACTACTGCTAGTCATTTCCTTTTCTGTTCCGTCCACAAACAGAGCGAGACTAAAACGGGTATCTATATGGCCCCGTATGAGCCCTAATTTTTCGTGTCTTACCTTCGTGGTCCTCACGAGCAATGTACGTTGGCGGCAGTAGAATCGTGTGTCATTCAGCTTGAAGTGCCGGTTCTCTGGGTTTCCTCAATGGTGTTCCACGAAAAGAACGTCACGTTCCCATCTGAGTTTCTGGAGTATCTCCGTAACACGTGTTGTTCGAACCTACTGGTGCCGGCGGGGTGGCCGTGCGGTTCTAGGCACTACAGTCTGGAGCAGAGCGACCGCTACGGTCGCAGGTTCGAATCCTGCCTCGGGCATGGATCTTGGATTAGTTAGGTTTAATTAGTTCTGAGTTCTAGGCGACTGATGACCTCAGAAGTTAAGTCGCATAGTGCTCAGAGCCATTTGAACCATTTTTTGAACCTACTGGTAGCAAATCTACCAGACAGACGCTTAATTGCTCCAACGTCTTCCTGTAATCCGAACTGTTGGAGACCCCAGACAAAAGAGCAGTACTCAAGAACAGGCCGCTCCAGCGTCCTATATGCGGTTTCCTTTACAGACGAAACACACTTCCCCAAAATTCCCCAAATAAACCGAGGTCGATCATATGCCTTCCCTAACACTATTTTAACATTGTCATTCCATTTCATATAGCTTTGCAGCGTTAGGATCAGATATTTAAACGACACAACTGATATTTAATCGACGTGACTGTGTCAAGCTGCGCCTTACTAATGCTGTATTTGAACGTTACAGGCTTATTTTTCCTGCTCA
Source organism: Schistocerca serialis cubense (assembly GCF_023864345.2). NCBI lineage: Eukaryota > Metazoa > Arthropoda > Insecta > Orthoptera > Acrididae > Schistocerca > Schistocerca serialis. The sequence goes on along the minus strand of NC_064641.1, from coordinate 915,736,132 downwards.
TCAGCATTAACTTGTATTTTAAGTTTCCTTCAATTTACGCCTATGGTCACAATCTTTTTTTTTTGACAGATTACCGGTTTCGATCTTTAATGACCATCATCAGATCCGTTTCATAAAAACAAAATCCTAATGTCATGCAGCCACAGTGGCAACGTCAAATGTTAAATGCATAATCAGCACCAGGATCGTGAAATACATATAAATATGACGATACTGGTGCTGATTCTGCATTTAACATTTGACGTTGCCACTATGGCTGCAGGACATTAGGATTTTGTTTTTATGAAACAGATCTGATGATGGTCATTCAAGACCGAAACCGGTAATCTGTTAACAAAACGTTTGTGACCTTACAGTAAATTAAAGGAAATTCTTTGTGTATAAGGGTCACTGTTTTTTCGCTACAATGTCGCAGCTTATGGAACATATATTTGTGTGCGTACAGAGCAAGCTGATAATGATGAAACCAAATAGAAATTTAGTCTAAATCATATTATATCCTCCTACAGATACTGAACGGCGACACCTTACCGTAAACCACAGCATCATGAGCAAACAACCGCAGATTATTCACCACGCCGACCGCCAGGTCAAACACACACGATTCCACAGTTCATCGATAGTAGTGACTGGCGTACTGTGACGAGCCAGTTGCTCGGCCACCATTGACTAGACGTTTCCAGTTGGTGAGAGATCTGGATAACGTGCTGGCCAGGGCAGTAGTCGAACATTTTCTGTATCCAGAGAGGCCCGTACAGGACCTGCAACATGCGGTCGTGCATTATCCTGGTGAAATGTTGAGTTTCTCAGGGATCGAATGAAGGGTAGAGCCACGGGTCGTAACACATCTGAAATGTAACGTCCACTGTTCAAAGTGCCGTCATTGCGAACAAGAAGTGATCGAGATGTTTAACCAATGGCACCCCGTAACACCACGCCGGGTGAAACGCCAGTATGGCGATGACGAATACACGCTTCCAATGTGCGTTCACCGCGAAGTCGCCAAACACACCATCACGATGCTGTAAACAGAACCTGGATTCATCCGAAAAAATGAAGTTTTGCCATTCGTGCAGCCAAGTTCGTCGTTGAGTACACCATCGCAGGCGTTCCTGTCTGTGATGCAGCGTCATGGATAACCGCAGCCATGGTCTCCGAGCTGATAGTCCATGCTGCTGCAAACGTCTTTTAACTGTTGGGGCAGATGGTTGTTGTCTTGCAAACGTCTCCATCTCTTGACTCAGGGATCGAGAGGTGGCTGCACGATTTGTTACAGCCATGCGGATGAGATGCTTGTCATCTCGACTGTTAGTGATACGAAGCCGTTGGGATCCAGCAGGCCGTTCCGTATTACCCTCCTGAACCCACCGATTCCATAGTCTGATAAAGTCATTGGATCTCGACCAACGCGAGCAGCAATGTCACGATACGTTAATCGGCAATCGAGTTAGGCTACAATCCGACCTTTATCAAACTCGGAAACGTGATGGTACGCATTTCTCCTCCTTACACGAGGGATTACAAAAACGTTGCACCACGCAACGCCAGCCAACTACTGTTTGTGTATGAGAAATCGGTTGGAAACTTTCCTCATGTCAGCATGTTGTAGGTATCGCCACCGTGAATGCTCTGAAAAGCTAATCATTTGCATATCACAGCAGCTTCTTCCTGTCGGTTAAATTTCGCGTCTGTAGCACGTCATCTTCGTGGTGTAGCTATTCCAATAGCCAGTAGTATATATATATACACATATATATATATATATGTGTATATATATATATATATATATATATATATATATATATATATATATATGTGTGTGTGTGTGTGTGTGTGTGTGTGTGTGTGTGTGTGTGTGTGTGTATGTATGTGTGTGTGTGTGTGTGTGTGTGTGTGTGCGTGAGAGAGAGAGAGAGAGAGAGAGAGAGAGAGAGATTATATACATTATGATTTCTTCCACCGTGTACAAACTCTAGGGATTGATGGATGAGAGGAAACGGAACAATAAAAGTCCACTGATCTCATGTCCAGAAATGAATGGTTTCTATGCCAGAGACATTGTTACACAGACTGCAGTCTAATACGTGCTGTATCTTGTAGCTACAGTGACAGTATGTGTTGAAAATGGTTTCCATGTGCCTCAGCGCATGCGTTTATGCCCCGTAGCGTGCTCTGTCTCACATGTTCATATTGGCCAGGCTGCATCCGAGCAGTGTGAAAGGCAGCATGAATAAGCTGCTCCCCTGCCTCCACGTTTAGAATGTGCTCTGCATACACCATACTTTTGAGATGGTCCCATAGCCAGATGCACGGGTTGATATCCGGTGAACGAGCAGGCCATTCAACTGGACATCCTCGTTCGATCCATCGACTAGGGACGCATCCGGACGGTAACGGCGAACTGGGTTGCAGCACTATCATGTAGGAGCTACATAACCCTTCGAATCATCAATGGCACTTTGTCAAGAAGGGGAGGCACAGGCATCCCTAAGAAATGCCGATAGTTTCGGCCTGTTAGGCCGCGTGGAAGGAAGACTGGTCGCAAAATACAATCACAAGTTATCTCGGACCACACATTCCGTGTGAACCAGGGCTGATAATTGGCCGTTACCAAACAAAGGGTTTCTGCATATTGTCCCACAGATGACTGTTATAAAAGCTGAAGATAATACTCCGCATAATGGTGGCCTCATCTGTGAATAGCAAGGATGACACAAAACCCGGAATCGTAGTTGCCTGGTGAAGAAACTAGTGACATTACTGCTCCCGATGTGGAAAGTCTGCACGCGCTTTAAGCGGTAACGGTAGTAACAAAAGTCATGGAGAATGTTCCACTTGGTCGTGTGGCTTACCCCATACTGGTGGGCCAACTACTTGGTAGTGACACGGCGGTCGCCTTTCACAGTGCTAATCACATTTTCCTCAAAGTCTGGTGTCTGAACATTTCGGGTACGTCTACATCTACGTAATTACTCTGCTATTCACAATAAAGTGCCTGGCAGAGTTTTCAATGAACCACCTTCATGCTATCTCTCTACCGTTCCACTCTCGAACGGCACGCGGGAAAAACGAGCACTTAAATTTTTCCGTTCAAGCCCTGATTTCTCTTATTTTATCGTTATGATCATTTCTCCCTATGTACGTGGGTGTCAACAGAATGTTTTCGCAATCGGAGGAGAAAACTGGTGATTGAAATTTCATTAGAAGATCCTGTCGCAACGAAAAACGCCTTTGATTTAATGATTGCCACTCCAATTCACGTATCATGTCGGTGACACTATCTCCCCTATTTCGCGATAATACAAAACGAGCTGCCCGTCTTTGTACTTTTTCGATGTCATCCGTCAGTCCCACCTGATGCGGATCCCACACTGCACAGCAGTACTCCAGAATAGGGTGGACAATTGTAGTGTAGGCAGTCTCTTTGGTAGACCTGTTGAACCTTCTAAGAGTTCTGCCAATGAATCGCAGTCTTTGGTTTGCTCTGTCCACAACATTATCTATTTGATCGTTCCAATTTAGGTTATTTGTAATTGTAATCCCTAAATATTTAGTTGAATTTACAGCCCTCAGATTTATGTGGCTTACCGCGTAATCGAAATTAGCTGATTTCTTTTAGTACTCATGTGAATAACTTGGCAAATTTCCTTTATTCAGGGTCAATTGCCACTTTTCGCACCTTACAGATATGTTATATAAATCATTTTGCATCATCTGCAAATAATCTAAGACGGCTACGCAGATTGTCTCCCATGTCGTTAATATAGATAAGGAACAATAGAGGGTCTATAACACTTCCTTGGGTGACGCCGGATATTACTTCTGTTTTACTCGATGACTATTACTACGTCTATTACTGCGAACTGTGACCTTTCTGACAGGAAATCACGAATCCAGTCGCACAACTGAGGCGATACTCCGTAGGCACGCAGTTTGATTAGAAGACGCTTGTGAGGAATGGTGTCGAAAGCCTTCTGGAAATCTAAAAATATGGAATCAATTTGACATCCCCTGTCGATAGCACGTATTACTTCATGAGTATAAAGAGCTAGTTGTGTTTCACAAGAACGATATTTTCTGAAACCGTGCTGACTATATATCAATAAATCGTTTTCTTCGAGGTACCTCATTATGTTGCAATACAAAAAATGGTTCAAATGGCTCTGAGCACTATGGGACTTAACATCTGTGGTCATCAGCCCCCTAGAACTTATAACTACTTAAACCTAACTAACCTAAGTACATCACACACATCCATGCCCGAGGCAGGATTCGAACCTGCGACCGTAGTAGTCGCGCGGTTCCGGACTGAGCGCCTGAACCGCTAGACCACCGTGGCCGGCTGTTGCAATACAGTATATCTTCTAGAACCCTGTTGCAAATCGACGTTAGTGATATAGGCCTGTAATTCAGTAGATTAGTTCTACTTCCTTTTTTGGGTATTGCTGTGACTTGAGCAATTTTCCAGTCTTTAGGTACGTATCTTTCTGTGAGCGAGTGGTTGTATGCAATTTCTAAATATGGACTTATTTTTTATCGACATACTCTGAGAGGAATCTGGACCGGAGGCCTTGCCTTTATTAAGTGGTTTAAGCTGCTTTATTACACAGAGGATATCTACTTCTATGTTTCTCATCTTGGCAGTTGCTCTTGATTGGAATTCAGGAATATTTACTTCGTCTTCTTTGGTGAAGGAGTTTCGGAAAACCGTGTTTAATAACTCTGCTATACCGGCACTGTCATCAGTGACTTCACCGTTGTTATCGCGCAGTGAAGGAATTGTTTGTGTCTTGCCTTTGGTGTGCTTTATGTATGACCAGAATCTCTTTGGGGTTTCTGCCAGATTTCGAGACAGAACTTCGTTGTGGATATTATTAAAAGAATCTCGTATTGAAGTACGCGCCAAATTTCGAACGTCTGCAAAACTTTGCCAATCTTGTGGATTTTGTGTTCTTTTAAATTTGACATGCTTTTTTCGTTGCATCTGCAACAACGATCTGACCCGTTTTGTGTACCATGGGAGATCAGTACCATCACTTATTAATTTATGTGGTATATATCTCTCAATTGCTGTTGCTACTATCTCTTTGAAAGCATTCCACAACCTTTCTACACTTACGTAATCAGATCGGAAGGAGTGAAGACAGTCTCTTAAAAAGGCGTTAAGAACATTTTTATCAGCTTTCTTTTTGATGGTTGTAGGTGTTACGGTATTCAGCCTAGCAGCAACTAAAAAATCGAGTATGCTTTCGCAACCATTTACGCTTCGAGTGGGCTCATGAACTAATTGTTTAAAATAATTTTCTGAGAAAGCATTTAGTACAATTTCAAATGATGTCTTATGCCTGCCGCCGGCTTTAAACGTATAGTTTTTCCAGCATATCGATGGTAGATTGAAGTCACCACTGATTATAATTGTATCATCGGAGTACTTATTTGAAATGAGACTGAAGTTTTCTTTGAACTGTTCAGCAACTGTCTTCTGAGTCGGGGGGTGGGTAAAACGATCCAATTAATAGTTTAGTCCGATTGTCAGGTATAACCTCTACCCATACTATTTCACGTGAGTTATCTACTACAATTTCCCTACAAGTAAAACTACCTCTGACAGCAATAAATACTCCACCGCCAACTGTATTTAATCTATCCTTTCTGACCACTGTTACACAGTTTCAAAAATTTCGGCTGAACTTATTTCCGGCTTGTATCCCATGCCACCCAACGTGCTCTAGAAGGTGTAAGTCAACTACCCTGGCCAGCAAGATCTCCGGATCTGTCCCCCATTGAGCATGTTTGGGACTGGATGAAGCGTCGTCTCACGCGGTCTGCACGTCCAGCACGAACGCTCTCTGTACCTACAACTACACTCCTGGAAATGGAAAAAAGAACACATTGACACCGGTGTGTCAGACCCACCATACTTGCTCCGGACACTGCGAGAGGGCTGTACAAGCAATGATCACACGCACGGCACAGTTGACACACCAGGAACCGCGGTGTTGGCCGTTGAATGGCGCTAGCTGCGCAGCATTTGTGCACCGCCGCCGTCAGTGTCAGCCAGTTTGCCGCGGCATACGGGGCTCCATTGCAGTCTTTAACACTGGTAGCATGCCGCGACAGCATGGACATGAACCGTATGTGCAGTTGACGGACTTTGAGAGAGGGCGTATAGTGGGCATGCGGGAGGCCGGGTGGACGTACCGCTGAATTGCTCAACACGTGGGGCGTGAGGTCTCCACAGTACATCGATGTTGTCGCCAGTGGTCGGCGGAAGTTGCACGTGCCCGTCGACCTGGGACCGGACCGCAGCGACGCACGGATGCACGACAAGACCGTAGGATCCTACGCAGTGCCGTAGGGGACCGCTTCGCCACTTCCCAGCAAATTAGGGACACTGTTGCTCCTGGGGTATCGGCGAGGACCATTCGCAACCGTCTCCATGAAGCTGGGCTACGGTCCCGCACACCGTTAGGCCGTCTTCCGCTCACGCCCCAACATCGTGCAGCCCGCCTCCAGTGGTGTCGCGACAGGTGCGAATGGAGGGACGAATGGAGACGTGTCGTCTTCAGCGATGAGAGTCGCTTTTGCCTTGGTGCCAATGATGGTCGTATGCGTGTTTGGCGCCGTGCAGGTGAGCGCCACAATCAGGACTGCATACGACCGAGGCACGCAGGGCCAACATCCGGCATCATGGTGTGGGGAGCGATCTCCTACACTGGCCGTACACCACTGGTGATCGTCGAGGGGACACTGAATAGTGCACGGTACATCCAAACCGTCATCGAACCCATCGTTCTACCATTCCTAGACCGGCAAGGGAACTTGCTGTTCCAACAGGACAATGCACGTCCGCATGTATCCCGTGCCACCCAACGTGCTCTAGAAGGTGTAAGTCAACTACCCTGGCCAGCAAGATCTCCGGATCTGTCCCCCATTGAGCATGTTTGGGACTGGATGAAGCGTCGTCTCACGCGGTCTGCACGTCCAGCACGAACGCTGGTCCAACTGAGGCGCCAGGTGGAAATGGCATGTCAAGCCGTTCCACAGGACTACATCCAGCATCTCTATGATCGTCTCCATGGGAGAATAGCAGCCTGCATTGCTGTGAAAGGTGGATATACACTGTACTAGTGCCGACATTGTGCATGCTCTGTTGCCTGTGTCTATGTGCCTGTGGTTCTGTCAGTGTGATCATGTGATGTACCTGACCCCAGGAATGTGTCAATAAAGTTTCCCCTTCCTGGGACAATGAATTCACGGTGTTCTTATTTCAATTTCCAGGAGTGTATTTGAGCTTAAGTGCTTTCTATTAGGGCTTGGAGCTCTGGTTCCTTCCCAGCACAGCTACGACAATTTGCAACTACAATACCAATTGTTTCTGCAACTACCTTACTGTGTTTTACCTGCCCACTTTCATGATCTCCTGCTTCCTGAAACGACCTTGCCTCACACAAACGACGACGAAACACTGTTGAAAGCACTGTGGCTATTGGCGGCGGGGATAGGTGTGCTGATACAACCTTGCTGCCCGCCGCCAGTTGCCATTTGCCTTTTCATAAGTAAACACCATGTCGGCAAGCTCTCGATTCGAATACTGAACCACTGTGTAGCACAATGTATCACATCCACTACCAGGTGAGATAGCAAGAGAAGTGAATGGGACACAACAGTACTAATTACTATGCCAGGAGAGGGTTGTATGGCATGACTTATGACAAACAGTACCACCCTCCAGGGGGAAACCACGCATATTGTAACTGTGGCTGCATGGTACAGCGCATATTAGACCGCAGTCTCTGTAGCAAAGTATGATTGAATAAATGGTCTGTGTACAATAGACATTTTTTGTTCCGTATCCTCTCATCGATCAGTCTGTAGAGTTTGTACACGGTGGAATAAATTACCCTGTAGAAAATAATAACGGTCCTGTCATACATCGCTGGGGCGTTCTTGACGATATCCTTGTCTCTAATCGCTTTGGAGAGACCAGATGGGGTTGAAATGGTTCTAGGGGCTTACCTGATCTTCTTCCGCTAACATGTCTTGACAATGAAGCGTGATGTGTACGTGTCAGTCGTCCGGATGGAATCAGTGCAATAACATGAGTAGCCATGGAGACGTGGCATAATGGCAGAAAAGAGCTACCGTATCTGGACGTGTCCATAGCAACGCCATTATAAAGTGGCGGGTTTGTTGCGGTATCGAAGAGGCCATTCAGCATGTCATGGTGTACAAGTCGCAGTCGTGCACAACGGCGCAACAACAATTTTCCTAAAGAGATTCTAACCGAAATGGATCTGAGAAAAGTCTTACTCCTTGACAATGACAACCGATTTTAAAACGGACAGGAATTGGTTCCACCAATACATGCAGGTCCATCTCAGCCGCATTCTGGACGACGCTAGCAAAGTAAACGGCAGACAGCGGGCCGTGAAAATCAGGAATCTCAATAAACGCCATTGCTCACTGCGGTATGTACCAATGAAAAGAAGTTTCGAAGTTTTTGGCGGGCAGCGACGGACGGGCGGTGGTGGTTACAGAAGCGGCTGGAAGAGTTCGCTCTGCAATAGGGCCATCATTCCGTTTCACTGTCAGTTGTGAGTGAGATTACGACTGTGCGGCATAAGGTTTTCTGCATTCTCGAGTTCGCAAAAAGTGAGTCGTAAATAGCAGTTCAGCGGGCATTTCGTACCAAATTCGGTATTCAACTACAAACTCGCAAAAGCATTGGCCGTTACTTTAAGCAATTTAAACAGCCTGGGAGTGTGTCCAAAGGAGAAAACACAGGCCGACCGCGTGTGTCAAAGGACGATGTTCGATGGATTCAATGAAGTTTTGTGTGCAGTCCCAGTAAGTCTACAAACAGAGTCAGTCGAGAACATAGAACACCCCAACCAGCTGTATGGAAAGTTCTGATACGGCGTTTGCTGTACAAGCCCTGCCGATTACAGCTTGAAGAAGCTCTCAACTCCAATGAGAAAGAGAAGCGTCTTGCATTTTATAGTTATGCGCTAGCAAAGATGGAAATGACAAACTTCTACAGCGTCTAATCTTTAGCGATGAGGCGAGGTTCCACGTTAGTGGAAAAGTCAACTGATACAATATTCAAATAGAGGATTTGTAAAATCCACATTCACCATTGAAGCTCGAAAGATGCTCACCGAAGATCAACGTGTTCTGTGCCGTACGAAGGTTTATGCACATTTTTCTTTGCGGAAAGAGTTGTAACGGGAGTCACGTAACTGGACATGTTGCAAAAATGGCTGACCTCTCAAGTTATGGAAGATTACCCGCCCTTCATTTTCGACAGGATAGAGCTCCACCCCATTGACACCGTGATGTACGAGGCTCTTTGAATGACTCCTTTCCTCAGTGCTGGATCGGTCGCAGGGGACTTGAGGACCCCGCTCTGCACTTCTGGCCACCGAGATCTCCTGCGACTGTATCTCATGGGGTTATGTGAAGGACGCTGATACTCTACCAACCACTCTGAACGATATTCGGAACCGGATCATGGCTGCCATGCACTCACTCACAGAAGATGAGCTTTCACATTTGTGGGACGAGTTGGGCTACGGCGTCAATGTTTGTCTGTTTGTTGTGCAGCCAGCGGTGCTACATTGAACATTGGCAACATTTATCACACTTCTAATCGTTAAGTAATTATTAATACTAATTAATTACAAATTTTTTAAATTAATATCAAACACTACGGCAAAAAATTTGAAACATCTCCTTTCCATTAGTATAAAGCTTGTTCATTTTCGGTTTGTACTTGAATAAACATGAAGATTTGAAAATGGGTCCATCATTTAGAATAACCCTTTGTGTATACCTGCACATCTTCAATGGCTCCTGGATGGTGATGAGGGGCAGGAAGTGCTGTCCGAAAAGTCACGACTCTACCTCTTATTATATGATGGAAGGAGTCGTCGAGTGCATCGAATGCCGGATGAGGTAAGGCATTTGACCGGCAGTGTGCAGTGAACGTAGTTTGGGCTGGTGGCTATCGGTTTGTTTTCAGTACCGTGACTTTAAACTGACATATTCCCGATTACCGTGAGCATGAACCACGATGCTTCGTATCTTACAGCATTTCTGCTATATATTCATGGCGATATTTTGTGGGTGATCACGTCGCCCAAGACAACGGCCGCTTGATTCGACGAACAATTACGCACTCTTTCACACCTCAAGTGACCCGCGATATCACATTATCCTAATGTCGTAGAAAATGGCTGGGACTATTTGCACACAGTCAGTATCCGCGTAGTTTGACAGCTCTTAATTTTCATGTTTATACTGCCTAAAGTTCATGTGTACGCTTCTAATTACGTAACATTCACTCTTGTAACGTTTAGAATTTAAACTTCAAAATTTGACTATTGCGTACCCTTTGTACAACGACCCATTTGTAACGATCTTGCAAGTTATTGCTTCCCAATGTATAAATTTCAAATTTTTAGCTGTTAAATCTTTATGTGTAATGTTCTGATAATGGTAGTAAGGCTACATTTACACTGCATTTTTTGTGAAATATTCTATGATGCAACCTTTCTAAATGCGACGTTGCTGTGCAACCTTTGTAATGATACTGATTTTCCCAAAGGCAATACTGTGAGTATAAGGTGCAACGCAACGAAGCCTAGGAAATGGGAATGGGAACCTAGTAGCTATCGCTTGTTCATACGAAACGCTGTTAACGAGACCTATCCTCGTGCTGCAATATCCGAAATTCATGAACTGAAGCTAGTACTCCAAAACTTACAAGGAGCAGTCAAATGAAAACAAGTCGGATGAAACAAATGTAAATAAACTGCTTGACTATGGAGGTATGTACCGTCCATGCAACTAAATAAATGCAGTTTGTTTATTGCCATACGTTTTTCGCTTCTTTTATTTAGGAAGCATCATCAGTGACCTGAAATACATGTTTCCTTTTACACATACAATAAACGTATTACGTGCTGGGTATAATATGCTGCTACATTACATTTTGTCGTATTTCTCTCTTAATTTTTATGGTAGAAGCAACTTTTGTAACACAAATTTGGTATCGTTAATGTATCGTTCGGTGTTACGATTTCCAGCGCTGTTAACACATGTGTCTGATCCTGGAGATGTATTTGTTAGTTTTCATACTCCAGTTGGCCGATTTCTGGCGTTCTTTCATCCACATCTGTCACATCGCGTGTTCCACATTCACTTTCCATTTCGTGATCAACATGTATGTGGTTTTTGGTGTGTAGTGTTGCCAACTGTTTTTTGCGTGTTTGTTTGTCTTCTGTTTGTGTTCTGTTTGATACTTTTCATTTGTTGTGTGTGTGTGTGTGTGTGTGTGTGTGTGTGTGTGTGTGTGTGTGTGTGAATTCTGGTTCAAAATGGTTCAAATGGCTCCGAGCACTATGGGACTCAACTGCTGTGGTCATAAGCCCCTAGAACTTAGAACTACTTAAACCTAACTAACTAAGGACATCACACAACACCCAGCCATCACGAGGCAGAGAAAATCCCTGACCCCGCCGGGAATTGAACCCGGGAACCCGGGTGTATTCTGGTATTTTGTTTTTTAATATGAGTGTGTGTGTGTGTAATTTGCTGAGTGCAAATGTATTTTTTTTGTAATAGTAGATATGAGTTTATGTGTGTGTGTGTGTACGTATATTGCTATGTCAAAATGTACTTTTTTATAAATATTTACAAACACACATAAACTCATATTTATTAAACAAGTACTTTTACACCTAGCGAAATACACACACGCATAAACTTATATTTACTAAAAAAAGGTACATTTACACACAGCAAAATAGACACACACACAAACTCATACTTAAAAAAACAGCAGAATACACACACACATACACACACACACACACACACACACATATGCACACAACAAATGAAAAACATCAAACAGAACACAGACAAAAGACAGACAAACACACAAAAACAGTTGGCAACGCTACACGTCAATAACACATACTTGTTGATCACCAAATGGAAAGTGAAAGTGAAACACGCGATGTGATAGATGTGGATGAAAGAACGCCATAAATCGGCCAACTGGAGTATGAAAACTAACAAATACATCTCGAGGATCACACACATGCGTTAACGGTGCTGGAAATCGTAAGTAACACCGAAAGATGCATTCACAATACCGAACTTGTGCTACAAAAGTTTCTTCTAACCTTAAACGCAAGAGAAAAACACGACAAAATGTATTATAGCATCATATTATCCCCACCACAAAATACGTTTATTGTATGTATAAAAGGAGACATGTATTTTAGGCCACTGACGATGCTTCCGAAATAAAAGAAGCGAAACGCGTATGGCAATGAACAAGCTGCCTTCATTTAGTTGCATAGACGGTACATACTTCCACGAATTTAGAGCAACTAAGGAAAAGACGGAAAACAGGTAGCAAATGACGAAAACTTTCTCTTACTTCAAAATAAATCGTCTTAACAGTTGATACGTTTATGCCACTGCGAAATAACACTGTCAAAGCCTCCAAGGAAAAAGTTTGCCTTTGCACACCGAACCATAACTGTACCTAGACGTGCACCGCTCAATCGAAAACGAATTTATGGTCACGAATTTTTTTTGCAGGGCTCAAATAATGTGGAAACCACATGGGAGGGATCTGGACTGTGTGCAGAACCTGTAAAAGTTCCCCAGCGAGACGTCAGCGATGTATTCGAAACAACCTCGGCGACATGTGGGGCCACCAACATGGGAAGCCCTTAAACATCCTCCGTACATTCCCCATCTCTCCCCATGCGTTCTACATATTTTTGTAGCCCTGAAGAAAGACATTCGGGGCCATTAGATTTGCTACGGCAGAAGAAGTGCACGCCTGGCTACTATCATGGTTCCGTAGCCAATCTCTTACATTCTTCCATGAAGGTATTGATTGTCCTGTATCGAAGTGGGGTAAATCTTACTGTTACGGCTGTTATTTTTGAAATAATAAAGATTTTACTTACTTTTTCTCCATGTGTCTCGTTTACACTTGACTCCTCCCTTTAGTACCTGTATGCTTACTCTGTTAAACTTTATTACGTTAAACTGAGAACGGTAAACTGCAATCCGTTCCTTGGGTTTAATACTCGGTGATTACAAAAGAAATAATTATCTGTGAAATACGTTACTGAACGACTCGCACAGCAAGAGTCAAGACTTTGCAAGGCCAACTGCCGTGTGCAATTACTTGTAGTCAGTGGCGCTAGTCTGCAATTGTGTATAGACAGGCAAATCATCACTTCACACTAAACACAACAAACAAAGGTACGTCGTGGCCCTAAAATCGATCGTTACCGGCGTAACGGAAGATCTGCTCTGCTTTGTAGTATTTCCGGAAATAAATTACTTATTTTTAGCTGCATATGTACTTGAAAATAAATCACGCTGTTTATGTAACGCACTGCAAAGCAATGCCTATTAAATAAATCAATGCGAAGTGCAATGCGCGTATGCTTGCTAATGAATCAGATGATATTGCGTCTCAGACTAGTCATGCTTGCTATGTTTCTAGTCGTCAAGATGAAAGTGAATGACAGCCAATTTGAAAATTATTGTCATACGTGGACGATATAATAATTTGTATAGTGTTAAGATTAAGGCTGTTGGAAGCTAGTAACGGCTCTCCAAGAGAGGCACAATGAAGAGGGCATGAAAAAGCGGTAGCGTTTTGGTTAACGGAGGAATCCAGTAAGTCTAGAGAACAGAGAATTGCTGACACTCCGGGCAGAAGTTTCACTTGAGTAAATTAACTGGATCGTGTTGTAAGGCATCACAGAAGAGGATGGTCACAAGAAAATGGTACCTCTTGGCAGATCAAGCAGTCTTGATACTTGCCCCTGTATTGGATTTACACAGGTGCTAAAACAGCGGTCGCCACTCACTAAAGGCTTCTAGGAGGGTCCATCCGAACGGTATTGCTGCCAAACTTGGAGGCAGTTAATGTAAAGTAGAGAAACACCCCTACCTACGGAGTAGAGGAAGAGGAGGAAACTGGTGGTGGTTGGCCAGAGGCGCCCTCGTGGTGCAGAGCCATTTGTCAATTTCCCTGAATACTGTAAAGTGCTGGTGTATTGGTGGACCGACTATGCTAATGGAGAAATAATGCACCGCTACTGTCCTTTGAAAACCTATATTTTACCACTCCGACAGAGTTCTCGGTCAGATGGTTGAGGTGCCAACTCCATGACGCTCGTTCCCAGTTTTGGTAACTTCCGACAATTCTGTTTTTCTCATTGGAGTGCTGCTCTGAACGTTTATACCTAAAATGCTGCTAGTGTTCGTTGCTTCTGTTAACGATCACCACAAGCATTTAAACACTGAATTCCGTTGTGCAACCAGTTGTCTCCTTTGCTTTTTATAGCGTTTAGGCTTGGTCTCCACCCGCAGTAGTTAGTATGTTTGCAAATGAACAGTGTTAATCAGACGCCTGAATGACCTCCAGTCTCCTGGTGCGAGCATCCTACCGAGTGTCAAAATCCACTCCTACCGTTGTTGGTTTCCTGTGACAATGCTCGGCTCTGCCACAAGGAATCAACCTGTCTTTCTGCGTTTGTTCCCAACCGCTCGGAAATTGCGGACTGATCTATAACCCCCTATTTTCTTCCTATCCTGTGCTTGCAGACGACATTAGTCTTATATTTTAAGCAAGAAAACTTGGACGATTAATGCACTAATTTTTAATTGGATGTACATTCTTTTGTTAAGTATTGTCGTTAGCAATCAGATGGACACAAGCATGGAGACAAAAACTATTTCACCTATTGCTTCAATTTTGTACAGGGGACAAACGAAAAGTCTTTTAATGCGACTCGTTTAAATTCTGATATGAGAATTAACCTGAACACATGCGTGGGATTCGTGGGATGACTACCAAGACAAAAATTTAGTAACCATGAATTTAATCCCCACATAACAACAGCAGAAATATTAGCGGCTACAGCAAATGGAAGTTTTAAGATGTACGTCACCTCACTCCAAATACACTGACGTGGAAAGTCAGCGTCCCAAGTCAGTCTCAGCACACCACAACACCCAACAAGAAGCAAGTGACGTCATCTACATCTTAACATTAACACTGTTTGCTAAATATCTTACTGCCCTATGTTCAGGAAAAGCTCTCTCTGTGAGAAAGATAACAAAAATTATAGCTACTTGTCACCCATGCACCTTACAAGCTCTACACGATCGAATAATCAATGACTGATTTCAGCTGGATATGGTGTACATGAAGATACTTGAGTCTGTCTTCCTCACTGAATGGAAGCCGTTTTCCAGGGTGGAGGCTTTGTAACACGGTATTCACTGGATGTCTCCTGGAAATGATCTGTAGTTATGGATAGCTCTGGTACAACTTTTACTACTTCTGGAACTTACGCTCAAGAAAATTACGTGTGGGACACAATAGTTGTTTTCCATAGGGTTTGTTCTGTTTATGCAACGCATCTCTTTACTGCGGCATAAAAGTTATAAAGCGCTGGTGGAGATCAATAGGAGTGGTACTCTTTTCCTTATCACTCGGTTCCACTGCTTGTCATGGGAAACTTCACATATGAGTAGGTTACTTAAGTAATACGACAACATAAGCAAGCTACTTTTTAAGATGGGGTCACCTTTGACCCCTCTACAACTCTGAGAGAATCAATCCACTGCAAGAACGTAATCACGAATGTGGTTCATTAAACATAAAGTCCACAAAATGCGATACAATACAGTTCACAACCACATCAATGCATTTAGAGAACGATGGAACCATCAATAGCACAACTTCATTGATTGTAATGACACGTCCAAAAGATTCCCTAAACGAAGTACATCACGTCCAGTCAACACAAAGTTGGCCAAAGCACACTAATTATTTAGTCCACAAAGTGCTGTGTAATTACTGAAAATATTAGTGGACTCTACGTGCTGCCTGGTGGACATAATTGAGTTGATATCCTCCTATTGACAGTCAGCTGCATCAACTTCTCACACAGAAGCCTTCAAAACTATGACTTATTAATTTGTGCCGTGGATGTGGACGCTATTATTTCTCATAATAGTCAACTCTAAGCCAGCACGACGCGTATAGGATGACAGTCTACGTAGCACCAGAAATACACCAGTCACAGAAGCAGAACAGCTCAACTAGCAAATTCGATAAGCAGTTGATTGCAGCAATTCTATGACGTGTGTTGAACCACCGCGACAGAGACTACGTCACCGTACAAGAATGCGACGTGTTTGGCTGCAGCTGCACGTGGGCGCTAGACAGAAGCACTGCCTCAGTAAAGTGGAAATGGCTGCTGGTCGCCTTGAAGACAGAAGTCTGACACCAGATGTCAGCAGGCAGCAGCTGCACATGTGATGGACAGATGGCTAATCCGGCAGTCAGTCAGGTACGTGGTGCACTGGCGGAAAGGCTCTGAACCCAAGACCATTTGGAGACATGCTGTGAATGGATGACGTCACCATGGAGATGTTCCACGTTTGACCACTGTGGCTCAAGCCCTGGAGACATGAGGTCTCACGGAATCTCGTAGACCAACAGCCAGCAGATTAAATGGCCACATGCAGACGAAACTGACTGGTGCACATGGGACTGTCAACTGGTGTGGAGTATGTGTCGCTGTTGATAGTAATCGAAGGTACTTGTAGGGTCTCAGAGGTAACTGTTTATAGTACTCTGTCCAATTCCAGTGTGACGGGGCGTCGCCTCTGTAGCAGACCAAGGCAGCATAGGAAATCTAGATCGACACTGCGGCCTAGCGGACTAGGGTCTTGCACCATGCTGTTCCAGCAATATTTCAGCCCCAAAAGCACTATTCAATAGCCAGTCAGCTTGCCCATTTCACTGCTGGTTGCGAAGTGTGCATAGAGTGATGTTGTTACAACAGTTTCTGGTGCAGAAGTCAGGATGATGGTCGTTACTGCTAGTAAGAGGAGATTTTGTACACGTACTTTTTAGTAGTACACCCATGGTAGTTTAATTCCATGTCCGGTTTCTGTATAAGTAGTATACAAGATTTGAGCTCCCGCAGGGGCTGTAGTTGAATGACCTGTAGCCTATTCTGGGAGTCATACATGAGTTCTGAATGAATGTAAAATTCCAAATACAGAAACACCTAAACGGATATTTCCATATCGTTGATTAGCTGTACAAGATGGAAAAGCTCTATGACTTACTCTTACAAGGCACTCTATTTCGACATGTGTATGATCTCTGGACTGATGTCCTTTTGTGTTCATATCATATGCAGTGCTAAAACTGTGTTTAAATAGCTACCTGTAGAGCAAGTGACTCATTACCTCTAACCTGTAGAGAAATGGAACATAAGGTAAACAAGTGGCTAAATCCAGAAAAAGGAGTAGACGTGCAAATCATCGAATCACGAGCAGATCACGGTGTAAAGACACGGAAAGCATCGTGAAGGAAAATTAAAGTCACTGCAAAATTATTCTACTTCTCGTATATCGTGAACAGTTACAGGTCTGAATCAGTCTAATGTAGATGAAATAAGGCTATTTATATCTTCTACGAGCAGCGACTTGTGATTCGTGGCCAGTTGCACGTCGGAAACATTGTCCCAACCCCCACCCCCCTGCTGCAACCTGTCGCTCACAACGTAAATTTAATCTGAGTATTGTGCTCCCACTTCTCTTCGTTTTCTATTTCGAATCTGGAAATTGTTATGGTATCCATTTCCATGTCTGTACCTATCTCGTATTACAATTATTGCTCTGCAATCGCAAATCTTTTCGCATTATTTAGATTGTTCTGTGGCCTTCTTCTCGGCTTAATAGGGTTCCTCTTACAGTATCTTTTCTTCACATTGAATATTGTGTAAAGACCTTTTTACAGGAAAAAGGAAAAGTGGGTTCATAACATGAAAATGTCTTTTGGTTCAGTCCTAGTAATACCAATGTATTTTCGATAATTTATACACAGAGACGATTGTATTACATCACCAACACAAAAATTTTGTAAAAATACAAATTTCGTTAACTGTCATTGAACTGAATTCAGAATACACATTTTAAAGATATATAGATGCGTATGAAAGGTCCTGAAATTGGTAAATTGATTATGAGATTTTCTTGCGAAAAGTCACATTCTCTGCTAACACTTAAGGTTTTGGGTCATACTGAAAAATCAAAACACGGAATATTTTATAACAAGTCATTAAAAACAATGAAATTTCTTCCAAAATATTAAAATATAAAGTAAATGACTTGATTACAATTTTTTCCAAAGATGGGCTTAAAGTAGCCTCCCTCCCCCTTTCCATGGTTTTGCATGGATTAAAGTTAATTTTTACTTTAAAGGGGATAAGGTGATTTTAAATCCTTCTTCGGTATGTTGCTAATAAATGAGTATAACTTTGTGTTGTAAAAATTATGAATAGAATTTACATATCTCTAAGAGTGCAGATGCTTAGCTTGTCAAACAAATATTCACTTCATCAGAGCACAAAGAATTCATGTGCCATTTCGCACCACACTTATCAACTGTCTGTCGAACTGTTCACATAAAACAGCTAGATACGTACTAATACATATCCCACCCAACAAGCGGCATCACCATGCACGGAGTGTGCTCCCTGCCGCCGTTGGATAAGCAGCTGCCAGCAGAATGTCGTATACTCATGGCTCACTTATTTGTTACATAGTTTAATTCTTAATTTCTTTGCGTGTTTTTTGGTAGTTGCATTGTTTAATTCATAAATTTCGGGCGTATCATAGTATTTGAAAGTTGTAGCATCCCATTTTAATACCTGAATAGTGTAAATTCGCGTAGTCTCCTTCTGCCGCCGAGCAGTGTGTCAGCAGTGCGCAAGTAGCTCCATTACTCCATTTACTAGGCAATCTTATATTTTAATAACCGTTTAATTTTGTGTCGAATTGTTTGTGCTCTCTGTAGATTAGTTTAGACGTTCTTTGCACAACAGTACTTAGCATGGATAGGGAGTGCTACTGCTGTGTTTGGATGCAGGCTGAGTTGGCATCCCTTCCCTCCCTGCTTCAGGCAGTTTTGACTTCGGTCACACAGCTTGAGGCTGTTGCCATTGGACATCACTGTGGGGGTCCGGATGGGGGTTTGTTGGGGATGGCCAGCTCGTCCCACGCATCCCCCGATCGGACTATAGCTGTGGCTGCCCGGGATACTGCCCACATTGAGGCTGACCCCTCACCCATGGTAAAGAGGGAGGTCGTCTCGAGGTGTGGCAGTGGGCGAAAGACATTCCAGAGGGCTGAACGGAAGGCCTCTCCAGTTTGTCTGACGAACTGGTTTCAGGCTCTGTCTCTGGCTGATACTGATCTTTGGCCGGACATGGCATCTTGTCCTGTTCCAGAGGTTGCCCCTCAGTCTGCAAGATCCAGGCGCTCGCAGAGGGTGGACTTACTGGTAGTTGGGAGCTCCAACGTCAGGCGCATAATGAGGCCTCTTAGGGATATGGCAGCAAGAGAGGTGAAGAAAACCAATGTGAATTCCCTGTGCATACTGGTGGTAGTCATTCCAGGTGTGGAAAGGGTCCTTCAGGATGCCATGAAGGGTACAGGGTGCACCCATCTGCAGGTGGTCGCTCATGTCGGCACCAATGATGTGTGTCGCTATGGATCAGAGGAAATCCTCTCTGGCTTCCGGCGGCTATCTGATTTGCTGAAGACTGCCAGTCTCGCTAACGGGATGAAAGCGCAGAGCTCACCATCTGCAGCATCGTCAACAGGACTTACTGCGGACCTTTGGTACAGAGCCGAGTGGAGGGTCTGAATCTGACGATGAGACGATTCTGCGACCGTGTGGGCTGCAGATTCCTCCGCTTGCGCCATAGGGTGGTGGGGTTTCGGGTTCCGCTGGATAGGTCAGGAGTCCACTACACACAGCAGGCGGCTACACGGGTAGCAGGGGATGTGTGGCGTGGATTGGGCGGTTTCTTAGGTTAGATGGCCTCGGGCAAGTACAGAAAGGGCAACAGCCTCAAAGGGTGCGGAGCAAAGTCAGGACAGGGGACCAAGCAGAAATCGGTATTGTAATTGTAAACTGTCGAAGCTGCGTTGTTAAAGTACCGGAACTTCAAGCGCTGATAGAAAGCACCGAAGCTGAAATCGTTATAGGTACGGAAAGCTGGCTGAAGCCAGAGATAAATTCTGCCGCAATTTTTACAAAGGCACAGACGGTGTTTAGAAAGGATAGATTGCACGATACCGGTGGTGGCGTGTTTTTCGCTGTTAGTAGTAGTTTATCCTGTAGTGAAGTAAAAGTGGATAGTTCCTGTGAATTATTATGGTTGGAGGTTACACTCAACAACCGAGCTAGGTTAATAATTGGCCTCCCAACTCAGCAGCATCAGTGGCAGAACAACTGAGAGAACATCTGGAATACATTTCACATAAATTTTCTCAGCATGTTATAGTCTTAGGTGGAGATTTCAGTTTACCAGAAATAGACTGTGATACTCAGAGGTTTAGGACGGGTGGTAGGGACAGAGCATCGAGTGACATTATACTGAGTGCACTGTCCGAAAATTAGCTTGAGCAATTAAACAGAGAACCGACTCATGGAGATAACATCTTGGACCTACTGATAACAAACAGACCCGAACTTTTCGACCCTGTAAGCGCAGAACAGGGAATCACTGATCATAAGGCCGTTGCAGCATCCCTGAATATGAAAGTAAATAGGAATATAAAAAAAGGGAGGAAGATTTATCTGTTTAGCAAGAGTAATAGAAGGCAGATTTCAGATTACCTAACAGCTCGAGACCAAAATTTCTCTTCTGACACTGACAATGTTGAGTGTTTATGGAAAAAGTTCAAGGCAATCGTAAAATGCGTTTTAGACAGGTACGTGCCGCCGAGTAAATCTGTGAGGGACGGGAAAAACCCACCGTGGTTCAACAACAAAGTTAGGAAACTACTACGAAAGCAAAGAGAGCTTCACTGCAAGTTGAAACGCAGGCAAAACCTCTCAGACAAACAGAAGCTGAACGATGTCAAAGTTAGAGTAAGAAGGGCTATGAGTGAAGCGTTCAGTGAATTCGAAAGTAAAATTCTATGTACCGACTTGACAGAAAATCCTAGGAAGTTCTGGTCTTACGTTAAATCAGTAAGTGGCTCGAAACAGCATATACAGACACTCTGGAATGAAGATGGCATTGAAACTGTGGATGACACGCTTAAAGCTGAAATACTAAACACCTTCTTCCAAAGCTGTTTCACAAAGGAAGTCCGCACTGCAGTTTCTTCTCTAAATCCTCGCATAAACGAAAAAATGGCTGACATCGAAATAAGTGTCCAAGGAATAGAAAAGCAACTGAAATCACTCAACAGAGGAAAGTCCACTGGACCTGACGGGATATCAATTCGATTATACACAGATTACGTGAAATAGCTTGCCCCCCTTCTAACAGCCGTGTACCGCAATTCTCTAGAGGAACGGAAGGTTCCAAATGATTGGAAAAGAGCACAGGTAGTCCCAGTCTTCAAGCAGTGTTGTCGAGCAGATACGCAAAATTATAGACCTATATCTCTGACATCGATCTGTTGTAGAATTTTAGAACATGTTTTTTGCTCGAGTATCATGTCATTTCTGGAAACCCAGAATCTACTCTGTAGGGCCGGCCGGTGTGGCCGTGCGGTTCTAAGCGCTTCAGTTTGGAACCGCGTGACCGCTACGGTCGCAGGTTCGAATCCTGCCTCGGGCATGTATTTGTGTGCTGTCCTTAGGTTAGTTAGGTTTAAGTAGTTCTGAGTTCTAGGGGACTGATGACCTCAGTAGTTAAGTCCCATAGTGCTTAGAGCCATTTGAACCATTTTTTTTTTTTTTTTTTTACTCTGTAGGAATCAACATGGATTCCGGAAACAGCAATCGTGTGAGACCCAACTCGCTTTATTTGTCCATGAGACCCAGAAAGTATTAGATACAGGCTCCCAGGTAGATGCCATTTTCCTTGACTTCCGGAAGGCGTTCGATACAGTTCTGCACTGTCGCCTGATAAACAAAGTAAGAGCCTACGGAATATCAGACCAGCTGGATTGAAGAGTTTTTAGCAAACAGAACAAAGCATGTTGTTCTCAATGGAGAGACGTCTACAGACGTTTAAGTAACCTCTGGCTTCCCACAGAGGAGTATTGCGGGACCATTGCTTTTCACAATATATATGTTAACGACCTAGTAGATAGTGTCGAAAGTTCCATGCGTCTTTTCGCGGATGATGCTGTAGTATACAGAGAGGTTGCAGCATTAGAAATTTGTAGCGAAATGCAGGAAGATCTGCAGCGGATAGGCACTTGGTGCAGGGAGTGGAAACTGACCCTTAACATAGACAAATGAAATGTATTGCGAATACATAGAAAGAAGGATCCTTTACTGTATGATTATGTGGTAGCGGAACAAACACTGGTAGCAGTTACTTCTGTAAAATATCTGGGAGTATGCGTGCGGAATGATTTGAAGTGAAATGATCATATAAAATTAATTGTTGGTAAGGTGAGTGCCAGGTTGAGATTCATTGGGAGAGTCCTTAGAAAATGTAGTACATCAACAAAGGAGATGGCTTACAAAACACTCGTTCGACCTATACTTGAGTATTGCTCATCAGTGTGGGGGATCCGTACCAGGTCGGGTTGACAGGGTTATTTGGTAAGCGTGATAGCGTCACGGAGATGTTTAGCAAACTCAAGTGGCAGACTCTGCAAGAGAGGCGCTCTGCATCACGGTGTAGCTTGCTGTCCATGTTTCGAGAGGGTGCGTTTCTGTATGAGGTATCGAATATATTGCTTCCCACTACTTAAACCTCCCGAGGAGATCACGAATGTAAAATTAGAGAGATTCGAGCGCGCACGGAGGCTTTCCGGCAGTCGTTCTTCTCGCGAACCATACGCGACTTCAACAGGAAAGGGAGATAATGACAGTGGCACGTAAAGTGCCCTCCGCCACACACCGTTGGGTGGCTTGCGGAGTATAAATGTAGATGTAGATGTAAATGTATGGTGGATGTGTTAGTGGTACAGTTTAAAAGGCGATGTAGTTTATAATAATCTACCCAACAGCAAACGTTGAGCGCGTTAATTACTAATGATTTTTTGCTGCCTTATATTCCGCGACGTTCACCCATGCGGCGTGTTTTACCGTTTGTTCAGTCCGTAGACAATTTTTATAAGGAACGGTCTTTGCAATTTGAGGAGGCCAAATTAGGTTGTCAATTCAGTGTGGAGTGTGCAGAGAGGTACATGCGAAGAGACGCCAGTTCTATGCACGTCACTGAGGCTCGTGTGAGAACGAGAGATACAACTGCGGAACGCAGCTGACGAAGAGCATTTCACGTCTGTGGGAGAAACTGCTCGAGCGGCTGGCGGCGGAAGCCTTTCGGCTTTCAGAGCGGGCTCGCTCCATTTGAGACGCCCGCTCCCTTCGGCATGAATGCCCCTCACAGGTGACGCACTTGTCGCTTTTCATGGCCTCAGAGCCAGCGTAGCGAACACTGGAGGAGCGGGCAGCCGCGTTCAGACCGAGACCTCAATTCAGCACGGAGAGCATTTACTGCCCCACGTGGGCGGTTACACAACACGGCCCGCACTGCACGCTTGGGACGGCGTAATTTGTAGCACATGGTCGTCGCACACGCTACATCTCGTTCAGCGTTCACAGAAAAATAAATTTGGATTTGTGAGCCCACCTTGATAGCAACACTTCGAATATATTATACATTTCCAACATCACAGTGTTTCATTACCTCTGATTAAAGAGTTAATTCTTTTTCATCACTCATAGCACTTTTATCGGTTCCTTCGTAGCTCTTCCCAAGTATTCATGCCATTCATTAACGACTGAAGCCTCGGAATTCTTCTTCCATTAGTTATCCCGTGCATGAAACGTTTTGGAAGCCTTCATCTTGCCTATCTTTGACGCATGGCCTGACCTACCATTGTAGTTATTTCTGTTGAATTAAACTTGTAAATTTACTGTGAAAATTTATTCTATGTCTGATTACGGTGGTTCTTATTTTTTCATCTTTTTATATCATTACTGAATGTATCCAGAAATCCATCTTGTAGCAGTACAGCACACTACACAGAAGCCGTTATATATTTATTTTAGTACTTTGTATTACTGTTTCCCAAAGTTACAAGGTTGAACGAAATAGCATTCTGGCCGCAAGCCAAAAACTGCATCTGCACGCCGTCTGCAGAATGTGACTATTAATGTATAAATGCTTAACATGAGAAAGTAAATTAATTAAAATTTTACCCATAAAGCATTTGCATATGTCGATTAATTGTACCTAAAAACTAGTGACTTTTGTAAGGACAATAAAGTAATATAACTATAATTCGGAACAATTGTTCTCTATGATTTTTTGGAGGTTGTCAGCGTAAATTGTGTATATCCAGTGGACATATTCCAGCACGATTAATCAGAACTGTACTATTTGATTGGCATATAGAACAGTGACATTTTCTGTATATAAAGGAAACATCGGTATATGAGCGCTGATATTAATGGAGCTATATAGATATGACACATGAACCATATTACATCCTAAATACTTAATATATTGATGTGAGTAAATAAATTTTCTCTTATATGTGACTCAACTCCTTATTAATCAACTTATCATTCTGTAATTTCGAAAGAAGCGCCTTTTCATTGCAATAGGAGTGCTTATTTGTGCAAGACTACGTGGTATACACAAAAAAAACTTTCGAACAAAGAATAGAATAACCTCAATACATTTTTTGACACGGATTCTGGTTAATAGTTTAGATTAAGAATTTTTTCACTATAGTTTCCTCAGATGCCATTACTATTAAAGTGTATAATATTTTGTTTCTTTTATGTTAGAAGAACTATTTTTTGTAGTTTTATGATTGCTCGTGTGTTTAGCTTTTTGTCATGTTTAAAAGTTTGTTTTGTTTCGATTTTACGACTTACAAAAACGAATACAGAACACTGACGATTACACCATTTTTAGAATTCTTCGTACATCCATAGTTGAAATGGGGGACAGTGTCACGTCAGCTGGTGTAAATTTGTGTTAAAAATGAAGGAATTACTCCAGCTGTATTTAAGGTGTCGATTTTATTTGGGCAACTAGTTTCAACGTTGTTACAACATTGAAACTAGTTGTCTAAATAATATCGACACCTTAAATACAGCTGGAGGAATTCCTTCGTTTTTAATACAATTTTTTAGAATTGGTTATAACATTGTTACATGAGCCTGAATTGGTTCTACTTACTGGTTTTTCATGGAAGTGATCTTGGTGAACTAAGGGGCCTGTATATCGATGCAGCACACTACACAGTAGCGCCTATATTTTCCTTACTATTTCTTTGTCATATTTTCCAAATTTACAAAGTCGAGCGAAGTAGGATTGCGGCTGTAAGGAAACAAGTGCATTTCCACGTCGTATGCTGTTGACCAAACCAACTTGGCTGTTCTAAAACTCATACAAGCAGTTACCTGTCATCTTTTGCCAGTCAAAATAGCTATTATTGTAATATTAATACATTTCAGTATTCATAGTTATTTATGCGGGAATTTAAAAACGATTGTACTTTCGATTGAATATGAATGCGTTTTGTATATTATCTTTTTAATTTTTGTATGAGAGATTGCCATTTAAGTTAACACCAGTGTAGTAGACGTACATTGCAGACCAAAGTAGACGCGGAGGTCGTGTGTTTAAGTAAAGGGGATTTCAAATAGTGTAACAAGACACCAGCTAGTGTTCAGTTGAGAAATTTGTAAATTTACCAGCTTGACGGGAACTGTATGTTTCTGGCTCGTTTGAGAGAAAGACAATTAAAATAGGTCCAGTACTGACACGATCTAATCTTTGTACTAATTGTTACACAAAGTAACACTCAGTATTATGAACTGACGAATCGGCTCGACTGTGAGTATAAAGTTACGTGTTTCCCATTATATGTAATTTTTACCCCTAGGAATTTATCAACATCAGTTGATACATCTTCGAGCCTTAAGTCAACATTTCCTCCATCAGGTTCCGAGAATTTAATTTCACTGATAGTTACATTTATATCACAGTTTTTAAATTTTTGTATCAACTTCCTCCTCTTATATTCTATGTACCCATACTTTTGGACTAACGTCAATAGGTTGTTTTAAATGGTTCAAATGGCTCTGAGCAGTATGGGACTTAACATCTGTGGTCATCACTCCCCTAGAACTTAGAACTACTTAAACCTAACTAACCTAAGGACATCACACACATCCATGCCCGAGGCAGGATTCGAACTTGCGACCGTAGCAGGGTGTTTTAAATTTTAATTATTTATTGCGTTTCCATTTATCTACATCGATTTCTTCTGGTCTTGTAGAGTTCCAGGTGTGCATGTTTGTTACAATGTCAGTGATCTACAAGATCTATGTAGCTAAGCTTTAGTAACTTGAAATACATTTGATAAATTATTGCCAATATTAGCTTTTGATTTAGAATTTTTGTAGAAATTTGTAATAGCGTTAACCATTTACGATTAATTCTGCTGATTTTGAAGTGTACCACACATCGGTTGAAGGGTCACTATCACAGACTTTCTCGATGTCAGTGATCACCATATGAAAGGGTTGTATACGATTTTCTTCTCAGTTATTTGTCCTAAGCAAAATATGAGATGAGCTCTTATTTCTCATCTCTAAACTAGTTTCCGCAATTATTTCTTTACCATCAGAGTTTTGGCTGCAGAAATCGGCAATATGTTAACGGTTACAAAGTTGAGTTAATGCTAAGTTAATTTTAAATGCTTTAGAAACTAGTTTCCTGCTGATGTATTTCAAAACGATACTTTTCTTGTGTTTCCATTGGATACATTTCACAACATTACTAACATACTTTGTTTCCTCACATACCATGTCATATGTAACATGAGCACCTGTTGGTAGTGCAATTCGCTTTTAAACTTCATAAAGTTTAAATTGTTGTTGTTGTGGTCTTCAGTCGTGAGACTGGTTTGATGCAGCTCTCCATGCTACTCTATCCTGTGCAAGCTTCTTCATCTCCCAGTACCTACTGCAACCTACATCCTTCTGAATCTGCTTAGTGTATTCATCTCTTGGTCTCCCTCTACGATTTTTACCCTCCACGCTGATCTCCAATGCTAAATTTGTGATCCCTTGATGCCTCAAAACATTTCCTACCAACTCATCCCTTCTTCTAGTCAAGTTGTGCCACAAACTTCTCTCCTCCCCAATCCTACTCAATACCTCCTCATTAGTTACGTGATCTACCCACCTTATCTTCAGCATTCTTCTGTAGCACCACATTTCGAAAGCTTCTATTCTCTTCTTGTCCAAACTAGTTATCGTCCATGTTTCACTTCCATACATGGCTACACTCCATACAAATACTTTCAGAAACGACTTCCTGACACTTAAATCTATACTCGATGTTAACAAATTTCTCTTCTTCAGAAACGATTTCCTTGCCATTGCCAGTCTACATTTTATATCCTCTCTACTTCGACCATCATCAGTTATTTTACTCCCTAAATAACAAAACTCCTTTACTACTTTAAGTGTCTCATTTCCTTATCTAATTCCCTCAGCATCACCCGACTTAATTTGACTACATTCCATTATCCTCGTTTTGCTTTAGTTGATGTTCATCTTATATCCTCCTTTCAAGACACTGTCCATTCCGTTCAACTGCTCTTCCAAGTCCTTTGCTGTCTCTGACAGAATTACAATGTCATCGGCGAACCTCGAAGTTTTTACTTCTTCTCCATGAATTTTAATTCCTACTCCGATTTTTTCTTTTGTTTCCTTTACTGCTTGCTCAATATACGGATTAAATAACATCGGGGAGAGGCTACAACCCTGTCTCACTCCCTTCCCAACCACTGCCTCCCTTTCATGCCCCTCGACTCTTATAACTGCCATGAGGTTTCTGTACAGATTGTAAATAGCCTTTCGCTCCCTGTATTTTACCCCTCCCACCTTCAGAATTTGAAAGAGAGTATTCCAGTTAACATTGTCAAAAGCTTTCTGTAAGTCTACAAATGCTAGGAACGTAGGTTTGCCTTTTCTTAATCTTTCTTCTAAGATAAGTCGTAAGGTTAGTATTGCCTCACGTGTTACAACATTTCTATGGAATCCAAACTGATCTTCCCCGAGGTCCGCTTCTACCAGTTTTTCCATTCGTCTGTAAAGAATTAGCGTTAGTATTTTGCAGCTGTGACTTATTAAACTGATAGTTCGGTAATTTTCACATCTGTCAACACCTGCTTTCTTTGGGATTATATTCTTCTTGAAGTCTGAGGGTATTTCGCCTGTCTCATACATCGTGCTCACCAGATGGTAGAGTTTTGTCATGACTGGCTCTCCCGAGGCCATCAGTAGTTCTAATGGAATGTTGTCTACTCCTGGGGCCTTGTTTCGACTCAGGTCTTTCAGTGCTCTGTCCAACTCTTCACGCAGTATCTTATCTCCCATTTCGTCTTCATCTACATCCTCTTCCGTTTCCATAATATTGTCCTCAAGTACATCGCCCTTGTATAAACCCTCTATATACTCCTTCCACCTTTCTGTCTTCCCTTCTTTGCTTAGAACTGGGTTGCCATCTGAGCTCTTGATATTCATAAAAGTGGTTCTCTTCTCTCCAAAGGTGTCTTTAATTTTCCTGTAGGCAGTATCTGTCTTACCCCTAGTGAGACAAGCCTCTACATCCTTACATTTGTCCTCTAGCCATCCCTGCTTAGCCATTTTGCACTTCCTGTCGATGTCATTTTTGAGACGTTTGTATTCCTTTTTGCCTACTTCATTTACTGCATTTTTATATTTTCTCCTTTCATCAATTAAATTCAATATTTCTTCTGTTACCCAAGGATTTCTATTAGCCCTCGTCTTTTTACCTACTTGATCGTCTGCTGCCTTCACTACTTCATACCTCAGAGCTACCCATTCTTCTTCTACTGTATTTCTTTCCCCCATTCCTGTCAATTGTTCCCTTATGCTCTCCCTGAAACTCTCTACAACCTCTGGTTCTTTCAGTTTATCCAGGTCTCATCTCCTTAGATTCCCACCTTTTTGCAGTTTCTTCAGTTTCAATCTGCAGTTCATAACCAATAGATTGTGGTCAGAATCCACATCTGCCCCTGGAAATGTCTTACAATTTAAAACCTGGTTCCTAAATCTCTGTCTTTGCATTATATAATCTGTCTGATACCTTTTAGTATCTCCACGATTCTTCCAGGTATACAACCTTCTTTTATGATTCTTGAACCAAGTGTTAGCTATGATTAAGTGATGCTCTGTGCAAAATTCTACCAGGCGGCTTCCTCTGTCATTCCTTACCCCCAATCCATATTCACCTAATACGTTTCCTTCTCATCGTTTCCCTACTATCGAATTCCAGACACCCATGACTATTAAATTTTCGTCTCCCTTCACTACCTGAATAATTTCTTTTATATCATCATACATTTCATCTATTTCTTCATAATCTGCAGAGCTAATTGGCATATAAACTTGTACTACTGTAGTAGGCATGGGCTTTGTGTCTATCTTGGCCACAATGATGCGTTCACTATGCTGTTTGTAGTAGCTAACCCGCACTCCTATTTTTTTATTCATTATTAAACCTACTCCTGCATTACCACTATTTGATTTTGTATTTATAAACCTGTAATCACCTGACCAAAAGTCTTGTTCCTCCTGCCACCGAACTTCACTAATTCCCACTATATCTAACTTTAACCTATCCATTTCCCTTTTTAAATTTTCTAACCTACCTGCCCGATTAAGGGATCTGACATTCCATGCTCCGATTCGTAGAACACCAGTTTTCTGTCTCCTGATAACGACGTCCTCCTGAGTAGTCCCCGCCCGGAGATCCGAATGGGGGACTATTTTACCTCCGGAATATTTTACCCAAGAGGACGCCATCATCATTTAATCATACAGTGAAGCTGCATGTCCTCGGGAAAAATTACTGCTGTAGTTTCCCCTTGCTTTCAGCCGTTCGCAGTACCAGCACAGCAAGGCCGTTTTGGTTAATGTTACAAGGCCAGATCAGTCAATCATCCAGACTGTTGCCCCTGCAACTACTGAAAAGGCTGCTGCCCCTCTTCAGGAACCACATGTTTGTCTGGTCTCTCAACAGATACCTCTCCGTTGTGGTTGCACCTACGGTACGGCCATCTGTATCGCTGAGGCACGCAAGCCTCCCCACCAACGGCAAGGTCCATGGTTCATGAGGGGAAGTTTAAATTATGAAACTAAAGATTAACGATAGTTATGCGATATTCGGGCGAGCTTTAGAAAAGTAAAATATTTACTGTTCACATCTAGATCCTGTTTTAATTAGAGACTACACTGAAAATTTCATCATTGTGTATGAAAATGTGATTATGTGATCAGGAAAGTGTTTTCATGGAGACAACTTGTTGGCAAGTTATGTCAGTTTGTTACGTCAGACTGATTCTAAGTACGGTAAAAAGTGAAGGCATATGTGACGACTACGACTTCGTGAGGGTTTGTTTGCACTCTAAATTGGAAAGGTTATTTATCTTCGAGTATAGTGGAATGTTTTGTTCGCCAAGATTTAGTTTTGTCTCTTAAAGGAAGAGCCTTGTGTAGATAACTATGATGCATGACTTTATACCTGCATGAGGGGATTTATAGTAATGTTCTGGTTATCGGGCGATGAGATGCTTGGGAGACCGAGGGCGGCAAATAGCTCGCAGCTCTGGAACAGCACCGAGGGCCCGCCAAGTCCATCGTCACTATGCGACGTCCGGATCAGCGACAACTGCGTCACACGTCTTCACTGCTCGTAACACCTGTGAGATTTTTAGAGTTCTATCCTGGGATACAAAATATGGTGATAGGTAAATGTGTACCATCCGCCGACCTAACACTAAGGAAGAGTTCTGGCGAATTTCGGATCATTACATAGTGATCAGCGGAAGGAGAAATTTAAAGTGAATTTAATGTTAAGAGAAGGCAGTGTGTGTGTGTGTGTGTGTGTGTGTGCACATGTGCGTTTGCGTGTGTCATAAAATATTTCATGTTTTAGAATTATTGGTAAGAGAGCTTCGAGAGATAAGTAATAAAGAATTAGAAGCAGAATTAAAACACAATGATACATTAGCAATTGTTAGTGTATCTATAACGAATCAGAAAGGTACAAGTAACCTCACAAACTATACAATGGTATCTGCCAGGAAGTTTCATATCAGAGCATACTCCGCTGCAGAGTGAAAATTTCATTCTAAATATATTCCAGTGTTGCGGAGAACCAGGGAGCACAAACTGTAGTACTGATTTTAGTAGACAAGAAATGGGAGCACAGAATTGCACCATATTCTTGTGATGAAAGAATTTTGCAGCTATTATTTTACATGGACAGATAATGGTATTCAACCATCAGTTTGTACATCAGTTGGTGTAAGTGCGTCAGTTTTGGTACGATAGTATGATACTGAACAGAGTTCTACCTAGTGGCATTATTTGAAAACCCTCGACTTCATGAAGTCAAAGTAATATCATCCATGGGTGTATGGTTCTGACTGTGTGATGTGTCAATGCAGATTTCGGTCTTGTTTTCTTCTGTCAGTGATACTCTATAGGGGAGCTCCCTGTTACAGTTAAAATAATTAACAGCAGAGAGTTCGTACATTTTCAGGAACATTTAAGTGTTTAATGAGTGGCAGCTATGCAGTACAGCATGAGCTAGAACTGATAAGAAAGGTGGCAGTTATATGTCTATCGTTTCTATAAGATATTATGGAACAAACAACTAGAGTTAGCTCGCCAGACTGTCGGTGGTGGGGGAACCACTATTGTGGCGCAGTTTACATTTTTTCCGAATTTGTTCAAAATTGGGCAGTAGCAGTGGCAATGTCGCACTAAGCACATCGGTGATGTCATGAGTTTTGCTTCCTTCCCTCTCTATTCCCCCCACCTTCCCCTCTCGCCCAACCTCATCACATCCCAGCCTTCCCCTCCCCACCATCCTTCTCTACCCTCCACTTAAGCTGAGCCTGTACTGAGATGTTGCTGTGGAAGGATATCTTTATATCATCACTGTTTTGGGATGTGGAAGTGTTATCGTTTTAGAAGAATTTTCCAGTACCACTTGTGGTGTGCGTATTGTAAGACCTTCGGTACACACACCATCAGATTACTTGACTTGCCGCTCTAACGAAGTAGGCGAGTGTCAGCAATATGTCTCGTGGTCTTATTGTGGCGTGTTTATCTTCTGCCGTTAGGTCAGATGATAGAAATTCCACTTGCACGCTTAGAGTAGCAGATTGACGTTGACCAACTTTAAACAGAACGTGATTAATTTTCACACACATTTATTAAAATAATAAAAAGCATAGACATTACCTAACTTGATTCTGGATGCTGTTTACAATTGACAATCTGAAGTTCCTTTGGTCTTGGTACGTTAATCTTATTCTCACATATCTCTGCTACTTGACAAAGTGTCTATTCATTTATCTTCATGGCTATGTACAGGCGCGAACTGAAACTTGACTATAGACTGGTACAGACTAAAGCAGACTGGTACAGACTGCTGCAAGCAAATGCAGACTGAGTAATCGGAGGTCTGTACACTTATTATAATACCTCGTGCGTTGATGTATCACTGCGTGAGTGTGATCCGTGAGGAGAAAAGGTTCTACGTTAGCAGCAATCTCATTGGCTGCGTTACATATTAATACACCGATTGGCGGAAGCAGAATTTGGTCCGTCTCTAAGGCAATGCCATCTCGTAGTGCGGAGATGGATGAGCGTTGCACCTGTTCTGTTGTGCTTAGTGGGAAAGTGTGTATGCGCTGACTACGCAGAACTATGTACACAACATCACTCGAAACAGGCAGGAAAAGCTCAGGAAGGTCCAAGTACAACCATGTCCAGCAACTACATGCCCTAATTACACTGCTACAGAACATCAATCTAAAAATCATAATCAGAGTTGCAGACCAAATAACTTTGCAAGAGCTTGTATCAAAAGCCTCACCTATTTAAAGTGGTGGATATATATGGATGAGGGGGCGCGCACGCCAACCCATCCCCCGCCCCCCCCCCCCCTCCATTGTGTTGTTACCTGCATTACCACCTGCGCCGCCATCGCCAGTCAGCTAGTACGTTATTCGTTCGTTTTTTCCGTCAGTCAACTCGACAGAATCGAGTTATCAAGTAGTTGTATTTTCCTATGTAGCACTCGCGTCCACGTCATCGTATTTTATGCGTTTCTGTCTGCCACATAGATAGCTAACACCTACCCACGACAAAAGTGATGGCCATCCTAGTGATACGTTTTTGTTCGAGAAAAGTCGCGGATATTCTACTGTTTTCTTGTTATGGAAGAGTTAGACGTGGAGATGAGTGTACCTCGTCTTACAGGCAGGCAAAGACACAGGGAAAACTACGATCATAATGATGACGATATAACATATTGGGAAAGAACACTGGGCCATGTTACGACTGACGTAATGGAACAATCTTGCTGAAGAAAATATTTACCATTTAAAATTCAACATACTTTTGCCCTCACAACTACTGAAACATGACGGTAATGATCTATAACATGAATTGAATCAGTGCTTTATTGAACATCGGTTCTTTGACAAAGAATCACTCTTTGTAATTAAAAAGAGATAAATGGAAGAGATTCTTCAATACAAGCAAACGGCTTGTAAGATAACGGATATTCTAGGGAGTAACAACCTGGGTGAGGTATGCTTGCTATTCTGAAAGGACCTGAATATAATAGCTGCCATTTTCTGTTCAGTTGTTTTAATTTTGTAGACTTGGGGTGTGAACGCAAAAGAAGAAGGTCATCAACCTGATAGGTTTGTTAATTCCTGTTCTGATGTCATTTTGTCGTCGTACCTGAGGAAACAAACCGTCTCAGCCGTTGCGCTCTTACAACACCTCACGACCGAAGCACGACCCTTAATGGTCGTGATTCTGTTATGCAAGCGTTGTCTGTTTGACCTAGATCTGACTGTCATATTTTGCACACAATGTACAAAATATTTGATTGTCTGCCTGCATCTATTGCTACAGTAGAAAGAAGTTTTTCAACATTCCGGCATACAAAGACATGGCTGAGGTCAACAGTGAAGGAGGATTGACTCAATGGCATAGCTCTCTTGGACACTCACCTTGACATTATTTGTCCTATTGACGATGTAATTAACCAATATGCCATGGAGAATAGGCGCATAGAATTCATCATATAGGGAAGATAACCACAACTGTAACTTTTTTATATCATACGATGGCATTGCCTTCAATATGTGTATAATCAGTTTAATTAAGAGTTTCTTAAATTTTGCACAAGACTTGATTATTTTTTACTACGGTAAAAGTAAAGGCATATCAAGATATCTTTAGCAGCCTCTCCTTGAGGTTTTGCTGCAGCCGCCACTATAGATCAAGAATGATCCATGACATATTGCATTAAACAATACCCCAACATAGCTAAAAGTCACGTCTACAAAACATATAAAGATCTAATCATATCATGAAATACAGTATACCAACACTCCTAAACTTCACCTACAGATCATAAACACCATCGCAAATCGACTTTATGACAATATTTGCACTGTCCGCTAACAGCTCTGAGCAAATGTGCGGCGCTAGGAGACAGCGCTACTGCATTGCACCAAACACTGAGACCGCCGACAGCTCCACAAATGCATGAGCTCTGTGAATACATATCCCATTGTATCCACTCGCCGCAGCAGTTGCGGCTATCTTCCAAGTGCCACCAGTGCGGAAAGCCGAGGGTCCCATGGTTTTTAACCCCGTGGACCTCAGTGGTCTGCTTTGTTCATCACTGTAGCCACAGCTTGAAATACCCCGGCGGACGTCCGCTAGCGGTGGGTTTCATTGTTGTTGACTGGTAGCTCTGGGACACCTGCATGCTTAAGTGCCAGACCGACAAAGAAAGAAGAACTTCAAGTCTCTCCCACAAACGTACACTCGACAGTAAAAAAAGTGGGTCATGCCTGAATTCCAGCGTGTAGGATGCACCTGAATGTATGCAATCTGAAGTGTTCGCAGAAGAGCCAACACTGTGTTGCTAGAGGAGGTCGAAATGCACGCGTTTAATTACACGCTGACTGGCGTGAGGTCTGGAACAGTTAAGGGAATTAATAGTAGCAAATAAAGTACGTAGTTGATACAATACTTAACTTTAATCCACAATTGGTGTACGTCGCTCTTGACGGTACATGTTATAATCTCAATATCAAATGCTATGGCGCCTTGCTAGGTCGTAGCAAATGACGTAGCTGAAGGCTATGCTAACTATCGTCTCGGCAAATGAGAGCGTAGTTGTCAGTGATCCATCTCTGGCTAAGTCGACTGTACAACTGGGGCGAGTGCTAGGACGTCTCACTAGACCTGCCGTGTGGTGGCGCTCGGTCTGCAATCACTGACAGTGGTGACACGCGGGTCCGACATATACTACCGGACAGCGGCCGATTTAAAGGCTACCACCTAGCAAGTGTGGTGTCTGGCGGTGACACCACACAATCAGCATAGCATATCTGTGTAGCACATCATCGCAACCCTCCACAGTACAGCCGTTGTAAGATACACAATCGGTACCGCTAGAGACTACTAGAGAACACCGGTCTTTATGACAGTCCGTCCAGATGTAAAGTAACACCACGATAGTACAGAAGAGATCAGACAGTCCTTAAAGTTTGTAAACTAAACTTAATTACAATAAGTGACATTTCAAATGTTATAGAACAGCTAGTTTGACACATAAATCGTTCAGTAATCCTTAGGCACAATTAAATATTTGAGACAGTTTATGGATTTATAAAGTTGTATGGCAATTGAGAACAAGTCCTTTGCTGTGTAAAAGGTTTACCCAACACATGCTGATCGTCGTTCAACGTTTAACGGGGAGTGGTTCTGTAGTGGTTAATAAAAAAGAAAAAGAGAAGAAAAGAAAAGAAAAGGTGGAAAATGTGGGAAGAAATGGTTAATAAATAGGGGGTTTTAAAATCGTAAATGACTGTGAAAAAGGGAAAGAATGAAATGCAAATCGGACTTCTTATTACAGAAAAGCTATCAGACTTCGTGATTCGGAAAAGCTATTGTTGGGGTGGTCCTTGTGGCGTTTCCGAGCAAAAGTTAAACCAATTTCCAATACAAAAATTATTGAAAAAGAACAGATAATAACAAAATGTAACTGACAGGGGGGAATGGCGTAGATAAGAGTTCATCCTTTACCATGTTAACATGTCTTCTTCTTTCGTGCGGCATGCAGGTCTTCAAAAATCTCCTACTTCATTTCTACATGGAAGTAGTAGCTGCTCCGAAATCTTGCAATCGTCCAAGAATCAATAATTAATACAAGTTAAAATCATCTTGGCAGTGAATGCAATTTATTTTACGTTGCTACTTCCATCCTCCGAATTTCATAACAACTTCCACCATTTGTCTACACATTAAAATCAGATCAAGACTAGCTAATAAGTTTTTTACGTCTGCATTAAGTTTCCGCTCGCGAGGGACAAAAAAGAAACGGGTAGAAAAAAAGAGTTACAATTTTAGTATTTTCTCTGCCGTCGAGCGCTCATACCGCCGCGACGGTATAATTTATATCCGAGGGAACGAGTGTAGCGCGGCGAAATTCAAAGTCCCGCTACATTGCCCCCTCGACTGTCATGCTAAAACTTTTTGCGTGGCAGGCTAGCAAACAATATAATAGATATACCTAAATGTCAATATATATAGATATTTTCATAGGAAAGGCCACGTTCATTCATAGGGGATAATCTTTGTCAATACTTACTTTCCAAACCATTATTCTAAATACAATTGTTACAGATTTTATCCTTTTTAATATATATGTACATAGAGTTTGCTTGAGCAAGCTGCTCGCCAGCGCAGTTAATGTTGTGTGCTTCCAGCGTTGGTTTCCCAATGCACCTCTGGCAGCACGTAGTCTTTGCGCATGCACAATAGCATCACTAAATTTCGCTTGTGGCAGTTTTAAAATCGCTGTGTTATGACAGTCTTGCACAGTATTCACTTTCACATAGTGTTCATTACAAGTTGTTATTCCAGCATAAATGGCGTGTTAAGTCCGGTGACGCCATAAGATTGAGCATGTGCGTGATCTCAAGCAATGTCCATGTCTTCTGTTACGACACAACACTCCAGGTCCTTGTGCGTTTTCATGACTATTGTTCCCGGGGCATATATGGTGGATGTAGTATTTAGCCTCCACATCGGTTACGACAGTTGCTGAGTTTTTTTGTCTCCAAAGCATCTGAAGGCCGGCCAGGAACAACGGCGTCGATGTTCGCAAAGTAGGTGTTTCATCACATTGTTTACACTCGCCAACAAACGTTCATTTGCAGTGTGAAAATCCTCATTATCGTCGAAGTAAATTGCAGTTTATATCGGTTTTCAAACAGTTATTTGCTTTATGCACCACAAGTTTCACAAATTTTGTCGTTTATAACGTACACAGTTTAACACAGTTTGCAACACTTTTTGCCACATTTACATTTTAACCAAGTTCACTGTGTCCCAGCATGTTTACATCGTTAATTATGAAAGCTTATATTTCGTTGTTACATTTCAAAATATGTTGACAATATGCAAAGTTGTAACACATATACAAATACATATAAATTTACAAGAATATGCATGTGAAATATTTACACTAAAAATTATATTAAGTCCCATTGTCTTTATTTTATTGGGGTATTAATTTTTTTTTATTCAGGTTCGGGCGTGCCAAGGGATATCAGACTTAATATTTAAAGCACGGGCTTTCCTTCATTTATTATTTCTTTCTTTCTTTTGATTCCATATCTTGGCTTGTGCTTGACCAGGCTTGTAATGCCATCAATATTCATGTCTTTTTATTCATACCTGAAAGTTTACTGTCACACACTATATTCTTACATTCCATAAACAAACAATACCCAGCTGCAGGAGGTGGTAGGATAGTGGAGAAAGAATGAAAGATAGAATGGAAGAAACTATTCACTACCTATAAGCTACCGAACCTACAGCTACGACATAGAAAGAGAACATAATACATTATAACATTTGCGTCACCTTCAAGGGGTGTGTGAAAGGAGGTGCTTACCATTTACCAAATCATGGGTAAATGTAAGTGTCCTTACATCAAGTCTGTGTAGCATAACATCGTGACAGATTCTCTGTTTGTGTTGTGACTGTTCATATGACTGAGAGTATTATACCTTAACAAATTCTTGCATTAATAAATCGCATATCCGCTCAGTGCTTCCTCGATATCGCCTCTTTGGATACGGTCTATAGAAATGGAAAATATATCTCACAGAGGTTGTCTCTCTCATAATGTGTATTATATAATAACATATCAAATTTCCTCTCTAGAGTTCAACCATGAACTTGCTTCTACTTTAGTGAAGGTTAAACATCACGTATGTTGTGTATATGTATCATTTTTCTCTATAAAACATAAAGAACATAGTATTATAATTGACAGTAAAATATCTCTTTCTCAGTGTCCGTTGCCCGACGTTGGTTGCATGTGTGGTCACGCTCCTTTGCACTTACCTTGCATTACCTGAAAAGTCAAATGTTGTCTTCAAAGTAGATGTAATTTTGTCATCTGTTCGCTTAAGTGGAGGTGTTGTTCGAGTCGCAAAACGGCCTTAATAACTCTCCTATCTTTTGTTTGCTCAGGGTTTTCGGGTGTGTGTAAGTATAATAAAGGCTAACATGGCACTAAATTTCACTTTCGTGTACACAAATGTATTCACATGAGGGATGTGTAAAAACTATATTTCAACTTAAGTTCCTTAAAATATCATTCTCCTGTCTGAACAAGAACTATACATGTTTTCTTCCACGCAGTGGCTTAACAAAACTTAACGAAAGGTTACTAAGTTACACTTCTGAAATAAATTAAAGCTAATTTGTTTCCAAGTTACATTCTTATTACACTTCTTTCAACAGCTGTAATCATCATTATGTTCACTCTGCTTTTCTCGCATTCGTTCATTTTCAAGGGCACTGTGAATAGATTCACATTTAACGTCTTGTACTCAAGTGTTCTGACTCATCACAAATGTTTTCTTTCAAACTGAAATTCTTATGTAATCTTAAATATGTAGACTATTTACTCACCTTTCGATGTAGCACAATATTACCAAAATATTCTCACTCATTCTTTTGTCACCTATTTCTCTTATTCATCATTATATATATATATATATATATATATATATATATATATATATATATATATATATATATATATTCCTCATCAAACATTATTATATCACATACGTGGGGCCATCTGGCACTTCCATTCTCATAAAACTCCAACAATATTTTCCTCAAATAATCTCTTGTCTCCATCAACTACTTCACAGTAACTTACCTTCTTATATTAACTTAAATATTAACTCATTCATACTGATCATTCATTCTTACATCCTCATTCATTCTGCTACATACCTATGTCATTACGGATCTAAATAACTATTATCTCCTGTCAGTAGAGTGCCTTGAAGTAAGTAACTAATTATTGATTCACCTTATAATTTACAATTAACAACAAATGTAACCTGAGAAGACCTCATTCCTATATGAATATCTTTTCTCATTCAGTAAGTGTACTTACCTGGGTTTACATTCTCTTCATAATTATGTGTAAAAGTATAACTGCAGTATATAATTTCCATAAATTAACGTTTGTGTTCTTAGGCTGTATAACTTAATGTTCGTGTATTCAATACAAATATTTACGATCTCGTTTTCACAGCGACTTGCTCATGTTGAAATCAGTTCTCATTATATTATGTTGTTTTAGTGCACAAAGGGTTTCAAATGTCTGTGGGGATGCAGCCCCCTCGGCTTGTGAGATAACGGATATTCTAGGGGGTAACAACCTGGGTGAGGTATGATTGCTATTCTGAAAGAATCTGAATATAATAGCTGCCATTTTCTGTTCAGTTGTTTTAATTTTGTAGTCTTGGGGTGTGAACGCAAAAGAAGAATGTCATCAACCTGATAGGTTTGTTAATTCCTGTTCTGTTGTCATTTTGTCGTCGTACCTGAGGAAACAAACCGTCTGAGCCGTTGCGCTCTTACAACACCTCACGACCGAAGCACGAGCGCTTAGCTCGGTCGTCGACTGTTTTCCGTCGTCTGCTGTGTTTGGCCGGGTTCATTGACCAGCTCCACTATGTTTACATTCCGGCCGGTTGGCGCCCACGCGTCAGCTGATGGCGCGCC
Source organism: Schistocerca serialis cubense (assembly GCF_023864345.2). Lineage (NCBI taxonomy): Eukaryota > Metazoa > Arthropoda > Insecta > Orthoptera > Acrididae > Schistocerca > Schistocerca serialis. Next base: position 915,695,868 of record NC_064641.1, on the reverse strand, counting down.
GCAATTGTTATTGCTACTTCGTGCCGGGGAGTGCATAACTGTACTGGGGAACGGCGGCGGATTCCGTGGAGGGTTATGATTTGTCATGCGTGAATTTAGTGTGTTCCACGTATTCCGTCGGTGATTGTTGGGATTGTTGTTGTTTTGGTGGTAATTATGTCTGTTATACGGCATGTTCCTGTCAAAGTAGCCAGGGTTGTACTGCTTATTCTCACGTCTCCCATTGTGGTTGTTGTTGTACTGTCTGTGATTTTCATTTTGCATGCAGTTACCATTTTGATATGAGTGATAATTATTGTTGTTATTATTATTCCACGAATTTCTGCGGTTGTTCCTACCGTCATACACGTTTCCATTTGAATATGTTTCGCGCGCAGGCATCGTATTGTCGCAGCACGGACGGATGGTTCCACCAACCACAGTCACTACGGTTCCTTTGGGGTGGGTGCTGATTTCGGTTACTAATATGAGTAAAATGTGGATGGCGTGAATCGCCTCTGCAAACTACGTCCAATTGATCTAAGGAGTTTAAGAAAGTCTTAATATCGTTCTACGGTACTCCTATTAATCTGTCTCAGTATGGAAAGGGTGTGGCTCTTTAAAGTGTCAATTATCGCTGGCAAGTTGGCTGGTTTCGACCAGTACAGTGTCTTGTCTAGGTACCTCTCAAAGTATTGTCTTAATGTCCCTTTTTTAGGGTCATAGGTCTCGGGGTTGCACACTTCTCTCCTTAGACTCAGTTGCTCATTCTCGGATCAGAATTCGTCCAAGAAGGCTTGTTCGAACTGTTCAAACGTAAGGCACCGCCGTTTCATAGCGGCACCCCACTTAGCTGCTCGTCCTCTCTTGAGATTGGTGACGTATCTGATTTTATCGACTTCTTACCAACTACGTGGAAAAACACCGTCAAATGACCTAATAAACACAATAGGGTGGACTTTGTGCTTGTCCTTACTGGAAAATGTCTGGAAATACCCATGCCTTACAAACGTGTCATCGGTCATGCCGGTTGGCATAACTGTATTGACGTGGTTTGTGCCACCTGCTACTCTAGGTGTCGTACCGTAATATTGCTCGTTTGGTGGAAAAGAAAGCGGCACATTGTAATTTTGATTTGAAATAGGTGATTCCACATTCGGTGTTTTGTCTGTGTCATTAGCCGTGGTTTTAGCTGTTTTGTCGTTCCCTGACGATGCGTTTGCACCAATCGCCAAACACGGCACAACATTGTCTCGTAATTTTGTCACTTCGTCTTCTATGTGTTTTGTCTCGTCTTTAACATGTGTCTTTGTTTTTGAAAGTATGTCGTGTGTAATTGTTTCACGTTTTTTGTCCAGATAGTCGTCACACAATTTACATTCATGTACAAATCTTTCGGCCATGTTGGCGTCGTTGTTTAGTGACGCGAGGTCCGTTCGGTCTTCTAATTTTTCTATCTTTTCTTTGAGGTGGGTTTGTTCAAGAACTACCATTGTGAGCTGTTGGGTAATATTTCTCGCTTATTCAGTCAGCTTTTCTTGGGTGGAGCTAGCTGAAGTGTGGGCCTGAGCTAACTCTTCCACACGGGTGTTCACTTCCTGCTGCACATTAACTATTTGAGTTAACTGATCTCACATCGGGTGATATTGTTTTTTGTTTCATGTGTGAATGTAACCAATGTTTCTTCCTGTTTAGTGACTCGGTCGGACAATGTCTGAAATCGCAGGCTAAGCTGTTCAGTGGTGTTATTTAATTCTGTCATCTGTTTTGTCGTTCGTTCAAAATTTTCGGTCATAGTACGGTTTAATACGTCAAATTTTTAGTCGCTTTTACCTAGCCTTTGTTTGAAGTCCTGACCAAGTGCGTCCAGTTTTGCGTCAATTTTCTGACTAACGTCTCGTTTCATGTCTGCAAATAACTCTAATAGTCGGTACAGTTTACAGATTCCTGTGTCCGATTTGTGTCACAGTGCTGAATTTGTCTCATATTCGGTTCTGACATTGATGTTAACAATGGCGCTGACAGTCTAGTCTCGCGTCCATTGCACATTTCGTCATTTAAAGTCGCGATACGTGTATTATCATAATTGTTGCGAGTTTGAGGCAAAATCATTACATTGATCTGTTAACTCGTCCATGGAGGGAAACGCGGACTTCCTTGTTGGTTGCACGATGAATCTAGTTCACTTAACTCATCTGCCGAAACAATCTCTACCTCACCGCGTTCCATTGTAATAAGATGTATAATCGTAAGTCAAAAAGGGAATAATATAAGTCTGATTATAAAGTTTTGACTCAAATTTAGGTTGAGATAATTTCTAGTCAATGTAAATGATTGCTCTATTGCAAACAATGGTTGAGAAAGATGCAGCAGGGCGGACAAAATGTTTCTAAACAAATGACAGTTTGGCGGTCAAATTCACGATCTTCATATGCTACAACAATACTATAATTACCACAAACTACAATAGAGATAGATAATTTTGGAAAAATCTAGAAGAAAACTACAGGATGTGTGGAAAGGGAAAAATGGATTCTGTAGTTGGCTATTGAATGCTTGAATGAAACATAATTGTGTGACTCACCATTAAATTTTCTGTCCTGCAGCGGCTGGTCAATCACTTGTTCGTAAATTGTATTCGTCAAAAAAAGGATTTTCTTAATACATCTCCTTCGGATAGTCATCAAAAGATCTCAAAATAACAGTTTTGCATCAATATATGCCATGCAAAGAAAAACAGATTGAATTAGTTACAAAAATTCTTTACAATATTGTTGTATAATCTTTTGCTTAGGTACAATAAAATTGGTCTTTTAGTTACTATTTAAATTTCAGGATTTTTTGGTTATTCTCTGTTGGGAAAAAATACAAATTAAAGTTTCAAATTTGCTCAAAAATGAGACATCAAAAGATCTCAAAATAACAGTTTTGCATCAATATATGCCATGCAAAGAAAAACAGATTGAATTAGTTACAAAAATTCTTTACAATATTGTTGTATAATCTTTTGCTTAGGTACAATAAAATTGGTCTTTTAGTTACTATTTAAATTTCAGGATTTTTTGGTTATTCTCTGTTGGGAAAAAATACAAATTAAAGTTTCAAATTTGCTCAAAAATGAGACATCCGGAAATTGCGTCCTGTCGCGGCAGCCAGTTGTAGTGGTCAATAAAAAAGAAAAAGAGAAGAAAAGAAAAGGTTGAAAATGTGGGAAGAAATGGTGAGTAAAAAGGGGGTTTTAAAATCGTAAATGACCGTGAAAAAGGGAAAGAATGAAATGCAAATCGGACTTCTTATTCAGAAAAGCTATCGGACTTCGTGATTCGGAAAAGCTATTGTTGGGGTGGTCCTTGTGGCGTTTCTGAGCAAAAGTTAAACCAATTTCCACTACAAAAATTGTTGAAAGAGAACAGAGAATAACAAAATGTAACTGACAGGGGGAAATGGCGTAGATAAGAGTTCATCCTTTACCATGTTAACATGTCTTCTTCTTTCGTGCGGCGTCCAGGTCTTTAAAAATCTCCTACTTCATTTCTACATGAAAGTAGTAGCTGCTCACAAATCTTGCAATCGTCCAAGAATCACTAATTAATACAAGTTAAAATCATCTTGACAGTGAATGCAATTTATTTTACGTTGCTACTTCCATCCTCCGAATTTCATAACAACTTCCACAATGTGTCTACACATTAAAAACAGATCAAGACTAGCTAATAAGTTTTTTACGTCTGCATTAAGCTTCCGCTCTCAAGAGCCAAAAAAGAAACGGATAAAAAAAAGAGTTACAATTGTAGTATTTTCTCTGCCGTCGAGCGCTCATACCGCTGCGATGGTATAATTTATATCTGAGGGAACGAGTGTAGCGCGGCGAAATTCAAAGTCCCGCTACAGTTAGCATCAACTTTACGTAATACTAAGCCGTTAAAAGAAAACGTGATTAACGGCGGCAACCACTCTACGGAAATCCCAACATTAACAGCGAATCACGAGTAATGTCATTGTTCACATTACTCATCAACAGTTACTTGTACACAAAGTTGCACTTTAAATGACATGACCAACGTCTTCGTTCTGGATCAGGATGCAAACCCAGAACGTAAAGCCATTGTTAACCAAGCAAAACTTTGTGCCTTATCGAGACCCGATCACTAGGCAGAAAGAGATGTCAAATATTGACGTTTGCACCAGTATCAGTTATCAATTCTCAAATTGAACGTAGATGGCGATAATGTTTGTACGAAAGCAGGAACCCTAATATGACAATTCTCTTCTTGCTAATTAACCTCGAAAGACGTTGTATAGTGTTGCATTGTTAAGGAACAAAGGATGCACATGTTTAAAATTGAAATGCCATCATGTAATGCTGGGGACAAGGATGCGAACCCAGCACCTAATCGGATTGTTGAATAAGTGCGTAAAATCAGAATGTAGATATCACTGTTGTCACCAGTAGTGGGGTTGGAACCTTAAATGACGACTGAAGTTGTATTACCTGACCGGGATTCGAACCCGGCGCCTACCGCCGTCGTTGTCTAACCAGGAACAGACGAGAAATGTCCAACGTTGGTCCATCATCAGCGATATGTGCACACGTTTAACTAGAAATAAGGTGACGAAAATGTCTATTCTGACTGAGATTCGAACGCCGCACACATTGTTATGAAGATACGTTAATAATCAACTTCATATTCAGTAGTAGCTAGGAGTAGCATGTTTAGTTGCAAACCTTAAGGCCATACTCATCCCTAGTAACGTGTTGCATAATATCTGCGATATCATGATGTTAATTTACAAGTGGATTGACTGCCGCAAAGAGCAATGTTCTCTATTACTCGTGTATCATTGAGATGTAAATGAAGTGCCTCAGCAGAAAGTAATTTCCGTCCGTCAGTGTCTATTGTTTCAGAGACACTGAGTACGTGTTATAAGTGCAAAAAAACGTGTACTATATACTAAGTATATACTATTATTTGGACAATCCGCCGCCAAACCAGTTTACTTTTACATTCCGCTTGGTTGTCGTGGTTGAATACAGGTTTTCTTAAGGCTACATCTAATGCACAGCGCTTACAAGAAAGTATAGTTTCCTGCGTCATGCTATTGCTAGCTAGGTGAAATATTTTGTGGTAGCTATGTTTAAAATGAATATATTTTTGAAAGTATTGTTCGTCAAATATTTGAATGAATCGTCAACTGTAGGTGTACCTGCACATGTTATAGCATAATAGCTGTATCTGCGTTAGTTTATACTACAGGCTTGGGCAGGTTAGGTGTAACTTCTGATCCTTCAAGGGGTGATGGTGGCCTTGCGGCCCGGGTCTGTACTAGCCGCGGCTCGCCAGCTACGGGCCAGCCAGGCTGGCCGAGGCGAGACGGAAGTGAGCGAGCTGGCGGTGGCGTTGGTGGGCCAACAGCCCGGGACGAGCCAGCACGGCTGCGCCGCATGCCTCTGCCGCTCCGTTTGACGTAAATACACTCCTGGAAATGGAAAAAAGAACACATTGACACCGGTGTCTCAGACCCACCATACTTGCTCCGGACACTGCGAGAGGGCTGTACAAGCAATGATCACACGCACGGCACAGCGGACACACCAGGAACCGCGGTGTTGGCCGTCGAATGGCGCTAGCTGCGCAGCATTTGTGCACCGCCGCCGTCAGTGTCAGCCAGTTTGCCGTGGCATACGGAGCTCCATCGCAGTCTTTAACACTGGTAGCATGCCGCGACAGCGTGGACTTGAACCGTATGTGCAGTTGACGGACTTTGAGCGAGGGCGTATAGTGGGCATGCGGGAGGCCGGGTGGACGTACCGCCGAATTGCTCAACACGTGGGGCGTGAGGTCTCCACAGTACATCGATGTTGTCGCCAGTGGTCGGCGGAAGGTGCACGTGCCCGTCGACCTGGGACCGGACCGCAGCGACGCACGGATGCACGCCAAGACCGCAGGATCCTACGCAGTGCCGTAGTGGACCGCACCGCCACTTCCCAGCAAATTAGGGACACTGTTGCTCCTGGGGTATCTCCATGAAGCTGGGCTACGGTCCCGCACACCGTTAGGCCGTCTTCCGCTCACGCCCCAACATCGTGCAGCCCGCCTCCAGTGGTGTCGCGACAGGCGTGAATGGAGGGACGAATGGAGACGTGTCGTCTTCAGCGATGAGAGTCGCTTGTGCCTTGGTGCCAATGATGGTCGTATGCGTGTTTGGCGCCGTGCAGGTGAGCGCCACAATCAGGACTGCATACGACCGAGGCACACAGGGCCAACACCCGGCATCATGGTGTGGGGAGCGATCTCCTACACTGGCCGTACACCACTGGTGATCGTCGAGGGGACACTGAATAGTGCACGGTACATCCAAACCGTCATCGAACCCATCGTTCTACCATTCCTAGACCGGCAAGGGAACTTGCTGTTCCAACAGGACAATGCACGTCCGCATGTATCCTGTGCCACCCAACGTGCTCTAGAAGGTGTAAGTCAACTACCCTGGCCAGCAAGATCTCCGGATCTGTCCCCCATTGAGCATGTTTGGGACTGGATGAAGCGTCGTCTCACGCGGTCTGCACGTCCAGCACGAACGCTGGTCCAACTGAGGCGCCAGGTGGAAATGGCATGGCAAGCCGTTCCACAGGACTACATCCAGCATCTCTACGATCGTCTTCTTGGGAGAATAGCAGCCTGCATTGCTGCGAAAGGTGGATATACACTGTACTAGTGCCGACATTGTGCATGCTCTGTTGCCTGTGTCTATGTGCCTGTGGCTCTGTCAGTGTGATCATGTGATGTATCTGACCCCAGGAATGTGTCAATAAAGTTTCCCCTTCCTGGGACAATGAATTCACGGTGTTCTTATTTCAATTTCCAGGAGTGTATGTTTACCTCCTCTCCTAGAATCAGTATAAGAGACGCAAACAGAAATACACATCAGGCTGTCTGACGTAATGGCTCACTGGGAGAGGTCTATTCGAGGTAGAGTCAAAAAATGGTTCAAATGGCTCTGAGTGCTATGGGACTCAACATCTGAGGTCATCAGTACCCTAGAACTTAGAACTACTTAAACCTAACTAACCTAAGTACATCACACACATCCATGCCCCAGGCAGGATTGCGCAGTCCGAAACCGCGCGACTGCTACGGTCGCAGGTTCGAATCCTGCCTCGGGCATGGATGTGTGCGATGTCCTTAGGTTAGTTAGGTTTATGTAGTTCTAAGTTCTAGGGGACTAATGACCACAGATGTTAAGTCCCATAGTGCTCAGAGCCATTTGAACCATTTTTGAACCGAGGCAGGACTCGAAACTGCGACCGTAGCGGTCGCGCGGTTCCAGACTGAAGTGCCTAGAACCGCTCGGCCACTTCGGCCGGCCGAGGTAGAGTCGTCGCTCTCATTGAGGAAGGAGGATGTTCCATCAGAGAAGCTGGCAGACGGTATGGCGTACCACATACCACTGCAACGAGATTGTGGAGGATCTGCCTTGAAAGAGTCACCACCAACAGGGCTGCTGGCTCAGGCAGGAAGAGAATGATCTCACAGCAGGAAGACAGGACCCTAGTGTCTAGGAGCAGAGAAAATCCCTTTCTGAACGCGAAGCAGTTGCAGCAGGAGACCAACTTCCCCGGCTCCAGTGACACGATTCGCCGAAGGCTGAGGGACGCTGGACTGCATGCACGACGATCCGCCGTGAAACAAGAGCTCAGCGAATACCACGTTTTACACCGGCTAGCATTTGCGGAGCTCCATCTGAGGGCGTCGTGGGACAACGTAATTTTCACTGATGAGAAGGTGTTTTCCACCAGTAACGACGGTCCACGAATCGCTTATAGGCCGCAAGGGACTCGCCATCGACGCGAATATGTAACCACGACGAGAAGTGGCCGGCTATCTGTTACCTGCTGGGGTTGGATTTCTACGAGAGGGCCGGGAATTCTTCACAGGATAGAAGGAACTCTGGACAGTGCGCAGTATGCCCACATATTGGAAAATGTGATGCTTCTGTCATTGCGAATGCTGTATGCAGAAGGAGACGTCACTTTGAAAGAGGACCATTCTCCCATTCACAAGTCTGCATTTATTCAGCAGTGGCTCTCCACGATTGGCGTCAACGTCATGGACTGGCCGCCACGGGCGGCTGATAAAGACGCCATGGAAAACACGTGGGCTGAGGTCGCCAGAACATCAACTGAGAACTGACCACGAAACCAACCAACTACTGCGGACGCTCTTTGGGACTGCGTCCTGGAAGCGTGGGAGGAAGTGGCTTCTTCAAGCTGTTACGTCCGACGGCTTTAACATTCTATGCCAAGATGTGTGATAGAAGTACAAAATAATGAAGGATTCTGGATAAAATATTAGTCCTTAAAATGTTTTGTTATGTCTTCTTTTTCGTCATTTTTCCTCATTGGGACCTAGTGGAAGATCGCGTGGCAACAGAAAAGATACAATGTGCCTTAGCTTTCCTTTGAGTTGCCCTTTTAATACAAGTGGGTTTCTTTTGAATATACAGTTTGTTAAGTATTCTATTTTGATTTCATTTATACCCTGTCTACATACAAACTAATCAGCGTAGATGGACTATGTCACAGTAGTTTCTGTTATTTCAAATACGTCTCTCTCTTCTACTCCTTCCATGAATACACCCTCCGTCCTCCGCACAATACGCAAACGATTTAATATTATGTTTACTCGCCGCACGAGATTAGCCGAGAGGTCTGAGGCGCTGCAGTCATGGACTGTGAGGCTGGTCCCGGTGGAGGTTCGAAACCTCCCTTTGGCATGGGTGAGTATGTTTGTCCTTAAGATAATTTAGGTTAAGTAGTGTGTAAGCTTAGGGCCTGATGACCTTAGCAGTTAAGTCCCATAAGATTTCACACACATTTGAAAAATTATGTTTACTCGTTGTTAATAACTCCTCTATTCTCTCTCACACTCTCGCTCTCTCTCTGAGACTATCGCCGCAAGTGCCCTTCTATTTCACTCCCCCAAAACTTTATAAACAAATCTAGCGGTTTCCAATGACGCTACATTTTCTCTTTTAATTACTGCTGTCTTTACTCTCTATCATTCCTCTCAATACCTATGAAACTGTATTCTTTGATCTCCCCTTCCCTATAACCCATTCTTTGCTCTGAGAACAGTCCTCGCTTATCTCTCGGCCCTAAGATAAAACGAACTGTGGCACACATCTAAGTAAGAAATACTTTGCAAGCATTTCACGATTATTTTTTGCATCTCTGCACTTCTATCTATTCCCAGATCCCGCCCTCCTTCCTGTTACGCGTCCCTTGACATCTGCATCTACATCTAAATGAATACTCTGCAATTCATAATAATGTGCTTAGCAGGGGGTTCTGTAGTCTGGTGGACAGTCGGCTTTTGGCGGCCGTGGTGTGCGGACCTCCGGCGTGTGCTGTGCGCTGCGGTCTGCTGCGCTCCGCTCGGTAAGTCAAGCGCCTGTTGCAGTAGTTGGTTGCGTTATTTGAGACTCTTGATGGATTCATATTAGAAGGAGAGATGGATCAACCTGTTAGAAGAGACACATTGAAATTTGTTTTTGACCAGAAAGGGCAGAGACCGAATTCGTTCGAAATTGAGACATGGTTGGAGGAAGTTGTGAAAATTTCGTTTGAGGATATTATAGGTATTCACCTTTCAATTGTGAGTAGCATTGTGTATGTCAAGCTTAAAAACACGGAATTGTGTGACAAAATTTAAGTTCAAACATCACGATGGCAATGTTAGTGAAGTTCGTGTTACGCATGCTGGCTTTGGATTAAGGACTGTCCGTATATTTGAGCTACCATTTAAAATCACCGCTGAGCAGATCAATTTCGTGATAGCTCCTTATGGGAGAATAATTAGCAATTTTGCAGAAAAGTGGTCTCCTGCTCAGAAGTTCCCCGTCTTGAATGGCATCAGGCAACTGCGAGTTGATTTACACAAGCATATACCCTCGTATATAAATGTTTGTGGTTATCGGGCTATAGTAATATATGATGGGCAGCCAAGAACCTGCACGTCTTGCGGCGGCACAGGCCATGTCCGCTCGCAGTGTATACAACGCCGAGTGGCCCAGCTACCTGCGGGCGAAGCAGTGAGACCCCCAGCCATGTCAACGTTGCCTTTAACTTATGTAGCGCCAGCCGCTGGACAACTCCCCACGCGTGACGCTCCTGACACTACTCGGTACGCTACCCAGGATGATGCAGCTCGCGACAGTGAAGTGATAATGGAAGTTAGCGACTCGACGGTGACAACACAGCCAAAGAGTCAAGAAAAAGAACCAAATATCTCTGTTCAAATAGAACAAACTCCTGAACCGGTTATAGTCCTTCAGAATGAGCAGTCTCCAGAAAACCACAAGGAAACCAACCCATCACTTGCCAACGAACAGGACCGAGCGCAAGAAACCCAAGAGATAATGGAAAACGATTAAACCTCCCCAAGAGTCAGTCCTCCAAGGAAACATAAAAAGAGGAGACTAGCTCATAAGGGCGCTGAACAACTGGCACCGCCTTTGCGAGAAAAAGCAAAACAGATTAGCAACAAACTGCATGAAGAACAACATAGTAATCCGGTTCTGAGTATGCAGGCTCCTGACCCCTTGCAAGCCAAATCAAGTACACCATGCCCCATGTCAACGGACCATTCGTCACACGAGAGGTTGAAGATGCTAGCAAATTTCGATGCAGACAAGGTTTTCCCTGATACTAGAAATGCAGAAAAAGAGTCATCGAAAGCTAATCAACACAAAACCTGGGCTGATGAATAGGATGAAATGAATCAAGACGAAGAATTGAATGAAACTGGAGGAACGGAACAGACTCTTACCCCAAGAGATCAACTGAACACGATGGATACATCATTGCCGGAACATACATGTGAAAAAGGATTTTCCTCCGACAGCACTTCGTATGACGAATATTGACATCGGTAATGAATAGGACAATATGAACGCAGCACAAGCCTACAAAATCGCTACGTTGAACATTAATAAGATACGCTTCTCCCTGCATTTACAACATCTGCAAGACTTTCTATACGCAGCTGACGTTAATATACTACTGTTACAGGAAGTAACAGATATTAAATTAGAAAACATACGTGGATACAACGCCGTAATGAACCCCGGTATCGGTGCAGAGCTGGGAACCGCAATTCTCACGAAAGAAGGCATCCATGTCACACAAACAGCAAAACTTGAAAACAGCAGAGGGGTTGCAGTGACTGTTAATAATGCCCGCATCATCAACGTTTATGCACCGTCAGGCAACAATAACAGGCGTGCTAGAGCGGATTTTTAAAAAAAGTGAAATCGTTCATCTCTCCGGTACACGTCAAGATTATATAATCCTAGCCGGCGATTTTAATTCTGTACTTAGCCCGAAATACCAGACACTGAATTTCAACAAGTCCTTAGAACTGGAAAGAATAGTCCACCAAATGCAGTTAACCGATATCTGGGAACATACCCAGAGCGGATTTTTAAAAAAAGTGAAATCGTTCATCTCTCCGGTACACGTCAAGATTATATAATCCTAGCCGGCGATTTTAATTCTGTACTTAGCCCGAAATACCAGACACTGAATTTCAACAAGTCCTTAGAACTGGAAAGAATAGTCCACCAAATGCAGTTAACCGATATCTGGGAACATACCCATGGCGCACAGGCCGGTTTCACATATTTTACCAGTCACTCAGCAAGCAGGCTAGACAGATTTTACGTATCCTCCAATCTTAAGAACCATGTACTCCAATCTGAGGTCTGGCCCACTATGTTTTCTGACCACGCCGCGTACATCACCACAGCAAATTTGGAAAAACAAGAGACTTACCGAGCGAGGGGCATATGGAAACTCAACATTACACATCTACAAGATGAGGAATGTCGCGTAGCATTTACTAATGTGTGGCAAGAATGCGAGAAACGATTCCCGCTATACAGTTCTGCCATAACTTGGTGATTACAAAATGGTTCAAATGGCTCTGAGCACTATGGGACTTAACTACTGAGGTCATCAGTCCCCTAGAACTTAGAACTACTTAAACCTAACTAACCTAAGGACATCACACACATCCATGCCCGAGGCAGGATTCGAACCTGCGAGCGTAGCTGTCACGCAGTTCCAAACTGAAGAGCTTAGAACCGCACGGCCACACCGGCCGGCTTGGTGGTTACAAATGGTTCAAATGGCTCTGAGCACTATGCGACTGAACTTCTGAGGTCATCAGTCGCCTAGAACTTAGAACTAATCAAACCTAACTAACGTAAGGACAGGCAGGATTCGAACCTGCGACGGTAGCGGTCGCTCGGCTCCAGACTGTAGCGCCGAGAACCGCACGTCCACGTCGGCCGGCTAGGTGGTCACAATGTGCGAAGCCTAAAATAAGAAGAATGCTGATCGATTACTCACGACAGAAAAGTTTCTGGATTAAAATGACGACTGAATTTTATTTTAGCTGCATTAGAGACCTGTACAGCTTGGACACACGATTAATGGAGATCTTTAACCGGATTCAGAAAGTTAAAGCAAAACTTTTCGCACTGTAGCGGCGACAGTCAGAAGGTCTTAAAGTCAAAGCGAGAATACACAACATTTTAGAAGGGGAAGAAACAGCTATGTACCATGTAATGCGTGAGAATAAGAGAGGAAACAGAAAAATACTGACAGAAGTTAAGTTACCTGATGGGACCAGGCACATAAAACAGCATGAAATTCGAAACGCTGTTCATAAATATCTATCAGATATGATGTACACCAAACCTACCGTCGACGAGGAGCGGCGTGATCTTGTTAGACACGTATCAGGACGAATTAGTACAGAGCAAGTAGAAAATCTCACGGTTAAAATAGAAGAGGACGAATTGAAAGACGCAATAGCACAGGGTTCTAAAAATAAGCCTCCAGGACCTGATGGTATCCCCGTGGAATTCTATCAAGTGTTCTGGCCACAAATGAAAAGCAAGTTGCTATGTATGTACAACGAAATCATCAATGGTACTGTTGCCGCTCCCAAAGAATTTCCTGAAGGGATCATAGTTCTAATTTCTAAAAACTCACTTAGCAAAGCAATTGAAAACCTTCGCCCAGTAACATTACTCAACAGTGATTGCAAAATTATGGCACGCGTATTAGCAAGAAGAATAAAAATTGTTATGAACTCTGTAACTGGCACGTACCAAACATGTGTAGGCCAAGGCAGAAACCTCTATCAGAATATATGCGAATATAGGGATATAATATCAACCGGAAAAGTATGCCGAATAAAACGTGCTTTAGTGTCATTAGATTTCGAGAAGGCGTTTGACAGAGTAGATCATAAGTATCTCCTTGGTATCATGGAAGTAATGGGATTCCCACCACGATTATTCAACAAATTCTGAAAAACAGTGTAGCACGAATAATGATAAACGGACAACTAAGTAGAGAGATTGAATCGACTGGATCCGTACGTCAAGGTTGCCCAATGTCAATGGCCCTTTTCGCAATAGCAATAGAACTTCTCCTCGCGACACTCACGCATCACCTGCAAGGATTGTGTATAAACGGTAAGAAAATAGTGTGCAGCGCCTACGCAGATGATGTGGGCGTCCTGGTTATAAATGAAGATGAAGTGGCGAAAGCTCTTCAGATTGTACACACTTATGAACTTGCTTCTGGCGCCAAACTAAATAAAAGGAAGTCAGGCATCATGAACCTAGGCAGAGGAACATGCATGCAAAATCGGGGACAATTGACGGAAGTATCCACATTGAAATGTTTCGGTATTGAATTCAGGAGTAACATCCAACACACTATTGCCGTCAATTATAAAAAACTACTTGCAAGCATACGAGCATCTGTACAAGGAAACAGTATGAGGCAACTGGACGAGATACAGAAAACCAAACCAGTAAATGTGTATATAGCATCCAAACTTAACTATGTTGTCCAAGCTTTTCTGATGCCATTAGAAACAGCCAAAAGAATTTTATCCGCGATAGGAAGCTTTTGTATGCCAAGGCAACATTTTCAAAGTGAAGTTCAATACACTAACACTCCCAACAAGGAAAGGAGGTTTAAACCTTGTTGATGTCAGTTACAGGTCACGAGCGTTATATGTGTGTCGAATGTGCAAGCAATGGAAACATATGCTCGACAGCGGAATGGCCCACTTGCTGAATGAAATTGCTCCAGAAAGCATGCAGCCGCCAATAGATGTGAAGCATATACCAGCTGGTCTTTGTCACCTAAAAACTTTTCTCGCTGAGTACAGTTATATCTCCTCGAGGCTCTCAGAACCGCAGTTGAAGAGAGTAAATGCCATCTATACATATTTGATGGAAGCTGAGGAAGGAAATATTATTGAAAGAAAATACCCCAACAACGACTGGTCTGCAATTTGGAAAAATATCCACGATCGGAACTTACCCTCTAAGGTGAAAGCAACTTGGTATAATGCAGTCAACAGAAGAACATCAACTAATTCCAAATTGCATGCTATACATCTTACAAATTCGCCCTTGTGCGCGTCATGCAACCTTCTTGACACTGAAGAACACCGATTCGTGTGTGAAAGAGTAAGAGACATATGGCATATAGTTAGCAGAAATTAGCGACCGTTAACAGAACATCTCCAACCGTTTTCACCGCCGCAGATTTTCTGACTCCAGACGCAGTGCCATATCCTAATACGAAAAGAAATGCTGTTAACTGGCTAAAAGGGCACACAGTGCACTATATCTTGAAGGTAGAAAATATAAGCAAAGATGATTACTGGGTGTATGTAACGACTCAGCACCATCATCTCATGCGGACAAAAGACTACAAAAAAAAATTACGCATGCTTCCTAAATAGAATCATGGAATAAAATTATACAGAGAACAATAACAGATTAAGATTGGTACGGAATTCAGAGATGTCAGCCTTGCACGATTAGAAATAACTGGAACCGGAATGTCTTCGATCCTTTCACGAGACACTACAGAAAAGAAATCAAGTCCGTGGCAAGACTCACCGGACTACATCCTCCTGAAGAAATTAGACATCAAGTTTTATGTATTTTATTTTTTTAATCATCTTATGCCATACGCAGAGAAGTTTTAAGTTCTAAAAAACGTTTTTCAAGGGGATGCAAGATTTTATGTTTTCCTTATGGTGATGAGAGACTTCACGTTTCAGTTTATTTTAATATACTTGTCTTTCCATTAGCAAGAGTAAGATTCATTACCTTTAATTAATATTAAGAAGAAATATTTATTCTCATTTATGTTAGCTAAGGTAATTTAGGCATCCAGTTTACAGAAAAAAAAAGAATCCGAAATAAAAAAAATAAAAAAATACAAAAAACGAAAAAGTGGCCGAGCACTCGCAAAAAGTAAGAAAAATGAGGATTTGGCATCAAAAACAAAAAAGTACATAAAATAGAAAAGTAAAAAAAATTGGTAGAAGGATGGACTCTTAATAATAATAATAATAATAATAATAATAATAAAAGGTGGATTAATCTTGTATTGATGTGTAAAACGTGTAGGTTCGCATCTCACGTCAGGCGTAGATTTTTAACACACACAAGTAGCTCTCCTTCACCCCTAGTAACGCCAAGTGCAGAACGCCAGTAAGCTCCGTAGTTCAATATCCGCAGTAAAGATAACAACCCTTCGCTGCCGACTAGGGCAGAGTGGCATTCGTTTGAGCTGTGACAGATGGAGAAACTCCGTAAGGCAGAGACTCTGTCACCAGCAAGCCTTCTTAGACTAGAAAACGTATTTCATTTAATGAACCAATGGCCATGTAAGTTCACAAGGATCCTACTTTATTTGAAAACGAGACGTTGAAAATTGTGGTGCTGGACTGGGATTACAATTCGATTTCACTGTGGTCCCAAAGATTGCAAACTCTTCTAGGCGTGCTCGAAAGGCACCTATCTGGTTTTCAATCCTGATCAGCAAGAAATATTCATCATTTCATTTCAAGCCGTAGCATGTGCACTCCACAAACTACTAGTGAAAAATAGTTGCATTTTCAACGACTCCTCGTGCGTTGTCAGCTGTAACGTGTTCGTTTCAGCTCACAGTCACATAATGAGTTTTTTATCACAACATTACAAGATCAAACGTTTCCTTACATCTTTCCAAGTTCAAGCATTCCTCTCCATCCTACTGGTGAAAACGGATTTGGGTTTCACGTTGTGTTCGTTGTGATCACCAACGACGATATGTTGTGTATTCAGCTTCTAGCCAGCAGAGTATTTTCCATCACATCATTGAAAGTACAAACATGCCATTCCTAGCTATCATTGGAAAAGAATTTGATAGTTAAGGTTTCTTCATGACCACGTGTGCGAGGTTTGAATTCCATTCAGCACAGAACCTTTCGTCGCCTGATGTCTAGCTAAACATGCGCCCATCTCGCTAATGGTGAACCAACAATAGCTATTTATCGTCCGTTCCTGGCTAGAATCCGACGTTAGTAGATACTGGGTTCGAATCCCAGTCAGGCAAATACAATTATTTCGTCATTTAAGGTTCCAGCATCTCGCTATTTGTAAAAACGTTTGATATTTAACTTCTGATTTTATGTACAGTCATGCTCAAAAGTATCCGAACGATCTAAATTGCATTTCGTCTGATTCCCATGCAACCTACATAACGCAGCTGTCTAACAGGTCCTCTAATAGCTCCTTGGTACAGTCGTTTGACTATTGAAAACGGTTCCAACAAGTCACCACTAGAAAACATTGCTCTGTGTCGCAATAACTCAAGATGTAAAGTAATACCACGATACTACAAATATCAGGCAACACCTCATCACAGATAAGACTGTCCTTAAGGCTTGAAAGCTCACATTTATTGCAATAAATGACATACCTGAAATGTTACCACTCTCATTATCGCGTCAGATAGGTAATGCACGTAGTAAGTTCGTCGTATTCATGATTTCCTCTTCAAATTGACATACCATATTTGTTATTTAACACAATCTGTCATTAAAAATTTATTTTATTCAGGAGCAGCTAGTTGTGAATATGTATGAACTTCTAATGACACGATGAACCACCTCGTTTTGCATATGGATTCAAACCCAGGTCATGCAGGCTGAGATTTCTTGACTGACGGAAATTAACAGTCATTCCTGACTAGGCATAAAGAGAGTGATATACCTCATTTTTAGACAGTATCAGTTAGCAAATATCAACTTACGTAACGCAAACATTTTTAACGGCCGCGAATACCTACCCAGCATCTATTGTCCCTGTTAACGAAATACGAGAGATGTTAAATACTGTTTCTTCACAAGTAACGTAATTGGAATGCAATGAGGTAAGGCTTTGTGTTGGACAGGGATTCGAACCCAGAACCTAATCGGATTGTTAGCCAAGCACAATCAACTTTGACATATCGGATTTTCTCGGCAGTAGCTAGTTGTATTAACTGATATGACGAGAAGAAACATTAATTTTTCCTTCCCAGGACTCCAACCCGGCACGTATCGCTGTTATATTCTAGACAAAAGGAACGTTAAGTATTGATTTGTTACACCAGCACCGACATGTGAGCATGTTTGAACTAGAAATAATATGACGAAGAGTTCAGTGCTGACTGAGAATCAAACTCCAAACATATCGTTGTTGACTACACACAAAGAGACGATAGTTACGGAATTTATCTCCACCAGCAGCTCGCAATAACATCCTTGAACTTACAGTGATCTCGCAAATAGTTCTGTGTCTCACTGGGAGTCAAAAACGTCAGATATCGTTAGTGTTGACAACGAATGAAAATGCATTAAAAATAAAAATTATTGTCCACCAGAAGATAGGTGTTCTCATGCTGGAGCTTGATAATACACAGTGAAAACTTTAGCGCTGGGCTAGGATTCCAACCCATTCATGCGCAATATGTGGAGATGTTGTGGAATCTGCAGTTTTGAACAAACAACAAGTTGTAGTAGAGCAGTATTGTCACGAAGGGACCAAATTCCGCGTTAAGGGCGGTCTGAGTTGCATTCCCAGTTCAGAACCAATTTTATCGACATACAGAAGCTCAAATAAAAGATGGAATACGTGTTCTGTGACCATACACAGGGTTTGTTTCGTCACTAGAAATAAATAACTTGTATAAGAAAGGTTACCAGTGACAGAGTTTCTACATGTCGCCACTCGTTGCTTTATTGTGGTTCCACCTAACGTCTACTTGGTAGAGAAGGAATATCATGTTTAACGTGAGTTTCAGACCACAATGCCATTATACCTTCTTCACTTGGCGTAGCCAGAAGCGAATAGAATCTGCCTCTCCCTGTCAAAAAACATAGGCAGAAGTTGGAATCGAACCCAGACCCTCTTCATACAAAACTATCATCAATGCAACAGACCACCAAACACTCTTCTCTACGATTCATTTCACTACCATAACACAGTTGCGGCACACAAGATGAGAATTCTGACACACAGGCTCCCTGTAGTGGTTTGCAGGATGTTCAGTACAATCATTTACTTGGTTGACCGAATCGTCATCAACTAGCTAATCACCGAAATTGTGGTGTCACCGCCAGACATCACACTTGCTAGGTGGTAGCCTTTAAATTGGCCGCGGTCCGTTACTATACGTCTGACCCGCGTGTCGCCACTATCAGTGATTGCAGGCCGAGCGCCGCCACACGGCAGGTCTAGAGAGACTTCCTAGCACTGACCCCAGTTGTACAACCGACTTTGCTAGCGATGGTTCACTGACAAAATACGCTCTCATTAGCCGAGACGATAGTTAGCATAGCCTTCAGCTACGTCATTTGCTACGACCTAGCAAGGCGCCAGTACCAGTTACTATTGATACTGTAATCATGTACCGTCAAGAGCGACGCTCATCATTAATCGACTAAAGTTAAGTATTCCTCCAGCTACGTCCGTTTTTCTAAAGTCTAAATTCCTTGTCCTGTTCCAGACCTCAAGCCAGCCTGTGTGAGCTAAAACGCGAGCCTTTCAGCTTCCACTCATACCCGGTGTTGGCTCTCCTGCCAACCCACAAGAGAAATAAAATAACGTAACTGCCACCCACACATAACTGCCAACAGCGTAGGATGCAGATATTTAAATAGGAAGTGTTCCTTTCCATTTGAGCTACTCCATTGCGCTACCTGTTTGTTGAGACCATCGTGCAGTGCAATAGAATTTCTGTAACAGTCTGTCTCTCAGAAGTCTAGATCCGGCCATATGCATTATCTCACAGCTCTGTGGAGTGCGGAAGTTCTGGAGGAACTGTTGTTCACTTCTAGAGCTGCTGTAGCTGCTTCACAGCTAGTAGCCTAACGGTAAGTGTCGCACACGTCGCGTGTTCTATTACATTCGCTGCTACATTTTTTTAAAACGCAATTCTGCTCTCTGCTGAAGTTATCAATTTAATGGAACTTTGAACATAATGCTCTTCACTTCTCAACCCAAAATAGTCGCATGTGGAAAAAAGGCTAACTTCTGCGTCATTTTGTTCTTTTCAGGATTAATAGACGGCCAGGCAGCAGATGCGTCTCGAAGCTTTTCTATTATGTATTGGGAGAGCGCATCGTGCCAAAATAGTCAGAAAAGTATTTTCTACATTAGCTGTCGTCTGGTAATGGCATTTTATTCTTCTTCAATCCTTGTTTAACAGCTTTAACTCAGAACAAGTTTTCAACATGCATGTAATCAATAAACTGCATGTGCATTGTCAGACTGTTATAAATAACATCAGAGAATTCGCATATATCGTTGATGATTAATTTCTCTCTCATGTTTTGTATTGTTGAAACATCACTAAAGGAAACCTTACGAATACTGTGCACTGTATTGTAAGAAATGAAATAAAACTACCCAGGATAACCTTACGATGAAAGTCTGTTTTAAAAAACTGAGTATTTGTACACAAGCGTCCCTCTATCTGCACAAATTAGTAAAATACTACTCTCTTAGATTTCGATTGCGTCTGTGTTTAAATGGTATTCTGTGTCATACTCAACAGGTATGCAAATGTGGCATTTCATAAATAAAGTAACGTATTCCTAGAAACCCAAAATTTGCTTGTCAGCAGCGGAAAGAGGCGTGACCTGCTGTGCAGCATTGTAAATTTTTCACCATTGCGCTTTGATCTGCTAATCAATTTATTTCCTTCATACCCCCCTGGCATGTGAGTCTTAAGTGAAGAACAATATAGAATTTCGTATCGTCGACGGTCGATTCGAATTTCTTCAGAAACCCTTGTATTTTAAAGCAGCTTGGCAGTCAGAAAGCCGAGATCTACGACCATTAACACAACTTACTGAGTCGAGCTGCCAAGAGGATTTGATGTGTAAAGGTTTTCCTCTGATTTTATTACAGAATTTTTTCTGGGAATTCGCAGCTCCATGAAATAATACACGAAAAAGTTCGCACGCGCTGCCCCTACCGCAGTTAGAACTGACGACTGATTAAGCCGTTCTGACCCGAGACACGGGCGGTACCACCGGGCTACGGACACACTGCTGCCTGTACGCCGCTCTCATCACGGTATTTGTCGCTCAGCCTCATAACGCATCGTGAAAGATATTAAAAGTTGTCACTTATGTGAAGAATAGCATTTCTTTAGCCAAAAAATTGAAATTTCTGTCTCAGTGTCTCAGTTTACGTGAGGATTATATACCACGAGTCATTCAAATGGAAAGGTAATATCAAGTGAATTTAGCGAGTCAGTTCAGTACCATATGCGGAAGTGATTGCGCTGTCACAGTGTTGCTAAATGTTTCTGACGATGTTGCAATTCTCAGCTGTGCTAGGAACAGCTCTGTAGCGTTATAGGAGGAGAATCCTTTGCTCGTCTCATAGGAGGATACGGAGAGGAGGCGCGGGGTTTGGTTAATATGCAGCGTTTTCTCCTACCAGCTGTGTCAAACATTCAGGTGTGTAATCTTCCATCACGATTACAGTTTCCCACAAAATATATACGAATAAAACACTTACCTTGTTACTTTGTTACAAAAGATTATTTCAGTAGAATAAAAAGTCTTTGGAAATCAACTTTGCCCACCTGTCACGAAATGTATGATAACAAACACTTTGCACCTCGAAATCGATTGCATTTATGTGCAGTCTTGTGATCATACAAGTAGAATGTCATGAAGTGCACGAGAATGTAGAAAAATGTTGGTGCGAATGGAATCTGTAGGAAACACAGTTATCTTATTGTTCTGTACCTCGTAATAATCAATTCATTTGATAATTCATAAGAGAAGACACTAAAAATTATGCCCATTAATACAGAAACTAAAGTGCAGATGCGGCCACTGTGCAGATCTGCGCTTTTTCATCTTCAGAGCTATTCAAATAACGTATACTAACGGACGTATTCATTGCTTTCGTAATGTTTCCCTCTTGTTTAGTCTTCTTATGATGAACTGGATCCACATCCATGAGTCTGAATTTTTCTTTGTATCCTTCCATCTACTGTCTTTGTGTGTTATTGTTCGGTGTTCAAAAAGCAAAATACACTCCTGGAAATTGAAATAAGAACACCGTGAATTCATTGTCCCAGGAAGGGGAAACTTTATTGACACATTCCTGGGGTCAGATACATCACATGATCACACTGACAGAACCACAGGCACATAGACACAGGCAACAGAGCATGCACAATGTCGGCACTAGTACAGTGTATATCCACCTTTCGCAGCAATGCAGGCTGCTATTCTCCCATGGAGACGATCGTAGAGATGCTGGATGTAGTCCTGTGGAACGGCTTGCCATGCCATTTCCACCTGGCGCCTTAGTTGGACCAGCGTTGGTGCTGGACGTGCAGACCGCGTGAGACGACGCTTCATCCAGTCCCAAACATGCTCAATGGGGGACAGATCCGGAGATCTTGCTGGCCAGGGTAGTTGACTTACACCTTCTAGAGCACGTTGGGTGGCACGGGATACATGCGGACGTGCATTGTCCTGTTGGAACAGCAAGTTCCCTTGCCGGTCTAGGAATGGTAGAACGATGGGTTCGATGACAGTTTGGATGTACCGTACACTATTCAGTGTCCCCTCGACGATCACCAGTGGTGTACGGCCAGTGTAGGAGATCGCTCCCCACACCATGATGCCGGGTGTTGGCCCTGTGTGCCTCGGTCGTATGCAGTCCTGATTGTGGCGCTCACCTGCACGGCACCAAACACGCATACGACCATCATTGGCACCAAGGCAGAAGCGACTCTCATCGCTGAAGACGACACGTCTCCATTCGTCCCTCCATTCACGCCTGTCGCGACACCACTGGAGGCGGGCTGCACGATGTTGGGGCGTGAGCGGAAGACGGCCTAACGGTGTGCGGGACCGTAGCCCAGCTTCATGGAGACGGTTGCGAATGGTCCTCGCCGATACCCCAGGAGCAACAGTGTCCCCAATTTGCTGGGAAGTGGCGGTGCGGTCCCCTACGGCACTGCGTAGGATCCTACGGTCTTGGCGTGCATCCGTGCGTCGCTGCGGTCCGGTCCCAGATCGACGGGCACGTGCACCTTACGCCGACCACTGGCGACAACATCGATGTACTGTGGAGACCTCACGCCCCACATGTTGAGCAATTCGGCGGTACGTCCACCCGGCCTCTCGCATGCCCACTATACGCCCTCGCTCAAAGTCCGTCAACTGCACATACGGTTCACGTCCACGCTGTCGCGGCATGCTATCAGTGTTAAAGACTGCGATGGAGCTCCGTATGCCACGGCAAACTGGCTGACACTGACGGCGGCGGTGCACAAATGCTGCGCAGCTAGCGCCATTCGACGGCCAACACCGCGGTTCCTGGTGTGTCCGCTGTGCCGTGCGTGTGATCATTGCTTGTACAGCCCTCTCGCAGTGTCTGGAGCAAGTATGGTGGGTCTGACACACCGGTGTCAATGTGTTCTTTTTTCCATTTCCAGGAGTGTATTATGCCTGCTCCCACGAGGTATTAAAATGAGGTCGCAAAAAGGGTAACGAATTATAATCAAAATACAGTGAGACGCCAATGTGTCTGACGTTATGGTGTTAAGTGGCCAGAAATAGTTGGGTGTTATTATTGCCTGCATCACCGGCATCCCGCTGTCGTCTTCTCTTACTGAGACTTTCATATTTCCCTGAACACAGCACGCCGAGATAAATGTGTATATTCTCCGTGACGAAACATCCCACATTCCATTCATCCTGATCTATTAGTTACGTGGGGTGACGAATAACAATAACAATGGTAGTAATCGCAAATAAATAATCAAGGATGTTTCCTGCATTACAGACGATTAACAAAATAACCAAAAATGGCTGAGTGCTTAATTGGTGCATTGAGTAGGTGTTCTTACCACTTTGCAGTCCGCAGCTCGTGGTCGTGCGGTAGCGTTCTCGCTTCCCGCGCCCCGGTTCCCGGGTTCGATTTCCGGCGGCGTCAGGGATTTTCTCTGCCTCGTGATGACTGGATGTTGTGTGATGTCCTTAGGTTAGTTAAGTTTAAGTAGTTCTAAGTTCTAGGGGACTGATGACCATAGATGTTAAGTCCCATAGTGCTCAGAGCCATTTGAACCTCTTTGTTACTGAATTCTGTTCTAGTTGTTTGTAGAGGGAAAACAAAGAACCCCGTAGCCATACATATCACTAGTACAACGAGATATTACCTATCAACTATCCTTGCTTTACATCACGAGACGAACATGACGTCACTGAGCTGATACTTGAAATACATTTCTGATTTCTCTCTGTCTCTCTCTTTCTCTCTTTTTATTTTTATTTTAATTTTTTGAGGAAAGCATCGAGAAGCGCGATAATAAGCAAGTAGGCATATAACCTGTTTACAGTTATAACATAATGCAAAATACAACTTTTAAGTGTGTTATTGCGTAATTCCAGTTATTGACAGTTTGTTCGTGAGATTGCTCGCATTCAGTGGGGTGAAACCTATCACAGAAGCAAGCAAAACACAAATATTTCTTGTACCATGCGCAACACATAAACGAAATCTCGCTGCACTGACGTGTTGTCCGATGTATTTCACAGAAAACATATCTGATTCATGTTGCTAAATACAGATCTATCAGATATCGATTTGGAAGCGTACCAAGTGTATAAAAGTATATCTTGAAACACGCAGAAAGGCCCATAGAGGTATTCGACTGAAACATAGCCACGAACAAGATTGTAACTCTAGTCGACAGCATCGTCGTCTACCACCTTGACAACTCGAACGGTGACAGTGCTCGGCTGGTTACTTACGTTTGCTGGTATCAAAGCTACAGCATGTAAGCACAAAAGTGTTAATAACCCGAAGATTATTAACTTTGGAACCCATAGAAAGTAAAGCAGTCATCAGTCGGAAGAGTGGTTTGAACACCATAGTGCTTTAATAGGCATGGTCTTGTTGGAGGTGGTATGCTGTTGCTTTCATCCGACCTTTGAGTTGACTTACCTAGCCAATTAATAGGGGAACCTACAGTTTTACGTGGCTTTCGGACCACAGTGCAACTCGGCATATTTCACATCAACAAACACTGCCCGAGGGGAAATATGTGTGAAACGGCACATAAAAATCGTGGGACTGGTGAGGGATCGAACCTGAGACCTTCGTATCCATACTCTTGCTCTTTATCACCTTGCCCCCATGCAGCCAACACTGTGGTTTCTGCTTGCCAGTAAAGTTAAGGACCTCTCGTTTGTGCCTGCGTTGGCACTTGCGTGTCCCTTAGGAGACCTTACCTTTGGAATTACCCTGGTATACGTGTGTCTAAACGCCTTCCAATGCCCACTCAAGGAAGACAAGGATACATAGTCTAGCTTCAATATTATAAATACGCCTCAGTTTGTGGATGAACGCAGACTTAGGTTGATAATCATTTTGAATATTTATCAGTACTGTACCCACTAGAGTGAAACTCGTTTTCAACCAATGATTCCCACAGCTACAGGAACACTACTTTAATACCTCTTAGACAAGATACTTACGCAGTGCTATCAGACGAAAAGATCAACCTGAAACAAACTGTGAGAAGTTTGTTTTACAACCTCTGTACCTGGATAAAGAGCTTTTTCTATTTGAAATATCTGTGAACGTTCCTGCATAAGACGATTTAAGAAGAAACTAAATTCCTTCTGCTACGCCAATGTTTAAATAAATCGTGTTAACGGCACTAAATCGTGGTTTGTAAATCGTTTACCAGCCGTACTCCGCCGCATTTCACTCGTTCGAAGGCAAAAAGCTTACTGATAAATTTCATAGAAGGAAAAGGGGGACGAAATGTCTCCCACTGGAAGGTCATATTTTTTTACTTAAATGATTACAAAATCGGGTAAAACGAACAATGAGGTTGTCAGTATAAGCACATTACTGTTATTAATATGATGTTGCACCGCCCAGGGCCTGTAATGATAAAGGGCCCGTTTAGGTCAGGCATATTGTACACAGAAGTGGAAGAGAGAGAGCACCACTAAATTCTACAATCCGTATGCATTGCATACACACAGAAATTACTGTTACAGTGTACTTATGGAGCCCAATGAGTGAATTTCATATTTTCCCTTGAGAAAGAACACTGGCAAACAGTCTTCGCTACATAAGGTTACTTAAACTGGCGTCACTCTGAGCTAGAATTTATGGTCAGCGACTAAGTGTAAGGACAGTGAGTCCTTACATTATGGAAGCGAATATTAAATTTGAAGTAATATTGCGAAAAATTTGGGTTTGGATAGCTTAGAACGAAAATCTTTCTGTTTACTGCAAAGGAAAACAACTGATTTTCTAAAACATTCTGTGTCGTACACAACTTGAAACAGGTCACGTCGGCCAAATCATATGGAAGAACCGACAGCGACGTATATCGGGAGGCAGTAAGATCCCTTGGCTTTTGGTTTGGCAGTATTCGACAGCCATTTCTAGGCGCAAGTAAATGAAGAAAGGCAGCGCGTTTTTGTTATCAAATAACGTCTTCATCAATTACTTTAGTTTTAATGTGATCTACTAGTAATTGCTGATGTTTGATATTAACATGAAAAGGATTCCGTAGACAGGGGCATAACTTGTTCTTGGGCAACTACTTCTATAATGACCAAAAGGCCTTAAATGATCTTCAAGCTCATGTGTTCCAGCAGCGGTATGAAGAAAATGATAGTAATAATGATGGTGATAATCGAATTATCTGATAACTTCTCACTTCACAGTGGGTTTTCTCGAGCTAAGATATTTTCTGAATTAGTGAAAATTTCAAAATGGCTTCAAATCGAGGCTATGACGCCTAGAAGAGTCTTTACATCCTGCTGACATGAGAATAGCATAATCTCCAAGTCAGAAGCTTGCTTCTACTTAACTATTTAATAGACTCGCGTTTTTTTTAAAAATCGTGACTAGCTTTGTAAGCTAAGCGCATCATCCATTACATCACACTCCTGTGGCTGGGAAATGTGGCCACAATGGTCTGGTGGAACGAACTATCACAAGTGCAATGCGTGGGTTCAGGCATTTACTTTTAAGAGGCACAAACAGATTTACTTTACCTCTGGTAACCTCAAGAGAAAGCTGTTATAATCCAGAATCCGCGTTAAACATCAGGTTCCTTCATTCCAAACTGGGCAGAGCCGGTTTACGTTGGAAAATGACATAGGTGGAGGTCAGAGTAAACAGAAATACTGTCGCCAGTAAACTTACATACGTCCGAAGATTTTATTCTATTTGATGAACTGATAGCCGTCTAAAGGAACAGGGCTCTTATTTTACTTGTACTTTATTGAACTAAAGACGTTGAAAAATTAGGTGCTGGACTGTGATTAGAATTCGTATCTCCTCTTTCGAGGATCTGAATCTCTCGGAACAGTATAGTTCAATCATTTCGTGTTGTGGGTTGGCAGGAGAGCCAATACCGTGTACTAGAGGAAGCCGAAAGGCACGCGTTTTAGCTCACACAGGCTGGCGTGAGGTCTGGAACAGGACAAGGAATTTAGACTCTAAAAAAACGGACGTAGCTGGTGGAATACTTAACTTTAATCCATTAATGATGAGCGTCGCTCTTGACGGTACATAATTACAGTATCAGTAGTAACTGGTAATGGCGCCTTGCTAGGTCGTAGCAAATGACGTAGCTGAAGGCTATGCTAACTATCGTGTCGGCAACTGAGAGCGTATTTTGTCAGTGAAACATCGCTAGCAAAGTCGGTTGTACAACTGGGGCGAGTGCTAGGAAGTCTCTCTAGACCTGCCGTGTGGCGGCGCTCGGTCTGCAATCACTGATAGTGGCGACACGCGGGTCCTACGTATACTAACGGACCGCGGCCGATTTAAAGGCTACCACCTAGCAAGTGTGGTGTCTTTTCCCAAGACTGCAGTCTTCTCTAGGTCTCCTCCAAAGGTAAATATGTGGGTCCGAATCCTAATCCAGTACAAAAATATTTAAAATTTCATTTCAAGCCCTGTCACGTGCACACCGGCCTGCTAGTGAAAATTAACATGCATTTTTTATGTCTGTGCATGTTGCCAACAATTTCTGGACGAACACGCACACCTCTTACTGTTGGTGAGTAAGCAATTTATACTTAAGCAATATTCGTGTACAATAAAAAAGAACGATAGGAGTGCGGTTCGATTGTCGCTCAGGCATAAATATATGCGTCCTTATTTTAGATTCAAACACCTAGCAGGTGTTAAGAAAAACCGGTACGTAACATTTGATTTTACTTAGTTAACGATACGATTACGTCTTGGGGTCGTATCTCCGTCGCAGAACTTCACATCATGCGCTTCATCTTTAATTGCATACACAATTTGTTACTTGTGAATGGATGTATATCAGACATCTTTTGTGGTTAGTTACCAGCGATGAAAGGCTCTTGATAGGAGTCTCGGATTATTACAAAAACTGTCGTCGTTTATTTCTCTATCTCTCAC
Organism: Schistocerca serialis cubense; assembly: GCF_023864345.2. Classification (NCBI taxonomy): domain Eukaryota; kingdom Metazoa; phylum Arthropoda; class Insecta; order Orthoptera; family Acrididae; genus Schistocerca; species Schistocerca serialis. The sequence continues at coordinate 915,668,031 of NC_064641.1, read as the reverse complement.
ATTCTATTTTTATTTCTTTGTTGTGCTCGACTATCGGCGAGGCACGAAAACGTCCGTGAATGAGTTTCTTAGTTTTGAGTAGAGTTACGAAAGATATATAAAAACAACTATGAGAGTTACTTCAAATGGTTCAAATGGCTCTGAGCACTATGGGAATTAACTGCTGAGATCATTAGTCCCCTAGAACTTCAAACTACTTTAACCTAACAAACCTAAAGACATCACACACATCCATGCCCGAGGCAGGATTCGAACCTGCGACGGTAGCGGTCGGGCAGATCCAGACTGTAGCGCCTAGAACCGTTTGGAATCTCCAGCCGGTTGAGAGTTACTAATTTATGATGCTTAGTAGCAGTCAGTTCTGAGTATTATTAGTAACGAAGCTCCAGTCCCTAAACGTAGTTACAGAAATGCGAATCAGACGCATTACGTATTCCAGGCCGTAGCAGCCGCGTCTTTGAGGTGCCAGCTATGGTCACTTCCCAGCCCGCTGTAGGATCACATCGGTTCGTCTTCTTCCTGCTGGTAATGTAACTGAGACTTGGCAACAACGCAAGGTATGTTTGGCAACTCTGTGATCGACGAGTTACTTCCTGGTGTGCACGGAATTAAGCCTCACTTGATTTCTCCTGTCACTTCCATTTAATAATCAGAGTTGTTATCGCTTGTGGTGTAACAGACGATTGTAAATTTATGGTTTTCAGCCAAGCAAAGTCATTGAATGTGACAATCGCAACTAATCTCGTCCTGTAAATAGTGGTTTACGAGCTCTAGCCACTATTGACCTCCTAAGAGGAAGGCGCAAACGATATCTATGCACTGGCTCTGTGTTCACGTGATGACCTGTGAAAAAGCGATTATTATGATTGGCGGTTCCAGAGTCGCTGAATGTAACGTTTTTATCCCTTCTGTGTAAAATCTGCAAGCAGTCGGATCAAACATGGATAAGCAAATCCTAATAAAATACTTTCAGCTCATAGTGCAATGGTGAAAACCTCACAATGCTTCACAACAGGTAAGGCCTCTTTCCGCTGCTGACAAGCAAATTTTGGGTTTCTAGGAATACGTGACTTTATTTATGAAATGCCACATCAGCATACCTGTTGCGTATGACACAGCATACCATTTAAACACAGACCCAATCGAAATCTAAGTGAGTAGTATTTTACTAATTCGTGCAGATAGAGGGACGCTAGTATACAGATACTCAGTTTTGTTAAAGCAGAGATTCGTCGTAAGGTTTTAGTGGGTAATTTTATTTCGTTTCGTATAATACAGTGCACACTTTTCGTAATGTTTCTTTTAGTGTTGTTAAAACAATACTAAACATGAGAGAGAAATTAATCTTCAACGATATATGCGAATTCTCTGATGTTGTCTATAACAGTCTGACAATGCACATGCGGTTTATTGATTAAATACATGTAGAAAACTTGTTCTGAGTTAAATCTGTCAAACAAGGTTTAAAGAAGAATAAAATGCCGCTACCAGACGACAGCTAATGTAGAAAATACCTTTCTGACTATTTTGGCACGATGCGCTCTCCCCATACATAATAAAAAAGCTTTGAGCGCATCTGCTGCCTGGCCGTCTATTCAACCTGAAAAGAACAAAATGACGTAGAAGTTAGCCTTTTTTCCACATGTGCCTGGCCGTCTATTAAACCTGAAAAGAACCAAATGACGTAGAAGTTAGCCTTTTTTCCACATGCGACTATTTTGGGTTGAGAAGTGAAGAGAATTATGTTCAAAGTTCCATTAAATTGATAACTTCAGCAGAGAGCAGAATTGCGTTTTAAAAAAATGTAGCAGCTAATGTAGTACATCAATGTACAGAACATCCTGCAAACCACTACAGGGAGCCTGTGTGTCAGAATTCTCATCTTGTGTGCCGCAACTGTGTTATGATAGTGAAATGAGTAGTATAGAAGAGTGTTTGGTGGTCTGTTGGACTGATGATAGTTTTCTATGAAGATGGTCTGGGTTCGATTCCAACTTCTGCCGATGCTTTTTGACTGGGAGAGGCAGATTCTATTCGCTTCTGGCTACGCCAAGTGAAGAAGGTATAATGGCATTGAGGTCTGAAAATCACGTTAAACATGATATTCCTTCTCTACCAAGTAGACGTTAGGTGGAACCACAGCAAAGTAAGGAGTGGCGACTTGTAGAAACTCTGTCACCAGTAACCTTTCTTACACTAGTTATTTATTTCTAGTGACGAAACAAACCCTGTGTATGGTCACAGGACACTTAATCCAACTTTTATTTGAGCTTCTGTATGTCGATAAAATTGGTTCTGAACTGGGAATGCAACTCAGACCGCCCTTAATGCGGAATTTGGTCCCTTCGTGACAATACAGCTCGACTACAACTTGTTGTTTGTTCAAAACTGCAGATTCCTGAACATCTCCACATATTGCGCATGAATGGGTTGGAATCCTAGCCCAGCGCTAAAGTTTTCACTGTGTATTATCAAGCTCCAGCATGAGAACACCTATCTTCTGGTGGACAATAATTTTTGTTTTTAATGCATTTTCATTCGTTGTCAACACTAACGATATCTGACGTTTTTGACTCCCAGTGAGACACAGAACTATTTGCGAGATCACTGTAAGTTCAAGGATGTTATTGCGAGCTGCTGATGGAGATAAATTCGGTAACTGTCGTCTCTTTGTGTGTAGTCAACAACGATATGTTTGGAGTTCGATTCTCAGTCAGCACTGAACTCTTCGTCATATTATTTCTAGTTCAAACATGCTCACATGTCGGTGCTGGTGTAACAAATCAATACTTAACGTTCCTTTTGTCTAGAATATAACAGCGATACGTGCCGGGTTGGAGTCCTGGGAAGGAAAAATTAATGTTTCTTCTCGTCATATCAGTTAATACATCTAGCTACTGCCGAGAAAATCCGATATGTCATAGTTGATTGTGCTTGGCTAACAATCCGATTAGGTTCTGGGTTCGAATCCCTGTCCAACACAAAGCCTTACCTCATTGCATTCCAATTACGTTACTTGTGAAGAAACAGCATTTAACATCTCTCGTATTTCGTTAACAGGGACAATAGATGCTGGGTAGGTATTCGCGGCCGTTAAAAATGTTTGCGTTATGGAAGTTGAAATTTGCTAACTGATACTGTCTAAAAATGAGGTATATCACTCTCTTTATGCCTAGTCAGGAATGACTGTTAATTTCCGTCAGTCACGAAATCTCAGCCTGCATGACCTGGGTTTGAATCCATATGCAGAACGAGGTGGTTCATCGTGTCATTAGAAGTTCATACACATTCTCAACTAGCTGCTCCTAAATAAAATAAATTTTTAATGACAGATTGTGTTAAATAACAGATATGGTATGTTACTTTGAAGAGGAAATGATGAATACGACGAACTTACTACGTGCATTACCTATCTGACGTAATAATGGGAGTGGTAACATTTCAGGTATGTCATTTATTGCAATAAATGTGAGCTTTCAAGCCTTAAGGACAGTCATATCTGTGATGAGGTGTTCCCTGATATTTGTAGTATCGTGGTATTACTTTACATCTTGAGTTATTGCGATACAGAGCAGTGTTTTCTAGTGGTGACTTGTTGGAACCATTTTCAATAGTCAAACGACTGTACCAAGGAGCGATTGGAGGACCTGCTAGACAGCTGCGTTATGTTGGTTTCATGGGAATCAGGCGAAATGCTTCAGGCATGCTTTTGAGCATGACTGTATTTCCTTAACATTCAGATTAGGTGCTGGGTTCGCATCCCTGTCACAAGCTTTATATGATGGCATTTCAATTTTAAACATGAGCAGACCTTGTTCCTTGTCAATGACACCATATTAAACGTCGTTGGGGGTAGTTCCCAGGACGGTAACTGTTATGACAGGATTCCCAGTTCAGTACAAACATTTTCGTTATTTATTTTCACTATATGAATTGGTAACTGATACTGGTGGAAACGTCTATACTTCACGTTTCTTTATGCCTAGTGATAGGGTCTCAATAAGGCACAAACAAAGCTTAGCTAAGTTAACAATGGTTATAGGTGCTGGGTTTGAATCGAGGTCCAGAACGACGACGTTGGTCACGTCATTTAAAGTTCAAATTTGTGTACACGTAGCTGTTGGTGTGTTACGAGAACAATGATATTACTGGTGATTGGCTGTTAATCTTGAGATTTCCTTAGAGTGTTTGTTGCCGTTAATCGCGTTTTTCTACTGGTTAGTCCCATATCCAGTCTCCAGAGCCACTTGCGGTTGAGCGACCTTCAGCACGTGGATGGGAAACCTTTTAGAGAACGAAAAACTTTTTTACAATTGCCGTACAGCTTTGTAACTCCATATATTTTCTCAAGTATTTAGTTTTGACTAAGGATTATGTGGTGTTACCGCCAGACACCACACTTGCTAGGTGGTAGCTTAAATCGGCCGCGGTCCATTTAGTACATGTCGGACCCGCGTGTCGCCACTGTGTGATAGCAGACCGAGCGCCACCACAAGGCAGGTCTCGAGATACGGACTAGCACTCGACCCCAGTTGTACGACGACTTTGCTAGCGACTCCCCTGACGAAGCCTTTCTCTCATTTGCCGAGAGACAGTTAGAATAGCCTTCAGCTAAGTCCATGGCTACGACCTAGCAAGGTGCCATTAGCCTTACATAGTTTCATAGTTATCATATGAAATGTCTCATCAAGAACGATGTATACAACAAGAAAAAATTAAAAGTTAAGTATTCCAGCAGCTACATACTTTTTTTTATAACATTAATGAGTATCCTGTTTCAGACTTCAAGATATTCTGTGTGAGCTTATAGCGTGCCTATCGGCCCCCTCAAAATAACACTGTGTCGGCACTTCTGTCGACACATCAGATTACTGTATGATATATGTAAAATAATCCGTTTTCTCAGAACTTTTGAAATGTTACTTGCTGTAATTAAGGTTAGTTTATGAGTGTTAGGGGGTGTCTCATCGCTAAGAACGTGTTTTCTAATATGTTTTGTATGACGATATTAGTTGATGCTTAGACTGACTGCCATAAAGACCTTTGGTCTCTAGTAGTCTCTTGTGGTAACCAGTGTGTGTAGTCAAACGACTGTACCCCACTGGGTTATGGTGTTTAGAGGACCTGCAACACAGCTTAATTATGTTGGTTGTATTCGGCAGTGACCCACTTTTTTTGCCGTCAAGTGTACTTCCCATAACGAAAATAGTGGCTGCCTCTGGATTGTAAAAATTTGTAGTGGATGGAACAGGGACATTCCATCATCTGGGTAGGACTGGCGAACATCTCAAAGAAAAGGTGCGTTTCTTTTCTTGAAACACCTCCACACATAAGTATAACTGACCGCCTGAAGTGAGGGGAAATACTAGGCGCCTCATCTGTTGCCGTTGCTTCAAAGACATTCCTGTAACACGAGGTCCTGAGGGAGATGCTCACCTTGTGAACAATACAGCCCCATCCCTAACGTCCCAGAGGATTTGCACTAACAGCAGTTTCGTTTGATCTAGGATATCTGCTTTATAGTAGTTGACTCAAAGACATTCCTAGAAGTACTGGCTGCTTAACAATATGTTTCCAGTGTTCCCACATGCGCCCTGTATGTGGGTGGTCTTGAAGGATATGAACAATATCTGATGTGTCTGAACCTGAAGACCTGGGTTCTCCTCTTGCAGAAGCATTCGTATTGGTTCTCGCCAAATTCAGGCCTGGGTTTTCTCCCTGTACAAGTGTTCCTATTGGTTCCCACCAAATTAGTGGGCAGAGATTGAGTCTATATAAACCCTACCCCCTCCACAATCATCCTCTTTCTCCTCTATGATGAAGCTGGTATTTGTACAGATATCATTGGTGATCTTGCAACTCTTGAAGAATGAAGTTGTAAAGAAATCTATACTTTTCTCTGTTTACAGGCGTCGATAAATATCAATGGGGACAGTTGAAAATTGTGTGCCCCGACCAGGACTCGAACCTGGCTCTATGGATTACATGGCACACACTCTATCGGACTGAGCCACCGAGGACACATAGTGTGATTGCAAGGACTTACCTCTGGCACGCTCCCCGTGAGACCCACACTTTCCAACTTTCTGTTCACACACTACATTTTGTACATTTATCAACGCCTCTAAGCAGCGAGAGGTCTAGATTTCATTATAACTTCTTTCTTCTCTAGTCTGTGGTTCTATCTGTCTGTGAGTGTTAATCGTCTATCTCCAGATACATTTGATTATATGATTATCGTCTGTGTCTCTGGAAGTATCGTAATGGAACGCTATTCAGCACCAAACAGTAGTGACGACAAACGTCTGAGGCATTTACAGGTGGAATTGCCATGGAAGTACATATTTTCTTTCGTAGTTTGTGTTCAAATTTCGCAGTTGAAACGAATTTCGCAGCATCTGTTTGTCAAATCAGTGTGTTAGTAACACATATCGTTTGAAAAATTTCGTGTGTTAAAAAACTTTCTTGATGTTTCCAGAATTAAATTTTCACTCTGCAGCGGAGTGTGCGCTGATATGCCAGGAAGTTTCTTGATGTTGTTACAACATTTATCCCTGGAATGCTGGCCGACCTTGACCGCAGCTGGAGGCTGAAAGGAGGCACGTCAGCGAGTATCAGATCGCGGAGCAGACCCCAGCGGCAATGTAGTCGACACAGAAAACATGCAAGCACATACTGTCTTTAAAATCTTTTTCTTTGTTTAATAATTTGTGTATGTGTGTGTCTGCTCTACGTGTTTTTAAATCAACAGGAAATATCTGAGTCTGAGTGCTGTGTTACACAAACCCACCACAGCTGTCCTGTGACTATATATTCCTTTCGTTATTTTTTTTTTTTGGAGAGCTGAATAGGTTTTTAAGTCACTGTGTTGTCGTAGGTGATTGTAGGGAGCTGGAATAATGGCTCCACACCAGTTGAGATGAGGAGATGTCACAGTGGGTAGAACAATTAGAGCTACAGTTGCAGCTTAGTGAAATCGAGTCAGAGATGCCAGAGTGGGTGTAGCCAATCCCTAATGATCACAAAGATATGGTTTCATCGTGGGCAATGGGTCATATCGGTAATTTATATATGCATCTTTATTCTTTGTAGTATATCTAATAAATATCCTTTCCTTTCAACAGCATCAGGCGTGTGTATAACATGTGTTCTTATATACATTATTCTTTCTCTGCAGTCAGCAAGCCAAGAGTGTCTACGGTATGAATCACTCCACAACCCTCACATTACACAGTGACATAGGTGATAACACAGGTGAAAACGGCATCACCAAAACGCGATTATGTCAGACACGCATTGCCTGCTAGGACGAGGCTCATAGCTACACTGGTCGTCACCTCAAGTCTCGCCATTGCCCCTGCCACTCCTCCAGTCAGTAGGACACTGCTACTGTCAGGTGGGTCAGGGATGGGGGTCACAGTTGCGGGCAGCACACAGCAGCCATCCCTCCAGCCTGGGTGTTCTTTCTGGCCTGACACAGCAATACGTTTTTCTTGTCTGAAACAACGTCGAATTAACCGAGTGTGATTGATGTATTCCTTGGAATATATGTAAACCATCCACCTCACAATGTGGGCGCACTGCAACATTTACCTCCATGCTCCTGATCATAGTCTTTGTCGACTGGAGGGAGTCAGTCTGCACCTTCTAGTAGTAATAGTGGTAGTAATAATAATGGTGATACTGTAATTAGCGGCAGTTCCGTTTCCCCATCCTATTACTGAAGGTTTCGAGATCAGTGATGCAATGCCTCAAACTATGAGATGGTTGAGGATGCATTTGAGAAATGTATCTCGTTTGCTAGCATGAAGAACAGAGGAGAAAGGCATATAGATCCTACTAGCTCTCTCCAAATATGCCTTCCTGTTTTGGAAACAGAGCTCCTCATGAACGTTAATGATCCATGGTACACCGCTGTAAAGTGTATCACTATGCTATGTTGCAAACTCATGTATACCCCCAAACAGATCTCCAGTGTTGAGGAATATTGTGAATATTTGCGGGGAAATGTTGTGGTAATGCGGAGCACCTCCACCACCAAGTCGTTTCATGAATTCACCTTAAATGGTATACAGATCAAATTTTCCAAGACAGAAGTTAAAGGGATAGTTGAAGCATTCAGCGGAGTACTATACCTCGACATCAAGAAACATGTCTTTGATCTGATAGTCGTCTAGCTATTTCCCACTTCCTTAGGATGTAGCCGACAAGAAGTCATTTATTAATGTCTTGAAGATAAGTATTGTTTTGCGTGGTCTATCCTGGCTTGTCAGAGAAATTTAAAGAAAGATCTACAGCGTACATCTCAATACGAGGTTGGTAATGACGTTCCTGGGGGCTATAACTTTGACAGTATCGAGTTCCCCATCACTATCGAGGCCTTACCTAAATTTGAGGCTCAGAATACCAAGATATCGATTCATGTTTACTGTCCGAAGAAAGAAAGACGCGAATCAGATGAGCAGAACAAACCAGATAAACATGAAGTTCTGCAATGTTAAAAGTTCTCCAGATGAACATGAAGTTGTTGGACCCCATCATTTTTCCGATTTCGCAGGTCAGTGTAATCTGCAAGTAAAGATGCTGCTATTCTCCTAGGAGGTTATAATAATCACTATTTATGGATCAAAGATACATTCCGCCTTCTCTCCATTCAAATATCATTTTTAGCAAAGCATCTTGTGGATTGTTCTACCTAGAAACTGGTCTGTTTTGCCATGCTCAAAGAGGAAAAAATGTTAAGGCTTAAGAATGCCTAACATCAGGAATTGTGTCATTTTGTAGTGTATGCTGACTTAGAGTGCCTCCTTGTTTCTGTGACGTAGTACGAAGGTTACCCTAAGGCATGTAGTACCTTCATAGAAATTCACGTACGTTTTGTGGCTGCATACCAGGTTGTGGGTACATATGATTCGAGTCTTAACTATCACAAACCTCTTATCGGGGACAATCCTGCGATTTGGCTGCTCACTGAGCCTGAGAAACTTTCATGGAAAGTTGATAATCTTTACAGCAGTAACGTTCCCATGAGCAAGTCGAAATAGAATGATAGTTTGTACAAGAGTGTGGTTGACTCATATTTGTTAGCTGCTGCTATATAGAAAACCAAAAACTTCTCGCAGGGACCATTTCCTTCTGATGGGGAAATTTAGTGTTGCTGCTCACAATACATGCAACTTGAAGCGTAAATTACCATGACACACACTGTTTTTCTTTCACATTTTGACCAGACATGATGCTTACATTTCTGCTGAGCACTTGGCTGGATTTGATATGGAGAAAGATCAGGTCATTGTCCTCTCAGACAGACTCGAGGAACGTATTTCATTCTCCAAACGAATGTAGCCAAGAATTATGATTTGCTTCCTAAACTTGCTAGTTTTATGCAGTCACCACTCCAGAAACTTGTAACTATGCCTCAAGAGGATATGAACATCACGTGAGCTGCAAAGTTTCAGTTTGTGACGGGGAATGGCGTTTTCCTATATGAGTATCTGGAGTGTGTGAAAAACTTCACGAAACCAGACGACCTAAGATGCCTTATATATAGTGCCACATCATATGCAGAATATGAGCATGCCATGAATATTTGGCAGTTCAACATCCTAAATTTACGAGCAAAACTGATGTGAGATAGCGTGCTGATGTTTTTGATATATCCAGGAGTGTATGCCACATAAACAGGGTGAGTCACTAACTATCTCCATTGAGAATAACTCCGAAAGTATGATGGGAGCTGAAACGTTTGTGGGACAGAAGTTGCATGGGACAACGGTGGTCAAAATATGACGGTTTTTTGTTGCACGGTAGGACCGCTTCAGAAATATGAAGGTCAACTTTGTTTTTTCAAATGGGATATTATAGTTTTGTACTTATTTTCTGATAGCTGTTATCGAGGCGAATCTAATGATGCGTAACAGTAAGGTCTCTGAAGGTCAACGAAGGTCACAAAGGTGGCATGCACGTGTTCGAAATGATGAACATTGGTATCAATGCAGTGCTGCAATATTCTTATCATTTATTGAGTGGGATTCCTTATCACATCGGCACTTATCGTAGCACATGTTCCGACAATTCACTTTCACATATCTTCAGGTGTAGTCGGAACGTCTTTATAAACAATGACTTTTACGAATCATTACAAGAAAAAATCTAGAGGTGTCAAGTCTGGCGAACGAGCTGACCACGCCACATCTCCTCCGCGTCCAATCCAACGATTTGGGAATTGCCTCTGCAACTCATTTCTAGTCATCAGCGAAAAATGTGCCGGACACCGATCGTGTTGATACCACATTCTGTTCCATGTTCCTAAAGGTATTTCTTCCAATAACAGGCCTAATGTATCTTGCAGGAATGTGGTAAACTTCTCACCATTAAGATTTCCTTCGATGAAATAGGGGCCTATAGTTCTGTCCCCCAGGACCCTACACCATACATACACCGACCAAGGTTTTGATGTGCAACTTGACGCAGCCAACATGAATTTTCAGTTGCCCAGTAATGCATTATATGCCAATTAACATTTCAGTGGTTTGTGAATGTAGCCTCGTCAGTAAATAAAACCAAATTAATTCATGTATCGTCGCTCTGAATCTGAAGTTGAGCCCGTCGGCAGAATTCAGTACGACGCATACCGGTTAATTCTTGGTGGAGACTGATATGGGAATGATGATATTTATGGCAATGCAGAACACGAACAACACTACTCTGCCCCATTCCATATTCCCTTGCAATTTGACGCTAACAAACACAAGGATCTCGAACCACAGTGACAAGAGTTCCAATTTCCGTTTCATAGTAACTTTCGTTTGACGGATATGTTTCCGATACGTGAAAGGTCCAGTTGTTTTGAATTTATCGTACACATATTGAAATGAACGACGTGTAGGGAGAGTACGTTGAGGATATCTTTCAGCGTGTAAGTCTCTAGCCCTCGCTGAATTTCGTTGGCATTCACCGTAAACGAGAAGCATATCAACTCGTTCTTAATTCATCAATCACACTCGGTTATTTGATACTACTGTTACTGCTCCTATTAGTGTTGTATTGCGAAACCGTCTAATGGTGTTTACATGTCACTGGCAAGTTAGATACGCCGTACTCTGCGAATATTTACTATTTTCACGATATACGAGAGAGAATTGTCGGAGAATGTGCTTCGATAAGTGCCGAAGTGATAAGCAATACCACTCAATCCATATTAAGAAGATAGCAGCACTGCACTGATACCAATGGTCATCACTCCGAACACCTTCTGTAAATGGACGTTCAAGCCTTCGCTGCCATTCATTGACCTTCAAAGACTTTGCTGTTAGGCATCATTGGATTTGTCGCGATAGCCGCTGTCAGAAAATAAGTACCAAATTATAGCATCCAATTTAAAGAAAAAAACAAAGTTGACCTTCATATGTCTGACGCTATCCCACCTAGCAACAAAAAAGCAACGTCATATTATGGGCTCCGTTGTCCCATGCAAAATTTTTCCCACAAACTTTTCACCTACTATTATGTTTTCGCAGTTATTCTATGTGACAATAGTGACTCGTCCTGTATTCTGAATCCTGCCTTTTATTATACGGCATCTGGGTCATCTTGGAATGCTATGCTCAAGAAAACGAAAGTCAACATCGAACTATTGACCGATGTTGACCTGCTTCATTTCTTTGAAAGTGTGATTCGTGGCGGACTTTGCCAGTATATCCATAGGCACACCCAGACAATTAACCCACGGATAAGTGAGAGTTTTAACCCATCTGTCGATTCGAGCTACATCAGGTGCGATTATATAAATAACATATACTGGCATGCCATGCCATAGTTGCTGGTGATTGGTGGGATTCGACGGCTTTTCGAAGACAAGCGCAACAGATTAGATGAAAATATTGATAGTGAGGCGGCTGACTCGGATGGGGGTATGTTGTGGAGGCAAACTTCAAGTACTGTATTAGTTTGCATGATCCAGACAGCGCTATGTTGAGAGCAACTAGGTCTGCAAAGAGGGTCCATCCCCAAAGTGATGGCAACGTGGGGGAACAAGCAGAGATACATTTTTCACTATTGCAGTCTTCAGCAGTGTCTGAGCTTGGAGATGGAGTGGGTTGGAATCACATGTGCTGCTTCTTTCAAACACTCACCCTGGTTGGGTGGAGGCCTTCCACACCCACACTTGCATGATGACCACCAGAAAAGGTATACTGCTAACTCTGCATAGGGATTAGTGTTCACTAAGTAAGTTTTTGCTGCATGTTGGTACTGCGACGTCTGCTGACGTTTGGTTATGATTAACCATTAATATGGGCTGATCTGGAGATAGATTTGTTCGAAAATTGAAAGAATGGTAGCGGTTTGAAAGGCAGAGGAAAAAAATTGGGAAAGTAAGAAATAAGGGAAAGAAAACATATGTCATAGTTTAGTCAGGTATCAAGAATCGTAGTAGATTGCTGGCTGTCTATGACAGAACATGAAAGGATTATTTAAATTAGTTGTGAGTATCATGCAGACCTTTGACGTTCTGACGCATTGTCATACGGCAGCTGGATAGCAACACTGTCTTTTAGGCCACCACCAGCATACCTGTAACAGTTGGGTTCATCATCGTTTGACGTGTGATAGAAGAGTAGTGTGGGTGGTTGGTTTGTGTGTTAGTGTGCTTCCTGCTATTGCCTATTGGTTGGCTGGATGGCAGCTTGCATATCCAGTCAATATTGCTGATGTGCAGGGACTTCTGATGTTGTCACATTATGTGTGTCAGATCGCCATAGTGGTTAGGGCCTAGCTAACAGTATTTGGTCGCTTATGCTTCGACGTATGGTTGTGTTTATAGTTCCCAAAGTAAGGAAAAAGGAATTGTTCGTGTGTGTTGAGTTCCTCTATAATCGTGTGGATAGTTTTTTGAATACTTCCTTGAGGGTTTCAAGGCGGTATTCGTTGTGAAGATCTGTGGTGTGGGTGTAACGTGGAATGTTGTTAATGATATTATCACTTCGTTCTGTATGACCTGCAGATGATTCAGGTGTGTAGGAGCTGCGTATCTGGAGACAGAAGCTGGTTGCATCATCAGAGATCTATCAGTGCCATGTACATGGACCGTGATACCCTCCAATTTAGTGTACTTTCCCTGTTGAGCATAGGGCAGAGTTGTTTGAGCCTTAGATGCGCTCTGCTGGCAGCGTATTCTGTGTGGTCCCATCATGTATGTTTCTGTTCCAGTCACAAGCCGAGGTATCTAATTTTCTATCACGAACATACTGGGTAGCAAGTAGTATTACCCGTCTGCAGTGTTGATGTTTGCACAGTAGTTTCGGTCTCCATGTGAACAGAACTGCTTTACGCTTGTCGATGTTTACTTTAATATGACATCGTTCAATCAAAGGCATGGCGGTTCTGAATACTGTCTGTAACCGTGAATTTATGTTTGTGCTTTTCCAGTCTTGCAAAAGGATGGCTGTGTCATCTGCGTAGATGGCTAACGTTGTGTTGTGTGTTGTTGGGAGACTATTAATGTAGCGGTTGAACAAGATGGACTCTGGCATGCTTCCAGCTTGCATACAGTGTCGTGTCGACTGTTTCTCCTGCATGACAATGTTGAAACACTGTTAGTAAGATGTGATTGTGTGAGATCTATAAGCCCGTCGGGGAAACTAGCACCGCTTAGTTTGCATGTGAGGCTGTTGCGCCAGACATGGTCGAAAGCTTTTTCAGTGTCCAGCAACACAGCCGCCCGTGACTTCACGTTGTATCCATGTGTTTATGTTAAACTACAAGGAGGACTTGTTGTGTTGTTGAGTGTTGAGTGTTGATTCCTAAAGCCGAACTGCACCAGCCTTAGCGTGTCATTGGCATTGGGGTGCCTATCGATGCGTATTTGGATTGCCGTCTGAACAGTCTTACTGAGCGACCACAGCAGACTGATGGGTAGGTAATTTTTGTGGGAGGAAGTGGTCTTTCCCTGGCTACCTGGACATTTTGGCTGCCTTCCAAAAGTCGGGAAAGTGTTGGTGTTGTAGGATGGCGTTCGTTATGTATATAAGGTATTCTAAGGCTTTATTTGTGAGCTACTGGAGGACAAGGTTTTGAATTCCGCCATGACCGCGAGCATTAGTTGCATTGGTATCCTCGATAGCCCATGTGACTTCTTTTGTGCTAGTACATGGACTGGGCTACAAGTCGTACAAGCTCCCGGTCCCCTGCAAGTGTGAATACTGGGTTCGCTAGGTTATGGCCATAAGGCCGGCTTTCTCCTCCACGGATTATGCAGGGATGTCTGGGCCTCGTAGAGTAGGAACGTAGTGTCTCTCCCTGGTGAAGTGTTTGGCTGGTTTCCACACACTAGGACGTGTGGCTTTTAATCCTGCGAGTTTGTGCCTCCACTGTTCATTTCTGAAAGTATGGATTTTCTCCTGTGTTAGTCCCTAGAGTCTCTTAACGTGTCGTTTTTAGAACCGATACTTAGTGTTCTATCAGTATCTCATGAAGCATTTCCTCATTGAGATAAGATCCTAGATATCCTGGGACTGGGTCATGGAGCGTTGACGAGATGTTGTTGATGGAATGGCGTCAGACATTGTTTCTTGGACAGCAGTAATGAGAACTGCCGCACCTATTCATCTTGTTTTGTAGTGTTCATTTAGTGAATGTCCGACCATCAAGTGTTTCCTTGAACAGAGCCCAGTTCACGTTCTTGTCGTTCACAATCATGCAAGGTTATGTGTTCCGCAGGATTTCTTCTGCGTGAAGTATTACAGAGAGTCCAGATCGTTTTCTACGGTATTGTTTAGTGTGCATGTGATGCCCTTGATGAGGGCTGTGTCTAACACGTCTGGTATGAGTCGGGCCTGTGCGATCACGTACATGCAGATGTCTGGCCCTAGCATAATGTAGTTTCGGCCTAACTCATGTTCATATATTTTCTCGCCATTGCAAGTATGTATTTGTGAATTTCAGTTGGGGTATTTTGAGTTTAAATCGCCAGCGGCTATTACCTGAGGTGTTATGTTGATAACTGTGCTGATATAACGTGTTGCTATGTTCGTAGGTGGGATGTAAAGTGATATCAGTCCAGTGTAAGCTCCTTGACGCTGACGCCCATATCCTCCAATCTCTCTAGAGCAGGTACTCGACGTTTTTGTGTTCTATGTCTTTATGTATGGTGATGGCTATGCCTGCTATCTATTCAGTGGATAGACGCAATAACCTGGCATGTTGAGCTGTTTGTGGGGCTTAAGCGGTACCTCGTTCACAAGGGCGATCTGGATGCCCTTGCACTCCATGAATACAACCAGTTTGGTTCTTCTGGGTAATATCCTGCTGGTATTCCAAAACACGATATATGTGGTAGTGTTAATATTGGCGTTATGGGACTGGTGTGATGTGGTATCCATGAATTTGTGCAAACAGTGGCGTGAGACGAGATTGTATATTAGTCCAGTTGAGCAAACCTGACATGAACTGTGTGAGGAGTTGTGTGAAATACCCCATAATCTTCATTATTATTTAGATGGCCTTGATTCCGCGGAATAATGTCAACATTATTCTTCGAAATGTGGTGTTGATGTTGACTGTGTCAGCCTGTGTGCTATTGGTAGCGTCGGCAGCCACTGGTGGTTATCTTGGCTTCAGGTTGGGACTGGGTTATGAGTCAGCTGTTTCTGCAGTTATTGTGGGCGCCTGTGTGGTCTATGTAGTGAGTGCGTGTGTACTGTGGGTCATTAAGTTGGTGTCTGAGTTGTGTACCTGCGTATTTTTGTCTGGTTGTCTGTGACCTTGTTGTGTTACGTTTATTCCAGTGGCTACTCTTCCTCCTCCTTCTCGCTGTTTGTGATCCTATATGGGTGCGCTTTCTGGGACTTGTGATGGGCTGCAGTCCTGTTGTCATTTGTAACTTATGGTGTACCCAATGTGCGTATGGAGCGTTGCCTGAGTTGGCTGAGTGGCTGTTGGTGGGGGAGTTTGCTGTGTGGTTGTGCAGCCCTGAGGTTCCTCTGGCTGCCCCACATTGCTGGGGGTTCCAGTTACCACTCTGACAAAGGATATTCCATTCCTTATTTGGCGCAGGTGAGGGGGGATGGGGTTAAAATCTGTGATGGCGATAGGTTTTGCGTGTTTTGCTGCATCATGCCTCAGAGCCTCGTTTTCCTGCTTCAGGCCTCAGAGCCTCTTTGTAGGCAATGAGGCAATGCACCTACTGTATTTTGCCGGATTCCCCCGCACCCCCCCCCCCTCCACAGTTGGCACATTCGTGTGGTACTGTTTGGGGGAGTTTAGAGTGCTGTGTTGTGTGGCCACCAGCGAATTTGCGGCTGCAGGGAGTGAGATTACGACAAACACCCGCATGTGCTAAATGCTAGCACTTATGATATTGGTGGGTGTGCATTGCATGTTGTGAATTGCTACATTCACAACCATATGAAGAAATAATTTGATGTTCAACAGGTAGTGTGAGTTAGACGTGTCTGCCATCTCAACCATGTAGCTGCATGAAGGTCTATCATTTGATTTATGAAAATGGAATCCAAGCCTATGGCAGCAAGTTCATTGAGTACTGTGTTTGTTGGGGATTGAGATCTATCCACTTGATCATGTAGTGCTGTGATTTTTCCAATACGATTCTGTATGGAAAATGCTCTACCTCCCTTTCTTTCAGAAAGTCCGACGGTTTCGAGAAGTCTGTTTTGTTCACCAGCTATAGTGCGATATGGTCCCCCATGAGCTTTCAGTAACATGCTGTGGAGATGTGCGTTTAGTTAAAGAATTTGTTTAGAGGACTACGATCTCCATATTTGTGGACCGTGACTGGTGGGAAACCCACCGATGAAATGTTTGGGCTCTGTGTAGCTGTGTGTGTGCTTGAGTGTGATGCAGTCGCAGGGTTCTTTGTATTGTTCCCTGTGTTGTTGGTGTTGATACTTGATGTTGATGGAATTGGCAACAGTAATTCGGCGGTTGTCTCGTGAACATGTGCGCTCACTTGTGTGTGTGTCGTCTGTGCGGTACCTGTGGAGTGAACCGACCAGCTGCCATTTTCGGTCTTTGCGTTCATGTAGCGTTTTCCCGTCTGGCTTCACCGTTTCCGGATCCCCTAGAGGTTTTAGGTAGGGCATATCCCGTGGTGTAGCTGGCTGTCTCTGTGTGTCGAGTGTTGTTGTTTGTTAGTCTACACCGGTGGCCGTCAACTTGTCGATAACTGCCGTAATCTCCTGCTGTACGACTCACTGGTGCCCAGTGAGACTGCCACGGGAGCAGTCGCTCCTTCCGGCACTTGTGCCGCTAGTACGATGGTGCTGGTGAGAGGGTGGTACCTACCGGAGGGATTCGCACATCACTCCAGTATGGAAAAATTTATTGAGGGTGGCGTTACAGCAGTTTTACTTCCTTTAGAGCACTACAATTTCTTTCTTAGGAAGCATAATTGTTTTTGCACCTACGGAAATGGGGCTCCTAATTCTACCGGCGCTAGAGAGGACGGAAGAAGAGAAAAGGCCTACAGTACGCAGGATGATCCGACGTGTACGGGCCACTGGGGAGTGTTGAAAGCGAAGTTTAGTTTTGAGCAGAAGACTCGTATTCGCTAATACTGTGAAGCGTCAGCGGGGATTCCTCAGCTTTGACGACTCTTTTCCACTAATTGTTATGCTCTTACAAGTGGATAAACGAGTAGCTACGTTTTCATCATTGGCAGCATTAAGCAACTCTAATTCACGAGTCTGATTTGCGACACAAGCGTTCTCTGGGGGGGGGGGGGCCAAACTAATGAGTAGTTCCCATCAGCTCAGCTTCATGAGCTGAACTCTCACCCTAGTTGTATGACTACATTGACTTAAATACCAAAAAGAGGGCTTCCATGAAGAATGACTCTGGAAAAGATATTTTTAAATTTATGGAAAATGCATTATATGGCAAGACCATTGAAAATATGAGGAAATATCGCAAAATTCTTATTAGAACAAAGTCTTATGGGCGTTATGGCGGAAGGAAATGTATCGTCAGATTTAGTTTCAAACAGATCACAATCTTGAATAAGGACTTTGTTGCTGTGGAGATGCAGGAGCTCGTAGGAGTGTTCACGAAGCATGTCTATGTGAGAATGTGCATGTTAGAAATGTCCAAACTCCACATGTACCGATTTCTTTATGAGTTTGCAGAACCCTATTCCGCACATCCGAAGTTATTACTTTTATGGATACAGACAGCTTCATCTTATTGGTGAAGAGTTGTGGTCCAAATGAACTAATAAAGTGCCACGCCAATGCATTAGACATGTCTTCAGATACCGCCGATAATACTTACACTACTGTTGCACATTATAAGAAGGTTATCGGCCTTATGAAAGACCACGAAAATGGGTTGCCAATTGTGGAGTGTGTCGGTCCACATCGAAGACATATGCATATCGCAGATTGAGAGGTGCTACCCAAAGGCAGGTGAATTGTGTGCATCATGTGCCATCGAGGCTTCTAATGACTGAAGACTACTTACGGTACCTGTACAGTGGTTTTCGTGGTGCTTCACCACAGCTGCAGCATATCGTGCAGCAAACTAGTATTCAGTTGTGAGGGCACAAGGTGTACACCGTGCTGCAGTCTAAAGTAGGTCTATCGCCTCATGAACGTAAGCAAGTCAATCGTGAGGAAAGGCTTGAGACTCGCCCGGACTCACAACTTTCACTTGATGGAAGTGGTGAGATTGAGAGACACTGTGTGAGATATTGTGATAGCAGTTGCGAATAGTGTATATGTGGAATAGTACGACACGTTTATAACAGTGTGAATTTCTTTAGTTGTGTAGCATGCACACATGTAAATATATATATGCACACTGTGAGTACTAACGTAGTACTGTACTATGTACAAATGTAAATAAATAGGCACACCATGTGTGCTGACAGAATGTAAATACGTAACCATAACATGTG
Source organism: Schistocerca serialis cubense (assembly GCF_023864345.2). NCBI lineage: Eukaryota > Metazoa > Arthropoda > Insecta > Orthoptera > Acrididae > Schistocerca > Schistocerca serialis. The sequence goes on along the minus strand of NC_064641.1, from coordinate 915,649,121 downwards.
TGCTTACGGAAACGTCATTTGTAAACCGAAATTCGAGACGAAAAATGTGTAAACACGTCCATATCATGAAGAAATGTTGCTTGTAAATATTTGTATCCTCCACATCGTGTGTGTACAGCGTACACTTGTAAATTTTAAATTTCACATGCCTACTTGCTGAGAATGTCTGTATCACACTAGCATCTTCTGTGAATGCTATGAATGCAACATCTTTAAATATGAGCTGTCTGCACTCATCATCATGGAAAACGTGAACGTCTGCAATGGTGTTCACACTTTGAGATGACATTTTGAAGTACTCTGGGTACAAGATATCACCTGTTCATTTATGTATCTCGCTGCACAACACCAGTGAATGAGCAACAATAAATTGCGTGGTCCTGTAGAACTAGAGCATATACTGCAGTGCTTTTCTGGAAGTCTGCTGAAGTTTGTACGTGTATCCGTACACATTTAATTTTTTCGTTCTATTTTGTGCAGTTTATTACGATGACTAGTAGCAGCTCCTTGAATTGCTATGGAGTTAGTAGACATCCTTCCTCTTCAGCACGTTTATAGAAAGAAGTGCGGAACCTTGCATGCATCTCAAATGCCATATTGTATACATTTTCATCTCACTGTAGCAGTAAATTGTCGTATAAATAAAATTACGAATGGAAGTAGACTGTAGCATTAGTTAACTCGCCTTTGTCAAATCTGGTGGAATCATTTTCTACACTCCTCCTTCTGTCGGTCTAAAATGCAAGTGTAACGAATCTAGTTGTGTCCAACCGAAAGTGGTTTCAATAGCGCTCATTTATCTGGTTGCTATTGGTAGCACAGAGTATTCAAAAAGCTCCCATGAACGTAGAATTATTGGCAGATATGCACCAGCATTCAGAACTTTTATTTACTTCAAATGCTTCTTGTCCACTTCAGTGATGTGATCTCTTTCCCAACATTATTTTATTGATGGTGACCTAGTTCTCCTCTTGGACTCCTCGAATGTATGACCTAGTATCTGTCACACTCTGTACCAGAATAAATTCCCGTTTAACATTCATAATAATTCTCCATATGTCCTCAAAATACCTCATAAGCATTTTTAGGGGTCTGCATGAACTGAATCGCTTGTACTGTCCCACTGTTCTACCCGCTGCCTCATCTGTGGCCTATCCTGCATTTTCTAAACCTTTCAAATCCGAGGGCGAAGCAGAGACAGATATTTTAACGGTTTATGTTATGCCTACATCGTGTATCTTGTCAACCTCAACCCCATTAAGTTCATATCGTATCTCCTGAAACAGGAATGCAAAGCATTATGTGTAACCTTCGATCCCACTGTAGCACTACCATCCTTTATCTTAAATTCTCCTCCCAAATATATGAAACTCTTGTTTGGGAGGTTGAAAGCGTCTGGATAACAATCCTAATTTCATCGTTGTTGTTAAATATAGTTGAAGCATAAGGTTTATTCAAGAAGTACTAAAAATGGCTCAAAAGACTCTGAGCATTATAGGACTTATCATCTGAGCTCATCAGTCCCCTAGAACTTAGAACTACTTAAACCTAAGTAACCTAAGGACATCACACACATCCATGCCTTAGGCAGGATTCGAACCAGCGACCGTAGCGGTCGCGCGGTTCCAGACTGAAGCCTCTAGAAGCGCTCGGCCACACCGGCCGGCACCAAGAGGTGCCCCTGGTATATAATTCACTTATCATATTCTACTGGGACAGTTATGTTGCGTGGCATGATTGCAAGGTTTCAGGACTACATATTTAAGAAACTCGTAGTTCGCACATTTTACGACCTTGCAGTTCCACTTTAGAGAAAACCTCCTGTAAAGTGTGACTTTGCCTCTGGATGTTTGTTTTTTCGGTGGCTGTAAAACATGTTATCCCACTATCTGCAGCCACGCCTTAAAGGATAGACAGTTTCACAATAAGCTCCACAACAGGCTGTTTCGCATTCGTTTTCACGCCATCACATTCCATCTGTTCTCATCACCCAGTTACGCCAATATGACTCGATACGCATTCTTTAAGAGTAGATACCCAGCTGGACGTGCTGCACGGTTTGTAACGCCCAAGGAGTTCGCCATCTATCGTGACGGTGTGAACGTTTGTGACCACTGTGTTGAGCCGTTTTTCATTCTGTGTTTATGGTTAATATTAATGATTTTCTTTAACATTTCATGAATGTCGATGGAGTCCATTTTGTGAATTTTAATACATACACTTCATAAAGGTTGATCTCTGCACCACCAGGACGCTCATTTTCTGTCACTCTCATGATGCACATGGTGAATCTCTGGCAGGTAATATTTATCCTGTCGTAATTGTTAACACAGTGCTTTGAAATTAACTCTACTAAAGATTGAACTTGCGACCTCGCTCTCAAGAGGTTTCTTGTCTGGGAGTTTAAGGACAGGTAGGTCCTGGAAATGAAAGTATTGACATAGAATTTATGGAGTATTATGCATTTCAACTCAAAGAATACATGCCGATTTCTTAATACTAATTTGCTGGTATAAGGCAAGTCCCAGAAGTAAGGAAGATAGCTAAAGCATATATCCTTGGAAAAGGCAAACGAAACGATGCAGTGAATTACTAACGTATAAATAGTACTAAACAATGGGCACATTTAATATTCATGATTCTTAAACATCATGATAACTGCTATTAGATTTACGGAAAGTAGCGAACAAGAACGTGGTTTTAAGAAAGTACGATCATATATTCATAATGTTTTTGTTATTAAACAACGAATTTAACCGCACACAAAGTTCAGTCTAGCTACTGACAGGGCATTCACACTCTTCGAAAAGATCCTCTATTGAATGAAAACTTCTACGGAAAACCCTTGAAGAACCGAAACATCCGCATCACATTACACAAACTATTAGGAAATTATGCAAAAATACTGAAATAATTGTTGACCTGTCAAAATAACGTGGTCAACAGATATTTGTGAATGAAGATGGCGTACAACGATGGAGGCTTTTACGTATGTATTCACTGTACCAACGGATTCATGAGGAGGTGTAGATACTTTATGACATGGTAACACAGCTGAACTCAAGGACGATCACTTTGGATTCTTGAGAAGGAACAATCGAAACAGTGCTGATTCTCTGACCAATCTTAGTATGTACACAGAAGGAAGACACATATATGTTTATAGCAATTGTAGATTTAAAGAAAGCTCTTCACAACCTTGAATGTACACACTCAGAAATTCTGAAGATAGCAGGGATAAAACGCATGAAGCGACTGGTTATTCACTATGTTTGCAGAAACCAGTCTGCAGTTATAGGAGTCGAAGAATATGGAGGGGAAGTAATGGTTGAGAAGGGAGTGAGACAGGGTCGTAGCCTATGCCCGATGATATTAAAACTATACATTGAACAGACTGTGAAATAAACCAAAGGAAACTAAAGATCAGGAAGAAGAAATAAAAACTTTGAGATTGGACAACGACATTTCAGTCCTGTCAGAAATGGCAAAGGACTTGGTAGGATAGATGAACGAAATTGATAGTATCTTGAAAGGATGGTATAATAGAATATAGGTGAATTAAATCAGGCGATGCTGAGTGAAGTAGATTACGAAATGAGACCCTGAAACCAGCAGATAAATTTAATGTATTTGGGCAGCAAAGTAGCAACTGGGGATAGAGAGAACATTAAATACAGACTGAAGATACCAAGAAAACAATTTTTATAAAATAGAAACTTCTTAAGGTCGAATAAAAGTTTAAAAGTTAGAAAATCTTTTTGGAGGGATTTGTCTGGAGTGTAACCTAGTACGAAATTGGAACGTAAATGATAAGCAGTTCTGTGACGAAGCGAATATAAGCTTTTTAAATGTGGTGAATAAAGAAGGCTAGTGGACAGATTCAATGACCAATGAGTAGTTACTGAATCGAATTAGTGAAAAATGAAATTTATGGCACACCATTTACTGAAACATTGGTTAGATTGACAGGACATATCCTGAGGCATAAATGAGCATCTCTACACACGCAAATGATCTGACAGACAGGGTGAACAGCAAGCAGTTTGCCGCTGTATGCTGGTGACTCTGTGTTGTACCGGAAGGTTTCGTCTTTGAGTGACGATACAAGGTGACTTAGACAAAATTTGGAGTTGGTGAGAAGTACAGCAGTTTGCTCGAAATGTAAAGAAATGAAAGATAATGCTGATGAGTTGGAAAATGTGGTGTCACCGCCAGACACCACACCTGCTAGATGGTAGCTTTAAATCGGCCGCGGTCCATTAGTACATGTCGGACCCGCGTGTCGCCACTGTCAGTGATCGCAGACCGAGCGCCATCACACGGCAGGTCTCGAGAGACTTACTAGCACTTGCCCCAGTTGTACGGACGACTTAGCTAGCGATGCAACACTTACGAAACCTCGATTATTTGCAGAGAAGATAGTTAGATTAGCCTTCAGCTAAGTCAATGGCTACGACCTAGCAAGGCGCCATAGCAATTGATAGTTATCGTATGAAGCATGTCTCATCAAGAACGATGTATGCAAATGATGGATTAAAGTTAAGTATTCCAGCAGCTACGTACTTTTCTTTATAGATTCATTACGTATCCTGTTTCAGACCTCACGCCATCCTGCGTGAGCTTATAGCATGCATTTCGGCTTCCTCTCATTGTGTCTAGGCTGTCTTGTCTAGACACAACAGAAAAAATCATGTAATTTTCGAATACAGCATTAGTAGTGTACTGCTTGAGAAAGTCACCACGGTTAAATATTTAGGTGTGACGTTCTAAAGCGATGTGAAATTGAATGAGGAAGTAAAGACGGTTGTAGGGAAGGCTTATCGACAGAATTTTTAGAAAGTATAGCTCATTTGTAAAGGAGATCGTGTATAGGACACTAGTGAAACACATTCTTGAGTATTGCTCTAGTGTTTTGGATCCACACCAGGTCAAATTAAAGAACATCAAAGCAATTCAGGGGGGAGGGGGCTGCTGGATTTTTTCCGGTAGGGTCTACCAACACGTGAGTACTACGTAGATGCTTTATGAACTCAAATGGGAATTCCTGGAGGGGAGACATTCTGTGGCGAAATACTACTGAGAAAATTTAATGAACCAGCATTGGAAGCCGGCTGCAGAACGATTTTACCACTGCAGTGCATGTTTCGAGGACGGATCGCAAAGGTAAGATAAGAGAAATTTGGGCTCTTACGAAATCATATGGTCTGTTATTCTTCCCTCGCTCTATTTCCGTGTGGAATAGGAAAGGAAATGGCTAGTAATGGTAGAAGATACCATCTGCCACACGCTGAATGATGGCTGGCGGAGTATGTGTGTAGATGTAGATTTTGTCAATTTGGTAATGGAGGAATGTGCGGGGATAAAAATTGTAGAGGCGGGGTAAGGCAATAATAAAGTCAGTAGGTCGAAGTGGGTTAAGGCTGCAGAGAAGAAGTTATTCGGATATGAATAGGCTTGCTCAGGATAGAGTATCATGGAGAGCTGGCGACCGTACCTAACAGTTGATGCTAGTAGTTGCCCTTCCTAACAGCATCCCATGCTTGCTTACCTGCTGATATTTGTACTTTAGATGCTTGTGCTATGCACGGATCTGTATAAAAAGAAAAGCTGAATGTATTCATCGGGTCGAGCCGTAGACATCTGCTTTTATAACCTACAGTTAATTCGCTCCTGCAAATAATAACCTATAGCTGTGATCGTCCAGTCAGATACCCTACATACTGGTTGGAGCTGCGAGTTAATAAAATACACAGATATACAAAATAAAATTTAAACGAAACGTTTAATGATAAGGTTTATATCCCAGTGTTTGTAATTGATGTAGATGACAGAGAATTATGTTGAACAATGCTTATTGAAGTAATGGCGTCACAAACAAACGGGAAGCGGTCCTACGATAGTCAGTTAAAATACAGACAGAAAATACCCTTATCAAATGAAGCAGAGTTACATTGAGAGCCTTATAAGAATGGCAGCAAAAACACCAAACTAAACAGTCGTCATAGATATGTGAAAACTTTGTCTATTTCGTAATCACAATTCACGAAACATGCACCAGCTCAAAATAATGCAGAGTTTTACATGATCATGAAACAATTATGGCACACCAGATGATGAACAGAAACTCTGTCTATCCTGAGTTCTGTTACACAAGTGGGAAAAGCCTGCAGCACGTTCAGACCTCTAGCAATATAAAGTCCGTTGAGAAATAAGCGTATGGTAGAGGCCGATCACTGCCCAGAATCTATCAGCCATGTAAGCAAATGAAACACTATATCACAGGCAGGTTTGCCTTCTTCGAGAATGAACGTAATAGTCTCCAGAACCGCTCCACTGGGTTCTTCATTCAAATAGTCCCAATCTGGACTTGTCTGCCAAACTGTGTCACTGCTGTCTGCTTTTCCATTAGCTGAAGGTCGTTCCCACCATAATTACTTCACTATTAAGTTCTACATACATGATCTGACTCATCATGACCACTTCCTGCACTGAAGTAACGTATTACAACAATATTTAAGTAAAGAAATATTATAAATATTCAGTTACACTTACATTGTTCACAATAATTAAAGATAAAGATTTATTTATAAATAAGTAAGCTAGTATTCTTGTGCAACTATGCTCACATCAAATTAAAACGAATTTTTGTTAAATGTTGTTTAAATAATTATTTACACCAAAATTTTAAACATGGCTGAAGCAGCTACTTCAGTAACAAAAAAAAAAAAAAAAAAAAAAAAAAAAAAAAAAAAAAAAAAAGAGACAACATAGCTGAGATACAAGAAAAAGAACTATTATAGCTTAAGTAACCATGAAAATTACCAAAATATAACAAGCACCAAAAATTTTTTGGTTACTTACTAAAATCACATCCACGAGTCGAGATGCATAAAACAAACGTGCCAAAGGCGTCGTCAGTAGTTGAAATTAAAATATCACCTCCATCTGTACATCATAATTATAAAGAGATGGTCGATGCTAACGCGGCATACTATCAGTACTTAGCCTGTGAACTAGCGTGAAGTGGGTGTGGAAGCACAAGGGCAGACAATTTCACCGAGAGAGGTCACTTGTGGTATGCGCGAGACACTCGCGCACATTAAAACTCCGCGATACATACTCAGGTGCATCAAAATATTTAAAGTTGTGCTAATGTAAACCCTCTGTCTTAATAAATAAAACATATCACAACCATTTAAAACACTCGCATACATAGAAAATATGAACACCAATTTGCCTGTGTCCTACTGTCAAGCAAGTGAAGCTTACGCTAAGGAACATGTCCCATGAGAGAGGGCACTAGTGTTGTGAGCGGGAATCTCGCGCAAATTAAAGGCTAGGATACATACTAGCGAAAACGAACAAAATGTTGTAAATCTGTCGTCATGAATAAAAAGCATAACAGAATCATTTAAACCACACACACACATCAAAAACCGCGAACAAAAATCATCAGAATACGTAAAATGCCAACAAGACAGGAAAGAAGCATCTCACCAGCATCAACCAACAAAACTAGCTTCTAGTCAGCCAGTTAGAGCAAGAAGGGGTTTGAAACTACTAAAAAAAATTTTGTTTCTAAGCTGCATCTATTCGTTAAGAATAAACCCATGTTTTTGAGATAGATGTTTAAAAATTTCAAATTCCTCGAACAGGTCCAGTTTGTAACCCTTACTCACATCATGTACGTCATACAGTTTACGTGACGTATATTGTAGGAGCAATAAACGTTCAGCAAACGTGGAATTGTACACTTTTTCCGCATTTTTACATAGCATGTGAAAAACAGCCTTAGGAAACCATCAACAGGCTGGCCGGCACACCGGACTTCGACATTAATCCGCCGGGCAGATTCGTGCCGGGGAGCGACACGCGTTCCCCCTTGGGAAGCAGTGAGCTTTTTTTTTTTAAAAAAAAAAAAACTTCATTTTGTTCGCTTTTCATCGTAGCATCTGCTCAGGGCGGACGTCGTAAGACATCCATTGAAGATCGTTGGTAATCGAGTAACTCAGTTCTTTTATTACAGAGAGCACGTAACCCTCTGACCGAACACGCTGAGCTACCGTGCCGGCAATGCGTTAGACTGCACGGCTAACCGGGTGGTCTCCGGCCATCTTACTGCTCTCTACACGCAATTGGCCGGCACCGGACGTGACGCGCTTTCGGCAGCGGGGGCGCACAGCTAGTCATCAGCTGCACAAGTAAATTCAGCTCTCCTCAGTACCAGCCCTGGTTGGACAAATAATTCGCCCACATACTCTTAACGTTACAAGCTATGTAAAACCAGTCTTAGGACTGAAGACCATAAGAGCAACGTAAGTGTATCAATTAGTTATAAGAGCACAAGGTCGGAGAAATTTGATGTTGCACTTTCTCTCTTGACATTCGTGTAAGAGGTTTTTATCACACGTTTTATCCAGTTTAATATTTTCTTCAAAGTGTTTAAGGTAGGGTGAGAAACGGGGACTCCGACGTGGTCGGCTGAGGCTTTGGAAGGCTGTTCAGAGGACGGGCCGGCAAGTCGCGGGCCCCGGCCAGAGTGTGCGCAGCGCCAGTGGATGTCAACAACAGGCTGAAGTGCCGCCGCCCACCGCCGAGATGTTTCCCGGCGGGGCCGCTGATCGATCAACGAGCCACTTGGCCCCGTCTGTGGTGTGGGCGGGGCTGCCGTGTGCGCGTGGTTCCAGGCTAGCGATTACAATACAGTGCTGGGCACGATTTAATATCTGTGTAAGCGAACTGCAGTCTCGTACAAAAAGAAAATTCAGTATGTCATTATTATCAAAGGTATCTTTATTAAACTCTACAAATTCTACTCGGCGAGAAAGGATTTCTATGATCATCATTTGTTTCCCCACTTCTACTCCAGTGACTTATAAACGGCGTTGATGTATATTCGTATTCGTGGAAAAACACCGAGAACTGCAATTAAAATACCAGTTCCCCTAGAACTTAGAACTACTTAAATCTAACTAACCTAAGGACATCACACACACCCACGCCTGAATCAGGTTTCGAACCTGCGACCGTAGCGGTGAATAGCAGTTAAATTAATTTAGTTTCATATTCTTTTGAGGACAGACGTTGTGTAGGTAAAGAAAGATTCAGCTGCCCTTACCTATGTCGTTTTAGGCAACCTGCCCTATTCTGTATGACATCTACATCTACATCTACATCCGTACTCCGCAAGCCACCTGACGGTGTGTGGCGGAGGGTACCTTGAGTACCTCTATCGGTTCTCCCTTCTATTCCAGTCTCGTATTGTTCGTGGAAAGAAGGATTGTCGGTATGCCTCTGTGTGGGCTCTAATCTCTCTGATTTTATCCTCATGGTCTCTTCGCGAGATATACGTAGGAGGGAGCAATATACTGCTTGACTCTTCGGTGAAGGTATGTTCTCGAAACTTTGACAAAAGCCCGTACCGAGCTACTGAGCGTCTCTCCTGCAGAGGCTTCCACTGGAGTTTATCTATCATCTCCGTAACGCTTTCGCGATTACTAAATGATCCTGTAACGAAGCGCGCTGCTCTCCGTTGGATCTTCTCTATATCTTCTGTCAACTCTATCTGGTACGGATCCCACACTGCTGAGCAGTATTCAAGCAGTGGGCGAACAAGCGTACTGTAACCTACTTCCTTTGTTTTCGGATTGCATTTCCTTAGGATTCTTCCAATGAATCTCAGTCTGGCATCTGCTTTACCGACGATCAACATTATATGACCGTTCCATTTTAAATCACTCCTAATGCGTACTCCCAGATAATTTATGGTATTAACTGCTTCCAGTTGCTGACCTGCTATTTTGTAGCTAAATGATAAAGGATCTATCTTTCTTTGTATTCGCAGCACATTACACTTGTCTACATTGAGATTCAATTGCCATTCCCTGCACCATGCGTCAATTCGCTGCAGATCCTCCTGCATTTCAGTACAATTTTCCATTGTTACAACCTCTCGATACACCACAGCATCATCTGCATAAAGCCGCAGTGACCTTCCGATGTCATCCACAAGGTCATTTATGTATAATGTGAATAGCAACGGTCCTATGACACTCCCCTGCGGCATACCTGAAATCACTCTTACTTCGGAAGACTTCTCTCCCTCGCTGCGCGGAAACTATTAGTCCTACAGAAAGAATGAACAGGAATTTTTTGTAGAAAATTTAATGTAGTTATATTCTGTACAGCGTACGCTTCCGCTGGAGGACGTAGTCTTCGAGTTACTCAACGAAAACGTACAAAAGTGACCTTCAAATGCACCCTCTCTCTCAAATTCAGTCGCCACCGGTCAGAATTTCTAGTATGTTGTTTGTTGTGGTTGGCAGGAGAGCCAACACCGTGTTACTAGAGGAAGCCGAAAGGCACGCGTTTTAGCTCACGCAGGCTGGCGTGAGGTCTGGAACAGGACAAGGAAAGTAGAATTTAGAAAAAACGGACGTAGCTGGTGGAATACTTAACTTTAATCCCTTAATGGTGAACGTTGCTCTTGACGGTACATGATTCACAGTATCAATAGTAACTGATAATGGCGCCTTGCTAGGTCGTAGCAAATGACGTAGCTGAAGGCTATGCTAACTATCGTCTCGGCAAATGAGCGCTTATTTTGTCAGTGAACCATCGACAGCAAAGTCGGTTGTACAACTGGGGTGAGTGCTACGAAGTCTCTCAAGACCTGCCGTGTGGCGGCGCTCGGTCTGCAATCACTGATAGTGGCGACACGCGGGTCCGACGTATACTAACGGATCGCGGCCGATTTAAAGGCTACCACCTAGCATGTGTGGTGTCTGACGGTGACACCACATTGTGATTGGCAATTATTCCTACTACTGCACAAAAATTTTCGACTGCATGAATTATTTCCTTTCATTCAACCATTCTGGTCTTGATTGACTGGCCTTATTACGCCACCGGCTTAGTCGAGCACTCAAAAATTGTGAAACTGATGCCTAACAATTTCGTGAGTTTCAATGACGTAAAATAAACAGTTACAGCGTTATATTCATCAGGTCTTCTAACTAGAAAACTACGGTGCTTCTAAAGGTTAAGTTTGAATCGAACTCTCGGTGTAATTTTTTTTAACGTAAGATATACAAAAGTTGTTTTTCTTTCATTACCCTCTTGGGCACGCTTAAATTAATAATATTAACCAAATAGCAAACTATACTGGTGGTGTAATTGCCTAAAAAACAGAAGCTGAAGAAAAATACAAGTATCCGGAAGACTTTGTCTTTTCGGAAGTGTTTCTACGGTGATAGGAGCGAGTGCCGCGAACAACACATTAGAAATCCTGACTCGTAAGGGATGAATGTAAAGGTGGAGATGTGTTCGAAGGCCGGCCGAAGTGGCCGTGCGGTTAAAGGCGCTGCAGTCTGGAACCCCAAGACCGCTACGGTCGCAGGTTCGAATCCTGCCTCGGGCATGGATGTTTGTGATGTCCTTAGGTTAGTTAGGTTTAACTAGTTCTAAGTTCTAGGGGACTAATGACCTCAGCAGTTGAGTCCCATAGTGCTCAGAGCCATTTGAACCATTTTTGTGTTCGAAGGTAACTTTGTATTCTTTATGTGAACAACTTAAAAACTGTAACCTCAAGCGAAAAAGTATCCCAGTACAAAATTTAACTAAATTAAATCTCCTTCCCATTTGTTCTATGTCCATTGACCTGGTATATTTGGACCCAGGTGTGTTTGTACATCCCCACGATACTCCAGTCGATCCACATCTAACTGTAATAAAAACCTGTCAAAACTCTTCATTACGCTAGATTATACAGGGTGTTACCAAAAGGTACGGCCAAACTTTCAGGAAACATTCCTCACACACAAATAAAGAAAAGGTGTTATGTGGACAGGTGTCCAGCAACGCTTAATTTCCACGTTAGAGCTCATTTTAGTTTCGTCAGTATGCACTGTACTTCCTCGATTCACCGCCAGTTGGCCCAATTGAAGGAAGGTAATGTTGACTTCGGTGCTTGTGTTGACATGCGACTCATCGCTCTACAGTACTAGCATCAAGTACATCAGTACGTAGCATCAACAGGTTAGTGTTCATCACGAACTTGGTTTTGCCGTCAGTGCAATGTTTACAAATGCGGAGTTAGCAGATGCCCATTTGATGTATGGATTAGCACGGGGCAATAGCCGTGGCGCGGTACGTTTGTATCGAGACAGATTTCCAGAACGAAGGTGTCCAGACAGGAAGACGTTCGAAGCAATTGATCGGCGTCTTAGGGAGCACGGAACATTCAAGCCTATGACTCGCTACTGGGTAAGACCTAGAACGACGAGGACACCTGCAATGGACGAGGCAATTCTTCGTGCAGTTGACGATAACCCTAATGTCAGTGTCAGAGAAGTTGCAGATGTACAAAGTAACGTTGACCACGTCACTGTATGGATAGTGCTACGGGAGAACCAGTTGTTTTCGTACCATGTACAGCGTGTGCAGGCACTATCAGCAGCTGATTGGCCTCCACGGGTAGACTTCTGCGAATGGTTCATCCAACAATGTGTCAATCCTCATTTCAGTGCAAATGTTCTCTTTACAGATAAGGCTTCGTTCCAACGTGATCAAATTGTAAACTTTCACAATCAACATGTGTGGGCTGACGAGATTCCGCATGCAATTGTGCAATCACGTCATCAACACAGATTTTCTGTGAACATTTGGGCAGGCATTGTTGGTGATGTCTTCCGACTGGGCCCCATGTTCTTCCACCTTCGCTCAGTGTAGCACGTTATCATGATTTCATACGGGATACTCTACCTGTGCTGCTAGAACATGTGCCTTTACAAGTACGACACAACATGTGGTTCATGCACGATGGAGCTCCTGCATATTTCTGTCAAAATGTTCGTACGCTTCTCAACAACAGATTCGGTGACCGATGGATTGTTAGAGGCGGGCCAATTCCATGGCCTCCACGCTCTCCTGACCTCAACCCTCTTGACATTCATTTATGTGGGCATTTGAAAGCCCTTGTCTACGCAACCCCGGTACCAAATGTAGAGACTCATCGTGCTCGTATTGTGGACGGCTGTGATACAATGCGCCATTCTCCAGGGCTGCATCAGCGCATCAGGCATTCCATGCGACGGAGGGTGGATACATGTATCCTCGCTAACGGAGGACATTTTGAACATTTCCTGTAACAAAGTGTTTGAAGTCACGCTGGTAATTTCTGTTGCTGTGTGTTTCCATTCCATGATTAATGTGATTTGAAGGGAAGTAATAAAATGAGCTCTAACATGGAAAGTAAGCGTTTCCGGACACATGTGCACATAACATATTTTCTTTCTTTGTGTGTGAGGAATGTTTCCTGAAAGTTTGGCCGTACCTTTTTGTAACACCCTGTACATGCATCATTCAGGATTATATATTTACAGATTATTGTTCAAAATTTTCCTTCAAACTCAGCACTACCACCTCCCCCGTACAACCAATGGGATTAACTGCTGTGAAGGGACTATAGTGACTAAATAATACAACAGCTGTACAGTAAGTGCAACAACGTCAAAAGGCCAGAGTTGCATATCGTTACGGCTGGAAGCAGCTTCCTTTTCAGTAGTTGCTGGGGCAACAGTCGGGATAATTGACTGATCTCACCTTGTAACACTAACCAACAGGGCCTGCCTTGCTATATTGGTACTGCCAACGGCTTCAGTCGAGAGGAAACTACAGTCGCTGTACAGGGTGTTCGTTTCGACTCGAGACAACTAAATATCTCAAAAACGACACACCGAATAAAATAATGTTGTAGGTGACAAGTTAATGTTAGTAAAGGGGACACATATTTGTGCAAATACTGGCCAGTATGGGCGCGATTAGCTTTGTATTTTCAAACTTTTTGCATATTCGTATTCTACACAAAAAAAAGAAACATACTCACTCGCGGAAGATGGCCCAGAAACTATAAATATCAAGTACAGTACGCCTGTTTTTGTATTAAAGAACCGACACATTTGACTGTACCTTTCATTTACGATGTAAATGTAAACGTTTTTTGTTCCAACGGTTGATGTTTACATTCAAACCTTACTTCTGTGCTGTAAACGTTATTTTACGGTGTAAATGATATGGATAATTATTGACGTTTATCACAGATAAGCTATTTGTGTGATAATGTAGTTTTATGTTCTGTATGGGCTGATTGTGGTGAATCTCTACACCATCCAAATGCTTGATTTCAGTAGCCGCCGTCGAACACCGGTACCAGGTAACTAATTTTGGTGAGTATTTCTATCCAACCGCAGCGACTCTCGCTCTGGCCGCTACGTGACTATGGGGGCAGTGGAACAATTTGGGCGGGGGGGGGAGGGGGGATGTGACCTCACTGACGTGATTGAAGAAGGTGACCGTGACGTCAGTTGATGACGCGAGTAACTTCATCCAAGATGACGTCCGTGACGTCAGCTGTTAATGGGAGTACCGTTATCCCAGATGGCGGCTTTTGGAGGGAAAATGCAACACCCACCTGGCGGGAAGTTTCAATTTTGGCGGGAAATTGAATCATGTGCTTCTACAGGTCCCCCCTTTCTGACTTTTTGCGTGATGGTGACTCGTCCTCTTGGAAGATGGGCGGGAATTTCGAATTTTGGAGGGAATTATTTTTCTCCATTCACATGACCAGCATTGGTGGCACACATTCAGTCTTTGCTTAGCTGTTGTTGTGGAACCATCATGCTGTGTGCGATCATTGAGGTGAATGTGAAGAATATAGCAGCTTTCAATAGCTGCATTACATGTACACATTCGAAGGAGGACTGTAGCCATAGTTCACTACATGAGGTATGGAAGAGTATGATAATGGAAGAGTGTAAGAGAAAGAAGTGGAGGAATTCATTTCAGCACCTTGTGAAAATGCAGAGGGATGGAGCCAAGATTCCTGTCATGACTGATACATGCTCATGCGCATTTGCAAACTGCTGAGATATTCAACATGAAACATTCACTCTCCGGAAGAGATGGACAGTTGATGTTAATTCGCTTCAGTGGAAGCAGATTCATACATTCGATGTATACCATTGAAGAGCAGCTGCTCATCCCCATCCTCATGGCTGTTCAGAATTTGTTCTGTCGAAGAGCTGTTAGAGTCTGACTGGGAGGAGTAACAGCCATGTTGCCTGTATGCATCCAGCCGAGGACTGCACCCATAGCCTCCTACATGTCGAATGGAAGTGAGCATTAATTCTTGAACAGGAAGAATACGGACCTGCAAATAAATACTTTGCATTGAGGTGCATTAAAGGTGCATTACACAATGCATGTAAACATCTGTCTCTGCTGAAACTGTCTGTCATTTCTAAAACCTACATATAAGCTCCCACCCCACAAGACATATCTGCTTCTGATCCACCTGACCAAATAACTGACCTAGTTCGTTAGTTCACCGTTAGAGGGTGCTGTGATAGGTCACGTGATCGTGCAGTTCAGCCAATAGGAGCACAGCATCACGATGACAAGGGCATGGTATATATAAGGAGAGCCCATTGGCTGCTCAAAATCTATCGCCATTAGTCAGTCAGTCAGCCAGGTTGATGAAGCGCCAGTCAACCCAGCAGAACAGGAGAAGGAAGTATCAGAAAAGTATCTAGTTTGCTCTATTATTATTATTATTTCTCTAGCAGCAACATATGATGGTGATGATTATTCTTCCCTCTCCACCAAATCTATCCATAGAGTCCCATCCAGCCTGTTGCGAGCAGCACACCTGTTGGCAAGATCCAACCTGTCACCACTGGCAACTTCAACGCTGGCAGGTTAGGATGTTGAGAGGCTACCCACCCCAAATGCACCGTCACCTTACTATTCGCCTCATGCTATACATTAAAAACTAGCTGTTCAAAACTTCTTCATCTAGAAATTGAAGTTTCACAATATGGTGAAGTGTCAGTTGTGTTAGTGGTCGCAAATATGCCAAAAAATATTGAAGTGTGTTTTTAAGACTATGAGTGGGATGAATTCTGTCATGCAAAAGCTTACATCAAGAATCATATGACTACGGAATATGTTCCAGCTCAATCCTACCAGGACATCTACTGTGGAGGCCTAACTGTGAGTATATTATCGATGTATGATGGTGCTACACTAAGAGTTAAAAGTGCCGACGCGCAGAGTATCTACATGCAGCACTCAACAGTTGATAACTTGTTTGGTCTGCACTCAGCGATAACTACTACGATGGAAAGAATAAATAGACGGCTCCCTTACATTCAAGCTGTATACATTGATACCATGAACGGGCTTTGCACAAGTAGCATTCACATAGAAGATATGGACCAGTGTTTTAGTACCTGCATAAGTTCAGTGCGAAGTCTCTAGCTATTCATCGAGTAGGTGCGGAAAACGTTGAAATTAAATTTACTGATAGAATACCAGACTATTGCAATGCACCGATAACATTGCGGGATATACGTGCAGAATCTGATTGATATAAGGAGAAGCTATTTTCCAAATACTGCTCTGATTAAAAAAAGAGAAGCAAGTGATTTTTTCTGGTGGTGATAATGCTATGTGTAATTGTCAATGGTGAATAAAGGAACATAACTATTATCTCAAGTGTGTTTGTGTTGTTTCTCTAGACAAAATGACCCTGCTTGTAATGTCACATGTGGTTACGCACATTTGCTTTTTTATATAAAAGCCTATTCCACGCAAGGACCTAAAACAGTAGGTATCATGGTAGGATGGATGAAGCACCCTCGCCACAAGGACTTTGTTGTAGGTGACTGGTCCTGCGACGATGAAGATCCGGAGAAGAAGACCAAAAAGAATGGAGTGCTCCTTCCCGACAGCATATGAACTATGTTTGTAGGTCACTCCAACTGTGACAAGACAAATCTTCTCATTTATCTGCTAACAGACATTTATGGATTTCGCTTCGAGCATATCTACTTATTCTCCAAAACACTATTTAAAAACAAGTATCAGTTACTGTAGAGAATATTAGATGGTGTAGAGTGTGTAACGTACAGGGCATTCAATGAAAGTGAAGACATCCCTTCACCTGAAGAAGTAAAGCCAAATACGGTCTTCATATTTGACGATGTAGCTGTTGAAAAGAAGGACCAGATCAGTAGATATTTCTGCTTTGGTCGTCATATTGGTATTGGCGTATTTTATCTGAGTCAAACATATTCCAGGATCCCAAAACAGTGGGTTAGGGATAATGCCAACCTCATTATAGCATTCAAACAATACAATGTCAATTTAAAACAAATTTGCCAGACTGATGTGGGGACTGACATGTCGTACAATGAATTTGTAAATATATATGGAGATGGCTGGAATCACTCAGACTATGGGTTTCTCGTTGTTGATAAAATTCGAAAACTGAATGATGGTAGGTACAGTCGGAGCTCCCAGGAGTTTCTCCATACATAATCGTACAAAACAGGTGAATGCATCAGTATACTCTACACCATGGACAAGTTCGCACAAATGACGGGCGCTCTGTCTGAGAATTTCAGGTTTACATAGACAAAAAGCTCGCATGTATACCGATATAAATTTTCAGACACCTAAGGGAAGACTCAACAAAGTCGATAAGGGTATTAAAGGAAAGCTTTTGCGGATGACCAACACAGGTTAGGGAAAAGAATTAACACAGGTGAGGAGAAAATAGAAGCTGAGGTTCTTATTATTAAGGAGGGGGGGAGGAGGATCCGGGAAAGAAGAAGAAGAATAAGTAGAGGAAGATGAAGAATAAAGCATATATAAAGCCTCGAGATATACAGAGCTCAGTATGAATCAAGGTGTCGACCAAGCAAAAAGTCATTCAGGCGCGTAAAGCTGTTCGAGAGAAATTATGATTGTTGAGGATGGGGCATATGGAGTGGGAGCAAACACTAAGAGTGACATTTAGACCCGTTACCGAATCTATCAGAAAGATAGCATCACGAGATGATGGCAATGTTCAGAACGGTCCAATTACTGACTTCACTAACCAGTACATGGCTAGGATAGATAGAACATTCGGTGTCAGAAAGCAGGGACCGTACATGCTCGGCTCTCAATCTGTAAGTTTAACCGATAGCACAATACGCATCGGGGATAAAGAGTTTAAAAGAACACCTGGCTTAATGAAACACATCTTCCTAAGAGCGTCAAGAAACTTAAAATACTCTGCCAGTGATCGCAAGGCATATGGAGAAATACTACAGTTGACTGAAGTATATAAGAATGAAGAGGAACACTGAAAAGCGCAGAAAACTCTGAATGCAGTAGCATTACACAACCTTTACTAGATGAGCAACCACAAAGCATTGGTGAGGGTCTTGACATTAAACATAAACGAGTGAACAGTCATTCCCCCCAGTATAAGTATTACGATGAGGCAGATGAACTAATAGATAGACTTCGGCTGCTGGCTTCAGGTGCAGCGGGTAATACAGCACATTCGAATCAGGTTGTCTCAATAATTTCAGAACTTAAAGAAAGGGGATTCGTCGAAGAACAATAATAGTAAGTGTGGAAGCAGTAGTTAAGGAGCTGTACAAACCAGCACGCAGAACATATCCTCGCAGATATGTTTAAAGAAATGCATGAATTATGGCAGGCCGGTCTTGTGAGAATAAAGGTTTCAGGTATACTTTAATGGTCATTGATACATGCTCTAAATTCGCATGGGCATTACCTGTGAAAACAAAGGCAGGGATAGATGTTGCTGCGGTGTTCGAGCTTTTGCTGCAAAAAGGAACGAATCGATTTCCTGACAACCTTCAAACCGATCACGGTGGAGAGTCTTACAATGAAAATTTCGAGACTGTGATGGAGCGGTACGGAATACATCACTACTGAACGTTTACCCACCTAAAAGCGAGTACTGTGGAGCGTCCGAAAAGAACAGTGAAAGCTCAGATGTGGAAGCGGTTTAATCTTCGTGGCTCGTACAAGTGGACGGCTATCCTACTGCAGATAACAGCGCGTTCTAATCGAACCAAACATAATACAATAAAAATGAGAGCGATTGATGATGGTGACAATTCTACACATTTTTTCGTGTGAAGTTACGAGCTATTTTGGTTCGTCAAATTAAAAAAAAAAATGGTTCAAATGGTTCTGAGCACCATGCGACTGAACTTCTGAGGTCATCAGTCGCCTAGAACTTAGAACTAATTAAACCTAACTAACCTAAGGACATCACACACATCCATGCCCGAGGCAGGATTGGAACCTGCGACCGTAGCGGTCACGCGGTTCCAGACTGAAGCGCCTTTAACCGCACGGCCACACCGGCCGGCGTCGTCAAATTAAAATTTACAGCCTGTATAACAGTATGCGTAGACCCCAATCGCCTCAGCAGCGTACAATGCATGATAGGAGACATACCATAATAAGTGGTGGTATTCTCGACAACTTACCAGTTGAATTACACATTCCGGAATGCAACTTCTGGACCTACGCCACAAATAAAGATTTCCCAGCACGTCACGTCGCAGACAGAATTTTAACTAATAGAGCCAAGGAAATAAGACGAAGAAAGGATATTGCTATAGGTCAACGAGCGGCTGCATTCGTTGTTGATAAAACCATATCTGGTAAAATTAAGTTAGGCTAAGAGTGTTGAATTTCAAACGAATTATGAAAGAAGCGCAGTCCGCTTTGGGGAAGAAGAAGGAAGAAATCAGGGTGCCTGAAAAGCAGAATTATCACATTGATGTGTGCAGCTAAGCATGCAGTGATGGAAAAGAACATCAACAACAACAAAGAGAAGGGAAAAATTAAACCACCACGTGTTCTACCTTTACCCAAAACATCAGGTGGAATTATTCCGTTCCTCGTTCCACCACTTGCGGCTCTATCAGCAGTAGACTCACCCACAGGAGGGGCTGCAGCTGTGGCGAAAACAGTCAAGAATTCTCAGAACGCCCAAGCGCAGCTAGAGGAGGCAAGAAAGTATAATCGTGTCATGGAAGCTGTAGCCATTGCAGTGGGTCTATACTTGAAACCGTACTTGAAAGGACTGGGCCGCTTCATAAATAAAATGTCCGTTAACCATTCTACCTGATCGAGCGCTCACGAATAAAGATCTCCTTAAGGTTGATAAAGAAAAACTCAACATTCCGGGATTACGAGGTGTCTTTGTGCGAGATACATTACCGAAGACAATGTGGCGAACTAATGAATGCGGAACTGTGAATGTGGATGTTCCAGGTGGTCCAGGAAACGGTTGGGCCTAATATGTCAAGAAAGTGCAATACAGTTTACTATTTTGACTCATTTGGAGATTTACAGCCACCTGAAGAATTGCAACGATACTTCGCCAGCAAAAGACGAAACTTCTACAATTTTAAGCGATGTCAGGGCTTTAACACATACTTGTGTGTACATCTCTGCATCATGTTCATCCTCACATCCTTGATGAAGAAGGATGTAGAACTACACCAAAGATAAGTGCATGCTCAACATGAGGACGATTGATATATATAAGAGCCATCATTGAACGTCCCCCTCCACAATCAGTAGAGGTTTAGATGCGATGACGTACACTCTGACGTTAAAAGAACGAGCGTCTTTATTACGTGCCAGTTACTTTCCGCCGATTCTGTATAACAGCATCCCAAATATCACAAATTCCAACCATAAACTGCACCTGTAAATTGGCGATCAGAAGGAGATTCTAGAAATACAACCTGGTGCCTACTGCATTGATGGTTTAAACGAAGTCTTAAAACACTCTGGAAAATGAATTGAACTACGCGAAAACATCAATACACCCCTAAAAAACAGAGAATGCGATGATCCACTTTAGGCAGAAACATTCAATAGGTTCACTGCTAGGTTTTGCGAAAGACTGTGTTTTGGTGGAGGATTCCAGTAAATTTTACGCATCAGATCAGGCTATGGACGTACTACCAGTCAGCACAATCCAAATTAAGTGTAATATAGCTGCAAGCTCATATTCTACGATACGTTGATTCACTCTATTTACGGATTCTTCCCTACAGTTGGAACCGGTTATAAGATAGTTTAGATCCCAACAAACGCGATATAGCTCCCGGTGACAGTTCAGACGTTGGACTACCTGGAGCTACGTATTGTGAATCAGAATAGACTTGTCGACTTTCGGGGTGAAGAAATCATTGTACGTCTGCATCTAAGACAAGACGGGGGCAAGATATAAGGCTAGCACGCAGAGCTCACAGTCAATCAGTGTGCCACAGAAGCGCTACGTGATAACATGCCTTAATTACGAGTTCCTTATTTCAATTGGTCTCCAGCCGCGGGATGACGTCACTCAACGTAACGCAGTCAGTGGAGTATCATGATCGAATTATACGTTATGAATTCCACTTACATAAGCCATACGTTTCAACGACATTTAACAAAAATGATGAAATTAGGATTGTTATTCAACACCAGGACGCTTTAACACTACTGTACATGGTGGCAGCTAGTCAAGGAGTATTTTAGGGAATTGGTTTAAGAAACTGATTTCAAAGGCCCAGTGAAATACTTACAGGTTTTCCCCCAGAGTATCTTACGGTTTACCTACGTGACACAAGTCGCCTGTCTTGCAAAACCGAGGCAGTTCTGTCCAGTTAAAGCTGCTGACAAGAGACACCTTGAGCCCTCTGCTGAAACTGGTATTGAATTCACGCCATTGGTTTTAGGCAATAGCGTGCGTGGGATACAGGTCACGTGCGTGGACGCCGGAGTGTTCTGCGGTGCTGAACACAGCTGCCTCTCTCTCTTGTAATCCAGACGTCGAGCAGAACAGACGTCTGTCTGGAAGACAGAGCCTTTGGCTCTGCTTAACATGACCGCCCACCAACTTAAGTTACCATGAACCGCTTCCCTCTTCGTTCCCCATTTCAATTAATTGTTCGACCTCCTCGAACCTGGTAACTTGCGACCCTAGGAGCGCCCCTTGTACACCGTACATTGAAATACTTCCCCTGTATTGTACCTAATTTCCTGTTTCGTCATTTAACGGCAGCCCTGGATGCCCACTCTCAAATCCTGACCGCTCGACCTCCTGCACACTGTCGTCACGAGTTATAATTATGTAACAACTTTCTGGCCGTGAACATTGGTGGCCAGAAGTGGGATCATATACATTAACACAACCATGCAAGAGCTTCATACATCTGGGCTGCACATTTAAGAAAACTGATGGTGCTGCAGTAACACTCTCTAGGCTGACACGTAATGCTCCAGCATTCCTGTTTCAAGAGACTCGTTATGAACGTAATGAAATAGAAATGTCGAGCTACCATCAACCCTTAAGACGTACGTTTCAGACTCCACTTCCGATTCGAACAGCTAGGAACACGTGGGCAGGTTCATAGACGCACCAGATGTAGGATACAGTCGATTTACTACTTGCGTTCCTCTAAAAATGCTTATAGGTCACTTTGAGGATATGCAGCTAACTATTATGAACGCCAAACAGGAACTTATTTTGATGCAGATCGCAAGTGATGCACATTCACGCACTCAAACAGAGGCAGAGGACGTCGAAATAAAGATAAATAGTGTAGTATGGAAAATACCTCACACGAGTGTTGCTGACGAGGAACGCTTGAAATTTTTAAAAGTTCTGAATGCCTGCACTTATCTGCCGCTAACTTTCCGGTCATGGGAGCTTTTTGAACACGCTGCCGTACCTACAGCATCAACACATACGTGGGCTATTAAAACATCAGTTCAATTGGAGGCACCTCGATTCATCGTACTTGCAGTTCAGACTGAAAGGTGAGGGAATGTATCAAAAGATTCAAGTGAATTTTACGACAGCAAGTTGACTAATACCAGAGTCTACTTGAATTCGGAATACTATCCATACGAGAATTTACATCTACAGTGGGAAAGCAATGTATACGGTCTAGCATTTGACATGAATGCCATATTCCGTGCATCTTACTATAAAGGAGTGGAAAATGAGGGGTGTCTACTCAGTCGACTGAATTTCAAGAAGTTGCCAGTAATAATCGCAATTTACTTCTCAAAACACAATGAAATAATTAAATCAGGACCGGTAGATGTACAGATTGAATTTGAATCTTCAACAAACTCCTCAGGTCACACTGCAGGGTATGATCTAGTTCTGCATGATCGTGTTGTTAACTACTGTCCACTCACAGGTGTTGTACGGCGAGTTGCATAAATTAATAGGTGCTCTGCAAGCTCCAGCACAGTTCACGATGTTACACCAAAGTGTAAGGATCGTAGCTTACGTTCAAGGGTTCTATTACAACGAACGCAAGCGATTCATAACTAAAGACTGTGCAATAACATAGCCTTCACACAGAGTGATGGAATAACAGAAACATTCGCGACAAGCGTCGCATGACCGAAATATTTCAAGGATGTGAAGTGCGTTAAAACAAGAAGAAGTGCAAAGTGGCTAACACGTTTCTTTCGTAGACTCCCCTGGGACGATCCTGGTATAACTTATAGAGAAATGATGACGTCACTTCGAATATTCGTTCATCCTGAGACATCAAGGACAAGGAGAAGATCGCATGGATGCAGCGAATCTTCAAGTTTCCATCTATTCAAGACCTGGAATCCTGCAGGTGCCCTGCTATCCATAAGCTTAAGAAGAAGAAGATGTGTGAGAATAGTGTTGTGTCTGCTTATGAAAATGTAAAATTAGTTTTAAATTGGATTAATGAAAATAAATGAATTTTCTAACTCGCATTCTGTGTTTTTCTTTCTATCTAGCTCCTACTTAGCTAGCACGTAGCTTTGTCCAGATCCTTTGTCTGTGGCTTTGTTCAAGCACAGGGGATATAATATCAGCCATGTTTGCTACATGTCTTTGGAAGCAGACACGATCACGCGCTGCCTGGTCCCAAAAATCTATATGTTCAGCATGATAGGAGAAATCTCATGCAACCATTAAATATATTTTGTTATTTTCCATCTTAAGCTTTACCTCCTAAATAGCACTCATCTTCAGCAAAACTAATGTCATTTGAGACATGCACAGCCTTTATATACGTAATGCAATAGGGGATAGGAGTTTTGTAAATAGCAACAACAAAGACTTATTTTGACTCATTGTTTTAATGTTTATTCAGTTTACACAAATACAATATAGTTCTTTAGGTACAATGTAGTTTTTGAGGTATAACACAACATTCTTGAGGTACAAATTATCTCTGATTTTCCAATGCAGAAATACTTTCAACTTACACACTACAACAGTAACTCTAGTGGGAATTTATTTTATAAATCCACGCTAAAAACTAATGTGAAGATACTTTCTTTACTACTATAACTAAATTCCACAGCACCAGTAGCATAGCTTTTACAATAATTCTGATGGGCTATGCATGCTTAGAATATAATTTCAACAGTCCACAATAGAAAAGATTTTTAGAATAATAATTCTGAAGGACTGTGAGCTACATATATACACTTAAAAACTATTCTGACTTGGCTGCATAGGGGCATGTGAAAAACTATTGGCAACATACACATGGGGTGTAGTCCCATACATTGCCTATGACCAAAAAAATTAATATATAACATACGATGTGCATATATAAATATAAATTTACTTCTTTTCATTGTTTCTTTTCCACACATCCTGCCTCTCTATGTACGTATATACACGTGTACATAGAACACAAAAACAATTTCACGACACACACACACACACACGCGCGCGCACACACACACGCACGCACGCACACACACACACACACACACACACACACACACACACATAGACACACACACACACACACACACACACATCACAAATGACCCTTTTATCATCATGAGGCGACAGACCGATTTTAGACTGCAGCACAGTGTACACCTTGTGTCCTCAATGGAATACTGGTCTGCCGTACCATATACAATGGTGCAGTGCAGCACCGCGAACACCGCTGTGCAAACACCGCAAATAGTCTTCGATAGAGAGGGCTCGCCGAGCCATACGACGCGAGTAGAACTACAAACTCCACAATCGGCAATCCATTCACCTCGTCCTTCATAAGACCGACAACCTTCTTGTTCTGTGGAATAATACCATAAGTATTATCAGCCGTATATGAGCAAATGTCGAATTCATTACCATGGCATAACTTCGTATGGATCTCAGTTCTTCACCCAATAGATGAAGCTATCTGTACCCATATAAAGTAATTTAGCATCTGTGAAATGAGTTTTCGCAAACTCATAATGAAAGTGCTACATGTGTAGTTTGGATAGGTCTAGTATGCACATACCCACATAAATAGATTTTGTAAGCTCTACTGCAGTCTTCGCCATTTCCACAGCAACAAAGTTCTTATTGAATATGGTGACCCACTTAAAATTTGGCCTGACAATCGATTTCCTCGGGCCAAAACGCCCATCCCATTCGGTTCTAATAAAAATTTCACATCATTCCCTCAAATTTTCCATTGTTTTGCCGAAAATTCAATTACTCATTAATTTATAAAAATCTTTTTCAAAGTCACATGTCATGGAAGCTCTCTGTCTCGTATTGAAATCAGTATACTTCTTCAACTAGGGGGACAGCATGAAGGAGATAACCCATGTTATTCTAACCAGCTCCATACCCAATCTGGGACACTGGTGGACGTTATAACGAATAATGTACCTCCACATATCCCCAGCATTGTGACCTGTTTTGGCGTGGAGCCTCCTCGAGGAACTAGTTGCTCTGGACACAGCAGCAAACTAGCATGCGCATCATGTAAGCTATTAGGGTATGTGAGTTCTGCCTCCATCACATAACCTATATCAGATCAGCTGCCATACGCCCCCCCCCCCCCCCCCCCCCCGCCTCATGATTTTCCCACCTAATCCATTGCACACATAGAAAATCACGAACTGGCAATGATTGCTGCATGGCATGCCCGTATAAGTTTTTCACGTCCAGGTACATTATGTATCTCGAATCGAAGGATGATTTGAACCTGTCATCTGTCCATGGGTTATTTGACTTCACGTGCCTATTGACACATTGACAAAATCCCCCATGGATCCCTCGCTCAAACAAAAGAAGCATGTCAGCATCGGCCAATAATTCAATGCTGCACTTCGTTTTCATGAGCATTGCATCCCAAGACAACCCAGGTGTCGTGTAACAAAAGGCGGGATCGAGAGAATATGTGGTCATGCATACACTCCGGAATTTCTCGAAAACGTCTCCAAGCAAATGCACATCTGTGACCATGCAAAGCTGTGCATTCCTAAAGTGGAAATATTGAATTCCCACCAGACAGTCACGGCATGCTCATGCTCTTCATTCTTTATGGCATCACCTGTAAGGTTGCTGGAGAATGCAGTTATGTCGGGTAGCCTGGTTTTGTTGAGTTTAGCCACAATATCCCCATACTCATATGGGAAAAACCCCTCCCAATCACAAGTTGAAACTTTTCCTCGTCAAGAAATGCAGCTCGAGTGATATGCACACCCCCCCCCCCCCACCCCCCCCCCGACCGAGGTAGACGGCACCTGCATAAAACGTAGTGTATCAAGAAGGAAGCTGAGCGTCATTCGTAATTCTTGGCGTCTTTCGTTTGGAGAATGTATGTATTGACACTCTCAGGTAGGACACTGACCTGTTCTTCCCCTAAACTGAAATTAGCCAAGTGCTCAACTATAAAGTGAGCGTCATGCCAACTTAAATATTGGAAGGAAACAGGTATGTGTCTTGGTAGCTGGTACTTCAAATTGCATGCATTGTGAGCTACGCCACAGGACTTCCCCGTAAGATGACAGTGGTCGATACCAGGAGATTCCGCTTTTCTGTCTAACAGCAGTCCTCAAGTACGACAATCAGTCGCTTTATTATACAAATCTTCATTTTTCTTCGATTTGTTCACGTGAACGTTGCCACTGTAAAGCTTATCAACCTCCCGTGAAAATTTTTCGAGCTCAGTGAGCAACCAAACTGCGGGATTATCCCTGACAAAAGATTTGTAGCAGTTAAGACTGGAATCATAGGACGATACCCTGCCGCATATGGTACATGTTTTTCTGTAAAGGTGGTGTGTGAGGCTGTAGGGTCGCCTTCATGAAGGGTCACGGGAGCGAGGAGGCATTCAAAATCGGCGAACACTACAGATGGGCATTGCTCCTGGTGGTGAGCATTCTGGAACTTTATCAACTGGTTGTCCTCAGTAGGTATAATAACAAATACTGGGTCCTTGGAAGTGCAGTTTACTAGATGCGCCACTAATTAATTGTCCCAGGAGAAATAATTCAGGTACCTTAAGCAAATATACTTTTTATCCTTCTTTTTCTACAACTGGCTGTAAAGGAGTCAGGACATGTCTTTCATCCAAACATAGTGATAATTATCACCTTCAGAGAAGAGCAGCATGTTACATGCAGCTCATGCTCACCAGCAAATTTTGAGAAATGGAGTGGCCCAACGACAGTATGCTTGTCCTGCTCATCTGACTTGCTTTTCTTCCGTAGGCCATAAAGATGAAACGATATACCTGTATTCTGAGCCTCACATATAAGTACGTCCAGGATCTTGATGGGGAACTCAATAACATCAAAGTTGTAACACCCACAAATATTATCACCTACATTGTATGTAATTGAACTCTCAGGATGATCTCTGTAATTGTACTGTCTTTCGCAAGCCAGGACTGACCACGCAAAACAAGCCTGATCGTTTCTATTTTCGACATTAATGATGCCTGATTACTAGCTGTATCTTTAGGGAGCTTGGTATAGCTAGACCCTCCATTTACCAGATCGTAGACATGTATGTGGATGTCCAGGTGTAGTATTCAGCTGAGTGCTTCAGATGACCCTCTGACTTCCACCTCGAAAAAACGGCCCAGTATAGCACTCAAGGTGGATTAACGAAACCACTCGGCGATTGATGTGCTCTGCGTTATCACGCCATTTCCGAAAGATAGTGAAGAATGGTCTCTTCAACACCAGACTCAACTTAGGGGGGTTGCGATAATTCAATGGAAAGCACTTTTAACGAAATCGTCGAAATGAATGGAATTGATTTGAAATTTCGTTAAAGAAGAATAATAAATTTTATCTTTTGCTTTTAAGTTAATTTTCTTTCGTGCGAACTTTGTTGTAGAACCACTCTCTTATTTTCGTGTGGTAATAAAAATTTTTACTTTCTTAAGAATTACGTACATTTAAAGAAAAAATAATATTTACGTGAACTCATATGAACTGGTTAAGAATATTAGGTTGAGAATTGAGTCCTTTAAATCATTCGGCCTTGGCATACACTTTCCAGATGCAGTGGGTTTTTTTTTTTGTTAAATATTTTTACTGAATTTTATCCCGGCACTAGCCATAGAACACAAGATTATCTCTATCAGCAGAAAATGTTTTAATTATTGCCAAGCCGACATTTATCACTGATCAAACCAACTTCACTATGCATTTGAGTTATTTTAAAGAACCGAACTGTTGAAATTTCAATGTTAACTAACATTAACTATCCGCCTACGAATGCACAAACGTATAATTAATTCAAATTTTATCAGCCACAGGATCACTGAAAAAGAAGAACAATTTCTTAATTCACTATTGATTTTTATGCATCTGTTCCCGATTTACGGGTTTGATAATTTTTTAAATGTGCCGCCTCTGCTATTGTTGGTCGCGGCACAGCCCAGCAACACCGCTAAAAAATGCTGAAAAATTCTTAAAGAAATTTTATAGATGACGTGGGCAAGCTAATTTACATAAATAATTCACACTTTTGATAAACTCTAATATATTTAGATCAAACAACAATACAACTCACATTAATTCGTAACGCATCGTCTAATGGCGGCTAAGTCCAGACAGAGACAAAAGAAGTCTACACATTCGTAAAAAACTCTTTCACAGTGTCCTACCGCAATGACTTCTGAACAGAGAAGACCAAAAAATACATAATGCATTGTGCTTAAATAGTATTGCTGACTATTAACATTTCTTTGCAAATTGACGATATTATTCTCTTCTGACAACATTTTATATCTCTGCTATCGCAAATACTGACACACTTTACAATCACATAATAAATACAGAAAAATTCCTATCCTAAATACAGAGAAATATTACAACAAAAAATATAAGGAGAATAACAAATGTCTTTTACACCACATTCAGTAATATTTTTGTTCAATAATTACGATATATACAACTTGCCCAGAGCGGCGTATATGGTACAAATAAACTCTTGTTCTTTAATAACGTGAGTTTGCCAGGGAACGTTACATTGCCCCCTGGCAGCATTTGGCAAAGAGTTTTTACACTTTGACACAATGGTGCCAGTAACGTTCTTCACACTTGTATATTTTACGGAATAGCTCTTTTATTTAGTCCCAGGGTTATATAAGTTCATGGCTCCCCCATTTGGGCGTAGGCAAACAGGAAACCTGGGCAAAACTGTGCCGGAGCCCAGCCATCCCAGTTGGTTCATGGTCAATATTGTCTCTTTAGCAGTTATTCATTTGAATTAAATTAGCAGTTCGTCACAAACGGTTACACCATTACACAATATCACAGTCACATACTGTTCAACGGAAATTTTTGTGTGTGACACTATTATTCTTGTGATACACTACAAGGTCACTTGTCCTAGGATATATCACTTACGGACATACATAGTAAATGTTCAATGTTTATCGAAATGAAGTCATTGACATGTTATTCACTTTATGTGAACATAAAAAAAAAATCAATAATGCTGTATTTGGTGAGCGGTGCGGAGTGATTGTTGAGCGGCGCTCGGCGCGGCGCGCTGACTCCGTGTAGGTCACCGCCCCCGGCGTTGACAGCTACGGCGCGGAGGGGCGTGGCTGTCTGTCTGGTCCGCTACGGGCTGCTGCGGCCGCTGCATAGCTGATGTAGCCGGATGCGCGTTGGATATCAGCTCGCCCGTGCGACGTCTTCTTGCAGTGCTCCAGGAAACATGCAACAAGTTCACAAACAGTGTACTATCCTTATAGGCATTTTTCCTGCTGTGGGAAAGAACGCACACACTTAGTGGCAGTTATTACTCAGTAGGCCTTCACCAGTCTGGTTTGCACAATGTTTCGTTGTCATAGTAACACGTTTTATGGGCATACAATATTTTTCACCATGTCATGACTTGTCATTAGTCACACGCAAGTTTTCACCTTTGGACAAAATGTATCTCTGTAGTCAATGCGCTTTCCTAGCGTCCCTTGACACACAAAGAGTTAAAGTTTGACACTAACTTGATCCACCGTCCGTTATCGGTTCACTGTTCGTGTCGTGCTAGTTCCTTGTCCATTTGCACACACGGCGATGATACAGTTTTTTATCACTTATACACAGCTACTCCGTGACGTATTGCTGCAGGTTTAACAGTCACTGTCTGTCTCTGCCACACAATACTGCACTTTTGTTAAAGTTCCTTTATTTTTATTTACAATGTCCGCTGTGCAATTTTTTTTTTTGTAATAGCACATTCGTAACTCTTTACCAAGGTGTGATATTTGCGTACATGGTAACAAATATTCAAAATTTGGTATTAGTTTGCTCAAAGGTCATCTATATTCGTGTTCGAGTAGATTTTATTTGTGCATTACAGCCGGATTCAGGCATATTGTTCAATAACTCCTTTGAACTCATGTCACACTTTACTATCAACGTCCTACGTAACTACAGTGTAGTCTCTGTAGGCAAAAATTGACTTGGACTGTATCTGGCTAGCTCTTTTTTACTGTTTGAATCTGCACATGCTTCAATTGAAGCTTCTTTGTGCGTAACTTTGCACTACTTAAATTTGCTACAAGTTTGCCTCCCGTGGTGCCCTCGGGTCACTACTGGGTGCATTATTTTCTCTAATAACATTGGTTAGATAATAAAGTTCTCAGGGCCTCATATTATTGATATTATTCTGGGTTCGAATCTGTCAATCTGACAACTACACATATATACATACATACACATAATAGAAAAGATTGCGCCAAGAAATATTTCAAATTTGGGCACATAGAAAATTATGTAGTACACTAACTAATCATTACTAAAATGTTCTTTTTGATTGAACTCTGTCACTGCTTAACACTACAAATAATTGCACTAATCAGATTATCTGTGCAAACATTTAGAGCATGTTCTAGATAACACAAATTAAAAGAGTACATAACACAAATATCCATACACATGAGAAAGTCAATCATATTCTTATAACTAAACACTTCTACACTAGTACATTATTTCTAAATATCACACATCATTAATGTTCATTATTTACAAAAGAATGGTGTCCACATAGGACTATTAGTCTTTTACTGTAGGAATGCTTTTACATCCTTACGCGGATACAGTCCCCGTACTCTCCCTGAGTGGGGATCTGCTAAGAGATAGCTACACTCATGTGGCACACTTACTACTCTAAAAGGTCCATTGTACACCAATTGCCACTTGCTATTCTGTTTCAAGGATCTTTAGCTACTACTTCCTTCTTGGACCAAAGAATGGAGTATGAGGCTCGACAGTAAGTTTTGTGAGGCTTCACCTCGATATCGTACTGATATCCCTTAACAATTCCTGGTCGTTCTGAAAATACATCTGCATAATTAGATAATAACTGTACCAAATCCTGCTGTTGCATAGAGTTCAAATTTTCGGACTGTGATACTTTGTTCACAAGTGCGTCCACATTTGCTTTTAATTGATCACCTTGTACGTCAGGATAATAGAGATTCTGACCTAGACAATGATTGTCTAAATGTAGTATCCACTGATTCCTACACCTTATGTTAATAGCGTTACAATTAGGTACAGGTACCTCTTCAGATCTGAGCATGGACAATTCTATTCTCCTACCAGCATTCATCAAACTTAATTTTCCCCGAGAAAGGTCGATTATTGCGTCCCTTTCTCTCAAAAAATCTACCCCCAAAATGCAGGCTACTTTTAAACCCTTTACTACCAGGAATGAGCACGCTATGGCTTCATCCCCTAAATACATCTCTACCCGCACTTGGAGTTTAATTATTTGCCGCTGTGCACTTATGGCTCCAGTGACTTTACAATTATTCACGGGAAAAGTCAGCATACGCCTTTCCTTCCCCAGTACTTTGAATAAGTCCATACTCATAACACTGACAGTAGCACCTGTATCTACGACCGCTTGCACATCAATATTATTAATTTTGACCCCTATTATCGCTTGTACTTTGTCTTTGTGCTCCTTTATGCACGTGGATGGTTCAGTTATTAATTCATCTCCCATCTGCACCCCGTCATTATACCTAAGGATACAGATTTTGTTCGGTGTTTTGTTCTGTGTCGGGCTGCTCTCACTCCAAACCTCAGCCGAC
Organism: Schistocerca serialis cubense; assembly: GCF_023864345.2. NCBI lineage: Eukaryota > Metazoa > Arthropoda > Insecta > Orthoptera > Acrididae > Schistocerca > Schistocerca serialis. The sequence continues at coordinate 915,616,875 of NC_064641.1, read as the reverse complement.
GATGGAGAGCGTATCTCGGCTGCATCTAGTTTGTTGAATTATTGCTAGTGGATGGGCGTGGCTGCTCTGTGTCACTGACCTCCACTATGTGCACGTTGTGTTGCGTCGGCCGCCACGGTTGCGCAATTGGCGCATTTTGTGGTGGCGGTCGGTTATTGTCATATCTATCACTGTTTTGCCGGTCCGGACTGGGCCTCTGGTTCTGCGGCCAAGTTCGGTTTGCATCATTATAAGTATTAGTGTTGCTCGGCCCCCTGGCATTTTTCCATCTACTATTGCTTGGTGGGCCTGTTTCATACCGGTCATCGAACCTCCTTTTCCGGTCATTATTCACCGGCGGACTATTGCCGTTCCGGTCTCTACCTCTATTTCCGTTTTGTGCATACTCTTGTCTCCTATTATTACCTCCGCCGTTTCCATTACTTGGTGGAGGCGTGTTATTTCTACCATTTCTATAACCATTTCCGTTACTTCTAGCCTGTTCAGAGGCTGCCTTAACATCCTCCTGAATCAGGTAAATTGAGTCCATAACAGACAAGAAATGTTCCATATCATTTTCGGGCACGTGTATAAGTTTTTCCTTTACATGTATCGGCAAGTGTGATTTCAAGAGTCTGATCAAATCCCGGGATGAAATCTGTTCGTCCCAGTAACGGGTCTTATTAATGTACTTCTCGAAATATTTTCGCAAATTGCCTAGTCGTGGAGAATACGGCTCTGGATTATATACCTCCTTCCGTAATCTCTCCTGGATACATGTTGACCAATATTTGGCCAAGAATGCCTTTTCAAGTTGCTCATATGTATCACAACTATCAGCTGCTTCGGTTGCCCATAATGCAGCATCTCCTTGTATGTAAGACATAACGAACTGTATTTTCTGGGTATGACTCCAAACGCTAGGCAAAATGTTTCTAAATCCCTTGATAAACACTACAGGGTGAACAGATTTCTTCTCCGTTGTAAAGATCTGAAACTGTCGGTTCCTAATCAAGCTTTCTTCAATCACTACTTTGGAATGACATTTATTTGTTTCGCTTACATTGGTTGCCTGTTCTGCCTCGCAGTCGCAATTTTTTACTGCAGTATTTATATGCCTATCATTGTTGGACCTGGCTGGCGTGACATACGCCTGTGCCTCGTCATGCCGCAAGCTAAGCTCCATCTCGGCAAGACGACGGTCCACACTCCGCTGCCACAGCGGAATGTCTTTGTGCACTATCTTTTTTAGATCCTGCACATCCGCACTTGAGCCCACATCTCTGGCCTCAATTGGGGCGTGCACTTTCTGATCTATTTCTTTTATGACTTCATTTTCTACTTTGTGCACTTGTTCGATCACTTTGTTCTCAGTTACTTGAGTTCTGTCAATTTCTAGTTGTTCGACCCTATTAGTCAGGACACTGATTTCCTCTGCGATATTGGCGTTAGCCACTTGAACACTATCTACTCTTTCGCTTAATTCTTGCACCGTTTTGGGTATGGTTTCATATTTTTGTTTCAAACTAACAAGCTCACTTTGCATAACTTCTAAAGTTTGCATCAACTGCAAGTCCCTCTCATGCAGGCGTCGGTCACGCTCTGCTTGTTTAGCATCACGTTCTCAATCGCGCTCTGCTTGTTTGGCATCACGTTCTTTATCGCGCTCTGCTTGTTTAGCATCACGTTCTTTATCGCGTTCTGCTTGCATACATGCAAATTCAGCTACCAATCTCTGGTCACGCTCTGCTTGTTCAGCATCACGTTCTCTATCACGCTCTGCTTGCACGCATACAAATTCAGCTTGGAAATTGAGCATGCGCTCGAACATAACTCTTAATGATTGCACTTCTGACACCTCACCAATCTCTGGTCCGTGTCCAGTGCTTGCGGATGGCACAGTATTTCCGCTATCAACTGAATCACTGGGTGGCAGTGGCAACATTTCTTGCCCTTCTGCCCCCAGATTCGCACATTGTACTTCCTGAACTACGTCACTAACATTACTTTGTGTCCCACTTTCCAACTCGGTATCACTACTTACTGACTGTTGCTCATTATCCATGTTGATATCTTTCTGACTACGCAATCTAACCATAGTAAACAAAAGAAATAAAATCTGAACGAAATATCCTAACACTCAGGTTTCACTGACATAATCACACAAGAAATGGACATTAACTAATACACACTTACTATATACTACAATAACTACCTAAATGTCCTGTTATTTTAAAACAAAGTACTAACAACAAGCACACCACTAATGATCCGAGAACACTGCACTGAGGCTACTTTACTACCCACAGGACAACTACACTGTAGCTTTACCTTTTGGTGATCTATCTTGGGTGCAGCTGCCCCCTGATATTGTGGTAGGTAATTAATTTTTCGAAACATTGAGCTCTCTTCTTCAACTTGCCTCTGGGTACATAGTGTTCTCATGCAAAAAATCATACACAGGTATTACCACACAATATTGGTTATGCAATACATACAATACATAGAAAAATTATTAAATGTTCTGCAACAAAGTTCGACTATATTAATTCCCTAGTTATCTCACGGGTATTTAGTGGCCACTGCATATTCGAGCCCCACGTTGGGCGCCAATTTAACGAAATCGTCGAAATGAATGGAATTGATTTGAAATTTCGTTAAAGAAAAATAATAAATTTTATCTTTTGCTTTTAAGTTAATTTTCTTTCGTGCGAACTTTGTTGTAGAACCACTCTCTTATTTTCGTGTGGTCATAAAAATTTTTACTTTCTTAAGAATTACGTACATTTAAAGAAAAAATAATATTTACGTGAACTCATATGAACTGGTTAAGAATATTAGGTTGAGAATTGAGTCCTTTAAATCATTCGGCCTTGGCATACACTTTCCAGATGCAGTGGGTTTTTTTTGTTAAATATTTTTAGTGAATATTATCCCGGCACTAGCCATAGAACACAAGATTATCTCTATCAGCAGAAAATGTTTTAATTATTGCCAAGCCGACATTTATCACTGATCAAACCTACTTCACTATGCATTTGAGTTATTTTAAAGAACCAAACTGTTGAAATTTCAATGTTAACTAACATTAACTATCCGCCTACGAATGCACAAACGTATAATTAATTCAAATTTTATCAGCCACAGGATCACTGAAAAAGAAGAACAATTTCTTAATTCACTATTGATTTTTATGCATCTGTTCCCGATTTACGGGTTTGATAATTTTTTAAATGTGCCGCCTCTGCTATTGTTGGTCGCGGCACAGCCCAGCAACACCGCTAAAAAATGCCGAAAAATTCTTAAAGAAATTTTATAGATGACGTGGGCAAGCTAATTTACATAAATAATTCACACTTTTGATAAACTCTAATATATTTAGATCAAACAACAATACAACTCACATTAATTCGTAACGCATCGTCTAATGGCGGCTAAGTCCAGACAGAGACAAAAGAAGTCTACACATTCGTAAAAACTCTTTCACAGTGTCCTACCGCAATGACTTCTGAACATGTGCATTGTGCATTGTGCTTAAATAGTATTGCTGACTATTAACATTTCTTTGCAAATTGACGATATTATTCTCTTCTGACAACATTTTATATCTCTTGAAACACGTATGTAACATAGCAGCGATGGCGAGGCATTGTAGCATCTGTGACCAGAGAGTATGCGCTTGACCGCGCGAGTGTTGCGAGCGGTTCTCAGTCTGTCGGTCAGTCGTTGCGAGTCTGTAGCTCTGTCTAGTTGCGTGCAGTACTCTGTCGGTCAGTCGTTACGAGTCTGTAGCTCTGTCTAGTTGAGAGCAGTACTCTGTCAGTAGTCGTCGCGTGCAGTACGCTAGTAGTCGTCATGCAGAGCAGTCGGTCAGTGGTAGCAGCCCAGTGGGGTTGCGTGATGTGGTCTGGCGACAACACTGGTCAAGATGCTGAATGAGATATACTGTTAATTAAGATAATCATCGGATAATGTAAAGTTTAATTATTGTAACTAATTTTCAACAAGTGCCCCCAATAATAACTTTGATTTCAAAAGCAATTTTACATAAAATTTTCATTTAATTGAAGTAACTATTTCGTTCCACTTCCCTTAAACAAAAGTTTCAGTTTCCAATTAGATTACAAAAAAAAAAAAGGGAATATTATTATTTGCAATGCAGTTCCTCCAAGCGGTGCGCAACAACAAGAGCAGAAATCTGACTAGGTGTTGCAATGAGGTAAGAATTTAATTTTGATTTTTTTGCACAGGGCCAAAGACCGATATTTCGGTTTAATTGAATCATTATTATCATTTTTCTGAGATTTTCTTATCACTGAATGGACTTTAATTTTTTATGAAGAACTTATACTTGAGTCAGATTGCGATTCACACTTTTGTTGTCATTAAATTTAATTGCAGGGAGGTTACGTTTGGCTCCCACTTCTATTAAGTATTGTCATTACATTCCTTTTAAAAATTGGTGGGGAGGTTACACTTGGCGACACCCAGTCCAGGATCGAATTTCGTTGAGAATCTTTTGAGCGACAGTCAGATGTCTGCTCTTATTTGCTTAGATATAATTAGGATTTAGCGCAACGCTTTTAATAATATTGTGACTTTCTTTCTACAGGTCAACGGCAATTTGTTGTATTTGTGTGTTGCTTTTGCATTGTGCTTATTTCTTTAGTGAATAATTGTGACTATTGTGAAAATGCCGCGAAAGACTATGAATAGTGTATCGCGAGGTATTTTGAATGAAATTACCGACTTAAACAGCGTGACCGATAGTAATTGTGACACGCAGTGTAATGATGACAATCCTGCTTTCACTGACAATCAGTGCATTCCAACCACTAATGATGATTTTTGTCTTAATGACGAACAAACGAACTCGGTTATGTCCTCTGTTGATTTGTCGACAATCGATGACGCGGAACGCACTATTGTAATGAGCGCTGCCCAGCTTAACACAACTGGTTTACTAAATTCACGTGAGGAACAGACAAATTTGTCTAACGAAAATGGACAGTGTTCTGAAAGTACGACGGATTTATTTAATTCCGAAATAGTGAGTGACAGTGTACATCCGACTGATAAACCTTTCTGTAAATTACAGAATGACCAAATGGTCACGCAAAACAAGACAATTTCAGATCCACCATTAAATAGCACGGAGAATAGCAAATGCTAATTTTGTGTCGGATCCACTTAAGGCATTGTTGCTACAAATTCTTGAATCAAACAAACAACAGAATGAAAAATTAGACAAACAGAGTCAAGATTTCAAACAACTTAGGGAACAGAACAAACAAGATAATGAAAATCTCAAACAACACTTAAATGAAAAATTAGACGACAATTCCAGACAGCTTAGTGAACAAATTAGAGCCGTTGCCGCGCAATGCCATGACACTAAGGAACAGTTGCGCTTGGAAATTGAGGCTTGTTCTCAAAAAAATAGCGAAGAAATTAAGTCTGTTGCGCAAGAATTAAGGGAAATGCAGACAGCCGCAACAGAAACACTCAGAGACGAAATTAGCGGAGTCGCTAAACAATGCTCTGAAAAAGCTACACAATTACGGGACGAGTTTAAAGCAATGACGGTAGAACTTTCGCGCACAATGGACGCAAAGATAGACGCGAAATTCGAACAGCAGAACACTCAGATTAACGAGCGCTTTAATCAGCACATACAAAACAGTGATACGCGTTTCCGCAAATTCATTCAGGATCAAAACAAAGTAAAACGACAAGTCATGGAAACAATCACTGCACAAAGACAAGAGGACAAACGTAAAATATTCGCGAAAGCGAAGACGTATGTAGACAATAATATTACTACAGTGTCCGACAAAATTAATACCATAGAACAGTTGAACGCGGAATTAAGGGATGAAATTTCTGATCTTAAATCAAAAACAGATACACACACAGTAAATATTCAAACAGTGACAGACAGATTCGAACAATTAGAACTAACACAGGATTGTGATGTCATCAAAGCTGATGTTAAAAAACTGAGCGAAACTACGCGTAAGTTGCAAAAACAGATTAATGCGTCCGATTCTAAAACCGATGATCAGGTTAAAATACTGACTGAAAAATGTGATGAATTGTCCAGTCGTATTGATGTTATCGGAAATACTAATGACAATAAATCAGACGATACTGCACCGGTTTCATTTATCCAAACACCTGAATTTCAAAATTTACAGCAGGCAATTAATGAGATCGATTCATCTAACAACACGTTACGTAGGAAGTTATCAAATTTACAACAAGAAGTAACAGAGATGGAAAACATTTCAGTTAATAACATGCCACAACAGACGCCACTTTATATACATTTGTCAGAGTCACGCAGCGTGTATCATGTGAGCAATTTACAGAGACTACGAGACGTAAAATCCGAAAAGCCACGCGACTTAAAATGTGAAAAGCTATGCAACTTGAAATCCGAAATGACACAGACGAACAGATTCACATACAAACCTGAACGTATTTTCAAATTCAATGACGAGAACGTAGATTACGAGCAATTTTTATCCGGCAGAAAATGTAAGGAATTTAATAATGACAGAACACAGGTACACGCTTTGAGCTGTATACGACAATTTGTTTTTATGCTTTCACCGCTATTGCCTGTAATGCAGAAGCTAGCTTTGAACCAGATGCGACAATTTGTTTTTGTATTTACAACAGCATTGCCTATAATGCAGAAATTTTAATTAGCACGGATACAATAATTTCCCTTTGGAATTTTTCCGCTATTGCTTGCAACGCAAAAGCTAAAATTTATTTGCAGTGCGTAATTGACCTCAGGGGATTCATTACGCTTTAATGAATATGTGCCGTAGCGAGCATAGGGCCCCGAGCTGTAGTAGTACTATTTCATCTTTAGTTTTCTGCACTGCTGCCTTCTCTTCTACTATCCTTTATATCTATCAAAACTGCTCTTTAACTATTGCTCTACGTAGTATTAAGAAACGAATAATGAAAACCCAATGTGACAAACTTTTACCGAATGTGACAATTTTCAGTAGGCACTCCTGTAATAACAACTACCACCGTAATTTTAATTACAGATAAAATCGTAATCATCAGTATGTACAAAATTTTCGGCAGTCGCAACCACATTTTTGTAACAATAGATGTTTTTCACCACAATAGCATGAAAGTCAGCCGCTTGGTATACCTAACCAACAATGCAGTCTACAAGGTCAACCAGGCTTTAATGTTTCGCCGCGTGCACGTATAGTCCCAGCTACAACAAATAGTGACGCATGGCAGCAAAGAAATAACTACGTACAGACAACACTCTATTTCAACTCGTATCGCAATACACCGTATAGGAATGACTATCACGACAGACGTAAAAATAATGAGCGCAATTCTCGGCGTACATTTAATAACAGTCGATCTTATGAGCAGCAACAACATCAGCAACAACAAATAATCATAAATGAAACAGACAATAGGTGTCATCCATAGCGTAACACGTCAGTAAGAAATAACAAAGCAGTTCATATAGTGGATATGCCACAATATTCTCCCGTAAATAACAGCACGTACGATAGAATTTGACCAGACACAGTACAGATTGCATATTCCAATAACGTAAGCAATAATTTAGGCACGCAGAATCTTGTTCACGAAAATGTTATTAATTTTGACGCCATCCGACACACGTTTGCATTAAAGACAGAATTACGACGTATGTAGACGATATCCTTATTGCAGAAGCTAACTGGTCTGAACACAATCTGATTCTTGAACAACTGTTGCAAACTTTCCATGCACAAGGACTTACAGTTAATCTTAGTAAATCGCACTTTGGCAAAACTTCTATAAAATTTCTTGGACACGTAATTTCAGCAGAAGGCATTGCGCCTGATCCAGAAAAACTTCAAGCTCTACGTGACATTACTGTTCCTACGACGAAAAAGCAATTACGCAGTTTTTTGAGCTTAATTAACTTTTTTCGTAAATTTATTCACCATTCTGCTTTAGACACACCCAGATTATGCCAATTAACAGGTAAAAACACTATTTGGTCTTGGGATAAGCAAGCACATTCTGAATTTGTGAACCTGAAACATGCTTTGTTGAATGCTCCACTTTTATCGCACCCCGATCTTACTAGAGATTTTTCCATTGCCACCGACAGTTCTAACACCGCTTTAGGCGTACATATTTTCCAGGAAATTGAAGAAGATGGTTCAACAGTAATTAAAAACATCGCATTTGCAAGCCGCATTCTGTCACCTGCTGAACGAAATTTTTCCGTTACAGAATTGGAAACATTATGTGTTGTATGGGCTTTTACGAGATTTAGGCACTTTCTTTATGGCAGACATACCACCGTCTACACAGACCACAGAGCAATACAATTTTTACTTTCAGCTAAATTCACTCACGACAGATTAAGCAGATGGAAACTTTATTTGCAAGAATTTAAGTTTACGATTGTCCACATTCCCGGCACACAAAATGTTATAGCAGACGCAATATCGCGTTCTCTCGGCAACAATCAGCAAGACGTAGCAACCAACTTCTGCAAAACAAATTTCAGTGTCATGTACATTCAGCAAGTCGCATTTGAAAATTTTATTTCATCGTCACTACAGGACATAGCGCAAGAGCAAAATAAGGACAATGTGTGGAAAGAAATTAAACACCTTTGGCAAGATAGGAAAAATGTTACGATTAGGAACCACTACACTGTACGCAATGACATTCTGTTTCGCCGCTCTCATCCTGACAGCAACAATTGGTTATTATGCATTCCTGACGAACTGGTTAACAAATTAATTTGGTACACTCATTTAAGTTACGCACATTACGGAGCACGAAAATGTTTTCTTATACTGAGACAGAACTCTTATTTTACTAACATGGAGAAACGTATACGACGAGTTTTAGCGTCTTGTAAAATTTGCCAGAAAGCTAAATCATACACCACTTCACATATTCCTCCATTATATCCCATTATACCTGTTAAATTAAGACACATGGCCGCAGTAGATATTTTTGGTCCGATTCCGAGAACTAACAGAGGTTTTTGCTACATCTTTGTCGCTGTTGAGCTCACTTCAAAATTTGTTACTTTCACTCCATTACGTAAAGCTACTGCTAAAACTGTTTCGAAAGCATTTGTAAAACATTTTCTATTTCATATAGGGCATGTGATGAAAGTAATTTCTGACAATGGATCACAATTTCGTAGTAGCGTATGGACACGCAAGTTACGAGCCAGAAACATTTCTCCGATCTATATATCCAAGTACCACGCTTCTTCGAACCCCTGTGAAAGATTAATGAAAGAAATTTGTAAACTGTGTAGAATATACTGCCACAAAAGACATATTGATTGGGATACACACATACTCTCATTCCAAGACGTAATTAATTCCATTCCAAATGAATCCACTATGCTATCTCCGTTTGTTATACCGAAAAACGTTGAACCACCAAACAAAATTAAAGAATTAGTAAACTTCCCTAAATGTCGTCGACTAAGACACCACGAAATAAGTGACATTGCGCTGAACAACATCAAACGTGCCGCAGAGCGCCGGAGAAGACAGCAAAAACAGGTTTGTACACGCCGAGACTTTCACGTTGGACAGAAAATATTAGTACGTACACATTATTTATCCAGTAAATTAAAAGGTAAGTGCAGTAAATTTGAACTTCTATACGCAGGTCCATATCGGATTCGCAGCATCCCTCACCCCAATGTTGTACACGTCGAAACTTTGAGAACTAGAAAATCGAAAGGCAACCACCATATCTCAAACATTAAACCGTTTATTGAAAGAAGACACTTTATGATTCAACACACTATGATGTCATTTATTAATGCAATTATTTCACTTGACTAATTACTGATGATTATCGCATTTTTTCTTGGCAAGTGCCCGGCAAGGTAAGGTTAGCAGGTCGCTTTTCTTGTCGTTACACATCAGACCGTGCACATTTTCCACTTTTTTTGTGTATATGATTGTACTCCAGTTTTGTTTGTATGCACTGTGAAATAGTTAAGATATAACACACCTGTTGACTTTGACATTTTTTGCCTTATGACATCTCAACATCGTGACTGTTTTACATTATTGCTGCTGCATTGTGATATTATCTGTACATTTTGCCTCTGAACACTGTCAATGCCTTTGACATATTACGTTTTCTGTCATGTTATGCTGTATGGTTAATTATGTTACCATAAACCAATCGTTATTTAGTGGGTATATGATTTAAATGCAAGACATTAATCTCTGTTCATCAATTTCAGTAAGAAATGGTGCGTGTAAGAAATAAATTCAACAGAAATGATAATTTCACCTACGGAATAAACGAAAGAAGATGCAATAACTTTATGAGGAAGAGTAAATGGATCAGGATTAACAAGCATTAACAAGAATATACTATACTCATCATAGAATAGCAGTCTTAACTAATTTTTTCTTTCAGAATACAAGGTGATTGATGCAGGCTGTCAGACTGAACTACACATCTTAGTTTTAGTGATGAAATATGCTAGAGATAAGGAATAGTTGTATAATGAGTAATGAAGTGATTTTTTGCAGATGATAATGAATACTGATGAATAATGATGAAGGATATGGTATTATGAATAATGAAGTTTTTATTTACAGGTGATGATAATAATGAAGTTATGATAATATGGATAATGAAGTGATTGATAATGAAGTTTTTTCTTTACAGATGAGGATAATGTTGGAGTTTTATATTTATGCTATGTAGTTATTTAAGTATTTGTTGCAGTTTGTTTTGACAGCAGGTGTTATATTGCATAGTAGGATGACGGAAAGTTTTGGAAAGGACAGCTATGGAACACATTTTATACACATTTCACTACTTGTTAATTCGAAGTTCACTACTTTTCAGCATAGTGTGCGTTTCTTCTTTCAGGTCAATAATCAATTTTGTATTTTTTCCAGGAGATGCTTGTCATGATACTTACTAAAACTGTTACTTATTATACCTGTTCTAGTACTTGCATTTTTATTTTTTTTTTACCCATTTGTGTCTATCATTTATAAATGTAATCACATATACTGCCTTGTTACATAACCTTGCTACAGCTGACTCATGACGAATGACGTTACCTATCCTCATTTGCAGCAATAGGTCAAAAGCAAAAAGTGTTATGCCTCAGCAATTAATTATCGATCCTAACGCAATGCATTGCTAACAAAAAAATGTATTAACAGTCCCAAATAGTGATACCAGTTTGAGAAAATTCTGAATAATACTGATTAGCTCTGAATAGTATGTCACTTGAGTAATGACTTCTTAATGAGACAACAAAAATACACATATATATAAAATAATGCTTAGTAACTGGCTAGTAATTGCCACTGTTATTGTAATGAGACTACTTATAATCCCCATGATTATTAATGCTATGACTATAATTAACTGATTTTTAATAATGACTTCATAATGATCTGAATAATAATGAATGAGGAACAATGCTTTATACTATTCGATACCTGATGGCCACTGAGTGTCAGTAATTAGTGTCACTTAATGAATTGTTATTAATTATGCCATTAATTAGCTCTTGTTTTCAATGTTCATACTTTGTAATTGGAAATGAATGTGACTGTTTATTAATGCTTTGTAATTAGAAGAAGGCTAATGATTCTTACTATATTGAAATGACAAATGATTAATTAACTATGCTTTACTGTTTAATAATGCTTTGTAATTAGAAGGCTAATGATTCTTACTATATTGAAATGACAAATGATTAATTAACTATGCCATACTTTGTAACTGGAAAAGAATGCGATTGTTTCATGATGCTTTGTTATTAGGAGAAGGTTAATGATTAATACTATATTGAAATGACAAATGATTAATTAACTATGCTTTATAATTGGAAATGAATGTGACTGTTTAATAATGCTTTGTAATTAGGAAAAAGCTAATGATTATTACTATTGAAATGACAAATGATTAATTAATTATGCTATACTTTATAACTGGAAATGAATGCGATTGTTTCATAATGCTTTGTAATTAGAAGGCTAATGATTCTTACTATATTGAAATGACAAATGATTAATTAACTATGCCATACTTTGTAACTGGAAAAGAATGCGATTGTTTCATGATGCTTTGTAATTAGGAGAAGGTTAATGATTAATACTATATTGAAATGACAAATGATTAATTAACTATGCTATACTTTGTAACTGGAAAAGAATGCGATTGTTTCATGATGCTTTGTAATTAGGAGAAGGTTAATGATTAATACTATATTGAAATGACAAATGATTAATTAACTATGCTACACTTTGTAACTGGAAAAGAATGCGATTGTTTCATGATGCTTTGTAATTAGGAGAAGGTTAATGATTAATACTATATTGAAATGACAAATGATTAATTAACTATGCTTTATAATTGGAAATGAATGTGACTGTTTAATAATGCTTTGTAATTAGGAAAAAGCTAATGATTATTACTATTGAAATGACAAATGATTAATTAATTATGCTATACTTTATAACTGGAAATGAATGCGATTGTTTCATAATGCTTTGTAATTAGAAGGCCAATGATTCTTACTATATTGAAATGACAAATGATTAATTAACTATGCCATACTTTGTAACTGGAAAAGAATGCGATTGTTTCATGATGCTTTGTAATTAGGGGAAGGTTAATGATTAATACTATATTGAAATGACAAATGATTAATTAACTATGCTATACTTTGTAACTGGAAAAGAATGCGATTGTTTCATGATGCTTTGTAATTAGGAGAAGGTTAATGATTCTTACTATATTGGAATGACAAATGATTAATTAACTATGCTATGCTTTGTAACTGGAAAAGAATGCGATTATTTAATAATGCTTTGTAACTAGGAAAAGAAGATTACTGATTCTATGTAAAACAATTAATGAACATTTTTCTGTAATACTACATACATGGTACAGAAATGTTCAATAACTGGGCTATGAATGCCGCAAACTACTACTGTAATTGACAATATTATGTGACTCAATGTCCTTCACCTTATGAGCTAACTACCCTGAATTACTGCAATGTCCATTTGTCCTGTTTATCCTAGTGATCATGGAGCACTATCTTTGGTTTTGCACTAATTCTACGTTGGTGTGCCTTGTAAGAGCGTGGTGTTGACACGACATGCTGTCCACCACCGTGAGCGATGAAGACGTTATTATGGTCCCACTGTTTGGTGTACCTAATATACTGCCAAAATAAAAAAAAATAATGGAATATTACTACGACAGTTCAGTGTCTTGGCTACACTGATAAATTCTGAGGGGAAAAGAACTTCAAGTTGTGTCACTTGGTGTTGTACTTCTGTGGAAAGATATGGACTTTCAAAACAGCTGTGTGCAATCTAAAGTGCTACAACCATGATGCAATCCTTCCCTTTCCTATCCTAATTCTTGTCACATAGTGAAAATCATTTTTTGCTAACATTATTTATGTTCATGGGTTATACATTTTTTTTCGATTTGCTGAACTCCAGTGCGAGTACACTTATGTCACTTGTCGACATGATTTTTTTGCTATTATGTTTATTTATTGCCAAAATGCTAAAGACATTTTTTTTTGATTTGTTCTGAAGTACAGTATATGTGCACTTTTGTCTTTTATATTGTATATACATTTTTTATTTTCTGAACTACAGTGCATGAGCACTTCTGTTAGGTGTTAATATGTTTTCTACTGAACTTCAGTGCCTGTACACTTTTCTCATTTTTCAATATGATTTCTACTATTCTGTATATTCAATACTTTAATGCGTATGCACTTATGTCATTTGTTACTAATTGTACATACATTTCATCAATTACTGATATGTTCTCAACTGCAGTGCATGTGCACTCATGTCACTTGTCAACATAATATTTTGCCAGTCTGTTTATTTGTTCTGAATATGCTAAAGAATTTTTTTTCAGTGCCTGTGCACTTTGTTATCTGTCAAATAATTTGTATATACATTTTTCTGATTTGCTACTATGTTTTGTACTCACATTTTGTCTTTGTCTGATATATTTTGTACTTAGTGCGTGTGCACAACATTTAAATATTCTGTAAGTTGTAGAATTTTGTTAATTTAAGAAAAATTTTGCCGCGCTTGGCAAGTCCAAATGACTCACCATCGCTGCCAGATTTTTGCCCCCCCAGTGGAGGGTTATGAAAAACGTATGTAACATAGCAGCGATGGCGAGGCATTGTAGCATCTGTGACCAGAGAGTATGCGCTTGACCGCGCGAGTGTTGCGAGCGGTTCTCAGTCTGTCGGTCAGTCGTTGCGAGTCTGTAGCTCTGTCTAGTTGCGTGCAGTACTCTGTCGGTCAGTCGTTACGAGTCTGTAGCTCTGTCTAGTTGAGAGCAGTACTCTGTCAGTAGTCGTCACGTGCAGTACGCTAGTAGTCGTCATGCAGAGCAGTCGGTCAGTGGTAGCAGCCCAGTGGGGTTGCGTGATGTGGTCTGGCGACAACACTGGTCAAGATGCTGAATGAGATATACTGTTAATTAAGATAATCATCGGATAATGTAAAGTTTAATTATTGTAACTAATTTTCAACAAGTGCCCCCAATAATAACTTTGATTTCAAAAGCAATTTTACATAAAATTTTCATTTAATTGAAGTAACTATTTCGTTCCACTTCCCTTAAACAAAAGTTTCAGTTTCCAATTAGATTACAAAAGAAAAAAAAAGGGAATATTATTATTTGCAATGCAGTTCCTCCAAGCGGTGCGCAACAACAAGAGCAGAAATCTGACTAGGTGTTGCAATGAGGTAAGAATTTGATTTTGATTTTTTTGCACAGGGCCAAAGACCGATATTTCGGTTTAATTGAATCATTATTATCATTTTTCTGAGATTTTCTTATCACTGAATGGACTTTAATTTTTTATGAAGAACTTATACTTGAGTCAGATTGCGATTCACACTTTTATTGTCATTAAATTTAATTGCAGGGAGGTTACGTTTGGCTCCCATTTCTATTAAGTATTGTCATTACATTCCTTTTAAAAATTGGTGGGGAGGTTACACTCTGCTATCGCAAATACTGACACATTTTACAATCACATAATAAATACAGAAAAATTCCTATCCTAAATACAGAGAAATATTACAACAAAAAATATAAGGAGAATAACAAATGTCTTTTACACCACATTCAGTAATATTTTTGTTCAATAATTACGATATATACCACTTGCCCAGAGCGGCGTATATGGTACAAATAAACTCTTGTTCTTTAATAACGTGAGTTTGCCAGGGAACGTTACACACTGCACAGCATTTAATGGCAGGATACCACGGATCATTGACTACCTTGAGGAGCTCCGTTTACACGACAAGAAGGCACGCCCTTAGAAAACCAAATGGGCCACAAGACCTTCCTGCCGGGTTCTCAATCCCAGTGAATGAGATTCGCTCCTCAAAAGCGTCTGCAATCACCAAGTACTCTAAACTGCAGTATGGTATCACTGACCTGACGTCCTTCACTAAAAGGTCAAGAGAGGGAACTGCCAATAGCCTTAGGTTCACTCACTATCATTACTACTACTACTACTACTACTAGTACTACTGTTACGAGTTTGACCTGACGATGCAGTCTGTTATACCTGGTGTTGGTGGTGAGTGGGCGGAGCCAGGGGTGAGGCGGTAGTGTCAGGTCATTGGAAGCAGCCAGGCTTAGCTGCGAGCAGGGTGTAGTGGGTAATGCTGGCCTGGGGCTGCGGACTCACCCCCGGATTCACCAGTCCACCACCACCAACTGCTGAGGCATTGGCAGTCGTCTGGTGCTGCTGCCCACCACCTCCACGGAGACCAAGGACGGAGCGGAAGAAGGAGGAGGCCTAGCAATGGCTGACTCCATGATGTGCAGCTCCTCGGCAGATAGCTTCGTGGTGATGGGCGTGACGCACGATCCAACTCGTTATACTGGCGTTCTAATGACAGTACATTGTGTCCTGATACGTGTTAAGACCATCAGAGGCTTCCCCTCTGTGAAAAGAAAATAACCATTGCGTTATAGCGCATGTTTAAGTACTAATAAATAGATAGATATGGAAGTATGAATGATAGGAAGAATATGACATCTATAATAATAGTCACCTTGTTCGTTCCCAGACCATGGCTCAGTCACAGCAGCCAGCCTTTCATCAAGAATTTTGGGATCAAAATCCCCATACACATCAAACTTTGCCCGGATAAATGCACTGAGCTGAAATTGCACTTGCAGAAAAAAAATTACAATTAGAAAAATGTATGTGCAGAAAAAAATGTATTTACATATCGATGGATCGAATCTTATGCAGTTCCGATGGCTCGTCCCCCTGGCGAAGACGAAGACCATGGTCTAAACTAGAGGGCTGGACCACACCTAATTAATCTACAACAACAACAATAAAGTATACGTTATATTACAGTATTATCGCACACTTGCGATATTACAAAAACACAAAACAAGTTTCATACTCAAGTTTTTGAGCTGATGGGGTTGAATTCCCCCTTCCCAGTGCATCATACAGCGAGTCCGGCACCTCAGCGAAGAATGCTGAAATGATGAGGAAAACAAATTCAATTTCACACGTGAACAGAGGAGTTCTATATTGTAAATAGGGTTTCACATACTAAATAACACTCATACGAAAGTAATAACTTACGTGGGACTTTGTTCAGACGAGTGCGTTTCCCCTCACCGCTGCAGTTGTCTGAACATCTCTTCATGATAATTGCGAAATGCAGACAAGAAGGACTCGGTGACTGTATCGGAATGATGGTGGCACATGGATGCTGGGGTTCAAATAAAATGCTGAGCATCCTCCCACGCTACCGAGACGCCAACCAATGGGCATTGAGTTTCATAGGGTGAGCCCACTAGCACCACTGGCGACTGGATGCTGAACTAGCCATGTAAGTCCAAAACCTCGAGGAGACCTGAGTCTCTGATAATTTATGGATTTACAGTGATAGAATTCATACTACGAGTAAAGATGCTATTTGGAATACACGCTGGATGATATTGAATTCAGCCTCTGCATCTCGAGTCATTATGTGTATTACGAGCTCAGTGCATTCAGCAGATTTTTCAGCTGCAGAGAATTCAATTAAACCTCTGAACACTTACGTAATATTGTGGATGAAGGAAGGGGGTATTTTATTGCATCTCGCTCAAAGTCAGCGAGCTTCGTGATTTTCGACAGTGAGTGTTATATACGAGAAATTATACCTCGCCAGTATCAACACTGGCGTTTATTATATTTAGCTTAGCTCCGTAAACGCTGAAGCAAATGATTTAGAAAGTCTTCAGATAATAAAACGGAGAATTTTAGTATTCAGGAAAGGTTTACAGCGGAAAAGGTGAAATTTCAAGTAGCGGTATTGGTGGGAGCGAAGGCTTATATGAACACTGAAAGTTTAGTAAATCATTCTGCCATGATGCCGGAAAATTTTTACGTAGAATTTCTCGAAATGTATAGATATAACTAAATTAGAGCACGTTTATAGTAGAGTGTTATACGTTTGGAACTCTTAAGAGCTGAAATTAAATATCTTACATGTTTAATAGATATTTTTCATTGTCTTAACTCTGGAAATGTTTCTCAAAAGTGAATATCATCTTATTTCAGAGGTAGAATGCTACATTCAACAGAATAATAAAGCGATGAACACTAGATGGAAAGATACAGTGTGCTACCCACTGTAAATTATTATTCTCTCGTTCTGCCACGCATGTAGTAGGGTGATGGAAAAATTTTTCTTGAAATTCATAGTTATAATTTTTGTACTGATGTGTTATATGTTTGGAACTCTTTCGACCTGGTGTTAAATATAAAACGTCTTTAACAGAGGCATTTCATAGACTTTCAATGCTTCAATAAGTCCGGAAAAGTCTTCTCGGTGTTATGAAGCGAAGTGACTGAAGAGCTTTGAAGGAGCTCTTTGTTCATCGCTGTTAAGAGCACATGCGTGTGTGCCCTAGCAGTGAATTTCCTTTGTTTACGTAGTTCCTGTTTTGGGACAGATAAATATCTAAACCCTTTTAAAGAGCTCGCGATGCCTTTGTTGTCGCTGTTATGAAAGCATTCTGAGACTTCTGCAGGTAGCAGCGTGCCCAGACGCCTAGCTGTTTGTGTCCAGCCGTCACCAGCAGGCCCGAGAGAAGGAGGGTGTTCTTAGAGTTAGCAGCCCACTGGCACTAGCTGGCCTGAAAGCGGGCTAGACCTTTGTTGTTCTTCTTAACAGGTACCAACGAGCTCGGTTGCCTGGGTAGCTGAGAGGGATCGGGCAGAGACAAACGCAGTGCGACTGAGCTGGATGATCACCTGACCCATCGCGGTGCGCTCTGGCGGTGAACTCGCAAACTAAGTCAGTTAGGTCTTCGGTCTATTGGACTGGAGGCAGTTTTCTCTTGTGGGGTGGGATCTGAGAGAGACGTTTCCATGCGTTGTGTTATGCAAAGTATTTATTTGCAGGACTGTATTCTTCTTCTTCATATTTTCAAGCATTAATGCTCGCTTCCATTCTTCATGCAGAGCTGAGAATGCACTCCTCGGCTGAGTGAGTGCATGTAATACAGCTATTTCTGGCATTTCCTCATGCTCCTTCCACACTGATAGCTAAACAAACACTGATATCTCAACCACTTGTGATGGTAACACCAAACTAAGCCCATAGTGATGTAGGTAGACAATAAATTTAAACAAATTTCAAGAAATTTATACAAATTTAAACAAATTGTATTCGAACTGAATGACATCATGAGCAGCTTCTAATGGAGACAACACCATACTAACCCACCTCAGCTACAGGATTAAGCTCTTAGAGCAAATTTCCCTCCAGTTTCGAAATTCCCGTCAAGGGGACATGGCACTTTCCTGCCAAAAGCCGCCATCTTGGAAGATGTCAGTGGGGTGGCACCCCTTGTTGCACTACTTACAGGTACGGATACTGGCATAACACAAACCGCAACCATTGTAATGAGATAAATGTCCATGAAGTGATAGTGACAATAGCACCTGCCATGAATACCCACCAAATTCAAGCACCCCAACGGAGAGAGGCAAGGACATGACCGAAATCAACCACACAAACGGTTAGAGGCGTTGGGTGACTGATATCAAACAACCCGATGGGAACAGAAAACTATTGCATACACATCGCTGTTCTTGGATCACACTACACAAAGTTTCTAACCAGATATTGAAATGGCTACCGTAAACATACTGCACTGTTCTATCACATTTATAACATTAAGCCGGCCGCGGTGGCCGTGCGGTTCTGGCGCTGCAGTCCGGAACCGCGAGGCTGCTACGGTCGCAGGTTCGAATCCTGCCTCGGGCATGGGTGTGTGTGATGTCCTTAAGTTAGTTAGGTTTAAGTAGTTCTAAGTTCTAGGGGACTTATGACCTATGATGTTGAGTCCCATAGTGCTCAGAGCCATTTGAACCATTCATAACATTAAAGTAAATTTTTAACATAAATATCGACCGTTATAACACCAAGGTTTACATTTACAAGGGTCATTTCCAAAGTTCAGCCCTCTGTAGGATAGAACTGAAGAAAATCTTTCATTTAACGTACATTATACCTTTACATGTCTTCAATGTAATCTCTGTGCAAGGTAATGGCAGCTTCCCAACGTTTCGGCACCTTCTGTATTCCATATTCGTTGTTTATCTTTCGTCTGATTACTAGGGTCACCTCATTGGAAGTTTCAACAAGTGTATCAAAACGTTTTCACGGAAACGAACAGATCACCTTCGGTCTCTGCCATGAAAGCACTGCGCTATTCTGAAGCAACTCTCTTAATGCTTTATAAAAATCTGTTGTGTTCTTTTCACGTCGGGATTCAGTTTTGATGCAGGAACGCTGGTCGCTACGTGGAATGCGGAACAAAAATATTCTGTTTCCATTTTAAAATTCAAAGCTGACCTACTCCACGCCGGGGTGGTGTTTACGAGATGACGTGTTGTAGCGCAGACTCATGTCCTCTTTACTGACATTAACTTTTCACAAGGAACGTTTTTCCTTACGACGCGTCGGTTTTGACACATTTATTTTGCTGGGGTTACAACAAACAACCTGTATATCCTGAAAACCTAGGACCCTAAAATACACTTCAGGACAGTTGCATGCTCTTTGTCAAAATATCGCGGACGGAAAATAGTCGCCATTCGGGTCTCTAGGCGGGGGCCAATGACAGGGAAGTGGTCATCAGCAACAACAATGTGGCATTCTACAGGGGATGACTAGACGGCTTAGCCCCGCTTACCACTGCAGGACCTGAACTGTGGTACAACTGTAAAAGAAAGAAATTGTCAGGAGCATTCGATAGGTCTCCAATCAAATCACCAAAACTCTTTTCCGAATTATTGGTGGGCGCTAAAGACCAGGCTGTTGTCCAACCTAAGCACATCATCATCACCATAATCAGCATCATCATCATCATCATCATCATTAGCTACTTATCAGTTACCTACTAAGAGTCTCAGCCCGGAAAATAAAGGATTAAATATATGAAATGTGTCAGTATCGCTGTCTACAGTCACCACAAGTCAATACGACCGATCACAGGAGAGAATCTCAGACAACCTTAGCGCCATTGCCTTTACATGAAAAACGCGACACAGCTATATACTAGTGAACAATATTCCTGGACGTGATTGAGAGACTGCATCCTGAGGTGGGCATATGTGTCATTTACCTTCTCTATATGAAATGATAACTTGTCACAACTAAAGGAGACGATGTAAAGTAAAAATAAGAGATAATAATACACACTTTTGATGACCTTGGCGGCCACTAGCCCCAGGGGGCCTAATACATGGTGTTTCACATAAGGTAGTGTTCTCTGTAACTCACAAACAATAAGTGAAAGAAATATCTATTTACATAGGCCAATGTAAGAAATGATGCTCTTCCTAAGGGGTTTTGAACACAGTTTACTTCTTTATCTTCCAGATAGTTAAGGCAGCGAGTTATAATTTTTTAAATAAGACTTTTTTGTCTCATGTAGCTGATATAGAAGGCTGTTCGGAAACTAAGGTCCGATCTCTCGCGAAATGAATACCACTGTGAAAATGGAAAATATCTTTGCAACAGTTAGCTACACCTTGCAGCTACTTCTCTACATATTCACCGCTTTAAATGAGAAAATGTCGTAGCGTTATACCAACTTTCCAACATCCGCATCAGAGAAGGCAGTGGCCTGTGCTTTCCACCAATTCTCTACACTGGTCTAGTAGTCGTTATCTGAGCTAAAATGTAATCCTCGTAGTCATCGGTTCATGTTAGCAGAGAAGAAACTCACAGGGAGTTAGTTACGGAGTTGTATTGTGGGTGATCGAACACTTCACATCGTCAAAGCCGCAGGAGCATCTTCATTGCCCCTACAGATCGCGGCCGAGAATCGTCATGAAAAAGGGAATCCATGACAGTTATGTTATATGAGATGCTTGACATGAAGTGAAATCTCTCACTAGGCCCTAGTACTTAGCTGGAGACACTACTTTCTAGGCATCCTTTTACACACTCACTGTAGCCTCAGAACGGCAAAAAGCGACGCGACGAGATTGACGAGCGTGTTAGAGGCACTGCCCAACACATTTGTGCAAACCTCCAACCGATCTTCACTATGGTTTCCATTTTGCGCTAGGTTGGGCCTTACTTACCTATTGCCCCTCGCATTTAAAACAGCCGTGTACAAGCCAATTAAAATCAAATTTACACCAATTTCATTTGAAGAACTGCAAAAATTCAAAGTTTGAGGGCGGGATGCAACTTGCTATACATAACTGGCCTTGTTCAGATGGATATTCTGGTTGCGTAACGTTCATTTGCGTTAGGTGATCCACAAGAGGCCATTTCACTGAATGGATAAGCAAGCATCAACATCAGGATCAGCTTCAGCAATATATCAGTACTATCGTCGGATGAATATGCCACGTTTATTCCACGTCAATATCCGTGGGAGACCAAACATCGTTTGTTCATTCTGACCTGCCTTGTATACGGCAGCGTCCAGATACTTCTAGAATCTAATGGAACATGACTTCAAACAGTGCATCAAGGAATCTTATCGCTCCGTGACACCAGCTACCTTAAACCTTGTCCACAGGTCATGAAGCAGTTGGATTAAGTTGTGGATTCAGTAAAATTACCATCCGTTTGAGCACCTCACTTAAACGAACATTCCGCCATGACAACATCCATCTGAACACGGTCAATTACTTATAGCATGTCGTATACCGCTAAAACTTTCAACATCTTCTCAATTAAAACTGATGAAAATTTGATTTAAATTGGTTTGTGCCTGCCTGCAGTGAGGACAAGATCAGACAAATTACAGCACACACAGAGGCTTTTACACTCTCATTCTTCCCGCGCTCCAAACGTAGTGCACGAGAGATGTGGCCCTTTGAATTGGTACGACAAGTGGTACACTATGCCACGCACTTCACAGTGGTTTGAAGAGTGTGGATGTAGATGTAGATGTAGACGATGCAGATGTAGAGGACGTAAATGAAGCACAACTAAAATCATTATTTGGTTTATTCGTGCTGCCCTCATCCTTTACCATACAGAGAATGGATTGTTACAGCGTTGGGCTCTGACTAGCTAAAAATGTGGGCACACAATACAAGAGCAATCAAGTCACCACGACACTATATTGCTGCCTAGGATATGACAAAACTATTGTGAAATTGAATCGTCTGTGTAACATAGTATAAAAAGTTTTTCCAGTCTTTTCAACAGCAATACACTGATGAAAATATACACTGAGGAAAAGAAATTTCAACACCAAAAAATGGTCAATGTAATGTAATGAAATTTCTGGAATACATTTGCCTTGGTAACATATTCACAGGATTAACATGACAAGAGCACAGGTTAATGTATGCACAAGGTAAGCCATTGCAGATGTGAAATGCTGGTGCATTAATAACCAGCGTAACCGCCAGAATCTTGATTCCAAGCGTGCAAACGTGCATGTATTGTGTTCTACAGGTCCTGGATGTCTGTTTGTGTGATGGGCTACCACGCCTGTTGTACTTGGTCGGTCAGTACAGGGACGGTTAGTGCTGGTTCGGGTTGACGTTAGCATTTTCGTCCGATGACGTCGTACTCGTGCTCGATTGGAGACAGATTTGGTGATACAGCAGGCCAAGGCAACATGTTGACACTCTGTAAAGCATGTCGAGTTACAAGAGCTGTACGTGTTCGAGTGTTATCCAGTTGGAAACACCACTTGGAATGCTGTTCATGGACGGCAGCACAGCATGTCGAATCACGACTGTCAGGGTGCATGGGATAATCGAGAGAGTGTTCCTGCCGTCATACCAAATCACACCTCAGACCATAACTCCATCTGTATGTCCAGTGTGTCTAGCACGCAGACACGTTGGTTGCAGTCCCTCAGAAGGCCTCTTCCAAACCAACGCACGGCCATCACTGGCACCGAGCCATCTTTCATCAGAGAACACATCAGACCACCACCCGGTTCTCCAATGAAGTCTCGCTTAACAACACTGGAGTCACTTCCTGGCAGATTAAAACTGTGTGCTGGACCGAGACTCGAACTCGGGACCTTTGCAGAAGGTACTGGTAGAAGTAAAGCTGTGAGGACCGGGCGCGAGTCGTGCTTGGGTAGCTCAGTCGGTAGAGCACTCTCCCGCGAAGGCAAAGGTCCCGAGTTCGAGTCTCGGTCCAGCACACAGTTTTAATCTGCCAGGAAGTTTCATGTCAGCGCACACTCCGCTGCACAGTGGAAATCTCATTCTGGGAACAGTGAAGTCGCTAGCGGCAGTGGTTTGGAGTCAGTGGAATGTACATTACAGGGCGTGTGCTTCGGAGTTCCCCTTGAAGTAACCGATTTGCAACAGTGTGCTGTGTCACTGTGGTGCCAGCTGCTGCTCAGATTGCTGCTGCAGGTACGATACGTTGCGTCACAACCATACGCTGAACACGATGCTCTTCCCTCTCGCTAATGCCACTTGGTCGTCTGGAACCCAGTCATTTGCTACCGTTCATTCTCGTGACCGCAAGCGATCACGTACAGTCGCTACATTTCTGACAAGTCTTTCTGCAGTATCACACAAGGAGCATCCACCTTCTCGTAGTCCTATTACATGACCAAACTCAGTGGGGTGTAGATAGTGGCCTCTTTGTCGTCTTAAAAGCATTCTTGTTAACTTCAGCTCACGAACTCCAATCCCAAAGGTAACTAACGCTCACGACCGTTCCAAGGTGTATTTAAAGCAAATCTCATTTTCATCCTCATTGTGGCTCTACTAGTTTCACTCTTAAGCGACTGGCACGAAATTTAGAAAGACATCGTCTTTGAGACGTGGAAACACGCTTGATAACTTTTGTTTATGTCACACACCACCATCTATGTGTTGTGATTTTTTTTGCATCAGTATATTTTCACGACTTGATTTTCTTGTCTAGACATTTGATAACATCCAAGTACTCTCTGAAGAATCAGTGTAAAAAATTCCGTAGATAAAACAGTGCTTCAACATAAAATTTTGCTTCAGCGAGAAACTGAAACAGAACATGCATTCACATGAAATCTGGTAATTTGATTCGATTTTCTGTTGTTTCTAGACAGCGAATGTTCTTAAATTTCCCGCTGCATATGTAAATGAATGGTTGAGGTTAATGAATATGAGCCTAAGGGGTCCGCAACGTGAAACTACATTATTATACGAATGTGACGGAAACAAAGAGAAAAATGCTTTACGTCATCGGGAAGACCATACTTTATTGAAAATATGTATTCACGTTACACAGTTTTTAAATCTACCACCAGAACAGAGGGCACGTTCAGTAAAATTTACGTCAGTTATTATTGACCAGCGCTGGAACGAATACAGTTGCTTTATCGTGGGAGCGTAGAAACAACCTCTGCAGTCATTTTGAGAATGTATGGGTTCAAGTATCGACGCGGCGTTTGTTTCAAAGATACCACATACTGGCGGTTTACGTCGAGTCAGCGGTCGTACGTCATTGATTCCTAGAACTATAGTCCGTAGATAGCCCAGCGGAAGGCAGGGGGCGCTACGCCAGGGACCTGGTTCGACAACAAGCCGTCCATTTGGTCGCCAAACAAATAGTTTCAGAGGCAGTGGCGTTGCTTCAGGGTTTCAATAAACATTTATTTTCAGTTCTGCTGTTAGTTTACCCTCTCCCTCCGTATTGATAGCGACGTTGCTATCATATACATGGTAATTAATTTGCGCGGCACGAATTGCTTTCCAGACTGATTCTATGAATCTGAAGAGAAGCCATTTCAAGTGATACAAAAGTTGTCACTGCCACTGAGTACTTTGCCGCCTGCACGATGTATAGGTGATAGTCTTGCACAGTGATTCTTCCCGAACAGTAAGTGACATGTGCACCAAGTTCCGCTGAAAGCGGTCCAGTGGGTTAGAATGAGATGTGGGACATATACACATATATACACACAAGCAACTAAACGTATATGCTTTTTTGTAACATGAGTGGATCCAGTCTCATCTTGGCCACGCTTGAACTGAAATAAAGTAAAGTACTTTAAGGTTTTGTTGTAATACTTGACATAAGACTGTATACCTTTGGTGAAAATGATCTCATATTAAGTGTATGTGAGAATACTTACTAGCCTTTGAATTATACTCACTATTTGATGTGTCGACAAATAAGACTTTTTTAGTTGTGGCTATTGTGGAAATTTGAATCACATATACTGAATAAGTGAGAGGTCCTGGATGAAAGTACGAGGGTAAGTCAATTATTATCCGTAAAGTAGTTATAATGTTTTATTTTAATCAAATAGGTAACTTACAAGAACATCATTTTTCGACAAAGTCTCCTTGCGTTTCAGCGCACTTGGTCCATCGTTGTACAAGTTTCCTGATGCCCTCATAAAAGAAGGTTCTCGGTTCAGCTGCGATCCAGGAATGCACCGCCTCTTTCACTGCTTCGTCCGAGGCAAATCGACGGCCCCTTAATGCCTGCTTGAATGGACCAAACAAGTAATAGTCAAAAGGGGCAAGATCGGGACATTATGGAGGATGATCCAGTTCATCAAACGTGAGTTTGTGGAGCGTCTCAGCAGAGTGGGCAGCAGTATGCGGATGGGCATTGTCGTGCAACAACAAAACACCTTTTGACAGCAATCATCGGCGTTTGCATCGAATTGCAGGCTTTAGCCTGGCAGTAAGCACCTCACTGTAATGTAGACTGGTGATTGTTGTGCCTCTTTCCCCATAATGTTCCAGTACTGGACCTTTTGCGTCCCAAAAAACTGTAAGCATCCCTTTTTCTGCGGACGGTTGGGTCTTGAACTTTTTCTTGCCCGGCGAATTTGGATGTTTCCATTCCATACTCTGCCGCTTACTCTCTGGCTCTTAATGATGGATCCATGTTTCGTCACCAGTAATGATCCTGTCTAAGAACTTGTCCCCTCCGTTACCATAGCGATCCAAATGTTTTTTGCAGATGTCCAAGCGCGTTTGCTTATGCAACTGTGTGAGTTGTTTTGGGACCCATCTTGCACAAATTTTATGAAACCCAAATCTGTTGTGGATGATTACGCAGTCAGAACCGTAACTAATTTGCAGGCTATGTGCCACTTCGTCAATAGTAAATCGGCTGTCCAAGAGAATCATTTCACGTGAACTCTCAATGGTTTCTTCATTTGTGGCGGTAAACGGCCGTCCGGTTCCTACATTGTGTGTAACACTTGTGCGACGATTACGGAATTTTTCAATCCATTCGTAACACTCCGTCATGGCAAAACATTGTTCCCGTAATGTACCGGAAGTCTTCGATGGATTTCGGCCCCTGACACGTCTTCCGACCACAAAAAAAAGGATCACTGAACGTAGCTCTTCTTTGGTGCAAATAGACAGCGGAGCAGCCATGATTCACAGCACGACAGCGATAACGAAACTAACCTAGCAGCATGAAAATTGCAAAGTTATAACAACAAAAAAATAAAAAGCATGCGTCATCAACGTAAAACGACAATACTACCAAAATAAAAAAAAATATAACTAAATTGCGGATATTAATTGACTTACCCTCGTAGTTACTCCAATTGCCCGAAAATAGCCGTAAGGTATACAAATGTTGAAAACTGTAATTTAAAGTAATACTGATAGCGCATGTACCAGCAATTGACATATTTCGGTTGAATGCCGATTATGTAACATCGTCGGATTTCTGAGTAACGAACAGTATCAAGAGCTATATTACTACTTCTACTGGTAGGCACAAAAGACAATAATTTTCTTTTCGTATCATATTATTCTTAAAATGGAGCGAATTTGCAAACATTTACGTCATTAACAACATGCAGTCAGAAAAGTTACAAATCAGATGTTGTGAAGGAGACGAGACACCACATAGTGGATTCATAAATTACACTGCCTGACAAAAAACCTGGAGTAGACACAAGCGGAGAACGAAAGGTAATGAAACTTTCCGGCCGCGGTGGCCGTGCGGTTCTAGGCGCTCCAGTACGGAACCGCGCGACTGCTACGGTCACAGGTTTGATTCCTGCCTGGGGCATGGATGTGTGTGATGTCCTTAGGTTAGTTAGGTTTAAGTAGTTCGAAGTTCTAGGGGACTGATAACCACAGCAGTTGAGTCCCATAGTGCTCAGAGCCATTTTTTTAATGAAACTTGTTCGGTTGTCGCGCCGCGAGGGGTAGCCACGCGGTCTACAGCGCCTTGTCACGGCCCGCGCGGCTTCCCCCCGTCGGCGGTTCGAGTCCTCCCTCGGGCATGGGTGTGTGTGTGTTGTCCTTAGCGTAATAGGGTTTAAGTTAGATTAAGGAGTGCGTAAGCTTAGAGACCGAAGACCTCAGCAGTTTGGTCCCATGAGACCTTAAAACAAATTTCCAAATTATTTTTCGGTTGAGAGTGTATGTGATGTTATTCAAGAGTTTACGAAATCGAATCAAATTTTCAAAGAACTCGGCAGCACGGGCACACTTATCAGTATGACGTTGCATCATATCTGTGACTGATGTACGCACTTCTTCGATAGGGAAGGGTGTCTTAAAGCCGCCTTGTGCTCTCCTGCGGGAAGCTGCCTCACAACTGTTTGAGCGGTCCTTTATATTCTCCGACGGATATGACGTCCGAGCTGATAACACACGTGATCTTCCGAGGACAGATATGGGACCTTTTTGGCGATAGGAATACCTTAACGTCAGGCAGGCAGTTCATAGAGACACGTGTCATGTACGAGGTTCCTAATTTCGCGCCAATGGTGTGTTGGAGCGATATGCGGTTGGCATCCCTGCACACACCTGTGTTTAAGATGAAACTGCCAGAAGTTTCATTGTTGAATATCTGTTTGTCATTGTTCAGTTCTGTATTGAGTAGAGCACTGTAGCACACTTTGCGAATTTCCAGATGGCAGAGTTAGGGGAGCAACGCGTATGCATTAAATTTTGTGTGAAACTCAAGAAAACTCTAAAGAGACACACCAAATGATGCAGGAAGCCTGTGGCGATGAGTGCTTAAGCTGTACTCAGCTTTAGGAATGGTTCACACGGTTTAAACACGGCGAACGGATGATAGTCTTTTACGAAGCCCTTCGATGTCTACCATCGACACTCATGTCAGGAACTTCATCGAAATTGCGCTTGCCAGTTGAAGACTGACTCTCCGAGAGGTTGCAGAAGAATGTAACTTTTCAGTTGGATCACGTCATGAAATTCTGACACAGCAACTAGGAATGCATCGTGTTGTCGCCTAGTTCGTCCCACGGCTCATGGGTCGGGTTTAGAATGAGCTTCGCCTCGCAATCTATGAAGAGTTTCTGGATCGCGCAAATGATATCGAGATGTTCCTTAAGAGAATCATAACTGCTGATGACACATGGGTGTACGGTTGGGTTCTATCTTCACAGTGGGTCGGGAAAGGTTCTCCAAGAACAAAATATGCTCGGCAGGTCAGGTCAAATGTCAAAGTAACACTGAAAGTTTTCTTTGACTTTGAAGGATTATTTCATCATGAACTCGTGCCACCGGGACAAACTACGAGTATTAATCAATGGCACTATCGGGGCATGTTGTGACGCCTGCGAGAAAATGTGAGAAGGAAACGGCCTGAAATGTGGCGAGACAATTCGTGGGTGTTGGATCATAATAGCGCACCCGCATATTCCTCCGTGTTTGTTGCGTGGCCATGGTACGAAAAACGATATTATTGTGCTGCCTCATGCTCCGTACTCTCTAGACCTAGTCCCTGCGGACGTTTTTATTTTTTTTATTTTTAGTGTTTTAAACCCCGGTTAAGGGATGTAAGAGAGGTAAAAGAGAATTCACAGACGGCGCTTCGAGTGATCCAGCAAGAAGAGTACCAAGACTGCTTCTGGAAGTGGAAACGGGTTTGTGAGCGGTATATCGATTGTGGAGGCGAGTATTTCGAAGGAAATCATGCACAAGAAGTAAAAGGAAAGCGTAGAAAAATTTTGTAGTCAACGTTCCTTGTATGGGCAAGCGTTGTCCCGCTCAGAAGTGGGATCACGATACTGGCGCATGAGTGGAAATACGTGAGGGAGCAGCGTGTGCGTGACACACCACCGTGCCGTCAGAATTGGTTCAGTTATCGCCAGCCGTAACCTGAAGTGATGTACTATGGCTGACCACAACAGAATGTTGATTAACTTGGCTGTCCATTTCCGAAATATTGGAAGACCGGGACATCTGACCAGGTCATCATACTCGCCGACTAAGGTCATCCGGGATAGGGCAGAGTCGCGATTCATCGCTGAACACAACGCGGCACCATGCACCAGCAGACCACATTTCGCAATCAAAACGCCACTCCAGACGCAGCCGTTTGTGCTGTACTGTTAACGGCAGCCTACGCGTTGCACGGTAATTCCCTAGTCCAGTGGTTGTTAGTCTCCTCCTGCTGACGTAACCGGGTACAACGTGACCGGTGCGCAATACGGTGCCCCTCTCTTGCGGTGGTCAGACGTGGTCAACAAAAATCTTTATGACGGGTGTGCCTGCTCTCACCTTCCCATTTCAGCCCAATATCAAGCCACAGTCACATCCGAATGTCCCACAAATCTGGATATTGCACAACTCGACCATCTGGTCAAATGGAGACCCCAAGTGAATCCCATTTCGAATTCTGTCACATACGGACAACTGCTGTGTCACACAAGTACGTGACGTCTCCGTGTCCTCCACAGTGACCTCTCGACATCCGACACTGTTCGCGCTCTTATATTCCCTAAGAGGCCTGGTAACAGCACTAATCACGAATTGCACTAACGCACTCTGGTGGTTATTCTACTTCTCACAGAGAATTGCTACACTGATCGTTTACATTGACATTGGACATTGTCTTCTAGATTCTTCTCTATTACTGCCACGCAGTGTAGAACTTTATCAACGTTTCATAGATCTTAGAGCGACCCATTACAATGCACATTATAACTCTGCATACAAAAGATATTTAAAATTTTTGTGACAGGTATTAACAGTACTTAACAAATAAGTCATCCTTGAAACTGTAATTAACTGTGTTCTGTCGACTCCGGATCATTTACAATACTAAAGTGTAAAAGAATAAGAGCATTTGTTAGTACTGCGGTATATTTACGTGCGCGACGGCATGTGATATTGCATGTGTATCAACACTCACAATAAAGTTACGAGGACACTCTCTCGCATCACTTTTGGTGGATGTGCGCTCTAGTCTTGAAACAGATCTTTTAATCTTTAAATTGTGGTGAAGAAGGAATACATATAAACCAAATTTCGAGTTGCATATGACATTTTTTGTGGTTTGTATACAGAAAGGGCCCCCCCCCCATGAACCATGGACCTTGCCGTTGGTGGTGATGCTTGCGCGCCACAGCGATACAGATAGCCCTACCGTAGGTGCAACCACAACGGAGGGGTTTGTGTTGAGAGGCCAGACAAACGCGTGTTTCTTGAAGAGGGGTTGCAGCCTTTTCAGTAATTGCAGGGGCAGCAGTCTGGATGATTGACTGATCTGGCCTTGTAACACTAAGCAAATTAGCCTCGCTGTATTGGTACTGCGAACGGTTGAAAGCAAGGGGAAACTACAGTCGTAAGTTTTCTCGAGGGCATGCAGCTTTACTGTATGGTTAAATGATGATGCCGTCCTCTTGGGTAAAATATTCCGGAGGTAAAACAGACCCACACTCGGATCTCCGGGCGGGGACTACTCAGGAGGACGTCGTTATCAGGAGAAAGAAAACTATCTTTCTACGGATCGGAGAGTGGAATGTCAGATCCCTTAATCCGGCACGTAGGTTAGAAAATTTAAAAAGGGAAATGGATAGGTTAAAGTTAGATATAGTAGGAATTAGTGAAGTTGGGTGGCAGGAGGAACAAGACTTTTGTTCAGGCGAATACAGTGCTATTAATACAAAGTCAAATAGGGGTAATGCAGGAATCGGTTTAATAATGAATAAAAAAATAGGAATGCGGGTAAGCTACTACAAACAGCATGGTGAACGCATTATTGTGGCCAAGATAGACACGAAGCCCACGCCTACTACGGTAGTACAAGTTTATATGCCAACTAGCTCTGCAGATGACGAAGAAATTGAAGAAATGTGTGACGAAATAAAAGAAATTATTGAGATAGTGAAGGGAGACGAAAATTTAATAGTCATGGGTGACTGGAATTCGGTAGTAGGAAAAGGCAGAGAAGGAAACGTAGTAGGTGAATATGGATTGGGGCTAAGAAATGAAAGAGGAAGCCGCCTGGTAGAATTTTGCACAGAGCATAACTTAATCATAGCTAACATTTGGTTCAAGAATCATAAAAGAAAGTTGTATACATGCAAGAAGCCTGGAGATACTGACAGATTTCAGATAGATTATATAATGGTAAGACAGAGATTTGGGAACCAGGTTTTAAACTGTAAGACTTTTCCAGGGTCAGATGTGTACTCTGACCACAATCTATTGGTTATGAACTGTAGATTAAAACTGAAGAAACTGCAAAAAGGTGGGAATTTAAGGAAATGGGACCTGGATAAACTGAAAGAACCCGAGGTTGGACAGGATTTCAGGGAGAGCATAAGGCAACAATTGACGGGAATGGGGGAAAGAAATACAGTAGAAGAGAAATGGGTACCACTGAGGGATGAAGTAGTGAAGGCAGCAGAGGATCAAGTAGGTAAAATGACGAGGGCTAGTAGAAATCCTAGCGTACAGGAGAAATATTCAATTTAATTGATGAAAGGAGAAAATATAAAAACGCAGTAAATAAAGCAGGCCAAAAGGAATACAAACGTCTCAAAAATGACATCGACAAGAAGAGCAAAATGGCTAAGCAGGGATGGCTAGAGGATAAATGTAAGGCTCTGAGCACTATGGGACTTAACATCTATGGTCATCAGTCCCCTAGA
The DNA here is from genome assembly GCF_023864345.2 of Schistocerca serialis cubense. NCBI lineage: Eukaryota > Metazoa > Arthropoda > Insecta > Orthoptera > Acrididae > Schistocerca > Schistocerca serialis. Next base: position 915,584,469 of record NC_064641.1, on the reverse strand, counting down.
ACTTAGAACTACTTAAACGTAACTAACCTAAGGACATCACACAACACCCAGTCATCAACAGGCAGAGAAAATCCTCGACCCCGCCGTGAATCGAACCCGGGAACCCTTGCGCGGGAAGCGAGAACGCTACCGCACGACCACGAACTTCGGACGATAAATGTAAGGATGCAGAGGCTTATCTCACTGGGGTTAAGATAGATACTGCCTACAAGAAAATTAAAGAGACCTTTGGAGAAAAGAGAACCACTTGTATGACTATTAAGAGCTCAGTTGGAAACCCAGTTCTATGCAAAGAAGGGAAAGCAGAAAGGTGGAAGGAGTATATAGAGGGTCTATACAAGGGCAGTGTACTTGAGGACAATATAATGGAAATGGAAGAGGATGTAGATCAAGATGAAATGGAAGATATGATACTGCGTGAAAAGTTTGACAGAGCACTGTAAGACCTCAGTCGAAACAAGGCCCCGGGAGTAGACAATATTCCATTAGAACTACTGGCGGCCTTGGGAGAGCCAGTCCTGACGAAACTCTACCATCTGGTGAGCAAGATGTATGAGATAGGCGAAATACGCTCAGACTTCAAGAAGAATATAATAATTCCAATCCCAAAGAAAGCAGGCGTGAAAATTACCGAACTATCAGTTTAATAAGTCACGGCTGTAAAATACTAACGCGAATTCTTTACAGAGGAATGGAAAAGCTAGTAGAAGCCGACGTAGGGGAAGATCAGTTTGGATTCCGTAGAAATGTTGGAACACGTGAGGCAATACTGACCATTCGTCATATCTTAGAAGCTAGATTAAGGAAAGGCAAATCTACGTTTATAGCATTTGTACACTTAGAGAAAGATTTTGACAATGTTGACTGGAACAGTCTCTTTTAAATTCTGAAGGTGGCAGGGGTAAAATACAGGGAGCAAAAAGCTATTTACAATTTGTATAGAAACCAGATGGCAATTATAAGAGTCGAGGGCATGAAAGGGAAGCAGTGGTTTGGAAGGGAGTGAGACAGGTTTGTAGCCTCTCCCCGATGTTATTCTATCTGTAAATTGAGCAAGCAGTGAAGGAAACAAAAGAAATATTCGGAGTAGGTATTAAAATCCATGGAGACGAAATAAAAAATTTGAGGTTCGCCGATGACATTGTAATTCTGTCAGAGACAGCAAAGGACTTGGAAGAGCAGTTGAACGGAATGGATAGTGTCTTGAAAGGAGGATATCAGATGAACATCAGCTAAAGCAAAACGAGGATAATGGAATGTATTCGAATTAAGTCGGGTGATGCTGAGGGAATTAGATTAGGAAATGAGACACTTAAAGTAGTAAAGGAGTTTTGCTATTTGATGAGCAAAATGGCTGATGATGGTCGAAGTAGAGAAGATATAAAATGTAGACTGGCAATGGCAAGGAAAGCGTTTTTGAAGAAGAGAAATTTGTTAACATCGAGTATTGATTTAGGTGTCAGGAAGACGTTTCTGAAAGTATTTGTATGGAGTGTAGCCAAGTATGGAAGTGAAACATGGACGATAAATAGTTTAGAGAAGAAGAGAATAGAGGTTTACGAAATGTGGTGCTACAGAAAAATGCTGAGGATTAGATGGGAAGATCACATAACTAATGAGGAGGTGTTGAACAGGATTGGGGAGAAGAGAAGTTTGGGGCACAACTTGACTGGAAGAAGGGATCGGTTGGTAGGACATCTTCTGGCATCAAGGGATCACCAATTTAGTGTTGGAGGGCAGCGTAGAGGGTAAAAATCGTAGAGGGAGACCAAGAGATGAATACACCAAGCAGATTCAGAAGGATGTAGGTTGCAGTAGGTACTGGGAGATGATGAAGCTTGCACAGGATATAGTAGCATGGAGGGCTGCATCAAACCAGTCTCAGGACTGAAGACCACAACAACAACGACATACAGAACGGTTTTAGCGAAGGCTCGAAGAACTTAGCAGAGACGTTATGACAATAATATTGACAATTAATTGCAGTAACACCAAAATAGTTGAGAATTTTCGTCCATTATCGTCAGTGCCACGCGGGGACGCACAAAATCTTCTCGCGGTCGCACCCAGTATGCATAAAGTCTCTTCAGTGAGGCAACTCACAATTCGCACTGGTCTGGACACATGTTCAGATATTTTTATTGACTGATTTGCTTTAACTCTATCGTATTGGTGGAGTTAAACGGACCATACTACGGGGTTATCCAACCCTCCTCGCTATATGGGTCAAGCTAGGAATAGCGCCCAAAGAGGGAGAACACAGGAGACAAATCCTGACGCTGAGAATAAATAGAACATTGAGATCCAAGCCAACTGAACTCCAAGCCATTTGTAGATTTAAATGTATTTAGTTTGCTAATGATTAATCCATAAGCTGTTTTTACCGCCGTTATCGTTACTACGTATAAGATACAATAGCAGCAGTTGTCCTAATATCTAGAAGGGAGAGGCTTGAGAAAGAGGGAGGTACCCGAGCTGCTCCGCCACCCGGACATATTTTGATGAGAGGCACACCCTCAGCATCCGACTGATGTTTCCTCACTGTCTGCCACAAGAAAAGTAACAATGTGAACCAAGCTGGTAAAATCTCAGGAAAGAGAGCAATGACGATGAGACAGTAAACCGACGAAAGTTGTAGGAGAATAATCAAAACTAAAGCGGTGAGAAGGGTAGCACCCAGGTCAGACCAATGAGCAAGGCAACCACAGTTACCCTGGAGAGGAGCAGATGATGGGGCACCCCTACAGACGCACATGCGGCGAAGGAGATCAAAGTGCTCTGCTTGAAAGCGAGGATTTGAAACTATCTTCAAGAGTAAAATGTAAACTGGATCAGCTAGTTTAGCATGTTCCGCTGGTATCAAAGGCCCTTTGTCATCAAGTTTAAAGTTTCGCCATCAGTTGGTGAAACTGCGGCAGTCCAGTAGGATGTGGACCACTGTCAGGACACAACAGTGGCAAAGAGGTGGATTTGTAGGATGTAGCTGGGTCACCCAATTGTGGCGAATTTCAAATCGACAGAGAGTGTTACATTCCCTGTGAGAAGCATGAGAGGAAGTCTTCAACGTGGTTGTGGTCCCCTCTATTGCTCACAATTTATTTTGGAGAAACCAGGCCACACCAATCCATGTTCAAAGCCTCCAGCAACTGATGGCGTTGAATCAACCAAAGATCCAGTTCCAGCATCTCATGTCAAAATTCGGCATCCTGGTAGCCAATCAGGTCTACAGGTCAGCATGCTTTTTCCCTGTGATCACAATGTGACCTGTGATCCAAGACCGACCATTCAGCTTTATTTAAGTCAGAAGTAATGTTCTGGACATTCACGATCGTTGGTTGTGGTTGTTAGCACTGGTAGATGACTTTAAGGCTACTCAGGGAATCATTACTGATTAAGAATGTCTTGCCAGTCCAAGGATGAACGTGAGTGAGGGCTCAAGCAACGGCCGCCAATTCTGCAGTCCACACACTGCATTCATTGCACAGGGAGTGTAGTTGTTGCACCTTGGATGTGTTTAAAAAAACTGGTCCATCCATCGACCATAGAGCCATAATTTTATACCACCTCTGAACCTGGAAAGATATCTAGGATAGCCAAGAACATGCAGGGAAAGATCACAAATTATTCTTGGTTTTCTGGTGTGGGAGGTGTATCTCCCTATTACAAAAATGTAAATTATAGTTTGGATGCTCAGAGGAGGAGCAAATATGTATCACACAGTAGTTCAGGAGCAGTTGTTGGCGCCTGATCTGTAGTGGAAGGACTACAGATTCCATGAGTAGGCTGATGTGAAAGGAACCTGTGGTATGTCGGACCCCACAGTGGTGTATGAGATCAACCATCAACGATGAAGGTGATTTCGAATAATGCACCAAATTACCATAATGAAGATGGGACACGTTCAGAGCTTTGTAAAGCCAACAAAGTGTAGAGTTGGTGTTACTGAGGCAGTGAAGCGTATTAGGGTGTGACCAACACGTTCACTTAAGTTGCAGAATATGGGGAAGCTACATCAACCAGAGATCGATGAACAGCATCAGAAAGTGATAAGACTACCATATTGAGCAATAAGGTCGTCAAGATAGCGGTTTCGGCGTGGGTGGACAATACAGTAGCGACAGAAATGCGCGATGGACGTCTTGGAGATGAAAACTAGAAGCCATGGGTGAGAGCCCAGGTATGTGTTTTTTGTATGCTACCCTGCAATTGGTGTTCACTACACCCACAGTGGGTGAGCAGTGTAAATGCAAAAATTTTCAACATACAGGAAGAACGAGACTGAAGACACCACACTTGCAGAAGGATTGTTGATAGCCACTAGAGAAAAGGACATTCTCTATACAAAACCCTGCAGGATCTCATTCTCTTGTGTATTCGGGGTACTGTGAGAAGCACCAACTGGAATGCAGAAAGTACAGTATGATAAGAAGTGCTGGATAAAAATCGGGAGTGGGCCCCTCAGACTCCACTCATACAGGGCAACGAGGATGTAGTGAAACCATGTTTTGTCATAAGCCTTTCGCGTTTCAAAGACAAGGTGTTGATGACAAGGAAATCTGACCAGACAGCAGTCTCCAAGCAGACCAGACTGTTATCAGTAGAATGGCCTTGATGAGAACCACTCTGAGATGGAGGCAAGAAATCCAAAGACCCAAGGTACCAAAAGAACTGCTAGCTTACCATATATTCAAGCAACTTACAGAGAACGTTAGTGACACTATTTGGGCGATAGCTGCCCATGTGACTCAGGTATTTGCTTGGTTTCAGTACTGGGATGATAATGCTTTATCGTCATCGAATGGGAACACGCACTAATCCCAGATGAAAATGGCATCGATGTGTCGTCACCTTCTCTCATTGGTCACCAGGATACTGCACCAATACACATTGGTTCTGAAGCAGGAGGTACAGAGGCGGAAGATGTGGGATCTGGAGGCATGGGGACCACCTTAACCAAATTAATCTTGCAGAGCTGTATTTGGTATCTCTTCCCCTTGGATGGTTTTGCTGTCCATGAGAGCTGGTCTACCCTACTTACACAGATGGAGGAGAAACACGAAATCCTAGAGGAATAACGTGTGGCTTCTTTAGGCACTTGTTGGTATCTACCCATCAGTAGAAACCTAGGAAAAGAGTGTCCCAAGCGACCCCTCCATGGTGACAGCTGTTAGAGTAAGGCGCTACGTATCTGGTTTGGGATTGGGGACCACGGTCTTTGAGTGGTTTGGAGTCGATACTCTGAAAGTTGGGGTAGAAGAAACAGTAGGGGGGTGACAACCTACCACCAGAGGAGCAGTGTTGTTGAGCAGCCCCATGAGCTCAGTGTAGAAGGCATGACGAATGAGGGTACTGTCGCTAAAGAGGATGACACCTTTCTAGCCATATAAAATCGTGTTACGTACAGGATACAAATGGTCATGCTTTTTCTTGGCTTCCTGGTACATGGGACAATCAAGGGCCTTGCATTATTAAATTTCCTTTTGTCATTGGGTGACGGTACAGCCTGGTGAAGAGAGTGAATGGCTCCCTCCACAGGTGACTGACATCAAGAGGGGCATAAGGAGTGTTCATAAACAACTGATGTCCACAAACCCTACAGACAGCACTGGCATTACAATGTGAAGACTCTGCCTTAATCTCATATGTATGAAGCACTGCATCAGAGGGGAGAATTAAAGTTCCACATCGGATTTATACATCATCACCCTGACCGTTCCAGGTTACGATTTACTGCTACTCCTCCAAACCTGTCCTCAAGGTGTTCAACAAAGAATTATGGCTTTTTGGCTTTAAAGGAGTCCCCATCGGTCCTAAAGCAAATTAAATATTGTGGGGAGTGTTTCTCTCCTTGACTCTTAGCCCTACATTCGTCCCATGGCGTAACTAGGAAAGGAAACATTGTGGGGACATACCGTGGCATATTGTAATTCTTTTCTTCAGAAGAGAGTGCTGGGTCAATGTGACCACCAGTGGAAGAACGTTTACACTGCTTCACTAGCGACTCATCTACCTTTGAGCTACTAGCTCCAAATTAGGACTCTCCCCATGGGCGCCACGCAGCCATGGTAGTTTCAGCCAGGCTGGTTAACTATTTCCCGCCGTGATGGACACATACTCCTTGGCCTATGCTGGGAGTTTCCAGATGAGGCACCAACAGCGTGATCCCGTATGATCAGGATGCTACCACTGGGCAGGTACTTAACAACCTCACCCCCCCCCCCCCCCCCCACCTCCAACGGATGGCTATTGTGTTGTGTTTGGGATGTGTCACTTTTGACAGAAATTTGGAATGGCACAAAAGGTGGAATTTCAACCGCATTGTGTGTCTTTCCCTGTACAACACATATTTTTGTAAAAATTTAAAGAGCAACTATAGGTCGAACCCAACAGTGGGGAACATTTAGTGAAGGATGAAAAGTTGTGTAAACTGTTGGAAGGAAAATAAGGGTCGTCCACAATTATAAACCATATCCAAGTGTGGTCGACCATCGACCGTCGAATGGAAAGGCAGATGGGAAAGACCATAGATGGTGGATGGACTTCCAACACGGAGAGGGATGTAGTGCAGCAGGAGTACTCAGAAAAAGGATGTGAGGTTCCTTGGTAGTCCACATTAATCCTCAGAACTGCTGCACTATTAAATATACTCCAGAAACGGAGTAGAAGTAATACTTTGAATTATAGAGCCATATAATTGATATCAATTTTCTATTCTAACACTATGAAATACCTCGAAGATTACAATATATTGACATAGAAGCAGTCAGTATTCGGAAACTATCGTTCTTGGTAAACGAACCAACTCTTTACTCCGACGAAGTAGTGAATGCTACCGACAGAGGATCTAAATTGAACTATCTAGATTTACAGAAGCCTTTTGACAGCATTCTTTACATGTGGCTTTAAATCAAACTGCGTGTGTATGAAGTATTATCGAGTCGTGCTACCGACTTCGTTATTTCCTAATAGAACGATCACGATCCATAGTAATTGGCAGGAAATCGTCAAACAGAAGTTACATCTGGAGTTCGCCAAAGAAGTGTTTAAGACCACTTACCGTTCCTAACCAATATGAACTCTTTAGCAAACAATCTGAACAGTCCTGTTAGATTTTTTTGCGGATGTTGATATATTGAATCGTCTGGTTAAGTCATCAGAAAATTAAAGCGAATTGGAAAATGTTGTGGACAAAATTTGCTGCGAAAAGCGAAAACTGACACCAAGCAATACAAAATATGAGGTTGTTGACACGGATAATGAAAAATCCACACAAATTATATAAGCCAGTCTTTTAGTGTCGGTCAATTTGTGCAGAGTCATTTCAGAACAGAATTTTTTTAACAGTCATTCACGCAAAATCTAATGATCTGCAATCTTCGTTATGCCTAATTAAGTCTGCCCCTTACGGTATGTCACGTATCAGTCAACTTCAATCTTACTGCATATAGCAGCTGGTCGGAAAAAAAATAAATTTTTATCCACTTTTATAAAAGTCATCAGCGATGAAATCAGAACAGTAATGATACTATGCAACTCATTTGTAAACAAATGATGAGTAACAAAAGTTAAACGAAGCGATGTGAGTCACTATTTTTCAGTTATGCCTGTAAGGAAATCGCATAAAATCGTCCAACGAAAACTTCCAAGTGAAATATTCATTTTTTCACATCATTGTTTCTCTCAGTGCTCACTGTTAATAAACTGCTCTGTCAGTTTGTAATTTTACTCTTAAACTCCTCAAAGCAATGTAGCATTTACCCTACTGGAATATGCCATCGCCATCGGGGAAGACATCGAAGATGAATGGACGCATGTATTCTGCAATAATAGTTCACGTAGTACACAGCTATCATAGTCCATCGATTTCCACCACAGATTTATCGAAATCCAGTTGAAAGTCTCATAATACTCTCCCACCAATAGAGTGGTACAAATTTAGAGCAACTTTTATCTGGATGTGGGTGCATCTGGACACTAAAATCTGGAATACCAAGAAATGAGATTCATCGGACGACTGGACACGTTCCGATTCCGTCACAGTCCAATATAGGTGGCCCTGAGCGCGCACCTCACGTGATTAGCGATTTCGGTGAGTCAACATGAGAACGTACAAAGATTCTCTGGTGTGGAGCCACACGTTCAATTACGTGCGCGGAATGGTGTGCTCTGAGACACATGTGCCTGCTACAGCACTGTCCTCTGACGTCAGTTCTGCCATAGATCACAGTCTGTCTTGCTTCACAGGGCAGGGACCAATCCAAACTGTACGTTGGTGGTACGGTGTGCATGTCATCGTCGATCAACTAATTTTCCATAGACGCTCGCGACAGTAGCACGCGAACGGCCGAGCATCTTCGCCGTTTGCGAGATGCTCGTCGCAGGCGCAGTCCAAAACAGTCCGGCCTTAGCCAGCACCACCTCTCTCAGTGGATTCCCTAATCTGGAGCTCGTATCGTCACTAGAATGATTCCCCTTTCGTTGCTGCTCCGCTTGTAAACTTTCCTTCTTCCGTCATAAACTTGCGGTCGGCATTTGTCGTAATGTTTCGGTTCGTCGGTGTACCAGAGGAAAACTGCTCTTACTGGGACAAAAAAGGGCCCATGTATTAAAAGCCTCTGACTGTGGAGTACGACAGAGGACTTTTGATAATTTTAAAAATATCTAGATTCAAATACATCGATATTTAAAAATATTTCATTATCAGCCCTCTCTATATCTATATGTCAACGGAAATAATATCGACTTACTGGCCTATAAAAATATCGGTTGCAAATGTGAAATACACTGGCCAATTTAGAGCTCTATTTTTAAGTTTTCATGTATTATTAGATATTCTGTACATCAACAAGCCAGAACGTTGCGTTTACCTCAGAGCAAGACTTGAAAGGTAAACGATGTATGTCCACGCTTGGCGATAACCACTTTGCTAAGAGTGGTAACTGCGTGTAAGTGGCAAAATGAAAGCTGTCCAATGGGTCCGTCGTTACGTTTCGTCAGTTATCGGACTTGTCCGGAATACTTCGTGTCGACTTCCCTGTTTTTTCATTTCTGCCAACGCCAGCGACCTAGTTGTTGTGGTGTCAAAATTGCGTTGTGAAGTTAAGCTTTACAATTTAGCGCCGATTACGTCTCTCCGCCCACCGCAGAGACCAGTCTTAACATTTCGTTTTGGTCCATCATTTTCAGCAGCGGTTTTTGAAGAATGATGATGAGAAGAAATAGCACACTAGTAACTTTATAAATTTTTTTAATGCAGCTGGTGTGCTTCTTCTTCACGTCAGAAATCTCATTATTCCACTCACACAGCCACCTCCTAGTGCAAAAGGACTTCTTTCGCGCCACCTACGTTTGCTTCACATACAGTCAAAGAGAAAGACTGGACATGATGAAAGCAAAAAGTAGTAAGACAGTACACACTGTGAAAGTAAAATTATGTTCTTCTACAATTTCCAAAGAACTGTTTCAAATATTTACCGAAATTGGCGAAAAAATACAATACAAAATATTAATATCGGCATGCGATATCGCCATTTTTATATCGATACATCATATATTGGTGAAAATAAACTGGATGATGTATATATCGATATTTTAGATATAAAATATCGAGGTACTGACATTTAATCAACAGCTCTGGTACCATCTTCCTAACCACATTTAAAAATTTTCCGGAAAATTTTAGCACGCGAACATATTGGCACCCTTCTTTAACATGCAACTCACGTCTCGCTATTACAAGGTCCCCTAACTCGATTACACCCACTGGTCCATCGCTGTAAGCCGCTCATAACCATCCATTCCCACCTGCCCATTGTCACTCACTCATTCAGCCCCACTCATTGTCATTATCTCACTGTGTCTCTCTGTCTCCTGTCTCGGAGCCACAGTCCCCTACGTTCGTCCCACTACTACTGTCTCACCTCACTGCCCCTGTCTTCCTCTTGCACTCTCTTATTGCTTTTATCTCTTTCATCACTTCCTCTCGCTCTTCTGCCCCAGAACCGGATGGTACCCACGTCCAAATGTTGTTGCATTTATCATTCCGTAGTCTGCGTTACCTCTTTCGCCTTTATAATCGAATTTGGACCGACAGTACCTATCCCAGAAGATGGCGGGAAGCTATAGTCGTCCCTTTTCCGAAACCTGGGAAGGACAAACATCTCCCCTCTAGCTGTCGCCCCATATCTCTCACGAGTAGTGCATGTAAGCTTTTGGAGTGTATGGTGAATTGCCGTTTAGCCTGGAGGCTCGAGTCCAGAAACCTTTTAACACCTGCCCAATGCGGTTTGCGAAAGCATCGTTCTGCAGTTGGCCATCTTGTTGCTCTCTCCACTTATGTCATGAACAATTTTCTCATGAACGCCAAACGGTAGCAATATTTTCTGATTTGGAGAGAGCATACGATACCTGTTGGAGGACAGGCATCCTCCGCATTGTGTTCTCTTGGGGCTTTCGAGGTCGGCTACCCTTTTTAATCCTGAGTTTATGACAGAGCGCACATTTAAGGTGCGGGTGAACACTACTCTCTCCCAAGAAAAAGGGGTGCCCCAGGGCTCCGTGCCAACTGTTGTGCTGTTTGCCGTGGTCATAAATACGATTATGGATTGTCTCCTTTCCAATGTGTCGGGCTTTATCTTTGTCGACGATTTTGCGATCTACTACAGCTCTCAACGGACCAGCCTTCTTGAACGACGAAGTACATCTCGATTGCCTCCACTCATGGAGCATAGAAACCGGCTTCTGCTTTTCTCCCAGTAAGACCGCCTGTGTAAATTTTTGGCGTCGTAGGAGTTTCGTCCACCTCCCGTACAACCAGGTCCTGTCGACCTTCCGTTCGTGGTCTTCCCACGCTTCATATCTTTCGGCTCGCTGACTGCAATCCCTCCATGTTCTGAGTGGTACCTCCTGGGAAGCGGACCGGGTGGTCCTCCTCCGCTTATATCGCTCCTTAGTCCGCTCTAAATTCGACTACGGAAGTATAGTTTACTCCTCTGCACGGCCGTCTATTCTTCGGCGTTCAAGTCTGTCCACCACCGTGGATTGCGTTTAGCGTCTGGAGGTATTTACACCAGCCCTGTGGAGAGCTTTTATGCAGCGACTGCTGAACCTCCGCTGTCCAATCGGCGAGCTGTCTCTCTGAGTCGTCACGCTAGTCATCTGTCTTCCATGCCTGCTCATCCGGACAATGCCCTTTTTTTCGACGCCTCCTAGGATTTAAGGTATGCAGGCCGCCCTTCCTCTCTACTACTAGCGGGAGTCTTCTTCCGTCAACTGCTCCGTTCTCATTCCTTCCACTTTCCCAGAACTTTCTTGACAAATGGGGGTACGGCACCACCTAGGCTTTGCCTCCGGACCTGCCTGCTCCGTGACCTTTGTCAGCTTCGCCAAGGATAGTACACCCCCCCCCCCCTATAGTTTATCGTCGGGCATTTTCTGCTCTATGCGGACAAATGGAGCATCCCAAATTTATTTACAATGACGGCTCGAAAACAACGTGTTGGGAGTGCCTATTTTGTAGACAACACCCCTAATAGATTTCGGCTTCCGAACCAGTGTTCGGTTACTTCGGTTACTTCGGAGATTTACGGTGTTCTCCAGGCTGTCCAATACATCCTTCGCCATAAGCAGCTACAGTATATAATATGCTCGGATTCGCTCAGCTCTCTCCTCGGCCTACAAACTCTTTACCCTGTCCACCCTCTGGTCCACCAGATTGAGGACTGCCTCCATTTGCTCCACTTTGGGGGCGTCTTTGTGGCATTCCTCTGGATCCCAGGGCACGTTGGTATCCGCGGAAACGAGGCAGACGATATAGCGACCAAGGCTGAAGTCTATCTTCCCCGGCCCGCTGTTCGCATGGTTTCCTTAGCCGATCTACTTATCGTTTTATGTCGTCGTGTTGTTCTTTCATTGCACGTACATTGGTCTACACTTCCCGATAATAAATTACGACACGTGAGATCCCTCCCCTGTGAAATCCCTTCCCTCCTTGTCGGGAGGAGGTAATTTTAACTAGACTTCGGATAGGGCACTGTCTTTTTAGCCACGGCAGCTTTTAAGTGGCGATCCTCTCCCGATTTGTTCCCACCGCTCTCAACCGTGGACGGTGAGACACCTTTTACCTCAGTGCTCCTATTTTAATCCGCTACGCACCCGTTTACAGTTGTCGCCTGATATATCTTCCCTTTTAGCAGATGACACGCGCTCAGTCGATCGCGTCCTCGAGTTTATCAGTGCCAGTGAAATGACATCGGTCATTTGAAGCTCGTTTTTGGGGAACCCCTCCCCCTTCAACGGTAGTCTTTTAAGATTTCCATATGTTTTGGATTCCCTCCATTTTGAGTTTCGCTCCCATTGCAGCTGATTTCGCATTCGGTTTTTACCCTTCGATAAGCCACAAAACGGGCGCTTATGACGGTAGCAATTTTGCGCCGTAAAACCATAAGAACCATAAGAAAAGAAAATACCTCAACCACTGTAAGCTACTTTCCAGTATTTATTAATTTTCCTTCTCCTTTCCGCTGTCATAGCGTCCTCTCTCAGGGTAAAAAAGCGGGAATATGTGTGAATGCCACAATTTTTAGGAACATTTTTAATGGTGCTGAGAAAGCTAGAATGAGGAACTGGTAGTACACTTTTCAGTCACAATCTTTCAAGCAGAACGTATTCGCTTTTTTTTTTATTCTGAGATAGAAGAGTTTCTCCTCTGATTCTGTTCTTTTCCTGCCACAGCAGGGCATGTCTCTCATATGAAATACACTTTATGAGTCAGAAAAATTTTGATAGTTTACTTATGCGAAATTGAAATAACCTAAAACTATTTTTACGCCTCAGGCCCGATTTCACTTGCGTAAGAATTTTGCATGTGCTTCAGTACTGCAACATGGGTTTTCCAGAATCATTGTCATGATGACTGAGATGTATTACAGCACATTCCTCCGTGCTACGTCACTCTACAGGGTATTACAAAAAGGTGTTGTGGCGTAACAAGACAGCTACGCCACACTGAAGTAGCCGAAAGGCACGCGTAATCTCACGTAGGCTACATAGAGGTCTGAAACAGGATACGTAATGAATGGTAGCAAGAAAAGTACGTAGCTGCTTTAATACTTAACTTTTAATCCTTCATGTGAATACAGCATTCCTTGATGATACAAGTGAGACTATCTTAAAATGGTTAATGGCGCCTTGCTAGGTCGTAGCCATTGACTTAGCTGAAGGCTATTCTAACTGTCTCTCGGCAAATGAGAGAAAGGCTTCGTCAGTGTAGTCGCTAGCAAAGTCGTCGTACAACTGGGGCGAGTGCTATTCCGTATCTCGAGACCTGCCTTGTGGTGGCGCTCAGTCTGCGATCACACAGTGGTGACACGCGGGTCCGACTTGTACTAAATGGACCGCGGCCGATTTAAACTACCACCTAGCAAGTGTGGTGTCTGGCGGTGACACCACATTCCTCCGCCGCAAATCGGCGAACGGTCGTGTTATAAGGCTTCCGCCCGCCGTGGGGAGGACCCCATGTTGACGTATGCAATGAGGTGGGGAGCCTAACAACAGGCGAGGCTGTGCCACCCGCACCCGGCCATTCGGTCCGAGGGGAGCTAGGAAACGCCTGAAAACCTAGTCCAGGGTGCACGTCAACATGCGGTGTATGCGCCCGTAAAGAGACAGGAGGGGCCGAAGGGTCGACCTCCATTGCGTCGGGGTACCCGACGCGCGATGACGTCATGTGGTCCGGAGCGGGCAGGAGTTCCATGGCGGAGGACAGCTGGTCACGGGAAGCGATCGGCGGCGCGTGACCCGGGGAGGCGCTTGGCGGCTGCAGCGAAGCGTCGAATGCGGGCGGCGCCGGCGGGAGAACAGGCGGCGGCGGCGGCGGCTGCGGCGGCGCGTCGCCATGGGGCAAAATGGAAGGCATCGTCGGTAACACCTGGGGATGAGGCGAGCCAGTAGATGGGTCCCCAGGGCGCTGACCGGACGGCACCGTCGCTGAAAGCAGACGCGGAGCGGCAGAACCCGTGCGACGACAGAGGCGCAGCTGATTGAGATGCCGACGCACCTCACCAGAGGCCCCCAAAACCAAATACATCGCGCGGCCGAGGCAGCGAAGAATGCGCCCTGCGAGCCAACGCCGTGAACCTCGATAGTTGCGATAGAATACAACGTCGCCTGGAGCAATAGCAGAAGTCCGCCGCTGCACAGGAACCTGATGCGGCGGATGCAGCAAAGACATCAAGATTCGATGAGGACGACCGTGGAGCAACTCAGCCGGCGAGCGACCATCTCGGGGCTGAGAGCGATACGACGACAAAAAGAGCAACAACGCGTCTTCCCGAGAATGCGACTCTTTCAACTTCAACATCTGTGACTTGAAAGTCCGGACCAATCGTTCAGCGGCACCGTTTGACTGAGGCGAAAACGGCACGGATGTCAGATGTTGAATACCATTGGCCTGGCAGAATGACTGAAATTCTGCGGACATGAATTGTGGGCCATTGTCGGAAACAATAGTCTGCGGAAGACCTTCAATGCAAAAGATAGCAGACAACGCTTGGATGGTGGCAGAGGACGTCGTGGAAGACATCCGGACAACAAAAGGAAAATTACTGAAGGCATCTACCAGAACCAACCATCGAGCATTCCAGAATGGACCAGCAAAATCGACGTGCAAGCGTTGCAAAGGGGAAGTGGCTTTTGGTCATGCAAAGACTTTCCGCGGCGGTGCGGATTGTTGTTCGGCACACACCACGCAAGAAGAACACATATTCGTAATCGCAGAATCGATTCCGAACCAAGTACAGTGCTAACGAGCAAGTTGTTTCGTTCGCACTATACCCCAATGTCCTGGGTGAAGAAGCCGTAAAACAGAGGACTGTAACGAACGTGGGACCACGACTCTGGACTGATCATTATCAGAACGCAACAACAAAACACCACGTCGAACAAAAAGTCTCTCCTTGTGATCAAAAAATCGGCAAACCAACGGATCCTCGATCCGAGACTTTGACAAAGGCCATTGCGTAGCAACAAAACGCAAAACGGTAGCAAGGACAGGGTCAGCAGCTGTGGCTGTAGCTACACGACGAAAATCAATCGGAAACGATTCGACCACGTCATCGGTTTCCGCATCAATGAACATGCAAGCAAGTTTGGAAGAATCGAAGGCTTTATCCTCAGCAACAGGCAAACGGGACAACGCATCGGCGTTTCCGTGCTTAGCAGTGGACCGATACAAGATATCGTAGCGGTACTGCGAGAGGAAAATAGACCAGCGAATGAATTTCTGCGCTGTACGCGGAGGTACAGGCTTGTTCGGATGAAAAAGCGATGTCAAAGGTTTGTGGTCTGTGATGATGGTAAAATGACGACCATACAAGAAATCATGGAACTTAGTAACACCGAACACGAGAGCCAAAGCTTCTTTCTCTATCTGTGAATAATTTCTTTGCGCAGACGAGAGCAATTTGGACGCAAAGGCAATAGGGCGATCATGCGAGCCAACTTTGTGCGCAAGCACAGCACCGATCCCGAAATCCGATGCATCGACCATAAACAAAAGGGGTTTCTGGGGATCGAATGGCGGAAGGCAAGTATTTGAAAGCAACGCCGATTTCAACTGGCGAAAGGCGCGTTCGCATTCCGTCGTCCAGACGAACGGAACACCCTTACGGCGTAAGCTATGAAGCGGAGCTGAAATGGAAGAGGCATTGCGCACATTCACTCACACCTTCTGATTCTAAATCGTGTAATGTTCTTGCGACCTCATCACGCAATGCGTGGGGAACATTGCGCGCTCGGAAAAATTTCGGTTGCGCGTTTACTTTCAGTTCCAAATGTGCTTCATAGGTCTTAGCGCAACCAAGGCCCGGTGCAAAAATGTCTGCAAATTCTTCACACAGACGAGAAACACTGTCTGAAGGCACAGTCTGATTCACTGATAGGACCTGATTTACTATAGACATGTTAAACAATTGAAATAAATCTAAACCAAACAAGTTCACTGCAGTAGAAGAACGAAGAACGTAAAATGACACAAGTTTTGTTTGTCCCTTGTACGTTGCAAGAAGGCTGCACCATCCGAACACAGGGATATTTTGTCCTGAATATGTTTTTAACTGAACATTTGCGGCACGCAACGGAGGTTTGCCCAGTTGTTTGTACGTGTCGTGATTGAGCAATGAAACTGCAGCTCCAGTATCGAGTTGGAATGGTATGACCTTGCCATTAAAGTCCAAATCTACAAAAAGTTTATTGTCCTGCTGACGACAAGAGCGACTGGCTCGTGCAATTTGAACTGATACAGGTACAGAAGCACTTGCGACTGGACGCGATTTTCTGCGACGTCGACGCACACATTTTGCGGGACGAACACAGTCACTGTTAGAGAAAGTGTCACTGGACGAAGTGGAATTAACTACATGAATGTCCATGGGCGAAGGTCCACGAGCCTGAGTGTCCTTGGTTCGATTCCAGCGCGAAGTAAAGGGCCTGGATCGATTAAGAGTGTCTGATATGAGCTTTTTCTGGCAAACACTTTGAACATGTCCTTTCTTATTACAGGAAAAGCATATAGCTCGGCATGACAGGCAATTTTCACCCGAATGTCGAGTAGCACACCGCGGGCATGATTTCACTGCATTTGTATGCTGGCGCGGCACACCTGGTTTAGAGCGTGGTGGCAGCTGCGGGGACGTGCACGAGGGCGGGTTACCGGGCCGGGCAGCGCGCCCGGCGGGCCGGTTAATGTTACACACGGCTGGTGAAGTTGCAAATGATCCCTGAGCAAAGTCAAGTGTGTCTTCTGTATCCAATATGTCTATCACTTGTTGAAGGGAGGGATTAACTAGTTTCAAAATCTGTTCCCGTATACGAACATCACAAAAAGTTCTGTGCTATTGCATCACGTACCATTGTATCTGAATAAGGGAGTCCACATTCACACTCAAAAGCACAATCTCTTGTAAGGCCTTGCAAAGTTGCAACCCACGCCTTATTAGTTTGAGCGGCCGTACGTTTTGTACGAAAGAAAGTACACCTTTTTGCAACTACATTAACTGTTTCCTTGAAATAGGCGTCCAATGCCGACAAAATTTCTTCGTAGGACAGAGTTGCTACGTCGCGTCGGGGAAACAATTTCACTATCACATGGTACGTTTGCACCCCTACACACGCCAATAAATGAGGCTGCCGCTCGTTACCTTGACTTCTGTAGCGATAAAATTTGGACAGGACATTGGGAGATTGTGGCGAAGCCATGACACATGTAAATGTAAGCAATTAGAAAGAACAAGACCCTTTCCGTTGACTCGTCGTCATCTGTTGTGGCATAACAAGATAGCTACGCCACACTGAAGTAGCCGAAAGGCATGCGTAATCTCACGTAGGCTAGATAGAGGTCTGAAACAGGATATGTAATGACTGGTAGCAAGAAAAGTACGTAGCTGCTTTAATACTTAACTTTTAATCCTTCATGTGAATACAGCATTCCTTGATGATACAAGTGAGACTCTATCTTAAAATGGTTAATGGCGCCTTGCTAGGTCGTAGCCATTGACTTAGCTGAAGGCTAATCTAACTGTCTCTCGGCAAATGAGAGAAAGGCTTCGTCAGTGTAGTCGCTAGCAAAGTCGTCATACAACTGGGGCGAGTGCTATTCCGTATCTCGAGACCTGCCTTGTGGTGGCGCTCAGTCTGCGATCACACAGTGGCGACACGCGGGTCCGACTTGTACTAAATGGACCGCGGCCGATTTAAACTACCACCTAGCAAGTGTGGTGTCTGGCGGTGACACCACAAAAGGTATGGCCAAACTTTCAGGAAACATTCCTCACACACAAAGAAAGAAAATATGTTATGTGGACATGTGTCCGGAACGCTTACTTTCCATTTTAGAGATCATTTTATTACTTCTCTTCAAATCACATTAATCATGGAATGGAAACACACAGCAACAGAACGTACCAGCGTGACTTCAAACACTTTGTTACAGGAAATGTTCAAAATGTCCTCCGCTAGCGAGGATACATACATCCGCCCTCCATCGCATGGAATCCCTGATGCGCTGATGCAGCCCTGGAGAATGGCGTATTGTATCAGAGCCGTCCGCAATACGAGCACGAAGAGGCTGTACATTTGGTGCCGGGGTTGCGTAGACAAGAGATTTCAAATGGCCCCATAAACGAAAGTCAAGGGGGTTGAGCTCAGGAGAGCATGGAGGCCATGGAATTGGTGCGCCTCTACCAATCCATCGGTCACCGACTCTGTAGTTGAGAAGCGTACAAACACTTCGACTGAAATGTGCAGGAGCTCCATCGTGCATGAACCACATGTTGTGTCGTACTTGTAAAGGCACATGTTCTAGCAGCACAGGTAGAGTATCCCGTATGAAATCATGATAACGTGCTCCATTGAGCGTAGGTGGAACAACTTACTGACGAAACTAAAATATGCTCTAACATGGAAATTAAGCGTTTGCGGACACATGTCCTCATAACATCTTTTCTTTATTAGTGTCTGAGGAATGTTTCCTGAAAGTTTGGCCGTACCTTTTTGTAACACCCTGTATAATTTACGTTTACGCCTCACACCAGATGTTACGTGTGTATTTTACGTGTACGAGAAGGTTAAATTAGAATTCTGTATCTCGGAAAAAGTTAAAGATAAAAGAATACTTTCAACTTGGTTCGACATATGCTCAGCGTAGACGGTTTTAAATCCTAAAACTAAGTTTTTGGAGTGTTTCTCTATAGCGGATAAATATATAAACAGGAAGGTGTCACTTCTAGAATAATGTCTAGAGAATAAGCAGCTAAAATTTGAGCAATCTGCAACAATTATTTATTATTTATATTTTCCCTCACAATGGATTTTACGTGCGTTTTTCCGTGAACCTATGTACATCGGATACGGACAAAGATATCAAGAAAATTTTCAGGGCTATTCCAGATCGGGATGTGAAGTACATATAGTAAAAATTGAAATCATTTGCTCTGTATAGCCACGTTTGAGTATGTGGCTCGGCTTTGGTACCAGAAACCAAGTTTTTGGGGTGTTTCACGCTAATGGACAAATACTTTCCTTTTGTTATTTAGTATTTATATTTCTCCTCACACGGGATCGTATGCACGTATTTTATGTGTGCATGTAGAGCCTTTACAAAATTTTTGGTTTTGTAAGAAACGGATGAAGTTATTAAGGAAATTTTTAAGACGGTACGAGACCGAATGTTAGGAATATATTCTAAAAACCTCAGTAATTTCATATGGATAACCGTCTTGGAATCCGTGGCTCTGTTTTGGTACCTGCAAAACGACGTCTTTCGGGCTTTCTCAGGAACCGCCCACTAACCAAATGTTGTTGTTGTTGTGGTCTTCAGTCCTAAGACTGGTTTGATGCAGCTCTCCATGCTACTCTATCCTGTGCAAGCTTCTTCTTCTCCCAGTACCTACTGCAGCCTACATCCTTCTGAATCTGCTTAGTGTATTCATCTCTTGGTCTCCCTCTTCGATTTTTACCCTCCACGCTGCCCTCCAATACTAAATTGGTGATCCCTCGATGTCTCAGAACATGTCGTACCAATCGATCTCTTCTTCTGATCAAGTTGTGCCACAAGCTCCTCCCCAACTCTATTCAATACTTCCTCATTAGTTATGTGATCTACCCATCTAATATTCATCATTCTTCTATAGCACCACATTTCGAAAGCTTCTATTTTCTTATTGTCTAAGCTATTTATCGTCCACGTTTCACTTCCATACATGGCTACGTTCCATACAAATACTTTCAGAAACGACTTCCTGACACTTAAATCTATACTCTATGATAACAAATTTTTCTTCTTCAGAAACGCTTTCCTTGCCATTGACAGTCTACATTCTACTTACATTACAGTCTACTTCGACCATCATCAGTTATTTTGCTCCCCAAACAGCAAAAATCCTTTACTACTTTAAGTGTCTCATTTCCTAATCTAATTCCCTCAGCATTACCCTACTTCGTTCGACTACATTGCATTATCCTCGTTTTGCTTTTGTCGATGTTCAACTTATAACCTCCTTTCAAGACATTATCCATTCCGTTCAACTGCTCTTCCAAGTCCTTTGCTGTCTCTGACAGAATTACAGTGTCATCAGCGAACCTCAAAGTTTTTATTTCTTCTCCATGGATTTAAATTCCTACTCCGAAATTTTCTTTTGTTTCTTTCATTGCTTGCTGAATATACGGATAGAATAACATTGGCGAGAGGCTACAACCCTGTCTCACTCCCTTCCCAACCAATGCTTCCTTTTCACGTCCCTCGACTCTTATAACTGCCATCTGGTTTCTGTACAAATTGTAAATAGCCTTTCGCTCCCTGTATTTTACCCCTGCCACCTTCAGAATTTGAAAGAGAGTATTCCAATCAACATTGTCAAAAGCTTTCTCTAATTCTACAAATGCTAGAAACGTAGGTTTGCCTTTCCTTAATCTTTGTTCTAAGATAAGTCGTAGGGTCAGTATTGTCTCATGTGTTACAACATTTCTACGGAATCTAAACTGATCTTCCCCGAGGTCGGCTTCTACCAGTTTTTCCATTCGTCTGTAAAGAATTCGCGTTAGTATTTTCCAGCTGCGACTTATTAAACTGATAGTTCGGTAATTTTCACATCTGTCAACATCTGCTTTCTTTGGAATTGTAATTATTATATTCTTCTTGAAGTCTGAGGGTATTTCGCCTGTCTCATACATCTTTCTCACCAGATGGTAGACTGTAACCTCCACACAAAAATATAAAAATGTAAATGAACCATGCATAAACTCCCCACGGAAATAATAATTAAATGAATTTTAAATATTGTAGCCTCTGAACAAAATTGGTTCCCATTCATAATCTCTGTGCAGAAATGCATTCACATTTAATGTTCCCACAAAATTCTTTTCTCATTTAATGTTAAGTTCGAAACAGAAAAATTCCTAAACCCAAAAACAATAAAAAATTCAGTAACCTGGTAAATTTTATGACGACAGCAACGCTGCGCCTCGGCCCTGTACTCTGAATAAAAAAAAACAAGAATTCTTACCTCAATAAGAACTGCGAGTATATCTGCTCTTACATAAAAAAATTTCGGCACAGCTCCGTGCAATGGTGGCCTATGCTTTGTGACTCGTGAAAGAAAGGTTATTCATTGGATAAGATCTTTAAATTTAAATGAAGGCTTCTTTTAAAGAAAATTACTTTATATTATAAAAATTATTATTGGGGCATTTTTAAAGAAATTGATGACAGTTAATATACATTACTAGATATGCGCAAGGCTGCTTCTTTACCTTCTACAACAATACTCATCCTAAAGAGTCTCGACCAGAGCAGACTCCCGACACGCGCCGACACGCGCACACAACTGCCGACTACTGCCGACTCACGCAGACTACTCAAGACTACAGCCGACTACTGCATACTACAGAAGACTACTGTCGACTAGCGACAAGCAACAACTAACTACATACTGCTCTCTGGTCAGAGACCCTGCCATGCCTTGCCCATCGCCGGCAACGCATACGTCTTTCGTAACCCTCCACTGGGGGGGGGGGCAAAAATTTGGCAGCGATGGTGTGTCAATTGGACTTGCCATAAGCAACAAATTTTTCTTCATTGACTAAGTTTACAATCACAGAATATATACATATATATAAGTGCAGAACGTGACATAAAATATAGTGCACATGCACTGTGAACAGAACATATCAAGCAATGACAAAATGTATACACAATGAGTACAAAACATATCGACAAATGGCAAAAGCGCACACGCACTACAGTACAGAACATATCAGGAAATCACAAAATGTATAGGCAATGAGTACAAATCATATTAACAAATGACATAAAGTGCCCACGCACTGTAGTTCAGAATATATCAGCAAATCACAAAATGTATACGCAAAGAATACAAATTATATTAACAAATGACATAAAGTGCACATGCACTGTACTACAGAACATATCAGGAAATCACAAAATGTATATGGAATGAGTACAAATCATATTAACAATTGACATAAAGTGCACACACACTGTAGTACATACATAATGAATACAAATCATATTAACAAATGACATAAAGTGCACACGCACTGTAGTTCAGAATATATCAGCAAACCACAAAATGTATACCTAATGAATACAATAACAAATGGCAAAAGTGCACACGCTTTTTTTTATTTTTACAAGAACTACGATAGGAAAGGGAAGGATTGCATCATGGTTGTACCACATTAGGTTGCACGCAGCTGCACTGAAAGTCCATATCTTTCTACAGAAGCACAACACCAAGTGAGACAATCTGAAGTTCTTTTCCCTGAAGTATTAATCAGTGTAACCAAGACACTGAAATGTCGTAGTAATATTCCATGTTATCATTTTGGTAGTACATTAGGTACACCAAACAGTGGGACCATAATAACATCTCCATCGCTCAAGGTGGTGGACAGCATGTCGTGTCAACACCACGTTCTTGTAAGGTACACCAACGTAGAATTAGTGCAAAAACCAAATATAGTGCTCCATGAGCATGAGGATAGATAGGAAAAACGGATATTGCAGTAATTTCTGGTAATTAAGTCAGAAGGTGAAGGAAATTAAGTCTTATGCCAGTCTTCATTGATAATTACACTAGTCTAACAACTAATTTGAGTAATTTGTGGCACTCATCGCCCAGTTATTGAACATTTCTGTAGCATGTATGAAGTATTACAGAATAATGTTCATAAGTCATTGTTTTTTTACACAGAACATTGGTGCTCATTGATCAGTTACAAACCATCAGAAGTCATCAGTCGAAACAGGAGCTAATGAGTGTAGCATCAAGCTACTGGCATTCTTATATATAGCATGAAAGTGACATAATACAAATTTAAAATATAAGAAACAGTGGCATTCCTTGGTCAGCAAGTATTGAATATTATAAAACATTTTTCATCATTCAAGTGACATATATCATATTTAAAATGTAACACTCTGTAGCTATTACTCGAAGTCTGTGGTTGAAAAAAATTATTCAGTATTACTCATAACTCTTTTAAATTTGTATCATTATTTGGGACTGGTAATACATTTTTTGTGCTAGCAATGCATTGCGTTGGGATCAATAATTAATTGCTGGCGCATAACAATATTTGCTTTTGACTTATTGCTGCAAATGAAGATGGGTAACATCATTCATCATGAGTCAGCTGTAGCAAGGTTATGAAACAAATAGAGTATATGTGATCACTTTCATGAATGACACAGGTTTAATGACCAGCTGCTTATAGCACATTAATTTTATGAATAATTTCTCCTGCAAAAAAATACAAAATGGATTAAGCTGAAAGAAGAAACGCTTATTATGCTTAAAAGTAGTGAACTTAGAATTAACAGGTAATGAAATGTGTATTAAATGTATATGTTCTCTAACTGTTCTTTCCAAAACTTTCAGTCATCATACCATGCAACATAAGACACACTGTCAAAACGAACTGCAACAAATACCTAAATAAATAGATAGCATTTCTTAACTAACAGTAAATTTATAAACTTCATCATTATTTTCATCTGCAAAGAAAAACTTCATTATCCTTATCAACATAATTCCATTATTATCATCACCTGTAAAGAAAAACTTCATTGAAACATCCTGGCAGATTAAAACTGTGCGCCCGACCCAGACTCGAACTCGGGACCTTTGCCTTTCGCGGGCAAGTGCTCTACCAACTGAGCTACCGAAACAGGACTCACGCCTGGTACTCACAGCTTTACTTCTGCCAGTACCTCTTCTAAAAACTTCATTATCCATATTAGCATATTATGCATCACTATTAATGATCATTCATTATCATCTGCAAAAAAGTCACTTCATTATTCATTATACAACTATTCATAGCATAGAGTTCCTTATTTCTAGCACATTTCATCACTAAAACTAAGATGTGTAGTTCTGTCTGACAGTCTCCATCAATCGCCTCGTATTCTGAAAGAAAAAATTAGTTAAGACTGCTATCATACGATGTGTATAGTATATTCTTTCTTAATGCTTGTTAATTCTGATCCATTTACTCTTCGTGACGAGGTATTGCATCTTCTTTCGTTCATTCCGAAGCTGAAATTCCCATAATTTATTTCTGTTACACGTTATTTCTTTCTGAAAATGATGAACAATGATTAATGTATTGCATTTAAATCATATACCCATTAAATGAAAACTGGTTTCTAGTGATATAATTAAGCATACAGCATAGCATGACAGAAAACGTAATATGTCAATAACATAGAGTGCAGGTGCAAAAATGTACACAGAGTATCACAATGTAGCAGAAAAAAAAATGTAAAATAGACACGATGTTGAGCTATCATAAGGCAAAATGTCAAAATCAACTGGTGTTTGTTACATCTTAAATATTTCATAGTGCATACAAACAAAACAGTAAGACAATCATACATACATGAAGAATGAAAAATGTGCACGGTTTGATGTGTAACGACAAGAAAAGCAACCTGCCAACCTTACCTTGCCGGGCACTTGCCAAGAAAAAATACGATAATCATCAGTAAGTAGTCACATAAATATAATTGCATAAGTGGTCATAAAATGTGTAAGTTTATCTTGAAAAATGTGCACGGTCTAATGTGTAACGACAAGAAAAGCTTCTGTTGGATAGATAGTGCGTACGTACTAATATCTTCTGTCCAATGTGAAAGTCACGGCGTGTACAAACCTGTTTTTGCTGTCTTTTCCGGCGCTCTGCGGCACGTTTGATGTTGTTCAGCGCAATGTCAATTATTTCATGGTGTCGTAGTCGACGAGATGTAGGAAAGGTTACTAATTCTTTAATTTTGTTAGGTGGTTCAACATTTTTCAGTATAACAATCGGAGATAGCATAGTAGATTCATTTGGTATGAAATTAATTACATCCTGGAATGAGAGTATGTGTGTGTCCCAATCAATATGTTTTTTATAGCAGTATATTCTGCACAGTTTACCAATTTCTTTCATTAATATTTCACAAGGGTTCGAAGAAGTATGGCACCTTGATATATAGATCGGAGAAATGTTTCTAGCTCGTAACATACGTGTCCATATAGCAGATCGAAACTGTGGTCCATTGTCGGAAATTACTTTCAATACATGCCCTACTTGAAATAGAAAATGTTTTACAAATGCTTTCGGAACAGTTTTAGCAGTAGCTTTGCGTAACGGAGTGAAGGTAACAAATTTTGAAGTGAGTTCAACAGCGACAAAGATGTAGCAAAAACCTCTATTGGTTCTGGGAATCGGACCAAAAATGTCTACAGCGGCCATGTGTCTCAATTTAACAGGTACAATGGGATGTAACGGAGGAATATGTGAAGTCGTATCTGACTTAGCTTTCTGGCAGATTTTACATGACGCTAAAACTCGTCGAATATGTTTTTCCATGTTGGTAAAATAACAGTTCTGTCTCAGTATAAGAAAACATTTTCTGGCTCCGTAATGTGCGTAACTTAAATGAGTATACCAGATTAATTTGTTAACGAGTTCGTCAGGAATGCATAATAACCAATTGTTGCTGTCAGGGTGAGAGCGGCGAAACAGAATGTTATTGCGTACAGTGTAATGGTTTCTAATGGTAACATTATTCCTATCTTGCCAAAGGTGTTTAATTTCTTTCCATACGTTGTCTTTACTCAGTTCTTGTGCTATGTCCCGTAATGACGATGAAACGAAATTTTCAAATGCAACTTGTTGAATATACATGACGCTGAAATTTGCTTTGCAGAAGTTGGTTGCGATGTCTTGCTGATTGTTGCTGAGAGAACGGGATAGTGCGTCTGCTACAATATTTTGTGTACCGGGAATGTGAACAGTTGTAAAATTAAATTCCTGTAAATTAAGTTTCCATCTACTTAATCTGTCCTGTGTAAATTTAGCGGAAAGTAAAAACTGTATAGCTCTATGATCTGTGTAAACGGTAGTGTGTCTTCCATAAAGAAAATGCCGAAATCTCGTAAATGCCCAAAGAACACATAGTTTTTTCAAGTTCTGTAACAGAATAATTGCGTTCAGCAGGTGACAGAATGTGACTCGCAAAGGCAATGTTTTTAATTACTGTAGTGCCATCTTCAATTTCCTGAAAAATGTGTTCGCCTAAAGCGGTGTTAGAACTGTCGGTGGCAATGGAAAAATTTCTAGTAAGATCTGGATGTGATAAAGGTGATGCATTCAACAAAGCTTCTTTCAGGTTCACAAATTCAGAATGTGCTTGCTTATCCCAGGACGAAATAGTGTTTTTACCTGTCAATTGACCTAATCTAAGGGTGTCTAAAGCAGAGTAATGAATAAATTTACGAAAAAAGTTAATTAAACCCAAAAAGCTGCGTAGTTGTTTCTTCGTCATAGGAACAGTAATGTCACGTAAAGCTTGAAGTTTTTCTGGGTCAGGTGCAATGCCTTCTGCCGAAATTACATATCCAAGAAATTTTATAGAAGTTTTGCCAAAGTGCGATTTACTGAGATTAACTGTGAGTCCTTGTGCATTAAAAGTTTGCAACAGTTGTTCAAGAATCAGATTGTGTTCAGACCAGTTAGCTTCTGCAATAAGAATGTCGTCTACGTACGTTGTGATTCTGTCTTTCATGCAAAAGTGTGTGTCGGATATCGTCAAAAGTAATAACATTTTCGTGAACAAGATTCTGCGTGTCAAAAGTATTGCTTGCGTTACTGGAAGATGCAACCTGTACTGTATGTAGTCAAATTCTATCTGACGTGCTATTATTTGCGGGAGGATGCTGTGGCATTTCGACTATTTGAACTGTTCTGTTATTTCTTCCCGACGTATTACGTTCGGGATGATATCTACTGTCTGGTTCATTCATCATAATATGTTGTTGCGGATGATTTTGCTGCTGATAAGACCGACTGTTATTAAACGTACGCTGAAAATTGTGCTCGTTACTTTTACGTCTGTCATTATAGTCATTTCTATACAGTGCATTGCGATGGGAATTGAAATGGTGTGTTTTCTTTACGTAGTTATTTCCTTCTTGCTGTGCGTTACTATTTGTTGGAGCTGATGCTATACGCGCACACGGTGAAACATTAAAGCTTGTTTGACCTTGTATATTACATTGTTGGTTAGGTATGCTAACTGGCTGGCTTTCATGCTGTTGTGGAGAAAAACCTCTATTGTTACCAAAATGTGTTTACGACTGCTGATAATTTTACACATACTGATGATTAAAATTTTGCCTGTTATTAAAATTACGCTGTTATTTCTTTTCATTCTGGGAGTGTCTAATGAAAATTGTAATTTCTGGTAAAATTTGCCATATCAGTTTTTCTTTACTCATTCCTAATTATAGATAGATCGATAGTTGAAGAGCTGTTTTGATAGATATAAAGGATAGTAGAAGAGAAGGCAGCAGTGCAGAAAACTAAGGATGAAACAGCACTACTACGGCTCGGGGCCCTGTGCACGCTACGGCACGTATTCATTAAAGTGTAATGAATCCCCTGAGGTCTATTACGTGCTGCAAATAAATGTTAGCTTCTGCGTTACAGGCAATGCCGGTGAAAATTCGAAAACAAATTGTTGTATCCAAGCCAATGCTAGTTTCTGCATTACAGGTAAAGGTGGTGAAAGTACAAAAATAAATTGTCGTATCCAGTTCAAAGCGTGTACCTGTGCTCTGTCATTTTTAAATACCTTAGATTTTCTTACGAATAAAAATTGCTCGTAATCAACGTTATCGTCTCTGAATGTGTGAACAGGTTCAGGATTGCATAAGAATCTATTTGTCTGTGTCACTTCGTGTTCTAAGTTATGTAGTCTCTGTAAATTACCTAAGTTACACTGGCTGTGTGAAAGTGAGAAATGTTCGGAATGTGCCGTATGCTGTGACGTGTTAGTGACTGAAATATTTTTCATTTCTGTCGCTTTAATACGTTCGTCAATTTGGCTGATCTGTTGTTCAAATTTCTTATCGACTTCCGTATCCTGAGCGCGTGAACCTTCTGCTGCCATTAATTTAAACTCGTCGCGTATCTGTGTTGCGTTTTCTGGACATTGTTCAGTGACTGCATTAATTTCATCTCTAAGTGATTCTGTTGTGGCTGCATGTGTATTATTTAATTCTTGTGCAACAGGTCTAATTTCTTCACTACTGTTCTTAACACAAGCCTCAATTTCGTCAATTAATTGTTCTTTAGTATCATGACGTTGCACGGTAACGGCTGTAATCTGTTCACTAACTAGTTTGTTCTGTTCATTAAGGTTGTCGCGTTTTTTGTTCGACTGTTTGAACCTTTCATTAAATTGTTTGCACGATTCATTAAGCTGTTTATAATTATTGTCTTGTTTTTCATTAAGTTGTTTGAAATGGTTGTCGAATTTTTCATTACGTTGTTTGTACGATTCATTAAAATTATCGTATTTTTCATTAAGTTGTTTGCACGATTCAGTAAGTTGTTTAAAATGGTTGTCGTGTTTTTCATTCAACTGTTTGGAATTATCATTAAGGTTGTCTTGTTTTTCAAGTAATTCTGTTGTGGCTACATGTGTATTATTTAATTCTTGCGCAACTGATCTAATTTCTTCACTACTGTTCTTAACACAAGCCTCAATTTCGTCACATAATTGTTCTTTAGTATCATGACATTGCACGGTAACGGCTGTAATCTGTTGACTAAGTTGTTTGTTCTGTTCATTAAGTTGTTTGAGAAGGTCGTCTTGTTCTTTCTTGATTTGTAGCAATACTGCCATAATTTGATCCAAGCCAATATAACCTACTATATTATCTGTGCTGTTTGATGGCGTATCTGCTTTTGTTGCGTTTTCTGTAACCATTTGGTTATTCTGTGATTCTCGAAAAGGTTTGCCAATCGGATGTGCACTCTTAGTCACAACACCGGAATTATATAATTTTGACGTATTCTGATTACACTGTTCATTTTCGTTAGAAACATTTATCTGTTCGTTACGTAAATTTTGCAAACCGGGTGTGTCAAGCTAGGCAGCGTTCAGTGTAACAGAACGTCACGCGTCTTCAATTGTCGTTAAATTAACAGAGGACACAACTGAATTTGTTTGCTCATCATTAGCATTAAAATCATTATTAGTGGTCGGTGGGTACTGATTGTCTGTAAATGGAGGATTGTCATCATTACACTGAGTGTCGCAAATATTATCGGTCAAATTATTCGAGTCGGCTATTTCACTCATTGTACATCGCGATGTACTGTTAACAGTTTTTCGCGGCATTTCTCACAAAACAAAATTAAGCACAAATGAAACAAGAACAATGCAAAATGCAACAAAAACAATTACAACAAAGAGCAAAAAATTGCCGATGATCTGTGAAAGAAAGAGTGACAAATTAGTAAATGCGTTGCGGCAGATGCAAACTACGTTTAAGCAAATAAGAGCAGATATATGACTACTTCTCAAAAGATTCACAAAGAAATACGATGCTGACCGGATGTCACCAAGTGTAACCTCCCCACAAAAATATAAAAATGTAAATGAACCACACGTAAAGTCCCCACGGAAATAATAATTAAATGAATTTTAAATATTGTAGCCTCTGAAAAAAATTGGTTCCCATTCATAATCTCTGTGCAGAAATGCATTCACATTTAATGTTCCCACAAAATTCTTTTCTCACTTAATGTTAAGTTCGAAACAGAAAAATTCCTAAACCCAAAAATAATAAAAAATTCAGTAACCTGGTAAATTTTATACGACAGCAACGCTGCGCCTCGGCCCTGTACTCTGAATAAAAAAAGCAAAAATTCTTACCTCAATAAAAACTGCGAATATATCTGCTCTTACATAAAAAATTTTCGGCACAGCTCCGTGCAATGCTGGCCTATGCTTTGTGACTCGTGAAAGGAAAGATTATTCACTGGATAAAATCTTTAAATTGAAATGAATTCTTCTTTTAAAAAATTACTTTACATTATAAAAATTATTATTGGGGCATTTTTTAAAGAAATTGATGATAGTTAATATACATTACTAGATATGCGCAAGGCTGCTTCTTTACCTTCTACAATAATACTCATCCTAAAGAGTCTCTACCAGAGCAGACTCACGACACGCGCCGACACGCGCACACAACTGCCGACTACTGCCGACTCACGCAGACTACTGAAGACTACAGCCGACTACTGCATACTACAGAAGACTACTGTCGACTAGCGACAAGCAACAACTAACTACATACTGCTCTCTGGTCAGAGACTCTGCCATGCCTCGCCCATCGCCGGCAAAGCATAAGTCTTACAAGACTTTTGTCAGGACTGGCTCACATAAGGCTGTCAGTAGTTCTAATGGAATGTTGTCTACTCCGGGGGCCTTGTTTCGACTCAGGTCTTTCAGTGCTCTGTCAAACTTTTCACGCAGTATCATATCTCCTATTCATCTTCATTTACCTCCTCTTCCATTTCCATAATATTGTCCTCAAGAACATCGGCCCTGTATAGACCCTCTATATACTCCTTCCACCTTTCTGCATTCCCATCTTTGCTTAGAACTGGGTTTCCATCTGAGCTCTTGATGTTCATCCAAGTTGTTCTCTTTTCTCCAAAGGTCTCTTTCATTTTCCTGTAGGCAGTATCTATCTTACCCCTAGTGAGATAAGCCTTTACATCCTTACATTTGTCCTCTAGCCATCCCTGCTTAGCCATTTTGCACTTCCTGTCGATCTCATTTTTGAGACGTTTATATTCCTTTATGCCTGCTTCATTTACTGCATTTTTATATTTCCTCCTTTCATCAATTAAATTCAATATTTCTTCTGTTACCCAAGGGTTTCTACTAGCCCTCATCTTTTTACCTATATGGTCCTCTGCTGCCTTCACTATTTCATCCCTCAAAGCTACCCAGTCTCTTTCTACTGTATTTCTTTCCCCCATTCCCGTCAATTGTTCCCTTATGCTCTTCCTGAAATCCTGTACAACCTCGGGTTCTTTCAGTTTATCCAGGTCTCATCTCCTTAAATTCCCACCTTTTTGCAGTTTCTTCAGTTTTAATCTACAGTTCATAACCAATAGATTGTGGTCAGAGTACACATCTGCCCCTGGAATAGTCTTACAATTTAAAACCTGGTTCCTAAATCTCTGTCTTACCATTATATAATCTATCAGAAATCTGTCGGTATCTGCAGGCTTCTTTCATGTATTCAACCTTCTTTTATGATTCTTGAACCAAGTGTTAGCTATGATTAAGTTGTGCTCTGTGCAAAATTCTACCAGGCGGCTTCCTCTTTCATTTCTTAGCCCCAATCCGTATTCACCTACTATGTTTCCTTCCCTCCCTTTTCCTACTACCGAATTCCAGTTACCCATGACTATTAAATTTTCGTCTCCCTTCACTACCTGAATAATTTCTTTTATCTCATCATACATTTCATCAATTTCTTCGTCATCTGCAGAGCTAGTTGGCATATAAACTTGTACTACTGTAGTAGGTGTGGGGTTCGTGTCTATCTTGGCCACAATAATGCGTTCACTATGCTGTTTGCAGTAGCTTATCCGTACTCCAATTTTTTTTATTCATTATTAAACCGATTCCTGCATTACCCCTATTTGATTTTGTATTTATAACCCTGTATTCACCTGACCAAAAGTCTTGTTCCTCCTGCACCGAACTTCACTAATTCCCACTATATATAACTTTAACCTTTCCATTTCCCTTTTTAAATTTTCTAACCTACGTGTCCGATTAAGGGATCTGACATTCCACGCTCCGATCCGTAGAACGCGAGTTTTCTTTCTCCTGATAACGACGTCCTCTTGAGTAGTCCCCGACCGGAGATCCGAATGGGGGACTATTTTACCTCCTGAATATTTTACCCAAGAGTACTCCATCATCATTTAATCTTACAGTAAAGCTGCATACCCTCGGGAAAATTTACGGCTGTAGTTTCCCCTTGCTTTCAGCCGTTCGCAGTACCAGAACAGCAAGGCCATTTTGGTTAGTGATACAAGACCAGATCAGTCAATCATCCAGACTGTTGCCCTGCAACTACAGAAAAGGCTTTAGCACCTCTTCAGTAACCACACGTTTGTCTGACCTCTCAACAGATAGCCCTCCGTTGTGGTTGCACCTACGGTACGGCCATCTGTATCGCTGAGGCACGTAAGCCTCCCCACCAACGGCAAGGTCCATTGTTCATGGGGGGGATTAACCAAATAGTGCCTCCTTAAGCTCCTTAAGGCGCATCATAGACCACATATAAAGCAGAAAGAACCAACCGATTTCCTCCATTTGCCTAGCATGGAGGAAGAGTGTAATATTCAAAGTTCGACCCTGTAATGTAAAATAGTGTTACAGTACGAAAATCCTTCTATTGCGCAGACAAGTGTCCCCTAGCCCAAGAACTACCCAAATGACTTGACCCTACCGGTATGAGTTCCGTCAGTATCCTCTTTCTGTGCGCTGCGTTTTGGAGCGTGCCGTGACATGTGTACCCATATCCGAATAGGAAAATGAGTACCAAGCTAGGATATGCATAATACAAAAGTACCAAACATTTTTCTTGTAACTATTGCGAACGTCTGCTGTTCTGCTTCTACTGATTGTTTAGACGTTGTAGTGAGGCCGTTGCTCAGCAACGACTCATAGTCGTACCGGAATGGCAGACCGCACGGCCATCGGAAGCCTGTCTATCGCTCTTGACGTTCCTGGACTGCTTCAAGATTTCCGTCGCCTCTCATACTTCAATGACGCATCTAGGGCTGCTTCGGAAAGTCTGTAGTCTGCCGGAGGTTAAAAACTCGGTGTCATTCGCAGTGGAGTTCCGCTACCGCTGATGTATTGCACGTAACGTACAGCGGCCGTGTACTGCTACGCGTGTCAAACTGGCGCCCTGGTTTCCTTCACATCAGTGACAACGCACTAACGTAATTTCACTGTTTTGACGGTATACTTCGTGGAGCTTAGCACGTTACTGCTTTTAGGAAGCTTGCCTGAAGCGTACAAGAACGTGTCGTGGGCGTTCGGCTGCCGCCTCTCCTCTCGTTACTGTCCAAATACCGACAGGATTTGAGCCAACACCTCCGAGTCCAGCGCCATCGTAGATGCGAGCATCAGCGACCTCTGCTACAGGGGCGGGTGTCAGGTAAGTACTTTATTCTAAGCTGTTTTCTCTACATTGTGGCAATTTTTATTCTTTGTTTGTGTAGTGATTGTATACACTTTCAAATTCTTCCATCCTTTCACTAAGACACTAGCCGGTAAAACTATACAAAAGACTGTCCATACGTTGTGGTTGCTTGCGGTGTAGCACAGATGTGCCTCTGTGTCATGTGGGAAGCAATTAATGGGAGGAGGGAATGTTGTAGCCAATGAACAGCTGTTAATTATATACGTCTATATGCAGCTAGCAAATGAATTAATCAAAGTTGGTGCTCGTCGATTGATTTACATACTGACTTTTTCGCATATTGGTGCCTATTTTATTCAGGTATACACATTGTTATAGCGCATTTGCACGTTTTCTGTAGAAATATTATTCAAGATTTCGCCTGAAATACTAGTCCTGGTTGTGGTGACAGAATGATACGAATTATTCGCGTTGTATGTGTGTGCGTGTGTGGAGGGAGGGTGGGACGTGGTGTAGGAGGGGGGGGGGGCGGTTGACAGTTTGAGGGCACTGCACAAAAACTAAATAAAACGTTGCTTTGCTTAGTAGCCGCCTGTAATTTGTCCGTGTAGAGCTGTTCGTTTTCAAAAATTATGAGTGACTTGAGACGTTTTCTGTGCTAAAAACGCAAGATCAACATCGATGATGATGACTATACTTCCCATATTACAGCATATTTTCCGGGTATGTTATGCTTGTATTTGTACTCAAATTCATTCCTGTGTCTTTTGTTGTCTCTAGACATCTCAGTCTCGTTTGTCTCCAAACATTTGGTAATTTAGCGGATGTTCTGCGCGCGATGTATCTCTCGCACGTATAGGATGTTTGCCGGTGATGAGTTTGATTTAAAGTTAGAAAGTGTGATTCGCATACGACGAGCTATATCCCCACGACCCTCACTTAGGTTGGGAAGCTTTACTTTTAATTTAAAACGTTTGATCACGGTATGGCGAGTTACTCCGACTGCATTCCATTAAATACCGGTGTATGGTATACTTTAGATACTTCTCGCTAACAATTACAGAATATTTACTAGTTCTATTTTAGAGTGCGAGCATTCATACATTAGGCCACAAAACTCTCTTGTTTTTCTTCTCGGAACTAATAAAGGGTTGGGTTGGTTAGTCTGGCGGAGGAGACCAGACAGCGAGGTCATCGGTCTCATCGGATTAGGGAAGGACGGGGGAGGAAGTCGGTCGTGCCCTTCCAGGGAGACCATTCCGACATTTGCCTGGAGGGATCGAGGGAAATCACGGAAAACCTAAATCAGAAGGGCTGGACGCGGAATTGAACCGTCATCCTCCTGAATGCGAGTCCAGTGTGCTAACCACTGCGCCACCTCGCTCGGTGCAACCAGTAAAGTCATTCTACCAGGTGTATCGCTTGATTTCACCAGCAGCAGCGCAACTTATGCATTATTAAATCTTGACCTGTGTTTGGACTCCAATTATCAAGTCAGTAACGATCTACGTTTGAATTTTGTTAAGAAATCTTGGACGCCTAGCAAAATTTACAGTCTTAAAACGTCATTTGGATCTGAATGGCTTACAAACTACCAGTGACTGGCCTATTGGGGTACGGGAAAGGACGACAGTTGATCATTTCTCCTTGCGTTAAATTTCAAAAGTTTTAAGAAGCTGCATGGCCTCATACGGAAATTTAGTGGCATCGTTGTTTCTTCAAAAAAGTTTTAACACGGTATGGACAAAGAGGGACTCAGCGTTCATAAATGACTAAATGGAGTATATCAGAAGGAAGTCGAAAACAGTGCAAAATTTTGGTCAACTGCATCACCAATATTATTTTACGTACAGCATGGTCTTCCACTTCGCGGGGAAGTCGATGACGGTTCAAAAAATGGCTCTGAGCACTATGGGACTTAACATCTGTTGTCATCAGTCCCCTAGCACTTAGAACTACTTAAACCTAACTAACCTAAGGACATCACACACATCCATGCCCGAGGCAGGATTCGAACCTGCGACCGTGGCAGTCGCGCAGTTCCGGACTGAGCGCCTAGAACCGCTAGACTACCGCGGCCGGCTAATGATGGTTCTGTTTTCACAAATCTGCTGCACTTTAGAGCTGACTCTGTGGACGAGAGTTTGAAAAATTATTTAGAGGCCTTCATTATATTCAAAATGAACTGCTACAAACTTGTTGCTAGGATCTGGCAAGGGTAGTACCCCAGTCCGAAGGGCAAAAACCGTCTTTAAACACATTTAAAATGCAGTATTGCACCTGTTTGGATAGCTATCAACGTTCTTCATCCGCAAATCTACATGTGGCGCAGCTAGCGCGATCTGAAAGTAAATGTTAATGTCGTGTGACTAGGACCTCCCGTCTCTTACACCGTTCGCCGTGCGCAAGTCCTTCGATTTGACACCACTTCGGTGAATTGCGCGTCGATGGGGATGAAATGATTATGATTAGGACAACACAACACACAATTCCTGAGCGGAGAAAATCTTCGACCCAGCAGGGAATCGAACCTGGGCCCTTAGGATTGACAGATTAGTAGTTTTTGTTTAATCGCTTTCAAAATTTGTATACTGCACTTTGTTATTAATAGAAAGGTGGTGTGAAAATCTCAGTTTTCTAGCGGGCATATGTTCGGAGTTAGAAAAATTTACTACAAAGTTAGAGAAACCACACTTAAGAAAAGAAATTCACCTGGGAACATTTATGACTTGTTTAATGGTTTTCAACTGAAATATGTACCTCAAGTATTAGGGTACAGAATAATTTAATTGAAATTTAATTTAAAAATTTCAAATACCTTACAATTTTCGTAGTGTGAAATCCAGAATAACTTCAGGAAAAACTAATAAAATCAGTATTTATTTTATTATGTGTCATTTGAGCCTGTGAGTAAATGAGAGTGCGTATGTGGGACATTCGTCAAATTTCAATGTAGTATTATATACCGTCTTAAGCAACCAACCAGAGTTATACAAGCCTGTCTTGGGAAAATGATCCTAGGGGATTTACCCACTTTTCTGATGACGTATGTCTAGGTGTGATTTCTATTGTAACAGAGCAGCCAGAAAGTCAGCTGGGGTAAAATCTGTATCTAAAGAATATTTCCAGAATTATTGTCGTTTCGTTTTCGTTTAATAACATTACTATAACATTTGTATGTCAGATTGACGCAAATGCGTCTGTGTACAAGGGTTGGTGCAGACCATTTTTGGCGCGGGTATGATCACGAGCGAGTATTATGATTGGCAGTAAGTATGGTCAGGCAATCAGAACTCAGACGGTTCCTGCTCGTTACCTGATAGTTATACTGGGACTGACGCTGGAAGAAGGAAAGTTGCTCGCTAGCTTTGAACGCAGATGGTCATGTTACTAGCGCCAATAAAAATAATGTGTGAGATGAAGAATTACTTAGTGTTTGAGTTGCTGCTGAGCTAACTCGATGGCATTTGTTGTTGATGACTGCTTGGCGATATTTCAGAGGTTTTGACTAAATTTGTTGGGCAGACATCCATGTGCGAAATATTGGCCTTTATGGAATCCGTGTGGCATGTTTCAGTAATCAACTACTGAGCATATTTGGTGAACAGTTTCCTTTTTAGAATTCCACAAGACGGACGGAATATAATAACTCATATTAGTGGTGAAATTAGTGACTGTGTAAACGTTGTTTAATTTGGGTCGGGTTTGGACAAATTTCTGGCTGCTGTGCGTGTGAAATGTGTGTATAAATGGTGAACTGGAAGGAAATAGCCGATAGTTTAAATGTGGACTGAATAGTACCTTTTTTTGGTTATCAAGGACAAAATAAACATTTTGTGTGGAAATTTCGGACATTATTTTTCAGAAGCCAATCCATTTTCTTATTGCCCGTAGAGAACTTTCTTTCATAACTAGAGTTGCGTGGTCTCAGTAATTGTAGATATTAGTTGGTGTGTCTTATCGAAGCTGGTTTTACATCATCTTGTAAGTATTTACGTTGCCGAGTGAAGGGACATTGAGCAGACGCAGTTCTGAGGTAGGTGAATTTTAAATTTGCAGCCTGCACAGTGACAACGACGAATAGACACGAGAAATTAAATCCTGAAACTCCGCAATTTGTGCTTTACCAGTTGGGAAAACAGTAGTAAGGTTCTGATGCGTAAGAACATTATAAAAAGTTTAAATGAACTTGTAATGTGTTCATGAGTGAAAAAAAAATGTAGGACCATAGGCAAGTATACTAATGAATTGTAGTTGGAACGCAGAAGCGAAGAA
Organism: Schistocerca serialis cubense; assembly: GCF_023864345.2. Classification (NCBI taxonomy): domain Eukaryota; kingdom Metazoa; phylum Arthropoda; class Insecta; order Orthoptera; family Acrididae; genus Schistocerca; species Schistocerca serialis. The sequence goes on along the minus strand of NC_064641.1, from coordinate 915,547,096 downwards.
CTCGTGTGCAAAGTTACTAGTGAATTGTGCAATGCAGCGAGAACAACAGACAATGCGCTGAACTTGAAAATATACCTCTAACTGTCAAAGAAATAAAGCAGGAACCAATGTCAGTGGCTAGTGAACCAAAAGATAGTGTTTCAGATATGTTTGCGAATATTCTCAAACATATGAAGGAGATGGGTTCAGATATAAACTCTCTATTAAGTTCTGATATTGACACCAAAATTAATAAAATGGGGTCTAAGATCGACATTAAAATGAATAAAATGGGAAGTGACATAAAAACTTCCTTGAGTTCTAAGAAAAATGAGTTACATACTGAAGTTGATCAAGGATTCACTAAATTGTCAATAGGAAAGGAAGCTAGGATGGAAGATAAATTTCCGAATTTGAGGGATACTTGGTAAAATGATATGACCTTGTTCAGTAGTAATGTGAAATGTGAACTTAATCAGATACAACGAAAATGTAACCAGGCTGTTGTACCAGTAAAAGATGAATTGACTGTTCAGATTAAGCAAGTTGCCGAGGATAGCAAACAAGTGAAAGATCAAGTAAATTCAGAACCAAAAAAAGTTCATATACAGGTTCAGAATATAGAAAAACACTGTAAGAATAGCCATTTTGAATTAGAAAGTCAAGTTAAACATGGAAAAGTTGTGTGTGCTAAATTGGGCATGCAAGTGTCTAGTAAAATTAATAACAAAGAAAATAATATCCAGCAATTCAGTACCAGTGTGAATGAGCAATTGTGTGAGCATGAGGGTAGAGTAACCCGAGTAGTGCAAAATGGTAACAACCACAGCGGCTGTGTAGTAACAAATGGTGTAGTAGAATCGTTTGAAATTGCCTATGTAACACATCGTCAATTTTTGAGATTTGATCCTAGAATAAATGTTCATCCAAAGGAATTTTGGAGTGATTTTGAAGATGTTTTGCCTAAATCCTTGAATGATAAACAAAAGATAGGATTCATTACTTCAAATTTTGTGAGAGAGGCAAGAATTTGGGGAAACTTGGCCTCTGATAAATGTGACAGATTAGTAGAGTTCAACAGGCTTTTTTCGATGAATATTGGGGAAAAGGAAAACAAATGGACCTTTTAACTGACTTTGGTCAAGGGAAAAGTATGATCCGAAGAGAGAGGGCATTAAAATTTTTCACAGAAGTAGGTAACTATTTTGCCATATTTAAATGCAAAAGTAGAAACTGACCAAATAATTATGGGGATAGAAAATAAGCTGCCATTGTACTGGAGAAACAAAATAATTTCAGCTCTTAGAAATAATCTTGATAGATTTATTCACTATCTGCAAAGGGTGAAAGTATTGTAAAGGAAGCAAGAAATGCCAGGAGAAAATATAGACCGTCTGTCAGAATCATAATAGAGCTGAAGTTAATGTAAACAGAGTCAGTGTCCAAAGAGGTAATGGATACAGAGGTAGCTTTGGAACCGACTGGGAGGTACTAGTGGAAATAGGTTCAACAAACGGGTTCAGTACTACGACTGCCGCCAGCTGACGGCTGATGACGTAACAGATAGGCGGTGCCCGCCCAATGACAGGCATTATAGCCATAATAACAACACCCGGCAGGAAAACTGTTCACGGTCTGCAATGAAGCTGGCGCTCGCAGATGAAAACATTAAACGTTAAACCCGCTAGCGACACTAAATGTAAGGAAGGCACCTACAAAACAACTTATTGGTAATAATAATTTAGCCACTAAAAGAGCAGAGAAGAGTGACACGGAGAAACTAAAGGTATTCTGAATATTAAAAGTGCTACACCAAGAAGAAATGCAGATAATAAAGAGGTATTCATTCATCAAATATATTCTACTAGAACTGAAATGTGATTACATTTTCACGCAATTTGGGTGCATGGATCCTGAGAAATGTATGGGAGGGGGGGGGAGGGTGTTAGATCATGAATCAACACCGCGCCGATAGTTGTAAAATGTGGAACTTATCATTTCATCATTGAATATTGAAATTGTACATTGAATTATTTAATATGATTAGAATTGAAATGCAATTAAGTTCTTAGGTAATTGATAGGTTAGATGCGCAATGTGGGTTTTACTTTAGTTAGCGTGTGTCTGGCGTGTGTATGGAAGTGGCAGCCGAGGCTGTGATATAAGTGGTCGGACGCCCGCGGGCCGGTGGCGTGTCGCGTCTCCGGTTATAGCGCGCGAGTGACAGAGAGCAGGCGAACTTGTGTCGTCACGCGACGTCACAGTAGAGTCCGCTGGTGGCCACGATATGAACTAAGCCGCTTGAGCTCTGGAACTCGTGGTGGATACATCGGGTGCAGCCATCTTGAATGATGGTTCTTGCCTCATCATTTGACGTCAGGAGAGCGGTTCTTCCAGCCATTGTCGTAGGTTTACCGTATTGTCATCTTGGAATTTGAAGTTGGTGCGATTTTTATTGGGGCAGGTGTCGTATATTACACCACATGGTGGATACACTGGGTGCAGGCATCTTTACTGATGTCATGTTCGCCATCTTGGATGATGTCGCGGTGGCGCTGTCTGGTGGCGACGATATGAACTAAACCAGTTGCAGTCCAGACGGAACACACATGCTTCAAATTGGACACATAATAAAGACAAGTCCTTTTTTCCAGCCATTTTCTTTGCTTAGTAGGGATAACTGTGACGCATTATCATGTTGGAATTTGAAATTCGCCCATTTTAGTGGGCGAGGGGGCGTGGCACTTTCCCGCCAAAATTCAATCTTCCTGCAAAAATCCACCATCTTTGATGACGCTATCGCCACCATTTTGGATAACGGTACTTTGGGGTGACACCCCCCTTGTCCAAATACTATCGTTTTCAGGTTTTCCATGTATACCCTGTTATAATTTTCTCCATGTTTAATGTGTCAGTATTGCATTTGATTGCATTACGTGTTCTTGTAACTGCACATGACCGTACACATGTGTCTTATGATTTCTACGATAATAGGGTACATAATTTATTTTTCATTCTTCTGTATATGAAAAATGAAAAACATTAAAATATATTTGCAAAAAAAAGGAAGAGAACAGGCAGAGAGCTGTACGTGAACGCACATGCGGATTAGGATTCCTGGCAGAGGCGGCGCCTATTCCACGCTCTGCTCCCGCCGTCTGCGAAGTTGCAAGAGACAGTTTTTGCTCCCTAAATGCGGTACACCAGACTCCATATCCATACTGTGGCTTGGCATGTAATCTGAGTCACTGTCGGATATGCAGGCAGGTAATTGAAAATATCTGTAAAGAAATTTTGAACGACTGATTAAAAGGTCATTGTATCTACTATTATTTTAACGAAACTAGGGGGAAGCTGCCGATATTCCTTTTAATGCTATCAACTTAGTCCTTATTTCCACTTTTAATTATCGGTTGTAACAGTAACTATACTAAGTAGACTATTTGATCAAAGGTATCTGGATACTCCTATGTTAGGCAGAATTCACCATTAGAGATCGCAAAAGGCGTATGCGCCAGCGGAAAATGAGGTGAGAAGTGTCTAACTGTTACTGAAGAAGCAACAGCGTGAGAATAGGTCGGCCGGAGAGCTCAGTGGCTTCGAAAGTGGAGCAGTGGCCGACCGCCCTAAGGGACAGTTCAGCCGTTCTAAAACTGCTCAAGTTGACTGTTGGTGATGTGATTGTGACGTGGAAATGCGAAGGAACAATAAAAGCAAAGAAAAGACCAAGCAGACCTTATGTAAGGTTGGATACCATTACAAAAGGTAGTTGTAAAATAGCGCACGAAATCAGCCGAAAGAATCTCATGTGAGTTCTGAAGTGCTGTTAGCAACCAAGTCAGCGCAGTGAGTGTGCCCGGGGAGCCAGAAACTATGTTCACAGCGGTCGCGCAGCTCCTCGAAATCTGCAGTCAGTGGCAAGCGATACCCGAGGAGGTGAACAGCGACGCCGCTGGACAGTGGATGAGTGCAAACGAGTGACATGGAGTGACGAGTGACGTTACAGTCTGTGACATTTCGATGGAAGCGTTTGGGTTTGGAGAATACCTGGAGAACGTTGCCTGTGGTCACGTGTAGTTCCAAGAGTGGAGTACGGATGGCGTGGTATTATGGTGCGTGTAAGGGGGGGGGAGACATGTTTTATGAGATTAGGCTACGATCTCGTAATTGTCCTTAACAAAATGCTGAATGTAAAAGAAGATGAACATAATTCACAGCATCGTGTACGATGTCTTGCAGCGGGACAGTACGGGAACGATGATTGCTTGTATCAGTATAACAACGCACCTCGTGTTTAGGCAGCATCTCTGAGACAATGGTTCGTTGTCAGTAACATTCCTGAAATGGAGTACGGTGCCCAAATACTAGACATTAGCAGCTGGAATACCTTTGAGAAGAGCAAGAATGCAGACTTGATACTATTCCTACAAAGACGTTCATGAACCCCACTGAATGTTTCCCAGCAACATTCAAATCACCAGAAATAAGAAGGGACACACCCCCATACTGATATCCACTAATCGGTCTCCAGATGCTTTTGATCAAATATTGTATGCAGAGACGAATTCACATCAGGGATGTATTATGTTGCGTCACACAAAACATTTCGCCCTCTGGTTGCCTATTTTCATGTGTGATTTGTTTATTAATTTCTGTTTTCTTTGCTATTGAGGTAGTTTGTACTCTTACTGTAAAAAATTATGTACAGGTCTTGATAAATCTTGTGCAACAAGATAAAAGGAAAATGACGGTAGGAAAAGTGTGAGAAGATTTACCAAGGAAAGAAAACGAAAGAAGACGAACATTTCTTGTATTCTTAGAGGGAAGATACAGCAAGCAAAACACAACAGCTACTGACTACAGCATGCAAGAACCCCCCACTCCCACTAAACCTCCAGAAATGTCTCGGTTTAGCCGGGGCGTGCAGTAAAACTGGCCACGCTTTCTCACCCGGGTTTTGCGATAATTAAGCCAATCCGTCATTGAACAGTAAGTCGGGAAGAATTTTTTCTTGTGTAAATAGTTCTTCCGCCGGATGACATTATTGTTCGTTTATTTAAGAAACACCATAAAGTGAACTTGCTCACACTGCTTATAAGCTAACTATAAACAGTACGAGAGCATGGTCTACCGTGTGACTAGACGGAAAGGCATCCTATCGAAGACTGCCGACTATGGGCACAGTCTGTAACTTGAGCGCACAATGGCTACAGTTGGTATAAGATACTACATTTTTGGCTATGCCAAAGCTATTCGTTTAATTATTCATATCAAAGTTTCCTGTCATTGTAAAATTACTGAAAAATAATGTTTATGACGCGTAGACTCCCCCTAATCGCTGAGTGGCCAAAGGCAACTTTCGTCAGCAAATATTTATTAACAGTTACTTTATTCGCGCCAGAATAAATTTACTTGCCTTACGTATTTCTGTCCTGATGTCACGAGCGATTTCTGCATCGGCACCTCATCCCACGGGCTCGGAAAGCGCCAGATGGCCAACCGCCTCTGCTAGCCAGGATGAGAACCTACCACTCACTCCTTACTCAATACATACAGCAGCGCTGACACATTCACTTCATGTATGTGAAGTAGCAAAACTAGAAATAAAGTAAAGTACGCTCTTCTCTGCGAGTAATGGGTAGCTTACAACCACAACTAACTGCCACACCGTTTAGTCAAATCACTTTATATATCTAGCTTAGCCTAAAGAAGCAAGATGAAGGGGAAACAACAAATTGAATTGGAGACAATCAAAGACAACTTTAGAATAGTTGCAAATGAGTCGGTTCACAAGCGATTTTTGAGACCTGTTCCCGAGTACAATTAGAATGGTAGCGATCCTATGTTACTGATATGCTCCAGGATTTCGTATGAGAGTCTTTGGAAACACAGGAATGTTTTATTGTGAAATGATGTTGAAGTTTTATAGAAATAATACAGGAGGCGAAATACCCTCCACGCGCATTGTATAATGATTTCCTGAATATTTTCTGAATGTAGAATCATTTGTCGTTTATTTATTGATACAGGTCTTCCCCACTTCAGAACGGAATAGTTTCCAGTTATCCAGACCCAAATAGCTCCTGCATGTCTTCTTATGCCGAGTACTCACCTACTATTTCTCCTCTTCTTCTGTCTTGGAAACTCCCTTCGTCAATTTGCCATAAACATTTACACTCAAAGGCACAAGCAGCGACGCACCATGAAGGAAAGGGACTGATGTGTTGCATATCTGCAGAAAAACAAATGATTAGAGTTCCAGAAAAATTGAATTATCTATTGAAGAGAAAGATCTGCAAGTGACTAATGCGTTGGTCTATCTCTGGAACTTATCCAATCAATTATTAAGCTTGGCATTGATTTTCAGAGTGGTTGCATGCCCACCTCAGGAATATCGTGCCAAATTCTGTCCAATTGGCAAGTTAGGTAGTCAAAATACCTAGACAGTTGGAGGACTCTTCCTGCAGGTCTTTAAACGTTCTCAGTTGGGGAGGGATCAGGCGACCTTGCTAGTTGACGTACGGGTTTGTCAAGCACGAAGAAAAACATAGAAACTCTCACCGTCCATAAGCGGGAGTTATCTCGATTAAATTTAAACCCAGGATGGATTGCCGTGGAGGACTTCAAATCTGGGCGTAGAGTATCATCGACGTAACGCCTTGCTGTCGTGGTTCTACAGATGAGAGTCATCCCAGACCATCACTCATAGTTGTCGAGCCGTATGGCTGCCGAAAGTCATGCTGGTATCCCATTACTGTCTGTGGTTCCCACAGACACATATTTTCTGGTCATCTGTACTCAGTACGAACGGGAATTCACAACTGAAGATAAGACTACTGCAGTCAGTGAGACTCCAGGCAGAATTGGAGAGAATTTGACACGATATCCCTCAGGAGGACACAAAAACTCTGTTAACCAATGCCAAACCGATTAATTGCTTACAAAAGGGGCAGAGAGGGACCAATCCGTTATTGACTTTCTCAATTTGTGAAACTCTTTGTCTAGAATATTCCATTCCTTCTTTCTAAAATTGAAATAATTTGTTTTGCAGTATATGTACATCACATCTACAGATTTGTCCCATTCGGATAATTCCATCGTGGTGAGCAGCTTTTCTTTGCTATAGAGTGTATTCGTCTGCTTACATATCACGCACATATCCATCCATTATGCCGTGGCCGCTCTGTCCCTTATCGATTTCTGCTCTGGTTCGGCATCGATGCCTCGATAGTACGGAGTGCTTCCGGTTACGCCATCAGTGCTGTTCGTGGAAAGAGGTACGGTAGGTGGAACAGTGTGTGTAAGTTGACGTGGTCTGGCGTGAGGAGGTGATCCCCTTGCGAAGTTTGAGGTGTCTCTCGGCAATGCGACCTAGTGTGTTGAGATACTGCCGTTTTACGAACACCATCAGTTGCTTCTGGGAAGGGTCATGAGCCTGGGTTCCATCGACTACGATCGCCTGTTCTGGAGACCAACCTCTAATAGTAGGGGCATCTCACTGTCGCCTACGTTCTGATTGCAGACGCGATATGGAATTGATTTGCTCCTATGGAATCAAACAACGTCGTCCTTTCCTTTAAGTTAAGTAATTTCTCACAGGTTTCCTGGTTCTGATTTTTCCTTTATTTGGGTTTAAACCGTGGGTACCCAAGTATCGGTGTGTTCTCGAAACACGAATGTGGCTTGAGTGTGCAGGCGCTGAACTAGGCGCGCCTATGACAAGAGAAGACAAAGACACACATCCTAGCTACACGCCGATAACGCCACCTGGGCATTATGCGTATAGGCCGCCGCCAACGACCTAGCTGCCTCAATCTCTCAATCTCAGTACCTCAGTAGGTCGCACCGGGACTAAGTTCGCATTACACCTCAATGCGTCGCACTGTGCTCTAGTCTTCCACAGTGATAGTCGTCTCCTCGCACCTTAGCTAGCTGTGAGGGAATTCAGTCATTTTAAAAATGGTTCAAATGGCTCTGAGCACTATGGGACTTAACTACTGAGGTCATCAGTCCCCTAGACCTTCGAACGACTTAAACCTAACTAACCTAAGGACATCACACACATCCATGCCCGAGGCAAGATTCGAACCTGCGACCATAGCGGTCACGCGGTACCAGACTGTAGCGCCTAGAACCGCACGGCCACTTAAGCCGGCCTACGTCATTTTATATAGTTCTGACAGGGACACGGTTATGTAATTGCTGTTAACCACAGAACTTCAGACAGGACATCATTGAAGTTAAGTACTAAATTGGTTCCAGTAACAAAGTGAATTTTAAACACGTGTTGTAGTAAGATGAAATTGGCCACGCACTCATCATACAACCTTCAGCCAGTTGCGGTGGCCGAGCGGTCCTAGGCGCTTCAGTCCGGAACCGCGCGACTGCTACGGTCGCAGGTTCGAATCCTGCTTTGTGCATGGATGTGTGTGATATCCTTAGGTTAGTTAGGTTTCAGTAGTTCTAAGTTCTATGGGACTGATGACCTCAGATGTTAAGTCCCATAGTGCTCAGAGCCATTTGAACCATTTGAGCCACCCTCTCCTCATCCAGCCAGGAGCTGAAAACATTACAAGATAAGATAACACATACCAACTTATTGCTTCAGTTGCCCAGTTGACAACTGTTTTGCTATTTAAAAAATTGCGACAGCTGTTAGAATGTTTTTCTTAAACTGGCGAGAAAGAAGAAGTTATATGAGGTGTCTGCTTAATAACTGTTTTGGTTATTTAAAAATTGACAGCTGTTACAATACTTTACTTAAACTGCTGAATACTAAGAAGTTATATGGGCAGTCTGGTTAATATCTGTTTCGCACTAAAAAGAAAATTATGAAAGCTGTTAGGATACTAAACGGGTGCATATTGAGAAGTTATATGAATTGTCTGCTGAGTAACTGTTTGTGCTATTTTCAAAGAAACTGACAGGTGTCAGAATATTTTTCTTAAATTGGTGACTACTAAGAAGTCATATGACCCTTCTGTTTAACAATTGTTTTTCCTACTTTGGAAACCGATTTAGGTGTTATTTTTCTTGAATTGGTGAATACTAAGAAGTGAAATGAGCTGTCTGCTTAATAGCTGTTTAACTACTTTCTTTTTTTAATTGTGGCAGCTGTTAGAATATTTTTCTTAACCTCCAGTACATTAAGAAGTCTATTGGGGCTGTTTGGATAATAATCCTTTCTTGGCAATTTTAAACTGTGACAAGTCTTAGAATTTATTTCTAACTAATAACTTAATTAATGTTAATGAATATGAAATTGTAAGATCTGCTGGAATCCCTTAATAATTCAATAAAGAAAACTATATTTAAAGGAGAGTGAAGGCTGCAGCAAGTGTGTGGGGCTCCAGTGCTGTCGTTGGTGTGGCCTAGTCCTAAATTCAGATCCGAAACCAACCTCGGTTGTGAGCTTGTCACGTTTCCACCTTTAGGGAATTAGGTACTTCGGGTGAGGTTCGGCAATCACCATCAGGAGGCAGGCAATTGCTTATTTGTTTCATCCGAGGGAAATAAGCAGATGGCTGCAGGCCTTGCGAGGCTACATTCAAGGTTTGTTTTAACTGTGAGGATAGCACGCATTTCGTGCTGTCGTGTCCCGTGAAGTGGGATCCGCATCCAAACACCTGACGCCACCGGTCACTGGCGGGAAAGTATACCCAATGCCCTGATAAGGGTTGCGTCGACATTAGAGCAATGCGAAATCGGATGTTTCCTTACGTGTGTGACAAATAGTGAACCTGTATGTGCTGCTTTGGTTTCCGGGAGCTCGATTTCACTACTTGATTATAACCGGTACCTTAAATTTTGGAATTTGCGTACACTGCCTCCTCTCTGCCCCCGTCTCAGATATTTCATACGGTTAATGGGTAAGAGTAGCCTCTGGCTGGGAAGTTCTGCGACTGAAGGTGTCAGCATTGATCAGGAGCGACCATGTGCTTTGTGTGATTTCCCCCCCCCCCCCCCTCCCCAAAAAGGCAAAAGAAAAAGGTTGTAAGGTTTAAAGGGAAGGCAAATTTCTTTTGAAAATTTGTTCCCAATTTTGCCCAGTTGGCTGTGCCTATAAAAAGCATGGGCAAGAAAGGCAAATCCTTGATTTTGGGGAAGACCATCAACCCTTCTTTGAGGCAATCAAAGCAGCTTTTACCAAAACTCCTGTGTTAGCGATTCCTGACTTTGACAACCTTTTCACTGTACAAATGTTGCCTCCAACCCTGGAGTGGCGGCGGTCTTGCTCCAGGAACATGAAGGGGAACGTCTTCTGGCTGTCTACGAATCTCACAGCCTGTCTCTTGCTCAATTAAAACATTCATTGTGCGAGTGGTAAGCCTTAGTGGTTCTGTTTTCTTTGGAAAAATTTAGGTTCTACTTGGAACATTGGGAGTTCGTGATGGAAACCGATAACCCAGACATTGGGCTGGGCTCTGCCCCACCCGAGAAAAACCAGTAGGATTGCTTGTTGGGCAGACCACATTTCTGACTTCCGCTTTAAGGTCCGTCATATCAGGGGTCCGGATAAAAGAGTTGCCGACGCCTTAAGAAGCATGTGTGATGAGTATGGCTCTCTTCTGTATGATGAGGACAGCGGACAACTCGCCTAAGGCTGCGCCGTGTTGACCGAAGTTCCTGAACTTTTTTGAGACCTTAAGACAAAACAGGGAGGAGATTTTTACATCTCGCAAATTAAGAAAGGGCTTTTAAAAGCGAAGAAAGTGCATGGCTACGATCTTAATAAAAGGTATTGTGTCGAAAAGCCGAAGGGGACCAGGCGTTCAAGATCCGTTCGTCCCAGCTGTCGGTGCCCGCTGTCTTCAGGTATTTTCATAGTTCTGTGGCTGGGGACCTGTTAGGTTTTCATAATACCTTGGGAAAAGTCAGACAACGTGTAGTATGGCCATCTATGAACAGAGGGGGTAAATAAAAGTAGTCCAGAGACCAGGATACACAGTTGCAGAATACAAAGAAAAAAAGAAAATGGAAGGAAATACAGTACTAATCTGACTACTACAGTTCTTGAAGACAATGAGGGTTGTTATGATACCCCATAGACTTGAGGGCTCCCCCAGAAAAGTAACTGTTCAGTAGACTTGGGTGGCCAGCTAATGCAGCAACCAGGCTGACCTCTGCTAACAGCACTGCCAAGCATGAAGATTGTGCAATTGTGCTCCAATGTTCAGCTGGCTGTATGGGCTGTTGCTCCATCCTGTTGGAAGTAACTGTAGGTCTTTACCTCCTCCATTTATGCTGCCACAAATGATTTCAAAATGTTGGAAATGTAACGCCAAAAGTCATCGTCTGATGAAAGAAGTTGGGACCAATAATGCTGTGTGCAGGCATTGTACACCATAGCCCAACCTTCCGCCCATGCAATGGTGTTTCGTAGAAGTTCTGCGCACCCTCCGCTGCCCAGAACCTCTGATTCTGTGAGTTGACATAACCATTCAGGTGAAACTAGTCTTCATAAAATGTAAAGAACAGATCCATATGTAAGCCATTCATTGTTATCTCAGTGAACAGCCACTCAGAAGACTGGAGGAGCTGAGGAGCATCTGCTGGTTTTAATGCATGACCAACAGACACTCGGTAGGGATGCATGCGCAGATCCGAGTGGAGAATTCGTCCACATGATAGACATGATGTGCTGGTCTCATGCATTGGGTTCATTTGGTTGGATCCTGAAGCATTTTCTGGTGAACAACAGCCACATTCTTTGGTATGCAGGCATGTTTCGGAAAGTTTTTTGATTTGTTCAAAACGGAATAAGCGTTGCATGGCACTCGTTGCTGGCGTTTTGACAGCATTAAACTTCTCAGCAAACAAACTGACCACACAGTTTCCACGACTTTGTAGTCCTAAACTATCCACAATCGATACCCGCTGCTCCACTGTGAGTGCCATCGTCCCCTTAGCGCTGCTCCACTCACACTGACACAGTCCACGCTACGCTCTCAACCGGTGTGGATCACGTGGCGGGCGTACACAGGTCACGACCTCACATGACCTTTCACTGTACGTAAATTTAATAAGAAAAATATTCTAAAAGCTTCCACATTTTTAAACTGCCAATAAACAATTATCATGCAAATAGCCCCAAATGACTTCTAAGTAAACCCCAGCTTAAGAAAAATGTTGTAACAGCTGCACAATTTTTCAAAATGTAGCAAAACAGCTGTTAAGGAGACGCCTCGTATGACTTCTTGGTCTCCACCAGTTTAAGATATTCTAACAGCTGTCACAGTTTCTTAAAATAGCAAAAACAGTTCTTAAGCAGAAAGCTCATATGACTTCTTGGCATTCACCAGTCTGCTGTCAGAATTTTTTTAAATAGCATAACAATTACCAGCCCTGCAGCTGAAACACAAAGGTGGTATGTACCAGCTCAAGCCACAATCGAGGTTCGATAATGCCCCTATACTTGAGTACCAACGGTTTAATCCCAAAGAAAGGAAAGATCAGAAACCAAGAAACATGTGCGAAATAACATAAAAAGCATGGACGCCCTCCTTTGGTTCCGTAGGGGCAAATCAATTCCAAATCGCCTCTGCATCAGAATTTAGATGAATCGGCCATGACCCGTCTGACAGACATTGGTCTCCTGAACATGCGATCGTAGTCGATGCAAACCAGGCTCACGCCCTTTCCCAGAAACTGTAGTCGTGCCTCAACACATTAGCTCACACTGCTGACTGACACCTTCATCTTCGGCAAGGGAACACCTCTGAAGGGAGTGTTCCATCTTCGCGCCAGACCATGTCGACTCACAAATACCGTTCCTCCTCCCTTCTCTCTTACCGCGAGTGAGCACCGATGACGCCACTCTGCACTGTCGAGGCAATGACGCCGAACCAGAGCAGACACTGATAACATACAGGTCTGCCGCGGTTCAGCATCTCCCACTCAAACCCAAAGATGTCCTGGCCTGGGAATCTGTACCTTGAGGAAAAGGTTAGGATGAGCGTAACAACCTTCCTTAACCTGACGAAGATGTACACTCGAGATTTTTCCATTCGACTCATTCCAGATCAGGATACTAACTGAACTCAGAAACCTTAAGGTTTTTTCAGGGGACTACAAAACAGTGAGCCAGTTTACCAGCAGTCGTTCATCCGGCCTTAGTTCCAACATTAAACCTGAGCACGAACAAGTGGTCTCCGGCATTCTCCTTGAATTCGCGCCCCCCATGATTGTCCCTACGCGCCTGACGCCTTTGTGCGAGCTCTGTGTTGCGTCTCGCTCTTTCCCAGTTATCTCGGTTGGTCTCAGGACTGACACGCTCAGAGAGCAACTGGTCTATGTTCCAAAGGTTAGCCAAAAGAGAGTTAATCGGATAGGCCAGGAGTAGTGAGGCAGCAGTGGCCTCTGTAGCTTCATGGTGAGCAGTATTAAATGCCAGATTTAACCGGAGGACAGAGAGGTCCCAATGCTTTTGAGACTTAGTCTGAAATATTATGAATGCGGCGTTCAAGTTACTGTTCATGCTCTCGGCTCAAGAGTGGTGTGTTTAGTAAGAAGTAGTAGTAATACGTCTGCTCCCACAATGGAAACAAAATGCTCTGAATTCTCGACAGGTAAAAGCCAAATCGTAATCACTTCGAAAGATCCTTGGAGAACCAAAGACTGCAAAGGTTTGGTAAGATGGTGTACGGGCCGACCACAAGTGGCCGCACGGGTCCGCTTAGTTGCTGCTCATTACTTTTAAAACAGTGGCAGCTGTTGGAATCTTTCAATAATTGAATAAAAGAAAATGTATTTAAAGGCCACCGAACGCTGCAGAAACTGTGTGGTGCTCCAGTCCTTCTATTAGGGTGACGTAATCCTAAGTCCGGACCTGAAAATAATTTTATCACGAATTCTGTTTCCATTACCATCAAAAATGCGTCTTGTACTCCAGTGTGCTTCCCGATCCGTTGTTCGTTTTCCAGTCGCTCCTACCACTCGCTTTGCTACCCACAGTTTTCGAATACTTTCGTCCTTCGGACACTACGTCTCACTCTCAATACACCATATCTTGTGATGCATACTTATTGGCCAGTTATTTCTATATTAAATTCCATTCAGTTGTATCTATGCAGTCGACATACCATTCCAAAGTCACTTTTTTCGATTTTTCAGATTTAGAAACACATACAGCGGTAATAGCAGTTGGACACAAATTTTCAGGGCAGCATTGGCAGTTACTCTTTTTCTGGATTCGGCAAAGTTTATTTACTTTACTTAACCATGCGGCCTGATGCGCTTCCTGTCGTCACTTAATTGAGGGATGAGGGGGGATGGGAGTCTTGTGCTGCACTTGTCGAAGTATTATGAAACTTTTCCCTGTATGTGATCGTATTTTACCTGTTTGTGTATCGTATTTTCTGAGGCAGAAATCGGGGATCAGCGCAGAATTCCCTAAAACGAGAGGAAGAAAGAGTTTAAAAACCACGCCCTTGCTGATGTTGTGGACGCCTGTCCATAAGCCACGGTCACTAATCCACAGCGGGAGTTTGATCCGGCACTGACGCCGCACACACACTCATAAGGTAGCGTGTTGCGTTTACTCTATACGAGCAGAGTATGACGCTGTAGTATTATTCTCTACGTAATTAAAAATGTATTCGGTATTGAGCGTATGGTTACCAGTCACGGAGTTTTATAATAGATCGAAGGGTGGTCCAACATTCTTGAAATGTAGGCAGAAATCTCTATGTATCTTCCGAATGTTTTTCCAAGGAACGTTAAGCAAGATATTTAACACACTTACCAAATGAATTACTTTAAGCCCTTATTGTAGCCCCATTACATTACGTTCCTGACATTAGTACGACTTTACACGGTCGGCAAAACAGTGTGTACACAGCACGCACTCATAAGCGCATGCGCGCGCAACACACACACACACACACACACACACACACACACACACCCACACACACACACACACACACACCTCCCCGCACACACGAATAATCTGTGTTCTCATGGTAAGACGTCACCCGTGCGCTTGCCGTCAGAAGCCCGCCAGCGCGAACGTCAGTGTCTGCGGACGCCGAGGGGTGGCGCCAACATGGCAGTATATGCGTATCAGACGCCGCGCCTACCCCGTCCGGGAAGACTACACAACACTAGCGCCCTCGCTGCCAATGGCATAAGGGACACCGTGGACAGCGCTAGGGACCGGTTCATCAGCGCTGACCGCCTCCTCAGTTCGAGAGCCCAGCTCCAAGGACAGTTACCACCGATGTCATAGTTTCTTAGGTCTGTGAGAAGCAGGTACCTGAATTGACAAAGGCTTCATTCACAAACTTGAAATGCTCATTATGCTCCACATGATTGCTTGTCAGAACATGACTACAAACGTTTGATTATTCAGTTGTAGCTCTGTCCACTGATGTTCTGTAGTGTGTCCAGCTACCCTGGTCTGTTTCCTGTTTCCTAGCCTACGAATTACTGTTCTGACCACTCGAGATACAACATAATCGAAAGCGGAGAGGTCATTTATTTGCACACTCATGGTTTCAGAGTTTTAAGAAAAATCATTCTGAGTCAGTACCATTGTAGTTTTTAGAAAACCCACCAATGTGCCACTGAGCTATCATCAATGCAGCACTCTCATCCCCAGCTGTCTGGGATTTCGTTGCCATTATCGCCTGAGAGTACGAAAATTGGGAAGTGCTTAATCATTTCGTCTCTTGCATCTCTTACACTCTGCGGCCTTAGGACTATATGAGCCACCACTAACAGAACTCGGGAAAACATTCGTTTTTAACTAAAATATACGCCACTAACAGCTCTAGATAGGACAGTGTACAAAGCTGTACGCAGCAGTTCGAGTTGCCGCGTTCACTGCCGTATCTGCGCCGAGTCCGCGGAGGGCAGCAAGTTGTGCCACCCCCACTGCGTCGCTCTATTGCGGAAGTCGCCAGTGGCAGCCGATACAATAACGGCCGGGGTACAAATGGCCGTCTATTGCCGAGTTGGCCGAAACTTCGAATGGGCACCACAGCTGCCGTGTGCTTCCGCTCCGAGGATGAATGATGTTGCAGCTTGCCGAAACGTTGGCAGCACTGCGATCACTCGCAGGCCGTACGTCTTGAAATGAGACTTTGATATGAATACGTAAGTAGTGTATAACTATAAAACGTCTTTTGTGACCACATACATATGTTCTGTTGTCAAAGGCAAAATAGTGCGATCAATTCGCGGGGTGACAAAACACGTCTATATATCGCGGGAGCTACAAATTCTTCTCAGCATACGTAAAGCTGTCCTGTACACCGTGACTTCCAGTCGCGAAACCAGTGGGTGACTTGAGCGAAGTCCGTCACAGTCACAAACAGTTTTGGTGTTCTTACTGACAATAATCTGTTTGGACCCTAACTGATAACATTTTTATCGACAGTCCTCAGGCCGAAACAATCAATGTATACATAGTTGTTGATGGAATATCTGATAACAATGAATAAATAATGGGAATAAACAATTCAACATCTTATAGTTCACAAGCACGTTGATACAAAGCTGTGGGGCTTATTACTGAGAACGGGGTGCACTGTTTAAGAACAAGTTAAGAGAGGTCGTATGGAATGACGTGTACATAGAAAAAGATGCTAATGTGAAATTCAATATACTCCTCTGCAAATTTGTGATAGTATTCGGAAGGAACTTTCCTAAAATATTGCCTACTACAGGAAAACAAGTAAACAACGGATACGAATAGGAACAAAAAGTTTATGTTAGAGAAAAAGGGAAATTTATATAGAGGCTAGAATAATTCTGACGTTAGCTTCATTCTACAGGAACTGCTGTAATGTTTTAAGGAAACTCGTTAAAATGTCCAGAAATACGCACGCCATGACAGAAATTAATCACACACATAGGCTAATAAGATTAAAACTATGTTTGATATTGTGAAATGAGAGATAGCATAACCAGCAGGTGTGCAAGACAACACAACATTTAAACCAAATGAAAATGGTGTGACTGGTTATTTAAATGTGCAAATGCAATATGCAGATATTTTTAATAATCACTTTGAAAATCTACCAGCAAAAATAGGATTAAATGACTCAGATGAAGAAGCGAGAGAATATGTAATAAATACCATTCCACAGAATATTAAGCAACTAGAACTACACCAACATCCTTCACCAAAGTTAACAGAAATGCAAAAAATGAGAAAAAGAACAGCTCATATAGTGTTGATGAATTACAAAATGAATTCTGAAAAGTTGTAATTTTAAAATATATATATTAATTCCCTGTGCAGTGATGCACTATATATACAGGGTGGTCCATTAATAGTGACCGGGCCAAGTATCTCACGAAATAAGCGTCAAACGGAAAAACTACAAAGAACAAACTTGTCTAGCTTGAAGGGGGAAAGCAGATGGTGCTATGATACGCCCGCTAGATGGCGCTGCCATAGGTCCAACAGATATCAACTGCGTTTCTTTTTAAATAGGAACAACCACTTTTATTACAAATTTTTAAGAAATATGAATGTGTAGGATGACCATTTTTTCTCGCTTTGTGCTAGATGGCGCTGTAATAGTCACAAACATATGGCTCACAATCTTAGACGAACAGTTGGTAACAGGTAGGTTTTTAAATTTAAAATACAGAACGTAGGTACGTTTGAACATTTTGTTTCGGTTGTTCCAATGTGATGCATGTACCTTTGTGAACTTATCATTTCTGAGAACGCATGGTGTTACAGCGTGATTACCTGTAAATACCACATTAATGCAATAAGTGCTCAAAAAGATGTCAGTCAGCCTCAGTGCATTTGGCAATACGTGTAACGACATTCCTCTCAACAGCGAGTATTTCGTCTCCCGTAATGTTCGCACATGCATTGACAAAGCATGTTGTCAGGCGTTGTCGGTGGATCACGATAGCAAATATTCTTCAACTTCCCCACAGAAAGAAATCCGGGGACGTCAGATCCGGTGAACGTGCGGCCCATGGTATGGTGCTTCGATGACCAATCCACCTGTCATGAAATATGCTAGTCAATACCGCTTCAACCGCACGCGAACTATGTGTGAGACATCCATCTTGTTGGAGGTACATCGCCATTCTGTAATGCAGTGAAACATCTTGCAGTAACATTGGTAGAACATTACGTACGAAATCAGCATACATTGCACCATTTAGATTGCCATCAATGAAATGGCGGCCAATTATCCTTCCTCCCATAATGCCGCACCATACATTAACCCGCCAAGGTCGCTGATGTTCCACTTGGCGCAGGCATCGTGGATTTTCCGTTACCCAGTAGTGCATATTATACCGGTTTACGTTACCGCTGTTGGTGAATGACGCTTCGTCGCTAAACAGAACGCGTGCAAAAAATCTGTCATCGTCCCGTTCTATCTCTTGTGCCCAGTGGTAGAACTGTACACGACGTTCAAAGTCGTCGAAATGCAATTCCTGGTCCATAGAAATATGGTACGGGAGCAATCGATGCTGATGTAGCATTCTCAACACCGACGTTTTAAAGATCCCCGAGTCTCGCGCAGTTTGCTTCTGATGTGCGGATTACCCGCGACAACAGCTAAAACACCTACTAGGGCATCATCATTTGTTGCAGGTCGTGGTTGACGTATCACATGTGGCTGAACACTTCCTGTTCCTTGAATAACCTAACTATCCAGCGAACGGTCCGCACACTTGGATGACGTCCAGTATACCGAGCAGCATACATAGCACACGCCCATTGAGCAATTTGATCACAGTAGCCATACATCAACACGATATCGACCTTTTCCGCATTTGGTAAACGGTCCATTTTAACATGGGTAATGTATCACTAACCAAATACCGTCCGCACTGGCGAAATGTTACGTTATACCACGTACTTATACGTTTGTGACTATTACAGCGCCATCTATCAAACAGCGGAAAAAGTGGTCAAACTAAAACATTCATATTTCTTTACGTACTCCTCGAATATCTTATAAAATTTGGGGGTTCCTATTTTTAAAAACGCAGTTGATATCCGTTTGACCTATGGCAGCGCCATCTACCAGGCCAACCATAGCGCCATCTGGGTTTCGCCTTCAAGCTAGACGAGTTTCGTGCCTTGTAGTTCTTACGTTTGATGCTTTTTTCGTGAGATATTTGGCCCGATCACTATCAATGGACCACCCCATATGATCACTGCACAGTGAATTTTGCCAGACAGATTAAAATATGCATTTGTTAAACCTCTTTTCACAGAAGGTGAAAAGATAGTCTGAAACAATTATCTTCCAGTTTCCTTATTGAGCCTTTTCCAAATATCCAGAAAAATAAGCACTCAAGAGCAGATTCAGATTTAAGTAGAAACAACTTATTTAATGCACCATAGTTTGGATTCCAGAATGTTGTTCAACAGTGATTGCTAATTATACGTTCAGTCACCAAGTATTACAAGCCTTAAATAATTAAGTATGGTGAGCTTGTGTTTTTGTTTGCTCATAGTGCTTCATTATATAGATCACATTATTCTTTCAGAAGAATATTAAGTTTCATGGAACTGATGGCGACATACAGAACTGATTTAAATCATACTTAACAGATAGAAAAAAGTTTTAATGAATTGTAACAAATCACGTATGAAGTCCCACAAGGATCAGTTTTGGATTTACTCCTATTCATTGTACATAGTACGTCAATGACTCTACTTAACACACATGAAACAGAGTTGGTAATTTTTGCAAATGATGCTAGTGTTTATTAGATCCCTTTAGAAAGAAAGCAACACAAGAGATTGTTAATGATGTTTTTCAATACGTTATTAAGGAGTTATCTGAAAATAGACACACCCTAAATTTTGAGAAAACATATTAAGTTCTCTATTTGAACTAGGGATATACCAACAAATTATGTAGCCCACTAACAGGAGTCAGTAAACAGGACTGAATCCTTCAAATTTTGGCATTTCCCATCCAATTAAGATATGAACTGGAAGTAACATGTTCCTGAACTATTTAAACATTTAAGTGCAGCAACTTTTGCTCTTCGTATAACTGCTAGCGTTGGTGACAAGCAAATTAACCTTCTGCCATATTCTGCATGTTTCCACTCAATAATGTCTTGTGGAATAGTTTTCTATGAGAATTCATCACATACAAAGAAAGTATTGACTAAACAAAAGAGAGCAGTAAACATAACATTTGGTGTTTATCAAATGGCTCAAATGGCTCTAAGCACTATGGGACTTAACAGCTGTGGTCATCAGTCCCCTAGAACTTAGAACTACTTAAACCTAACTAACCTAAGGACATCACACACATCCGTGCCCGAGGCAGGATTCGAACCTACGACCATAGCAGTCGCACGGTTCTGGACTGTGCACCTAGAACCGCGAGACCACTGCGGCTGGCTTGGTGTTTATCCATGGTCATCATATAGGCACCTCTTCTTGGAGTTAAAATGTCTAACTACACCAGCACAAAACATACATTATCTAATAATATTTGCCATAAATAATCCATCACAGTTGAGAATAATAGTAATTTATATACATACTAAAAGAAAGTACAAGGATCAAATTGGAAATAATTGCTCACAATATGTATTGCACAGTGAATTTATCCCATTGTACAAGTCACATCTTACGTCAGCTACATGCTTAATTGAGGTATGGTGTACATCCTTAGCTCTGATTGGTGCCTTGTGTTAACTTTTACCGATATCAGATGATGCTAATTGTGTTTCAACGAAACCATTCATTGTAAGTAGAGAATTTACAAATACAGTCTTAGGTGAGAAGTTATTTTCCTTCAAGTTCAACTATTAAAGCAATGAGTGGCTCATAAAAGAGTTCAGTATGTGGCAGAAAAATTTTGTTGTTATCTACTCAAAACCATAATGTGTCTGACAGGTAGCAAAGCACATTTCATGTAACCTGAAATCATTTCTCCTGAACTAGTCCTCCCATTCTATCGCTGAATTTTTATTTATAAACTTGTAGACTGTAAAGAGAACCTTAGTGTTTACATGTATTTTCAAGAGCAGGACTAAAAAGCTATATGTTCATGAATAGGACTAAAAAATTATATGTTAATTAATGTTAGTTAATTTTGTAGTTAGTTACTGTTAAGTACCATCAATCATTTTTCATGATGTGAAATGAATCATTTTACATTAACATCACTGCTTATATATCAAACATTTCACAGTGTTTTTTTAATATACCAGTGTGAGTTAGTCATCGCTGCCTACCATCTGCTACACATTAATAGAAATTTATCTACTAACTAGAAGGAGACGTCAAGGAGAAACTTTTCATTCTTCAAACTTTACTTTGCTGTCTCTCTCACTGGGTAAGTGAGAAATAATTTTTGTTACTGTGTTTTACACCCATTGTTGTACTAAAGAAAACCTAAATGTAGAGTAATGCATGTCATTTTTCCTTCTAGTATTGTAATTATTTACAGTAGTGTTTCATTTGGACTGTAGTGGATAGTTTGCAACAAATGTCTGGAGGGAATAAATATACAATTAAGCAACAGTTAGGATGGACAATTTTTTTAAACAGATGTCTACAAGTTGGTTGTGGGTGAACACCACATATTATTATTTCAGTACATTTTGAACAATGAAGACTTACTTTCTTAAAGTTGAGCTTCCCCAAAACATCCTTCCATATGAAATTATTGAATGATAACAAGCAGATTGTGACACCTTACTCATTTGTCTCTCCCTATGATTTGCAATGATCCTAAGTGCAAATGAGTCATTTCGAGGAGTTCCAAAATGTGTTTTACAAGTTTAAATTCTCATCAATATGGACACCACACAAGTTTGAAGTTTCCGTCCTGTTTATTATTTCCTCACCATGAGTTGCAATTGTCTTTGATATAGTACCTCCAGATATGCAGAATGAATATACAATGTCTCCTTAAAATTGATGGTGTAACCATTTGTAGAAAGCCAGCCAATTATACTTTTAAGAATATTGTTTGACATTTCTTGTGTTTCTGTTTATATGCTTAGAATGATTACTATACTATCGTCAACTGCAAGAACAGCTAATAATGCTTGTGTATTAGATGTAGGAATGTTTACATATATAAGGGCCAACAGTGGATCTAAGACTGAGTCTTGAGAAACTCCATACATGACTTCTGCCCAGTCAGAAATAGGTCCCTTGACTATATTGCTTGAATTACTAAATACATCTTCCATCATTCCTTGAGTTAGATATGTCATTATCTGTTAGTTGGGCTTCAGCCCATAAAACTTCAGTTTATGTAGGAGAATACTGTGATTAACACAGTCAAATGCCCTAGATAAGTCGCAGAAAGTAACAGATATCGCTATTTTATTATTTAATGCTTGTGAAATTTGGTGAGAGGATATGTAAGTGACATTTTAGCGTGACAACTCTTCTGAAATCCACATTGTGATTTGCTGAAGATGATATTGTTGCTAAGGTGAGATATTCTACTATACATCACCTTATGAAATATTTTGGAAAAGATTTCAACTGTTAAAGAGGTCGGTGGGTACTGACATCTGTCTTATCACCTTCTTCAAAGAGGGGGTTAACAATGGTGTATTTCAATCTCTCTGGAAAACCGCGCTTAATTAATAATGTTTTACATATTTCATATAGTACTATCCTTATTCAATTGGAATAAATCTTTAGTACTCTATTGGAAACATCATCAAAACCAGATGAGCTTTTGTTTTTAAGAGTGTGTATAACTTCCTAATTTCAGGAGGAGAAGTAGGTGTAACATCAATATGACTTAATTTTATGAGAAATACTTTTTCACCTTACATCTGTTATTTTTCTGTGGAAGCTTTGGTCCCTATGCTTTCAACTATATTCCAGAAATGATTATTAAATATATTTGCTATGTGTGACTGTTCATTTATAGCCATTCCATTGAGTTCAGTAGTGATGTTATCCTGTTCTGTGGCTAGTTGTCTATCACACGTATCACTACATTCTATTTAGCCTTAAGTCTGTTGTAGAATTACTGATTTCCGACATTACATGCATGTTCCTTGATGTTTTAATAACTTACGTTAGTAATTTTGAGTAGTTTTGCAGAGCGCCACTACTGCAGGATCTTTACTTACTCTTGGCAACAGATTCACTTCCCTTTTCCTTTCACGAGGTACCTTAATCCCATTAGTGATCCATGCTTTTTTACATGTTCGTTTAATGTCGTCTCTGATTAGCTTATGCAGAAAGCTATTTTCAAATCATGATATGAATTTATCACAGAACAGAATAAATTTCACGTTACCATGAGAAAGATGCTAGAGTGTAAACTGTTGTGTGTATCTTGCCTAGCACAGTAGTTATAAGGTGCTCAAACAGGTACAGGATGTCTATCTCTTCAGGGCTCTCCACATTTTCCAAACAGACAAGAAGCTCTTCAGCTGTACTACTCAGTCCTACACTCGTATGTACGAGTAGTTCAAATTTCGCGTCTTCTAATGCAGCCTGAAGGGCACAAATCCTTGCCTTCTGCTCAGCGATTCTCTTGCCGTTTTTGCCGGGTCTACAGTTCTACGGGAGAGCCTCGTTGTGTTCCCCATTCTGTTCCCCACTGCAATCACCCAGTGAAATTCCAACCCACGCTCTTCACATACCTCTTCCCCATTGAGTATGCTGCAGCAACATCCACACTTATCACGCACTGTAACACAGATTAGACTCTTAAAAATAGAATTAAATCACTTAACACTCTTTAGATCACATGAAGTTTGGATATCTAAGAACCGCAAACATTAGGCCTATAGGTTAGTGCTTCAGGTATTTGGTATAACGTGAAAAGTTAGTTACTTCCGCTTACAACAAGAACTAAGCCCATTCTTAACTGCAGTACCAGTTAATTACCTTACTCACAGTATAGTTTAGCTTTAGTGAGTACAAACTGTGCATAAACAAACTACTAGTGCGAAAGTTTCTAAATCAAACAGCTCAAGATTTATGCTCCTTTCCTGAAATACGAACTAAATAATGAATGAACATGTTCGACTTAAATTGTGAGAAAGAAACTCAGTAAGATTAAACGTGATTCTCTGAGTTAATTGTGCAAAACCTAAATAAAATATGCGATCTTTTCTCGTTTGCTGGAATAACACGTAAACAAAAATGATGCATTTAATAGAAAGCTTAATAAAAGGCACTATCACGCTATTTAGTGAGTAATTTGTAGTACACTAGCTGTCATTACAATATAACTAACTTATCTTCACGAGAGCGCAAAAACTCTACGTCTTTTCTATTGCAGGGTTGTCAGCTTGTCCAATAACGACTAATCACGTAAACACGTCCAGTAAATTGACGCATTCCACATCATTTAGACCAAAAATATCATTCTAATAATCTATGGAACACTTGGGTAACCTTTTATCATTAGCGTATCTTCATGTAGTCAGTTATATGAAGACGCACCGTTTAGGGAAATAAGGATATTGATAGTGGTACTTCTGTTACTATAATTTACTAACATAATATATATAACATATATAATATAATGAATATACGTCATACTATTGAGATATGTACATGCGGACACGAACAGGAAATAAAAGCTTATAATGCAAGACGAGATAAATACAGACTATTTTAAATAAGATACATTATTCTAGAACGAAGATGCTAAAAAGCCATCTGGCTAGACGTAAAATTCTATAAAGCAAAAACTAAACATTATTTAGATGAGGAGCTATCGCCCGACAGACAGCAGATGGTGTCCACATCCATACACATATCTACTTTGTCTACGCATACATCTGCACTTGGCAAAACTACTGGGTAATGCACGACAGAAAGTACTTCTCGTGGCGTTGCATATTCGGTCGTTTCCCCTTGCTATTCAGGTCTGGAACACTAAATAATGTCTGCTTTAGTGACTCTGAATTCTGATAATCTTGTCTGTGACGGTCGCACGGGAGCGAAAAAAGGGAGCTGTAATATTCTTGTAGAGTCCTCACCTGACACAATTACGTGAAACTATTGTGGCGTATTGCCATTTCAGCTTTTTTCAACATTTTCGTGACACCCTCCTGTGAGTCAAACAAACCAGTGAGCGTTCGTGCTAACATGCTTTTTATATGTTCAATATCTCCTGTTAACCGTTACTGGTATCGTTAAGCCATACCTGAGCAATATTCCAGGTTTTATCAAGTGAGTGTCTTGTAAGCAGTCACTTTCGTAGAATAACTGCATTTCCCCAGGGTCTTACCAGTGATTCAAGCCTGCGTTAGCTACTTTTGAGACTGAAGCAGTTCGTTTTCAAAACGGTTGCAAGGGACTACACCCGCTTTCCTATCTTTAAAAATACTTAATGTAAATTTGCAAATTAGTAGCATGTTTCCAACTTGAGGAATGAACAGGTGGCATATAAAAAATCTGTTCATATGAAATAGTTAGTTGAAAGTATCTCATCCTAGGAGTACCTACCCTTAATAGGCTCGTCCAATTTAACATAATAATTGAAAATTGCCTCAATAAAACGTTCCCCCCTTTAAATTTCGTCTCATTAAGGGCGACATACTCGTAGGTATTACCTTTATTTAAGTCAGCAGTTATGTTGCATGCATATGAGCCGAAGCTGCTTCGAAAGTGTTGGTGAGAGCGAAAGGGTGCCAAGTGTGGCCTTTAGGTGGATAAGCACCATCTTTTTTGACAGCCCAGTGCCAAATTTTACAGCACTCAGAACCCCTCCGATACATCCAGCACTGTATGGCGCTGCATCTTGCCAACTATGCGAAGTACTTGCTCTTCACTTGTCAGAGGCAACTGTTGTGTGTCGTTCCTTCGTGGTAGTTCCGCTTGAGTTGCTATCCTCAGTGCAGGCGGTGAACTTTGAGCGGCGAAACTATGACACCAAAAGGGTCTCGTTGTCGTAAGATCAGGTACACAATAGATGTTAGCCCGTCTCCACCGACGGCGCCACGAAAATGGACTCTATAAGCATCGTGAGCTATCAGTAAACGGAATCCAACTTGCATAACACTGTGTGAGTGTTTTATGAGTGTCAGTTTCACTGTTCTTTAAGCCCTCAACAGATAGATGAAAAACTTAAAACTAACATTTAGGTAAGCTATCTGACTACGTCTTTGAAAATCTGAAAACCCAGAAATACAGGAACAAATGAACGTGTAACAATGAACACCTAAGCTATCTCACTGCGTTTTTGAGTAAGAATTTTCAGGTGATACAGAATCTGGCTAGTGCAAAGGAATTTACTGGATTAGAGTATATGACATTGCGCTCTCCCCGCCCAACCGATGAGTTTTATTATTTGCGTAGTTAGGCTCTGTCCTAATGTTGACTAAACTCGTCGAGTGAAAGGGGGAACGGCGCAGCTGATGAAGAAAATGTCGTCTATGGCGATCATTCACCAGTAACTGACACTGTCTGACTGCTTCTCGTAATAACTCTGATTCAGAACTCCTTTTTTTACGATAGTTACAGCGATTTATTTCTGATACCTATGTATAGTCGGCTGCTGAGGTACCGTCTACTGCGTTCCCGGCCGTTAAAATTGCTTATTCCTACTTTCGTTTTTATATAAAAAGTTCCTCGTTACGCATGCTTCGTTTTTTTCCTCCGAAGTCCAACAACCGCCTCGGAGTATCCCACCGCCGCGACTCTGGACCTCCATGGACTTACGTCATCAGCCTCACTGTGTTTGCTCCATGGTGCCCCGCTACTTGCTGCGTCAACGAAAGTCAGCGCCGGTTGCTGGCTCGGTGTTTGAATTATCTGCACATATAAAAACCAAATACTTCCGCAGTAGTTATGCACATAACTAACAAATCCCAACCCACAACCTAATTTTATTATTTAATTGGAATTTGTACTAGGCCAGGGGCGACAGATGGCGCATGCAACACACCACTTGTCATCTGTTACACGACAACATGTTGTGGTGTTTCACCGTCTCTGTTTTGGCCATTAAGTTTTGCACTCGCCTCTTTAGATGTGGTTTACAGCAAGTCGCAGACGCATGCAGCAGCAGAAGATAAACCTTATTGTTACTAAGAGTGAATTTAATAAATGTGAGTTTGCTTGGGTCCTGTTAAGTACTAAATAACTTGTGTGAAGGGATTTCATAAGTTAAGTCTTTTAAAACTTCAGAATCATCATGACAATGACATAGTGTCAATAACGGCTGAATGCCAGATTAACAAATTATTTCGATTTCAAAGTAACTTTAACATTTAAAAACCGCAGCATTTATTTGTTAATTAGAAGTGGAGAATAATTATTATTAACTGGAGGATAAGGAGGCTTCTTTAAGTGACAAGCAAAACATGGGATTATTGCAAACTCAGACTAACAATCACGAGCCTAACCCTGCTATTGCCTTTGCGCTATGCTCCCGAATTTTACCTTGCATTCCATCTCCAAGCGTAGTTAAGCTGACTGTGGTAAGATCTGCCATCACAGACGTGAGGGCAGAGTGACACGTATTCTGTCTGCAAGCTCTCGACCGACCGACACTACTACTTCCACTCACACAGACAGACCTCGCCTCACAACAATGCTTACAATCGCGCTCCCATATTTCGCCCTCAGATTGTTACTATCGATATCTCAGAGACTATACAATACAAAGAATAGCATTAAGTTGACTGTATTGTTTTCAATGTAATGGAGAGTTCTGACACACTCCATACATATCTTTTCTGTCGCTTCTTTAAGAAATTGAAGAAAACTTATGTACAAATAGGATAACAGGAACTAAAACTCCTTAGTTATGAAACATATGTATATGTAAACATATACGAGTAGGTTAGATAGTAAATATTGTTTTTGCAGAGAATTCTCTTGCTTACTAAAATCAACATACATAAAGGTGTAGAAGTTCTATTATTGATAAAAGGATTGTTCGTTATTGGCTCAATTATCTTGTGATCATTTTGGGAGCCTTTTTAAAATAACTAATTAGGCACATTTTCATAGATGAAAAATTTCGCCCTGTAAAGTTTAGAAATATATGAAGGAAAACATTTAGAGTGTTATTGCTTTATAAAAAAGGGAGTGTTCACTGCACAGGAAGTTTTTTATTGTTCTGCACTTTGCACGTATGTAGAAATTTGAGAGGGGAAGGAATATCATGAACTGTGTGTAGTGGTGTGTTTGGTGTCTGTATCACTAACACCTGAATGTAAACACATAGAGTGTAGCAGAGCCATATAGCGGTGTGTACTGTGTTTACACCACTGGCACCTTTACTTGGAAAAACTGCATTTTTGGTGATACAGTGGTTTTTATTATCTGTGTCCTCCACTGAGACAGCACTGTGTAATTGTGGTTCTCGAAGGCAAAAGTCAGCCTTGGTTGCTGATTGCCACTAAATAAGACGTATTTATTGCAGACATCCTTCATTTTGACAGACCTCCTTGGTTACTGCCATCATTGAAAGTGACATCATTGATGCAGACATCACGTGCGCATGTGCATTTTGTAATTTGTTTGCGATCTGGATGATTCCAGTTACTTGGTACTCTACAGGCAGAAAATACTCATCTTAATAACTTTACAAAATTTTTACATATTCCTGTAAACATAAGTCAAGGTAGTCAAGTAAGTAACTGCCCATACGGTTTATATGAATGAAAGTTTGTAAATTGTTTCATGCGAGACGCAAATATATTAATATGAATCAGAAATTATTGTCCTTAAAATTCATGTGTGGCATTATGAGAGCTGTTTAGTTACTAATTAAGATATCGGATCATGAGATTTCATTAATGTTCAAATGTGTGTGAAATCTTATGGGACTTAACTGCTAAGGTCATCAGTCCCTAAGCTTACACTCTACTTTACCGAAATTATCCTAAGGAGAAGCACACACACTCCCATGCCCGAGGGAGGACTCGATCCTCCACCGGGACCAGCCGCACAGTCCATGACTGCAGCGGCCTAGACCGCTCGGCTAACCTTGCGCAGCCTCATGAAGTTTACTAAAGTCAACATATAAAGTATAAATCAAATATTAAGTAATTCTGCACAGGCAGTGTTTGCTTATAATATAAATATCAAACAAAGTGAGCTGCATTTAACAGTGTTATACACAAAACGACATAAAGAAATTTATGTGGCCAAAGAAATGCTTTGCATATGGCAGTGTCATACACGAAATGACACAAAAATATTATATTGCTAAGCAAATGCTACGTATATGTGGACATAGGTTATGCTGCTTGAGGCAGCTATAAGCAAGAAAGCAAAAAAACTATTGGTATGCAGAGGCAGTATTTGGTGAATATTGATCAGAAATCTTAACAATGACATGTATTAGAGTTTTACTTAAGTAACCTTAATTACTTAATTATCATACATTGAATAATATTTTGTAATTCTAACAGTGAAATGAAATGATTCTATGTCATTTATTGGCCAGGATATCACCTTCAGGGTTCGGCCACCATACTGCAAGTATTTTTTTTTAGTTTACGCCACTTTCGCGACTTGCGTGTCATGATGATGAAATTGATGGTGATGGACACACAACACCCAGTCCCCTGCTGGGAATCGAACCCAGACCTCTGGCATGTTAAGCATTAGCGTTACCGCTGCACTACCCAGGCGGACATTCTAACTCCTTTCCTCCAGGAGTGCTAGTTCTGCAAGGTTCGCAGGAGAGATTCTGTGAAGTTTGGAAGGTAGGAGACGAGGTACTGGCGGAATTAAAGCTGTGAAGACGGGGCGTGAGTCGTGCTTGGGTAGCTTAGTCGGTAGAGCACTTGCCCGCTAATGGCAGAGGTCCCGAGTTCGGGTCTCGGTCCGGCACACAGTTTTAATCTGCGAGGAAGATTCATTCTAACAGTTATTTGTGTGATCATAAGTGCACTTTCGTTGGGGAATGGAAACACTATCCTACCAACAGCCAGACTACCACCAACCACACAGGAAACTATACTACACATAAACTGCATCCATCTTTCCACAGGATAGATATTGTAGTAAAGGGGATTGGTATAGATAGCTTTTTCATTGTCGTATTCACCATGGAATACTATACAATTAATGTTCTCTCTTGTTTTTTCATCTGACAAAAAAAATTATTGGTCCTTATACTAATAGTAGTATAAGTGTCACATCAAATTCTTATTTTCACATTAATGGTTAATGTTGCAGTGGGTGCTGGTACATTTATTGTCATCATTTTGGTTTCTAAAGCAAGAAATTCGTTAGTGTCTGAGCTAACAAGTAGTAGGTTTTTTACTTTCTGGAGTGGATGCCAAGTTCAGTTTCCTGTGACACCTGCAAAAAGATTATTGGTACAGGAAACATTTTTATGTTCTTTAATTATCCCTTTGTGGTTCGCTTGCTTTCATTTTTATATGATATACTTCCATGTCTGAACCTGTCATTTCTTGTTCGATTTCTATTATCATCTGAAAAGATTTCATTAATGGCATACATATACGCATTATAAATTCCACGGCGATATATTTGCCTATGTCTACTTGTAACCGTGAAAAACTGTACGAGACAAACCTAAATGTTATCTTGTTCCACCGTTTTAGTTTTATCTTTCTCTATAATTTGCGTTACTAACATATCCGTCTTTTTTTTTTCGAGCTATCCCCTGAACTGTTTTCTGTATGAGTCCTTTGACTACTTAGAAAAGTTTTCTATACCTAGAGTAAATATAACAATAACGATTTATTAATAATATAATAATCGAAGTGTCTTCAGCAGACCTTCTTTCATAATATTTAGTACTGGATGCGTCTGAAATCGACCCTCAAGGCAACTTACCTTCATTTACTTTAATGTAGAGGAATTCTTTTGAATCCTCTGTATTACTTAAGATTAACCCTTTTCTGAGAGTAGTGTCATCTTGTAATTTTAATTGTGCTTCCCGCATCTGTACCTTTTGGCGGCGCATACAATTGATAAGTGTTTTATGCATCAACTTTTGGAGTGTTCTGAAAAGTAACATTATGCTTTAGCAAGCGGAAGTTCCTATGCGTAAAATGTCTCGTCGCAATCTGTGGGAATAATCATTTCAACACTTAATACGCACTGGATTCTTTTATTAAGCTAATCATATAGCAATGAGTATCGTTTAAAATCTAAAAATGGAAGGATAGAGGAAATTTTCCATGGAGGCAATGACGACTACTATTTTCACAAGATAGTAAATCTGTTTCTCTCTTAAAAGGAACGCTTCAGCGAGGGCTGTGACGTATTTACGACCCGTCCGCTGGAGTTACACACAAAAAAAAGATGAACTGGTAACAGCGTCCTAAGCTGGGCGACAAATTCCCGCTAATGTTTTTGACTTTGACCTACCTTGTGGCCAGCTGCGTCAAGCTAAAAGGAAAAATAAATGAAATGTTTCCCTCACAGT
The DNA here is from genome assembly GCF_023864345.2 of Schistocerca serialis cubense. Lineage (NCBI taxonomy): Eukaryota > Metazoa > Arthropoda > Insecta > Orthoptera > Acrididae > Schistocerca > Schistocerca serialis. The sequence continues at coordinate 915,515,804 of NC_064641.1, read as the reverse complement.
TTGCTGTGTCTCGAAAGCTTGTTGTCGCGTTGTATTTTCTTACCTTTAGTGGACACTTACTGTTAATGTACTGAAGAAAATAAATCTATAGGAGAATGCATTTGGAAATACACAGTATTTGAAAATACATGAATGGCTTTATGTGTGAAATACAATGTAGGCCTTTACTCTTCTAAGTAGGTAAAGTTTAATGTGCTTTTGTTGCTGGCTGTGCTAGTCACAGTGCTATTTTACAGGAATTGTTTCCAGGATTTGGTGACCATATTTCAACAAATTCACGCAGATTTTGATGCTTTACATCATCATTGGGTTGCCAATCTGAAGCTGACAGTTGCTGTTGTTTGCTTCGAAAATTGGGAGGAGAAGTATTATGACCATTACTCTTAGTAGCAATTGCCCACCCTTGAATTGCGTCGCCATGACTATTATATGGCAAATCACATTGTTTGTTGTAGCTATCTGGTGGATGGTTATCACATTGTCAAAACTGTACTGTTTTGTATTGTTATAATGCAGGTTCAGCGGAGCATTGTGTCACTGGAAACAGTCACTGTTGTAATAATTGTTTATTCTTTTAGCCTCGTTTCTAATATTTTTCTTACCATTAAAGTGTCCGTCCTGGATATTTCCACTGCGTCTGTTTCTTTGGAAATTACCAGAGTTGCCAATGAATTGTTGATTGGGGGCTCTACCTTGATCATAATGATGGTCTTGTTGATCATATTTGTTACAATTGTTAGGACTTCTGATAACCTTGAATAGGCTGATTGTTCTCCGCAAACTGTGTGTTCTTTGCAAATTGTTGCGAATAGTCATGTTTGTATGCATGATTTTCGTAATTATAATGGTCATTTGAATGGCCATTATTACTGTACTGGTTCACAGCAGCTTGCATTTGCATATTATTTCTACTTTTTTTATTATTGGAGCCCTGTCTATTAAAGTGATTGTCGTCACCGTCCTCCAGTTCTTGCAAAAGACCTGGGATCTCCTCAGTATCGTCTTTGTACCTACTAACTACAATGACATGTGCTATGGAAGTGCGCAGTTTTGTTATGCAAATACCGATAATTTCGCTGAACTGTGCGTATTGTCTAAATACTGGTTTGTATGTACCATGTCCTCAATGTACAATGTAGGGGTGGTAAACTCCGATCATTGGAACGGTTTCTGGTTTAATACGCTGGTTTTTACGCGTGACTGCATTGTTGAGACCAGTGTACCGTGAAAAAGGGGTGCTGGAATTCTACTAATGATCGGCATTGTTGCGCTATTGAACGCGTTCTAGAAGCCAGCTAGTTTTCCAAATAAGAGAAGATAAATTTCAACCTTTTCCAATCGGCCATTCACGGGGTAAAGAATAATGGAAATTATCAAGGCAGGCTCTTGCGTGCATTTCTTTACTAGCATTACGAAATGTAAATTTTCGTACCTAAAGGATGCGATTGTGATCGATCCTATCGTCCTTTCTTGGTTCAAAATTGTGGGATAGAGTCTCTTCCATTGGTCTGTTTGTTGCCTAGCGTAATGTTCAGGTTGATGGACACTAGTACAAATGTGTTTTGAATGAGGGTGTCCTCACATATTGTCGCCTATATGGTTGACGGTTATCTGACCTCTGACACAGTACGATTGTTGAGTAATTTGCAATCTCTTTACGTTCTTGTAGGAGCTGGTATTTTTTCAGCGTTAAGAATGTTTCGTTCTAAAGAATTTAATCTATCTTTTACTTCCGCGTTGATGAGCACATCCCTTCCTGCACCGATTCATTTTAAATTCTCTTCCCTTTGGGAGACGTGTACAGTGGCAGTGACGTCAGAACTTGCATCTACATTGTTGGACAGGTCTGTAACTTTTGTCGTCAAGTCGTCAGTTTTCTGAGAAATTGTGCCTAACTGCTCTACAATAAAACGAACAGTTTCTTCTACAGAGTCTGTTTTCGTACTAATTTCCGTAATTTTACAGGCATTTTGATCGCAGTTCTGTTTGAGATCCGTGATCAAAGTGCTGCGTATTTCTGTTTTAGCACCAGCTAACACATCCTTTTTATGCTTTTGGATACTTCTCTCAGCCCTTGAGATTCTTTCCGGTTGTTGAGTTTACACTGTCTCGACGGCGTTAATTTTAGTTTCTAAGGTCAATACTTAAGTGAAAAAGTGTTGATGTAGTAATTTGGCCAGTTCTTTAATAATTGCTTTATTTTCTGTTTGCGACGCATAAATCTGTGCAGTTCGAGTTCGCAAGTCTGTTTGCGACGTCGTGATTTGAGTTTTCAAGCCTTCTATCATTGTTTGAGTGCCTTGTCTGGATTTTGTTAGCATAATTTGTTGGGTCCTCTGTGTATCTTGTTGTAACTTGTTAAACATGCTTTCTATCAGTGTTTGCAGTGATTCATTCGTACCAAACTGAACAGTGGAGTTATGTGAAGCCGACAAACGTGCTGCTTGTACCACAGTTGTATTTAGTGTCTCTGAAAACATACGTCACGATGTGCCACTGTGCTATGATACTTCGCTATTTGTTATTTCGGCAGTGCTTTCTGCATTGCCGCTGAGGTCATCAATTACACTCCCTGAAACGTCCCCTTAGAACAATTATACATGACTGTCCTTAACCTGACACACAATAATTTTAGCGCAACGCAATCTGACTTTCAAAAAATCCATACGAAAGAATGGCCCTGACTAACATTAACCTATACCTTCCACAAATCACTTACCTCACAAAAATCTTCGTTACAGGAACTACTGCAATACAGCGAGCGCCACTACTGCCAGCTAAATAAAAGATTCAAAGTACTGAAGGCACTAACTACTGATACGGATAGTTAGCAAATGAAAGATATTAATAGAGAACAAACAATGTATTTACCTTGATATCATCATATATAAATATAGCAGTTCATGACAAATTTCAAAACTCCGTCATCTCTCTCCCCACATCCACCACTGCTGGCGGCTCACCTCCAACTGCGCAACGCTACGCGCTGTTCACATCCAGCTGCCGCTGCCCAACACTACAATGGCAGACAACAATGCAAACTAGCCACAGACTGCACACAGCACAGCCAGTGATTTTCATACAGAGGTGGCGTTACCAATAAAAAACCTAAACAGCCTACTTACATAGCCCCCATGCTCCCCACAAAAATTTTTACAAATTGGATTGGGCAGTGGCCAATACAGATTTGAAAATAATTTTTCATAATTACATTAACAAAGAAATCAAATGCACACACTTATTGATACAATGTTGGTCAAAAGCTAAAAATTTCTCACAGTCCATAAAGACAGTCCACATTGTTCATCACAGTAAAAATGCAGAGTTTTTCTCAAAGTCTGAGCAGTAAAAGAAAATGCACACAGACGTAGTGGATTTCCATGCAGTCTTGAAGAAGTAGTGTTGTCCTTCCAACGGAAAGACAGTGCTGACTCGACATGCAGACAGGTAATGGGCCACAACATAGCAAACCCACAGCAGAGTCATTCGACGTTTTGAAGAGTATTGGTAGGTCATCACAGAGCAGACCCACTGTAGTCCTGGTAGAGATTACGGTATTGGTGGGCCACCAGAGGTGCAGGCCCACTGCAGTCCTTGTAGCAATTGGTGGGCCATCAAAGATGCAGACCCACTGTAGTCCTGGTAGAGACGGCCAGCAGCCATCTGTTGCAAATGTCCAGGTGCACAATCACCATCGAAGAGTCTTGTGGACAATATAGCAAGTCCATAAACCACCACTTGTGCACTCACAAAGTTTCTGGAATTGTCCTTAGATCCAGCAATGCTGCTATCCAGTCCCTTGCTGAATTATTAACACACGTGCAAACACTATCAGTCCCTACTTCTCACATATTGTCCATGTACTACGACCAACAGAAGCGTGTGCAGTGAAATGTTACTTAATTTGAAGAACTGGTAACAATTACAATTGGTAACATAAAAATACAATAACAAAGGTACAAAATACATCATTAAAGAACATAATAATACAGATAACATTTGTAGTACAGGCTTTACAAAAGAATAGAAATAGACATATACATCAGTGTTACAGGAATTATGACATAAGTAAATACATAAAGATCACAAGAACTTTTGAAACATCACCTTCTCATGTGAGCATTAGACAGAACAGAATTAATAATGTCTAACATCTTTACAAAGTAAATAACATATTATTAATGCCAATTATATTCGAGGATAACAGTATTCCTCATCATAGTGAATGTAGCTTAATATTAAAAGAAGAAAAAATTCTATGAAACTACACAGAGACAGGAAGAAAACAAATACACTAGGGTACACAAACATATAGTGGGATAACACCAATAGGAAAGGACAGGGTTCGTTTTCAGTGTAACATGTGGTACTGCAGTCCAACCCAAAACTTCATATTTCTTTCCTCTTATTTCATCCTTTGTTTCCACCAAAAAAATTCTATCTAAGCATGCTTTCTGTATTTATATGTTCACACATTTCTTACCTCAACATTTATTTCCAAGAAAATTCTACCTAAACCTGTTTTCTGTACCTTTTTTTGTATAACTTCTGAATGCATTTCTTCCTATTCATCGCAACTCATTCTCTTAGAGGCTACCCCCTCTTAAGCTAACTTAAATCTATTGAGCTCAGATGCTAAACTAAGGGACGAGGCAATGCAGCAGCACAAAATAAGTAACACAAACAGCAATGACCAAAAAATTGGAAAATTGTAAAGCAAGCTACAGTAAGTCTAAATTACCAAGCAATTCAACATTACAACTAATATGAGCCAATGTACAGTAACAAGAAAAATAAGTCAGTAGTAAAACTAGCTTAACAGAGTAACACAATTTAAAATTCAGTAGCACTATGCCTGGCAAACAGCAGCTGCAAATATAAAAAATATAAAACTTATATTTATACATGACAAAGCTCAAGCAGAAAATATATTACAGTAAAAACAACAATGCAGATAAGGGAAGTGTATATTCACATCTTAATGTCTATGTAAATTAAAGTGGTGCACCACAAGAAGTTATTCTACCAAAAAGTTACCAATTACTTGAAAAGAAAATTATGAATGCAGTTCCTGTGAAGGTAAATGTCATTTTGTGCTCCCTCACTTTTTTAAAAAAATTATTATTTACTCGATCTGTAGACAGAAAATATTTATATTAGTACATCTACAAAATTTTATTTTAACCAATGCTGCAGTGTGGCTAGAAACTAGATATCAAATGAAATAAGCAACTATGTACAAAGCAAAGCATAAGAACATCATTCAATAGTCATGTGGCATTTCATAAGTAGTAAAAAAAATCTCTCATCTAGAAAGACAGTAGTCATAGTCAGGTGTCTAGACAAACTATTTCTTGTCATTTCATTAGGCATTTCAGTAAATATCAGAAAGTACGATATGTTTCCAAGTAATCAGCGTGTCGGATTTGCGATGCTTTCTCTATAGGAATGACAATGGGCAGGATAATGGCCTCCTTTTTTTTTCCTGCGCTCTGAAAGGCACGCACTAATGGCTTTTTCTCCAGGCGTCTGACACAGCTGGGTGCCCACGACGCATTACGTGCAGGTGGTCACTTAATTTTCTTACGGAAATATTTACGACAACAGTTTCCGCTACAGTGGCAGTCTCATGTAAAAATATTTCACAGGTCAAGAATTAGCGTTGCAAATCTGTAGAAACAAAATCCTATAAACATAAGTGTCCAAAAAATTTTCGCCGGCATTGTGATACATTCACGCATCTACACACATTTCATAACTCTTAAAGTACGATTCTTGGTTTCCAACATCCTGTTTCACAAGTCAAGAGTCCCTACCCACTATGCATTACTCCTTACCTTATTACATGTATACGTATCCATCGACACTCGTCAATATTTCGTCATTATAAATATGAAGCATAATCAAATAACTCATATAGCCTCAGCCTATTAATCATAAACATGCCTCAGCAGCATAATACACATCGTCGTCGTAAAAATAACCTCATAACACCTCAGTCAAATCTCAAAATCGTCGTAGCTTCCTCCAATAATTAAAAAAATTCTCTGCTCATGTCAAAAGTGTCATCTGCCTCAAACGTACTTTAAAAATCATGAATCCATACCAAATACATCATTCAAAGCTCTCATAGTATCACAATGGTTCCGAAAAAATATGAACAGTTTACAAAGTACAGACAAAATACAGTTTCATAAGTGTGAAGTTACCCAACTGTGTATTGCGTAAACATCTGTCACTGATGTAATAAAAAAGTTTATCTCTCAGTTACATGATCAGATAGCTGTGTAATTTGTGTGTTACAGAAATATGGTACCGATGTGTAAAGTTGTATAAGCAAATACCATATTAGCTAGGGTTCCTTGTGGTTGCCAAACACATGGTACACAAAGTAAGTGTGTACCCCCCTGAGGATTAATGTAATTATACCCTCAGGTGTTACAAATTACAGCAATGGAATGAAATGCATCACGGAAAACCTTTGCATCATTGTACTTCAAATATCTTTAAAAATAAATGTTTTAAATACAAAATTAATCACTCAAATGCGTGTCCTGTAGCGCTAAATGTGCGTCTTGCTGTAAGATAATTCTGTGGAAGTGTCGTAATTATCGTCCTCCGAAAGCTAAGTTCTGCAGAAGTCAATGTACTTACCCTATCATAAACGAAAGTGAAATGCTTTGTGTATAGATATCGTAGTTATTACGTACATTACTGTGATCAAGAAAGTACTATACTGTAAAGTATTGTTGTGCTACGAAAAAGGCTCTCACATTGTAGCTTACTACTAAAACATGTTTTGCTTTCCAGACGAATTCAGAAAAACTGTGCGGATATAAAACAGATACACCGCAAAAACAACATTGTAAATTGTCACTCATTAGTAGCGTCGTGATATAATCGTGTATCTGTCAAAGAAACCAAATGCTAAGTCATCATTAATTCCACAGAAAGTACTTTAAATCCAGAATGTATTTTCAAGTAAACCAAAATGTTGCATTAAAATCTCATTAGCAGTACTGGTAAATGTTCTAAGTATGTGAGCCGTATAGTCATTACGTAAACGTGCAACTAACAAGCAAGAATGTACACACACAATAACACTGTGTCGTCTGTTCACAATAACAATGCATTCGTAATTTCTGTTTAAATAAGTTCTCTTGGCTCTTGACTATATATTTAACTTCAAACATTGTTGCATGGTAACAGTTTCTAAGTCTGACAATGCATACTAGAAATGTGAAGTGAAAAGTTTTATGGCAAAGACAAAGTTAAAAAGCAGATTATCTCTCAATAAGCGGTTTTATATGTGAAGTGTGGTGAAATCCTTTACTCTTCATAGTACTCAGAGTTTGAGCTTGAATGCAATTGTCATGCGGTATACGTCGGTAAAGAATGCTAAAATTTTTTCTCAAGGCTAGCGTCTTATGTTATTTTTCTCGGAGCCAGCGGGCGCACGCGGCTGCCTGCTGTGCGAGTCATTGTCTGTCTCTTTGTTGGCGCGTGTCGTTATTGGGATTAGGAGACCTAACTTCTACAAATTCACCTTGCCGAGAGGGCCCAGCTCTGTTAGAATCCCGCCAGTTCTGATGAAATTGACGTCTGTCGTTATGATTATATCGTCTGTCGTCATGTCGGTAGATTCCGTAGTTTCTTCCTTGTCGGTCACGTGGTGGAGAATTTCTCCCTGAATCGTAACTCCGCGCTGAACTGTTGCGTCTGAAGTTATTCTGCCTCCCTTGATAATAATTGTTTTGGTACCCATATTGTCTGTTTCTGTGGTTATCTCTGTCATATTCATTACTACGGAAATGCGATCTTTCTCTGTAACTATTATTACTCTGCCAGTGGTTGTCATATGGGTGGTGTCTGTTTTGGTCACGATTTGCGTTGTAAGAATAGACCTGTCGTGTCCAGTTATTGTTTCTGTCGTCACGGAATTGTGACGGATGTGACCTGTAGTGATTGTTTTCCTGTTTTCGCATCCAGCGACTGTCGGTGCCAATTTCTAATTCTTGTGACAGTCCCTGAAAAGCTTCAATGTCGTCTTTGCAACGTCCTGCTAAAATAATATGTCGCAAATGTTCAGGCAGTTTGATTAAGCAAATGCGGATGAGTTCTGAGGGGCTGTATGGGTTTGACAGGTACTGATTCTTGTGCAACATGTCTTCAAAATATTTCACAAAACTGGAGAATTCAGATTGTTCGAAATGTTTCATCATTATGATACCATGTTTTACTCGGTCTTGTGTGGCTTGAGACCAATATGCTGAGAGGAAGGCATGGTAAAATTCTCCTTCACTGTGGCAATCGTGAATGACCGATCGCATTCTTACAGCTGGTTCATTCTCTAAGTAGCCACACATAAATTCTAATCTGTGTTCCAACGACCAGTTGGGAGGAAAACAATGAGAGAATTGATGGAGCCATGCTTGTGGATGAATGTCGTTGCCAGAATTCTTAAATGTTTTGAATTTACGTGTAGTAATGAACAGCTTATAGTCAAAATCATCATGTCGGCGAGTCGCATATCGGTCATTGTTACGTCGTGTCGGCGGTTCAATCTCAAAATTCGGTGCACATTGCCAATTTCTTTCATAATTTCCGAAGTGTCCTGTGTTATTATTTTCTGGTTGTTCCGTATTTCTAAGTCCCTCTTCCCGTATTGGAGCGCGAGTGGCCTCTGAAATACGTAATTCTTGTATTACCTGAGTCAGCTGATCTTGTACTTCCCGGATTTCTCTTTGGTGTTGCGTATTAATTTGATTCTGATTTTGTTTGAATATCTTAATTTGTTCATACTCTTCTGTGTCAGTGATGGCTACAGGTCTTGTGTCATTCAGATCATCATCTACCTTTGTAGATAAGTTAGTGACCTGATCCGAAAGTTCGGCTACTTTCTCCGATAGTGAACACATTTCCTCAGTGTGTTTTTCTGAACCAAGTTTCAGAGTGTCCATTTGTGTTGAAATCGAATCTACTGTGTCCTTCAAGTTTTCCTGAGTTTTTGCAAGTTGCGTAACCGAATTGGTAGATGCAACTGAGTCAAATTTAGCTTGCAAGGTCTCATGATTTTCATGAACAATAGTTTGCAGTTCTTTTATGGCTGCTTCGTGATTCTGTAATGCATTTTCATGCCGCGAAAAAATAGGTTGAAAATGCTCACAAATTTGTGTTTTTACGTCATTACAGACTTTTTGACATTTCGATTCGATTTTATGTAACTCAGTAGTTAAATCTTCACGTGTTTGTTCTAGTGTGGTGTCTAACTTTTGAAGCTTTTGCTGTGTTTGTCTCTGATTTTGTTCCATTTTGTCTAACTGTTGCTGTGTTTGTCTCTGGTGTTGTTCCATTGTGTCTAACTTTTCAAGCTTTTGGCCCATTTGTTGCATTAATTGTAATAACAATGCACTAGTGTCTGAAACATGTTCCTCAGTGCTTTTCGTCAGTGAGTTTGCACCGGCAACATTCACATTTTGACAAACGGAAAATGTGTCTTGACTCATTTGAGAAAACGATGAGGACGCAAAACCTGAATCTGCAGTATTTGCAAAATTTTGTCCTGTCATTTCGGATTCCTGAGGCCAGCTGTTGCCGACCGATCGATCTAAATGCTTCCGTCTTCACTAATTGTTTCACTTTCCACGCCATTGTATGCCCCCCGCTCCATTTCCCTATGCACAATTACCAAATTACTACTTTGAACATCAGTTAATTCATTACTCGGTGGCACTAACACACTGCTTTCATTTTCACTGTCATTTCTCAGTTTACTTTGGAGCCTAGTATTACGTTTTTCACACGCCATTATTGTCACAGTATTTCACACGACAACACAGAAAAACGCAATTTGAAGATCAAAAATAAGAGAACACATTAACATAGCACTGAAAATAATATCTAGTTAATTGCAGCTGCGAAATACTTGGTGCAAATCTACATGCATGCCACAACTGTTTTACTGTACAACAATGAAAGACTGCAACTACAAAGGAGATTTTCTCTACAATTACGTGTTAGCAATAAACAAAATCTACACTAATTACACAAACTACAAGAAAAAATCAGAAGATTCCAGTGAGGTATCCTGGCAGGGTCGCCATATGAAACGTCCCCTTAGAACAATTATACATGACTGTCCTTAACCTGACACACAATAATTTTAGCGCAACGCAATCTGACTTTCAAAAAATCCATACGAAAGAATGGCCCTGACTAACATTAACCTATACCTTCCACAAATCACTTACCTCACAAAAATCTTCGTTACAGGAACTACTGCAATACAGCGAGCGCCACTACTGCCAGCTAAATAAAAGATTCAAAGTACTGAAGGCACTAACTACTGATATGGATAGTTAGCAAATGAAAGATATTAATAGAGAACAAACAATGTATTTACCTTGATATCATCATATATAAATATAGCAGTTCATGACAAATTTCAAAACTCCGCCATCTCTCTCCCCACATCCACCACTGCTGGCGGCTCACCTCCAACTGCGCAACGCTACGTGCTGTTCACATCCAGCTGCCACTGCCCAACACTACAATGGCAGACAACAATGCAAACTAGCCACAGACTGCACACAGCACAGCCAGTGATTTTCATACAGAGGTGGCGTTACCAATAAAAAAACCTAAACAGCCTACTTACATCCCGAATGAGATTTTCACTCTGCAGCGGAGTGTGCGCTGATATGAAACTTCCTGGCACTGTAATACTGTGTGTCGCACCGAGACTCTATCTCGGGGCCTCTGCCTTTCGCGGGCAAGTGCTCTACCAACTGACCTACCCAAGCACGACTCAAGCCCCGTCCTGACAGCTTTACTTCTGCCGGTACCTCGTCTCCTACCTTCCAAACTTTGCAGAACCTCTCCTCTGACCCTTTCAGCACTAGCACTCCTGACAGAAAGGATTTTGCGGAGACATGTCCTAGTCACAGCCTAGGGATGTTTCCAGAATGAAATTATCATTCTGCAACGGAGTGTGCACTGATATGAAACTTCCTGGCAGATTACAACTGTGTGCCGGTCCGAGACTAGATCTCGGGACCTTTGCATTTTGCGGGCAAGTGCTCTGCCATCCCCCACGCTCTGGCTAAGCCATGTCTCCGCAATAACCTTTCTTTCAGGAGTGCTAGTTCTTCAAGGATCGCAGGAGAGCTTCTGTAAAATTTGGAAGATTGGAGACGAGGTACTGTCATAAGTAAAGCTGTCAGGACGGGTCTTTAGTCGTGCTTGGGTAGCTCAGTTGGTAGAGCACTTGCCTGCGAAAGGCAAAGGTCCCGAGATCGAGTCTTGGTCTGGCAGACAGCTTTAATCCGCCAGGAAATGTATATCAATTACATTATTTGACCCTTGTAATGAGGCAGTAGAAACAAATGTCTCATTATGTGGGCGAACATTTTCCGCTTCAGTGTCTGAAGACTGTAAATGTTCTGGAGAGTTAATCTCATCATCAGTGGTGTCGGCATTTGGAATTTTTCTGAGGTCCCTAATGCGACCAGAAGATGTAGTGTTGTGAGCTATCATTAGTAGTAATTAGAAAAATATGGCAGAAAATACTTTCTCATCAACGAATCTTTGTTGTTGTTGTGGTCTTAAGTCCTGTGACTGGTTTGATGCAGCTCTCCATGCTACTCTATCCTGTGCAAGCCTCTTCATCTCCCAGTACCTATTGCAGCCTACTTCCTTCTGAATTTGCTTATTATATTTATCTCTTGGTCTCCCTCTACGATTTTTACCCTCCATGCAGCCCTCCAGTACTAAATTCGTGATCCCTTGATGCCTCAGAACATGTCCTACCAACAGATCCCTTCTTCTAGTCAACTTGTACCACAAACTCCTCTTCTCCTCAATTCTATTCAATACTTCCTCATTCGTTTTGTGATATATTCATGTAATCTGCAGCATTCTTCTGTAGCACCACATTTCGGAAGCTTCTATTCTCTTCTTGTCTAAACTATATAACGTCCATGTATCACTTCCGTACATGGCTACACTCCATACAAATACTTTCAGAAACGACTTCCTGCCACTTAAATCAGTACTCGATGTTAAGAAATTTCTCATCTTCGGAAACGCTTTCCTTGCAAATGCCAGTCTACATTTTATATCCTCTCTACTTCGACTATCTTCAGTTATTTTCCTCCCCAAATAGCAAAACTCCTTTACTACTTTAAGTGTCTCATTTCCTAATCTAATTCCGTCAGCATCGACCGACTTAATTCGACTACATTCCATTACCCTCGTTTTGTTTTTGTCGATGTTCATCTTATATCCTCCTTTCAAGACACTGTCCATTCCGTTCAACTGCTCTTCCAAGTCCTTTGCTGTCTCTGACAGTATTACAATGTCATCGGCGATCCGCAAAGTTTTTATTTCTTCTCCATGGATTTTATAACCTACTCCGAACTTTTCTTTCGTTTCCTTTAGTTCTTGCTCAATATACAGATTGAATAGCATCGGGGAGAGGCTACGATCCTGTGTCACTACCTTCCCAACCACTGCTTCCCTCTCATGTTCCTCGACTCTTATAACTGCCATCTGCCTTCTGTAGAAATTGTAAATAGCCTGACGCTCCCTGTATTTGACCCCTGCTACTTCAGAATTTGAAACAGAGTATTCCAGTCATTTTTGTCAAAAGCTTTCTCTAAGCCTACAAATGCTAGAAACGTAGGTTTGCCGTTCCTTAATCTTTCTTCTAAGATAAGTCGTAGGATCAGTATTGCCTCACGTGTTCCAACATTTCTACGGAATCCAAACTGATCTTCCCCAAGGTCGGCTTCTACCAGTTTTTCCATTCGTCTGTAAAGAATTCGCGTTAGTATTTTGCAGCTGTGACTTATTAAACTGATAGATCGTTAATTTTCACATCTGTGAACACCTGTTTTGTTTGGGATTGGAATTATTATATTGTTCATGAAGTCTGAGGGAATTTCGCATGTCTCATACATCTTGCTCACCAGATGGTAGAGGTTTGTCAGGACTGGCTCTCCCAAGGCTGTGAGTAGTTCTAATGGAATGTTGTCTACTCTGGGGACTTGTTTCGACTTAGGTATTTCAGTGCTCTGCCAAACTCTTCACTCAGTATCATATCTCCCACTTCATCTTCATCTACCTCCTCTTCCATTTCCATTATATTTTCCACAAGAACATCGGCCCTGTATAGACCCTCTATATACTCCTTCCACCTTTCTGCGTTCCCTTCTCTGCTTAGAACTGGGTTTCCATCTGAGCTCCTGATGTTCATGCAAGTGTTTCTCTTTTCTCCAAAGGTCTCTTTAATTTTCCTGTAGGCAGTATCTATCTTACCCCTCATGAGATAAGCCTCTACATCCTTACATTTGTCCTCTAGCCACCCTGCTTAGCCATTTTGCACTTCCTGTCGATCTCATTTTGATACGTTTGTATTCCGTTTTGCCTGCTTCACTTGCTGTATTTTTGTATTTTCTCCTTTCATCAATTAAATTCAGTATCTTTTCTGTTACCCAAGGATTTCTACTAGCCCTCGTCTTTTTACCTACTTGATCCTCTGTTGGCTTCACTATTTCATTCCTCAAGGCTACCCATTTTTCTCCTACTGTATTTCTTTCCCCCATTCCTGTCAATTGTTCCCTTATGTTCTCCCTGAAACTCTGTACAACCTCTGGTTCTTTGAATTTATCCAGGTCAAATCTCCTTAAATTCCCACCTTTTTGAAGTTTCTTCAGTTTTAATCTACAGTTCATAACGAATAGATTGTGGTCAGAGTCCACATCTGAACCTGGAAATGTCTTACAATTTAAAACCTGGTTCCTAAATCTCTGTCTTACCATTATATAATATATCTGAAGCCTTTTAGCATCTTGAGGGTCCTTCCATGTATACAACGTCCTTTCATGATTCTTGAACCAAGTGTTAGCTATGATTAAGTTATGCTCTGTGCAGAATTCTACCATGCGGCTTCTTGTTTCATTTCTTAGCCCCAATCCATATTCATCTACTACGTTTCCTTCTCTTCCTTTTCCTACTGCGGAATTCCAGTCACCCATGACTATTAAATTTTCATCTCCCTTCACTACCTGAATAATTTCTATAATTATCTATATTAATCTATCTCGTTTCAAAATCACTTATAAGACAGAGATCAAGAATTCTGTTAACTCAAAAAAAAAAAAAAAAATGCCTGCCACTTAGCTTTAATAATGTCATAAGCAATTCATACAATTAACATAGAAGGACAATAATACATAATTATGGCTGAAAAAGGAAGTACACATGATATTAGTAAGAAGGCAGCGCAGTTGTAACCACTATGTGTGTATTGTTGATCTTACTGTGTTTTTATAATTTCCAATGGTGTCGCCTGGCAACTGAGTTCGCCATACGTAACGGATGTGCAACAAATTCGCAGCAGCAGCGGCTAAAGCTTACTGTTACTAAAAATGAATTTAATAAAAAGAAGTTTGCTTGGGTCCTGTAAACTACTAAATAACTTGTGAGAAGGGACTTCATAAGTTAAGTCTTTTAAAACGTCAGAATCGTCATGACAATGAGATAGGTATCAATAATGGCTGAGTGCCAGATTAACAAATTACTTCAATTTAAAAGTTACATTAACATTTAAAGTCCACAGCATTTATTTGTTAATTAGATGTGGAGAATAATTAGTATTAATTTGAATATAAGGAGGCTTCTTTAAGTGACAAGCGAAACATGGGATTATTGCAAACTCGGGCTAACAATCACGAGCCTAAACCTGCAATTTATTTTGTGCTATGCTTACGATTTTTACCTTGAATTACATCTTCAAGCGTAGTTGAGCCTTTTAAATCTTCCCTGGCTATATAAATGGAATCAAACCTTGAGTGTGGTACGATCTAGCATCACCGACGTGAGGTCTGCCTGACACGTATTCTATCTCCAAGTTCTCCACCGACACTACTACAGTACTTTCACTCTCCCAGAGAGACCATGTCTCACAACAATGCTTAGAATCGCGCAGGCATATTCCGCCCTCAGATTGTTACTATCAATACCTGAGTGCTTACACATTGTAAATAACTGCGTTAACTGTTACTGTTGACTATACTGTTTTAAATATAAAGGAGAATTCTGACACACTCCTTACATCGTCTTGGCTTTTCTTACAAGATACCATCGAGTGGGCAAAATAACGTTTGTCAGAAAAATATTTCAAACCTCTTAAGATAGGAAACATAACTTACATTGTTGCCCTAGGTGTGGATGACTTACGTTGGGTTGCCTGTCTTAAGGAGCATGAAGTATTATCTGCATCAGTTTTACTTCGCCCACCTCACACATATTATCGATTGTGATAAGTAGTCCTGTCTCGACTGTGCTATTATTTCAAGATACTGTGAAGCGGCCCAAATAAAGGTGGCCAGAAAAATATTTCAAGCCCCCTAAGACAGGAAACACTGAAAGACGTACGGAGGCATGTGTATGACGTCCAGTTTCTGACAACGATAGTATTCTGATTGAGAAATAAAAGAAACGTAATTCGTCCCACGAATTCTAAAGAAATCAATTCTCAGACATCTGACAACGAGTTCAAGATATCCTCTAGCGTCTCCTAACAACTGTGCTGCAATGCTCCTGAATGCAACAGAAAGCTGCCTCGTCTTGCCGCTGCAACTGTGTGGTCAGCGACATGCTGAAATATTTCAAACATCAATACTGCGATCCACAAAGAGTGCAATGGTGAGTTAACTGCTGCAATTACTGCCATACTTCTGTACGTAGAATCTTAATGACCAGGAGGAGTTTGGTCTACTAACTTTAATCGATGCAACGAAAAATGAAAGAAACCAAGAAAAAATTTTAATTTCATGTATTCAGAAAATTGATGATTCACATGCTGACAAACTTTACACAGACTCTTAATTATTCAAGAATGTCTGTACTCAATAAACACGATCTGGCCCCAAGAAACATACGAATGTTACTATGAGTGCATGCATGCATAAATCTGACAAAATTTCTCCAGCTCGCAAGCAGTCAACAACTACGTGCAGCGAAAAGGCAAACTTCCGAAGAGTCCTCAATTGATACCGAAGTCTCTTCCGGCGCTACTACCACCATCACATCACGCTGTGACCTCTGTGTCACGCGATTTCTTTCCACCGCACCCTGCGTCATGCCACCGACTCGACAACTGCTCGCTCACTACTACTCGCGATAATAATCTCTCATACTCATACTTACGTATGCACACAGCAGAATCTTAGACATCTAACTTTCAACATAACTTATATTATTGCCGCAGGTGTGGATGACGCTCGTTGGATTGCCTGTCTTAAGGTGCATGAAATGTATTTTGCACCAGTTTTACTTCGCCCACATCGCACATATTATCAAGTGTGATTAGGACCTTATTAAATTACTCCATGAGGAGACTAGCTGTGTAAGATCGATATGTTGTACATATGTATTCTGTAGAGACTGTGCACACGCCGTACCCACTCGCGCGCACGCATCTGTGTGTGTGTGTGTGTGTGTGTGTGTGTGTGTGTGTGTGTGTGTGTGTGTGTGTGTGTGTGTGTGTGTTGTGAGTGTGCGGAACCCCCTCGTCTTTACCCTTAACAGGAAACTTTCCTCCAAGATATACTCCCACCACCCAGTAAGTTTTCATGATAGTGTCACTCAATTTGAATGTAACATTTTTCTCTCAAAAACACAGTTCCACACTACCCAAAGTTAAGCCTGTAACGTCTACATCAGGATACTAAAAAAGGGATGTAAGAAGTTGGCGCACATTCATGACGAGTGTAGCATATATTTTAAAAGTCAAAAATTTACCATTGTTTTGTTAATAAAGGAGCACAGTCCCTGTTTTTACGCAGCTTTACGTGAGACTGGTAAACTTACTTGACAGGCCTCCTACAATTTGTATAATTCTCAATGGATTGTAGATATTGTAGTCATTTTTTGCAAATGGTGTATTTTCTGTTAAATGTTGCTATTGAATTTTGCTATTTTCTTCGTGTAAGTTCTGTATTATTATACATTCTTATAGACCTGAGCTGCACTCTAAAGTTCACCCTTTATTTTAATTGAGCAAGATGTGTCCTTGGGAACCCACTCGATTTGTGGAAATAATTTGTTCCACGCCGAATAACATATTGATCGAAATCGATATTTTCCATGTTCAGCCTTTTACCTAAAACGCTTCTCATTTGGCTTGATACATCGTGTAAGTCCCTGGTCACTACTATAGCGCTTTTTCACAACGGGTTTCACGGTACTCGAGATATAGTTACAGTGTCACCAACACACGACTGAACGGTTATGGAATTAAAGGGTAGCTTTAGCAATAGTGTATTCTTCATGAACTTGTATAAACTGCACAAAATCTCCAGTTCCAACTACTCGTAAGTTGCTTCCGAACTGTCGTCTTCACCAGTGGACACGGCACTCACCGCTCGCTCGACGCTTTCTGAACGCGTTTAGACATGCGGAGTGACCGCACGGGCCATCATGGCTCTCTGGCCCCCCGACTACGGGAAACCAGCGCTTAGCAACTGCGCTTGCTGGCGTCACAGCTCAACCTGTATTTCGTCACCAAAACTTCTGCTCAGTGTTGGCGGTGGACGTGAACGTCCAGACACCACTTTTGCAAGGCACAGACCTGTTTGTGAAATTTTTCGGCTGCAGGGTGTACACTGGAAACTACATACCGGCCGGCCGGTGTGGCCGTGCGGTTCTAGGCGCTTCAGTCTGGAACTGCGTGACCACTACGGTCGCAGGTTCTAATCCTGCCTCTGGCGTGGATGTGTGTGATGTCCTTAGGTTGGTTAGGTTTAAGTAGTTCTAAGTTCTAGGGGACTGCTGACCACAGATGTTAAGTCCCATAGTGCTCAGAGCCATTTGAACCAATCAACTACATACCGAAATGAGAGCTCAAAGACTAAAGGGGACATGGGAAGCTGTTATGATTATGAAATAACAGGAAAATGACTAGAAACAATATATGCTTTATGTTGACAAACAGGTGTTTGAATTAAATCATCGTGGAGTAAATTGCAACCGACACTTCTCGTTAAAAACTGTCAAATTACGTGATCAAAGCGAAACACTTCAAATCTGCTCGCTACAAACGCAGTGAACTGCAAATTGCCTGCTGTGAGTAGTGAAGCGTTGCCACGAGAGCCGACGCAATACGTGTTATTGTGCGCAGTCAATCGGCGACATGTCTTTTTTTTTTTTTTGTTCTGTTAGTCCTTTGCAGAATAAACGAGTTCTCCAATTACAGTGTACTGAATGCGTCCTAAAAACCGCAACGATATCGTATTACCGGCTGGCTGAATTGCGACACGCAAATCAGTAACACAGCCCACTACATGTACTCTTGTCACATTCGAACTGCATGTGCCATGTCGATCGGGGAGGCGCAGTCGAAAATTTATTTTATTGTACTCTAGGTACCTCTCCTATAAGTGACTATTACAGCGTAGTGTGACAACAAAGTCAAAACCAGCTACGGAACTACGATTTAGAAACTATCGATAGCTTCCACGATGGGTTTAAGAACTTCATAGAAATAGTTTGACAGACGTACGTCACACACGGATCATTTTTTATTCAGGACCTTATTTTTCATTCCATTGTTTATGAGCTATACGCATGAATCAGGCACATTTGTTATTGTCGCCGGCCGTGGTGGCCGAGCGGTTCTAGGCGCTACAGTTTGGAACCGCGCGACCGCTACGTTCGCAGGTTCGAATCCTGCCTCGGGAATGGATGTGTGTGATGTCCTTTGGTTAGTTAGGTTTAAGTAGTTCTAAGTTCTAGGGGACTGATGACCTTAGTAGTTAAGTCCAATACTGCTCAGAGCCATTTGAACCATTTGATTTTGTTATTGTCTACGACGCGCTATAGCCAACTTGTGGTTAATTGTTTGGCTTCTAAGCCTTAGCAGACACTATTAGTGGCTGTTAATATGTTATATTCTGGACTACTTAGGACTACGAATTGTTTGAGACAACTGATGTCACTTATAGCTATGGTGAAGCGAGAAGCAAGATGTGCTGTCCACATCTACAAGTCCTGGTATCTTAAGACATCACATCTCTGCAGCACTCTACGGGCGCCTACCAGAAGGCCAGAGCCAAGCCGTCGAGTGAAGTGATTTTCAGTGGATTATCTGATCTAAGATCATGCGACTTCACTGACGCAGTCATGAAGAGGTTTCGCAGTGGGACTTCAGCCGGTAAGCGTGCTGAAAAACATGCTACGGAGACGAGTCGTATAAGCATCTGGATGCTACTGGAGAAGTACAACCTACATACGTACCGTCTTAAGACGATTACAGCGCAGGATGACCTCTTTATGCAATTTTTCATTTTGTTTACAGGTATGGCTTATTTTTCTCATATAATTTATTTTAACAGTCAGCTATTACAGGGACTGCAAGAAGCCAAATTTTTTTCCTGTTAGACCACATTAACGCATGCCTTCTGTAAAAGTTTGAGCTGGAATGGAAAAATGTGTGTGAACCCTTATGGGACTTAATTGCTACAGTCATCAGTCCCTAAGCTTACACACTACTTAGCCTAAGTTATCCTAAGGACAAACACACACACCCATGCCTGAGGGAGGACTCCAACCTTCGCCCGGACAAGCCGCACAGCCCATGACTGCAGCGGCCTCAGACCGCTCGGCTAATCCCGCGCGGCAAGCTGGGATGGTACATAATCATCTTGTAAGATCTGTTTACTACGAGTACCTCACTACTAAACCGGAATTGTAGAAATCCACCAACCTACCCCACAGTAAAATCAGTCGGATCCTCAAACAATTCTCTAACTCGTAAACTCCGCCCAACTGTAAAACTCGTAATTTTTCCCGTACGACTTACGCAAACGAAAGGAAAAATCCTCCCTCAGAAGCCTTGGAATCACTGTCGCCACATGCACCATTGAAACGCAATTGCGTACTAACAACTACCAACGTCCTACTCCATTTCATCTGTAATGTTCCCCAAAATATCCATAAATCTGCACGAACCCGTACCCTTCATCGAGTCAGATTGGTTACTCGTTCAATATTTGACCTGAGTGACACCGCTACATATCCCAGAATCATTCCCATTTCATTTTTTGCTACCTATGTACAGTGTCTGGTGCCACTACTACCATATCAAGTGCTTTCCGTTTTTCAGTCATCAATCCTCTGACTGGCTTAATGCAGCCCGGTACGAATTCCTTTCCAATGCCGACGTCTTCACCTCAGAGCAGCACTTGCAACCCAGGTCCTCAATTATTTGCTGGAGTTGTCCCAATCTCTGTCTCCGTCTACAGTTTTTACCTTCTACAGTTCCCTCTAGTACCATGGAAGTTATTCCCTGATGTCTTAACAGATATCCTATTATTCTGTTCCTTCTTCTAGTCGTTGATTTCGATACTTTCCTTTCCTCAACGACTCCTCCAAGAACTTCCTCATTTCTTACCTTATCAGCACACCTCATTTTCGACATTTATCTGCAGCACCACATTCTTACCGGGTTTCCAGCAGTGCTCTCCAAACGTACATTCACCAAAATATTTTCCTGTGAATGCACAACGTATGCGTTGATAGTGCAGCAAATCCCAGTCATAATCATAATCTTTCCCTGTGTCATTAATCCGAGAATTGTAATAAAACATGACATATTTCAGTCTCGAAACTCCTCAATAAGCTCACTACTCATGCCCCATTTCCATGGTACGTACCTTGAATCACATTCTACAAACGTGTCCATGCATCATCCTCCAGCCGGCATTCACAATAACAAACACTGTCGCCATGCAGTTTATCATCGTCACCACAACGGTACCCTGCTAAAGAGTCGACCCGACATCTAAATGATCTCGCTTTAGTTATACATCATCCACATGTTTTTCGTCGTTTCATTTTTCATTTTAATATTGTAGTACTTTAAGAAATTCGACAGCTGTAGAAGAGTCACTTTCTGTTGGTAGACCTCTCGTTTGGTGGAACGAGTTGAAAATAAAGGAAAAATTACTGGTTTGGAACATGACACGACCGATATTTAGGAAAATATTTTGGCACCGAACTAAATACTGATGAAATCACCGCATGTGAACGGTATCTACATTTAGTTTTAGGGTCGCACAATACCTGTTGCGTGGATGGATGACAGAAGTTTAGAACGTACACCGTCCTGAACATTGGATTTTTGCAACATAACTTTGGTGACGTTGTTATTAAGAAACTTACTATGGGATACTAAATTGTCTTTTTCTAACGGTCAGGATCAACCGAGCTCAGTCAAGTGAGAGCACACTTCTTGAACTATGATACAGGCATATCACTTCGAAACATTTTCAGTAACAATATTCTGCTCACGCAAGTGAGAACACACTTTCTAAATTTGAAGTACCAGAAACGTTAAGGCACTCTATGAATACTTCAGAGGCATCTAGCTTCACTGGGATGATGTCGCTTCCAAATGTATCTGTATAGTTACAACATAAATATTGTTGGTTATATGAAACAGTCTGAGACTATGAATTTGTCGTTTTACACGTTGCCATTCGGTTCACAGAGACGTGAGGGTCTGGGAGAGACTAGTTAATGGAACAGGGGTCAACAGCGGAAAGGCAAAACTGTGAAGGCTTTCATGGCCACTTGTTGACCACCTGCCTGTAGGCTTCTGTCTCGAGTTCTTCGACCGACGTTTAACAAGCACGAGTGGCTGGCCTTGTTAAAGTTTCAGCCTCCACCGATGGTGGTGGGCTCGCGGCCGCAGACTACATGTACCTGGCACGCCAGTATCCCAGGGCTTTTCTACGGTCATTTCCGTTGCGGTTCTTCCATTGGTACCTGCAACGGTCGTTCGCAGCGGCGCAGGAGTCACGGATCTGTTCACCTTGAGGCTTTCTTCTTCTTTATTGGAGCTATGTGGTCGGCTTCACACAGCGTGTGCTCCGACACGAGCAAGTTTTTCGCCTGTCTGAATCTACAATGCCGCTTATGTTCTGTGAATGCAGATTGCATCGAGACGACTGGGACAAGGTCGATAGCGTCACTTACAGAAGCATGCAGAGCGAACTCGAGCGCTGCACTGGGTGTCAGAGAAAATAGCTTGCAAGATGCTGGAAACAGACTGAGAAGGCAATTCCCGACATGTCGCTCTCAGCGGTGAATCGCACTGAAGGGAAATTAACCAAAGATGAACAGTGTGTCGTTCAAAAGGATCGAATTCCGCTATCAACCCGAGAACTATACCTGTGGAGGACACCATTGCTAATACCGCAGCGGAGATTCGGAGGAATTCGCCAGGTTACTGCGCCGAGCAAACCCACCAGCTTGCAACCTGAAGAAAGAAGTGTTACAAGCTATCAAGTGCATTAAGTTCGACCGAAGTGTATTGGTACTGCCTGCCGATAAGGGAAATTCGACCGTCGTAAAGAAGGTCGAAGATTATGAGGGGAAGATCCGGAAGCTATTTGACCCGTCGCCGTACCGAACATTAAGCGCAGCAGATCACACGGTATACGAATCGGTTAATCAAGGAGTCCTTTCTCTCGGTGGACATGCAGAGGAACTTGCGCAACACCGAAGCCCTACCACATCAACTGTGAGGTTTAACAAGGTTCATAAGATTAATAATGCTCCATTAAGACTGACTGTTAGCGCTGCTGGTTCACCGACGTATAAAATGGCGAAAGATTTGGCCTCTCTGCTCCAGTGGCACGTGGGAAAGACTGGCACGTACGTAAAGGACTCAAGAAGTTTCATTGAGAAACAGAAGAAACTAAAATTTGATCTGAATGATATCTGGGTGAGCTTCGATGATATTCCTTTCTTTACCAAAGTACCACACTCTGTCACTCCAGAGCACATCGATTCCAATTTCCTGCAGGACATCACTAAGCTCTTTCACGCTTGTCTCACAACGAGCTGTTTTACCTGGAATGGCAGCTTCGACGAACAGATTGTGAGTGTCGCCGTGGATAGTCCACTCAGTCCAGTGGTGGCCAAATTCAACATTTTGAGGCACATGCAGAGGACTTGTCACCTTGTTAACCTACATGGTACAGATACATCGTGATATCTTCGCTGTAAGGAGCCATGCTGAGGAACAGTTTGGCAACTTCCTAAGATACTTGATCAGCCTCCGTGCCAGCATAGAAATTTACCATGGAGATAGAAAAGAATAAACAGCGGCAATTTCTATGTCTGTTGGTAACGAGGGATGGTGAAAACATGGGACGCGATGTGTATCGAAAACCAACACACATAGACCAATAGCTGCGTAAAATATAAAATCACCACACGAGCCAGAAAAGAGGCGTCATTAATAGACTCGTAACGCGAGAAAGACGAATATGTGATCCGCAGCACCTGAGATGCAGCACCTGGACAGTGTTCTGAGGAGCAATGAGTACTCCACTAGTTACATAAGAAGTCTCACAAAATCAAACGGTGAAACGACATATCGGAAAAAGGAATGCAGGTACGGCCTTTTTACCATATATTCCCACAGCGAAGGACAGAATCGGCCGTATAATGCGCAAACTCGGCGTAAAGACTATTTAAGAGCCGACGAACAACACCAAAGAGTGTCTCAGATCGGCTAACGAGAAAAGGGACACAGTTGGAATGTCGGGAATATACGGCACACCATGCACGAGCACAAAAGTCCCTGTTAGAATTAGTGGACGATCAATTAACACTAGGATCACCAAACAGAATCGACGTTGTAAGTTGGGGCAGGTGGAGAAATCGGCTGTGGGGCAGCACGCGCTGTGTGAGACCGAGCCCAAAGTGAAAATCGCCGACATGGGGTTCTTGCTGTATAGAAGAGGTATCACATACGCTTGTTCAGAGGAGCTATAGAAACACATAGACATTCGAATAGCTTCAGCAAGAAAGAAGAAAGTCTCGAGGCGAACAGCTCCTGGATATCCGTGCTGCAGCGAGCAACCGTTGCAGGTAGCAAGGGGAAGAACAGCACCACAAAAGACACGGAAAAGCCTTTGGACGCTGGCGCGCCAGGTACATATAATTTGCGGCCGCGAACTCGACTCCGGTCCACCACCAGCGGTGAAGGGTGAAGCTTTGACAGTGCCAGAAACTCTTGCTGGCTAAAAGTCAGAAAAATCTCCAAACAAACGTCGGCCGAAGAACCCGAGACAGGAGGCAACAGACAGTTTGTCAGGGAAAAGTGTTGTGTAAGGAGTTTGTTGTGCCTATAGTGGAGGATATATCGATGGACTGCAAATCAGCTACGTTTTGTGAATCTTCCCAGTTCCTCCAGCCATACTCCAAGAGGTTTTTGGAGTAGTGTCCTTCATCGCAGCAGTCCACACTGGTATCAATTATTTTACTCTCAAGTGCAAGAGTGCAGGGAAATGACTAAAATGGGAGTGGTGATTCTACGTGCATTTGTAGCCCTTGTGACTCTGTCACATTTTCACTAAATACATTTTGCTCAACAGTGGCAATAAGCGAATGCCATTTTTTGTGTTAGACCACTCTGCGTCATTGCCATCATAATTTATATTTCTGTTTCCTTCTTTTTTTCTAGTCTGAAGAGTTCCATGTATAAGTTTTTCTTATCTATAGAGATAATATGTAAAGATTTACGTGTTTATCTTTCTCAACTACACAAGGTTAGCTTAGTATACCCACACAACCACAGACACTTCCTCAGTGTCACTAGTTTAAATAGAATCGTGGGAAATTTTAATTGTATTCTTGGTATACAACTTAGATGATTGCATGTATATGATCTTCTATTTGCTAAATTTGTCTTCCCTGTCTTTTGGTAATATTATTAGTATTTAAGGCCCTTCCTGTGTGTGAAAAAAAAAATAAAAAAGTTTTCATGTCACTTTTTTTACGACTTGTTGAAAGCAAGCAGCACCACAAAATTTTCTTTCAAAGTGGCGGTGTCGTTAAAGATGCCTGTGTAGGCAGGCCAACTTCTGTTTTTACAGTTTGTTACTACTTCATTGCCCCGTGCTGGTAGGTGGAGTAGATTTCCTCTGCGTTGTACAACTTTCATAAGAGGATAAGAAGAGTGCAGCAATATTTATTTTGTGTGTCTACATCTCCATTTACACACAAACTCCACAAGCCAGCACATGGTGTGTGGCGGAGGGTACCGTGTACCACTACTAGTCATTTCCTTTTCCGTCCCATTCGAAAATTCAGCGAGAGAGAACGACTGTCCATATGCCTGCATACGAGCCCTAATCTCACGAATCTTCGTGATCCTTGCGCGAAATGTACTTCGGCAGCAGCTGATTCGCTTTGCAGTCAGCCTCAAGTGCCTAGTCTCTAAATTTTCTCAATAATAGAACTACTGACAGCCTTGGGAGAGCCAGGCCTAACAAAACTCTACCATCTAGTAGATGTATGAGACAGGCGAAATACCCTCAGACTTCAAGAAGAATATAATAACTCCATTCCCAAAGAAAGCAGGTGTTGGCAGATGTGAAAATTGCCGTACTATCAGTTTAATAAGCCTCAGCCGCAAAATACTAACACGAATTCTTTACAGACGAATGGAAAAACCGGTAGAGGTCGACCTCGGGGAAGATCAGTTTGGATTCCGTAGAAATGTTGGAATACGTGAGGCATTACTGACCCTACGACTTATCTTAGAAAATAGATTAAGAAAAGGCAAACCTACGAATCTAGCATTTGCAGACTTAGAGAAAGCTTTTGACAATGTTTACTGCAATACTCTCTTTCAAAATCTGAAAGTGGCAGGGGTAAAATAAAGCGAGCGAAAGGCTATTTACAATTTGTACAGAAACCAGACGGCAATTAAAAGAGTCGAGGGACATGAAAGGGAAGCAGTGGTTGGGAAGGGAGTGGGACAGGGTTGTAGCGTATCCCCGATGTTATTCAATCTGTATATTGAGCAAGAAGTAAAGGAAACAAAAGAAAAGTTCGGAGTAGGAATTAAAATGCATGGAGAAGAAATAAAAACTTTGAGGTTCGCCGATGACATTGTAACTCTGTCAGAGACAGCAAAGGACTTGGAAGAGCAGCTGAACGGAATGGACAGTGTCTTGAAAGGATGATATAAGATGAACATCAACAAAAGCAAAACGAGGATAATGGAATGTAGTCGAAATAAATCGGATGATACTGCGGGAATTAGATTAGGAAATGAGACGCTTAAAGTAGTAAAGGAGTTTTGCTATTTGGGGAGAAAAATAACTGATGATGGTCAAAGTAGAGAGGATATAGAATGTAGACTGGCAATGGCCAGGAAAGCGTTTCTGAAGAAGAGAAATTTGTTAACATCGGGTATAGATTTAAGTGTCAGGAAGTCGTTTCTGAAAGTATTTGTATGAAGTGCAGCCACGTATGGAAGTCAAACGTGGACGATAAATAGTTTAGACAAGAAGAGAATAGAGGCTTTCGAAATGTAGTGCCACAGAAGAATGCTGAAGATTAGATGGATAGATCACATAACTAATGAGGAGTTATTGAATAGAATTGGAGAGAAGAGAAATCTGTGGGACGACTTGTCTAGAAGAAGGGATCGATTGGAAGGGCATATTCTGAGGTATCATGGGATCTCCAATTTAGTACTGGAGAGCAGCTTGGAGGGTAAAACTCGTAGATGGAGACCAAGAGATGAATACACTAAACAGATTCCGAAGAATGTAGGTTGCAGTAGTTACTGAGAAATGAAGAAGCTTGCACGGAATAGAGTAGCATCGGGATCTGCATCAAACCAGTCTCTGGACTGAAGACCACAATAAAAACAACATGCTCTTCATAAAGAACATCGTCTTCCCTCCAGTGAAACTCATTTGAGTTCCGGAAGCATCTCCGTAACACTTGCGTGTTTTTTGAAACTGCCAGTAACAAATCTAGCAGTCCACTTCTGAAATGCTTCGACGTCTTCCTTTAATCCGAACTGGTCCGGATCCTACACACCCAAACAGTACTCAACAGTGGGTTGCAATACCATCATTGAGTCACCTTTAAACCATACTTTCCTAAAATTCTCCCAATAAACCCAAGTCGACCACTAGTTTTTCCGACTACTGCCCTTATATGCTAAAACCATTCCGTATTGCTTTGCAATGTTGCATCTAGGCATACAATCGACGTGACTGTGTCAAGAAGCGTGCTAGTAACATTGTAGTCGATCATTATGGGTTTGTTTTTTCTACTCATTTGCGTTCATTTACATTTTTCTACGTTTAAATTTAGCTGCTTTCATCACACTGACCAGTAATTTTACTTGTAGTTATTACATGGAAGCGTCTTGAGCGCTAAAAACTTTATTAATGACGCGCTTCGAGTATCGTAAACAGATAACGGTGGGACAATGTATACGAAAGAGAATTTAGAAAAGCTTATACACAAATATTATAAGGCCAACGTATCATCAGCAACCGAAGTACTTATCCGGTACAAGTCCTTAAAATATCCTTAGGAAAACTCGTACAAGTGATCAATACAAGAAAAACGTACAATCTCAAGTTCAACTGCAGCTAGGCGTATTTGCACAATATGTTATTTTGAGAAGTCGCATGCTAGCCTGAGGCCAGCTCACTCGAAGACCGTATTATTTCAACGTGGCGTCAAATGGCATTGATCTCAAAGATAGAAACAGGACATAGCTTTTATGATGTGCAAAATACCTGAATATTCCGCACAACAATACACTTTTTTCATCAAATAAGCCCTGATTTACAGCTGCCAGCATGAACTTGAACCCTCCACTCCTGTATCCCTTGCCCCTCCCAGGCCCGCCTTTGCCAAAAATGCCTTGTTTGTAATGAATACCTCACTTCCACCGTCTCTCTCTTTCCACACTGTAAAAACTCCCACTTTCTTAAACAATGTCCCAATCTAACCTCCCCTTCCACGTGCAACACCTGCAATGATGCCCACTCTACCTACTCCACCATGTGCAATGCTATACCCTAACCCATCAAACCAGAATTAACAGTGCCCATCTTTCCTACTGATGATCCATCCATACCAATAATTCACTTCACCCAACTCCCAGCACTGAAGACATCATCGGATTCTTCATCATTGTCCTCCAAATTATCCAGTCTTTCCCAAGAGTGCATAGCGTACAACAAATTTCTCTTGCCTCCCATTCTGCTTTCCACCTAAACACCCAGGACACCTGCTCGCCAAACTAAGTCCACTTCGTTTTCATCCCTCTCAGTACCCTTGCATAAAACTCTCCACCCACTCACACAAACACAGTCCACTCCCTAAGCATGTACAACAATAGAACATACTCTGCCACAACATCTGCTCCCTATTCACGAACAAGATCCTTTTCACACACACCCTCTCCCAACACAAATGTCGATGTCTTCATCCTTATTGAAGTATTCCTCCAACCATATCACACCATCTGAATTTCTCCCTACATTCTCCATCATGGATAATCCCCTAACTGGCCAGAGGTAGAGTAGCAATCGGCCACCACAAAAACGCCACAGTCCACCACAACAGTCACTCAATTATCTCACCAACCACCTTTGTCTTAGCCTCTCTTCAAAAACGAAAATGTTTATATGTGATACTATCTACATCTGACATAATATTCCCATTCTCTATGATTCCCACACTCACATTGACTGTACCTTGTCTACCCATATTAATTCCACCGATCTTAACATTCGTAGTAGAGCTCCTGTAGAGCTCCGGCAGTGGTGTCAGTTTAGACTCCCTCCAGGTTGACATTGTCACAGCACACCTGTCCTGAAAGAATGCCATCCCCGATGTCGTCCCCGCATCTCCCAACCTCTTTAGATATCTCATTGCAGAAGTCCTCAACCCAAATGGAAGTGTTCAACTCACCACACCCTAAAACTACCTTGTACCCATGCACCCCATTCCCCAACTCCAGCCAAAAATAGTTAACAGCTACTCCTGTGACAACTGGAATGCCTGCTGGGAATCCATAGATACCTTGATAGGAACACAAAACCTTCCTGAAGCAGACCTTGTTAGAAGCTATCTCTTTCCATATCCCTACTGTAGCCATATACTCTCGTCTCTCTGCTTTCCCACCACAAGAATTACTCTTTCTCCATGAATCCCATCACTTATATTGCTCCTTCCTTCAGACTTGAGACCCGGATGTGCTCACATGTCACTGGCAACTACAGTGACACATTAGAAATTTACTCAGTACCAAAAAATGCTTGGACTGGCGCCAGACATGCACCATACTCAATGCTACACTCCCCGTTAACTCTTCCAAATACTGGAAAGCATTCCACTGACATACTGGCACCTCTTCCGTCTCTCACTGCCCTTCCCTTCACAACAGCCTTTCCTTACCTGACGACCTGAGCAAAGCCAATGGCTTTTCATCCTGTCTCTCTGACATCTTCTCCATCCCTGATGACCCTCACTTTGGCGCCTCTCAATTACCTACAGTCCATGAATGCGAGGATATCACAGTTACACCACTGGCTCCCAGACTTCAGTACTTGAACAACATACCAGAGACAGTAGCAAACACCCCCATCACGTCATAGAACATAAATCAACTACTTCACAAAAAATCCAACATTTCTCCCGGTCACAACTATATTACCTACCACCATCTCAAAAGGTACCTTATCTCCTTTCTCTCTTGCAACTCTGTATAACACTATCCTCTTCACAGGCTACTATCCTGACCAGCAAAAGACCTCCAAAACACTGCCTTTCCTCAATCGAAACAACCCCCACCAACTCCTCTTACCACCCCATCTGCCTCAACTAAGGTGTTTAGCAAGTTCTATAAATCGATCTTCTGCTGTCACATCCATCACCAACTACACCAACATCATTTGCTTTCTGTTACCCATTGTGGGTGATGATCAACTACTGAACCTCAGCCATCTCCTGTCCCAACAGCTGAACAATCATAAATCCGCCATCTTTCTCTCTCTTGATGTAGAGAAAGTGTACAGCCATGTTGGACATTCTGGTCTCCGTTTCAGTCTCGAGACTTATGCACTTCCTATCAACGATGTCCAATATATTGCATTCTTCCTCTACAGTCGCCCATCCCATGTCGTTGTTAACAATATTAATTCCCATACCTTCCACCCCACTGTAGAAATAAGCCGAATGTCTGTTCTCTCGCCTCACTTTTACCTCTTATACACTACTGAAACGTCCAAACGACAAGGTTCCGTCTGCCCCCAGTAAGCTTCACTTTCGCTCTGTCCTACACTCCAGGAATTCCAACGATCCCTCTAAATCCACCTCAGTTACTTTACCTCCGCATGTAACCAAGAGCTCCTTAAAATTAAACCCTCCAATACTCAGGCAATAATTATACGACGTTCCACCCACAACTTTCATCTCTATAGCTGCTACCTCACAGTTGATTATGGTCGCATCCAGCTAACAAACACTGGACTAAACATCGACCAGCAACTAACGTGGAAACCCCACCTATTTTCCATCCAACAGAAAGCCCACAATACACTACAACTACAAACTTGCTGATCTGCCCCAGCCTTTGGTATGGAAGTGCTGCACAGGTATCCACCCATCTCAAGTTCTATAAGTTCCCACAAATCCTCTAATGCCATGCACTCCATCTTGCTTTCGGCATCCGTTTACCACTCCCCACAACGATCCTTCACTTACTCATCACGTTCCCCCTCTCCGGACTCAAACTGAACACTTCTGAACACACTATACCATCTACATCTACGTTATTACTCTGCTATTCACAGTAATGTGCCTGGTTGAGAGTTCAATGAACCACCTTCATCTGTCTGTCTAAGATTCCACTCTCGAACGGCGCGAGGGAAAAAAGAACCCTTAAATTTTCCTGTGCGATCCTGATTTCTCTTATTTTATAGTGATGATCATTTCTTCCTATGAAGTTGGGTGCCAACATAATGTTTTTGCAGTTTGAGGAGAAAACTGGTGATTGAAGTTTCATGAGAAGGTCCCACCGCAACGAAAAACGCCTTTGTTTTAGTGAATGCCACACCAATTCACGTATCATGTCTGTGGCACTATCTCCCCTATTTCGCGATAATACAAAACGAGCCGGCCTTCTCTGAACTTTTTCGATGTCATCCGTCAGTCGCACCTGAGACGCATCCCACACCGCACAGCAATACTCCAGAATATGGCGGACAATCGTGGTGTAAGCTGTCTGTTGAGTAGATCTGTTGTACCTTCTAAATGTTCTGCCAATGAATCGCAGACCGCAAAGTCGACTCCAATAATCCTGTCGTCTCCCCTCAACTTTCCTCTCCTCATACGTTGCTGCGCCTTTACCAACACGTCTCCCACCCCTATACTTACACACGTTGCACATGCTCTCCCAAAGTAACTTCAAACACCTCCCCCTCCCAGATTATGAACTCCATCCTGACATTTACCCATCCTACCAGCTACAAGTCCAAACCATCCAGTCCAACCTATCAGGGCTTCCTCTCCCTACCCTCTCCACATGTCCTTACCACCTTTTTACCCTTCTGCCTTTCTCCACCTCTTTCCATCAACGATTAGTGTCGCCAATTTCCCCCTATACTCCATTCCTTCCTCTTTCTCAATAGTCACTCTTTCCTCATCACTGCAATGCTCCAGTTCTCCATCCTTATTCCTCATTCTTACCCTCTTCACTGGCCACTCTTTTCCCCTTCAACAACTGACTCCTTACCCAGCGGCAAGTCTCTCCGATTTCTGGTGAAAAGAAAGAGTTTCTTTCACATATCACTGTTGTCCATAGCCGCGCGCGATTAGCCGAGCAATCTAGGGCGCTGCAGTCATGGACTACGCAGCTGGCCCGGTGGAGGTTAGATTCCTCCCTCGGGTATGGGTGTGTGATTTGTCCTTAGGATAATTTAGGTTAAATAGTATGTAAGCTTAGGGACTGATGACCTTAGCAGTTAAGTCCCATAAGATTTCACACACATTTGAACATTTTTGAACTGTTGTCCATAGGCTGAATAGCACGAGAGCAGGTTGTCTTTACTGATGAAAGCCAATCCGACTGCCCCCCCCCCCCGCCCCCCCGTGCGCCGCCAATATTGGGCGTGGGGGGATGAAACAACAATGAAGAAAAAAAGAACTAGACATAAAGTCCAAATATTCCATCGAGAGAGAGACAGAGAGAGAGAGAGAGAGAGAGAGAGAGAGCAATCTGAAGGCCACCATTATCAAGGGAGACTTTGAAAGTCTTAACTACTTCTTTCCATGGACAGCAAGTCCCCATCAACCTATTGAGACCACTGATGGATCACGTCTAAACACAGATCTTATCATAACATGGTAACTTTTCCAACCATGTCAGCATGGACTGGAGGTAGATACAAATAGGGGGAGCTGTGGATGGTGGAATCCAGCGCAGGGTAGGGTGCATATCTTCCTTTATAATGGTGGCCTTGCTCTCTCTCTCTCTCTCTCTCTCACTCTCTCGATGGAATATTTGTAGGTTGTGCCTAGTGTGCTCTACGTCTTTGTCTCTGTCCCATGACAGCTTTCGACTCATAACGTATTCTAGGCCTTATTGTTTAATTGACGATATCTGGAAAAATTGCATTGTGGTAAGAAACATGTACGTTGTTATGTATATTATAAAAGCTATGCTCTCTTTGTTTCGATCTTTGAGATCAACGCCATCTGGCGCCAAGTGGAAATAACACGCAGTTCGGTTCTGATGCCTTTAGTCAGGTATGCGATATCTCACAATGACGTCTGCAAATATACCTAACGGCAATTTCGCATGAGATTGTACGATTATTTTTTGTAGTAGTCATCACCATTAAAAGCATTTCCAGTCATATTGTAAGTACTTGTAATCAATAGGTACTTCCGTTCCTGACGTTACACTTGCCTTGTAATATTTATATATATAAACTTTTCTAAAATGTTTTTTGTGTAAATTTTGCCTCAGTTATCTGATGACGAGTGCCTGAAGTGCATCATCATAAATGAAGTTTTTAGTGATCAAGACGGATTCATGGAGTTACTACATGTCAAGTCGGTGTCTTCGCATACCTTACAAATCGATGTTTTCATCAGTCAAATGGAAGAAGTTTTGTCTAAGTCATCTTGTATCTTCCTACAGTCACTCAGCGACGACGCCCTCCTATGCACCAGAATACCAACAGCACACAGCCGCACTCTGCTGCCCAACCCGTGCTACAGATCATTTATGTATACAGCTAACAACAGCGGTCCTGCCACACTTCCCTGGCGTATACTTAGCAATACCCTTGTATCTGATGAACACTCGCTGTCGAGGGCTACATACCGGGTTCTCTTACTCAAGAAGTCTTTGAATGACTCGGATAACTCAAAACCTATCTTGTAAGCTTGTATCTTCGTTAACAGTTAGCAGTGTGGCATTGAGTCAAGAGCTTTACGAAAGTCTATGAATATGGAATCCTCCTGTTGCGTCTCATCCATGGTTCACAGTATTTCATGCGAGAAAAGGCAAACTCAGTGTAGCACTGGCGTTGCTTCATAAAATAGTGGTGAATTGTGGACAGAAGCTTTTTCTTGTCAAGGACATTTCTTATATTGTAAACCGGGTCTGTCTTGCGTGGTATGGGCTGAGTACCAATATCGACAGCTTTTCCCAGATAGTGTAGTAAAGCCGCTTTTTTGCGAATCAGAATACTTCCCATTTTTTCTCACCAGACGTTAAGAGATGTTCCTCCGCAACCACCCAAAAAAATAAAAAACTGATATTCACCTAGCCTGGCCTTTTGTAGCGACATTCTGGATCCGTCTTCCACCCTGGTAAGAATTGGTACTCCTTGGAACATGTCTTGGTACTTTTCCTGGTTGGTACATGCAGGATTTTGTTAGATAAGAAGAAATCGATTAATTTATTTCAGACGTTGTTCGCCAGTGCTGCTTTTTTTCCCGCTGATTCCTCAGTTCACTTACATGAGTAGTGCTTGAACTGGTACTCTGCGTTTCTTCATACAAAAAGTGACAATGTATCATCAATATTTGAGTTAATACTTACCATATTTTGCTTAAGAATAAAGTATTTTAAATTTCCAGGAATAACGAAATTGATTTAAATTATTTCTAGTATCCCAGCCAGGTATAGGTTCCCGTGTGACAAGTCACGTGCGGAGAGTAGTACTGAGCTTGCACCTGTTTACTTAAGTTATTGCCTTTAGCAGTCTCTCATATTATTGCTGTCTTATTACGAGAATCAGATTGCGGAATTTGGAATTTGTTTTTCCGTTTCTGAGGTTCGACTCTTTGCGCAGCTTCGCTGCCACGCGTAAACGAAGTGATGATGTGGAAAGTGTCAGCCGTCCCACTGTGTAGAATACTTAATTCTATGCGAGTTGAGCACCAGTTTGCATAATATTTATCTAATGGAATTACAGTTATGGAATTTATCACTATTAACGGAAAGGCATCGATTTGGATTTTGCGACCTCTCTGGCTCACCTGATGGAGCTTCAGTGTAAGTAGGATGAACTATTTCTTTCACTTGTTAAGTTATGAGTGGTTTTAGTTAAGTAACGATGGATGATTTTCTCCCTTTTATGTAATTTCCCGTTTATTTTTTCCCTGTCTTTGAATTCATTAGGCTGGTTTCCACTGTAATGTTAGTTCTAAATATAATAATTGTACAAGTAAAGTGCTGTAACCTCAGTTCTGGTTCGATGTTAGTTCATGTACCTCGTGTGGGATGTAACTATAGTAATAAATTGGCAATATCAACGATAACTGCTTTACTAATATTCTACATCTCACGCGTTCCCCTATCCTAAAACTGTGCTCTTCAGAAGTTATGTGGAAAGCTTATTAGATTCAGTATGATACCTATGGGAATTCAATGTGTGTGAGACGCACACCATGTCTCCGTGTAACATGACAGCATGACTGGTACGGTTCCTTACAAATCATCCCGATCGGCCAGTACTGCACACTTAGTGCACAAGGATGAGACATAACCTACTTGTTTCCGCCCTTTATTGATATATGGCAAGTACTGAAGTCCATGCTGTATGGCAGCTTGTTTTTCTATTAGACATATAACTCATGTATGGGTTTTTAAGGTCATCCATACTACCAAACAGTGCACTTGGTAATAAGCAATATTATTTTGGTCGACAATCAAGAGAGCAGCAACCTCGCACCAGTATCTCTTCTACGTTATCTTATTCGTTCATTTCGATTTAATGTTTTGCTCCTTTCCTTCTTACGGATAAGTCCAATGGTAGTAATGCTAATACCACGAGGGGCGCTCCAGGATTTACTGTTCTAGACGCTCCTGTTGGGCGCAGGGGTCCACCTCTCTGCCCTCGACGAGCACGCTGAGCTGTCGCAACTTTTCTGGCTGTATGAGCCAATACGCTTAACCCGCAGTCGAAATTATCGACTGAGACTGCGTCGTGCTATGTTCTTACTACACTTAGAAGCAGCTGAAAGCTTCTTTGGCTACGTTATCTTATGTTCGACAGGATTTTAATGCTCCTCTGTTGAGAAACAATTTGCATGTGTGCATTCAAGTCCGTATTTTCACCGTGAGTAGGTATAACTTCTTTCCTTAATACGAAACAGATGCTTTACACTACTTCAGCGAGGATCCATAGCTGCACAAAAACTGTTGTAGAAAGATATCTGACATTTTATGACTATATCATACAAAACACCAGCTAAATGATATTTTCATATAAGTTTTGCTTTTCCAGAGTCTCTTTTGGCATTACATTATGCTTGTGTTTTGTATCGTTATAGTCTCAAAACGTCACATATCTTTGAACAATGATCTTTGTGCACCTACGAATTATAGTTGAAATTGTGTGAAGTATCTGTTTTGTATTAAGGTATCTAACGATGACTTACGAAGCCGAAACCGATAAATAAATAATATTGTTTAACATTACTACTGTGTATTGAAGTTATTAATATATCCATGTTTCTCCAGGAAGCGACGGACTATTCCATAAAATTCTTTTCCCTTGATTGTTTGAAACTTTTTCTGACTGTGGGATCTTTCGATCTTGGTAATGTTCCTTTTAGTAACGTATAGTTTTGTGTACTGCAGTCTTTATTTTATTCTATGCAACAGTGTTCGAAGAAGATTCCCACTATTTTCCTCTAATCCATACCTTGTGCTTGGCAGATACTATTTTTAGCTGATCATCTACTTAGTCGATGCAGCTTCTAGTACTTGTCATATTGTGAAGCTGCTCTGAGTCAACTTCCTAGGACTCTGTATTGCAAACAGAGCCCTGTGGACAGCCATTTGTGATCTTCACCACATTTTCGTTTGCTGAACATTCCGGTTTCATCTGCCAGTCCGTATAATAATCTCGGAAACTGCTGTAGAGTCACCTGGGACCATCCATTTGCTTGAGTCCCTAGAACATAATAGGCCACTATAAACTGTCAAACGCTACAGCCTATAACGTAATTGTCGGCTGATGTGCGCTCATTATGCATTCCATGATTTACCATAGTCTTCTTCCTGAAGCTGTTCTGCAAGGGCTCATACTAACTATCCTTTGTGATTCATCTCGGCAGTAACCCAACACCTTATCAGAAACAGTTGACAACTCGAGTGTATTCCTATATGACAATGTCAGTAGGGCAGATGAATGCTGGCACCAAGTGCAGGAAGACTTCTAGTGGCTTCAGTGCCATCCAGAAGTTTCGCAACGTATTTCCACTGGAAATAAATCTTAAACTAGGGGCAATCACACCTTCTGCCGAACCTCCACTATTGTGACGTAATGTATCACGGTGCGAGTAGTGAAAACTACCGACATTTAGAACTAAACATGCTTGTCGACGTTACATGTGCAACACCTGTCTGTTTGAACACGTCAGCGCGTCACAAGCACATGTAGGGTGGTTGCGGCCAAACAGGTTAAATGGTTAGTATACGCTGTGTCTACTTTAGTGGCTCCACGGCAGGCATGATCTCCACTACTCTCTTTAGAGATCGAGGGCCTGTCATCTCATCACAATCGCGACAGAAGTGTCACTCACCTAGTGCGCCGACTGTGTCCATCCCTAAAATAAAAAGCATTCTGCAACTACTTCTACGACTGATGCTCTTGTGCTAATTTCTCATCACTCACGGACGTGCTTTTATTCCACAGTGTATTCGTGTCAAGTGGTTTTAATTCAATCACCGACTCACTTTGAAGATGGGTTATCAGTCTCAATATGGATGAAGAAATAATTTTGTCCCACATGCACTAGCAAAAGGAGATGGAGTATAAAATACTTATATTGCTGCCGACAGTGTGCACGTGTACTAAGTTAAGTTGACATCTGAGCACGTCTTCTGAGTGCTTCACACTGTCTGTAGACCTCTGCACTTCCTTAAAAAGTAGCGAATACGTCCACGTCCTCTCTGCTGCAGTCAGGCAAATGCCCCTATTCTGTCGCGGCTAGGATTCTCTCTCTTTCCTTTAATCAGTCGGTCACGCGATAGTCTTTCACCGCTCTCTTGCGTAACGTGTGTGACGTAGTGAACACGACGTAAAATATCTAGAACGCCCGGTTAGATGTGCGAGAGGGCGAAATGGCTCGAATCTTGCAAGGGCGAAAGTTAAAGAAGTAAGTAAATAACTAACGGATTTCAACAGGTGAATCAATAATGTCCATACTTGGCGTTAGTGGACAATTTCTGACCAGTATATGATTGTAATAATATGCTACAGTTGTACGTAAAAGGACGGAATATTCGTAACAGTTAACGATAACTAGGCTCGTTTACATGAACTAGTTATTTAGGCTTTACTGTTCTTGCCTGTGTATTACTTCAACGAAAGATGGTTTAATATACATTTGTGTTTAAATAGCCTATTGCGTAAATATGTATCTTATTCTATTGTTTCCTCGTTTTATTGTACAGAAAACTTTCTTAGTTGATATGAATCTGGCAGCAAACAAAAAATTTACTTCTGTGTATTGTCTGTATCATGTACATTTCTGTTACGATCGTATGAAATATGTGATTCAAAAGTGTCTCTGTATTTATTTTTAGGCGACGTCCTAGCTAGGCACGTTAACAGCATCTGTAGGATTTAGCTCAACAGGAAGATTGCTTTGTTAAAACAACTGTTGTTGTGTGTGAAAGTTCGAGTGAAATACTGCGCGCTAATTTAGGAAAATGTGATCCGGCTCTCCGGAAATTTGAAATCAAGACTTAATACAAGCCGAGAACGATTTTGAAAGACATGGAAGAGAACATCTAGAGAGCGTTTTGTTGAGTGGTCAGTTTGGACACCCTGGAAACGCTATTCAGTGTGAGCATCGTTAGGGAAATGGCGGAATGTTCTCGTATTAAAAGAGACGAAGACTAATGTTTTAAACAACTTGTGTAGTCTGTGGGAGAGGAAGAAATCCAGTTAGCAGAAGGACCAGGTGAAATGTGTGGATTGTGATGTAGTTGAACGGTGTTGGAGTACGAACTGTGACATTCAGACCTGTAGTTTAGGGCAACGGAAGACGCAACGATAAATTATTGCGAGGTAATAGCAGACTAATATCACGTATGAAATTTTAGGGGCCAGTCACACGTTTTGCTTTGGGCGAAAGACTGAGAAGCGTGCACTAACGTTATTAATCACAATGTAGAAAGACGATATTCACCATTGGTTTCGACCGCCATCTTTCTTAGTCCAAGAGGAGATGCAGGGAGTACTCCAGCATAAGAGAACTGACTAGCAATGCAGACGCAGCATGTAGGTAAGTGTTTGCAATTCTACTAGGTCTCTGTAGAGAGCAATGACCATACACCAACAGCATAGCAGGAAGTATTTATCTGTATGAAGTTTTCTCCAGATTAATACCAACAACACTCTTTTTACGGGCAAAAACTAGACTTTGATCCAGTCAGAAAACATCTGAAGGACGTCATTCACAAGATGTGCACGATGGGGCACTGTCGTCCATGAAGACGAATGCCTCGCCAATGTGCTGCCGGTATTGTTGCACTATCGGGATGGCATTGACGTATCGTACAGCCGTTACGGCGCCTTCCATGGCCACCAGCGGCGTACGTCGGCCCCACATAATGCCACCCCAACATCAGGGAACCTCCACCTTGCTGCACGCGTTGGACAGTGTGTCTAAGGCATTCAGCCTGACCGAGTTGCCTTCAAACACTTCTCCGACGATTGTCTGCTTGAAGGCATATGCGATACTCATCGGTTAAGGGAACGTGATCCCAATCCGGAGCTGCCATTCGGCATGTTGTTGGTCCCATCTGTACCGCGCTGCTTCGTGTCGTGGCTGCAAAGATGGAGCTCGTATGGACGGCGGGAGTGAAGTTGCGCATCATGCAGCCTATTGTGCACAGTTTGAATTGTAACATGATGTCCTGTGGCGGCACGAAAAGCATTATTCAACGTGGTGGCGTTGATGTCAGGGTTCCTCCAAGTCATAATCCGCAGGCAGCGGTCACCCACTGCAGTAGTAGCCCTTGGGCGGCATGAGCGAGGCATGTCATCGATAGTTCCTATCCCTCTGTATCTCCTCCATGTGCGAACAACATCGCTTTGGTTCACTCCGAGACAACTGGGCTCTTCTCTTGTCGACAGCCCTTCCTGGCACATAGTAACAATGCGGAGGCGATCGAACTACGCTATTGACCGTCTAGGCATGGTTTGAACTGCAGACAGCACGAGCCGTGTACCTCCTTCCTGGAGGAACGACTGGAACTGATCGGCTGTCGGACCCCCTCCGTCTAACAGACGCAGCTCATGAATGGTTGTTTGCTTCTCTGGGCGGTTTCAGTGATATCTCTGAACAGTCAAAAGGACTGTGTCTGTGATACATATCCACAGTCAACCTCTAACTTCAGGAGTTCTGTGAACCGGGAGGATGCAAAAATTTTTGAGATGTTTATATGAGGATTTTATTAAGACTTCGACTTTCTGATCTATACCATACGTATTAGGGAAAAACGTCAAATCCCAAAACCCTGGACAGTGGTGGGTATCATATCAGGCTTTGAAAAGGCAAACGAAATTAATGTGTTGCATTTGCAGTGGATGTTTACGGAACGTAAATCTTCCATACTGCATGTATACCACCACAAAAACGATCAGTAAAAGTTTACCATAAACTGAAATAAAGACATGCACTATTTAAGGTTTACCATCAGAGGTCCCGGCTAATGGACGTGTACGGTAGCAGAATAATAACGGTGCGTCGAACAATGCTACCAGGTATCAGCACGAATGTATATATCGCCAGCTGGTTATTGTTATGTTACACAGCTGTGTAGTTACGTTGGTAGCAATGCAGCTACGGTTGAATCAGTGAAGATCTTCGAACTTCTTGGAGTGGAATGGGGAAACCCCAATTATAATTGTGTCTTCAAATGGTTCAAATGGCTCTGAGCACTATGGGACTTAACTTCTGACGTCATCAGTCCCCTAGAACGTAGAACTACTTAAACCTAACTAACCTAAGGACATCACACACATCCATGCCCGAGGCAGGATTCGAACTTGCGACGTAGCGACTGAAGCGCCTAGAACTGCTCGGCCACACCGGCCGGAAAACTTAGAGAAAGCCTTCGAACATATAGATAGGATTAGGCGAGAAAGAATATCTTCAGCAAATAAAAAACGTGACAAACGGTTTATATATAGGCACAAAAATAAGCATAAAGAACAAACAGCCTATATCAGAAGACATACCTACACTAAGCAGGTTAACCCTTCTGCGTGCCAGAAAATCTGTATAGCGTTGTGTACCGGTGTGACCTCTCCGGCCTGTGTTGTTCAAACTGTCATAAATTGAAGCTATTTTCACTACTTATGATGTGAACGATTTTTGAGGTATAAATTCTTTTAAAATGATTTTATTTATTTAAAGTTTACATTTTAAAAAGCACAACTTTTATACTGCGCACTGTCTACAGACACTAGCAGAATGTTCCGAACATATAGGTTTGTTGCACTTGCAACATGTAATTTAGCTTTTTCTATCTTTCTTCTTAACACATTATGCACATCTTCTCTTTTTCTCAGCTGGTGGTTTTACTGCCATTCCTATATCCGGTGCTACTAGCGAATTTATTGTCGTCTTTTCCCCCGCTGATGGCTTTCCCAAACAGGTACTGAAAGTCCGACCTCTCATTTTTTTATTGGTAGCCAGCACCATCTAACTTACGTACGCATTCATTACACCTACGTCGATCATGTTGAAGAATACCACCAATGGCCAGGCGCTTGTTTTTCTCTTCACACTGCAGCATCGTGACTTCTGGTCCATGGTGGCAACGTCGCCCTTTGTGGCATTGTATGTCATTATAGCTTGAGGCTTCTTTACTTGTGATGAAGACACCGTTGGGGGGTCATGAAGAGAGCTAAGGACGGTAACAACTTTGTTTTTCTTAGGGACGTAAAAGGCTACCATCACATCTTGTTGAGAACCACGTCTTTTGGGTGTAATAATATCGGCAGTCTTTCCACCTTTGTTTTTTCTCATAGTACCGATTAGTGCCAGGTCTTTCGACAAAAAATAATGAGCTAAATCAAGAGTTGTAAAAGAGTTATCGCAGGTGATATTACGTCCAGACTTCTCAGGTTCAATTGCCTGGGTTTTCACAACACTCTCTCCTAAGTCGTACGGCTCTTGTTTCTTCCTCCTTCCCCAAATACACCGTCATCTTCGGGATGTAGATTGTTGCATCATAATAAATTGCTCAGAACTTTGTTCCGTATCCAGCCGGTTTTGAAGGAATGTGTTGGTGAAATAGAGGTAGTCCTCAAAAGATGACCATCGACGATCATACACCATCCTGGAATGTAGGCATCTCGAAGGATAGTTTCCCACATCTCAATAACCTACTCTGAATCGTTCCATCTTGTCTCTTGACCTACGTTCAAGTCGTACTGCTGCACTGTCAAAGCGCAACATCCTTCGAATAACATGAGAGCGTTTGCGAGACATAATTTCGCTGCACAGGGGTCAGCCATTCTCAACACTCCAAACCTGACTGACATCTTTATTTCTTGACTTTTAAACTCCGGTAACGAGCACA
Source organism: Schistocerca serialis cubense (assembly GCF_023864345.2). Classification (NCBI taxonomy): domain Eukaryota; kingdom Metazoa; phylum Arthropoda; class Insecta; order Orthoptera; family Acrididae; genus Schistocerca; species Schistocerca serialis. The sequence goes on along the minus strand of NC_064641.1, from coordinate 915,473,836 downwards.
ACAGCAAGAAACATTTTCATTTCATGCATATCCGTATCCACCCAGTCCCCTAAAACGATTCGACATTCCTTGTTGGTCCACATACACACTTTCTACACGAGGGCTACACGAAACAAATACATAGAAGAAGATTCTTCATTGTAACAATTCCTAATCGAATAACTTGTAGGTCCCTGGTTTTTTTTCAATACATTATTTTTGATCTGTCTAGCAGAAATTCGGCTTTAGGAGCTGCAGCCTATATTTTGTTCCCATTACGAGAAAACAATAAGTAACACAGGACAGAATTTGCACTTACTTGTTCTTCTCCATCTGCGTAATGGGATTCTTTATGATCGTCATTTTCTTCTAGTTCTAAGTTTACAGCGACAGCCACGACATTTTCGTTATGAAATAATGCAGCAAAATAAACAATGGCGTGTCACAAGGAGGACTTTTGAACACTGAAAGAATAACAGAGAGAGTCAAAAATGTCAAGTGACGTAACACACGCTGCGCAGACACACAACTGGTGGCTGAAAAATAGCTTCTGACCGCACGGATACAGGAGGTAACGTGCCCCAACACTTTAATACAGAGCCACACTTAAATTTTTGTATTTTTTCCAACATTATGAATAACTTGACAAATTAGGAAAAGTCATGAAACTTCATGAAAGTAAAATATGTAATTACTAACAGAGAAGTTATAAAACATCACGGACGAGCCTCTGATGCTCGATGGCGGTAAACGGTAAATGTGACTTCCTGTAAAATGCCTGAATAGCCGCGTTTTGCAGTGCGGAACATTGCTGGATACGCAGGAAGAGAGTCAGTGAAGTTCTGGAAGGCGCTCACAGGGACGTGGAGCCACGCCGAGTACAGACGCGTGGCCAGCCGTTGTAAGCCTCCCAGTCGAGGCGCCATCGCCCGAACAGCCCGACCGAGGTGGTCCCACGGGGGAACACGGTAACTTTATCTTACTGCTGTTCGAATCACACACGTACACTGTAAGCTGTGTGACACACGGTATTGTCCCGCTGCTAGATGCCATAGTACCGAGGAAAATAAACTTAATGAAGCGGTGGAGATGGTTGCTAAGGGTATAAGCAAATTTTGTTGATTCATTGCAGCTAACAGTACGACGGAATCACCCAGGAAATGCCAATAAATCATTCCCCAGACCATAACAATCCCTCTTCCTGACTCGACCCTTCCGACGATCAAACGGTCGTCAGTTAGAACATCAAAGAGAATCATCAGGAAAAGCCAACTGTGGCTACTAAGTCGACCTCCAGATGCGGTGCTGTCGTGCAAACTGCATCTGTTGTTGCCGATGGACTGCAGTCAACACGGCTGCATGAACCAGACACCTGCTGCGGAGATCCGTGCACTGCGACGGTCGCTGAGGAGACACTGTTGGTACCCCTCGGTGCATCTGGAGAGCCAGCTGATCAACAATGGCACGTAGTTTCTCCCGTACACACCTCCGCAGCCGTCCTCACCCTGTCACTTGCGCCCCTTGTTGCACCACAGTTGCTCAGTGCCTCTCTTCGGTAGCGCCTTATTGCCATGCGCGGTTTAACACTGCAGCAGGCAAGCGGTTTACAGACTTAGCCATTTCGCTTCCACCCTTGGCCCTACAGCCAATGATCATGCCCTTTTTTACGTCCTCAAAGCACACTTTATACACTCTCTACTACTGGTGTTGCCCCTGCCGCCAGTGAGTGGTTGCTTCACGTTGACATCGAACATAGTTGGTAGTTACATTAATGGGACTGGATCTTGCATAAATCGAGGGCACCGACAAGAGTGTATCTTATCACGGACAGTTTTTAATAATTTATAGACGATATGTCGGAGACATGGAAACAACAATGTGATCAAGGTTTGTGATTACATTGAGACATATTTTCTGATACAAAGCTTTTTGCAGACGACCTGGCAATCGTCAAGGTTCCGAAATTTCGCTGTAAAGATCCATCTACAGACTTAAGCGAATTTCTGAAGCATATGAAGTGAAAACATCTATTCAAAAAACCAAAAGTATTTGAAAGAGACAAAACGGCTGTGGACTAGGGTCAATTGGAGAGGTTAGTCACTTCAGATACCAGGGACATACTATAAACTATCAGAATGAACGCACCATTGACAAAAGACTGCAGAAATATCGAATGATATGTGGCCCATTCGATAGAACATTGAGAAATTAAGAAAAATACAAAAATCAAGTTTTACTGTGGCGAACCCCTACATTACAATTGGGGAGTGAAACTTAAACTACTAAAAATCAAGAAGGCAGAATCCAATAGCAGAGATGGAATTACTAAGAGGAGTGAAACGCTACACAAGATTAGATAAAATCAAACACCAACATACAGGAACAGAGCTTAGAACGTATGGTGCAGACGACAAAATCAGACGACTGATAAAGCTGGCTACAAAATCTACGAAGATGACCAGACTACCAAAACAAGCCTTAAGGTACAAGACCCATAGCAAGCCATAGAAAAAGATGGCTGAATACGTAGAAGACTGAACATGACTGTAGCATAGACCAACGGCATCAAGAACCTGGCTTGTGAGCCATGCCCTGGCTTGCACACCATAGCACGCAGGCTAGTTGCACACATCCTCCACGTAGCCTCGCTATATGTGTCGGAGGAGGGGGAAGAGGGGTTAGCCACAAACACACTGTATTTATATAGCAATTCAGTCATCTTACATAAGGCATCGTTTCAAATTTCACATTTCTCAGCTACATAGATCAGAAAAGAACAAATTTTCAATATTGTTTAAATAATTTTATAGTGCTGATGACATTATATAATTTTTGTCTAGTACAAACTGTCAGCGCTACAGTCCTGAACCGCGCTGCTGCTACGGTCGCAGGTTCGAATCCTGCCTCGGGCATGGATCACACACATCCACGCCCGAGGCAGGATTCGAACCTGCGACCGTAGCAGAAGCGCGATTCCGGACTTGAGAGCCTTGAACTGCTCGGCCACAGCGGCCGGCCTACAATGCGAGTTTAAGTTTAAAATCGTGCCCATGAAATCATAACAAGTGGTTTCTCACCTTGCAGTGTCTTACGGTGGGCCGTGGGTATTCAAGTTCACTTAAAATGCGAGGCTCGCAATGCATTTCGGATAGTCTAATTTTCGTTCCTCTAATTCTTTATCCTTAAAACATTCAACAATAACAATTTTTAAAAAGAAAAATCGTTACTGGAATACCCCTTAACTTAACCAATGTAATTTGCGGCAAAATATAAAGTCTCCAAACCCTTGGCCGAATTCTATTCAAAAATGATGCGTGCGACTTCAGAAATGCTGCTATCCGTACCACCAGTTTCTTCACGTGCTCCATGCACGCAAATTTAGTATCAAGTCCTTTTTTATGTACAGAACAATGAATCTCATCTGTCAATTGCTGTAGCCAAATGTCACCACAATAACATAAAAACAGTGAATGGCTGGGGGAGAACAGTGGCGTATTTAAGTTTACCAAAATAATGACAAGTTTTTATTCTTTCTTTTGTAACTATAATCGAGCTGATAAATCTTACAAGAAAAATGACAAACATAAAACAGAAAAGGAATGGTGCTTGATTGGCAAGGTATTCATTGGGGTGGAAACTATACAAGTTCTCTCCTGAATTAATCCCCTTAGCAACGCAATCCGATTTCGTTTCCATGAATCCACTGTGAGGCCAAATTCTATTCAACTGGAATCAACTACGATCAGGTACACCACACACTATGGCTCACTGAGAACAGCGAAATTCCAACAATACTTTATCCTTTCACCTTGAGTCAGGCGGTAGAAGAAAACGACACACTGGGAAGGGTGGTGGGGGAGGGGGGGGAGCGGTGGCGGCTGTAGTGTTCTGACCTGTCCACGAATACTTGCGAACTACGCGCATTGGCGTTCTGAGTATTAGAAGGGGGAACTTCCCTACCAGAGCCCTGAAATCCCGGCAGATTTCAGTGTGAGGTGCACCCGTTCGCTGGTCTGCCCAACCAGTTTGACTCACAGCCACGACGGCAAATGCTGGAATTGTCAAAAGACAGGCTGCCGACTCAGGACGAATAAGTTCACCCCCGTGACACTTGATATGTTCCAAATGATATGCAGTTCCGCTGTCGGTACAGTTCGAAACTTCCACTGTCTCCTATTCCACCACAAGTTGCATACCGCAAGTCTCACCCACTTGGGGAAGACCTGAAATTTACCACCAGGGTAGGACCAGAGTGCGGACATGGCAACGAATCACCATCACTTTCGACCAAACCTCGTAGAGGAGCCGAATTAGTAGAAAAAACGCGCGTCCACGTTGTACAAACCAGTCGAACTATCCACCACTGATTGAATCTCCGCTCGTGACTGTTCTGCTGGTCTGGTAGCCAATCCAAACACAGCGTCGGGGTTTCCACGCTGGAGGAGCAAGCCTCTGTTCTATATATCTTGATGGGAGCCAATCAGCGAGTCAGAATCTCTCTGTTTGGATAAAGAAGATTTTAGACTACGGAGGCGTCGTTCCTGTGATAAGCATGGCCATGCTTCAGCAAGAAACGTCTATTCGACGGAACCACAGTCCCGCATTTACGAAGAGATCTAATCTGTCCATGCTGACAATTCCCAATTTCTAGGAGAAGGCTGTTACGCTTCCCAGAGAGTTGTGCCTGTGAAATATATGTTTCTTTCCGCTCGCTAAAAGAACCTGGTGACTTCCTGGAATTATAAGCGTTACAGTCTTGCCTTCACTAAACAAGTGCACCAGCCGCTCCGATCGTGTCGTCCCAGCATCTAACATGAGAATGCTTATAGTCTTATGACTGTACCGCCGTTTGCACAAAAACCTCAAAATAGTTCAAATGGCTCTGAGCACTATGGGACTCAACTGCTGAGGTTATTAGTCCCCTAGAACTTAGAACTAGTTAAACCTAACTAACCTAAGGACATCACAAACATCCATGCCCGAGGCAGGATTCGAACCTGCGACCGTAGCGGTCTTGCGGTTCCAGACTGCAGCGCCTTTAACCGCACGGCCACTTCGGCCGGCACAAAAACCTCAGATTACAGCAGTCTCTCTTAAACGGCTTCCTCTACCCACTTTCCGCCATCTGGCTACCTTCGCGACTAGCTGTCGCCTGGCCCAAGTAAAATGTTTTGCGAGGTGGCGCCCTCTTCCTCTGACCGAAATGGGAAGAGTGGAGTGCCTCGGTCCGAGGTCCATCTCACAGAGGGCTGCTTCCGTGAATCACTTGCACAGCCAGGTCACCAGGTCGCCAGGTAGCCCACAATCCATATTTCTTCCTGTTCTCAGTTGCCTCCACTGTGACCCCTCAGCTACAAGTTCTCCACAGGCTACACATGCAGTTATAAGAACAATCTGCTTACAATTTCCTCTTGTAAAAAAGTCTAAGACACACCTACAAACTGATGTATTGGGGAACAAGGAGATCATGACCTAGACTATGAATGTTAATCTGACCAACAGAGTAGTTAAAGTGAGAGAGTGGCTTGCAACTTTCTCCATTGTCACTCCTATTCATTTTTAAAGACTTTTGACTCTATGTTCTAGTCCGACTCTCTTTATGCAAACGCCCGCTGACCCTGCGGATATTCTTCATACGAGGAACAGTTAGCGAAGGATAAACAGCGCTGACACCACGATTCTGGCGAGCTGCACAGAGTTGTGCCGACCGAAAAATAAAACATTGCAACACCAAATGAAAGATCGTGCCGTACCGAGTACATCCTAGACGGACCGAACCAAGTGGAGGCAGGCCAAACCTCAGCCTGAACACAGTACACACACCCGTCTCGCATCTGGTTTCGCACTCAGCGGGTGACGACGCCCCAGACCTTGATGCAAGAAGAAGAAGAAGCTCAGCTTACACGCAGGCATTTGCACTCTTCTTTCTGGGGAAGCAACGCAGTTTTGTAAGAAATTCATGATACCTTATAGAAAAATTTTTGTCTGTTACACATAGACCATATAACTGTTCCGTCTGAAAAAATGATAGCACGTATTATTGCTGTTTAAAAATAATATGCTACTATTATTATTGTTATTGTCTGCCTTGAAGGACACTATGCGATCAAAAGAATCCGGACACCCCCAAAAACATACGGTTTTCATATTAGGTGCATTGTGCTGCCACCTACTGCCAGGTACTCCAAATAAGCGACCTCAGTAGTCATTAGACATGGTGAGAGAGCAGAATGGTACGGTCGCAGGTTCGAATCCTGCCTCGGGCACGGATGTGTGTGATGCCTTAGGTTGGTTAGGTTTAAGTAGTTCTAAGTTCTAGGGGACTGATGACCACAGATGTTAAGTGCCATAGTGCTCGGAGCAAGCCAGAGCAGAATGGGGCCTTCCGCGAAACTCACAGACTTCGAACAGTCAGGTCATTCCGTGTCACTTGTATCATATGTATGTACGCGAGATTTCCACACCCCTAAACCTCTCTAGGTCCACTGTTTCCGATGTGATAGTGGAGTGGAAACGTGAAGGTACACGTACACCACAAAATCGTACACGCCGACCTCGTCTGTCGACTGACAGAGACCGCCTACAGTTGAAGAGGGTAGTACTGTGTAATATGTAGACATCTATCCAGAACATCACATAGGAATTCCGAACTGCATCAGGATCCATTGCAAGCACTATGACAGTTATGTGGGAGGTGAAAAAACTTGGATTTCGTGGTCTAGCGGCTGCTCATAAGCCACATATTACGCCGGTAAATCACAAACGACACCTCGCTTGGTGTAAGGAGCGTAAACATTGGACGGTTGAACAGTGGAAAAACGTCGTGTGGGGTGACGAATCTCGGTACACAATGTGGCGATCCGATGGCAGTGTGTGGGTATGGTGAATGTCCGGTGAACATCAGCCAGAGCGTACAGTGCCAACAGTAAAATTGGGAGGCGGTGGTGTTATGGCGTGGTCATGCTTTTCTTGGAGGGGGCTCTTAAGCCTTGTTGTTTCGCGTGGCACTATCACAGCACAGTCCTACGTTGATGTTTTAAGCATATTCTTGTTTCCCACTGGTGAAGAGTAATTCAGGGATGGCGATTGCATCTTTGAACACGAACATCTGTTCATAATGCATGGCCTGTGGCGGAGTGGTTACACGACAACAACATCCCTGTAATAGCCTGGTCTGTACGAAGTCCTGACCTAAACCCTTTTGAACAACTTTGGGATGTTTTGGAACGCCGACTTCGTGACGCGCCTCACCGACCTACATAGATACCTCTCCTCAATGCAGCACTCCGTAAAGAATAGGCTGCCATACTACAAGAAACTTTCCAGCACCTGGTTGAAAGTATGCCTCCGACTGTGGTCTGGCAAACACAGCACTGAATTCCTGCGTTACCGATAGAGGACGCCACAAACTTGTAAGTCGCTTTCAGCCAACTGTCCGAATACTTTTGATTACATAGTGTATGTGTGTTCCACGGTTTATTCGTATGATACTGTCAACTTATAACGTGCAATTGGAAAAAACATTGGGATTTCACAGTAGTTCAGGTGTTCGGTTTGTAGAGTAAAATTATATGAGATATATGGTTTTTCTGTGTGTTGTACTCCGTTCGAAAGAGAATTCGAAAAATGTGGCAATATTCATTTTGTATAATAACCATGAGCATATCCTCATGCATTCCGTGTCGAAGAAAAATCTCTGTATTTATGAATGTGTGGGTGCATGTATTCTGATCTACTGGTAATGGAAACACAGACCTTCTTATGCTCTCTGGTAATGTAGTGCCAACCTTGCCAGTGTCCGATTGCTGAAGTGGTGAGCATGAATGGTACGTGGAACGGGCTTAGACAGATTTTATCTTTCGGTTAGTTAGGAAGATGCTTGTCATGTTTTACAAAACCGATTCATTTACTTCACTAACTGCTCAGGAGTGTATCGCATTTTGAGTCGTGGAGTTTTTCCATTAAAACACGCATGTATCACTACCGACGAAGTGCAATCAGCACTGGTGTTTCTTTCTTCTCAACCTTTTTGGATTTAATTAAAGGTAGTGCTTTCCTAAATTTTCGAGCAGAACGATTCTGAAATAAATTGATTTCTTGGAATAATCAAAGTTATGATTTCGTACGATGGGCATCATGTAGAAGTACGGTAAACTTTGCAGTTATTGATCATTGTAAAAAATCAAGAGTCATAACCAGAGTTGCTTTTCAATGAATGTCCTCACCATGCATTCCCACATCCTATAATTGTGCCCTGAAAGACAAAAATCGAGTCTATTCCGATTCAAGATCATATTTAACCGCACACTGACAGAAAAAGTGGCAGCATCAAGCAGTTGCCCAACATAAACGTAAGTTGGTACGCGTGTTTTAAATCTGAAAGATGATGTCTACTCAAATTTCTCGGCAGTCGCGTAACAGTCATGCGTGACAAATGGGGGTGTTGACATAGATTAGTGAGCACCAGAGTGAAATATCAGGATTGTGGGTTGGTGGTTCACTGGGGAGATTGCAGCGGGGAGGCTGTTACAGTGTCAGATGAGGCTAGCCAATGGCGTGGTAGATTATGTAGCCGTGACAAGAGAACCGTGCAACAGGGAAAAAAGATTTGTATCCTTCAGGCTGAACTACAAATGGTGTACTTTGAATTAGACAGGTTGAAGGGGGAAAGAGAGAATGCGAGCTGGGACCAGGTAACAAGTCGTAGTTAGATGGAGAAAACCTCAGAAATCAATTTAAGATTCCAGTGAGCAACCAGTTTGATTTGTTACCTGAAGCAGAAGAGCCTCAATCAGTTTTTGAGCAAAGCACGGTGCAGCAGACTCGTAGTAACAATTGTAATGCTAGGTCGGGAGTAAAGTCAAGACGAAAGAAAAGAGTCCTGCTTTTAGGTAGCAGTCATGGGAGAGGAGTAGGTCAGTTGCTACAGGATAGGCTAGGAGACGAGTACCAGGTCACAAGCATTCTAAAACCTAGTGGTAAGCTTAGCCAGGTTACAGAAAACCTAGGGGCCTTGTACAGAGATTATGATGGCGAGGACTATGTTCTTATAGTAGGAGGAGCAGGTAACAGCCTGGCTAGTAGTAAGGATTATAGTATTAGATCTGACCTAGATGTAATAGGTGCAGCAACAGCTCACACTCTCACACTCGTGTGGGGTTTGTGGATGTTTTGCAGCGCCATGACCAGCCGCCTGGGTTCATGAGGCTGTCAACGGTGTTAGCAGAGACCTGGGCTGGGGGGGGGGGGTACTTTTGGCAGAAACTAAATCTCATATTTGTGGTGTACCTCTTGATGCAATTGGGAGGTGAGGGTAACACTAGTCATGGCCTGCACCTGAATAGGAGGGGAAAGATAGATTAGTTGATCTTCTTGCAGAAAATGTAAGGTCGGCGGCCACATTTACACAAGACAAAATACCTGTAATTACTGGAGTCAGAGGGACGCATTTTTTAGGTTAGAGTCAGGTTACAGAGAGTATTGAAGGATATTAAAACAGTGCCATAATGTTTGTAGCAGTATCCAAAGAAATTAAATTTGTGTGTTTCTTCAGAACATTTGAGGACTGAAAAATAAGATAGATGAGTGAGCCGTAATAAAAAATTTTACTGGTTCGAAGAGTGCGCCGCAGCGCGTTGTGTGAAGCAGTCGCCCTCCGTTTCTGGCGGTGGCGCCGCTGTGGTAATCGTAGCTTTGGTGTCTCCCTCTGGTGGGAAAGCGGAAAGGTTGCCCGTTCACGTGCATTTAAGGGGCGCTATGAGGTCTGTAGGGGAGAGTCGGTCAGTCCAGGCGAGTCTAGTCAGTTGGTCAGCTGGCTCAGTGTGGGGCAGTCGGTGTCTGTCTGTCGTCTGAGTGTGAGTATGTCTGTCGTTTGGATCAAACTTTAAGCCAGAAAATGTGAGTCTTGCCACTCCGCCAGGAACAGAACTCAACTAGTGGTCGCTCGGTCGGGGCTGAGTTCCTGCATCTGAGTCTGCGCGTTAGGCCGCCAGCCTGCTCGAGTTGCTCGGGCAACGGTCATTGGCGGTTGGATCGATCGGTTGGTCGGTCGCGCACTGAGACACGAAATGACTTGTCCGCCTTGAGCGTCGGCGCATGTGAGGTCCCCACCTGAGTCCAGTGGACTGCGCCGTACAGAAAGGGGGTAGTGGCTTCGCGGCCGACACGAGAGCAATAGGAGCGGAGCAGCGACATCGGGCTGGCCTGTGCGAGCTGCGACGCCGTGCGACGGGAGATCGGCGGCCTTCCTGCGTCCGTTGAAGCGGCTGGCAGCGGACGGTTTGAGACAGCGTTGGGGGTGCTGCGCCAGGTCTTCGCCAGCAATCGCAGTTTATTAGAAGGTAAGTGGTTGGAGATATGTTGTTTCATTTAACTGTTAAATTCTACTTGTTTTCTTGGTGAGGTCACCAGCCGCTTTGTTTTGGGGTCGTCCCACCATTCTTCTCCGCTAGACCCCCACCCGCGGGAAGGTGCTTATTGTGAATTGAACGGACTAATTCCTGTTTCAGAAATGGTAAAACAAAAAAAACAAAAAAATTACTTCTAAATGTAGTTGCATGTGTAGAATTAAAAATTTCAGTAATATTAATATTAGCTCTATTCATGTGTTTATATATATCTTGTCAACTGACTTGTTCCACATCATATCGATAAAATAATCGGGAAAATTATCTACGAACAATGACATACCTAAAACTAAAAACTAAAACTAAACTCGTAGCGCCACTTCGAGGATGCAAATCAGAATGGCTTTAAATACACGCTAGAACGGACGTTATCATCCGTTGTCTTTCAGATTGGACGTGGTGAATTGGTGTTGGACAGGAATGGTCTTAAGGTGACAAAGACGCCATTATAAACACTTCATTGAGTACGAACGAGGTCCTGTAACAAGGCTGCGAGAAGCTGGACGTTCCTTCTGTGATACTGCAGAAAGGCTTGGCGGGAATGCCTTCACTGTTCATGGCTGCCGGCAGCGGTGGTAACGAGAATGTACGGTAGCAAGAACACCGGGTTTCGGACGGCCACGTGACACTACCGAGAAGGAAGATCATCTTGTTCGGCGAATGGCTCTGGCGCATTGTACTTCATCCCGAACCATTGCCATTAGTGACTTCGATGGTTTCAAGACAGAGCTCATTGGATGATGATGAGGATGATGTTAGGTTTGTGGGGCGCTCAACTGCGTGGTTATCAGCGCCCGTACAATTATCCAATCTTTGCTCAGTCCAATTTCGCCACTTTCCTGGATGATGATGAAATGATGAGGACAACACAAACACCCAGTCATCTCGAGGCAGGTGAAAATCCCTGACCCCGCCGGGAATCGAACCCGGGACCCCGTGCTCGGGAAGCGAGAACGCTACCGCGAGACCACGAGCGGCGGACAGCTCATTGGAGGACAGGGTGGAGGTCTCTTGTGTTTTGTGATGAAAGCTGGTTCGGCCTCGGTGCTAGTGACGGCTGTGTGTTCGTTAGAAGGAGGCTGGCTTAGGGCACGCAATCCACCTGTCAGCGTGCGAGACAGACTGGCCCTACACACGGAGTTATGTTCTGGGGTACGACTTCGTACAACAGCAGGGGCACACTCGTTGTTATCCCACGCACCCTGGCTACAAATGTGTACGTCGGTCGTGATTCGACCTCTTGTGCCGCCATTTATGAAGAGAATTCTAGGGCGTGTCTTACAACTGGACAACGCTCGCCGACGGACCGCTGCTGTAGTCCAGCATGCTCTACAGAGTGTCAACGTGTCTCCTTGGCCTGCTCGATCACCAGATCTGTCTCCAGTCGAGCAAATGTGGAACATCTTCGGACGACGTCTCCAGCGTCATCCACATCCGTCATTAACCGTCCCTGATTTAACAGACCGAGAGCAACAAACTTCATTCCACAAACTGACATCCCACGCACTTTTGCAAGCTTCCATTCAATATTCTCGCGGTTACACCAGTTATTAACGTATCAGCATTCCACATTGAAATGGCTCGAATGGCTCTGACCACTATGGGACTTAACATCGCAGGTCATCAGTCCCCTAGAACTTAGAACTACTTAAACCTAACCAACCTACGGACATCACACACATCCATGCCCGAGGCAGGATTCGAACCTGCGACCGTAGCGGTTCCAGACTGAAGCGCCTAGAACTTCTCGGCCACCAGGGGGCGGCCATTCCACATTAGCAACGGCTTATCTGTTGCTTACATGGACCTGTAGTCTAACAATTTTAATCACTCAAGTAATTACCTAGCCAACTGTACATCGAAATTTAATTACTGTACATTAAATAACTTCTGGTGCTGCGTCATGTTTCCCTCACTGTATTTTCACACATAATGTGTGTTTACATGATGTGAATTTCCAGCTCCATGTAGTCAAACTGTATTATAGGGAACAAACTAAAGCTAAACTCCTCCCGAACAGGTCATGAAGGCCCATCGGTACCAACCAGCCGCCGTGTCATCCTCAGCCCACAGGCGTCACTGAATGCGGAGACGGGGTTGCAGGTGGTTAGCTTACCGCACTCCCGACCGTGTGTCAGTTTACGAAACCGCAGCCGCTACTTCTCAGTCGGTTAGCAGGGGAATAACTATTCTGCAGTAACATAGCAGGATCTTGATAAAGCTTGTAAATCGTCCAAGACGGTCGACATAGCATGCACATTGGCCAAGAATGAGACGCAATTTTTACATAAATTACCTGTTACGTTTCTTCATAATGCAGGACAATTATCATGATCTATGGTTATATGGCAGCTAGTTTTACGACTGAAGCATAATAATAGGCAGACCCCTGGTATTATTTACGTTGTGTACAGCGCGTTAAGCGTTATACATAAGTAATAGCAAGCTTGCCTGTCATATCTTCTAACGTAATAAAACAGAGCATCGAATCCAGCAAAATGTATACTAATTTTGTACAGGAAACCGATAAATTCAGCGGTTAATTACTAACGAACTGATTGTGCACATGAATGTGGCTGTAGTCGTCGAATAGTCAGTGAAACACTTGCGTCTGTCATATGTCTTCTACATGACCTTTATTATCCGGCAATCAGTGGGGAAATAAAATAGTATAATAGTGGCAGCATCTTTGATGGTTTCAGTCACGAAATACGGACTTTCTCTGCTGATATTCGTCTCCTACTACAATCAGATTTACAGATTTTAGCCGCGGTCTAATACATATTCCTCTGAGCAACACTTTGTCTGGCCCGGTGGCAGATGACCACAGAGGCTGCCCAACAGGTTAGTTATCCGACTGATCTGATTCTGGATGTGGAAACTGGGAACCTTGCATTTTCACTAGAACAGATAACTGCGAAATCGATCTGATCATTTTGAGCTCCACTGTACTGACAGTTGTCTTCTTCCTCGCATGTGGACAAGTATACATCACCTACCTAACAGTCGGTATGTCCACCTTTGGCAAGGCTAAACGTGGCAACGCGTCGCCACATGGAAGCAGTGAGGCCTTGGTAGGTCACTGGAGGGAGTTGGCGCCACCTCGGCACACACAAGTCGCCTGGTCTCGCTAAATTACGGGGAGGGGGCGATGATCTCTGACGCCACGTCCAGTCACATCCCAGACGTGTTCGACTGGGCTCATATTTGGCGAGTTGGTGGACCAGCACATCAATATAAACTGCCCACTGCGTTTTTCCAGCCTTTTAGTCACACTTCTGGTCTTATGACATGGCACATTGACTTGTTGAAACGTGTCACTGCCGTCGGAAAACATGATCGCCATGAAGGGGCTTACGTGGTTGGCAACCAATATACGATACTGCTTGGAGGTCATTGTGTCTTGCACGAGCTCTACTGGACTAATGGGTACCCACGTAAATGTTTCCCAGAGCATAATGGAACCGCCGCCAGCTTTTCTCCGTCCCGCAGTACAGGTGTAAAGCCGCTGTTCCTCTGGAATACATCGGATCTACGCCTCCCAGCGGGGCGGAGTGGCCGAGCGGTTCATGGCGCTACAGTCTGGAACCGCGCGACCACTACTGTCTCAGGTTCGAATCCTGCCTCGGGCATGGATGTGTGTGATGTCCTTAGGTTAGTTAGGTTTAAGTAGTTCTAAGTTCTAGGGGACTGATGACCAGATCAGTTAAGTCCCATTGTGGTCAGAGCTATTTGAACCATTTGAACACCCTCCCGTATGCATGATGTAGAAGGTATAGGGATTGATCAGGCCACGCAACGCTGTGCCTCTGCACAGCGTCCAGTGCCGATGTTCACGGGCCCATTTCCGTCGTAGTTGCCGATGTCGTGGTGTTACCATTGTCACCTGCATTGGTCGTCGGCTGCGGAGGCTCATCGTTAGGAGTGTTTGGTGCACTGTGTCTTCAGACACACTTGTGCTTTGTCCAGCATTAAAGTCTGGTTTTAGTTCTGCCACAGTTCGCCGCCCGTCCTGCTTTACCTGTCTGCCCAGCCTACCGACATGTGTAACGAGCGGTGGCTGCCTAGCCCCAAGGCGTCTCGGCGTGGTTTCGCCACGTATTGAAGACACTCACCACAGCACTCTTCGAACACCCGAAACGTCGTCCAGTTTCCGAAACGCTCGTGCCGAGCTTCCGGGCCACCACATCTGTTCTCAGTCAAACTCAGATAAATCGCGCACCTTCCCCGTTCTACTCACGGACACCACTCTCACTAATATTACATGCACCGTACGTGTGTCTGACTAACAGTCATTCGTAGCCAGATGACGCTGGCATTGCTTGTATATCGATAGGAGGTCGGTGGTCATAATGTTTTCGTTGATGACGATGATATATCGCAGACCAGCTGAAGAAACTTTACGCATAGGATGAGCTAGATCACGGAAAAAACATTAGAAACCACATGGTATTCTTTGGTCCACATTACATTCGGTTATTTGAAATAACTGTTGCTTCTACATAGCTGTATGAGCTGGGGCAACGATTCCAGAACACCCCAAAAGCTTTTCGAATATACATGGTTTGTAACTCCACGAACACTGTTACAAATTTTGATTTGTCCTGTAGGTGCATCCAGCGGAGTAATTAACCCTTACAAGTCTACAAGAGGGACATTCATTTATATCTACATCTACATAGGTTCCCCGAAATACATCATAAGGTGCGCGCCGGAGGGTACTCTGTAACACTACTTTTAATTTCTCTTCTGTTCAACTCGCAAATAGAGTTAGGGAAAAACCACTGTCTGTACGCCTCCGTATGAGCCCTAATTTCTCGTAGCTTATCTTCGAGGAACTTCCACTGGATGTTTGTTGCCGGGAGCAGGAAGTTGGCTTCGAATGGCGCTTCTCTAAATTTTCTTAATAGTGTTTCCAAAAAGGAACGCCACCTTCCCTCCAGAGATTCCCATTTGAGTTTCCGAAGCATCTCCGTAACACTTACGTTTTGTTCGAACCAACCTGTAACAAATCTAGCAGCCCTCTTCTGAAATGCTTCGATGTCTTCCTTCAATGTTACCTATTACGGATCCCAAGCAGTCTCGAGCAGTACTGAAGAACAGGTCGCACCAGCGTCCTATATGCGATCTGCTTTACAGGTGAACCACTCACTTCTAAAATTGTTCCAATAAACGAAGTCGACTATTTACCTTCCCTACCGCAGTATTAACTTGAACGTTCCATCTTATATCGCTTGACAACGTTATTCCCAGGTATCTAAACGACTTGACTGTGTCAAGCTGGACACTATTTCATAATACTGTATCCGAACATTACAGGGATGATCTTCCTACTTATCCTCATAAACAAACATTTTCCACAGTTGGGGCTAGATGCCATTCATAAAACCAACTGGAAATTTAGTCGAAGTGGTCTTATATTTTCCCACAGTGGCTCAACATAAACAGGTTGCGGTACACCTCGGCACTCGGCATCATCAGCAAACAACCGCAGTCTGCTGCCTACCCTGTCCACCAAGTTATTTACGTACATAGAGAACAACAGCGCTCCTATCACTACCCTGTGGAGCTCCTGACGATTCCCTTGTCTACGATGGACAAACACCGTCGAGGAGAACACACTTGGTTCTATTATTTAAGAGGTCTGTGAACTTATTCCATGTGCTCGTACCTCCGTTAACAGCCTGCAATGGGGTACCGTATCAAATGCTTCTCGAAAATCAAGAAACAGGGAATCTGCCTGTTGCCCTCAGCATATCATGCGAGAAAAGGGCAAGCCGATTTTCGCATGAGTGATGCTTTCTAAAACCATACTGATTCGTGGACATAAGATGCTAAGCTTCAAGAAAGTTTGTTATACTCGCACTGAGAATGTGTTCAAGGTTTCTGCAGCAAACAGAAGTTAGCGACGAAACTTCCTGGCAGATTAAAACTGTGTGCCGGATCGAGACTCGAACTCGGGACGTTTGCATTTTGCGGGCAAGTGCTCTACCAACTGAGCTACCCAAGCACGACTCCGCCCCGTCCTCACAGCTTTACTTCCGCCAGGTCCTGATTTCGAGTCTCGGTCCGGCACACAGTTTTAATCTGCCAGGAAGTTTCATATCAGCGCACACTCGGCTGCAGAGTGAAAATCTCATTCTGGAGAAGTTAGCGATGTTTGTCTGTAATTTTGCAGGTCCGGTCTTTTACCTTTATTATATACTGGAGTCCGCTGACACATGACCTATATCAGGAGGACGCACACAATGTGAAGTGTGCAGAAATCCCGCGTCGATACATAAAATTTACACTGAGTGTCATTTGTTTGCTGATCTCATGGGCTGCGTGTATCTTCGAAAGGAACGCATTACTAATTTAAACGACATTGACACGTGTGAGTATAAGAGAGAGACAGAGAGAGAAAGAGTGAGACGTCGGGGAGGGGGGAGGGAGGGAGGGAGGGAGGGAGAGAGAGAGAGAGAGAGAGAGAGAGAATGTGACTCCTTACCGATCTCTCCCTTTCCTGCGAGATTGATAGAACTTGATTGATCCGATCGACTTTAATGCGGAGAAAGGGGGACAGGAGCTAGGGGAGGAATCCTATCGATCATCGTGCAAGTCGATAGGTTAGTAAATGTAGCCATCAACTTCGAATCAGCAGGTCACCGTGCTGCTCGAGCCTAGTAAGTTATTTGCTTCCGCAAGACTGATAAAGCAGTCAACAGTCTTTTGCCTGGGTTTATGGGTCCGTATTATTAACGAAAGTTCCCGTTTTTAAAGTCGTTGTTTTAGCTCATATTTGCTCATCTGCGTTTGTAAAATGGGTCCTTCGAATATAGAACTCTACCTTCTGTACGCTGAATTTACGTACAGTATTACTCTGTCAGGAAATATATTAAAGATTTTGTACGTAATGTATATGTGTAAATTTATTGCATTATCGGTTGCTTTATAGATAAACTTTTCATGTAAAATGCTGTTACATAACACAAGTAACACGTAGTTCTTACGCGCCTGTATTTAGCGCCCTCTGTATTCCAATTCCAGTTTTTCCTTATCGGTTTGAGCCTTTACCTCCTAAACAGTTGGCTTTTGTCTCTGGCGCGGTGAATACTTATGCAAATATTCTTTGAACGTCTGTTGCAGTTTTGTGTAGACAAGAGCGTTTACCAGGGGGCGAATACATTTGTGCGTTTACTCTGACGTACGTTGAATACAATCTGCCTCCTATCTTAGGCCATGGCATTGGACGTTTCTGGTTTTTATATCAATTTCATATATGACAAGAGCCGCTCGGCTTCACCTAATGTATATTGCCACCAAGTGATGTAACAAGTGAATATGCTTACCTCACAAGCATTTTTCTATTATTAGTATTTTGGTTATGTGTGTATAATAATTTGTAACCGTTTATATACATTTTTATGGATCACTGCTTTTAAAGAAGATATTTTTGGAAACATCGAAACGTTGGTCAGTGGCTAAGTAAACCTATAGTTTTCAACTAGTCGGTTCTTGTTTTCAACCTCCTCATATTTAAAATAAAGTGCTTTGAGCAGACTTAATGTTCCTGTAAATTGTCTGTAGCAGTTATATTATTTTACGTTTTATGCATAGTTTTTAGACATATTTCTTTAGGAGTTATTATTATTATTATTATTATTATTATTATTATTATTATTATTATTTTGGTTTTTGGTTTGTTTTAAGTCATCAGTCTTCCGACTAGTTTGATGCGGCCCATCACGAATAGCTCTCCGGTGCCAACTTTTTCATCTCAGTGTAGCATTGGAAACATACGTTCTCCATTATTTGCTGGAAGCATTCCAATATCCGTCTTCCTCGACAGTTTTTACCCTCTGCTTCTCTGTCTAGTATCATGGAAGTTATTCTCTGATGGCTTAACAGATGTCCTATTACCCTGTTCCTTTTTCTTGACAGTCTTTTCGTTATATTCCTTTCCTCTCAGATTCTGCGTAGGACCTCCTCATTTCTTACTTTATCAGTCCACCTAATTTTCATCATTGTTCTGTAGCACCACATCTCAAATGCTTCGATTCTCTTCTATTCCGCTTTTCCAACAGTCCATGTTTCATTGCCATACAATGCTATGCTCCAAATTTATTTGTGACAGGAAATACATTTTTGTTTTGAGACGAACCATATTCTTGACTATAGGTGTTAGAATGTACAGTGTAGATTATATGCGTTTCTTCTTCAACAGTCAGCACTGAACGGTTACATCAGGACAGTTGAAAAGTTTGGCTACAATTTATCTTCATATACCTGACGCCCAAGGCCCCTTTATCGTCCTGTTGCGCTTTTGGAAGTTTCCTTACTACCTGATATTTCATTAACTGTAGACAGATTGCGTTGTTGGTCACTCAAGTGTCAAATTTAATAGAGATGGGTATAATTTCAGAGCAACATTACGGGAGTCATAGTTTGCTATGCACTTAGGCTATATTCTAAGAGGTAATATCGCTTACAACAAGCATGAAGAAATGGAAGACTTCAGACAGTATGTCATAAGTCTACAGAGGTCGGTAGAATTTGTATAGGTGTTTGATATCACCATCCTTAACCAACCGAGAAGACGTTATTTTTCTTCTCTTCATACAACGTCTTGTGTGCAACAAGTTTGGATGAAATTAATCCTACCATTCTTGTAATTTTCTTGCTTGCGCACGCACACGCAAAACACACACACACACACACACACACAGACATACATAAACAGACAGATTTTTAAAAATTACACTCCACCTCTGCATCAATATAGTTAAGTCAATATTGATCATGATCATTATTATTATTATTAATATTGATACTATTATTACACTGATGGATCAAAATAACCTAAAGTCAGGTAAATACAGAGGACTGAGGTTAAAGTCGATAAAATAAACGATAAATTATGAAGCTAAACGGGAATAGCACACCAACACAATGAACAGGTGACCTAAGGAAGGCCATAAAAATAATGACTTAAAACACCAATAACAGCTACGAAGCCTAACAGTCGATAAAGTCCATCGTAGAAAAGCAGAAAAAACATTTAAAGGGGACCTGATTATTGTAGCTGTATGATCACGTAATAATAGTGGGTGACACGTCTACTGTGTAACATGCTACAGTCTTTCTATGAGTACCACCAGTAGTCTTCCTCCTCGAGGACCCACATTTCTCACCTAGCTTATTCAGATGTACTTGTGATGTAAACCTGTGAAATTCGCCACTATTTTATCCGTCAAGTAACAATTGCATCTGTGTAATATTTTGCTCGAATTACTGTTAAATAAGAGTAAAGCAAAAGAAACCTTTACTCATTATTGTTTCTCATGACAACAAAGGCAAGTCAACAAAATTTTGAATCACCCATTTATTTCGAAATTTATGACACAGAAAACAAAATCTGGCTGTGCGGAAAGCGTATTTCTTGATTCTGAATGTGTGAATTAAAAAAATAAAAATAAGAAGCACTCTGTGAAACGGCAAAATCGTCTGTTTCTTTGGGACGGGGTGGGAGTCGGGACTCGCTACCCAACAACGACAGTGCGTGCTAGGACGTCCCCTTGCTCGAATACAGGGCTGCACACGTAGTGGCATACGATCGATGAGATCGTCAAGCTGGCCAAAGTCCAGACTGTTCCAATGGTGATTATGCCTAAGTTGCGTGGAGTATTTGGTCGTTGTCGACGTCCTAAAATAGCTCGTTTCAATTGGTCCCACAAAAGTACGTTTGTGTTCATCTCCACATTACTGTTAGGTACTTCATTCTGGTGATCCTTGCTTGCTGATGGAACGTGTTCTCGAGAACAACACCATGACCACAGGTTTTGCCATCAGTCAAGATCAGACTGTCACCAAAATGTTGGCTATGCAGTTCGACTATTGGTTGTAGAATCTCGTCCCTGTACCATAGAGCAGTAGCATTGCCCTCAAAAACCACTAGAGGTGTTCGGTGGCCCCATGTAATCCTACATCAGAACATCACTCCATCATCACCCTGTTGCACATGTGTTTCATTTGATGCATCACGTCCTGTATCCCTCCTCGAATATCGAATTCGCTTCTGGAACATTCATCCTACGGTTCTTTTGACTCAAAGATCATAGATATCAATCGAACTGTGCACCAGTCGAACACTGGACGGCCTCACAACTTCCAGTCAGTTGGAACTGATTCCATGTACGCATCACATTTCTCTGACTCCTATGCACATGCCGAACAACGTCCCTGCTTGACAAGACTCCTTCGCGCAGAGTGATTATGCCCACCCGATCGCTACTTGGTGTTACGGATGTTCACTCGGCTGTTACACAGACGTCTCCAATGTGTCGCTACTGGTGCTTTACTTTAAGCTGAAATGCTGCAATCCATTCGATTGGTCACGGTAACTGTGAATGTGTTTGTAAACGACGTCAGGGATGACATTCCGATCGGTACGGGAAGAGTAACAATAATAATATACCTGTGCGAGAAATCAGGGTAATGCAACATTTTTGTTCATGTGTCTACGTTGCAGTACGTCAGAGATAATTAAACGGAAATATATCTGAACCGTGCGATGTTGTTGCTGCTTTTCCAATAACAGTTTCAGTGAAAGAATTTTTGATTGTTTTTCAATCTTTAATGTGCAAAAATATTTAGAGAATTCAATTTTATTCACAATTTTTAGGATTCCATGCCTCAGTCAGTAAAGACGGAACTATTAGAAAATAACTATGTTGTCTGTCTGTCAGTCTCTCCGACTGTTCCTCAAGAACGGGTGGACATATAAAGTGGAAATTTATGTCACATTCTAAGGTCTATAGTCCCTGATTGCTGTAATAAATATAAGCTTCTAGGACAATAAAACCAAAAGGTACGACCATTTACGTTACACATTTTGATACCCGCAAACTCACTCATCAAAACCCATGGGGTACTTCCCGTTGGCCTAGAATCATGAAATTTGGCAAGAAGCAAGTTTTAACATTGCATCCAAAGGAAAAAATACGATAACTGTAAATTTAAATTATATCACATAAAAAATGTTTGTTATCATGCTGCCTGTCCGTCCCTCCGTCTGTTACCATCCCCTTTCACTCAGGAACGTGTGGAGCTATCAAATTAAAATTTAGGTCACATACTAAAGCCTACGATCCATTGAATGCATAACAAAGTTTAGTTTCTAAGTCAATGCAATCAAAAATTACGCTCATTTGAGTCGCATGTTTTGATACTCGCAAAGTCACTCTAGGATACTTTCCACTAATCTGCAATGATGAAATTTGGTAAGAAGTAAATTTTCACAGCACAAGTCATGGAAAATGCTAGAATTGTTTATTTCTCATTATAATAGACTAAAAAATGTTTCGGTTGTCATTTATTATCCGACGTCAAACGTGAAATTAAAACAGTCAGTAGGTTTGCGTTAAGGCTGACTGGATCGCTATGGTAAAAGTCAAACATCACGCAAGTAATGCCTTTACTGCTCGTATGGTATTTAAAGTCGTATGTGGAAAGACATTCGCAGAATAATGCAGTATATTTACTAGCAGTAATCACTCCTGGATATCTGATGACGGATAAATTTCGAAACTCGTCATATGAGCAATAACGTAGTTGAAACTTCCTAGAAGATTAAAACTCAGTGGCGGACCGAGAGCCGAACTCGGGACCTTTACCTTTCACGGGGAACTGCTCTACCAACTGAGCTCCCCAAGCACGATTCGCGAGCCATCCTCACAGCTTCACTTCCTCTAGCATCTCGTCTCCTTGCCCGCGGAGGGCAAAGTTCCCGGGTTCGAGTCTCGGTCCGGCACGCACTTTTAATCTGCCAGGAAGTTTCACATGAGCGCACACTCGGCTGCACAGTGAAAACTTCATCCTGAAATAAAGTGGTCCCTTGATTGATGTCTGGCTTTCTTTTACTATGGCGAGCCAGTAGGCATAAATGGAAAACAGGTGATTGTTAATATAATGGTCCCCTGCCTCGTGTATGATTAGGTCACATTTATGTTACTGAAATTAAATCATTCTCGAAAAGTCTTAGAATCCCTTGGAGCGACATCATGCCAGGATCAGTGACGATAACAGGCAAAAATGGTTGAGATTTTCTAGTCCCTGAATGAAGGAAGTGTGTATATACACTACATGCCATTAAAATTTATACACCAAGAAGAAATGCAGACGATAAACGGGTATTCATTGGACAAATATATTATACCTTAACTGAAATGTGATTACATTTTCACGCAATTTGGGTGCATAGATCCTGAGAAATCAGTACCCAGAACAACCACCTCTGGCCGTAATAACGGCCTTGATACGCCTGGGTATTGAGTCAAACAGAGCTTGGATGGCGTGTACAGGTACAGCTGCGCATGCAGCTTCAACACGATGCCACAGTTCATCAAGAGTAGTGACTGGCGTGTTGTGGCGAGCCAGTTGCTCGGCCACCATTGATCAGACGTTTTCAATTGGTGAGAGATCTGGAGAATGTGCTGGCCAGGGCAGCAGTCGAATCTTTTTCTGTATCCAGAGAGGCACGTACAGGACCTGCACCATGTGGTCGTGCATTATGCTGCTGAAATGTGGGGTTCCGCACGGATCGAATGAAGGGTAGAGCTACTGGTCATAATACATCTGAAATGTAACGTCCACTGTTCAAAGTGCCATCAATGCGAACAACAGGTGACCGAGACGTGTAACCAATGGCATCCCATTCCAACACGCTTGGTGATACGCCAGTATGGCAATGACGAATACACGCTTCCAATGTGCGTTCACCGCGATGTCGCCAAACACGGATGCGATGATCATGATGCTGTAAACAAAACCTGGATTCATCCGAAAAAAAATGACGTTTTGCCATTCGTGCACCCAGGTTCGTCGTTGAGTACACCATCGCAGGCGCTCCTGTTTGTGATGCAGCGTCAAGGGTAACCGCAGCCATGGTCTCAGAGCTGATAGTCCATGCTGCTGCAAACGTCGTCAAACTGTTCGTGCAGATGGTTGTTGTCTTTGAAACTTCCCCATCTGTTGACTCCGAGATCGAGACGAAGCTGCACGATCCGTTACAGCCATGCGGATAAGATGCCTGTCATCTCGAATGCTAGTGATACGAGGCCGTTGGGATCCAGCACGGCGTTCCGTATTACTCTCATGGACCCACCGATCCCATATTCTGCTAACAGTCATTGGATCTCGGCCAAAGCTAGCAGCAATGTCACGATACGATAAACCGCAATCGCGATAGGCTACAATCCGACCCGTATCAAAGTCGGAAACGTGATTGTACGCCATTCTCCTCCTTACACGAGGCATCACAACAACGTTTCACTAGGCAACGCCGGTCAACTGCTGTTTGTGTATGAGAAATCGATTGGAAACTTTCCTCATGTCAGCACGTTGTAGGTGTCGCCACCGGCGCCAACCTTGTTCGAATGCTCTGAAAAGCTAATCATTTGCATATCACAGCATCTTCCTTCCGTTGGTTAAATTTCGCGTCTGTAGCACGTCATCTTCGTGATGTAGCAATTTTAATGGCCAGAAGTGTACATAACTAGCTTAGCATCCGCTGCTTCGCTCGTGTACATTGAAAGGTCTTCACACACATTTATTCTTTATTTTTCTTTAATAGAATCTTTACGTTCTTCGCAAATTGCAGCAGCTTCTAAACTTTTGACGGTAATTAAGACCGTGGAGCATGATCTTTTCTGAATGCACTTCTCACCAAAAACCGAATCTAGCAGCTGGTTTTCTTAAATCGTGTCTTTTGCGTTCTTGTGGTGATATTTCCATACAAACGTCCTCTAACTCATATATTCGTATATATAACTAAGAAATGAAATACTAGCTTTGATAGAATAAACTTTAAAATGTTTTATATGTAACGAAATAGTTTTTTAAAAATTGTCATCCCCTGTTTCACTCCCTAAGGGGTTGAATTGCCAAAATCAGTGAAACATTTTTTTCTCTAAATTTAATTTCTAACCAAAAATTCAAACACCAATTTTCATAGGTGTAGTTTTAAAAATGTTTTAGTAGTTGCAAAAAAATTACATAAAACTGTTACCAGTCACTTTTTGAATCATTATGTTTCATTCCATGAACCGGTTTTCGTGCCTTCTCAGTTTCATATTCAGATAGTTTCTGTAAGTTACATAATTATTTCTAGCATAGTGTTGGGTACTGGCTCTGTGACGAAAAGATAGAACACGCTTAAATGTTTCGCCATGACTATTGTTTATCTGTCGATATGGATGTAAATTCAGTTTTTTTACTTACTGCGACACTATGGATGGCTTTTTTCGTTATTGTCCATCTTTCTGCCTCCATATGGATGTAAATTTAGTTTTTTACTTACTGCGATACTATGGATGGCTTCTTTCGTTTTTGTCCATCTGCCTCCATTTTGATAGCCAGTTGTTATATCGCTTAACACACTTTCACACAATCTATATGAATTTTCACTCTGACATCGAAACTTTGCTAGCATCCAGCATGTGCTATAAAACTGTTACTTGTAACAAAGATCTTGACAAAAAGATATGGCATAGGCCTACTTTGCGCAGAGATGTATTTTGTTCTTCTTGACATGTATTAAAGTCCATAAAAGAGCAAATGTTTTAATCATACTGGCGATAACATGAGAGCACAAAACAAAATAAATAAATAAATCAGTACGTCAATAAATTTCTAGTGATCTGATGTCTTATTTCTATTTGCTTATAATACAGTCAGTTTATAGCAAATATTTTAATCATGACTGGCACAAACATGAATCCCCAGGAATCAATAATACAGAGATATTGTATTTGCAGTGGCATACATCTGTTTGTATGACTAGGACCTTTATATTTAAATTTAAATTTTAATTAATAACAAACATTAAAACTGTTGACTTATTTCTGTTGTTACGTTAATATACATCTGGAACATTAATAAGAGTCGTTTCTGTTTATTTTAGCTAAATTTATATCTATAAAAGTTATAATGTTTGTAATGGACTAAAGCTGTTTGTATGATCATACACTTTATATTTAAAAACCAAGAACAAAAGCTCAAGTGAACGGTTGAATTATTTTTCTTCTTACATTAAAGTGATCCGGAATATTGGTAAAGGCAGCGTTTGTTTGTTCCAGCTGGAAGTAATATGTATAGAAGAACTGATTTATGTTCACAGTAGAGGGCTTCAATATTTAGAAATAATATATTTACATTGACACCAGTGTAGTTAGGATGTAAGGAGAGAGATTGGGGCAGGGTTACAGATGGGGGGATGAGGAGGCGGTCTAGGGTTCGTTGAATGGTTACTTGTTTTGAACCAGTAAATCTTCAAAGCTCTGAGAAAAAAATTTGTTTCTCTGTTCAGTTTGGTCATTGGGTTGGTAGTCAGATGCTGTATTTGCGTAGATAAATATTTCAATTTCTTCTAGAAGGTCAAGTAACGTGCCTTTGTTGTTAAAATACAGTATTAGGAGATTATGTTCTATGTTGTTTACAGAATGATTGCCTTGGGCAGGATGTGAGGTCAAGCTGGATTTATTGAGGTTCTTAAGACGAAGTGCATATATATATATATGATCTTTAATTAATCTTGTTGTGAAGCTTCTACCACTTTGTCCAATGTTGAAGCTTCGACATGAGTTGCAAATGATCTTGTATACACCTGACTTTTGATAATGTTGTATAGTGGTTTTGGTGCTGTGTATGATATTATTTTGTATTTTGTTGGTGATGAAGAAGCTTATTTTTATGTTGTAGAGGTTGGCAATTTGGTGATAAATCTTCCCAAGGAAAGGCTGGCTTATAAATGTGGCCAACTTATGTCTGGGTGCTTGTTCAGCAGTTGATTTAATTTTGCTGTGGGGATTAGTTTATCTATTATTGCAGGGTAGTAACCATTGCTGGAGGACATTGATTTAATAAATTCTGTTTCTTTTTGTCTTTCACTTGTGTTCATTGGGATTTTAAGAATGCAATTTACCATTGTTCTGAAGAATACTTTTTTATTTTGGTCTGGGTGGTAGGAGGATTTGTGTATAGTAATAATGGTGGATGTTGTCTTTCTGAAAACTGGAAATTTATGCTCTTGATTTTTGTTTGAGATTGTTAAATCAAGATAGTTAATACCTGCTGGTGTTTCACATATTACTGTGAATTAGATTTTGTTGATTATTTTATTAAGTTCTTTGGCTAGATTTTCTGTTTCTTCTGTTGTTCCATTGAAAGGAATGAGAGTGTGATCAACATAGCATTTGTAGTAAAGCAGCTTATCTTTCAGTTGGATTTGGGACCTAAAAAAGTGGTTTTCAAGACTATTAATGTATGTGTCTGCTAGCGAGCCTGCAAAACTACGACCCATTGACAACCATCTTCCTGGATGTAAGACTTGTTGTTGAACAGGAAGTAGTTGTATGATAATATAAGCTCCAGGATCTCTATGAGTTCGTAGTTTTCAGCTCTATCCATTGCTTGAAAATTGAGTAAGTTATTTCTTACCTAACTTTTTCCTTGGCAGGCATGTTTGTATAAAGGTTGACTATGTTGACAGATACAAATCCAACTGTGGCTGGGATGGGGATGTCTTTTACGCTATTGATAAGCTCATAACCATTTTTAATGGAGGACTTATTTTCATATACATACACCTTTTGGATAATGTCAATGTGTTTCCTGGCGATTTTATAGCTTGGACCACTGATGGAGTTCACAGTGGGACGTATTGGATATTTTGGTTTATGGACCTAAGGCTATGATCTCTATTTTGGGGCTGAGGGGTTCATCACTATACAGTGCTTTGCTTCTGTTGGTGTCAACAAGAAGTTGCAGTTATTAAGAAACTTTCTAATTTCATCTTGGAGTTTGGGAGCAGGGTCATATGCTATTTCTTTGATGTTATTCTTCCTAAAGAATTCACAAGTTTTCCTAATATAATCTGATTAATACATGACAACAGCTGTGCTGCCCTTGTCTGCTCTGACAACGAGGGCATTCTCAGTTGAAAGTTTCTTGTTTATGTCACGTAATGTCTTATGTTCATTATTCATCTTATTGTACCTCTTGTCCCGGTGAATATTCCACAGAATGATTGTCTTACGGGCTATAGCATTTTGTTCATTGCGTTTCAGTTTAGCTGCTAAGCATGCAATTTTTGAGGTAACTGTTAGGTCTTTATGTTGCTTTTGTTATGTGAAGGGATAATATTGTGCTTAAGGCCTTTGTTTAACAGTTTTAATTCATTACTACTGAAGCATATTTCTGTAGTACTTATCACTTTGTCAAAAAACTTGCGTTCCATTAGAGAAGAGATACTGGGGGACTTGACTGCATTCTTTGAAATCAGAACATTTATCTTTTCCTCATGTCTACATGAGATGATAGTACGTTCTTTGTTGACATATAAGTTGAAATAGTCTAGGTAGACCATGAGTACATGAGCAAGATGTTTATGACTTAGTTCTACGTGCATATTGTACAGCTTGAAGATGTTTGTTTCTGTAAAGAGATCTGATTTGTGTTTTTAACCAAATGATTTCACATTGTGGTTTTGCTATTTTTAGTAATTCTTTAGTAATTATTTATTTTCAAAAAAGCTTTGACCATGGTTTTCCCCTTTAGTCGTTTAGTTTCCAAACATCCTGAAACACGTAATTTTCTTTTATATTTCGTTAGTAAACATAATATCAATTTTCATAGGTCTAGTTTTAACACTACCGTTTTAGCGAAAAAATTGCTTAAGGCCTTTCGTCCCCTATTTCGCCCTCTCAGGAGTGGAATTTTGAACAATGCCTTCTTAAAGGACGTCTATGGTACAATATCCACTCATTCTCCATATTCCAAGTGTCCATTTAGCGGTTTGGGTTGGGCAATAATGAGTCAGTGAATCAGTGTAGCCCTTACGAGTTCATTTAGCAAAAATAGTAAAACACTGAACAGCCAAATTCAAATTATCATATTTTTGGCTTTTAAATTGCTTTCATGATGAAATGCTTTCGCAAAACCTTTTACCCCCTATTTCACGTTCTCAGGGATTGAATTTCATATAACTGAGAAACGTGTATTTCTTTTTCTCTAACGGAGAATACAAATGCGAATTTGTATAGATGAAGCCTAAGAATAACTTCAATACTTCTTTAATAATTTAATTTTTTAGAAAAAAATTCACACAGTACTTTATCCCCAAAGGGGTTAAATTTTCGAAAAATGCTGAAAGACCTATTTCTTTATTAATAACTGGTAAACCAAATATCAATCTAGCTTACAAACTGCCGTAATAACGACATACTTTCAAAAAACGTTTCATCCGCTATTTTACCCCCTTAGGTGTGGAATTTCGAAAAATCCCTTTTTAAACGATGGGTAAATTATATGATCAACATCCTCTACAAATTTAAAGGTTCTAGTGGTTTTGGCTGGGCGATGATGAGTCAGCGAGTGAGTGTCTGTCGCGACGTTGACTTTCATATAGATAGGTTAAATTTGCACAGAACACTTAGGAGGTGTGGGCATAATTGTGCTGCTCGTTAGATCAAGATTCTTACTCCTAGAATGACTCTCGTAGATCGAAGTGGCACCTGAGGAAAGTACTTGTTGCATTAGAACTTCCAGTCACGTACGTAATGAGTGGCCCGGGCGAGGGGTTGCCGTTCCGTGAAGGCGCAGTGTGCGCGTGGGGCAGGTGCCTTGTGCGGTTAGGGGCCGGGCGGGAAGGGGGTAGGGGGGCAGGGGGGCAGGTTAGTGGATTAGGAGGGCCGAGTGCAGGGCGCGGACGCGGCTGCTGCCGCCTGGTGAGCGTTGCCATGGCGACGCAGCCCGGGCGGCCTGGGAGCGGCCGCGGCGGCGACAGTACGCCGCGGGACAGCGCCGAGCTCCGACCGACGCCCTCCGCCACAGGCAGCCAGGATTAGCACCAAAATGAAGACCAGCTCGTTCTCTCTCCGCGTCATGCGCAGGGTGAGTCCAACCGAGCGCTCCGTTCCCGCTGCATCCGCCGGGAACTGCCGCGGCGGCCCGTGCTGTGCGCTGCCGCAGCCGCCGCACGCTTTTGTGTGTCGCATACTGAGCTCGCTTTGCTGAAACCGCTTCTCGAGGAGAAAATAAAACAAAAATAAACCGTAAGAAATGGACACTGCCTCACAACCTCTGATGACCGAGATGGGTCTCTCTTCACCAAACCAACTTCACGATGCGTATCGCTAAGATATCCACGCTTTATTTTCGCTTACTTTGCTATCTCCGACTAACAGCGCTACTACGTTAATGGTCAGGTGTGTTCAAAGAAGTACGACAGTTGCACAGGAATAACAGTCACACTTTAACAGGAGACAAGCCTAACATACGTCTCTGCAAGGCTTTTATTGGAACACACTTGTGGGACTTTGGTCTACAGCCAACTACATTCTTGCTCATGAAATATTTACTCAAAATTCCTTGAATATAATGATTAAAATAAAATTGTCTCCTTCAGGACACACAATAAAAAGAAGCTTTTATCCAGAATCAGAAAAGTGCAAGTATGCCATGTTTTTCAAAAAAACAACAATATTTTACACATTACACGTAAAACAACGGATTCCTGATTTCAGTTTCAGCAATATATAATAGTTTATCCTTAAGAAAGTAAGGCCAGATTCATGTAACAGCTGCTTCTGCACAACACGTCATGGGATGGGGAAGATTCTAGATTTATTGAGAGCCAACAGTGAATACAATACAAGGAGACTAGTGACAATATCTGGTGGTTGAATCAACCACACATTCAGTTGGTGAGATCTCGAGTGACTGGACAAGATGAAACTATTACTACCAAATAATTATGTAGCGTGACAGGCTACAGTCTGAACGCTGTTTAAGTGCTGCTGACTTCGACGTGGTTGTTATTTTCTTTTAATATTGGGCATCGTTGCTGCAGCTTTCTTATAATCTTCTGTATGTTACCGTACGTCTCTTGATATTTTCCTCCGATCTTATTTTATGATACTCGTATTCAATGTATGAGTAACAATGGTCGAAGTTGGCGAAGCGGCTTTGTATATGTAAGTCAATACTTGTCCCTTAATTCAGTCGCCACATTGATTTCAATGCTTGGACATCGGAACGTCTGGTGATAATAAAAGTTCCTTGAAGACGAGATTAAACGAAAATAATGTCAGGAAGTAAGTGAGGGAACGATACTTCTCGAAGTACAGTCATTAGCTGGGATTGTTTAAGGAAATAATTAACATCATTTATTGTGTGCTCACCTCACAAATTCACGACGGGATACCTTCCGATCCAAGCAGAATTAGTCGCCTAGCCAGCGCATCTGAAGTTCGCCTGCGGTGCTTCGCTGGTTGCCTACGCCCCCTTCTGTTGTCGTTTTGCCATGCGTCAGACCACTCCTATCTCTCAATGCGACGTTTATTCTCTGCGGTGAGAGGCCACTTACAGACACCATTTAAACAATCACGAAAGATTCTATTCCCTTCCATTCAAGTATAGTAATATCTGAAAGCCTGTCATTTGCGAAACATACTTCTTTACCTCACTTTTTTCTTATTCATATGTTGAAGTGACGCAGTTGTTTCTTGAAAGAAGTACGATGTGCTGAAACTTGGACGGAGTTCCCTCTGTAGAGTACTGGATTGTGATATCACTTAAGAGTGGAAAGAAAAAAAGTGTAGGCAGATGGACACAGTTACCTGCTGAAAGCTGTTACGCCACCGTCTTGCCTTTATAGTAATATTCCCTGATCGTACGTCTGAATCTTCAGGCTATGAAAGAAAATAAACGTACCGCTGATCACATTGTCATACGTAGCTACAACTGTTTTATTTTAGGCATCGCAGACTCAAAAGGAACAAGAACACTAGCATTGTATACATTCCAAAACTGTGATGTCTAATCTACCAATAAAAATTTATCAGTTCTCGTAAAGCCCAGTGAAAAAAACTGGGTACTCTGCATTTCAGGAATGGGTTGAGGATGAAGTAATATTCACGTTACGAAGTTGCTTACATATCACTTTTATCTTAGTTTTATTCTGATAGGAAACACGGCAATTCTTTGACTGTTTATACAACGGAAAACTTAAAACTGGCAAAACCAGTCTCTTCCGTAGCCTCATTTTGAGTTGTTAATTTCAGGGTTCGTGAAACGCTTTCATTGTGGACTTCTTAAAAACTACAAAATGATGTCTGTCTCTTCATTTGACACCAACTGGCTCCCAAGCCAATGTAGAAAAATGTGATATGAATTGGAATCTTTTTTTTCTGGTGTTAGGGAGAGTCCTTGTTCAGTAAGCTAGGTGCTACTAAAGAAATAATGAATAAACATTGTCCTATCTCAAGACGGGCATAAACGATGAAATTGATTAGGGCTATATAAACCACATAAAGTAATTCTTTTCTTAGCTACGTTGGACTATGCAATAACGTTGTAATGAACAAAGAATGGAATAGTCAGTACTTGACAAAAATGATTTGGGCATTATTTTCAAGATTAACGTGGCTGATTTGTTTCACAACAACAGCGATAACGCTGAGAGGATAAAGAAGATATGTTTCGTGAGTCGATTTAATTGAGTTAAGGCTTTGTATGTTTTGCATTTTTATATACTGCTAGCTTCATCTACTTGTGATATACGTGTCCTGCCCCTCAATAAATGTGTGTACCCCCTGAAAATTGACTTGTCACAACAAACTGTTGAATTAAAGTCATTCTGATTGGTGGCACAGTTTCTTTTTGGCTGAAGGGCATTTCTAAATTCTGCTCTGGAGTCATTACAAATGAATAACTATGACATATACAATGCAGTTGTGGGAGTAGGACGATAGTGAGTGCTGCTTATTCACAGATACGTAACAAAGAGCATTACTGACACGCAAAGTTTGACACACACTCTTAGCTGTAATGCGTACGTCGTTGTTTCAATAGTGGATAAAACTAAAGACGAGTCAAGATTATTGATAAAGAGTGGGACCTCTCTGACAGTTTCGCTGCCAAGTTCAACTCCAGCTGTCATATTTCTTGCGGAATAGATGTATTGAAGTTTCAAGAGTCAATCAAATATGCAAGATGGATTGTAATAAAAGATAGTGCTTTTTATCTTTAAAAAGCCATTTAACTACTTACTCAGTTCTAGTTAGCTTGTCGTAGATAATCATCAATTAATTCATGTTTGTGTAGTGACACTGATAGGGTAAACATTTATGTAAAGAAATCACACAAAATCTAAAAAAAGTTTTTGACCCGATATTTGAGAAACGGTACGTCTTGAGATAAGTATATAAAGCAGTAAGAGATTATCAGAATGAACGATTTACTAACCGGGAAAATAAAGATAATTTCACAGGCAATGCTTTACGGGAAGTAAGTAACTCATATCATTTTCTCGGGGAGGCATAAGAAATTAGGAGGAACAACCGCACCTGTAGAAGTAAACATGCAAGACGTAGCTCTGAGCACAAAACTTATAAATTACTAGTCGACGGAAGTCTATCATTAGTTACTGAGTGAAAGCAAAGATATGAAACAGTTTTTACTTCATTTACTTCCGTAAATGAACCAGCAGATTCCACACAGTGAATTGTGGGTTGCAGACAACGCGGCAGCAACAGATGGAAGCATCTAGAAAGACATGGTGGGGTGCCGTTCTGTCCGGTAACGTGGGTAGGTAGCTCGTGCGTTGTTTCAAACAATGAGTTGACATGTATGTTGACATGTATCAGGGCCTGGTACAAACAGCTTCACGGAACCTATTTAGTTATCCCTCGAAAATGTTTTTATTTCTTACACTGTTATCGTACACTATAATTATTACATAGTGTGCATGACAACTAATGGTAAACAGACGACTGGTTGGTATACACGCAATATGTTAGCAGTAATTTTTGCCCTAATAACGTGAAAACTAGGGCACAACAATAAATAATCAGAGCATCAAAACGTGTTTTTTTTTATACCATCGTAATTCACCTCCTAAGCTCAGTGAAAACAATAGATATTATGTAGAGATTATGACAGCCAAGACAAATGATGAGAACTATTCGACAGCTCAAATAATATGATGGGGAAGTAGAAGGTGCAGTCTGTCTATTTTGTGAACTGATTTCATCGATTTCAGTTTTTCTGTGGTTATTAACATCCTTCTCGCTGTAGTACATACCAGATCAACCATATTTGCCATTTGAGAGGCTTTGATTGTATTTTTTGGGAGTAGCAGAAGGAAAACGTCGTTGTACTTTGAAGTCTTGAGGTCAAGGTTGACGCTACTGGGATGATTTTACTGACTAAGGTGACTGGTTTGGAATAAGAAGGATATTCGATTTCGAATTCCGGAGCGGCATTCGTCATTCAAACCTTGGAGTTTGCTTCATAGCACTAAACATCTTTTAGGCGACACGGCTAGTTCTCGTAAGTCTTCTACCTCCATCGAAGGATATCCCTATACATAATTGACTTTCCGCGTTTTATGTGGTAGTAAAATTTCAGCAAGGTTGCTTACACTTAAGAACTTTTTCTTCTCAGGCCATGTATTGTTGACATGATTTATACAAAAAATAAAGGGCAAGGACCCTGCATCATAGTCGTGCTACCGCAGGAGGCTGCAACCCGCACTCGATATCTTACTAGAAAGGAGACTACAGAAATACAGTGGTTGGGTCACGGATGTTATTCACTTTCATATGTTTTATCTTGATGATTTCAGATGATAAAATATTTTTAGTTTCACCGGAAGAATAGAATGGTACGGAATGCAAACAAAATCTAAGAAAACGAACTTAATCAGAATCAGTACATCACAAGTGGACAACGTAAGCAGATATGATGCAGTACGGATTACACCTTCAGTGATTTCAACTATCTCAGAAAAAACTGCCGGATCGCATCATCATCAGCGATGATACTGTGGTGAGAAATAATTCTAATAGAGGTAGTTTTTCTATTATTTTACTCAATGCTTTCTGTTATCCTGCAGAACATCTTACGACGGGACTGTGTAGTCAGGTAACAAAACTTTTGATATGAAAGGCTGTTGTGATATTCTGTTTCAAGTCTGATATTTTGTTTGACGTCGGTGATATGATATGCAGTTTGTCACTAGAAGACAGTGCAACTGAAACATGAACCGAATATAATTAATTGCCAGCACATGTATTCCAGAATGTAACCGAGCGTTTCGGGGACATGGTTCCAGCACTCAATTTTCGTACTGGAAGCCTAGTTTTTATGAACGTTCTCAGCTATTCCCCCTACCCCTTGTCGGCAAAGTTCTCTATTTATATTCTGTTCTTTCCTAAACTGTCATTTCAGTCTTCTGCTTTTCCTTTAATCATTCGGCTTCTGGTACTGCTAAACGTCACATGGAAAGTGCTAAGCTGTTCTTATCATTCCAAATCAACAATTATTGATACTGTTATTAGTGACGGTTTTTTTTACGCCGTCTAAGAATGACGTTGCAATTGCATTTCTCCATTCTTTGTGCTTTTCTCCTTTTACTGTACTTTTATCAGTTCACTATGTTTTTTCTTCCAGTCTTCTGACCATCTTAAAATAATCTTTTTAGCTACCCAGCTTTCGAATCCATTCATTTTCAATACGTTTTGCTAAAACGCTTCTTCGTTGTTTATCTCTTCTGTTTTTATATTGTTTCTTTCTAAATCCGTTTACCCTGTTAGTTGCGGACTCATAACCTCACAAATATTTAAAAATCTTATTAGTTAATCAACTGCTTTGAATTCGAAATAAATTTCCTGAAAACATGAGTGTTCGTCTTCTCACCACGTTTGAAATATTTTTTAAATTTT
This sequence comes from Schistocerca serialis cubense, assembly GCF_023864345.2. Classification (NCBI taxonomy): domain Eukaryota; kingdom Metazoa; phylum Arthropoda; class Insecta; order Orthoptera; family Acrididae; genus Schistocerca; species Schistocerca serialis. The sequence goes on along the minus strand of NC_064641.1, from coordinate 915,438,687 downwards.
GGTATGTTTCAGCATTACTTGTGATTTACAGTCTTCTACTGTGTTTTGTGGTCCTAAAGTTTTCCTTATAATTCGTCTTTCTAGTACTTCTAAATTGTCTAAATTGTAGTTCAATGTAAGGCATTCGCCTCCATGTATGCTTTCTGCCTTCTCTAATGTGCTGTAATGCCAATGCATTTAACTTATATTTTTTTATTGACCCAGATGTTTTCTGTGCAGCATTATAAATTTCTTGGGATATTTCTTGCCAGATGCCATGTTTAGCCACTTTCATTTCGTCTTGATAGTTTTTAGTTGAATCCTTTGTTATAGTAGTCTGCCGTATTACATTTCGTTAACCTTTGTGACTCTTTTTGTTCATTATTAGCGAGGAGTTGGACTTCAATTTTAAAGAGGTAATGATTAGAATCAAATTCAAAATGCCTTACTACTTTCGCATTCATAATTTCCGATGTACTTTTTTGCGAAATAGCAAACAGCCACGTAATGTAAATGAAATTCTCTTAACATTAGGTCGGTTGATTCCACGTTTTAGCTTTTCTTGGCGGTTTCCTAAAGCAGACTGAGACTAGTTTCAGGTGAGAGATTTGACAAAAACTGAATAGCCTCATACCATTAGCGATGGTTCTTCTATGAGCTAGGTATTGTCCTACTACATTTAAATTTCTTTTCTCTGCCTATTTGTGCACTGAATACGTCCAATTGTCAGTTATTATTATTATGATTATTATTGTTATTATTATTGTTAGTCTTATTATGTGTGTTATCACCATTACTACTATTATTGGGAATGTTCTACAACGTCTTAGGTATGTGTCGGTCATGGTCAGCGGTAAGAGTGGGATTTAATTACCCTAATACGGCGAGGCTCCATAAGCAATAAATAAGTAAGTACATCACTATTTAAGGCGGATGCCTGTATCGACCGTTATACAGTATGATAATCGACATCCTTTTCAGTCCTTGCACACTCAGATTTCTGGCATAGTCTCAGCGACGTCGACGCCAAGGTAATCCCTAACCTTTTCTTTTCAGATACGTAGCAGTTCACCTGTAAGGCACCATAATGACTTCGCAAATGCCATCTATTGGGAGACGCGACGCTAGAACGAAGCGTATCACATAAGTGGAATTAATAAATCCAGTAACAGAATGGCGATTGCGCTTACAATGGGGTCTCCATTCTCGTTGAGGCACGCGACATCCTACGAAATCAATAAGAACTGATTTAATCACACAACGGAGAAGTAGCTCTTGCAGTGAGTAAAGCATTCAAGAGCATTCTGAGATCTTTTCGGAAGAGCATTCCTATATTCTGAAAGTTCTGATTGAAATTACGTAATTGAGTTTTCTCATTCTGATAAGTCCGCAGGTGCGATCTGTTTCACTTGCTAAAAACAACGGATAGGCTACATCGCAAAAATTTTTCTTTATTTAAGACATCCTCTTTCGACAGACTTTGCTGTCATCTTCAGGCCTTAGAAAATTGATTGTTACGAAAGATGTTCATATTAAATTGGATCTCACGACAAGCTGGTCCAATTTAAGTGAACAGGTGTGTTCTGTGTACTGTGTTTTTGTGATGTAACAAGCATGAAGAGCCAAAGAAACTAGTACACCTTCCTAATATTGTGGAGGGCCCCCTCAAGCTCGCAGAAGTGCCGTAACACGACGTGACATGGACTCGGCTGATGTCAGAAGCAGTGCTGAAGGCAAATGACACCTTGAACCTTGCAGGGCTGTCCATAACTAAGTAAGAACACGAGGGGGAGGAGATCACTTCTGAACTGCACGTTGCAAGGCATCCAAGATATGCTCAATAATGTTCATGTCTGGGGAGTTTGGTTCTCAGCGGAAGTGCTTAAACTGAGAAGAATGTTTCTGGAGCTATTCTGTGGCCATTCAAGACGTGAGGGCTGTCGCATTGTCCTGCTGGAATTGCCCAAATCCGTCGGAATACACAATGGACGTGACCGAATGCAGGTGATCAGACAGGATGCTTACGTACGTATCACCTGTCAGAGTCGCACCAGGGTCCCATATCACTCCAACTGCACATTCCCCACGCCATTACAGAACCTCTACCAGCCTGAACATTCCCCTGCTGCCAAGCAGCGTCCGTGGATTCATGAGGTTGTCTCCATACCCGTGCAAGTGCATCCGCTCCATACAATTTGAAACGAGACTCGTGTGACCAGGCAACATGCTTCCAGTCATCAACAGTCCAGTTTCGGAGTTGACATGACCAGGCGAAGCGTAAAGCTTTGTGTCTTGCAGTCATCAAGGATACAAGAGGGAGCCTTCGTCTCCGAAAGCCCATATCAATAATGTTTCGTTGAATGGTTCGCACGCCTCACTTCTTGATGGCCCAGCACTGAAATCCGCAGAAATTGGCTGAGGAGTTGCATTCCTGTCATGTTGAACGATTCTCTTCAGTCGTCATAGGTCCCGTTTTTGCAGGATCTTTTTCCGGCCGCAGCGATGCCGGAGATGTGATGTTTTATCTGAGTACACATGTCACTGTAAACATGTGAAATGGTCGTTCGAGGAACTCCCCACTTCATCGCTACCTCGGAGATTGTGTGTCCCATCACTCGTGCGCCGAACATAACACCACGTTCAAACTCACTTAAATCTTGGTAACGGTGCACACGTCTTGTATAACAGAGGCCAAACGGCGACTCATCGGACCACATTAAATGCCTCAAGTCAGCTCCTGCCAAGCTTCTATGTTGGCTGGCCCAGTGAGGACTTGCATCTTCATGTGCCGCAGTGAGAAACGACTTTTAACTGCGAAACGGATTCCAGATGTTTATTACATGCAGTTCCCTTCGCAATCTGCTTGAAATGGACCTTCTCTCACTGACTGTAGCAGTTCCAGTAGAGTCTGAAACCGTTGGCCATTCATGTGATGGTCGCCTCCGGTCCTTGTCCATCAGCATCATCTTACGTCGCATTACGTGGCTGTGAGTAGTACTCTATTCATTTTAGACTCTGGACAGTCCTCGTTGATACTCCATCAAATCGTCCAGCTCCATTCACGCTGTGATCGTTGGCTTGTCTAAGCACAATAGCTCTTTACTGGCACCTAATCGTGTCTTCACGTCGACCTAGGATATTGCGCTGATTTCATGCGACTGACCGATGCGTACACACAATTTCGTCCGCAGTGGAAGGGCACGTGGTCACCAGATACCACTTGTACAGTACATACGGCGCTCCAAAGTTATCTGTGTGACCTTTTAAGGCGGTACCTAATATTATCAACGTCAAGCTTACTTCTACGTTCTGGTGAAAATAATTTTCCTCTCTTAGAATGTACCTAAAATAGCCCCGTTTTCTGAACAAATGAAGCCCTTCCGCAATAGACATTTGCTCCGATGGCTTGAAGAGTGTGGTGTTCGTTCGTCTATCCGTCATAAAGTAAAAATATCTTAACTGAAAATAACAAAAATGACACACAGGACGCAATCACAATCTTTCTGGCATAGTTTTCATTGATATAGCGGGCCCGTGTGTCCCCAGAAATGTATGCAAGAGCGGCAAGATTCCAAAAATGTCATTTCTGATACCGGAAAACTTGAGCAATTCTTGTCGGTTGAACAAAAATAACCAGCAAAAATCTACTGATAACTATTGCAAAAATTGAACAAAAGGAAAATAAACTTTAAGACTACTTATTGATCTTGTACCACGCATAACAGCCACTTATGACACCCTTTGCGTACACCTTTGATAATGTTGGTGTATTTACTGGTTTATTTTCATTACCTCTACTTTTTATGGTAGGCTGGCATAATTAAAGTTTAATAGCGTGTGTTTTCAACGCTACAATTCTGGGTTGTTTGGCGTAAGTATAACCAAATGGCTCTGAGCACTATGGGACTTTATATCTATGGTCATCAGTCCCCTAGAACTGAGAACTACTTAAACCTAACTAACCTAAGGACATCACACAACACCCAGTCATCACGAGGCAGAGAAAATCCCTGACCCCGCCGGGAATCGAACCCGGGAACCCGGGCGCGGGAAGCGAGAACGCAACCGCACGACCACGAGCTGCGGACGAGTATAACCCAGGCCATCATTCGAAGAGATGAATGTGGGTAACCTTGCACGAAAGTCAGAAATTTTTCGGTAGAATCGACTGTTAACAGCCTAGGATTGAACCAGGATGAGCGCGTGTAGTGTTGTATTAAACCTCATGGAATACGGAAATTCAATTTCTTTAAGTGGTGGTTTCGTTCAACTTGATTTGAGCAGGACGCTCCGACACGTCTGTCGCAGTCAGGTTAGGGAGTTGGTGGCTGTATCAGTAGAGGCAGCCGGAGAGAGTGGTCAGGCATGGCTTAGCGGAGTTATCTGCAAGAGTTTGCAAAAACAGACATGATGTCTGATAGGATAGCCGCAATCAGTGATTATACAACATAACTTTTAATCCGTCTTGATTGCAAAATCTTTATTCATATGACCGGTTTCGGTTCCTCTAGAACCATCTTCAGATGTGATATTTCGGTTACAGGAGTAACTCGTTCAAATACAGCAACTTTCACATGCTGCGTAACATGTGACGAAATATTAGATCTGAAGATGGTTCTAGAGGAACCGAAACCGGCCATATGATTAAACATTTTGCAATCAAGATGGATTAAAAGTTTCGTTATCTGCAATAGTTGCAACGCAGCTAATGGAATCATATTCATCCAGCGACGGAAGCCTGCGTGTTTTGTCGTTGAGTGCTGGCTTAGTAATGATAGTTCCATTTTAAGCAGACGGAATGGTGCTAGTTAGTCACTGTGTCCGTGTAAAGACTTGGTCTCATCGTGGGCACAATTCCCCTAGAGCACGATATCAGGAGTTGACCCTGTTTAGATGAATAAGGTCAGAAGTTTTAAAACACTCATAGTATTTGCACTTTCAGTACTTACCTACTGATTACCTTTTGTAATACGGAATCTCTAACAAAATGGGCAGGTCAAGACTACCACCCGCTTAGGGAAACTGCCTATTTTCTTTCATCACGAGTACTGACTCCCATGCCCAAGCAACACTCACGTTTCGGACGCTACAGATCATACTCTGGATAATGAGCGCAGGTGTGATAGTGTGTCAACCGAGAAATACTGCATATATCTGACTGCCTTGATCCTTGACTTTTAGTTCGGGAAGCCATCTGAGGAAAGTGAGAGTGGGATTTCACATTATCGTTGTTTCCGGAATCTTGTTGATAGGCATGGAGTATGTAGTTCTGTTCGAGATACATCATTACATTCGACTTAGACTATTTTATAAGATTCTACAAGAAACTGATGTGATGGATACTGGACGGCAGCTTTGAGGATCACTTCTGCAACACCTCGTGTACACGGATGTTTCTCATGCTTTCTTCCGAATATTGGACACGAGTTTTTGTTCGCGCTATAGAAAACTGTTTAGTCACCTAAATAAATAAACGTTGTGCATAGTATATGTACACATGGCTCTAACATGCAGAGTCACTGTACTCTGGTTACGCGACATACCTGCGTTAGGCAGAACTCCATATATACAATGCAATTAAGGGATTAGAACTGATGTCACATGATATATAGACATCACCCCGCAGCACTGGCTGCCACTGGTTGGATTAATACAGTCTTTTGTTCCATATTCGTCAATAGAATGCTATTTCGGCTCGTGGTCCAATGGCTAGCGTTGCTGCCTTTGGATCACTGGGACCCGCGTTCGATTCCTGATCGGATCGGTGATTTTCTCCTCCCGGAAACTGGATGTTGTGTTGTCCTCATCATTTCATCATCGTTCGGGAAAGTGGCGAGACTGGATAGTGCGAAGATTGTGATTTTGTACGGGTGTTGATAACCACGCAGTTGAGCACCCCACAAACCAAATATCATCTCTTGGATCGCCTACCAGCGCTGTTGGTTAAGCATCTCGGTGACGCTTTTGCGCTTCCTAAATGAACCTCTATGTTTCCTCTATCAATCGTACCAGGTATGGATCCCATTCTAACGATCAATACTCAAGTAATGGTCGAACCAGTGTTTCGCAAGTTATTCCGTTAGTGGGTGGACTACGTTTCCTGACAATTCTTCTAGTGGATGTCAGTCTGGCATCTCCCTCAGTTACGAACAGATCTGTCTAGTCCGTCCAAAGCTGTTCTGTGTGGTCAATATTATGTCCTTGCAAATTTTTCGCGTCTTTGTAGTCATTTGTCACACCATCAAGAACCGAACAGTTTGTGAACCAACAGAACGAAAGCAAACCATGTCAATATGCTGCCATTCTCACAAATATGGCACCTTTTCCTCAGTAACAAACTTTCCATTAATATACATTCACGCCATTGCGGTCCCGTGTCTTGGCTGTAACGTACTGTGCTCTACTTATACAGCTCAATACTCGATAATGGCTTGAAAAGCCCAAACAAGTTGTGGAAGCTAAATGATGCCTAAATAAATGCAGCGTAACTGAGAAAATTCCGGCTTCCTTTCATAAATTTATGGCTCTTCTGCCGAATACGAGGAATATACACTGAAGAGCCAAAGAAACTGGTACACCTTCCTAATAACGTGCAGGGTCCCAGCAAGCACGCAGAAGTGCCGCAACACGGCGTGGTGCTGACTCTACTAATGTCTGAAGTAGTGCTGGAGGCAACAGACACACTGAATCCTTCAGGGCTGCCCATAAATCCGTACGAGTTCGAGGGGGTGGAGATCTCTTCTGAACTACACGTTGCAAGGCATTGCAGATATGCTCAATAATGTTCACGTCTGCGGAGTCTGGTGGCCAACGAAAGTGTTTAAACTCAGAAAAGTGTTCCTGCACCCATTCTGTAGCAATTCTGGACGTGTGGGGTGCCGCATCGTCCTGCTGGAATGGTCCGTTGGAATGCACAATGGAAATAAATGGATGCAGGTTATCAGACAGGATGCTTACGTCCGTGTCACTTGTCACAGCCGTATCTAGATGTATCATGGGTCCCATATCATTCAAACTGCACACGACCCACACCATTACATAGGCTCTAGCAGCTTGAACAGTCCCCTGCGGACAAGCAGGGCCCGTGGCTTCATGAGGTTGTCTCCACACTCGTACAAGACGATCCCCACGATACAATTAGAAACGAGACTCGTCCGACCATGTAGTATTTTTTCAATTATTAACAGTCCAATGTCGGTGTTGACGGGACCAGGCAAGGCGAAAAGCTATGTCCTACAGTCATCAAGGCTACACGTGTGGGCCCTCCTCTCCGAGAGCCCATATTGATGATGTTTCATTGACTGGTTCGCAGGTTGATGCTTGTTGATGGTTCAGCATTGAAATCTGGAGAAATTCGCTGAGTGGTTGCACTTCTGTCACACTGATCGATTCTCTTCAGCCGTCGTTGGTCCCGTTCTTGCAGGATCCCTTTCCGGCCGCAGCGATGTCGGAGCGTTGATTCTTTACCGGATTCCTGATATTCTCTGTACACTCGTGAAATCGTCGGTAGGAAAAATCCCCACTTCATCACTACCTCGGAGATGCTGTGTCCCATCGCTCGTGCACTGACTATAACACCTCGTTCAAACTCACTTAAATCTTGATAACTGGCCATTGTAGCAGCAGTAACTGATGTAACAACTGCGTCAGCCACTTGTTGTCTTATATAGGTGTTGCTGACCGCTGCGCCGTATTCTTTCCTGTATATATACACGTGACTTCCGGAACGTGCACAGAAAAATAGAATAGAGATCAACATTAACATCATTTGCGCCCTTTTTATTGCTCGTGAAAACCATTCATTGCATGTTGTACCACCATACAAAGTGACCTTCAGAGGCGGTAATTCAGATCGCAGTACACACCAGTGCCTCTAATACCCAGTAGCACGTCTTTTAGCATTCATGAATGCCTGTATTCATCGTGGCATACTATCCACAAGTTAATCAAGGCGCTGTTGACCCAGATTATCCCATTCATCAACAGCGATTCGGTGTAGTTCCCTCAGAGTGATCGATGGGTCACGTCGTCCATAAACAGCCCTGTTCAGTCTATCCCAGACATGGCCACAGGTTTCATGTCTGGAGAACAAGCTGGCCACTCTAGGCGAGCGATGTCGTTATCCTGAAGGAAGTCATTCATGAGATGTGCTCCATGGGGGTTCGCATTGTCGTCCAAGAAGAAGAATGCCTCGCCTATATGCTGCCGATATGGCCTGTCGGTCGGATGATGGAGTTCACGTATAGTAAAGCCTTTGCGGCGCCTACCATGACCACCAGCGGCGTACGTCGGCCACACATAATGTCACCCCAGAACAGCAGCGAACCTGCACCTTGCTGCACGCGCTGGACGGTGTGTCTAAGGCGTTCAGCCTGACCGAGTTGCCTTCAAACACGTCTCCCTCGATTGTCTGTTTGAAGGCATATGCGACACTCATCGATGAAGAGAACGTGATGCCAATCCTGAGCGGTCCATTTGGCATGTTGTTGGGCCCATCTGTCCCGCGCTGCATGGTGTCGGATTGCCAAGATGGACCTCGCTATGGACGTCGGGAGTGAAGCTACGCATCATGCAGACTATTACGCACAGTTTGAGTCTACGACTACCTGAGGTATTATTCAACATGGTGGCGTTGCTGTCAGGGTTCCTCCAAGCCATAATCCGTACGTAGCGGTCATCCACTGCAGTAGTAGTGTTTGGGCAGGCTGAGCGAGGCATGTCATCGATAGTTCCTGACTCTCTGTATCTCCTCCATGTTCGAATAACATCGCTTAGGTTCACACCGAGACGCCTGGACACTTCCTTTATTGAGAGCCCTTCCTGGCACAAAGCATCGATGCGGACGCGATCGAACAGCGATATTGATCGTACACTAGCCGTATACCTCCTTCCTGGCGGAATGACTGGAACTGATCGGCTGTCGAACCCCCCCCCCCCTTCCACCGTCAAATAGTCGTTGCTCATGCATGGTTTTTTACATCTTTGGGAGGGTTCAGTGACATCTCTGAACAGTAAAAGGAACTGTGTCTAAGATACAATATCCACAGTCAACGTTTTTCTTCAAGATTTCTGGGTGATGCAAAACTTTTTTGGTGTTTGTGCGTCTCTGTATTTGAATACGAATGCCTATACCTACTTCTTTAGCGCTTCAGTGTAAGACAATTAATTTTAGACACGTGGAGGACACTGGCTCTTGGTGGTATTACGTGACAGGCAAATATTTCCATGTATTGTGTATTTGAAAAATAGTGATACCAACCAAAGTAAGTGTTCCCACTTAATATATTGGAGAGGGTGGAGATCCCACGGTACGTCGTTTTCCCTTCTATATTTTCACTCCTCATTACCTAATTTTTGAACTTATTTTGTCGTTTATAAATCTGCCTTATTAAAAAAAAACGTGTGGGCCTCAGATCCCTGCAAGAGAATGGTTTACGAGGACGCCTTTGAACCCATGTACGATTTTCACCATCATACGACTCCGTATTTATCATGCTTCGTTCCTACACATCTGTAAAACATTTAAGACTGCCCTGCATGTATGATAATGAATAACAATCTGATGTAGACCACACCTTGCTTTCCTGTTCCACATTTGACAATAAACATTTGTAATTTGCGAAGACTTTGAACAGTGCAGTTACCTCTTCCGTCAATCAGCGTTTTCTCTTTGGTTTCTAAAGACATTCACATGTATAAAGGGATTGCCTGTTTCCTTAATAGTATAGGAAAAAATCTACAGGACTCACATTTTCGTTTATCTGTATCACTTATTATTATGTTGAAGTAGTAGTGAGAATTTCTATCATAAATATGTCTAGTTTGCTTACCATTCTATTTGTCAAACGTCTGCTGTAAAAAAAATTTAACGACTTGAGCCTTCAATTCCGTATATGTGCAGTTACGTATTTTTTGTGTACAATCATGTATTCTATGTAAACATTTGGTCTCGATTGCTAAACAGCGTACAAACAATGGAGGCGAAACGAAATGAGGAAGCAAACAAACAACAAGCTACATTGTATTGGGCTCCCTGGAAAACGACGGTGTACCCATCGTGGTGAGCACCTGACCTGATCTACGAATGGTGCTATCTTACTCTTCATCAATCTTTCGATTGGTTCGCAGATCTATATCTGAATCTATTAAAAGCTAACTTCTTCATTCCTGCATAAACAGATTTCCTGTATTACGTGTAGTTTGTTTTTAAAATATTAGTCGCTGTCTTCCTCGGGCTGTCTTTCGCGGTTACTTTCCTTCAGAGGGGCATTTACACGGACTTGTGACCAAAATTCTTGTGACTTCTTCGCTCTGTTGTTCTCTTAAGTATCTTCCTGTCCTAATTCTGTGCGTGTTTTCCTGATTATTTGTTCTATCTCTCCAGTTTAACGCCTGTCTCCAGTGCTATAACACAAATGCGTCAAGGGATATCATTTCATTTCTATCTATTGGCCATGTTCCACGGCCATAAAACGCTATGTTCCAAACTGCATTTCTTAACCAACTCTATCCTCACTTCAATAGTTGTGTTGTTTTCAGAGAATATTTTATTCGTGAGCGTTGTTTCTGATTCGCTGACCCTTTGTTTTATGACTCCTTTGCTTTATCCCTCTTCAGTTACCTTAGTTCCAAATATTTGTAAGATGTTGTTTGCTTTATTTTATTTCCTCTACTTTTAATGTTCAGTTCTTCTAATTCTTTGAAGCACACGAGTATTTCTGTCTTTTTTTAGTTAATTTCCATTTTGTACTCATCGCTTGGTAGTGTCTCCATTGCTTGTAAGACACTTTGGAGGGTTTTTTCATCTGGAGCTGCCGCAGCTGTCATCCGCAAATGAAAGCCGTCAGATTCTCTCTCTATTTATTCTGATGCTCGTACAACATGCTTTTAACTCATTTATTGTGTGTTCTATGGAAATTTGGAATAGAAATGTGGATATATCGCATCTTTCTCTAACACCTTTAAGAATTCTACCTCCTTTCTGTTATTTCTCATCTTTAACATCGCTGTTTGTTCTTTGTACAGCTTTTTAATTATTCGTGTGCGTTATCTAGTACAATAAGTTTTACAATTTCTATTGGTTAGTTCCAGCTGACAACGTAGAATGCATTCATGAGGTGTCAGGAGAGGTAAATCTAAGAAGATATTCTTACGGGCCTCTTTGCTACGGCACTGTACAGCATTTACTGGTATCGATGTGAGCACTGCAACCACGGACTGGCCACTCCTGGAGCACCGAGCACTCGTACTGAGAAAGGCGGCACAATGGTCAGGGCACTGCGCTCGTATTGTCGAGAACAAGGGATCAGATCCCTACTGGCAGCACAAATTTACTTTTCCTGCTGTTTACAAAAGTCGTTAAAAGCGAACACCGGGATGGTTATGCTGAAAAGAACATGGTCAATTTCCAAACTATCTTGTCCAGTCGAGGCTTGTGAACTCATCACCAATGATCATACCGTGGTGGAGTATTAAACCCTAATATTTCATTCTCTTATTTATACGCTGACGAGCCAGAGCAGGCCACTGTGAGAGTGGATGCCGCCTGATAAAGCGTGAACGTGGCCCAGTGAGGAAACTATGCAGTGTGTAACGGGTATAAGCGCAGATATTTTTATTGGTGACTGAGAACAGTGTTCTGAAGAACATTGCATCAGTATTTATTTCATTTGCAGACTAATAATTGTAGCTATTAGGTGCAGTGTGTTTTTCGGTTGCTTAGTGCCTCCAAGTACATGTGGCAACAGCAAGTCATTAATGCTTATTTTCCTGTGGGCAGAAGATCTGATACCGAAGTGTGGATGCTTGGACGCACAGCTATGAGCCTACACTGACAGGCGTAGACCACTTAATTGTGCAATTACTACCATGCAGAGAACATCAGGTTGAGACGTGTGTGCAGGAAGAGTGTTCGACATAGAGAATAGACGGCCAATACCGTGGTGTGTGTTCATGTTAAGGTACCACGTATAAAAATATCAGCACTTATAACCGCTACACATTATATAAACGAAGCAGGGGCGAATGGATAATCGTTCCTTCGACAGTGTGGGACGCAAATGGGGAAATCTACTGATGTAATTGAGAAAGGGCAGATCATTATGTTCCAACACCTGGGTTGGAGCAGGTAACAAACGGTGAAATGGCTTGGTTCAAATGGCTCTGAGCACTGTGGTGCTTAACATCCGAGGTCATCAGTCCCCTAGAACTTAGAACTACTTAAACCTAACTAACCTAAGGACATCACACATATCCATGCCCGAGACGGGAAACGAACCTGTGACCGTAGCGGTAGCGAGGTTCCAGACTGAGGCGCCTAGAACCTCTTGGCCACAACGGCCGGCCAAACGGTGAAGCTGGTCAGTTGTTCGCATGCTATTGCCGTAATGATCTATGGAAAGCGGTTTGAGGATGGCGAAACCACCATTAGGTGATAAGGTGTTGGTTGTTCATACCTCATCACACACCTTGGAGGTAGCAGGCGGTCCCACTCTGTAAAGTAGGATAGCCGGCGATCAGTGACAGAGCACACCATACAGAGGACATTTTGAACAATGGGCTCTGTAGCAGACGATACCTACTTCTCCCGTTGTTGGCCCATTGACATCGCCAGTTACGTCTGCAGGGGGCTCAGTGACACCTAGAGTGGACCATGCATCAGAGAAATCCTATCATCTGTTCAGATGAAGCAAGAGTTTTGTTAGACCAACTCGATGGTCGTATACGGATATGCTCTCATCCAGACTGACAGCTGCTCAAAACACACACCGCGCCACAGACAATGGCCAGTACTGTCGTAGCCGGAGCGTTTATGGTATCTGGGATAGTAACTGGGGGCATTGTACTATGTGGATGTTATTGCGGACCAATTATTTCCCTTCACGTTTTATTGTCTTCTTCCGCATAAGTGTGCCAAGGACTTATCGAACACAGGACCGCGGCTCTCTTTCGTCCCAAAAGTGGATCAACGCGCTGTTAAGCGGCTGATCATAAACTTTTGGTTTGCCGGTATATGTTATTATTATTATTGCAGGATTAGTCAATACATATATTAATTAATAACAACATCTTGTATTCCATTTATCCTCCGCCAAGCCTCTTTTCCAGCGCATCTTCCTTGTCGATGCTCGGATGTTCCATTACTCCATTTATGTGGTCTGTGCAAGAACGTCGTGATCTTCCGCGCTTACGCCTGCCGGATTGTTTCCATTCATAAACCTTCTTTGGCCACCGATGATCTGGCGTTTTCATCGTATGCCCTGTGGTGTCACCACCAGACACCACACTTGCTAGGTGGTAGCCTTTAAATCGGCCGCGGTCCGTTAGTATACGTCGTACCCGCGTGTCCCCACTATCAGTGATTGCAGACCGAGCGCCGCCACACGGCAGGTCTAGAGAAACTTCCTAGCACTCGCCCCAGTTGCACAGCCGACTTTGCTAGCGATGGTTCACTGACAAATTACGCTCTCATTTGCCGAGACGATAGTTAGCATAGCCTTCAGCTACGTCATTTGCTACGACCTAGCAAGGCGCCATTATCAATTGCTATTTATCTTGTGATGCATGTACCGTCAGACCGATGTTCACCAATTATGGATTGAAGTTAAGTATTCCAGAAGCTCCGTACTTTTTTTACTAGACTCAATTCCTTTAACTGTTCCAGACCTCACGCCAGCCTTAGTGAGCTTAAACGCGTGCCTTTCGGCTATCTCCTAGTGGCTTGGCTGTCTTGCCAAGTCACAACATGCCCGTACGATTTTAATGATTTTCCTTCAGTTCTATCTGTCACTGCATCTTTTGTCTTCATTCTAGCTCTTACTTCATCACTAGTTTTTCCTTTCAATTCTTGATATTCGGGCATTCCTACGCAAATAATCCATTTCCACATCTATTAGCCTTCTTTTGAGATCCGCATTTAAGATCCATAGTTCTGATCCATAGCATAGCACTGATTTAACCATTGTCTTACCTACTCTTTGCTTATTGCTGTTGGAAATATTTGTATCCCATCCAAAAGAATTCATACACCCTAACACTTTTCTGAGTTGCTGTATTCTATATTTTACTTCTGCATGGCCCAATCCATTTCTATCAACATGTGCCCCGAGGTATTTAAATTTCTCTACCTGTCAAATAACTGCCTTTTCCTTGACGTGTACTACAAATTTAGCATCACCATTTACAACCAGATACTCTATTTTTGTTAAACACATTTGCAGTCCCCATCTGTTATTTTCCTGATGTAATCGTCGCATAATGAACTCAAGGTCATAATCATCTTGTGCTATAATAGCTTGATCGTCAGCAAAACTTAATGAAAACAACTGCACATCGTTGGCAGTGGTTCCCACTCCTCTGCCGCTGTTCATCCAATTTCGGAGAACCGCTTCTACATATAAGATGAACAAGATGGTTGACATACAGCATCCTTGTTGCAAACCATTAGTGACATTAATAGGTTCTGATAACATTGAACCTCGTTTAATCTGTACCACATTATCTCTGTACATTTCAATAATAATTTGTAAAAGGTGATCATCCACATCAATATCTTTCATAGCTTCCAACAGCTTTGATCAAGGGACTGTGTCGTAAGCTTTTGATAAATCTACGAAGGCAATGTCTACCTCCTTCCACACTGGCTTTAATTTCTCCATAAGTTGTTGTAAAATAAATAGGTTATCTATTCTGCTAAACGCACTCTGGTCTTCCCCAACACAGTGCCCAACATTTTGTCTAATTTTTTCAATCATTATCTTGCCAAATTAGAGGCTCATTGTACAGTTGACACTAATGCCACTATGGCACTTCGTGTCTTTTCTATTCCTTTTCTTGAAAATAGAAGCCATACATCACTTTTTCCATTCTGAGGGAATTTCAATCCTCTTACAAGAGTTATTTATCAGGCAGGTTATTCGTTTCTTCAGATATCTTCCTCCAGCCTTCAATATTTCAACAGAAATGTTTCCTGGACTATGTGGTCGGACATTCTTAATTTTAGTTAATGAACAATTCACTTCCCGTATTATAATGTTTATATTACGATCAGTTACTTCCATCTTCTCTTCCTTGCGAGTAAAATTGCCTATCTTCATTTAAAAGGACTGCATCATGCTTTTTCCATTCCTTCAAGTGAATTAGGTTGTCTACTGCTTTCTTTACTTGTGTTTTCTCCGTACTGGTAATTGTCCTCCACACCTCTGTTCTCTCTGATCCACCTTTACACTCTCAGTTTCAATACATTTCTGTTCCCACATCTTGTTCTTTTCGAACTTAATTCTGTTTGTTAAATCGTAATTTGTTGTCTGGTAGTTTTGCCTGTCTTGTAGTAATTTAGTTGATAACAATTTTTTGTAGAGATTTTCCTTTTCCCTAATCAACATCTTTAGGTCATCAGACAACAGTGGAGGATCCCGTTTACCCATAATCCTACTTCCAGTCCGTAGTACCTCTAGAGAAATATTTGTAAGTGCTTTTTTAATGTTTCATATTTAATTCAACATTGCTATCTTCTGGAATCGCTTTTAGTTCATTTTCTAATCTACTTTGAAATTAATCCTTGATGCTGAACTGCTTCAGGAGAGAGAGCTTATACTTTACCTGCTCTAATTTCTCGTGATTGCTGTGGTCATCAAATTTTCGAGTTGTTGATGTTTTCCTCCTAAATGGGTATGTCAACTTTGCTGAAACTAAGTAGTGATCAGTCTCACAGTTGGCTACCCACATGACTCTACATTCTTGAACTACCATTTTTGGCCTTTGCTTTGTAATGATACAGTCAACTATTGATTTTTGTGGTCTCTCCCATATATATCTGTGAATATCCTTACCTGAAAAGTGTCTGTTCAGATTTTTCAAGTGCAATTGGTTGCAGAATTCTACCAGATTTTCTCCAGAACTATTAATGACATTTTCTCCATATCTTCCTACTACTGCATGATTTACTTGTGAACCAACCCTTGCATTAAAATCGCATGGTGCTTTTTGACCTGGTTGAGGAGATGCTCTAATTTCTGGTAGAAATGGTCTTTGGTTTGCTGTGCCGCATCGTCATTTGGTGCATACACGGCTATTGTAATTGTTTCAGTGCCATATAACTTCATGGTAATAGTGACAATTCTCTAGCATATAAATGGATAGTCCTGAGTTTAAGCGCTCAGAGCTTTGTTAATGAGAATGGAAACGCCTGCTTTTGCTCGTTTACGTTTATCAACTCTAGACAAAAAAATGGATGAAATTTCCAAATTTCTCATTCCCTTGTCCCTTCTTTTTTGTTTCTGACAGAGTAATTATGTCAACCTTCAGTCGACTAATTTTATTCTCTGTTTCGATGGATTTATTTGTCAGGCTTTTAACATTGTATGTACCGACTCTCAATGTCCTTTTCCTTGCCAGTAATTGTCGTAAAGAGTTTCCATCCGATTTCCGAGGCTCCGTTTTAGATTCTCTGGATTGTACAAGTTTTTTGTGGATAATGGGGTGCTGGCCCATTGACCCAACCCCCAACTTGGAGCACCAGGATTTGATATCAGGGTTTACTCCCCTAGGGGTTTGGCTTCACCACGCCTATAGAGACCCCCCCTTCCCTAGGTGGGTCACATTTCATCTGGCTGCTACGTTGAGACCTTCCTGGTTTGGGTGACCCTGCCAGTAGCTATGCTACAGCCGGCACAGCCCTCAACGTCTCTTGAGGACCCAAACCCTCCCGCCCGGTACTGAAGGTACCTTCGTAAAGGCAGTGTCCCTTATGTCAAGTTAAAACTGAGTACTGGATGGAGATTTGAGACCGCATCCGTGCCTTTCGCGAGTTACCAATCACGTCATCGGAACACGCCTTGGGCAACGGGCCAAAGTTTCTACCTCGTCGAAGTCTCCTCCCGTATTCCTTGAAACTCCACAGGGGTCCTCCCTCGCCGCTCTGAGAGACTAACGCTGCCTCTGAATACCTGAGCAGCGGCTCACGGGCCTCGCGTGTCTCTGCACGTGTCCAGGAGACCAGAACAGGCCTTCTCCTGCTCCTTTTCTAAACTCAGGCGAGTTTTACGTGAAGCTATCGCAGACAGTACATTTACTCCTAAATATGTCCGAATTCCTTGGTTGAACACCTTATCGACTTCGTCAGTGGCTG
The DNA here is from genome assembly GCF_023864345.2 of Schistocerca serialis cubense. Lineage (NCBI taxonomy): Eukaryota > Metazoa > Arthropoda > Insecta > Orthoptera > Acrididae > Schistocerca > Schistocerca serialis. Next base: position 915,421,580 of record NC_064641.1, on the reverse strand, counting down.
TGTCTTTAATTTATCTTGCATACTTAATGTAGACAGTTATTAATAAGTACCTCTGGGATTTCGGAAGACGACAGCGTGAAAACTACGAAACCTACAGAAAAAATAAAACACTTATAAGTGATAGAACCTCTCTTGAAGTTTCAGTAGGTGTAAGGAGCATTCGAAAGAACACTGTGGCTATAACCGAAGAATTTATTCAAAAGTAATCACCCAGCGGCCTGAGCACAACTATCACACAATTTCACGAGCCGAAGGATCCCTATTTTCCAGAATTCCAGTGCTGTTACAGGAGAAAGTAGTCCTCCGTGTCCTTCACTTTGACTCCTACGTTTCTTTAGCGAACCAAGCACATGAAAGTCGCAGGATGACATGTTCGGGCTCTAGGGCGGATTCCCAAATTGCTCCCATTTCAACTTGACCATTACACTTCGTTTGTCCTTGGAGACGTGTGGAAGCGCATTATCATGGAGCGGAATCACTTTGTCCGTGAATACCACAGTTCTCTTGTTCTTGATGGACTTGCGTAGGCTACGGACTGTATCACAGTACACGCCACTGTTAATGGTTTTTCCATGCTCGAGAAATTCTATAAGAATCTGACCTCGGGCGTCGAAAACGGCGGTGAGGATCGCCTTCCCCAGTGAGGGTGCAGTTTTGAATTTTGAGGAGAATGTGACGATGCGTGCTGCCATCGCATATCGTACCGCTTTGTCTCTGGCTCGAAGTGATGGCACTGGCGACTATCCACTCGGCAAACCGGGGCCTCCGTCATACCGCAACAGGCGCTGCACCGCTAACCGTATGTACACGTGCGCTCACTGCACGTACATCTTACTTCATCAACAGCTGCTATGGGAATGGGCAACTTCAACTGTTTCCTCAAATTTCTTGATCGTTTAGCTTGGGCCTTTTATTGACATGGGCCTCTTTGCAGGTGTTTTTGTCGGCTATGTTCCCCCAGTGCAGAGCCGATACTGGTGCTGCTCTGATACAACAACTTTACGATCTGTGTATGCTCATTCTTCTCAATAGCCATTGCGTTTCGTACGGAAAAGTTAAACGTTCTTAAGGGGGAACGATGGGGTGATGGACGAAAATATTGCTCAAATTCAGGGTCTTTTTCTGCGAACTTAAATGTAGTAGACACATGGGATATGCTGGAATAGATGAAGTATACGTTGAAGTTTTTATTGGTATCTCCTTATTTAAAAATATCAACATCTTCGCTGTGTTACTGGGATTTTCCCGAGACAGTTCTGAAAGGAGGTAGATCGACGGTCATCGCTGTAATTCCGGTTGTGGTTTTATGTAATGAGAAAATAAAATATCGCCATGATACTTACAGCTGCAACTTTAGTTCATTGTAGGAATTTGGAAAAATATTTTGGGGGGAAATATAGATATCGAATAAATGGCTATTTTGGAACTCGTATTTGGTCGAGAAAAATATTAAGTATCAATATAAAAAAATCGGCTATTCTGAACTGAAGAGAATAAAGTTTGCTTCGAGGGAGACTAAAATTCATTAAAATCGGATTAAAATTGTAGCGTCGGTGATAACAACCATGCCGAAAATCATGGTTTTGAGAAAAACGCGTTGAAAGTCTGACAAGTATTTCATTATATAAAAGACGGTACAAAACTTGAAACTTACGGGATATCATCGATGTCTGGTCCATAATAACTATCATCCCGGCTAGTGGATGGCCGCCTTCTGCCACTTTGACCTGATAAGCCCTCATTTTCGTCCGCAAAACCCTTTTCGTCACTGAGTGCATCGCCTCTGCGATCTCTGTCTTCAGAGAATCGGTGCATTTCTTCGTCGATTTCGGTTCGAGGGTCATTTCGGACGTGCGTTAATGCAGTAATCTTAATTTTACGCCGAGCAATAAAAACACGTCTCTGAACGACGCCAACTGACGCTGACTCAGCCATGGAACAGCTGACTGAGTGTCAACCAGGAGGCCAACACGAGGTAAGTGAAAGTCTACCATGTGTTCGAGTCACTGGTAAGCATTTGCACCATTAGAATCAGCCCTGAACACCTCACGGACGCAACGAGGGGAGCGGTGAGCGCGAAACTGGTTGTCTAACGCCGAGGCGTGCCGCGCAAGTCGTGCTTCAAACACTCACAGAATCGTTACTTTTTGGAGTTCGCCCATAATATTTTGGCGAATAGTTCTTCAACGTGTATACATTTGAATTCAGTAATAAAAAAAATTCGAGTTTTGTCGACTGTCACCCTGTCGTTCACCCCTTAACCTTCACAGCAACAGCAACTTCGCAAAGGAAATCAACACGCGTCGCTAAGTGACAAGCAGCATACTTACATCAAGACCAGGAACTTTTCACGTTCTGACAGTGAACACACCTACCTACGATGTTCCAGCGTCCGAAATTGGATACAGCACACACAGCAACAGTAATTGTGATGCCTAGAAGCCAAGGGGTTCAAGTACAAAAATAATTATGTCAAGATAATTGAAGTTAAAGTTTAAAAAAATTCCAGTAGGTCATATTTGGAGTTAGGTAGTTCTGTTTACATTATCATCTATCTCAAGGATATAGTTCATCATAAAAGCATATTAAAACATTATTTAATTATATACAACCATATTTTTCTATACTGAAAGTTCACCATGTTTTGCACGCTGCATTTGGATATCTTGTACACCTCTACTTGGACCCCCTGCCTTCTGAATGTAGGTCAATAACGAAATTATTATGAAAGTAGAAAAGCATTTATCTTTATTTTTAAGACCTAAAATTGGTATTACAAAAAAATAGAGATCAATCAAGAAATATACAATCTAAAAGGTGGAACAAAATACAAATTTTCGTTTTCTTTCATCCTCGTCAGTTCCATAAACATTGTACAGAGCTTCATCTTCTTCATCTTCGTCACTTAGTTCTGCCTCTTCGTCACGCCGACTTGCTGCTTGGGCTTGAGGCCGAGCGGCTACATTTTTTAACTGCAAGTAAAAGGGGCGATGCATGGATGGTACAAATTGGAGCAGCTCAATCAGGTCTTTTGCTTTTTGTGGTTTTAGTTTACGCTTTGTTGTTGTTGGCTGTATAGCTGGGAACTTTGCAGGTAGTTTTCCAGTGGCTTTTTGTATCAGGCTAACATGACTGTGAGGCTCTAGGTATCCTGCCGAATACTTGTAGTGTAGGATGCCTTGTGGTACTCTTCCTAAATTGAAGAATTTATATTTTTCTGTTGCCTTTTACCTTCTTGGGGAAAACATTGTCCATGGCATCAATACCAACGAAGTTTTCATCTCTGATTTTAGTTACAATAAACTACCAATCTGCTGATGCTACTAGGTCCACCCAGTCCTCCGGAACGTACATATCACTGTTGTTGTTGTTTCTATTTCCCTTTTTGATCTCAATATGCTCGAAGTATCGGTCACATTCATTGTACGAGTGGAGAGATACAAAGTAATGCTGGGTGACTGTCTCAATGCCTGTGTCTCTTACTAAGGCAACCAAAATTTTGACGTCAAGTGGCTCTTGTTCTGTCCTCCACAATTGTCGGTAGATGCCTCAATGTGTTTGATGTGGCTAGAGGGGGTCTTAATGTATTTTAGAAGGCAATTCATTATTTCCTGACACCCCCTGTTGGCTGTCCCCTCATGCCACATGTACGTGTTTCCAGTACAGTCTTTGAAATTATAGACATTTAAGTTATATGTTCACAGTTGTCGCATATAATAAATTTTGGAGTTCTTAACTGCAGGCATTGGCATCATTCTTTGAAGGTTAAGATAGGTTGACGCTGTATCTTTTGCCTTGTTTTTGGCGCTTTTTTTCTTTTAATTATTTATAGCTTCACCCAGTCTCAAGTGTAACTCTTTTTGATTCACTGCCAACTTTTTTCTTCTTCTGTGCCATGAAAAATTTTTCTTTGGAACTTGTCGCAAGTGACACAGGTATCTGTATGACGCCTATGAAAACCAAATTAAAATTTGTGTTGAAAATGTTTCTATAGAAACTTTCTTTTTCAGGCACGATTCGTCTTTCCGCACATGACTCTTTGTACAGCTTGAACATAATTGTTAGGTTAAAGTCTGGATGAAGGAACTTTTTGTTGACAGCTTTTGCTCTGTTGTAGTGGCTTGAGTACTTCTAATGTGTTCTTCGATAACTGCCACTCTTTCTCCTGAAATTTTGTTCTCAGGTTCCATGTTCCATTTCACCTCTTTTGTCTCACAGAGCCACACCTAATGGGTTTTCTCTCTTTTTTAGAATAATATTTCTTGCTCTTTTTTTTATACATCAGGGGTTCTCAAAAAAAACCTCTGCAAACTTTGTAGTCATAAATGTTCTACGTAACTGATATGTCTTTTCTACTTACTGCTAATTCTTTTCGCCTTTTCGCAGGTTACAACATGCCTCAAATATGACTTACCTGCGCTCTTGTGGAATACTTCCATTGCACTTAAAACGATTGTTGTCGTTGCACTCACGGACCTCCTTAGATGCATGCTATTTCGATTTGCGGTCACAATAAGCCTTGCCGGAGTTTCGTAACCTCTCGCTTTGTTCTCGCTTCTAGATTCCCGCTCACCGAACTCGTTTTCCTCCATGTTGCGTCGGTGGTGGTACTGCATTGTCCCGTAAATCCTCGATAATTTCCCAGCCACTTCAACTTCTGCGTATTCCAGCTAGAAAGGAAAATAGAAGGATAGAAAAGTATGTTACGTCTAGAGTAAGAAGTCTGGATTAAGTTAGGCAAGGAGTTACATTAGGTTAGAGTAGGGCTATGAATAAACCAAAATACGCTGGTAAAGTAAAATACGTTTTCGTTATGAATTTTTCACATCAAAGGCCTATAAAACAAAGCTAACCTCTCAATATCGGGGTAACACTTTCATCGCTTTCACTTGTAGTTTCATCATCACTTCTGAGAACAAAATTGGCATCTGCATCACTGTCAAGTCCGTCTCCAAATAAAGCAGCATCTAAGAAATTCAAATTAGACTAGCCGAAGAGCTTTTTGAATATTGTTTAGTCATCAAATAAACAAATATCTAGAAAGGTTATTAACCTGACTCAGATGAATCTTCACATTGGTCATTCATTTTTCAATGAGCTTTTAACTTTTGATGTTTTAAGCAATTCTCTTTCAGTTTGAAAAACAATGAACTGGTTAAAAACAATGAGGAACCATAGTTTTAATGTAAACAACAAAATGCACTTAAAAATACTGTTACGTTTCAATAACACACATAAATTTGACTAAAAATGTGTGACATTAATGCTCGTTACTCAACAACAACAAAACAATTTGCTCCTTCATTTTGGTGGGGCAGGGATCCAAGTGAGTACTTGGATCCCTAGCGCATCCTGATTCGTTGGACCACTCAGTCATCAGTAGTGTTTGTCACACTGAAGACGTGCAGCTCTATGTTATGTTACGATCAATGCCTTTGCGAAGTACCGGACTCCATATTCCAATTGCATGCACTTCTCTTCATAGTAAAACTGCTTGAGACGGAACTGCATTCACCGACAACTGCAGATCCTGCGATATTTCAAGTCGATTGTCACTGAGAAGATGTGACATTCGTCACCATGGCTGTGGATGGTGCACCATTTTTGTTCACGCTGGAAAACGTGTGTCGATGCACTAAAATGTCGGCCAGGTTCATTCACGGTGCGGTCATGATCATGTCCAAAGAGACCACCGGTTCCTGCCATTCTCTCTGCTCCATTTCGATTGGTCTTATGCCGCTGATTCCACACACAGCTGAGACATAGATACCACTTCACTTCCGTGACTTACGTTAGCAGTTTAGATTGACAAGGCCGCCAGACACCGATTACGCACAAGCTACAGAGTTCCAGAACTACCACGGTGCTCTATAAAGGGAGTGACTGATTTATTACAGGATGTCTCCCACACACCATGAGATCTACTAGAAATGTTTATTTGCCTAAGCCGGCTTGGGTTTATAGCTCTTCATCAGCAACAACTATTTGCACATCAATATCTACAAATTGACAACTGTATAATATAGTAGCAGGAACAGAAGACTGCTTACATTATGTACATCTCTAGCAGCGACATGTGTGGAAATGTGTATGTATCTGTTTGTGTGTACGTGTGTGTGTGTGTGTGTGTGTGTGTGTGTGTGTGTGTGTGTGTGTGTGTGTCAGTTACTGCGATCGGATATGAAATTTGTTCTACTACATAACATACATGTTGAATTGTTATGTATGTTACTGCCGTCATATCGTAGGCAGTGACAGTTCTTGATCAGGTCTGACATAGTATCATAAAGTGCAAACATGTAAATAACAAATCAAAGATCCTACATTACCTGTCTTTTGATATTTATAAGATCATTTTTATATCTGCGGTATGCTTTCATGTACTTGTACGTAAATTACAATCTTTCAGTAACTGGTACATGAAAGTAGAATGTACAACAGGTATACAACTGCAAAATAATCAAATATGTCAAGTCAAATTAGACAATTTAACGTGCAGGACATACACACCAAACGAAAATTATTTATTGGTTGAATATACTCGTACAACCAGAGGTCTTCTTGGCGTATATGATGCTTCCATCGTTCTCGAGTGTACTGGCGGATGCAATCGTCGAAATTCCACGATATTTCAGCGAACAACCGTTCCGCTATCATCACGCGCTACTGGGGGAACGAGGGGTTTGCGGTGCGCTGACGGAGTATATTGCTGCGGGTTCAGGGTTCTGGTCTTGCTGGCTGCGCGCCGTGTCGGTGACGGCGGTAAGCGGCTGCTGTGGGCGGTCGGGGTTGGGCAGGGAAGGGGGGACTGGCTTCCACGCCTAACTCAATTGGGAATCCGTGTCACGTCATACACATTCCAATAGCTTCTTTAGAATTGAAGTCACAAACTTTGTTCGTTTTGGCAAGCACTTTCGTGTTCTGATAATTCATTGACTATTCATTCTCAATGCAGTGTTCTGCTATTCCCTACCTGATGGGCTGCAATAAACTTGTGCAGCACTCTTGTTCTTCGCAGCGATCTTGAGTCGCAAGGATTGTTTCACTAATATAGGCTTTCCCTCATTCACTCGGGAATTTGTACACCCCCGTTTTTAGAGATGCAGACCGTCTTTGAACGACACTAACAGGGCTCGTGTTTTGGCTAGAGGGTGGGACACTGGTGTTATTTTGTGTTTTTGCTATAGTTTGCCAATTTTGGATGATATACTTCCAGGAAACGGTGTGATGGTGGTCTTCTTATTTTCTTCTACGAGTAGTTCCGGGTTTCGTCTCTTCGGTTCTTGCGTTGTAGGGACGTCCGAATCTGTTGACTGGTGTATCCATTTTGGTGGACAAAGACTCCAGGTGTTAAACTCTGCCTTCAGACTACAGACTACACCTGAAATGGTGTATGCCCTATCTATAGTGTATCCATTGTTCTACGTATTGTCTGGCTAGCGCCACCGTCTTCTCAAACAGACAACAAGTGTTCGAGTCCAACCATGGACGTCGCTGTGAACTTCAAATTTATCTTTACTGTATGTCTCTTTCGTACATGAAGAATCAGTTGATGAGTATGTAAATACTTGTCTGCAGGAACCCCACCACTGACATTGTATCTAGAATACAATGGACTGTAAACAGAACGAATCGAAGCTGATTCAGTTGACGGCTAGCTAAACATAGAAACTTCAACTTTGGAGATGGTGTGGGTCTTATACTGCAGGCGTCGTTTAAGAAGGGATATTTTGAAATTCCAAACCTAAGAGGGTGAAGTAGGGGATAAAGGATTTTTGTTTTGTTTTTGAAAACTGTCGAAATTAAACCTACGAAAATTGGTTTCTCGGCCAGAAATAAAGAAATACGCCTTTCAACATTTTTAGCAATTTAAACCTATGGGAGTAAACTAGTGGCTGAAACCTTTCTTGCTAATACGTATCGTTATTCAAGAACTTCTAAAGTATTTTAAGGCTACATCTATGAACACTGGTGTTTGACTTCTCGGTTACAAAAAAAAAAAAAAAAAAAAAAAAAAAAAAAATACATGTTCAGTGTTTTTGGAAACTAAAACCCTAAGAGGTTGAAATAGAGGATGAGATTCTTAATGAAAATATGTTCTTATGAAAGCATTTTTACAGCCAAATCTGTGAAAATTTAAATTTGGCTTCTCAGTTAGAAATAAAAAATTTCTTGTTTTACTGATTTTGAAAGTTCAACCTCTATAGGGGTGAAATGGGAGTTGAAAATTTTTATGTAAATGTTTCACTGCGGAAGCATTTTTGCAGCTAAATCGGTGAAAACTTGTCTTTGGCTTTTCTGTTAGAGATGAAACACACGCATGTCACTGTCTCTGGAAATTCAACCCCTAAGGGGGGTGAAACGTTTTATGAAAGTATTTAATTAGAAAGCATTTTTAAAGTTACATCGCTGGAAATTGGTCTTTGGCTTGTAAACTACAGATGGAAAAATACGTGTTTCACTGTTATTGGAAGTTCAACCCCTAAATGGGTGAAATATGATCAGTCTGAGTCACTGACTCATCATTGCCCAGTCCAAACTGGAAGTTTGGGTAGGGTGCGGTTTATCCGAAATTACAGTACTAAGGGGGTGAAATAGGGGATGACAGGCTTTTGGAAAGATGTCGCTACTAAGGGAATATTTAAGCTAGAACTATGGACACTAGTATTTAGTTTCTCAGTCATAAAATAAAAAAGAAAAGTGTTACAGTATATTTGGAAATTCATTCACTATGGGGGTAAAACAGTACGATGAAGTGTTTATGAAAATAAATAATCAGTATCGAACTAATAATGGATTGTTAAGGCTATATCTATGACAAGTGGTATCTGAATTCTAGATTAGAAAAAAGGAAGAAATCCATGTTTCATTGTTTCTGGAAATTCCGCCTCTAAGGGAGTGCATTTTCAAGAAAATGTTTCGTTAGATTAAAGAAATTTTAAAACTAATGTAAAAAAATGGTATTTCACTTCTCGTTTAGATATAAAGGATTATTTGTTAAGGGATGAAAGTGTGATGGAAATATCTCCCCAAGAACGCAAAAGGCATGATTAACAAAAATTTTGGGCTCCAGCTACCAGAATTGTTTTTGGACAGAAGTACATTAGGTAGGGACCATTGTTGTATGGCCTTAATTAACATGAAAAGCTTAGAAGGTGCTTTAATTTATGAACAATATTACAGTTTGATTAAATAAAAACAAAAAAATTCTCTGCTGGCGCTCAGCTAGTTACGAATATGTACGAACTAAAAAAAAAAAAAACGCGCACCACCATCTAATTATCCGAATTGAATAGAAATCGGTAAATGTGCCTTGTATTTAGAGACAAACAAATAATTACAATTTCAGTCAGGTTCGTATCCCACCGCTGTCCGAAGAGTCTCCAGGCACGTCTGCACCTGGAATCTGACTGAAGGAGAAGTGCTTTCAGCGATGAGTCCCGCCTGGATCTGAGCCCTAAGACCAGGGAAGACATGTTTGCCGGCGCTCCGTACAGTGACGGGGTCCAACCTGACTGTCGCCCGCTATATGGCGAGACAGCAAAGAAGTCACGGTTTCAGTTCCCACTTCTTTTCGTAGCAGGACTCCTTTGGTTGTCATCTACGGCACGCTTACAATACAACGATACGTCGACAATATTCTACGACACGTTTTGTTGCCCTTCATGGCCAGCCATCCCGGGACGACATTTCAGCAAGAGAATTCTGCTTGTTTGTCAAACCTTACCTTGGAGAGAAAGGACCCCAGATATGTCCCCAATTGAGAGCGTTTGGAACATTATCGGTACAGCCCTCCAACCATCTCGGAATTTTGATGGTCTAACGAGCTAGTTGGACAGAAGTTGGCACGACATCCCTTAGGAGTGCACCCCACGACTCTGTCGCTGAAGCCGCGTGGGGTAGCCGCGCGGTCAAGGCGGCTTGTCACGGAACGCGTGGCTCCCCCGTCGGAGGTTCGAGTCCTCCATCGGGCATGGGTGTTTGTGTTGTCCCTGCCCTAAGTTAGTTTAAGTTAGATAAGTAGTGTGAAAGACCAGGGACCGATGACCTCAGCAGTTTGGTCCATTGTTCCGTAAAGCATACGTGGTATTATTCCTTTAATGCATGTACAAAGGACGTAGAAAAATATGACAGAAACTTGACAGGTTTATTCCTGACATCCACACATTACTAATAGTTAACACGATATTGGTCTGGAAACCTTTCGTTGGGGGTGCATGAAAGGAGGTCTCTGTAGTACTTCCTGATGGTGTAACGTACCTCAGAATGTGCATTCTTACTCACTTCTTTATTTAGAGCTGGTTATGGCATTTGTTTTGTTTGAGTGTCGTTTTTTCCTGTTCTGGTGTAACTTGTACCCAAACACATTACATGGTCGCATTCGGTGCCTGGTATGACGGATATGCACCACATTCCCTAGCAGGCGGGAACACGGATGGAGGGAAACCAGGCGATATACGAACGCCTCAGTTCTACGTACGCTTCCACCGCACTGTGGATGAAACTCAGTCAGCTAGTGCCAGGAGAATCGCGACAAGCGAAGGAGTTAATCACATCAGGATTTGGAACACACTACGTAAAAATCTACTTTATCCGTATCACCTTCAACTATTGTAAGGATTAAACAAGGCAGGCTTTCAGCGAAAAATGACATTCTGTCAGATCATGTTGAGGGCGGCGTGCCATGTTTCTGAAGCTTTTTTCATACATCTTCTTCACTGATGAAACTGACATTTCGTGTTACTGGAGCCTCAGTTCTCGTTCTAATCACGTCTGGGCTTGTGAAAATCCCCATAGAACGCGACGGGGTGAATCAAAAAATGGCTCTGAGCACTGTGCGACTTAACTTCTGAGGTCATCAGTCGCCTAGAACTTAGAACTAATTAAACCTAACTATCCTAAGGACACACATCCATGCCCGAGGCAGGATTCGAACCTGCGACGGGGGAAGCCGCGCGAATCAAAACATGGCGCCTATAGCAGCGTGGCCACTACGTGCAGCTTTTTTGTATACCTCCAGATTGAAAGAGGTGTTTTGACCAACATCCACCCACACAAACTCACAGGAATTATCTACTTGAATTTCGCTACATGATAAACTACATCTAACAGCAACAAAGACGCCGCCAGCAATTACGTTTAGCTTATCATTTCTGAACACCGTCAGGTCCTTCACAAAAGTTTTTGCTAAACTTATCTCCGGCCTTAGCCAGCTTTCAGTGCCTAAAACGATTTCAGGAGCAGTTTTTATACTATCGCCGTGAGCTCTGGTACTTTCCCAACACTACTAGGACAATTTACAACCGTTATAGGCCGGCCGAAGTGGCCGTGCGGTTCAAGGCGCTGCAGTCTGGAACCGCAAGACCGCTACGGTCGCAGGTTCGAATCCTGCCTCGGGCATGGATGTTTGTGATGTCATTAGGTTAGTTAGGTTTAACTAGTTCTAAGTTCTAGGGGACTAATGACCACAGCAGTTGAGTCCCATAGTGCTCAGAGCCATTTGAACCATTTTACAACCGTTATACCGATGGTTCCTAGATCTTCGTTCTTCTTGTGGTCGACTTCCACCCTTTGAGACTGAAGCCCTTTTCCCCCAAGATTCTCTAACCTAGAAGACCGCCCAGTCGAAGCCACACAGCCCCCGTTACCTGTGTAGCCGCCTTCTGCGTATAGTGGACTCCTGCCTTATTTAGCGGAACCCGAAACCCAACCACCCTATGGCGCAAGTCGACGAATCTGCAGCATACATGGTTGCAGAAACGTCTGAGGCTGAGATCCAGACTCTTCACTTAGCTCTGTATCAGAAGTCTGCAATCTCTGCTTTCATCCGCAAGCTAGATCGGCAGTTTTTACCACTTCTGACAGCCGCTCAAAACCAGAGACCATCACTTCAGATCCAAAGTGACACACATCATTGGTACCTACGTGAGCCACCACCTGTAGTTAGGTACAGTCTCTGCTCTTCATGGCATGCGGAAAGACCCGTTCCACATCTCGAATGATTCCACCCAATATGCACACAGAGTGCATACTGGCTTTCCTCCTCTCCTTGGCAGCCATGTCCTTAATGCGCCTGAACACTGGAGCTCCCATCTACCAATAATCCAACCCTCTGTGATTACTGGCTCTTGTAAGGCTGAGAGATTTCCTCTGAAAAAGGGACAAGCGACTGCATCTGGCTGAGACACAGAGTCAGCTGTAGAAAGCACCTGTAACCAGTTTGACAGACAGACCAGGGAGGCCCTTTATTCGGCCCCGTGGGAAGTCTCGCCGCCTGACACGGCCCGAGGCGACCTCCCAATCGACCACAGGTGAGGCGTCAATCTCAGTGCGAGCAGTAACTTGGCTGTTCACCGGTGCGGACCGATAGGCGGACTTAGCGCTGGGTGACCGCTGGATCCCCACAGCCGGTCCACAACCGTGATGCCCACCAACTGCAGCCTCAATCTGTGTAACGTTAGACATCACAGCCTGAAGCTGAGAGCCAAGTTTCACCAACTCGGCTGGCATCCATACGCACCAGTCAGTCCCTGCCCATACTAAAGACCGTGGAAAACTACGCTACACTCATAAACAAAGGACTAACAACACGCGCTACTGAACTCTACTATAGGCGCTGACAAAAACGCAAAAACTGGGTCTAATAAATAAGAGATTCAAAAAGTAAACTACAAAACCACTCAGGCGATAATAGATAATTAGGTCCTTATTAAGGACTTGTATGTCACAAAATCACACATATGCGTTCAATCTCCAATGCGAATCTAAAAGTAGAGGACATTGATACGGAAGAGGAGTGCGGGAAGGTGGCGCTATGTGGGAATATGAGTCGGCAACAGAGCGTGCCAAGACGGTCCACGCATGTGCTATAAACGCTGGGTCCGGTTGGCGCAGCGGTTTACGCAACTGTTTATTAATCACACGATCCTGGGTTCGAGTCCAGTTCAGCCTGACATTTTCACTTGGCGCCGCTGATTCCGCAGTAATTGTAAGTCGTCATACTGCTCATATCACTCATTCTTTTCCTTTCCTCCCTATACCGTTTCCTCCACCTTCAGTTTACGTAATAAGTGTCGTTAGGATGCTGTTGTACATAGTTCGAGCCCTGTCACCAGCTTCGATATTCGAGATGCGATCATCCGACTAATTATCGTTACGACTTTGCCATAAAACCAACAAGTCATTCTTAACTTAGGAAATCAATGTCCTAATTGACTACACTACCAGGGGCGTTCAATAAATAATGCAACACATATTCTCAGCACATCCCGGTTTTTAGAAATGCGGAATTTGTTGTGGAATGTCGTGGAATATTCCTTCCTCAGCCTCTTTAGCCCCTTTAGCCTCATGAAGTTCAGATAGGTGGTGGTGCAACACGTAGCGTTCAAAATGCCTTCTTCTGGTGGAAAACCAGAGCATCGCAGATATTCATAGCCGATTGCAGAATGTCTATGGAGACCTGGCAGTAAGCAAAAGTTCAGTTATTCCTTGGTGGAGATGCCTGACATCATCGCAACAAACTCGCGCAAACCTGTCCAATTTCCTGCGTGTCGGCCAGTCGAACACAGTGGCGATTCCTGCAGTGTTGGTACGTGTGAACACTCTCAGTCGAGACGATTAGCGGATCAAATACCTCGCTCCTCAACTGGACGTCTCCGTTGGGAGTGCTGACACATTCGTCCACCCGTTGGGGTACTCAAAGCAGTCTGCCCGCTTTGTTTCCAGTCGCCTAACAGAATATTATAAAGAGAAACGAAGGACTGTTTGTGCGGAACTGCTTGCGCATTACGATTCTGCTCGTGACGACTTTTTGTCGTGCATAGTCACAGGCGATGAGAAATAGGTTCATCATTTCGAACCGGAAACCAAATGGAAATCCATGGAGTGGTGTCACACCACCTCTCCTCCGGATCCTCGCCCGATAAAGTCATAACAAGACTCTTCTGTGACCATGAACCAAAAAAATGTAAAAGAACTTCTCTTTGTCCACGGCTGACACAAGCCTGCGCACAGGAAAGGTTCTCACGAAACTTTGCTGGGCCTTTCTCATCCACCTACAACTTGTGCCTCGCACCTTCCAAGTTCATCAGTTTGCCCCAGTGAAGGACGCACTCCGCGGGAAGCGCCACGTGAATAATGGGGAGGTAACTGATGCAGCGCAACAGTGGCTCCGACGTCGACCATAGGAGTGGTACCATACGGGCATGCAGGCCATCCCAGTAAGGTGGTACGAGGTGCATTCAAGTTCTAAGGCCTCCGATTTTTTTTCTATTTAACTACTCACCCGAAATCGATGAAACTGGCGTTACTTCTCGACGTAATCGCCCTGCAGACGTACACATTTTTCACAACGCTGACGCCATGATTGCATGGCAGCGGCGAAGGCTTCTTTAGGAGTCTGTTTTGACCACTGGAAAATCGCTGAGGCAATAGCAGCACGGCTGGTGAATGTGCGGCCACGGAGAGTGTCTTTCATTGTTGGAAAAAGCCAAAAGCCACTAGGAGCCAGGTCAGGTGAGTAGGGAGCATGAGGAATCACTTCAAAGTTGTTATCACGAAGAAACTGTTGCGTAACGTTAGGTCGATGTGCGGGTGCGTTGTCTTGGTGAAACAGCACACGCGCAGCCCTTCCCGGACGTTTTTGTTGCAGTGCAGGAAGGAATTTGTTCTTCGAAACATTTTCGTAGGATGCACCTGTTATTGTAGTGCCCTTTGGAACGCAATGGGTAAGGATTACGCCCTCGCTGTCCCAGAACATGGACACCATCATTTTTTCAGCACTGGCGGTTACCCGAAATTTTTTTGGCAGTGGTGAATCTGTGTGCTTCCATTGAGCCTACTGGCGCTTTGTTTCTGTACTGAAAAATGGCATTCACGTCTCATCCATTGTCACAACCGACGAAAAGAAAGTCCCATTCGTGCTGTCGTTGCGCGTCAAAATTCCTTGGCAACGTGCCACACGGGTAGGCATGTGCTCGTCCGTCAGCATTCGTGGCACCCACCTGGATGACACTTTTCGCATTTTCAGGTCGTCATGCAGGATTGTGTGCACAGAACCCACAGAAATGCCACCTCTGGAGGCGATCTGTTCAACAGTCATTCGGCGATCCCCCAAAACAATTCTCTCCACTTTCTCGATCGTGTCGTCAGACCGGCTTGTGCGAGCCCGAGGTTGTTTCGGTTTGTTGTCACACCATGTTCTGCCTTCATTAAACTGTCGCACCCACGAACGCACTGTCGACACATCCATAACTCCATCACCACATGTCTCCTTCAACTGTCGATGAATTTCAACTGGTTTCACAGCACGAAAATTCAGAAAACGAATGATTGCACGCTGTTCAAGTAAGGAAAACATCGCCATTTTAAGTATTTAAAACAGTTCTCATTGTCGCCGCTGGCGGTAAAATTCCATCTGCCGTATGGTGCTACCATCTCTGGGACGTATTGACAATGAACGAGGCCTCATTTTAAAACAATGTGCATGTTCCTATCTCTTTCTAGTCCGGAGGAAAAAAATCGGAGGCCTTAGAACTTGAATGCACCTCGTATAAGGCCGTCACACTGCATGGAGATTACGTTCAGAAATACGGTTTTGTAGCCAAAAGAGTGGGCAGTATTATGGCGTATTGGAGCCCTGAATAAAACACAACAGCTTCCACGAAAAAAAGCTTTTCACTTCTCATTGAACGCCCCTTGTACGTTTGTTCTCCCCAAGCCAACTGAAGGTGTATGGCAGTGGGTACTTCTGGTACCCTTATTTTTCCCCCTTCCCTGTACCTCTTGCGAAAGTGATAACAGAAGTAGGGCTCACGGTACACCTCTGTATTAACTCTAACATGTCGGATTTTCTCGTTATGCTTACTGCACGAGACGTATGTAGGAGAAAGAAATATGTTACCCGACTCTTCCCAGAACTTATGCTCTCAAAATTGTAATAGTAAATCTCTTGGTGACGCTCAACGCCTTTCTTGTCATGTCTGCCAGTGCAGTTTGTATAGCATTTCTGTAACTAAAGGCGATCCCATGACAAAACGTGCCGTTCTTCTTTGGGTCTTCTTTACCTCTTTTATTAATACAGCCTCGTAAAGGTTCAAATGTGATGAGCAATATTCAAGTAATGTTCGAAAAAAGTTTTGGGAAATGCTTCTTTCGTGGGTCAATTACTATAAGATTCCGTAAGATTCTGCCAATGAAGCCCACCCTGGTATTTTATTTTCTTGTAGATTCAATTTATATGGTGATTCCACTTCAGATCGCTCCAGATGGTTACCATCAGGTATTATTCGGCCTTTACAGTGACTTGTCGCAACTAGCTAAGTCGTGAGTTATTGGATTTCTTAGCCTATTTATTCCCAATACGATATAGTTATTTCAGTTCAATGACAGCTGCCAATGTCCGTACCAATCATTGCTTTTCAGCAGGTGTTCCTGCAATTCACTGCCGTCTTCTGGCTTCTCTACCTTCCTACAGGTAACCGTGTTATCTGTGAACAGTCCTCTGGTGCGTCCAGTGCTATCTACTAGATCATTCACACAGGGTCTAAGTGGATATTTTTATATGTGGTACCTCAATAGGTACATACACCAATGTGTTGGTTACTTTCCTCTGCATTGAACAATGTTTCCACAAACACATCACAAACATTACGACCTGCGTGGTCGTAACTGCACCACTAAGCACATTACACCAGTCAGTATAGATTAAAGGTTTTTGTGTCCCTGTGTCCACACTTCAGTACCTGACCTGCTGCTCAGGGTAAGATATGCACTAAGGAAATGCCCTTGCCACTGTATTAGCTATAATTTTTACTCTGCAAATGGCGTAAATACTGATATAATGTAGTTCAGTTCACCGTCCTCACTCACCAATGGAAATATCTGCACTTATATTCGTTTTACCCTGTACATAATTTAAACAGTAGGGATCGTACCTCACTCCCAGGGCCACATCTGATATTATACAGTTGACTTTCTTCCGTTAGCAACGAGGTGTTCAGTTCTGTCTGCGATGAAGTCCTGAATCCATTCACCAATATTCTCTACGGAAGCACCAAGATCGAAAAGAAGTCGTCTCTAAGCTTGTTCTTAAGCTTCAAGTGCAAAGAATGGTATCAGTGACACATGGAGTCGATTAAGACAGCCGAGTGTACTTCTGTTAAGATACTGGGAGAGATTTCAACCACTGGGCAGGAGGAGGAGTAGGGAAGCTGAAGAAACAGGAAAGAGAGGAACAGGAAAAGAAACGAGTCTACGAGTAGGTGGAGGTAAGAGAATTAGAGGCACAAGAACGATTAAATCGAAGAATATTCCTCGGAAGAAGAAGAGAAAAAAAAGGAAAAGGAGAAGCAGCTTCTGTTAATGACCTATATTAATTACGCGGCTCTTAAAAAAATTCAGTCACAGAAACAAAAAAGCTGTTTTTGGAAGATAATTCGTTCCTGAATCCAGATCTAAAATCAGAATTTGTGTGTCGACCTCATTTTTCAAGTGATACTGATTTATGTAAATGTTTATGTCGGCCGATGTATTACAGAACTATGTGTTCCTACAAAATTAGAAGAAAAATCGATGTCAGACCGCAAATTAAGCAAAAAAATGAGCAACATAAGAGTAAAGGAAAGTGAATAAACATACCTAATAATATTTTTTCCTAGTTTCCTGCGATACGTTATGGCAGGAGCGTCTCTTCGTGGAGTCCAATAGTAGTCGAACCACGGTTCACTAATCCATTTAACTTGATAACTCTTTTCCATTTGAGAAATGTCTTGGCAGAATAGTTCTCCATGTTCGTCATTAACGATACGAAGGTTATATGGAAATAAGTCCAAATGATCGTCCAAGAAAGGTATCTTAAATGATGTGTTAAATCATAAATAGTGGTACGATCTCACTAATTCTTGTGCAATATCGCGGTAGTTTTCTGCCTTATGACTGCCTAAAATGTTCTTACTCAGACTGATCAAGGACAGCTATGTCATTTTTTCAAAATTACTCAACAGCCATTCATTCTATTATTTGAGGTCATACAAATATTACCTCCGTAATTTTTGCTTCTCTATTCCTTCGGATGCCGTATCGAAGATACATTAGTTTATGTGATGTTTTGATCTTAGTTTTTACGAAGTTTTTTTGAAAAGACACAATTTAATATGCAGCTGCGGGGGCTACACATTTTTCGTGTGAAAAAGACGTGGCTTCGCTGCGTTCCTCTCCACAGGCAGTAGTTTTTTTCGGAGCAGGCCTGTTTCCGCACACTCATGGTTATTTCTGTCTCTGCTGTCCCACTGGTATATAAGGCAGGAGTACTTTAAGCACCCAAGCTGTAAGACTAGCAAAATCGCAATAACCTTGAGATCTCCACATGTATGCCATTTATACTTCTCACACTGGGTATGTGTGAAGAGCAGTTTGCGGTTCTCATGTGCCTCTTCATGTTCACTGCAGGAGCAATCGAAACAAAGGGATACTTGTTGCCATTGTGGTGAAGTACTGCTTTCAGATTAAGTTTTCTGGAATCTATAAACAAGCGCCTTTCACCTGCAGTGAAATCATGCCCAAGAGTCTCCATAATGGATTTCATGGCCGATCGGAGTGGCCGAGCGGTTCTATGGGGTACAGTCTGGAACCGCGTGACCGCTACGGTCGCAGGTTCGAATCCTGCCTCGGGCTTGGATGTGTGTGTTGTCCTTAGGTTAGTTAGGTTTAGGTAGTTCTAAGTTCTAGGGGACTGATGACCTCCGCAGTTAAGTCCTATAGTGCTCAGAGCCATTTGGATTTCATGTCATTTTAAAAAACCGTATCACTTCCATGGAAAAATATTCAGAGAAAGAGTATAGCGATCACAATAAAAACTTTCGTATCAGGAAGAATAAGATTCCTTTTCTTTAACTGTGACGCTAGAAGCCTACATCACGAATAACATCATTATGATCCTCTTGAGAGAAAAGGATGTTGCTCATCTGATTCACACGGGCCTTGAAGTGTTGGGCCTGTCTTCTAGGCGTTCGTCTCTGTTTTCACCTTCGCCCACTACCATAGTCTCAAGAGGCACTGGTAACGGCAGTTCTTCACTGTGACGTATACGTCTTGAAAGATACGGCAAAAGAGGATTGTTTTACACGTAGTGAAAGCTATGTTTGTCACACAGAAAAAGTTTGTTACGTGATCCGTTGGTTTCCTCTAAATAATAGCTACACCAAAGGGCATGTGACGTGAATATTTGAACTAGCCCGTCAAGAGGGTATCACAGGTGAAACAGTACATTTGGGGGGCCAATTTTTTGTCTTCATCGCCAAAATAGTTCCCAAAATAAGGTTCATAGCATTTCTTGACAAGAGCTTTAAGTTTCTTTTTTGTGATGTCAGAGTTAACTCACCACAGATATAATGAAAAGAATGTTGGTGATTTATACAGGTACGTCGAATTTATTCTGCTGAATTCACACAGAACCTACAGCAACTCACTGACAAAGTCGGAGCTTTCTCACTGCTGTAACTGATGCCACAAACAAAACGCACTGCGATGCAGCGGGAGCAAGACTAATCGACCCCCTTCGTATCCTGCTGTGAATATAGGAACTGAGATTCATGTACAGATTCCTTGTATATATTCCGAATGTTTACCAACAAAAAATCCGGAAAAAATAAGTAAAATCAAATTAATTAACTCATACGAAAGTAATCAATATGCAGCTTTTTCAAGTTATTTTACACACGGAGCGTACTGCATTACGACGGCTGAGCCAGATAGGCAGAAACGAATTTCATTTTCGAATTCAGAAACCACGACTTAGAATACCATTCACATTCTTTGTCATAAAAATTCTGTTGACCAGTGTTAATTTTCGCGTTGTCAGAGTATTATGAAGGAAGTAAGTGCCAACCTCCCCTCCCCAACCCTCGATAAATCCTGGATCTTGAGTGAAACATTAAAATGCAGTTTGAAGCGCTCTTCACGGTGCGAATGTACCACCAACGAGTCAGAATTGCAGATTGACAATATCGACGGTAATTATACACACTTCTTTCACTGTCGCTGGTCGGCACGTCTTTGGAAGAATGCCGACCCCTCCGGTCTCTGCACCGATCCTTATCCGCACTGCAGGAGGGGGCGGTCTGTGGCGCGCGGTCTGTAGGCCCCTGAATATTCATCGACTCTCTTTATTGCTCTGGGTCTTCCAAACGCCGGCACGCTGCCCACAGGAATCGACTCCGGCACCGCCCTTATTACCCTGCGTCCAGCGTTTTTCAGCTCACCGGTGCCTAATTTCCATGGCGCATTTGTGTGAAAGAGACCAACGAGCACCCAGTGGTATACCCTGAGTAAAATTACTAGTAATTGTTCCTCCACAAACTGTAAGTATCAACTATAAACAGATATCGCTGTTAAATTCAGTCACTGAATCTGCTATTGCAAACTTTTGTTGCTGCTGCACACACACACACACACACACACACACACCACAGACCCACATCTTATATATATATATATATATATATATATATATATATATATATATATATATATATATTTAGGGCGTAGTATGCATTTAAGTTGGTTAGTCCAAGTACATATGCAACAGCAAGCCATTAATGCTTATTTTCTCCCATGCAGCAGGTGAGGTGTCCAAGTGTGGACATGTGGGCGCAAAATGGTTTGTCTATACTGACGGACGTAGTCCACCTTGTAGTGCAGCTACGACCATGCAGGAAGCTCTCGTAGTAATTTATGTGCCATGGTGCCATGTCTGTGGGAAGACTGTTATAGTCAGGGAAAAAGCAACTAACACAGTGAAGTGAGTACATATATACTACTTATCACATTGTCTCCACTTATATCTCTAACACCTGTTCATACACGGGGCGGGAAGGAAGTGGTGCACCCAGAAAGCGACGTCAGTTTCGATCCGATGTTGGCATGTGCCACCTGGTGGGGATAGTAGATGTACTGATACTGGTTTCGGCGTCATGCATTAACAGCTAGCGCAGTTGCCTAGCTACCGGAGTGCCACCTTTGTCTACCCTTTAATAGTGAATGGTCGAGAGCAGAAGTCTCAGTATGATGCAAACGTGTGAAGCAAGCTGGCAAACATACCACGGAGACGCAATCGTGCTTCCTACAGGCAACTGATGGTCTTTTCGGAAAACTGCCACACAAGTTAGGCGAGCTGTGGAAGTTGTGGAACGATGCTGGTATCAGTGGTCACGTGAACGTTCAGTCACCCGTAGACGACGTTCTGGACGTCCACGAAGCACAGACGCCCGCGAGGATGGTACTATTGTAATGGCAGCAGTGGCAGATCGTACAGCTACCACAGCTCGTATGAGAGGGCTTGCGAGCCTGGACGTGTCAACACGAACACTTGAGAACCAGTTTTAGACCTGGGGCTACGGGCGCGCACACCTTCAGCCCGTCTCTATTCACGCCACAGCATCGACGTTCACCGCTCGACTGTTGCGGTCAGAGGATCAGTAGGAATATGGAGTGACGCGCCGTGGTCTTTAGCGATGAAAGTAGATTCTGCGTACACTCAAGTGCTGGTCGTTAATGCGTACGACGTAGACCGAATGAGCGCTGTAGTGCATTTGTCAAGAAAGAATGGCCCTATCCAGGCGTTATGATCTGGGATACGAAAAGCTACAACTCTCGTTCCCCTTTAGTGTTTCTGGAAGGGACGCTAACTAGCGATAGGAAAGTGTAGTAAGTTGTAGGACTCGTTATTTTGCCGTTCTTGCAACAGGACTGGTTGTTTCAACAGGATAATGCTCAACCACACACTGCCCGTGAAACTCAACGTGCTCTGCAAGACGTGCAGCAGAATCCCTTGACAGCACAATCTTAACACTTGTCTCCTATCGAGCGCTTTTGAGGTATGATGGGACGATAAGTGACTCGTGCAACTGGTCGACCGACAATTCTTACACAAGTATCTAAACAGGTCGAACAGACGTGGCCCAACGTATTCAAGGACAGAATTCGCGATCTGTACGGTCAGTTGGATGGCAGGGTCAGTGTCACCTTAGCTGCCCATGGAGACCACACCACGTCCTAATATGGATGTTTCAGCATGAGCCGACATCTGATAACTCAGAACCGATTGTGCTGTTCTATGCAAATGTAATCATTTTATGTACTCCATATTGACTGCTGCAAAAATATATCTTGAGTGAATGGAAACCTCTAGAACTATGTACTATTTTTTACCGGTAATGCACGTAAAATGAAGGCATAATTTCTATAAAATCTACCTAAAGGTCTAACTTTTAACAGAAGAGAATAATTTAGTTACAAGACAGCTTTCCTGAATTCGTATTAAGTTCTCTCTGCTTCTCCTGATCGAATTATCCTTTAAATCGCTTCACCCAAAAGTCAGAATTAAAAAGATCCAACATCCTTCCTTTTTATTGCATGCCTAAGCTGGTTTCTAATCTAAAATTATCAGATGGAAATTCTGTGGAGACAGACTTAATATTCTCACGAGTGGGCAGATAATTTGATGCACGAGACAAATCCATTTTTCATCACATTTCAAAGAAGTTACTTCATACCTGTCGTCTAAAGCATGAAGCCGATTTAGAATAATGAGTGAATAGTCTTTAGTCTTACCAGCTTCGTCAACTCATAAATAAAATCACTAAAAGGTACCATGAAATTTGCTCCGTGACACTATATATTTTCGTGTTAGATATGACAATGCACCTCAACCTTAATTTCTGTCTTGTGTGTTCGATTGTAAGTCGATGCTCACAGAGTATAATGAGAGAAATCTGTCTTCTTAAAAGCCAGAAGTTCTTTTGATATATAACGCCCGAATTCTCATCTGAATTAGAAAGCGCAAACTAATGCGATGCCTCCATACACTTCTCCAAATAGGTTATTTATTTAGTGCAGAATGAGATTTTCACTCTGCAGCGGAGTGTGCGCTGATATGAAACTTCCTGGCAGATTAAAACTGTGTGCCGGACCGAGACTCGAACTCGGGACCTTTACCTTTCGCGGGCAAGTGCTCTACCAACTGAGCTACCCAAGTACGACTCACGCCCCGTCCTCACAGCTGTACTTCGCCAGTACCTCGTCACCTACTTCCCAAACTTTACAGAAGCTCTCCTGCGAACCTTGCAGAACTAGCACTCCTGAAAGAAAGGATATACTGGAGTTCATTAACTCGACTTCAGAAGACGGCCAGGCCGCGCGCGGACGGTGGAGGGAACACGGCGACCAGAGAGGGACAATGTAGCCGCGTCTGGCGGGCGCGGACCTCAGACGGAACACACGACGCGGCACAGACCGATTAGTGAGCGCCCAGCACGAAACAGAAGTGGAAATCATAGTAACGGTCATGAGATAGAGTACCCAACATCTCAGATTGGGTCTGACACACCTCAGATGACAACCACAACCGTTGAGGACGGCCAAAACGGCGCCGACGGCAATCGGAACATCCGCTACTGGAGAGATCCGTTGAAGCTGAGTCTGGCGGGCGCGGACCACAGATGGACACTGGACTCGGCGCGGACCGATTAGGGAACGCCCAGCTCCTCCCAGGCATAAATACTGGACTCGAACGAACCAAGGACCAGTCTCAGGTAGCACCTGAAGAAGACAGCGGGGCATGCTGTTGAAATATCGTGCGAGAACGACGCGAACACCCGGCTGGATTCCCGAATATCCAAGATGTCAACAATGAAAATAATCAGAGAAACTGATAACTGAGACGGAGGTCCTCATTTGTAAATGGAACAGGATACTTGATA
This sequence comes from Schistocerca serialis cubense, assembly GCF_023864345.2. Classification (NCBI taxonomy): domain Eukaryota; kingdom Metazoa; phylum Arthropoda; class Insecta; order Orthoptera; family Acrididae; genus Schistocerca; species Schistocerca serialis. The sequence continues at coordinate 915,397,824 of NC_064641.1, read as the reverse complement.
GTTGTAACAGAAAGTACTCTCCTTGTCACATGCTAAGGTTGGTTGTGGACTGTGGATGTTGATGTACGTGTACACTTCGAAAAACAAAATCGAGGTCTGTTTGACATGTCCGCCCGGCTTGCCGCGCGGTCTAACGCGCTGCTTCCTGGCACGAATCCGCCCGGCGGATTAGTGATAAGGTCACGTGTGCCGGCCAGCCTGTGGATGGTTTTTAAGGCTGTTTTCTATATGCCTCGGCGAATGCGGGCTGGTTCCCCTTATTCCGCCTCAGTTACAATATGTCGGCGATTGCTGCCTAAGCACTGTCTCCACGTACGCGTACACCATAATTACTCTACCATGCAAATATTTTGGGGTTGCAATCGTCTGGCATGGGACGTGTGACGTTTCCGGAGGGGGGAAGGGGGGCCTACTTGGGGCCGAACCGCACAATAAACCTGGATTCGGTGTGGAGCGGCGGTGAGGTGGTTGGACTGCTGTGGCCTGTTGTGGGGTTATGAACCACTGAGGGCTACGGCGGGATGAAGCCTCTCCTTCGTTTCTAGGTCCCCGGTTTAATACACAATACGTTTGACATTATTACATGTTGAGGGACGGGACACAAGCTGAGAATAGTAAGAATGGAGAAGAATTTAAGTCGTATTCCAGAAAAAGAACGATCTTGATGTTATCCTAGAGCTGTTTACGAAAGTTTGGCGATTAAACAGACAGTCTTTGTGGTATGTTAAATCTGGCCATATGTCGGATCAGGACTCTGGATGGAATCAAATTCCCACTGGCTCCCAGAGGCAAACTGAGGCTGGGATGAAGAAAATTCGACCAGTATATGAGCGAAGATAATCGATCCGAGTCCGCTAGCTAATGTTTGCTTCACCGACTGTACTGTGATTATTCACGCATTACTTTATCATTTCGACAGTGTCCAGTCTTGTTACTAAAAAGGAACAGCATAACGATTTGATAAGTCATATCATGTTTACATTTTGATTTTGCTGCCCAGAATTCTGTGAGCAAGAGAGTCACTGGTCCAACATGAATTAGTAAACAATTATTTTACGTGTGTTAACACAATTTCAGGCAGCCAATGTTAAGTCTTGCTCTAACATTCGCGAGCATATCGCAACCGGAGTTAGTACGCAGAGTAAAAAGGCTTTGGAAGAAATGGTGGAGAACAAGATTATGCTTATCAGACTATAGAGTACTTATGTTGAAATAATTATGGAGTGCTGAGAAGCTTATCGAATGGTGTGAGGACTCAGACGAATTCTTCAAAGGGACTGGAGAAAAGTGCAGAAATATATACCAAATGAACTAATTTAGTCCAACTAAATATTAACGCTTATTGCTTCACTTCTGCAACAGTCTGCTGTCTTTGTGTCAATAACGAACAAATAGATTAATATGCTAGGAAAATCAATAAAGCAACGTTTCCCGCCATTTATATTCCGGCGTTGAACAGTTCTGACTTTTGGCGAAGAGCCAAGGATACAGGTCAGTTGCTGACACCACCCCAATTCACTCGCGACACGCAATGCATTTTTAATTCGCACCATTCGAGTAAATCGCTTAACAGTATATTATTCCACAAAGCTACACATTCAGTAAAAGGCCATTAATGATCGAAAGCATTGTAAGTTAGTTACCTGCAGCTGCTACAATTATAGTATACGAGCGAGACAGAGTATGCTTTCATGTCATGTGGAACTTTAAATCTTACCACGGTGTGTTTCAGCATACATACCTTTTGCTAAAATGAAATACGTTGTCAAAAGTAAGTTTCTGTTTGTCTGGAAAGTAAGTATGTAACCCACAATGTGTTAGCAGCAATGACTTATGTCGAAGAAGCATAGACTCTTGATACGAGACACATTCAAAAACAGATGCTGTTGAGCAATAAAGAGAGAGATGAATGATGAGAGGAAAGCAAGCAAATGAATTAGGGAACAGGATGTTGTAGAAGGTGTAACTGTGACTGAATGAAAATGAGGTAGAGATGGGCAGAACACGCAGTCAGGAGAACAGATAAAAACAGGCAAAGAAAGTTTTTGCTCATTTCCAAAAGATGACGGAAGACTGAGGCGACGGCCAAGTGGAAAGTGAGCAGGAAACATCAAAAAACGTGGGACATGGATGCGTGTCATTAGAGACTGCAATGCGTCACATTGTCTGCAGAAGACTATTTCTAGCCTCGTATGTCATAGTTCTCATGATAGTATAAGAATAGCACAGTGAATAAATCAGAAATACCAGAAACCGTGACATCTTTTATACTATGCCACATATTCTTAAATGACAAATGTGTTCAAGAGGCACCACTTATCAATGGAAACAAAAATTAAGATATCTACGTCGTTCCATATTTCCCGTCCTTTTAAATTAAACTCAGAACTGAACATTGGCCTAGACGATAGGGAAACGACTTGCGGCGATTCAAATGTGGCGTACAGGAGAATGTTAGGACTGCCATAGACAGACAAAATTACTAGCAACGACATTTTACACAAAGTGAGGAGAAAAAGAGAAGTCCTCAACAGAGTAAAACGCAAAAGACAACATTATCTGGGCCATGTAATGAGGAATGGAAACAGGTATAACCAACTGCAACACAATCATCAGTGAAAGATATCTGGCAAAATAGAACGAGAAAGAAGGTGATCCTGGTTTCGAAAATTAAGGACATGGGCTCCACACAATAGCGAGGAAGTTTTCGAAGAAGAAAAAGTGATATAGCCACGATGGTGACCAACATCTGGAACCGACAGGCACCAGAAGAAGAAAAAGAAATGTTTCGTATGTAGTATGTAACAATTATAGCGACGAGGTTTGGGAGTTGTAGAGGCCGTATTTCAAAACAAAATATGGATACGAGCTCGTGTATGGGAGCCTGACCCAGCAGCGCTGCGGGGTGTCTCAGAAACTGGGGTGGGAAGCTGCCGCCTGCCGCAAAGCAACGCTCGTGCAGGGAATGAGAGTCTGTGCTTATGCAGAGTTGCTGCGACCGACGTAGGCACGAGCCAGTCAAGTGAATGCTGTCGGCCCATCGTGAGAAGCTACCCATTTAGTCTGACAATGTGCCAACTCGGGTTCCCCTGTCAAAGGGCGGCGTAGCGACAGCTGTTCGGCTCCCTATAACTTCGGCACTGTCTCTATTGGTTCGTCAACACAGCCTCTACAATGCCTCACAGGTTTTAAACATATTTTTGTCCGCTCCCCCTCGGGCTCCGTTTGTAAATAACACGGAGTGGATAAAATCAAACTGACCCAGATGAATTTCACGCTCCTGATGGTATGCAACGCAGCTTACATCATCTGCCTGTAAGGACATGGTGAAAGTCGAGTTCCCTATTTTAGGGTGCATTAACATTTTCCCGCTAGTTGTATTTAGCCCCCACCGTATGAACACAAACGGGATAAAATAAAGGGAAAATTCTGGCTTTGTATATCGACAGGATCATCCGCTGAGTGATGGTTATAAACTGGATATGGCACGATTTTTCGCAAAGAGACAGATCCATATAACAAATAAATGAAGCTCCCAGAAGGCGAAGAGGAAACAAAACCACATTTAACAGGGTGCAAGGGCACGTGATGTTATTACAAATTGAGTAAAAGTTACAATACCACTATAGAATAAGAGCCAACTTTATCAGTTTGACGTTGCACCCTCTCTGGCCTGGACGTGTGCACTATTTAGATTAGGAATGGTAACAAAAATCCGTTGTGTTCTTTACTAAGGCAAGACGGGACACAACTCTCTCAGGTGGGACTTCTTAGAGTCACATTCCGTGTGTGGACCAGCGTAGTCCTATTGAAAGCCGGCTGGTGTGGCCGAGCGGTTCTAGGCGCTACAATCTGGAACCGCGCGACCGCTACGGTCGCAGGTTCGAATTCTGCCTCTGGCGTGGGTGTGTGTGATGTCCTTAGGTTAGTTAGGTTTAAGTAGTTCTGCGTTCTAATGACCTCAGCAGTTAAGTCCCATAGTGCTCAGAGCCATTCCTACTGAAAAATGGCATCAAGACAGTGTCACACGCAAGGAAACAAACGAGGACGCAGCGTGTCTGTGACGTTCTGTCGTGTCGTCAAAGCTCACACAGTCATTGTCAGCCATGACATGAAGTTACACCTTGTGGCTAGGCACACTATGATGCCAGAAGTAACACCACTGTCCCTCTCCAAAAGCAGTGGAAGAATGGAACCTCTCCCCATACTGCCACCACAACGGCTATACTGGTCATCTGGGGTTGCGCGTAGACGCGCTTGATCGATGAACGCAGTGCGACGTCTTTCCGTGCATTCCGGTCACAACACTACTCTAAACGCACCATTCGTGTTGTGGCGTCAACGGCAGCCTACGCGTCAGACTGTAATTCCCTAGTCCGCCTACTACTAACCTCTCATCAACAGTGTGGGATGACACAGAGTTGTCTTGTGACAGCCAGAGCGAGAGCACCAGCAGCAGCGAGTACTGTTTGTATAAAGCGTTTATTTTGCATTTTGTTTACGACCTTCCACTAAGGAAGGGATTCTATTTGTGTTTATCTGCTCTGCATAGTAACTAACAGTTCTTGATAAAACTTTACGTAGTTTTCGTGTTAGATTTCTTAGTGTTTTCTTGATCGTTTAGAACAGAAAGCGCCCTAAAACCGTCTTTTGTTTGTTTCGCGGCCGTTAGCCACTAGTCACTTGAATCAGCAGTTGTCTTGTGACAGCCAGAGCGAGAGCACCAGCAGCAGCGAGTACTGTTTGTATAAAGCGTTTTTGTACTTATTTGCTGCGCTTAGCTTTTAAATAGTTTTTCTGGGAAAACCTAGCGTAGTTTTCGCGTCTCGTATTTCAGTGAGTGTTTCTTAATTATCAGAGTAGCTCATCAGAAGATTATCTTGGGAATTTGTCACCGTATAGAGTAGGGTAAACATAGTCATGTGTAGGGGCTGTGGTTGTTGTGAGCGGACGCAAGGAGAATTGGCCACTCTTCGGGGGCAGGTGGAGGCTTTGTCTGTTAGGCTCATCGAGCTCGAGGCGCAGGCGTCGGCTCGTAGTGGCGTTGGGGCAACTGTGGTGAGACCTATGCCTACTTCGGTGGCCTTGGAATCACATGGAACCCCTGATGTCGCTGCGTCTTCCGGCAGTGAGCATCTTACCGGTCAGCCATCACTCCAGGGTGAATGGCGGACAGTGGTGGGCTCGCGCGTGCCTGGCCGAAAGGCGAAGGTGGGATCTGGCCGCGTGGCAGCTGCCTTGCCCCTTTACAACAGGTACGGGGTGCTTCCTAGTGGTGATGACATCGTTTCCGAGCCACCACAGGATGCCTCGCCTGTTGGGCCAGTGGCCGATTCTCCGGCAAGGTCCCGACAGTCACAGAGGGCGGGCCTATTAGTTATAGGGAGCTCCAACGTTAGGCGGGTTATGGAGCCCCTCAGGAAAATAGCGGGTAGGTCGGGGAAGAATGCCAGTGTGCACTCGGTGTGCTTGCCGGGGGGTCTCGTCCATAATGTGGAGGAGGCCCTTCCGGCAGCTATTGAACGCACTGGGTGTGACCGGCTGCAGATAGTAGCACATGTCGGAACGAATGACGCCTGCCGCTTGGGTTCTGAGGCCATCCTTGGTTCCTTCCGGCGGCTGGCTGATTTGGTGAAGACAACCAGCATCGCACGCGGAGTGCAAGCTGAGCTTAATATCTGCAGCATAGTGCCCAGAGTCGATCGCGGTCCTCTGGTTTGGAGCCGTATGGAGGGTCTAAACCAGAGGTTCAGACGACTCTGCGACTATAATGGTTGCAAATTCATCGACCTCCGTTATTGGGTGGAGAACTGTAGGGCCCCCCTAGACAGGTCAGGCGTGCACTACACACCGGAAGCAGCTACTAGGGTAGCAGAGTACGTGTGGCGTGCACACGGGGGTTTTTTAGGTTAGAGGGACCCCCCCTTGGGCGAAACGATAAAATACCTGACGGCTTACCAGAGAGGACATTATCATCGTTGATAAAGAACGTCCGTCCTCAGAGACCAAAAACAGGAAAAGTTAACGTAATATTGGTAAACTGCAGGAGTATCCAGGGCAAGGTTCCTGAATTAGTATCTCTTATTGAAGGAAATAGTGCGCATATAGTATTAGGAACGGAAAGTTGGTTAAAACCGGAAGTGAACAGTAACGAAATCCTAGACACAGAATGGAATATATACCGCAAGGATAGGATAAACGCCAATGGTGGAGGAGTATTTATAGCAGTAAAGAATTCAATAATATCCAGTGAAGTTATTAGCGAATGCGAATGTGAAATAATCTGGGTTAAGTTAAGTATCAAAGGTGGGTCAGATATGATAGTCGGATGCTTCTATAGACCACCTGCATCAGCAACCGTAGTAGTTGAGCGCCTCAGAGAGAACCTGCAGAACGTCGTGAAGAAGTTTCGTGATCATACTATTGTAATAGGGGGAGAGTTCAATCTACCAGGTATAGAATGGGATAGTCACACAATCAGAACTGGAGCCAGGGACAGAGACTCTTGTGACATTATCCTGACTGCCTTGTCCGAGAATTACTTCGAGCAGATAGTCAGAGAACCAACTCGTGAAGCTAACGTTTTAGACCTCATAGCAACAAATAGACCGGAACTTTTCGACTCCGTGAATGTAGAAGAGGGTATCAGTGATCATAAGTCAGTGGTTGCATCAATGACTACAAGTGTAATAAGAAATGCCAAGAAAGGAAGGAAAATATATTTGCTTAACAAGAGTGATAGGGCACAAATCGCAGAATATCTGAGTGACCACCATCAAACGTTCATTTCTGAGGAAGAGGATGTGGAACAAAAATGGAAAAAATTCAGAAACATCGTCCAGTACGCCTTAGATAAGTTCGTACCGACTAAGGTCCAAAGCGAGGGGAAAGATCCACCGTGGTATAACAATCATGTACGAAAGGTACTACGGAAACAAAGAAAGCTTCATCATAGGTTTAAGAGTAGTCGAATCATAGCTGATAAGGAAAAGCTGAACGAAGCGAAAAAGAGCGTAAAGAGAGCAATGAGAGAAGCATTCAACGAATTCGAACATAAAACATTGGCAAACAATCTAAACAAGAACCCTAAAAAGTTTTGGTCATATGTAAAATCGGTACGCGGATCTAAATCCCCTATTCAGTCACTCGTTGACCACGATGGCACCGAAACAGAGGACGACCGAAGAAAGGCAGAAATACTGAATTCAGTGTTCCGAAACTGTTTCACTGCGGAAAATCGTAACACGGTCCCTGACTTCAGCCGTCGCACGGACGCCAAAATGGAAAATATTGAAATAAACGATATCGGAATTGAAAAACAACTGCTATCACTTAGTAGCGGAAAAGCATCCGGACCAGACGAGATACCCTTAAGATTCTACAGTGATTATGCTAAAGAACTTGCCCCCTTTCTATCAGCAATTTATCGTAGATCGCTGGAAGAACGTAAAGTACCTAGCGACTGGAAGAAAGCGCAGGTCGTTCCCATTTTCAAGAAGGGTCATAAATCAGATGCGAATAATTATAGGCCTATTTCGCTTACGTCAATCTGTTGTAGAATAATGGAACATGTTTTGTGTTCTCGTGTTATGACGTTCTTAGATAATACAAATCTCCTTCATCATAACCAACATGGATTCCGCAAACAGAGATCATGTGAAACTCAGCTCGCCCTATTTGCCCAAGAAATTCACAGTGCCGTAGACACTGGCGAGCAGATTGATGCCGTATTCCTGGACTTCAGGAAGGCATTTGATACGGTTCCGCACTTACGTTTAGTGAAAAAAATACGAGCTTACGGAATATCGGACGAGGTTTGTGATTGGATTCAGGATTTCCTAGAAGAAAGAACACAACATGTCATTCTTAACGGTTCAAAATCTGCAGATGTAGAGGTAATTTCGGGAGTACCGCAGGGAAGCGTGATAGGACCTTTATTGTTTACAATATACATAAATGACTTAGTTGACAACATCGGTAGCTCCGTGAGGCTATTTGCAGATGACACGGTTGTCTACAACAAAGTAGCAACATCAGAAGACTCGTACGTACTCCAGGAGGACCTGCAGAGGATTAATGCATGGTGCGACAGCTGGCAGCTTTCCCTAAACGTAGATAAATGTAATATAATGCGCATACATAGGGGCAGAAATCCATTCCAGTACGATTATGCCATAGGTGGTAAATCATTGGAAGCGGTAACGACCGTAAAATACTTAGGAGCGATCTGAAGTGGAATGATCACATAAAACAAATAGTGGGAAAAGCAGGCGCCAGGTTGAGATTCATAGGAAGAATTCTAAGAAAGTGTGACTCATCGACGAAGGAAGTAGCTTACAAAACGCTTGTTCGTCCGATTCTTGAGTATTGCTCATCAGTATGGGACCCTTACCAGGTTGGATTAATAGAAGAGATAGACATGATCCAGCGAAAAGCAGCGCGATTCGTCATGGGGACATTTAGTCAGCGCGAGAGCGTTACGGAGATGCTGAACAAGCTCCAGTGGCGGACACTTCAAGAAAGGCGTTACGCAATACGGAGAGGTTTATTATCGAAATTACGAGAGAGCACATTCCGGGAAGAGATGGGCAACATATTACTACCGCCCACATATATCTCGCGTAATGATCACAACGAAAAGATCCGAGAAATTAGAGCAAATACGGAGACTTACAAGCAGTCGTTCTTCCCACGCACAATTCGTGAATGGAACAGGGAAGGGGGGATCAGATAGTGGTACAATAAGTACCCTCCGCCACACACCGTAAGGTGGCTCGCGGAGTATAGATGTAGATGTAGATGTAGAATTAGCACAGAGAACAGATTGCTTGTTCTCGAATGACAGGGCCTACGAAATGCGTGGCGCACAAAACGGCGATCCTCCCCTGTGCTTTCAGACGAAGGGTGTGCCATCCCTCACGGTCCAGTGCAGTCCAACACGGGGCCACTGTCACATCGCATGCCCTACAAATCTCGATATTCAACCAGCCGGTCTCATGAAGAACTAGCATGAGGCCCGTTCCATGTTCTGTCAGTTAGCGCTGTATGCACGGGTTACGGAGTCTCCATCTCCTTTACAGAAATCACTCAACATCTGGTGCCGTTCACGCCCCTTACGCCCTCTGCCAGACCTGGTAACAACGCTAAACACGACCGTCATTAACGCACGCCACCTGTCAAAGATAACTGTAACTCTCATCTTTAGATATTCACCAAGGTCTGTATATACGGAAATTACATTGACATCAGACCACATCTCATGGATGTGTCAGACATTGTACTTCAGACATGTAGAGAAAACTAAAGATTTTCCTTAATTAATACGTACTGGGTAGAACAACTTTATAACAATCAGATATCGAGGAATATATTCGTTTCGTCCCTAGGCTCCTTAGACCGATCTTTTAGGAAGCTCCGTTGCTCCGGTCGGTCCACAACATTCATACTAGAGAGCAACTGCCTTCACTTCTATCGTCTAGTAATCCTGAGTTAGGATCTCCTTGGTTTCTGTGAATAAATTAGGCCAAACGTTCGAGTGATTGCCTTGAGCAGCACAAATCCAGTATGCTTTCTTACTTTTCTCCAATTTGAGTTCGAGTACATCTCTGGTTACCTCGACATGCTCCTCCAGACAAATATCTGACAAGTGAAGCTACAGCTGCTGCTACATCCAAACTTCGCAAACTACTCTCAAGTGCACGTCTGGGGGTACCCTCCCGTTCATCGAACGTATCACGGGTGATAAGAATGAGTAATTACTCCTGTTCACACTGTTTTTAGTCAACTCCTGCCTGCTTAACCTCTGCCGGAGTAATATAAAGGAGGGCAGTGGTACAGGGTGACACATTAGACATGGATGGCTTTGCATAAAGACTATTCGGCAGTTTTAAGAGTAATGCATGTTTACTGACTTTAAATTCGAGCTCATAACTTGCCATTTAATGTAGTCCACATTTATCTTGAAAAATAATGTCGAATGCACGATGCAAGTCTCTCTCTCCAAAACGCCCGTAACACAGGCCAATGTCTCTGTAGAAATGGCAACAATTTCATAAATGATTGCATTCTTCAGCTGGTCCACAACGAAGTCTGTGGCTGCAGGCACGGCTCTCGGGTTACCTCCACAGAAACAAGTAACGCACTGGTATGTCTGGAGATCTGGGAGGCCAAGGAACATTGTAAAACGTCAGATCATCTTTCCAGGAAACATACGAGGAGGAACTGTCGTTGAAGCATACGCGGTTTGTAATGCAGCGCGATCTTCCTGGAACCAGACGTCGCATAAGACATTCATCGTCTTCTCGGTTCTTGTTTCGAGAATCTTTAAAGCATATTTCTGGTACCGCGTGCCGCGGAATTTGAATTCCCTCCAGACGTTATGGACGTCGAAGACCCCTAGAGGTCTCTCCACCATCGCGCCGTAAGCTGTGGCAGCGGGCGCCTCCTGGCCCGCATTTAGAGTGAGGGCGCCACGGTGGAACACGTGGTTGCAGCGGCCAAAAGCGGAGTTCGCGATAGCGTACTTCAGCGTCTGCCTCTCACTCAGCCAGCCAGCCTAACCTTGCGTACGTCTCAGGACATATCGCCTCGCCTTACCGCATTTACTTTCGTGTTTTGTTTACGAGTGGACATGGTTAACTAGTTAGGTTCTCTTCACTCTGTTGTTTCGTTTTTGTTGTTGTTCGTTGTGTCCTCCGTTGGTCGTGTCTGTCCTCTCCCGTTGTGTTGTTGTTTGCGGGCTGCTCCGCGGGTCCTGCTGCGTTTTCCGTCACTTCAACCCCGCGACTGTTCCGGTTGCCGTTACAACAATATTAATGTACCCACCCGAATTAACAGTGAGTATTACCACATTTTCTTCGAAGAACCAAGAGCACACCAGACTGACATATACCGAGCTTGAATGACGCGGGCGAACAAGGTATGGGTACTCAGGAGTCCAGTATGAAAAAAATCTTCATAGCTCATCAATAAAATCACATTATTACTCAAAATCACTTGCATTCTGCAAGGAAAGTCTTCGCCTGCAGTGAAGTCAGTTGACTTCCGTTGCTTCACAATGAGAAAGCTGTACCGACGAAATTTTACTGTATGCAGCATTCCTGCAACCGATTCACCACTGACTGCTAGCTCACTGGCATGACGTCTAGCTGATTGCCCTCTGCTTCCAGCTATCGCTTCCCTTGCCCTTATAAACATTTTCTTCCGTCGTTAGACTGTGTCTTCGAGCATGTACGCTTATGCTCCCAGTTGACGTGAGGTGTGCCACTACTTCGGGATTGTGTTAGGACTCTGCGTCGACATAGATTGAATTCTATACGAGACATTCGCTGGATGCCTGTACAGACTAACCACTTCTAACAGAACTACCGTAGACGAAGTCCCACTGTTGGTTTGTAGGTAAAACGGCGTCTTGCGCTGAGGACAACTACCATCACAACGATCTCCTTCCACCACTATACTGTGTGTCATCCTACATATTCCTTATGGTGAATTTTGAAATTTTGTAAACAGACCATTCCCTCTGGCATTCTTTGTAAACTTTCAATATCTCCAGCTACATCTGTCTGCCATGAGTACAACACACTTGAGCAGTATATTAGGGTAGACTGACAAGTGCCTTGTTAGCTGTATCCTTGGTACACCGATTGCATTTTCCCAGTATCCTACCACTTGTAACGAGTCAAACCCACGGTCCATCATTGAGAGGCAGGGCGACATTACTTTGGTCTGTCAGGAAGCACTAGCACTTATACCCAGTGGGTTCGATCGGCGGGCAAAGTAGTCAAGTGATTGCGGCGGCAGCATGTTAAACGGTTCCAGTAAGACTCCTCATCAATACGTCATACTGCCGGAGACACAGATGCCTGCCGTCCTCCGGTGGGCGTGGCCCATCTTCTATCCACTACGTCCTCGTACACGGTTTCACAGAGAGATCTGTGCCTGAAGGCCTCTCGTACGCCGCCTAGGCGGTACGCTGACGGCGTGTTGCAGACGTTGGCGAGGGGGGGGGGGGGGGGAGGGGCAAGCTTCTCGCAGGCCAGAGCCACTGCGCTAAGCACAGGTGATGGCGACCTGGAGATGGCCCACCGCATTCTCTGGATTCCAGGCAGGAAGCGTCGCGTGGCTCGGACGCCAAGAGCCTGACCGACTGCTGTTTGGAGCCGGTTGTCTGCGCCGATACAAAGGTCTGCTCTATCGCCGAAAGTTCCACTGCATGATAGTCTAAATACACTTAGATGACGTCATTTTATAGGGATATGCACATATGCAGATGGCGGTATAAAAGGGCAGTGTATTGGCGAAGCTGTCATTAATATTCAGATGATTCATTTGAAAAGGTTCATGAACTGATTACGGCTCCACTTGGTACTTGGAGCTACACACACAGTGCATTCCACTCCGGAAATAGATAATTCAACGTTCCGAGATCCACAGTGTCAAGAGTGTTGAGAATACGAAATTTCAGGCATTACCTTTCACCACAGGTAACACACTGGCTGACGGATTTCCCTTGACGGCCGAGAACAGCGGCTTTTTCCTAGAGCTGTCAGTGCTAACAGACAAGCAACACTGCGTGAAATAATTGCAGAAATGAATGTGGGACGTACAAGGAACTCATCCGTTAGGTCAGAGCGGCAGAATTTGCGTTAAAAGGCTACGGCAGTAGAGAAGCGACGAGAGTGCCTTTTCTAACAGCACGACATCGTCTGCAGCGGCTCTCCTGGTCTCGTGAACATATCGGATGGATTCTAGACCTGGGAAACCATTGCCTGGCCAGATGAGTTCCAATATCTGGTGGTAAGAGATGATGGTAGGATTCGAGATTCGTGCAGACCTCATAAAGCGGTGGAATCAAGCTGTCAATTAGGCTCTGTGCAAGTTGGTAGTGGCTCCATAATTGTGTGGATCGTGTTTACATGGAATGGGCCGGGTCCTCCGACTGGAGACAGTTATATTCGTCTACTCGGAGTCCATTTTCAGCCACTCATGGACGTCACGTTCGCACACAAGGATGGAATTTTTATGAATAACACTCTACCAAGTCAGCGACCCAGAATTGTAGGCAATTGGTTTGAAGGATTTTATGGAAAATTGAAGCGGATGGTTTGACCAGATATGAATCCCATCGAACATTTATGGGACACAATCGAGTGGTCATTTCGTGCACAGAGTACTGCGCCGACAAGGCTTTGCCGATAATGGACGACTATAGAGGAAGCATGGCGTAGCACTTCTGCAGGGGACTTCCAAAGAATTGTTGAGTGTATGCCCCATCGATCTGCTGCACTACGCCGAGCAAAAGGTCCCACACGATATTAGAAGCTATCCCACAACTTGGGCCATATCAGTGTATAGCGTCGCCGCTCGAGAGGTTTTGCTGCATGGCGCTGAAGGGATCACAGCTATTGGCGAAGTGTTGTAACACTTTGACACAATGTCGGGGGTGGTCGGAATATCAGATGTGTCGTCAGCTGCATGCTTTGATGGACAGTAAATGAATCATGGAGGACTGACGTTCCTCCGCATCACGGTATTCCTACATTCCGTCCACACTACGACTCAATGAGCCAAATTACGCGTCTGATTCACTTGTAAATGAGCCTAAATGATCCTTCTATTTCATATCCAACAAATTGTTACACTTTTTTAGATATTGAGTGATTCTAATTGAAACGGTGAGCTGGAAAAGAGGACATGTCCCAGAAAATAAATTTTTCAGGATACCCAAAAAACTGTTTTACAACACAACGGCTTTAAACATGGTGCCGTGGAGCTCCCATCTAGTGATTGGCCCCACGGTGAAACAATATAATACATTATTACAATTTACTTTAGCCATCGACCGTGTTCACTAATCGGGTTTGAATGTAATGCAGATGACCCCTTCCCTAACCTGATGATGATAAGGCAATTAGCGTTCTCATTCTGGAAACATCCCCCAGGCTGTGGCTAAGCCATGTCTCCTCAGTGTCCTTTCTTTCAAGAGTGCTAGTTCTGCAAGGTCCGCAGGAGAGCTTCTGTAAAGTTTGGAAGGTAGGAGACAAGATACTGTCAGAAGTAAAGCTGTGAGTACCGGGCGTGAGTCGTGCTTCGGTAGCTCAGATGGTAGAGCACTTGCCCGCGAAAGCCTAAGGTCCCGAGTTCGAGTCTCGATCGGGCACACAGTTTTAATCTGTCAGGAAGTTTCATATCAGCGCACACTCCGCTGCAGAGTGAAAATCTCATTCTGGAAACATCCCCCAGGCTGTGGCTAAGCCATGTCTCCGCAGTATCCTTTCTTTCAGCTGTGCTAGTTCTGCAAGTTTCCCAGGAGAGCTTCTGTAAAGTTTGGAAGGTAGGAGACGAGATACTGGCAGAAGTAAAGCTGTGAGTACCGGGCGTGAGTCGTGCTTCGGTAGCTCAGAGGGTAGAGCACTTGCCCGCGGAAGCCTAAGGTCCCGAGTTCGAGTCTCGATCGGGCACACAGTTTTAACTTGCCAGGAAGTTTCAATTAGCGTTCTGTTTGCAACGGAAGGATTGTGTTATGCGACTTGTTACTCATATTCATTGTAGCAATAAAAGAGCGTGTTATTAGCATAGAGATTTATTCATAATGTAGACAAAATACAACCACAATCAAAATGCAGCTTGGCATATGATGGTGGGTTGTTTCATCTTCATCTTGTCCATTATTCGCCAGCCACTGGCAAATATTACTATAAAATTATTTCTGCTCGTCTGGTATGTATTGTAGAATTTTCTTTACATCGTCTTGTTTCTTCTTTCTTTTGGGAACGGGTCCACTATAAGCTCGTTGTCTTTAACTCGGTACCCTTCTATCGAGAATTTAAAAAAAAAATGATTCAAATGGCTCTGAGCACTATGGGACTTAACTTCTGAGGTCATCAGTCCCTTAGAACGTAGAACTGCTTAAACCTAACTAACCTAAAGACATCAGATACATCCATGCCCGATGCAGGATTCGAACCTGCGACTGTAGCAGTCACGTGGCTCCAGACTGTAGCGAGAATTTCAGCCGAAGGAACGATGCTTACATGTGCGGAGATCATAGTTATCTCTGGTAACAATAATTTTTTTAAAGATTGTGGACATAACCCCTTTACGATCTCATCGTTTGAATACTAACTAATTTACATTAAAGTTACAGGATACAAGTGTTTTGCTTTTTTTGGAGCGCACAATGTCACTGTTCTGAACGTTTACAGCAAATTGATGATTATTTTTTGTACCACTTTATGTTTTGTACACTTTACGTTTGCGCATCTTTTTTCAAATAGACCTTCATTATAGGTAACTAATGGGGATAGAATTAATATTATCTTCTCTTAAACATGCTTCAACCTTTATCCAAGATCCCTAACAGAAAATCCACTATCCCGTCACGAAGTTTAATATCCCATACGTATAATGGTGGGGTACTGGCTCAAGTGAATTCCGGATATCAAGAAGTATTGCATTTTTCTGATATCCGATCCATAACTTTTAGGAAATAATTGAAGCAAAGCGGACGGTTTGTTTCTCTTGATCAATATTTTCGTACTTTACGCTGTGTCACTGTGGACGCTTTCGTGCTGAAAGATGTGACTGTAATTTGTTTAACATTTTGGTATGTGAAATTTCATGGCAAATTTGAAATGTGTTCCGGACCGTGACTCGAACTCGGCACCTTTGCCTTTGGGTGGCTAGTGCTCCACCGACTGAGCTACCCAAGCACAACTCACGACCTTTCTCCACACAGAGATACTGCACTTTTTTCCTTTTTCTTCTTATCACTCTTTACCCGAAAGAGTTCCACCTGGAATTTTTATAGCGATGACGCTCTGCTTGTGAGAGCTTATCCCGGAACTAATCCACCTGGCTTGTGAGCTGAACAGGTTGTATATGTTTTCAGGCAGTTTCCCACACTCAGCTACGTGAATGCTGGGATGATATCCACGTCCTCCCTCACTACAGCAGCTCATTTAATCATCAAGCGCGTTGGTAGTGCAGCATGAGGTTTCTCAATAGGGAATATTTCGGAGAGAATTTACAGGTCCGGATTTTCCTTAGGACCTCAGGAAACCAGTCGAAAGTTTTGGTATGAACCGGGGGCTGGGAATTATTTGCAATTCTAAGGCGATTTGTTCCAGACAAAATACCTAGATACTACTGCATGTGAATGTGTTTCTTCTCATGTGTCTAAAGAGTAAAGTAAATGACTTGCAAACAGGCTGTGGGCGACATTTCATCTTTGGGGGTGATGTAATTTCAGGAGGCAGTGGGCGCTACATCGTCATTTTCATCTGTGAGATTCGGATTCTGGATGTACGACCAGTTGCTTGACGAAGACAGTGACTCAGATTACAGAAAGCTCTGTTTCTCACAGGGAATTGAGGAGAAAGCGATAGAAGAGAATACTGATGACGTTTTACATGGAATCATGAAGTGGTTCTTTGAAAATTGACTATCCCAAAATTTTGAGAAAAGAGACTATATTCAGTTCTGTACAACGGAGTCATTCCAAGAGCTGACATTGCAGATGAACAGCACGCAGGATAAATGCTCTACATTTTGGATGTACATACTAATAGTAATCTGAAATGGACGTAGCATATCACTGAGTTGCTCAAAGAATTAAATTCAGTACAGATTGTTGTTCATATAATTGTTAGTCTTCAAGACAAACGATTCCAACTCCTAACATATTCACCGTATTTCCACTCAGCAGTATCTTAGCAAGTAATTTTCTGGAATATCTCATCACTTATAGCATTAACTGCACAAACGCGAACAGTAACAATACTGTTTGGTGTTCACCTGTAGTCATCTTCAAGGTACTTCTTCAAGAAGATAGGCATTCTGACTGCGCCATCAGAATGTGTACAGCGAGTTAGGGGTAAAAGTACCGATACTGGAATCTTTGGTACCTTAACATGTACCCACTTCAGGGTGTTATTTGTTTTTTCTCCGCATCTACCAGTCATTCTGCAAATACATCAAAAAATTTACTTTCTGCAGGGATATAACTGCACTGCTAAGCGTACTATAACTGCCAGTATATACTTTCCGTCTTTCCTCCACAGATCCACACTTCACAGTACCTGAAATGCTGCGCAGGGGAAAATAAAAATTAATGGCTTGCTTTTGCCATGAGTATTTGGAAGTATTCACCACCCTAAAATATACTACTCGTAATAGCTGTAATCAATAGTCTGCAGAAGAAGGTGTTCAGTATCCTGTCCTTAGACGTTAATATAAATATGTGTATTTATACTACTAACACCCAGTATATTCGCTAATGAAATTCGACATAAGTAATCCATCACAAATTGATGTCCATATCTATAAGACCAGAGGAAAAAAAAAAGACCTTTCTTACCAATTGTGCAAGGGGGGAGTCCCACAGAAAAGAGTTCAATGTGAAGCAAAAAAAAAAAAAAAAAAAAAAAAAATTTTGATCGTTTGCCCAATAGTATAAAATGTCTGGCAGGCAAATTTCAAATGTAACGTAAAATCTTTTCTTTTGGACAACTGTTCCCCTCTCATTTGACGGATTTTTATTTACAACTTATGGCTTGAAAAGAAACCTTGTTTTTAAATGTAGTTGCTTGAGTAGGTCTCCAAAAAATGTTTATTAATCTTAAAACTAATTGTATATACATAGTATGTAAAGTGACTCCTTACAAATGGTTTTCATAAAAACAAGTAATTCAAATGATCTGTGGAACATAAACTAACTGGAAGAATAAACTACGGAAGCAACAAGTACACCAGAACATTTATGACAAAGAGTTGTATCAGTTTTGCTGTGGAATAGATAGATCTTGAAAGCACGAGTTTCTGTGATAATCTCTGTCTCTCCTTTATGCAAGTAAAACGACGTCGGTATTGTACGGAACAAGATAACGGCGGTGTGGCTGCTCTGAGAACAGTGAGCTTCCGATATGGCCGAATAATAGCTCCGGGATGGAACAGCCTCGGTTCCACCGGAAAAATCCGATTTCTGGCACCTTTCCAAGACGCAGACGTGAGTCTCCTTATCGTTTTAACGTTTAGCCCTTCCGCCGCGCGATAGAAGGAAGATTAATCAGCGCTAGGTGCCGGCGATTGTAAGGGTTCGCGGAACTGGGCCCTTAGTTTCCCTCACTCGCCGGCCAGGTTACGGAAAATGAGCGGCCGCTTGTCCATCCAGTCGCGCCTCGTTGCACCACAGGTCGGGGGGCAGCTAATGAATCTGTCTCTAGGCGAGGATAAGACGTCATTCCTACCGAGCGGGCTCTGACAACCTCCAGAGAACTCCAACAGAATTTAAAAGACCATTTTAGTTCCCTTTAAAATGGCGCATCGCAGATCTCATATTTATTTTACTGTTGCTAGATAGAGATTTTTGCTCTTCCGCTTTATCAGAAAGTAATTGATGTACAGCTACTCGTGGGGTCTAGTGTGGACTGTAATTATCGTATCGCAGCGAAACGCGGTAGATATTTTAATGTTCTCATTCGGAAGCGATTTTCTCTGAATAAAATTAGTTCCAACCGTGGCCACTAGGTGCAAATCTAGCGCTGTACACCGCCCGTGTGACGGTATGACATCCATGGTGTCATTTGGCAGCCCGTAACGTGAGTAAACGATATGGCTACCGAGAAGAGAGACTGTGCTGTGTTAGTGAGACTGTTTTACTTTAACGGCAGCAATTACAATGCTGTACGGAAAGTTTTGTGGTCTAATTTACACCGGTACCCGTAAAAATCCAGACGCTGCAGCAACTGTCACCTCATGATCCTCAGCAATGTTCTCAATTTGCTCTTCGTTTTCTGGCACGGACCGAAGTGGATGACAGGTGGTCGGGCAATATTCCATGGAATGATGAGGCACATTTTACACTACAGGGTGCACTGAATACATAGAATTGCCGAATTTTTGGTTCTATAAAACAACTTGTTGTGAACGAAGATCCATTGCACTCGCCGTATATGACTGTATGCTACGGATTCACAAACACCTTATTCTCGGTCCGTTGTGCTTTGAAGAGAAAACACCCAGAGAATCTGTCAAGTGTACTGTGACTTCTGCACGTAATCCATACTTAATTGTACAGCATGTCATTCCTGCTTTGGGAGAGCGCAACTGTGTGGAAATCACTGTTTGATGAAAGATTGGGCATCACCTCATGCCACTCGCCCAGTGAAAGATCTGTTCAATACAACCTTCCACGGACGTCTTATCTCCAGAGGTTTTCCACATGCATAGCCTGCAAGACCACCTGACCTGAATCCATGTGACTTAATCAAGGCCGATATCTAAAAGAGGGCATTTAGCAGGGACACATTCGGTCTCTCCTTGTCCTGAAGGCCACTGTAATGGAACACATTCCTCATATTTGTCTAGAACTGCTGCGAGCAAGTGTTGACCATATAATTTTACACATGTAGCGCCTCGTCGATGTCGCCGCTGCTTATACTGAGGAAATTGTGTAAGTAGTGGTAAATAATAACATGGAAATTATGCCTTTCTCAATTGTATGAGCCGTTCTATCCACTTCCCGCTCCTAATCGATCACATCTGGATACACTTCTATACCTCTCTCTGATTTACAGCGCCAGATTTGCACCTGGTGGCCAAACCTGGGACAAATTTGTTTCCCAATGTAAATTGGTTCCGCGTTAATGCATTAGCTTATATAGCAAGTTTCGCTGCCAAAACTACAGCCCACACTGGGTAGTTGCACTTTAACTGTGATCAGCCGGTACATTCCGTTCTCTTCCACTTCCCTCTGTACTAACATCAGTTAACAACTGCATAAGATGCGGTACTCGGAAAGTACAGGCATGAAACAAAATATACTTGGTGTACAGCAGACACTCACAAATCCGTTTTTCTCTAGTTCGGAATTTGTGGGCTGCTTCATCACAAAGTGAAACGTCACCGGGCGTCATTTACTCTAAAGTGTTGAACGGCTCTCTCTCCTTCCCATCTGCTTATTCTGTGGTCAGACATAATGGCCTACGTAGGAACCATTTTTGCTCACAATTCAAAGTTGTGTTAAATTCCCTCTGCGTGATTGCTTTCAAGTCTTCAGAATGTCGTCCTCCTCTTCTTCCCCTCCTTCTTCTCCTTCTGAATCTTTTCCTGCCTTAAGTAGGATCGACATTTCCGCAAGTTTCTTCTCTTTCCCTCTTTTCCTGGCCTTTCTGTCATCCTCTGTCGGTTCTTTTCCTCTCTGGCGCTCCCGAATGCAGTCCGTCAACGACTGATTACACGTTCTCCTGTCCTCGGAGCCTCCCGACCATCTCAGTCACGCCCCTTACAACATTATACGGGGTGTAACTGATATAATTGCAGATATTTTATTGGCGGCTGAGAACAGCGTACTAATCAATATTACATCGGTATTTAATCCTTAGCCGACTAATAGTTATAGCTACTAGCAACAGTATGTTTTTAGGTTGGTTAGTGCCTCCAAATACATGTGACAAGAGCAAGCCATTAATTCCCATTTTCTCCGGAGCAGTGTGTTAGGTGTTAAGTATGGACTCATGGATGCAGAAAGGTTGGTCTATAATGACACTCATAATCCACTTCCTCATGCAGTTACTGTTGTGGATTGGCAAGACAGCCAACGCACTATGAGAGGAAGCCGAAAGGCACGCGTTTTAGCTCACGCAGGCTGGCGTGAGGTCTGGAACAGGTCAAGGAAATGAGACTAACAAAAAACGTACGTAGCTGCTGGAATACTTAACTTTAATCCATAATTGGTGAACATCGCTCTTGACGGTACATGTTTTACAGCATCAATAGTAACTGGCAATGGCGCTTTTCTAGGTCGTAGCAAATCACGTAGCTGAAGGCTGTGCTAACTATCGTCTCGGCAAATGAGAGCGTAATTTGTCAGTGAACCATCACTAGCAAAGTCGGTTGTACAACTGGGGCGAGTGCTAAGAAGTCTCTCTAGACCTGCCGTGTGGCGGCGCTCGGTCTGCAATCACTGATAGTGGCGACGCGCGGGTCCGACGTATACTAACGGACCGCGGCCGATTTAAAGGCTACCACCTAGCAAGTGTCGTGTCTGGCGGTGACACCACAGTTACGACCGTACAGGAAACTTCATGAAGTAAATTGTGACGTGTTGGGTTGAAGACCGTTTGATACAGAGAAAAGCATCAAACACACTGACGTGTGTACATTTTAAGGCACCACACATAAAAATACCTGCACTTATACCCGCTACACACTGTACGCCTGTTCCTCTGAAGTCTTGTCTGCTGCACTTTCTCGTGCACTTCACCAACTTTTACGGTTGCTCGATATATTTCTTTTGTAATTACATCCATTCCGGTAACTCTACGCATGCACCTCAACATCTTCGTCTCAGCTACTCCTAGCCTATTCCACTCGATCTGTCTTCCATACAATAATGCTGGATTTAAAACTGTCCTATAGCATTCCTCTTGAGTTCGAGATCTATATTTTTGTCACAGAAGATTTCAAACTTTTTTCAAATTCCTACATCCAGTGTGTGCACTTCGTGGTCTTTCGCTGAATCCAGATTCCCATTAATTACCAAGCTGATTCCAGGTATTTGAATCGATCTACCTTCTTTAGGCTCTCTCCTTTACTCTAACTGTAGTTAATTAGGGGAACTTTAAGACGATAGATTGTTTCACAAATCTCGTGGCACCTGTATCCACACCCTATATGCACTAATCAAGATAATATGTTGGGTTTAGCCTTAAATCACTAGATTTAGAAGATCAAATGAGAAGGTATGATAAAACTCAAGCCGTTTCGTCCACCCAGACTATTATGTCTGAGTTTGTCATTGCCGAGTCGACTGTTTACGAGTTTAAGAAAAATCGCAGTAAATGATCGGACGTTTTGTCACAACAAGACGAACTAGCCAGAAAAGGAAAGCGGATGATTGGACCAAAACTGATAACCATTGATGATGCTGTGTGTACCTGCTCCCAACAATGATATCAACAACAACACACTGCTCGAATTCCTGTAAGAGGAGTCTAACTGCAGGCTTCAGCGGAAAGATTAGCAGATAAATTACACCAAAAAGTTTCAGTACTACTACTGCATGGTATTCATATTCCACAGTCAGCAAGAATTCTCCAGCAGAAAAGTATGTTAGGAAAGTTTAAGAGGGATGTTCTGAGTGTTGAACCATGTACTAAAGAACTAAAATCCGTTATAGACGAAGAAAACTCTTACCGTATATTGATAATTTTTACTTGTGACTGTCTAACTACAACTGAATGAAACACAAATTTCGTGTTGTTTCATTCAGTCGTAGTTCGACGGCCCAAAAATAAAAATTATCAGTATACCGTAATATTCCAGGCAACTGAGGAAGACAGAACTACGAAAGTCGAAGAAGGAAACTCTCTTTTGCACACGTGTAACTTTCAGAGAAAGCTTGTTTTGGATGTGTTGCCATGATAATATATAGGTCTGCAGGGAAAGCATTTCATCTACTTCATATATTATTTTCAAAAATGCCCAACCAGAAATATCAACATTATTACGAAAATGATCGATTGCTGCTCGTCGTAAAGAAGACACTTCGAGTTGTAGACTGTTAGACACTTAGCTTATAGTCAAGGCCTTCTGCTGAAATGAAAACATACACGCAGCTGCATCCAGAGAGGGCAGTCTTGTTTGCGTATGGTGTGCTTGCTTGTTTGTATGCATTTGAGTTTTCTTTTCTTTTTTAAATAAGGCTTTGACCGAAAGCTATGTGTGTAACAGTCTTTTCGTTGTGCCTGTCTGCAGTGGATTTGTCACCTTTATGCTCATAACAACCTATCCTTTTCACAATACTGTATATTACTTTACTACTTATAGCTTTGGATAACCATTTTAGAAAATATTTGTATAATTCGGACTTTCAGTAATTCATACTGGAACTGGCGGGTTAGTTTCATCTGCACTAACAGTCGCCTACTCTGATGATGAGAAAATTACGAGTATCATTGCCAGTGCTGGGATGCCGATGGAAGGAGAGGCGACAGCTTATATTTACCCATAACAACACCATATGCCGACGTCCTGGCCTAAATTTCAAACCTATCCGTAGTGGTTGCTATAGTATTTTTTCAATAAAGAATTTACGATTTTAAACAAGGTTATATATTGTATTTTTGCAAGGAAGATTCAATGACAATCAAGTCTGGTTTTCTCTTTTCTTCGAGAAGATGTTTATCGATTTTGCTACAGCGGGTTTTTAGTTATTAAAGAGAAGATTTAATTGATTTCCTAATACAAATACGACGGTTGGAACTTAAATAATGACAACTACTTATTCAGAACAGATACAAAAGAGTTACATGTTTGCACCCGTTACTGTCCTTCAAAGTAGTCACCAGCGTTCTGTAGAAGTCGTTGCCAGCGATGTGGAAGGCGTAGTGTACCGTTAGAACAACCTGTTCTGTTGATGGTGCTCACGGAGCGGTCTGAAGTTACGGTGATTCGCGTGTACGACTGTGATGGTGTTATCCTAGTGCATTCCGTTACTCCACAGCAGACCGTCAATGCACAGTATTACTGTTCGGTTTTGGAGCATCACCTGCGACCAGCTTTGCGAAAGAAGCGGCGACACTTTCTGCGCAACCCACCCATCATTTTGCACGACAATGCGCGGTCGTATGTAGCGCAAGCTGTGGCTGCTCTGTTCGGTCGTGGGACTGGGAAGTACTTTACCACCCACCATACTCCCCGGACTTAAGTTCTTGTGACTATGATTTGATTCCGAAGCTGAAGGAACAACTTCGTGGCATTCGCTTCAGAACTGTTCCAGAGCTACGACAGGCAGCAGACCGCTCCATTCGCACCGTCAACAGAACAGGCTCTGCTAACGGTATCCTACGCCTACCACATCGCTGGCAACGGGTTCTACACAACGCTGGTGACTACTTTGAAGGAAAGTAACAGGTGCAAATATGTAACTCTTTAGTATCGGTTGTGAATAAATAGTTGCCACTAATTGAGTTCCAACTTTCGTATATTTAGCTGTATTTCCCAAAAGGGGGCTTATTTTATTCGTTTCCATGAAGAGCTTTGTTTTTAGTTTCCCGTGAAGAATTTTTTCATTCCTAGAAGATGTTTAAATTCCAGAAGGCACAAGAAAGCCGCTTCTCTCTTATCTGTATTTTGATCTCATTGACACAGTATAGAGCTTTGCTCGTCTGACTTCTACCACGGCTGAAATCTATCTGAAAATGTCTTTTGTTTATTTATCTAAACGATAGCATGTGTGACTATATGTAATCTCTTGTTCCCTAAATTGTCTGGTTGGAGTGGTGGTTAGTCTCTTATCTACAGGATATGGTGTGTCTAAAAGATGAATACGATGGTCGGTCGAAGTGCAAGCTTTCTCATTGAGCCTTTCTAATTTCCTTTCCATGTCTGTAACGATCAATGGTTCGCTTAATAGGTGTGTGTTGGACATGTAACGGTCAGCGTCTACAATGGTGTGAAGAATTGAATTTTAAAGCGTCTGAAGTTTGTTCTGATGGGTGTCAACAGCCACTGACGAAACTTCAGAAACGTATAACATTACCGGAAGGATGACAGCTCTATATATCCTTAACCTTGTCTCTATAGTAAGAACCTCGCCTTCACCCTTGTGGAGCGGGTAAATCTGTTACATGCCGCACAACTTCTACTTTGGGACTTACTAACTTCCTTGACAAAAGATAAGCGTCTATCGAGCCGAAGGCCGAGGAAGATCGCCGATTCGCTCCAGTCTCCACCTCTGCCGGCGACAGTGATCTCTCTCTCTCTTGAGAGAGGTGGGGAGAAGGGGGGGGGGATGGAGCGGGGGTCAAATTCTTAGTGAACATTACTGTTATCGATTTTTCTCAATTTTTCTTGATCTTCGAGATATTGCACCTGATGGCAATTTAGTCTAGGTGTTCCTGTAGCTTCCTTGCTATGAAGTTGAAGTTGCATCTACCTTTACAGACCGCTGTATCTTCTACATATAGCGTTGTTTTACCACCTGCCAATTTTAACACGTCGTTGGTGGAAAGCGAGTAAATGGAATCAGGAACCGAACCCTGCTTAACCCCGACCACAGCATTTCTAATGATGCTAACATGTTTGCCGCACCCGATATAATACTTTTTCCCCACGAGGAACGAATCAGTCATTCTGATCATGTGTCCTATAATGTGTAACTAGGGTAATTAGTGCATTAAGCTATCATGCCAGACTTTGTCGAAGGCTTTGTTGAGGTCAAGAAAGACCGCTTATGTATTGTGCTTCCTATTATCGCCCTGCATATGTGTTCCATCACAGGCAAAGTTTGATGGATGGTGCTAAGTGCTGGAGGGAATGCAGACTGCTGAGGTTGTTTATGTTGGTGAGGTCTATTTGGATCAGACACTCCAGTACCTTCCCTAGGAAGCACAAGAGTGAAATGGATCGTTATCTTTGGGGATGTGTAGGTTCCTTATTAGGTTCAGGTAAGTAAGTTAGAACGTGAGCAGTTTTCCTGGCAGTTAAGAAGTAAGTTAGGGAGAGGCAGTGGCTGCATAAAGTAGTGAGGTAGGTGACTGTGGTAGGAGTTAGATGCTTTGGCTATGAGACACGGATCTTGTAAGGACCGCGCCATCGGTGTTTCCCAATCGTCTGAAGTAGGCACACGCAACGTGATCGGCAAACGACGTAATATATGTCTCCGGCCTGTCTTGCCTGGGCTGGGCCAGTCGTCTGTATATTATTTCCTCCTGTCTACCACTCCCGTCATCGTCCATGGCGTGAGTTCAGAATTGTGACATTATCGATGAAGCCAGTACTTCGGATTTCTCTTCATCTTCGGATACTAGTCTTTTCTGAGCTGGAAATGGCTTGTCTGTCCTGGGAGTAAACTTATGCACTTCGTGATCTTCTGTTCTTAGTTCATGTCCTACTAGCCGTTTCTGAGCCGTTCTTCCCAGCAGAAATCTGTGTCGTCTTGTAGTCTTTCTTCCAGGTGGGTGTCCAGTCGGCTCTTGTAATCTTCCTCTCACCTGGATTTGCAGTGACCTAAGGAAGCCTCAGACGCTTCTAAATCTGTACTTACCTAAATATCCCGCAAGCCATCGTAGAGTGGGTGGCGGAGACTACATGGTACCAACACTATTGACTATATTTCCTGTACTAGTAGCGTATTCATCAAGGGAATGTCAATGTCTAAATGGCTTTGTTCGCACCGTAATAACCGGCATATTTTTCTCATGACCCTGACGTGAGATATGTTTTAGTATCATAATAACGGTGCCACAATCATCTTCCAGGGTATTCTTACGTAACAAGCCTTCGTAGAGTTACGTCGTCTTGCTCGTAATGATTCCCATTTACGTTTTCACAGCACCAACTTTAGACTGTAGTAGAGGAGACCGGGCCAGAATGACTTACAGCGGCAGGGCGATCTCGGTGGTCATCAAATGGTTCAGATGGCTCTGAGCACTATGCGACTTAACATCTGAGATCATCAGTCCCAAAGACTTAGAACTACTTAAACCTAACTAACCTAAGGACATCACACACATCCATGCCTGAGGCAGGATTCGAACCTGATAACCGTAGCAGCAGCGTGGTTCCGGACTGAAGCGCCTAGAACCGCTCGACCACAGCGGCCGGTGATCTCGGTGGCCTAATTTCGTCTAGAGGCGGTAGAGCGCGCTCCGACTAATATGTGATTACCAGTTTACATAACCAATGCCTGTTATGGTTTAGTAAGATTACAGTTGTAGTCGCACGCCAATAATGTAGTCTGCTTATAAAAATGAGGGAAATCCCTTTTCTATTGTAACTTCCGAGACCATTAACAACTAAGGTAAGTCTGTCATAGTTGTTTGTCAGAATCAGCGTTTAGTCCTCCCGTTCCTTGCGGAATGGTCTACTGGTATTATCTTTCCCGTCCTGGTCACCTTTAACATGTCGTTTGACGATTTGAACCGCATCTTTTCCCTTTCTTATTTGTATATGGTGCCTTATTATGCACGAAAAACGGACAGACAAAATAGGTCTCCCAAAAACGTGAAACATGCTGTTGAATCAGTAATAATAAAAGGACGAACCACAAAAAAGCATCAAAACGGTTTGTCGTGCCTTTGGAAACTTTGAAAGGATACGTAAAAAGGAAAAAGGACAACCTCCTTTCAGCAATTGACAAAACCTATGGGGAATACCAATATGTTTTCATTAAGGCGCAAGGGCTATAACTTGTTAAACAAGGTTCTACAAAATTGACTTTTTGCTATGATGGTGAAAGAACTGCGCAGATTAGTGTATGATCTTGCAGAACGAAACGGATAACGGCATCCATGTAATGACGAAACGAAAATGACTGGAGGGGATTGGCGCCTTGGATTTCTGGCTCACCATCCTGACTTAAGTTTCAGGGAGCAAAAAGCTACACCCGAAATCCGTGCTGTGGGATTTAAAGTTGCAGTATCACAGTTTTTTGACTTTTTGACTGAAGTTATCAATAAAAAGTAAAAAAAAACGCAGAAAGAATTTACATCTGTGACTAGACGGTTACAGCTGGCGTTCCACAACATCATTCAATAATTGTTGCAAGTAAAGAACTGCATTAGTTGCAGTGCTCACATCTACAGAACGCTGAAATATTGTGACGGTAGAAATTTGTTGTTCAGCGGACAGAGGAGTGGTGCCTCCGGTGTTGGTCCACGCGAGGGAAGGCAAACAGCAAGGATTCGAAACTAGTTTGCCGCCAAGAGACTGGGCCGAAGCTCACGAGTCTGGATGAATGACAAGCGAAATATTCCTTTGTTGGTTCCACAAATTCATCGAATTTTCTATTCCCAAATATAGAAAATCGTCTTCTGCTATTTCTTGACGGGTATGACTCTCATACGAAAAACTTGGAGGTGATCGAACCAGGTCAGAGAAACGGTGATATTTTATTGTGCTTTTCGCCACGTTTCTCGCATGAGCTTCAGTCCCTGGCTGTAGCATTTATGAAACCCTTGAGCTTTTGTTACGCAGACGGAATGGCGTGGTGGTTAAACTCGAACCCAGCGAATGTTGTCACTTGTCTGTTTGTGGCGAATCTCATCCTTTTTCGGGAAAGCTCTTATGTATGCTGTGAACATGAGAACTGCAATGAAAGGTTTGGAGGAAAGTTGTATTTGGCCAACGATTCTCAACGTCTTCTAAAACGATGACTATTTGCCATCTGTGATAAGTGATATTCCGATTGAGGCAGCAGCCACGATTACTGAGAAAGCTTCACCCACTATTTCAGCATACCTAGCCACTAATTCTCCTACTGACTCATCAAGCCCACCTTCTGAATTCGTACAAACTAAATACAGTGCCAAATCACAACCGAATGGGCTTGAACCAAAACCTCCGTGCTTTTTGATTCCTGACGCTCCAAAAGCATCCATCAATAAATCAACTGGGTCAAGCTTATTTACTTTTAGCCAGTCAAATGTTGAAACACTACTCAAAGCTACATCATGGCAGAAACAAGTGACAAGAAAGAGAGGTGAAACCGCTATTCTCACATCATATTCCTCCAAGTTGAGCTACAAGAAACCGTCAAAAGACCCATGGAAGCTAAAGAAGCTACGGATAATAGATCTATGAACAGGCAGCTACCTCGAGAAGAGAAGAAGAAAGTGAAAGGAAAAGGTGTTCAGTGAGAGAAGAAGAAGAGGACAAAAGAAAAATAAACTAGCTCTACAGAAATTTCAACTTCCGAAGGCAACGAAAATTCGGCATGTGTATATTGCAAGGAATTATATTCCAGTCCAACTGAGGGTGGATTGCATGCCGGAAGTGCAAGCAATGGGCACACAACTCACAGGGCGGAACGGACTTGAAGGCACTTTCTTAGTCTATTGATATAACAAAGAAATATCTTATTGCATGTTATCTTCATTTGCAAATTGTATTACAAAAATGTTTGAATAAACGGTTCCTAATTTTTCTAATTTTTTTTCATCATTCGGACCTCAAAGATTTGCTCATAAAGCAAGGCAGACCGTTCTGCCCTGGTCTGCACTACAGGCCATACCGACTTGTTAAGATCCTACAACATGTCTCTGAATTTTTCAGATGCCCGCTGTCATGCCAACTTGATAACGACTCCAGTCTCTGAAACGATATTCTAGAATGGGTGGCGCTAGCTTCTTATTTTCAATTTCCTTTGCAGATATACCGCACTTTCCCAGAACGCATTTATCGAATGTAAGTTTTCCGTTTGACTGCCCTAATACTGATTTTACGTGCTCGTCCCGTATGCCTTTGAGCATATGGCAGAGCCGAAGGGGCGGAGGGGGGGGAGGGGAAGTGAGGTCCAAATAGAAAAAGCAGAGCGGGCTAACACGGCGCGCCTTTGCAGTCGCGCTCGTCTCGGATACATCCACTCTCAGTCCTTATGGTGGAAGAAATTTCCAGTAATAGTATTTAGGTGGCAAGGGGAGGACACATGTTGGCCTACAGCTTCTGATCACGAATTTGTTTCCGAAAGTCCAGGGTGATGTTGCAGACCCGTCCGCAATGTCTGCTGGGACGAGTGGCTGTGACGCTGTGTATGTTGATTCTTCCGACGTGTAGGGTCGTTAAGCTCGGGGGTACCAACGGTGCTATTCTGGTGGAGTAAGTTACGTGTTCGCACCCAGTTTCACTCTTTCCCTACTCTCTCGTCATCATTGTAGACCCCAAACATCGTAAACACTCCCCCAAGCAATTAGTTTTCTGTCACTATTCTTTAGTCTATTAAATCGACTTTTTTGGGTGTGACTTTCCCATGGAAGCCGTTAATAGAGAGATATCACGCGCCCCTGACCCATTTTTATGAAATTGTGCTTGAAACTGAAAAGTGGTCTTCTTACGAAAACAAATAGTCTTGTTACTTACTCACAGAATAGAAAAAAGTGAGCTAAAATAAATAGTACATGTCTATAGCTGTGTTTATTCTTCAGGAAAACACAAATGAACTTCGTAAAACGCCTGAAGCCCATGCTTACTCATTGTTAGGTTTCCTATTCTGAGTTGTTTTGTCTTAAAGAATTTGTTAAGGATTGCGTAAACTGGATTCTTTTGACGCAGTGGGGCAGCAGCAACACGGATGCCCCTTGAAGAGATGTTGCTCGTATTTACTGAAGTGAATCGCAACCTGTTCATAGATTCACATGAGACCTACTGCCAGATCGAAAATGGATTAGATATAGGTTTGTGGCCAGCACTTTCTAAAGAATTCTCATACAGGCTCTATACTGAAAATGTCTTTTCGTTATCATTTTCAAATCTAAACTCTCTGACGGCTACCTTCACTCTAAAGATTGCTCTAGTGACCGCCTTCTTCCTCTTCATTAAAAATAATCTAATAATCTACATTCTGCTACCACCTCTCGGGCCCTGCGTGTGTATCTGGCCGTCGTACATGGGCCGGTAGAAGTAAGGGTCCGATTGAACGGTGGCGTGGCACAAGGAACTAAGCCTGGATATCCACTTGGTACACTCAGCTGCACAAGTAAGCTTACGGTAAGTATTTTGCGAGGGAAATGTTCTAATTCGCAGAGAGAAGTAAAGAACTATGCTATTATGTGACTGAACATACCGCTCGCGATCTCCCATCAGCGAATGGCTTACTAGTTTAATATACACTGTCGAGTCAAACATAATGACCACTGCCTACCACGAGAATGAATGCCGCTAGATAACGTTGCAGGCACGTGAGCTGTAGAGTCTTGTACCAAGGGAGCCAGATGTTATTATGGGTGGCTGGTATCCTCTTTGTACAACACAAGCGCTCGTGTGGATTAACACAGTTCCTTATTTACATGAACATCTTCAATAGACTCCATGCGTTGTGGTACAAGCTCTTCCATAATAGTCCTCCTGCAGATAATACAGGTAATCTTGCTGGCTGGTATCCTCTTTGTACAACACAAGCGCTCGTGTGGATTAACACAGTTCCTTATTTACATGAACATCTTCAATAGACTCCATGCGTTGTGGTACAAGCTCTTCCATAATAGTCCTCCTGCAGATAATATAGGTAATCTTGCTGGCTGGTATCCTCTTTGTACAACACAAGCGCTCGTGTGGATTAACACAGTTCCTTATTTACATGAACATCTTCAATAGACTCCATGCGTTGTGGTACAAGCTCTTCCATAATAGTCCTCCTGCAGATAATATAGGTAATCTTGCTATTACTCTTATCTGGTCCCGCCGTGTACTGTCGTCGTCGTGAATCAATGACAGACGCCAAACTAGTAACAGATCAGTGAGCCAGTGACAGTTAGTTAGTCCATCAGTGACTAGGCCCTCTGGTTAGCGGCGGCGGCCTGAATACTTGCTGTCGAGAGGGCTTTGGCGGTGTTCTGCTTCTTACAAGTCCGTCTCTGGTCTCTCTCGAGATAGGCGCGCTTGATCCAGCGCCTATTATCGACCTTCGCGCTACATCTTTGTCGACTGGTGGGCAGGCGACAGCTTACGCCAGCACATGAGCCGTAAGGAAAGTACACAGGGTGGATAGGTTAAGGAAATCCAAAACTACGTCTGTAGCATTTGTAGACTTAGAGAAAGCTTTTGACAAAGTTCGCTGGAATAGTCTCTTTGAAATTCTGAAACTAGCAAGCGAAAGACACAGACCCAAAAGGATATTAACGACTAGTACCAAAACTAGATGGCAGTTATAGAAGAGTCGAGGTGCACAAAAGGAAAGCAGTGGTTGGGGAAGGATAAAGGCAGAGTTGTCGCCTATCCCTGATGGTATTCAATGTATACATTTAACAAGCATTAAAGGAAATCAAGGAAAAATTTGGAGTGGGAATTAAAGTTCAGTGAAAAGAAATAAAAACCTTGAGGGTTGCCAATGACACTGTAATTCTGTCAGAGACAGCAAAGCACTTCAAAGAGCAGTTGAACGTAATGGACTTTGTCTTGAAAGAAGGCTGTAAGATGAATATTAACAGAAGCTAAACAAGGATTATGGTATGAAGTCGAATTAAGTCATGTGATGCTGAGGGAGTTAGCCCAGGAAATGAGGCACTTAAAGTAGTAGATGAGTTTTGATATTTCTGCAGCAAAGTAACTGATGATGGCCGAAATAGAGAGGATATAAAATGTAGACTGGCAATGTCTAGAAAATGATTTCTGAAGAGGAAGAATTTGTTAACATCGAATATGGATTTAAGTGTTAGGAAGGCTTTTCTGACAGTATTTGTCTGTAGTCATATATTGAAGTGAAACATGTACGGTAAACAATTTAGACAAAAAAAGAATATAAGCATATGAAATGTGGTGCTACAGAAGAACGTCGAACAGTAGATGTTCAATCACATAACTAATGAGGAGGTAGTGAATAGAATTGAGGAGAAGACAAGTATGTGGCACAATTTGAACAAATGAATGGCACATTCTGAGACATCGGTAGATCACCAGATTAGAACTGAAAGAGACCAGGAGATGAATACAGTGAGCAGATTCAGGAGGACGTACGTTCCAGCAGTTATTCGGAGATGAAGAGCCTCGCTCAGAATAGAGTGGCATGGAGAGCTGCATCATACCAGTTTTCAGATTGACGACCACAGTAACGACCACAGGGCTAAACAGTTATAAGTACATATATTTTTATGTGTGGTACCTTGATATGTCCACACATCAATGTGTTCGTTTTTTCATCTCGGGAATATCCACTGACAACACTGGTTGAAGGACGATGAACTCATGAAGGCGCCACTGTGTTCGACGTCCTCCCTCATCACAAAACGTCAAGGTTGGAGACTTTCTCACTCTGTAAATCAGGATAGGTGGCGATCTTTGGCAGGTATGGTGACAGAGTACAATGATGTATAGGCACAAGTGTTTCCGACCACACAGTACAGCGCTCAGCGTTGAACAAGGGGCTTTGCTATAGACGACCATACGGTGTTCCGAATATGACACAGTGCCATCGTCAATATTACTACTGAAGTGAGCACGAGGCATCGATTCTGGATTGTACATCAATGTAAAGGTGTATTAGGGTTTAATGAATCACTTTTCGTCTTACACAGTGTCGATGGTCGTGTCAGTATACCCCGTTATTCACGCGAACAGCTGTTCCAAACGTACACAGCTCCTCTGGTGCACGCTGGTGGCTTCAGTATTATGATAAGAGGAACATCCACCTGGGCCTCCAATGGAAGTGTCGCAGTTATCAAAGGCACCGTGATAGCTGTGAACTATGTGAACATTACAGAGTCCGTTCGTGCTTAATGACTTTCCCAACGTCGATCGTACCTTCCAGCACGATAACTGTCCATGTCATAATGCCAAATTCAACTACAGTGGTTCGAGGCATTCGCTAGTGATCGTACGGCGATATTTCGGACATCAGATTCGCCTGATCTATACCCAATAGAACAATTGTGAGACACTTCTGGGCGCCAACTCGGCGTCCGTAACACTCCGGCTCGTACTTCACGGGAATTGTGTCACCAGTGCCCAGACATCTGGCGCAACACACCTTCGGAAAGCTACGAAAGGCTTGCCGAATCGACTATACGCCGAAACGCTGCTGTATTGGTTCCAAAGATCAACCAGCAAACTATTAACCTGGTGGCCATATGTGTATGTAGCGTGAAAATTCGCCACCTTTACAGAGAACGATAACAAATCATAATTAAGAGAGTTTCAGAATACGCTGATACAATAGCTCCACACTTGATTGAATACCGATTTGTAACGGAGTAAGAGAAAGTCTACTTATGAACGTAAATTGTAGTATTGGGACACGGCCGGCACCATTCCAAAATACCGAATGTATCCGGTACGTGTTGCCTCTCTAGTCGTTATTACCGTAGCGGGTTGCGACATAGAGAGAGTCCTTTCCTAAGCATCGTTAGTAGACAGCAACAAGGTCGCACGCAGTGTATCCGGCAAGTGTTGACTCTCTAGTCGTTATTACCGGCGCGGGGTTGTGACATAGAGAGAGAAACCCTTTCTGGAACTCGAACCCTGCTCCTCCTGGGTGGAAAGGCCAAGTGCTCCCACCTAACACAATTAAACCACCAGACACACATGAAATTGACGGGAAATTAAAAATGCCGGAGCCCTTTCTGGGACTCGAACCCTGGTGCTCCTGGACGGAATGCTCAAGTGCACCCCCAACACATGAAACCTGTCTAGATGCGGGAGAGGAAGGTTAGGTTAGTGTACTTTATTTATTTTGGTCGAGAAACTGACGCAAAGATCGATCCTAATTGCGTAATTAATCACAAAGATAGGTCCTAATTACACAACTATATGCAAAGCACTACAGAAGGACGGCATAAAATCGCAATACGCCGCGGAAACTGACGATACCATACAACTGGTGTTATCCTGCCAAGAAAAAAATTCGCAGAACCACTCGAAACCAGCGACAGAAACATCGAAACTCTACCCTACACCTACAAGCTGCCAGAGTCGATATTAACTAACTTTGAGACGGGTGTATTTCCTGCTTTTCATGTATGCGTGTTTCTACTGCATTACAGAGAAGTTATTATCAGAGTTTTTGTTTTTTTTTCTTTGTATACGTCTACGGCATTGCATGTTTCGAATTCTTTAAGTTCAATGGGCCCCCATGTACAATTAATCTTAAATAGAGTGATGGTAGAACTGCTGTCTGGACGCTTCCATATGAGGTCTACTTTTTTCGTATTTGGTCTTCGTGGTCCTTATGCGCAATTAATGTTAGCTGCAGTAGAGTCGTTTGGTAGTTACCTTGAAATGAGGGTCTCTAAATTTAGTGTTTACAGCTCCTAGGAAAGAACACCGTCCTCCAAGGACTTCTGGTTGAATTCTGAAAGCAGCTCCATGGCACTTACAGGTAACAAATCTAGAAGCTCACCACACAAGGAATTCAACCACTGATGGTGTTAAAGATTAATATGTTTTAGAACAGTTAGTCTAATTCTGAAGACGACGCTAGTTTGACTGATTATGGCATTGGTCTTCCGCTCCTAGTCTGCTTCTGTCTGTAACGGCAGGCTCAATTCAACGTCATGCTTATCTGTTGAACAAAACAAGAGTTAGTTTTACACGCTACAACAAGTAAAAATCAGTGATAGTGGTCAAGGTTCATGGCTGGACTTGAGAGCATCTATCTTTTGTGGTGACCTTCATTATCATCCTTTAAACTGACTGGCGTGTTGTTTTAACGTCTCTGCTTAACTCAAATAGTTAAGCCTAGACTCGGCTAGCGTCGCTAATACGTCTCTACAACACTCCTACGGCCCAAATCATCAATAAGCTCTGTCGATCACGCTATTGCGTGCGACCAGCCACCTGATTTACGTCTTTCTATGACGGCTCAAAACTCGTCTTTTCACACAACATCCTCATTGCACCGATTACGAATTATCCATGTTTGATGCGTCCCTATCGCCTAATTTCGATTGACTGGCCACCGGATAGTCGTTTTGATCACCGTACTCACACTATCAACACAATTGAGATAACAGGTGCGTCTCGAACACTACTGCGTCGGACAGACCACCTCATAATTATCACCCGAAACACCCACAATCACCATACGCCGATAACGCAACGGGTGGGTCCTGAACACTACCGCATCGGACGTCATACCCTGCACTCGTCTCAAGAAACGCAACACATTCGGTGGGACGCAATATCCACCTACCACATCACAACACGCTCAACACAGCCCAAATCCATCCACCACAGAGCCAGATTTTATCCTGAAAGCTCTCCTGTCCAATAGCCTAACCATAAAATTTTGTATAGGAAGTTATCTACATAAGATAACCCCTTCTATAATTAATCTAATACTTCTAAATATTGATTGTGTCATAGATGAAGCAAATTTTCTATACTAAGCGACCCAGTGGTCCCCATACAACAAAATTTAACATCAAACACATAATATACACACAATCCATGCCAAAATAAGACAAGCACATGAAAATAGGAAAATAAATACACACAACATAAAACAAATAATCACAAAACACAAATAAAACAGTGCCTATACTAATACAAATAAACATCGCCAACAAATCACAAAAATCTAATCTAATTATACACTACTTTGTTCCCGGCCGCGTTCTTCCGCTGCCGAGTGTGCCGCCCTAGTCATTCTTGTCTGTTTTGCGCAGTTTGCATACGGCCAGGGTTCGCCGGACGTATTTTGATTATTTGTGTAGGTTCTGGATTGCGGTCTTCACTCGCTCTCCAGTTCTGCACTGGTTGATCCCTTCCATTTTTATTGGTTGGTTTCCAGTTATTATTACCCTGGTTCCACCTACGTTCCTGTGGCGGATAATGTTTGTCCTCTATTATCGCGTCACTTCGGATTGTTTCTTCAAGTTGCCTGCTTTGTGGGCTGCACCGCGTTCTGCACTGGTTGATCCCTTCCATTTTTATTGGTTGGTTTCCAGTTATTATTACCCTGGTTCCACCTACGTTCCTGTGGCGGATAATGTTTGTCCTCTATTATCGCGTCACTTCGGATTGTTTCTTCAAGTTGCATGCTTTGTGGGCTGCACCGCGGAACTTACCCGTAAGATGACAATGGTCTCTACGAGGAGTCTCAGCTTTTCTATCTAAGGCCAGCCCGCAAATATGACAATTAACAGCCTTTTCATACAAGTCATCATTTTCCTTTGATTTGGTCATGGGAATATTGATGCTGTAGAGCTTGTGAACTTGCCATGAAAGTTTTCCAAGCTCAGTGAGAAGCCAAACCGCCGGATCGCCCCCTACATAAGACTGATAGCTATTAAGTTTACAATCATATGCGCATACAACTTGGAACGCAGTCGCATAAGGTAAGTGTTTTTGTGTGAAGGTTGTGTGTGAGGCTAAGGGGTTCCCTTCACAACGAGTAATAGGAGCCAGCGAGCATCAAAATCGGCGTACACAACAAAAGGACAACGCTGCTGGTGGTGAGCATTTTTAAATTTAATGAAGTTATTTTCCTCAGTGGGCATAACAACACGTACCGGGTCCATGCATGCACAATCTAATAGATGTGTCGCTAATAACTCTTGAGATGAAAAATAATTCAAACACCTTATACAAATATGTTGTTTATGTTCATTTTTACTTAACTGGGAGGAAATGAGTCGGGACATGTCTTTGATCCAGACGTAGTGATAATTGTCACGTTCGGAGAAGAGCAGCATGTTGACATGCAACTCTCGCTCACATGCAAATTTTGAGAAATGGAGGGGGTCTACTACTGTATGCTTGTTCTGCTCATCTGACTTGCTTTTCCTCTCCAGGCCACAAACGTGGACCGATATTGCGGTATTCTGAGCTTAAAACTTAGGTATGTCCTGGATTCTTAAAGGGAACTCTATTCCATCAAAGTTGTACTGTCTCTTAATATCTTTGACTTTGTAACTGCTGGGACGCTCGGGATGATGTTTGTAATTGTAATTGTAATTTCTCTCGCAAGCCAGGACTGACCATGCAAAACACGCATTACCATACTTATTTTGAACATTAATGCACGCCTGCTTTTTCTCAATATCTATAGGGAGTTTAATATAACTGGACCCTCCATTCATTCGATCATAGACATGTATATGGATGTCGACGTGTGGTATACTGCTGAGCGCTTTAGCGGATCCACGTACTTCCATCTCGGAAAATCGGGCCATAATAGCGCTCAAGGTGGATTCTCGGTACAACTCTGCAATCGATGTGCTCCGAGAAATAACACCATTTTCACCCCATATATAATGCAGAGTAGCCGTCTCCGCGTCACCTTGATGTTTAGGGGGGTGACTCAGTTCACTGCATAATACCGCACTGCATTTAAACGCGTTAAATTCCGGATCTTCTAAGAGTTTGACGAGCTCGGTCTCCAAGACGGGGAGGCACGCCTCCAAAAACCTTACAGGATCGCGATACCTCCCGCATGGATTCTCAATTCTGGTGAAAGAGATTCGCCCCTCAAACGCTCTAGCAACTGCTGAGTATTCTAAGGGAGTCATTACGCCGTTATTCTGATCGAATTCGTTATCGATAGGACGGGGGAGAGAACTACCGTTAGCCATAAGGAAACTACTATTATTACTGTTGCTACAACTAGGAGTCCACCCGATAGATGAATGGACTGGTGATGGGTGATCGTAATCATCATCATTTGCGGGGAGAGGCATACGTCTCGAAAGGCATACCTTGCGTGGGCGGCGAGCTGCTGTTTCTAGAGGAGGAGGGGGTGACAGCCGGTTTGAAGGGCCAGGCTGTGGCGACGGCGGACGGGCTGCGCAGCCAAACAGTTGCGACAGCGCTGGGGGAGGAGATGGCGCTAACTCTCTCTCTCACAACCCCGCGGCCGCGGCCGCGGGGTTGTGACATAGAGAGAGAGTTAGCGCCATCTCCTCCCCCAGCGCTGTCGCAACTGTTTGGCTGCGCAGCCCGTCCGCCGTCGCCACAGCCTGGCCCTTCAAACCGGCTGTCACCCCCTCCTCCTCTAGAAACAGCAGCTCGCCGCCCACGCAAGGTATGCCTTTCGAGACGTATGCCTCTCCCCGCAAATGATGATGATTACGATCACCCATCACCAGTCCATTCATCTATCGGGTGGACTCCTAGTTGTAGCAACAGTAATAATAGTAGTTTCCTTATGGCTAACGGTAGTTCTCTCCCCCGTCCTATCGATAACGAATTCGATCAGAATAACGGCGTAATGACTCCCTTAGAATACTCAGCAGTTGCTAGAGCGTTTGAGGGGCGAATCTCTTTCACCAGAATTGAGAATCCATGCGGGAGGTATCGCGATCCTGTAAGGTTTTTGGAGGCGTGCCTCCCCGTCTTGGAGACCGAGCTCGTCAAACTCTTAGAAGATCCGGAATTTAACGCGTTTAAATGCAGTGCGGTATTATGCAGTGAACTGAGTCACCCCCCTAAACATCAAGGTGACGCGGAGACGGCTACTCTGCATTATATATGGGGTGAAAATGGTGTTATTTCTCGGAGCACATCGATTGCAGAGTTGTACCGAGAATCCACCTTGAGCGCTATTATGGCCCGATTTTCCGAGATGGAAGTACGTGGATCCGCTAAAGCGCTCAGCAGTATACCACACGTCGACATCCATATACATGTCTATGATCGAATGAATGGAGGGTCCAGTTATATTAAACTCCCTATAGATATTGAGAAAAAGCAGGCGTGCATTAATGTTCAAAATAAGTATGGTAATGCGTGTTTTGCATGGTCAGTCCTGGCTTGCGAGAGAAATTACAATTACAATTACAAACATCATCCCGAGCGTCCCAGCAGTTACAAAGTCAAAGATATTAAGAGACAGTACAACTTTGATGGAATAGAGTTCCCTTTAAGAATCCAGGACATACCTAAGTTTTAAGCTCAGAATACCGCAATATCGGTCCACGTTTGTGGCCTGGAGAGGAAAAGCAAGTCAGATGAGCAGAACAAGCATACAGTAGTAGACCCCCTCCATTTCTCAAAATTTGCATGTGAGCGAGAGTTGCATGTCAACATGCTGCTCTTCTCCGAACGTGACAATTATCACTACGTCTGGATCAAAGACATGTCCCGACTCATTTCCTCCCAGTTAAGTAAAAATGAACATAAACAACATATTTGTATAAGGTGTTTGAATTATTTTTCATCTCAAGAGTTATTAGCGACACATCTATTAGATTGTGCATGCATGGACCCGGTACGTGTTGTTATGCCCACTGAGGAAAATAACTTCATTAAATTTAAAAATGCTCACCACCAGCAGCGTTGTCCTTTTGTTGTGTACGCCGATTTTGATGCTCGCTGGCTCCTATTACTCGTTGTGAAGGGAACCCCTTAGCCTCACACACAACCTTCACACAAAAACACTTACCTTATGCGACTGCGTTCCAAGTTGTATGCGCATATGATTGTAAACTTAATAGCTATCAGTCTTATGTAGGGGGCGATCCGGCGGTTTGGCTTCTCACTGAGCTTGGAAAACTTTCATGGCAAGTTCACAAGCTCTACAGCATCAATATTCCCATGACCAAATCAAAGGAAAATGATGACTTGTATGAAAAGGCTGTTAATTGTCATATTTGCGGGCTGGCCTTAGATAGAAAAGCTGAGACTCCTCGTAGAGACCATTGTCATCTTACGGGTAAGTTCCGCGGTGCAGCCCACAAAGCATGCAACTTGAAGAAACAATCCGAAGTGACGCGATAATAGAGGACAAACATTATCCGCCACAGGAACGTAGGTGGAACCAGGGTAATAATAACTGGAAACCAACCAATAAAAATGGAAGGGATCAACCAGTGCAGAACGCGGTGCAGCCCACAAAGCAGGCAACTTGAAGAAACAATCCGAAGTGACGCGATAATAGAGGACAAACATTATCCGCCACAGGAACGTAGGTGGAACCAGGGTAATAATAACTGGAAACCAACCAATAAAAATGGAAGGGATCAACCAGTGCAGAACTGGAGAGCGAGTGAAGACCGCAATCCAGAACCTACACAAATAATCAAAATACGTCCGGCGAACCCTGGCCGTATGCAAACTGCGCAAAACAGACAAGAATGACTAGGGCGGCACACTCGGCAGCGGAAGAACGCGGCCGGGAACAAAGTAGTGTATAATTAGATTAGATTTTTGTGATTTGTTGGCGATGTTTATTTGTATTAGTATAGGCACTGTTTTATTTGTGTTTTGTGATTATTTGTTTTATGTTGTGTGTATTTATTTTCCTATTTTCATGTGCTTGTCTTATTTTGGCATGGATTGTGTGTATATTATGTGTTTGATGTTAAATTTTGTTGTATGGGGACCACTGGGTCGCTTAGTATAGAAAATTTGCTTCATCTATGACACAATCAATATTTAG
The DNA here is from genome assembly GCF_023864345.2 of Schistocerca serialis cubense. Taxonomy (NCBI): domain Eukaryota; kingdom Metazoa; phylum Arthropoda; class Insecta; order Orthoptera; family Acrididae; genus Schistocerca; species Schistocerca serialis. The sequence continues at coordinate 915,357,014 of NC_064641.1, read as the reverse complement.
AAGTATTAGATTAATTATAGAAGGGGTTATCTTATGTAGATAACTTCCTATACAAAATTTTATGGTTAGGCTATTGGACAGGAGAGCTTTCAGGATAAAATCTGGCTCTGTGGTGGATGGATTTGGGCTGTGTTGAGCGTGTTGTGATGTGGTAGGTGGATATTGCGTCCCACCGAATGTGTTGCGTTTCTTGAGACGAGTGCAGGGTATGACGTCCGATGCGGTAGTGTTCAGGACCCACCCGTTGCGTTATCGGCGTATGGTGATTGTGGGTGTTTCGGGTGATAATTATGAGGTGGTCTGTCCGACGCAGTAGTGTTCGAGACGCACCTGTTATCTCAATTGTGTTGATAGTGTGAGTACGGTGATCAAAACGACTATCCGGTGGCCAGTCAATCGAAATTAGGCGATAGGGACGCATCAAACATGGATAATTCGTAATCGGTGCAATGAGGATGTTGTGTGAAAAGACGAGTTTTGAGCCGTCATAGAAAGACGTAAATCAGGTGGCTGGTCGCACGCAATAGCGTGATCGACAGAGCTTATTGATGATTTGGGCCGTAGGAGTGTTGTAGAGACGTATTAGCGACGCTAGCCGAGTCTAGGCTTAACTATTTGAGTTAAGCAGAGACGTTAAAACAACACGCCAGTCAGTTTAAAGGATGATAATGAAGGTCACCACAAAAGATAGATGCTCTCAAGTCCAGCCATGAACCTTGACCACTATCACTGATTTTTACTTGTTGTAGCGTGTAAAACTAACTCTTGTTTTGTTCAACAGATAAGCATGACGTTGAATTGAGCCTGCCGTTACAGACAGAAGCAGACTAGGAGCGGAAGACCAATGCCATAATCAGTCAAACTAGCGTCGTCTTCAGAATTAGACTAACTGTTCTAAAACATATTAATCTTTAACACCATCAGTGGTTGAATTCCTTGTGTGGTGAGCAGATCGAGCGTCTTCATCACACAAGTTGCTGAGTGGGACGGAGAGCACGTAAGAATGGCGTCATCAGCTGAGCTGTATGGGAGCCAAACGAAATCAAATTGAATGATGGATGAGTCTGCGAAACGTAATCCGAGTGGTCCTATACTTTCGGTTCCTCTGAGAAGGTAAATATGCGGTTAATTTCTTCGTTGATTACAACACCGAACAGTTGGTGAAGAGAGTCTTATTGCACTCCAAGTAATAGTATTACAGGGAGGGAGATATTGCTGCTGTCATGGAGATCAGCCAGTGGCATCAAAGTTATAGTGTAAATTGAGGATATATGGATAGGTACGAGGCTGGACATTACTGAAATAGACTGAACAAGGCTGTTGGCAGTTTAAATACAATACATTCTATCTCTGTATTGACATCTTTGGCCGCAACAGTGACAGTGTATCATTTACTCACTGTGGATGCTATGATGAATTTAGCAACTGTAGAGGCAACACACTGCGTATTTCTAAAGCATCAAAAACACATGCACCTCTGTGGTATACTCTGTTGTAAGGGACTCGTCTTGTAGAAGATGGTGGATACTAGGAGAGAGTTTATATACGAGGATTGGAAATTTAACAGTGGAAAAACTATTTACTTACAGCTCGTACAAAATAAATATGTCTTTCAAAGTTTTATTGACCTTCAGAGTAGTCTCCAGCATAGTGTATAACCCTTGCCAGTGATGCTCTTAGCAGTGTCACATGTGTCGACAGTTCGAGTGGCGCGGTCTGTTAATCGATGAGTTGCAGCAGTCGTCAAGCAAATGCCGTGAAGTGTTTCCTTCAGTCAGAAATCGAGTTGAACTCACGAGGACTTACGTCAGGGGACCTCAGTAGGTGGTACAGCACTCAGCACTCCCATCAGTCAAACAAATCAGTAACAGTCTGCACTCTACGTGCTTGAGCATTGTTCTGCAAAATGATGGTCAGGTCCCGCAGAAAGTGTCATCACTTCTGTCTCTAAGCCGCTCGTAGGTTGTGTTCCAAAATATGTAGTGCTTTTAGTCGATATTTATTATTTCACAGAGAAATATTACATCGTCGTCATCGTCGTCATCGTCATCATTATCATCTTTTCCATACCCCTCCTCCGGAAGTAAGTACCATCTTGGCAGTGATGGTAGTGGTGACGGCGATGCGGAGCTATCGGGGATAGCTTCTGAAACTAAAATCAATAAATAAATAAATAACATCGAAACAAAATGAAATTAGTTTTGTGCATCACATAGACAAAGAATCAGTTATGCACCGAATTTTCTGTGTATTAGCATACCCTGTCATAGATACCTGGCTATTTCGAGTCAGACAGTATCGCTTTTGTAATGAATCGCTTTTGTAATGAACCTCGCTTGTAGTTACCGGTACTCATAACTGCGACGAGCACTAAACAATACTACTTGTAAGCCGTATATTTAGGAATGAAGTACCATCGACATTAATGGAAAACGAAGATGATGTATAATTTGACCGATATTTCATGGCTGTAAGCTGTAGGGAATAGAATAATCGAATCAAGCACGTTTAATAGATTGAATCGAGGCCTCGTAAGCCATTAGCCGGCTGCCGAAATATTAATGCGTGAAGCACGTAACTGCCACCGTCACAACTTAGCAAAAGATTTGGCAGGGAGCCGAGAACTTTCAGGCCGTGTGTAAAATCGGTAAGCGAGTCTAAGGATTCCAATCAGTTCCTTGTTGACCAGTCTGGTGCGGCAGTTGAAGATAGCAAAAGCCGAACCTAAGTTTAAAATTTCACGTTTAAGACATCGTTCAAGCATGAAAACCGTACAAACATGCAGTCTCTTGACCTTCGGACGGACCCCCGTATGGAAGATGTGTAACTGACATAAGGAAGTACCGTCAAGATTTGAAAAACAGACAAATCATCTGGTCCGGATGGCATTCCTGTTAGATTTTAGAAGGAGTACTCCAGGGAACTGGTCCATCACCCCGCCTCTCTCTCTCTCCCTCTCTCTTTCTTTCTCGTCCAACACGAAGATCGAAACGAATGGTATAAAGGAAAGAAAGAAAGCGCGGGTCACTCCAGTATACAAGAAAGATGAAGGAACAGACCGCAAAATTACAGACCAATATCCCTAACTTCGGACTGCTCCCGAATCTTTGTACGTATTCTCAGTTCGAATATAATAAACATTCTTGAGGCTAAGCTGTTTATGTTGATGAATCAGCCTGATTTTAGAAAGCATCATTCGTTCAAAACTCGGCATGCCTTTATTTCACATGATATATCTAGAACTATAAAGGAAGGTAACAGGTGGATTACATATTCTAGATTTCAGGAAGGTATATGACACGATCTCTCATCGCAGCCCGTTAACGAAGGCACGAGCATATGTAACAGGCTCAGAGATAAGAGAGTGGCTATATCCAATATGCAGCCCAGTGCAATTGGATAGCTGCTGTTCTCTTTATACTTAAATGATTTGGCGGGTCAATAGTCTGCCGACGATGCAGCGGTCTACGATAAGTCATCAAAGCTGAGTGACTGTAGGAGGACATAAGACGATTTAGACAAAATTTCCATTTGGTGTGATGAATGGTCGCTAGCCTTAAATGCGGAAAAAATGCAAGTTAATGCTGATGAGTAGGAATAATAAACCAGTAACATTCAGGTGAAGTATTACTATCGTCCTGCATACTTCACTGGTGGGATTGATCCGATCCAGGTCATGTTGAAGAATTTCGGCGAATGGCTTCTAGATTTGTTACCTGTAAGTGCCATGGAGCTGCTTTCAGAATTCAACCAGAAGTCCTTGGAGGACGGTGTTCTTTCCTAGGAGCTGTAAACACTAAATTTAGAGACCCTCATTTCAAGGTAACTACCAAACGACTCTACTGCAGCTAACATTAATTGCGCATAAGGACCACGAAGACCAAATACGAAAAAAGTAGACCTCATATGGAAGCGTCCAGACAGCAGTTCTACCATCACTCTATTTAAGATTAATTGTACATGGGGGCCCATTGAACTTAAAGAATTCGAAACATGCAATGCCGTAGACGTATACAAAGAAAAAAAAACAAAAACTCTGATAATAACTTCTCTGTAATGCAGTAGAAACACGCATACATGAAAAGCAGGAAATACACCCGTCTCAAAGTTAGTTAATATCGACTCTGGCAGCTTGTAGGTGTAGGGTAGAGTTTCGATGTTTCTGTCGCTGGTTTCGAGTGGTTCTGCGAATTTTTTTCTTGGCAGGATAACACCAGTTGTATGGTATCGTCAGTTTCCGCGGCGTATTGCGATTTTATGCCGTCCTTCTGTAGTGCTTTGCATATAGTTGTGTAATTAGGACCTATCTTTGTGATTAATTACGCAATTAGGATCGATCTTTGCGTCAGTTTCTCGACCAAAATAAATAAAGTACACTAACCTAACCTTCCTCTCCCGCATCTAGACAGGTTTCATGTGTTGGGGGTGCACTTGAGCATTCCGTCCAGGAGCACCAGGGTTCGAGTCCCAGAAAGGGCTCCGGCATTTTTAATTTCCCGTCAATTTCATGTGTGTCTGGTGGTTTAATTGTGTTAGGTGGGAGCACTTGGCCTTTCCACCCAGGAGGAGCAGGGTTCGAGTTCCAGAAAGGGTTTCTCTCTCTATGTCACAACCCCGCGCCGGTAATAACGACTAGAGAGTCAACACTTGCCGGATACACTGCGTGCGACCTTGTTGCTGTCTACTAACGATGCTTAGGAAAGGACTCTCTCTATGTCGCAACCCGCTACGGTAATAACGACTAGAGAGGCAACACGTACCGGATACATTCGGTATTTTGGAATGGTGCCGGCCGTGTCCCAATACTAATTGTATCACACACTACAATAAGCACAGTTTTTTCAGTTTTCAACATAGTCATCATGAACATTTAAACATTCGTCAAGTCGTGGCACCAGCTTTTCGACACCGGCATCAAAGAACTCTGCTGCCTGAGTGTTAAAACAGTCACTAGCAATTTCTTCCAACATGACACCATTTTCCAAGCGCTTTCCACATAGAAATTCCTTCGGTTTTGGAAACAGATGAAAGTTTGATGGTGCTAAGTCAGAGCTGTATGGTTGGTGATCCAGTAATTCCCAATGAAACTTCTCCACTTGCGTCTTTGTTCTTGCCGCAACGTGAGGCCGAGCACTGTCGTAAAGCAGAACGACGCCGCTAGAGAGCAGACCCCGCCTGCGATTTTCAGCAGAGCATCTAAGTTTCACTAATGTTTCGCTGTACCTCTCAGCTTTTTTTGTCATTCCCTTTCGCAAAATGTCTAACAGAAGTGTGTCTTTCCGGCTACAAACTACCAAGGCCATAATTTTCCTTGTTGATGGTTGTTGTTTGATGCTTTTTTGTTTCGTCGGGGAGTTCGAATTATCCCAGTCACTGGATTGACGGTTATTCTCTGTAGTGTGGTGCGCAGCCCACATTTTATCACCGGTGACAATGTGACTCAAGAACTCGTCACCATGTTTGTGATAGCCCTCCAAAACGGAGAAAGAATGTGCCATTCGCTTTGTTCTGCGTTCTTTTGTCAACATTTTAACCACTCATCTCGCGTACATTCTTTTGAAGTGATGTTTGACAGTAACAGTGTGAAAAACAACTGATCTTAAAACTTGTGGAAATTTCTGTTGCAGCTCGTCAATAGTGATGCGCCTGATTTGGTGAATTCCCTCATCAAGTTTTTGTGTCAATCCTTCATTCCTCCCAATAGGCTGTCTATCTGGAACATGAACATTTGGCCTCCCTTTCTTAAATAGCCTACTCCATTTACTCACATTTACATAATTCATTACGCTTGCACCATAAACTTCATCAAGCTTCTGGAGAATTTCAGCAGTACGAACTTGTTTTGCATTTAAGATCCGATTAACCTAGAGCACTTCACAATGCGTGGGATTACTATCTGACATGGAGACAAGCAGTATAACCATACAACCAACAACGGGACAGACGAGAAGCGTAATGGCGGCGTGGTGAGAGGAGAGACTGGCCAAGAGTTGCCGAACGTGAACGGACGTCACGTGACAATGCGCGGACGCTATGCGCTATAGCTTCTGACTTCAAAAATAACGCTAGCGCAATCGTCTGCTCGTCGAAAGATGAAAACCTGAGGTTCCACAGGCCACACCAATAGTTAGAAAAGGAAACAGCAGTAACCAGCTGAATTACAGATATATCACGGGAGACGGGCCAGCCTGACAGTGCACAGTATACCATAGCAATACAGCTAAATGATGATGTTGTAAGTGATAATTCACAAACCGCAAGTACTTTGAACAATCACTTTCTGAATGTAGCAGCAAAAATAGGGTTAAAAGGTTCAGTTGAAGAAGCAAAACACTACGTTAAAAATGTCATTCCTCAGGACTTTGGGCCTTTATAAATACCACCAACATCCTCCACTGAAATTAAGGGAATTATAAAGATACTGAGAAACAAGAGCTCATGTGGTGTTGATGAAGTCTCTAACAGAACTTTGAAGTCTTGTTGTAATTTGATAAGTGGAGTCCTTAGTGATATATGTAATGCTTCGCTGGCTTAGGGAATTTTTCCAGACAGATTGAAATACGCAATTGTCAAAACTCTTCAGAAGAAAGGGGACAAGAGTGACTTAAATAATTATCGATCAATGTCATTCCTGACTTCATTTTCTAAAATATTCCAAAAAGTTGTGTATTCAAGAGTAGTCTCACATTTATGTGAAAATAATTTACTCAGCATGTCACAGTTCGGATTCCGACTGAGAATGCTATCTACACATTTACCCATCAAACAGTACAAGCCCTAAATAACAAATTATCACCATTTGGTATTTTTTGTGATCTCTCCAAGGAATTTGAGTGTGTGGATCATATCACACTTTTAGAAAAACTCAGGTTCTATGTAATTGAAGGCTATACACAAAGCTGGTTTGAATCATGCTTAATCAATAGAAAGCATACATTTGTGCTGAATGGCACAAATAATGTTGGAAGGGTGGTAAATTCTAGTGAATGATGAGTTATCACAAATGGAGTCCCACATGGTTCAATGTTAGGTCCTCTGCTGTTCCTTATTCATGTGAATGACCTCCCACTTAACGTTCAGCAAGCGGAGCTAGTACTTCTTGCAGATGACACGAATGTTGTAATAAATCCCATTCCTGAAAAAGCAGCTGAGGATATTGTTAAGGCTGTCTTTCAGAGAATTATTAAGTGGTTCTCAAAAAATGAACTATTCCTTAATTTTGAAAAAACTCACTATATCCAGTTCTCTACACCAAACAGAGTCATATCGACAACTGATGTAGCATATGAACAGGGCTCAGTTAACAGGGTAGATTTCTCCAAATTTTGGTTGTTCGCATTGATGACAACTTGAACTGGAAGAAGCATATATTACTGAGCTTCTCAAACAAATAAGTTCAGCCTTTCTCGCTCTTCGTATAATCGCTAGTCTTAATAATGAACAGATCAGCCTCCTAACGTACTTGGCATATTTGCACTCAATAATGTCTCATGGAATAGTTTTCTGGGGTAACTCGCCACTTAGACATAGAGTGTTGATTGAACAAAAGAGAGCAGTGAGAATAATTAGTGTTGTTCACCCGAGGACGTCATGTAGGCACCTTTTCAAGGAGTTAGGTATTGTAACTGTACCATCAAAGTACATATATTCGCTAATGAAATTCGTTACAAATAATCCATCTCAATTCGCGAAGAACAGTGATGTTCATACGTACAACACTAGAGGTGTCAGTTACTCAAAAAGGTGTACATTATTCAGCAACAAAAATCTTTGATCATTTGCCCAACAACATAAAGTGCCTGGCAGGGAGCAGATCAAGTTTTAAATCTATTTTAAAATCATTCCTTTTGGATAACTCCTTCTATTCCATGAGTAATATTAATATTAGCACTATTCATGTGTGTATATATATCTTACAATCTGACCTGTTCCACATCATATCGATAAAATAATCCTGAGAATGATCTACGGAACATGAAATAACTGAAACTAAATTAAACTGAAACTAAAATTCACTAACATCGATTTGCTGTAGGATTCTGGGACATATACTGAGTTCCAAACCTGATGAATTACCTCGACAAAAACATATAGAAAAAGTAAAGTTGGATACAAAACAGATCGTAAATGGGTCGTAAAAAGGTCGCTCGCAGTTCGCACTAACTGACGGAAAGTCATCGAGTAAAACACATATTATATCTGACGTTCGCGAAGGAAGAGATGAAGGTCTCCTGCTGCTCCTGATTTGTATAGACAATTCAAGAGAAAATCTAGATTAGCCCTCCTCGATTTCATTTACCATGTTTTACCGTCTTTTAAAGTCATCAGATTATTAGGCAAGATATCTGTAAGGCTCCAGAAGTGATAATTGACTCGGAATAATGAAAAGTGTGAACTCCTCCACACAAATACCAAAATTAATCTGCTAAAATTCGGCTACACGGTGAACCACACAACTCTAAGAGCTGTAAATTCAGTTGTATACTAGGGCATTACAATTACGAAGAACTCAAATTGGAATTATCGTATTGATAAAGTTTTGGTGGAAGAGAACAAAAGACTGCGATTTATTGGCGGAACACTTAGAAGATGAAACGGTTCTACTAAAGAGACTGTCAACACTTCGCTTGTCCATCCTCTGCTAGAGTACTGCTGTGGAGTATGGGATCCTTAACAGATATTATTGACGGAGAACATCGAAAAAGTTCAAAGAATGGCAGCTCGTTTTGTATTATCGCGAAAAAGAGAGAGTGATACGCGAATTGGGGCAGTAAGCAGTAAAACAAAGGCGGTTTTCGGTGCGGCAGGATCTTCCCATGGAATATTAATCACCACGTTTCTTCGCCGAATGCGAAAATATTTCATAGGCGGCCATCTACGTAGGATGAAGCGATCAACATAACAAAATAATAGGAATCATAAATGTTGGATAACGATTTAAGGGTTCATTTTCTCCGCTAGGTATTCGAGAGTGGAACGGCAGAGAAATAGGTTGAACGTGGTTCTGTGAACCATCTGCTAGGCACTTAATTATGAATTTCAGAGTAATGATGTACTTCCGGATGTAGATGTAACGCAGAGTTGGAATTTTATAACCGTTTGGAACTTAAGTGAGCTTGGATTTCAGCGCAGTGCACTGTCTCCCTTCTCACAGTCACTACGAATCACGATGATGGTGACGATACTGTTGAGGTAGTGATGCTGTATGACAGTACCTGTATCATTAGACGCTAACGTCAAACAACAGTACGTACTCAAACTATGTTTATACTACACTGGTGACCAAAATTAAAGCAACAAACCACTATTTCCCCGTCCTGTGTCTAATTCACGATATAATCATACACACTGTCAAGAGATATACGTATGATCGTGTTCTGCGCGGAAGATGGCATTCCGTTCACAGACAAACACGACAACGAAGACGTCAACGCACCTATCAAACGGGTCGCTGTTCCCCGGGTAGACTGACATCCACAGTCGGTGTGTACACAGTCACAGGCGGTGCAGTGCGGCACAGAGAAGACGCCTACCAGTCTCTCTGCGGTAAAGGGCTGCAGGAAGAATGGAAGGTGGAGTGTCGCAAACCGATATGGCCCGATGGCTTCATGTGAATCGCTCTGTTGCTTCTCGGACGTGGCGACAATTTACAAGAAAGGAGCCTGTTCCCCGAAGTCCAGGGCAGCGCGGACCACGCGACTTCAGAGACAGAGGGCCGTTTATTTGGCTGTAAAGGCACGACGGCACCGCCTTAGCACTGCACTGCAAGTGGCATCTGACCTCGCAGCACCCACTGGACGTGTTGTAGCGAGGCAGACGCTGTACAGAAGGCTTCAGGAGAATGGTCTTTATTGTTGGAGACCTGCTATATATTCACCTCTTACGCTTCTTCACAGAAGGGAACGTCGAGAGTGATCAACATGCCACCTGGGCTATCCAACAGTGGGCCAATGTTCTTTTCGCAACTGAAAAGGTCTGGAGAGTGATCTCAGACGGCTCCGCATCTGGGGGGAACGTGTAACACGATTTTGGGAACCAAACATAACGGAAAGAGATTGATGTCAAGGAGGTTCCGTAATGGTGTGGGCAGGGATTATGCTGATCATTCGAACACCTCTTCATGAAATTGTACGGGTAAATCAGTAAGGTTTAACTGCTGTCAGGTATTGTGACGAGGCCTTGGGACCTCATGAGCTGCTGTGGCGAAGTGCTGTGGGCTCAGACTTCGCACTCACGGATGATAATGCTCGATCTCATAGAGCTGATGTTTTCTTGGCGCGGCGTGCTCGCTCTCCTGATTTGAATCCCATAGAGCTTGTCTAGGATGCACTAGGGACTCGGGTTGCAACACCTGAGCATTCACCAACCACTCTCCAAGAGTCGCGAGCAGCTCTGCAGGAAGAATGAGTGTCATTGGCCCAACATGAGATTAATGACATTATTCACAGCATACCCCGTCGTTGCGCAGCCTGTACGGCTGCCAGAGGTGGTCATACCCCATAACGAGCACAGAAACCAGTTGCCGGAATGTGTTTGTAAATTCGTTAAGTTGAAAAAAAGAACATTTTTGTCTACCGTTATGCATGTTACTGTTTTTACGTTCTGTATTCTTTACATTGTTTCTACTTTATTATCACCTGCGTATACTGTTTTGTAGCAAAATAGATGCAACCTTGCCAAATTTCCGTTTATTGCCTTAATTTTGGATGCCAGTGTATATTCGTACTTCTACCCTTACCATACAAACTTTAGATTTTATTTGAGACATTACATTCGCTGAAATGCGAAGTAAATGTATAGTCGCTGAAATGAACCTCCAAGTCTCAGATAACGAGGACTAACTACTTCAGTCACTGGGTACACACGTTAGTACTTAGAATTTTCGCTTCGTACTATTAACAAAGGGTTTTTACCAACCAAAGATATGTATGGCTCGTTTGTCTATGTTGCACAATTTCAGTTTGTGCTGCTAGATTGCACCACATTTTGCTGTTTCATATACGATGTTTTGAAGATACGGTTCAGCAGAATGACTTCACACAGCACGCCCTGCTAAGGTGTTTCGAACTAATACTTTATTATACACCTTATATTTGCTTTATTTGTGAAATGTACTATATATCTGATTGATATGTGTTTTATTTGCATTATTTCTTATATTGACAAAAGTAGTCGTCGAGATTCGGAGTACACATACGTGTCCTTGGGATTATCTCCTCAAAGCTTTTTCTGTATTTCCTATACACTGTAAAGAGTACTTACCTTTATTTTGAATAATGCTTTGGCTATATGTAACTTGATCATTATGAGACAGATTGTTAAAACGTGAACAATTAATTATGTTATCATTTTTTTTATTTTAGAAAATTAAACCCTTGTAATTTAGAATATAACTATATCTGACAACAATAAAACAAAACATGAAAATATTTTTCTTTTCTTATTTTACCACCGGGACTGATGAAGTTATGAAATCAACGGTTGACTAGCATTTCAGAAGGCCTGCGACCATGACGTATACACGCTGAGGCCTATATCAGTGCTGAAAAGGTCACTAGAATGAACTGCTCACGTGTTGTTCAACAAGTTATTTATTGTATTTCTGTGTTTAGGACGTAGCCCGTCACATCAGAAAGTCTGCGCAAAATAGCGCCATGAGAACAAACGTAATTGACGGAAGTCATTAAAAGTAAATACCAAAGAGCATTAAAAGGAATATTCAAAATGCAGATATACCAAAACGAAAAATCTTCATACAAAGTATGGAGACCCATGTGTCTGTCCTCAGCATCAATATTCAACTTCTTCCAGGGCCGGCGTGCGAGAATTTCAGAATCTTAGGATCACATGCTAATGAAGATACAGACACGAGCGCGGTCCTAATTTTTAGCTCCCGCCTTCGCTTACATTTTATGCTTTCTTCGCTTGCTAAAAAACCTTCGAGTATTAACACTATAGAACCAAATGTTGTCCTCGACACTAGGCATAGCGTAGCAGACGATGTGAATACTACCAGACGTGCTGAGGCAGGAGCCAAATGTACTCCACCAGTGATGACACAGTTCTTAAAAGAAAATAGATTGTAAACGTGTTGCGAGATGCACACGACATAAAAACTTTTCCAGTGGCGGTTTGTGTTCGATTAAGATGACCACTGGAAATAGTTGCTTCGCCTGTCTTCGAGTTGTTCCACAGTTTTTATTATGTTCCGTATGGTACAAGAACAAAATAATTGAATCACGCAAATTTGTGTAGCATACTTTTATTTAAAGGAACATCGTCCTGTGTAAAACACCGATACGCACCTATGACGCATCTTTACATAATTTCTTACGTTTGGTACGACGTAACTCAGTAGTTTGTAAGAGTGCAAGCAACCGTCATGTAAAGAAAAAAATCTTACGATAAAGTTTGCTTATTGCACTGCGACCATTGAAGCCTGGGACTAATTCCACATTCAAGATGTTACATTAGCGTGTTAGAATAGCCGTACTTGGCTTGTGTGTCAACAGACTGTCGCATAACGGTCTTCTGAATCTCGTCTACAGATGATGGTCCAGAGCTCGCTTGTAATGTGGATTTTATGTCCCTCAATCTTCTCCGAATTCTTTCCAAGCTTTTTCGAGATTTATGGTTGTAGACAGCACCTTCCACTGCACATGAGATGTTACACGATACGAAGACATCCAAGTACACAAATGTTGAATGACCAGCGCCAAATTAAACTGTATTTAGTAAAAAAAAAAAAAAAAAGTGACACTGCCAACACTAAACCACAGTGCGAGTTTGTTCAGCTGCTACAATTCAATCTAGCGACCAGTGTTGTCGCCCACAGCAATTAAACGTTTTAACAAAATTAAACCACTGAACCGGTATTCTGTATCTATATAAAGTAATTAATTATATCACAGAATGCTAGGTATTTTCAAACGAAACTTGTTTAAGTACGACTCATTTCCTGTCATTTATTTGCTTGCGCTTTCGTCAGAATATTACAACTCTATAAAAATTTTGCGGAAGGCTATCGCACACTTACTGTTAGTGTCATTAGTCCGACCGTTTATCAAGACAATGCGAAGTGCTGAACAAAGTAAAACTGATATACTTTAGAAAAGAAGCCCTCCGTCATAAGTTGGATGCCCCGTTAATTATGTCTAATACAGTTTTCAACCAAGAAATACCCAGATGCGCATTTTATGTCCTGAGCGGTATTGTGAGAGAAAATCTGCATCAGATTCTTTGTCTTACAACAATCTAAACACCACAGATTACTATCTAGTCGATTAAAGGATCTAGCCAGGTGATGCTGTTCGAAGTTATTCCACAGGTTTTTTATGCTGCAGCTACTACAGACGACATGGAGCAGTGATTAGGATAACACATTCTCCTTCAGCAGGCGATAAGTTTAGCGCTGCGTCGTACCGTGTAAATCACGAATGTTGCACGCAAATGGAAGACTGCTTCATTCAGCAGGTCACAGGAAGCTGACCCCCCCCCCCCCCCCCACACACACACACAACTGCTCCGTATTCATAGAGTTGAGGCACTCTGGGAGAGGGTTGTATCCCACAACACATTTCAGAATTTCACCATCAGCCACTTCTGTAATGTAAGGGTAATATACACAGACTACAATATATTGAAACACCAAAAAATAATAAATATACAGTATTGAAACTTACTCACTACGTTTGTCTAGGCAACATATTTAAGCGATTAACATTGTCAGATGACAGTTTATTGTAAGCATGATATAAGCCATTGCAAATTTGAAACGCTGGTACATTGATTACCGGTGTAACGGTCAGAATGTTTCATTCAAGCATGCAGACGTACATGTGTTGTTATGAACAGATGCCGGATGGCAGTATGTGGAATGCAGTTCCATACCTGCTGCACTTGGTTGGTCAATAAAGGAACGATTAATGCTGGATGTGAATTACTCTGGAGTTCTCGTCCGATGGTATCCCATATATGCTCGATTGGAGACAGATTTGGTGACAGAGCAGGCCAAGGCAAAATGTCGACGCTCTTAAGAGTATGTTGGGTTACAACAGTGATATGTGGGCGAGCGTTCAAATCAAATGGTTCAAATGGTTCTGAGCACTATGGGACTTAACTGCTGAGGTCATCAGTCCCCTAGAACTTAGAACTAATTAAACCTAACTAACCTAAGGACGCCACACACATCCATGCCCGAGGCAGGATTCGAACCTGCGACCGTAGCGGTCGCGCGGTTCCAGACTGTAGCGCCTAGAACCGCTCGGCCACCCCGGCCGGCTGGGCGAGCGTTATCCTGTTGGAAGACACCCCGTGGGATGCTGTTCATGAATGGCAACACGACAGGTCGACTCACCAGATTGATGTACGAATTTACAGACAGGGTGCATGGAACAACCACGAGAAAGCTTCTGCTGTCATATGAAATCGCATCCAAGACCACGCGTCCAGGAATAGGTTTAGCACGCAGACAGGTTGGGTGCTGGCTCTCAACTGGCCTCACCCTAACCAAGACATGATCATCAACGGCATCGTGGTAGAACTAGCTATCATCGGAAAACACTGCTCTCGCTTGACACCACGGAAGCCGTTCAGTGGCTAGCTTCCTGCGAAAACCTTTCTGCAGTAGGAGGAACATACAGCTTCTCGTAGCCATATTATACGACCTTCTTCAAACTCAGTGAGATGTTAATAATGGGTAGTTTTCAATCTTTCTTGATTAACACCAACTCACCACGGCCGGCCGCGGTGGTCTAGCGGTTCAGGCACTCAGTCCGGAACCGCGCGACTGCTACGGTCGCAGGTTCGAATCCTGCCTGGGGCATGGATGTGTGTGCTGTCCTTAGGTTAGTTAGGTTTAAGTAGTTCTAAGTTCTAGGGGACTGATGACCTCAGATGTTAAGTCCCATAGTGCTCAGAGCCATTTTTTGAACTCACCACGTTCAATCTCAATTTTAACTAAGTCTCACAATGGCTACATCGTGTATTTAAAGCTAACCTGATTTGTTTCCTCGGAGTGGCATTACCAACTCCGCTCTTACATCAACTATCAGATGCAGAATCACGCCCACCAACTTTCGTTTATGTCGCACATATCCTCCTTGCTGCTGCCATTTTTTCCGTCAATGTATTTTTTAATTGAATTTTAAATGATGTCATTTACTCTTTATCTGATGGAGTCTTTCTCTGAAATCAAAACCATTACACCAATAAATTATGGTTCTTCCAAATGTAAAACAATATTCCAAAGCACCTGGTCATGTACGTAGATACAATATCTCTACTGAAATTTAAGAGTGCTGCAATAGAGAATATCTTATCAATGCTGTGTAGAGTCATCTACCGGTTACATTATCACTCCAGTGCACAAACATAATTAAGTGAAATCAAATCAAGTAAAAGTATTATCAAAAACCAATTACAACTTTACATTTTGAAATAGAAGCTATTGAAAGTAACTCAAATTTCCGTTCTCAGCGTATAATATCATTAAGACTTTAACGAAACACAGTTGATTTTCAAACATCCCGTGTTCCATGGTAAAATACTTTCCAATTTAAGGTACAAGATGGACCACGACATGTAAAGTGCGGCTTTTTTTTAAATATGTAGAAATTTACTTGACATAAAATTCTGGAATTGAGGAATTAATGGTATACCAGTTAGCTTTAATATATTACAGACTACTTAGATACGTATAAGTAGAAAAATTTATAAACGCTGCACAAAATATAACCTCATCGTTACCAACAAAGCAGAAAAAACGGGGAAAACTGCTTATGGCCCTCTCTAGGGTTCGTATGATTCTAAACTCAGTCAGTACACTACATCACGTGTTGCTAGGTACACTGCCCCCTACGTATAAAACTCTCCCCTACTCCGTCTCTGACCAAGATGCGATATGAAACTAATGATTTTAAATGACGTAAGCAATGTTTTTTAACGTTTTATAATTTTATGATTTGGCTTAAATTCTGCTGTATCTGCTAATAACAGGCAACTTTTTGCCAATACCCTTAGAGGACGTCGCAGTGTTATTTCGAAGTATTCTTTCCGTCTTCCCGCAAATAACACGACCATATGGAAGGCATGCGATCTTGGCTGCTTCTTCATTAGGACAGGTTCCCTGTACAGGAGGTGACCACTTTCGTTGCACTGCACGCTCGACCTGATGTTCTAAGTAACCGTTCTTTTCAAAAATATCCTCTCAGATGTCGGAATTCTTTGCCGAGTCGTTTCTTCGGCTGGCACCGCGTGCTTTCTACGGACCAGAGTTCTAAGCTCGGAACCTATCTGTGATATCTGTCTGTGTGCTCCTGGCAGAGAAAATGACCTGTAGACGTTGGATCCATGGCACTCATTCACTCTTCTCTTAACAAAAATGTCGAGAAAATCTATCCCTCTCGTTCTAATTCCATCGTGTATTTCATACTCGAATAACTGTAACTCACATGCTGTATGAATTACTGAAGTTTGTGCTTCTTGAGTGGCCAGAATGTGAATGCCTTTTTGGTGAAGGGTGTTGCCTCTCTGCAATATCCTTACTTGCGACTTAGTTTTGGTGTATGCAAAGGTCTTTGGCTTGAGATATTAGTGAGGCTGGTTCATGCTTTAGCGGTGCTGGGAAAAAATCACTAGAGTTGCACACACAGTGTACCGTTCATGGTTTAATTAGCATCCAAACTACGAGCAACGAAATCAGCACTTGCCATTGGACGAAAACTGCTAGCGATTGTGTTCAGAACGAACATTTCATTCCGCAACGGAGCGTGCACTGTTTTGAAACTTGCTGGCATAGTAAAACGGAGTGCTAGACGGGGTATTGAACCGAGAATCGTGCCTTTCGCTAGCAACTCTCTTATTGAATGAGCTATCCAGGTATACCCGATGAGACAAGTGCTGGAAGCAGTAAAGCTATGAAGTGAGGAGGAGCCTTGGGTTGGGCCTTCACATTTCAGTCGGTGTGAGCACAACCAGCGAAACGCAAGGCTCTGGTTTCGAGTCCCCGTTCAGGATCAAGGCTTCTGTCTATCAGGATGCTTCATTGCGGGAGAACTGGTAAAATCGCAACAATTACTCGCCTGCATTACCAGGAACCTGGAAACCGTCAACTTCGCCAACTGATGGCCTGATAGATCACGTTTTATGGACTGTGAAGTTAATGTTGGTGTGTAGAATCAATGACATAGACGATATACTATCAGACTTTAGGAAAAACTTCATTCACAGAATTCCGAATGTAGCAAGAACCGACATTCTCAAAAGAATACTACACAGAAGAATGGAAAAGAAAACTGCCAATGTTACAAGACAATTACTTTCACTTTAGGAAAGACAGAGCTGCCAGAGAGGCTGTCCTGACTTTGCCGTTGATAATCGAAGCAAGACTAAAGTCAAATCAAGACAAATACACACGATTTGTCGACCGGCAAATAGCGATCGATAACGTAAAACTGAAAGGTGTTCAAAATTCTGAGAAAAATAGGGGTAAACTATAGGAAATGTGGGTAATGTACACACTTCAAAAAAAGTTTTGCATCATCCCAGTTTCCAGAACTCCTTAAGATAGATGTTGACTGTGGATATAGTGTTGTGAATTGGCAAGAGAGCCAACCCACTATGAGAGGAAGCCGAAAGGCACGCGTTTTAGCTCACGCAGGCTGGCGTGAGGTCTGGAACAGGTCAAGGAATTTAGACTTTAGCAAAAAAGGACGTAGCTGTTGGAATACTTAACTTTAATCCGTAAATGGTGAACATCGCTCTTGACGGTACATGTTTTACAGCATCAATAGTAACTGGTAATGGCGCTTTGCTAGGTCGTAGCAAATGACGTAGCTGAAGGCTATGCTAACTATCGTCTCGGCAAATGAGAGCGTAATTTGTCAGTGAACCATCGCTAGCAAACTCGGCTGTACTACTGGGGCGAGTGCTAGGAAGTCTCTCTAGACCTGCCGTGTGGCGGCGCTCGGTCTGCAATCACTGATAGTGGCGACACGCGGGTCCGACGTATACTAACGGACCGCGGCCGATTTAAAGGCTACCACCTAGCAAGTGAGGTTTCTGGCGGTGACACCACATATAGTATCACAGAGTGTTCAGAGATGTCACCAAACACCCCCCCCCCCCCCCCCCCCCCCGCCAAAGATGTTTACAAGCATGAGCAGCACCTATTAGACGGAGGGGGTCCGACAGCCGATCAGTTCCAGTCATTCCACCAGGAACGAGGTACACGGCTCGTGTTCTCTGTAGTTCAAACCTTGTCTAGACGATCAGTACCGCATTGTTACGTTGTGCCAGGAAGGGCAGTGAACAAATAAAGTGCCCAGGCGTCTCGGAGTGAACCAAAGCGATGTTGTTCGCACATGGAGGAGATACAGAGGCGCAGGAACTGTCGATGACATGCCTTGCTCAGGCCACCCCAGGGCTGCTACTGTAGTGGATGACCGCTACCTACGCATTATGGCTCGGAGGAACCCTGACAGCAACGCCATCATGTTGAATAATGCTTTTCGTGCAGCCACAGGACGTCGTGTTACGACTCAATCTTGGTGAAATAGCCTGCATGATGCGCAACATCACTTCTGACGTCCATGGCGTTATCTATCTTTGCAACCACGACACTATGTAGCGCGGTACAGATGGGCCCAAAAACATGACGAATGGACCGCTCAGGATTGGCATTACGTTCTTTTCACCGATGAGTGTCGCATATGTCTTCAACCAGACAATTGTGTTTGGAGGCAACCCGGTCAGACACAACGCCATAGGCACACTGTCCAGCGAGTGCAACTAGGTGTAGGTTCTCCGCTGTTTCGGGTGGCATTATGTGGGGCCGAAGTACGGCCCTGGTGGTCATGGAAGACGCCGTAACAGCTGTAGGATACGTGAATGCCATCCTCCGACCGATAGTGCAACCATATCATGGACGACAATACGCACCCCAGTCTTGCACATCTTGTGAATGACTTCCTCCAGTACAACGACGTCGCTCGTCTAGAGTGCCAGCATGTTCTCCAGACATGAACCCTATCGAACATACCTGGGCTAGATTCAAAAGGGCTGTTTGTAGACGACGTGACCCACCCACCACTCTGAGGGCACTACGCCGAATCGCAGTAGAGGGGTGGGACAATCTGGACCAACAGTGCCTTCATGAACTTGTGGAAAATAAGCCACGACGAATACAGCCATGCATCAATGCAAAAGAATGTGCTACTGGGTATTAGAGGTACAGGTGTGTACAGCAATTTGGACCATCACCTCTGAAGGTCTCGCTGTATAGTGGTACAATATGCAATGTGTGGTTTCCATGAGCAGTGAAACGGATGGCAATGATGTTTATATTGATCTGTATTCCAATTTTCTGTACAGGCTCATGAACTCTCGTAAGTGAGCTGTTGCAAAACTTTTCTTGATGTGTGTACAATATATACAAGAAGAGAAAGGGAACAAGCATTAAGACTGAAAGACAAAGATTGAAGTTCTCGGATTAAAAAGAATGCAGGACAAGAATGTAGTCTTTCGCAGCCACTTTTCAATCTATACATCTAAGAAGCAATGAGGGAAATAAAAAAAAGATTCAAGAATGGGATTAAAACTGAGAGACGAAAAATATCAGTGATAAGATTTGCTGATGACAATGCTATCTTTAGTGCAAGTGAAGAAGAATTACAGGATCTGTTGAATGAAGTGAACAGTATAATGCGTTATGAAAATGGATTGAGTGTAAACTGAAGGATGACCAAAGTGGTGAGAAGTAGCACAAGCGAGAACAGCGAAAAACTTAACATAAGTATTAGTGATCATAAGCGGACGAAGTTAAGGAATACTGCTACCTAGGCAGCTAAACACCCCATGACGGACGGAGCAAGGTGGACATAACAAGCAGACTATCGCAGGCAAAAAGGACATTCCTCTCTACTAGTCTATTAGCAACAAAAGTATGCTTTAATTTAAGGAAAAAGTTACTGAGACTATACATTTGGAATACGGAATTGTTTGTTAGTAGAACATGTTCTGTAGGGAAACCAGAAGAGAAGAGAAACGAAGCATTCGAGATGTGGTCTTATAGACGCATGTTGAAAAGTTAGGTGAAATGGTAAGGTAAGTAATGACGACCGTTCTCGGTAGAATCAACGAGGAAAGAAATATACAGAAAACACTGACAAAAGGAAGACACAGGATGATAGGACATGTGTTAAGGCATTAGGGAATGACTTCCATTGAACCAGAGGGAGCTGTAGAAGACAAAAACTGTAGGGGAAGACAGAGACTGGAATACGCCCAGCAAATAACTGACAACGAAAGATGCAGTAAGGATGAGAATGAAAGGAACTTGTGGAGGACCACTTCAAACAGGTCAAACAACATAAAAATATTCTAATGTGCAGGAGACAGCTAACACTAGATTTTAACTGAATTTGCTTTGGAGACTATGGAAATTAGTAGATTCGGTGCGGTAGTGTATGGCAGCTTTTCTCCCTGTTTTATTTCGGAGCACTGTGTTTCATCGTTGGAAGGAAAAAAGTTAATATGTTAATACGGTAACGCATTAGAGAATAATATACTCTTGCTCCTAACCGATAGGATTTTTCCTGTCCCAGAGAGTTAATGACCCCGTCCGCAGAACAAGAATCGTTGTTCCGTAGTTCGAAGAGAATCTGGTGGATTTGTTTCACTGGCTGCTCAGATCACGGAGTAATCTCTGTCGTTTACTATTAGGTCTTAGGTTGCTTGTAAGGCAAATTCCCGTCTCAACGTTCGATCAGCTACCCACCATGCCTCGGAAGAGCAGAAAGAATACCTTTCTTCTTAGTAGTTTATTAGCAGCAGCAGAACTTCCTATGTACTACCTCTTAGACAATGACAATCGTTTGAATTACGCACAGTTCTTGTGTTGAGCAAAGAGCATTTGTGTCGCCACGATTAATATGATTGAAATAGAACTACTGGAGATAGGACGTTCATATTTACAGAATATATGTAATAGTAAAATCTGAAGAAATGATTAACATTTGAACAATGTCGTCCCTCGGATTCAAAGTCAACATCGATATCGGGGCGCAATATTACCTATCAGTAAAATATGCCTGTGGCTCTCGTTATCACTGTAAATTGAGTTAATGGATCAGTGTAGCTTGAGCAGACATGCAGGAAGCCTTGCAGGCGTAAGCACAAACCGTACCGTCAAATCACTGAGTTTGAAAGAGGGCGCACTATTGGCGTGGAAGAGTATAATGCATCCAACCGGGAAACTTCTTCTCGTGTGGGATGAAGTGTTTCGGCACTGCAACGGGTGTGCAGAATGGTTCACGGAAGACCGTAGAACACGATGAGATGGGCCAGGAAGATCGACACGTCATCCCAATGGCATTGCAGGACAGATCTGCGTCCTCGTCTGCTCTGACGCAACACTGGAACAATGAAACACATCGTACAATATCAGGGGTGACAGTCCGTCGACGTTTAATATGGCATGAGTTACGTGCGCGTCGTCCACTTCTCCGCCTCCCATTGGCGAATGTGCAGAAACGTGCTAGACGGCAATGGCGTATGGAACGACGTCACGGGGTAGGAGTGGCATCGGATAGTGTTTTTGGACGAATCAAAGTTCTGTTTGTTTGAAAATGGTGCCCGCATTAAGGTTCTCCGCAGTCAGGGGGGCAGACATGCAGCGCCTACTCAAGGCCTTATGGTGTGGGGTGCTGCTGGGTACAGCCACAAACCACAGTTGGAGCGTGTCCAGGGCACCGTGACCAGTGTGACATACATGAGTGACACCCTGTTCCCCGTAGCCGTAACCTCACTGCCCAACACCACAGACGCCATTTTTCAGCAAGACTATGCGTGACTATATGTTGCCGCTGGGAGTCGTGACTTCTTGGTCTCACAGGATGTCAGCCTTCTGCCCTGGTCCGCCAGATCACCAGACTGGTCACCAATCGAACATGTGGAGGTGAAACGACAGGTCTGTGACGCTGTGACCCAATGTTAACCATCTCACGTTAACTCTGGAACCAGTTGAATGCAGCATGGATGACTTTACCACAGCGCGCAGTTCGCGCCTTATACACGTCGGCGCCATCGTGCATGTAACAAGTTATCAGGGCCCATGGCGGGTCTGCCTGCTAGGTTAGGCTAGGTTGTTTGGGGAAAGAGACCAAACAGCGAGGTCATCGGTCACATCGGATTAGGGAAGGATGGGGAAGGAAGTCGGCCGTGCCCTTTGAAAGGAACCATCCCAGCATTTGCCTGGAGCGATTTAGGGAAATCACGGAAAACCTAAATCAGTATGGCCGGACGTGGGATTGAACCGTCGTCCTCCCGAATACGAGTCCAGTGTGCTACCACTGCGCCACCTCGCTCGGTGGTCTGCCTGCTAGGCAACAAGACATGAACGGAAATGACTGAAGTGAAAATCATTAATGCAGAACATACTATTAGACATGTCCTGTGGATATGAACATCCTATCTCTATTCGTTCAAGGTGTTCTGCTTTCTTTGAACGTAAGTTCCACATAGCAGCGTGGAGTAGCGTGCGACGATTAACGTAGAGTCTGCTACATCACGGTTCTTGTGTCTGTTACGTAAGTTTCTGCCATTACTGCGTTATATCCATGTGTTTGTTGAGATATAGCCGGCCGAAGTGGCCGTGCGGTTAAAGGCGCTGCAGTCTGGAACCGCAAGACCGCTACGGTCGCAGGTTCGAATCCTGCCTCGGGCATGGATGTTTGTGATGTCCTTAGGTTAGTTAGGTTTAACTAGTTCTAAGTTCTAGGGGACTAATGACCTCAGCAGTTGAGTCCCATAGTGCTCAGAGCCATTTTTTTTTGTTGAGATACTTACTGAATTGGTTAGGTCATCAGTTATCGATGGATAAGCTTTCTACGTTGCAAGAACTAGGGCCCATCTGACGCTGTTTGCTGATGATACAAGCATTATTCTTAATCCAGTAAAAGAAACTCCAATAGAAAATTGTACAAGTAATGTCTTTGGACAAGTTATTAATTGGTTTTCTGCGAATGGGCTTCTTCTGCACTTTGAAAAAAAAAAACACAGTATATCCAATTTTTTGCTGTAACGAGTACCGTTCCTTCAATAGATATAACTGATCAACAGAAGTCAGTAGCCAAGGTGGACCATACTAAGTTTTTGGGTGTACGTATAGATGAGAATTTTAATTGGAAAATTCATATTTTGGACCTCCTTAAGTGACTAGATTCAGCAACTTCTGCAATCAGAATAATTGCCAATTCTGGGCATATAGAAATTAGTAAGCTAACATGCTTCGCATACTTTCACTACCTGATATCATACGGAATAATACACTCCTGGAAATGGAAAAAAGAACACATTGACACCGGTGTGTCAGACCCACCATACTTGCTCCGGACACTGCGAGAGGGCTGTACAAGCAATGATCACACGCACGGCACAGCGGACACACCAGGAACCGCGGTGTTGGCCGTCGAATGGCGCTAGCTGTGCAGCATTTGTGCACCGCCGCCGTCAGTGTCAGCCAGTTTGCCGTGGCATACGGAGCTCCATCGCAGTCTTTAACACTGGTAGCATGCCGCGACAGCGTGGACGTGAACCGTATGTGCAGTTGACGGACTTTGAGCGAGGGCGTATAGTGGGCATGCGGGAGGCCGGGTGGACGTACCGCCGAATTGCTCAACACGTGGGGCGTGAGGTCTCCACAGTACATCGATGTTGTCGCCAGTGGTCGGCGGAAGGTGCACGTGCCCGTCGACCAGGGACCGGACCGCAGCGACGCACGGATGCACGCCAAGACCGTAGGATCCTACGCAGTGCCGTAGGGGACCGCACCGCCACTTCCCAGCAAATTAGGGACACTGTTGCTCCTGGGGTATCGGCGAGGACCATTCGCAACCGTCTCCATGAAGCTGGGCTACGGTCCCGCACACCGTTAGGCCGTCTTCCGCTCACGCCCCAACATCGTGCAGCCCGCCTCCAGTGGTGTCGCGACAGGCGTGAATGGAGGGACGAATGGAGACGTGTCGTCTTCAGCGATGAGAGTCGCTTCTGCCTTGGTGCCAATGATGGTCGTATGCGTGTTTGGCGCCGTGCAGGTGAGCGCCACAATCAGGACTGCATACGACCGAGGCACACAGGGCCAACACCCGGCATCATGGTGTGGGGAGCGATCTCCTACACTGGCCGTACACCACTGGTGATCGTCGAGGGGACACTGAATAGTGCACGGTACATCCAAACCGTCATCGAACCCATCGTTCTACCATTCCTAGACCGGCAAGGGAACTTGCTATTCCAACAGGACAATGCGCGTCCGCATGTATCCCGTGCCACCCAACGTGCTCTAGAAGGTGTAAGTCAACTACCCTGGCCAGCAAGGTCTCCGGATCTGTCCCCCATTGAGCATGTTTGGGACTGGATGAAGCGTCGTCTCACGCAGTCTGCACGTCCAGCACGAACACTGGTCCAACTGAGGCGCCAGGTGGAAATGGCATGGCAAGCCGTTCCACAGGACTACATCCAGCATCTCTACGATCATCTCCATGGGAGAATAGCAGCCTGCATTGCTGCGAAAGGTGGATATACACTGTACTAGTGCCGACATTGTGCATGCTCTGTTGCCTGTGTCTATGTGCCTGTGGTTCTGTCAGTGTGATCATGTGATGTATCTGACCCCAGGAATGTGTCAATAAAGTTTCCCCTTCCTGGGACAATGAATTCACGGTGTTCTTATTTCAATTTCCAGGAGTGTATTTTGGGGTAACTAAACACTTAGTAGGCAAAAGGTATGCACTGCTCAGAAGAATGTGGCTAGAGTTGTGGGGCACACAGTCGCATATCTAGGGGCGTGGGCATCTGTTTGAAAAGTTAAGAATTATTACAACAACCTCACAATACATTTACTCAGTAATGAAATTTGTTCTCAACAACATGGACCACCTTAAAAACGACACTGACATTCATGATTATAATAGCAGAAGAAAGAAATACACTATCCTCTGCTTAATCTGTCTTTGGAACAGAAATCGGTAAAACATGCTGCTATAAAACTTTTCGATAAATTTCCGTATGAAATAACGTGTCCGACAGACAGCGTAATTGTTTTAAAAATAAATTGAAATCATATTTCCTTGACAACTTCTTCTATACCAGAGATTAATTCTTGAATGGGAATAAATAAACCTATAGGTACAATGTATGCATTTTGTGCCATCAGTTATGGGAATGGGATAGGTAGTAAAAATTTTTAGTTTTTTTTTAAACGAAGAAAAATAAAAAACCTTGATTCGTGTGTGCATTTCTTATGTACTTGACACGTTCCACGTCATAACTGTTACCGTGAGATTGATCATTGCAACACTTAACAACTAACTGTAAACAGAACGTATTTGAGCGCAAAGAGTATTCGGTCGTTTCCCACATAAATTACTGGGCACCTGTTTGTAGACATGTGTGAACTGCGATGACTCAATCGTTCCAAGTACTTGACACGTTCCACGTCATAACGGTTACCGTGAGATTGATCATTGCAACACTTAACAACTAACTGTGAACAGAACGTATTTGAGCGGCAAAGAGTATTCGGTCGTTTCCCACATAAATTACTGGGCACCTGTTTGTAGACATGTATAAAGTGCGATGACTCAATCGTTCTAATGATGGAGGTAGCTAGTACGATTTCTTATGGCATTATGAATTTCCTCCAGTAAAGGTCAGTGGGTATATGAGGTGAAATGGAGTACTTTTAGGGAAATCCATTCTGTGTGCCAAACTCCCGGGCTAAACTATAGTATCTTCGAGGTATTGTACGATGTCGTACGGCGTTAAAACACCGTTAATTGTGATCTGAATGTATAGGGTCGTTAAGCAATGGGGCCACGCCCCCTCTCTTTTCAACAATCATTTGTTTTTCTACAGCGTTTTCCTCTTCGTGACATATTCAGTTGTGATCGTAGGAGCCTTGATGGAGTTGTCTTCGTCGTGTTAGATGAGCGAAGTAAAATGTGATTTTCATAGATTGATATATCTAGTGAAATCTTCCAATTCAGAGACTATTCTTTTAGACATTCAAGTTATAGAAGACATACTAATTCGACATTTATTCTTTTTATTTAGGTACTTGCCTTAAATTTTATGCAGTGGTCTATAAATATTGTTTTGACTCTCAACCTCGTGACTGGATTCCCTTGAGTTCTATGAAACGTACGATTGTGCCATTAGGAATCTTTGTGATCGTTCTGCGAGTACCATATGACTAGAAGTGGCGCTTAGCACGTGCGTCTGAGGTCACCAGGTGATTCGACTATCGATTACTCGACCACTAGCTGCGCGTCCCCTGATGCTTAATCCGCACCCGAATCACGCTTGAACCACAACAAACACAATCTGTGTTTACGGGCCGTGACCTGCGTATGGAAGGCGACTCATCGCTTCTGCGTATGTCACATGAGGCATTGGTTTCCAAACGCTACATTGTTCGTTGTTTACTTCGTAGCCCGTTGTTGAATATGAGAGAAATAATACTCAACAAAGTGGTAGCAATGAGTCGGAAAGCGAAGAATTCG
Source organism: Schistocerca serialis cubense (assembly GCF_023864345.2). Taxonomy (NCBI): domain Eukaryota; kingdom Metazoa; phylum Arthropoda; class Insecta; order Orthoptera; family Acrididae; genus Schistocerca; species Schistocerca serialis. Next base: position 915,330,453 of record NC_064641.1, on the reverse strand, counting down.
AATTTTTTCGTGTAGTTAACATAGACTGACGTGGCATAGTGTGGTGTATTCATAACATGAACGCACCGAAAAAATATACTTACTTCACGAATCTAGACTCTAACAGAATGTAGATTATCAAGGAAGCATTCAGAGAAAATTCAGCAAATCTGTGAGCTTATAGTGAAAAATACGAACTACCTTAGCAATCAATGAAATAACAAGAATCAAGGAAAGGAAGGGATGAGTGCTTTAAACAAAGCACATACAATCTGATCTTTTTGAGAACAATGTGTTTTACGTAAGGTGCGTTTTTCTGTAACTCACAAAGTAACGAATGAAAGCAATATTTTTATCGTTATAACACGATAGAAAAAGTAGTTATCGACTTTAAAAAATATCAGCTCGTTGCTCTAACTTCCTAGAAAAATAACTAAAGTAACTATCTTCATAATTTCTCAGAAAGATGAAGTTTCTTAAGGTTACCTATTGCTCTCTCTGACACATACAGATAATTGCAATTCCCAACAAGTAACTAAGTCCCAAACCTTCCCAGACACCACAAATGTTAAACGGTAACTAGCCGGTGAAACTTCGCATTCTCTTTCACCTCTAACATTTCAGTGGTCCTTACTATGTTCAAATGCAGTCACTTACGCTGAGTCATTGCAACCGCCAGGCAAGTTCTACGTCGATCTGCGCCGCAGTAATGTAATCGGTTTTCATGCCAATGGCATGTATAACATCTGTGAGATTTCGTATCTCCGATGTACTTCACCATCTCCGACGTTACAGGGATTTCCGATGAACGACGTAGGACTCAGTACGGTCCAAATTAGTGGGTTAATAATATTCCTATAACCCGGCCTTCCGCACATATGTATGAGGAGGCGGGTCGGTGTTCAGAGCTGTAACATTTGTTATCTTTCGAGTATCTGATCCGTACTCTTGTCAGATGTCAGGCTTCTCACAGGTTGTCATCTTTCTTATACAGCGTCTTTTGTCATCGGTCACAGTATTTAAGGTGATGTAGGTTATATCGCCTTTCGTGACCTTAGTAAAAGTCTTATTAAGACTAAACATGTTTCGATGTATTGCAATGTATGTCCAGTGGTCATTGTAAAAATACGGCTTTTCTTATACGAGTAATTTTTGTTTGCTACGATTATGCACAGTTCTCATGCTTTCGCTTACTATTATAAATAGTGTTAAATTATCATCATTTCTCTCAGTTTTTTCGTGACTCATGAAATTCGGAGCATCCACGAGAAAGAATGAATAAAAGTAGCATGTCAAATCAATAACTCAATAAAAAAGTTTAAGGAACGAAAATGACACTGGCATACGCAAAAAAATCTGTGATTTTCCAAATACCGTATAATAATTGTGATGGTCTATATTTAGAAAAGACCAGCAGACCAATTGAAGTAAGGTATAAAAAATGTGAAAGAGGTTGGACATATGGCATCAACCGTTCAACATATACACAACACCCTCGACAAGAAAACTACCACCCTATCACAATAAGAAACGGACATGAAAATAGATTCAGTAACAAGAGACCTTCCTAGTTCAAAGGCCAATAATAGAAAAGAACCATATAATAAAAGACCAAACTAACATTAACAGCCAAAAAATATTTAGACTAATAAAACATTCTACATACACTCCTGGAAATTGAAATAAGAACACCGTGAATTCATTGTCCCAGGAAGGGGAAACTTTATTGACACATTCCTGGGGTCAGATACATCACATGATCACACTGACAGAACCACAGGCACATAGACACAGGCAACAGAGCATGCACAATGTCGGCACTAGTACAGTGTATATCCACCTTTCGCAGCAATACAGGCTGCTATTCTCCCATGGAGACGATCGTAGAGATGCTGGGTGTAGTCCTGTGGAACGGCTTGCCATGCCATTTCCACCTGGCGCCTCAGTTGGACCAGCGTTCGTGCTGGACGTGCAGACCGCGTGAGACGACGCTTCATCCAGTCCCAAACATGCTCAATTGGGGACAGATCCGGAGATCTTGCTGGCCAGGGTAGTTGACTTACACCTTCTAGAGCACGTTGGGCGGCACGGGATACATGCGGACGTGCATTGTCCTGTTGGAACAGCAAGTTCCCTTGCCGGTCTAGGAATGGTAGAACGATGGGTTCGATGACGGTTTGGATGTACCGTGCACTATTCAGTGTCCCCTCGACGATCACCAGTGGTGTACGGCCAGTGTAGGAGATCGCTCCCCACACCATGATGCCGGGTGTTGGCCCTGTGTGCCACGGTCGTATGCAGTCCTGATTGTGGCGCTCACCTGCACGGCGCCAAACACGCATACGACCATCATTGGCACCAAGGCAGAAGCGACTCTCATCGCTGAAGACGACACGTCTCCATTCGTCCCTCCATTCACGCCTGTCGCGACACCACTGGAGGCGGGCTGCACGATGTTGGGGCGTGAGCGGAAGACGGCCTAACGGTGTGCGGGACCGTAGCCCAGCTTCATGGCGACGGTTGCGAATGGTCCTCGCCGATACCCCAGGAGCAACAGTGTCCCTAATTTGCTGGGAAGTGGCGGTGCGGTCCCCTACGGCACTGCGTAGGATCCTACGGTCTTGGCGTGCATCCGTGCGTCGCTGCGGTCCGGTCCCAGGTCGACGGGCACGTGCACCTTCCGCCGACCACTGGCGACAACATCGATGTACTGTGGAGACCTCACGCCCCACGTGTTGAGCAATTCGGCGGTACGTCCACCCGGCCTCCCGCATGCCCACTATACGCCCTCGCTCAAAGTCCGTCAACTGCACATACGGTTCACGTCCACGCTGTCGCGGCATGCTACCAGTGTTAAAGACTGCGATGGAGCTCCGTATGCCACGGCAAACTGGCTGACACTGACGGCGGCGGTGCACAAATGCTGCGCAGCTAGCGCCATTCGACGGCCAACACCGCGGTTCCTGGTGTGTCCGCTGTGCCGTGCGTGTGATCATTGCTTGTACAGCCCTCTCGCAGTGTCCGGAGCAAGTATGGTGGGTCTGACACACGGGTGTCAATGTGTTCTTTTTTCCATTTCCAGGAGTGTAGATTAACTCTCCAGAGCACAAAAATAATATTACATAAACAACACAATATTCCCACCCCAGATCAACGCCACTCTGCCATAATAAAGCAATAATTTACGCGCGCACACACACATAAGGACATGTCACGTGTATATAAAATAACGTGTGGTGAATGTAATAAATTTTCTGTGGGCCATACAGGGAGAAACTTCAGTACGACACTTAGAGAACTTACTAAAGTTACTGAAGCCAATCCTACAGCATTCAATGCTCAGTTGAGAGAATATAAGCATTTTGCTAATGATATCATAGAAACATCACCATTCAAAAATGATTCAAATGGCCCTAAGCACAATGGGACTTCACATCTGAGGTCATCAGTCTCCTGGACTTAGAACTACTTAAACGTAACTAACCTAAGGACATTACACACAGCCGGCCGCGGTGGCCGTGCGGTTCTGGCGCTGCAGTCCGGAACCGCGGGACTGCTACGGTCGCAGGTTCGAATCCTGCCTCGGGCATGAGTGTGTGTGATGTCCTTAGGTTAGTTGGGTTTAAGTAGTTCTAAGTTCTAGGGGACTTATGACCTAAGATGTTGAGTCCCATAGTGCTCAGAGCCACTTGAACCATTTTGAACATCACACACATCCATGCCCGAGGCAGGATTCGAACCTGCGACTGTAGCAGCAGCGCGGTTCAGAACTGAAGCGGCTGGAACCGCTCTGTCACAGCGGCCGGCCAGCACCATTCTTCACGAAGCAGAAAATGGCAGTTAATTAAACATTTTACAAGAAACTGAAGTATACACCCATATGACGAAGTAATATTACAACATACTTAATGAAAAATCAGAGTTACAGAATAAGATGTACGCATAAAATTTCGACCGTTTTAACCGAAAAAGTTCGGTTTGGAGTCTTCTTAGCTTTCATATAAAACTGACTAATTTGACATGATATATTGCATTATTTTGCAATTTTATACCTTTTGAAAATTCTATCCTGATCTACCAAATGTCAAAGCATGGAATTTTACGTATATATGAAACATGTGAAAGATCTTAACTCTTAGAAATAACAAAATGTAGGTAATGTAGATTCTCTGATCTGTCAGTTCCATGTTTACACCAGATGACATTTATGTCAGACGTGATCAAGAATTAGCGGTAACAAGATTTCACGGCAGTAGCATACACGACAACCTGTGTACTATGAGATAACACGAATTTCATATTCTGTCCTATTAACGGATTCATGGTTGTAATTATGATCTAGATTTCGATATGGCTGTTTGCTTTCTAGATGCCAAGTTGAACATCCCAGAGAATTTATAACTGACACACATGTCATTGCTGTAGAGATAAGTAATTAAGTGCTGTTATATATTCAATTCTCATGTTGTAGAAAGTGATGCAAATACATTTGTTCTTGGAAATCAGACGCCACAGACGATGGTTTACATACTCGAATACTGGACTAGCAAATAAACATTTCAAATGCAACTCATCGGATCTGTAAGATTTCCTTTAATAAACGTACCATTCCCTTAAAAAAAAACATTTTGTAGCTATACAATCACTCAAAAATGTAGAAAAAAACCTATAAGCACACACACACACATACACTACATTGAAGCGAAATGCTTCTGATCTTCTAAGACTTTTATTACAGTCACAGGAGACGGTATAACCTGTATAATTTGTCATGCCTTTTCCTACTCGTGAGAAACCTTTCAACGTAATTGTTGTGAGATCCGACAAGTTGAAACGAATATAAATTATCCTTTGTTGCTCCAGCTTCTCGACCGCGGAACAGGATAAATGACGTGAAAACTGTGTGTTTTGGTTCGCTGTGATGTATCCGAATGTCACGACAGCTACTGTTCTATTCCAGTTTCCCAGTTCAACGTCTATGTAGGTCGTACGCAAAGTTGCCAACTTGGGATGAAACCTTCCGTGAGGACATTTGTCTGTAGTTGATAAAATGCTGTCATTCCGTGGACGATGTTATGTCGCAAAATTACTTGTATCACAAGTCTTGAGTAAAACAGTTTCGCACAATTCGAAATAATTACCCCTTGTGCTCCATGGTTTTTGAATTATATCTTGGACCAGAAACATGGTAATTTCTGAAGTTTCGTCAGTCATTGCACACTATTATCCATTTATTTTCATTTGCCGATACCTCCCAAAGAGTTCAATTACGGTTGTGTGAAATGAGACCACCGCAAGTGACCTAGCTGGTACGAGAAGTCGTACTGACATTGGCACTCAATTTTTAAATAACTTCCGGGAATTCAGGCAGGTAACACTGGGGCATAATTCCTTTCATAAGGTGTTTCATCTGTTCGCTTTAATTCTCCTTCTATAGATTCTTCCTTCAATACACGCTTTATGGCCTTCTTTAATACTGGATTTCGTTGTGTTTGTGTACAATATTTTTTAGTGCAGTGATGACTAAGATATCTTCAGCACTGTAATTTTCCTGCAGTACACTCCGCATAAGGTAGTCTCTTTGTGTATACTACTGCGGTCTTGTGTCCCTGAAATTTAGAAACTTGCAGCTTCGGGCATCTTTTATGAAGAAGGTATTCGTAGCCAATATGATAGCTTACGTACATGAAATTTTGAACCATCGCCACATTATTAAGAGCAGTTAATGAAAATTTCTTTCCAGAAAATCTTTTTACCTGTGTTATCGTTTAACAAGGTAGTGGGAGTCCCTGTGATTGGGACTGTTGTTACCAGAAGTGCAGTAGATACCCGTCTGCAGCAGGGACATCGATGCGCACAATCCATTCACGCTGTCCGGGAGAATCACAACGCCTGGAGCGGCGGCGCCACCAGGCAGACAGACACGAACGTAAGTAACTATGCATAAGAATAAGTTGTCATTTGCAAGTTGTAAGTCAGTTCGAGTCCTTCTAGAGAGTTCCTGCAGAACGTTCACCGTGTCTTCAATTCGTCGAGTGCGACAGAAACAGTGGGCGATAGATGGACAGTAACAGGTCTTCAGATGAAACAGAACAGTGAATATAATTATCGTGCATGGACTGAGACCGCCTGCCTAGAGAATTAACTAAGTGCTGTTGTTTTGGAGTTGTTCCCCGGATGGAATGTCAAGACAGAAGATTAGTTTTCTTCCGATTTTAATTCAGAGAACATTGTTTAGTATGAGTTCATACAAATGCAGGTAACGCAAGACTGTCTAAATCTGCATTCTACAGTTGCTGTTGCTACCGCTACCGCAGTTAAGTAATATATTTTAGTGTCCCCTGTTGTGTGTTACTTTCATTGTGAGTGTATGCTGCCCTACGACCCGAGCATCCGTCCTACCTGGACACCTTAATTTGTCTTTTCCAGTGGCAGCGAGATTTTCATCAAAATGGACGTCCCCGTCCACAACAGTTCCTACCTTTATTTGGTCCAGTCAGAGGCAGCCATCCTACCTTCTGAGGCTAGTACCCATACAGTCCTTGCAGCTTAGCTGTTGCAAGCCGGACCAGCCCGTTATCCTGGGTGGAGCCTCCGCAGCGGCCGCCGCCCTCGTCTCCTGGGACGGCTCGGCCACCTGGTACAGCTCGCCGTGCTGGCGGCCACCACCGGCCGTGTCTGACACTCCGTACCACCCCCCACCCCCCACACCCACTCTCCACACACAGTGGCGGACTACTGCGTCTGGCGAACCCCTGACAGATAATGTCGCAAAGGACCCACTCTCGTTTCTCTTCCGCTCTCTGCTGCCCCTCCAAGAAACGTTCTCGTTAATTGTCGTTCAAATGGCTCTGAGCACTATGGGACTTAACTTCTGAAGTCATCAGTCCCCTATAACTTAGAACTAGTTAAACGTAACTAACCTAAGGACATCACACACATCTATGCCCGAGGCATGATTCGAACCTGCGACCGTAGCGGTCGCGCGGTTCCAGACTGCAGCGCCTAGAACCGCTCAGCCACTCCGGCCGGCATTAATTGTCATCAACCCCACATTGTTATGCTAATATTTTCAACCATTGTGTGCTTCTGAATGATATAAATAAGTTTAGTTATTCTTCTCTTTATCTAAAATAAATCATTACACAATTATTTGGCTGTAATTGCAAATATTACAAAAGCCATCACAATATCCAACGGTCTTTCAGTTTGAATCTACCTTTCAGGTTCTCTGACAATGATAGACTCCTTGTCTGCTCTTTTATGACGCCCGCCATGCTGTTTCTTTTTGTAGTGCTCTAACGAGTGGAAGGCGTCCCTCTTGGATCCTTAAATGGTAACGTTTGGTAATGAAACGTTTTCTACAATTTTTGGCTGACAATACAGAATAACCCCTACACACCGACGTTGGGCCCTGTTCTGCAGTTGCTATGAACTGTATACGGCCCGTTGTTTACTTGTTTCCAAATGTATTCTCAATTTGCATCGGAAATTTTGTCCCTGTTCTTGCTCTTCTCCTCGTTGTTCTCAAACCACTGTTGACTTTACCGTTTCCGTACAACCAGACTTTGGCAAAACAACTGTTGCAGTCAGCGAGACGGTAGAATCTCCTTCACCATGTCTTCAGATCCTGGCCAGTATCTCCTGGAAACACTGCTGAATGCCTGATGTGCATCTGTCTCAGCGATACTGTTGCTTCCATTAGTGCAGTGATAGTGCAGACAACAGGAAAAACGCATGGTTTTTTACTGTAATTCCTGTGCACGGAGGAGTAGGATTATCAAAGGCCATGCTCGTGGCATTGTGATGGTTTCGTCCGTGATACCCAGCGATTTCACCAAACTACGTGACACAATATCCAAAATCAAGTACTCGTTAAACAGGCGCTTCGTGATGACTGGGTGTTGTGTGATGTCCTTAGGTTAGTTAGGTTTAAGTAGTTCTAAGTTCTAGGGGTCTGATCACCATAGATGTTAAGTCCCATAGTGCTCAGAGCCATTTGAACCATTTTTTTTTTTCGTTAAACAGGCAAGACCGTACACAAGAACTATCTCAGACTTTGCAAGCACATTTAATGAGTGTTAGGAAAGACTGATTGTATTCACACCTACTGCTGCTTGCGTCTCAAAATTATAGTTTTTTACTCAAAACTGAATATTTGTAATGCGCTAATACATGTATGCTGTTAGCAGCGGAATATGTCCCTCTAGTTGAAAAAACATTTTGTTATTATGAAGACATAGTGACGTGTGTTCTCCTACTGATAGTCAGTTCCAAGCGATGGAACGATATTATATTCTCTCCTGATATAAAAACCACTTTAGAAAACTTAAGAGCCTTCGAGAAAGCAATCAGAACTAAATGCCTAATTGTTGGGGCCAAGGGTTCAGCTTTTCCTCTTACAATGATCCTGACGTTATAAAATTCTATAATTGACTTCAAATCTTGGCAGTCCGATCGGAGAGTTTCTGCTGCACTAAGACTCAGTTTTCACGATTAAGAAGAATTCTTGCTTACATCCTGGAGGCGATCCCAAATACAACACAGACATGCTACATTGGAGAATAAGACTCCATCACTACGGAACTAGCGCTATGAAAGGAATATTTCCACTAACGTAAATAGTATATTCGCCGATGCAACTCCACCGGAAGATTGATCGTCGCTAGAGTAAATAAACTATCATACAATTTTACATTCACGTATGATTGAGAGGGTTTACGGAAAAAGTGGACATCTTCCAGGATGTTAGACTTATTGTTCCGGCTACCATTCTTCCTGCAGACGAATAAGTGATGGAAACCCCCGGCAATCTGAAGCTGGACATGTCTGTGGAAAATACTCTCTTCTCCATTTATTCATGGTCCACTCTCAATATTGCTACAGCCGTAACGCTGTCCAATGTGGATAATGCTGTGATGGACGTTTGGATGCAGATCGACTGCACTGAATCTCCTAAACACTGTTTACATGGTGCAGCACTTCCGCGGGTTTGCTGGGACGTGAGTAAGGGGGGAGGGGGGAGGGAGAGGTGGGGGCGGAAGAGGCGAGTTCTAAACTGTGGAGAGATATGTTTCGTTGACTTATTTGGAATTCTTCATGCAGTTTAGGTCAGATGTCAGTCGCCGTGTTGACAGTTCGCCTTTTGTCGACCCAAGCCTACACCGAATAGTTTTTCTTTGTGTGGATACCGCTGTTAAGGCCTTGAAACATTGAGAGAGCGCTCTGTCTATGTCCGCGTATTCTACTCTTCAAACTAGAGTGCAGAACTCTTGTTTGTGTAATTACGTTTCAGACTCGAAGCTACAAGTGACAGTCTGTTTATAACGTGGGTCAACCGTGACTCAGCCATTAGTCAGCCAACACTCTGATTTTAGCTTGGCTTCAAGTACGGACAGACCAATCTGTGATCATTATAATTCTGCAGAACGTAGGATTTACTCATGTTACCATATTCGGCTGACTGGAGTGTTGAGAGCAGATCCAATGAATTTTAAAGGTACATACTGCAATACTGACTCTATTTCCTGCTAAAATTCCCAGATAGTTCGCTCAGACAAGACTTAAGTACATATTGTACGTCCCACACAAATACTCGGGAAAAGCCGTAACAATAAAACTAGATTAATTCTGTCGCATACAGAGCGTTAACACTAATCCTCTTCTTCCAGCGCACCATTCGCGAATGGAACAGGAAAATGAATGGGTTAGTAAAGGCGATTGACGAAGCAGCCGCAGCCACATGCTGTATCGGAGTTTGCGGCGCAGGGTATAGACGTAGGCGTTGGTCTATTCTAATCAGGGAGTACTCCATCCCTGTGCAGAAAACACTAATCCAGTTTTATGGAGATTCTTGACCATCGCTGACAATTTACGCCCTCCTCATCTCTTCCCCATCTCTCCTGCTCGCCATTTGATTACAATTTGGACACAGTCTCACCACAGGTACAACTGTCTTAAGGCGCGAAATGAGGATTGCGTCCTGCTGTCCAAGAGCGAATTGTTTGTGTGTCCTGCTGTCCAAGAACGACTTGTTTAACTGTGTGTCCTGCTATCCAAGAGTGAATTGTTTAACTGTGTGTCCTGCTGTCCAAGAGCGAATGGTTTAACTGTGTGTGCTGCTATCCAAGAACGAGTTGAAGTTCGTGTCCCACATTGATTCAAGTTTTGGCCTTCACTTCACCAAATTTTTCCATCTACCATGAATGTGTGATGTACAGAATCGGCTAGTTTAACTGGTATCTTCTGAGCTTTTTCAGAATTGATTCAGATGATCCGTGGTTGTGTTAGTGGCACATCTCGCTGGGTATATCTCACAGATAACAAGAGGGAGTTTTTGTGGACGTGTACAGATACACACACCACCACAGAATCGTGCACTTTTATACGTTTGATACGTATTTATTACGTGGAGTTTGTGTTTGAATACATCCCAACTTGTACGAACACGTTTGTGCAGTTCATGTTTTTATTTTCAAAATTTGCTGTATTTTCTAAAACTATGTATAAAGGGAGTTTCTTGCCAGGCAATTACCACGGTGTAATTGTGGTGGAGAGCCTTAGAAGTTCTTTTCTCTTGCCATCTTGCACTAGTAAATTTATGTTTAAAGTAACCAAGATTTAAGTTTTTGAGACGAAGACGGTACCACTCACATTTAACATGATGTTGCATCCACCGAGAATTCAAGCGAGTTTCTGTGACAGTCTATTCTTCCGAATATTTATTACCATGGGTAATAACAATTTGTATTTCGTTTTGCCATTAGCAATGTATATGTTGCATTCGCTTTAGAGAAATTTCTTACCTGTAACACAACCGAGATTGCCAGTCATAGAGGGCCTCAACTTTAGCATTCATTTTAGGACTCCCTGACGACAGTCCCCAAAGCAAGAAGACGGCAGAAGGAGTATACGGATGTTTAGTATATAAACACACACAATAAGATGTCCCGAAAGAACACCGAGAAGCTGTAATCACAGGTTCCTTAGACCGAAGCAAGAAATAAATTTCCAGTAAACATGAGTTCTAAAATGCGTACCATAAGAGCTTTAAGCACTTGTTCAGTAGAAGAGATGTGTTCGCTTTAGATGAGGAAGTGCTCATAGCACTTAAGGTATTTTAGGTCCCACGGTTACTGGTCATTCTTTCCTTGTTTTGGTCCGTACAAGATTCTTAGAAAATATGGAAAGCAAAGTCCTATAGTAGAAGGTATCTGTTTCGTAGTACCGGAGATAAAGAAGTGCTAACAGCTCTTCAGGTGAGCGTTTTAGAGCCCATGTAATCTAGAATTTTTTCCTGTTTTCGTGTAAGGAACCTGTAGCTAAGGCCTGTCGGTGTTTCTGGGACACCCTGTAGATCCAGGGTGTAACGAATATTGGCGAAGGTATTTTTGTATGTGACGTCTTAACCTGAACACACAGTGTGTTGTCTCTTTTTCTCTGCAGTGAACAATGTTTCCACAAACACGTCACAAACCTTAGTTGTTTTCCGCACAGGAGTTCAAATGGTTCAAATAGCTGTGAGCGCTATGGGACTTAACTTCTGAGGTCATCAGGATTCGAACCTGCGACCGTAGCGGTCGCGCGGCTCCAGACTGTAGTGCCTAGAACCGCTCGGCCAATCCGGCCGGCCCGCACAGGAGTAACACCACCACTAAGTGGACTACTTCTGTCAGTATAGACCAACCGTTTTGCGTCGACATGTGTAGAATCCAACCCCTTACTCTTGCCACTTGTACTTCGTGGTACTAACCAAACTAAAAACATAAGACTTGTAATGAGTACATTTATTAATCAGCCAATATCGTAAATACTGACGTAATGTTACTCAGTACACCGTCCTCCGTCGCCAACAGAAATATCTGCACTTACACACGTTACACCCTGTATACACAGGGTGAGCCTGAACTCCACCGTCAAAATTTCGAAGTTTGCTCAGTAATATTTTCTCAGTACAGTGACTCGTTGCAGAATAATAACGTAATCATTATTTTTTCAGTTCATCACGTAAGTTACCACTATTTATGGCAAAATACCTGCACAACAGGGAAAAAGTGTGTAACGTGACTGTAAAAACTCAGAGAAATGCAACAACATCCAAACGGATGCCACAGTACTGCTGTGAGGTGGCCGTACATGGGCGAACACAGTACAGCATCCTTCTGCCGCTCTTCCATCTCATTCAGTGAATCAATTGCATTTCAGCAGACCCTCCTTCAGTAAGGCTATCCGTACTGCTGTGTGTTACTGTCAACGAACAACTAACTAGGATGGAAACAACCCCTAGCAGTACTGAAGCAATCTGGAGGTACAAGAATAAAATGGGCAATACTGTTGTGAGTAACAAGTACCATAACTTAATGGAACAAGTGTTTCAAAAGAAGACACAGAGTGTATAACATCGACATTTTTAATGTTGTGCACTTATTTTCAGTGCAATATATGTACGAAGATTGGTGAGGGCAAGAAATCAAATGAAATGCAAATGCTGTGTAACGAGCCACCAGACTACCGGGTCCCTTGGACTAAAACACTCGGAAAATGTCACTGGGCAGCCTCCTAATTGTGTTGGCGGGAATTTGGTTACCAGTGCTCATATTACAAACGCTCGGCGTTGATGGGTAGGGGTACATTTACCAATGTAAGCGAAGGGACCCTAGTCCGGAAACGAATGAGTCGAAGGTTAAAAACGGAAGTTGTTCTGAAACATTTGATAGTGGACCTGTTCTACCGCAAGCTCTTTGATTTATATTTTTTGATAGGAGCTAGCGTGGACCAAAACAAGAAAAAAATGTTTGGTATACTTGGGTGCTAAAACGCGTATCTTAAGAACACTTGTTCAATAGAAGAAGTGTGTTTGGCAGTAGCAAAATTAACAAGTGCTCATACCTCTTAAGGGATGCACATTAGAGCCCATGTTTCATGGAATTTTTTCATGGTTTGGTCTATATTAGTAACTGGCAACGTGTGGAAATGCATGCTCTGGACAACGCATGACGGCGAATGCTTTGCCTGCCGGAGATCGCGATGTGGCAGAGACTGCCGGCACGCTCGCTACTGGCGCGCCAGCCTTCCGCTCTGGGGGCGAATCCGCCGGGGTCCCCACACATCCATTGTAGTTTCATGATAAGACGTACCGAGAAAAAAAACCCTCAACAGCTCTTAATTCGCCTACGGAAAGTCTCTTACAAATTGTGAAAATGGCCTTTATTGTAACTAGGACATGACCCATTAATTCCTCTTCTAGGTGGTTCGCGTCCGCGTGGGTGAACTAGAACCATGAAGAATTCCCACAGGAAAAAGTCCGGGGGGGGGGGGGGTGAAGTCTGGTGGGTGTAGTGTATTCTCCGCCCTGTAAATTTTCCGCCCTATGAATTTTCCGCCCAGAAAAGGTCGAGGAATGGTCCACGAGTCCCCTGGCGACGTGAGCTAGCATGCTCAAGCCGTACGGTGCTAGCCATACTGTATGTCGCATGTAACAATTTCAGTGTTATTAGTTCTGATATGTGTATGTTTTTACGAAGAGAGTTCTTACTGATTAAAAGTAAAAAAAAATGATTCTATTAATTTATGCAGAAATTTGGTTTACAACACATACACAGCGACGTTGTCCAAGTAGAGCACAAAGTAAGTAAATAAATAAATAAACAAGTAAATTGCGGTCAGGTTTTTGAATGGCTATTTTTTGGCTTTTTCGATGCTGAAATTTGTTAAACTTACGTCAGAGAAGCACTAGACCGAAAGCGTATGAAAGAAGGCGCAAAAATATCATAGTTCAAGAGTGCGTTTGTAGATGATCAAAAAATTGAAGAGGTTAACAAAAATTAAGAACCTATTAAGGAGGTGGTTCTTGATTAAACTGAAGGACTCAGAGAAAACGTAGAAAATCTTGCACATAACTGTCATGTAAAAGGAGACGGTGTGTTAGTTGAAGAAAGAGCAAATGAAGAAGAATCCAATGAAAGTAGTAGTAATATTTTCTTTTCTGACATCTGCCAGTGGCCTTTGACTGATCTAACAGTTGAATAATCAAAATAGTAAGTGACAAAAAATTTAAAAACAAACATTACTCATTCGTTTTTGTTTAACAGACAATAAAATAAAAAGAAGCGTTAACTAACAGTTAACGTCTGACTCCTTCTATATCAGCCACAGCGTGAGAGTGTTTTCAGAACTTGGATGGCACATTCAACTAAAAATCACAGTTTGTACTATTCTCGTTGTAGTCTCTTTACCGCAGGCAATTTGGTAATAATGCAAATGCCACTGGGTAGTTACTAATCTCATTTTTATTACTTCCCAAATCTGCATGAATTGTACATATCTGTGAAAATTGTTTGCTGCAGCACTTGAAGTACCATCCATAAAAAAGTCACGTTTACTTCTTAGAGCCTTTCTCCCTGCTCTTCCACAAAAAACTATTATCCTGTTTCCTGATTTATTGTCGCTTAAAAGGAAACTGTTGCCATCATTCATAGTTATTAGCTCTGCTTTAAGTTCAATCTCTTCTCTTGTCTCTGTATTCCTCTCACATCCCTGCGACTTTGCTCTTTGCTTGTATAACGTCCTCTTCGTTGTTCGCTGCTCTGGCATTTCTGTCACAAAGTCGTACCCTCTATTATGCAGGCTACCTAGCTCCTCTGAATAGATTTTGGAAATAGATGTATTTTCCTATCGTGCCCTCTTCTTTACCTGGTTCAGAGTCCTCTGTACTTCCAACCTTGCGTCATCCGGAGCTCCACATTGATGCTCGTGCAATAAGAGCACTGTAGAATCCTTGATTTTAAGCTTCCACAGCAATGCTTCTCTTTCTGTTTTGAACAGTGCCAAATCACAGTCCCATCTTCCTTCGTTTTCTTCACTGTGTAAGATTAACCTTCATAGTGGCAACTACCCTTAACACGAATTGCCGTTGAAACTTCCATATCACAACTACTGATATGGTAATATCCAAGTAGCACGGTGTGAAGTCTACGAAAACTAGAGCGATTGTAACAGACAGACAGGGCTGTGCGGGCGGAGTTCTGCCGAGTACAGGGAACAGGTAGAACAAGGTGATTAGGACGTTCCGGCTGTACGTAGGACGCCACACAATGGACACAGGTACGAGGCGGAGAGTTCGCAGATTTCTAGTGAGGCGGAAAGTTCGAAGGGCGGAGAATTCATAAATTCGTTTGGTGATCGTGGGGGTCATTTGAACTATATCTGCCCGCGTGTTCAAGAACAACATCAATATCGCGGCGCAACACCGCGTACCGGTAAAATGTGCCTACGGCTCTTATTGTCGCTGTAAAATAAAGGTAATGGATCAGTGTGACTTGAGCAGACGTGCAGGATGCCTCACAGACGTATGCGTGAACCGTACCGCCAAATCGTGAATTTGAAAGAGGGATCATTTTTGGCGTGAGAGGGTGTGAGGCATCAACCCGGAACATTGCTGCTTGTGTGAGCCGAAGTGTTTCGGCAGTGCGCAGAGAGGTTCACGGAAGGCCGTGGAACACGATGGGTCAGATCGCACCACGCCCCGAGAAGATCGACACCTTATCCGAATGGCATTGCAGCACTGATGTGCGTCCTCCTCGGCGCAACAGTGGAACAGTATCGTACTCTGCCAGGGGTGACGGTCCGCTGCCGTTAATTAAGGCACGGGTTGCGTGCGCGTCGTCAACTTCTCCGCCTACCGTTGACGAATGTGCAGAAAATTGCTAGACGGGAATGGTGTACTGAACGACGTCATTGTGGACAGGAATGGCATCCGATAGTGTCTGTTTGAAAATGATGGCTGCATTTTGGCAACCGGAGGGAGGGGGTGGGGCACCACAATGGCTCCATTTGCACAGGACATACAGGTGAAGGTCAAGGCCTTCTGATGTCGGATGCTATTGGGTACTACCACAAATCACAGTTGGTTCGTGTCCAGGGCACTGTGACCAGTCTGGCCTCTGTGAATGACGTGTTGTGGCCCATAGCCGTGCCTTTCCTGCACAACACCCCAGACGCCATTTTTCAGCAAGACAAAGCGCTACCATTTGTTCCTGCACGAACACGTGCCTTCTCGGTGTCACAGTATGTCAGCCTTCTGCCCTGGCCCGCCAGATCATCAGCCTTGTCGCAATAGAAAATGTGTGATATGTGGTGAAACGACGGGTAGCAGCGCTGTGACCCAATGCCGGCCACCACAGATGAACTTTGGAACCAGGTGAATGCTACGTGGATGGCTATACCACAGGACGCTGTTCGTACTTCGTACAAGTCAGTGTCTTCACGCATGGAATAAGTTATCAGGGCCTATGGCGGACCTTGTGCTTACTGGGCAATAGGACACATGATGAACCAAGGTGACTGAAAAGCTAATAATTTCTGCATAGCAGACTAACAGACTAGCTTACATATCCTGTGAATATGATCGTCCTATCTCTAGTTTTTCAAAGTGTTCTGTTCTTTTCTGAACATGAGTATACTTGCTACTGTACCTCAGTTAACACAAGATAGTCAGGTGCATGGAGGTGGTAGCCTGCTCAAAGATGGGACAGAGACTGATTCGGAAAGTAGTACCAAATAAAGTAAACTCTGAGTATGTGCCTGGTGTTCAGAATACATGAGGATCCATCCATGCCAGACAGTGGGAATTCCTGTGCACTATCCTTCCTCTCCTGACGTCGACTACAGACAGACTGCGTCGAATTAATTAATGGTTAAGAAGTTCTTTTTCTCGAGTGGCTGTTGTTGTTACCGTGTGTCGCCTCGCCACAGATGCAAATTGGAGAACAAGCAGGATTCAGACAAACCCGCAGTAATGTTCGTATAAGTTGTTGTGTCAAGGAATCTTCTCTACTCGGTTCGCTGGACAAAGAATTAAGCAACTCGTATTAATCAGTTTTATTACAATTAATCAAATACCATACTTAACTTTGGGAATGACACAGATGTGTCACAAGCAAATGGCGACGTACGAAATAATCAGTCTTTGCAGTGACTGCTGGTCTCTAGCTGACAAAAGCCTGTCCTGAACTGCTATCGAAGGGGCTAATCTTGAAGCTGCTATTGAACTGGGCCGTTACCAGTCGGTCGCGGCGCTTACGTCCTCTACACACAGGGGCCGCTGCTGACGCGTCGTCGTCCTGGATGGGGGTCGGTCAGCTTGCGATTGGATGACTTCTTCACACAGCCTTCTCTTCTTTGCCGTTTCCGAGTGGCGTGCCGTCTCTTGACTTTACACCGAAACATTCTTCTATTTAATTACGTTTTTTCTGCAAGAAACTATGTAACGTTCTCTTAGAAAAATTTCTGAATTACTGTGCTGATAAACCTCTTACATTATTTGCTTTTCAAACAGCTGATCAAAACTGAACGTACTCAAACATTCACTAAAGTGAGACACAATATTTTTAGCGCAACGTAATCTGACTTTCAAAAATCCCTACAAAAGAATGGCACTGACTAACATTAACCTATACCTTTCACAAATCACTTACCTGACCAAAAATCTTCGTTACTCGAACTACTGCAATACAGCGAGCGCCACTACTGCCAGCTAAATAAAAGATTCAAACTACTGAAGGCACTAACTATTGATAGGCATAGTTAGCAAATGAAAGATTTTGATAGAGAACAAACAATGTATTTAGTGTTGAAAAATCATAATATACATAGCAGTTCATGACATCCAGTCTTACAAATTTCAAAACTCCGCCATTTTTCTCCCCACATCCACCACTGCTGGCGGCTCACCTCCAACTTCGCAACGCTACACGCTGTTCACATCCAGCTGCCCAACACTACAATGGCAGACAGCAATGGAAACTAGCCACAGACTGCACACAGCACAGCCAGTGATTTTCATACAGAGCGCTACGTAACGTTGCCAATAAGAAAACATAAACGGCCTACTTACAACTATTTTCGCTAACAAGGAGTAGACGCATGGATAATTTGGACGTAGAATGTTGAATTACATCCGTGGGAAAGCTTTGTGTTATTGTGAAACGGACTATGAGTACATCTTTTCTTGTCGAGCTAAGTTTTTAAATAACTCACTTCGATTGATACCATTAAGCGCACCTCTTCAATAGAGTTTAAACGTCAATGATTATGACAATTATAATAGCAGACTGATGTAACTGTCTTGCTGATAATCGGAATAATGCGTGTTCAGATATCACTACCATATTAATTCTGTCTGCATTGCAAGGAACTAGCAGTCTACCAAAAATTAGATCGTGTAAGTCCTTCAACAACGCCTGAGTACTACTCATAATTCGGTGCACTCGGCATAACTCACAAGTTCTCAATTCATAATGGTAGTAATGTCGTTCATTGATTTTCCTCTATCCATCAAATCACTATTACACTGCTTCAGCAAGCATTAAGACTTCGCCGGCTGGAGTGGCCGAGCGGTTCTAGGCGCTACAGCCTGGAGCTGCGCGACCGCTACAGTCGCAGGTTCGAATCCTGCCTCGGGCATGGATGTGTGTAATGTCCTTAGGTTAGTTTGGTTTAAGTAGTTCTACGTTCTAGGGGACTGATGACCTCAGAAGTTAAGTCCCATAGTGCTCAGAGCCATTTGAACCATTTGAAGCCATTAAGACTTCATAAAACTTCATTAGAGTTCCGTACGCGTTGAATACTGAACAGCAACATAATCAGCATAATCTTCACAGTATTAACAGTCAGAGATGTTGCTACTATTCTGACCATGATCTGTGCATAAGAACACTTTCTGTCATTTAACTGTCAATTTAAGCTTCTATTATCTTCCACTGAGCTATAAAAAAAGTTGTTTAAAGTTACATAGCTAATTTTCTGCCATCTAGAAAGTCTCAAAGTTAGAGATTGTCGCTTTAACCAAATCTCGGAACTATCCTAATGTGTCTTCTCAGATGTTGTAGGTCTCATATATCAAAAATTTGTAATGTTAACAGTCGGATATCAGATACAGAAGTGAATACAATTTATATTCGGTTATTAGCAAGATATATTCAAAAGTGAAATTCAGTATCGACAATGTCATCCAGATCGTCTAACGCCCGCTGGCCGCCGGTTGGACCCCAATAACGCCTGGTACACCCGCTGCCGCGTCGTGAGAACTGCACTGGAACATCTGTCTAACTCGATCTTGGGTCATGGTAGTAATACAAAATAAACATTTTCTATGCTTTACCTCGTATGAAATCTTCAATACAATAGTACAACATACATACACACAACACACACACACATACACACACACACACTCACACACACTGATGAGTCAAAACGTTACGACCACCTACTTCATAGCATGTTTTCCCGCCTTTAGAACCAAATACATCACTGATTCGCCGTACTACGGATCCGATAATTCGTTGGTATGTTTGTGGAAGTATATGCCATTAGATGTCGGCGCACAGGTCATACAATTTGCGTAAATAACGGGCCGCTGATTAGCGTACGAGGTGATGGCACCCGATAGCGATATTGATGAGTAGCATAGACTTATCACAGGCAAATTTGGTGACTGGGACATTAACGTGAGTTCACTATAACGTTTCTCTAAGCACTGTAGCGCGGTTCTGACTCCGAGGCACGGACAATTAAATTGCTGAAATATAACATCGCGGTCGGGGAAGACATCAAGAATGAATGGAACCAGGTGGCCCGCAGCTATCAGTGTCTTCAGTTACGACCACAACTCCTATCCAAAAGCAGGACAACGTCTTCCATAGTATAATACCGCTCCCACGCACACTTGCCTCCATGACACGCTCACGTTTCGAGCGGCCGTTCTCCTCGATGACGGCGTTTCTGGAGACCACCCAGCGTAGCAAAAATGTGACTCACCCAAAGAGGCGACTCACTTCCACTGGTCGACGGTCGAATCCCGATGACACGGTGCCCACTGCAATCGTAATTGACGATGTCGTCGGGTTACCATGTGAACTCGTAGGGATTGTCTGTTGCTTAACTCCACGTTCAGCAATGTACAATGAACGGTGTGCTCCGAAATATTTGTGCGTGCACCAGTACTGTGCTCTTTCGGCACATATGCCCCAAGTAACAGTCTATCCATCTTTACATAGGACACGAGCCTCCGAACCCCGCTTACTGGACACCTAATAGCCTAGTGCTATTTCCACAGTCCTACCTCTCTCTGTTGATGCTCATGACAGTACCATGTTAACATTCGACCAGCTTTGCCGTTTTCGAAATAATCCTTCACAGGATGTGCGTAATAATAATCTGCCCTTTTTCAAAGTCACTGATCTCAATGGATGCCGCGCGGGATTAGCCGAGCGGTCTCAGGCGCTGCAGTCATGGACTGTGCGGCTGGCCCCGGAGGAGGTTCGAGTCCTCCCTCGGGCATGGGTGTGTGTGTTTGTCCTGAGGATAATTTAGGTTAAGTAGTGTGTAAGCTTAGGGACTGATGACCTTAGCAGTTAAGTCCTATAAAATTTCACACACATTTTAACATTTTCTCAATGGATTTCCCCATTTGCAGCCCATATATTCACCAGGGTGATCCTCCGGCCTTTTTCTGCTCCGCTTACACACTTTTCTTGCCGCGTCAAGTGCCCGCAATGCCACTAGGTGGCATCCGACCTCGCGGTGTGCAGCGGCCATAGCGTTGTGCTAACCACTGCATATTCGTATTTGGCTGGCGTCGCTCAGTGGAACCTATGAGTGCTGATTCCAGTATGAAGTTGTGTCTGGAGACGGACCAGAGTGCTTTGGGATACCAACCTGACTGTCAAACGCCATACGGCCAGACGTTCAGGATTCATGGTCTGGGGTGCCTTTTGTTTCCATAGTGGGAACCCATCGGTCGTTACCCACGGCAGTCTTACAGCACAACGTTACCTCGACGATATTCTAGGCACCGTTTTGTTACCCTTCATAGCAAGTCGTCCTGGGCTTACATTGCAGCAAGATAACGCCGTCCCCCACACGGTAAGAATGCTTGCTGAACTTGCGAAACTCTAACTCGGCCAGCAAGGTCACGCGATTTCTCTCCAAATGTGAACGTTTTGAGTATCATTTGCACAGCCGTCCAACCAGTCCGGGATTTTAACGATCTAATGCGTCAATTGGACATAATTTGACATGATGTCCCTCATGAGGATATCTAGCAGGTCTATCATTCAATGCCAAACCGAATAACTGCTTGCATAAGGGACAGAGGTGAACCAATGCGGCGGCCCATTTGTGTAGCACTTTTTCTTGAATAAATCCAATTTATCTAAAATTGTAATGATTTGTTTGTCTGTACGTGTACATCACCTCTAAAGATTTCCGTCCCATTCAGATAATTCCATCTTGGTGATTTCTACAACTCTTCCATACATTAATCATGGGAACCATGCATTAAAATAGTGTAACAGCACAGTATGAAACACTTTCCTAAATGAAACGTCCGAATCGCCCTCCTTTAGCATGAACACACGCGTCAACCCGCAGTCGCATTGAATCCCTGATGAGCTGATTTATCCCTGGGGAATTTCACAGCTTTCCAAAATAATGGCAGGAAAAAATGTTAAAATGTGTGTGAAATCTTATGGGACTTAACTGCTAAGGTCATCAGTCCCTAAGCTTACACACTATTTAACCTAAATTATCCTAAGGACAAACACACACACCCATGCCCGAGGGAGGACTCGGACCTCCGCCGGGACCAGCCGCACAGTCCATGACTGCAGCGCCTGAGACCGCTCGGCTAATCCTGCGCGGCTACTGGCAGGAATACTCTGTACATCTTGTACTGGCGTACCATACACAAGAGCATTCAAATTCACCTACAGATAAAGGTCTAGTGCGCTTAGTTCCCGAGAGCGTGGTGGTCGAGGAACTACCTACCCACCCGTCTTAGAACGTGCTGTTTATAAGACTATGAACGTTAAGACTGAAATGAGGAGGAGCTCCATCGTACGTGAAGCACTTGTGTTGTTGCGGTCGTAAAGGCACATCTTCTAGCAAAATATCAGGCAGAGTACTCAGTAAGAAATGACGATAAGTTTCTTTGTTGGGACTGCGTGGAACAAAATGAGGCCCTAGCAAACAGTCACCAACAATGCTGGAGCAAACGTTAACAAAAAACATTTGTTTGATGACGTGATTTCGCAATTTCATGAAGATGATCGACAGGCCGTAAGTTATGATTGTGAAGGCATTGAGCTGGGACAGTCCGTGCAGCAACCGCAGCTATAGTGCTGCGATGCTGTAGTGGCTTGAATTCCTACCTAGTAACCGAGGAGACCTGGGCTCAAGTCTCGCCAGCACGGTAGCTCAGCATGTTGGTTCAAATGGTTCGAATGGCTCTGAGCACAATGGGACTTAACTTCTGAGGTCATCAGTCCCCTAGAACTTAGAACGTAACTAACCTAAGGACATCAAACACATCCAAGCCCGAGGCAGGATTCGAACCTGCGACCGTAGCGGTCGCGCAGTTCCAGACTGTAGCGCCTAGAACCGCTCGGCCACCCCGACCGGCCAGCATGTTTGGTCAGAGGGTGAGCTGCCTCTGTAATAAAAAAATCTGAGTGGACGGATAAACGACGAATTTTAACTTGTGTCATGGGACGTCATCCCTGAACAAATTCAACGAACAATAATGAACAGAATGCGATTTTTCTAAAAGAAAACAAAAAAAGTGGAGGCTTAGCCATGGCATGAATTTTAATTCATTTCTTCAGTTTCCATCTTTATCGCAAATAAAGATGAGACTCAAGTGTCCTGAGGAAAACGTAATTACAAGGCGTTTCGTAGTGTTCAGCGGTGGATCGCTGTTCTGCATTACCCAGGATAACCAACGCAAGCAAGTAAGATGACGACCTGTGGAAAGGTCCCTTTCTTCCAGTGCTTTGGTGACAAAACACTTCCCGTTACCGACCGGTAGTGATTGAGTGGACTCTGATACCACAACAGTGCGTCGTTAGCATCCGACATTCCCATGCGTTACCTGTCGTGCGACAGTATTGTGGTGCCATTTCTCAAAGGGAGAATGCTCATCCACACGTGGGATTTGCCTCTATCGACCTTCTTTCTGATGTTGAGGTACTCTAGTGGCCAACAAGATCCCTAGATCTGTCTCTGGTGGAACATGAGTGGTGCCAGTTGTGACATCGACTCCGTCCCAGAACTAGTGGTCGAGATATCAAGAACCATTTACAGCATCTGTGGGCCAAATAGATTCAGGAGAAGATACAACGGCTTTGCGACACCTTTACGAACAGAATCAGTGAATAGATCCACATCAGGAGTGGTGACAAATAGGCTCATACAGGCAAGTTCTTTGCAAATTTGACTCAGCATTGTGATAATTGGAATATCATCACATACTGTCTCAACCAGTTTAATTCCATTTTCTTTCTCCTTTGTTCCCCCTAGCCTCCCCCCCCCCCCCCCCCCCCCGTCCATTTTCTGTGTTTCACTCTTTTTGCAGACATTGTGGGGTTGGGTCATTTGGGTGGAGGAGACCAGACAGCCACGTCATCGGTCTCATCGGATTAGGGAAGGATAGGGAAGGACGTCGGCCGTGCCCTTTGAAAGGAACCATCCTGGCATTTGCCTGGAGCGATTTAGGGAGATTTTGTGTATGTGTTTTATTACTTTCCCAGTTCATAATGAAATAAATAAAGGAAGGAGTCGCATGGCACTGTTTGCTGTCGACCGGTTCCTTACTCGCCTGATTTGAATGGTTTTCCTTCCTCCGCATGCAATGTTCCCGTTTGATGTGGTGCAAGAGAGTTGGGCCTTATTTTTAACTTCGAAACGGTACGACTACAGCAGGCGTTTATATGATTGTGATTTATGATGGTGGCAGAAGGGAGAGGATGAAACCGAGCGCCGACACACAGGCTACATCTCCCGAATGGCACCTTGTAAGAGCGTCAGGCTTAATGTCGTTATCCTAAGGACGGATCGCCGTAACAGATTGTTCTGAGATTTCGTCTTAGTCGCAGACTCTTACGATCGCCATCTTGATGCTACCACGTCTCCTCCAATTGCTGGTCAAGGTCTGTCTATGATAGTTTTTGTATCAATAGGATTCAAACTGATTACCTCGGAGTCAAGAACTGGAGCATAGATGTGCGTTGCCGTCCACGGCGATGGAAGCACTTGAGTCATATGAGGCGTGTGAGGAAAATAATGACACTGACAGCACTGCGAGCGTTCTGCCAGCGCTGTGTCTTCCTACGTGAGTCCACCGGTGTGTTCATCCCTTTCATATGCTCAGTCCAAGTTACAGCTCCCTACAGCCATCACGTGATTTTCAAGTGCGCCATCAGTGGATTTGTGTTTTTTTTTTTTGTGTGTCACGGAATTGGCACAGAGGAATTTTAAGCAACGTTATTCCATCACGTTTTGCGTTAAACTCGGGGAATCCGCGCGTGTGACCTCCAACGGTTCTATCGGGAACATTCCTTATCAAGAGCACAAGTTTTTCGTTGGATAAATAGTTTCTGGCAGGCTTAGAAAGCGTTGAAAATGAACCTCGAAAATCAGAGATCGAACCAATAATGATTTGGTTTTTTTTAGAGTAGGGATATCGTGCATAAAAGATTTGTTCCTCCAGGACAAACTGTCAATCAAGTGTTTTGCAAGGAAGTCTTTGAAAGGCTAAGGAAAAGGGTAAATCGAGTGAGATCAAACATTGTAGACATTGCTGCATCATATCAACGCCCCATGTCTCACGACCACTTCCATCACTGAATTTTTGAACTCAGAAGGTATTTCTGTTGTTCAACAGCACCCTATTCCCCGGATCTAACTCCTTGTGAGTTTTTCATTTTCCAAGACTGAAAACTGTCTTAAAATGACTTAGTTTAGGGACTCTGAAAAACATTTGGAAGAATGTGACCGGCATGTTAAAGTCCCTACCTGTTGAAGCCTTTCAGTACGGGTGTCAGGACTGGGCCCAACGAATCCGCCGGTGAATAGCAGCCGAAGGAAACAGCTTTGAAGGGGACAGTATTTTTGTTTGATAAAGATGAAAAGTTCGGCAGGTAAAAAATCAGTCTCGTTGTTTTTCTGACTCGTCTCGCATGCAAGTGACATTATGACCACAGTGTACGAATCTGGGTAAGGAAACTGCAAGATAAGCACTCAGTGTCCAAAAGATTGAATGCCCAACATAAAGTAATCAAAATATGTCATCGTTGCCCTTTAAGAGTTGGAGAACGAAATAAAGAGTAGTCTCGTTACAACGCTGGTCGGTCGGGATGTGGTTTGAGGCTCGCGCTGGAACACGACGACAGGGTGACGCCGAGCAGTCCCGGGCAGTCCTTAAGTAAGAGTGAGCGGGCCGCGGAGTCCCAGCTGCGGCCGCATCGATCCGGCAGTGGCTCTGTCTGCACCGCGAGGTCCGTCCATCGCCCTCCTCCTCTATACTGTACTGCCACCTCCCCTCTTCTATAAACCTGTTCTGTCTCATGTCACGTCCTGTCTTCTTCTCCTGCAGGGGTCTCCAAACTTTTTAGTCCGCGGGCCACATTGACTCCTCCACGAAGTCATATGGGCCAAGATCATCCCAGTGGGATTAAAGCACCCTAGCACTCCATTGTCACCGTAATGTAAGGCTAAAGGAAAGATGAAATCGCAAAAATCTAAGGTTGTGGGAATAGCTAGCACTCAAACGAACTACGATTTTTATTTAATTACATAATTTTGATTGGTGGGCGTACCTGACCGAAATTCTGGCGTATTTTACTCTGGTGAATTTCGCCGACAAAAAGGTATGTCACTGCGCATTCTTCACGTAAGCGTAATGCAAGGTTAACGAAATATCAAAATCATTGTTAGCAACACTATTACTGCAAGACGTAACAGAGGTAGAGTATGTCAATGCATTGTTATTTCAAGCGGTGCAACAATAACTTTAGTTATGTAGTCTTGTAGCGAGTAGCAGAGCCAATGTCGCGGTGTATTGGTCGCGATAGGCCTCAAAACTCAATTGTTGGCAGTGTAGGTACCACCTCAAACATTTGGCGGGCCGGATACCGGGGGTGTCCGGCCAGCTAACGCGGGCCGGTTGGCCGGACCTCGCGGGCCGTAGTTTGGACACCCCTGTTCTACTGAATTCCGTCCCGTCCCGTCCTAAACTGTCCTTTCAGTACCAGTCATGAAGACAGTCATACCGCTCTGTAATTCGGACACCAGCAGGGTAATTCGGTTCAAAGACAGAACTAAGTTTAAGAGTGTACCGTCTCCAATATCACCTCGCATAGTGAAGTCACAGCTGCTTGGAAAAAAAGATATGGGTTCACGTCAGCTTTACCTTACTAGAGGGACTACTGCCCAGCAAACCACAATGACGTTCGCACTGTTCTCTTGACTGACAGCGGTTTAAAATGGGTCACAACGAAAACCAGTCTCAAGAGTACATAAAATGGTAACAACTAAGCCTTCCCGGGCTGTCATCGGAGCCAAGGCTTCATTCTGCGGCAGCGCTTCGACACATTTACTACTCCTTATCTTCAGGCTCAGTCTTCGCCTGAAGATAACCAGTGGGAAATTTGTCAAAAATGGTAATAAACCGAGAATAGTCATAACCGAAATTCACCGAGAAAGGCTGCATTCCCATATAACATGGTCATACTTTGGATGTTTCAGAAACAATATTGCTCCTCACGGCAGAGAGGACCTGATCTCCGCAATATGTGATATGCGAGAAGCAACATCGTTACGCAAATTGGAGCGACGGAAAATTGATTCCTGAATATTTCAGCGGACAGTTTTGATGATTTTTTGATTAAACTGCCGATGAGCAGCCGGAATATAGCCCGGGCGGCAGGGCGTGGCGCAGAAATTGCAATAAACGCGCCGGCCCACCGCCCTGTCGCTCGCGCGCTGCTGCGGATTAAATTTTCGGCGCCGTCCGCCGCCGGCGTCGCCTGTGGACCCAGATCGACCCGGTCGTCACTTTTTGACAAGCAATTAGCCCGCTGGCCCAAGAGCTGCGTGAGTGAGAGGAAGAGAGAGAGGAAAGAACAGAGAAACAGCGCGGATGAGATGGGGCTTCGCCGCTAGAGTTACTCCGAACAAACAGTAAACCAATGCATCCCAAGAACTTGTAGGTCCACTTGGAGATGATTCAGGATGGGCTGAACCAATTTAAGGCATTCTGAGTCCAGGGGTAACTAGGCCCAATGGGGGAGGATTAATACAGATTCTTACCAATCTGAGACATTCTAACCCCAGAGCCAGCTGGGTTCATAGGTGGGAATATTCAGAAAGCGACTAGTTTTTCTGAGACCTCGTGAGCTCGGAGCAATCAAGGTGCATTGGGAAGGATTAAGAACAGCCCAACCAGTATGGTAATTTTTGCGCCCAGACATATCTACTTCAATTGGGAGAGTATGTAGTAAGGGCCGAACTAATCCGGGAAATTGTGAGTGTATTGTGAAACATTTAGATAGCGGTTCACCAGTGTCAGACAGGGCGAGACTAGAGACATTTCTGTCCAATGGAAAGGTTTTAGACCGGGCTAAATCAGTGTGAGGTATTGAGAGCCTATCAGGGTAAAATCACGAAGGCTCCAGTCTATGTGCTCCACGTCAGCTTTAGGGTAGCAGGTAGCATTCAGGAAGGGCCCAACAAATGTAAGCCCTTGTAAGCCCAGAAGCCCTAGGCCCATTTGGGTAGTTTTCTGAAAGGAACTAACCGGTGTCAGACATTGTCAGGCAAAGACATTGAGACACAGATCCATTTGTAGGACGGTGCCGGAAGGACTCTGCTTTCTTTTTAAGTCACTTTTCTGTCTGGTTTGATGCCAACATGAATTCATTTCCTGCGACAAGATCATCATACCATTGCTCTATGTATTCCAATCTGTCTTCCCCTACAGTCTTTACCCTCTACAGTTCCCTCCCGTACCATGCACAGAGAATCTCTTCATTCCCTACTTTATCAGTACATTGATTTTCGGTATTCTTGTGCAGCAACATACACTAGGTCATCAAAAGTATCCGGAAACCTGGCTGAAAATGAGTTACAAGTTCGTGGCGCCCTCTAACGGTAATACTGGAATTCATTATGGTGTTGACCCACGCTTAGCCATGGTGACAGCTTCCACTCTCGCAGGCATACGTTCCTTGGGAAATGGCAGCTCAATCTTCACGGAGTGCTGCACTAAGGAGAGGTATAGATATTAGTCGGTGAGGCCTAGCACGAAGCCATCGTTCCAAAACATCTCAAAGGTGTTCTACAGGATTCAGGTAAAGAGTCTGTACAGACCACTCCATTACAGGAATGTTATTGTCGTGTAAACACTCCACCACAGACCGTGCATTATGAACTGGTAATCGATCGTGTTGACAGATGCAATTGCCATCCCCAAATTGCTTATCAACTATACGAAGCAAAAAGGTGCCTAAAACATCAATGTAGGCCTGTGCTGTGACACTGCCACGCAAAACAACAAGGGGCGCAAGCCCCGTACATGAAAAACACGACCACACCATAACACCACCGCTTCCGAATTTTACTGTTGGCACTGCACACGCTGGGAGATGACGTTCACCGGGCATTCGCCATACCCACACCTTGCTGTCGGATCGCCACATTATATACCGTGATTCGTCACTCCACACAACGTTTTTCCACTCTTCAATCGTCCAATGTTTACGTTCCTTACGCCAAGCGAGGCGTCGTTTGACATGATGTGTGGCTTATTGGCAGCCGTTCGACCATGAAATAATAGTATTCTCACCTCCCGTCTAACCGTCACAGTACTTGCAGTGGATTCTGATGCAGTTTGGAATTCCTGTGTGATGGTCTGGATAGATGTCTGCCTATTACACATTACGACCCTCTTCAATTGTCAGTCAACAGACGAGGTAGACCTCTACGCTTTTGTGCTGTACGTGTTCCTTCACGTTTTCACTTCACTATCACATCGGAAACAGTGGACCTAGGGATGTTTAGGAGTGTGGAAATCTCGCGTGCAGACGTGTGACACAAGTGACACCCAAACACCTGACCACGTTCGAAGTCCGTCAGTTCCGCGGAGCGTCCCATTTTGCTCTCTCACGATGTCTAATGACTACTGACGACGCTGATATGGAGTACTTGGTAGTAGGTGGAAGTAAAATCCACCTAATATGAAAAACTTATGGTTTTGGGGGTGTTCGGATACTTTCGATCCTATAGTGTATCTTGAACGCTTAGGTTCTCTTCTCTTCCGATTTTCCCACTGTGCATGATTTACAATCACGCCGTGCAGTGCTCTAAAGATACCTTCTCAGACGTTTTCCCCTCGAATTAAGGCCTATGTTTGATAATGGTAGTTTTTTCTTTGCCTGGAATGCCCTCCTTGCCTGTGTTGGTCTGCTTCTTATGTCGTCCTCCCATCGCCCGTCATGCGTTATATTGCTTTCAGTGTGCGGAATTCCTTAACTTCGTCTACTTCGTGACCACCAGTTTTGATGTAAAGCGTCTCACTGTTCTCATTTCTGCTACTTCTCATTACCTTTGCCTTTCTACAGTTTACTGTCAGTTTGCTTTCTGAACTCATTAGACTGTTCATTCCATTCAACAGATCCCGCATTTCTTCTTCTCTTTTCATTCTTAGTTTTAATTCCACTCTTGAAACTTCGTTTTATTTCTGTCATTGCTTCTTGGATGTATAGAGTGAACAATGAGAGTGAAAGTCTGTAGCCCTGCCTTACTCATTTCATAATCGTAGTACTTCGTACCTCTCTTATTGTTCCTTCTTGATTGTTGTACATATTGTACATCAACCGTCGTTCCCTGTAGCTTACCCCTATATTTCGTAGAACTTCAAACTTATTTCAAATTTTACATTGTTAAATGCTTTTACCATATCGACAACGCCTGTGAGCGCGTCTTGAAATGTCAGAGCTGCGTCTCTTGCGCCCTTACCTTTCCTAAAGTCAAGAAAACCGTCATCTAACAGATTCTCAATTTTAGTTTCCATTCCTCTATGTATTACTCATGTGACCATCTCCGATGCATGAGCTGTTATGCAATAGTTTCTGCATTTATCTGCCCTTGCTGTCTTCGAAATTCTGTGGGTGATAGTTTTCCGAAGTTCTGATGGTGCGTCGCCAGTGTCATAGAATCCATACACCCCTAGACACTTATTTGAGTTGTCATTTGGTTGCCATATCCTCTAATGAGTTTAGAAACTCCGATGGAGTGTTATCTATGCGTTCTGCTGTGCTGTATGTGATCTTCCAAACCTCTTTCAAATTCAGACTGTAATACTGAATTACCTCCTCCGCTTTACAGAGGCCTTTACTGTACTCTTTCCATCTATCCGCTCTTTCCTCTGCATTTAACAGTGTGATTCACATTGCACTCTCTTACTTTTAATTTCAGTGAAGGTTGTTTTCACTTTTCTGTGTGTTGACTCAGTCCTTCAGAAGATTATATCTTTTCCGATTTCTTTACATTTTTCCTGTAGCCTTTTCGCCTTGGCTGTCCTGATTGATTAAGTAATGTACATTTCTGTATTCCTATCTTTCTCTGAATTTTTGTACTTCCTTCTTCATTCGACGACATATTTCTTATGTTACCTAATGTCTTAGTTGTCCCTATATCGAACTGTTCAACATCTGTGATTGTCGTTTTTATAGATTTCCATTCCTTTTCAACAGAACTTCCTATGTGGTACTCCTTATCGTACTATCACATCCTTAACTAACTCCAAAGCTTCTCATCATTCTTCAGCATTTCAGTACCTCGCTTCCTTCCACACTGATCCTTGTGGATGATAGTTTTACACTACTGTCTACTCTTCATGATTACTGAAGTGTGACCTGAATCTATATCCATTTCTGGGCACTCCTCACAATCCAACATCTGATTTCATAATTTCTGTCTATCCATTAAGTAGTCCACCAGGAATCCACCCGTGTCTCTAAGTCTTTTCCAAGTTGCCGTCCTGATTTTGTGCTTCTTGAATAAATTATTAGCTGTTACCAGCTGAAATTTGTTGCAGCTGTTAATTAGTCTTTCTCTTCTCTCAATCCTGCTGCCATGATCGTATTTTTCGATTGTACTTTCTGCTATTCCTTCCCATACAACCGCGTTCAAATCCACCACGATTACTAGGTTTTCATCTCCCTTCCCACACTGAATTACCCAATCAATATCCTCATATACTTTCTTTACCTCTTCATCTATCTCTTGCAACTTCGGCAAGTATTTATGATTTTCTGTCGGATCTGACGAGAACAACTCTATCGCTGGTCTGTTCTATATCTATACTGAGCAATTGCATTTTCCTTTCCAGATTTTCAAACTTCCCTAAAAAGTCCAAACTTGCGACAATCCATGCTCCGACTCGTAGGATGTTGTCCCTTCCTTTGCTATTGCTTCTTTTTGTCATGGTCACCTCCCCGTTGGCAGTCAGCTCTCAGAGATACGAATGGGGAACTTAGCAGGGATCTTTTGTCAATAGAGAGATAATTATGACACTTCTTCAGTTACAGGCAATATGTCCAGTCGATACAAATTCTGTGTCTTTAGTACAGTGGTATTCATTGCCTTCTGAGTCCACGTGGCGTTGATAACCGCAAATTGTCCCTACTTTTGGGGGCAGCTTCCCACAACAAAGGAAAGAGGTCACGCTGTGTGCTCCTCCACACTCTCTGACCAGGCCGTTGGCAGATTGAGGGTGTCTTCTTATGCCGGAAGTCTTCGGCAACCATTTCTGATCTTTTTTGTTCTAAATTTAAGCATTGGTTCCTTTAGCACTGGAACTCACTACGTTCTGCTTATTAATCAAAGACGCTACCTCCAAAACACGGGTTCAGCATTGGAACGATGCTGTCAGTTTCAAGCACTGTGAACACAGAAGGACTTCGGTCGTCGGTTTTTGGACAGCCTGTCCTGAATAGATATCCAAAAACTGTCCAACATTTCCAGCTGAAAATGTTCTAGAAGTGAATATATTCTGATGCGTATTTCTCTGTTTCTCTTATAGCGAGGAACAAGGACGAAAAATTGAACTTGATTGTGCAAACATTGATTAAAATGGTAATTGGAAGCAGTAATCGCTGTTAGGAAACAAACTTCAACTGATTGAACGATATTAATTTCAACGTCCATCATGATAGACGCAGAGTTCCATAAAGGCTCGTTAGTTTTAATAGCTTTAAAAGCTGATCATATGTTTCTCGACTATTGTTAGGTAGTAACGAGTAGACAGCTCCAATCGTGCTCGTTTCTTACCAAGATCTTCAAATATCGACGTGAATTATAAACAACTGCACAAACTGCCTGCCCGAGCTCTTAATATTTCCGTCACATAGAATAATTCACAGTTTCATAAAAATAATTTTCCCGTTTCACTGCAAGCAGAAATATTCTCTCATTCGGTCCTCCGTCATCAGCTGCTAGTGAAACGTTTTCACCATCATCCACGAGTTAACTATCTTCTTGATATAGAAATAGTTGGCTCTCGTGTGGATCCCATACATTTTCAATAAATGCAATGCAGCGAGTTTTTCACACTTACATGTGATGGTAAAGACGTTACAAAGTAGCAACCTCGGTTCAGTAGAGGCCTTTCCCAGTAGTATGTATCAGGTAGCAGCGGACAGACCATTGTATCTACTTCTGGAACTGCCTATTAAAAGATCCACTTCCTGAACTGTGTTATGCACCGCTGAAATGTTAAAACGTTCCATACCTGTACAAGTATTACTTCGCATAACTGTCACAAAATCACTTTCTCAGTTCCACTGGTTAATATTCTACTAAATAAGTTAGTAGCATTAGAAATGAGATGCGTAGCTAATGAACGATTCCGACCGTACCTAGGGGATAGCGTACAAGAAGTAGAGATGACACATATCTGAAATAAGTCAAAACATCTAGTGAAACACACAGAATATGGTAATACGTGGATTCCTCAGTGCATTGCATCGGGACAAAAACTACTCCTGAGACACACTGAGGTGTGTCATTTGTTGCCTCCTGATAGCGTAACGAACCTCCTCTTGACCGGCACACTGCAGCATTTCGATGTGGCACGGACTCGACAAGTCATTGAAAGTCCCCTGCAGAAATGTCATGCTGTTTCTGTAGCCGTCCATAACTGCGAAGGTGTTGCCGGAGCAGGATTTTGTGCACGAACTGATCTCTCGATTATGTCCCATAAATGTTTCATGGGATTCATGTCGGATCATCTGGGTGGCCAAATCATTCGCTCGAACAGTCTGCAATGTTCTTCAAACCAATCGCGAACAATTGTGGACCGGTGAAGAGGCGCATTGTCGTCTATGAAAATGCCACCCTTGTTTGGGAACATGAAATCCATTAATAGCTGCAAATGGTCTCCAAGTAGGCGAGCATAAACATTTACAATCAGCGATCAATTCTCTTGGACCAGAGCAGCCAGTCAATTCCATGTAAACACAGCCGACAGTATTATGGAGCTATCACCAGCTTGCACAGTGCCTTGTTGTCTCGCTGGATTAATGGTTTCGTCAGTCTTGCGTCACACTGGAAACCTACCATCAGCTCTTACCTACTGAAATCAGAACCCACCTGACCAGACCTCACTTTCTCAACTGTCGAGGGTCTTACGGACATGGTTACGAGCCCAGAACAGGCGCTACGGGCGACGTCACGCTGTTAGCAGTGACTCCCACGACTGTCATCTGCTGCCACAGCCGATTGAGTCGTACGTGTTGTATCGATTTCGCGGTTATTTGACACTGAGAACCTCGTAAAACTGGATTTTCTACCGATTTCCGAAATGAAATGTCCCATTCGTTTAGCTCGAACTTCCATTCCGAGTTCAAAGTCTATTAGTTCAAACAGAATGGTTCAAATGTCTCTGAGCACTATGGACTTAATTTCTGAGGTCGTCAGTCCCATAGAACTTAGAACTACTTAAACCTAACTAACCTAAGGACATCACACACATCCATGCCCGAGGCAGGATTCGAACCTGCAACCGCAGCGGTCGCGTGCTTCCAGAATGTGGCGCCTATTAGTTCCGTTGTGCGGCTATAATCAAGTCGGAAATCAGTTCACATGAATCACCTGAATACAAATGACAGCTCAGCCAATGTAAGATTTTGTGATTGGTGTTGTAAGAGGAGAACAAGTAACAGCTCTTGTTTCAATATTATTCATGAAGGGTGGGTAAAAATGACCTGTTCGCAATGTATACTTGTTTACTGTCAATACAAATTTCAAATTCTTCAACGACATTCATTATCTTTCTTTTGTTGAAATGTGTCATTCCGAAGGTTTGCCTTTAATGCACGTGGTATCAGATTTCTTAAAGATTCTTAGCCGAATGCATGTGTTCAAATGGTTCAAATGGCTCTGAGCACTATGGGACTTAACATCTGTGGTCCTCAGTCCCCTAGAACTTAGAACTACTTAAACTTAACTAACCTAAGGACATCACACACATCCATGCCCGAGGCAGGATTCTAACCTCCGACCGTAGCAGCCCCGCGGTTCCGGACTGTAGCGCCTAGCACCGCTCGGCCACACCGGCCGGCTAATGCATGTGTTCTTGGCACCTTACTATCAAGAGCCTTCCTGTCTGGCCAATACACAGATCTTACAGAAAACCTTGTAAGTACCCGATTTGCGGCCGCTCTAGCCCTTTGACGTGTTGTAGTAAATGATGTACTGTTGTAATTTATTGTTCTGTGATTCCGGACGTGTAACGGCTCCTAGCTCTAATCTCTTTGATCGTAACTACTGTATTCGAATGTAAGTAAATTGAATACTGTCATCACGCCTCATATATAAAACATTTTAAATAGCATTAATGTGTGTAAATCGTAATGTTGTTTTTCAAATTATTATTGTGATGACAAACGTGCATGTGCAATTTGTTCAAACGACTACTTTAGTGACAAATGTGCAGTTATGATTCGGCACTTACAGTTTGGATACACCATCTAAAAATGTACGAACATTGAACACTTCTCACTTTGCCACTTGCAGTGATTTCACATACGTCTCTAGCCAACACCACCTAATTTGCCTTTTAAGTTGAACAGTCAATTCGATGAGGTATATGCAAACTTTAACCTGGATGTATAATCAAGTGAAGTTTGGAAAAAGTCCGAAATAGGTTCTGATTTAATTACCCACATTCACTTTTGTCTGTTGGAGGACTTTATTCAACATTAGCGTTTTATTCACGAGACAGTTGCCGTTCAGTCTACGAAAGTAACCACCAAACGGTAACCGGCGTTTACCGAGAATCTCTGTAATTGTTTCTCCTTGTACTCTTGATACATTTCCTTTAATTTCTTCTTCATCAAATTCCATTTTTCAAACTTTGACCCCAGAATTTTAGTCACACTTATCTCTATTGTTTTTCTGTCTTTTATTTAAATTCTGCCATACACTATAATAGTTTTAGTTCTGATAAATAATTCTATATTACGATACCACGATTTTGCTTTTCATAGAGATTGTTTTTTGCATCTCTTACAAAAAGCTTACATTCCCTTTCTAGGTTTGCAATTCGTTCTTTATTCACTCAGTTCATCATTGCCCTCAAAAATCGCACGTAAAAATTGGAATTGCACGTGGGATATTATTCTAAATTCGGCGAATGAAGGTTGATTGTTACATGCTCATTGACTGTTGTCTACATTATTAAAAATATCAAATAATGTGATTCCTACTTAATACCTCACTACCGTACAGTACTGCGATAAACTTTTATAGCAATTGATCAAAATAACGTAGGAATTACCTTATGCATTATACATTGAATGTTTGTGGTAAGCTTTTTAATTGAAATGTGCGTGAAAATGATGTATAAAGTGTTTGATATTATTCGGATCCTTTTGAACAATCTCACTTGTTATCTGTGGAAATAAATTCGCATGTAGATTCTTTTGGATACAAACATCGATGGAAAAAATCGCGACACCAAGAAGTAGTTAATGCTGAGTAATGAAAGCATGGGAATACATTTGTTTGCGTAACATATTTAACTGATTAACGCTGCAAGATCACTAGCTAATGCAAGTACGAGATAAACCATTACAAATGTGAAATGGTGGTACATTAATACCCTGTGTAAACGCAAGAATGTTGAAGGCAAGCATGCAAACGTGCATACATTGTCATGTACAGGTTCCGTATGTTAGTTTGTGGGATGGAGTTCCATGTACGTTGCACTTGGTTGGTCAGCACAGTGACGGTAAATGCTGGGTGTGGATGACGCAGGAATTGTCGTCATATTATGTCCCATATGTGCTCCATTAGAGACAGTTCAGGTGATAGAGCAGGCCAAGGCAACAATTCGAAACTCTGTAAGGCGGTATGTAGGCAAGGATTATCTTGTTGAAAAACATCCTCTGGAAGGCCTTACATGAATGGCAGCTCAACAGGGCGAATGACCAGCTTGATGAGTCACACTCCAGACCATAGTTCCAGGTGTTGGTCCATTGTGTCTTGCACGCACACATGTTGGTTGCAGAACCTCAACTGGCCTTCTTCTAACCAACACGTGGCTATCGGTGACAGCGAGGAAGAACTAGCTTTCATCCGAAGACACAACAGACCTCCAACCCGCCAACGAATTAGCTCTCACTTGACATCACAGCTGGCGCAAACGGCGGTGATTTGGGGGTTTGGGGTCAGAGGAATGCACGCTACAGGGTGTCTTGCTCGGAGCTGTCCTTGAAGTAACCGATTTGTGACATTTCGTTGCGTCATTGATGTGTCAGCTGCGGCTCAAATTGCTTCTACAGATGCAGTACGATGCGCCAGAGCCATCCACCGAACACGATGGTCTTCCCAGTCGATAGTGCATTATGGCTGTTCGGCGCCCGGTTTTCTTCCGACCGTGCATTCTCGTGATCACCGCTGCCACGAATCATGCACAGTGGCCACATTCCTGCCAAGTCTTCCTGCAATACTGCAGAAGGGAGATACAGGGGTCACAGCCCTGTAAACGACCTATTTAAAACTCAGTGAGGTGTTGACAGTGGGATCTTCGTCGCCTTAAGGCGCTCCGGAACGCCCTATACTTGCAATGTTAAAATAATTCTTATAAATTACATCTTTCCTCACAAAGTATTTGAGGTAGGAAGTTGAACTTTTTACAGATTATTTATTGGAATATGGGCTACAACTTAACACAGGGATTTTACAAAATTTTAGTTTAGTTATTAAAGATGATTTTTTTTCAATTGTAATGAAAATTCACAACATTTTTTGCAATTTTTTATTTATATATTCAAAATTATACAGTTTTTTGGAAAAAGGCTGTGTTAAATTATGCAGAAGGTACTGTGTAACATTTACTGAAAGTTTGAAACAAATATGTTTGGAAGATCCTTAGAAAACATGTAATTAGTATGAGAAAATAAAAGTTTTGTGAATCGAGGGACAAAGATTGGATTAACTTTTTAGTGCATTCCAGGTCCATAGGATGGATTATCTTCATCCTCTGCAAACTCCTCCTCCAGCTTCCTCTTGTTCCTCCTCCTGTTTACTCTTGCTTGTATTTCTAGACTCTTTACAGCCCTGTCTGCAGCCCGAAGGCGTTCCTTGTCTAAAGCAAGCATCGCTCGTTGTTGTGTTCGTAGATTTTGCTACCATTTTCTTGAGTTGCAGTTACTGCAACACTGTTCCAAGAGGTGGTCATGTATGAACACTTATCACATTTCAGTTGTATTTCACTAGCAAGTCCTACGTGCTTTATTATGGAGAGTTCCAGACCAACTTCACTACAATGAATACATCTTACACAGTTTGAAAAAATTCCTTTGAGAACCGACATATCAAATATTTCATTCACATCCGATTCGCCCATAAAACATTCATAGTTTTCACTCATTGAACCAAGCTTCTTCTGTGAAGTATTTTCTTTCCCACTTTGAGTGCTATGGGCAGGTGTACTTGAGAGGTTAGGTTCACTCACTTGGTTATCGTCTTTATTGTTTACAGTAATAACACATACCTTTGGCTTTCCAACGTTTCTCCTTTTCTTAAAAGCCTTCAGAGGATTTCTAATAACTTTACTTTTACTCATTATTAAACTTCAACAAAACAGAGACTCAAGAAACAGAATTAATTACGAATATTTTCGAGATAACGACAGAGTAAATAAACATGAAACAATCGACAATCACACCAGCGATATATATTGAACCATCACAGGTTAGCCACAACACATACTTTATCTCACATCACTAAAATGTACCTCATGAACACGGACGTTAATAGTAACACCATTTGACAGCAGTTTAACAGCGCTACAGTGGGTCACGCCCATGTAGAACACATTTCAAAAAAAAATTTAAAAATAGGTGTAGTCTTCGGAATTGAATAAATTATATATCTATTAAAAGGTAATAGTCTGCAGATTCAGAAAACGCAAAAAAGTAAAAATTGAACTTTTCATGATTTTGAGCCTTTTCGGAGCCCCTTAAAGGCATTCCTGACAACACCGACTCAACACGCCCATAGGTAGCTAACGCACACGACAGCGTCTATTTGAACCAAACCTGATTTGCATCTTCATAGTGGCGTTGCTACCGCCACTCCTATGCGACTGGCAGGAAATTTGAAAAGATATCATCTTTCAGACGTAGAAACAAACATACCGACTTTTGTTTATGTCGTGCAACTCCCCCTTTGTGCGGCGACTTTTCTCCCGTCAGTTGATGTTATGTATTTTGTTACTGCGATATATTCCTCATTCCCCAAAACAACCTCCCAATATTTGGGTCGATAGTCTACTAAACTAAACGAGGAGGGTGGCGTAATGGTTAGCTCATTTGACGAGCATTCGGGAAGACGACGTTTCCGATTCCCGTGCGGCCATCTAGAGTTAGATTTTCCGCGATTTCCCTAAAGCGCTTCAGGTAAACGCCGAGATAGTTCCTTTGAAAACGGCACATCAGGCTTTCTTTAGTAGTCCGATCTCGCGCTACGTATCTAATGACTGCGCTGTCCGCCGGACATTAATCTTTCTTTCCCTCCTTTCCTGTACAATCTGCAGGTAGCGAGTACTTGAGAACGGCATGTCGTCTAACTAAAGGTAAATGTATGACTTCGATTATTAGCAATTGCTGTGTCAAGTGAAGTCACAAACAGCCTAGGACACCTTCTTGATGCTGTTGCCTTCAAATAATCTTAGCTTTTCGAGAAACGTTAGACAGACATGCTGGTCACAATATGCAATCCAAAACGACCCATTCTTGGAGTGCAGGGAGGAGAATTTCTTCCACCTCTTGTGTGATAAATGTCCCGCCTCACTAATACCTCCCAGCATGCTGTGAACGTCACGTGACGCAGAATGTTTATAATGTAACAGCAGCGATAAACTATAATTTGGTTTTAGTTCGATTTAGTTAAAAAGCACCGTTAGCGGTTTCTAATTTACAAATTCATCATCACACCCTTTACATGCTCTTACCAAAACACACAATACTTTCGTTTACAGCTGTGTTGCTCTAAGGTCATCAGAAATTTTGTTCTACAGAAACATAACTGTAAAGCAACAGAAAATCTGTTTATCCTAGGACAATGTAGCTGTAAACAAACTGAAAATCTGTTTATACCCAAACAACAGTCTTATATAAACAGTCGTATACTAGGGCAACACGAAGGTAACTAAACAGAAAATCTGTTTATCACAGGTCAATACACCTGGAAATATACAGAAATTATCTTTCTCTTTAGGAAATAGCTGTAAATAGGTAGTCTGTTTACCCTATGCCACCACAGCGGCAAACAGACATTCGTTTATCCTACGGCAACACAGCAGCAAACAGACATTCTCTTTATCCAAATGCTTCACATTTCTTCGACAAAGGAATTCTGTTCATCCCAAAGCAACACATCCGTTAATCAAGAGACCAGCCGTTAGTAAACAGATATACTGTTTATCCTAGGGAAACATGGCGGTAAATCAAAGTAGCTCGCGTCCTGATAAGACCAGATGATGATGGTAAATTCGTCAATTATAAAATCACAACAGTAGTTTCCAATAAAATGAAGCAAAATAAACTTGCGGTTAGTTGTAGTTGCATGTTAGAAACCTTCTGTAACACTGTAGCATTTCTGAAAATCAACTGGCTGCATGTTTCCTAGCTGTCTCCTCACTAAGAAAATCTTTACTGTAAATCTTGCCAACGACCTTACCGCAGTGGTAGCTTCAGTTCCCGTCACCGCACTGAAGTTAAGAGCTGTCGGGCTTGTCTGGCACTTGGATGTGTGGCCGTCCAGATCTGCCAAGCGGTGTTGGAGAGCAGGGCGCACTCGGCCCTTGTGGGGCCAATGTAGGCGCTACTTGGCCGAGGAACAGCGGCGCCGGACACGACCGGGAGAGTGCCGTGCTGACCACTTGCCACTACGTATCCGCATCCAGTGACCACTCTGAACATAAGGGTGACAATGCGGTAGGTCGGTACTGTTAACCTTCAAGGCCTCTTCGGATGGAGTTCGAGTTACGTAAAATTTACGTTCTGTATTAATTTAAATACATCCTTCGGTCTCTGCCCTTAGCTATATCCACATTCTACGTTAGTTTCTCTGCAACGGCACTCCTACGCTGTTGCATTAGAAACTGTAATCGTCTGTGACACGCTTGGATTTCTCCTCCTTTTAAATCAACAAAAGCCAATGATTTACTCAGTGATCATCATCGTGTAATATTTTTGTGCGAAGAGGTGCCCAACGGAGATATTACCGTTACCCCGACGGTCTGTTAATCGCGTATTGAGTCCTGATGTCACATTTGCCGTGTGGCCAGTATAATTTCTATTTAAAATGTTCTAGGTTTCTATGTAGGAAACTAAAATGTCTCTAGGGGTTCAGGCGGCACGTCAGCGGCTGAGAGGGGACATTGTTGACGGAGTCCTGGCGCATTCTCGCCGGGATTCGCAGCCGAAACGTCATTTGCACCCAGCCAACCACCGTCTCCCGTCCAGATTATGCAAATTCATGTTGTCCAACGCAGAGCCGCTTACACTGCCCCCGTCGGATTTACACAGACAATGAGGCAGGTGCGTGAAATCCCAGCCTGTTCTCTGCTGGGCGCAATATCTGCCAAACTCCACCAGAAGAAGCGAACGATTTCGGTTCTGGCAGCTCTCCTGCTGTAGATTTCACACTACAACACTATTACGCCAACTCTACAAAGAACAAAAGTAAATGTCTGTAGCACTCGCCGAACAGCTTAGAAAGGTTATCCATAGCGCAAGTAATGAGTGCTATCAATACAAGAGAACCCCAGGTGCGTATTTGGTTTTGCGTATGGTCCACCCTAACCTTGTTGCTTTGCCTAGCGTGAAGTTTCAACGAGCAACAGCTGTGTAAATTTGTCATATCATTGATTCGTACCCGTAACTACAATGATCTACGAAACAAAATTTGCTTGAGTCCTCCCAGTCGTGCTCTGAAAGCTGGAGGTCACATGTACTGCACAGGAAACTGGTTGTGAAAGGTTTCCCCCTACCTACAATATCCTGCTGACTTACCGATTCGATGGAAATAACTAAAAT
Organism: Schistocerca serialis cubense; assembly: GCF_023864345.2. NCBI lineage: Eukaryota > Metazoa > Arthropoda > Insecta > Orthoptera > Acrididae > Schistocerca > Schistocerca serialis. The sequence continues at coordinate 915,289,027 of NC_064641.1, read as the reverse complement.
TTTAATGCGAAATAATAAAAAGAACCTCATATACAAATTTAAACTATAAGCTGTTGTGTCTCAAGTACTCTTTCGGAATCAGGACAGTAAAAACAAAAGGTTGTAACTTTGTATACTTATTTTAACTTAAGAAGTTATATTTGTACATAAAACCAAAACTATTGTTCCATTACGAAATTTTAAATTGTATTAATTTTGTACTATTGTAATTATTGCTGGCTGTATGACGAATGTTACCTAAAGCCAAAATAAATAACTAAACGAAAATCCCACTCTTCCCTCTAACACTAATAGATGATTCTTTGATATTTTAGAATCATTAGTAACGCGATCTACCAATCTAGTCTTCAGTGTTCATCTGTTGCAGTACATTTCAAAAACTTCTGTTCCCTTCTTGGCTTAACTGTTTGTCGTAAAAAACAAAGAAAGAGAAAAAACACTTCAGAAACACTTGTATATCCACACCAGTCTACAGTTTCCATCCTCTCTATTTCGGCCATAATCAGTTATTTTACTACCAAAATGACAGACGTCATCTACTAGTTTTAGTGTCTCCCTTCCTCCTCAGCATCACCTAATTAAATTGACTAAATTCCATTATCCTTATTTTGATGTTCATCGTATATCCTCCTTTAAAGACACTGTCCACTCCGTTCAACGGCTCTTTCCAAGTCCTTTGCTGTCTCCAACAGAATTACAATGTTATCGGCAAACTTCAAGGTTTTTATGTCTTCTTTCTGAACATTAATTCCCTTTCTACATTTTTGTTTGGTCTTCTTTACTGCTTGCTCATTTTACAGAGTTTTGTGTAAGAAATATGGCGCTCACAGACTGCATTTTCTAAGTATGTTTTGCCTACGGCTGAGCCTATGTGATGAGTCCATATCATATCGTGACTAATTGTTACACCTAGGTATTTGTATGAGTTGGATGATTGTGATTCTTAGATAATGTTATCATAGGTGAATATGTTCTCCTTCGTTTTGTGGAAGGGTAAATTTAAAAATTTTTAAACATCTGTGCTGGTATTTCACGTTGCATTTCTTGACTTATTACTAAAAAGTCTTCAAAAAGTCTAAGGTTGTCATTAATATTGATGGCTTTCAGTCACATCCGGCCGTGGTGGCCAAGCGGTTCTAAGCGCTTCAGTCCGGAATTGCGCGACTGCTACGGTCGCAGGATCGAATCTTGCCTCGGGCGTGGATGTTAGTTAGGTTTAAGTAGTTCTAAGTTCTAGGGGACTGATGACCTCCGATGTTAAGTCCCATAGTGCTCAGAGCCATTTTAACCATTTTTGTCATTAGTATATAACATGAAAACAAAGGCTTAATACACACTGCAGGTACTTTGACATTTGTCGGAGACCCTCTGTGCAAGATCATACGTTGCATTTCCATACCAGGAAATCCTAGATCCAGTCACAAAATTTGCTTGACATCCCATACGATTAGACTTTCGTTAATAAGCACAGGCTCTGAGCACTATGGGACTTAACATCTTAGGTCACCAGTCCCCTAGAACTTAGAACTACTTAAACCTAACTAACCTAAAGACATCACACACATCCATGCCCGAGGCAGGATTCGAACCTGCGACCGTAGTGGTCGCGCGGTTCGAGACTGTAGCGCCTACAACCGCTCGGCCGGCAATAAGCACAGGAACAGTACCGAATAAAGTGCTTTGCAGAGGTCAATTTGTACTGCCTCCGCTTAATTTCTCTACTAATGGTTTCGAGGAGGTCGTGTGAGAACCACACGATGTGCGTTGGCATGATTCATGTTTTCAGACATCATCCTGCCTGGGATGGTGGAGTTAATTCTGTCCGAGATAACCTCATTATGTTTGTAAGAGTTGCTATCGCAATCTGTGTCCGATAGCACACCTACCATTTGCACTTTTTGTTTGTCCTAGATACTGCAAGATTGTATCTGATAAATTGTTTACCTATAAATGTTTTCTGACAACTGTACGTGATTTTTCCGATCAGCGGGAATTCAAGCGCTGTATCCAAGTTGAGTCTATTTCCCGCAGTAAGAAATCGACGTACTCGAGCGCACACAAGACATGAGCATTTTCTTAACCCACATACGAAAGCGCTGTGAATTTTTTTCTCGTCGCTCGGAGGACATACGACGAGCTCTGTTACCTCCTGGTCTGGCAACATACCGCCTTCAAGAGACGACCTCTTTCCAGAATTAGCTTCTCTGACTGCGGAAGTCACTCGCATCCCTGTTTGCTTGAAGAGCACACCGCACCTGTTATAATCCCGGCGTAACCAGCCAATACAGTTCTGTAGAGGTTTAGACAATCCCGTCACAACGGTGCGGCCCTTTCTATCTGCTCATCAGCAGATTCTACACAGATTATGCGAAACAAATTGGTAGCATTCTAGCAGCAGTTTATCGTAGGTCAATGAAGCAACGAAGGATACTTAGCGGTTGAAAGGGAGCACATATGAGGCTGACATGATCTGTTGTAGAATTATGGACCACTTTTTTTTTCACGCCTTGCAACCAGTATTGACAGTGAAGCACTGCTCTATAAATGTCAACATGGATTGCGGAGATGTCTGGTCGTGCATGCTCCATGAGATCCAGACCGCCACAGGCACTGACTTTCTGGTTGATGCCACGTCGGTTGACTCCCGTACGGCACTCGTTACAGTTTCACAATCCATTAATCAACACAATACCAGTTTACCGAGTTTAGGACCAGATTTGTGACTAGACGCAAATGTAACTCAATCCGTCGTTCTTAAAGGGACAAAAATTAATGCTAAAGATAGTTTCGGGATTACCCTAGACGAGTGATAGAAACCGTTTCTATTTGTAATATACAGAGTGTTTCCGCAAGAGCGCGCAAAAAATCAACAGGACATAGAGAATGTTCCACTGAACAATTTGAGGTAGTGAACCTGGGGTCGGAAAAGTCAGCTTAAGGAGATATGGAAGTAAACTTGTCTAACGCTTTGTTTAGCATTACTGTTTTACAGCTTATTTACAAGTAACATGCGTACAAATTTACATGTACTGTCCTGTTTATTTACATGTACGAACTGTAGCTGTCTGTGATGTGATTCAAAACACACCACGGATATTTATTTGGGTGCGTCAGAAGCTTGTTCGCCGATGACCAATGCTTTCACCAAATTTTTTAAGAAACGGTATGAATGGTACTCTCATGGCGTCAATGATGGTATTTGCAGTTAACTGTAGGGCCTAACTTTTGTGTTAGCAGAAGATCCAACACCGTGTTACGAGTGGAGACCGAAATGCACGCGTTTTAGCTCACGCAGGTTGGCGTGTAGAGGGAAGAAGTATACTGGCGTGAGGTCTGGAACATGACAAGGAATGAGAATTCAGAAAGCGGACGTAATTAGTTTCATACTTAACTTTAATCCATTAATGATGAACGTCGCTCTTGACGGTACATGATTCACAGTATTATCTGTTCAGAATACATTCTTGAAGTAATTATAGTAACTGAATATGGCGCCTTGCTACGTCGTAGCAAATGACGTAGCTGAAGGCTATGCTAAACTGTCGTCTGAGCAAATGAGAGCGTATGTAGTCAGTGAACCATCGCTAGCAAAGTCGGCTGTACAACTGGGCGAATGTTAGGGAGTCTCTGTAGACTAGACCTGCAGTGTGGCGGCGCTCGGTCTGCAATCACTGATAGTGGCCACACGTGGGTCCGACGTATGCTAACGGACCGCGGCCGATTTAAAGGCTACCACCTAGCAAGTGTGGTGTCTGGCGGTGACAGTACTCAGTAATGTGATTTTATTGCTATTATCTCCTTAAGCTGGCTTCTTCGACCCCAGGTTCCCTATCTCATATTGTTCAGTGGAGCGCCTTCTGTGACCAGTTAAATTTTTGCACACTGTTACAGAAACACCCTGTCTGTAAATAACGTCGCCGAAACTCAGCGAGCCTGTTCGTAGAGGACGTTGTTGTCCATAGGAAGGTCGCAACGTAAGAAGACTGTAGCGAACTTCACCAAGGCCTAGAAAGGTACCTGACTACTTAGCATTTTCACTCACAGGGTATTCTACATTTTTGCAAATCATGGTGCGTACATTTGTTATACTCTATGACAACTCACTCTGATCAGTTTCTATGCATATTTGCAAGCTCTTTAGCAATTTCTTTGCTCGATTACTGTAACAAACTGATGCATTCGCGGCTATCAGGACATGTGGTGCTTCCCGTTTGGAAGCAGCACGCTTTTATTCCTGATCACTTGCTGTTCGCACATTGTATGGCAAAGTCGAAGGAGCACTTTGTGCTGCGCTCCGATATTGAGAAGGAAGCTGCCTCAGTCTGGTGGAGACCTCCACTGCTGACCAGAGAGTACAGTGAGACCAGCTCTGTTTACTGTGACGGAGGTTAGTTTTGCGTGGCGAGATTAGTTTGGGGATGGTCACTTGTATTAATCCGCGATTAGGTATCAGACAGGCTGCCATTCCGAACGGTTTGAAAGCTTTTTATTGCATCACATACGGGTATTGCTTTACTTCAGTGTGTTCTGCTTCAAATTCAAAGATAGTAACGTTTCCTGAAACGTAAATAACAGCTTTTCAGGGAACCAGAATCACGTAGTGTTTCAGAACATGTCGGTTTGGTCTGTAAATTTCGGTCATGAACTTGTAGGTTGAAATATCCCTATCGGGCTGTGAATTTTCGTTTTTGTGTTGGTTAATAATATACCGCTTGTTAAATTCGCTTCTCACGGCTTCATTCTACCGAGAACTATATCAGTCTTCATATTTAAACTACTTGAAAGGGAAACTCTAACTCGCCGCCATCTTATCTTACATACACTGACAACATGAGTCAAAGACCTTTCGAAAAACAGACACTCAGCTACTGAGCCGCGATTGAGAAATAATAGTTACGGAAGGAAATTCTCTACATGCTAAGTAGACTTCAGTTGCTGGAAAAAGGTATGTCGTCATGTGCTCAATAGCTGACGACTTCTATGACACACTGTATTTTGTCGCCTCATTTATCTAGTACAATGTTATGTAAGAAGGGAATTACGTCATGTTTCTACTGATTAAGTATTTTATGCATTCTGAACTGATGTGCACACAAACGGAGAGACTGTCTCATTGCACAGCTGGAAAGCTATAAGAGGGCAAACTTTAAAATAACCTGTACGATCACGGTGCAGTACCCTCGCATGCTGCATACGATATGGTGTGTGATCGACGAAGTGTGGCTTAACAGTTTACACGACATAAAACTGACTTTAAAAATGCACAGAATTTTACTTGTCGTAGTATTCTGTAACTGAAGAAATAACAAGATCACCCAAACAGCATATATTATACAGCATTTAAATATGTAGCATTCAAAATATTTGCAAACGCTGCACGAAACACTGTTTCATGTCTCACAACGATAAAAACGCTATAAAATGCAAATTATAGCTTATGGTCGTCTCTACTGCGTATTCATTCATGTGACAAAAATCGATCATTGGACTGAAAAAAACGACCAGGGAACGTCACTTGTACCTCGGTACGCAGTCCTCTTGGTACAACACTCCCCGACGTTCTACGTAAGAGAATAGTAACATGGCTCCTCTGTCACTACGTACGAGACCAGTCTATTCTTCTCCGTACACACACTCTGCAGAACCAACGGCTGTTACAGGGGCTGAGATATGGGCCCCTGGAGGTAAATAGAAGTAACGAATTGCGTGTGAAAGTGTAAAACAAGACACATTCCTTCTCTTATATATAGGTACGATCTGGTGGATGGGATGCGCAATAATCTCCGACAGTTTGCTGATGACACTTTAATGTATGGGAAAGTGTCAAGGTTGATTGACGGTGGGAGGATATAGGATGACTTGGGCTTGATTTCTATTTGGTGTGATAAATATGAACTTTCCCAGAATGAAGAGAAACGAACCTATGTAGAAAAAACGTCCCCATAAGCTTCTAATATAATACAAATGGTGTGCTGTTTGTCACAGTAACGTCGATTAAATACCTCAGTGTAACGTCGCAAAGGAACATGAAATGAAACGAGCATATAAGGTCGATTACATGGAATGCGAGTGGTCGACTTTGGGTTTTTGGGTGAGTCATTTACAAAGAAGACCGTGTACAATACACTAGTGCGACCTGTAAACTCAAATGGGAATCCCTGGAGGGAAGTCGTTCGCCTTTTCTATCGAGAACCTGCATCCACGGGTGGTTGCAGAACGACTCTACTGCCTCCAGCGCACATCTCGAGTGAAAACCGATATGAGAGGATAAAAGAAATTACAGATCGTTCGAAGGTATGTATTCAGTCGTTTTACCCTGCCACCATTTGTAAGTGGAACAAGGAAGCGAATGACTGTCACAGGTAAAAGGCACGCTCCGTCATTGGCCCTACGGGGACAGGTTGCGAATGCGTCTGGATGTCCATTACACTCATGGTGACAAATCTCTGGAAGAGAAACCAACATAAAATTCTTATATAATACAATCAAAATGGTTCAAATGGCTCTGAGCACTATGGGACTCAACTGCTGTGATCATAAGTCCCCTAGAACTTAGAACTACTTAAACCTAACCAACCTAAGGACATCACACACACCCATGCCCGAGGCAGGATTCGAACCTGCGACCGTAGCGGTCGTGCGGTTCCAGACTGCAGCGCCTTTAACCGCTCGGCCACTGCGGTCGGCCTATATAATCCGGAACACCGTAATACACTGAAATGAACGACGTTTAAAAAGTTGTAAAGAGCAGATGGCGCGAACAGATACACAGGGAAAATTTAAATTAACGTAAGTCAATTTCGAATGAGGTAGATGACATTCCTCGTTCAACCTATTTTACATCTCGCGATCTTCATCACATAGTATTAATACAAGAGATACAAAAAAAAAGAGATCTATTTCATTATATTCTCGTTTATTAAGAGCGAGAGCCTTGCAGAGATGTTCTTTAAAATCCGAAAGCAGACCCTATAAGATAGACATTGTGCGTCAGAAAGCAATATAATGTTGATATTCCGAGAGTACTTTCCTATAAGAGTCGCAAGCAATATATCAGTTCCTTCCACACACTCCCGCGAACTATCCATAACGGAAAGATATCAAAATCGTAGTTCTTATGAAGGCTTACTACCATGCTTCTTTCGCGAACTGAACACTAGTGCCAATGAAACTGGTATAGGCATGCTTATTTAAATATAGAGATATGCAAACTGGCAGAATACGGCCCTGCGTTCGGCAACGCCTGTATAAGACAACAAGTATCTGGTGCAGTTGTTAGGTCGGTTACTGCTGCTACAATGGCAGCTTATCAAGATTTAGTTGAGTCTGAGCGTGGTGTTACAGTCGGTGCACGAGCGATGGGATACAGCATTTCCGAGGTAGTGATGAAGAGGCGATTTTCCCTTACACCAATTTCACTTTAATGTACCGTGAATATCAGGAATCCGGTAAAACATCAGATCTCCATCATCCTGCAAGAACGGGAACAACGACGACTGAAGAAAATCGTTCAACGTGACAGAAGCGCAATCCTTCCGCAAATTGCTGCAGATTTCAGTGGTGCGACATCAACAACCGACAGCGAGCGAACCATTCAACGAATAATCATCGGTATGGGCTATCGGAGCCGAAGGTCTAGTCGTGTACGTTTGATGACTGCACGACACAAAGCTTTACGTCTCGTATGGGCCCGTCAACACCGACATTGGACTGTTGACGACTGGAAACATGTTGCCTGGTCGGAGGAATCTCGTTTCGAATTGTGTTCAAATGTGTGTGCGATCTTATGGGACTTAACTGCTAAGCTCATCAGTCCCTAAGCTTGCACACTACTTAACCTAAATTATCCTAAGGACAAACACACACATCCATGAGCGAGGGAGGACTCGAACCTCCGCCGGGACCGAGCGAGGTGGCGCAGTGGTTCGACACTGGACTCGCATTCGGGAGGACGACGGTTCAATCCCGCGTCCGGCCATCCTGATTTAGGTTTTCCGTGATTTCCCTAAATCGCTTCAGGCAAATGCCGGAATGGTTCCTTTCAAAGGGCACGGCCGACTTCCTTCCCCATCCTTCCCTAATCCGAGGAGACCGATGACCTCGATGTCTGGTCTCCTTCCCCAAAACAACCAACCAACCTCCGCCGGGACCAGTCGCACAGTCCATGACTGCAGCGCCTAAGTCCGCACCTCGTGGTCGTGCGGTAGCGTTCTCGCTTCCCACGCCCGGGTTCCCGGCGGGGTCAGGGATTTTCTCTGCCTCGTGATGACTGGGTGTTGTGTGATGTCCTTAGATTAGTTAGGTGTAAGTAGTTCTAAGTTCTAGGGGACTGATGACCATAGACGTTAAGTCCCATAGTGCTCAGAGCCATTTGAACCATTTTGCAGCGCCTAAGTCCGCTCGGCTAATCCCGCGCGGGTTTTCCAATTGTATGGAACGGATGGACGTGAACGGATATGGAGATAACCTCATGAATCCATGGCACCTGCATGTCAGCAGAGGACTGTTAATCTTGGTGATGGCTCTGTAATGTTGTGGGGCGTGTGCATTTGGAGTGATATGAGACTCTTGATAAGTCTAGATACGACTATGACAGGTGACATGTCCATTGTGCATTCCGACGGACTTGGGCAATCCCAGCAGGAGAATGCGACACGTCACACGTTCAGAATTACTACAGAGTGGCTCCAGGAACACTATTCTGAGTTAAAACACTTCCGCTGTCCACCAAACTCCCCAAAACTGGACATAATTGAGCATATCTGGAATGCCTTGCAACGTGCGGTTCAGAAGAGATCTCAGCCCCTGGCACTCTTACTGGCTTACGGACAGCCGTGCATGGTTCGTGGTGTCAGTTCCCTCCAGCACTACTTCAAACATTAGTCGAGTCCATGCCACGTCGTGTTGGGCACTTCCGCGTGCTCGCAGGGCTCTGCGCGATATTAGGCAGGTGTACCAGTTTCTTTGGTTCCTCACTGTTCATATGGATTTGTCTATGTGTGTGTATGTGTGTGTGTGTGTGTGTGTGTGTGTGTGTGTATGTGTGTGTGTGTGTGTTATAGGGGAAGGGGATGGTTAGGGAGGTAAACCTTCCGTAGTGCAAGTATAATATCGCTAAATGGTTAGCGAAAAACAGAAATACAATCACTAGTGAAAATATACCATCACTGGCTCTAATTACGGGATGTGTAGGGTACCAGATCATTAATGATGCGTCGAACAATGGTGCCAGGCATCGGTATGACTGTAATTGTCATCAGTTGGTTATTGTTGTGTTATACAGTAGTGCAGCCGTAGTTGACAGTAGTGTAGCTATGTTTTAATCAGTGAAGTTCTAGGAATATCTTAGAGCGGAACGGGGAAACAGCAATTGCAATTCTGTCTTCAAAGACAAAGAATCTTACGTCACTTATTGGAAAGGTTAAATAACTAAAATCTGGACGAGAGAGGGACGGCAAGGGCCACAAGATTTTGAACAGGTATGAAGTGCTCGAGATGAATGGAATAACGAAATTAATACAAACTATCACTCAAGAGGAGGACATGTCATGAAGCGTAGGTCCTGGTTAACCAACATGAATCGACGAAGACTGCAGCAGATGCTCACAAGTCGGCCGGGAGGCTACATGGACGCACCACGCCTGGTCGGTGCGAAGATGGCAGCTTGCAGATCGTCTGCAATGACCCAATGGCTCCACTGATTCGAGGAGAGAGATGGTGTCATATGCCAGCTTCACGCAAGGTAATAAATTGATGGTTTTCAAATATTTCGGGAAGGGGCGATTCGATTCGCGACTATGACTACAATTGCGACAACATTTTGTTTTAGGCCACAGCTAAGTTCTTGCCCTCTTAGAAATATTTCAGAGGAGGATGTTCCAGCAGGGCATACTGCTGCCTGAGGACTGCTGTGACGTCTAATTCGACAGAAGGCTGGCAAGGACTCTTTAAATGCGACTGCCAGTACAAACGTCTAACTCTGAGATGCTTTTGCAAGAAGAAAAACGTGTTGCGCAACTCCAAGTACTGTGGTTCACGCCCTTGCTGCAATAAATAAATTTTATATAATATCACTTTTAAACAGTAGCTCGTAAAATGAAACTTCCCGAATATTAGAGTGTTTTGTTATTGCAAGCATGGTTCACATTATTTACCGCTTGGCAGTGAAGGGGTACCTTCACTAGTGATTGTGCACTATCCCTAGAGAATGTTAATTGTTTGACAAAACTGAAATCAGTAATACACTTTCACCAGAGGAGACATAGCAGATGCATCATCACCATTAATGGTATACCGTCCCCGAAAATTCCACGTCCGCAATAACGTATGCACTGTAATGTTAAACGTAAGGATAAAATTAAGCCATCCGGTGTGGCCGAGAGGTTCTAGGCGCTTCAGTCTGGAACCGCGCGATCGCTCCGGTCGCAGGTTCGAATCCTTCCTCGGGCATGGATGTGTGTGATGTCCTTAGGTTAGTTAGTTTTAAGTAGTTCTAAGTTGTAGGGGCTGATGACCTCAGAAGTTAAGTCCCATATTGCTCAGAGCCATTTTTGATAAAATTAACTTTCACTTAATGTGCTACAGTCAAGTAATATAGCTCGATGAAACGTGGACCATAAATAGAAAGAAGTGGTATACATATGAACAGAAAGAGATGGTCGTTGAGATAAACAATTATGACATTTTTATTCAAAGACAATACTTAAAGCTGAAGCCACTGCGACTTAAGATGGTCCCCTCGAGAACATAAAAAGTAGGATATGTGATCCATCACCACGGAATGCTATGTAACGTGTTCCCCTGATGGCTGCTAGGTTGGTAAAGCGTTCTGATGGTGAGGAGTTCCGTTCTTCCACCAGATGGATGTGTTACAATACGTCTCCCCAGAGCATCCCACGTGCCACGGGTTCTCGATGGGATTTAAGTTGGGGCAACCGCCAGGCCAGGCCTTGCCTTCCTCCGAACATCCTTCCATCCAAAGAGCACACCCACTGCCGCAGTTCGACGTGGTCTCGCAGTGGCATCCATACAACTGAAGCTTGGGACGAATGGACCCCTGAAAAGACGCAAATGGCAGAGGCGTACAGCGTATCAGTGACGATCACTGTTGAGTGTACTGCGTCGAAAGATTATAAGGCCAGGGCTCACTTGAAACATTAAGCCTTCCCTCATCATAACACCTGAACCACCAAAAAAACTATGTTCGACAATGTTCCTGGGTGCGTTATGTCTTCCCACTTCTTGCTATATGACGGTGCGTTCCTAATCACTACCCAGATTTGATATACTCCCATCGGAAAAGAGCGCGCGACCTCACACCTCATTGACGCAGTCCCTATGCTCTTGTAGGGGCTTAAAATTTTGTTACAATTCTACCATCCAGGTTGGAACAGAGTAGGCTAGCACTGCCGTGGTGTGGCAGTCAGTGAGTCAATCAGGTGTACTGTCATGCAACAGACCTCAGAATGGGGCAGAGAGAAAGCCATGCAGTGGTGTGCTACTTAACAAGACACTCAGAGATATCGCTATGTAACTTCACCACCTGAGTCCCATCACTACATCAAACGCAGGCAGGAAATAATCAAACTCGGTGACCCAGGATTATTACTGAATTACCGCAGAGAGACAAGAAACGCTGATGGGCATGATAAATGAGGACAAATCAGCTCATACACGCAGATACAATACGTCGTAGGCGCCGACGCGGCCGTTTAAATAGACAGGCTCTAGAACACAAAATCGTGCTGCCATTCTGTGCATGTCGTTAGATCCAGAATGGCATCAATGGAATTTCAGTGAAACCACGAGAGGCTGATGTATGATGGTCAGCCTTATATTTGGTTACCGACTTCAACACCTAGAGGCAGCGAAAAAGTTGCATACCACAGCGGTGGTCTGTCACTGCTGCGTACTAAGATATCCAGGATAAGCTGACTGGTGAGTGACCAGCTTCCCTCCACGGCTGGGTCATTGCCGGTGACGTTCAACCTGCCATCTTCGGGCTGTAGGGGAGTTGTGTCCATGTAGCCTCCTGGCTGACTCGTAAGCATCTGTTACGGTCTTTGTCGATCATTTTGGTTGACCAGATCCTAGTCAACATGAAAACCGACGTCCTGGACCACAGTTAGGGGGACTCCACCTGAGAGCACGACAGACGGTCTTCCAGGTCACTGAGGTGGGAGCTCAGCAGAGCGTCGGGTGGGCAGCGTGCTCCTCGCGCCGCCATCAGCGCACCAGCACAGCGTGCGACCACGGCACTAACCTGCGCTCGCTTCGTCATGACTTGCGGGCGAGGCGTCAGCTCTACTCCGAGGCTTGCTCGAGCTGCTGCCTGGCCGTCGACTGCACCTCTGAAGATGCTTATACCTCTACAGGCTGATTTTTTCTACCATGTACAAATTCTAGGGATTGAGAGAGGAGAGGATACAGAACAAAAAATTTCTGATGAACGTATGTCCGGGAATGCATGGTTTTCATGCTACAAACCATTTATTGAATCATACATTGTTACAGAGACGGCGGTCTATTACGCGCTGTACCGTGCAGCCACAGTGGCAGTATGCATGGTTTCTTCCTAGCGGGTAATACTGTTCCTCATACGTGATGTCATAGCGGTCTGACAATTGGGACTCCCCGACACATGTTCACACCAATGAATTCAGTGTCAGTTTGAAGAAGAGAACATTTCGGGCAAATACAAAGGTAGCAATTATACTTTGCGCCATATGTCATGAAATCTCAAAACTATTTCGCCGCTCCAGCCGTTTTCCTCTCACCTGAAAATACCAGGTGGTTGTGGATTGTTGTCCATTCTAAAATCTTCCAACAGCGATATACTTTCAGTTCCAGATGCTATTTCCTTGTGCAAGAAACGATTGAGATTCGAATAAAGAGTGTTATTCGTGTATCTCGATATTAGTAGCCTGACAGCAGCGTGTACGAATGGCTTATCAATTACTGCCTCTCAGGTTGGTACATTGTAGGTCGTACTTACAAAGTGGTGACTGACAAACATAGCTTTATAACAAACTGTGCTTCACAAGCTGCGATATCGTCGCGCAAAAACAGTGATCCGTATATGTAATAAGTTTCCTTTAATTTACGTCTATGATCACAAATTTTTTTGTTATCAGATTACCGGTTTCGGTCTTTAATGACCATAATCAGATCTGTTTAATAAAAACAAAGTCCTAATATACTGCAGCCATAGTGGCATCGTCAAATGTTAAATGCGGAATGTTTGACATAGTGGCATCGTCAAACATTCCGCGTTTAACATTTGACGATGCCACTATGGCTGCAGTATATTAGGACTTTGTTTTTATGAAAGAGATCTGACTATGGTCATTAAAGACGGAAACCGGTAATCTGTTAACAAAAGAAATTGTGACCATACACGTAAATTAAACGAAACTTAAAACTGTGCTTCGCTTGCTCCACCTCTCTCATTCCACAAAAGGAAGTATATTTGGAAACACTAGTTTCGATATTAAAACATCATCACGACATCAATTATTATTGATATAATAGGAGGGGATGATTCGTTAACATTACTATTAGAGGCAGAAAGCTTTAGCCCACTACATAAAGTATCAGTGACTCACAATTACGAACGACGTTAATTGTATTTTCCTCCCGTGTTAAATCGATAATATTTAGCGACGTGATGCTGATTAAAGATCGGAACTCATCTACAACAATAAAAAATACTTGCCTAAGAGCTTTTCACAGTTTTAATACGTATCTTCTGAATCGTTGGAGACCGGTGGTGACACGGCCTGTAGACAGTATTTTGGTTGGTAATGCGAGTCGACTCCTCGCTCATATCCTGGCCACGGAAGCCGTCATCTGCCACCAGGCACTTCTCCCGATGGCAACTTCACATTATTGCCGCTGGAGGGCGGCACTGAGGAAGGCAGCCGATTCGCGGCGCGTGTTCCAAATCCCGTTATGGGCTCACCGCGAGTTTGGGGGCTTCGCCGCAAAGTGCTGTGCTCCTACTGGCGGGGCGCCGTCGCTGAACAGATTCTCCAGCTGTTGATCGCCGCTTCCCGCCGTTCTGTGATCGTGCGTCGACTCGTGAAGGCCTCCCGCGTCCGTACCGTGCGATGCTCCACGTGGTGCCGAGATCCAGAGCCATAGCCGATAGCAGGGCCAAGGCGATCAGGGTAAGGGCGCACGCAATCGTTCTGCTGGTGTCTCCCTGCTTAACTCCAAATGTTTTTAATTTGTTTTCTTCGTTACTCCATATTCCAGTCATAAACGCACGTCCATACTTGCTGCCAGAAGCTCGCGGCAAAACAGTTTGCCGGCCGAAGTGGCCGTGCGGTTCTAGGCGCTGCAGTCTGGAACCGCGAGACCGCTACGGTCGCAGGTTCGAATCCTGCCTCAGGCATGGATGTGTGTGATGTCCTTAGGTTAGTTAGGTTTAAGTAGTTCTAAGTTCTAGGGGACTAATGACCTCAGAAGTTGAGTCCCATAGTGCTCAGAGCCATTTGAACCAAAACAGTTTAATAACGAGGACGCTACACACTTCAACGATTGAGCCATGTGCCTCAACTTGGCAAATAGCCTCACGTCTATGAACTAACGAATTTCAAGGGTGTGTCGGATGACTACCTGACAGCGCCAAATTGATATGTTTGTTAATACACAAAGGAGTTTCAGACATTGGCTGAATGCGGGTACTGATTTACATCAGTGGAGGAAGTTGAAAATTTGTGCCCGGCCAGGATTCTAAACCAGATTTCCTGCTTATTTAACAAATGCACTGACCATTGCTCCATCATGACACAATGGTCATCGCAATTTCAGTGACTGTCCTAGTACGCCTCCCTTGAGACCCAAAGTCTCAACCTACCCACACACTATGAATGTACCCTCCTTATTTTTATGACTCGCGGCATTTGGCCCATTCCCACAAGAGTTCAAGCGTGGTATGCATCCGCAATGTAGAGATGATTGGCCATCCTCGTCCAAATTATATATACATATGGTAAGATGTTGAGCATCAGATGATTCACTTGCCCCTCACGTACATACAAGCTTCATTATTTAAGCCTGTAACGATGCATCATATATATCAACGCTCATTAACTCCATTTACCTACTAGATCGCCGGTCGGTGTGACCGAGCGTTTCTAGGTGCTACAGTCTGGAACCGCGCGACCGCCACGTCGCAGGTTCTCATCCTGCCGCGGGCATGGATGTGTGTGATGTCCGTTGGTTAGTTAGGTTTAAGTAGTTCTAAGTTCTTGGGGCCTGATGACCTCAGAAATTAAATCCCATAGTGCTCAGAGCCATTTGAACCATTTTGAACCTACTAGATCAGCCACCAAGTGCATACTTTACAGAATTATTTCTAAGAAACAAAACGAGAGAAACATGACTATTTATTTATTTTGGAGCAGTGTCCATTATAATATCTGCAATATTCGATGTTTCGGTTTATTGTTATGTTATACATATGGCGAACCGGACTAAATACATAAAAATATCAGAATGTTAGTATAAGTGGGTGTCAATTGAACTAAATACCTAGGGCATACAATAACGTACTACTGAAACTGGTGTGGCGACAAAGAAAATGTTGCGAAGAAGGTGAATCGAAGACCGCGTTTTATTGCCAGAATGCTTAGAAGATGCAACAGATATACCAGAGAGACTGACCACACTACCCATGTCCGTCCTCTTCTGCACTGTTGATGCGCGGTTTGTGATCGTTAACACCTGGGATTGACGGAGGACCCCGAAAAAGTTCAAAGAAGGGCAAGTTATTTCGTGTTATAGTGAAATAGGGGAGAGAGGGTGACGGACATGAAATATGATTCGCGGGGGAGGGGCAATCAGTAAAAGAAAGAGGAAGTTGTACGAAATTTGTGTCACCATCTTTCTCCTACGAATGCGAAAATAACTTTCTGACGTCCACTGACATAGGGAGAAGAGATAATCGTAGTAATAAAACAGAAATCAGAGCTCGCACGGTCAGATTTAAGTGTTAGTTTTTCCCTCGCGTTGTTCGTGAGTGGAACGGTAGAGAAATAGACTGAAGGTGGTTTGGCGGACCCTCTGCCAGGCACATTAGTGTGAATTTCAGAGTAGTCACATAGATGAAGATTTTGTGTGTTTGTCACAAGAGGTTTGAGCTACAACCAATATTTTTTAGAAATTTTCTGTCTTCGACTAGTAATATAATGATTTATTTGTTGAGTAAGTGTATAACATAACAAAACTTCCAATTATTGGTAGGGTGTATAGTTTTACTGAAGCTGGCCAACTGTTTCCCTTTCAATTACACTCTTCATCAGTGCGTCTCTCTCATTATGAACCACACGACATGTGCATAGCAGGCGATCTACTGTTTGTTCACCGTCTGCGCATATGTAATCTGCATTTTGGGCTACTCTGAGCCGATGGTGGCATTAATTAACCTTATGTGGGGAGTTCACATTGTTGTAAGACTTCATGCTGGACGATGTTCGGCACACACTGGTCTTGCTGTTCCTGGTTTCCAGGTTCTCACATGGTTCGATAAACCGGTAGCCACAGCTCTAACTGACCGCCCAGTATACACTACATTTTCCACAGTACTCACCCGTGATTTCATGGTGACCAACGTTACACTATTATTGTAAAGCAGCGCTCTGTACTCTTTAGCAGCAAGTCTGTGTGAAGTTTTGCCAACCTAGGTGAGAGTACAATAGTTTCTATAAAGGTTTACTTGTTCCACTTGGCTAACTTCCATTTGTTTCGAGTACTGTAAAAATAAACCGCAAGCTGTTATAGATGTTTTGGAGTGAGACTCATTTTCTCGTCGTCACTAAATTTGTATCTGATAATATTACCAAACAGCTGCGTTTCTTTTTGCATCATTCTTCCTCGAGATCTTTAGTATCGCCAAGAATCAGAACAGTAGAGAAGTACATTAAGAAGGAATAGCAGTTATATTGTTACTTTAGAAGCTGAAGGACAATATACAAGTGTGGAATGCAGCACGGAGTTGGAAACAGTTGGGTATAAAAGCACAGAACTATTTCCGTACTATGTACTCTCGAAAAATCACAAAGCAACAAGGCCAGTTTGTATCAACTTGGCATTTCCAAAATACTGTAGACCAGCACACCTTCACGCGTTGTTGCATCGTTTTAACGTGCCTCGTGAATCTCGTAAACTTAGTTGTCATCAAGGGAACACGGATAAATCAGAGGGGTCACATCAAGCAATGGGAGCAGAGGACCACCGAATTCTGTTCATTCATACTACAGTTTTATCAAGATCGAATCATTGCTGTGCTTTTATAGATAGACCGCGGAAACTGAGAAACAATAAAACAACTCTAACAGAAAAGAAGGACTCAAATGAGAAATTTTGTTTGCCTTAGTGCTACGTAAAGCTAAGAGCTGCTACTCTTCTGCATACAAACTCCATAACGCATTCAGTGAGGCTACGTTATCTTTGCAGTAGCCGGTGACGTTACATCCCGACCGTTGCACGCTTAAGAATAAAGATTCCGGCAGTTTTGGCTAACTGAGGAAGATTATGTTGGAGGTGCAGCTAACTAAATCTCCATCGTGTCTCGTAGTATAGTCCGTAATTATAGGCTCAGATATATGGCGTAGGCTTTTGCCTATTACACACAAGGGCTATGTCACAACGGATGTAATAATGTAATCTTAGTGTTTACGCATTCTGATGACCAAATATGTTAATGTCAGAAGATGGCAAGTAAGAAGCTTGTTGAAACATCGCCAAACATAGACCAGTTTACTAACCAGGTGGCGCGAGAACAATTCATCAAGGAAACCTTTCCAAAACTCTACATTCACATTTTTCACATACGATAATCATTTCCAGTGATCGCTTGCACTTCCAATTTTATATTGAACACAGTGAAAGATTTGTGTGGTTGGTTGTAAACTTCGTAAAATTGAGTGTGGGGAAATTTATTCCACATTTCATCTCCGTCTTCACGCCCTTCCCCTACCACTTCATCATGTCATCGCTCCCTCCACAAACAAACACATTAGGTAAAGAAACGAGATACTGGTAGCCCATTGTACTGCGAAATTCCTGGTTGACGCAAACCATTGATTTGTAGTTTTTCGAGATGACATTGTGCGTAAATGGTTCTGTCCCTATTAAACCACGTGTTTCTAGCTGCGATTAATTAGTGATTGTGATCCTTCACGTTTTGAAGTAACTTAGAAAAAAATACACCATAATGTTCGAAATACAGATTAGTAGTGGGCTTCTTAACACAGCCAAGTCGATTAAATGTGTAGGTGTAACGCTGCAAGGATATATAAAACGGAATTACAACGTAAGATAGGTAGTAAGGAAAGTAAATGGTTGACATCGATTTATTTGTAGAATTTGAGGAAACTGTAGCTTAGCTGTAAAGGAAACCACTCATAAAATACTAGATCGACGCATTCGTAAGTATTGCAAAAGTGTTTGGGACACCCTCCAGGTCAGATTACAGAAAGACATCGAAGCAATTGAGAGGCGTGTTACTAAATTTCTTACTAGTAGTGGTACAAAATAGTTCCACCATGCACCGTATGGTGGAGTGTGTATGTAGATGTAGTGTAGAAATCTAGTTAGTAACATATAATAAGGCTTGAAATACGACAGGCTATATCGCGTGCCTTTTTCGTTGAATTTGAGGATGCTTCAGTGATTGGATGGCGATAACAGAGTGGAATCCAATAGTAATGTTATTAAAGTGTGTTGGAGCACAGTAACTGTTCATAGTGAGCTCTTTATAACGTCATTTACTTTCATTTTACATGATGCAGTCTCTCATGTTTTCTGGATGATTCTGTGTGCTTGGGCAGACACACCGTATTGGACTTGCAGCAGGCAATGCAGTGAATGAAGCGAAGTCAGCCCTGTCCCGAATCTCAGGTGATCGTCTCAACACACGTTGTGACACCGGGGCCAGCCGAGCGGGGTAGCAGACCATTGTGTGCTTCACAACAAGTGCCTGGCCAGTGGCTGAACTGAGAGTTGGAGGCGACTACAGCAGCTGGAGAGTGGCACATTCTCATGTTTTTCAGACGGACTTTTGAAGATAAGCATCTTACAGATTTTCGAAAGAAACATGGTTTGCTGAAAATAATGGCCTAGCCTCGTGAGCAGCTTTCTAATTTCAGAGAGGACCTCTGGTGCGAGGGTAGTTGTGGGCATGAAAACTCACCTTTGGTAAGCTGATCATTGACGTCATGGACACTGAGCTGAAATGTCATTGTGAAATGTGATTCGCATTTTATAGAGATACTATATCTTGATGGGATTTTGTGTGCTTGAAGGAGCTCCAAAATTGGGCAGCTGCGAGTGCGTTTTCCGCTACTGGCCGGCCTGTATGATTTGGCGGGAAGATATAGCTGGGTATAAGATTCTGTAGAAATGTTAGATTGTTGATGTCTAGACATGAATGAGAGCAGACAAGAGCCGATTGCTAGACGCACAAATGAGTGCAGTCTTACAGTTTCTGCTTAAATGTAGAGCTGTGTGCATCATGTGCATATTAGCCACTTTTTTTGGAGATGAACAGCAACGCGTACCTCTGTGGACGAGCGTGGCCCACAGCTGTTGCGATGGTCATGTGACCCTCAGGCTTTACCGCGGAACCATCCGCACAGCGGCAAAGCTCAGCGCGGCTGTCCGTGGATAATTGTGGTGAGTATAATTTGCAGCGTCGGCATGATAGGGTATTTTCTTGCTGCGTTCTTGCGAAATCAGTGCAATCAACTGTTTGAGTCCTACCATTGCTGTGCCGAATTTACGAGTTTTCAGTTAGTATCTGGTCAACAGTCATTGTACTTTAGGTTTATCAAGATACGACAGTAAATTTCAGACCGCCATTAGCGTCACAGGGACATTTTCTTGTAGGTTGAAGTAGTGCTGTATTAGGGTTTGCATGAGGAATTTGTAAAGCATTTCACATTCCATTCATGTTGTCTGTGAGAAAATTATGTTTTCATTGAATAAATTTCCATGTTAATCAAGAAATTGTTTGTGTTAAACAACTAACATTCATATTTTAAAAAAATTATCTGTGCAAACCTCCTCAACAGAATCTGTAGCTAGGGCTATTAACAATTTGCATGATACATTAAAGTTGTGCCAGCTAATTTGTAGTTTGGATATTAAAGATGTATCTGACTCTTAAGTAGTTTTGTAGGTCAGGGTAACATTACACATGTAGGGAATTTCACAGCATTGAGAATTTATCTCACAATATTCGAGAGGAATGGGAGGGGACACAAGAAAAGAAAGAAAAGAAAAGAGAAGAAAGGGGACAGGTCACAGCGGTGACTCCCTGGGGAGCCATTTCCAGTCCCTGCTGGGAGCAGCTGGCGGCTTCAGTACCACGGACGGTATTCCGCGAAGCGCTCCCTTGTCGCATTGAGGTCGGCACGTCCAGACCATCGCTCAGCAGCGTTATTCCCCATCACACGCCGCCGCACCGCCCTCGACAGGCGTTCCCCGCAACAGCAGAACAACGTAGAGGACAACCAGAGGCGCTCATTCAGCGGATCTTTACGGTTGACGCGACAGCGCCAAAGTTACAGGGCCGTGTCGCGCCGTCACCTCAACACACCGTGTGGCTACAAGCGGGCCAGGGTGGCGGCACCGATCCGTGGAAGTTACGAACACTGAACACTGCGAGGAAACATCGCCGCCCAGAGCAAACACCGAGATACGTGCCCGCGGTAAGCGACAGAGGCGAAGCAGCTCACCCGAAAGAAGCGAAGAATCAAACGCTGCCAATTCACGTACATATGGTTGAACAATTTATTTTCCTCTACTTGTAGTTCAGAAGCATGGCTTGCAGAAGCACGGAAAATATTCAGACAACATGCTGTTTCCGATAGATCCTACCTCACGCTCAGTGCAAAGAGACGATATTATTTTATTTTTTTATTTATGATGTTATTATGGTGAAAACGAAAGAATGCTTAAAACCTATGTACATATTTTTAATTAACATTCACGGTATCTTATAACCGTACCTACAGGGTGAAAATGTATTAAATAAGATCGTCATACCTTCTAAACGGTTTGCGTTAGAACATTTCAGACTGCACCGTTGGCGCGGGCCAGGATGGAATTAATATGTGCATTGTTGTTTGGTCTAGCTACGAAGCCCACGTTCATTTGGATGGGTCCATCAATCAGCAAAATTTGCGCATCTGGGGGACTGAGAATCCACGTTTCGCCATCGAGAAGTCTCTTCAACCTCAACACCTGACTGTGTGGCATGCAATGTCCAGTCACGGAACAATCGGTGCGATATTCCTTGATGGTACAGTGAGTACCGATCGGTACGTGAAGGTTTTGGACGATGATTTAATCCCTCCTACCCAAAGTGACCCTGACTTCCACAACATGTGGCTCATGCAAGACGAAGCTCCACCCCATCGAAGCAGGAGAGTGATGTTCTGGAGGAGCCCTTTGGAGACCGCATTCGGGCTCTGAGGTACCCAGAGGCCACTGACGTGGTCTTCGATTTTCCGCCATATTCTCCGGATCTGAACACATGTGATTCCTTCTTATGGGGCTATATTAAGGTGTACAGCAATAACACCAAAGCCGTTGCTGAGCTGAAAACATCCGTTGAGGAGGTCATCGACAGCGACGATGTTCCGCCACTTCAGCGGGTCAAGCAGAATTCCGCCAGTCATCTGCGCCACATCATCGCCAACAATGGCAGGCATATCGAACATGTCATAGCCTACATCCGAATATTTGTAGCGAGGTATCCGTGTCGAATAAAGTGTATACACACCGCAGTTTGTAACTAATTTACGTTTCTTTTTCATATAGTTCAATAATTGTCACCCAGTAATTACACCTCTGGTCATTAAAATTCCATCACCAAGAAGGCTGCATGTAACACACGTCAAACTGTCATGCAGTGTACTGTAATCGTGGATATTCAAATGAATAACTTCTAAGTGCAACTGTACAAAGCAGGTACCAGTATGGCCAAATGGTTCAAATCGCTCTGAGCACTATGGAACTTAACATGTGAGGTTATCAGTCCCCTAGAACTTAGAACTACTTAAACCTAACCAACCGAAGAACATCATACACATCCATGCCCGACGCAGGATTCCAACCTGCGACCGTAGCGGTCGCGCGGTTCCAGAATGAAGCGTCTAGAAACGCTCGGCCACAGCTGCCGGCCAGTATGGCCATATATACTAGCTGTAAACGGTAATTGCTTACAGTGTACAGTAGTGGCATAGAGGAAGTGGCGATGTACAGTTTGATATAAGATAATTTGGCGATCCCAGTTGGGAATGTACCACAAATTGATCCAGAAAAACCATCTACCCTACAACGCAAGCGTGGCTCACAAGTTTTTCGGTATCTCTCTCTCTCTCTCTCTCTCTCTCTCTATCTATCTATCTATCTATCTGAGCGAAAATTATTAGCCTTAGAGAAAAACGTATAGCGACTTTAGGAAATTTAATGTAGCTTAATTTTGTACTGCGATACATTTTCGCTAGATGCCGGGTTTTTCGATTTATTCGAGATAAACGTGTAAAAGTGGTCTTCAGACGCACCGCCATCCCAGACTCATTCTCCACCGGTCAATATTTTCAATATTTTGTTCATGGGACTTCCTTCTACCACCGTATAAAATTACGGTGAACAGGAATTATTTCCCATATTCGACATTTGTGGGTCATCGTTTTATGGGCTGTTGTTACGGTATCCGCGTAATCAGGAACTTGAAAATTCTAAAATTGATGTTGGTGAAAGTTTTACCACACAGTAACCTGAATTTTAACAACACTAAACTTAAGAATAACATCGTTTTCTTTGACTGGTTTTTTTCTTACTGCTAAACTATTGTATTTGTGACGGTTACGTTGAGATCGAATGGTAAACGTAATTGTTTTGTGCATAACGCTTACAAAGTCATTTTTCGTTCAATAGCGCCACGTGAAACTTTAATTAACAATGTTAAGGAAATTGCTGATGAATCAGGTGGCGCAGAAACCCAGTCAATCAGCAAATGAAGACCAAGACAGGTCGAATGTGGCATACATATGTCTGTGTGTGTGTGTGTGTGTGTGTGTGTGTGTGTGTGTGTGTGTGTGTGTGTGTGTGTGTGTGCTAGTTTTTATTTTGAATCAAAGCTTCAGTAGTCAAATGATTTGTTGTATTCATATAAAATATCGTTCTCAGAAACTTTGAACATAGCTGCTAAGGTTCAGTGACCGTGTCAGAATTATATTAGAACAAATAAGCCCTCGGTCACAAATATTAAGTCAAAATTGACCAGGTTTCGATGCTACTATGAGCGTCAGCTTCAGAATTAGACTAACTGTTCTGAAACATATTAGGTATGTAATACATTAATAAAATTAAAGTATGTACTGACTGCAAAAAGATGCAGAACTTACAAGTCACATATTGAAAAAGATCTAAGCCGGAAAGGCGACGTCATGAATAGTTGTAAGTAAGATGGCGAGCAGCTAAGGGCTGCTAGTACTTTAGTGAACAAGGGTTGCAACAAGAGTCTAATTCTGAAGACGACGCTCATAGTAGCGTCGAAACCTGGTCAGTTTTGACTTAATATTTGTGACCGAGGGCTCATTTGTTCTAAGATATCGTTCTCAGAACTATGGATTAATGTCAGTATTGTTTGTAAACTGTTGCCCTTTACAGATTAGCATCATCAGAAGGGTAGCAGAAAACGAATTTTAGTTATTATACTCATACGATACGGTAGAAAGATACATGATCAAATTTTTGGATAATTTTGGGATGAACTGCGGACGAAATTAAGTACACAGGGCTTCGACCTCTGGCAACAACGTGTTTGTTTTCACTTGAGGCAACTAAACATCTCTAAAACGACGCGTTGTACGAAAATAATTTACTAGGTGAATAGTTAACATTAGAAGGTGGATCTATACCTATGGTAAAATTGGTCACCATCCAGCAACCCCTCCTGGTGAGAGGGGTTAACTCTATGCTTTCAAATGGAAACCCCATATTTAATGCATATTCGGATTCTGCCCCCCCGAGAACTGTGCGGTTTCCTCAAAACATTGTTTCCCATTCCTGGTAGAAGGCGCTGTAATCGACGAACACCAAGTGCGTCTGTTTCTGCAATTAATAATCAAGACATCTGGATCTACAATTCATTTACGATGTAAATAAAAACCTTTTGTGTTCTACCAGTTGATATTGATGTTCAAATGTCATTTGAGTGCTGCAGGTGTGATTGTACAGTACACATAATATGGCTGTATACTGATATTACTGGAAAATAAGCTACACTACTGGCCATTAAAATTGCTACACCACGAAGCTGACGTGCTGCAGACGCGAAATTTAACCGACAGGAAGAAGATGCCGTGATATGCAAATGATTAGCTGTTCAGAGCATTCACACATAGTTGGCGCCGGTGGCGACATCTACAACGTGCTGACATGAGGAAAGTTTCCAGCCGATTTCTCATACACAAACAGCAGTTGACCGGCGTTGCCTGGTGAAACGTTGTGATGCCTCGTGTAAGGAGGAGAAATGCGTACCATCACGTTTCAGACTTTCATAAAGGTCGGATTGTAGCCTATCGCGATTGCGGTTTATCGTATTGCGACATTGCTGCTCCGTTGGTTGAGATCCAATAACTGTTAGCGGAATATGGAATCGGAGGGTAATACGGCACGCCGTGCTGGATCCCAACGGCCTCGTATCACTAGCAGTCGAGATGAAAGGCATCTTATCCGCATGGCTGTAACGGATCGTGCAGCCGCGTCTCGATCCCTGACTAAACAGATGAGGACCTTTGCAAGACCACAACAATCTGGACGAACAGTTCGACGACGTTTGCAGCAGCATGGACTATCAGCTCGGACACCATGGCTGCGGTTACCCTTGACGTTGCATCACAGACAGGAGTGCCTGCGATGGTGTACTCAACAACGAACCCGGTGCACTAATGGCAAAACGTCATTTTTTCGGATGAATCCAGTTTCTGTTTACTGGATCATGATGGTCGCAACAGTGTTTGTCGACATCGCGTAGAACGCACATTGGAAGCGTGTATTCGTCATCGCCATACTGGGCGTACCACCCGGCGTGATGGTATGGGGTGCCATTGGTTACACGTCTCAGTCACCTCTTGTTCGCATTGACGGCACTTTGAACAGTGGACGTTACATTTCAGAAGTGTTACGACCCGTGGCTCTACCCTTCATTCGATCCCTGCGAACCTTTCCTTTCAGCGGGATAATACACGACCGCATGTTGCAGGAATTTCTGGATACAGAAAATGTTCGACTGCTGCCCTGGCCACCACATTCTCCAGATCTCTCACCAATTGAAAACGTACGGTCAATGGTGGCCGAGCAACTGGCTCGTCACAATACGCCAGTCACTACTCTTGATGAACTGTGGTATCATGTTGAAGCTACATGGGCAGCTGTACCTGTACACGCAATCCAAACTCTGACTCAATGCCCAAGTGTATCAAGGCCGTTATTACGGTGAGAGGTGGTTGTTCTGGATACTCATTTCTCAGGACCTTAGCACCCAAATTGCGTGAAAATGTAATCACATGTCAGTTCTAGTGTATCATCTGCATTCCTTCTTGGTGCAGCAATTTTAATGGCCAGTAGTGTACTTGCATGGTAAAGTAGTTTTCTGTTCCCTCCAGTGTTGATTGTGGTGATTCCCAAATCACCGGAACGCCGGCTTTTGATGGCTGCCCTCAACCCTCACCATCAAAGTGAGTGATCTTGGTATGTGATTCTATCCAACCGCCGCAGGTCTAACGGCTACCGGCGAAAGACAAACCACAATCGTCGTAGGCCTAATAAAGTAAAATGTCTACGAAGTGATGGTGACGGGCGCAGCTGCCAAGTGTGCTGATCGACATCAAACACCCCAGTGGTTAGAGTCAAGAAGACGACCTGACGGGAACAGAAAACGACTTCATCCACGTCGTTGTTCCTCGAACACACTATCCGTAGTTTGTAACAAGACATTGAAACTGCTAAACATATCATTCTGTACATTCAAAATTGCAACAATAAACTAAATTTTCAACATGAATATCAATCGTTACAATACAAAGCTTTACATTTTGATCGTTAATGAAACGTATGATTGAGTCCTTTAATGAAATTTAGAATTAAGTTCAGAAATGTTCAAATGGCTCTGAGCAGTCTCCTAGAACTTTGAACTACTTAAACCTAACTAACCTAAGGACATCACACACATCCATGCCCGAGGCAGGATAGAATCAAGTGCCTCGGATCTTTGCAAAAACAGGCACACTCGATTATAGTGCCATCTACCACTAATGGAAACCAATGGTTTGCATAAACTGTACATATTTTTCGGCGTCGTCTGCCACGAATCGGGAACAACGGTATGAATAAAGCGTATTTTTTAGAGTAGATTCAGAACATGGAAGTAAAGTGGGGGATCGCATTTTAAAACACAAAACTGGCCCGATCCTTGTAAGAGAGGCGGTAAGGAGGAGGTCGGTTGTAGCGCTGAGACACGTCCTCTTTAAATATTGACTTTTAAACTAGAACTTCTTCTTTCGCACTATGTCTCGTTTTCGAGATAATTTGTTGTCTGAAGTTAAAACAAACTTCCTGTGTATGGGGTAGAGATCAGTACTGGTTATTCTTCGTGTTTTTCTGTTCCTATTAATACATATCGATAAACCGAATATGGCGTGAGACAAATGTAGAACGTTCCTGTCGAATGAGCACATTAAATTCCACATTAATAATAATTTTGTTTGGAAGGGGGAAACAAAGCGACGCTTTCCATTGGCGCTGCGCCTCGCATGAAACATGTCATGAGCAGTATTTTTATGTTCTGGCTCCATCTCTACATTGGAAAAATTACACTGCAAATATCTACCAAATCATCAGAGAAAATGCGCCCGACGATGCTTAGAAAAGAGTTTATATACATACGTACCTGTGTGAACCAGGCATAGTCGGGGAGGGCAGGGGGAAGAGGAAAGGGAATTCCAGCAAGTAGGAGTCGGTGCCGACGCAGGAGAAGTCAGCACAGAAGGGCAATCACGCTCATTTGTCTGCCTACAGCGACAAGTTACAGGGGCGCTAACGTATTCACAATGAGACCTAGCTTTCTGAGCTGAAAAACTGTGAAGATGAGTGTAGCATGGATTTTGAATATATCAGAGAAGCTAAATGCATCTAAAGATAATGCTGGTATGCTTTCAGAGAGGTAGTTTCTCGGCTAGTATGTGTGTTTTGATCTTAAAGCTTCACTACTGGCCATTAAAATTCCTACACCAAGAAGACATGCAGATGATAAACGGGTATTTATTGGACAAATATATTATACCAGAACTGACATGTGATTACATTTTCACGCAATTTGGGTGCACAGATCCTGAGAAATCAGTACCCAGAACAACCACCTCTCGCCGTAATAACGGCCTTGATACGCCTGGGCATTGAGTCAAACAGAGCTTGGATGGCGTTTGCAGGTACAGCTGCCCATGCAGCTTCAACACGATAGCACAGTTCATCAAGATTAGCGACTGGCGTATTGCGACGAGCCAGTTGCTCGGCCACCATTGAGCAGACGTTTACAATTGGTGAGAGATCTGGAGAATGTGCTGGCTAGGGCAGCAGTCAAACATTTTCTGTATCCACAAAGGTCCGTACAGGACCTGCAACGTGTGGTCGTGCGTCATCCTGCTGAAATGTAGGGTTTCGCAGGGATCGTATGAAGGGTAGAGCCACGGGTCGTAACACATCTGAAATGTACCGTCCACTGTTCAAAGTGCCGTCAATGCGAACAAGAGGTGACCGAGACGTATAACCAATGGCACCCCATATCGTCACGCCGGGTGGTACGCCCAGTATGGCGATGACGAATACACGCTTCCAATGTGCATTCACCGCGATGTCGACAAACACTGTTGCGACCATCATGATCCTGTAAACAGAAACTGGATTCATCCGAAAAAATGACGTTTTGCCATTAGTGCACCAGGTTCGTCGTTGAGTACACCATCGCAGGCACTCCTGTCTGTGATGCAGCGTCAAGTGTAACCGCAGCCATGGTGTCCGAGCTGATAGTCCATGCTGCTGCAAACGTCGTCGAACTGTTCATGCAGATGGTTGTTGTCTGCATAGGTCCCCATCTGTTGACTCAGGGATCGAGACGTGGCTAGCATGATCCGTTACAGCCATGCCGATATCATGCCTGTCATCACGACTGCTAGTGATATGAGGCCGTTGGGTTCCAGCACGGCGTTCCGTATTACCCTCCTGAACCCACCGATTCCATATTCTGCTAACAGTCATTGGATCTCGACCAACGCGAGCAGCAATGTCGCGATACGAGAAACCGCAATCGCGATAGGCAACAATCCGACCTTCATCAAAGTCTGAAACGTGATGGTACGCATTTCTCCTAGTTACACGAGGCATCACAACAACGTTTCACCAGGCAACGCCGGTCAACTGCTGTTTGTGTATGAGAAATCGGCTGGAAACTTTCCTCATGTCAGCGCGTTGTAGATGTCGCCACCGGCGCCAACTATGTGTGAATGCTCTGATAAGCTAATCATTTGCATATCACAGCATCCTCTTCCTGTCGGTTAAATTTCACGTCTGTAGCACGTCATATTCGTGGTGTAGCAGTTTAATGGCCAGTAGTGTATATCACACACGGATACCACGCTTTCACATTCGTCTGTAGTTACGGTAGTGCAGGCTCATGTTGTATGGCTACTGAGGTCTTCGGAGGCCGTCAGTGTTTCGTTGCAGGCCCCTCGTTGAAGTTTTTCCCGTACATAAAAAGTAAAGAAATTTCAAGTCTTATGGCCGTGCAGACCGTTTTACGTTTTCCTAAAGACGAATCCAGTGAACTGCAAGATTCTCTAAGGACAGTCTGTAGTCATCTGTGCGATCAGTGTGGAATATCCGTCATGTTGGCGCAATACATTCCCTTGTGTCCGATGGGATGACTTCCAGTAACTGTAACAGTAAATCTCTACGGAACTGTGGATATTTGTGGCTGTTCAGAGTTCCATCAATAAAAAAGTTCCAGTGATGCAGTTTATTAAAAGACCCCATCAGACGTTGACAGAAGGAGGTGACTGTGCTTACTTTTCTCAGCAGTCGCAGTGTTGGAAATTACCAGTAATGCATAAAGCCAGGATTGACTTTGCACATGGTTTGTAGATGATATTTCATTCGTAAACAACCTCTTGCACTGAGCTCTGCATCACACAGCTGTTCTCGTACAAATCATTCGAAGAATTATAGCAGATTGCGAAAGTCATTGCGATGAAGTTGTAGATGGTGTGAAATAAGATGAAGACGAAACGCGCCGGAACTTAGCATTGGCAGAACATTGGAGCTGCGTCGTGGATTGTAAGTTCCAACTGATAAAATGATATTTCCATTTATCACTTCAGCTGCTGTTTTTTTTTCGGTTGACATATTTCATTTTTCACCCTAACATTTACCTGAACGTGTTTATGATGTGATTGTGACGTCTTTGCACCATTTAATATAGAACGTGGCGGTTCTTTAACAGTTTGGCGACGTTTGCCATTAACGGACTGTTGTACACATTACAAAAATGTCAACGGATTCAGGAGTTAGTTTTCTTATGGCTGCAGCAGCAGACAGTGGACTGTTGGGCGTCAGGTGCACAGGTAAATACGAGAACCGCATCTGGATTACACATTTTCTTGCATTTACTACAGTGGCACTTCTTCTCCTGATGACAGGACTGTGATTTTTGGCTCAGTTATCTTTTTGATATTTTAACTAATGACACGAGTGCCATATCACTCAAGCATTCCTCGAGGGCTATGTCCAATGCCACAGAAGGAAAGTATAGAGGTGTCGTCGAAGCTCTTGTAACAATGACTGAGGATGAGGGCATCAAAGGGAGCTACTTTTGGTTAATTTAAACAATTCCTTTGAACAACATTCTGTACATTCTTGTGTTCACAACACAATTGGCGACTCTCGAGGCAGAGTGCTAGATCATGACCTAGTTATGGTCGTCATGGGCAGATGTCGTTTTGTACCGGAACAAAGTCCACAAACAGCAGCGATAGGCAGGAGAGGGTGCACATCTTGTCCGTAATGCAGTTGGAATCTGGAGATAACTGACAGTAGCAGCTGACTGGGGACGGCGACTTCACACGTCAACGACAGCCAAATGCCTCTACTGCAGAGCCTCAGTTCTGTCACAACTTTACAGTACGTTTCACCTAACACTCTTCAGGCGTATTCTTTCCGGTATTTTGGCACATATTTACAACTTTGTTTTTGCATTATATATCTGGTATCAGCTCAAGCATATTCTGCTCATCACATTTTTCATGCTGGTCCCAGTGTCAAAATGCCGCGTCAGTCTCTTTCCTATTGCAACCAAAATCACATTTAAATCGGAAATTTAAGCATACATTAGACAGAGCAATCCCAGATTAATTTAGTCCGATATTGGTTTTGTTGTTGTTGTCGAGAGACTGGTTTGATGCAGCTCTACGTGCTACTCTATCCTCTGCAAGCTTTTTCATCTCCCTGTACCTAATGCAACCTACATCCTTGTGAATCTGTTTACTGTAGTCATCTACTGCTCTACCTCTATGATTTTAACCCCTCCCACTCCCAAAACGCTTCCCTCCAGTACCAAACTGATGATTGGTGATCCCTTGATGCCTCAGAATAAGTCGTACTAACAAATCTATTCTTCGCAATTCTTTTCAGTACCTCATTCTTTACGTGAGCCTCCCATCTAATCTTCAACATTTTTCTGTAGTACCACATTTTGAAAACTTCTGTTCTCTTCTTGTCTAAACTGTTTATCGTCCATGTTTCACTTCCACACATTTATTAAACACTGACCTACAGAATTTTCCCTGACAAAGACAACTGAAACTTAACCTATTCATTCATCATCCACAATACACAAGGCCTACGCAATCTGACCGCTATACATTGACAACATGACTTCAAACAACTAACACAAAAGAATGGCCCTGAATTGCAGGAAATCCTAACAATGATACAAATCCAAAAAAATAAGAAATTAAAGAAATATGAAACTACCTCCGACTCTTGTTAACTATCTAAACTCATTTCAATCACGAATCCCAACAGTGCAAACAACATTCTTTTTCGTAAGTCACCTACCTTGCAGAAAATCTTCATAACACGAACTACAGCAATTTCAGAAAGTAGCAACTACAGCCTGTTAAAAGAAAAAAAAAACATTCTATTGTAGACGCTAACTACTAGGAGGCATATGGTTAGCGAAAGAAAGATTTTGTTGAGGAGCAAACAATGTATTTATAAAATTTCACCTTACTCATCTGACATCCACTTCCAAAATTTATATAGTTGCTAATAATTCCATTGCCCAAACATTACCAACGAAAGATCCATCATCATACATTTCCTTCCGTGTTTTCTCATAAACACATAATTTCATATCGCTTTACAGTGCATGTCTTACCAATACAGAGTCTCCACTGAGAATATCATGTCCATACACTTTCCTATACACTCGTATCTCGAATTACAATTTTAAGGCATAAGAATACAATTACAAATCTAAAGAAAACATCATTATAGTAAAGAACAGGATAGTGCAAGTAGCATTTGTAGTAATACAGGCTTTACAAAAAGAACCGAAATAAGCATGTATATGAGCATTAGAGGAATAATGACATAAGTAAAAAATGAAGAATGAGAATATCAGTAGATATATTTACTTGACACATGAATATTTAAGGAAAACCTAACAGAATAAATAATGTCTAAACATCTTCCTAAAGTAAAGAACACGGTACAAAGACAGAGATTAGGTTTGAGGATAACAGTATTCCTCATCATAATGAATGCAGCCTAGTATTAGAAGGAAAAAATTCTACCAAATCTATCTTATCAGATAAACACAAAGAGATAGGAAGAACTCAGAGACACAACAGAAGACCTATACATATCGGAATAACACACAACGAAAGGACAGGACCTGTTTTCAAGTGTATATGTGCCAAAGTGTAAGTGTAATTGTAACATTTGATACTGCAGTACGTGTGGTGTGTATTTTATACCCTTTTTTCATTTTTCTCCTTTCAGTTATATCCATCATGCTCATACCGCCTTTACATTCAACCAAACCAACTTCATTTCCAATTAAAACTTCATTTAACTCTGTAGACCTCTCCTACTTCAACATTTGTTTCCACAAATTCCTACCTAAGCTTGCTATCTGTATTTATACTTTCAACAAGAAATTGTACTTCCATATTTTTGTTACCTCATCATTCGTTTCCACGAAAACCCTACCTAAACCTGTTGTCATTATACCCAACTTATATTTGTTCATTTCCTCTTTCAAAATAATTGTCCTCCTTATACAGTACTCTTTGGCCAGACCTTTTCCTTATAACTTCTGAATGCATTTCTTCCCAATTCATTACCCCTCATTTTCTTATATAGCATATGCACTCTTAAGCTACCTTAAATCTACTGAACTCAGGTACACAAACTCGAGAACAAGACAATGCAGCGGCACAAAAGAATTAACGTAACCAACAACGACAAAAATGCAAACTGGCAAAGGAAATGCAATGTTACAACTAATATAAGGCAATATCCAGCAAACATGAAAAATATATCATTAGCAAAACTGGATTAGCACAGTTATACAAAGTAAAATTCAGTAGGACACTGCCTGAAAAATAGCAGCAGCAAATGGATTAATTTATATCTAAACATGACAAAGCACAAGCAGAAAAAAATATTACTGTAAAGACAGTTTTGCAGATAAGGAACATACA
Organism: Schistocerca serialis cubense; assembly: GCF_023864345.2. Classification (NCBI taxonomy): domain Eukaryota; kingdom Metazoa; phylum Arthropoda; class Insecta; order Orthoptera; family Acrididae; genus Schistocerca; species Schistocerca serialis. Next base: position 915,256,187 of record NC_064641.1, on the reverse strand, counting down.
TGTGTAAGCTTACAATAGTATGTGTGCATCTGTGATCATCAAAACTATGCAAGTGCCAGCACAAGGAACAAGATCCATACTATCTCGCATGTGAAATGCATTGGTTCTATGTCACATCTTAACACGAAAGTGGTGCACCATAACAACTTATTCTATCAAAACAATAGGCACAAATCATTGCTTGATATAAACATTTTGTTACAAGCATAGTATTTGCGAAGTATTAAGGTATCCTCACTGCACTGCAGACTGCATTACATGTGTAAACTCGCAGTACAGAAATCTGATAGAATACATATATGCACTGCACATAGTAGTGTCCGAAGAGCAAAGGAAATGTTTATCACCCCCTAGGTTGCGACGCAAAAAAAGTGTCCTAAGAGCAGTAAAACTTGTATGTAACTGCCAACCCTAAGTGCATAGGCAAACCATATGACACGCTGAGGGAAAATCTTCCAGTTCCACAGACAACGACAGTGTAAATATTATTTGAAAAGCATAGTAAGGCAATCTTGCAGACCCACTGACACTGTCATCAGAAATATTTGTTAGAACAGACCAGTGCAAGAGAATCTTGCAGTCCACTGGCACCAACATGAGACGTGTTTAGTATCACCTACCAGTGCGGGACAATCTTGCAGTCCCAATGGCACTGTCATCAGAAAAATTAGATATTGGCAGTAATGAGGAGATAGGAAGCTCAGAATATGCTTAAAAATTAGTTCATCCACAGAGTAGCAAGACCCTAACCACTCATTACAGACAAGTCTCTACAAGACCTCCACAGTATGTGTATTCTTAAGTGGAGTACAGGCTAATCACAAGCCAGGGCATAATTATATAAAATATAAGAGCTAACAGTGGCTCCCAATAAAAATATTTCAGTATCTGTGCAGAGTGAAAATAAAGTACAAATGCTTCATATAAAACAAGAGGTAATATCCAGGCAATGAATTACAATGGTGAACTAGTATACATATTACATCAAGAAACAAAGTGAGAAAGAAAATACCGGAATACAGTACATCGGAATAGTGACGAAATGGCTTAAAACTAAGCAAATAATCAAGGTAACAATATTAGCAGGAAAAGAGCATATATAAAGTCCAATGTATCATACTACAACAAATGGCATGGAAACACCCCGTTACACTCAGTGTAATGTACAAACGTCGTTTCAGTGTGACCAAAATCATTGCACACGAAGTTACAGTGGTGGCACGTGAAAAATAGTTATCAAGGGCAAAGTATGTCACAAGCGGTAACATAACACAGTTCTATAAAATAGTTGTCCTTCAGAGAAGTGTTCAACCACAGTTGCTTTATGACAAGGTACTTTCCATATGATTGTAGGACAATCTCTATGTTAACATAAAAAATACTTATACTAATATCTATAAAATAGTTGTCCTTCAGAGAAGTGTGCAAACACACTTGCTTTATGGCGAAGTATTTTCCATATGATTGCAGGAGCATCTCTATGTTAACATAAAAAATATTTATACTAATATCTAGGCTAACTAACTCTGTAAACACACACAAGGCAAAAATAGGAGCTTCACTACCTACAGTAACAAATTGGACATGAGGAGAAAAAGGAAGGTTTGTATGTTGCACTAGGCTTACTGTACCTGTGGAAAGAGATAATTTAAAGTCATTTGTTGTGCGTCAGTCAACATAGCAACAACAAGAATTTGGTCAAAATAATCAATATATATCAGACATGACAAGATAAATATTATCCCATAGCAGAAAATTGTATAAAGAATTCAGGCATCGAATCACAAACCATCATAGAGAAAAAGAAATAAAGCCTAGTAAAGCTGCATATCAGTTAAGTACTAACCCTAATCTCACACCTTCTATACAAGGAAGGAAACAAAGTTATCATGAAATCCCAAGAAAATATCATCATCTACACAAAGTCTCTCCTTAATACAATATCTTAAGAAATACATCACAAAGATTCTTTGTACTACTAGATATACATACAGAATATCATAAACATCATACCATTTGCCAACAGAGGCAAAGCCTTACCTAGTCTCAGTCTAGTAAGACCTGTTAAAAAAGTCGATTAGTACAAACTTAGAAAATTCATCTGGTGCAAAACCATGATACATGGTCTGCCTAATCGTATGCCACATGACCATTACCTGAACGCTAACCATTTAATTCTGTATGTACCAAGCTGTCTGTGCTAAGCTGCTGAAGTGTATGGATCTGTTACTCCTTAACAGAATTATGGAAAGACGATGGCAGAGAAAGGAAACATTTACAAGCAGAAGGTGAGTCTGTAACAGTTAATTACATAGGATTAAAATCTGCAAATGGTGAAAAATTGCAAGAATAAGGTTCACCATAAACATCAAAGATAATATATGCCATAGTCTATAATGTAACTGCCTATAGGTAATAAACCAATTGGCAAAGCGCTCTACAATCTATCCAAAATATAATACAAATAAGACATAGTATGACCTGCTTACAACATTCTTGAAAAGACAAAGCATGAGTATAGAAAATGATAAGACGCAAATTAGGTGTAGTAGTATCAGTTATGTGAATATGTTGTCAGTCAAGGTGTGTATGTGTTTCCTAATTCATTCAGTACATATGAGAAAATAATAGCTTCCACAAGAACAAATAATCAAGATAATGTAGTAGGTTATTATTAGGCAAGAAAAAAATTCCATTGTATATAATTAGACCACAAATGTACATTGCTGTAAGATGTAGCACGGCTGTAGGCTGTTAAGTTGCTCTCACAGAGTAGAAAAAAAATACCAAGTATATCCAGAGTCGATGAAAATCTCAAGAAAGTGACAACTGCGTATTATGCAAAAGAAACTTTAGTGTAGTAGCAAATAGCTGCAGAACAGTTACTATTGTCATCCAGCCACGACTGATCTCAAATCATCTTTTACACTTATAAACCAGAAATATCATGACATGAAATAAAATCCACTTCAATGACAGCAAGGTCCCTAAGTCCTAACCATTATCTCAGTATTTTCCATCATTATCATCATCTCATCAGTAACCTTACATAATAAATCATATATGTAAGCCACATAAATCATAATCATATACCTCATTAAATATCACCAGTAACCATCATCATCAGACATACAAATATGCAATAAACCTCATAATACACCACATCTGAAATCTACCAAAATAAAATACCCTGTTGTGTCTATATCAGTTGTCTCCCACACGAAAAACACCTCATAATATAACTATAAAACATTCAATACAGTACCCAAACCTCTTGCAATGGCAATAGGTCCTGAGAAAAAGAAATTGTAGCACTCAGCACGTATTACTTCTGGCTGTAGAGAAAAATTTATGAATGCAACAGACGGTTGACAGCACTAGTAAGTGTTAGAAAATTCTCCTGAGTAACAAAAAAGTACTACCAAATATAATAACAAGTACAAAGATATGAGATAAGAAAATTGAAATAGGCTGTATTGATAGCAGTCCGCTAGTAATCCAGACCACAGTGTAAGTGTGTTGTCTGTAAAACTGAGTGAGTGTGTCCTATTCGTGAAATTCTTTGACATTCGTAATATGGTGTACACCCATACTCAGTTTGGTTCTCAAACTTTCCACTTGCAAAGCATTCGGATAACAAATACAATGAATTCTGTATGGTACGTTACAGCAAATAAAGAAGCTGATGAACAAGTGTTTTCCTTTATGAGACAATCTATGTGACCTGGCGAGTACTTCTGGGCCTGCCTGAAATGTTCGTTTGATTCCGGAAGGCTGTTGGTGTTGAATCCTCTTTTCTGCAGCTCCTTTGATGTTTCGTAAACCTCTTTCCACAATTTGATGGTGTCGTAAGCAACGTGACTTAGTTATCGGTGCAAGTCCTCTGATTCTGTCAGGCGGCAGTTTGTTTTTCTGTACAAGGTGCGGAGAAAGTAAGGTAGAAGCGTTGGGAATAGAGTTGATAAGATCCTGAAATGTGTAAGTGTATTTGTCCCAATCTTTGTGTTTCTTGTGACAGTTTGATATGCATAGTTTACCTATCTTTTTCTTAATGCGTAGAGTTGGATTTGAAGAAGCATGATGGCGGGAAATGCAAATGGGTTTGATTTTCCTGTTGGACAATGTGCGAGTCCAGTAACTTGACCTAAATTGCGGACCGTTGTCTGAAATGGCCTTGTCAGCGTGACCAACTTCTGTTAAAAAATTCTTAGCAAAGGCGGCGCACACAGTTTTGCCAGCAGCTTTTCGTTACGAAAGAAGTTTCGACGTGAGCTTTACAGCTACGAAAATATAAGATGAGCCTTCTCTGCTGGTAACAGTAGGACCGTATATGTCAACGGCTGCTAGATGACGTGAAGGAATGATCGGATACAACTGAACATAAGAGGAAGATGTTGTTGTCTCGGCCTTCTGGCATAATTTGCACTTTATAAGAACACAACGAATGCGTTTCTCCATATTAAAGAAATTAGTCGTTGACGAAGAATGAAAAAGCATTTGCGGGAACCATACTGAGCGTAACGGAGATGTATGTACCATACGAGTTTGTTAACTAGACGTTCGGGAATGCAGAGAAGCCAGGTGGGACTGTTAGGTGTTAACAAGGTGTTGTTCCGAAAGAGATAATAGGGTCTGATAGAAGGTTTGGTTTTTGTCGCGCTATTGCTGTTTGATATCTTTCCAGATCGGATCCTTGTCTTGCTATTTAGCAATGTCGATCATCGCCGAAGAAATAAAGTTTTCGAAAGCTACTTGTTGAATGTATAAGACACTGCAATTAGCGCGACAAAATGCTGTTGAAGAAACAGACGGAGTACCACCAAGTGAGAGAGATAATGCATCAGCGACAATATTTTCAACGCCGGTAATGTAGATGACCGTAAAGCGAAATTCTTGTAAATACATAGCCCAACGAAGTAAACGCTCATGAGAAAGTTTTGCTGACATAAGAAATTACAACGCTCTGTGATGAGTATAAATCTTGGTTTGTCTGCCAAATAAGAAGTGACGGGATTTGGCAAAGGCCCACACGACTGTTTAACATTCAAGTTCTGTTATAGAATAGTTACGTTGAGCTGGAGACAAAACGCGGCAAGTGAAAGCAATACTTTTCTTAACAGTAATGCCGTCTTTTTCGATCTCTTGAAGCAGATAGACACCAATGACGTTTTAGAACTGTCAGTGGACAAACAGAAGTCTTGTGAAAGACTAGGATGGGAAAGTATAGGAGTGTTTAATAAAGCTTGTTTTAAACTGACAAAATCCTGTTGAGCTGGGTTGTCTCAGAACCAGATGGTGTTTTTGCCGCTAAGTTGGCACAAACGTGGGGTAACGAGAGCCTTGTAGTGCACAAAACGAAGGAAAAAAATTACCAAACCGAGCAAACTTCTGACTTCACTTTTTGAAGCAGGTGTGATGAAGTCACGGATAGCTTGCAACTTACCCGGGTCAGGTTCAATGCCAGAAACAGATATGACGTGACCTAAAAATTTGATATTGGATTTTCCGAATTCAGATTTGCTAAGGTTGACTGTAACACCGTGGTCAGCAAACACTTGTAATACAGAATTGAAGGTATGATTTCGCTCATTCAAGGTCTTTTCGGATATGAGAATGTCATCGACATAAGTGGTAATCTTACATTTCAAATGCTCTGGTAATATAGCATTTAAACCTCCGATGAATGCTGCAGACGAAATGTTTAACCAAACGGAAGTTTACGGAATTAATAGCATATGTCAAAACAGAGGAGGGAGGTATATTAGTGGCAATTAGGGTGCTATTCAATCTGCCAGAAACTAGATTTTAAAACAAGGGAGGAGAAAACTGTGACGCCATGAAATTTCTGAAAAATTTCTTCCAAGGTTTGCGGTCTATCGGTTTCCTGAATAATAATGTTGTTAATTTATCTTGAATCGAGAACAAGCCCCAATGAACCATCTTTCTTCCGCTTAATATGAAGCAGGAAATTATAAGGGCTGGCGGCCGGCTCAATAATAACTTGTTGAAGCATGGAATTAACTTCTTCTTTCACTTTCTGACGATAAATAAAAGGAATAGAGTAGTGTCACCCAACAAAAGAGTTGTGTGGCTTAACTTGAAATTCATGAAGAAAACCACGAATAGTGCCAGGTATTTCATCAAAAACGCGACCATGAATTTGTAAGATTCCCTGTAATTGTTGTTTATGAAAATCAGAGGGGGCTTTACAATTGTCAACTTTGTTCTGAATCGTGTCAAAGTTGTCAATCACAGTGTCGTCATCGCTGTGCTCACAGTTCTGGTCAGCAGAATTAAATTGTGTAGTGTACCATTCGATATTTATATTTGAAGAAAGAAACTGCAGGCGGTTGATATCTTTTTCCTCGCTAGATAGACTCTGATCAAAATCTGAAGATATCATATTGTCATCGTTTTGTAATGTAATACAAGAGCTGTTAAAATCCACACTGTTTTAGATTTGTTTAAGAAATCGAAGCTCCAAAAGACTTCAATTGTTAATAGTGGAACAATAAGAAAGTTGCCGAAAAATGTGTGATCTTTAGTAGAAAACTGTAAATGAGTTTGAGATTTGACTTAAACGGTCTTACCAGTCTTCATTTTGATTTTGTTGAGAGGTAACATCGAACAAGAATCATCAGAAATGCATCGGTTGAATACTGCGTTACTCATGACAGTAACAGGAGAAACAGAGTCCCGAACTGCTTTTAATACGTGTTTGTCCACTTGAATGGTAATAACAGGATGATAAAAGTACTTCAGGGGCTGTCCAGTTTCACGTAACAGTAAAGCCCTAATGTCTTCTACGCAGATCATAAGCTCTATAATGTGTGCAGAGTGCAATGTACTCTGTGTTGGCGCAGCGTCGGCATCATCCGACGCCTGGTCCGTCAGTCATTGTTGCGTAGCGTCTGCACCGGTCAGTGCGTTGGCAGATGCGACTTCAACGATTTGAACAGTGCGCTGAGGTTCTGAAGGATTTCGATGACCTTGATGCGAATGAAAATGTGAATCTGGTTCATTCAGGCGTAAAGATTGGTTGCTGTTGATTCCCGAAATTATGGTGAAAATTCCTACTTCCCTGCTTATACCCAATGTGACCCTGAAAATGTAGGGCGTTCCCATAAGTGTTTTGCTGGTACGGCTGTTGTCTGGAAAGTGTTCCTGTAAATAAAATTATTACTAGAATCATTTTGCGAGAATAATTGCTGCTGTGACAGCTGTTGCAGCAAAGACTGATTTATGTGCTGTCCGGAATGAAGATGTTGCTGTCTAGACTGCTGAAAATTGTGATTTTGCTGTTGGTATTTATTAGGAGGACTACGGTTGTGCTGAAAACGTCGTTGCTGATTACCATTAAAATTCTGGTTGAAATTACCATGAAATGAACACCCTTAGCTGCTCACAGGCGTTGACATACGTCAACGGGGCAGATGAAAATGTGTGCCCCAACCGGGACTCGAGCCCGGGATCTCCTGCTTAAATGGCAGACGCTCTATCCATCTGAGCCACCGAGGCCACAGAGGATAGCGCGACTGCAGGGATTTATCTCTGCCACGCCTCCCGCGAAACCCACATTCTCACCGTATTGTCCCGCACTACATTATATAAAATTCATTATATAAAATTCTGGTTGTTGTTGACAAAATTTTGTTACGTCTTTTATTCTCAAAATAGTTACTCTTATTGTGACTGAAGAACGTACCAGAGTGACCACCGCTGTACTTGTAGCGAAAATTGCGGTTGCTGTTAGAAAGTTATTATTATTCTTCTGCTGAGAAAACGACTGATCAATCTCAAGTAATTGTTAAACGTCACGAAAAGTATGTATGTTAGACGTTTGTTGACCTGCACTTAATACACATTTCAAATTTCCTCGATGTTTTGAAATACAGAGGTGGATAAAACATGACGGGCTGAATGACTTAAGTAAATGCTGGTTTTGTTGTACCATGTATTCAAAATATTGTGTTAACGTTTTAAAATTCGAGTTGTTGTAGTTCGGTAAATTTATCAATCTGTCTTTTACAGCACGGAGTGTCGTCTCAGATCAGTACGCTGGGAGGAAAGCGCTTTGAAATTCTTCAACTGGAAACATTGGCGTGTAATTGGTCGCATTCTCGTTGACGATTCCCCTTCCAAAAAGCTACAAATAAATTCTAACTTATGAGAAACAGGCCAATTTGGCGGCAAAGAAAACGTAAATTGCTGAATCTAGTCTAAGGGGTGCACACAATTAGGACCATTACGAAATACTTTGTACTTACCTTGTCATATTCAAAAGTAAAGTGCTATGCGTATAAATGTCGTAGTTATTACGTTCATTGCCGTGACCTTGAAAGTACTGTACTGTAACATATTGTTGTGTTACGAAAATAACTGTCTCATTGCAGCCATGTCACAAATGTCATTACCAGAAAGTGTTTTAGTTTGCAGAAGAACGTAGAAAAATATAAAACAGATACAGCGTAAAAACAATAATGAAAATTGTTATTCATTAGTAGCGTCGTAATACAATCGTGTAGCTGTCAAACAAACGAAATAATGTGTTATCTGTTACCCCTCATAATGACTTTAGCTAAAAATGTCTTTTCAAATAAACCAATATGTCGCACTAAAACCTCATTAGCGGTACATGTTCCAAGAATGTGAGAAGTTGTAGTCATGGCGTAATCGTGCAACTGACAAGCAAAAATGTACTCACAATAAGACTGTGCCGTCTGTTCCCTATAAAAGTGTACTCGTAAAATTACTGTCTTAATATGTTCCATAGGTTCTTGACTGGATAGTAAACTTCAAAACATCGTTGCATGTTAACAGTTTCTAAGTGTGACAAAGCGTAATAGTAACTTGAAGTGAAACATTTTATAGCAAAGACTGGGTCAGAAAGCAAATTATTGCCCAATACATTGCTTTACATGAGAAATGTGGTGCATTCCTTTACTTTTCTTAGTATGCAGAATTTGAACTTCAGTGCCATTATCATACGGTATAGTCGGATCCTGTACGGTCCATTGTAAATCAGAAAGACTTTGTGACACAAATGTTTCTTCTTATGTGACAATGAATGGGCTTTAATGAGAACTCTTTGCCCGGCGTGTAGTTTCTTTGCATTTGTCTTAGCGTGTACTTTTCCCCTTTTGTCGGCAGTAGAATTTATATTTTTAATAGCCAAATCAGTTATGTCTTTATGTCGAAGTTTACGTGTACTCAGAAAAGGTACAAGCTCTCTGATTCTGTTCGGTCGTTCCTCATTCTTCAGTATAAGAATATGTGGTAAAGCAGTGGAGTCATGAGGAATTTCATATAGTACATTTTGAAATAAGTTTAAGTACCTGTCCCAATACTGATGCTTACTGTGACAATAAAGTCTGCAAAGCTTATGAATTTCTCTCATAATGCGTTCAGACGGGTTGCAGTGTGGAGAGTACAATGAAATAAAAACAGTTTTGAATTTACGATTTCTAAGCATGCGTGACCAAATAGCGCATCTAAATTGTGATCCTTCATCTGAAGTGAATCATCCAACTTCACGTAAAAAATTGTTAACAAAGGCGTTGGATACAGATCGTCCAGTGGCTTTACGTAACGGTGTGAAACAAACAAATTTGGAAGTAAGTTCAACAGCGACGAAAGTGTACTAAAATCCATTCAATGTTTTAACAAGGGGTCCCAGAAGATCGACTGCAGCTAATTCTTTTAATCTAGTAGGAATAATAGGAACCATGGAGCACGATGCGAGGTGGTAGACGGTTTAGCTTTCTGACGAAGTTTGCAAATAGGCAGAACCCTCCTAACTCTCTTTTCCATGTTGTTAAAATAACAAGTCGTGCGAAGTGTATGATAACATTTTCGTGGACCAAAATGTGCGTAGCTGAAATGAATGTACCAGATGGGCTTATAAACAAAATCATTAGGAATACCAAGTACCCATAGCTTGTCATTGATACGGATAGTGGAGGTTTGCTAAGAGAGATTAATAAAGCTGTTTATGAACTTATTTTATTAATTAAAATAACTGGCTTTGTTTATAATGGTTGACTTTCCACATGTAACAAAAGCAATACAAAGAATATTACTACTGCAAGAAAGACAAACAGCTGCGCTCATATAAACAAACTCTATGCACTAATGGTCAGAATGTGAGTATAAACAAGAACAAGAAATGCAAACAAACACAAATGCAACTATGCAAAACCTTTCCAACACTCCCATTGTTTAAGTGATTGTATTTACCAAGTAACAACATTGGGCTTTGAGCGCACATATACATATTTTTCTTTGTTTATTGCTTTGGTCAACAAATTAGGAAGTTGTTATTTGGTACACACATAAACAACTTCTATCTCTTTACATTGCACTTTTTCACGTAATAAATGATAGCGTACATCTACATGTTTGGTGTGTTTGTGATACTCAAGATTTTTGACAACTTGATTGCACTCTGGTTGTCGAATGGGAATATAGTTGTTTCTTTACACTTGATTCCCAGACCACCTAGTAATTTTCCCAGTCAAATTGCGTCCTTAGCAACAACTACATATTCGGATTCAGTTGTACTTAGAGCAACAACCTTTTGCCTTTCAGAAGTCCATGTTAGAGGACCACTAGCCAAAAGAAAAACAATTCCTGTTGTTGACTTCCGCGATGTTAGATCACCTGCATACTCAGCATCAGAAAACCAACCAGTTGCATTATGCTTCCGCTGTTTGAGTACTCTATACCATAATCTGGTGTTTCAATTAAATACTTGTAAATTCTTTTCACAGCTTGCCAATGCGCATTAGTATAGCTGTTCAAAAATCTGATGACACTGTTCACTGCAAATGAAATATCTGGTCGACAGATAATTGAAAAAAAAACAAACTGAGATCCAACCGCTTCACGATATGATACTTTTTCATTACTGAAGTCTTCATCATTAGATAACAGACTCACAAAAGTATCAGCAGGAACACTTAGACCATTTACTTCACACAGTCCAAATTTCTCAATTATTCTTCTCGTATAACGGTGCTGACATATTAACATTTTCTTTCCCACACGATCTCACTCAATTTCCACTCCCACAGAAAAATGACCTTCACCGACAGTGATTTGAAATATTACTTCCATTGACTTTGATGCAATAAGACCACCATCTACAAATCATGCTAACGAGATGACATCACCACTGATTACACCACTGAAGAAACAAAGACAGTGTCAGTTGCTTGAAAACTATAATGTGGAAGAAAGTCTATAGATTTCTTGTTCCAAGACAGAGGAGCTTGCTTAAGTCCGCACAGTGCTTTCTCAAGTTTGCAATCTACAGGTCTCTCTGTTTTAACCACCACTCCCTCAGGTACATCTATATAAGCTTCTTCTTTAAGGCTTCCATACAGAAATGGCGTTGGGGCATCCAACTGTACTACCTCTAGGTCATTATATGTGACAATTGCCAAGAAGACTCTGAATAAGTCATATCGTATCACTGGTGAAAAAGACTCATTGTAGTTAACACCATAGTCCTGTTTGAAACCTCTTGCGCACAGTCGTGCTTTGTATCGAGTAATCTTACCATCTCTGCCAAATAAAGCCTTGAACACCCATTTTGAGTCAATAACTCTATGGCTATTAGTTCTAGGAACTATGTTCCAGGTTTTGCTGTCTTCATCAGCTTTCAGTTCTTCCTCAATCGCTTGTTTCCAGTGTTTTGAGTCAGAACCAGAAATTGCTTTCTTGAAGCTGTAAGTATTATTATATTGAGTAAAATCAGCTTCATACCTTGCTGGCTTGCGGATTATAGAACGATCTTGTAGCTGCATCGATAGCACTTTGTTAGGTCACTCTTCAGTTTTCGGTTTAGCATTATTTACATCATATTGCGAAATTTTCATCTTTTCCTGTGCTTGCGCTGGTTCACCAATAATTTACTTGTGCCAGTCCACGATATCTTGTTCTTCGTCAGTCTTGAATTTTAAGTATGTTTCATCAGCTTCTTGTTGTGCAGACGCTGAGCTGTTGCTAACCTCATTGAATGTGACATTCCTCGATACAAACACTTTGAGACTGCAGGATCGTAAAGTCGATAATTTGTTGACCCTCCATGATAACCAACAAATACTACTTTTCTGGATTTGGCATCAAACTTGCTGCGAAACTGTTTTGATACATGAGCAAAGGCATCTGACCCAAGCACTCGAAGATGTCCAAAATATGGTTTTCGTGCATGCCACAAGTCATATCGAATTTGCTCCAAACTGCGTTTTGTTGTAATTCTGTTTAATATGTAGACAGCAGTGCTAATTGTCTCTGCACATAAAAACTTCGGAAGGTTTTTGGCTTACATCATCGTGCGCGCACTTTCAAAAATTGTGCGATTGTCCCTCTCAGAACGATCGTTCTGTTCTGGCGTATATGGAGCAGTTGTTTCTAACTGAATTTCATGGTTCCTCAGAAACTGTTTCATACCTTAACCCTTTCGTGAGCAGTGGGAAACATGCTTCCCACTACAATGAACTCCCTCCTAGTCCCGTGGGATTCACACTTCCCACCTCTGTACGGTGCTACCACCTAGTGAACGGTGTAGGGTACTACTTCCGATCGGAAGTTCCCGTCGTTTTTGCTGTACCTTCGCGCAGAGGCATTGTATAGCTGAGTGTTGCTCTGCAAAGGAGACTTTCAGTGCTGTTTGCGTGACATTTTGTGATTTTTTCCTCAAAGCTATAGTATAAGGTAAATAATTTTGATTTACTCGAATTTATGAAGGAAAACGTAAAATTGGAACGAGGAGAATTCCAGTTTGAAACAAAAGGAGCCATTTTCGCAGTAAAAAGGATGGATAACCGTCCTGTTACTTTCCTGTTCTCAATTCATGACCCATGAGAAACAGCCACAGTGAAAAGGAAAATCAAGGATAGTACTAGTACAGAGATTTCTTGTCCTGGACTTGTGGCAGAATACAACAAAGTAATGGGTGGTGTCGATAAGTTTGATCAGTTACGAGAAAGGTATGCTATTGGCAGACGTTTTGTAAAATGGTGGCACAGAATATTTTATTTCCTGGTGGACGTTGCTGCAGTGAACAGTTTTATCCTGTGGAAAATAAGTAAAAGAGAAAGTGGACAGCACGATCAGCTCACATACAGGATCCCTCTAGCCAGACAATTGTTCGCTGGCTTCTCATCCCAAAAAAGGCGTGGACAAAAGCCTGTCATTCTGGCAAAAAGGGGTAAAATACCTGAAGATTTTCGTCATGTGGCTGTAGGGGAGCATCAACTCATTTTAGGAGAAACTTACTGCACGTGCCGTCATTGTAGTACCAATGCTGCGTAAAAGAGCACTCGCTGTGTTTGTACCTATTGTCAAATACCAATTTGCAGAGACCCATGTTTCAAAAAATTTCATGGCAAGTAGTTGTGAACAATAATTGTAACAAGAGAAGTAAATTTATCAAATAAATATGACATATAATGAAAAAGTTGTTTTTGTCATTTAACTCCAAGGAAGTGCAGTGGGAAGAATACTTCCTATCTGTTAACTACTATATGCTGTCCATTCATTAAAAAAAACTGTTCAATAATTTTGCCCACGAAAGGTTAACTAATGTCTTCTGTGCCATAGTCCACACGTAATGTTTTGACATTCTGACCAAACTTGTTCAACGCAAGGTCACTGAATTCACGGAACCGATCAATAACATCGTACTCGTGTCTTAGAAAATAAACAACTCTGTATAAAGTTGCGTCATCTTTGAATATGACAAAAAAAAAACTTTGCGCCACCAACTGATTCAAGTAACATTGGCCCAAAAACGTCTGAATGAATAAATTCCCCTGGTTTTGTTGAAATATTTGTGTCTTTGTTGCTGAGCTTCAGCCGATGTGCCTTGCCTAGCTGCCACGATTCACAGAAAAAAATCTTCCTGATTTTTTTACATCTAGTCCCTCGACCACCACTTTTGGTGACATCTGATGAATTGTTTGTGAACTGACATGTCCTAACCGTTCATGCCACTGTTTCCGATCAGTCACTGCAACATTAACTTCACTGACTGGTGCGGATTCTGTCAGAAAACACATCCTATAAATATTGTTCTCTTCCTTCACGCCTTCAGCTACAGTCTCTTCGTCACTTATTAGTACAACTTGATCCTCTTTGGAAGCTACAGTGCAACGTTCGAGTAGTATGTTATTTCTAACCAGATAATAATGACAAATCTGCGTGTATGTCTTTTCATGCCATTTCATTTTAATATCTTTCCAAATCGGACCTTTGTCTTGCTCATGAGCAATGTGCTTTAAAAATTTTCAAAAGATACTTTTTGAATCTAAAGAATACTGAAACTTTTCTCAAGGTTAGCTTGTCTGTTGATTTTCTCAACGAGTGGCGGTGCACGTGAAAGTGCGGCCGCAACAATGTTTTCCGTGCCAGGAATGTAGACTGTTGTGAAGCGGCATTCTGCAGAAATAATGCCCAACATATCAACCTGTCATAATTTAATTTTGAAGACATAAGAAATTGCAATGCTCGATTATCACTATAAACTCTACATGTTTGCCAGAAAGAAAGAAACGAAATTTGTCAAATGACCGAACGATAGCTAAAGCTTCGAACTCAGTAACGGTATAATTTTTCTCGGATTTTGTTAACACGCGGTTGGCCAAAGCGATGGTTTTCTGGACAGTAGTGTCATTTTCTATAACTTCTTGAAATAAATGGGCACCAAGAGAAACTTTAGAAGAACCTGTGCTAAGACAGTTATCCTGTGACAGACCTAAGTGAGATAAGATTGGCGCGTTAAGTAGCACTTCTTTCAAAGACTCAAACTGCTATTGTGCCTGTTCGTCCCAGTTCCAAATAATGTTTTTGTCAATAGTTCCACTGCTCAAACGATATCAACCAAACATCCATCAGCATACATTTCTTTTCGTATTTTCTCATAAACACACCATTTCATCTCACTTTACAATGCATGTCCTACCAGCACAGAGTCTCCACTAAGAATATCATGGCCATACACTTCCCTAATCACTCGCTAACTGCTAGTCCGTCCGACCACAGAATCTGTTGACGATGGTGCACAGCTCTCTCAGCGATATTGACACAGCCTGCAGCACTGCCAACATACGAACAGGCTACTTACAATGGCTATACAGCATTCAAATACTTTCAGAAAGTGCTTCCTGGCACTTAAATCTATACTCGATGTTAGCAAATCTCTCTTCTTGCCATTTCCTGTCTGCTTTTTATATCATCTCTACTTCGATAATCATCAGTTATTTTTGTTCCCAAATAGCAAAACTCATCTACTACTCCAAGTGTCTCGTTTCCTAATCTAATTCCTTCAGCATCACAAGATTTAACTCGACTATATTCCATTATCATCGTTTCGCTTTTATTGATGTTCATCTTCTATCCTCCTTTCAAGATACTTTCCATTACGTTCAATTGCTCTTCCAAGTCCTTTTCTGTCTCTGACAGAATTACAATGTCATCGGCATACCTCAAAGCTTTTATTTCTTCACCCTGGGCTTTAATTCCAACTCCAGATTATCCTTTTGGTTTCTTTACTGCTCACTCAATACACACATTGAATAACATCGGGGACAGGCTAAAACTCTGTCTCACTCCCATCTAAACCACTTCTTCCATTTCGTGACCCTCGACTCTTATAACTGCCATCTGGTTTCTGTACGAATTGTAAATAGCCTTTCGGTCCCTGTATTTTACCACTGCCACCTTTAGAATAGGGAAGAGAGTATTTCTCTCAGCACTGTCAAAAGCTTTCTCTAAGTTTACAAATGCTAGGAAGGGTCAATACTGCCTCGCATGTTCCTACATTTCTCCGGAATCCAAACTGCTCTTCTCCAACGCCGGCTTCTACCAGTTCTTCTGTAGAGGATTCGTGTTAGTATTTTTAAACCGATAGTTCGGTAATTTTTACACCTGTCAGCACCTCCCTTCTTTGGAATTTGAATTGTTATATTCTTCATGAAGTTTCATCGTATTTCGCCTGTCTCATACATATTGCTCTCCATATGGAATTATTTTGCCATAGCTGGGCCGGCCGCTGTGACCGAGCGGTTCTAGGCGCTTCAGTCCGGAACCGCGCGACTGCTACGGTCGCTGGTTAGAATCCTGTCTCGGGCATGGACGTGTGTGATGTCCTTAGGTTAGTTAGGTTTAATTGATAAGTTCTAGGGGACTGATGACCTATGTTAAGTCCCATAGGGCTCAGAGCGATTTGAACCATTTTTTGTCATAGATGGCTTTCCCAATGTTATCAGTGGCCCTAATGGAATGTTGTCTACTCCCGGGGCCTTGTTTAGACTTAAGTCTTTGAGCGCTGCGTCAAATTCTGCACACTGTATCATATCTCCCTTCTCATTTTCATCTACGTCCTCTTCCATTTCCACAATATTGCCTTCAAGTGCAGCTCCCTTATATAGATCCCCCATATACTCCTTCCACGTTTCTGCTTTCCCTTCTTTCCTTGTATTGATTTTATCAACATATATTTACAGCGATAAAAAGTCAGCACCTGTCAAAAGCCGGAATGACCACCTTCTGAAGCCAGAGATGTGCAGCAAGAGAGTCATTGAGGTTCCAGAAGGTACTTGCAGGGACTTTCAGTGATACGGAGCCATGCGAGCTCGAATGCAGTGGCCAGCTGCGCTAGGTGTCTCGGTTTGGAATCGGTTGTGCGAACAGACGATCGAGGGCATCCCATAGAGTCTCGATCAGGTATAAATCCGGAGAGTTTGGTAGCCAGAGAAGTACAATAAACTCATCCTGGTGTTCTTCGAATCACGCAAGTACACAGCGATCTGTGTATAACGTTGCATTTTCATGCTGGTAAATGTCGTTGTCCTGAGGAAAAACAAACTGCATGTTGGGTAGGACATGGTCCCCGACATTGTATGCAAACTACTGTGGCTTCCAGAATGACAGTCACACAAGGAATGCCACGAAAACATTCCCCAGACCGCAACGCGTCTTCCTAGTTGCAAGGTGATTGCTTTCAGACGTTGCACGAAGTGCATGCTAACGGCCATCTGTCACATGGGGAATAAAGTGTGATGGAATCAAAAAGGACATCTGTCGCCCCTTAGCTAGTCGAGGTATTGGCGTGCAAATTCCAGCCTTCGTCGCCGATGGACTGTGGTCATCATTGGTACAAGAACCAGGCGCCGGCTGCGGAGGCCAATACACGGAAGCCGTCAGTGGACGACCATTGAGGACTCACTGTTGGTAGCACCAGGGTTCATCTGGGCGGCCAGTTGCTCGACAGTTGCATGTCCGTTCGCCCGCACACATCTCCGCAGCCGTCGTTCACCCGTTTCATCTGTGGCCAGTGGTGCACCACGACGCCTCCTCACCGATTTTGGATAGTGCCATTTTTTCACGCAGTTTATAATTAAACCACGGCGGTACGCTAACAGTTTCCAGACTTAGCCGATTCGGAAGTGCTTCCACCGTTGTCCCGAGAGCCAGTGATTATGCCGTTTTGGACACCAGATAAATCGCTCAATTTCCTGATTACAGCAAAGACTGCACTATTTACCGCGTCCACCCGGCACGCTTCATACAGCCCTCGACTACTTTTACTGCCATCTTCCGTCGCTGAGTGGTTATTGCACACTCACTTCGAGTAAAATCAATGGTGACATTAATGTGACTGCACCGTGTACCTTTTTAGGGACGTGCTAATTCGAAGTAAATACGTGGTCTAGTTGAGTCTGTAGTACCGACAGATGATAAATGAATTGTTAATAGTAAACTACGTGCTGTGGCAGACAATACTCGCAAATGAGAAGACTAGAAAAAAAAAACCTGACTCAAGAAAACCGATGGTGAAGCGACTTGAATTCTCCGATTTTATTTTATTTCGTTAGTTTCCTGTAGGACGGGCTGGTGAGTAGCCTGGACGCCACGCTCGAGCCTGCTGCGCGCTCCCTTTGCGTGATCCCGGCCTCCGCAGCTTGTTGTGAGCTTCGATATCTGACCCGCATAGAGCTACATGGAGCCAGCCTGCTGATTAACACTCTTTCTGTTAATATGTGTGATTAATTCTTTAATACATTGTCTTACCAAACCATGACAGACCTTTCTCACAATAATCAAAAGCAAATTTAAAGAGGTAGTGTAGGTTCTACTCTGCACGTAGGCCACAATGGTTTGTACACAAGTATTACAGACGAAAATGTAAGTGGAAAAAACATTGGATTTAGCGATAGAAAGTCGATATACCAAGCTGAATGGCTAATGGGCCTGCACAAAAGTGTATAGTTTAATTTTTTGTAAAAAGTCAGTATCATAATTTGCCAGCTGTAATCATTAAAAATTACTTCCACATGTCGCCAAATTCGCCACATTCTCCACTACAATTTGGCGAAAGCCCTACGTTTAAGTATAAACTCATTATCGATATATTTGGAATGAACTGCGTTAGCTGCCTTAGCCTGATTATTCGCGCCGAAATGATAACTTTTTCTGACTCTTTAAGGACTGTTGGTTGGGAACAATTGTTCATCCCTGGTGATAGTAGGAAACCTGCAAACACCTCACCGAGGAAGCGTTGCGCCTGAAGATCTCGCTCAAGTCATAGGCTACGAAATACTAACGCATCAAACAAATACAGTTAATTACTCTAAGTAACACGAGTTCCTGGATGCTGTTACTAAACAGATTTGAGAGAAAGCATTTTACAGCCCTTTACGAGATGCTGAACACGAAATAGAAAGATAACGCACCCTTCGGTCTGTCGCAATAATCAGTTCTCAATTTAGCTGTCACGCTTGTAAGTTTACATGTCATATCACTACTCCTGATACGATTGACAAACAGCTTTTATCACAACGCGAGTTCAACAACACAGCAAATCCAATTTTGGAAAATTTGTCTCTCTAACTACCCCAAATATTAACATACAGTGTTCCAACAAAGTTTTGCCAAATAATACCTCATTTATTCCTGTTCCGAATCGGCTAGTCATAACAACAGCCTGTTATAAGTTTTTGTTTCTACAGCAATTTGTGTTCCCGCAGGTTTCTGAAACCTTAAACTTCAATCCTCGATTGCACACAAATATAGAGCTTTGCAAATAAATGACTGAGATTATTTTATAAAAACATACATCCCCGCAGTTTAGAATCATTTCCATTCCGTTTTAGCCATGCGGGCTGACACTTTCCTTGTCAGAGGTTATAACATTTTCTCAATCCATATCTCTGCTTATCGAACAATTCTCAATATCAGAACAGTTGAATGGAATTCGGTATCCCTAAGTGCACTTAACTTTCCCTCTGGTCATACATGTGCAATCACAGCTGTGTTCTATCTGTGTGATATGATTTATAAATTAACGTATCACATTATACGTTCTTCTATGAATTTTAAACTGTTGCAAATAACACTCTCCAGGCAGAATATTTTCGTCACTAAATCTTGAAAAAAATTTCTGTGTTTATTGCATTCCCTCTTTGCTCCACCACTAGAGTAAACTGATCTATAGAATCTTCAGTTGTGCTTGTATAATTTATGCTATAGAATTATATCTTCGTGACAGGTTCATTTTTTACATGGACTGCTTCAGTGACTTTCTTGGTGTAATATAGACTTTAGATTTAGGCTGCTGTTTTAGAAGGTAATATTTTGTCATACTTCCCGTCTCTACCAGAAAACAACGTCTGAAGCTAAGCAGACAGACACGTAGAAGTTCGGTTTAGACGCGTCATCGTTGACGAACATCTATGGGCCGGCCAGAGTGGCCGTGCGGTTCTGGGCGCTGCAGTCTGGAAACGAGCGACCGCTATGGTCGCAGGTTCGAATCCTGCCTCGGGCATGGATGTGTGTGATGTCCTTAGGTTGGTTAGGTTTACTTAGTTCTAAGTTCTAGGCGACTGATGACCTCAGAAGTTAAGTCGCATAGTGCTCAGAGCCATTTTGAACATCCATGGATAAGTTTGCAAGAATGTAGACTGAAAATTAGAAAGTCACTCACATGAGAACAATTTCATCAGGAAAGCAGAAGAATAAGACAAATTGTGAGTAACAGTTTTAATAACAGAAAACAGACATAATTCGCCCTCCGCACGAAACCCAGGCTCCTAATGACCCCACCAGCCAGAGTGGCCGAGCGGTTCTAGGTACTACAGTCTGGAACCGCGCGACCGCTGCGGTCGCAGGTTCGAATCCTGCCTCTGGCATGGGTGTTTATGATGTCCTTAGGTTAGTTAGGTTTAAGTAGTTCTAAGTTCTAGGGGACTGATGACCACAGCAGTTAAGTCGCATAGTGCTCAGAGCCATTTGAACCATTTTGCACCTAATGACCCAGTCACCGAAGTGACGACGTGACAACTCGATTACCGCTGCTCCATTACGAATGAACAGTTATGCTCCTCTCATCGCTATCAATGAAGTACAGGATCATCATTTCATGGAAGCGGTTAACGTCCTCTGCAAAGGAGCTGAGGTGTCGTTCTACAGCAGGAGAGGAAACATTAGGCCGAAAGTGATCCTGTAGGTCACTAGCCAAATTTAAAACAGCATGTGACACCAGCCTCGGTGACTTGCACTGCTGTGTTCGGTAAAAGAGAACCCTTAGAGAACCCTTGATGCTCCCTTTTTTGTCTCAAGCTATCAGTACTGCCGCACTTAATAATCGCTGTTCTTGTGTGATTACGGTTAGCAAGGTTAGTGAAATATTTTTACAGGGTGTATTGTGGGAAACGCTACACGCAATACGCATCTAGTTAATCTTGTGACACCGTTACCACTGTTTTCGTCACAAGAGAAGTAACTGTAATGCCAATAGAGTTGTGAGCCACAGTTGCCCGTGGCTAGTCATTTTGTTTACGTTTATCACATTTTTTAGCTTGCTCGTGTAACCGGAGCTGTGAATAAGGAATCAAAACTCTCTCCAATTAATAGATATATTCGTTAATACTCCCTTAGCGTTCTTCTACTCATTGGAGCCAGTGGTTTCTTTCTCTCCAATACCAGTCGCTCCTTATTACCTACCCCATCTACCCACCTAATCGTTTCACTCACTGTAGCAGCACATTCCAAGATCTTTCATTATTTCCTTGTCTTACACGATTGTCTCAAATGTTGACTGTACACGTTTCACTTCCGTACTAGGCAACACTCCAGACAAACGCATTAGAAAACATTTCCTAACTCTTGAATCTACACGTGATGTCGGCTAATTGCTCTTTTTCAGTAACGCTTTTCTTCTGTTGCCACTCGACGTCTTATGTCCTCTCTACTGTGGTCAACGTCAGTAATTTTGCTGCTGAAATAGAAAAACACGTTTACTACTCTTCTATTTCATTGAGTAGAGTAATTACCTCAGCGTAGCTTGATTTAATTCGACTACTTTCCATAACCCTTCCTTCAATATTTTTATCGTCCCTGACAGGATCACAATGTCATTTTCAGACTGCTCACCGAATTTGAGTTCCTTTTCTAAAATTTCTTCTTAGTTTCAAAAAATGACTGAGCACTATGGGACCTAACTTCTTAGGTCATCAGTCCTCTAGAACTTAGAACTACTTAAACCTAACTAACCTAATGACATCACACACATCCATGCCCGAGGCAAGATTCGAACCTGCGACCGTAGCGGTCACGCGGTTGCAGACTGTAGCGCCCAGAACCGCTCGGCCACACCGGCCGGCTTCTTAGTTTCCTTTAGTACTTGCTCAGTTTGCAGACTGAATAACGTCGATGAAAGGCTACAATACTAATTCACTTCCTTTCTCCACTACTGTTTTCGTTACATATTCTCCAACTCTTATGGTGGGTGAGACCCTGATAGTGCCAGCCGCTTGTACTGCCGAAACGTCAGAAATTCTTTCAACAAACGTTGGTCGAAGATGACAAATGCCTTCAGGCAACGGAACAGTAAGTGGCCACAAAAACCTCAACTATTTTGTACATCTTAGCTCTCTAAACACATTACGTAAAACGCGCCCAAGTAACATATATTATAAACTACAAAGTTGTCAAGTAAATTAATTTCCACAAAATTTTACAACAAGATAATGAAATGAAATTTTTTGTATGTGTAAAACGTACGTATCACACCATTTGTTACACGAAATGAAAATTGGTTCAGCATCTTTAAGGTATCTCCGTGCTTATGACATCATATTTCGTGAACTACACTTCGTACAATGATGTATTTGTGCAAGCACATTTAGCGGCATATGTGGACACTGGTAGATAGTGTTTGCGAAATTTATTGCAAACGTCATCGGGAGAGACACACAGAGAGAGAAAACGAACTAAACTTGTTTCACTCGTGAACTACACTATGAAACATTAGGTGAAGTGGAACGGTACCAATCCCAAGTAACTCCAGCTCCGTGAGAATGAAGGAGAAGTCGGTGATTTGAGCCATGTGTCTGGCAGCAATGGAGTGGGACGCACTCTGCTCGTGTATTCCCTCCCCGCAGCTGCCTGCGTTCTCCATTCAGAAGACGAGCGTGGAGTACCTCTGGGAAATGCAGTGCTCTACGTGTCTCTACCCACTGGCTGTTTCTGTTTCTTCGGTCCTTTTGCTTCCTTTCCCTTGTACCCTCCTCCCTCGTGTGCCTCTCTGCACGTATGCATCTTTGTGTGTGTGGGTGTGTGCGTGTTTGTGTGTGTGTGTGTGTGTGTGTGTGTGTGTGTGTGTGTGTATGCGTGCGTGTTTGTGTGTGTGTGTGTGTTTAGATGAAAAACGCGCCGAAAATTTGTCTGCGAACGCGACAGCTGGTGATCAACAGAGTGACTGCTTCCATGCAGATTAACAGGCGAGGTCGTGTCGCGACCAAACCACCGCCAGTCGTGCATTCTGGAGGATCGTAGTTCTAAACCCGTCCACCCATCCAAATATAGGTTTCTCGTAGTTCTCTTAATCGACTGAGACCAATAACAGGATTATTGCTAACTTTATCCATCCATGTAACGACTTTTACATCCCCAATAATACTCAGTAAAGGGCTGTGATGCGCGTGGTAGAGAGTTAATTCCTTTTTAACCACATTGTCTCGTTTCTTCCAGTTCCATCCATTCACTACTGAGTGAAGGAGAAAATATTTTATAAATGTCTCCGTCCGCACTGTGATTAATCTAATCTTTTACTAGCTGCGAGATGGTCGCAAAAAGAAAACATACCAGGAACAACAGCAACTAGATCCAGGAAGTATAGAGTTTGTTCCTTTAATTCCATTCGATGATCAGAAACTTGGTCGCCAGATTGACTATTTCGGTCTTTAATTAGCATTTTGAGTCCTGATTAAAACAGACGAATTATCATATAAACTTAATGTGGTTAGGCCGAAGTAGTGTATTCAAAGTTTAAGCTAATTTTGTTGATATCATTCGCCTCTAACACTGGGTTAATGATATTACGATAATGAAATGTAGTGTGGCTAGGGCCTCCCGTTTGGCAGACCGTTCGCCTGGTGCAGGTCATTCGAGTTGACACCACTTCGGCGACCTGCGCGTCGGTGGGGATAAAATGATGATGATTAGGACAACACAACACCCAGTCCCTGATCGGAGAAAATCTCCGACCCAGCCGGGAATCGAACCAGGGCCCTTAGGATTGACAGTGTGTCACGCTGACCACTCAGCTTCCGGGGGCGGACATTACGATAATATAAGGCTCTGTCACCTTTAATCATGATGAAGGTGGTATCGCAAGAGTTACGTTGATGAAAAATTTTTATGATCATCGAACTGAATTGAAGAATCGAAATCTGTAATCCAGTCTTGTCTTTGCCGAGCTTACGGAAGCAACACGCTGAAGGCTGTAGTATTTACGTAGGTGTCTTATTTGATACTGGTTCCAGAAATTTAGTGAGTAGATACTTAGCGACGAACTACGAAATGTCAACCATTTCATGGTTTTCATAATTTCCACGTGACTCTCTCGCTAATCAGATGATCCTGTCGCCATTCGTGATGGTATGTTTTTGTACGTTCGATATCCTTGTGAGTTTTCTTGCGTTCAGGTCCTAAACACTCTGGCACAATTTCACAATTTGTCTCACTTGTGCTTATTTAGCAGTCTCATCTCAGGACTGGCTCAGTTTGTCCTGTATCCTACCAATGAATCGTGTAACAGAAGGCTGGAAAATTGAACTGTATGTGCCACAAGAAATTAAAAAAAAACTTGTTACACTGTCGTCTACCACCTGCTTTTCTTATGGTGAACCTAGGTGATGGTTCCATTTCAAATCCCTCAAAACTGTTACATATGCGCATCAGATGACATATTGCAGTTGTGACTCATTGAATACTTAATAGCACGATAATATGATTTTCGAGTTTTGTTAAGTGCGCAGTCTTAAATTTTTGAATATTTAAAGGAAGTTCCCAGTCTTTGCACCACTTTGAAATTATATCAAGACGTGCTAGGACATGTGTGCAGCTTTTTTCACATACTACGTCGTTATAGATTACAGCATCATCTGCAAAATATCTGAGATTATATTCTCTTACAAGGATAGTAGACACGTTGTTGTACTCCAACTGTGACACAAGAAGTGAAAGACTTATAGTGTTAAAAGAGGTACTCTCTTATTTCAAAAATTTGTTACCAACAGTTCTACAGCAATAAAAATGGTCTTTACCTGCTTTGTTCTTTCATAATTAACTGTCGAATCATTCAATGTTGGTCTTTACACTATTACAGAGTTCGACAACAGCCTTCCACCATATTTATATTTAATGGATTTGGTATCGATTACTGAGACCCCCCCCGACAACCGTAATAAGACACCTGACTTCTCTCTGTTCTCGTTCAGTGGAAATGTGCCCAACATATGTGCAAGCGTAGTGCGGAATCGTACTAGAATAAAATGTTAAGCCCTAGTATATTTCATCTTCATGACAACAGTACACAACAGAAATGCATGTGATCGCTTACGACTAAATGGTAAACAATGATTCCGTTGAGATTTATTACACATATCTGAATTTAGCCCCTGTCTCGTATCAGTCCAAAGTGAGGGTGTCTTTTTGGGGGTGACTCAAAATGAAGCTTAATTCGCAAAGTTATCGTTATTTATTACATAAACTTTCAATTAGTTAACAGAATAATCTTGACATTAAGGGTAAATCTTGGATTATTATGGTCCCTTATACACACGAAAAGACATTCATTAAATTAATTAAATGGATCAACAAGAGCACATCCCTGTAGGACGTGTGGTAAGACGTCGTTCACACTGGGGACAGAAATCTCCAGATTCGGCACTTCGATAATTTAATTATTCCGATGACATCTGTTCATCGAAAGTATTACCATGCGTGTGAAGATTCATTCTATTGAGAATAACTAGTGTCTCGTCGTCAGGTTGGAGACAACAAATCGGTAAAGGAAATAGGACAAATTGAAGCAGAAAAGTTCATCAAATCTATTAGAATTTATTACAACAGCTTGGCCTTACTTATTTGGGTTTTCATTGCGCCCTTAGAATCGAATAATCTTTCATGAAAAGGGATATCAATCGTAAACCACAGGTTGGTTGGCAGACGGTTTCCAGTAGCAAACAAAGGGTGGACGTGATTCTACCAAATGTGTTGTTTCGAGAAACTTAACAGACCGCATTTGAATTATAATGGTAAAATTAACTGAAAGCGATGGGAAGAAGAAATAATAAAGGGGATTTGTGTTTACACAGAAAGACACGTGGTTCCATCATTCATGAAAGGCACCACGTCTGCTCCATTGCTAGAATATTGTTACCTTCAAGAATTTCACTTAGTTAACACCGCGCTAAACTAATAACACTGCATAATTACAGAAATATCGGAACGGGAAGTTATCACCTGATGGTGCAATATGACCAACTGGATAGGTAATGTGGAAGAACAAAGCATGAACACAAGATTGGGGTTGCATACTTACCTGTTGGTGTACACAGGAATGTTACTGAGAAACCGTACTTGTTCTGCAACTGAACATGAAACTACTGGTACTTTCGAACCTAACAGCGCCCTAGCCCGCACAACGCAGTATGAACAAGACCACGTTCCAAACGAACAACCATACCCCCACATCAGTGCCTGCAGGAAGAGTGTCTCCAAAACAAAAAACAGCCGCCGTTAGTCCACTGACGACGATGCCTCGCATTTTTATGAGGTGAGGGGGTTGGCTCCGACGGGATAGCCAGTCGAGTGAAACAGAGACACTGTGAAAACTGACGGTTCGTGGCATGCTGTTTTAAAGAACTATTAGAAAGACAGTGATACAGTGAAGGCACTACTGCATTCGCTAAATGCTATTTTACTATCCATAGAGCTCAAACTGAGAGGAAAGGAGGGTAAATTGGAACGTTCTTATGGCTATTTCTGAGAGAAAGAAGCTTCCCCGATCGACTTCGAATATTCTAAAATACACAGTCAGGCTTCCGTATCAAGCACACAAAGCAATCAGAACATGGTAATTGTAAAACAAAAGATTGCATTGTATTCTTCTCCTAGTCATCGTCAAAATATGACACTGGGGGCAACAAAAGCGTCCTATAAACAAGTCATGAAATCAGAGAACTATGAAAGAAGGTCGAAAGACATATTTCTTTCACAGAATATGTAACTTTACGAACTTACATGTCCAATTTCACAATGTGGGACACTTTGTCTGAGGAATTTCATTTGTAACGTCACTATTCGATTTATCTCTTCCTTAGATGTATTTTTGGATGGGGTCCATCTTTAGCAAAACACAGTTTTGTTTTTTATGCCAAAGATGTTTCACTGTAGTTGCAGCATCATCAGTGGACTTTTATTTTATGGCTGTTAAACATAAAGAATACTGTTTACTGTTTGTAGGCATGTAAATGCTAGTTTTGTATAAATTTTCGAAGAAGACATAAAATTATATATTCATACCTTTTCACCACTTGGTGCGGTTTTCCTGAGGCATTATGTTTTTATAGTGCCTGTTTTCTTTCACCGTCTGTCATCGGCAAGCATATACAAATTATTTGTATGTATGTATTGTTAAAGCAAAGACGGACAAAAGAGCTTCAACCTCAAGATGATTCTGTCTTTCTTGTTTCCCATCCAGGCCTCGGATCCGTAGAGTAGCAAAGGAACAGCTAGTTCTTTATCGAATTTCAGTTCCTTTTCTTTAGCTTTCGTCTTGTTTTGTATGCTT
This sequence comes from Schistocerca serialis cubense, assembly GCF_023864345.2. Lineage (NCBI taxonomy): Eukaryota > Metazoa > Arthropoda > Insecta > Orthoptera > Acrididae > Schistocerca > Schistocerca serialis. Next base: position 915,229,045 of record NC_064641.1, on the reverse strand, counting down.
TTTCCTATTCCACAGACACCCTGAGATTTTTCTGTTCAATTCATTACATATTTATCATGATCAAAAGATATCTCGCAACGTAGATAGTTAAATTATTTAATTGCTCAGTAATTTTATTTTCTACTGTTTTTAATCACACCTGTTGTTTTAATTGGAATCTTTTAATACTGATTTGTTTTTAATCGCACCTGTTGTTTTCATTCGAGTCTTTCAATACTGATCATAGTGTTGCTCTGTTTGATCTGTCAAATGTTTTGACATAATCGATAAAAGCTGTGTGTGTGTCTCATTATAAAATTATTTTATTTACCAGAATCTTAAAAGTGAATATGTTATCAATTGCTGTTAGCGAACATTTAAATCCACTCTGGTCTTTAGTTAAAATTGTTTCGACTGTTGGTCTTAAACTTAAAGTTACAATTTTCGCATATACTTCATATCCAATGGTTAAAATATGTACCCTCCTATAATAATTAGTCTTTTCCATCTACTTTCTTAAATTGAGTACTGTAGATCTGTTGGCCAGATATCCGGTATTCTCACTTTCTACCAGCATAAATTTAGGAAATGTAAAATCTTAGCTTAAGGAGCGTTCTACTGTACTTTAATAGCTGGCTTTTAATGTTATCTAAACAAGCTGCTTTCATCGTTTTAACAGTTCCTTGAAATTTGGCTTATGTTTGTGCATGTAACCCTTTTCCCATCTTCATACATTCCTGTTCGTTCCACTAAGTTTTGGTCACACCACAACTTTTCATAAGGCAGAATGAATTTCTTTTGTATCTGCCAGTGATTACAAAACTTTTGGTCCATAGACTACGAGTTTCGTTCCGCAGTGACCATATTAAGATCTTCAGAAAAACGTGAGATCTTCAGAAAAACGTGGGAAATGAAATACAACTAGTGAACAGATTAAGTCTCAAACAATAAAATATGCCATAACTAAAAATGATTACTTTCATGGATGTGGAAACATGCGCTTAAAGTATGACGAGACATACCTATTTTATAAAATGTCCGAATATAATAAACCCATAGTGGAATCGTCGCAAAATTTTTTAGGGCTCCATACCTCATGCGGTGGAAACCGGATCCTTATAGGATCACTATGTTGTCAATCTTTCAGTTTGTTCATCCATTAAAACCCTTCCACTTAGGAACGGTAGAGATATCAAGACAAATTCTTTGTCAAATACTATAGTTTATGGTTCCTTCTTGGTATAAAAATTTAAGTTTCCATGTCAATGCAATCAAAAGATACGACCATTTATGTCAGAAATTTTGCTACTCGCTAACTCACACATCCAAACCTATACATCCAATGTATACACGTAATTAAATTCGTACGCAATCCTCAGAGCGCGATATCAAACAATTGAAAATCTAGGATGGAATGTAACAATACCAGAGAAGGAAGTTGCTATTCACGATATAGTTGAGATGCTGTGTCGCGATAGGCACAACAAAAAGATTCACACAATTATAGCTTTCAGCCATTAAGCCCTTTGACAGCAGTAGACACACATACACACACGCACACACACACACACAAACACACACACACACGCACACTCACACACACACACACTCACACGCAATAAATATTACTTTTTCTAATTCTTCGTTCCATATTCCTAATGTTTCCGTATTGTATCTTTTAAATCTTGTTCCAAGTGCTACAAAAACTGTCCTCTGAACACTACCACTTATATGCTCCCATTATTCAGTATTATTTGCAGTGGAGGATTTCACTATCAACTGTTCCTCTAGTCTATTTTTGTATAAGAGTTGTAGGCTATTATTTAGGAATAATTGTTCTTTGAAAGTTGTTTCTTTATTTCTGTGATTTTTATTATTCTTTTCCATTCTAATGTGTTTTGTTAAAATATTCATTTTAGTATTTATTAAATAATGGTGGAAATAAATGTTGCTTCCTCGATACATTATTCTACTGATATATTCTTCTACTGACCCCCCATGAACCATGGACCTTGCCGTTGGTGGGGAGGCTTGCGTGCCTCAACGATACAGATAGCTGCACCGTAGGTGCAACCCCAACGGAGGGGTATCTGTTGAGAGGCCAGACAAACATGTGGTTCCTGAAAAGGGGCAGCAGCCTTTCCAGTAGTTGCAGGGGCAACAGTCTGGATGATTGACTGATATGGCTTTGTAACACTTACCAAAATCGTCTTGCTGTTCTGGTACTGCGAACGGCTTAAAGAAAGGGGAAACTACAGCCGTAACTTTTCGCGAGGGCATGCAGCTTCACTGTATGATTAAATTATGATGGCGTCATCTTGGGTAAAACATTCCGGAGGTAAAATAGTCGCCCATTCGGATCTCCGGGCGGGGAATACTCAAGAGGACGTTGTTATCAGGAGAAAGAAAACTGGTGTTCTACGGATCGGAGCGTGGAAAGTCAGGTCCCTTAATCGGGCAGGTAGGTTAGAAAATTTAAAAAGGGAAATGGATAGGTTGAAGTTAGATATAGTGGGAATTAGTGAAGTTCGGTGGCAGGAGGAATAAGACTTCTGGTCAGGTGAATACAGGGTTATAAATACAAAATCAAATAGGGGTAGTGCAGGAGTAGGTTTAATAATGAATAAAAAAAATAGGTGTACGGGTAAGCTACTGCAAACAGCATACTGAACACATTATTGTGGCCAAGATAGACATGAAGCCCACGCCTACTATAGTAGTACAAGTTTATATGCCAACTAGCCTTGCAAATGACGAAGAAATTGATGAAATGTATGATGAAATGAAAGAAATTATTCAGGTAGTGAAGGGAGACGAAAATTTAATAGTCATGGATGACTGGAATTGGTCAGTAGGAAATAGGAAGGAGGAAACATAGTAGGTGAATATGGATTGGGCCTAAGAAATTGAAGAGGAAGCCGCGTGGTAGAATTTGGCGTAGAGCATAACTTAATTATAGCTAATACCTGGTTTAAGAATCATCGAAGAAAGTTGTATACATGGAAGAACCCTGGAGATACTAAAAGGTATCAGGTAGATTATATAATGGTAAGACAGAGATTTAGGAGGCAGGTTTTGAATTGTAAGACATATCCAGGGGCAGATGGGGACTCTGACCACAATCTACTGGTATAACTGTAGATTAAAACTGAAGAAACTGCAAAAAGGAGGGAAGTTAAGGAGATGGGTCCTGGATAAACTGATAGAACCAGAGATTGTACAGATTTTCAGGGAGAGCATAAGGGAACAATTGACAGGAATGGGGGAAAGAAATACAGTAGAAGAAGAATAGGTAGCTTTGAGGGATGAAATAGTGAAGGCAGGAGAGGATCAAATATCAAATAGGTAAAAAGACGAGGGCTAGTAGAAACCCTTGGGTAACAGAAGAAATATTGAATTTAATTGATGAAAGGAGAAAATATAAAAATGCAGTAAATGAAGCAGGCAAAAAGGAATACAAACGTCTCAAAAATGATATCGACTGGAAGTGCAAAATGGCTAAGCAGGGATGGCTAGAGGACAAATGTAAGGATGTAGAGGCTTATCTCACTAGGGGTAAGATAGATACTGCCTACAGGAAAATTAAAGAGACCTTTGGAAAAAGAGAACCACTTGCATGAATATCAAGTGTTTTGATGGAAACCCAGTTCTAAGCAAAGAAAGGAAAGCAGAAAGGTGGAAGGAGAATATAGAGGGCCTATACAAGGGTGATGTTCTTGAGGACAATATTATGGAAATGGAAGAGGATGTAGATCAAGATGAAACGGAAGATATGATATTGCGTGAAGAGTTTGACAGAGCACTGAAAAACCTGAGTCGAAACAAGGTCTCCGGAGTAGACAACATTTCATTAGAACTACTGTCAACCTTGGGAGAGCCAGTCTTGACAAAACTCTACCATCTGGTGGGCAAGATGTATGAGACAGGCGAAATACCCTCAGACTTCAAGAGGAATATAATAATCCCAATCTCAAAAAAAGCAGGTGTTGACAGATGTGAGAAGCGGACCTCGGGGAAGATCAGTTTGGATTCCGTAGAAATGTTGGAACACCTGAGGCAATACTGACCCTACCACATATATTAGAAGAAAGATTAAGTAAGGGCAAACCTACATTTCTAGCATTTGTAGACTTAGAGAAAGCTTTTGACAATGTTGTTTGGAATACTGTCTTTCAAATTCTGAAGTTGTCAGGGGTAAAATACAGAAAGCGAAAGGCTATTTACAATTTGTACAGAAAGCAGATGGTAGTTATAAGAGTTGAGGGGCATGAAAGGGAAGCAGTGGTTGGGAAGGGAGTGAGATAGGGTTATAGCCTGTCCCCGATGTTGTTCAATCTGTATATTGAGCAAGCAGTAAAGGAAACAAAAGAAAAGTTTGGAGTAGGTATTAAAATCCATGGAGAAGAAATAAAAACTTTGAGGTTCGCCGATGACATTGTAATTCTGTCAGAGGCAAAAGGACTTGGAAGAGTAGTTGAACGGAATGGACAGTGTCTTGAAAATAGGGTATAAGATGAACATCAACAAAAGCAAAACGAGGATAATGGAATGTAGTCGAATTAAGTCTGGTGATGCTGAGGGAATTAGATTAGGAAATGACACACTTAAAGTAGTAAAGGAGTTTTGCTATTTGGGGAGCAAAATAACTGATGATGGTCGAAGTAGAGAGGATATAACATGTAGACTGGCAATGGCAAGGAAAGCGTTTCTTAAGAAGAGAAATTTGTTAACATCGAGTATTGATTTAAGTGTCAGGAAGTCGTTTCTCAAAGTATTTGTATGGAGTGTAGCCATGTGGAAGTGAAACGTGGACGATAAATAGCTTAGAGAAGAAGAGAATAGAAGCTTTCGAAATGTGGTGCTACAGAAGAATTCTGAAGTTTAGATGGGTTGATCACCTAACGAATGAGGAGGTATTGAATAGAATTGGGGAGAAGAGGAGCTTGTGACACAACTTGACTAGAAGAAGGGATCGGTTGGTAGGACATGTTCTGAGACATCGAGGGATCACCAGTTTAGTGTTGGAGGGCAGCGTGGTGGGTAAAAATCGTAGAGGGAGACCAAGAGATGAATACACTAAACAGATTCAGAAGGATGTAGGTTGCAGTAGGTACTGGGAGATGAAGAAGCTTGCACAGGAGAGAGTAGCATGGAGAGCTGCATCAAACCAGTCTCAGGACTGTAGACCACAACAACAACAACAACAACAACAACTGATCGTCACTGATGAAGCTTCTTGCTAACTTTTATATAATGACTTAATGAACATTGATGCTGTGTTGACTATTTGTGCTTGTGGATACGCATTTCATGAAAAAAATGTTAGCAATTTTCATGTTATTAAAAATAGCGAATTGTTTTAGTTCTTGTTCATTTATATTTAAAATACTTGCCCGTCGGATGCGAATTTCATTAGTTAAAGATTGGTTTGTTACCCTTGCGTTACAATCTCCAATTAACATCAATAGGTCACCTTTGTTTTGCTTGTTAACTTCATTTGGTAAATTACAATAAAATTCTGTCGTTCTTACTTTTTTTTCTTCTTCTGGAGCACACACTGCGACTATCGTCAAGTATTCTCTACCGTACTTTAATCTTACAATCATTATTCGTTCATTAATAATAGTATATTGGTCTGTTTTACAAAAATACTTGCACCACAAGTACTTCCACTCCAGCTTGAGATCGGTCTCACATTATAATCACCTATTATCCATCTTCGTTTCCCTTGGAGCTAGTATATATGTTTCCTTGTCTTTAGTTTCTTTAACTAGTTCAAATTCCTTGTTGGCAAGTCCTCCGACTTTCCAAGTCACTACTTTTGAGCTATCCTGCATTCCGTATCCTTTCATCCTGTGCCTTCGCATGCTATAATTGACATAAATATCCGTCCGGTTACTTATTTGCTGGAGATTGTACGAGGATAGTTTCTTTTGTACTAAACCTCTATTTGTGGACTATAGTGGTTCGTGACTTTAGGTGTTGTTTTGCTAGAGAAGCTGTCTTCAACACGGCTGACAAAGTTGTTCTAGCTATTGTAGGCCTGTCTCAGTTTCCTCCCGTCTAGAAAGCTAGCGAACTAGCCTGTCGTGGAACGGACTTCTGGACCACTGGGCCGGAGGCCTCCTAGTAAGACAAGGTGAGGCGCGCAGGATGGCCTGTTTTCCATCTACTAGTAACGGATCCATCTCTGGTTATCTCAACGCTTGTTGCTACTGCTGATTTCGTTATATGCGTTCTCTTGATTCTTTTCCCTCTGCATTGAGCCAAATTACCGAAGGACTTCGTACGACTGTTTTACTGTCTTAAGAAGTTGCACACTATACGCCGGTATATGTAAGGACTGAAATGAAACAACTGGTTTTAAACTGGCGCCGAAAGATAAGTGTAAAGTAACTGCACTGTGGTTGGTTATTAAACCTGAAACTGCCTTTTATACACTCCTGGAAATTGAAATAAGAACACCGCGAATTCATTGTCCCAGGAAGGGGAAACTTTATTGACACATTCCTGGGGTCAAGTACATCACATGATCACACTGACAGAACCACAGGCACATAGACACAGGCAACACAGCATGCACAATGTCGGCACTAGTACAGTGTATATCCACCTTTCGCAGCAATGCAGGCTGCTATTCTCCCATTGAGACGATCGTAGAGATGCTGGATGTAGTCCTGTGGAACGGCTTGCCATGCCATTTCCACCTGGCGCCTCAGTTGGACCAGCGTTCGTGCTGGACGTGCAGACCGCGTGAGACGACGCTTCATCCAGTCCCAAACATGCTCAATGGGGGACAGATCCGGAGATCTTGCTGGCCAGGGTAGTTGACTTACACCTTCTAGAGCACGTTGGGTGGCACGGGATACATGCGGACGTGCATTGTCCTGTTGGAACAGTAAGTTCCCTTGCCGGTCTAGGAATGGTAGAACGATGGGTTCGATGACGGTTTGGATGTACCGTGCACTATTCAGTGTCCCCTCGACGATCACCAGTGGTGTATGGCCAGTGTAGGAGATCGCTCCCCACACCATGATGCCGGGTGTTGGCCCTGTGTGCCTCGGTCGTATGCAGTCCTGATTGTGGCGCTCACCTGCACGGCGCCAAACACGCATACGACCATCATTGGCACCAAGGCAGAAGCGACTCTCATCACTGAAGACGACACGTCTCCATTCGTCCCTCCATTCACGCCTGTCGCGACACCACTGGAGGCGGGCTGCACGATGTTGGGGCGTGAGCGGAAGACGGCCTAACGGTGTGCGGGACCGTAGCCCACCTTCATGGAGACGGTTGCGAATGGTCCTCGCCGATACCCCAGGAGCAACAGTGTCCCTAATTTGCTGGGAAGTGGCGGTGCGGTCCCCTACGGCACTGCGTAGGATCCTACGGTCTTGGCGTGCATCCGTGCGTCGCTGCGGTCCGGTCCCAGGTCGACGGGCACGTGCACCTTCCGCCGACCACTGGTGACAACATCGATGTACTGTGGAGACCTCACGTCCCACGTGTTGAGCAATTCGGCGGTACGTCCACCCGGCCTCCCGCATGCCCACTATACGCCCTCGCTCAAAGTCCGTCAACTGCACATACGGTTCACGTCCACGCTCTCGCGGCATGCTACCAGTGTTAAAGACTGCGATGGAGCTCCGTATGCCACGGCAAACTGGCTGACACTGACGGCGGCGGTGCACAAATGCTGCGCAGCTAGCACCATTCGACGGCCAACACCGCGGTTCCTGGTGTGTCCGCTGTGCCGTGCGTGTGATCATTGCTTGTACAGCCCTCTCGCAGTGTCCGGAGCAAGTATGGTGGGTCTGACACACCGGTGTCAATGTGTTCCTTTTTCCATTTCCAGGAGTGTACTTTTTCGGGCATATAATTGTATTTAACCCGTTGTTGAAGATCGTTTTATTTTGCGATAATCGCACTGCGTAATATTAAGAAAAGAATCTGCAACTTGCAATGTGTGCGATTGAATAATGAATCCAATTGACTTCGCATTTAACGTATGTTTTGATGGGTCATGTACGTGCAAAGTAAATGATTCCAGAGCCTACTAAAAACGTGCTATGCTTTACGTGTTTCCTGGAGTTCAATCCTGGTAGAGTACATATACCATTGTGACACCACCTACATCATTTACGTTTTATTTACTTGAAGGTGATAAAGTTAAACATGACACCAGTGTATTCGTCTTTGAGTTACCAGTACTAACAAACGCTTAAATTCTCGGCACATCTACAGGGGCTAGACAAAAATTACCATGTGTGATACAGGGGTACGAAAATCGTTAGCATCCAAAACAGCTTCTATTCGTCTCGGAAGAGGTAAATATGTGTCGTGCACGGTTTTCGAGGGAATCTTATACCATTATCCCTCCCTCCCTCCGTCCCAAAAGAAAAGTTGCTGGACTAGATAACGGTGACGGAGGTGGAGGGTGATCAGTCACCCTTGTCTCCAAAGTAGACAATAAATGCCCAATAATGTTGTGACCTGGCGACCGTCGTGGCCAGCGGAGACGCATCAGTTCATCCTCCTGCTCACAAAACCAGTCCTTGACGATACAACCTGAATGAACAGGGACCTTGTCGTCTTTGAACCCAGCATCACTATTGGGGAACGAACGTTGTATCGTGGAATGGACCTGATTAACGAAAATGGTCACACAATCCTTGGCACTAGTACGACCTTGGAAAGTAACCACGGGGCCCGTTGACGAACACGATATGGCTGTCATGGTTTTACTCCTTGAACGCAAACTCTGCAAGAAGTTGAGAACTACGACAAACAAGACTCAACCGAGCGAATCACGTCCTTCCATTTGTCCGTAGTATGGCTTTGGCACTACGTTTCCTTGTCACGGACATTTGCATCACTGGAGAGTGGTTTTGTAACTCCAGGTCGCCCTGCAGCTCCCTTCGTGTTGTTTCTGTGCTGACAGGGTTGGCCACTGCGACTTACAGTTCTCAGTGACTTCTGCAGACCTCTTATTTTTCGTTGCAATTCCTTTCAATGACCGTCCGACACGATCACTCCACACACACTTTTTTCCAAGTTGAGACTTTGCGGATGATGGTTTTCCGCTTTCCCTCTATGCAGTACAAATGTCGACATGGCGCATCTTGCAACATCAAACACTTCGGATACCTGGGTTACGGAAATACCCAAAAGAACCAACAATTGGCCCACTTTGGATTTAATTTAGCTCCGACATAAGGCACTCACAACCATACAGAACAGTCTCCTGGCCATAACTGATGCTTGAATCGTGTTGAGGACATTTCACAGGTGCCGCTCGTGGTCAATTACAACAGGGTAACCTAAGTGCGTGGTCAGGATCTGCATTTGTGTTCAAGCACGTATTTCTCGAGGTCTTTCCATATTTTTGTCCAACTCCTGTAGTAAAGAATGCACATTTTTTGTCAAACATATCGGACACTTCGGCTGACATTGAGGTGACCACAACTACCCAACGTCACCCAAAATGCTATAAAATGTTATTAAGAAATGTCTACCATTAATGGGCAGCCTACCTGAAGAAGTACAAATTTTTACCATAATAAAACGTGTCTGGTTAATAATTATTCACGACAGTCGCAGTGCACCACATCCATAATAGACCCACGTTTTATTCATTTTTTTTATTTTTGTATCACCAATACGGGTGCTACATCAGTTGAGACTGCGTATCATGGCGCAGTGCCCCACCGCACGTCTCTCAGTTAATCCCGACGGCCGCAGAGGAATCTGTCCCACGGCCCGGCCTGCTGATTCGCCGCAGGTACAGTGGAGCACAGTAGACCGGGGATAGCACAGCGCTAGTGCAGCTAGCGCTACGGCTCTGTCGTGTTCAGCAGAGCAACAAGACCACACTGTGCGCTGCGCTAGGAATGCAAACGGCGGGACGTCGGAAGCCGCCAGACACATATTACTCCCCCTCCCTCACGCGTGCCGCAACTTTCCTCACCCGGAGTGCCGGGGAACTGCGCCAGCTGTTTACTGCTGGTATGAGTTTTGTCGGCAACTCGTGCCGCAGGCAGCTGACGCTCGGGAAATTACCGCGTGGTGTTATTCTCCCAAATGCTAGAGTGGAGTTATTTTAGCGAGATGAGGTCGATAGTAATGCAGTTACCATAGTATACAACCCATTTTCCGATGAACTGAAAATTTATGTAGTGATGGTCAAGATGCATCAGACAAATTCACACACTCACACGTCAAAAAAAAGCTAGATGTGACTTTTAAGCCCTATGGACGACGGTAACTTCATTTACGGAGCGAGGTGGCGCATGGTTAGCACACTGGAGTCGCATTCGGGAGGACGACGGTTCAATCCCGCGTCCAGCCATCCTGATTTAGGTTTTCTGTGATTTCCCTAGATCACTCCAGGCAAATGCCGGGATGGTTCCTTTGAAAGGGTACGGACGATTTCCTTCCCCATCCTTCTCTAATCCGAGCTTCAGTTCCGTCTCTAATGACCTCGTTGTCGACGGGACGTTAAACAGTAATCTCCTCCTCCTCCTCCTCCTCCTCGATAACGTCATTTGAGAGCTCCTACTGGGGAAGGATGAAAACGAAAACCAGGCGAGTCCTTTTCAAATGAGTCACTCAGGGGTTTGATCTTAGCGACGTCACTGGCATCTAAAACTGGGTGGCTGGACATAGATTATGGAACATTGTTCTTATTCGAGACTGTTTCACTGGCAGTGATACAAATGAAAGAGGAACATTTAAGTCCATCCCAACTTCTCCATTGTTGGGCAACTCCTTAGGTCACACGTCTCCTATACCATCAGATCAATAACTAAACAAATCAGCTATTTTTCTATCCCTAGACCTGAGGAAAGCCTGTGACTGTGTATGGAATTCCAGTCTCCTTTGACTTACGGACTTCCAGTTAACTATGTCTATCATACTGCAAACTTCCTGTTGTGTCTACGAAACCTGCATACTCTGTTCTCTAGACAAACAATTAAACAACTCGTATTAATGAGTTTTACTACAAGACTTGTGCAGACACTTAACTTGTAGTTCTTTGTACATGATCACACAAGTGCTATCACACAGATGTGTTGCAAGCAAAGGGCGACATACAAAATAATCAGTCTTCTTCAGATTAGACAAACAGTAGTAGTCTGTCAACTGAAATGCAGTGCCGGCCGCTGTGGCCGAGAGGCTCTAGGCGCTTCAGTCCGGAACCACGCTGCTGCTACCGTTGCAGGTTCGAATCCTGCATCGGGCATGGATATGTGTGATGTCCTTAGGTTAGTTAGGTTTAACTAGTTCTATGTCTAGGGGACTGATGACCTCAGATGTTAAGTCCCATAGTGCTTATAGCTATTTGAATTTTGAACTGCAGTGACTGCTGATCTCTAACTGTGCTACGCAGGGATTGCTAAGGAAGAGACTACGAGGCATTGGCTAACGAAGTGGCTAACGTTGAAGCTGCTATCGAAGTGGGTTGTCACCAGTCGGGCGCGGCGCTTATGTCGTCTTCAAAATTCGTTCAAATGGCTCTGAGGACTATGGGACTTAACATCTGAGGTCATCAGTCCCCAAAAACTTAGAACAGCTTAAACCCAAATAACCTTAGGACATCACACACATCCCTGCCAGAGGCAGGTTTCGAATCTGCGACCATAGAGGTCGCGCCGTCCTAGACTGAAGCACCTAGAACCGCTCGGTCACAGGGGTGTCGCCTTCACCTAGGGGCCGCTGGTGTTGCGTTGTCGTCCTGTGAGGCCGGTCAACCTGCGATGGCTGACCTCTTCTCACAGCCTTCTCTTCACTGACGTTCCCGACTGACGTGCCGGGCTGACTTTACACCGTACACATCTTGCCTAAACGACGATCTTCCGTCACTATTAACCGTACGAATCACGTGACTTCCATCCCACTGAAAGCGTTCTGCTAGGCTCCGTCCGTACGTTTGTCTCCTGTACACTGCCGATGGGCTCAAACCACCTCACTTGCCCACCCCCTGCGGTACGTCAATGACACTGTATTTCTATCTCTCTGCCCTACACTCCATAAATCGTAACTATCCCTCGAAATCCACGAGAGTAAGCGTAACCTCTGATCTGAAAGATGAACTTGTCCAAAACCCATGCAGTAATTATTGGTAGAATCACCCACGGTTTTCGCCTCCATGACTTCTATCTCACCACTTACAATCGTCCAATCTGGTTAACTAGTACACTAAAATATATTGGAGCGGCTCTCGACCGGCAGCTAAAATAGGTATATCACCTACTAACCATCCAACAGAAAGCTCACGGGACACTAAACAACAAACATTACTAATTGGCGGAACTTGGGGACTACGCCCGCCACTGTCGTCCACACCTTGATCCGCCTCATCCTCTCCAACGTAAATGTTGCATGTATATTCTCTTTACCTGAGCTCTATCAGACTCTCCAAATACGTGTCATGCATCATCAAATTCCTGCACTGAATGCCTCTGCATATCATATCTGTACGATTGACAGCCCCGCCCGCTCCCCCACGCCCACATGCGATGAGGGACTTGAAATAACAGTAAAAGAAAAACAAGTACACTGAAAACATTAAATAAATTCTGGTACTTACGCGAGTTGCTCATTACCTATTTATATGTCGGTGTTTCCTACAACACCTTCCTTGTCTATAATCATAACTTTTGTCTTTTTGCTATTTGTTTTAGTCCTGTTATCTCTTGATTCAAAATCTTTTTTTTTTCTGTGACTCTGTGCCACTATTTCAGAGTCACTGACAAATCTGATGCAATGAATATAAATACCATTAATTCCGAGTCAAGTCGTCTTTTCATTGATTGTTATTATTGCCTTGTCGATACACATATTTAATAAGTAAGTTGAAAGTGGTCACCCCTGTCGTACTGACCTTCTGATTTTTCCTCCTTTCTTGCCACCGTTTATAACCAGTTCAGTCGTCTGACATTTGTATGTACTCAGAATTAATCGCTTGTTCTTCCAGTCAAGACTTATCGGCCAGTATCTAATACGTCAACTAGTCGAATGATACTGAACTCCGCGAAGAGCGAACTAAGGCTTTGTTCTGAATCCTCGTCATGGCTTATAAATGAGTTACGTTGGTATCTTTTTTGTGCTTAAGAGAAACCTTTACATGCGTTGTTACGATCGGAAACTTTGGCAGCTGTGTCAGGTCAATCCGGGCGACTTCTTTAGCCACCTCCTCGCTATGGGCGAGTCTTGAATCTGTCACTAAGATCCCAAGAGAAAGGGACAAAGCAGACTGTTGAAATTATGGACTCAACGCTGCTGGGAAAGACCCAATCATCACCGGACGAGGTGACGCAGAGTGGTTTTTTGGACCAATATGGTACGGTACTCAGCAGATTATGCTCGTAAGGGGCAAACCATCACAAGAGCACACCGCCCATATCTCCTGATGAGATCGCCGGAATCTGTCTAAGGCGGCGTCTTTGTTCAACGACAAGGCCCAACGCATTCGCCACTGGACATTCTCACACGTGCTGCTTCCTTGCGTTATCAAATTTTGCCTCCCCCTGTCTCCCCCCCTACCCCCTCTCGTGTTCTGCTTACATGGCTCGCTGTGAATTCTCCCTCTTTGCTCGGACGGAGAAACCATTGCGTGGCAGGCACTATCAGAATGGCGATGAAATGATTTTCGAGGATGCACATTCCCTTAATAGCCAAACTGAGGACGTCTACAACGAAAATCTCTGCGAAGTCATCGATCTTTGGGGAAAGTGTGTTGCATTGAGAGATGAGTGTGTAAGGCAGGACTCACACCCTTACCGAGTTTAATGTTCGCCACTTCATTCTTTCAATGTGATGATTAAAATTCTGTGACTACCTTTCGTAGACGACTTGTGTGCACTGAACACCAGCTACCATAAGAGCGCGTATCTCCCACTGAAACGGAGGAAGTCAATATTCGCCGGCAGGGTCTTATTATGGAGGCCATTCAAATCTTCCCTCTACACAAAACGTCTTCCTCGCCTGTCACGCTTCTTTCCCTTTCATTAGTAAATTCATTCAAATGTTGTTTCAATTTAGCAGAAGCGTCCTTTCATTTCCTCATTTAGACGAGTAATTGTAAAAAGAGAGAGAGAGAGAGAGAGAGAGAGAGAGAAAGGAAAACGGACAACTAAGGATTGCAAAGGATTGCACAAGGATAATGACAAAGGTTTACCCCTCTCACAGCCCCAGTACAGTAAATAATACTTCACCTTCCAAATGAATGGGACTAAAAATTGATTTCATAGCGAGATACACATTTGTCGATGATGTAAAGTCCATGAGATTCAGCAGGAACACAGCTTACCGTTGTCAGAATGCAACGCCGGGAGAAGAGTGGATGTTGTTACCGTGCAGCGTACTCGTATGTCGTGGTTTGTATCTAATGTTGAGAGAATAAGTGCTAGTATACCAAAACAATTAATCAAGTATCATAGCTTCGAAACACGAGGATGAAATTCCGTAGCGGCTGTCATTTATCGAGTGAAGAGCCAATAGATTTTCAGCTGAATACTATCACACCGGACAGTTGTAATTTCACAGTGGTCTGTCTCTGGCAATGAATTACCCACATATGCCTAACGGCTCCTGTGATAGCTGCGTCGCCCGCACTAACACACCCCACTAATCACAAGAACGACGTGGACGCCTAAGCAATTACGGCCTACAAACTGATGGGCATGACCGTAAGTCACTTCTGCATCATCCAGGAAATGGACTACTAGCTACTAACTCACGACGAACATAACGGAACCTGGCCGTAGGAACAAATAGAAGAATGTGTTTGTTTCTAGCACGTAGTAATGTTTCGAAATCGCTGCATTCTTACCGATGATTCAACCACCTTATGTCCACATTTATGCCAGTAATCTTTCTTCCCACTGACAATATGTTCATCTCACAGTAGCAATTATTTACTATTTATCGTCTGATCTTTGTCTTATCCTACAATTCCCCTTCTCTATGGCTCTTTCTAGAACCGTGGAAGATATTCCACCTTATATGGGAAGACCTATCCAGCTTTCTAGTTAGGGTTCTCAAACATTCCATTCTTCGTTGATCCTTTGGAGAACGTTCTAATATCTGACGTTATCACTCTATTTCTTAGGATTGGGGTTTAGCAGTGAAAGCACCGTATATTTAGAAACGAATTGAACAGCTTCTTTTGTTGTCTGCTGCATTTGAATCAGGGAAATAAGTGAATAAAAAGCTGCTTTTGTTTCAGAAGAAGAAAGAGATTTCCTTTGAATGTGGTGTTCAGACGCCGACCATTAGCCTGTCATGTACAGACTGAACCACACATTATAGAATTTCATGAGAAATTTGAGTGCAGACGGCAGTAAAACGTTGTTTCACATAGCCAAATCGTCTGGTGTAGTTCATATGTTGTTGTAAACACTGTTGTTTGACTTTCCCCAGAGTAAAAAATATAACTTGTCAACTGTGACAGTATTGGCCAAAATACAGGTCCTGTTCGTTCAATCCAATGACCTACAAACAGTCGGTGAAGGAAAGCTGCAGTGCGTCGAGCACTATGTGCTGGACGTCTGTTAGGTTCCTCCTGGTCATCAGTGGAACTTGGTGCAAGTACTGCTCCATTCAGCTACTGAGGCCCAGACGTTGACGCTCCCATATCTGTTTCCGAGAAAGTATACTAATTCCATTCCTGTTTCCTTATTGGTGTCTTTGTGATGTATCAAGAGGTAGAACGTGTTGGAAATTGGTATTTACCATGGCTAAAAACAGTGGTTAGTACACTGGACTCGCATTCGGGAGGACGACAGTTCAGTCCCGCGTGCGGCCATCCTGATTTAGGTTTTCCGTGATTTCCCTAAATCGCTCCAGTTAACTACAGGGATGGTTCCCTTGAAATGGCACGGCCGACCTCCTTCCGTATCCATCCCTAAACCGACGAGACCGATGACCTCGCATTTTGGTCTCTTCCCCCAAAACAACCAACCATGACTAAAAACGTTGGCATGAGAATGGTGTATGGAGAATGTACGAACGACACTGTTTTTCTTTGTGATCTTTTTGCGGAATGATAACCGTCTGGACGCCACCCATATCGAAAACAATTCGTGAAACCCTTCAACCAATTAAGTGAAACACATGCTCAGATTTTCTCTCCGAAGAATCTTTCTGCAGTTTCTGACATATGTTTGCATCAAAATCTTTCATTATTATCTGGTAGGGGTTTTCTATAATTCTTTGTACAGAGTTGCCATCCGTTCATAAGATCATGATCTTGATGGTGTATAATCTTCAATAATTTACATTTGACCTTTTCCTTATTTCAAAGTATGTATTCAAGGTTTGTTTCCAAATGAAACCCTATTCGATTAACATCATTCAATAAAATGCACTAACAACTTCATCACATGAATAGGGGGAAAACTTCGACAAATAGTAACAAAACTGATGTATCAAAAGAAAAAACATAAGACGAATACCGTAATGCAAGAGTACGAAACAAATTTAAGAAATGAACTTCAATTACAATTGGTAGGAACCTACCGATTGCTCCACAAGTTTCTGAACATCGACAAAAGAATAAATCGGGCCCGTTTATTGTATGGAGTTTGGTTTCGAAAATGTAAGAGAGGACCTACATTTGCAGGCCTCGCCGACGGTAACTGCCCGCTTGTTCTCGACGCATTCTTTCAATAAGAGAATAAAAATAGACTCAGTGAAGACTAATTAGAATAGGAAGTGAATTCGATATATTTTGTCGAACAATGAAAAGATTATGCAGCCTTTCAAGATCATAAACGGCTTAAAAATTTCAAGTGTCCGAAATATTACTGAGATACGGATTAAAATATTAAAATGAAACACAAAGTTAGAAAGAATTAACTTCATCAGGCAAGTAACCAAAAATATATATTAGATATAACGGATTTAATTCAGAATAAGGAAGCAAAATACTCCATATTAAGGATCAATATGAGCATCCTAGAAGCGTACACTATACTAAGACGAAAGTAGTAATTATTTAACAAACATACTGGGAAAACAGAAAATGATACTGCAGGAAAGAAAAAATTAAAATAAAAGACCGTATCAAATGGAGGAAGTTTCTTTTGAAGGGATGGAGAGATATTGAAGTAAACGCTAGTAGTAATATTGTACAGTTTTCTAAAAAAAAACTTTCCTGGTAGGATGAGAAACAATATAACAAAGATATGATACGAGAAATAACTCAAAACAGTAAGAGTCTGAAGAAGGCAAAACTTACGTTCGATAGCCATCTTATTTCATCAATTCAAATTGCATAAATCATAGAACCCAACGGCGCTTCCAGGTTGGATCACCTATTTGTAAGCGAGTCATATATGTTGAGAAAATTTGCGAGTCAGGTTCAAGAAAATTTGTACTAACAGCCCTCTAGAAACACGACACTGATTCAAGCCAAGTTCTTTCCTGTGTTCGAAGAGGCAGACCTCGGATGACGACCCAATGGGAGATGACAATATCAAGTTTGAATAAATGCAGAAGCAACTTGCAGGTCTATAATGTGAAATACTCTAGAGCAGTCGTTGATGCCGCAGTAGCTGATTAAATTTTTTGCAGGAACTGCCTGTCTCCAAGATTCGCGATTACCGTCAACTTCTGTCTAAATTGGAAACACCTTGAACTCCAACAGAAACACTATCGCACCTTCTGTGCGAAATTAAATCACATCATGGTAGCTCAGGTATATGTACCTTGTTTTACAGCACAATCGTCAGTTGGGGCATGCAAGACACAAAACTGTGTGCCTAACCTGGTGACAATCACGATGAACTACTTCATACGGGCAAAGTCTAGACGTTGTGTATTTACCTACAAGGAGCACTAGGGGGGAGGGGGTGGAGTACACTGCACCCCACTTCACGCCCTTACACCTACTACCGATTCAAAGTGATTATCCAAATAATATACTGTTCAGTGTGTCTAGCAATACCATATGCAGAAAAACTTGCGTCTTTTTCAAGTGGGTCTATATAATTAATACATCCATTATCGCGTGTAAATATAGTAATGTTACATCTTTTAGGCACTGTCGGCAAAAACTGAAGGAACGATTTTAGTTGCGTCTGTATCGCACAGGACATGAGCAATGCCACTCAGATGTTAAGTGCACAAATGCATCTGTACTCATCAATCCCCTGTAGTAGAAGCAGATGAAGAAGCTATACCCGGGCAGAATTACCTCTCCCAACATTAACACACGAGAGCCGCCGTTCAAGGCTTTTTATTTCAAACCCAACGAAATAAAAATATTTCTGGAACAAATTGTTTTATCGTTTCACAAAACATTCGCCATTAAAACTACAACACTTCTGCATTTTTTCCACTCTATAGTTGGTTTCAGTTATACATAGATTTGGAAGGATTCAACAACTTTTTTTGAGGTGATGAAAATACATGTGCTATTGTTGTTTGACATAAGCTAACAAAAAAAAACTTTAGTTAGGTGCTAAATAAAGCTAATACGAGAAATAAGGCATTATTTCGATGTTTATGAAGTATCTACCACTGCCAGAGTGAAGTGGAGAAGAGCCTCAGGTAGAACGAGAAGCAAGAAATGTGTAGCACACTTCAACCGAGGCCAAGAAGCCTAGGAATGTACAAAGTGTTAGGAAGAAAAAGTCTTGCTGTTAGGTAGAAGACGTGGGCGAGGTGTAGGCCTTCAGTTACAGGAAGTCTTAGGGGCAGCGTACTAGACCCCCAGTATCTTCAAGCCAAATGTGGGGCTAAGTCATGTGATAGAGGGCCTAGAGTCCTTATGTTGTGGACTGGCAAGACAGCCAATCCACTATGACCACTATGGCAGGAAGCCGAAAGGCACGCGTTTAAGCTCACGCAGGCTGGCGTGGGGTCTGGAACAGGACAAGGAATTTATAGTAGCAAAGAACGTACGTAACTACTGGAATACTTAACTTTAATTCATAATTGGTGAACATCGCTCTTGACGGTACATGTTTTACAGCATCAATAGGGACTGGTAATGGCGTCTTGCTAGGTCGTAGCAAATGACGTAGCTGAAGGCTATGCTAACTATCGTCTCGGCAAATGAGAGCGTAATTTGTCAGTGAACCATCGCTAGCAAAGTCGGCTGTCTAACTGGGGCGAGTGCCAGGAAGTGTCTCTAGACCTGCCGTGTGGCGGCGCTCGGTCTGCAATCACTGATAGTGACGACACGCTGGTCTGACGTATACTAGCGGACCGCGGCCGATTTAAAGCCTACCACCTAGCAAGTGTGGTGTCTGGCGGTGACACCACACCTTATGTAAGGACTTTACAAAAGAGAACCATGTAGTGATAGTGGGTGGGGTGGACAAGATAGCTTCCCTGACTTATGGCACCGACGTACACTTTGTTGAGCAGTTCTGGCGTCACGATCGACCACACCTTGATGGAGATGTGAGGCGAATCAATGTGGAGTTAGGGATGGTTCTGAGGGCAGCCAACTTTGCTCATGTATCTCTGGTGCCCGTCGGGGCTATCAACAGAGGGGGTTTCACTAGGCATGGCCTACACCTAAACAGGACTGGAAAGGGAAGATTGGTACAGCTGATTCATGAAAGTATAGGGGAGGATCTCGGGCCACACATCGTCAAGTACCTGTTCTCATAGGTAGGAAAAGTAGGTCTTTTTTAGGATAAATCCAGACAACAGGTTCCCCTGCCTAAAGAGTATCTCCAGCACTTTAAAAAATACTGAAACAATCACTCACAACACAGATTTTAACACCTCAAATATCACAAATACCAGGAATTAAAATCCATGGAGAAGAAATAAAACCTTTGAGGTTTGCCGATGACAATGTAATTCTGGCAGAGACAGCAAAGGACCTGGAAGAGCAGTTGCACCCTATGGGCAGTGACTTGAAAGGAGGATAGAAGATGAACATCAACAAAAGCAAAACAAGGATATTGGAATGTAACCGAATTAAATCAGGTGATGCTGAGGGAATTAGATTACAAAATGAGACACTGAAAGTACTACATGAGTTTTGCTATTGGGGAATGAAAGAACTGATGACAGTCGAAGTAGAGAGGATATAAAATGTAGGCTAGCAATTGCAAGGAGAGCGTTTCTGAAGAAAAGAGACCTGTTAACATCGAATATAGATGCAAGTGTCAGGAAGTCTTTTTTAAAAGTATTTGTGTGGAGTGTCGACATGTATGGACGTGAAACATGGACAATAAAGAGTTTATAGAAGAAGAGAATAGAAGCTTTCGAAATGTGGTACTAAAGATGAATGTTGAAGATTAGATACAGTATATCACGTAACTTACGAGGAGGTACGAATAGAATTGGGGAGAAAAGTAATTTGTGGCACAACTTGATTAGAAGAAGGGATCGACTGGCACGACACGTTCTGAGGCATCAACGGATCACCTATTTAGCATTGGAGGGAAGCGCGGAGGGAAAAATCGTAGAGGCAGATCAAGGGATGAATAGAGTAAGCAGATTCAGAAGGATGTAGGTTGCCGTAGTTACTCTGAATGAAGAAACTTGCACAGGATAGAGTAACATGGAGAACTGCATCAAACGAGTCACAGGACTGAAGACTACAACAACAACGACAACAACAACAACAACAACGACGACAATAGGTAATCGATGTGACTGAGTCAAGCAGAATACTGTATTCAAGCATTATAGGACCGTTTCTAATAAAGATATGCATTAACTTACATTTTCCTGCATGAACGGTACTCAGCTATGCATCACGCCAAATAGAAGTTCTACTAAATTCAGCCAGTATCCGCCTCCAGTCACTCAAAGACGACATTTGCAGTACACTGTCTGCCATCAATCGCAGATTACTGCTCACCCTATCGGTCATATCGGCTATTCATGTAGAAATCAAGAACAGCTCTGTTACCCTTCCCTGGAGCAGTCCTCACGATACCATTGTCTCCATATACTGATCTTTCGCCAAAACGTAAAAGCTGACCCTTATACCCCTTGCCGTCTACGTTCGTAAAGGAAGATCTGTGATGGAACATCTGTTCCCAGAACTGCGCTTCCTTCCAGGAAGGGTCTGGAGTTTTTCAAGCAGTTCTATGACGCGTTCGCAGCAACTGGTCGTCTGAAGCAACACTCACCCCTGCAAAACCTCCAACACGGTTGGTCGAGACAGAACACGCTTCCGACACTGACCTGGTTTGGCGCTTCGCCATTCAGAGAGAGCGCCATCGCTGGAACATTGCCCACTGTGTTACTGCTGGAGAGATTCGCGGTCAAGGACGAGACTCCGAACCTGCTTTCGGGAGGAAGCGCCGGAACACTGCCAGGCTCCACGCAGGACCGGCCGCATTGCCTGGAACCTCGCCAGGAACGAGAAGCTGCTGTAGATCTCTTCGCTGCGCGGTGGTGAATAGGAGGAGCCTTGATAACGGAGAAGAGGTTTCCATTATGCAGGTTTCACAACAGTGCTCGGTGCATGACATACAATAGTAGATTAGAGTTACTAGCGACATCTCAACCGTGCCAAATTTTCAGGTACACTCTTTGACATAAAACTCGACCGGCGGCCGGCCGCTTCAGAGGCTAAGTCGGCGCCGATCGCGACATGGGACAATAAAACTGGCCAACTCGCTAATTCTCTAAGTCCGGTTATCTGCACAATCTGGCAACACTGTAGACTGCGGCACTTCCTGGAGGAAAACTTGTCCCATGATAGAGAAACACTAGGCTCATTACGCCTGTGGTCTAGCGGTAGCGTGCGTTGTTTCTGTTCGTAATGTCAGTGGATCGAGAGCAGCTGGCATAAAATATTTTTATAGCCTCTTCTGTCTGAATGCTGAAGACGAGAATGTAATGGTAGCGCAGATTCAATCTAATTCGCTTTGTGACACACCGATATCAGAATTTTATCCAGTAACGATTTTGCGGCAGATTTCCTGCAGACTGTCCTCCTCTGGACGCCGTAT
Source organism: Schistocerca serialis cubense (assembly GCF_023864345.2). Taxonomy (NCBI): domain Eukaryota; kingdom Metazoa; phylum Arthropoda; class Insecta; order Orthoptera; family Acrididae; genus Schistocerca; species Schistocerca serialis. The sequence goes on along the minus strand of NC_064641.1, from coordinate 915,207,131 downwards.
GCGGCAAAGCTCCGGGATCCATTTGCTGGCTACTGGCAGCGGCCGTGGCGACAGCAGCGGCGCTGCACTCCCCCGTTCTTTATCGAAAGCGCCTGCTCCCGCTCATCGCTTTTGATGATTTAAAACACTTTATTATTAAATGTTGCTCCACAGAAAATTTCTACGATTTCCATTCACGCTCAAAAGCAACGGAGACAGACGCCCTAATTAGTAGGCGGGTATTATATTACATTAATCGGCAACAGCTGAGTAAGGCCCGAAATTAATTTTATAGACTGGGACGAAATTAAACCACCTCGCTACATTCGATGAATTTATAAATGCTTCCTACCTCCTTTATTTTCCTTTCAAACTCAATTATTTGTGCAACTTTTGGTCAATGTTCGGATGTTTTCGTCAAGCCGTGGTGAGCGTCTGTGGTGTAAAGTGTATTACAGTTCTTGTTTCATTCCTTATGGTAACTCTATGCGATAAACTGTGTGAATACCTTGCAATGCATGCTCTGTAGCAGTGCAGGATCACTGCACATTTGGAGTTCCACGTATGGGTTCATGAAGTGTTTAATGTTGATCGGAAGTGATGGTTAATGTCATCAGATTTAGACCAGAAAAATTTGTCGGTTTGGAGGTTTCAGAGAACGGAAAGCAATTGCTAACGCCGGTGTTAAAAAACGTCTACAGTTAAATGCTATTGCAAAAATTTAGAAGAGGGGAACTATATTAATCAACATGTGCACTTCATAAACAACCTTCTGACATGTTATGACGAACAAAACTCAAATTTATATCGTTGACAGTCGGTTTGAATCTTTTCAGGATCTATTTTACAGTGAAGCACCTTGGCATTTGCAAAGCAGACATCCATGATACTAACTTAATTTACTAAGTCGAATCGGACGAAGATTGATATTTAAAGGCATTCTTCAGATTTCGTATAAAGAATTTTTACTAGCCGTTTGCAACTCCATTAATTAAAATGGAAAATACAAGGTTGTAGTCAGCGGCTTCCACCGAGATTGGAACTGCTATGTCATACAGTACGACGACCCCAACGCACAAGGGAACCTCTTTTTCTTAATTTTGCTTTTTTTCTTTTACTTTTTTTGACGATTACCCCTTCTTTTCTCTCTTATTTTAAAGCCCCTTAGGAAAATGGCAATAAAAGAAGAAACTAAGTGCCACCGCCACTTTTCATCCAATAACAAAAAAAAAAAAAAAAAAAAATCTGGTCCACTTCAGGCGTTGGCTCCTGACTAAACCTACCCCAAGAGCTGCCTATATACCAGGGGAAATATGGGAATTCAAGGTTAGGGCTATCATTACAAACAAAACAAAATCTTCTTTTTATGAATTTTATTTTTATTTTGATTGTTGTTTTGTTTATCTTTGTTGTGTAATTGATCAGACGCCTTCTGCGCCCCGCTGGTAATATGTTGAGTCACGTCTTCTAAAAATTGGTATGTTCCGTTCAGTAGTTCAGAAATGTTCATTGGTTCAAACTGGAAACCTTCTTCACTCTTGGCTTAACACATTCCAGCTGCGAGGCGGGTCGTGGAAAGCACTCCCAAGGAAGTTCGAGAAAAATTGTCTGTATTTTGGGTGGCGGACAACGACATAATGACGGTCGTTGAGGTATGTCCAAAAATCGAGTACAGAGTCTACAGTTTGTCCAACTAGGTAGTGAATGGCATGTCCGCGAATCCAATTCACAGCATTGGTCTTTGTCCGATTCAAAATGTCCCGCGTTAGAATAGCCACAATATGACGAATAACCTCTGAGCTAACGACACACTGGCGACCACAGACAGACTATAGTCACTGCGATGTTGCCTGAGCCTCAAAACGCAACCTTAAAACACACAAACAGGTGTTACTTATGTGAAGAACGCTGTTCTTGGAGTCCAGAAATTAATTATACTTTCTAAGTGTCTCATCTTACAGTGGATTCTATCGTACGAGTCTTCGATGTGGAAAACGAATGTCAAGTGATTTTAGCGAGGTAACGCCGGCCTACACCCGGAAGTAAATGCACTATCAGAGTGTTGACAAATACTTGCTACGACGCTGCCATTTCTCGGTTCTCTTACGAGACAGCTCTTCGGCGAAATGCTTGCCGTGATTCTCCGATACGGTCCTTCAGAGTGGAGACGCGAGCGCACGTTTGGTTTTTATGCGGCGTTCTCCCCTGATGGTTTCTGACGTCGCCTTGTGGGCCATGTCTACATTTGAGACATTCAATTATCATTAATCCAGAATAATACAAGTTTCAGCTTCCGGCGTGGAAGAAGGCTGTTGAGGCCGACATTATATCATTTCAACGTAGGAAAAGCAAAAAGGGTCATCCAATGTTTCTCATTCAACATAAAGCATGTGAGATAATTTTCCGTAACGTTCATAATCATCTAAAAATACAAACGAAGTAAAAATACATCTGAAGCGTATTCGAATTAAATATAATGTAAGATACCAAACGCTTTGCACCCCGATGTCGAATTTGTCCACGTGCAATCTTTTGCAGCATACAAAAAGAATATCATGATTACCACGAGAATGAAGAAATATGTTGGTACGGATGAAAGCAAGGAGAGACGCAGTAAACAAATATTCGATTCCTCATGACATTTATTTCATTTGAGACGTAAGAAGAGTTAAAGCGGGATATTACTTTCGTTAACACGAAAGATATGCCGCACATATTGATAACGAGGAAGTCTGCGTCTTCATACGTTTCCTCCTTGAAATCTGTATGCTCTCTTATATACTAAGTAGCCTGATCATTGTTTCAGTAATGTTACCCTCTTGTTTTACCCCGTAACGATGAACAGATTCCAAGTGCATGTCTCTGCTTGAAAGTAGCTGTTCGAACCCTTCCTGGGTTGGTTCAAATGGCTCTGAGCACTATGGGACTCAACTGCTGAGGTCATTAGTCCCCTAGAACTTAGAACTAGTTAAACCTAACTAACCTAAGGACATCACAAACATCCATGCCCGAGGCAGGATTCGAACCTGCGACCGTAGCGGTCTTGCGGTTCCAGACTGCAGCGCCTTTAACCGCACGGCCACTTCGGCCGGCCTTCCTGGGTTGCTTTTTGTGTTTTATTGCTTGGAATTCCTGAAGCAGACCATTGTGCCTTCTCCCCTTGTGGGTTAGGTCTCAAAACTAAACCGCTTTTTATCCAGTGGCATAATTTATTCAGATAGCATCAGCACAAGACTGTCAAACAAAGCCTTCCATTTACAGTTGCAACACTCTAACCAGCACAGGCCGAAGTGTAATCCACGGTCATGGTCCGAAATTAGCAACTGTCTGCTACTGAGACAAAGTCCGTACTACACTTTTGATTCCGCAGCACCATTTTATCTGGTAACACTGTGTAGTTGCACAGTTGTGCCAACATGTCTGTCCTCACACTGTCAACTTTATGTATCTCACTTCGCCTGCAGCGTTGATCACGAGGAGCAGAAGTAAATGAGTGTATTCTCCATGACGTAACATTCAGTATTCCCTTCTTTCATAGCCACTCTTCATGTGCATCGATACCAAATAGGAATGTGAAAACTCTTGCGAGTGAGAGAATGACAATAACAATCGTAACAAGAAAAATCAAATAATGAATAATGTTTATTCCAACGCAGAACGAGAATGGCTTTAAATATAAAAATCTATATCTATATCCATATCTATTGATCTTTGAGTTGGCACAATGTAAATTTATTCTTAACATTTAGTTACTGAATTTAGTTCGGTATGTTTGCAGAGAAAAGGAAAAGTCGGTACTTCTCGCTAGTGTAATATAATGTGAACCAGCAACTACCCTTTCCTTAGAACACGACTCAAGCAGGTCCCCAAGTAGGTACCAAGGCACTGCTGCATTCTGTTCCCTGACATTGCTCTGATGACGGTTAATGCAGATAGTTCCGATTATGAAATACAAAACGTATTGCAGGTTAGTTCCTAGGATAGTAACGTTAAATATGCGTTGTAGACGGCACATGAACGTGACGACTATCCATATTACTCATCAATATAAAAGGACAATATTATGGAAATTTAGCAGGATTATTCAACATGAATTCTGAAATTGGTTGACTGACCGCACAGGTGCTAAACGTCGTCAAGAGTATACGATGTCCTAATCGCATTAGGAATAGGAAGATCGTCTTCGACAGCTCGCAACTTTCCCATTGCTATCTCCACCCTACTCCAGACAGCCCTCGGTTGAGTTGCACTAAGTTACCGATGCAATGTAAGGCCTTCAAACCGACAACAGACCACATATTGAAAAATACAAGCCAGTTCTCTTGCAGCGTAAGCTTATTGTAACTAATCTAAAAATAATTGGACAGGAACATTGTCCTATTCAAAAAAAGCTGTCCAGCAGGTCCTCTAATCGCTCCTTGGTACAGTCGTTTGACTTTTGAAAATGGTTCCAACAAGACACCACTAGAAAACACTGCTGTGTACCGCAATAACTCAAGATGTAAAGTAATACCACGGTACAGCAAATATTTGGGAACACCTTATCACAGAGAAGACTGTGCTTAAGGCTTGTAAGTTCACATTTATTACAATAAATGACATACCTGAAATGTTACCACTCTCTTTATTACGTCAGATTGGTAATGCACGTAGTAAGTTCGTCGTATTCATGATTTCCTCTTCAAAGTAACATACCCTACTTATTATTTAACACAAAATGACATTAAAAAGTTATTCACGAGCAGCTAGTTGAGAATATGTATGAACTTCAAATGACAAGACGAACTGTCTTGTTCCGCATATGGATTCAAATCCAGCTCATGCAGACTAAGCAAAGATTTCGTTACTGACGGGAACTAACAGTCATTCCTGATTACGCATACAGAGAGTGATATACCTCGATTTTAGACAGTGTCAGTTAGCAAATATCAACTTTAAATTGCATAACGCAAACATGTTTAACAGACGCGAATTCCTACCCATCATCTATTGTCCCTGTTAACGAACTACGAGAGATGTTAAATATTGCTTCTTCACAAGTAATTTACTTGAAATGCCGTGAGGTAAAGCTTTGTGTTGGACACGGATTCGAACCCAGAACCTAATCGGATTGCTATCGAAGCACAGTCAAATGCGACATATCGTAATTTTGCGGCAGTAGCTAGATGTTTTAACTGAAATGACGAGACGAAACATTAATTTTTTCCTTCCCAGGACTCCTACCCGGCACCTATCGCTGTTATATTCTAAGAAAACGAACGTTAAATATGGGTTTGTTGCGCCAGCAGTGATATGTGAGCATGTTTGAACTAGAAATAATATGACGAAGAGTTCAGCGCTCACTGGGAATAGAGCCCACATATATCGTTGTTGACTACACACAAACACTCTCACACACACACACACACACACACACACACACACACACACACACACACACACACATATATATATATATATATATATATATATATATATATAAACATTCTTTTTTATTTTTATTTGTTTGTTGTGCTCGATTATCGGCGAGGCACGAAAACGCCTGTGAATGAGTTTCTTAGTTTTGAGTACGCTTGCTAAAGAAATATAAAAACAACAATGAGAGTTACTGATTTATGATGCTTAGTTTGCAGTCAGTTCTGAGTATTATTAGTAACTACGCTCCAGTCCCTAAACCTAGTTACAGTAAGCGAGGCAGACGCATTACGTATTCCAGGCCGTAGCAGCCGCGACTTGGAGACACCAGCTATGGTCACTTCCCAGCCTGCTGTAGGATCACATCGGTTCGTCTTCTTCCTGCTGGTACTGTAACTGAGATTTGGCAACAAGGCAACGTATGTTTGGCAACTCTGTGATCGACGAGTTACTTCCTGGTGTGCACGGAATTAAGCTCAAAGTTCACTTGATTTTACCCGTCATTTCCATTGAATAATCTGAGTTATTATCGCTTGCAGGGTAATAAAAGATTGTAAATTTACGGTTTTCAGCCCGGGAAAGTCGCTGCAGGTGGAAATCGCAACTAATCTCGACCTTTAAATAGCGGTTTACGAGTTCTAGGCACTAATGCCGTCGTAAGAGGACGCTCAGACCCATACCTCTTTGCCAGCTCTGTGGTAACGTGCTGACCTATGAAAAAGCGTCTGTTATGGTTTGCAGTTCCAGTCTAACTGACTGCAACGTTTTTATCCCTTCTGTGAAAGAGCTACAAGGAGTCGGATCAAACATCAATAAGGAAATCGCAAGAAAATACTTTCGGCTCATAGTGCAATGTTGAAAAACTTACAATGCTGCACAACTGGTAACACCTCTTTCCGCTGCTGACAAGCGAATTTTGGGTTTATAGGAAAACGTAACTATATTTATGAAATGCCACATTTGCATACCTCTTGAGTACGACACAGCATACCAATGAAACACAGACCCAATCAAAATCTAAGTCAGTAGTATTTTACTAATTCGTGTCGATAGAGGCACATTTGTGTACAGATACTCGGTTTTATTAAAACATACTTTCGTCGTAAGGTTATCGTGTTTAGTTGTATTTCATTTCTTATAATACAGTGCACAATTTTCGTAAGGTTTCCTTTAGTGTTGTTAAAACATGAGAGAGAAATTAATCATCAACGATATATGCGAATTTTCTGATGTTATCTATGACAGTATGACAATGCACGTGCAGTTTATTGATTACATGCATGTAGAAAACTTGTTCTGAGTTAAAGCTGTCAAACAAAGTTTGAAGAAGAATAAAATCTCACTACCACACGACAGCTAATGTAGAAAATACTTTTCTGACATATTATGGCACGATGCGCTCTCCCTACACATCTTCGAGATGCATCTGCTGCCTGCTGTCTATTAAACCTGAACAGAACAAAATGTCACAGTAGTTAGCCCTTTTTCCACATGCGACTACTTTGGGTTGAGAAGTGAAGAGAAGTATGTTCAAAGTTCCATTAGATTGACAACTTCAGCAGACAGCAGAATTGCGTTTTAAAAAATGTAGCACTGAATGTATTCGAACTCGCGACATCTTATCTACGCTACTAGCTGACACGTAGCTACAACAGCTCCAGAGCTCGACAACTATTCCTCCAGAACTTTTTGATTCCACAGCACTGTGAGGTTATGCATATGGCCAGGTCTTGACTTCTGAGAGACAAACAGTTACAGCTTTACTTTTTTTTTTTTTTTACTGAACGATGTTTTCTACAAACAGATAGCGCAATAGAATAGCTCAAGTGGAAAGGAACACTTCCTATTTAAACTTCTGCATCCTACACTGTTGGCAGTTGTGTATAGGGGCAGTTACGTGATTTTATTTCTCTGATTACAAAATAGTCGAATGTATGCACTGGGTAGCCGAGGCAGCTAGTTCATGGTGATTCGGTCAACCAAATAAATGAATTTACTGAACATGGTGCAAATTACTACAGGACGCCTGTGTGTCAGAATTCTCATACAGTGTGGCGCAACGGCGTTAAGATAGAAAAATGACTCGCAGAGAAGAGGATTTCGTGGTCTGTTGGACGGATGGTAGGTTGTTATACCTATGGTATGGGTTCGATTCCCACTTCTGTTAATGATTTTAGATAGGGAGAGACGGATTCCAAACTCTCCTGGCTACACCAAGTGAAGGAGATATAATGGCTGCGTGGTCTGAAAATTCACATTAAAGATGATATTCCTTCTTTACCAAGTAGACGGTAGGTTAAACCACAATAAAGTCTGGAGTGGCGATATGTAGAAACTCTATCACCAGTAACCTTTCTTATACTAGTTATTTATTTCAAGTGACGAGACAAACGCTATGTATGGTCACAGGACACTTATTCCATCTTTTATTTGAGGTTCTGTATGTCGATAAAATTGGTTCTGAACTGCGAATGCAACTCAGACCGCCCTTAACGCGGAATTTGATCCTTTCGTGGCAATACAGCTCGGCTACAATTTGTTGTTTGTTCAAAACTGCAGATTCCTCTACACCTTCACATAATACGCGTGAATGGGATCGAATCCTGGCCCGGCACTAAAGATTTAATTATGTATTATCAAGCTCTGTCATGAGAAAAGCTATCTGCTGGGTGATAATAATTTTGATTTTTAATGTATTTTCATTCGCTGTCAACACTAACGATATCTGACGTTTTTAACTCCCAGTGAGACACAGAACTATTTGCGAGATGACTGTAAGTTCAAGATGCTATTCTGAGCAGCTGGTGGAGAAAAATTCGGTAGCTGACTTCTCTTTGTGTGTAGTCAACAACGATATGTGTGGGGCTCTATTCCCAGTGAGCGCTGAACTCTTCGTCATATTATTTCAGTTCAAACATGCTCACATGTCACTGCTGGTGCAACAAACCCATATTTAACGTTCGTTTTCTTAGAATATAACAGCGATAGGTGCCGGGTTGGCGTTCTGGGAAGGAAAAAATTAATGTTTCGTCTCGTCATTTCAGTTAAAACATCTAGCTACTGCCGCAAAATTACGATATGTCACATTTGACTGTGCTTCGATAGCAATCCGATTAGGTTCCGGGTTCGAATCCGTGTCCAACACACAGCTTTACCTCACGGCATTTCAAGTAAGTTACTTGTGAAGAAGCAATATTTAACATCTCTCGACGTTCGTTAACAGGGACAATAGATGCTGGGTAGGAATTCGCGTCTGTTAAAAATATTTGCGTTATGCAATTTAAAGTTGATATTTGCTAAGGAAACGTATAAAGACGCAGACTTCCTCGTTATCAATATGTGCGGCATATCTTTCGTGTTAACGAAAGTAAATTCCCGCTTTACCTCTTCTTACGTGTCAAATGAAATGTATGCCATGAGGAATAGAATATTTGTTGACTGCGTCCTTTCTTGCTTCCATCCTTACCAACATATTTCATCATTCTCGTGGTAATCATGACATTCTATGTGTATGCTGCAAAAGATTGCAAGTGGACAAATACGACATCGAGGTGCAAAGCGTTTGGTATCTTACATTATATTCAATTCGAATAAGCTTCCGGTGTATTTTTACTTCGTTTGTATTTTTAGATGATTATGAACGTTACGGAAATTTATCTCACATGCTTTATGTTGAATGAGAAACATTGAATGATCCGTTTTGCTTTCCCTACGTTGAAATGATATAATGTCGGCGTCAACAGCCTTATTCCACGCCGGAAGCTGAAACTTGTTTCATTCTGCATTAATGATAATTGAATGTCTCATATGTATACATAGCCCACAAGGCGACGTCAGAAACCATCATGGGAGAACGCCGCATAAAAACCAAACGTGCGCGCGCGTCTCCACTCTGAAGGACCGTATCGGAGAATCACGGCAAGCATTTCGCCGAAGAGCTGCCTCGTCAGAGAGCCGAGAAATGGCAGCGTCGTAGCAAGTATTTGTCAACACTCTGATAGTGCATTTACTTCCGGGTGTAGGTCGGCGTTACCTCGCTAAATTCACTTGACATTCGTTTCCCACATCGAAGACTCGTACGATATAATCCACTGCAAGATAATTAGAAAGTATATTTAATTTCTGGACTCCAAGAACGGCGTTCTTCACATAAGTAACACCTGTTTGTGTGTGCATTCGGGAGGACGACGGTGCAATCCCGCGCCCGGCAATCCTGATTTAGGTTTCAAATGATTTCTCTAAATCGCTTCAGGCAAATGCCGGGATGGTTCCTTAGGAAGGGCACGGCCGATTTCCTTCCCCATCCTTCCCTAATCCGAGCTTGTGCTCCGTCTCTAATGACATCGTTGTCGACGGGACGTTAAAACAGTAATCTCCACCTTCTCTGTGTGTTTAAGGTTGCGTTTTGAGGCTTAGGCAACATCGCAGTGACTATAGTTCGCCTCTGGCCGCCAGTGTGTCGTTAGCTCAGAGGTTCCCTTGTGCTTTGCAGTGCTTGTACTATAAGACATAGCAGTTCGAATCACGGTAGAAGCCGCTGACTACAACCTTTTACTTTCCATTTTAATTAATGGAGTTGCAAACTGCTAGTAAAAATTTCTTATGCGAAATCTGAAGAATGCCTTTATACATTAACCTTCGTCCGATTCGACTTTGCAAATTCCAAGGTGCTTCACTGTAAAATAGGTCCTGAAAAGATTCAAACCGACTGTCAACGATATAAATTTGAGCTTTGTTCGTCATATAGGTCTAACATGTCAGAAGGTTGTTTATGAAGTGCACATGTTCATTAATATAGTTCCCTTCTTCTAAATTTTTGCAATAGCATTTAACTGTAGACGTTTTCTAACACCGGCGTTAGCAATTCCTTTCCGTTCTATGAAACCTTCAAAACGACAAAGTTTTCTGGTTTAAAACTGATGACCTTAACTATCACTTCCGATCAACAATAAATACTTCATGAACCCATACATGGAACTCCAAATGTGCACTGTTCCTGCACTGCTACAGAGCATGCATTGCAAGGTATTCACACAGTTTATTTCACACAGTTTATCGCATAGACTTACCATAAGGAATGAAACAAGAACTGTAATACACTTTACACCACAGACGCTCACTCTGGCTTGACGAAAACATGCAAACATTGACCAAATGTTGCACAAATAATTGAGTTTGAAAGGAAAAGAAACGAGGTATGAAGCATTTATAAATTCATCGAATGTAGTGAGGTGGTTTAATTTCGTCCCAGTCTATAAAATTAATTTCGGGCCATACTCAGCTCTTGCCGATTAATGTAATATAATACCCGCCTACTAATCAGGGCGTCTGTCTCCGTTGCTTTTGAGCGTGAATGGAAATCGTAGAAATTTTCTGTGGAGCAACATTTAATAATAAAGCGTTTTAAATCTTCAAAAGCGATGAGCGGTAGCAGGCGATTTCGATAAAGAACGGGGGAGTGCAGCGCCGCTGCTGTCGCCACGGCCGCTGCCAGTAGCCAGCAAATGGATCCCGGAGCTTTGCCGCATACGGCGTCCAGAGGAGGACAGTCTGCAGGAAATCTGCCGCAAAATGGTTACTGGACAAAATTTTGATATCGGTGTGTCAGAAAGCGAAATAGATTGAATCTGCGCTACTATTACATTCACGTGTTCAGTATTCAGGCAGAAGAGGCTATAAAAATAATTTATGCCAGCTGCTCTCGATCCACTGACATTATGAACACAAACAACGCACGCTACCGCTAGACCACAGGCGCAATCAGCCTGATCGGCGCGTACTTAGCCTCTGTAGCGGCCGGCCGCCGGTCGAGTTTTATGTCAAAGAGTGTACCTCATGTGTGAGAACTGGCTTTGCTTATTGTAGGAATCTTCGTTTCCCAGAATGGCAAAAAATGAGTGGAAATGACAGACTGATGTCTTTACTAGCTAAACCTGCCAGCAAAGCCGCCTTGCTTACACTATAGTCTTGAGACACGCCTAAATTCGAAGACTTATCTATGGTGTGTATACGAGAGTAAGTCAATTATTATCCGCAAAGTAGTTATAAAATTTTATTGTAATCAAATAGGAGACTTACAAGAACACCATTTTTCTACATAGTCTGCTTGCGTTTCAACGCACTTGGTTCATCGTTGCCCTCATAAACGAAGGTTCTCGGTTGAGCTGCGAGGCAGGAATTCACCGCTTCTTTCTCTGCTTCGTCCGAGGCAAATCGACGGCCCCTTAATGCCTGTTTCAGTGCAATAAATAAGTGATAGTCGGAAAGGGCAAGATCGGGACAATATGGAGGATTATCCAGTACCTAAAATTTGAGTTTCTGTAGCGTTTCAGCACTGAGGGCAGCAGTATGCGGAAGGGCATTGTCGTGCAACAACACAACACGTTTTGATAGCAATCCTCTTCTAATTGCCTGGCAGTAAGCATCTCACTGTAACGTACACTGTTTATTGTTGTACCCCTTTTCCCATAACGTTCCAGTACTGGACCTTGTGCGTCCCAAAAAACCGCAAGCATCAGTTTTCCTGCGGACGGGTGGGTCTTGAACTTTTTCTTGAACGGCCAATTTGGATGTTTCCATTCCATACTTTGCCGTTTACTCTCCGGCTCATAATGATGGATCCATGTTTCGTCACCATTAATAATCCTGTCTAAGAAGTTCTCCCCTTTGTTACCATAGCAATCCAAATGTTTTTTTCAGATGTCCAAGTGCGTCTGTTTGTGCAACTGTGTGAGTTGTTTTGGGACCCATCTTGCAGAAACTTTATGAAACCCAAGTCTGTTATGGATGATTTCATAGGCAGAATCGTGACTAACTTGCAGACGATGTGCACTGCGTCAATAAATAATCGTCTGTCCAAGAGGATCATTTCACGTGAACGCTCAATAGTTTCTTCATTTCTGGCGGTAAACGGTCGTCCGGCTCCTTCACCGTGCGGAACATTTGTACTGCCATTTCGTAACTTTTCTATCCATTCGTAGACACTCCGTTGTGGCAAAACACTGTTCCCGTGCTGTACCGAAAGTCTTCGATGAATTTCGGCCCCTGACACGCCTTCCGACTGCAAAAAACGGCTCACTGAACGTTGCTCGTCTTTGGTGCAAACAGACAGCGGAGCAGCCATGATTAACAGCACGGCAGTGATAACGGTACTTACGCAGCCGCTTGAAAACAGGAAACATATAACAACAAATAAACAAAGCATGCGCCATTAACGTAAAACGACAGTACTACCAAAATAAACAAAAATACAACTAAATTGCGGATCCTCGTACTAGGTGGAAAAAGCACAACTGGCCAAAACGTACTTCACGCAGCATAAGATAGGCGAAACTTACGTTATCCAAAGTAAGCTGTAGGTTGAGTGTACAAAATATTTTCCAGACCTATGTTATTTTGTCTAGCCTCAACTTGTAAAAGTCCTTGCATGTGTGATGTATGTATGCTTGTCTGTAGGACGGCCATTCAATAAGTAAGGCATCACAATTTTTTCTCACAAGGTATTTCATCTTAGGATTAACAATTTGGTTACAATATCACTCATATTTTCCTTAAATTTAGTGTTTTTACACGCAGTCTCCATCCCGGTTCCATGGCCTTACGCCAGCACATTGTATAAGCATGTATTCCCTGCTATGAAAAAAAAGGGAAATCCAATGAACTAAGGAAATGCCTATCAAGTTTAAAATGATACAATGTGCACCTCAGTCTACAGTGACATGCATTTACTAATATTTGATACCTGAAGTGTTACATTGCTTAGCAGTAATTTTGTTGCTCCTCCCCAGAAACGTGTACTCATGATGAGATTAAATTCAGCGGCCCGTTGAGATATCGCTCCGTGATGATACATGTCGTGATTATAGTACTGAATAACATTATGGAGCTGTCTTAAGCCCATAAACCACAAAAAGTCTGCAATTATTTCATTATAATCCATCCTTTATGAGTTCCTGCTGGCGTCAAGGATATGTGTTGTCTTAAAATACTGGTAGCTGCTTGTCCCATAGAAGTTCGGATGCGGTTTCTTCCAAATTCCAAGACTATCGGTAATAACCAAGAAAATAATTTCATTAATGGTAAATCGTGATTAGTCAATTTATCGCTTATTAGCTTCTTCTTAATTTAGGTCGATTGAAAATTTCACTTTAATTTAATTATTTATCCAAAACTGAAATGGAACCATGTCGTAAAGGGTATAGAATTTCTGATAAAAGTATTCTTTTTTTAATATTTTACCCATTGGTCGACTTTTCGGACTATCTTTGCTGACGTCTTCCTATTTAAAAAAAGTGTGTTTCCGAAAAAACCCTGTTTCAATATCAAATCACGTTTAACCTGTCCCTAATTTCATCATGTAACATGACCATAATGAAAATATAGTATTCAATTCTTAATTTCAGTTACAGACCAAACAGTCAAAATATAGACTATGAACCCACTCTCAGAGGCAAGATAGAAACACTCTCAGAGGTAAGATAGAAACATGTATCCATTTCAGAATCAAAGCAATAACTCATATTAAATGTAGGTCAGTAACATGTGTTGTTCAATTTCACAGGTCTGTCCTTAACACTGCTATAGTCCTAGGTCCAGTAAATGATGACTAACATCACCTTTATTGTGCCCAGTTTGGAATTTTTGGTGATGACTATGAATGAGTCCGGAAGTACTGTCTTGAGGTGCTGGCTAACTAACAACATCCACTGGATCAGTGTGTAAGCTTACATTCGCGTTTGGCAGGTGCGCTGACCAACAAAAATTCGCAACACCAAATAATAATTAGTGTAGAGTAATGGAATTTCGGTAGTACATTTGTACAGAAAACGAATGTAATAGATTAACATTGCATGATCACAGATTAATGTAAGCGCCAGCTAAATAATTGCAAATGTGAAACACAGGTGGATTAATAACCGTTTTATATGAATGCGCGGTGTTTGTTCTTTCGGGCCTGGGCAAGCTACCTACGTACTTTTAGAATCTGGACATTAATAAAAATGGCAAGGTACTGTTAATCAGAACACTGGGATAAGTTGTGATTTACATGACAATATGTTGAATTCATTCTTAACATCACAAGACATAAAAATGACCAAAGAACCTTCACACAAACATTTTCATTTGACAAACGCTTTCACTAACATAGGGTCCATGGTGGACAAAGCTATGATCTGGGGGTCGACACACGATACTAACCAGAACACTAATCTCTTTATCTGACTTCATACTCGTAAATCCGGGTTATGGCACAAAAACTACCCCACAATCAAGCATCTATACCTACCATTCCCAAAAGGAAAATATGGTTCGAATGAACAGGGTACTGAGAAATATATATTGGAGTCCTACGGCGTAGTAGCGAATACTTTACCCTCCAGCTGGTCAAGGCGGCACACCACGATGAGTTCGGCAACTGAAGTCATGGACGGCCGCAATCTTTCAATGGCGCGCGCCCGAAAAATCCAAGTACGCAGTCTCGCGTTAGGTTAGTTCGGAACGCAGGTAACTTTCCTATGAACCTCTGAAACCCCAGTGGATTCCGGAGTGCAGGTGGACCTGTTTGCTGGTCTGCCAAAGCAATTTGACTCCATGCAACGACTATGCATGATGGAATATGTCAATGTTTAGACAGCCGACTCAAGACAAATAAGTACACCCAGGCATCACTCATTGTGTGCGTGATGCTATAAGCAGTACCTCTGATGGTTCAGAAGGTGACTGGCACAGGCTCTAAGTGGCACACTAGCAAAGGACACAAGTCTCACCGTTTAGGCAGAGATCTGCAGTTCTTTACTAGCGAAGCGCCAGTACAAGAGTGATCTCTTTCTGTCCGCTTCCTCCTCAGCTCGGTAGCAAAGCACATTTACATCTTAGACTTCCCCCACTTTTGCACAAGTCAATCACGAGCTGGAGTGCGGCATTCAAAGTTGGGAGAGCACCCTTTGCTCTGTATACACCGATTTGACCAATCAGAGACTTTATTGTTAATAGGGAGGAAAGGAAAAAAGATTCAGCTTTGCGGCCTCTATACCACTCGTTTACGCTGTGTCTTTTGCTAACAGCATGACCAGGGTGGAACCACAGCCCTCCATAGAAAGGTTGTTATCTCTCGTGTTGCGTCCATTTAGAAGTTTCTTAAGAACGGCCATAAACTCGCTAAAGGCCTCGTGCTTTCACAAATATGTTCTGTAACAGAGTCTGGACGTCTAGCGCCAGCGACCGGTCCCACGGAAATTCGCAGAAAGCACACAGATGTCCCGTCGGCTTCCTGCCTATCAATGTCCCATCCTCTGCTTTACTGCCGGTCTACAATGTGCTGGCCATAGCAGCGGCGACTTCTCGGCGCTAGACTGTATACCTGGACGCATGTGCCGACTGACTGGAGCCTACCAACATGTCTGCACAATGAGACCGCAGAACTCGGCCATCCAGAAATGTTTCCACCTAGGTTCCCTAGAAAAAACACGCTTCCCTCGGCCCATCGTCACCGTGCTTTTACTGCAGTCGCTTAAATCGGCACTCTATTCCTTTGAATGCAGGTAAAGCTTACTGTTAATCCTTCCCTAGAACACGCAAGCAAGAGCATTAACTACTGCCCACCGCTTCATCATGGTGTATGAAGTCAAATTGCAATAAAGATCACATTCCCTCAGAACATCAAGCGGCAAAACAACGAAGCAGAAGTGAGAGTGCCCTGCAATCTCTCACATGTCTGAAAAAATAGACACCATGTTTCCATATAACTGATTCGCCTTGATGGGGAACGAAGTCACCTTCTTCAATGCGGATGTACAATTACGCGTGATCTCCTGCTGTAATCTCAAAGTAGTGAGCACGTTGGACATGGGCAGGGACTAAAGATAGGTGTCACTGGGTGGGAATGTGGGTCGGCTACCTGGGTAGCACAGTCGTCAAACGCAGCTGCCTCCTAACAGGAGATCCCGTATTCGAATTCCCATCTGGCATACGTTTTCGATCGTCGCCGCTGACTCCACGTTAAGTACCGATGCTACTGACATCAATACTCCCTTCTCTTTCCTTTCCTTTCCTTTCTGCGCCCTCCACCTTCAATTTACGTATATTAATAACCTGTGTAATCGCGAGGACGTTACATGCAAGCATGCAAACGTGCATGAATTTTGTTGTATAGGTGCTGGATGTCAGTTTGTGGAATGGAGTTCCGTGTCTGTTGCACTTGGTCTGTCAATACGGAGACGGGTAATGCTGTTTGTGGATGGCACTGGAGATGTGCAATGATGTCCCATATGTGCTCGAGTGGAGACAGATCTGATGATAACAGGCCAAAGCAACATGTTGAGCGTGTTGGGTTAGAACACCTGCATGTGGACGAGTGTTATCCTGTTGGAAAACAATCTCTGGAATGCTGTTCATGAATGACAGCTCGACAGGATCTGTCACCTCACTGATGCACTAATGTGCAGTCAGTGGGAGTGGGATAACCATTAGAGAGCTCCAGCTGTCATAGAAAATCGCAGCCCTGACAGGTGCCGGTGTAGGTCTGGTGGGTGTAGCATGCTGATAAGTTGGTTGTAGGCCCACAAAAGACTTCCTTCCAACCAACAGATGGCTATCATTGGCACCAAGGCAGAACCAGCTTTCATCAGAAAACACAATAGATCTCCACGCTGCCCTCCAATGAACTCCCACTGAACGTCACTGAAGTCGCCAATGGGCTGATTTGGGGTTAGTGGAATGCAAACTATAGATGGAGATCTAGAACGATGCACCACAACCATCGCCCAGTATGACGATCTTCCCTATCGGTAATGTTACATCGCCGTCCGGATCACGGTAGTTTGGCAACCGTAGATTCTCGTGACACGCTACCCTTACATTCTAGTGACACCGCTGCCAGCAATCAAGTACAATGGCGACATTGCGGCCTAATCTTCGTGGAAAATCGCAGAAGGAGCACCCAGCTTCTCGTAGCCCTATAACATGACGTTGTTCAAACTCAATGAGGTGTTGATAACGCCACCTGTGTTGTCTTCAAGGCATTCTTGACTAACATCAATATTCACTATATCCAATCTCAAAGGTAATTAATGCCCACAACCGCTACATCTTGTATTTAGATCCAGCTAGCGCCACTCTTATACCGCTGTCGCGGAATTAGAAGAGACATTATCTTTCAGATGTAAAAACACGTCCACCAACTTTCGTTTATGTCACACAACTCCTTCTTCGTGCTGCGACTCTTTTTTTCTGTCATTGTAGGTTGTGAAATGTGAAATAAATAGTTCAAACTGGTAAATAAGTCGCCAGTAACTGGCTAATGAAATATTATTACCAGCCCTATCGCTCCAGTTCCCGAAGCAGAAAATATAAAATCTCGCTGTGATCTCCTTCTGAAATTTGGAAACAAAACGTAGTCGCCATTTTATATTTCTCGTGGCTGTGTTACTTAGATACTTCTTTAGCTACAGCCGCCTTTGCTTTTTCTTTTTCTGTTGTCTTTGTCTCACTATAAACTCTGCACAAACTCCCAGCAAAGAAGGCGATACATAGCATACTGCTGGCACAATGAGGCAACATGTTGAGAAAGCACATGCCTACATGCGTTCTTTCCACTAATTATTATGCAATCGCCTCTGTTTCTGTTCCTCTGCAAGTGTGTTCGAGAATGAGACATCGTGAGGACATACCTTTTAGTAACTAAGTCTTTAAAACTTTATCTGCACTTCTGAATGCTACATGTACTCTATAAGCATCAGCCAGAACATTACGACTACCTACTTAATAGCTTGTATGTCCACCCTTGGCATGTATAACAGCAGTGATGCATTGTGGCATGGAAGCAATGAGGCCTTGGAAGGTCACTGGAGGAAGCTGGCACCACATCTACACACACAAGTCACCTAATTTGAGAGAGGACAAGTTACTCTCTCACCTATTTTTGCTATACAGAATATTATTAAAGATTTTGTTACAACCTGATGCACCTTGAGTCTCTATAAAGTTAATGGCCTGAGCGTATGTTGATGGAGCCTTGTAGGGCGCTATAAACATGAGGTATTTTTACGATTTTTAGCTCACAGAAATGGCATGTTGGGAGTTGGAAGCAATTGGCGGCGAGCACATCCCACAGTAAATCTCACTGTACAAGGTCCACAGCTGTACAGGGCAGACAGAGCAGCCACTCATCGAGACAGGTCTCCAGCAGAGCAATGCCGCGATACCTGCATTCACGCCAACCAAAGCCTGGGCTTGTGGGTGACAGACTGGAGGAACGTGCCTACACATTGGAGTTGTAAACTGGGCGTTGTGTGCAGAGCCACACGTAATAAAAATTCACAAATTTTCGTGTTCGCCAATGCTGCAAATAGGCCTGTGGCCACTTCCATCGGCCGTCTCAGTTGTATAAGGAATTCCGGTGTCTGAGAAACGTTTAGAGACAGAATCTGTATTACACCTCATAGCTAGAACTAACAAGCTCCCAGGCACAGGCGATTTACATAAAGATCTTTATGATTGTATCTGTTCACTTGTTGGTGTGTGAAGTGACACGACTTCAGAGAAAATAAACTTCCCTCTCCATGAAAATTTAAAAAAGTCAGTCATTGTTATTTTTTTTCCCAGAGAAGCAGGTTTCGTAACTGCTGCCCCGGTTTGATATGAATTTGTGCTGTCGTGTGGGAGGGGAGATTTAGCTCCTCTAGAGCCCTATGATTGGCTCAAGAAGGTGTGGAGGCAGTGTTGTTCGTGCACTTTGTGGGAAAACGGTTTTTATTCTGGAGAGGTGCGAGCCACTCAGGTTCTGGGCTTTGGTCTGGTAAGACGTCTTCTGGTCGATGCTCTGGCATGTGTGGTTGGTGCGTGCGACCTTGTCCTGAGCCTGACTTCACATGCGAGTAGTTTAGAGTGGGGAGCCTGTGGTGAAGTTCTTACTGTACCGACTGTACGACTTCAAACGTCTTGGACTACTCGCTTGCTGAGGGCACACTTATTCGCTTATGGTTCACCAGTCTTCAAGTTTGGGTCCTTGGTACGACCAGCAAACGGGTGTGCCACACTGGAATCTAGTGTGGTTTCAGGGCTCTGGTAGGGTGTCAATTGCCATCCATCTGCCGTCTCACCTCTGCCGCGCCAATCTCGCCAACTGCAGGTTATATCACTGCACGAAGCAAACAGGGTAACACACCGCTGCTCCGGCATTGTCAGGGCGTACAGATCTCAATCGCCACTTGCTCTCAGCTGCACCTATTTAGCGAAACCGCAGTAGATTTAATCAATCAAAGTCTCCTCAGCGTCAGATCAATTGAGATTGTGTTATCCACATTTTTAGCGCCAGAGTACTTGACTCTTTTCTGTCGCCCAGGATCTTTGTCCATTGTACTCTTAAAGCAACTGTTATTTGTTTCGGTATTCAATCAATAACTTATTTAGCATGATTTGTGTCTGTTTCTTTCTTTTGAAAAAAAATGTCGTGAAAGCTCTAGTAAATTTTGTTTCATTCTGATCTATATAGTCCCCAAACCGTTAATTTTCAGTTATACCCACAAATTTCGGGGAGGGAAGCAATGTTCTCTTACGTATTTTATCGGAAATCAGGATCACATCGAGCTGGTTGCCGGGGAGGGGGTGGGGGCAGCACATCAATTGGAACTCGCCATAGTGTTTCTCGAGCCACTCCATCACACTCCTCGCCTTATGACATGACGCATTTTCTCGTTGAAAAATACTTTCCGACGGCCAGTGTGGCCTAGCGGTTCTAGGCGCTACAGTCTGGAACCGCGCGACCGCTGCGGTCGCAGGGTCGAATCCTGCCTCGGGCGTGGATGTGTGTGATGTCCTTAGGTTAATTAGGTTTAAGAAATTCTAAGTTCTAGGGGACTGATGACCTCAGCAGTTAAGTCCCATAGTGCTCAGAGCCAATTGATCAAAAATACACTACTGGCCACTAAAATTGCTACACCAAGAAGAAATGCAGATGATAGACGGGTATTCATTGGACAAATACATTATACTAGAACTGACATGTGATTACATTTTCACGCAATTTGGGTGCATAGATCCTGAGAAATCAGTACCCAGAACAACCATCTCTGGCCGTAATAACGGCCTTGATACGCCTGGCCATTGAGTCAAACAGAGCTCGGGTGGCGCGTACAGTTACAGCTGCCCATGCAGCTTCAACACGATACCACAGGTCATCATGAGTAGTGACTGGCGTATTGTGACGAGCCGGTTGCTCGGCCACCATTGACCAGAAGTTTTCAGTTGGTGAGAGATCTGGAGAATGTGCTGGCCAGGCCAGCAGTCCAACATTTTCTGTATCCAGAAAGGCCCGTACAGGACCTGCAACATGCGGTCGTGCATTATCCTGCTGAAACGTAGGGTTTCGCAGGGATCGAATGAAGGGTAGAGCCACGGGTCGTAACACATCTGAAATGTAACGTCCACTCTTCAAAGTGCCGTCAATGCTAACAAGAGGTGACCGAGACGTGTAACCAGTGGCACCCCACACCATCACGCCGGGTGATACGCCAGTGTGGCGATGACGAATACACCCTTCCAATTTGCGTTTACTGCGATGTCGCCAAACACGGATGCGACCATCATGATGCTGTAAACATAACCTGGATTCATCTGAAAAAATTACGTTTCGCCATTCGTACACCTAGTTTCGTCGTTGAGTACACCATCGCAGGCGCTCCTGTCTGTGATGCAGCGTCAAGGGTAACCGCAGCCATGGTGTCCGAGCTGATAGTCCATGCTGCTGCAAACGTCGTCGAATTGTTCGTGCAGATGGTTGTTGTCTGCATAGGTCCCGATCTGTTGACTCAGGGATCGAGACGTGGCTAGCATGATCCGTTACAGCCATGCCCATATGATGCCTGTCATCTCGACTGCTAGTGATATGAGGCCGTTGGGATCCAGCATGGCGTGCCGTATTACCCTCCTGAACCCACCGATTCCATATTCTGCTAACAGTCATTGGATCTCGACCAACGCGAGCAGCAGCGTCGCGATACGGTAACCGTAATCGCGATAGGCTACAATCCGTCCTTTGTCAAAGTCGTAAACGTGATGGTTCGCTTTTCTCCTCCTTACACGAGGCATCACAACAACGTTACACCAGGCAACGCCGGTCAACTGCTGTTTGTGTATGAGAAATCGGTTGGAAACTTTCCTCATGTCAGCACGTTGTAGGTGTCGCCACCGGCGCCAACCTTGTTTGAATGTTCTGAAAAGCTTATCATTTGCATATCACAGCATCTTCTTCCTGTCGGTTAAATTTCACGTCTATAGGACGTCATCTTCGGGTGTAGCAATTTTAATCCCATCGGGAAACGTGATTGTCACGAAGGTGTGTACATGGTCTGCAGTCAGTGTACAGTGCTCCTTGGACGTCATGGTGCCTCGCATAGGCTCCACTAGATCCTGGGACGCCCACGTGAATGTTCCCTAGAGCACAACGGAGCCGTCACCAACTTGTCTCCGTCCCGCAGCGCAGGTGTCAAAGAGCTACTAACTTGGAAGACGGCGGATTCGTGGCCTCCCATCAGCGAGATGAACAAGTTATCGGAATTTATCAGAGCATGCAGCGGTCTGCCACTGCCCCAGTGTCGAGTGTCGACGGTCATGTGTGCACTTCAGTCGTTGTCGATATGTTGCTGTTAACATTGGCGTGTGCATCGGGGAAGGCCGTCGTTAGGAGTGTTCGGTGCATTGTGCGTTCAACCACTCTGCCCAGCATTAAAGTCTGATGTTAGTTCCGCCACAGTTCGCTGTCTGTCTTGTTTTACCAGTCTGCCCAGCCTACGACGTCGGACATCTGTAATGAGGGGTGGCCGTCCAACACCACTACGCCTGGACGTCGTATCACCTTGGTTTCAACACCTGTTGAAGACACTCACCACAGCACTCCTCGAAGGTCGGGCAAGTAGAGGAGTATGGACCACAACAAGAAAAAATATCTAGTAAACACGCGCCCTAAATACACACCCTAAGAGCTATGAGCAATTGTTCTTCTGTTTAAGACACTCACCACAGCACTCCTCGAAGGGCGGACAAGTGGAGTAGTTTTGGGAATGCTCGTGCCGAGTCCCTAGGTCATCACAATCTGCCGTGTCTGACTAGCAGTCATTCTTCGCCAGATGACGCTGCTATTGCCTGGATGGGTTTATATCGATGGGCGTTAAGTGGTCACAATGTTCTGGCTGGTCATTTTATGTAGACAACAGAGATACACGTACAAGGTGAGAGATAATGGATTTTGGAAATTATGTTCCACTTTGTTCCAGTTTCCTGCGGATAAGCAAGACATACAAAATATATCTAGAGTACAAATTTTTTGCAGATATAGAACAACGGGAATTTTTATATAGGATAATTCTGTGTTGGTGTTACACGTTTTCATGGATGGAGAAAGGTAACTGTATCAGTCTGACATAACGCAGCCTTTTCCGAAAACGACCGAAAAGTCGAACGAAGAGTGTAAATTTGCAAGCGAAGTCGTTATCATCCCTCTGAAAGTCGAATATCTGTGCTGGTTCTGGTTTTCCTAAGACTACAGGATAAACAATCTTCAGGGGTGATAGTATGGACCACAACAAGAAAAAATATCTAGTAAACGCGCGCTCTAAATACATACCTTAAGAGCTATGAGCATTTGTTCATCTTCGCAGCTGTGAAAAATATCTCTTCTATTTGACAAATGCCCATACGTCTTACCGTATTCGTTTTACAGCCCATGTTTTCCTAAGGTATTTTATTGTTTTTGTCCATACTACCTCCTACACAAATATGGAAAACAGAGTGCTTGCAATAGAAAATACGAGTTTCAAACTATCGAAGATGAACTGGTTCTGACAGCTCTCAACCTATACATCTTTGAGCTCATGTTTACTAGACCTTTTCTTCTTGTTGTGGCGTATAGTACCACCACCTCTGAAAATTGCCTACCCTTCAACCATAGCAACAACAGCATCCGTAAATGTATTCTACAGTCAGAGCTATAAGAAGAATTTTTGCTTATAGCTATCGACTCGATCGATTCACGACGTGGTTTCCTTATCTCATATTGATCATTTACCCTCCTCCATTACCCCTGAAAGTCTGTAACATCATCACGGAATCACATTGTATAATTCGTAGCTTACGTCAAAGGATCTTCTAACGAATTACCAGGTGAATGAGACGATCCATATTTCCCTGCTTTGCACAAAATTTAAGCAAATGACATTACTCTGATAAATAGAAATAAGTAGATAATCCTTAATCACACCCACAGCGATCCAAACTTTTTGCCTGACTACAGTATGGGAGATTCATGCAAGAGAACAGAAGTGCGCAGGTTTGTCGAAGTTGTAGCTTGGAGACTGGAGTTGTGCATCAAAGTAATATAGAATGGGCAAAATACGACTAGGACTGCCACATAAAATTCTCCATGCACCTTAACACAGGCAACCCAGCTTACGTCTTATGCTGGTGGGGCAGGTGATGTAAGCTGGGTTGCCAGTCTTATGGTCCATGAAATATTTTCCGAGCTGTTCTACTTTGCCCACCCTGTACAGGGTTATTCAAAAGTACCTCTTGGACTTCAGATGTCGACTGCATGAAACACATGAACGATGACACACATCAGTGAACAGAGTATGTCTTTAAATTTTGTTTCGCAGTAAGTGATGTGACACACACTGAGGTGACAACTGTCTTGCGACTCCTCCTGATATCGTGTCGGACCTCCTCTCACCATCTCGATGTGGCACAGACTCAAGTCGCTGGAAGTCTCCTGCAGAGATATTGAGCCATGCTACATATTTAAACCGCCATATTTGCGAAACTGTTGCCGGTTCAGGATTTTGTTCACGAACTGACCTCTTAGTTATGTTCCATAATTGTTGGATGGGATTCATTTCGGGCGATTTGGGTGACCAAATCATTCTCTCAAATTTTCCAAAATGTTCCCCAAACCAATCGTGAACAATTGTAGCCCAGTGACATGGTGCATTGCCATCCACAAAAATTCCATCGTTGTTTGGGAACACGAAGTCCATGAATGTCTGTAAATGGTCTCCCAGTAGTCGAACATAACCATTTCCAATAAATCACCTGTTCAATTTGACCAGAGGATGCAGCCCATTCCTTGTAAACACGGACAGAGCATAATCGATCCACCACCAGCTTGCACAGTGCCTTGTTGCTAACTTGTGTCCATGCCGTACTCGAACCCTACCTTCAGCTCTAACCAACTGAATTCGGGACTCATCTGACCAGACCACGATTTTCCAGTCGTATAGGGTCCAAATTATATGCTCACGAGCCCAGCAGGAGCGCTGCAGACAATTTCAAACTGACAGCAAAGGCACTCGCGTTGGTCGTGTGCTGCCATAGCCCATTAACGCCAAATTTCGCTGCTCTGTCCTGACGGATACGTTCGTCGTCCATCCCCATCAATTTCTGCGGTTGCTTCACGTATTGTTGCTTGTCTATTAGTGGTGAGAACTCTACGCAAATGCCACTGCTCTCGGACTTTAAGTGAAGGAACTCGGCCCCTGCATTGTCGGTGGCGAGAGGTAATGCCCGAAACTTGGTATTGTCGGTAGGGTCTTCGCATTGGGGATCTCGGAACACTGTTTCCTAACGCTTTCCGAGATGGAATGTCCCATTTGTCTAGCTCCAACTACAATTCCTCATCCGGAGTCTGTTAATTCTCGTCGTTCTGTCATAAAAACGTCAGAACCTGAGTACAAATGACAGCTCCGCAAATGCATTGCCTTTTATACCTTGTGTACGTGATAGTACGGCTATCTGTATATGTGCATATAGCTATCCCATGACATGTCATCTCATTGTAATTGCAGCAGCGGGCACGCCCGTCAGAACATGTAGACCAATCATCTATGTGTTGTCGCATTGAATTAGTTCGCGGCGGCAGACAGACAAGTCCAGTGATCAGATTCGCAAAGCAGGCTTCCGTCATTGATCGTGGACGCCCGACGCTTCACGTTATTGACGTTTGCCATGTTACAGACGCTGCATTCGTAATCTGAGCTAGAGTCTAGCAGACATACTCTGTCTACCGGTACACGTCTAGGACCGCAGAGGGTCTTTTGAATAATCCTGTACACGGATCAGCGGTTTTCAGTCTGTCGTGATTTCGCGGCATTTTGACGATCTGTGCTGCTCAGCAGGTGGCGCCAGACCTGCAGAGCTTTTCTCAGAGTGTCAAGAGGGAATGGTGAGCTAAGGAGATTCTCCCAGCGTGCTGACGAGTGAGCGGCTGGAGCGGCAGTTTGTGGTCTGGCAGGGAGGTGTGGAACAGATGACTCTTGGAGCAGGCACTGAGAGGGCGTGCGGCTGAGAGGGAGGATAACAGGAGACAGCACCACCGACTGCACCGAGTGCTGACCGCTCAGGGTATTCCTGCGTGTACATTCAGTGGCCGCACTTGGTCCTTCGTGCTCCACATCCTGAACTCCTTCAAATGAAGCTCTATTCACTTTTGCACAGTTGATTTGAAAATTTAATTAAATGCGATGCAATTAATATTTTAGTAATTACTGCACTCAGTTTGATATAAATATTTTTGGAATTGCTTT
Source organism: Schistocerca serialis cubense (assembly GCF_023864345.2). Lineage (NCBI taxonomy): Eukaryota > Metazoa > Arthropoda > Insecta > Orthoptera > Acrididae > Schistocerca > Schistocerca serialis. The sequence goes on along the minus strand of NC_064641.1, from coordinate 915,181,167 downwards.
TCTTAATATTTGTAGTTGTGACACAGTAGAGAAGGTGTTTGATAATACGTGTGCGCGGTTACGTAAATATGTTTGCTCCACCCCAGTCACTTCCAATCCTCAGCTTGTTGCTGTTGCTAATCCAGTGTATCACTACTTTACAGGGTTACTCGCTTTAGCGGAACGTAACATCTGCACAGCCAACGACGGCCCTATTGTGTAATCCTTAGGGGACTGCCGATGGAAAGCATCACCAAACTCCCTGTGTGCCGCCTGATTACGCTGTGAGCTTCCCTCCAACCTGGGTGTAGCCAATTTCCTCAGGTCTGTGAGTGGTCAGCCAATCAGCTCGGGTCGCGTGACGGAACGTCCCTTGAGGTGGCCGGTTACGCCGGCCGGCCGGCGCACAGTGGACGGTAGAGCGGCTGTCGGGACGCCTCGGGATGAGCGACGTGCGAGCTGTCCGTGACGTCAGAAAACCGCGGGCGGGCGCCCGGCTCGTGCTGGGCACGCATCAGGTCAGTAGCTGCAGTGCGACCGATCCGCGCCAACTTCCCTCAGAGTGCTGTCATACGACGCATTTCTCTGCCTTGTGTCGCTGCGCCATCACGAGTGAGACCGTCAGCCGGAACACGCGGATTGGGGTGCCCGGCAGAGCACTTCCACCGCCACTCTAATGTATACCCACGGCAAGTGTCATCTACATATATCTACATCTACAGCTGGGGACAGCCATGATAGTTGAGATAACGTGACTTCAATTGACCTGAGGAGACGGACAGTACGAACCATCCTCCTATCGGAGCACTAAAAATTACGAATACTTTCCTGTTTATTTAAAAGACACTGACTGAAAGGTGAAGCACCAGTTGTCAGATTCTACCTCCCTCACCATTTTCAAACATTTTACCGTATATTTTGGCCTGCAAACATATTGTCGCCTTTTATAAAGTGCAACTCACCTCAAACTGCCACATGCTTCCGTAACTGTAGCTCACACACATCCACTAATCCAAAACTGCCATACCGATCCACATCCAGTTGCCCTTTTTCACTCACTCATTCAGCAGAACACATTGTCGTTATATCTTTGTGTCCCTCTCTCATTGTCTCCTGTCTCACACGTACAGTCTCCTTCGTTCTGTCCTACTACTACAGTCTCTTCTCGTTGTCACTGTCTCTTCTCACTGTCATTATTTCTCTCTTCCTCGATGTCATATCACAGAATCTTTATCTCACTATCACTGGACTTACCCACTTCCACTTTCTCTCTCTCTCTTTTGCCCCCACTCTCGCCCCCCCCCCCCCCCCACCACCACCACAACAATGACTTCTTCATTCTTATCCTTGCATTTTTCTGTCACTCTCAACTAAATTCCGCTGCCACTGTGTCCCTCTCTTCCTCTTACACTGCCATTGTCTCCTTCGTTCCTTCCCTCTTTCTATAAGATAATCGTTTGTAATATTTTCCTGTCTTATTTTTCCACATAAAAGAGCGCAAATATATTCACATGAAAAAGTTTTAGGAAATTTCTGCAGGCGCTGAGGAAGGTAGAATGAGGTGGCCGGTAGTCCAGTTTTCAGAGATTTTTAAATAAACAGGAGCATATTCGCAATTATTGTGCTCGGATAGTAACATTTTTCCGCTGGTTCCCTTTCTTATCTATGTGACAGGGTATGTAATTCATGTAGATAGTTTACCTGCATGAGACTGAAATAACGTGAAACTAATTTAGAATCCGAGACCGGATTTTAGGAGCAAACAAAGCATGGGGTTCCCATATAATGAAGGAGACACTTTAGAGCATATTTCTCCATGCTACGTTGATTTATAAACTGTGTTTTGGCCTCACATGGAATTTTACGTCCGTATTATACGTGTACTAGCAGGATAACTTCGAAACTCTCTCTCTCGAAAACGGATTGTGAAATGAAGAAAATTTTCTATGTTACTCGAGATCAGGATCTTACAGATACATCGTAAAAATTATAGCCACTTCCTGTGCATAGCCTTCGTGGAACCTGCGGCTGGGATCTGATACCCAAAAAGCAAGTTTTTCGGGTGTTTGTGGATAATGGATAAAGATTTTTGAAGACGGGGTGATGGCAGTTCTCAAAAATACCTAGAAAGGAACCAGCGGATTGCCTACATTGACGTAAGCAGGGAGGAAGTGTGTATTATTCCTGATTCGACCATGTGCTGTAGGATAATCTCATTAAGACTATCCTTCTATTGGGTATACAAATGGTCTCTAGCACATGGGCTGTCCACCAAAACACTTGGCCCCACCTTGTTATCATCAATTGCACCCGAGGTATGAGCACCAGAAAACTCCATTTACTATGCGCTGCGGTTTGGAAGATATTAGATGCGCGTGCACACCGATGCACCTTGATGTGACGTCCAGAGTCAATAGGCCTTTACGCTCTCGTACCTCTGTGATGTTACGCCACGTGAGAGTGTCCTGGGAAGCGGCCCCCCAGTCTCTGGGAGCAGTCTGGTACAGGGGGGACACCTTAAGTGCTGGGGCCCGTCCCGTGTCGCGCGTAGCCTGGTGACGTCACCTCGCCTCGGGGCGGGGCTTAAGTTCTGCGAGAAGGCAGGCCTCCCAGCATTATCCGGCGAACGCAGTTAATTATAACGCAATTAAGCGGCAGCCGATCTTCGCAGCTCCGGAATTGCCGTCACGGCTGCTCTGGAAGCCACGCCGTTCGGCTGGGCCGCCTCTGCTATTGACTGCCGACCCAGGCAATCCCAGGGGGTCAGGAGCAGCGACGCGCTGTCTCTCGTGATAGGCCGTCCGGAGCACTCTCGAGTGTTCAAAAACGACTATCCCGACTTCGTACAAGAGACAATACAGGTAAAAAATAGAAGAAAAGACCTGCAGATATTTGTCTGCAAATTACATAAACTTATTATAGGAATCCACTATCATTGTAGCTGATCAATATAATTCTCCGCCGCAATGTCTCCTTTCCTTTTTTTTTAAGTTCTCACATGAACGCATTTCGGCCACAGCCATAATCAGAACCGCTCAGAACAACGGAAAGAATAAATGACAAGTAGTATTGTACAAGTATTGTAATAACAACCACAAATATGTATGTTTCTATGCATGTATTTTCCACACCTCCTCCTAAACCTTTGGACCAATGTGGACCAAACGTGATACACGTACCACTTACTGCCTGTAAATCCAACTTACCAAAGGGACCGATGAGAAAAAGCCGTGTAGCCCACGAAGGGCAACTACCCATACTTCAGTCATCCAGTATTTGAGACTGAGAACCCTAATAGTCTTGCAACAGACTTTGCGTATAATTTCAAACCTTTGTGAAACTTTCGTCTGGCTGACCAGTCACACAAAATGTTACAATGGAAACAGGTCAGCGCTCACAGCATTTTCGCTGTTCATGCAGTTAAGCTGCAGCATGAAGCATTTCTTTACTACTAACTGTATTTGCGATACATTTTGCAGACAGTGTTCACATATACCATTCAATTTACCAGAAAAAATTATGCCATTGTACAAAAAATAGTTCAGGAAGTAAGACGTCTTAAACACTGAGAAGCGTGGATGGCTGCTGCATCTTTCAGGACGTTTAAACTTATTTCTTCGTTGGTGCCAACTCAATTCGCTACACTTCTCACAGGTAGTATCCAGATCGGCTGCTGAAGACACCTACAAAGTAGATCACTGTACCACACAGAGTTAAAGAGATATGACGTTATAAGCAGTGGAGGTGCGACAAACCGCTGCATTATGCATGACGTTTTAAATTATTAGTTAATTACTGGTAAATCTTTTGACAGCATATTTTGCAGACAGTAGTCACACATACCACTGTATACAGGGTGTTACAAAAAGGTACGGCCAAACTTCCAGGAAACATTCCTCACACACAAAGAAGGAAAATATGTTATGTGGACATGTGCCCAGAAACGCTTACTTTCCATGTTAGAGCCCATTTTATAACTTCTCTTCAAATCACATTTATCATGGAATGGAAACACATAGCAACAGAACGTACCAGCATGACTTCAAACACTTTGTTACAGGAAATGTTCAAAATGTCCTCCGTTAGCGAGGATACATGCATCCACCCTCCGTCGCATGGGATCCCTGATGCGCTGATGAAGCCCTGGAGAATGGCGTATTGTATCACAGCCATCCACAAAACGAGCACGAAGAGTCTCTACATTTGGTACCGGAGTTGCGTAGACAAGAGCTTTCAAATGCCCTCATCAATGAAAGTCAAGACGGTTGAGGCCATGGAATTGGTCCGCCTCTACCAATCCGTCGGTCACCGAATCTGTTGTTGAGAAGCGTACGAACACTTCGACTGAAATGTGCAGGAGCTCCATCGTGCATGAATCACATGTTGTGTCGTACTTGTAAAGGTACATGTTCTAGCAGCACAGGTAGAGTATCCCGTATGAAATCATAATAACGTGCTCCATTGAGCGTAGGTGGAAGAACACGGGGCCCAAGCAAGACATCACCAACATTGCCTGCCCAAACGTTCACAGAAAATCTGTGTTGATGACGTGATTGCACAATTCCGTACGGATTCTCGTCAGCCCGCGCATGTTGATTGTGAAAATTTACAATTTGATCACGTTGGAATGAAGCCTCATCCGTAAAGAGAACATTTGCACTGAAATGAGAATTGACACATTGTTGGATGAACCATTCGCAGAAGTGTACCCATGGAGGCCAATCAGTTGCTGATAGTGCCTGCACACGCTGTACATGGTACGGAAACAACTGGTTCTCCCGTAGCACTCTCCATACAGTGACGTGGTCAAAGTTACCTTGTACAGCAGCAACTTCTCTGACGCTGACATTAGGGTTATCGTCAACCGCACGAAGAATTGCCTCGTCCATTGCAGGTGTCCTCGTCGTTCTAGGTCTTCCCCAGTCGCAAGTCATAGGCTGGAATGTTCCGTGCTCCCTAAGACGCCGATCAATTGCTTCAAACGTCTTCCTGTCGGGACACCTTCGTTCTGGAAATCTGTCTCGACACAAACGTACCGCGCCACGGCTATTGCCCCGTGCTAATCCATACATAAAAAGGGCATCTGCTTACTCCGCATTTGTAAACAATGCACTGACTGCAAAACCACGTTCGTGATGAACACTAACCTGTTGATGCTACGTACTGATGTGCTTGATGCTAGTGCTGTAGAGCAATGAGTAGCATGTCAACACAAGCACCGAAGTCAACATTACCTTCCTTCAATTGGGCCAACTGCCGGTGAATCGAGGAAGTACAGTACATACTGACGAAACTAAAGTGAGCTCTAACATGGAAATTAAGCGTTTCCGGACACATGTTCACATAACATCTTTTCTTTATTTGTGTGTGAGGAATTTTAACTTAAAGTTTGGTCGTAATTTTTTGTAACACCCTGTATGCTTTGAAAATTACGAGTATAGCACTGCATAACACATAGTTCATAAACAGTGAGGTACGTTAAAATGAAACTACAAGGCGAAAAACAATAGAGATGCGGGTGAAACATTTGTACAAATATGCGTGGAATGTGTTAAATATATGTTAAACATATCTGACATGAGTGTAGACAGGAAAAGCTACGGGTAGAAAGTTCATCCTGGATCAATGTGAAATAATCTTGTTACTGTCTGGAAAGAAACACATTAGATATAAGAATCAGGAAATTCCTATCGCGGTGGGAAGACAGTGTGGAGAGAGAAAGCACAGAAGGTGACAGAGAGGCAGGGAACCGAGCGAGGTGGCGCAGTGGTAAGACACTGGACTCGCATTCGGAAGGACGACGGTTCAGTCCCGCGTCCGGCCATCCTGATTTAGGTTTTCCGTGATTTCCCTAAATCATCCAGGCAAATGCCGGGATGGTTCCTCTGAAAGGGCACGGCCAACTTCCTTCCCCATCCTTCCCTAATCCGATGAGACCGATGACCACGCTGTCTGGTCTCCTTCCCCAAAAACCAACCAACCAACCAACAGGCAGGGAGGGGGAAGAAGAGGATGGACCCAGACAGGAGGGAAGAGGAGACGGACAAAGAGAGAGGTAGGAGCAAATGGGAAGAGGCAGGGATGAGGAGGAGATGTGCATAGAAGGGGGAGACTGACAGTGAGAAGGGAAGGAGGAGATGGACGGAGAGTGAGGGCGGAGTAGGTGACCGGAGATAGGGGGTTGAGAAGAGAGACAGAGAGGATAACGAGTAGATGGACAGAGAGGGGATGAAGGAGTAGATGGACAAAGAGGGTATGAAGGAGGAGATCGACAGAGAGTATGCGAAGAAGGAGATGCGCTAATGGAAGATTCCAATAAATACATACAACGGCAACGCCGCGTGCTCGGCTACTAACGTAATACGACGATAATATATCATATTTAAAACCACAATGCAGTGTACATTGTCACATCTCAAGTACAGTGTGGCCATCGACTAGTGCTGTTTAGTTAGTCAGCTTACTTTAAATAACAATGTCGTTAGATGCCGTTAAATGCAAATGGGCTTATGTTAAAATTCAAATTACCGTCTACACAGTTTCTGTTAGTAATCATACATATATATGATAAAAATAATTTATAAAAATAATAAAATTATTAACTGTGTTAATGAAATCAATTTAACATATACAACACAGTGTTTAACGCAACTTTACCCTCCATTGTAAAGTATTTGAAAGCTATATTTCAAGCCCTTCTTTTTGTAGACCCATGGTATATATCATGATGACTTTACTAGTAAAATATGTAACAAGGGCGTTGAATTAATATAACACAGAAATGATACTAAGGACTTCGGCATATTCTTCATTTGTTCTATTCGTTACTCTGACAGATTCTGATGATGGCTGTGGCCGAAACGAGTTAAAGTGGATAACATTAAAAAATATATAGATCTGGACGTACAGTTACATTGACTGTAAAAGTTAGTAAAACAAGAGCCATTTCTCTTGTGGCCAAGACGTACAGCATTTTCTTAACGAAGTTCTTTTCTTCAAGTAATCGCTGAATCGACTTATTTAATTGTGTCTTCCAGCTTTTCTTGTCTTGTGGCAAATTTTTTCATCTGAAGTACTATACCCGCCTCCCTTTACAATCAGTTCCTCATATTCCAGCTTCGATATCCATCTATTATTTTTCTCCCACATCACTGTTTCAGAGTTAAGTAGACTCTTCATACACGGTGAAGTGAATGTCCTACTAACTTACGCTTTTGTTTCGTAAGAGTTTTTCATACAGTTCTTTCCTTGTAATCAGAGTCCTAGGTCCTTTCTCTTTGTTGTGAGGATCATCACACTTTTATCAGCATTTAAAGACAGCTGCTATTTATCAAACGAAAAATAAATTTTGTACAAGTCTTACTGTGTTATCATACCATCACCCAATAATATTCCTTTCAGGCGTGTAATAGTATCGTCGCACAACACAGAAAACAGCTTCGCCTGGTTGAACACAACAGTTCTCGTCAGATCATCGAAGTTAAGCAGTGTCGGGGTAGCCAGGACTTGGATCGGTAACCGCCGGTTTATGCCAGGCGCTATTGGCTGCTTTCCCTTTGCCTTTAGGGCAAAGCGGAGGAGGGTTGGTGGCGTAAGGCACATCATCACCAATCTTTGCGCCACTATCTCGGATGAAATTCCAAACCCCTCCGCAGTGTCTCCTGAAGTGAGATCAGTTGACATTGTTGATGACGATCCGTCCTTCGAATGGCGACCATAAGCTCGGCGGCCCTCTTGCTGCTATTTGAGAGCAGCAGGCTGTGTACCGGCACCGGGCTTTTACTCTCTTCCTTCTCTCGTTACCATCCAACACAAAACATGACACCACACTACACACACACACGCACACATATATTTTTGAAAAAAAAGCTCACTCCAGCAGCGGGGAATTTGACTGACTTTTTCGATGGTATTTTTTTATTATTGACAAATTCATTTTTATATGATACAATGATAACCGGTTTCGGCCTTCAAAGACCACCTTCAGATGGTACGTGCGGCATTTGTTAAACATGTGTTCACGTGTTGTCAACGTTGACACTGCATGAACACTCGTTCATCCAATGTCACCCTGAGTATCTGAAGGGGATTGTGATTCTGTCATAAAAATGATTGTGTGAAGCATTTAAAAACAGTAATACAGGGAGGTTATAATTGAATGGCAGCTAATGTATGAATTATACATATGATGTGTAGCTAATCAAAGAGGTCCTGTGTAGACAGTAATTATCATATGTCAGCGAAACTTGGTAAATGTTCTAATGTGTTAATGCGGAACCGATTTCGTGCTGTAAAACATTACTTCCAGTTTTCTCCAATAGGCTCAGATCTGTCACTATGAATGCAAAGAAGACGCAAAGAAAAGTTTCTAAATTTAATGGACTAGGAACAGGACGTGGGCAGAAAACGCTCAACAAGTGATAAAGGCATAATGCTGATGCTACTATTAAGCACCGATCACGAAATTTGTTCAATATGAGCACCGGAAACGTAGACGAGATAAAGTACAGCGCCAGATCTGCACCTGGTGGCCAAAATTAGAGCTAATATTTTTCCAGCGTAACTTTCTTCCGCATCAACGCATTAAAATGACTACGACAATTAAAATCCACGTTGGACCGTTGTTAGTATCTACACTTTAATTATAACCACCCATTGGTCGAATTAAAAATATAGGATTCTGTCGAAATCCACGCTTCAAGATATATAATCTTACATTAAATGTTTAACACAGTAAGTACAGTATGAGATTTTGTCCATATGTCTTGAGGAAGCGTAACTCACGATGCGGAAATTTATTAGCCTCTGTTCATCGAGTATTTGACAGTGAGAGCACACAGAGACTTCCAACCAACTTCACACATAATTTAGAACCATTTCGAAGTTGTTATAGCTTCTAAACAGTTTGCGTTCGAACGTTCAAATTGCACTATTGGCCGCCGGCATAATGAGAATTAGTATGCGCATGGTTGATATGGTTTAGCGACGAAGCCCACTGCCATTTGGATGGGTTCATCAATAAGCAAAACTAGCGCATCTGGGGGACTGAGAAATCGCATTTCGCGATCGAGTAGTCTCTTCGCCCTCAACGGGTGACTGTGATGTGTAGTGTCCAGCCACGAAATAATCGATGCGATATTCCTTGACGGCACGGTGACTACCGAACAGTACGTGAAGGTTTTGGAAGGTGATTTCACCCCATTATCCAACGTGATCCTGTTTTCGACATGATCTCGTTCATCCAAGACGATGCTCGACCCCAGCGAAGAGGAGAATGTTTGATGTCCTGGAGGAGCACTTTGGGGACCGCATAGTGACTCTGGGATACTCGGAGGCTCCTGGCATGGGCCTCGATTGGCCACCATGTTCTCCGGATCTGAACTATTGCGACTCCTTTTTTGCAGGGCTATGTTAAAGACAAGGTGCACAGTAATAACCCCAAAACCATTTCTGAGCTGAAAACAGCCATTCAGGACGTCATTCACAGTATCGATGTCCCGACACTTCAACGAGTCATGCATAATTTCGCTATTCGTCTAGGCCACATCGTCGCCAACGATGGCAGGCATGTCGAACATGTCGTAACCTAAATCCGAATATCTGTAGTGACGTTTCCATGTTTAATAAAGTATGTGCACTCCGTAATTTTTAACTAATTTACGTTTTCTTTTTCATACAGTTCAACAATTTTTACTACTGACACAGTATCCACATATACCACTGAAGGTACCTAAAAAATTCTGTCAGTGTACCAAATGTAACGTCATAAATATTGAGAAGCGTGAAAAACTAGCAATCCTTAAAACGGAGCACGAATTAAACAGAATGTATTTACCAGTCGTTTGATAATGAGAGCGTTTAGCGACTTCCAACAAACTTGAAATATAATTTCAAACCCTTTCAAAATGTTGTCATCTGTTTTTGGTTAATAATCCGAAACTTGTAAAAACAGCATCAGTAGCGTTTTCTGACTTCAACCGAAAACGTTTTTACATGCCTAAGTTAAATATTTAACACATTAGCACAACTGTAAAGCAATGATAGGTTTCAAACTGCCTTTATACGTGGGAGTCCAATTCTTAAAAAAATGGTGGGCGGGAGCTCGCACCTCTATTCCTCTCTCAAAATATTTCTGAAAGTCACTTATTGCTTCTTTGGCATATCATCTTGGAGACACTGGTTGTAAGCAAAAAACTGTTGCCTACACTCATCATAAGACAAACTTTTCTTTCTTGTCCTTGAGCTATTGTTACTCCTACGAGCGTTTCGTAGGTTCTGTACATTATTCTCCACTCTCTGTGCTTTAACATCACATTTTGAAGCATTGCGGAAGTCGTATACCGTCTTACACTTTCTAAGAATTTCACTAGTCACACAAAATCATCTCTAAACGCATCCTGATTTTTATGATTTGAGTCAGTCTACCTGCTTCAATTCATTGAGCGTTTCTTATTACTTAGGCTTCTTTCTGTATCTGTACCACTGACCTTGGTATAGCCATCAGCCGCAGCTACTACAACTAACTGTTATTGCTTGTGTAACCATGTGACGTTTGCATGTTTTTTCAACAAGATTAGTGCTTCTGCACACTGTGATCGATATAAATATTGAAATGGGTTCCCATTATTCCACACGTAGTATGGCAGATCAGGTATTCTGTGACTCGTTAGGGAGTTGCGGTAAAAGACAAGTCTGTGCCAGATGCCTCAAACAATATACACAGTATCTCAGTCAACGTTCAACAGTTAATATAGAGAAGTGCAGATACGGTATCATTCAAAGCAGAGAAAAGTATGAAGCTAAGAAGAGTCAAATGGTTCAAATGGCTCTGAGCACTATGGGACTTAATATCTGAGGTCATCAGCCCCCTAGAACTTAGAACTACTTAAACCTAACTAACCTAAGGACATCACACACAGCCATGCCCGAGGCAGGATTCGAACCTGCGACCGTAGCGGTCGCGCGGCTTAAGACTGGAGCGCCTAGAACCGCTCGGCCACACCGGCTGGCAACAAGAGTCCGGGTGGCACATGTTGTAGTTTCGAAACACATTATTACTATGAGCCCAGCTAAACAGAAAATAATGAGAAATGTCTTGATAATGGATAGGCGATGAAAGAATTTGAAATTAAAAATTATTTTATGTCAATTCTCTTAACCTATGATTAATATCTTATTCTTCATTTTAATAACACCCTTTAAAAAGCTGTGAAGTATTACAATTAAACGACATTGGCCAAGAACAGAAACGATTGTCAAAGATTCTAAGAAAGACTGGAAATTCGCGAATGAAACCATAATGTACAGCAGTGGATAATTGAAATTATTTCGGTTCACTAATGAACTCAGTTTCCTCTACAGACAAAAGAGATACATCGAAACCTGGAGAGATCCAGATAGAGGAACTCAGTGTAAAAAAAAAAAAAAAAAAAGAAAAAAAGAAATTGTTTCCTCTCTGAAATACGCTTTAGGACCTACTCCATTGCAATCGAAAATGAATGTAACATCGAATCATGGACGTGGCACTGTTACTGGTTCAGATTATGAGGAGTGGAACAATATTATTTTGAATAAAATACCAGCACCAACTATGCTTTCCTTTTATTTTAAAAACTGCTTTATTTTAAAAACCAAAACCCGCAGAGACATTATCCAGCGGTATTTGTAAGGTGTCCTGACAGTCATTCTGTGCAGTCCTTCAGGACGCCTCACATATGCCACTGGATAATGGCCCTGCGGTTTTTTGTTTTCAAAATAAATCAGTTTTTAAAATCAAACGAAAATGCAGCTGCTGGTGGCATTTCGTTCAGTATCGTTACTACAGCTGCGGAACTTGCATCAACATGCACCATCTGCTAGACAAGAAACTAATTAGTTTGTTAATAACACTGCGAGAAACCGAAAATGACACAAAATCGATTTATAGACTTGAGAAAGTAAAATGGTGACTACTAGTTAGGCCAAAGACGACGAGAGAGAGAGAGAGAGGAAGGAGAAACAGGAAAGACATTTACAGGAGAATCAATATACAAGAAACACCTTAACACACGTTCCATAGGACATCAGCACGATTTTTATCGAAATGATGTTAAAAAGGCAGCTGACTTGTTAATTCTACACAATTTGTTTGTGAGCAGGGCAACTTAGCGTAATGGCTACGAATTTATTGTTATTTCTGCATATAGTACATATATGATATTAGCATTTAGAGAAGGCATTGTCCGGAAGAACAGCTTAGGGTAATGTAAAACTTGCTTTGGTGCATGAAACATTTCATGTTATTGAGTAAATGATTAAAAGCTTTTGTAAATGATACATGTTGATGTCCTTTCCGAGCCACCGACAACGCCCGTAAGGGGCAATAATAGTCATTTTTTATCTGTTGTTAAAAATGTGGACAACGCTAGTCTTGTCAAACTGTGGAAGATATTAAACACGTGCAGTGGTCCTCTTCCAGTTACGAGAGAGTAGTTTTAAGAGCAACCGCACTTCAATAACATATGTATTCTTGAAAGTAAAGCAAAACCATCGTTCTCATGATTTGTGTTAAGGTAGTGTCTTGACTGATACGTTCCTGAAAGAAGTGATATGCATCTAGCTTCTTCTGTTATTGGGGTCACCATACAGTATGATGTGGCATCAAACCCATGGTGTAAACAACACAATATGTGCCTGCGAAGCGCATTGCACGGTTCACTATCTACATAGCAATCCATGAGGGACATGCATGCGTGAATATACTGTCTGATCAAAGTATCGACACCTGTTAGGGAAAATCAGTAAGGGATGCGTCCATCTTTCGCCTTTACAACGGTTTGACCTCTGCTGGGGACACTTTCAGTGATGTATGTGGATGTCCATGGAGGCACGGCAGCCCACTCCTCCTTAAGAGCCGAGACCAGAGAAGATAGTCATGTTGGACGGTGGGGTCAGGGGCGATAACGTACTAGCTCATCCAAAAGGTGCACCATTAGATTGGTATTCTGAGCAGGCCAGTCCACTTCGGGAAAGCTGTCTTCCACAAACCATCATTGTAACCCCGATACAACCATCTTCTGCAAATTATTCCTTCACTGTACACAGCACACATGTGCTGTGAAATGTGATCATATCCTTCTGCATTTGTCGTTCTGTTGAGCACATCAAGGTGACCTCTCATTAATAGCGGAAAACACCCTGGTACCATCTAGTAGTCAGTTCCGCATTACATTGGCGTGTCAGGATACTTTTGATGAGACAGCGTATACACATCAAGCGGCGTGTGAAGAAATTGGGCGTGTGTCGAACACAGTGAGAACTTACCTGCTCAAGGCCGCTATAGGAGGGCATGCGAATTAGCGTCTCGCAGTAGAACGGAACAGTGGACGAGCGTCTGGTCCTGTTACAAAATTGCGAGAAATTGTATCGAAGGGGCATCCATAGTTGATGCAACAATAGAACTCTACTTTTCAGCCACAAAAATTTTTCAGCGTGCCTTAGCCACATTTTCTGACGATAGCTTTTGATCTGTAGGTGTATGAGAGTAAGTGTTCGTAAGACTAATTTCAAAGATGATACTTCATGTTCATGGGCGCCACCAACATGTATGAAGTTAGGAAAGTGTGGAAGGTGCTGGCGTAAGTACTACGATTGCCCATCCTAGCATTAATACTTCGACTGCCACTTATAAAGTAAGAACGTTGTGCACTACAAAAGGGCAGGGTTAACACCGTCATTCCTGCGATTTAAGTCAGAAGAAGATCCATTTACAAATAAGTTTCTAAACCGGATGGAAGTTTATAGTTTAATATCATGTCGACTACCAGGTTGTCAGAGTCGGTAGTACTAAGAATGAGAACAGGGAAAGGAAATCGTCTGTTTTTCTCAAACGAATCATTGGAGCGATTTTTGGACAGAATGAGCATCGTAAATCTGTATGGTGGGACAGGTCTCTATCCCCAGAACACGGTTCCCGTGCCTCATCAGTCAGCCACGTCGCTCAGTAGCAACAATGCAACCCTCCTCGTGCGGTATTCCCAATTTGTCTAGCGTGGAGAGCTGCATCAAACTAGCCTTCGGGGTGAAGACAACAACAATAAAAATAAGTTAACAGACAATACTGGCTATAATAAGTCACTGAGAACGAAGAGAGAGCGGTGCAGCTTAGTCACCACCCACCACACCCCTCCCCATGTTATTCAGTACGTACACAGAACAAGCAGTAGGGGAAACCAAAGAGGAATTTGGAAAGACAAAGTGCAAAGAAGAGGAATAAACAATTTCGTTTATATTGTACCATAAAGATAAAAAAATCTGTCTTATGCAACCGAAAATTATTCTTAAGAAGCAGATAAGTTTCGGTTATTCATGTCAGGCATCTTCAGTGGTCTAAAGCACATATAAAATTATTTAATTACACGTTTTTTGATGTCAGGAGGAATAAAAGCATTGAGTTATGCCGATGGCATTGTAATACTAGTAAAGACCGCACAGGACTTTTGAGATCAATTGACCGGAATAGATAGTATACATTAAATGCATTCGCAATTGCGTATATGGACAATCATCAGCTGTATAATGGAACAACGACAATGAAAACTTGTACTGCAGCGGAACTCCAACCCGGATTATCCGCTACGGTCGCAGGTTCTAATTCTGCCTCGGGCATGGATGTGTGTGATGTCCTTAGGTTAGTTAAGTTTAAGTAGTTCTAAGTTCCATTGGACTGATGACCTCAGAAGTTAAGTCCCATACTGATCAGAACCATTTGAACAATTTTTGAATTGGTTTTCAAAGTGCACACTGGGGAACGTCTCACAGCAAACGTGTGTAACCGCAACGTTTGTGTGGTGGAGTAGTTATGGTGTACGGGTACGTGGATACAGTGTTTGCGCAGCAGTCACCGACGTAGTGTAACTGAGTATAAGGAGAACCAGCCCTTTCACCGAGGCAGATGGAAAACCGTCTTAAAAACCATCCACAGACTGGCCGGCACACCGGACCTCGACAGTAATCCGCCGGGCAGATTCGTGCCGAGGACCGGCACGCCTTCCCGCCCGGGAAGCTGTGCCTTAGACCGGACGGCTAACCGGACAGGCTTGGGCGGGTTTAGTGACATCCCTGAACAGTCAAAGGGACTGTGTCTGCGACACAATATCCACAGTCAACGTCTAGCTTCAGGAGTTCTGGGAACTGGAGTGATGCAAAACTTTTTCTTTTATGTGTGTCTTTGCAAAACAGTATAATGACATTGGTGATAGTAATAGAAGTGAATCGGCTCTTACGAGATCCGGAGTGGCAGAAACAAGGAAAGCGTTCCTAAAAAGAGAAATTTACTAACGAAGAGTATAAATTCGAGTATCAGAAAATCTTTAAAGAAATTCTTTGTGGAAGCGTAACAATGTACACGTACGACAAGCACATCTTACAAGAGTGAAAGGGACATGTGCTATAGTGTAACAGAAAGAACGTGGGAGAGTGAATAGCTAGATCGGGTATCTAATTAAGAAGTAATGCTCCGAATCTGGTAGAAAAGATTATTATGAGAGATTCTTACAAGGAGTAGGTACTGGTTGATTGGTAAAACCTTGAGACATCCAGGAATAACGTGGGTGTTAAATGTGGAGAGAGACCAAGGCTTGACTGCAAGTAAGGAGGGTCAAGTGGTTGTAGTTCGCAGCAGTTGTGCAAAGTAGAATTGGCTTTGGCCGGCCGCTGTGTCCGAGCGGTTGTACGCGCTTCAGTCCGGAACTGCGCTGCTGATACGGTCGCAGGTTCGATTCCTGCCTCGTGCATGGATGTGTGTGATGTACTTATGTTAGTTGTTTTAAGTAGGTCTAAGTCACGGGGACTGATGACCTCAGATGTTAAGTCCCACAGTCCTTAGAGCCATTTGATCAATTTTTGAATTGGTTTTCAAAGTACGCACCCGAGTCTAGGACTGCTTCAAACCGATCTTCTGGGTGACGATCACCACAAAAACAACGTCGCGGAGAGAAACACAACCCAATGTTGTAGGTTTCTCTTACCCGTTGGATAGAGCCCTGTCTTTTTGCTAATTATCATCACCGGGGATGAGATCTGGTGCAGTTAGTACGACCCACAGTGGAGCAGGCAGTCATCGTGTTTCCGAAGTTACTTAGTGAATTAGTTATGGTACTGGATTGGCTATGAGTTTCAATGTTCAGACCACAACACCTGATCCCACAGTACATTTACATGTATTCGTTACTACCCGGCAAGGCGGTTTAGAATGCATTGTGGAGGTTACTTGGATCCAATATGTAAGACTTTCTGTCCTGCTGCATTCGAATATGTATAAAGCGTCCTATATGTTATTTTATTTCCCTTCTAATGTTCTGCCGCTACTTATCTTTCTTCGGTGACAAAATTTAGTTCAAAATGTACACATATACAGTCAAATATACAAGGAGTAGCTCTCAAAATATGCGACAAAATGAAAGAAATGATGAGTTCATCTTTTCCTGAACAGGTTACTAAGACTGGATTTCGAACAATACTCTACTACTCATCGAAGAATGGAGCACATTAAAGAAACGTGGCATACAAACCGCTCAAGATGAAGAAGCATACAAAGAACTTTGCCGCAAATTCCAGCGCAGCTGCCGATTTGACAAAACCGTATCTCACCAGTATTTGTGATGACACAGAACAACATCAAAAACTAGATAAAACGCATGACCTATTCAAGAAGATAAACAACATCACCCGAGAGCTCTAACCGCGCACTTGGATGGTAGAAGACAGATGGCACTATTATTAGCGACAAGCAATTAACAATAGTTAACACCGAAGAAGTAAACATTTGTATGGAATCAAATAAAGAACCAGATATGCTGTACAGTGAAATCAAAAACGCCATCGAGCATCTGAAAAACAACAAAGTCTCAGGTATAGATGGTATTTCCAGAGGAAAACTGACTGCGATGGAAGAGGAAGGCATGCATACCCTACATTTAATATGTAATAGGGTGTGGAAAACGGGTAAATGGCCAAAAGACTGGACTACATCTGTCCTAATTCCTCTGCACAAAAAAACATTAGTTAGTGGCTGCTACAACTATAGGACAATAGCATTAATATCACGTGCTAGTAAAATCCTCCTGCATATAATACATCAACGTCTAAAAATTTTTCTGCAGTCTCAGATTTCCGCAGAATATGTGGATTTCGTGTCAGGTAAAGGTACTCGAGAGGCAGTCTTAACTTTAAGACAGATAACTGAAAAATGTTGTGAGTTAAGTGGCTCTGCCTACATTTGCTTCCTAGATTATAAAAAGGCGTTTTATTGTGTCATGTGGGACAAGCTGTGGCATGTGTCTAACGATTCTGGGGTTCCAAAACACCTGGTATCCTTACTAAAAGGTCTTTACAATAGCCATACTGCAACCATAAAATTAGATGGTGAATACTCGGAATTTTTCGATGTGATTAATGGCGTCAGACAAGGTTTCATATTGTTACCTCAGCTCTACAATATCTATGCAGAGTGTGTAATCAGGAAAGCGCTGGATGGCTGGGACGGTGGGATTTCAATTGGTGGCAGGAAAATCAACAATTTACGCTTCGCAGATGAACTACACTAAGAGCAGGAAGTGAGGAAGAACTTGACAATCTGTTCTCAAGAGTGAAAGATATTAGTCTAACATGAAAAAAACCAAACCAATTGTTATAAATCGCCAAGGCATCGATCAAAACCAACTTACGGGATGCTTAAGGAATCTGGAGATAGTGAGTGATTATATATATCTAGGCTCTCTGATCAATTGCACAGGAAAGTTTGATAAAGAGATAAGATGACGAATCATTCTTAGCCGAGCCGCAATAGTCAAACTCACTAAGATATGGCAGAGTCGGGCAATATCCTAGACAATGAGTACGCGGTTGGTAGAAGCATTGGCGTTTCCTGTATTCTTACACGGCTGCGAGACCTGACCGTGAAAGATAGTGCTAAATAGCCGCATTGATGTTTTCGAGATGTGGTGTTGGCGGATGATGCTACGTGTACCGTGGACACGAAAAAGAACAAATTCTTCAATGATAGAAGAACTTAAAAACGCAAGAGGGTTATCTTCTCGTGTCAGCCAAAGATACCTTCAGTTCCTTGGGTACATCTTGAGAAGGAAAGCGGATAATTTAGAGAAGACCATGGTGGAGCGAAAAATTGAGAGCAGAGGACCACGTGGGAGAGCAGCAAAAAGATGGTTGGATCAAGCGAAGAAGATTTCCAGCCGGCAACTTCACGTCATATTAAGAAAGGCCGAAGATCGCTATGGATGGAGACATCTGTTTGAAGTTTCTACTACGTAAGAATGAATGAGGAAAAAGTCACGACACTCAGGAATGTGTAAAACGGCTAATTATGGTGATGTTACATCTACACCTGTGGCGCAGTCATAATTTTTAATATTTACTGCTAGGGGAATTGATATATTACGCTGAAAAATGAGTTGATTGCTGCCCACAAAAATTTTATCATTAACGTATAGCCGGCAGCAAGAATACAGATATTTTTTGCGTCTATCGATTATCACCTTTTTAACGCATGTCGTACTGAATCACTAAATAAATATATAAATGTGTAAGTACTTTCACCTGCGAAATTGCTTGTTATATGACTTGTTTCATTAAATAAAAGAGGAGTTCTTCTATCTGTGCATTGGTTCAAAATATAAATTATTGTTACAGTTTGAATGCACATGTAATGTAATATATTTTTGGTTCACTTTTACTGTTGATGTTCTCAGTGGTGAAAGATGTATGCAAGTAAGTCGTACCCGTTTACCACACGGCGTCTGAAGAGTGGGAGCGATGCTGGAATATCCAACGCTGTGTTCACAATAGCGACTTCTCTCCCTTTAAAAGTATTCATGAAGCTGAATGACTTACTTTTTTCTCTGTAATATAGTAGTTTTTCTGTAAACCAGAACATGTAGAACACTTCATGGTGGTATGTACAAATGAGATAGAGAAGAAAGGCATACAGACACTGGTATCATTCTTGTAAGAACGCGCATCACTTTGTACGTGAGTACTAACCACAACTTAGACTTACTATGGTCTTAAATTGTGTTTACTTACATATTCTTCTATCCGTGGCACTTTTTGTATAGAAAACTTACCAAATCGTAACATTCTTTCTCACCATAGCAGTGGTAAACCACAAATACGACCTGTAGCAGTTGCTTATTCAGTATTTCTGCGCTCCCTTTACTCCACTTTCAACAGCCATAATTAATTGAAAGAATTGTGTACTATAACTGCTTTGCTACTAGCACTTAGTGTCACTGTTAGCATCTCTACTTATTATCTTTTAACTGTACATTCCTACGATTTTACATAGATATTAATCTCTCTGAGGACAGCACTCATACCACATGAAATACACAGATACAACCATCATATAAATGCGAATTTACGTATTTCCGGTACCACAGATAATTACATGGAAAGATCAAAAAGTACCCGTTTGAGAGCGTTGCTGCAGTACTATGCAACGTAGCGCGACTTCGATGCTGGTACGTAAGTACCAACGTGTAGACAAGGGGTTAGTGTGGCATTCGTGTCTTGTCGACGAGCCCCCAGCAAGTTTGAAAACGTGATCTATGGGACGTTGTTACCAAATGCGTCCAAACAGGGCTAACCTGCCATTACTCTTTTCTTGGATGCCGAAGTACAAACTCCACTAAATATCTATTACAGAAAGAAGAATGTGAATAGGGCAGGATGCCTGTCGAAAACACCGTCGTGGAATGCTGCGCCAAGGGGTGCAGCTGCTTCGTGACAGCGCACGTATTCACATAGCAAATGACGTAACGCGAAGGTTACGCCGAGTCACGTGGGGGACAATCGAGCACCCGCCCTACAGGGCTGACCTCTGACCTCTCCTAAGGCGATTGTCACGCTTTCGGTACCTTAGAACAGGAGTGGCTAGCACACTGGACTCGCATTCAGGAGGACGACGGTTCAATCCCGCGTCCGGCCATCCTGATTTAGGTTTTCGGTGATTTACCTAAATCGCTCCAGGCAAATGCCGGGATGGTTCCCTTGAAAGGGCACGGCCGACTTCCTTCCCTGTCCTTCCCTAATCCGATGAGACGCTGTCTGGTCTCCTCCCTGCAACAACCCAGCCCTTAGAACAGGCGTTGAAGGCTCGACGATTCCTGTTGGACGACGATTGCCAGCTGACAGCTGCGGACTTCTTCACGCAGCAGGACACGCTGTTTTGGCAAACGGGTATCTTCAACCAGATGCGTCAATGCTGACGGCGATGTTGCCTTACTCGCGTACCGATTCTGGATTATAGGCCCTTCGAATGGAAACGTTTTGTTGGCCCCTTATCATTACAGAAAAAGTTATGTAAAAAACACACCATGAAAATTGCCCCACGTATGGAGCGAGAGAAAACTGACTCTCAATATGCCTCAGTAGTCGCCACAAAGGCTCTTAATTCCATTAGATGGTTCTAAGGTCAAATATTCGATGGACACGATGAACCAATTGCATTGTTCCTCAGATATCGGGTATCCAAATTTATACGATCTACCAATGTTGCTGACAATAACGTCGGAGTTATTACAAAGAATTTGGTTGCCCCATAGTCGCTGTTACGCTTTTGCAATAGTAACCCAATAAGAGGATAGGACCGCGTCTCTGAATTTTTCGACGCCTGCAGTTACGTGTCCTCCATAAGGACTCCAAACACCGGAAAAGTACTCTGTAAATGACCCAATTAGCATAATCTCCAAGGTTTCGTTTACATATAAGCAGCACTTTTACAGAAAATTCCGAGATATTTAAGTTTTCCCATTCACTTTTTAAACACCATTTTCAAGTGTGTAGGCTGTTTTACACTGGATAATAGTGATATCGTAGCATACGTGAGGTCTACAGATGATTCAGATGCATACCTCAAAACTGGTTATTGGCAGTTACTGGGTTTTTTCCTCCTTTTTACGGTATTTTTTCTCTTTATTTATTTTTTAATTTATCATACGGCCCGCCAAGACTTTTTCTCCTGTGTCATCCTCTTCATCTCTGAGTAGCATTTGCAATCTACGTCCTCTATTATTTGCTTGATGTATTCCATTATCTGTCTTCCTCTGCAATACTTACCGTCTACATCTCCCTCTTAACTCATGTCGTACCATCCTGTCCCTCTTCAGTGTTTTCCATACATCCCATTCCTCACCGATTCTGTGGGGAAACTCCCCATTCCTTAATAATAACTTTTTCTTGGAACTCTTCCGTTTGGTCCGTGTTTGCATAGAAAACAACAGTATCGGAATTATAAGTCCGCCTTAATGCAAAACATCTTGTTATTTGTTTACTTATTTATTCTGGCGATAAATATAACCATCATCAGTGGGTTCCTTAAATCTTATTTATTGTATGTTATGGCATGTTTTTAAGAATTATTGTCACTGCTTGCGGCATATTTTCTGTGCTTTTTCTGTGCCGTTTTTCTCCAGCGTTCATCATGTCATCTGCAAGTTCGTTGGACGAATGTAGCTGATTCTATACACAGAAAAACAAAACAAAACTTTCGCACTTTGTTTATGATCCAGAACATTACTCCATCTTGCTGTTCGCGTGTGTCGCCAGAGATGCCTTGACACCGGTTATTGGTTTGCTACCGATTCTACTGAGAACAACCCTATCATTGATCTGTTCACATTAGTTCACTCTCTGCGGTACTCTTCTATTCATAATGAATCGTACTTCAGTTATACCATTTTCTCCTGTTATTGATATTACCCTGTTATGTCTGATCACTAGAACACGGATTTTTAGGTCGTAAAAAAGTGTGTTTTAGGCACCTAAAATAGGCTCCTTCAGTAGTTCATTTAAGCTATCTAAAAGAGGCTCTAATAAAAATGATGCAGAGAAAATAAAAATAAATTAAAATACTCAGTGTTGACAGTGTGAACATCCTATTAGTCATTAAAACGAGGAGAATGAATATTTTGAAACGTCCCCTTTGAACAATTATACAAGACTGTGCTTAAACTGACATACAATATTTTTAGCGCAACGCAATCTGACTTTCAAAAATCCCTGCAAAAGAATGGCCCTGAGTAACATTAAACTATACCTTTCAGAAATCACTTACCTCACAAAAATCTTCATTACTCGAACTACTGCAGTACAGCGAGCGCCACTACTGCCAGCTAAATAAAAGATTCAAACTACGGAAGGCACTAACTACTGATAGGAATAGTTAGCAAATGAAAGATATTAATAGAGAACAAACAATGTATTTACCTTAGTATCATCAAAAGTCATAATATGTATAGCAGTTCATGACAAATTACAAAACTCCGCCATCTCTCTCCCCACATCCACCACTGCTGGCGGCTCACCTCCAACTGCGCAACGCTACGCGCTGTTCACATACAGCTGCCGCTGCCCAACACTACAATGGCAGACAACAATGCAAACTAGCCACAGACTGCACACAGCACAGGCAGTGATTTTCATATTGAGCGCTACGTAACGTTGCCAATAAGAAAACATAAACAGCCTACTTACATAGCCCCCATGCTCCCCACAAAAAATTTTACAAATTTTTTTTTGGGCAGTGGCCAATAATGATTTGATAAAATTTTTCATAATTACAATAACAAAGAAATCAAATGCACACACTTATTGATACAATGTTGGTCAAAAGCTCAAATTTTCTCACAGTCCAGAAAGACAGTCCTGATCGTTCATCACGGTAAAATAGTAGTGTTTTTCTCAAAGTCTGAGCAGTAGAAGAAAATGCACACGGAAGTAGTGGATTTCCATGCAGTCTTGAAGAAGTAGCGTTGTCCTTCCAACGGAAAGACAGTGCTGACTCTTGACATGCTGACAGATAATGGGCCACAACAGAGCAAACCCACAGCAGAGTCAATCGAACTTTTGAAGGGTATTGGTAGGTCATCACAGAGCAGGCCCACTGTAGTCCTGGTAGAGATTACAGTATTGGTGGGCCACCAGAGGTGCAGACCCACTGTAGTCCTTGTAGAAATAATGGTATTGGTGGGCCATCAAAGATGCCCACTGTAGTCCTTGTAGAAATAATGGTATTGGTGGGTCATCAAAGATGCAGACCCATTATAGTCCTTGCATAGACGGCCATCAGCCATCTATTGCGACTGTGCAGGTGCACAATCACCATCGAAGAGTCTTGCAGAGAAGATAGCAAATCCATAAACCACCACTTATACACTCACGAAGTTTTTGGAATTGTCCTTAGAACCAGCAATGCTGTTATCCAGACCCTTGCTGAATTATTAACACACGTGCAAACACTATCAATCCCAACTTCTTACATATTGTGCATTACTATGACCAACAGAAATGTGTGCAGTGAAATGAATGCTTGCAAGTTACTTAATTTGATGAACTGGTGTCAATTACAATATTATAACATGAGAATACAATTACAAAGGTACAAATACATGATTAAAGAACATAGCAATATAGATAACAATTGTAGTAACACAGGCTTTACAAAAGAATAGTAATAAACATATACATCAGTGTTACAGGAATTGTGACATAAGTACATACATAAAAGATCAGAATAACTTTCTAAACATCAATTTCACACATGAGCATTAAAACAAAACAGAACAAGTAATGTCTAAACATCTTTACAAAGTAAATGACATAGTATTAGAAAAATTCTACAACATAAATCTTATTAGCTAAACACTTAAAGACAGGAAAAACACAAATACATAAGGGAACACAAACACATAGTGGGATAACACAAGGAAAGGACAGGGATTCTTTTACTGCAGTATTTTGCAAACAAAACTTTCTTTACTTCTCGGAGATCTCCCTTCATTCGTCATTATTCCCAAAAAGTCCTATCTATACCTGCTTTCTGTACTTTTCTCGTATAGCCTCTCAGTGCATTTCTTCAAATTCATCGCAACTCATTCTCTTCTATAGTCTACCCCCTCTTAAGCTAACTTAAATCTACTGAGCTCAGATGCTAAACTAAGGGACGAGGCAATGCAGCAGCACAAAACAATGAACACAAACAGCAATTAAAAAGAAAATGGAAATTTGCAAAGCAAGCTACAGTAAATCTAAATTACCAAGCAATTCAACATTACAACTAATATGAGGCAATGCGCAGCAAACAAGAAAAATAAATCAGTAGTAAAACTGGCTTAACAGAGTAATGTAAGGTGAAATTTAGTAGCACTATGCCTGGCAAACAGCAGAAGCAAAAGCAAAAACTTATCCCTATATATGACAAAACCCAAGCAGAAAAAATAGTACACTAAAGAGAACGATGCAGATAAGGGAAATGTATATTCACATCTTGATATCTATGTCATTGAAGTGGTGCACCACAAGGAGTTATTCTACCAAAAAAATTACCAAGCAGTTGAAAAGAAAATTCCATATGCAATTCCTGTGAAGGGAAATGTCTTTTTACACTCCTTCATTTTTTTGAAAATATTATTATTTACTCGATCTGTAGACATAAAATATTTATATTAGTACATCTATAAAATTTTATTTTAACCAATGCTGTAGTGCAGCTAGAAACTAGATCATAAACACAATGACCAATTATGTACAAAGTAAAGCATAAGAACATCATTCAGTAGTCATGAGACATTTCATAAGTTAGTAGAAAAATCTCTCAACTAGAGAGACAGTAGTCATAATCAGGTGTATAGACATAAAAATATTTCTCGTCATTTCATTAGGCATTTCAGTAAATATCATAAATTAAGAGTTCCACAGTGTAATCATATGTTATCAAGTTTGAGAGTGTCGTATTGGCGATGTTTTCTACAAAGGAATGTCAATAGCGAGGATAATTGCCTCCCCTTTTTTTTTTTTTTGCACCTAATGGCTTTCTTTTGTCAGACGTCTACCTCTCAGCTGGGCGCCCAAAACGCATTACGTGCAGGTGGTTACTTAACTTTCTTACGGAAATATTTACGACAGCAGTTTCCGCTACAGTGGCAGTCTCACATAAAAAATTTCAGAGGTCGAGAATTTTCGTTGCAAATGTGTAGATACAAAATCCTACGAATATAACAGTGCTCAAAACGTTTTCGTCGGCATTGTGATACATTCATGCATTTATACACATTTCATAACTCTTAAAGTACGATTCTTGGTTTCCAACAACCTTTTTCACAAATCGGCGTCCCTAACCACTACTCATTATTTATTACCTTATTCGTCGACACTTCTTCAATATTTCATCATCACAGATACGTAGCATAATAAAATAACTCATACAGCATCAGCTTATTGATCATAAACATACCGCAACAGCGTAATACACATCGTTATCATAACTTCATAAAACCTCAGCCAAATCTCAAAATCGTCGTAGCTTCCTTCAATAATTTCAAAACCTAAAAAAAATTCTCTGCTCATGTCAAAAGTGTCATCTACCTCAAACGTACTTTAAAAATCGTGATCCCATACCAAATATATCATTTAAAGCTCTTATAGTATCACAATGGTTCCGAAAAAATATGAACAATTCACGAAGTACAGACAAAAATACAATTTCGTAAGTGTGAAGTTATCCAACTGTGTAATTACGTAAACATCTGTCACTGATGTAGTAAAATAAATATTTGTCTCTCTCAGTTAAATGATCAGATAGCTATGTAATTTATGTGTTAGAGGAATATGGTACCAATGTGTAAAGTTGTATAAGCAAATACCATATTAGCTATGGCTCCTTGTGCTTGCCAAACACATGGTACACAAAGTAGGCGTGTACCCCCCTGAGGATAAATGTAATTATATCCTCAAGTGTTACAGATTACAGCAATGGAATGAAATGTATCACGGAAAACTTTCTTTGTAATTAAAAAATCTTGAAAAATAATTGGTTTAAGTACAAAATTGACCACTCAAATGCGAGTCCTGTAGTGCTAAATGTGCGTCTTGCTGTAAGATAATTCTGTGGAAGTGTCGTAGTTATCGTCCTCTGTAAGCAAAGTTGTGCTGAAATGCTTTGCGAATAGATATCGTAGTTATTACGCTTATTGCCATGATGAAGAAAGTACTGTGCTGTAACGTATTGTTGTGCTACGGAAAAGGCTGTCTCATTGTAGCTATACCACCAAAGTTACTACTAAAACGTGTTTTACTTTCCAGAATAATTCAGAAAAACTGTGCAGATATAAAACAGAAACACCGCAAAAGCAACATTGTATATTGTCACTCATTAGTAGCGTCGTGATAAAATCGTGTAGCTGTCACATAAACTAACCACTGTGTCACCTGGTATCTCTCAAAAAGCACCTTGAATCCATAACGTATTTGCAAGTAAACCAAAATGTTGCATTAAAATCTCATTAGCAGTACTGGTAAATGTTCTAAGTATGTGAGCCTTATAGTCGTTACGTAAACGTGCAACTAACAAGCAAGAATGTACAGACGCATTAACACTGTGTCGTCTGTTCACAAGAACAATGCATTCGTAATTTCTGTTTAAATAAGTTCTCTTGGTTCTTGACTGGATATTTAACTTCAAACATTGTTGCATATTAACAGATTCTAAGTCTGACAAAGCATACTAGAAATGTGAAGTGAAAAGTTTTATACCAAAGACTAAGTTAAAAAGCAGATTATCTCTCAATAAATGGTTTTACATGTGAAATGTGGTGCAATCCTTTACTCTTCCTAGTACGCAGAGTTTCAGCTTCAACGCAATTATCATGCGGTATACGTCGTTAAACAATACTGGAATTTTTCTTAAGTTAGCGTCTATGTCATTTTTCTCTGAGCCAGCCGGCGCAAGCGGCTGCCTGCGGTGCGAGTCATTGTCTGTCCCTTTGTTGGCGGGCGTCGTTATTGGGATTAGGAGACCTAGCTTCTACAAATTCACGTTGTCGAAAGTGCCCTGCTCTGTTTGAATCCCGCCAGTTCTGATGAAATTCAGGTCTCTCGTTATGATTATCTCGTCTGTCGTCATGTCAGTAGATTCCATAGTTTCTTTCTTGTCGGTCACGTGGTGGAGAATTTCTCCCTGAATCGTAACTGTGCACTGAACTGTTGCGTCTGAAGTTATTTTGTCTCCCTTGATAATAATTGTTTTTGTTCCCATACTGCCTGTTTCTATGGTAATCTCTGTCATATTCATTACTACGGAAATGCGAACTTTCTCTGTAACTATTATTACTCTGCCAGTGGTTGTCATACGGGTGGTGTCTGTTTTGGTCACGATATGTGTTGTGAGAATAGCCTTGTCGTGTCCAGTTATTGTTTCTGTCGTCACGGAATTGTGACGTATGTGACCTGTAGTGATTGTTTTCCTGTTTTTGCATCCCGCGACTGTCTGTGTCAATTTCTAATTCTTGTAACAGTCCCTGAAAAGCTTCAATGTCGTCTTTGCAACGTCCTGCTAAAATAATATGTCGCAAATGTTCAGGCAGTTTGATTAAGCAAATGCGGATGAGTTCTGAGGGGCTGTATGGGTTTGACAGGTACTGATTCTTGTGCAACATGTCTTCAAAATATTTCACAAGACTGGAAAATTCAGATTGTTCGAAATGTTTCATCATTATGATGCTATGTTTTACTTGGTCTTGTGTAGCTTGAGACCAATATGCTGAGAGGAAGGCATGGTAAAATTCTCCTTCACTGTGAAAATCGTGAATGACCGATCGCATTCTTACAGCTGGTTCATTCTCTAAGTAGCCACACATAAATTCTAATCTGTGTTCTAACGACCTTTTGGGAGGAAAACAATGAGAGAATTGATGGAGCCATGCTTGTGGATGAATGTCGTTGCCAGAATTCTTAAATGTTTTGAATGTACGTGTAGTAATGAACAGCTTATAGTCAAAATCATCATGTCGGCGAGTCGCATATCGGTCATTGTTAGGTCGTGTCGGTCGTTCCATCTCAAAATTCGGTGCACATTGCCAATTTGTTTCATAACTTCTGAAATGCCCTGTGTTATTATTTTGCGGCTTTTCCGTATTTCTAAGTTCCTCTTCCCGTGTTGGAGCGCGAGTGTCCTCTGAAATTTGTAATTTTTGTATTACTTGTGCCAGTTGATCTTGTACTTCCCGGATTTCTCTTTGGTGTTGCGTATTAATTTGATTCAGATTTTGTTTCAGTTTCCTAATTTGTTCGCACTCTTCTGTGTCATTAAAGACTACCGGTTTTGTGTCATTCAGATTATCATCTACCTTCGTAGATAAATTAGTGAACTGATCCGAAAGTTCGGCTACCTTCTCCAATAGTGTACTTATTTCCTCAGTGTGTTTTTCTGAACCAAGTTTCAGAGTATCTACTGTGTCCTTTAAGTTTTCCTGAGCTTTTGCAAGTTGCGTAACCGAATCGGTAGATGCAACTGAGTCAAATTTAGCTTGCAAGGTCTCATGATTTTCATGAACAATAATTTGCAGTTCTTTTATGGCTGCTTCGTGATTCTGTAAATCATTTTCATGCCGCGAAAAAATAGGTTGGAAATGCTCACAAATTTGTGTTTTTACGTCATTACAAACTATTTGACATTTCGATTCGATGTTATGTAGCTCAGTAGTTAAATCTTCACGCGTTTGTTCACGAGTTTGTTCCAATGAGTCTAACTTTTGAAGCTGTTGCTGTGTTTGTCTCTGATGTTGTTCCATTGTGTCTAACTTTTGAAGATTTTGTTCCATTGTGTCTAACTGTTGCTGTGTTTGTCTCTGGTGTTGTTCCATTGTGTCTAACTTTTGAAGTTTTTGTCCCATTTGTCTCTGATTTTGTTCCATTTGTTGCATTAATTGCAATAATAATATATTATTGTCCGGAATCTGTTTCTCTATGCTTTTTGGTAGTGCATTTTCACCGGCAACATTCACATTTTGACAAGCAGAAAATGTGTCTTGACTCATTTGAGAAAACGGTGAGGACTCAAAACCTAAGTCAACAGTATTTGCAATATTGTGTTCTGTCATTTCGGATTCCTGAGGCGAGCTGTTGCCGACCGTTCGATCGATAATGCTTCCCTGTTCACTAATTGTTTCACTGTCTACACCATTGTTTGCAGCCCGCTCCATTTCCCTATGCACAATTACCAAATTACTACTTTGAACATCAGTTAATTCATTACTCGGTGGCGCTAACACACTGCTTTCGTTTTCACTGTCATTTCTCAGTTTACTTTGGAGCCTAGTATTACGTTTTTCACACGCCATTATTGTCACAATATTTCACACGATAACACAGAAAAGCACAATTTGAAGAGCAAAAGTAAGAGAACACATTAACATAGTACTGAAAATAATATCTCGTTAGTTGCAAGCGCAGCAGCGAAATACTTGGTGCAAATTAACATGCATGCCACAACAACAATGAAAGACTGCAACTACAAAGCAGATTCTCTTTACAATCACGCGCTAGCAATAAACAATAGCTACACTAATTACACAAACTACAAGAAAAAATCAGAAGATTCCAGTGAGGTATCCTCGACTAAGGGTCGCCATATGAAACGTCCCCTTTGAACAATTATACAAGACTGTGCTTAAACTGACATACAATATTTTTAGCGCAACGCAATCTGACTTTCAAAAATCCCTGCAAAAGAATGGCCCTGAGTAACATTAAACTATACCTTTCAGAAATCACTTACCTCACAAAAATCTTCATTACTCGAACTACTGCAGTACAGCGAGCGCCACTACTGCCAGCTAAATAAAAGATTCAAACTATGGAAGGCACTAACTACTGATAGGGATAGTTAGCAAATGAAAGATATTAATAGAGAACAAACAATGTATTTACCTTAGTATCATCAAAAGTCATAATATATATAGCAGTTCATGACAAATTACAAAACTCCGCCATCTCTCTCCCCACATCCACCACTGCTGGCGGCTCACCTCCAACTGCGCAACGCTACGCGCTGTTCACATCCAGCTGCCGCTGCCCAACACTACAATGGCAGACAACAATGCAAACTAGCCACAGACTGCACACAGCACAGGCAGTGATTTTCATATTGAGCGCTACGTAACGTTGCCAATAAGAAAACATAAACAGCCTACTTACATAGAGAAAACATAAACAGCCTACGTACAATTTACACAGTACAGAACACAGCAATCTACAACATTAATGTTGAATATAACTCCAAATATTTTTGAGTTCCTGCAAGATAAAGATCTCCGTAAAAAAGATGTGGCAATGGTTTAATTAATACATTCGTAGTTTCACATATTCTGACCATAGTTGGCTTCACAATAAATAACCAAAATCTTTTCTAGGTTTTCTAGTGAAAAACTGTGGCGCTCATCTGTCAGAATCAATTTATACGCTGAAAAAGAACGTTCTACATAAACAGATGAGACAGGGGCGTACTTCATTTTCGGCACATGTTGGACAGGAATGCTGCAGTCAGGAGTGCTCGATTTTCCACTAAGTATGTCGGCAGCTGCACACAACTCCTTCAGGCCAGTGTTCTTCTGCAAAACGGTTTGCATTTTTGCCCGTACTTTTTCCCCTACTTCACCTGGCGCTTCATTAATTTTCATTTTGACTTCTTTAAGCAAAGAAATATTGTCGTAGATAGGTCTCCCTGAGCCTTCTGATTGTGAAATTATTCTTGCCATAAATGTGTAGTGGGCCCTAATGTAAGATAAGTCCCGTTTTAAAGAAGAATCTTTGAGTAACTCCATTGCTGCAGTTACGGATGCAGCATCCTCTGGCTGAAAGATGCGTACTATACTATTCTGCTGCTATCAGCCACGTGCCCCAGCGGGTGACAACAGGCTCTGGAGGCAATGGGACATCTGGAAGCTGTTCTTTGAATGCCTGTATTGTTGATGGTGTCTTAACAAAAATTTTCTTCACCATAGATATTACTCCATTTACTTTAGGAAATTGTAATCTTACTTGCTCTGCTATGCGGTTGAA
Source organism: Schistocerca serialis cubense (assembly GCF_023864345.2). NCBI lineage: Eukaryota > Metazoa > Arthropoda > Insecta > Orthoptera > Acrididae > Schistocerca > Schistocerca serialis. The sequence continues at coordinate 915,150,297 of NC_064641.1, read as the reverse complement.
CCCATGCACTACACAAGTTACGTGCAGCATCAAAGGGTAGAATTTAATAGTTGAAATGCTGCTATCATATATGCAGCAGCATTAGTGACGGCCAGAAGCACCTTATTCTCATCCACTCCGTTTGGGTATAGCACCTTAAGCCCATTGTTCACAAACTGTGCTATTGTTTTTTGGTTAGTTTTTGCAAGCTGTTTTGAGTAAATCAAATGAAGCCTAGATGGAGCATCTCGATCTAGCTTGCCAATAGTCAAGTTTGCAATGTGACGGCCAAGACTGTCAGTAGTTTCATCCACAGAAATCCATATACAGGATTCTCCAACATCTTCTCGGTTTCTGTGCAATGCACCATTGTAAGCTGAATCTACATAATTTTTACGTAAAGTTGACTCTGCAAGAATAGACTGGTGGCAGTTACAGAACACAGCAACACTGGGTCACAGTGCTAAAGATTGCGCCGAGGATTATTATTCCCGCCGCCTCCAGTGGTGCAGTAATAGTTCAGAGGTTACCGTGGGCAGTACTTCTTGAGGGGATGTCGAAAGCTGTACTAGTTCAGAGGATGTCGAGTGCAGTTGTTCTGTTGGGCGAGAGAGGTAAAAAAAATACACTGTGATCATTGCAACATCATCTATACATTACACCAGCCGAACAGCATCTACTCTCTCGCCCAACAGAACAACTGCACTCGACATCGTCTGAACTAGTGCGTGCTTTCGACATCCTCTCAACAAGTACTGCCCACGGCAACCTCTGAACTACTACTGCACCAGTGGAGGCGGCGGAGTAATAATCTTTGGCGCAATCTCTGGCGCTGTGACTCAGTGTAGCCACCTTTCACCTCTGAAAATAGGGTTTTCTAGTTTCCGAAAGGGGATATTTGCTGCCACAAGTGCATGACACAAATCACTGCTGAGCTTGTTTTTTTCGGAGGATTCACCAGATTTATTGGTTAAAAGAGTTTGCTTCAGTTTTTACTTTCGTTCAACATTAGCTTTATGTGAGATTCCATCTGCATGCTGAGTTAAGTGAGATTTCTTAACACTCGAAACCTAATACTAGAGAATAGGGAAATGCAGTTTAGAATCGCATATAAAGAGTATTTCGTATTACTAAAGGATAGCGACAAAAAAGAATCGTAAGTGACAGGAAAATAAGAAGTCTAAGAAAAATATGAACTAACCTCCTTGTTGCATGCTTGGCAGAAAATAATTTTCCCATCTGTTGTATAATGCGGAAAATCTTGCAGCCACTGCCTTATATGAGTAGACTTTGAACTAGCTGTTTTCGGCATGGCGTAGTATTCTCGCACAGAAACTAGAATTTATTTTGCACTTAGAACTTTAGTAACACTTAACACGTCGGTCGCTACACAATGTACTGATTTGTTTTCACTGGGAAAAAGTGAAGGATGACCTGGTTCTTTTTTTTTTTTTTTTTTTTACTACGGTGCATGGGAGTGGAAGTACCGTACTCGTTGCTGTACATATGGCACCTGACAGATGGCCGCCCCTTCTGAACAAGCGAATGGAATTACCAGTGCTTCAGGTGAAAACATCTCACTACTAGCAAATTATTTTTCGAACCAGAAAATTCACGTATAATACTTTTCACGAAACAGAGTAGTTTGATAGGACTGCCTGCAGACAGCAGCGAGAAAAAGCGCGAAGGTCAGTAATTTGGCTATACAGGGCGTTTACGATTAACATTGTGGTTTTTTAATCCGTGCTCAGCTTAAGGCCAATGAAACCGTTTCTTTGCGAAAATGCGCAGCTGGCCAGAGTCCTACGACGGAAATATTTTCAAACATAACATTTAGTACTCCCACGTTCGACTCTAATGTGTAACTCAAATCTTTGACCGGTTCCCATTCGCTCACCGAAGTTAAGCACTGTCGAGCTCGGCGCGTACTTGGATGGATGACCATTCAACCGTGGCGAGTGCTGTTGGTAGTAAGGCAAGCAAAGGAATTGTAAACAGTGTCTAACGACCTTAGCCTTCGACGAGACGTAAAGCCCTAAGTTTACTTGCTTTGTTTAATCTTTGAAAACACAAGAACTGTATGTCAGATTAACAAATAGGCACTTTTTAGGATTTTGATGCCGAAATTGGCAAAATTAGGCGTCAACGTCGAAAAACGCAATTTTAGGTCCTATAGAACTAACGGTATTCAGTTCAGTTAGTCATGAAACGCATAAGTTCCAACTTATATGCAAATTGGAGCTTAGGAAAAAAATAGGTTTTAACCTAAAGATCCGTGATCTATCTTTACATATGAATAATAAAACACCTATAAAGAGTATTTGGTATTAACAGGGATAGCGATATCAAAAAATAAAAAACGACCGAGGTGTTAGGAAAGTACGAAGCATGAGCGCATATCAACTAGCCAGCTTGCTGCACGGTGGGCAGAAAATATTTTTTTCCATCTGTCGTATAGTGTGGAAAAACTTGGAGCCACTGTCTTATATGATGAAATAGGCACTTTTTAAGATATTAAAGCCGAAATAGGCAAAAATAGGCACTAACGTCGAAATAGGCTTTTTTAGGTCCTATAGAATTAACGCTATTAGGTGTAAATAGTCATGAAACGCATAAGTACAAATTTTTATGCAAATAGGAACTCAGGAACAAAATAGACTTTTACCTAAAATCGGCGGTCTACTAATCACATACTCATATCTTTTTTCCGTTTCACTTAGTTGACACCTACTATATCTATACTGAGCTTTAGCATTTCTCTTTTCAGATTTTCTAGCTTCCCTACCACGTTGAATCTTCTGACATCCCTAGGCTGACAAGTAGAACGTTTTCCTTCACTTGGTTAGTCCGTCTTTTTCTCATGGTCACGTCTCCCTTAGCAGTTCCCTCCAGGAGATCCGAATGGGGGACTAGTACGGAATCTTTGGCCAATGGAAAGCTCATCACGACACTTTTCAATTACATGCCAGATGTAGTGTGGATATACATTATGTGTCTTTAATGCAGTGGTTTACATTGCCTGCAGCATCCTCAAGCCGTTGATCATTGCTGATTTTTCCGCCTTTAGGGGCAGTTGCCCACCCCAAGGACAAGAAAGTGCCCTGAATCTCTGTCAGCTCCTCCGTCCTCTTTGACGAGGCCGTTAGTTGATTGAGGGGTGACCTCTTACGCCGGAAGCCTTCGGCCGCCATTCCTGAATATTTTTATTCAAAATTTAATCTGTGGCAGTGTACGATTGCTAATAAAAGAAGCTAGTCCTAGACCACCTGTGCTATTACTCTCTTTTAGCCACGTTTAAAAAGAAGTGTCATTTCATCTACATCTACATCTACATTTATACTCCGCAAGCCACCCAACGGTGTGTGGCGGAGGGCACTTTACGTGCCACTGTCATTACCTCCCTTTCCTATTCCAGTCGCGTATGGTTCGCGGGAAGAACGACTGTCTGAAAGCCTCTGTGCGCGCTCTAATCTCTCTAATTTTACATTCGTGATCTCTTCGGGAGGTATAAGTAGGGGGAAGCAATATATTCGATACCTCATCCAGAAACGCACCCTCTCGAAACCTGGCGAGCAAGCTACACCGCGATGCAGAGCGCCTTTGTTGCAGAGTCTGCCACTTGAGTTTATTAAACATCTCCGTAACGCTATCACGGTTACCAAATAACCCTGTGACGAAACGCGCCGCTCTTCTTTGGATCTTCTCTATCTCCTCCGTCAGACCGATCTGGTACGGATCCCACACTGATGAGCAATACTCAAGTATAGGTCGAACGAGTGTTTTGTAAGCCACCTCCTTTGTTGATGGACTACATTTTCTAAGCACTCTCCCAATGAATCTCAACCTGGTACCCGCCTTACCAACAATTAATTTTATATGATCATTCCACTTCAAATCGTTCCGCACGCATACTCCCAGATATTTTACAGAAGTAACTGCTACCAGTGTTTATTCCGCTTTCATATAATCATATAATACCTAGTGTGTAAATACCACATAATTCGCCCTGCGTTTCTTCACGCTCATCTAATGATGATATTCTCATAGCGAACCGTGAGACAGTGCTGTTGACCCTAGCTCATAAATCATTAGTATTTACTAAGAGCACTGGTTGTCCTACTACTCCACTTTGAAGCATACACGCTGCTGCTTTCGTTTACATTGAATATTCGGCGATCATTAAAATATTCTTGGTTCTTTTAATGAATACCGTCTCACGACAGATTACATATTGGTGAACATATTGTGTAGAGTCCCACGTTGGGTATCAGCCGATACCGTGGTAAAAGCGTCGAAGACCTTTTAATTATGCACAAAACACAGTGTATCAGGATTTACCAGTTCACAATATGATTTGCACATTATTCGAGGGATGGTTAATGCAACAGCTTTGAACGGTAATACTTATTCAGAACAGAAACATTTGCTTATTTACGTAGCTAACCAATAAAACAATACAGACAGTTGTTGACAAACAAGTAATTGTTCTCACACGTGAATAGGAATATTCGTTAAATGTTGACCGTTGGTGGGCCACGCTGTGGTGTGGTTGGTGGGCAGATTTACTCGGGGCGCAGTGTTTTAGCGTTTGGACTTGGTAACCATGGAACGAATTCTGTCCACCGAACGGACAACTCGCCTCCAACACTCGTTTGTTTTACAGCTCACATCCGCAGCGAAATGTGTGTCTCTCTGACAAACGTTGAATTTTCATTTACACCTTGTCTAAATAATACTGTACAATATTTTCACTTTTTTTAATTAAATTTATTGTTCTTGCACCTGCAGTGAATATAAGAAACAATGAAAATGTATCACCAATGGAATAGTAGCAATCTATCGAGAGGTTTCTGTGTTGTTAGCTGTTTCTTCCTCTTTGAAAAACCTATTTAGGTTTGTATTCATCTATAACACAGCGTCTCGAATAATATATGATACACGTTCCGTTATTTGTCCTTCGTTCAATCTCACGCTTTCTCATGTAGCTACCGGCGTTAATGATTTCACTGCACCGATTTTCCACGGAGCTCTTACATTACGTTTCGCACGAATAGCTAAGTAATTTTGAGCGCCAGGCTCTGGTAAACTTGTGCACAAAAGATAATTACAACGCTCCATTCTAAAGCTGACCTTGGGGTGGTTAGAGTCTGTATATGTATGTTTCCTCCCTCCTAGAATAAAAGGAATGTATATTCCTGCACTATACACCCCTCCCTAAACATGAACCATGCGTCATGCACTCACAAAAAGAAAAGACACGTTCAGTGTCGTGGCGAGCCCACTAGCGAGGAAGTGAGTAGCTTTTGTAGAGAAAAGCTCGTTAGGTGGAGTGAACAGCTTATCTTGCAGATTCCGAGACACCTGTTGCACCTCGCTTGTTTTTAACCACCGCGGGTTTATAATGAGAACTGAAAGCAGAAGTACTACATGAAGTGTAGAAAGTTATTAAAAGCTCATCGATGATTTCAAAAAGAGAGTATCATTCGTAATTCTTCTTAGTCCGTCCAATCTGCATAAACATATGAAGGGTGGATTTTTACCCGAAATGTGCTGCGTACGCATCGAAATTAGCAAGACTTTTTTTTTAACAGGTTGTGACTTGACACTTCTGCCTGTCAAATTTAAAGGAACATGTTGGTCCACATTCACTACGTACTTCAACAGTATCTCCGTATGTATACGTGAACTGCGCAAGAGGTTATCGAATGTAGGGCAGAAACTATTCTGTTTTAATACACATGAAGAAAAGCCAGGACTTAAATTTGACAACACGGGTGTCTCACAGTGAGGCCTGAAAAACTTACAACTTATTGAACGCATCATCGCAAGTGCCTCTCTCATTAAAACTACCACACGGTTTCTGCATTATAGACACAGAGAATTAATGGGAATTATGACTAATAATTCATATGCACCTAGCATAATCGTCCCTTTAAGAAACTAACAACTGCCCTCAATTACAGTAATTGAATGTCTCTGTAATAGTGTAACTCTTCAGCTACAATAAAAACGAATAGCAATATTTTTACAAATAAAACGCTTTTCCGCGCTGAAATATCACTGTTAAACGTCCAGAAGCATAAATTAAAGGCAACTTCCGTCGATTCTTCTGGAATAATGCGGCTTTTTTCCTGCATATGTTACTTACAAATTTGAAACAGATCCCGCACTAAATTACGGCATACATAAAATGATATTTACTACGGTTTTTTACCTACACTCACTATTTCTGCATTTTAAAATAAAAAGAAAGTGGTTACAGCGCACGCCTTTAAAATCACAGGAACGGTTCTATCTATATTTACAAGGTACTTTGAAAGCATTCTCAGTTGTCTAAGTGAACTGGCCAAGGTGTTTTTCAGTGTGGGATAGGAGTTACGTAGTCTTCATAAAATAAAAAAATAGGGACATTACTGTGAGGCGCGCAAAATGTATGAAGTATTTCAGCCTAGAACTTTTACGGTTTTCGCCATCGAGGTAATCTGACTGTAGCACAGAGCTAGAGAGTTGACTCATGCAGCAAGACTCGTGTATTTAAACGCGTTGGTGAGGATGTTTTCATTAGTGAGCCTGCCACCTACAAATTATGACCAGAGATAACACCAGCGGAAATTTCAGTGACAGTGCAGTCGCAGTTCCAAGGGATAGTAAATTATCCTGTATCAACTTCTAAGTGAATTATTTACAATTCTCTTGAAATCGAAATCATTAAAGACATAACATTAGCTTAGCTAGAAAGGCTAACGGTGGCAAATCAGTCTTGGCCCAGTGGAATGAAACTATCCTGAAATTACACTGGATTGATTCCAGGAAAATCTGAAGTCGAGTGACCGTATGTGGATTTGAGACTCATTCTTTCTGTTGATTTGCTGGTGAGGTTTTGACTAGAGTTAGAGGTGAACGGCTGTATTTGATGTTAGTGGTGGAAAAACGTTATGTGGCGTTTGCGTGTTTTCGTAACTTCCAGATCAAAAATGAAACGGATGACTTAATTACAGACGTCTGTATTCAGTGTTGCCAATGTATAATAACGTAAAACGGACACGCAGTAACATTTCAAGTGACACGTTTTATTAGGAAAGCACAAATCTGAAACTGAATTTTGCCCCGTAAAAGTATATTGAACGGTATTGATGCCCTTTTTCCGATCTTCTAAGATACTAATCAAAATGCCATCTTTTAGATGACATTAATTATCTGGATAGGGTTAATGCGACCTCTTGTTTCGACTGACATACCTTAAATGCTTTTTTTTCTTTTTTTACGTGTAAAGAAAAAAAGCGAGCGTGTGTCTGGTACTAGGTTCGGTCGGATAAATTAATTATAACTGTCACTCACAAATCCTGTTATGTTACTACGAATAGTAGTTGATATTGTTGATTTTTCACTAAATACTAACAAGACCTCTAAAAATAAAATCAAGAGCAAAAACTTGAATCACACAATGACAGCTCACGTAGAAAATACAAACAAAATTATTCGTGTGAAAAGAGACGGACAATTTGAAGTAACTGTTTGCTGTTGCCGACAGTATGCGTTATATTACATTTCAAATAACTTGTACAACGTTAAAATTTAGGTTATGATGAACAGAAAGCTTTACAACTGAAGCAATTTATTAGATTTATATAAACAGTTTGTAATCGATCTTACGAGTAGACAATCACAAAGGGTGTATCACAGTGGTACTTTAGTCTTAGCTGTAGGGGACAAGAACAGCACCGTATTCATCACTATATTCTAATAACGATCATTGCTGGACCAGTGTCCAGTCTGTGAGCTAGCTACTACGTCCACTACCTGCTTCCTCCCTCCGTAATACGTTTACAGGGTTATCGTATTTCTGGACAAGGAGAGGGATAGTTTCTAAATGGACGTGTGAGCCTGACGGTGAAATGGTGCGCTAGGAAAGCTCATGTTCTAAAAGCTTGAGACACATGTACGATACTCAGTTGAGAGTGTCTTTTGTAATCTGTAATAGTGATATAATGAGAACTTTTCTAGCCATCAGAGCACACTGTGACACTGAAGAGCCTCTCGCCACTTCCCATTGATTCACGCCTGAGAGATTGTAGGTAGAGGACCGCTCTAGCACCCTGCGTTTCCCTTCACTGATATCTCGTTTGAACCTTGCCCCATTCAAATAATCATACCTTCAAATTATACATTTCTTTGCGTTTATCATCTTTATTCATACACCTTTCCTCTTTCTGACTTAACTATTAATGTGGTTTCCAAGTGAGAGTTCGTTGCCAGGACGTATTTTGGGATTGCGAAAACGAAAATGGAACTCCTATGTTGGATTCTATCTGTTGTGGCTTGACAAGTAACAACTTGTTGATAAAGAATTCCAAATGACTTTTTGACGTGTGGGATGTACCGGATCCTCCAGAGGAATCTCATTTGTAGCCGCAAATTACCAAGGACGCTCAAAATGTTAAAGAAATCTAGATTTGACGTCTTAGATCCAATGGTAATTTGATGCCAGTGGGCATTCTTGAAGAAATGGGAGCTGGCAGTTTCCTCACATCTTGAAACCTCATGAGATTTACATAAGCTACAGCATCCTGTTTTGCATATGTTACGGGGTCAGGGATTTTCTCTGCCTCGTGATGACTGGGTGTTGTGTGCTGTCCTTAGGTTAGTTAGTTTTAAGTAGTTCTAAGTTCTAGGGGACTTATGACGATAGATGTTAAGTCCCATAGTGCTCAGAGCCATTTTTTGCACATATTATACTCTAGTGGGCTCAGTATCGTTCTTTACCACCTGTTTGAATTTCTTAATTTATGACTTGTAGCTTCTTTCCACTTGTTTCAGAACGTTTCATCGTAGTTGTTTTCGACGCATGCATCCAAGAAAATAATTTTATCTATGGACTGGTATGATCAAGCAGAGGTTTCTCACCGAATGCGTTCTATAGTTACTACACAGAGTGTAACAGAATATAACTGACAAATGAAGGTGCCCGGAGGAGTACATTGACGACAGGAAGCTACGGCGGAAAACATCACCCAATGGCTCTACACAGCGTCGAATTCATAGGGGATGATGGCCTCCGCTTGGTCGCCTTTACGGCAAGAAACATTAGTCTGTACGCTGATGAACAAGAGACGGAGCTTCCCACGATGGGCCTCGCATCTTTATGATAACACATCGATGCCAGTCACAGTACTACTGCAGAGAGCACTATTCGATGCCGCATGTATTCATTACGAAGCAACGAATATGCCACGGTGTTCGAAGTACCCTTTCGGTTTTTCCAGAAGCGTTCCGACGCTCGTGTTTTCTTCCACACACGCATTACGAGCTCCGCTTGTGCCGAGTCTGTAGTTTACGGATTTCTCCAACAATTTCTTAGCATCAGCGCTCGCGGAGTTATGAAAAAATTTCATGACTCTCTGTTCTCCTTCGTACATTTGTGCCTCCTCGGTAGTTTCTGCGTTCCTTCAGTCTCTCATTCTCGGTGGTGCAAGTCAGCGGTGAAGCGAAGTACCGAATACTTTTTGCCAGTCGCCTTGTTTTCTTCCCCGAGTGGAGTTCGTGACCAGTGTGCATGTTGTCGGCAGTATCCATAAGCGTCCAGTTCCTCACTCTCAGATACGTTCGTGAGTTTCGGCAGCTCAAACGCCGCCCATGAGCAACACGTGACGAGAGTGAGTTGCGCGGTAGCTGAACGCGTCTGACGTCAAGTTAATTGGACCCATCTGCGCCCTTTACAAAGTGTTGAGTTCGACTGTCAAATTAAATTGTTGTCTGAGGTAAGCGAAGACAGTAATTCCATTTCACAAAGACATGATACACTCTTCATATATGTTCACGTACAGTTTCTCACTGAGTAGTGGAATCAGTACGTAGCGAAGAAGAAACACCGGCGTGCCTCTTTCTTCAGAAAAGAGCCAGGAAATAAAGCAAAATGTGATCTGCGTAGAGAAGCATAAGCTTCGGAAAATTGCCCACAACATATTTCTAAAAGCATTTACAGGACATTATGTTCGTTACTAATGAATACTTTGTGACGGGTATGACAAAAAGATGTCAGTAATGTAGAGCTCACGTTTGCTGGTCGACGGATTGCCTAGCGGAACGCACTGGAGCCTACGGCTTTGTAGCCTTATGGAAAGGGTTTTCCGGCACTACTTTCCTGGCCTCGTTGTCTTCCTCAAATCACCATGCGCAAACCATCGAAACTTTTTGGTCTCGTTTTCTTAACCGCTGTGTGCTACTTTTCCACCTACATGCTTTTCTGCAAGTAAAAGAATAATTCTCACTTTGTATTCTTTCTAACCTCTGTAATTGCTGGTATAAGCTTACCGAATAACTGAGACTCATTCTTGTTTGTTGCAGGTATGTATTCATTCAGCACTCGAAACCCGTCAAACAGGATAGCGCGTCGTGAAGGTGAGTGCCCAGTTGCAGAAAAAAATGAAGATATACAACAGAAAAGACCAAACAACCCAACAGTGTACAGTTGGCAATGGAGGCTCATTTGAACGTCTCTAATCAGCAACTTATTTACAGACTAACTTATGTATTACCGTGAAAAGAGAACACCACGTGATGTATCTGACAGAAACTCTAAAACTTTATTGGAAAATCTGAGGCAATTAATTTATATTTCAACCAATGTCAATAGAGTGTCACAATTTTTAGATATTTATTAGAATTTCAGCGTGATGTCATAAAATCGATAGGTCAGCCACGTGTGTCAACGTTTAGACTAGCGAGGAATTATTTCTGGAGAAAATGTTAACTGTGGGCTTTCTACACATCCGCCAATCTCATTCACTGATCACATACGCCAAGGAACGACGCAATATTAGCGTAATTATACATTTCAGCAGAAATTAGCGAAGTAAGTTGCTCCAGAAATAGTCTTTCTTGATTCCAGGGCACGTAACTGACCCCCTACGTTGAAAAGGAAAATTGTTTTCATAAAGTATTGCTTGGGTAATCTACATCTAAATAACTACTCTGCAGTTCACAATTAAATGCCTGGCAGTGTGTTCATCCAGGCATTTTCACACTGTTTCTCTACTGTTCCACTCTATAAGCACGGGAAAAACGAACAATTAAATCTTTCCGTGCGAGCTCTGATTTCTCTTATTTTATTACAATGATCATTTCTCCCTATGTACCTGGGTGCCACAAAATGTTTTCGCATTCGGCGGTGAACATTGGAGATCGAAACTCTGTGAAATGATCTCTCAGCAACGTTTCTATTAATGGCCACCCCCCCCCAACTCGTGTGTCATATTTGTAACATTCTCTCTACTATTTACCGACAGTGCAAAAAGAACTATCTTCCTTTGAACTTTTTCGATGTTCTCCGTCAGTCTAAACTGGTACAGATCGCATACTGCATAGCAGTACTCTAGCAAAGGACAGATAAACATATTTCAGGCAATCTCTTTAGTGGGTCTGTTGCATCTTCTAAGTGTTCTGCCAATAAAACGTAGTCTTTGGCTGGCCTTCCTCACAACGTTATCTGTATGGTTGCTCCAGTTTAAGTTCATCATAATTGCAGCTGCTAGGTATTTCGTTGGATTGATAGCCTCTTAGATTTGTGTGATTTATCATGTAACCGAAATTAACGGATTTCTTTTAACACTCATGCGGATGAATTCACACTTTTGTTATTTAGGGTCAATTTCCACTTTTCTTAAAATACAGATATCTTCTCTGAATCATTTTGCAATTGATTTTGATCCCATGATGAGTTTATTGGACGGTAAACGACGGCATCACCTTGCAAACAATGTAAGATGACTGCTCAGGTTGTCTCTTAACTCACTCATATAGCGCAGGAACAGCAGAGTTTTTTCCAACAGAAGATCACGCATCTAGTTGCACAACTGAGACAATACTCAATAGGTACGCAACTTGAATTTCAGATGCTTATGATGAATGGTATCAAAAGCCTTCTGGTAACTGAGAAAATATGGAATGAATTTGAGAGACCCTGTAGATAGCACTAATTACATCGTGAGAATAAAGAGCTACTTGTGATTCACGAGAAAGATTTTTGCCAACAATTACGGTAACTTTTAATTCCGATAGAGCAAGGAATACTGTCAGCATCACTCACATATGTAATTACTCTATCAAAAATCTTTCGGTCGTGAAGTGTTTCCCGCCCACCGGACCAGTCACTTCACGCATTCCCGCGGGCACAGGCCGCACTACGCCCCAACTGTCCCCGTGACTGGCAGATCGAATGTCGCTCTAATGCTCAAAGAAAAGCGTCACGTGGCGGCAACCATTTGATATTTGATATCTGAGAAATTACACGTGCTCTCTCTCTCTCTCTCTGTCTCTCAAGTAACCACGTCCTGTCGGGTGTCATTGCAAGCACCGTCGGTCATGGTTGCATCGAACCGCAAACAAAGCAGCGTTTTCCTGGTAACCCCCACCCCCCCCCACCCCCCCTCTTGCCTGCGGATGTCTTGAAAATATTCCCTCGTTATATCATAATGTCTGAGTAATTATATAAATCGATAGCCCTTGTGTCGGACAGTTTCTTCCCTGCTTCCTATTTGGTAGATTCTAAGACTGGAATATTTGGCGCGATTCGATCCTACAACCAAAAGGTTTTCAAACCCTGCTGGAATTCTCTTTCCCCTTGTCTTCTATCAGTCAATACAGGCAGAGTTTGGTCATTTGGTAGGAAGTCCATTGTGTTGGAGATACTGAAAATTTCACGTTTCATCTCAGTTGCGTGCTATGTCCATAAGAAATATTTTGATCGGTTTGACTGGTGTGTGTGCTTGCAATATCATTGTCGGAAACAATAAATTGATCAACCGGGAGCTTGATGTTGGGACAGGGTTTTTAAAACACTATATAACCCGCAAGTTGGTTCTCTCAGCTACAAGAGGATGAAGAATGAGCACGAAGAGGAGGGGGCAGAGGAAAGGTCTACCACATTATGGAACAGTAACAACAACGAATACCACTGCCTCTTTTCCACTGCAAGAAAGAGTCCACTGACTATATTGATAAGTAGTATACACAACAAACTTAAAAACTAATCCCATTCCGTAATAGTAGTTGTGATGGATGTATATCAGAGAACGCAGAAACTATTGTACATCCTCCCAATGTCCACCCGCAGCGCCCAAAGTCAAAGAGTCACGCAGCGCTACAGGCGACAGTTTGTGCTCATCTCAGTGACCGTGCCAGATCAGCGGCCGGGGCTGACCCGCCGGACAGGACTGCCCGATCGTGGAGGGCTTCTGGGGACGATTGGAGTGGTAGAAATCCGAATTTTATCAACACGTCCATTACCAAGACTTGTTAGTGATCGATACTGAATCTTCTCAAATACCCACGTGATGGCGAAGGCTGCCCAACGCTTATTGAGTATTAGTTCTGTATTGAGCTATGAAGAGGCTGCGGCCGCCGGGACTTCCCCTCTACCTGCAGGGAAGAACCGACCAGCCGGCCCGCCAACCTCTTTCTTTGTATGTGTTGCTCGCAAGAGCCTTAAGCCAGAAATATCGATTCGTTCTGGCCAAAGGCTACCTCCGACACCCACTCTGAATGCCAAAGCATGTAATCCTAGGAAAACAGCAAAGTCTTTCATACCCCTTAAGGCTGCAGGAGCCTTGAAATCGAATCTTCCCACGTCAAATCCATAACCTCCCCCCTCACTCACGATAGGACGTAGTCATTTTCTATGCACCTGTCAGAATTATGACCACACTAACTGTACATCCCAACACAAACTTCATAAGTCTACCGATCACAGCGAATTTATCTCACACCCTCTACTAAGGATAATATTTCGCCAACTTACGCTAACGGCACCAAACAATAGTGCCCGATAATCCGTAATGGACGCACATGATTCATTTTTTACCTTGCGAGAGATACCAGCGTGTTTAAGGAAGAGGGATGTAATCGTCTAATAAGCGCCCATCTGTTAAAAACACCATCACAACAACCATGTTACTGTTACTCTGCGTAAAAATCAGTCTTGGTTCTACAGGCACCCAAGTGTATCGCTAACGATTTCCAAGCTTGCCAAGTATATATGCTTTGTAAATCAAGGCAGGTATTGCTTCCGAACGAAGTGACCTTCCATACAAATACCCCGAAGTTATATATAGACGATGGTTCTGGGATGAGTACTAGCAGACTGAAAGTGCGGGTACACATCGCCAGCGGTGTAAGCTCGTAATGAAATCACTGTTATAAATGAATTTGGAAAGTGATTCGGGTAGCGAACATGGTATTAAGCCTATATTTGCACCTACCCCATGCTGCTGCTAGATGTTTCCCACGATAACAACCGGTACTTGTAGTGCAATCTATCTCGTAACTTGTAGACGGTGTAACAAAGTTTCCGCGATATATCCATGGGGTTACAGGCGAGGGATGATGTTGATTGATTAAGAATGATTACATACAGCAGAGAGTGTGCTATGTGAGGAATCGCTTAAAAATGCAATGACAGAGTGAAGTCGTAAGAAATATACAAAATCCTACGACCACTACCCTAACTTTTCAGATTTATAATGTTAAGCTTTCTGGTAGAAATGCTGTCTGCGATTTGCAGTTAAGTCTCTCCATTCAACCACATACTTGAGTTGCATCCTATGCAGATGTCTTTAATGATTACAGCCACTAGTGAATCATATTCGTGGCAGTCTCATATTGAAATAAGAGTCACCTTGTTTTGAACCTGTCTGGTAAGAATCCCACACAACAAAACTCCAGCGTGGCTTTAGGGAGTCTGCCAGCATCTTGTAACTGTCCCTCAGTCTCTGCCTCACCATCCCTAAGGCTTCGGAAGTCGGAAAGCGCTATATCTACAACCTTCTGCATCCTGTGGAGAAACAGGAGCCAATGCGACAGGACCATGTTTTGACCAATCAGTGAACATGTTTCGTAGCCTCACCAATCAAGCACAGTATGTAAGGCAAGCATCAAACGAAACTTTCTCCTGCAATACGATATAGTTGAAAAGACGGTATGAAGACTTATGGTGATGTTTTCTATAGTGAAAGTTAGTAGGTTCCACAGCATATATGGACTGGAAGAGGGACGAGGATTCTGCTATGACATTTTGATGCATTACGAACTATATACAGGTACAGCAGTCCGGCGGAGATCATTGTTCCTCAGGTTGCATTCATCTCTGTCTCCCAAATATTCTCACTGTTCTCGTTGGTTTGCACCATTCAACAGAGGAAAAGTACGAACTATAAAATCTTAGCTAGCGCCATCTGGTACAGAGCTCAATAAAATATTACGGTGTCCACCACTTCCGAAACATCGAATGCAAATATCGTCAGTGTGCTGACATCAATATAGATGGCGATCCTAATAAATACGCAAGTACTGGTCCATTGGAGCAGGTGCCCAACAATCGAAGTCTCTTTCACAGAACAGTGTAAAAGTTCCACAGACTATCAGTCACAAGAGATGGTACCCGTTCTGTTCTTTCATAGTATCTTCATACATTGTTGCTCTGCTGCAACACATCGAAGCAGTATATGACTGTAGCCTTGTACTATGCCATACATTTCTTTTTCCGGCGTGACTTAGAGATCTCTGTCAGGTGCTAAACCAACATTGAGGAATTTCGAAGCATTGGCTGTCACAGGAAGCTAGACACTGCATGGTGTAACCTATGCTCCTCACACAACGCATAGAACAGTTAAAATAAAAGAGCGATGTTTCTTATTGACAAAAATGGAGAACATATGGAATTTGCAAGAGTTTGCGGCATTGTGGAACGTTTCCAAACAGCTGCCCAAAGACTGAGAGCTCCACATTTAAACTCATCTTTAACAGTGGCAGGGTAGGCAATATGTAGGTGTTATATTTCGAAAACACCAAAGGTGTTGATCCCTACATTCAACCGAAGTATCCGATTACTGTTTTGGTGCAGACCATCTCCGGGAGATGTTGCTCCCACTAAGATTCTCTCCATGTGAAACAAGTGGTATAAGTCATTATTATGTGGTAATCAAGAGCATACTAGTATGAGGATGAGGTGAAGAGAAAAAAATCATGGATAACAGACAATGTCCTGTAATAAGCACCACACTTCATATGTTTTACCAGCTTTTCCGCAATTTCAACGGCGGCCAATGACACGGCAGTTTGCTTCCCAAATATAGGTAGAGGACTGCACAGTATGTCCCTTCATTGTTCATTCTCGAAGTACACCAAACAGCGCCCTATCCTGATGCAGTTGTGTTACCTACATATTTCTAGCACTTCGATCATAATGGATAATTTACAATTACAATTACCGCTCTTTATGTATGTGGATGGGACACACAAAGCATTCTCGCGTTATTAAGAAGTAGTCTGAGATTAAAAGATCTCCCCACATTGTCTTTGACCAACATTGCCTACAATACTGATTTAATTTGCAGCTGAGCAGAAGTAGGAGGGTAGTGTACCCACGACATCCCACGTACCGTAATGGGAGCTGAGTCCGTTACCGCAGCTCGCTTAAAACTGTTCGTCACCAGTCTCACTTACCGCTCCAAGTGCACAAGACCTCTCCAGATGTGGGCGCATGGAGGAGGGCAGCACCCCTTACCGGTGTATAGTAAATATGAGAGCGTGGTGATGGTATAACAGATGGTTAAAAGAAATGGGTGGTTCATGCGTGATGGAGGACCAGACGAACAGAGATCGAAGCATTTTACGTAATCAACTGTGCTATCTTTTCTAACGTATTGTTCTAGTGTCTGGGGTCTGTAGCAAGAAATAAATGGTCGCAGAACACCAACACATGAACTCCTGAATCTATACAGTGCTCCACTTAAACACAGTATAATGTTAAAAATTGTGTGGTTTCCTAAATATTAGTTATACGGACTGCAACCCTCTTAATACTATAATACGGATCATATATGTCCACCATCTGAATACATCCAACCTGCAAGTTTTATCTCACTTACAACGGTGAGAAACTGTAGGATGATAAAAGTACTTCCTTCTGCACCCAATAACAAAGTAGAGTCTGTGTCATACGAGGGTTGAATGGAAAGGAATGCCTCCAACTTTGTTAATTAGGATTCGATGGGAATATTTTAAGAAATCAAACGCAGAGATAATACTGAGAATGTGATCCTTAATTTCCAATACTCACTTTTCCCTGTAATCACCAGCCAGTTGGATACGTTTCTGCCTATGATGAACAAGTTTTCTGAAGCCATCACGGAAGGAGTCGACACCCTGTTTCCGTAACCACAGTCTCACAGTTCTCTCAACGTCTTCATCAGAAGCATAATGATGTCCTCGCAGATCGTCTTTCATTATTGGGAACAGATGGAATCAGACAGTGTTAAATCTGGACTGTATGGAGGACGCCGTACGGTGGAGAGATTCAGTCTCTGAAGTTCTGCTGTAATGGCACATGAAGTATGTGGTTCGGTATTGTCATGCTGCGGGAAAACATTTCCCTTTTCCTTTCTGTCCCTCCTTAGCCGTCGTTTCAGAGTTCGCAGAGTTGTGATGTAACGGTCTGAATTTATTGTTGATCCACGATTCAGGAAATCAACATTCATAACACCACTTGTGTCCCAGAACACTGTGGCCATGATTTTTCCTGCTGAGGGTGTCTTGAATTTCTTATTCTGCGCCGAGTCTTTGTGTCGATATTCCACAGACTGACGTTTCGTCTCCGGGTCGTAATGGTGCACACACGTTTCGTCTCTTGTCACAATTGAATGGAGAAAGGCGTCACCTTTATTCTCGTAAACGAGAGGAGTTCCTGGAAAACTGTGCGCTTTCATTTCAGGAGTCAGCATCCGGGGTACTCACCGTGCACAGATTTTCCGATAGCCAAGCAAAGGAATAACGTGACCTCACGATTTTGTGAAATGCTGATTGCGCTTGCAATATCTCTCTGAGTGATACGGCGATCGTCCTGAATGAATCTATCAACATTTTGCTTGTAAAACACGTTGGTTGCTATCACTGGGCGTCCATCTCTTTGTCACGCAGGTTAAACGTTCCCGCCTCAACATCTTTAAAGTTACTCGCTCAGCGACGCACAGTACTCACATCAACGCAACCATCATAAACCCCTTTCATTCTGTTATGAATCTCCTTTGGGTTACACGTTCTGCTATAAAGAATTTAATGACTGCACGTTGCTTATATTGCATTGACCGACCGTAGGCGCAGGGTTCGATACTTTACACTGTAACGACATAACCGTTCATTGCTAAGGCTTGCTTCCCGCCAAATGGAGCTGTAGCGAAGAGGCTACGGAACAAGCCAGTACCTGGAGCACACCAATGCTGCCAACTGTTGAAGAGTTGCGAAGGTGGAGGCATTACTTTTCAGTCGACCCTCGTATATCCACAATACAGCTTTCTAGGGGTTTATAGCACCCACTGTTCACACCCAATTACAGTCCCCATTTTATACTATGGTCACATCAGTCCTATAAAGTAACCATCAGCAACAGAGAATGCCTCTTACAAGAAAACAAACACGTATCAGTAGTGTTCGATATGTGAAATTACACGCCTTGCTGCACTAACTCCATAAACAGGACAACTGTCATGGGAATGTATATGCAGGGTATGCAGTATCTCACAAACAGCTGTCATATCAGCGCACACTCCGCTGCAGAGTGAAAAATCTCATTCTGGAAGCTGTCACTAACTTAAAATTACTGCAGTTATGAAACTCAAGACTGGTTTTCTGTCCAAGCCGTATCAGAAAGATGGAGTACTTTACACACATTTTCATTCGTATGGAGGAGGGTTGGGGAAATAGGTTTTCCATAGACAGACATGATTCACCCACATACGTTGGAAGTTCTCTGCTGACTGGTATGGCGGAGTTTGCTTTTAAAGATTACAGGTAGAAAATGCCTTATGTCACACACGGAACACGTAATTGTAATCACGTCGATCGCAAGTTGCACCGCACAACAGAAGCACCACAACAAAACAACGGAAAAAAGTTGTTAAATGCGCGATAAATGAGCTGCAGTAACTTCTTCCTCCCTGTAGAATCCGTCGTCAGTCTACCATTAAATCATATCTCGTTATAACTCCTTTCAACGGGTCACTCCATCCAACTTACTATTAATTTTTAAAAGCTAGTACATGTCAATTTCGAGACAGATGATTCTCTGTTCCATGAAAGAATCAAATACAGCAGTCGACTTACAGGCACCACTATTATCTCCGTCTACTTACAGTAGAATGTTGTTAAAAACCGTATACTAACTGTTCTGTAAGGTATTTACTAGCTGATTGCTATAGAGTACAGGGAAACACATTGTAAATACTGTCTGCAAGGCTTTAAAGCAACTAACCAGTCCTGCACAGGGTCAAACACGCGATCCATTCAGTAATTTTATATTGCATTCCCCCAGCTGGTAATACAATGCTCTTTAGCTAAGGACACTTTATAAAAATCTAAATAGTGCCTGCTGAACACTTTGGAACCAAACCTGGGCTTGTGATGCGACACATATAAATTTATCTCTCTACATTGGTGGTCATCGGCGTTAAACATTCCATTTCAGCCATCTTATCTCTGTTGACAATAAATGAATGTTTCCTGGGTTCCCGATGCTTCCATGTAAACTTTTCCTCATATTCCTTTTGCTGTCACAAATTCGTCCTTATGTACAAGAATTTTCCTCTACCAAGGAGAAGACATGAATGTACTCGCTCATCCCGTTCAATTTTCCCAAAATGTCGCGTATTTTACTTCAATGTCACTTCTTGTCATACATTCTGAAATTGGTTGTAAATGTAGCACAGCTGTCAACACCTCTTTCTGATCAGACGGTATAGCACGGCATCTCCCTCGAAAGCATCCAGTCACCTCCAACCACACATTCTCCACAATTCTTCTTATATGTGGAGATGAGTTTGTGACAGCTAGAGGAATATGAGAAAAAGTAGAGATGGAAGCATCAGGAATCAGGGAAAGAAACGTTTTTCGTCGACTGCGATAAGATGGCTGGAATATAATGTTTAACGTCGATAATCACCAATGTAGAGTAATAAATTTATATAAGTCGGATCACGAGCCCAGGTTTGACTTCAAAGCTATCGGGAACCACCTTATAGATTTTCATAAAGTGTCCTTAGCTAATGAGCTTTGTATTACCATGTGTGGGACTCCAATACACTATTACACAACGGATCGCATTTTTGAGCCGGTGCAGAACTGTTTAGGTATTTTAACCTTAACAAACAGTATTTACGATGTGTTTCTCTGTGCTCTCTGGCAATAACTATTACGAAGTGTCAGCAAGCTAATACCTTACAGAACAGTTACTGTATGGTTTTTTAGTCACATTCTCCCGTATGTCTATTGAGATAATAGTGATGCATGTAAGTGAACTGCTGTCTTTGATGCTTTCATGAAAAAGGGAAACCTCTGCCTCTAAATTGACATGGATCTGCGTTAAAGGATGATAGAAAGTGGTAGGAGTGGTCGGATGAGACGGGTTCTACATGGTTCTGCGTGTGACGTCAAGCCCTACCCACCTGCAATCGTTACCAGACTTTGACGTTATAGTGTGTTTAAGTGCAGTACTGTGTAGCCTTAGGAGTGCATGTGTTTATGTTCTATGATTATTTCTCTGTTCCGATAACTTCGTGTTACTGACCCCAGGAACTAGAAAAATACTTTAGAATGGACAGCACAGCTGATTTACGTAAAGTGCTTCAAAATCAGTCCGTCTTGGCCACCATCATGCATAAATCACGTTTCTTCTTAACCATATGTTACATCATCACAATGTTCTCATATATACTGTACTTTGATAAGAGGTGTTAACCTCCTTGCCATGGCCGCACCTGGAGAGATTTTGCGCAGATGGATGGATGACATGACTAAGATCGATGCGGTACAGTCTTTGCTGGACAGCAGTTGCTCCATTCCTTCATGAGACATGGAGTCCAGCAGGTATAGCACCTTCCTGCTTCAGGTCAGCTGCAAACTGATTCGGTGTCAGAGTCCTAGGGAGTGTTGGTCAAACACAATATGGGGAGATCTTTCAGTCTCAAACTACATCCTAAGAATGCGAGAATGTTGTGTGACTACCATCCACATACAGAAATATGGGCAATTGTATTCTAAGTTATGCACTATGATCGAAGTGCTAGAAATAGTAGGTAACCTAACTGCATCAGTATAGGACGACGCTGTCTGGTGTACTTTGGTGTATATGTTCGAGAATTAACAATGAATGGATGTACTGCACAGTCCTCTACATACATTTACAATCTAGGATATGGTACATGCAGAGTAGTAAGATGGGGGGGGGATGGTTTATCGATGGCATAGAAATTGGGAAGAATGCTGTGGTGTCAGTGGTTGGCACTGAAATTGCAGAAAAGCTGGTAAAACACTATGAACTGGTGGTGCTTATTACAGTGCAATGTCCACTATCCATGGTTCTTGTACCATCTCATCCGTCCATTATTGCGCTGTTGATTACCACATAACTATTAAGTGATACCACTTGTTTCACATAGAGAGAATCGTAGTGGGAGCAACTCCTCCCGGGGAAGGCCTGCACCGAAACAGTGATCGCATACATGGGGGTAATGTAAACGTCAATGGTCTTGGTGTCTTCGAAATAGAAAACCTAGATATTGGGTAACCTGTCACTGTGTAATATAAGATTAAATGTTGAGCTCTTCACCTTTGGGCAGCTGTTAGGAAACGTTCCACAATGCCGCAAACTCTTCGAGATTCCATATGTTGCATAAGAGGCGTCACCTTCGTTCTCGTAACCCGAGAGGCGTTCCTGAAAAATTTCAAGTCTGTGCGCTTTCATCTCAGGAGTCAGCATCAGAGGTACCCATCGTGCACAGATCTTCCGATAGCCTTGTAAAGAATTAAGGTGACCCAAACGTTTTTGTGAAATGCCGATTGTGCTTGCAATATCTCTCTGAGTGATACGACGATCATCCTGAATGAATCTATCAAAGTTTTGCTTGTGAAACACGTTGGTTGCTATCACTGGACACCGAACTCTTTGTTTGTCACGCAGGTCAGATGTCCCCGCCTAAACATCTTTAAACTTATTGGCCCAATGACGCACAGTACTCACATCAACACAATCCCCATAAACTGCTTTCATTCACTGATGAATCTCCTTTGGGGTTACACCTTCAGCTGTAAAGAATTCAATGACTGCACGTTGGTTAAATTACATTGACCAACTGTCTGTGCAGGGTTCCCACAGAGATTTCCATCCGCAGTTTATTTATGAACTGAAAACGTTTTGTTTTTGGTACACCTGTTGTTGTTGTTATGGTCTTCAGTCCTGAGACTGGTTTGATGCAGCTCTTCATGCTACTCTATCCTGTGCAAGCGTCCTCATCTCCCAGTACCTACTGCAACCTACATCCTTCTGACTCTTTTAGTGTATTCACCTCTTGGTCTCCCTCTACGATTTTTACCCTCCGCACTGCCCTCCAATACTAAATTGGTGAACCCTTGATGCCTCAGAATATATCCTACCAACCGATCCCTTCTTCTAGTTAAGTTGTGCCACAAACTTCTCTTCTCCCCAATCCTACTCAATACCTCCTAATTAGTTATATGATCTACCCATCTAATCTTCAGCATTCTTCTGTAGCACCACATTTCGAAAGCTTCTATTCTCTTCTTGTCCAAGCTAGTTATCGTCCATGTTTCACTTCCATACATGGCTACGCTCCATACAAATACTTTCAGAAACGACTTCCTGACTCTGAAATCAATACTCGATGTTAACAAATTTCTCTTCTTCAGAAACGCTTTCCTTGCTATTGGTAGTCTACATTTTATATCCTCTCTACTTCGACCATCAACAGTTATTTTACTCCCCAAATAGCAAAACTCCTTTACTACTTTAAGTGTCTCACTTCCTAATCTAATTCCCTCGGCATCACCCTACCTAATTCGACTACATTCCATTATCCTCGTTTTGCTTTTGTTGATGTTCATCTTATAGCCTCCTTTCATGACACTGTTCATTCCGTTTAACTGCTCTTCCAAGTCCTTTGCTGTCTCTGACCGAACTACAATGTCATCGGCGAACCTCAAAGTTTTTATTTATTCTCCATGGATTTTAATACCTACTCCGAATTTTTCTTTTGCTTCCTTCACTGCTTGCTCAATATACAGATTAGGAGAACAATAAACTGCAGATGAAAACTCGTATATGAAACTCTCACAGACCATGGCAGCAGAGCACCACATTCATAGGTGACAAGGCCAGTCTAAGCAGTAGCTCGCTCCATCTTCCCCACTGGTGATCGTGGCAATCAGTCATTATCATTGAGTCACAAGCAACACTGCGAAACGTCCAGTCTACGGTCCATCAGTGTACCGAGTCATGTCTGCTGTCGAAGGGGTTGCCTACTGGGAGGCTCCGGCGCCTACAACTTAGACGCTCTGTAGCGTCATTTGATGACGGTTCTGGACACAGTTTCCTATCCTCCATTTGTTCCCCAAAACATCCTGTGAAACCTCTCTAAATTTATCGCAACGTTTTTGGGACACCTTGTACAAGGCATAGGAGGAGAAGTGGGGTGATAATCGACAGCAAAGAAGCGGCCAGTAGTGTAATGTGCAAGTGGCTCCCCACAGAATATCGTAGAATACGTGTTGGACATGCGGCAGATGGCACGCAGCGTCTATCATAACAGTATGCTACCATCATAGCATTTTCTGAAGTCAGTTCTACAGAAATTTCCATAAAAAGCGTCGTGGATCTTCCACCATTATCCACTAAGTCTAATATACAAAGTGTCCTAGGAGAAACGGTCAGGATTCAGGGCTATGACAGAAATCATCTTTAGAAGCAAAAGATTCTGGTAAACATGAGGTCTAAAATGCATAACTTAAGAGCGATAAGCAGTTCTTCATCTTAGTCACTGTGAAACAAATCTCTTCTGCTACAAGCTCTTTGCTTTCTATATTTGAGTAGGTGCTAGTAACAAGAAAAAATATTCAGCAAGCATAAGCTCTAAAGTGCATGTTGTAAGAGCAATGAACGCTTGTTCATCTTCGCTAGTGTGAACCACATCTCTTCTACTGAACAAGTACTCATACCACTTAAGGCATGCATTTAAGAGCACATGTTTACTAGACCTGTTTGTTTAAAATGATCGTCCCTGTCATATATCTGAATACAGACCATTCCCTCTGCTGTACCCTGGGTATTGTTGAAAGTACTGGTCCTATCAGACACCCTTCAGGTAGGCCTGAAGTTAAATTTATCTCTGAACATTTCTGAGCGTTAATGATTAGTTCACCCAAATGCTCATTCTTAATGCAAAGTCTTGTAGAAGTTTCTTTTGAGAAGCTTTATACATGTTTTAGATGGTGCTGAATCGGAAATATCGGTGTCCCAACATAACTTCGGCTCGGAAAAAGAGTAAAAAATTGAACAGAAAAACGAAAAGTGGGAGTTTTTGAGTTTCTCGCTTATAACTAGGAAGAGATGGAATTTTCGGCAATCATCACAATTTATGAAAATAAAGACGAGAAAATTTTTGACAAAGTAGGTCTGAGTGATATATTTCGTCTGACCAACCATAGTGCGAGTAGCGCGTGTTGAAAATAGTGTAACTACAGGTGCCACCACAAAAATCTAACTTCTCATTCCTCAGTATGCTATAATGCTCACAGAGACGGAAAAAAAAATAGCTTTCATCATTCCTACAACCGAAAAGTGTCGTTTACGCAATTGACAAAATAATTATGCTTTATTTGGCATTGGTAATAACAAAAATTATCATAATATTAATAACATCATTTTGAAGAAATTTCAAGGAAACTTCATCCTCTTTGCAACTCTTGCTCCACTGCCCCCGTTTTTACTTTATTCGTCCGAAAATTATAATATTACGATATCTTATCACATAAATAATTTCATTTCACACCAGATAGTAGATAAATAATTATTTACCAACTATAATAATAATAAATCGAAGTTGAAACCAATGTACAGTGTTTGTTACAGGAATGAGGCCATGAGATACACGAACGGAAATTATAACAACAAGATTTTGAAATATGGCTTACTTTCTCCTCTATAAGTCCTTGTTTTAGTCTCCTGTTCCTCCTTTCCTTCCAACACGGCTTTCTATCTCTTGTAAATCGAGGTTGCAGACACTCTTGCAAACTGTATCGCCGTTGATGCAGAGCTTCGAAGAGCGGAAGCTAACTTTTATGCAGCTACAGAAGTAGCCACGACACCAAGTTCTGCATCTGTATGCCATATAAGTCAGAATAACATCAGGAGCTAGCGTCTGAAACGTACTGGTTCGAACCAGGCGATCGTTGGACCTCGTCCAACCTCATCCCAGGATTTTTTTTTCCTGGCTGCTGCTGTTGTACCTGGTGCTACACTCGAACAGTATGCTAGCAAACATCATCTCCAATTGACGGCAGAGAAGCGATGTTAGCAGTTGTTCTGAATATCGACTTGATGCAGCATCTGTATCCGTGGTGGTTCAAAAAGTCTCCTCTTAAAGCGCCATACAGTTTAATGAGGAATCGTGTGCCACACTCCACTGCGGTCTCCTTGTCCTCATTTGGACCTTTAAATATTTGTATGTCCTGTTGTAATTCAGGGTTTTTCTTCAATTTAGTGATTCAACTAACTTTTCCCTGCTTGTAAAGAGCAGTATTGTCACAGCCACTGACTGTAATCAAAAACAGGGCATTCACTCGAACAATATGCTAGCAAACATAATCTCCAATTGACGGCAGAGAAGCGATGTTGGCAGTTGTTCTGAACATCGACTTGATGCAGCTTCTGTATCCGAGGTGGTTCAAAAAGTCTCCTATTAAAGCGCCATACAGTTAAATGAGGAATCGTGTACCACACTCCACTGCGGTCTCCTTGTCCTCATTTCGACCATTAAATATTTGTATGTCCTGTTGTAATTCAGGGTTTTTCTTCAATTTAGTGATTCAACTAACTTTTCCCTGCTTGTAAAGAGCAGTATTGTCACAGCCACTGATTGTAATCAAAAACAGGGCATTCTCTCGAGTGGGGTGGTCAGATCCCTGAGGAGTGTAAACTTGCAGTGGCATTTTCCCTCTCGCTGGTTCTTCAGTAATGCATTATTTTGTTGACTGAGACCTGTTAGACTGACGGGAAGGTTCACGTCTTCCCCAACAACTACGACGGTTGAACGTGTGAGGTCCAGAGACAGCGAGGTGTCGATTATCAAGGTATCAGCATCTTTCACAGCTTGCTTGAAAGCTATGCCTACTTTGGACAAATTCTCGATTAACGCTGATAATAAACAGCCCTTCTTCGAGTGAAAATGAAGGTTATCCTGAGCGATCATTTTTGCTACCGTTTCACCAAAGAATATTGTCACGTAGAAGAAGGTGTAATTAGATGAATGACGAACACTAACTTCACGTAACGAAGGTTTATTCAGCACTTGCATATACAAGAGTGCGGAGCGAACTGCCTCCGGCCAGAACACATACGGTATATATACAGCTACAGAACTTTCCAGTACAATGATTCTTGACATTTGTGGATACTTCTAGATTGCACACGAACCGAATATTGAAATTGAAATTTTACAGTTAAGGTGAGTTTTGAACTCACGATCCTCTATGCAAGAGTCTAGTATCATAACCACTATGCCACGGTGACTATGCTACTCAGCTTCTTCTACGCAATATTTTTACAGCTTTGTCTCTGTGGGACCCTCTCGCTCGATCAGTCCCCTTAGTTTTTTGTTTGTGTACATTTTTTGATATGGTTCATGAACCTTACGCACAGCTTTGCCCTTCAAATTGGTAGCAATCGCATGCTTCCTCTCCTTACTTCAAGAACATCGTTCAAGTTCACTTCGGTGTAAACATTAGCATTTTCCTCCCATCGTCCAGTATACCACAACACAGGACATACTTCTCACTTGAATTTGTTATGTATGACTATTTCATATACTCAAACCGAATTTACCGGCCGTAAACAACCATCCGAGGCCGAAATCTTAAACAACCGCTGGCACAGGGACCAACAAACAGGATCGGCCTGCCCTCTATCAGGTGGGAAGGTCAGTGTCATCTCACAAACATCATAACCCACCATCGCGCCAAGTATCACCTGCCAACCATTCTAATAACATCGTGATACTACCGGAAAATGGAATTCGGCAATGGATTTGCAACGAAGTACTGTAAGACGTAGGGAAGTGGGTCATGTGACGACCTACATACTCACGTTTCGAATCGCGCTGACTTCGACACGCTCTACACACCATATGGTTGGTCCGACAAAAAATGTCACTTAGACGTATTTTGTGGGAAATTTTATCCTCGTTACTTTCATACATAGTCAACTTAGCCGAAAATTGAGTCTTTTCCGAGTTACGAGGGTTGACCAGAAAGTAATGTACGACATTTTTTTTTCTCAGCCGAAAACAGTGCAACGAATGCGAAAACGTTATGTATGTATTATTTGAAATCTCCTGAGTGAGTGCGCCAAGATTCCGTCTCTTCCGACGGGTAGCGTAGCTGCAGGAGAGTTTCTGAATGACGTCTGTAGGTGATGTACGTGAAAAGCAGCGTGCCATCATTGAATTTGTCACAGCAGAGAATGAAACTGTGGGGATTATTCACAATCGCTTGTGCCATGTCTATGGAGCATCTTCTGTCGATAGAAGTACAGTTAGTCGCTGGGTACGGAGGGTGACGTCATCAGAAGGCGGTTCGGCAGAGCTCCAGGATTTGCAGAAGTCGGGGAGATCATCCACAGCTATCACAGCTGATATATCGCAGCGAGCTGATGTTGTCATTCGCAAGGACAGAGGCATTACGACTCGGCAGTTGGCGCTGCATCTGACAATAAGCAAAGGAAGTTCACACAGTGAAGTACTGGCTCCACCACCAGGACAAGGATTGGTACCGACGGGGCATACACACCCTTGTTTCGCGCTCTAGGAAGGCCATAGAACAGGATGGAGATGACATGGAAAAATAGGGCATGTAAATAAGACACCATCTGTGTGTGTGTGTGTGATTCTAATTATGTTCAGTGTAGAATTGTGGAATAAGAAAATGCGGTGCATTATTTTCTGGGCAACCCTCGCACACGTGAAAAACCCACAAAAGTCCCACTTTGATTGTTTCTGTCAATGTTTAACCCATTTCTGGACCGAAAACTTCGTGGCACTTGGAAAATTCGGCTTCAATACTCTCGAAAACATATAGAAAGTTTGTCAAAAATCTTCTACGGAACTTCCCACTTGTTGGGCTTTATTACCACTACTTGACTGGTTTGTAATAATGTAATGTGTTCTGTTTGCTAGGAACACTCCAATTCACACAGATGACGTGATATTCCGTAAGCTCTTATTTCATTCCTTATCTCGAAGTACTTACTTTAGGCTGCTCTGGCATCTGTATGACTATAGACTAAAGGTTTTGTTGACTCAGCCCGTACTTAGTCGAGGCAGGACTGAACGGAATTCGCCGATTGAGTTCCTAGGTATGTAGACGCGCTACACTGCGTTCTCATTGGTCGCCCATATCTCACCTGAGGCGGACACGTCACAGCCTCCACCAGCTTCCGCCATTAATCAAGCCACACGCAAAACAAGGGCGCCTTGTCTGAGACAGCGATAGGAATGCGGACGCGAGACGCTACGTTCCGTGTTTGCAGAAACTTTATTACCGTCCGCAGGAAGGCGGATACCCATCTATTATCCAACTCCGACTTCTCAGGTCTGGAAGACCCCATTCCCTTGTATACACTTCCGAGCACATACGATGGATGTCCAACAAATTTTATTTATTCCCTTGTTTGTGTTCCACTCTGCAACAAAGTTCTTGCCTGTAGCCAAAGCAGCATTTGTAGTCTCCTGCATCTGACAAGCGGAAATGATTAGTGTTATTTTAGTAACAGTGACAGTAATTTTTAAATTATAATATATATTATATTATAATATATATTATATTATAAATTATATTATTCGCTTTGGGCAGTTAAAACATTATTTATTGCAATTTCGACAGGTTTCAAGCATTATATGATGTCGTGACCTAATGAGTCATATGAAACTGTGACATGCTGTACAAGAGCAGTTAGATGTGGTGTTGTGAATTTATCTGCTGTTCCATGTACCATACAAGCAAGAAAGCCGGTGAAATAATGAAACTTAAGTTTAAATTTCATGTAGCAGGCGTGGTATTTAGATGACAAACTTTCACGAAGGATGTGGACCCAGTCAACATAAACTTCTGGTAACATTAATAGTAGCAGTACTAGCAGTTTCATTTGTCCACGGTTCATTTCTATAGTAAATTCAGATACTTGATATCTAGACAGCTATAAACAAAACATATATTTTGTAATGTAACCATTGATATAGAAACAAAAGAGTAAAAAAAGTTATAAAACAGCCACTTTTACACACATAAGATGTGATAGTCAGGATCAATAACACACAATCTCATGAACGTAAGCGATGCACAGCAAATTTTAAAACTACCTGTCATATTGAAACTGTGCAACGGACCAGAACTGGAATGTGGAACCTTCGTCTTTGTTGGGGAAAGTCTCTAACGACGAAGCTGTCGAAGTATCACCAACGACATGATCGCTCCATGCTTCACTGAATCTGTTTGGTTTAATCACGACCGGTATCACTGCGTTAAAGTTGGATCTTCGGTGATCTTTAGAGTCACATTATTAGCATACGGAGACGCTCCCAACGTTTGAAATCACAGAATCCAACCCCGTGAAGAGGAGAAAACGTCGAAAATTAATAATCGGCATATCGTTGCAGCGAATAGCGCAGGAGATGAGGCACCTGTAGTCGTTTCCTGCGTGGGTGAAGCGCTGTTGGCGGTCAGTTTTATACTTTGCTGGGCTTGCACTCTTCACTCCTCAAAGGAAGTGTACTACGGGGAAGTGGCTTAGCCACAGTCGATGGGGATGTTTTAAGAATGGATTTTGTGCCTGTAGCAGAGCATACGCTGTTCTGTGGGTGGGGGGGTCAACTTCGATGCTTGAATAGCTCCCTCGGTTGAGCGCGTGCCAGCCAAAGGCGAAGATTCTGTGTCCGAATTCCCGTCTAGCACACAGTTTTAATCTGCCACGAAGTTTCGCGTTGGCG
Organism: Schistocerca serialis cubense; assembly: GCF_023864345.2. Taxonomy (NCBI): domain Eukaryota; kingdom Metazoa; phylum Arthropoda; class Insecta; order Orthoptera; family Acrididae; genus Schistocerca; species Schistocerca serialis. Next base: position 915,120,223 of record NC_064641.1, on the reverse strand, counting down.
CACACTCCATTGCACATTGAAAATTCATTCTGGAGACTAAGAATTGTACTGGTATGTGATACTACAGATACATTATGAATCAGTTTCAAGTACAAAGTAAACACTAAATTGTATGTGAATTATAGTTAATACACAGCAGCAGAAACCCAGTTTTCCACACAAAATATACTTTTCTTTGTTATATCCTCTCAGCACTTATCTTTGCCTTCCTTTATGTCCTTCTCAATAGGATGGTTTTGCTTAAGTGTATGAAAAAAAAAGGGGAAAGATTCTGAAACAGGTACTTTTTTTAACATTCATAGATGCCAACATTACAATAAGAACACTTTCCACTCGTTGGAAATGACATCACTCTGGTTTGTCAAACTCATAAAAAAGAACATATCCAATATCCACTGTACCAGCTATGTGCGCGGGACTGGAGGTGTACAAAAATTTATGTTCTCGTTCTATTGGCGGCATGTATGCACGGTAATAAGAATTTTCCTAAGATCCGATGATGAGAGCAAGATTCTGTCGAAACCAGTCATTGTGAAATAAGAAAAAAAAAGTACTAAGAGTTCTTCAATACAGAAGATTTTTCCTATTCACCACTGACACATCGCTCCCTACGAAAGTGTACAACATATATATAGTCCTTAGTTGTTTACTTTGATGTGTGTACTTCCCAATGCTATTATCATTGAACAGTCTCTAGTTTTTACACAGTGTTCATTACACTATAGACACAATGATCTTAAATATCATTTCACTTTATTTCTGAAAAGTCATGTCCTCTATGGTTTTTATCCTGTTTGGGACTTAGTTGCATAAAAAGCGGCCTTTACTTGTTGGATTATTGTCAGTTAAATGAAACTGTTTGCCCTATATTTGATAATCATTACTACATATTCCTGTGAAATGCTGTATGTTCATATTCAGCAAACAAGGACAATTAATTTTCACATGTGTGATTCATACTAGGACGGTTCAGTAAATAATATTACATAAACACTCAGATGTATGTAAACGGTCAGTGTGATTCAAATTGAACAGCCTGGTAGAAAAGAACATAAACGCTCTCCAACGCTGCAGTAAGATGGAGGTAAGTGTATCGGTCGCAAACAGAATACTATTTCAAGATGGAGGCGTTGACGTATACGCGCTCAGCGATTGAAGTCTGCAGTGGAATAAGCTCTTTGCTTTTCTGGAAAACGTCCACAGCTGCTATCGATCGTCAGTGGTAGTGAATGTAATATCACGACAACAGGCATGTTTTTAGTGCTAGTAATTTTATAGAGGCAGAATAGATGCAGTAGACGAGCCAAGATCTGGGGCGCCAACAATGTCTACCTCAGATGACGATGTGCAACGCGTCGAAGAGTTCATCCAACTAGATCGTTGCATTTCACAACTAGATCGTTGCATTTCACACCAAAACATCATCTCCATGTAATGGATATCGCCCACAACACACTGGACTACAGGAGCTTACCCTCTCACTCACTCCAACCGAGACTCTCAGACGACAATAACGCCAGGTGATCGGGCGGGTCTGTCCCTCCAGCACTCAACGGAGTATCAGGTGGACGGTTTCCCACTGATGCACCGTATCGTCGGAGGCGACCAAACACAGGCACATCATGCGACATCCGAGACGGAGAACGCAGCATCGTCAAGGCGACAAACATCTTCCTCCCTTCATAAGATGTGCAAAAGTGTGGCAGATATGAAAGATAATTAGTGTTTGGATTGAGGATCTATTAGCAGAAAGACAGCAGCTTGTTATTTTAGATGGAGAAACATCGACAGAAGTGGAAGTAACGCAGGGAAGTAAGTTGAGACCATTTCCGTTCATGTTATACAGGGTGAGCAAAACAAAACCTGCCAGGAATATACTTGACGCCACCTGGAAGAGGGAGTCAAACTCCAGTGGGCGCAGAAGAGGTAATGTGGGTTGCCTGTCTGAAGGTGCATGATATATTTTCCGACACAGATTTATTTTTGACCACACGCCGCATTAACTGTCTGGTATACAACATCAACTGGAGTCTCAAACTTTTTACAGTTGATGCATTTATACGCAACGAAATTCTGTATGAAAAAATGTGCACAAAATTTCAGTCAGGTCTTTAAAACATCTGAAAGTTTCTGTTGATCCGTTTTGGACAAGGGACAGAGGCTGGTAAAATAGTTAACAATTAAATTCGTCCTAGAGCCATGCAAATGAGATGTTACTTTATTTCCGCTATCAGTTTTGGCAATTCTTTATGCCATCTTCAGGCCCATATGCACCTCTCAACAACCATCGATATTGACATACTTGGGGCATATGTTTCTGGATATCGTTAATTCGTAGCTCAAGTGTTTCTCCGAAAACTTGACTGGAACTACAAAACACAACAACATCTTAATTGCACGGCTCTTCGGCGAATTTCATTGTTAAAAATTTGAAAGTGGTGCAACGAATGACAGAAAGCTTTAAATGTTAAAAAAGCACAATTTTACACTGTACAAAACAAAAAACAACACTATACTACAGCAATGCAAATAAACCACAACAGAAATAAGTCTACTTACAGAAACACCTACTTGTAACAATCTGTGGACATATGGAATGAAATGATCGTGTAGGGTTAATCGTAGGAAATGCAAGTGATAAACTTCGATCGTTTGGTAGGACGGTATGGAATGTGCAATAAGTTCACAAAGGGGACTGCGTACAAAAGACTCGTACCAAGCACCGTAGTATATTGTGTGAGACCATTACAAAGCAGGACCAACAACAGGTATTGTACATGTACGAAAAAGGGCAGCACGAATGTTCAAAGATTTTTTGACTGGCAGACTCTTGAAGATAGATACCAACTATGCTGCGGAAGCCTACTCAAGAAACTTGAACATACGGAATTTGGTGATGGATCACGGAAAATGTTACAACCCCACAGGAGATCAATTTTAGCGCCCGCGAAGGCACAAGCGCATTAATCGTAGCAAGCACAGATGCAGTTAAGCCTCGTGTCACACGCGAATGGTACGGGAAGAAACTCTAATCCGTTGTACAATGGGAAGTTCTCTGTGACATGCATTGCACGCTGGTTTGCAGAGTGCATACGTAGATATGGACGTAGACTGCTATCGAAAGGTGTCGTGTTTGTGCACAACAACTTCAGAACAAATTCATCCACTGTTACGCGTTGTCTGGCTCGGCGTTCACGGTCAGTTGTCTTGGAACACCGACCATACATACCGAACCTCGCGTCAACGATTCTCATCTCTTCTTCATTTCATAATCACTACGTACTATGAGGAAGATGTTGTTACGTCGCTCGTTAATCTTGTCCCTTATTTATTTTGTATCAGTTCCGATAGAGTGGTTTACGAATAGAAGGAACGTTTAGACAAGCATGATGGACGTGTAGAGATGCAAAATGTTTTGTTGCCTTACAACTTCTTCAGTCCATACGGCATTGTGATAATAAATGACGAGACGCGAGTGAAACACAGGATCATGCAAAAAGAATATACGTAATACAAAGTATTATGTTGTCAGAAATATAGAACGCTGCGCCACAGCTCTGTTTCTGGAGGAACGAATCTACTGTCTAGTTTATATTCATTGTCGCTTGATTTCGGTTGTCTTCTGTTTGTCTAGTTATTGTCACATGTTGTAAAATGGCTACTCCGCAGCACAAATCATTTTGTGTTCTCGAGTATGTGAGGTATACTTCCTTGATTACAATACAAAGACGTTTCATGAGATACTAAAGTGATCCACCGAATGAATGGAACATTCCAGAGGGTATTGACAGTTTGTAGACACAGGGTGTGTACGTAAAGGGAAGAGTCCTGGCGGCCGTCGTGTTTCTGACGAAAATATCGCACGAATTCAAAACACTTTCCAACGTACTCCCATAAAATCAAGTCATCCAGAGTTACAATTGCCTACGAGAACAATTTGGCGTGCTTTGAAACGTCAACTGGTTATGCAGTTGCACAAGTTACAGATTTTACAGCCTCTATGTCATGATGATGAACTTAAACGTGTAGCACTTGCTGACGAGCTTGAGAATGCTATTGACAATCATAACATTTTAGCACAAAGCATGGTGTTTAGTGATGAAGTAACTTTCCGCCTTAGTGGGATCTACACAACCCACAAGCACACGCTGAGCATGTAAGAGATCCACTCAGAGTCTATGCGTTTTATACGATATCCCACTAATCCGTTTGCGGTCCATTGTTCTTTGATGGGAACACGGTGAATAGTGTCTTGATATGTAAGTAAACTGGTTGTTTCCGAGGCTGAACGAAGAGAACTTCACTTTTCAACAACACAGGGCCCTCCCTCATTAGAATCGCCAAATACATGAATATCTGAATTAAACTCTACCAGCCGCTTCATTGGTCGTCATACAATCGGTGACTTACAACTTCTCAGCTGGCCTCTATATTCACCGGTTTTACGGCCTGTAACTTCTCCCTGTTGGATTTCATTGAGGACAACGTTTATGTAGCAACACTACCACAGATCCTAGAAGAGTTGAAGAACTGGATCAGTACTGCCGAAAAAGAAGTGACGATGGACATGCTCACCCGGATACGAGAGGAATTCGAGCTTCGACCTGATGCACTGAGGTGACAAAAGTCGTATGATACCTCTTAACATCGTATCGGACCCCCCTTTTGCTTAGTGCAGCGTATTGACGTGGAATGGACTCAACGTCGCTGGAAATCTCCTGCAGAAATACTGAGCTACGCCGCCTCTATGATTGTCCATAACAGCGAAAGTGTTGTCAGTGCAGGATTTTGTGCACGAGATGACCTGTCTGTTATGTCCCACAAATTTTCGACTGGTGTCCAAATCATTGGCTCGAACTGTCCGGAATGTTCTTCAAATCAGTCGCGAACAATTGTGACCCTATGACTTGGCGCAACGTCGTCCATACACATTCTAACTTTGTTTGGGAACATGAGGGCCTCAAATGATCTACAAGTAAAGGAGCATGACCATTTTCAGTGAATAACCCGTTCACTTTGACCAGAAGATCGAGTCCTTTCCATGTAAACACAGCCCACACCATTATGGAACCACCGCAGTTTGCACAGTGCCCTGTTAAAAACTTGGGTCTGTGGCTTCTGGAGTCTCCGCCACACTCCATCATCTGATAAAATCGGGACTCATACGAACTGCCCACGCTAAGTAAAGGCCATCGATCACTGCAATATCCGCGGCGAGAGGTAATGCCTGAAATTTTGCATCCTCGGCACTCTCTTGACACTGCAGATCTTGGAATTTCGAATTCGATAACGATTTCCGAAAAGAAGGTCCAATGCTTCTAGCAACATACTGTACGCTCCCGGTAGCTCAGTGGTCTGGCGGCACGATAGCTCAGCGTGTTCGGTCAGAGAGCCGGTTGGCCTTTGTAATAAAAAAACTGAGTGGAACGATCAACCACCAAACTTGAACAGGATGTCTTGCGATGCGACGTCCGCAACGACCAAACACAACAATCAATAACGAACGAATTGAAAAAAAAAAAAAAAGTTCGTCAGCGCGAAACAATGTTAATCCTAAGGGCCCGGTTTCGATTCTTGGCTGGGTCTGAGATTATCTCCGCTCAGGGACTGGGTGTTTTTTTGTCCTAATCATAGTTTCATTACCATCGATGCGCAAGTCGCCGAAGTGGCGTCAAATAGAAAGATTTGCACCCGGTGAACGATCCACCCGAGGGGAGGCCCTAGTCACACGACATTTATATTTTAGCTACACACTACCATTCCGCGTTCAGAGACTGTTAATTCCCGCTGTGCGGATGCAATCAGGTCGGAAACCTTTTCACACGAATCACCTGAGTGCAAATAACAACCCTGCCAGTGCACTTCCTTCTTATATCTTGTGTATGCAATCCTAGCTCCAAGTGTGTACGTGCCTAACGCTATCCCACGACTTCTGATACCCCAGTGTATTATTCGTGCCCTATGGTAGTACACTCTGAACATCTGTACTGTGTACGTGAGAGATTCGTAAATATGCGTCTCATATTTCATAGCTGAATGTCTTACAGTTTAATAAATATGTGGTCTCGAAGTACGTATAGTGAATCTGAAACACGTTGTTATCCTGTGCCCCACAAACATGCCAGTATGAAAATATCTGTAGAATATAGAGTGAAGAGTGTGACCAGCCAGTCTTCAGACTAGGGATTACAGCGACAGTAACATCATAACAGTGTGGGGCAGCCAGAACACGACTGCAGCCGTCATCATTTGGTAGAGACGTCATGCAGGTTGCCCAGCACTCAGAGCGAAACCTGCAGCTTCGCAATTCACAAAGGTAACGATCTTATGCGGCGTGTCAACTCGGCAGCCGGACGTGCTGTGTGCGACGGCGTGCCTCTGCGAGCGCAGGGGAGCGCGCCAGGCCGGCCTGTGAGGTGTGTTTGTCCTGCAAAGTCCGCACGTGGAGCGTTAATATTCATGGCCGGGAGTCCAGTGGCCCAGTGGCCCGGGAGCGCGCTTTGTGTTTGGGAGGCCACGCCCCTTGTTCTCCACTGTGCGCGCGGATCACCTGCTGGACTTGTCCCGCGGATCTAGCCGCAGCGCCGGTGTACACTGCGGAGGGAGCGTGTTTGACGACGCCAGCGGGGCGGGTACTCCACAAACTACACCGTTCCACGACTGGCACCGACTAGTGGCTGTTTTAGCCCTCGCGGCTGGAGAGCGTTACCACTGTTTCATTCTGCAACTAACAGCCAAACAAAGGAAACTGCATTGCCCGATGTTGGCTCCCAACATTTTATGTCAACTTCTTCTGTTGCTAGTTGCGTACCAAGTTTTCAAATAAGAGTAAGTGAGCAGCCTTTACTTGTGTGTCTCTTACCGTTTATACAGATCTGTCAATGTGAACTGACAACCTAAATGTGTTACTGAGCTCAAAGTCACGCCACTTATATGACATTGAAAAGACCTCTGCGCGTGTGAAAACCGTTCTTATTCATAAGCAAATAAATAAGCAAACCAATAATATCACGCTTCGTGGACCTGGTCAGTGCGAACTGTTTGACAGAAAAAGTAATTGCATAAGAAAATGTGTAACGTCGACCTGTATAAGAATGTAACCTGAAACACACGCATATTTCTGCTCTGACATATGGTCCTGGTACAATAAAGAACCTGAGAGAACCTATACGGTGCAAAGGAAAAGAAACAATCACGTCTTATGAATCTCACATGCAAAACAGAGTACTGGCAGAAACAGCAACACAGCAAGACTCCACAACAGCTAAACAAACACTGATAAAAACTAATTACAGTTGGTCCAGGGAAACTGGGTTCCCAATCTTGACACAGAATGCCAATGAAACACATGACTCAACCTTTAAGTCCTGAAATTTATTTAAGGAAATAAATTTAAAAAAAACAGATGTAGACACTAATATGAAAATTCATTTAATTTAATAACTTCCTTGGTACGGTAAATTAGCTCAGAAGATCAATCAATGAAGTAATTATCAAAACTCGATTGTGATGAGGCTGAATAGACCAACAATACAAGTCTACGAAAATAAAAATAAACTTTTTACCTCACCAATAATACTTTGTTGTTTATTTCCAGTTCTTTTCTATGTCCGTATGCTATCCAGCCGTTGTTCTAAATCATCATTTCTCCTCCTAAAAAATCTGCAACTCATATAGTTGCCATAGTGCATCCATGCATTACACTCTACGCCCAACCAATCCCCGCCTGCTTCGCAGCACCATCATTTCTCCTCCTAATAAATCTGCAACTCATATAGTTGCCATAGTGCATCCATGCATTACACTCTACGCCCAACCAATACCCGCCTGCTTCGCAGCACCATCATTTCTCCTCCTAATAAATCTGCAACTCATATAGCTGCCATAGTTACACTCTACGCCCAACCAATCCCCGCCTGCTTCGCAGCACAGCTATCCGCTACAAACTGTGAAAGAGTTTACAACTCCACAGTGGCGCCATGGCAGACACAGATACTGTTGCCTAACAACACTTTCTCTGACCACATTTCTTCAAATATATCATTTTTCTTTATAAATAATAACTCATCCAATAACACCATCAAAAATAGCCATCTTACCGGTGTAGATGACATTGTACCTATTTTACGTGAACTGGGGACCTAGAAACGACGGAGAGGCTCCGTCCCCGCCGTAGCCCTCAGTGGTTGACAACCCAGCAACAGGCTACAGCAGTCCACTCACCCCACCACCGAACCACACCGAACCCAAGGTTATTGTGCGGTTCGGTTCCCAGTGGACACCCCCCGGTTCTGAAACGAGACGAGTGTAACCCCAGTGTTTGCGTGGTGGAGTAATTATGGTGTACGCGTAAGTGGAGAAACTGTTTGCGCAGCAATCGCCGACATGGTGTAACTGAGGCGGATTAAAGGGAACCAGCACGCATTCGCCGAGGCAGATGGAAAACCGCCATAAAATCATCCACAGACTGGCCGGCACACCGGATGTCTACACTAATCCATGGGGCGGGTTCGTGCCAGGGACCGGCACGCTCTTCCTGCCCGGAAAGCAGTGCATTAGACCACAAGGCTACCCGGGCGGGCTGTAGGTGACATCACTTTGGAATACTGCGGGAAGATAATGGTTTAAATTGTGACGGTAAGTTCATTTCGTAAGGTGGATACAATTTTATGAACATTCTGTCGAATAAAAAGCGAGTAACACCTCGCCGGATCTGAGCTGCACTCGTCTACTCCATTGTCCTTCCCCAGTTGTGACTGCAACAGAATGGCAGGTTGCGGAATCCGCACCTGTCAGCCCATTGTTACACCCCTCCACCACATTGACACGCCTTTCTGGGTACCGTACCGCATTGTCCGGAACTCGAAACCGTGTGGCGGCTCCGGTTTTCTTTGGCAATTACATGAAACATATTTTTTTCAAAAATCATAGATAAAAGAATTTTCTGCATTAGTGCCCTGCTGCCATGGTCCTGGGAAAATTTGAAATCAATGTTCTGTTACCTCTGTATTTGATATTAATACACGGTGCACTCACATTATGTGGCCACTGCCTGTATTCACTGTCAACGAGCAACAAACTGTCACAGAGGACAATTGCTAGCACTAGCACTGCACGGTGTACAAGGCGTGTCAGGGGGACGCGGAAAACAGTGCAGAAGTTGCGATGCGGAAACGGAGCGATTCATGTGACGTCCAAAAGGGCATCGTCATTGGCTTTCGGGCTAAGGGAGGAAGCATTTCCGAAATGGGAACGTCTGTAAACTGTTAGCCTACCGCCATTATTAAAGTGTACCGTGCATGTCTAAAAGACACTATCTAAAACCGGTGGTGAGGCAACAGTGATGTACGACACTGCCATAGACGGCAGTAGTGAACTACGTGCAGCTCTTGAGTAAATGACCAACCAGACGAAACTAGGGGCTACCAACAACGCCTCCTCACCCACGATTCAGCGAACACTGCTACGTATGGGCCTCTGCAAAAGGTACCTGGTTCGTGCACCCATGCTAACTGCTGTTCATCGGCGAGAGATGGCGGAGTTTGCCCGGCAGTACCGCAACTGGACGTCCACTGATCAGAGGCGAGTGACTTTTCCAGACGAAGCACGTTTTATGCTCCAGCGGAGTGAAGCGTCTGAAAGCACTCTGCAACAATTGTGAGAAGTTTTCAGGCCCGAGGAGGACGCATTGTGATCTGGGGAATGTTTTCGTAGCATTTCCTGGCCGATCACGTCATTCTGTAAGACACAGTGGATCAACACAAGCAGGCACCTATCCTCGTGGTGTGCGTGCGTGGTTCGAAGAGTACCAGGATGAGTTCACAGCACTTCCGTGGCCACCAAACACCCGCAGATGTAAAACGAATCGAGAATCCGTGGGACCACTTAGATCGGGCTGTTCGCGCCACGGACCCTCCACAGCTGGCCGCGGCCCTGAAATCGCCATGGCTTCACATTAGTGCCGTTACCTTCCATAACCTCGTCGTCTCTCTTTTCTTACACGTCTCGCAGTGAGCCGCGCTGCAGAAGACGGTCGTGCAGACTTTTGACAGGTGGTCCAAGTAATGTGACTGGAGAGTGCATTTTAGTGGTGAATAAAAATATCGGTGTGGAGGGACGCTTGCCCGTCTGCACAACTGGACCGTTAGGATGTGAGACTGCCATGTCGAAGACCCGGGTTCAGTTCCCAGTCCTGTGAAGGCTATTACTTTGGTGGGAGGAGTGGAACAGAGCGCACTGAGCAGCTACTTGAGTGGGAAGTAGAGATCAACAGGGTCCGGGAAGCCGACAGTGGCTGGAGGACCAGAGTGCCTACGCTACGGCACTACGTACCGGATCCGAGTGCCGCCTTAAGGCAAAGGAATCCACGGTGGACCATCAGCGCCGGATGGCTTATGAGGGCTGGCATGCGGAGCTAGTAGGTCGCGGCACGTGTTAGGGGCAACACTTCGTCAGATTCTGAATGAATCTGCGATCGTTGAAGATCTTTATGTATAAATCTCTCTACAATGCTTCTGTTGTAATCTTCTTTCGAATGTTTGTGGTACTTTAGTGTATACAGGAGCGAGGAACAGACGCGGTTCGTGGCCAGAGGATTCAGAGACTAATTTATTCTACATCTAATATCAAATAGTAGAAGTAATAGATAACTTTGCTTGCTGTAGTTGCAGCGTCAGAGGCTAACAGTAGATGTGAATGTTGAAATATATGCAGATACGAAGTTTTACATAACAGGCAGTCTTCAATACAATGTCTATTCCGTAGGTGACGAGCCCTGACCGCTAGAAAAGTCTGTAAATGTTATGAAATGGCCAATACACAAAAATGTGCCCTATGCATTGATGTTTGAACTCGCGTACACCCGCCGCTAGAGCTCCAGAGGGGGGATGATTGCGTCTCATTGGCAGCAGCATAAGCGTAAACGGCAGCGCCCCCGTGCCACAGTTGGAGCTTCATGAGACACAGCGGCGTGGTTTAAAGTGCGGCCGGCCGAATGGCAGCCGATATCGCAGCTTCATTTATTTGTTTATTTATAACACTACTATTTGTTCCCGACCGCTTTGCTGTGGTTCAGTCTGGTTAAATGGAAAAGAAAGAAAAAAGGAAGTACGCGTTTCTGATATTTATCGGCTTTGGATGTATGTCCTATCTCCTGTTCCCTGCTCACTGTGCCCGTCTCTTCCCCCTCTCCCCTCCCTCTTCACCCGCCCTTGTCTCCCCTCTCTCCGTTCATCACAACGTCCCTCTCGCTCTGGTCATCTACTCAACCCCCTCACTCTCCATTGCGTCCTGTCCCTCCTCCTTTCCAGTCTGTCTGCCTATCACTTCCTACCCCTCTCCCTATCCACCTTTCCTCTCCCTTCTTTCTCCATTTGCTCCTGCCCCCCTCCCTCTCCCCTGTCTCCGTCCATCAGCTCCTCCCCATTTCTACGTTCTCCCCCATCCCTTCTGTCTGTCCATCTCCTTTTTCCCACTTTCTGTGTCCATTTTCTCCCACCCCTCTATTTTCTCCACTTCTCCATTTCTCTGTCCTTGACCGGTTTTTTTTTTTTTGTTACTGTAAGTTAAGATTCTGTAGCAGTATTCTATTCATAAGCCGATAAGCCATAAGCCATAAATAAAGCTTTCCTCTTTGCACCGCTCAAAAATTTTAAGTAAATTGACTGAGTAACTTTTCAGATTTTTGGTAACAATATTACCCCTTCATATCTTGTATGTACGTTTACGTACCAAAAATATATAGGCTATGCCAGTCCCAAAATTCAGTCGAGTGTTCTGTAAAAGTATGAAGTAAATCTGTGAAGAATATATCGAGAATTTTGGTAATGATCTTTCTTCCTCATGTACTATATATTTAGTTAAGTATATATATATGTCAAAAATAGATGTATAAAAACACGCGCGTATTCGAATGTATCAAAATTTCCATGGAATCGGGGAAGAAGCTTCGGAGTTTTAAGATTCTGAAGGCACGAACAATTAAATTTTAATTTATACAGATATAACTGTCAGATTGTTCAAAATATCACATTTCCAAAATTTCTTCACTGACTGATTCGAAATTTTGATAAATGTTGCATTCGAATACCCACCTGATCTTATATATGTACTGTAGCACCATGCGGTATGCAAATACAGGGCACGGACAAGAAGTTCCCGTTGGAAGGCCGTATACTCCAGAATCGATATGCTAATCACTCAAAATCGCACAGAGGAGGTAGTTTATCCCTCCAATGCATCAGGTTGGAGATACCTGTTTGGTAAAACACCGTCTCCTGCTGCGTGAAGAAGTCCGTAGCCGTCTGTTGCACATCCCCGTCCGGAAGGATGCGTCGGCCCCTTAAAGTTTTCTCTAAGGTACCGAAGGCGTGATAATGGTATGGGGAGAGATCAGGACGAAGGACCGGGTGCTCGAGTGTCTCCCACTTACCCGTAGTGGATGAGGCTGACCTCGGAGCCTCGCGGGATTAGCCGAGCAGTCTTAGGCGCTGCAGTCATGGTCTGTGCGGCTGATCCCGGCGGAGGTTCGAGTCCTCCCTCGGGCATGGGTGAGTTTGTTTGTCCTTAGGATAATTTAGGTTAAGTAGTGTGTAAGCTGAGGGACTGATGACCTTAGCAGTTAAGTCCTATAAGATTTCACACACATTTGAACTTTTTTTTTTTTTACCTCGGAGATCGACCGTCGTCTTGTGTCGATCCGCGACCAGCAAGGAACTTGGTGCACCACTGCACAACATGCTGCCCCTTCTACATTCTTGAATCTGCGGTGGATGTCTAGAGTGTTTGTCCTTCGGCAGAGAAGAGAAGAATAACAGTACTTTGTTCCTGTGTGGACGTATTAAGAAATAACGTCGCGTAGTTCACGTTTCCGCATTTACCGTACGCACGTCGGAAAAACCCTAGTTCCTTGTCTACATGTCAATGCTTATATTCCCGCATCGGAGGCACGCTACATTTCATATAAGATGTAGATTTAAATACAATATGATGCTCCAGTAGGTGTATCAAAACATGTACGTATTCCAATGAACGTTGTGACAAAATTTCAAAAGAATTAGTGAAGAACTTACGGAGATTTACGATTTGGACAAACGAAGATTTAAATTTTTATATATTTTGATTTAGGCTACATTCATCATCACATCCAAACTTATAACTTGTAAAACACCGTTACATTTCAGATCCAATAAAACCTATGCCGAAGCGAAGCGTGAAGACTCAGGCCGCTATTCGTTTTGGCACTTTGCCTAACAGCGAACGTTGTTTTACAAGTTCTAAATCTAGATCTGATGATGGCATTAGCCAAAACAACGTTATAAACGAAGAACTATATTAAGCTGCCTGGACTGAGAAAACCCTTGAGAGCAGTGGCAGTCGATCACAGATTTTACGAATTGCAACCAGAAACTCACAGAATGGTGTAGAAGCAGCTGCTCGTGTTGACGCTGTAGTCGCCTTAAGGTTGACTGCTGCGAAGCACTGATCTGCCGGGCAAGACTGCATCGGCGATGACAGCGCACCCCACAAGCCTGCGGCCGGGACGGGCGGTGCGTGGTCACCATGGCAGCGTCCACAGGTAGCACCAACAACAGTAGTCAGGCGCCGGCACCTTGCTAGTACTGCGTCCGATCCGCTTCGTCAGTTTGTGGCAGGTTGAAGAACGTTACGTTAGGTTAGGTTACGACCTATTCCATCTATGAAATAGCCTCTATTTTAACCTCTTAGGGTCTGGTGCACACCAACTCCTGTGTGCTTGGAGGTCGGTGCAGCACCGCGGCTTTTGCTACTACCAGGCACCGAATGCGTATGAATGAGCTGATAGTGAGTGAACACTGTCATCTACAACTTCTATGACGCCTCGGCACGGAGACAGATACGGATCGGAATTTCGAACATCATGCACCATTTGACACTGTCGAACGCTCTTTCATGGTCGACAAAACCTATAAGGGTGTCTTAAGTTTTCTTCAGTTTTGCTTCCATTATCAACCGCAACGTCAGAACTGTGTCTATGGTGTCTTTACTAAAGCCAAACTGATCGTCATCTACTCGATCCTCAATCGCCTTTCCTACTCCCGTGTATACAATTCTTGTCAGCAAGTTGGAGACATGAGCTGTTAAACTGATTTTTCGGTAAATTCCGCACTTGCCCATTCCACTCTCCTGTATATTGTTCTTGTCAGCAACCTGCATGAGTTGTTAAATTGATTTAGTGGTAAGCCTCGCACTTGCCCATTCCTGCTACGTCGGAATTGTTTCGATTATGTATTCTCGAAAGTCAGATGGTATGTCGCCAGTCTCATACTTTCTACACAACAATGTGAACAGATGTTTTATTTCAACTTTCCCCAATAATTTTAGAAATTGCGATGGAATGGTATCTTGGTATTAAGTCTTCCAAAGCTCTTCTAAATTCTGTTTCTATTGCTGGATCATCTATTTCTTCCATATCGAATCCTGTTTCTTCTCCTGTCACGATATCAGACAATTCTTCCCCCTCATAGACGCCTTCAATGCACTCTTTTCATCTATCCACTTTCTTTAACAATGGAATTCAAATTGCACTTTTAATGTTATCGTTCTCGATTTGAATTTCACCGAAGGTATCTGTCTTTTCCATATGCTGAGTTAGTCCTTCCAACAATCATTTCTTTTCCAATTCCTTCACATTTTTCTCGTTCTTTCGCCGATCAACTGAATTATTTCTTCGGTTATTAATAGTTTCTTCGCAATTACCATCCTCGCATCTACGTTTTTCTTCCCAACTCTCATGATTTCCCTTTTTAGAGATGTCCGTTCCTGATCATCTGAACTACCTACCGAACTATTCATCATAGCAGTATCTACAGCCTCAGAGAACTTCAAGCGTGTCTCATCATTCTGCAGTACTATCGTATTGATTCTTCCTGACTAGCCTTCTAAACTTCAGCCTCCTCTTCACGTTTTAACACTGAAAAATGGAAAAACATACATCACATTTGCAAACCACGTAATGTAACGGAGTCACCACCCTATCGGCATGAAAACGCCAGAAAACAGTAATAATAATTTCTAGATTGTTAATACCCACCTACTACAAACCAAGAAAGATCCGCTACAGTAACTGTAAGTATATGATACGCCATCCATTATCAACTGAACAACTTACTTATTAAGGTTATAATTTACGCCTAAAATTTCCAATAAATATTTTGCTACTTGTGGTTTCCACTAAAAGTGCATTTTTAGTCCAAACAATCCGAACTGTATGTCGACTATGATATTTTTCTTTCTCAGGATGCCATAAAGAAAATTCATCAGTTTCTCACAGTCCATACGTTTCAATTTGACCGAAGAAAAGAAACTGATATTAATTTCACCTATTGTCGCCCGAAGTCTGTACGTTCGGACGATGAGATCGGCTACATTGTGGTCGGGCACGTAGTAGCGTATTAATTTGAAAAGTTCTGCCGAATTCTGCCGATGTCGGTGGTCGGTGGAATCCACCAATATCGGTGCCACTGTCAGCGCAGCACCGCAGTTAAGGGGCCATCGGGACCGTTCGACATGGACCGCTGTGTAGGTACTAACCAGATGCCACGACTGTTCCTGCACTTGGAATGTCCGCTCATACTACTGATTCTACAGCCGCTTATCGAAATTGTTTCAGGCTTGTACAGGGTTGTTCTGTCTGGCTGTTGCCACAGATTTCTAGGTTTTTTTTTATTTTTTTAGCTACTTCGTCGAACCTACTTCTTTGAACGTGGTAAGAGAATACCACATTCACAAAACACACACGCGTAGACACACAGAGATACAAACTTTCTATCTATATCCCCGTCAACTGTTCCACAACCAATACACCGCGATCCAAAATGTTATGACCATCTGCCTTATAGCGGGTTCGTCTACCTTTGCAACACAATATTTTAGCGATTGTGCTTAATATCGATTCGACAAGTCATTGGTAGATTTCCAGATGTATGTGGTATCAGATGTGTACGATCAGATCATGTAAATTACCGGCTGCTATATCGTGGGCGCTGCACTGAGACCGGATAGAATTTCAGATTTTTCCCATCGGGTTCAGACCGTGCGAATTTGGTGGCCAAGATATCAATGTGACTTCACTACGATGCTCCTAAACACACTGTAGCACTTCTATGACTTCGTGATACGGACAGTTATCCTGCTGGAACATTCCATTGCTTTCGAGGTAGCATCAGGCACGAAGAAATACTGATTCGCAGTAAAGTTCACGCAGTCTACAGCTATCATGGTGTCTTCGATTGCAACCAGAGGTCCCATGGAAGGCCAGCACTGAATTCCCCCATAGCAAAACATTGCTCCCAAACAGCCTGTCCCCTTGGTATGGTACCTGTTTCAAACAGTATTTCGCCTGGAAGACTGTGTATCCAGACGTGAACATCAGCCTAGTGCAGGAATGACGAACTAATTGCACGCGGTGTCAGTAATGGAATATGACCAAGTAATTTGGGCACGGCGTTCAATGATGAATTCAGCTGGGCGTATCTAATTGAAATAACTCATTTGTTCATTTGCATGTGAAGTCATAGTACCAAAGTTCATCGTGAACGGGCTGCATGTGAAGTCATGGTATCAATGCCCATCGTGTACGGACTGTACGTAAAATCATACTATCAAAGTTCACCTTGAACGGGCTGTCGGTGCCGAGGCGTCATGTTTACTCACTGTCAGCGACGATGTATCCAAGTACATCTACAGTAATACGCCGTCATCCACTGTTAGATCGCGTAGCAGCACTCAGAACATCGGCGACTTCCGCTCTCTAATGATAAGTAGAGTACTGACAATTTGTCACGTCGAAGCAGTGTTCATCTGTTTATTTTTGCTTGTTGGTCGCTTACGTCGTATGCTGAAATTACACGTAGTTATTATTATTAAACTGTTGAGTGTTATTCGATGTGGCCAGTTTGCCAAAGAAGCAAAAAGTGCAAGTTCATTTGAAGTTTCGTGGGCTGAGATATTTGGCATGACTGTAGGCAATGAAGCAATGGCACTATGAATCAAATCACAAACCCCTTCGTTGTCAAATAAGCGAACCAGGTCCAAAGGAATTCATTGCATGTTCTATTAAAAACAGCAATAGAAAGTCGACATCTATGGTTCAGACTGTTCGCATGGACTTTCATATCAGTGCCGCAAGTTTCTCAGTTGCAGAAGCCGCTGCCCGACATGGAAAACTTTTGGGCCGTGGAAATTTTGAAGGAAACCTAGTCAGCACTTGCTGGCTTCCGTTTGAAGTTGGTCCCATCTCCCCAAATCAACCAACCAAGTTCTTGAAGATTTTGAAAATAAAGGTGAGATTACTGAGACCATCAAGGATACTCCAGTATCTAAAACCACAATGGAAGACAGAATTATTAACTTGCGGAAAACCTAAAAGAACACAATAAATATATTATATCACTTCCAGAAACTATTAAAGACACAGATACTGGTGCGACTCTTACAAATTGGCTTACTGAAAAGCAAACAGCTTTAAGAAAAGTTAATAACGACTGATGGTGCCCTCAATATGGTGTCCAAAAATGATTTTATTCGTTTATTGCAAGTGCGCATTGGATAATCTATTCTTGAATTCCACTACATCATGCACCAACAAGCCTTGTGTGCAAAGTGTGGTTTCACTTCCTTTCACAATATAATGGCCGTACTCACAAAAATAGAGTACCTTACGTCGTAGGAAGCTCCTACTAAAAGAAAGTTCCGAGCGTTGTAAAATGATGTCAGCTCAGTGTACAGTGGCACAGTGATGGACTGTATAGCAGTGTTCGCTGGCTGAGAGGCGGCAACGTGCTTCAGAGATTTGTGATTTGTTTAGAAGAAGTCAGGCTGTCTTCAGAAAGAGAAGGAAAAATTTTGCAAATTTTTCAGTATTCACAGTTAGTTGCATGTTATGTGACTTACATAATAAACTTTTTACGGGCCTGTTTCAGCATTTTAGCGAATTGAACGTAAAGCTTCAAGGAACAGACAAACAGTTATTGTTAAGATACATCTTTTCACTCTTTTGAGGCTAAACTGCTAGTTTTTAATACCGGCATTGTTCACATAAAGAATAGGTATTCCCCAAATTGGAAAAAAATATCAGCGATGTGGATTTACACGAAAAGCGAGATCAAGAGAAAGTGACTGACGAGAGTTCTTTCGGTATACATTCTTCAATAGCAGAATTTCTTCTGTTCGCAGAACTGTCGCAAACACTAAAATTTTTTACGTATCGAGATGTGACTTCACTGGAGAAAATGAACTTGTCTAAGTATCTGTGACTTGCAATGCAATGAAGTAACTGAGCGCTAGCTGATTGATTTCCAGTCTAGTTCAATATGGATTCAAAAACATTATTTCTATACAAGAGAACTGGCAGTAAACGGATCACAAATATTATCAGGAAATGTGACCAAATATGGCAACACTAAAATTATGGAAACGTGGAAATCCGTTAAGCAAGGCCAACCAGTCTTCTCCTAGACAGATCAGCGAAGGTAAACTGACAGTTGCGATTTGTAAGTGACAATAGTGATAAATAGGCTTATGAGCAGTCAAATATTACTGTAAATATTTGGCAATGAACGCCATGCGTGCTGAATCTCGTGCTGTGTAAAATGCTGAAGATGACCCGAAATAAACGTAACTAGAGAGGAAATAGGTAGATATGCTAGTGCGTTAATGAGGAACCAATATACACGGGAAAAGAATCCAGTTTTGGCCATCTAGTACAAATCTGGTACTCTACATTGTTTTTACGATGAAATCAAATTCATGCCGTCACTTGACAAGTCATAAAGTGAGAGAACAGTATAGCCATCGAGAAAAGAGATAGTTTGCTGTTAGTGAAACTATTTTATGTGAACGGCAGCCAATAAAACGCTGCATTGAGAGGTTATCACAGTCTGAAATGTCCTGATGTCATTAGATGGCTTAAAGAAGACGAATGAAATTTGAGAACAAGGCTGAGCACGGTGCGGTACCTGGAAGGGGAAGGCGTCTTATCCCGGTGGAAGTTACTAATGAGGTTGCTGATGCTGCAGCTGAAAATGGTTCAAATGGCTCTGAGCACTATGGGACTTAACTTCTGAGGTCAACAGTCCCCTAGAAGTTAGAACTACTTAAACCTCACTAACCTAATGACATCACACACATCCATGCCCGAGGCAGGATTCGAAATTGCGACCGTAGCAGTCACGCGGTTCCGGACTGAAGCGCCTAGAACCGCTTGGCCACCGTGGCCGGCAGAAGCTTTTCCCTGTCAAGGAAATTTATTACATTCCACCTGAGAATATGTTCAAGAGTTCTGCAGCTAACTTAAATGAAAGACATTGGTCTGTAATTTTTCAGGTCTGTTCTGTGACACTTCGTAAGTACAAAAGTCCATCCACTTATTTTCAGTCGCTTGGGACTTTGTGCTAGGCGAGCGGTACTCTTTGTAAAACCGAATTGGTATTCCATCAGTCCTGACAACTTATTTGCTTTCTTCAGTTGTTTCTCTATACCAGCTATCCTTATTATTATGTCCTCAATACCGGAATCCATGTGGTGGTCAAATGACGGTATGTTTGTGCAATTCTTAAATGTGAAATATAATACCTCAGCTTTATTTTTGCCATCTTCTACTACCAGACCAAACTGGTCAACGACAAACGTCCTGTTCCTATCCATTACACATGACAAATTTTCTGTAAGTGTTTCTCGGGTTCCACATTGACGCATTAGAATGTCTACCAAGTTGCGCTGTCATACGATAGATACACCGTGTTCTGGTTCTGTGTGAGTAGCCGCAGTTTTAATTATATCCACCTGGTATATGTATAGAAGGGGCAGAGGACTCAGTCGCGTCCGGCAACAATCGTTTCCGATCAAATCCGCGCAGGATTTTGTCGCGTGCCCCTGTGGCTAAGCTGGTGTGTGTGTGTGTGTGTGTGTGGTGGGGGGGGGGGGGGGGGGTGAGCCAGGGGCTGAGGCGCTACTGGAAATTCCGTTGCGTAGCGGTCGCTCCGAGGCTGGAGGAAATGCTCGTTTCGGTATTCTCAAAGGGAAGTGTCGATCTGAAACCTCTTTCGTAAGGAGACTTAATAAAAGATTATGTTTTAATAGCACGAAAATATTGTGTCCAGAAATTGTTGCCAGCATTGAGGGCCTTACGCAAGGAATAGTAAAGAAATCGGGAAGGTAATAATATAAAACTATTTTGCTGTGAGCTCGTGTGTTTACATACTGTTCTGGTTACTTTGTGATGTGTAGCGGTTTCCTTCTGAATAAGTTGTAGTAATGAGTCATTAGCTCACTCATTTGGTTGCAGTTACGTTTATTTCGTACCGACATCTGTATTTTACACGGCACAATATTCAGCATGCGTGGCATTAATTGTCAAACACTTACTGTACTCTAGGACTGCATATCAGCCTGTTTATCAACACAGCACGTATACACCACAGCTGTCAGTTCACCTTCGCTAATCTATCCTGCAGCAGATTCACTGTTCTTGCAATCGGTGTTCTGTTTGTCGCTATAGTGGTCGGTGTGATATCCCGAATTGTACACTCCACATACTATTTCGTTAATCACTGTTTGCATAAGCTGCTCATTTGAAACTATTATTAGCTACCCATAACTTAGTAATAGAGATGCGAAACCACCCCCTCTCAGATCCCACGTTCAAAATTTCGTTCCTCATCCCTGCGGAAAACGAGATGACGTGTAATGGTTGTAGCAACCAGACATTTCAGGCGGGCGTTGCAAGTGTACACCTACACTTCCGGGCCACGATCTGAATGTTTTCCCGATTCACTTTGTGTCTTCTGCAGCTGCGTTCATCACGTAGATGATATGTCACGATAGTGGGTCCATCGACAGCTCTCTCCATGACAACAATGAGGAATGCTAAGAGTTTCGTAGGCTGCTTCTCCATTGGCAATGAGTAACATATTTAAGCAGTTTTATGGAGGTCAGCGTACTTCCTATTTATCGCGAGAACTATACTTGTGGAATGTGTGTAACTTGTATTCACTGTCACTCACAATAGTAACTACACTCAGCTGCAATGAATCATAATTACAGTCGGTAGTGTTAACAGCACATGCCCACACAACATACGTTACCGGTCAAATGTTTCCGATTACCCAATAAGAACCGTATACTTTCATTGATTATATACCCCCCCCCCCACCTCCTGTGTCCTTTCCTTTAGGCACCCTCCCTCCCTCCCTTCCCTTCCCTTTTCTTTCCTTTCCCCCCTCCCTCCTCCCCTCTCCCCCGGGCTTCCCCTCCCCCTTCCTCCCTCCCCCTCTCTCCTTTGCCCATGGCATCTCTGCTCTCCCCTCTCCCATTCCCCTTCCCGTTCCTCCTCCTCCTCCTCCTCTCTTGGCAGGTCCCCGGACTCGTACACGCTCAGTGGTCATTCGCGCGCCGGAGATCATCGCTGTCAGTGTTTCGTGTGTGTGCCTCCGTTTGTGTGTAGTGTTGTTCGCCGTCACGCCACCACCGTTCACGTGCCGTCGCCATCATCCATGTTATGTGCACCGTGTCGCCTCGTGTTACTAATGTTTCTCGTCCAGCGTGAACGGCTCCATGTTTTTTCGATTTTTAGTGTCTACATTTTTTGCCCACCGCTTTTACTGTCTACTTTGTGCCACCTTTATGTACTACTTGTTGTCAAACTCAAGGCTGAAGAGCGGCGTATTGTGCTGCTGACAGCCCGCCTTTGTATAAGGTGTTTAAAATCACAATAAAGAAAACAAAAAAATTGATTATATAAACACATCTACAAACGCCATATATCAAGAAAATAAATATTTTCTCTCTATATAATTAAGCATAATACAATACGGTTTAGATTATAGCCTTTTCGAAGTTTGCGTTCTTTTTCCTCAGAACAGTTACACCACCTCCTGGCATTCTGCAGAAAGATTTTGTAGTGGTTTTGCAGACATTGCAGTCCAGGGAGTTGTAAATTATTCCATACATCTTCAACATTAGATGATCTCAGTTTTCTCACCTTCCTGTCAAATTCATCCCATTAGAGATCAGTTCTCCACATTTCTCTTTCTTATTGATATACACTCTGTAGGATTTGTCCTGCTGCAGAACTAACTAAGTCTCTTGCCAGATGAAACTGCATTGTGGACAGTATCCTGTGATTTCATTCCTTCGCTAATGCTACATTAATTCTCAGTAGGTCACCGACTTTGTCATCCGCAAAATACTCCCAAACCTTAACCGACGCTACATCGTGATTTGCCATACACGTCACACACTGATTCTTCATACTTCCTCCACTGACGAACAAATATTCCGTGATTGCTACCAAATACTTCAAACTTACAGTCGTTCATGAATAACACCTAGGAATTGCTGCACTCTCCAGCTTTTATGTCTTAGCCCACTTCAATCTTTTCGTCTTATTTTGTTTGCGTGAAACAATATTTTATGGTCCCTGTGCACACCTTCAATCTTGTTCGCGAAGGAGGCGTTCCACTTTTGAGACAGAGACTGGAGCTGCTCGCATACTATTTAGTTCCTCGTGAATTTCAATTGCACTGCGAGTATGCTGCCGTTTGTTCCGTACATATATGAACTGATTTTCCCTGTATGTTGTTACTCGTAGACTTCCAGATCGCGACACTCTTGGATTGGCACCAGTTTGCTTCAACCACTGCGAACCTGATCAAGTATAAACCCACACTGCTAGATGCACACAATGCACTGGAACTAATACAAACTGTTTGCCGCACAGACAGCTGAAGAAATGAGGCCTATTCGAATGGAACTGTCGTAGATAAAGACACGTCACTGTTGTAGTGGACATTCACCATCTTCCTGTACGTAAACAACCAGTCAAATACACAACAGAGACGCTTAGTCTTTACATGTTTATACTTATTTTACTATACGAACGTGGACATGACAGAATGATCAAAACGAAATCCCTGTTTTCACCACAAATCCACAGTTGTTATAGATAACTGAAAACTTCTGACCGCTAGTGTATGTCTTTCTCCACCCCCTCAGCCTGTCTAGCCAACTCTTTGAGTCCGGACATTCTGGAGTCTCTGGTATGATAGCCAATCACAAACAAGGACAGGCCTTTCTGGACAGCCAGTGACAGACGAGAAACGTATTTTTCAGCTGCATCACGTGTTGGACCACGCACGTAGTGAACGATAACAATAAGGTAGGATTGCACATTTGAGTTCATCTCGTATTGCACAACATTGCAGTCTCTATACTCCGCATTATTTGACTGGTACGACTGTCTGCTAAGAAACCAACACGATGTTTCGGACTTGGAAGATCTCAGCACAGTGCCAGTGAGGCAAAAGTATCAACCCGCGCCACATATTAGTGGTAGTATTATGCTGTGAGGGATATCCTCCTGGGCTCGCATGGGATCTGTGGTAGTAATCGAAGGTCCTATGAGAGCTGTCGAACTCATCAACATTACTGCGAAACACTTGCAGCTCTTCATGCCTGATTTCTTTCCTGACAGCGATGGTTCGTTCCAGCAAGATAACTGTCCATGTCACAGAACCAGAAGTGTGCTACAATGTTTTGAAGACCATCATGGCGACGTCACGATGATGTCTTGGTCACCAAATTCATCATGTTCGCCTAAACACCGTGGAATACGTCTTGGACACTGCCTAGTGCCACTGCCGAGATCCACTCGGGGGATCACACACAATCGGCCTATCACTTACGGACATCGCATGGCCTGTGCATAGATGCAGCAGAGAAAGATAGAAGCTGTCCTGAACTTCACGTTCGAGAAGGGGTACAGTGATTTGAAAAATGGCTGACAGAAGTTATATACCCTAAGAAAAGAAAGAAGAAACACGCGCAACTAAGGGATTACGCAAACTGGCCGCAAACTGACATCCATACAGGCATCTACGGAAAGTGCAATATTGTAAACATTGGCCGCCGATGGATGAATGTGCACTTGAACACCAGTTGAATTTTCCCATCTAGCGATACATAGCTAGGCTTTTTGTGGCTTCCATAAATCCTGCAACGCAAACTGTGCGGTTGAGGTGAATACGGCTCACTTCCTACACCCTCCTTACCCAATTCACGTGGCACAACGTGGTATAACTGAACATTGATTGTGGGTTTATCTAACAGCTTATTTTTTTAATCAGCTAGTGGTCTTTAAACAAGCTGCTACTGCTTACAAAGCAGATAAAAGAAGATTAGCGCCTTGTTGTCATCAAGTTTCCAGATTGTTTGCCATTCGTGAATACAAATTTATTGTATCCGTAACTGTTTTCAGGAAGAGATGCAGACTCGAGTGTATCCTGTTTCGACGGTATGAAGTTCTGCCGCCAGCCGCTGTTATTGAATTTGAGTTTGTAGTTAGTTGGGAACTGGATACTGATGGCCACGAATGGGACGGAGTTTCGCGTGACTAGAGTTTTGATGAAGCCGCAAAGGGAGGTCCGAACAGTTGTGTACGCCCGCGCACGCTAACCGACCACTCTGTAGGCCAGCGGCAGAGTTATCGTGTTTCGCTGTCTGCTTTGCGCTAAGAGTAGCTTTTACCGAGAGGTGGTTTGTGGTTGCCGGTCTAGGTTAGAGAAAACTTTCTGCTGCAGCGCGATGCAATGAAGGCAAACCTCAGCGCTTGAAGTGTGTATTTGAACTTGAGATCCAACGAATGTAGATCAAATTTCCGTTGCTTTTCATACTAATACTGTGTGAAATAGCTTAACTGGACAGAGAAATAGTTTCAGACTTTTTTATTTGTCGTTTTATTTTCAAAGGCGATCTGTTCAACATTTTGTCCCGATGTTTGTAACCATCAATTTTGATTATTTTTGCATTCGTGATTTTCATTGTTGCGCTTGCTTTGATGAACATGTGTAATAAGATACATGAAAAAAGTGTAAGATATGTTCGAGTCTTCATCGGGATCCATTCATATAAATGCTTAATGGTAGCCAACTTTATTTCTAATTATTTCGTGGAATGAAAATCGTCCACAACTGTTCCTATGATGAGGAATGACTAATCTTTTATTCCTCCACAGTGATGGACTAATAAAACTGACACGTCTTGCAGACAGATATCCATTACATATAATTTAGTACGTGAAACAATGAGATAGAATGGTTTGTATTTTCCTTGTTTACAAGTTTTGGTTATGCAATCGTGTATCCCGAAACATGTCACGTTTTTAACTCATGTAAATCACATATTTGGGCAGCTGGTGCGTCATAATCATCGTCCTGTTATCATTCTAAGTTTGAAAGTGGTATAGGCAGTTATTTGTAATAAGATTAAAACAGTGTATAACCAATACGTGGGAAAGAAAACAGTACAAATTACAAATAACTGTATAATACCAGTCGATGAGGTTCTAAATTTATGGCAGTAGAAGGTAATGATCCCACGCAAAGAAAAATAAATGCAGAGAAACGTACCAGTCGCCTGGAATGCTGTTTTCAAAATACAGCATTTTAAATACTAAACGTTGTTAGATTACACTAGCTGTGAATAAACGGTTTAGGCCTATGGTAGCGACCCTCTCAATGCGAAAACATTTAAAATATTCAAGAGGAGATGAATGGTGGCAGTTACCGGAAGAGACAGGACAATAATCCAGCGGTTCAGGGAGAAAGCTGCAGCGGAAGAGATGATGTTGGTGACGGTAATGAAGATGAAACTGAGGTGAGAAGGACATACTACCACACGAATAGATAGTTAATTGATCATGCAGGTTCTTCGCTGGAATCCAGGAAAAAAAAAAAATCTGGAAGCGTGGTCAATGACGTCATTATAGGTGCAGGACCAACGAGATGTGCATACCAGAAAACCATAATCGATAGGAAAGACCAGGGGAGGCCATTTTCCAGTACTGAATGTCAAATGCCTGTTTACTCGGGTGACGATCTAAGTGTAGCAAATAATTTAGAGATATTTTGTTCATTCAACGTTAATGGGCATTTTTTACAGGAAGGGGAGTGCATCTTCTGTGATGATATTCCCCCGAAAAATATTTCTGCAAATGTCAGGAATTGTCTGCTCTTAAGATGTGTCGATTCTTAGTATAACTGAGCCACTACGGTCACTGAAAGAAGATGTTACGGTCCTTTTACCTTCTTGCAGCTTTTATCAAGGGAAAAGAAAAGTTTTATTGTGTAAAATGAGATGCAATATAAGTGATTACTATTACACATTTGTGTATATCCATCCCCAGGAACACTCGGACTGTTTTGAAAGCCGGCATTGGTCTTTCACAATATCATCAGGGTGATCACATTTTCCCTGTTACAGACATTTATCGAAATAATGGAAAACCTATATGAAATCGGCACACTATGCGTTTTATCAACGCCGTCGTGGCACAAAGCAAGATGACGCAGGGCTTAACATATCGGCACTGCAGGCTATGGGATGGTGGCGACTCCAATACCCATCCACCCATTCAGATGTTGATTTTCTCTTGCTCACTTAAAACTTATAAGACAAAATTATGGTTAACTTTTGAAAGCCCATTTGTGGATGTGGGACACCGGTTGACAGCAAAAGTAATGGAAGTGGAGCATCACAGCCGTATTTTCAAAGTATTTGTTATCCAGACGCCTAGTTTAAACACTACATTTGCGCTACGTGTGGTTTCCCGAAGTAGCTTTAGACGAATACCGAGGCTGTTTCATTGACGAGGAGACGCGCGGTTTCGCTCCCCTCTTCCACCATTCCGAGCTTAGACGCTAATGATATCGACGTCGAGGTGACAGTAAGCTCTAATCACCCCTCATCCTTTCTGCCATGTCACAAATATTCCAAATTATCACTGTCCCTGAGCGGGTCAAGAAAATTCCTTATAGCTGTACCATAGGATTTTTATATAATTTGTCATCTAGTATCGCTATTAATTTGTTCTGTGCTTATGACTGCGAAGATCTTCACCTTCAACCGATTACGAACCGGCAAGTATCAAGTGACATGCAGTGTCAGGCTGGCATTTATCCTCCTTTTGACCAAATTACTGCTTGGCACAGTTAGTTGAGCAAAGCAAAGTGGTGTTATTACTTAATACATCGAATTCACCATGTAAGAACACCTGTGCCACAGGATGAACTCCATGAGTTTATAGCACTTTATGACTGGTGTGTCTAAAAAGTTGTGAATTTCTGTCACAGGACAACCATGTTTGTAGGCTTCATGTCCCGGAACGCCACGTATGTAATAATCGGGTGGCGATCATTAAATGACATACGTTAATGAATATTTAATGAAGAGTTGTGAGTCTCAGTAGAATGACGTCAAAGAAATAATCGGGCTAAATGCTGAATTAATATCTATGGTGACTATCGGACCTGTTCCACATAAATGGTGAGTTACCTGAAGGTCTTCTATCCCGTTGACTGTGGAAGCATCGGATAACGAACCGGTAGCATGTATTACAGACAGATAAGTTTGCAGAATTAGAGGCGTGAGGATGGTGACAAACACGTAACATAAAAATAGGAAGTCCGTTGTTTTCATACACAGGGTGTTACGGTGTAAGTGCAGATGTATTTATCAGTGACTGAGGACAGTGTACTGAACGCATCACATCACTATTTATTCATTTTCGGACTAATAATGGCAGCTATTAGGAGTAACATGTTTTTAGATTACTTGGTACCTTCATGTGCATGTGACAAGAGCTATCCATTAATGCTTATTTTCCCCTGGAGAGCCGCTCAGGTGTTGAATAGCGGATACACGCACGCAAAGAGGTTAGTTATGTTGCGGTCGTAGTCTACTTAGTAGTGCAGTTCCAACCATGTAGAAAACATCAGATGCAGAATTATGTGACATGTCTGCTGGAAGACTGCTTGGCACAGGAAGAAACAACCAACATATTCATGTGTGTACATGTTATGATACCACATATAAAAATATCTGCACTTATACCCATTACCCTCTGCATGCACTGACACATTAAGTAAAATAGAATGTGAGGAGGCCTTTACAGAATGTGAAGACACTAATCTACAATTCCGGATTTTCAATGGAATCACTAATGTTCTCCAGGATAACAGTTTATAAAAGAAATTTGTCAAACGCGAATAAAATATTTGTCCAGTTTCTAGGCAGTCCTGAATAGTATCAGTAGTATAAATGTGGGAAAACGCCTGGAGAGGGAGATGGAACACATTGTTCATCATGAGAGAAACGAGATTCGAATTCAAAGGGCAGCATGATTGTCAGATCGTACCCAAGTAGCATTAGGGTTCAGTGAGGTCGCTGAGCAAGTTGCATGCACTCATAATTTTACACATAACTGCAGTCGTGTGCACACACTCACGGAGTGACCATATTATCACCCGTGTGGCTCAAAATACAATTGTTTCCAATGGAGTAGAGGCAATTACACGCTAGGAAAAGTTGGCGGCAAATTTCTGCACTTTATTCTTACAAGTGATCTATAAAACCTGTCGGGAACTTGCATCACAGGGCGCTGGGAAGTATGTCTCCTTTACATTTATTACCTCATTTAAGAGTCTCCACCGGTAAAATAAGTAATTCCTCAAGCCAAGTGCAGTGAGAAATCTGTGGTCTTTTAGACGAAAGACGGATGCGACTGATTGAATCTTAGGCTGACTGTTCTGAAGTGGCGCCCTATGGACACTCGTACGAAAAGAGGTCTTGCTTAACGACTGCATTATTATGAAGGCAATCTTAACTAAATGACCCTTTTCTTAGAAGATTTACGCAGTCTTGGTGTTTCTAAAACAATAAAAAAAAATGGTTCAAATGGCTCTGAGCACTATGGGACTTAACTTCTGAGGTCAACAGTCCCCTAGAACTTAGAACTACTTTAACCTGACTAACCTAAGGACATCACACACATCCATGCCCGAGGCAGGATTCGAACCTGCGACCGTAGCGGTCACGCGGTTCCAGAGTGTAGCCCCTAGTACCGCACGGCCACTCTGGCCGGCTCTTAAACAATACACTTGCTGCATATTAAAATATTTGACATTACAACCTCAGAAACACAACCGCGGGCTCTGAATACCTAGAAAAATTGATGCTCTAGTGGAAAATTTCGCACAATAATTCGTCGTCAAATGTGGGATGTCTAGGAAATGTGCTTTCTTGGATCGCTAGATAACAATTCAACAAATCGTATTAATTTGATTTATTATGTAAAGTAAATAGGAATACTTAACTTTGAGAATTACATAGATGTGTCGCAAGCAAAGGGCGACATGCAAAATATTCAATGTTCTTCAGTATAAACAATCCTAATACACTCCTGGAAATTGAAATAAGAACACCGTGAATTCATTGTCCCAGGAAGGGGAAACTTTATTGACACATTCCTGGGGTCAGATACATCACATGATCACACTGACAGAACCACAGGCACATAGACACAGGCAACAGAGCATGCACAATGTCGGCACTAGTACAGTGTATATCCACCTTTCGCAGCAATGCAGGCTGCTATTCTCCCATGGAGACGATCGTAGAGATGCTGGATGTAGTCCTGTGGAACGGCTTGCCATGCCATTTCCACCTGGCGCCTCAGTTGGACCAGCGTTCGTGCTGGACGTGCAGACCGCGTGAGACGACGCTTCATCGAGTAACAAACATGCTCAATGGGGGACAGATCCGGAGATCTTGCTGGCCAGGGTAGTTGACTTACACCTTCTAGAGCACGTTGGGTGGCACGGGATACATGCGGACGTGCATTGTCCTGTTGGAACAGCAAGTTCCCTTGCCGGTCTAGGAATGGCAGAACGATGGGTTCGATGACGGTTTGGATGTACCGTGCACTATTCAGTGTCCCCTCGACGATCACCAGTGGTGTACGGCCAGTGTAGGAGATCGCTCCCCACACCATGATGCCGGGTGTTGGCTCTGTGTGCCTCGGTCGTATGCAGTCCTGATTGTGGCGCTCACCTGCACGGCGCCAAACACGCATACGACCATCACAGGCACCAAGGCAGAAGCGACTCTCATCGCTGAAGACGACACGTCTCCATTCGTCCCTCCATTCACGCCTGTCGCGACACCACTGGAGGCGGGCTGCACGATGTTGGGGCGTGAGCGGAAGACGGCCTAACGGTGTGCGGGGCCGTAGACCCAGCTTCATGGAGACCGTTGCGAATGGTCCTCGCCGATACCCCAGGAGCAACAGTGTCCCGAATTTGCTGGGAAGTGGCGGTGCGGTCCCCTACGGCACTGCGTAGGATCCTACGGTCTTGGCGTGCATCCGTGCGTCGCTGCGGTCCGGTCCCAGGTCGACGGGCACGTGCACCTTCCGCCGACCACTGGCGACAACATCGATGTACTGTGGAGACCTCACGCCCCACGTGTTGAGCAATTCGGCGGTACGTCCACCCGGCCTCCCGCATGCCCACTATACGCCCTCGCTCAAAGTCCGTCAACTGCACATACGGTTCACGTCCACGCTGTCGCGGCATGCTACCAGTGTTAAAGACTGCGATGGAGCTCCGTATGCCACGGCAAACTGGCTGACACTGACGGCGGCGGTGCACAAATAATGCGCAGCTAGCGCCATTCGACGGCCAACACCGCGGTTCCTGGTGTGTCCGCTGTGCCGTGCGTGTGATCATTGCTTGTACAGCCCTCTCGCAGTGTCCGGAGCAAGTATGGTGGGTCTGACACACCGGTGTCAATGTGTTCTTTTTTCCATTTCCAGGAGTGTAGAAGCGAAGTAATATGTTGACGCTTTTATTCAGGTCGCTAGTCTTGAAGCTCCTTTTCGACTGGGCAGCGACCAGTCGGACACGGCCCTTATGTCCCCTTCTCATAGAGTCCGCTGCTGTCGCGTTGTCGACCTGGGGAGGGGTCGGTCAGCGTGCGATTGGCTGACGTCTTCGCCACAGCCCTCTCTGCTTTATCGTTCCCGACTGACGTGCCGGCGTATGGTGTTAAGCCGTAATGTAATTCCTGATTGGGATGACCAGATCTGTAATTACCTTTATGGTATGAATCTGTGATTAGTAGGTTGGTTGCTAACAGACAGGGTGTTTCAATTGCCACAATCGATGTCGTTTTATGCAACCCGTAATACATGTGAATCAGGAACGGTACCCAGGCAGGTGACAGCCACGTAATCGATACAAGTTGCCCCTCAGGGCCTTGGCCGACTGTTAGCAAACGGAATCACAGTGTACACAAAATTTATATAGTAGGCTCAATATGTCTTCGTATATTTTGGCAGCTGTTTCGCAACGTTTCGACAATGTGATTCAGTCTCCAGAGCGAACTGACCAACAGCGATATTGAACGTATACAGATAAGGGCAGCATGAATGGTCACAGGTTTGTTTAATCCGTGGGATTTTGTCACAGAGATACTGAAGGAACTGAACTGGAAGGCTCTGGAAGGTAGACGTAAACTATCCCAAGAAAGTCTATTAACCAAGTTTCGAGAACCGGCTTCAAATGATTATACTAGGAATATACTGCAGTCCCTACATATCGCTGACACAGGGATCGTGAAGATAAGAGTACAATAATTACGGCACTCACTGAGGCATTCAAACAATCATTCTTCCCGCACTCCATGCGTGAATGGAACAGGAAGAAACCATAATAACTGGTACAATGGGACTTACCCTCTGCCACGCACCTCACGCTGATTTGCAGAGGTTAGATGTGTGTAGATGTAGATTATTCTGCCATGCAGGGTTGCAAGAAACGGCACCGGTAGGGGCAGTTGACTCACTCTGTATAATTCGGCACTCTGTCATTGTAATGGCCGGAGGAAGCAGGTCTCCCCATGTGTGCGGGGAACATCGGGTAAGAGTGTCTGTCAGCTTTAGAAGCTGAATGTCTACATCACCTGCAGCTGCTATTATTCCATCTATAAAAACTCTGGCTACAACGTAGTACATGAGGCATTGAGCCAAACCGAACATTGTCAAAGAGCGTGTGGCAGTCAAGACAACTGTGTCGACGTATCAGCCAGACCGACATAATAGTTGCACGAATGGAGCAAATTACTGTGAGGATCTCTGACTAGAGGTGAGAGATATTACGTCAAAAGCAGGCACTAGCCTGAGACCTGTGCAGACAGTTTTCCTTAAATGATCTGTAAATGGGCAAAGAATGTCCACATTGGGCACCCCCTAAGCTGCTCGATGAATACACATTTGATAAGTACATGAATCGTGTTCAATTTTATTCAGCTGTCAGAATGACTGAGACGTGCGCTTATGATTTCTGAACAAACGGTAGACCGCAGATTGTAAAGACAATGACTTACTGCCACCAAAGACGTTTGTGATGACTAACTGACAACCTCAGCTGCTGACAGGTGTTGTTGATATACCTCGATGTGGAAAGCTGAAAATGTGTGCCCCGACCGGGACTGGAACCCGGGATCTCCTGCTTACATGGCAGACGCTCTATCCACCTTCCTTTTTTTAAGGGAGTGAGGGGTTTTTATTTATTTATTTATTTATTTTATATGAAGGAAGGTAGGAGAAACAGAAACCTTTATTATTCACAAAATAAACATAGTACGTCCTGACACATGATAACTGTCCTGGAAGGAACCTCGCTGCCGTCCTACCATGCAGCATAAAATAACAACAAAATCAAAGTGGGGCCACCTCCGCCACCCTAAAGAAAAGTATTTATGAATATGAAAAAAAATTTGAAGTACATCCATTTGCTAACTGTTCAAGCGTGAGTTTTTCGTAGGTCGCATACTCGCGTAGTGTTCTTAGTCGATCACATTACGTGGTCGGTTTCACAGCGAAAGCACCGCCGCTCATCTTTGCGCACCCGGCACACCCCAAGTATATGGCGGGTCCGCAAAAAACGTTACTAGGAAATTGGCATACCAATCCTTGTACTTTTGTAGCCGTAATAGTTTTGTGTGTCCATCTTGCAAGTATTGCCAGTAATCCAGGACGTTCAGTGAGTTCGTACGTGTGTCTCTATAGATGCAATGAACCGTCATACCTGTGATCCACGCCACTGCGTTCGTCTTATGACGCGGAAAATACGTTTCCTCTGGAAAAAATACTATGTCAGAACAGACTGCTGTATAGATAGTGCGCCGCATGAACGCTATTATCTTTCTTGCGAGAGTCCAGACAGCCAATGCCTCGCCGCAGACCAGCCGATGGTCGTCCGGATCCAGCACGCCTCATTGGTGACACAAGGGCGAATCCGCCATATGTATTGCGTACTTTTTATCATTTGTAGGGTATTTTCGGTTGACGACAATGTACCATGTTGATCTGACTGATGTAGGTAGGCGGGGATGGTGGACCGTGCGCCACACCACGTGCCAATTAACAGCTAGATGTTTGCGTTCCACCATATTCCGGGCGATCTGTCGAAGAAGCAGATGGTACACGTCGATGTCGACTGTCGGGTCATTGGTAAACGCTCTCGAACGTAACTGTGTTCCACGATGAACGTGCGCACATACGTTAAAGGGGGCGATATATGGCCGACACTGACTGGAGGAAGATGCGATGTTGGTACGAGTTCTTCGATGATCGTCCCCGTATGCGAGTGATTCCTGTTGCGCCACCGTTTGAGCATGATATTAATATACATGGCACGCGCCTTCTCGTGCACGTTCACTAAACCAACGCCCCCCTCTCGCGCTGGGAGGGTAAGCGTGTTGTACTGTACCTTAAAGAGTTGTCCCAGGCACACATAGTACCCAAAAGCCGCCTGAATCCTCATAGCCATCGTGCGCGTCAAGGGGAGAAGGTGTGTCAGGTGGCACATCATGGGCGCGAGATAAAGGTTGACGAGTAACACTCGCTGCAGCATATCCATCGACCGTAGGGCGTTTAATCGTACTGCCGTGCGGACTCTGAGTAACAGTCTTCGGTAGTTGTCCGCAGCCGTTCTCGCTGTCTCTTTATGAAAGGTGATACCCAAACAGCGGAGGGTTTCCACCGCAGGTAAGGGTCCTTCCGTTCCTGGTTCTAGTCCACGCCCCACATGCATGAATTGTGATTTTCGGTAGTTGACCACACTTCCAGCTGCCATCCCATACGTCTGTAGCCAATCCAGTGCTGTTTGAGTCTCCCTCTCATCCTGTACGAGGAACACAATATCATCCGCGTATCATCTGCATTTGAGTGATAAATGCCCTAGGGAGATCCCGGTAAGACGGCGGCGTAGGCCTGCGAGGCACGGTTCTAAGGCGATTGCATAAAGGAGGATCGATGAAGGGCAACCCTGTCTCACTGATCTTAAGATCTTAAAATACTCAGTTCTCCCTCCGTTGACCACCATCGCTGATCTGGCGCCGTGCAACAGCCGCATCACAGCATTGGTCAATAATGGCGAGACACCCATCCTGTTCATCACCGCCGCGAGGTACACATGATCCACGCGATCAAAAGCATGATCGAAATCTACTGTAACCATCGCTCCCCGGAGGCGACATGCAGCCGCGAGAGCGACGACGTCACGATAGTCTCCCAAGGCTGTGTGGATATTACTGATGGCGCCAAGACAAGTCTGATCGGCATGTATTCGATTCTCCAGCGACTTTTTGATACGACTTCCCAGGATGCGCATGGAAATCTTGTAGTCACTATTAAGGAGGGTCAAGGGGCGATAATCACAAGGCCGCTTCCCAGGATGCGCATGGAGATCTTGTAGTCACTATTAAGGAGGGTCAAGGGGCGATAATCACAAGGCCGTTTGCCACCACGGGGCTTCGGTATCGGTATCATGAGCCCTTCCGTGAATTGAATGTGAACCGGTACTTCTTGCCGCAGAAGCTCATTAAACATACACAGCCACATTGGTGTCATAATGGTCACAAAGGCACGGTAAAATTCCAACGGGAATCCGTTTGCACCTGGGGACTTGTTGCAAGCACCTCGTGTAATTGCTTCCTCCAGCTCTTCACACGTGATTTCAGATAACCCGTCCGCTTCCCCGTTCACACTCGTCGCGTCTGGGATCTCTTCCAGGACGTTCCCCAGCTCCCTCTGACCCTCCCCGTGCTCGCATAGAATCAGCTAAAATGATCCGTGAACACCTGTGCTATGCCCCTTTGTGTTGTAAAACGACGGCCATCGCCGGGATCGATCTCATGTATTAAATTCCTGCGTCATCTCCGTCTTTCCTTTATCACATAATGCATCGAGGGAACCCCGTTGGGCAGGAAATCCTGCGACCTCGCGCGTATCATCGTACCTGCCATTTTCTGCGTCGTAAGATGTACCAGCTTCGCCTTAACTCGGTGGACAGCCGTCTGGCGTTCTGGTGTAGGTGGTTGAGCTAACAGTTCCCGGAGAGCCGTAAAGTAAAACTCTGTGGTCGTGCGCTGCCATTGAGAAACCTCCTTCCCGTAAGCTATTAACGTCCTCCGTAAAGCCGGCTTCGCGCACTCGATCCACCACTGCAGGACAGAACCGAAAGAATTTCGTCGACGGAGGCAGCCATGCCACGCGTCCTCCACCATGCGTCGGCACTCTGCATCTCGCAGGTGGGAGACGTTCATCTTCCAATTACCCCTCCGTCTCCATACCTGCTGACTATCAAGGTCAACCGTACAAATATATGCCTCGTGGTCTGTAAACACTGTCGGCCATATTTCTGCGCCCACCGTCGACATTGCTAACGCCCTTGAAACGTAGATCCGGTCCAAACGGCCCGCGGAGTGGCTAGTAAAAAATGTATATCCTGGTTGGTTGCGATACTTCAGGTCCCATGTATCGACTAATTCCATCCCGTTGACCAGCTCCCTAAGTTCTTGGCTAGTAGTATATTTAGGTTGTTGGTCCTTTCTGTCTCCGCCGAGTATGCAACCATCGTATCGTCCCTGGAACAACGATGTAACCTCATGGGCGTAAAAATCTGCTCTGTCCCTTCTCTTATCCGAGCCTGACGGTGCGTATATGTTGATCAAACGTATTCCACCTATGGTCACGGCCGCACCACGGGCAGAAGGCAAATACTCTACTTTGTCTGCACGAACCCCTTCCTTTAATAGTATAGCTGTGCCAACGCCTCTCTCGTCACACGGAGAACAGTAAATGTCGTAACCGTGAAGGTCCGAGGGGGGAAGTACCCGAACTTCTTGTAATAGTGCTATGTCTAAATCCGCAGCCTTTATCATGTCACTGAGCATCTTGATTTTTACAGGCGTCCCAATGCTATTGATGTTAACAGACCCTACCCGATAAGCTTGTTGCATGGCGGTCAACGTAGATAGGGTACCGTACGGTCGCTAATTTTGCCGTACATAGGCTGCTGTCGGACTAACGTCCCCCGCCGTCCCCTCATATGGTCTTCCATTATTCCGTGCACTCTGACGGTCTTATACCGGGACAGTGCGTGGGAGCAGTTCCTCCGGCATCATCTGTTCCCCATGGGGGTGGCTCTTCTGACCAGTCCCCTAGTGTCCCACCGTTGTCGTGCGGTGCAGGCGCCGTAGCCTCCTCAGTAGCCTGTTGCCGTCTATCGAGCTCCTTCGCTGTGTCTGGAGCATCGCCAGCGGTAGGTCGTACCGCCGTCCCGCTGGCCGCCGTTGCATCCACGCTAGGCAGTTCTTCTGTATCCATGGTCGTCTGTTCTGTACCCGTAAACTTCTCAGAATTGTCTGCTAGATCAGAGTGGTCGTTCTCCACCGTGAGGCGGCGCTTCTTCCGGAGTTTTGGTGATCGCTGTTTGCGTTGCCGGGCCTCGGAATCAGAGGTCAGCATGGTCTCCAGTTGTTCGTGGGGGACGTCGGAATCATGCGCCGTCGTATTATCGACGTCTCCAAGTGCCGTATCTGAAGGGGCGCAAGCGGAACCGAAGAGAGGGCGTCCTGTGTCTGCTGCAGGCGGTCCAGCGCAACGTCGTCTTTCTGTGGCTCGCCACGATCCGCCGCTGTCTGTGTGTTCTGGTACGCGTCTGTCTCGCGGCCCACGTCACCGCGTAATGCGGCGACGTAAGTCATGGGGAGCACAGTAGGATGCGGCGTGAGGGGTGGATCATCCCGTGGCAGCTGTAATAACCTTCGATGAGCACACTCAGAACGTATGTGTCCCTCCTTCCCTCATCCAGAGCACGTCCTTGGTTGTCCGTCGTAAATGACAATCGCCCTACACCCGGCGATGTACGAGTATGACGGGACGTGTTTCCGGAGTTCGATCCGTATTTGTCTGACGCCATTGAGGATTGGATACGTCTTGAAACTCGCCCATTTGTCAGCCACGTGGGATAGGACCGTTCCGTGAGGACGCAGGGCGTCTGTCACCAATTCTTCTGGCACTTCGAATGGAAGCTCAAAGAGGCGGATCGTTTGGAGGCCCATGCCGGCGTGTTCAACTGTTATCGCTCCAACATTCCCGTCCGAATGACAGAAACGAAGTCCTTGTCGGTGTCGAAGTAGGAGTTCGTCACATGCCGCTTCATTTATGAACTTGACATAGACCACGCTGCTGACTATAGATAAGTGTATTCCAACTAGAACGTCAGGTTCGATTTTCACCTCGTCCCGTAAATAACGTTCGATATCGTAAGCCTTCGGTCGAGCATATTCGTCAACAACACTAAATTTCATTGTCGATTTGCGGAACGACAAGGCCATGATTCGTTCTATGTATACCGCGACACACCGCTACACACTTAACGTAAACACCTCTCGCGCAGACGTGTGGCAGGGACGTAAACACCGTCCGAACGGATGCGCCGCCGAAGGCTGACTGCCGTCTGAGCCACCGAGGACACAGATGAATAGCGCGACTGCAGGGACTTACCCCTTGCACGCTTCCCGTGAGACTCACTTTCCCAACTGTCCACAATTCTTCTCGAAAGAACAGTTACTGTTGATGACCGTGCAGCTTTTCCCTGGAATAAATGACGACTAACTGACAACCTCAGTTGCCGAGAGGTGTTGTTGATATGCCTCGATGTGAACAGCTGAAAATGTGTTCTTTCTAGAACAAGTTACTGTCTTCGCATATATAATTAAAGGCTACCCAGCCATTGACCATCGTCTGTGCGAATGCGCACAGGTTGCCCAAACTCTTACGGGAATCGCCAAAGCGTGCGCGAGTGATGAGTGGGTGGGCAAATGTCTATAAGGTACAATACGTATGTAGAATTGTGGACAGTTGGGAATGTGAGTCTCACGGGAAGCGCGCAAGGGATAACTCCCTGCTGTCGCGCTATTCATCTGTGTCCTCGAAGGCTCAGATGGATAGAGCGTCTGCCATGTATGCAGGAGATCCCGTGTTCGAGTCCCGGTCGGGGAACACAATTTCAGCTGTCAACATCGAGGTATATCAACATCACCTGTCGGCAGCTGAGGTTGTCAGTTAGTCATCATTTATTCCAGGAAAAAGCTGCACGGTCATCAACAGTAACTGTTCTTCGAGAACAAGTTACTGTCTTCGTATATAAAGACGTTTGTGATTATGCTGTGTTTAATTTTCTTGTGACATACGATTTTACTTTCCGGAAACAGTTCTGCGCATCATTTACAGCTGGTTTTACTGTTATGATTCCTCTTCTATATCTTTGCGCGTATTTTATGTGCTGTCGATAGGGAGCTTACACCCAAGTGATAAGCGACTTTAGATTTATCTCCATAGAGTGCACTGCTGTTATAATCCAATTCTCTGTCACGCGTCTGCATTTACTGCTGTATTTGAAGATGTTTAAAAAAATTTGTGTTAAAACCGTGCGGAACAGCTTTTGACGTATCTGTTGCTGTGAAGCTGACCACCCCGCGCTAAGCGTTTTTGTTTTCACTACTCTGTGACTAATTTTTAATCCTGTGGTGAACATCTGACAGAACTAACTGTCTTTCAGTTTTTGATGGATACTTATATATTTTATAATTCATAACAACAAATACCACTGACTTTATATTTCCTAGTGTTGGTAAAGCTATATTCAATTCACGTGTTGTTATGGATCAGGAACTGCGCAATTTAAGTTACTGCTTTAAAACGTTGTAGGAAGAGAACCAGTCCTCAGAATGATGTCAAAATTGAACAGTGTGTTATTAACGCAGGGAGAAACGTCATGGAACAAATAAATTTAACGTTCAGAATGCTTTGAGCAATGCGTGCCTTCAGTTCAGCTATGTTAGTAACTGAATCAATGAACACGTCTTTCAAATAACACCAGAGCCAGAAGTCACTCGAATGAAGATGGGGTGACCTGGACGGCCAGACTCTAGGGAACCGACGACTGAAAACTCTAGCATTTCCGAAATGACTCTAGAGCAGCCGCCTCACTGGCTGTGCCTTGTGTGGACGAGAGTCGACTTGCACAAATATGAGCCTACCCACACGTCCCCGCTACTGAAGGGTTGGAACGACGATGGCGTGCAAAAGCCGCTCAGAGCTTGTACCAGCGACGGTATGGGTAACAATACCCACCGGACTCAACGCCTCGAAAAAAAAAGAAAAAAAAACGAAAAGAAAAGAAAAAAGAAAATAAAAGCGGTCCTGCGATAAACGATGCCGTGAGCCCGCAGCAAACAGCCACTTTTACAGACTGAAGTGGTACAGGTTCATCTGCGTTCGGATTTTCCGTTGCACATCTTCTGCAGTTCTGCTCACTAACATGTCATTGGAGATGGAAATGGGCTCCGTCTGACCGTTGAATGTTCCATGGCTGTTCATTGTCAACATCTATGTGAGAAACTTATTGCAGAGCGGACTTTCGTCGGCAGGCCGTTGTGGCCGAGCTGTTCTAGGCGCTTCAGTCTGGAATCGCGCGACCGCTACGGTCGCAGGTTCTAATCCTGCCTCGGCGCATGGATGTGTGTGCTATCCTTAGGTTAGTTAGGTTTAAGTTGTTGTAAGATCTAGGGGACTGCTGACCTAAGATGTTAAGTCCCATAGTGCTCAGAGCCATTTGTACTTTCGTCTTGTTTACATTTCACCTCCTTAGTTCCCACACTACACTGTATTCACTCTCTTGCACTATTAATGTGTTTACCCCACCACCGTCTTGGAAGACTCTGAGTTCCCTTCTTCAAATGTTGTTTTTTAATTAAATTTTTCAAATTCTTTGTTCCATGTTTGGCATCCCCTGTTCTGTATTATTTATTTATATTTTTTGCAGAGTTTCAAGTGCTCTACCTATGCATAGCCATCCTCAACACTCTCCTTTTGCCAATTTTTTTTGTGTTCACATCTTTTTTTCCTTTAAAATATGCATTCTTCATTTCTGTAAATCTTTTGTGCTTCCTTCCTTTAATAAACAATGTTTGAGGCTTTGTTCTTTTGGATTACAAATTTCTTTAACATTCTACCATCTCTTCGAGATTGATAATTTCATGATGCCCTAAAACTGATTTATAGTGACATCTTTCCGCAAATATATACTTACATGGTGCTTCAACTGCCCTACCGATATTGTTT
The DNA here is from genome assembly GCF_023864345.2 of Schistocerca serialis cubense. NCBI lineage: Eukaryota > Metazoa > Arthropoda > Insecta > Orthoptera > Acrididae > Schistocerca > Schistocerca serialis. The sequence continues at coordinate 915,079,875 of NC_064641.1, read as the reverse complement.
TATGCAATCCACAATTCAGTATCTGATCTTCAAAAACCACGACCGAGACTTTTATGTTCTCTCGCTCGCTAGGCGCAAACTATTAGTTGTACAGAAAAAATGAGCAGTACTTTTTGTAGCAAATTAATATAGTTAAGTTTTGTAATCGAATACTTTTTCGCTGAAGGCAACAGTTTTTGAGTTATTCAAGAAAAACGTACAAAAGTAACCTCAGAACGTACCTCCACCCCTTACGACAGGATTTTTAGTGTATCGTTCGTGGCATTTTGTCCTACCACTGTGCGAAATTTTTCTGCTGCTCGGACTATTTCCGATAGTCGACATTTTTCGGACTCTTTTGGAATATTATGTCGGCAGTATACTCGGCTATTTGCATAACATTATTAATTTAAACGTGCCCGTGATATTAATGAAAGGAAAACGACTTTTGTGAACGTTACACTAAAACTAGCTTTGTTGACAATTCGATTCAATTTTTACCCTTACAAGCACACTAATTTCATAGTTGGAAGGCCTTACGAATATAACGATATAAATGATTGTTTTATGTTGTAAAAATTCACAGGACTGTTAGGTGAAATTTACGGACATGTCAATTTTACAATCTGTAAGAGACTACCAAGCCAGAGGCGTAATAAAGCCAGTCAATCAAGGCCAAGAAAGCTCGAATATGGTAACTATTCCCCGCAGTAGCAAATTTTTAAACAGTGGTAGGAGAGTGTGCCATGGACAACGTACTATAAACCCTGACCGGTTGGGACACATTGGCGGAGTGGGGGTGTATTTTGATGGTTACTTTTGAACAGTTCGAGGACTAAAGTCTCTAGCGAATATGTGCCGCAGTACAAAATTTAACTATATTGCATTCCTATAAAGAGGTCCTGTTTCATTTTTTTGTATAGGACTGAGAAGTTGCGCCTAGCGCTCGCGAATTATGAATATATTGCGCGTGGTTTTTGAGGGCCAGATATGGAATTGCGGGTTGCATAAAACGATATCGGTAGGGACAGCTGAATCACCTGATACATGATTTGGCTAATTTCATATTCGCTACAGTGAATTAAGTGACGTATCTGCTACTGCGACAGTTGCAAATGTGTGTTTGTGTGTGTGTGTGTGTGTGTGTGTGTGTGTTTGTGTGTGTGTAGTTAAAATAACTGTTCGTTATTCGCCATTTGTACGAATTACGAAAGACCCTCAACGACATTACATTTTATATCAGTACCTCCTAGCGAAGGAAGCCAGACTGAGGCTCAAATGGCTCTGAGCACTATGGGACTCAACTGCTGAGGTCATTAGTCAAGCCAGACTGCCCCGCCATGTTACAACGTGAGTGGTTAAAAACAACTCCTAACCATTCCTAATACGCTATTAATTTGTTCGGGCTGTACTTGGTTCTGCGAACAGTTCGAGGGACAGCGGGCTACTCAGCGTTTACAAACGGGGGGGGGGGGGGGAGGGGTCGTCCTGTCACTCTTGCCGAACTGACACCGGGGCGGGCGCCACCCGCTGCATCTGACCGGCGCTCCGCTGCGCTGCCGACAACTACCTGCTGCATCATTCATGCCCCGGCGACCTCACCACGACGCTGTTTCGACGCCGATTGATCGCAGCAGAGACAAACAGGAGCCGCGTTATTTCCGCGCTGAGCTGCCAGGAAGTCGTAAAACCACTGGTTTCATTTGAGAACTAGCATAAAGCCCAGTTGCAGAAATTGTCATGGCTGCAGCAACCGAAGACCTTCCAATCGTAGCGTTCTCATCACACCGCGCAATTCTAATTTCTTAGTTTTATTGGTTTCCTATTACGGTATGTCAAGTGGTACTTGCTTCTCGTAATAATAAGCTCAACTCAATATTTCAAAGTTGTAACTCTTCTTGCAAATTTACAAAGGAATCGGAAAAGTATTTGCCGAAGTATATTTCTGTATTTTGGAGACAATGGTGAGTGCTATATTTGTTTGAAAATATTTTCAGAGACGCGAAGCCTTTGTAGTGACCAATGTATTCTTCATTGTTTCATAATTTAAGTAGGCTTTATTTTGATACCTTCGTCTGCATCGAAAGAATTTCTGTTTTTCCTTACTACCTAAGATGTTTTCGATTTTTTATCACATCCCTTTGCTCTGGAAAATTATTTTGAGAATCAAAGCTTTCACTGACGCTTCCATACAAAATAAGTGTCGCAGTCATTATAGAACTTATGAAATTGTTAATAGACATTATTCAAACCAATGCTTAGCAACAACTGAAAAAGATGCGTACAGCACTTTCGTAAAAGTACAAAAACCTGTTTGATGATTTACTATGTAACGTATGCAGATCATCTGACTGTAACTCTTAATAAGACTTCGAAACCGGTAATGATACCACTTACATTAACAAATGGTGTAAGGACGCAACAAAATTTTTGTCAAGATGACTGAATTTCCTTACATATTGGGAATTGCCCAGGCAGTCACTGATGAGCTAAGATCGTATTTATACATCTTACTTTCGTAGAACTGAATGCAACCTATACTGTATCAAGCAAACAATCAAGACACCTGTATTTCCCAGATGTATTGTAAACTAGGTAAATGGAAATGAGCGTTTGGCGTCATTGGCCGGGAGGCCCCTCGCGGGGCAGGTCCGGCCGCCTTGGTGCAGGTCTTATTACATTCGACGACCTGCGCGCCGAATGAGGATGAAATGATGATTACGACAGCACAACACCCAGTCCCTGAGCGGGGAAAATCCAGAAAGGAATCTCGCTGGAGTTTGTTAAAAGTTCGCAGGAACGTTAGTGCCTTTCCCGTCTTGATGGGATGGACCCAAAGTGACGTCTGCCACTGTGTAATTACTGTGAGTTTATCCATTAACAAGAAGTTACGTTTTTTTCAAAAAATGGTTCAAATGGCTCTGAGCACTATGGGACTGCTGAGATCATCAGTCCCCTAGAACTTAGAACTACTTAAACCTAACTAACCAAAGGGCATCACAACATCCATGCCCGAGGCAGGATTCAAACATGTAACAGCAGCGGTCGCGCGGCTTCAGACTGTAGCGCCTAGAACCGCTCGGCCACTCCGGCCGGCCGTTTTTTCATTCCATTCCATTCCTCGTGGCTGTTGTTCCTAAATATGCGCGGCCCACCGTGTTTAAATCTGTTGTTATGAGCCCTAAGGTCGGCACACGTTCGTATATGCGGATATGCGGTTCACGCTGCTTCACCAGAACAACAGTTTTCCAGAATACTGTGTACTCCGATTCCGACAACAAACCAACGGATACTAATAACTGTAAATAAAGCAACAAAATCAATCTCATAATGTGAATAATTCTCGACACATTCAGTGCTCACATGTTTTGTTTATACATCTTGCCACAGTTACATAACTCTCACACTGCTTCAGACAATCAATAACTATGTACCACCTGATGATGAATCGCTAGGCAGATAGAAATCGTTAAGGAGATAATAAAAATTGAAGAACAAAACAAAAAGCAACTGGTTGCACTAATTTCGAGGAAGTATAGAATTTGTTACTGAATAAAGGAAAACGCATTTCAGGTATCGAAATAATATATACAAGTTACTTTATGCACAGTATATCGAAAAACTTAGATACAAGTGGAGAACATCTCTTCGAAGAATGAAGACGTCAGCTGTCCGGCAGAAAATTTTGCACAAATACAGTTGTTTATATTTCCCCAAGAAATCAGAAGAAACCTCACTATCAAAGTATAGAACCTTATGGAAATCCTTTAAGATAATAAAATACGTAGAAAAAGGAGGCACTGCACATTGCACTTCACCAACAGGTGAATTTAGAAACAGCCGCAATGGAAGTGCAGAGACCTGTTTGAAAAATTTGTTAGCATTGTTCGGAAGGTGATTTATTTGGTGATGAGTTTATACAGCTCTCGAGCTTATGAAAGTAATTTATGTTAATTATGTTTGTTAATTACGTATAATGTACTGGAGCAAATTGGAATCAAATAGACTAATGAGAGAAGTGGTCCTAACTGCGGCATTTTAAACAAATGAAGCAATAGAAGCAGCAGCGCTAGCAGTGAAAACGTAATTAGAGTACATAACAACTATTCCTACCTTCACAAAATTTATCTGTTTCTGGCAATGTCAACATCAACTGTAGTAGCACTTTACAAATTCATACAGTAAGGTACTGTGGCATATTTTAATCAGTATTCTAAAATATAGAGAATATAACTGTTTTTAACTTTAAAAGGAAGAAATGATAATTTTAAAATGAAATATGAAATGAAAATCAAATTTGGATATACATGTTGTGCCCATGATTCTATAACGCAAAAAATAAAATAATCGGTATTTCTGTTCATCCTTCTCTTGTTAATTTTAAGTTATTACTTTTTCTGTTGGTTGTGAGGTGAATAGGGAATGTCAAAATCTATGATGGATCTAAAAGAATAAGACACAAAATTTATCTGGTTAAAAATGTTTCGTTCGATGTAAAAACCAAAAATATTGCATCAATTGTCGTTTTTTGGTTTCTTCCCAATTAAAAATTATTATATCTCTAATTACTAACATTAATCTAATAAGCTTGGTTTGTTTATTAATAATTTAACCATTAACTCCATATATAAAAATTTTGCCTTTAAATAACAACTTCTTCATGCATACAATCTAAATGACTGCTTTGTTTTTCCATATACTTTAGTCACAACATAATCTTCTGTGTTGAGGGTGGTGTTAGGTAGTTCTGCATCAATATCAAATTCTTGGTCTTCTTCCGAAGAAACACTGTTAATTACTGTTTCTGTTCACCCCAAAAATTACGAAAGGACAACCCCGCATTTTCAGTTAGCCGGAACACAAATGAGGCAGATGTTTTCATTAATCAACGGAATCGCCAATTTTTTTTCAGTGTATCTGAATTAAAACAGCACAGTTTAGATTTGTGTTTAGAGATAAAGTTCGGAACATGAAATTTCAGCATAACATCCGATGCTTAACACAGAGTGAACGATATATCATTTTGCTATGTCACCAACATTGAAATTCATAATTTCTCTGTTAGATCTGTTCACTATTAACCCACACAAACAAATCTTTGAATGGTAATCCTATTTGTTTTCCGATAAGATAGCATAAAACTTTTCTTGTAAGTTTCCTTACTATTTTCCCAACTGTTTCTTTTCACCCCAGTGTTTCTATTCTACCAGTCGTTTCTATTCCCCTATTTTATGGTGCAGTTCACAATTTCTCTCACTTGCACCAGAATTTGGAATGATATGGTCACTCTCTGAATAAAACCTGTCATTCACTTTCCTGGGCGATAGTTAGTGCTGTAATACAGGTAAAACAGGCAAACATTAGATCTGGTCACCTGTGAGTTGAAGTCAAACTTCTTGTATGATGAAAACTGTGCTCAGGAGATGCCAAAGGCAGCTGTTGTGCACGGGGCTCTGACCTTGGAAGTTCTGCGCCTGATGACTTGTTTCCGATGACAGGAACGCCCTTGTGAAAGTAAACCTTCATTAAGTTCTACATCTACATGTATACTCCGAAAGCCACCGTACAGAGCGTGGTGGAGGTTACCCGTGCCACTATTAGTGATTTCCGTTACTGTTCGATTCGCAAACATAGAGAAGGAAAAACGACTGTCTGTGAGCCCCAATTTCTCGTGTCTTATCTCGGTGGTCCTTGCACGCATTGTATTTCGGAGTCAGTAGACTCGTTCAGCAGTCAGCTTCAAATGCCAATTCACTGAATTTTTTGAATAGTGTTCCTGGAAAAGAATGTTGCCTTCCCTCCAGAGATTTCCGTTTGAGTTCCCGAGGTATTTCCGTGACACATGCGCGTTGTTCTAACTTACCATTAGCAAATATATAGCTGTATATAGCAAATATATTGCTCGATGTCTCCCTTTCATCCGATCTGGTATGGACCCCAAACACTCGAGCAATACTCCTGAACATATGGCACTAGTGTCCAATATGTGGTCTCGTTTACAGACGAATCACCTTTTCCTACAATCCTTCTAATGCACCGAAGTCGACCATTCGCTTTCCGCACCACAGTCCTCACAATCGCGCACCGTTTCATGTCGCTCTGCAACGTTACGCTCTCATATTTAAAAGACTGAATGTATCAATCGTGACACTACTAATGCTGTATCGCAGCATTACGAGTTTGTTTTTCCTACTCTTCCATTTCAACTTCTACTTTTCTATACTTACAGATAGCTGCCATTCATAACACCAAATAGAAATTATGTCTACGTCATCTTGTATCCTCCTACAGTCACTCAACTTCGACACCTTACCGTACGCCACAGCATCACCAGCAAACAGCCGTGGACTGCTCCCACCCTATCCGCCAAATCATTTATGTATGTAGAGAATAATACTGGTCTTATCTCACTTCCCTGGGGCACTCCAGAGGATACATGTGAATCTCTTCCACATACTCATACCGTCTCTAAAAGCGTGCAGTGGGGCAACGCGTCAAACGCATTCCGGAAATCTAGAAATACAGACACTGTCTGTTGCCCTTCGTCCATAGTTCGATGTATATCATATGAGAAAAGGGCAAACTGAGTTTCAAACACGAGCGATGCTTTCTGAAACTATACTGATTCGTGGACTAAAGCTTCTTGGTCTCAAGAAAACTTATTATATTCGAACTGAAAATATGTTCAAGGATTGTGGAGCAAACAGATGTTACATATATTGATTGGTCTGTAATTTTGCGGATCCGATTACTGGTTGTTTACTGGCTGTATCGTGGGTGATTGTTTTTACCAGTTCCATTTGCCTAACTTCATAGACGGCTGTTATGTGTTCCCGTGGTGGGGTTTTCAGTGCCCCCTTCTTGCGTACCTTCATAGACGGCTGTTGAGTGTTCCCATGGTGGGGTTTTCAGTGCCCTCAGGACACTTTATTCTGAATTACCTGTAGACTCTTTAGTTGAGTTCCCAAGGCTATTCTCAGAGTTGTACAGCCGTAAGCTGACAGCACTATGGATTTGTAAAGCCAAAGATTGGTGTTAGGTCCTAAGTCGAAACTTAAGAAGAAAGGCACTAAGGCTTTTGCCATGTTTAAACATTTTTGTCTCTTTTGAGTCTTGTAATGGCAGTAGGCACTGGGAGATGAAGAAGCTTGCACAGCATAGAGTAGCATGGAGAGCTGCAACAAACCAGTCTCTGGACTGAAGACCACAAAAACAACGATGAAGAGATACGCTTTAAGTTCTCTGAGGCTGTAGATTCTACGACAATGAACAGCTCTGCAAGTAGTTCAAATGAAGAGGAATCGACATCTCTAAAATAGGCAATCATGGGAGTTAAAAAGAAAATCATGGGTGCAAGGAAGGTAATTGCAAGGAAGCCATGGATGACGAAAGAAATACTTCAGCTGATCGATGAAAGAAAGAAGTACAAATACAGAAATAAAAGTCACTTGAGAATACAATAAATAGGAAGTGCAGGGAAGCTAAGGCGAAATCGCAACAGGAGGTATATGAAGAATTCTAAAAAGAAATGACTGTCGGAAGGACTGACTCAACGTCTAGACAAGTCAAAAAAAATCTTCGGTGCAATTAAAAGCAAGGGCGGTAACAGTAAGAGTACGATGGGAATTCCACTGTGAAATGCGTAGGAGAGGCCGGATAAATGGGAAGAGCACACTGAAGGCCTCTATGAGGTGGAAGACTTGTATGATAATGTAATAGAAGACGAAAAGGGAGTCTATAAGGAAGAGATAGAGGATCCCACATTAGAATCAGAATTTAAAAGATTTTAGGGCACTTAAGTTCAAATAACGCAAAAGGAATAGATAACATTACATCAAAATATCTAAATCATTGAGGAAAGTGGCAACAAAACGGTTATTCACATTGGTGTATAGAATGTATAAGACAGGCGACATATCATCTGACTTTCGCAAAAACACTATCCACAAGACTGCAAGAGCCGAAAAGTGCGAGAATTATCACACAGTCCTTAACAACTCATGTATCTAAGATGCTGACAATAATAATATATAGAACAATCGAAAACAAAATTCAGAGTATGTTGGATGACTATCAGTTTGGGTTTAGTAGGAAAGATAAAGGCACCAGAGAGGCAGTTCTGACGCTGCGGTGGATAATGGAACGACTGAAGTAAAATCAAGACACATTCACTAGAATTGTCGAATTTGAAAATGCGTTATGCAATGTAAAACTGTGTCACATGTTTGAAATTCTGAGAAAAATAGGGGTAGTCAGTAGGGAAATACGGGTGTTACACAATATGTACAAGAACCAAACGGGCAAAAACAGTAAGGACCAAGAGCGAAGTGCTCGGATTAAAAAGGGTGTAAGACAGGGATGTAGTCTTTCACCTTTACTGTTCAATCTATACACCGAAGAAGCAATGACGAAAACCAAAGGAAGGTTCAAGAGTGGGGCTACAATTCAAGGTGAAAGGATATCATTGATACGATTCATTGATGACAGTACTGTCGGCAGAGAAAGTAAGGTAGAATTATAGGATCTGTTGACTGGAATGAATAGTAAAGGGTACAGAATATGGACTGACAGTAGATCGAAGACCAACGAAAGTAATGAGAAGTAGTAGAAATGAGAATAGTGAGAAAATTAACAGCAAAATTGGTGATCAGGAAGTAGAGAAGCTTAAGGAATTCTGCTATCTAGACAACAAAATAGCCCATGTTCCACTGAGAGAGAAAGATAGAAAAAGCAGAGTAGCACTTGCAAAAAAAATTCCGGGCCAAGAGAAATCTACTAGTATCGAACACAGGCCTTAATGTGAGGATGAAATATCTGAGAGTGTACGTTTGGAGCACAGAATTGCAAGGTAATGAAACATAGACTGCGGGAAACCAGTACAGGAGATAATGGAAACATTAGAGTTGTGCTGTAAAGTAGGTGGAATCAGGAGGATTTCCTGAAAATCTGCGAGTAAGAAAATTTATGGAAAACACTGACAAGAACAAGGGACAGGATGTTAGAACATCTGTTAAGACCTCAGAGAATAACCTTCATGGTGCTAGAGGAAGCTGGAGAGTGTAAAACCTGCAGAGGAAAGCAGAGATTGGAATACATTCAGCAAATAATTAAGAACGTAAGTTACAGTTGCTTGACTGAGATGAAAAGTTTGGCACAGGAGAGGAATTCGTAGTGGGCCGCATCAAACCAGTCAGAAGAATGACGACTGACAAAATGGTTAAAAAAGTGTCGTCTTTCAAACATTAATCGTAGATTTTGAAACGTCCCCTTTGAACAATTATTCATGACTGTCCTTAACCTGACACACAATATTTTGTTAGCGCAACGCAATCTGACTTTCAAAATTCCCTACAAAAGAATGGCCCTGACTAACATTAAACTATACCTTTCACAAATCACTTACCTCACAAAAATCTTCGCTGCTCAAGCTACTGCAATACAGCAAGCACCACTACTGCCAGCTAAATAAAAGATTCAAACTATGGAAGGCACTAACTACTGATAGGGATAGTTAGCAAATGAAAGATATTAATAGAGAACAAACAATGTATTTACCTTGATATCATCATATATAAATATAGCAGTTCATGACAAATTACAAAACTCCGTCATCTCTCTCCCCACATCCACCACTGCTGGCGGCTCACCTCCAACTGCGCAACGCTATGCGCTGTTCGCAGCCAGCTGCCTAACACTACAATGGCGAGTATTACAACAATGCAAAGCAGCCACAGACTGCACACATCACAGCCAGTGATTTTCATACAGAGGTGGCGTTACCAATAAAAAAACCTAAACAGCCTACTTACGTAGCCCCCATGCTCCCCACAAAAATTTTTACAAATTGGATTGGGCAGTGGCCAATACAGATTTGTAAAAAAAGGCTACCCCCTCTTAAGCTAACTTAAATCTACTGAGATCAGATGCTAAACTAAGGGACGAGGCAATGCAGCAGCACAAAATAAGTAACACAAACAGCAATGACCAAAAAATTGTAAAATTGCAAATCAAGCTACAGTAAATCTAAATTACCAAGCAATGCAACATTACAACTAATATGAGCCAATGTGCAGCAACAAAAAAATAAATCTGGCTTAGCAGAGTAACACAAATTAAAGTTCAGTAGCACTATGCCTGGCAAACAGCAGCTTATATCTAAACATGACATAGCTCAAGCAGAAAAAATAGTACACTAAAGATAACAATGCAGATAAGGGAAATGTATAATCACATCTTAATGTCTAAGTAATTAAAGTGGTGCACCACAAGAAGTTATTCTACCAAAAAGTTACGAATTACTTGAAAAGAAAATTATGAATGCAGTTCCTGTGAAGGTAAATGTCATTTTGTGCTCCCTCATTTTTTTAAAAAAAATTATTATTTACTCGATCTGTAGACAGAAAATATTTATATTAGTACATCTATAAGATTTTATTTTAACCAATGCTGCAGTGCAGCTAGAAACTAGATATCAAATGAAATAAGCAACTATGTACAAAGCAAAGCGTAAGAACATCGTTCAATAGTCATGTGGCATTTCATAAGTAGTAAAAAAAATCTCTCATCTAGAAAGACAGTAGTCATAGTCAGGTGTGTAGACAAACTATTTCTTGTCATTTCATTAGGCATTTCAGTAAATATCAGAAAGTACGATATGTTTCCAAGTAATCAGCGTGTCGGATTTGCGATGCTTTCTCTAAAGGAATGACAATGGCCAGGATAATGGCCTCCCTTTTTTTTTCCTGTGCTCTGAAAGGCACGCGCTAATGGCTTTTTCTCCAGGCGTCTGACACAGCTGGGTGCCCACGACGCATTACGTGCAGGTGGTCACTTAATTTTCTTACGGAAATATTTACGACAACAGTTTCCGCTACAGTGGCAGTCTCATATAAAAATATTTCACAGGTCAAGAATTAGCGTTGCAAATCTGTAGAAAGAAAATCCTATAAATATAAGTGTCCAAATAAAATATTCGTCAGCATTGTGATACAGTCACGCATTTACGCACATTTCATAACTCTTAAAGTACGATTCTTGGTTTCCAACATACTTCTTATTCCTCATATACGGTAGCATCATCTTATTGATCATAAACATATCTCAACAGCATAGTACACATCGTCGTCGTAATAATAACATCATAACACCTCAGTCAAATCTCAAAAACGTCGTAGCTTTCTGTAATAATTTCAAAACCTAAAAAAAATTCTCTGCTCATTTCAATAGTGTCATCTACCTCAAACGTACTTTAAAAATCATGAATCCATACCAAATATATCATTCAAAGCTCTCATAGTATCACAATGATTCCGAAAAAATATGAACAGTTTACAAAGTACAGACAAAATACAGTTTCATAAGTGTGAAGTTATCCAACTGTGTAACTACGTAAACATCTGTCACTGATATAGTAAAATAAATGTTTGTCTCGCTCAGTTAAATGATCAGATAGCTGTGTAATTTGTGTGTTAGAGAAATATGGTACCGATGTGTAAAGTTGTATAAGCAAATACCATATTAGCTAGGGTTCCTTGTGCTTGCCAAACACATGGTACACAAAGTAGGCGTGTACCCCCCTGAGGATTAATGTAATTATACCCTCAGGTGTTACAGATTACAGCAATGGAATGAAATGTATCACGGAAAACTTTCTTTGTAATTCAAAAATCTTTAAAAATAAATGTTTTAAGTACAACATTAATCACTGAACTGCGTGTCCTGTAGCGCTAAATGTGCGTCTTGTTGTAAGATAATCTCTGTGGAAGTGTCGTAGTTATCGTCCTCCGAAAGCTAAGTTCTGCAGAAGTCAATGTACTTACCTCATGATAAACAAAAGTGAAATGCTTTATGTACAGATATCTTAGTTATTACGCTTATTGCCATAATGAGGAAAGTACTGTGCTGTAACGTATTGTTGTGCTATGGAAAAGGCAGTCTCATTGTAGCTATACCACAAAAGTTACTACAAAACCTGTTTTACTTTCCAGAATAAAACAGAAAACTGTGCAGATATAAAACAGAAACACTGCAAAAGCAACATTGTAAATTGTCACTCATTAGTAGCGTCGTGATAAAATCGTGTAGCTGTCACATAAACTAACCACTGTGCCGTCTGGTATATCACAGAAAGTACTTTAAACCCAGAATGTATTCTCAAGTAAACCAAAATGTTGCATTAAAATCTCATTAACAGTACTGGTAAATGTTCTAAGTATGTAAGCCTTATAGTCGTTCGATAATCGTGCAACTAACAAGCAAGAATGTACACACACAATACCACTGTGACGTCTGTTCACTATAACAATGCATTCGTCATTTCTGTTTCAATAAGTTCTCTTGGTTCTTGACTGGATATTTCACTTCAAACATTGTTACATGTTAACAGATTCTAAATCTGACAAAGCATACTAGAAATGTGAAGTGAAAAGTTTTATGGCAAAGACAAAGTTAAAAAGCAGATTATCTTTCAATAAACGGTTTTACATGTGAAATGTGGTGTAAACCTTTACTCTTCCTAGTATGCAGAGTTTCAACTTCTACGCAATTATCATGTGGTATACGTCGGATTCTGTAAGGTCCATTGTAAACTAGAGAGAATTTGTGACTCAAGTGTTTCTTCTTATGTGACAATGAATGAGCTTTAATGAGAACTTTCTGACCAATATACAATTTCTTTGCATTTGCTTTACCGTGTAGTTTTCTCCTTTTGTCTGCTGCAGATTTTATATTTTTAAGAGCCAAATCAATTATGTCTTTGTGTCGAAGTTTACGTGTATTTGGGAAAGGTACAAGCTCTCTGATTCTGTTCGGTGGTTCTTCATTCTTTAGTACAAGAGTAGGTGGTAAAGCAGTGGAATCATGAGGCATTTCATTCAGCACATTTTGAAATAATTGTAGATATCTGTCCCAATGCTGATGCTTTCTGTGACAATAAAGTCTGCAAAGCTTATTGATTTCTTTCATAATCCGTTCAGACGGGTTGCAATGTGGTGAGTACAATGAAATAAAAACAGGTTTGATTTTATGATTCCGAAGCGTGCGTGACCAAACTGCAGATCTAAATTGCGGTCCGTTATCTGAAATGACTTTAGCGACGTGGCCAACTTCACGTAAGAAATTTTTAACAAAGGCGTTGGAGACAGATCGTCCAGTGGCTTTACGTAACGGAGTGAAAGAAACAAATTTTGAAGTAAGTTCAACAGCGACTAGAACGTACGAAAATCCATTGGATGTTCTGACAAGCGGTCCCAAGAGATCAACAGCAGCAAATTCTTTTAATTTAGAAGGAATAATAGGAAACAACGGAGCACGATGTGAGACAGTAGATGGTTTCGCCTTTTGACAAAGTTTACAAATAGACAAGACTCTTCGAATTCTTTTTTCCATATTGTTAAAATAACAAGTCGTTCGAAGAATATGATAACATTTTCGTGGACCAAAATGTGCGTAGCTGAAATGAATGTACCAAATGAGCTTATTAACAAAATCGTCAGGAATGCAAAGTACCCATAGCTTGTCATCAACAGTGCAGCGTTTGAACAGTATGTTGTTTCTAACCAGATAATAATGCCGAATCTGTGTGTGTGTCTTTTCATGCCATTTGCTCTTGATGTCTTTCCAAATCGGATCTTTATCTTGTTCATGAGCAATGTCCTTTAAAGATGTGGTGATGAAGTTTTCAAAGGCGACTTTCTGAATGTAAAGAATACTGAAATTTTTCTCGAGGTTGCCTTCTGTGGTACTTTTCTCAAGCCCAGCCGGTGCGCGTGACAGTGCGTCCGCAACAATGTTCTCCTTGCCGGGAATGTAGACTATTGTGAAGCGGAATTCTTGCAGAAACAATGACCAACGTTTTAACCTGTCATGATTTAATTTTGAAGACATAAGAAATTGTAATGCACGATTATCACTGTATACTTTTACGTGCTTACCAGAAAGAAAGAAACGGAATTTGTTAAATGCCCAAACGATAGCTAAAGCTTCTAATTCAGTAACGGAATAATTTTTTTCAGATTTGGTTAGCACTCGGCTAGCAAAAGCAATGGTTTTCTGAATGGTAGTGTCATTTTCTATGGCTTCTTGAAATAAATGGGCACCAAGACCGACTTTAGAAGAATCCGTGCTAAGGCAGAAATCTTGTGACAGATCTGGATGAGCTAAGATTGGCGCGTGAAGTAACGCTTCTTTCAAAGAATTGAATTCCAATTGTGCTTGTTCGTCCCAGTTCCAAATAGTATTTTTTCCAGTGAGAGAACAAAGTTTTGGTGTAACAAGAATTTGCATATTCAGAAAACGACGGTAAAAATTTACGAGACCTAGAAAACTGCGGACTTGTCTTTTTGTGGATGGAACTGGAATGGCTCTGATTGCTTCTAACTTTTCAGGATCCGGCTGAATGCCTTCAGAAGAAATAATATGTCCCAAAAACTTCACCTTTGTCCTACCGAATTCAGACTTTTCCAAGTTAACTGTAATTCCAGATTCTGCAAAAATACGTAACAAACTGTTGAGGATGCGATTATGTAGTTCCCATGAAGCTTCTGCTATTAGAATATCGTCCACATATAAGGTGATGTGACGTTTTAAGAACTCAGGTAATATGGAATTTAGCCCGCGAATGAATGCTGCTGAAGAAATGTTCAAACCAAAGGGAAGTTTCCGAAACTGATAACAAACGCCGAAACAAAGGAAAGCTGTGTATTTTCTACATTCTGGATGAAGTTCGATCTGATAAAAGTTGGATCGGAGATCAATGGAAGACAACACTTTTACACCATTAAAATTTTGAAGAAGTTCTTCCAACGTTTGCGGCCTGTCTGTTTCAGGAATAATGATCGTATTGATTTGTCTCGAATCTAAGACAAGCCTGATCGATCCATTTTTCTTCTCAACAACATGTAATGGATTGTTGTATGAGCTTACTGCAGGCTCAATAATGCCCTCGTCGAGCATAGATTGTTTTTCTGTTCTAACACGGTCCCTATAATGTGCTGGAATTACATATGGTCTAACACAAAATTTAGTATGCTCACGAACACGAAATTGGTATTGAAATCCCTTGATTGTTCCTGTTTTATGAGTAAAAACTGTGGAATGTGCTTGTAAAATCTCAAAAAGGTCCAGCCTATCAGTGTCATTACAATTCTCAATTGTTTGAATTTTATTCTGAATTAACTTATTAGTGTCAAATGCGCCGTCGATATCATCCCTGTCAGTACTTGCAGAATGATTGTTAGCGTCAAGTTCCGTCGAAAATTCCGAATTGTTGTCTAACAGGAGGTAAAGCCGATTAATTTCTTCGTCATGGTTTGAGAGCCAATCTTCAAATTTCAAAGCTACGGACTTACCTTCTTTTTCTAAAGTTATTTCAGCATCGTGAAAGTTTAAGATTGCTTTGTATTCATTCAAAAAGTCTACTCCCAGTGTAATTTCCGTCGACAATAATGGAACAATAAGAAAGTTCATAGAGAAGCTGTGGCTTTGACAAAAGAATTCTAAGTTGGTTTGTTGGCGTACATCTACACTTTTTCCAAAGATTGCACCTTGTAATTTAATCTTACGTAACGGAAGTGTGGGGCAATCGTTCGATTTGTTGCATTTGCTAAAGGCTGTTTCACTGATTACTGAAATGGGACTGCCAGAGTCAAGTACTGCCGTAAATTTTACGTCATTTACTGTAATGTGAATCACAGGATATGCAATGTTGTTATGTTTTACGTCGTGTTCTTGGAGTAAGATGTCCCTAATGTCTTCCATTTTTACGTAATTACTAGCTACGGCAGCTGCGTCGTTAGTTTCATACGTGCGTTTTGTGGCTGCCTGCGGTATGAGTCATTGCCTATTGTCTCTTTGTTGGCGCGCGTCGTTATTGGGATTTGGAGACCTAACTTCTACAAATTCACCGTGACGAGAGGGCCCTGCCCTGTTTAAATCCCGCCAGTTCTGATTCAATTCAGGTCTGTCGTTACGATCACATCGTCTGTCGTCATGTTGGTAGTTCCTGTAGTTTCTTTCTTGTCGGTTAAGTGGTGGAGAATTTCTCCCTGAATCGTAACTGCGCGCTGGACCGTTGCGTCTAAAGTTATTCTGTCTCCCGTAATAATAATTATTTTGGTTCCCATATTGTATGTTTCTCTGATTGTCTCTGTAATAGTCATTACCGCGGAGAGGTGATCTTTCCCTGTAATTATTACTACTCTGCCAACGGTTGTCATACGGGTGGTGTCTGTTTTGGTCACGATTTGTGTTGTGAGAATAGCCTTGTCGTGTCAAGTTATTACTTCTTTCATCGCGGATTTGCGACGGATGTGACCTGTAATTGTTGTGCTCCTGGTTTCGCGTTCCGCGATTGTCAGTGTCAATTTCTAATTCTTGTAAGAGTCCCTGAAATGCTTCAATGTCGTCTTTGCAACGTCCTGCCAAAATAATATGTCGTAAATGTTCAGGCAGTTTGATTAAGCAAATGCGGATGAGTTCTGAGGGGCTGTATGGGTTTGAAAGATACTGATTCTTATGCAACATGTCTTCAAAATATTTCATAAGACTGGAAAATTCAGATTGTTCGAAACGTTTCATCATTATGATGCTATGTTTTACTCGGTCTTGTGTGGCTTGAGACCAATATGCTGAGAGGAAGGCATGGTAAAACTCTCCTTCACTGTCGCAATCGTGAATTACCGATCGCATTCTTACAGCTGGTTCATTCTCCAAGTAGCCACACATAAATTCTAATCTGTGTTCTAACGACCAGTTGGGAGGAAAACAATGCGAGAATTGATGGAGCCATGCTTGTGGATGAATGTCGTTGCCAGAATTCTTAAATGTTTTGAATTTACGTGTAGTAATGAACAGCTTATAGTCAAAATCACCATGTCGTCGAGTCGCATATCGGTCATTGTTAGGTCGTGTCGGCCGTTCCATCTCAAAATTCGGTGCACATTGCCAATTTCTTTCATAACTTCCGAAATGCCCTGTGTTATTATTTTGTGGCTGTTCCGTATTTCTGTGTCCCTCTTCCCGTATTGGGGCGCGAGTATCCTCTGAAATACGTAATTCTTGTATTACCTGTGTCAGCTGATCTTGTACTTCCCGGATTTCTCTTTGGTGTTGTGTATTGATTTGATTTTGATTCTGTTTGAATTTTCTAATTTGTTCATACTCTTCTGTGTCAGTGAAGGCTGCAGGTCTTGTGTCTTTCAGATCATCATCTACCTTTGTAGATAAGTTAGTGACCTGATCCGAAGGTTCGGCTACTTTCTCCGATAGTGTACTTATTTCTTCAATGTGTTTTTCTGAACCAAGTTTCAGAGTATCTACTGTGTCCTTAAAGTTTTCCTGAGTTTTTGCAAGTTGCGTAACCGAATCGGTAGATGCAACTGAGTCAAATTTTGCTTGCAAGGTCTCATGATTTTCATGAACAATAGTTTGCAGTTCTTTTATGGCTGCTTCGTGATTCTGTAGTGCATTTTCATGACGCGAAAAAATAGGTTGGAAATGCTCACAAATTTGTGTTTTTACGTCATTACAGACTTTTTGACATTTCGATTCAATGTGATGTAACTCAGCAGTTAAATCCTCACGTGTTCGTTCAAGAGTTTGCTCCAATGAGTCTAACTTTTTAAGATTTTGTTCCATTGTGTCTAACTTTTGAAGCTTTTGCTGTGTTTGTCTCTGATTTTGTTCCATTGTGTCTAACTTTTGTAGCTTTTGCTGTGTTTGTCTCTGATTTTGTTCCGTTGTGTCTAACTTTTGAAGCTTTTGCTGTGTTTGTCCCATTTGTTGTATTAATTGTAATAACAATGCATTGGTGTCTGAAACATGTTCCTCAGTGCTTTTCGGCAGTGAATTTACACCGGAAACATTCACATTTTGACAAGCAGAAAATGTGTCTTGACTTATTTGAGAAAACGGTGAGGATCCAAAACCTGAATCTACAGTATTTGCGAGATCGTGTCGTGTCATTTCGGCTTCCTGAGGCGAGCTATTGCCGACCGATCGATCGATAATGCTTCCCTCTTCACTAATTGTTTCACTGTCCACGCCATTGTTTGCCGCCCGCTCCATTTCCCTATGCACAATTACCAAATTACTACTTTGAACATCAGTTAATTCATTACTCGGTGGCGCTAACACACATTTTCACTGTCATTTCTCAGTTTACTTTGGAGCCTAGTATTACGTTTTTCACACGCCATTATTGTCACAGTATTTCACACGACAACACAGAAAAACACAATTTGAAGAGCAAAAATAAGAGAACACATAAACATAACACTGAAAATAATATCTAGTTAATTGCAGCTGCGAAATACTTGGTGCAAATCTACATGCATGCCACAACTGTTTTACTGTACAACAATGAAAGACTGCAACTACAAAGGAGATTTTCTCTACAATTACGCGCTAGCAATAAACAATAGCTACACTAATTACACAAACTACAAGAAAAAAATCAGAAGATTCCAGTGAGGTATCCTAGGCTAAGGGTCGACATATGAAACGTCCCCTTTGAACAATTATTCATGACTGTCCTTAACCTGACACACAATATTTTGTTAGCGCAACGCAATCTGACTTTCAAAATTCCCTACAAAAGAATGGCCCTGACTAACATTAAACTATACCTTTCACAAATCACTTACCTCACAAAAATCTTCGCTGCTCAAGCTACTGCAATACAGCGAGCACCACTACTGCCAGCTAAATAAAAGATTCAAACTATGGAAGGCACTAACTACTGATAGGGATAGTTAGCAAATGAAAGATATTAATAGAGAACAAACAATGTATTTACCTTGATATCATCATATATAAATATAGCAGTTCATGACAAATTACAAAACTCCGTCATCTCTCTCCCCACATCCACCACTGCTGGCGGCTCACCTCCAACTGCGCAACGCTACGCGCTGTTCACAGCCAGCTGCCTAACACTACAATGGCGAGTATTACAACAATGCAAAGCAGCCACAGACTGCACACATCACAGCCAGTGATTTTCATACAGAGGTGGCGTTACCAATAAAAAAACCTAAACAGCCTACTTACAATTTTTAACTGGTTTTGGCTGAGGCACCATGGGCCTCACAAGTCTTGTAATATGTCGTCCAGAGCTCGCAGAGAAGGTCGTATCATCGGCCTATTTCCTGTAGCTGCCGGACAACAAAACCAGAACTGCTGAAGCTCCTGGTGTGGGCGGAGACCAAGCGCGTAGTGCTGTTGCTCCGATCGTGACTACATCAAGCATAACATATGTGAAAGGCATTTGTTGTTTGTCATTGGCGTCGTCATTTCGTGCTTCAGCAGGTCGTTGTCTTGCGCAGATGGAACTTGTGGTACAGAGCTCGAAGTTTTGCATGCCTGGTTTGGAAAGCTGTTTCGTGGAACTGTCACGCTGCTATGTGAAGTGCTTCTGGAGGGGTGGCCTTCTAGCCGTTTCGTGAATCGCTTTCGTAGAATAACAAACTGTTAGTTTCAGAGCACGCTTTAAGGCACTGTTTTATACTGTCTGCAGCAATCGTAGCTTCCATTCTGCCGTGCTGGCCCACACGACAGCAGCATATTCCAGTACTAACAAAAGTATAGTTTTGTACGGGGTGAGCAATAGGTGACAACGAAGAGATGACATGGGCTTAAAAGGCAGTAAACTACCCTCTTTCTTCCGAATGCCATTCCTCTGACCTGGGGAGCTGGTGACGCCAAAGTAGTTGCGTATACCGCACTACCCGACACGTTTGCCCCACACCATTACTTGCTTTCGGCACCATCCTACGGATAACAATGATGCTGTGGGATTTAGAGGCGTTGAGCTAGAGTCACCATTTTCTTACCCACTCGGCGAGGTTGTAGGCTGCGTGTCGCATTCGCCAGGCGCATCACGTCGACGTTCATACTGCGCGTAAACGCAGTAGTGTCGTCAGCAAGTTAGACAACTTTCACTCGTTCGTCCTGAGGGAGGTCTGCCGTGTAAAGCGTGAACGACAGCGGGCCGAATACAGAGCCCTGGGAAACAGCAATGGCAACGAGACAACGAGTATAGATGCTGTCCTCTGCCTTTATAGGCCCCTCCACAGTAACTTGAAATGTGACACAGGGCACAGGGACGCCTTGAAGAAGTAACTAGTGTAAGAGGTCATCGTGCCTTGCAGAAGCAAGGAAGATGGCGTCGAAATTCTCCAGATTTTCCATGGCTTGCATAACTCTTTCTCCTAGGCGTCGGAGCTGGGGACTAGCGGCCGCGTCGGAATCCGAAATAATAGTCTGGGAGGAGCCTTTCCATGTGTTTCTGTCTCTGGAGGCGAATCGGGTATAGTCCTTCAAGGAACAAACAACACAAGAAGTAGACTTATTGTCATTCGGTTCTTTGTTTGGAGACTACGCATCTTCTTCAGGATTCGGAAATGCGACGATCTCGGCGTCCTTCCACACTGTGGGAACTTCTCCGGATCTGAGTACTTTATTGCCTGTAACTAATTCTGGCTAGCCTTCCATACAGCCCTAGACCGTGGTTGGGGACCAAGACGGGATGGCGCCGCAGTCTCGGCTATGTTCCGATAGTGCGGGAGCTAATGACAGGTCGTAGGCGCGCTTCATACTGCAGTTGGCACCTCCATGGTTACAACTACTGGTTGCACAATTGGCTCGGGGGTGTCCTCTCTGTTTTTGAGGTCTGTCTCCGGAACTAGATCCATAGTTACGTCTTTTGTTTCCGGTCAAGACACAAAAATGGTTCAAATGGCTCTGAGGTCATCAGTCCCTTAGAACTTAGAACTACTGAAACCTAGCTAACCTAGGGACATCACACACATCCATTCCCGAGGCAGGATTCGAACATGCGACCGTAGCGTTCGCGCGGTTCCAGACTGTAGCACCTAGAATCGCTCGGCCCTCCGGCCGGCAGAGACACAACACGTGATATCCGCTCACGAACATATGTTTGTTCTTCGACCGTACGCTGCTGAAACAGGCACCTTCAGGGAGATTCTTCGGTACCGAATTGGATGAACATTCCACAGACACGAGGGTGCTGTTTGACCATTATACATAATGCTTTGGCTATCTTTTGTAGCAAATGCCAAGACTAATTACAGTCTGCGACACAGTGAAAGAGGTTGCAATCCCCACTAGATACGTGTGGATGAAAGTGATGCTTTCGATGTAGATTTTTGAGAATTTAGAACCAATGATAATGCATTTCCGAATCTTATTCTGTACCCCAGGGGGTTAGGAAATGAGTGATACTAACGTGCAGCTAATGTGGCGTGTGGCTCCTGCGGTTAACTTATGCATTTACAATGGATCACAATATTACAGATACTGAAAATAGGCACTGAATTGTAATTGTAATATACACTGCGACGGGTCAATGCTATTCGTACCTAAACTTATGCAGTGTGCTAAAAAAAGTATTCCATATTTTAAGACGTGGCAGTATGGACGAAAACAAGACAAAAATGTCCATTGACGTGGGCTCTAAAATTTGTACCTTAAAACCTATGTGCTCTTGTCCATCGTCGCTACTGTTGGAAGCTTTCTGCTTTCAATATTTTTAGAGGTGTTAGTATGGAATAAAACACTAGAAAGTTCCTGTAAATATGGCCTCTAAAACGCATAGTGTTAGAGCTATGCGCACTTGTTCAGTAGAAGAGATGCTTTGCACAATAGCGAACATGAATAACGGCTCATACGTTTTTAAGGTATGCATTTTAGAGTCCATGTTCACTGAATTTTTTTTGTTTTGATCCATACTGCCACTTCATATAGAAAGCAAAGAGCTTGCAGCAGGAGAGACGTATTTCACAGCAGCGAATATGGAAAAGTGCCCATAGTTCTTAACGCATTCACTTTAGAGTCCATGACCACTGGAAATTCTTGTCTTGTTTTGGACTCTGATAGCAACTCTCGAAATATTGAACACTTTTCTTTAACACCCTGTAGATGTCAGATAATAAACATTATTTCATCATTATTCACATGGCAGTTTTCATCATTTATACCTATGTGAGTAGGTAATTATGAAATCGCAAAACGCAATCTCCTGATGGAAAGTATGTATACTCCATTGAATGACTGTGATCTCTTAAGGAGCAGAGTTTCACTGTATCCTTAGGATGCACAGTTATCCACAGTAAGACCATCAGTATCCTTACAGTGTGTCCTCGTGTGTCAGATTGGGGTTTGGGTTATACACATTCCTCAGGGTTCCTCATATGTAAAGTGCTAAGATTCGTTAAACATTTGTACACGTTATCAGTGTTAATTTAGATTCTGAAATGAATGCTGACTTCTGGCATTAATGTAGCATCTAACAGAGTTGGCAACAACAGATACTCAACAACCGTTTTTACAGAAGTATTTTGTCGTCTGACAGCGTTGACTTCGTTTTTTCTTAACTTATATTAAACTCAGAATCCGTATTTTTCATTTCAGAATTAAGTTTATTAATTACTGAATTAAAAGTTACGTAACAGGATTGCAAGTAGGCTGCGAGAAAACTAGAAACAAAAAACTATTCGCTTGTGAGATACGACGTAGCACAGGGGCGGGCAAACGTTGCACGCGGCTCATGAGCGCACAGCGCTGCACGTGTGCTGCTCGCGTGCAGCCGTCGACCGGGGCTGTGGCGACAGCCGGCAGGTTGCGGCAGTGTAGTGCCAGGCTAAGCTGTGGACGTTGATGCGAAGCGAGCACTTTGTAGTGAACGTTGTATTTCAAGAAACGGAGAAGTGGAGATTTGCTATCTTTTAAAAAGTAATGGGAGAATCATTTTTTCTTTGTGCAAAAACGTGAAAATTCGAAATGTTTAATATGTGGCAGCATTCTCGCTGGTCAACGGAACTTTAGTATTGAAGGCCATTATAATAAATTTCACAAGGACGAATACAATTTATTGTCGGATTCTGAGCGGATGGGGAATTGACTGAGCTTAAGAAGAGCGATCTGACGATACCAGATGAATCTGTCGTAGTTGCCGGCCGGAGTGACCGAGCGGTTCTAGGCGCTACAGTGTGGAACCGCGCGACCGCTATGGTCGCAGGTTCGAATCCTGCCTCGGGCATGGATGTGTGTGATGTCCTTAGGTTAGTTAGGTTTAAGTAGTTCTAAGTTCTATGGGACTGATGACCACAGCAGTTAAGTCCCATAGTGCTCAGAGCCATTTGAATTTG
The DNA here is from genome assembly GCF_023864345.2 of Schistocerca serialis cubense. NCBI lineage: Eukaryota > Metazoa > Arthropoda > Insecta > Orthoptera > Acrididae > Schistocerca > Schistocerca serialis. Next base: position 915,056,731 of record NC_064641.1, on the reverse strand, counting down.
TCGTAGTTGCTGTTGTCACGAGAGATCTGCGACTTTCTCTCGTCATGTCTCTCATCTAACTGACTTAAAATTTTATGGAGCACTGTTTTCAAGTTTTCAGGACGACAACAATAATAGCCCAGCGGTATGTGCAAGTTATAAAGACTGCGCTTAATATATATTAATAAGTCTCGGTTAAGAGCAAACATCAGTGATGAAAATTTACGTAACTGTTTGTGTTTGTCTGTATGTAGAAATTTTGTTCCAGATATTAAACGTATTGTAAACTCCCCCTGTGATAATTAAATAAAACGTATCGTAGGTAATAGGTACTCTTTCAAACCATGATTTCCTTCAAGCACTCCTACTAACCTTATTCATTCACTCAATAAAGCAAGCTAGGAAACAAAACGCATTACAGAGGAAGGAGCGGACAGAGGGTATGGTGGGGATGGGAGATAAGCGGGTGGCCAGCTTGCCCCTGTGTGCACGCAGAACACCTGTTAACTGCACGCGTGCAAGTGCACCGCACATGTGCAGGATTCCTGCCCGCCCCTGACGTAGAATAACAATTTTCAAAATTAGTATACCGAAATGAAAATTGTTTGACTATTTGTAGCCTGGGAGAAACAAATTAAATGTGTACACCGCAGACGCTGGTGTCAGGCAATGATGCTTAGGAACGCGAGAGTTCAAAAAATGGTTCAAATGGTTCTGAGCACTATGGGACTTAACATCTGAGGTCATCAGTCCCCTAGAACTTAGAACTACTTAAACCTAACTAACCTAAGGACATCACACACATCCATGCCCGAGGCAGGATTCGAACCTGCGACCGTAGCGGTCGCGCGGTTCCAGACTGAAGCGCCTTTAACCGCGTGGCCACACTGGCCGGCAACGCGAGAGTGTTGTATTTAGATATGCGTGGAGTCACCGACGAACAATGATCTGCAAAGATGAATTTCCACTTACAAAACCGAAACAGGTGGGAAGTATGGAAACTGCTGAAAGTTTGCTGAAGGTTGAATGGTTATAGCCACGTTGAATGGAACGGCCAATAAAGAAATACGGTAGTTATATTTTTCTCACCACGAGAAATAGAATGATGTACATAACGCCGCCTCAGTAACATCCAAGAAAGTTAAATTAGAAATAATCTGAAAATACTGAATACCGAGTCTTGATTCGAGATGAATAAAAAACAAAGGAAGGGAGGAAGATTTGATTCTAAAGTTACGACAGTGACAAGGTCATTGGGAAACAAGTTCTGATAGGGGGAAATAATATGACGTAAATCGGCCGTGACCTCTCACCTACCTAGTCAGTGCATTACTAAAACACCATCACGGTTGGTGAGGAGTAGTGAGTACAAGCTCAGAACGTACATCAGTGGCTCTCTTGTGTTCTTAGCACACGTAAACGCTGAATCTCTACTTCACCACTGTGGTTTATTAGATAAGGTATCACTGAAGATGTCATTCATTTTTTCCCTCCAGCAGAAAAAAATGTCCCACGCAACTGTTTTAAGTCAGATGTGCGTTATACCATGGGATATGAACAATTATGCAGCTTGGATTTTTTACAGATACAATAATTGTGAAAGATGAAAAGGCCAGCCAAAAATTATCAAACTAGCTAGAGATAGCTAGACATATTTTCTTACTTCGTTCCCTCTCGACCACATCGCCTCTCCTTAAACACTGCCGTTGTGACAGGAAGTGAATCATTTATTAAAAAGACCCGAAGCTGACATTTTGGCACAGAATGTTGTTTTTACAGAATCGTTAACTGGCACTGTAAACCCACATTTAAGTGTAGAAGCCCGTCAGCTGTCATTGCGTGTTATGAGCTATTATAAAACTCAGAATTTTGACTTAAGTGTTGAAACCCGTGAAGTGATACCACATAGCATGTTTGTGCCGTTAGTTTAACTTCCTTGTCAACATGCACTGTTGGCCACTTGCTCGGCCTGTGTCTTTTGTCATCATTTTTGAACAATCATCATTGAGTTGTGTGTAGGTTAAACTAGTGGTGTTATAAAAACTTGTGTAGTTCTCGTCTTATTCTGTTTAACAGGTTGTCTACAGTGTCTTGTAGCAGCGGTAAGGATGAGCTTGAAGCAGAAATGAAACGTGAAGTTATTAATGAAGACAATTACAGACGAAACGTAATAAGAAGCCGAAAAGTAAAATGGTGCCAACGAAAATTGTTCATGATGAAATTATGTGTCACTATCCACGTAAATGCTATTAATAACTGACGATGAAGCAAACAATAAGACTTCGAATTATTGTTAGGAATTATATGTCACCAACAGTCGAGATACACGTTTACAAACGTGAACAGAAGTAAAGAAAGTATGGTAAGGTTAAAACAAAGGCCAACATCACTTTAATGCCGTTGCAACTGAAACTTCACGCTCAAATAAATGAACCTTTAAGGATTGTTTATAGCTTTGTGGTTTTCTTTTCTAAATAGTATACAACACCAAAATTAGTTATTTATCTTTAAAAATATATTTTTTCTATTTTCAGGAAAACACTTGCTTCATTATAGAAACCTGCAAGCTGAAGTAATTACATTTTTATAAAAAATAAAGGAAAATTAATGTAATTTGAGTACAGGCAATATCTACTTCGAAAGCATGTTAACTACCACTTCAATGTTTGAAGCAAAACAATGTTTTGCTATCAAAAATAGAATGTTTTCTTTTATTGCCCGGAAGTGTCACGAAGTTCACTTAGCTGGTTTTTGAAATAAACGAGTGAACTGCGGCCGCTTCTGTCTTTCGTCACGCAGTCTCAGATCTTCTTCCGTAGCTAAACTCGGAGTGGGGCGACCCTGGCTTCGAGTAGCTGCTGTGATTCCACAAAGAATCGCTAGAAGGTAGGGGTCGTTCCTGGGAAATCTTCGACCTCAATGGCTTTAGGACTGTCAGTTTTTGCAGATAGATTCCAATTTTTGGGTACGTTACAGAGCCTCATTTGTGCCACAGAATTGTACTTCCTCTTACCCTATACGTATTGTATTACTAACTTGACGAAGATGCCGTAACAGTCTGGTTTTGCGAGGTGCAATGGATCTATAAATAAATAAATAAATAAACAGGACAACAAACACGATACACAGGGTCTTTAGCACAAACACTGTCAATACTCGACACCCAACAGTGCTCATTTGCGACAGACGATTACTTCTCCGAACTGCAGTCTTATTAAACGTTCTCTGTACGTTTATTATCTTTTAGTGTGCAATATTGGAAACAGTAACAGTTTAGTGACGTGCAAACAGTAGCAATACGCACGTTGAGACTTCGGACTCATAATGCTCCATTGCCCCCATAAGGTTCATCTCGTTTTATTACAAGTGATTATTCTTGTGACTTGTTTCATGCGTCCCACAGTGACTTCCTCTCCTGTACCAATCTGTTCTTCTCAGAGTAGCATTTGCAACCTACGTCCTCCTTTATTTGCTGGCTGTATTCCAATCTCTATCTTTCCTAACAGTTTTTGCCCTCTATATTTCCTTCAAGTACTGTGAAAGTTATTTTTAATGTATTAACATACAGTCTGTCATCCCCTCCCTTCTTCTTGTCATGGTTTTCCGCCTTAGTATTTCTTCTATTAGTAGTTCTCCTGATTTTCAACATCCTTTTATAATGAAACATCTCACTTTATCCAGTTTTCGTACAGTCCATGATTACTATTGGTACAACGCCGTGCTCCAAAGGATCGGTCTCAAAAATTTCTGCCACAATTTACCACTGTTGTTTAGTAAAAGTAGATATCTATTATCCAGGAATGCCCTCTTCGCTTACGTTAGCCTGCTCTTCATGTTCTCCTTGCTTCGACCGTCACGTGTTATTTTGCTTCAAAATTAGCAAAACTACATTACACCGTTTTTTATCGTGATCTCCAATTCTGGAATCAAGTATGTCTTATAGCTTATTTCTGCTGCTTCTCTTTACGTTCGTGTTCCTTCAGTTTACTTTAGGCCCATAATGTGCGCTCATTAGAACTTTTCATTCCATTCAACAGCTTCTGCACTTCCTCTTCAATAAAGCTGAGGATAGAAATCTTAGCTTAGATATCCTTCCGCCCTGAATTTCAACTGGACTTTAGAAATTTTCTTTTATTTCTGCAACTACTTTTCCTATGTACAGAATGAATAAAGGAACTATGCCTTTGTTACATTTACGACCGGCCAGAGTGGCCGAGCGGTTCTAGGCGCTGCAGTCTGGAACCGCGCGACCGCTACGGTCGCAGGTTCGAATCCTGCCTCGGGCATGAATGTGTATGATGTCCTTAGGTTAGTTAGGTTTAATTAGTTCTAAGTTCTAGGCGACTGATGACCTCAGAAGTTAAGTCGCATAGTGCTCAGAGCAATTTGAACCATTTTGCTCAGACCCATTTGAACCATTTGTTACATTTACCTTTCCTGTATGTAAGCTAATCGTCATTTAGCAAATCCTCGAATTTCTTTTCCATTCCTTTGTATTCAGGGTAATTCATCGACCCTTACCAATGTAGTTTTATGCAGCCCGCAATATTATAGCTGGCCTTCAAACACCACATGCGAGATTTTCATATTCTCTCGCTCGCTACGCTGTAACTATTAGTGTTACAGGAAAGAAGAACGGGAATTTTTTGTAAGAAATTTAATATACTTAAATTTTTTAGCGGGCTATGTTTTTGCTGCATAACGTAGTTTTCGGGTTATTCAAGAACAGCCTACAAATGTGATTTTAAAACGAACTCGTACTCACCTCCCATCGATCAGGATTTATAGTATGTTGTTTACGGGATGCCTTCCTGCCACTGTACAAAAATTTGCGACTGCAAGAGTTATTTCTCACATTCGACCTTTATCGGTTTTGATTGACCGGCCTTATTATGCCACCGGATTATTTGAGCTCTTACAAATTGCAAAACTGACGTCTGAGTAAATTTTATCTAATAGTTTTGTGAACTTTTTTGACATAAAATAGAAGATATCGTTGTTGTATTGATCAGGGCTTCAGAATATGAAACTACTGTGTTTGTAAGGGTTAAGGTTGGATCGAGTTGTCAACGTAATTAGCTTTAGGATCTCCGGACGGGAACTGCTCAGGAGGGGATCGTCATGAGGAGGAACAATACTGGCGTTCTATGGATTGGAGGGTGGAACGTTACCTTAATCGCACAGGTACGTTAGAAAATTTAAGAAGTGAAGTAAGAAATAATGAGAATTACTGAAGTTCACTGGCAGGAGGAACATAATATCTCCTCAGGAGAATACAGGGTTATAAATACAAAATCAAATTTGGATAATGCAGGAGTCGGTTTAGTAATGAATAAGAAAAGAGGAACGCGGGTTAGCTGTTATGAACATCACAGTGAACGCATTATTCTAGCCAAGATAGACCCAAAGCCAACGCACATGACAATAGTACACGTTTTTAAGGCAACTAGCTCACAGATGATGAAGAGATTGAAGAAGTGTCTGAGAAGATAAAACTAATGATTCAGATAGTTAAGGAAGACGAAAATTTAATTCTGATGGCGGGCTGGAATTCGATGGCAGAAAAAGGTAGAGAAAGAACAATAGTAGGTGAAAGGAATGAAAGAGGAAGTCGATTGGTAAGACAGCAGAAGGTTTCAGGTTGGTTATATAATGAAGAGATTTAGGAACAATATTTTAAATTGTAAGCTATTTCCAGGTGTAGGATTGGATATGGATTGGATTGTTTTGGAGGAAAGAGACCAAACAGAAAGGTCATCGGTCTCACCGGATTAGGGAAAGACCGGGAAGGAAATCGGCTGTGCGCTTTCGAAGGAACCATCCCGGCATTTGCCTGGAGCGATTTAGGGAAATCACGGAAAATCCAAATCAGGTGGCCGGATGCGGGATTGAACCGTCGTCCTCCCGACTGCGAGTCCAGTGTGCTAGCCACTGCGCCACCTCGCTCGGTTTCCAGGTGTAGATGTGGACTCTGACCACTATGTATTGGTTATGAACTGCTTTAGATTGAAGATGAAGAAATTGCAAAAAGGCAGGAAATTAAGGAGATGAGACCTGGATGAGTTAAAAGGATCAGATGTTGTTGAAATTTTCAGAGGGAGCATTGGGGAAACGGATGACTAGAACAGGGGAAAGGAGTACAGTAGAAGACGAATGGGTAGCCTTCAGAAATGAAATAGTGAAAGCAGCCGAGGATCAAATAGGTAAGAAGACCACGCCTAGTAGAAATCCTTGGATAGCATAGGAAGTACTGAATTAAGCTGATGAAAGGAGAAAATTTAAAAATGTAGAAAATGAGCTAGACTGAAGGTGCAAAATTGCTAAACGGGAATGGCTTCAGAACAACTGTAAATATTTCGAATCATATTTCGCTAGGTGAGAGATAGATACTGGCTGCAGGAAAATTTAAGAGACACAGAAGGGAAAAATGAAACGTGGAAGGAGTATAAAGAGAGTCTGCAGAAGGGAGAGGAACTTGAAACCAATACTACAGAAACGGAAGAGGATGTAGATGAGGATGAGATGGGAGATATGATACTGCGAGAAAATTTGCCAGAACAGTGAAAGACCTATGTCGAAACAAGGTCTTGGGAGTAGACGACATTCCATCTGGTACGAGATGGGCGAAATGCCCTCGGCCTGCAAGAAGAATGTAATAATTGCAATTCCAAAGAATTCATATTACCGAACTATCAGTTAAACAACTCATGGTTGCAAAATACTAACAAAATTTTTTTACAGAAGAATGGGAAAACTGGTAGAAGCATACCTCGAGGAATGTCAGTAAGGATTTCGGAGAAATGAAGGAGTACGCGAAGTGATACCGGCGCCGCCACTTACTTTAGAGCCGGGCCGACCACGGCACGCCGGACTTCACGCGTGCGGGGTGTGCGGCCCACGGGCGGTGGACAAGCCCTGCCGATCATTCGGCTTTGCTCGGTCTCCTGGGAAGTATCCCGAACAGCGTAACATTTCATTTAGCATTGCGGTGTTGCATTTTTCGGTAGGCATAAGTCTCTGAGTTCGGCAGAGCAGTGCTGCCGGCGGCGCTTAGCCCTCGCTGTTTGTTGGTGATATGAAGAATGTACACTGGTCCACTAACTGTCTGCAAAAGGGAGGCAGCAGCATCGGAACCCTTTAAAGTGAGTAGGTATAATAGAGGAGAGGGATGAGAATTCTCAATGCGCATAAGTAACAGGTAGTGCATATCTAACATGAGGAAAGAGTTAAAGATTCAGCTGACAAATAAAGAGCAAAAAATAACAAAAAATTACGCAGGGGATTTATTGTTTTGTATGTCAGAAAGCATTTTGTGCTAAATTTGCAGGCCTGGAGCACACAGAGAAATTTGTGGTACGAGTAGTAAAATTTCTGAACTCACGCATTATCCGTTGTCAGTCGTAACAGTTTTCGATGGAACTGAACGAAGAGTATGGAGACGTCATATGTTACTCCAAGGTTTTAGATTTAAAACTGGCTACTCTTGAATTTATGAAGAAAACAGGAATATAGGAACGAAAACTAGAACATCCGGAATGGAGTGCTGACTTCGCGCTCCAAGTAGAATTGACTGCACACTGCGCGCAGTAAGCCTTTGTTAGGCTACTTCTTTCTGATTTGATGGGGATGCATTTGAAAGAAAGTCGCGTTGCAGAAGAGATACATGCTGACGATAGACCGGTTTCCTAAGATAATGCGAGGTTAGACGAATTCAGTATTGGCCTAAAAACTATTGCTAGGGTACTTTTACAAAGATTGTGAGGCCAGTGACATCAATCTTACATTTGTATACGAGGTGTTTTCGAAGGCGTTTGCCGTTTCAGTTGAAAGCGCCCCTGTGCATGTGCAAAAAAAAAAAAAAAAAAAATGGTTCAAATGGCTCTGAGTACTATGGGACTCAACATCTTAGGTCATAAGTCCCCTAGAACTTAGAACTACTTAAACCTAACTAACCTAAGGATATCACACACACCCATGCCCGAGGCAGGATTCGAACCTGCGACCGTAGCAGTCCAGCGGTTCCGGACTGCAGCGCCAGAACCGCTGGACCACCGCGGCCGGCTGGGCATGTGCAGATGTAACTAACTGACATTGGAGGTAATTCCAGTTACGACAAATCTTTTTACGTTAAAACTTTCCAGGAGTTTTCACGTCTCCATAATGAGGTTACAACTGTGCTACAATATTTGGATTAACGTACTTGCGTGACAGACGTTTTATGGATTAAAAAGCTAAATATGTCACTGTTAACTTGAGTGTGAAACTCTGTGAAACTGTTTGCATTTTCCCGGATGCCAGCTGTTTTTAAGAGATAAAAATTATGTCTTCAGCGAGCCAAAAATAATTAATTAACAGGTCTACTGAAAATTTGTTTTGTTTGTGACTTATGTTTTTGATAAATGTGAAATATATAACAAAGTCGTAGGCAGTGCTACTGCACTGCCATTTAAATGCCACGCATTCGCAGTTTTCTGCTCTTCCCCTCCTCTTGCTCAGACAGCGGAGCTTGGCTGTGAGGGAAACGTGCATCGAGGATTAGCGCTTTGGCACTCATATCTGGGCATGGCCCACGGCCTGCCCCTGCTTTAAAGGATAGGTTAAGGAAAGGCAAACCTACGTTTATAACGTCTGAAAATTTAGAGAAAGCTTTTGACAATGTTGACTGGAATATTCTCTTTGAAATTCTGAAGGTAGCAGGGATAAAATACAGGGAGGGAAACGCTATTTACAACTTGCACAGAAACCGAACAACAGTTATAACATTCGAGGGGAATTAAAGGGAAGCAGTGGTTGAGAACTGACTCACACAAGGTTGTAACCTATCCCCAATATTATTCAATCTCTACATTGAACAAGCACTGAAGGAAACCAAAGAAAATTTAGGTGTATGAATTAAAGTACATGTAGAAGAAATAAAAACTTTGCGAATTGCCAATGATGTTCTAATTCTGTCAGAGATAGCAAAGGACTTAGGAGAACAGTTAAACGGAATTGACCAGCGTCTTGAATGGAGGATATAAGATTAACATCAACAAAAGCAAAAAGAGGATAATGGAATGTAGTCGAATTAGATCAGGCTATGCTGAGGGAATTGGATTAGTAAATGAGGCACTCAGAGTAGTAGATGAGTTTTGATGTTTGGGCAGCAAAATAACGATGATGGTCTAAGTAGAGAGGATATAAAATGAAGACCGGAAATGGCAAGAAAAGCGCTTCTGAGGAAGAGAAATTTGTTTCTTTCGGATACTGTGTGTTAGGAGGTCTTTTCTAAAGGTACTTGTTTGCAGTGTAGCAATGTATGGAAGGGAAATGTGGACGATAAACAGTTTAGATAAGAAGAGAATAGAGACTTTCGAAATCTGTTAGTGTAGAGGAATACTAAAGATTAGATGGGTAGACTATATAGCTAATGATGGGGTACTGAACAGAACTGACGATAGAAGGAATCTGTGGCAGAACCTGACCAGACCAAGGGATCAGCTGACGGGACATATTCTGGGACACCAGGAGATCACGAATTTAGTACTGAAAAGAGCGTGGGGGTAAAAATCGTAGATGGAGGTAAGAGACGAATGCAATAAGCAGATTCAGAAGAATGTTGGTTGCAGTAGTTATCTGGAGATGAAGAAGCTTGCACAGGATAGAGTAGCACGGAGAGCTGCATCAAATCAGTCTCCGGACTGAAGACCACAACAACGACAAAATAACTATGTTGGTGGCGTAGTAGCCATATCAATAGATACGAAATTAGGTCAAATATCGGGAATTGTTCGTGTAGGCGGAAATTTTTGTACACTGTTAGAAGGGCGTTGCAAAAATAATATCAACGAAATCCTGACTAGTGAGGGATGAATGTGGAAGTGGAGGTTCTAAAGGTCACAGCTGTAAGTTTTTCTTGAATGACTCGAATACTACGGTCTCCAGCGAGATGCATCCCAGTAGAAAATTTAAGTATATTAAACTTCATACAGAAAGGTCCTGTTCATTTTTTTCTTTTTCTGTAGAAGTAATACTTTACGCGTAGCGAGCAAGAGGTTCTTGAAGCCCAAATTTAACACTGCGGGTTGCATAAATCGACATTGTAGGGACAGCTGAGTCACCCAACTTGGATGCCTTTGGTATTAAATGGTAAGTCATCTGTGTTCAGGCGGTAGCGCCGGTGCGGAGAGACCGCCCAGTGGGCAGAGACTGCGCCTAGATCGGATAGGACACGTGCCGTGCACGTGATATCGCCGCCGCCGCTCCGGTGGCCTGGCCTCGTGCCCCGGGCGGGCCCGTCACGTGGCGTGTCGTGGCTCGCTTACTGTTGGCTGCCGGCCCGCTGGCTGTCACACGCAACTGTGTGCACCGTGCGCTGTCACTGCGCCCGCTTCGCAGTCGGTGCTGGACAAATCGTCTCCAGCAACGCCACAGAGGCCAGCGTGCGGTTGGCCACTGCGGTGGCACAACGCCGTCAGTGTAGCGTGCAGTTATTTGTCCACAAATCATGCATTTTTTTTCTGTGCATGTTCCCGTGGAATGTAATACAATTAATTCTTCATGCATCCGAAACAATTATGGAATTTTTCTTCTACTATGATTTCCGTACGTCAATAGATAATTATCGATGTTTACAAAACATCGATATTGGGAGTTTAACCATCGATGTTTCAATATCAAAAGTGAAGTCCTTGAAACATCGCGACATCAATGCTAAATACAATGTACGAGGGCCAGTCAAAGACTAATGCCTCCTACGAACGTTTTCATGGCTTCCTCATCTTCAAGGTCAGTGCCACAATGAGGGTGCTTTAGCGGCACGACCAATGGAAGTCTGATGGTGTCAGGTTACTAGACTTAAGAGACAATTATTTGTCTCTTGTCTTTTTTTTCTGATTGCTTAACATTCTTGGTACCCTAGTTGTATAATCTTTTGAGTATCCGATTTGTTGAAGAAGGGGACAGTGACACATTGGCCACACGGGAACGATGGCCAATTGGTACTACGTCGTTCGACTGCCGTCATAATACGCCACCAACAAAGAAGGTTGGTAGCAACAATAACGTCAGTTCTCCACAAACACGTCAATGCAGTTAAATCGTCGGGTCACGATGGGCATGCATCGTATGTTTTATTGTTAGTATAAGTAAATTTTACTTAAGATTCTTCGTTGTGTGCTCGAACACAACATTCTTACTAAACAAGTGAGTACAAAGATTGAAGTCCACTTTTTAATTATTATTTTGACACTGTTTACAGCGATAAACGTTTAAAACGTTTTTGTTAGCTAACTAAATAATTCCAATATGGCGATGGGGCAGAATGGCACATTTAAAGACGGGTACGTCAGCCCACATGGCCAACCTACACTGTGTTTATGTAAATAAGTACCGTTATTTAATAGGTACATTCGTAATCAAAATCTAAATCATATCCAATGGAATTTTTACATAAATAATGGTATCTTGCATTGCTTTTAAGCGGGGAGCATGTATGCAGTTTTGATTTCTATACAGATTTTTTTTTGTTTTTTTAATTTTCACCGATGTTGTTGCACATAACAGATACACCTGATACTAAAACTGTTGCGTGTGGTTTCATCGCTGCAACTGGCCTTCCATTTGCTCAAGGACACAATGGTAGGCTTATTCTCTCAAAGAATCGCACATTAAGGTGAATATCATTTCAGCTGACCACCCGTTCTACCCAGCCCATGAAGAAGTCCGGCCATTTCAGAAATGGCAACCAAGAAGAAAGAAAGAAAACCAACGATAACAATTTCAGCAATACTGATAGATACTCCAGTGAAATGTGCGTTAAAGTGCCAACAGGAAGCCTCCACAGAAATAAAAAAAACATTTTAAAGAGGAATATCGATATTCTGGGTAATAACTATTTTCTAAAAAAGTACCCATAGTCAAGCTAAATCAGACGATAAAACTCTTCAAATGAAACCCGGGAAGGAAATAGGCATTCCTACAAAAGTTCTTCAAGATGAAGAGGATAAGGGTGAGGGTGCCCTAATCTTGGGTGTCTTAAACCATTTTCTCACAGCAATCCACGTGATGAAACTATTTAATGGATAAGTTGTGAGCGGTAGGAACATCTGTCGTGCCTTAAAAATGAAAGTATTATTTTAGGAATGTCTGAATTGCGAAGACTCTATCGGCCATTAATACTAAGACTGATAAAATTTGTGGACATACTCTTCTGTCAAACTCTTATTATAACAATGATAACACGAGTTCGAAAAGATTTCGGGATTGCAGCCGGTCGTCGTAAAGTTCACGATACTTCAACTGGACACCTACCAGTTATCTTCAGGTGGGCTATCGAAGACTGACGAAGACGTCCTCCGCTCTGCCTTATATAGTGAGCTGATAGCATTGTCGCTCATGAGGCAGAGTCACGGTGAGCGGATGTTTAGGTTAGACGGAAGAGTGACAGCTCTCTGGAAAGTTCTGTTTACCGTAAGCTCCCTCACACTTATTCGTACTTGCACTCTTCAAGTTGCCATCACCCATCCAAAACCATGAGTGTGTTGAACAAAGGGCCCATACAATGTCGGATGCAGATAGTCTGCCTAAGGACTTTGCACATTTAAGGAGAGTGTTCAGAGACAATGGATACTCGACCGACAAATTAACACTGCATTCTCAGCCGAAACCAAGAACCGGGAAGTTGATGAAGTGGAGAAAACGTCAGCAAAGTCCCTAGCTTCTCTTCCCTTCGTTGGAAATATGTCCTTCCAAATAGCAAGAATCTTCAGTAATTTTCAAATGATAGTGATTTTCTGCCCACCATCTATGATTTCGGACCTGCTGGTACCAGTGAAGGATAATTTGCTTTTGAGGAAAGCGGGAATTTACAAAATACCGTGCCGGTGTGGTATGGCCAGTATAGAACAAGCAACACGCACAGTGGAAGAACGTTGCACAAAACAAACATAAACGTTCCTCTCGCCTTCTGCAGCCCAGCAAGTATGCCTTTGCGGAATGCTTTATCGACATCGGGCATTCAATGAAGTATGACAGAACATTAATTTTGGACGCAGAAACATCTTTTTGGGACTTCATTGTAAAAGAATTCGCTGAAATACGCATGGCCGAAAATCTAATGAATCGTGACACCGGCTACCAGCTGGATAATGCGTGGAATCCTGTCATTTCCGAGATTTTCTCCAGACAAAGACGCCAGAATACTGGGATGCCTGCGGTGAGCGTCAACGTCGAAGGCAGATTATCCTTGCAGTTCCACGAGCGAGGGCGCTGCCGCTGGGCGCTGGGGTCCTCGTGTCATCTCACCTTGAGTCTGATGCATACGCGGCAATACTATCAGCGCGTTATATAAGGCGGAGCGGGGACGTCCTCGTCAGTCTTCGATGGCTCACCTGAAGATGACTGGCAGGTGTCCATTTGAAATATCTTGGAGCGAAGTTTACGACGACCGGCTGCAATCTCTTCGAACATTTAATTCGCAGGAAAAATTTGAAATTTCGCATTGATAACACAAATTATGATTACTTTTTTCTCACAAAGCTGTAGGAATTGAAGATAAAGAAATGAATATTAAGGTCAATATATTTTCAGTCAAATAACCAGCACCATAAGTAATTAAATGCTGGGCTAATTTACCATGTGGGTGGGTAGGTTGGCCCAGGTGGTCTTACTGTACTAAACATTTTTTTTATCGATAGAAAATCAGTGAAACGCCATAATTACTAGCTGTAAAGGTGCTGATACAATGTACCAATGCTTCCACATAAAACGGTTAACTAAAATATTTAAATACAAACTTGAGAACATCAAGAAAAGAAAGTGGGCAAACCTGCGCCAGTCTTCGTTAATTGTCATCACAGTGCCTTTACTATTGGAGGAGGTAATGCGACGCAGATGATCTGCCCTCACGCGGTGGTCAGCAAGAATGATGTTAATGACTCTTTTAATGTTGCTTGGAGTCACTGTAGTCACGCGACTTCAGTTCCGCGTTTCGTCGGGCAACGGTGTTTGCCCTTCTGTTTCGTTACACCGACTAAGCCATCGTCCAACATTGCTGATATCCACTCTTTCCTCACCGCCCAAATTTTTCAATCTTTCGAGCATGCGAATGGTAGTTTCACATTCTGCATTAAAGAATTCTGTCACAGGGCTCTCTCTAGTACGACCATCGAATTCGGCCACTTTGCAAGCGACTGCAGCATTGGCTTCAGTTGAGGCAAAGGTTAGTACTGCAGTGGACTGGAGACGACGCTATGCGGAATAATGCGAAATGCAAGTTTTTCGAGTAACATACTTTTCGTATATCGAACTTCGATTCTGGGAAAACATCAGACTTCTTGTCACCATTCTCAATAATGTGTTCATCATTTAAACAAATCTTGTGAGGTCTTAACTTCCTTGTGTGAAAAATACCGTTAGATATGAATCGCTAATAACTACGAAACTAATTTTGCGTAAATAATAGTTGTACCCACAACGTAGATCATATATGTATTCGTTTGTCCGGCAATATTTCTCTTGCCTCTGTCGTCATCACACTAGTGTAGGCGCATCCGCGTGATTGTTACGAGCTATCTTTGTGCAAGGCAATAAATTGGTGTATCGTGTAAACACGTTTAGCTAGGGTATTGATTTGGGTGTCACTCTGAAGCGCTTGCGGAGCACTACTAAAAGCCCAAATAAAACAATAAAAATATTTGACGAAATGCAAATGAAAATCGGTATTAAAATGCAGATTACAAAATAATGAAAGATATCGTCTCTTATGACTCGTACATGTACTCATATTTATAGAAGCGTCCAGTCAGAGGATCGTGGAAAGCAATGCAAAATCCCTATAAAAAGTGTAGAGTAACTGTGAGAGCTATGGGCAGTTCCAAAAGGTAATGAAAAATGGGGTCAAAGCGATTTCGTAGCTAGCCCATCTGGCGTGCAACAACCAGCGATGGTCGAGATTCGTGATTTAACTATTCTGTATACATTATACTACTCTCTGCAACCACTGTATGAAAGAGACTGATAATTAAATTACATACTAGCTGAGAAACCCGTCCTCAGCGAGGTATTAATTTCGCCAGTATCGAATTGGAAACGAAAAGTTACATTTGCTCCTGCAGCAGACTAGTTCTGAAATGATCCCGGACACTTTCTGTACACTGGGCGCAGTTACTTCGCGTGTCTACAAAGCGATTTTGTACATGTCTCTATGGCAACGCCTCTCCATAGTGCTATATACGGTTATTGTTTTCGCCTACAGCCGTTCGCGCGCAGAGCTGTACAACTTATCCTGCCAGCTGCCTGCCCCTATCTCCGCCGAAACCATTGAAGCATCTCAAATAGCCGCAACAGATACACGAGACTACATGTGCACTGAAGTAAGTGGTTAAGGGGGGGCCAACGTGGGTTTCAGCGAGCCTGACAAGCTTCACGGACCCGTTCAGCCTGCTGCACATGACAACAGGTTGCATTTTCTTCCCAACGTGACTATCCTCGTGATTGTTTGAATAGGTAGTTTCACAGCAGCTCGTTTATCATATCGGGGGACCAGCAAAATAAACAAACCAAAAAAATGGTTCAAATGGCTGTGAGCACTATGGAACTTAGCATCTATGGTCATCAGTCCCCTAGAACTTAGAACTACTTAAACCTAACGAACCTAAGGACATCACACAACACCCAGTCATCACGAGGCAGAGAAAATCCCTGACCCCGCCGGGAATCGAACCCGGGAACCCGGGCGCGGGAAGCGAGAACGCTACCGCACGACCACGAGCTGCTGACAAACAAACAAACGTTAAAGCAGACTGAGGAGAAATTAAGAATTTGGAAATATACATCACTCACGAAACAGAGCCAAGTCCAGCAGAGGGCAGTTCTGTGTTCATGAGGTAGCTTTAAATGAATCAGCACCTGCGTTGCAATGGAAATTGTGTAAGAAGTTATTAAACATTCAGTCTGGAACCTCAAGTGTGTTACGACATGTTTGTAAATTTGATGAGTTTCCTAAATGTCCTCCGGCCGCTGCGGTCGAGCGGTTCTAGGCGCTTCAGGCCGGAACCGCGCTTCTGCTACGGTCATAGGTTCGAACCAAACTGCTGAAGTCATCGGTCCCTAGACTGACGCACTACTTAAGTGAACTTAAACTAACTTATGCTAAGAACAACACAGACACACCCATGCCCGACGGAGGACTCGAACCTCCGGCGGGAGGGGCCGCGCAGTTCATGACCTGTTGCCTCAAACCGCGTGGCCAGTACGCGCGGCATGAGTTTCCTCAATCCAAAAAAGAATTTAAGATGACAAACACCGATTTGTAAATTTAGCGCAGACATTGATTAAAATGAGGAAGAACGTAGCTCAGTAGACATTAAAAACCAATTTCTGTTGGTATGCAATGTAGTACGCAGAAAGCTTAGTATAAAAGAAAAGCTCCTTTCTTACACACACATTTTATATTAACTTAATATTAAAAACGAACTTTGTGTTGGTTAAAATGCATTTGGGAAATGTAGAATGAATTATTTTGACCACTTAAAATGAATTTAGCGAAACCGCGATATACACCCTAGAAAAAGTAATTAAACTTGGTATAATTGGGTCGCATTTGGATGGAATGCACTAAGGTTACAGAAACAAGTATTCCAAAAATTAACTTTAATTGACGTTGCAGTATAATAGACATCTTCAGGTTGTTAGGTGGAAAGGATCTTGACTTTCAGAGACAGTTCTCTTTACTACAGAAAACATGACTCGTTGGTACTTCGGATTGACGATAACGAGTACTGGGCGATAGAGGATGAAGTTTCAAAGAAAACTCTTCATCTAGAAATAAATAAATAAGCTGGAAATACGCCGAAAAGGGAAAAGGACAAATAAAATTCTCCATATTCTGTCCAACAATGATCCAAAATAATATCTATTTCATTGACACTCGTCTTGTGATATTCGGATTAAAAAAGGCTTCTCATCAACTTCCGAGCCCTACTTATAAAGTTACAATGAAAGTGCAAAGATTACAGAAATGCCGACGTAGCGTATCAAAGCGGTAAGACGCGAGGTAGGGGTAAGCAAGACTCCTTTGGCCAGCTTGCGTTGGGCGTAGGTTGGCTTGCGTGGAAGTAAAGTAACCTGCCCGTTGTTCTGATAACGTGCGGCAGCTTGACTGCCTGGCTAACAGGCAAGCATGGGCAGGTTTAAAGCTGAATCTGTGCACCTGTGTTCGCGCTTCGCAGTTGAAATCTGTCGAAAGCGCCGCAAAGAGTCATAAGTTAATTGGACTCTAGGAGCATCTTAGCAGCAAATAATAAATAACGTATTAAAACTTCATACATGATGCACCACTTTTTCACGCAGCTCAGTGTTTATGACTTCATACAATGATATAATTTTGTAGGTACATATAGCGGTGTATGTGGATAATGTCTGAAAAATGTGTTGCGAATAATTACCAAAGAAGAAATAAACTTAAACGTCATCTATGATAGGGAAGTTTTTCGCGTATTTCATTGTTTATGGCGTCGTATCTCTTGAAATATGACATGTAGGAGGTTCTTCCCCAAGAGAGATTGTTGCCTAATTACGGGGTATGAGTGCCAAGTTTGTTTGAATCGGTCCAGTGGTGCAGGAGGAGATCTGGAACATACGTACAAACATACATACACTCATTTTTATAATACTCGTATGAGTGGATCAATACGAAACACTTGTTACGATTTTATCCCGAAGTTTTCACGAAAAATCTACAGCGCTAACCCAAACAGTGCACATGATTTTTTTTAAACATGTTTCATAGTGAATTCGGTTCAGTGATTGTAGCATTAACAACAGAAATTGAGGGAAAATGTCGTTTATCGTATTTTGCCACATGCTCTGTTCGCTAGTGAAAGAATCTTTTGAACGGAATGGCAAACTGTCTGAGTTGATTACAGCAATGAAGAGTACTGTTATGTAGTTTAAAAAGGTGCAGTCACAGGTGGTGAGCTAAGAAAAGAGTCAATCCTCCAACTAACTGAAGAAGTATCTAGTGGGAGAATGCAATGTTGTATACGATTAAATGACTTTTTCAGCTGTATCAAGTGACTGATTAAACGATTATCGTTTTACTGTCGCATCTTGTAGTGTTCACTCTATAAAAGAATGTTGGTTTCTATGTTTTGCTGTGTTATATCATTAAGTGCCATGCTAGTGCACCAACTATGCTAAAGGCCGCAGATGTTCCACGAATGGCCGGCCGAAGTGGCCGAGCGGTTCTAGGCGCTACAGTCTGGAGCCGCGCGACCCTTACGGTCGCAGGTTCGAATCCTGCCTCGGGCATGGATGTGTGGGATGTCCTTAGGTTAGTTAGGTTTAAGTGGTTCTAAGTTCTAGGGGACTGATGACAACAGCAGTTAAGTCCCATAGTGCTCAGAGCCATTTTTGTTCCATGAGGGGACTTCTAAATATATCTTACGCATTGTTATGGCAGGCCAAGTAACTGTTAGTTAATGCTTCGCTACGCTTTAAATTGAGACAGATACATGACACCATTTTTTTACATAGTTACAAGTCTCTATAAAGAATCGTCCGAAGGATCTACCAATCGTTCAGTTCCTAGAACATAGAAACCCACTCTTTTGTCAAGGAGTCATTCGCGAAAGTCGTTGGAAAATCTCCAAATCTCCCCCCCCCCCCCTCCTCCAGACGTTCTTTTATCTTGCTGAAAATACAGGAATAGTGGAGAGCAAGACCTGGGCTTCCTGACCAGCATCACGCACGTCTATGCGGCTTTGGTCAAATAAACGGCACCATTTCACAATGGTAGACGTGACATTGTGTTTGGTCCACACACATCGCCAGAATTTCAGGGTGAATGTATGTGCAGCTTAGATGGTCCCGCGTCCTTCAAATTTGGAGTGCGTTCCCAGTTTCTGCGCAACTTCTAATCGCACACTGCGATTCACCTCTTACCTGTACCGCAGCAAAACTGTCTCTGCAGGAAACCCAGAACATGTACTTCTGACAATTCGTTATTCTTATTGAACAAGGGTCTTAGCTTTGGACGACATGCGTAACATAACTCATCAGGGCTGTATGTAGATCTGACAGAAGCTTGTGACGTTCTGCAGTCTGTAGATGTGACTACTAAAGGGGCCGTCACGAAATTCGATATCCACGGTCACACCTGCTCCTTGAAGTTAGTCGGCGCTAAGTAGTGGGATTTCTTGTGTGGCAGCTCTGTTGCTGCCGGTACAGTGACAGTTATTGAACTATGTGATACAAAATCGTCATAACTTCTGAACAGTTTGTGTTAGGACGTTCAAACTGCATGATGGGAATTAGTATGCGCATGCGCAACACCCCTTGTTGTTGGCCATTTGCACGTGAAAATAACGCGGTACAGCGTGCTTCAGCGTATAGCGCTTGTGATGACCTACTTACTATGAGAACAATATCAGCCCATACGCGGCTCAATGGAAGTTTACCACCGAGTTGTAGCTGAAGACAACCGGTCCAAGTGCGCTAACAATCAAGAATTTATTTCGCAAGTTTAAAAAGGTTCACATGGGTGTGAATTCCTAAGGGACCAAACTGCTGAGGTCATCGGTCCTTGGAGTTACACACTACTTAAACAAACTTATGCTAAGAACAACACACACACCCATGCCCGAGGAAGGACTTGAACTACCTGCGGGAGAGGCCGCGCAATGCGTGACACGGCGCCTCAAACCGCGAGGCCAATCCGCACGGCTCTCAAATTTGAGAGAATGGGTAGCGTTCGTGATGACAGTGTAGGCAATGTTGGTCTTCCGAAAAGGGTGAAAGCACCTGAAAACGTCTACAAGACACACGCTGTGTTTCAGACCAGCCCCAGGAAACCGATTAGACGAGCTGCACAAAACGTCGGAGTCAACAAGGAGACAATGCGACAAGTTGTTGTTGGAGACCTGCATATCTTCCCATACCAAATTCAAACCCACCAGCCATTAAGCCCCAACGCCATGCAACAATGGTTGTGTTTCGCCAACACTACTGTCATGGGGATCGACGGACAACACTTTGATGTGAAATGGTTTGGTTTAACGACGAAGCCCACTTTCACTGGGATGGGCTCGTCAATAAGCATAACTGACACAATTTGGGGACTGATAATCCGCAATTCGCGATCGATAAGTCTCTTCACTCTCAACACGTGACTATGTGGTGTGCAACGTGCAGTCACGGAACAATCAGTGCGATATTCCTCGATACTTCGCTGACTACCGAAGGGTAAGTGAAGGTTTTGGAATATGATTTCATCCCCGTTATCTAAAGTGACCATGATTTCGGCAAGATGTAGTTCATACAAGTCACAGCTCGAACCCATCGAAGCAGGACAGTGTTTG
Source organism: Schistocerca serialis cubense (assembly GCF_023864345.2). Classification (NCBI taxonomy): domain Eukaryota; kingdom Metazoa; phylum Arthropoda; class Insecta; order Orthoptera; family Acrididae; genus Schistocerca; species Schistocerca serialis. Next base: position 915,036,413 of record NC_064641.1, on the reverse strand, counting down.
GGGACGCATTCTGGTTCTGAAGTACGTAGAGGCCACAAGAATGGGCCTCGATTGGCCGCCATATTCTCCGGACTGAGCACATGTCACTCCTTGTTTTGGGACTATATTAAAGACAAGGTGTGCAGCAGTAACCCAAGAGACCATTGCTGAGCTGAAAACGACCATTCAGGAGGTCATCGACAGCATCGAAATTCCGACACTTCAGTGGATCGTGCACAATCTCGCTATCCGCCTGCGGCACATCATCACCAGTGGTGGCAGGCGTATCGAATATGTCATAAGCTGAATCCAGTATCTGCAGTGACGTCTACATTTTGAATAAAGTGTGTGCGCGCCGTTGCTTCCTACTAATTTACGTTTTCTTCATGCAGTTCAAGAAGTGTCGCCTGCATGCAGTTAGGTCAGTGCCATCCCGATGTTCTGGTTCCGTGCGATGTATGTTCATGAGTGGCTTCAGTCGTCCGTGGAATGGTCTGTTGACTATTGTGTGGTAGTAAACAAAATGCAGGAGAAACAGCCCACGTGCATTACTACTCCGGTCGGTGTGCGTAAAGGGCGAAAAGACATGTGAAAACAATAGACATTCGAAAACAATGTAATATTGTCCTAGCGAACGTGCTGAAGATTTTTTTTACTGGGCAACAGCCAGAAGCCGGAATAATATATTTTTGCTCATACTCACTAAATGAGAACAAAACTTTGTGGTATTTCCGAATAGACTGTATTCCGTATTAACAGTGTAGTAACATGGGCAGAATCTCTAAATGTGAGCACATATTTTGGTTCTCCAAGAAAGGGATATGAATGTAACAGGAAATTATGGAATTTAATAATCTTCACAGGAAGTCAGTGCATAGAACTGTAAGTCGATACTACGCCAGAGGAGAGTATCTGGCGGTCCGAAAAAAAAAAATAAAAAATTTATTATCCTGGCTCAGGGACGTCAGTTCTTTATCTTCTCCACTCGTTTGCTTTCTGCTTCTGGAAGTATAATGATGGAGAAACATTTTTAAGGAACGCAGAGACATTGTAGCAGCATGCCCGAAGGTTTGTGTGAAATGCAATTAACTGCGCGCTGAGTGCAATAGTACTGTATTATACTTAGATAAAACTTGAGTTTCACAAAACCACACACAAAAGTATATTTTGCGCGACGTCAACGGAAATACTGGCCTGAAAGTACCTACAGATACTTTTGTCTAGCGTACATCGGCGATTTGGATGATGGGAGCAGCGACGGACGGTCACTAAGAGATACAAACAAATTTTCGGGAGGTGGGGAGTATTCTCGGTCCCCTCAAGGCGGGCATTTGGAGTTAAAATCCTGGCGGCGGCAAACAAGTAAATAAAACTTGGATTTTTTTTATTAACAGCTGGCAAGGATTTTCTTTTGGAAAGTACTCCATATTGTATACTAAAAATGGAAATGTCTAACATTTTCTTCCTAATTTTTACCAACATTTGAAATTATCACTAACCTGCAATACTGTAGGACGGCCTGTTCTCGTGATAGACGTTATAATGAAATTTACGGAGAAAAGTCCGTCAGAAGCTGTAAAGTAAACCTAATAGCTAATGTTTAGAATATTAAACTATCTGGCATGCAACAAAAACAGGTGATTTGAAACAATTTGAAGAGAAGTGTCATAGTAAATAAAAAATAGTTTAGTGCCAGCTGAATATCTTCACACAGCAGCCATATCAACATTGATCGATCTTAGATCTAGGAACGTACTCTTTCAAGATGATGTAGCATGTTAAAATGCAATACAAATAATTAAAGGATTTGCTGAGAGCTGTTGAAACGACTTTCAGTGAAAATGGGCAATACTTCCATACATTTCAACCAAGCGTAGGTAACAACATTCTTTTATAGAGTGAAAGCTACAAAATACAGCAGTAAATCTATAATCTACAGACTGGAAAAGATCGCCTTCTAGAGAAGAAACAACGGTCGTACTACCCATCAAAAGCTAAAAAAAATTGCACTTAAGAATCTGAGCTTTACAACCATATGGTCACCTTCTGAAACACTAATCTCTGAAGAAAGATATGCCGTGTGTCAACAATGCAATAAGATGAATGGAAAGACTATTTTCAAGTATGTTTACCAAAAACTGTTGCATATATGGTGTTAGTGAATGCTGCAATGATTGGTTAGTAATTTTGCTTTTTACGGCGTTTTACAAATTCATCATTTAACAGTGATATTTAAAAACGTCGACGTTTTGGGATCGATTAACATCTACCGTCAGTGTTTGGACGTCAATGATGAAATCGACATCAGCATTGATGTCGTGGGAACACTGCATATTACTACCTCGATAGACCGTTTTGGAGAAGTCAACGGCTTCATAATCTGAAGACAATCGTTTTGAATGCCCTTTTTGAGTGACGTAAGGTAAAAAGAAGTCGTTAGACAATAGATCAGGTGAATGTGAGCAACGAGTCATTAACTCCAGTTTTTATGACTTAAACGACGAATTGTTTACCGTTCTACGTGAGTGAGATGACGAATAATGCGACTATCTTTAGATGACGTCAGTAATGACAGTTTTCTAATCTCTAAAGTAGCTTTTGTAATTTTTTTAGGGTAACCGAAGAAAGAAGCACTAATTTTCTTTAAAATGGTACGCGAACGACCCATATTTCATGGTTACAGTTCGTCTTCGAACACGCAAACAGTTGACTCCTGCTTATTTTCTGGCCTGTACGAATGTGTCGAAGATTCGCTGCGTGTTATGATGTTGTACACGGACTTTATTTCCCTTACTTCTATTGACGTGACCCTGTTTTGTAGTCTGAAAGAACCTAAACCTATGGGAAGAGATCAGTTTCGCAGGTAAAAGTTGATGCAAAATCGCTTGTACTGCAGCCTTCTAGATGGCTACGGATACCTCTGACGGTAAGCCATACGCAGCGTCTCAACAGTCACATCGTGCACACTATCGTCGTGTTTTAAAACAACAACGGGCTTTGGTCGACGTAAAGGAAATTCGTCGCAGACAGAATTACGACCACGAAGGGAATCGGTGAATCTAATGTACATGTACAGTCAGACAAACCATTCTAATTTCAGAAAACTAGGGAGTTTTATTCAAGAGGAACAGTTTCACGAACTGAGCTAGTCAAATAACGCGTTGGTCCATCTCTAACACTCACGCAAGCAATTACCCAGCTTGACATTGATTGATTGAGTTGTTGGGTGTCCTCGCGAAGGATATCGTGCCAAATTCTAACCAATTGGTGCCTTAGATTGTCAAAATCCCGCACTCGTTGGAGGGCCCTGCCCAAAATGATCCAAACGTTTTCAATTGGGGGGAGATTCGGAAACCCCGCAGGCCAAGGTAGGATTTGGCAACCACGAAGACAACCAGCAGAAACTCTCTCCATGTGCTGGCGAGCATTATCTTGCTGAGATGTCTTACCGTGAAGGGTAACAAAATGAGGAGCAGGATATTGTCGACGTACCTCCGTGCTGTAAGGGCGCCGCGGATGATAACCAGAGAGGGTCGTATGGTGGGTGACAGTCAGGCTGGTAGCCCACCACTGCCCGGGGCACCTCCAGACACGTCTTCGGCCTGGTACGCCATTGGCCGGAGTAAAATAGATTGCCTTCAGTGATAAGTCCAGCTCCGAATTGGGCGGTGATGAGCAGCGAAGACGTGTCTGGAGACACCCCCAGCAGCGGTACGATACCAGACTGTGGACCGCCATACGGCCCGACACCCAGCAGTGATGATCTAGGGTGCCGTTTCATTTCACAGCCGGACCCCAGTAACTCTGTCAATCGTTGCCAAGGTGAATACCTGCTTCTACAAGGGTCAGAGATGGATGAACGCATTATTGACTTGTTCAAGTTGAGAAGCTCTTTTTTTTAATTGTTCTCATTTGTTTGTCTCTAAATTTAAATTATATCGACTGATTTCCGTCCCATTCGGATAATTCCTTCGGGGTGGATACTTTTATTTGTCTAAGGGTGTAATTACGACAGCTAATGAAGAGTAGGGCTGCACAAATAATCTTCTTGATCTCAATTTTGAGGTGATCAATTAATACTACAGTTGCTGCTTATTCGGTTTAGTTTTAGCTAAGCGTTTGACAATCAGGAACAAATGAAAAAATTATCTGGATCTTTGCATAAGGAGGATTATTTGTTGACATAACCTGGTTTGCGTACAGAGATAAAATCACGTTAATGACGATAAATAAATTCATTTACGGATTTTGTCCCATCCATTTCAAAATCTATCGTTACAGACACCATAGCGGGCCAGAGAACGTTCGCCTCCACTCTCTGGTGTGACCGCAGCGCTAGATGCGGTCCACAGTTTGCCACCCGTCATCTGACTCACGGAAATCCTTGTAATGTAACAACATTTTATTCCACTGTGCCAGAAATATCAAGTGATGTGTCTGAATTGTAGCATCACGGTGAAATGGATGTGGACAAACACGAGCCAGTCGTGAAGAGCTTAAAAACTGTGGGAAAATAAAATTGTGGGCCAATTAATAAAGTCGCTTTAGAGTTTCACATCATGTTACACAAAAGCCTGCATCACGAAGAATGTTGATACTATTGACTTTGATGCTTGGTAGACGACTATTTCCAATCCATTTGCGGTTGAATAAAACGCACTTTACGGTAAAACTTTTTTGCTTAAAATTCGTTTTGTGTTAACTGCTAACTCCACTCTTCCGGCATTTCATTTTTCTTCCACTAAACTACGCTAGAGAAGCAAATCTAAGTTTTCTACGTTGGTTGTACCTCGTATCCTTGCACTTTTCGCTGCGTAACAGGCAGTACAGCTTTGCAGTCCTGTATAACGAAAAGACGAGTTGCCCAGCGAATTCTGTCATCGACGGGACCAGCCGTGAATATCACACAGCGTTCTCTCCCCACTTGCTAGTATATATGTCCAGTGTTACAGGAGAGGCGATGAAAAAAGGCACTCTTTGTACCCCTAAAATGCATGGATGCGATGAAAAATGCGAATTCCTCACGGGCGCAGTTCCTCGCTACAGCTGAAATTAACTAAAAGCATGCAGTTTAAATACCTAAGTCGTCTCGATGGTATGTAATGGTACAGTGTTTAGGTTAAGTGCATTTTACCGGAAAGAATGTGTAAACAGAAGCTCGTGACAGGACTCTGTGACAAATGGTTACATTTTTGTGCGAGCGTAGAACACATGTTGTTAGTAGCAGATACAAAGGGAGAAAATTAAGGGTCCGAACTTGAACGACGTTCTTAAGTAATACAGAGAATTAGTTTTAAGAATTTATTAACTTATGCAAAACTAATTAAGTAAGACACTGCTAGCATACATTGCGTAGCAAGCTGTTACATCTTGCACAATAAAAGAAAAATCGAGACGTAAGACATGGATCCGGTCATAAAATAACGGGAATAGGTTCACTGTAGCACCTAGTTAAAGGGTATCACTGCTGTTATCTTTCCCAACCTTCATGTATACTGACTGAGACTGCAGATATTTTGCAAAGAGTAAATACATGTAGAATAGTATTTGTCGAGACCTATAACCGTGGATTACTTTTTAAATGAAACAAAGAGCGTTCTGGGGAATGAAATTAAAAACAAAATGGTAATAGGGTGTTTACTTATTGTGTTTCGATTAACTAAATGTGGTACATTGAGCTTATTAAGGAACAGATTTGCTGGGATGAGGGACGAGTCTTGATGCACATTAATGTGGAACGACAGCGTGACTGTCGAAAAAAGTAGAATTTTATTTTAATTACGGAAATCCAATATATATGCATTGAAGAATTATTCCCCAAAATCGATTTGCAACATTATAAACACAAAACGCCAATGCCTCAAGTCGTTATCAATACCATCACCACAATGTATACCGATCTGAGTAAACCTGATTTGCTGGAGCGTTGTTTGTGGGGTTTTACTCGAACGAAAGTTTCGATAGTCTCACTTGGAGATACCCACCAAAAATAACATCCGGCTCAATCACCAACATTGCTTCTAATTTGGCTGTATGTCTATTCAATATCGGCATTACTGCATTAATATACGTGGCAAATGGTCTTCAAATCAAAATCGGCAATGTAATGCGCCAATTCTGTGAAGGTAGAGACGCCAGCGGCGATGCGCTTAGCAACGAAAAGGGTTTTAAGGACGAAAATAAGGGCTCATCAGGTCAAAGCAAAAGAAAGCGGCCATTCACTAACCAGGGAGATAGTTTTTACGTAACAGGAATCGGTGATATCCCTTATTCCAGCTTCGTCCCTTTCTTTATATGATAAATAGTTGTCAAACTTTAAACGCGTCTTTCTCAAAATCATGTTTTTCGGCATGGTTTTCGTCACCTACACTACAACTTTCATCCGATTTTAATGATTTTCGGTCTCCCTTGAAGTAAACTAAATTTTCTCCAGCTCCCCATAGCCGGTCATTGTTATATTGATATTTAACATTTTCTTTTTTTGTTCCAAAAAGAGCAGTCCAAAAAACGACCATTTTTTGAAAATATCTGTAATTTTTCCAAAATTTTTTTTTTTACAAATCCCTATGATGAACTAAAAATAAACCTGTAAGGATCTGGATGATTAGATAATTTCACGCTACAGATAACCACAACTATACTTACAGCGACAACCGTCGATCTACCTGATCTCAGAGTTGACTCGGGAAAATCTCAATTACTCAGTGAAGATATTAACATTTTTCAATAAAAATTTCAATATAAGCTTTACTGCACGCTGCATTCACTGAAGCTAGCCCAATTAGTCTACTACATTCCAGTACGGAGGAAAAAATCCAGAATTTCAGCAATATTTTCGTCTGTCACCTTGTTGTTCCCCCTTAACAGAGGAACTCAAACTCATAACAAACTAAGATTCTATTCCATAATATCGCTCAGGATTACGCTATCTAAATACAACATCGTAAACTGGAATGATAGCCACTACTTCGACAATAAAACACTACAGCTTTCTCAGCTGTGTTCAACAGCTAAGGTTTGTCTTCTAGTAGTATGTTAATATTTGTTGGATTATGACGATATTTTTCTAAAGTAAATGGTTGCCTATACATGTAACTCCAGAGACCTACTGCTTCCTTCAGAGCTTTGCACTCGACACAAACCACTCTCTCGTAGCTAAGAGAGCTCTTAAATTTTTGAATCTACAAACTCTGGTGAGTTATTGACGGAATACCTAATGTGGTATGTTTTAGTTTTCTTTTGAACTTAATGTGTTTCAAATTCGTTGCCTTATGTTAGAGAGGAACTAGTTAAATATTTTGGCACCAGGGTATATAACTTAGCTGTGAAGCAAAGATAAGTTTACATGAAAATTATGTTTGTGTTTTGTGTTGTGATTATGTGAAAACCAGTACAGAAGAAACTGTTTTCTTTTTGTCAACAGTAAGAGCTATTTTGGGGGGAATCCACTGGGCATCAAGGGCACCCGTACGACCGTACGATAATTTGTAGGGGAGAGAGGAGATAATTGTGGCAATATGGAATATCTTTAATATTCTGGAAGACAAATGGTGACTTGTGAGTAGCCACAAAAAGGTTCAGTTCCAACCCGGATAAACCTTGTGTAATACCGCCTTTAAAATCATTTTCTGGAAAGAAAAATACTTGACTACACTATTTTTTTCGTTCGTCTGAAAGCTGGGGGCGGAAGGGAGGAGTGTTGGCACCCGTTTACCCAAGGGTATGGGAACCCTTCTGGAAAGTGCGTGGAAAGAATTCCAAGAGCGCTAAGGAAACAGCTGCAAGACGTGTGGATATCTACTTTACACACTCTTCTTACTGTTATCTTCAGTAGAATAAACACTAAATTTATTCCATGCGTACTGTCATGGTATGTAATACCAACAGACAAGAAACAGGGAAAACAGGCAAAATAGGCTTACTGACTTGTTTTCAGATCAACTAAATGATACGTACTTTCACGTTCAAAATGTAGTTAAAAGAGCTTGTTGTTTAATTTATCTTTACTTTTGACTTTATTCTAACATACAATCTATTTAGACTCCAATGAATTTTACACAGAGGTTTCCATTTATTGTATGTTCATTAATTTCTACTTGTGGTAAGAGAAAAAAAAATTTTTCTTGTTCGATATTGCAGAGGATGAGCATAGGTGAAATTAAAAATTTAAACTGCTTGGTGTTAACGAATGGTAAGTCTCTTCACGTATCATTTGGACAATGTCTGTTACTTTCGACACTTATGCAATATGCGTATTCCATAAGCAGCGATTAAGGTTTTAGGAATCGTCGTTTAAAGATCGTTTATACAGTTTACCAGGAGAGTACTTTACGAAGTATCGATATAAGTATGTCTCCACAAGCTGTATTCCTGTAAACCAACGATCTTACCGTTTGAATGTCAATTTTTGTTACGCCAGTTTGACTCTGTCCACATAAGAGATACAAACAGCAGTATTTTTCTTGATTAGTTGTGCCAATAATACATTTGTGTGTTCTTGTATGCCTTTCTCTGTGGAGGTACCTTTACGAAATGCAATTACAAGAGAAAGTTAGAATGTTCTCTCTCAATAAAGTGAGCTCGTTATCTATCGTACCTCCCTTTCTCAAATACTATTAAAAAGGCTGGAAGGAGTTAAGCTGGTCTGAAATTAGCGATGGTCTGTTTATGTCGCTTTTATAGATGGGTGTCACTACAGCATATTTAAATCTCTCGGCTAATAACTTCTGAATTATTCAGTGATTACAAAAGTAGCTTAAGTGCAGTTCTTTCACGTATACAAAAGGTTTTTAGAGCTCTGCTAGAGAAAAAACATCATAGCCAGTAGAATAACTACTTTTTACCGAACTACCTTGGCAACAACCTTAACTTGTTCATTCGTTACACATCAAAATCTGAAGTTAATTTTATTCAGTTTTTTTATCACTATTTTAGCCACAAATAACTTCCTATTTTATTTGGTTTACTCTGAGGTGCAATGGACTACCGATTACGTAATCAGTCCAAACAGAGGCCATGGAACAAATTAGAGAATAGATGCGTTCGTTCCACGCAAGCACCAGTCACTATGATTCAGGGAACTTAACTCCGGATAGCTCGAAGATGCCTTGTTATTTCAAGGAAAAGTTACCAGATTCACAGGTGAAATTTTCATTGTATTACATGATGTTTAAAAATTGCTCTGATTCACGTTTCGGTAAACAACATGTTGATACTTTTGGTGTTTGTGGTTCAAATGGTTCAAATGGCTCTGAGCACTATGCGACTTAACTTCTGAGGTCATCAGTCGCCTAAAACTTAGAACTAATTAAACTTAACTAACCCAAGGACATCACACACATCCATGCCCGAGGCAGGATTCCAACCTGCGACCGTAGCGGTCGCACGGTTCCAGACTGTGGCGCCTAGAACGGCACGGCCACTCCGGCCGGCTGGTGTTTGTGAACAGCTCGAAGTTCACTTAATGAGTTCTACTTTAAAAGACACAGTAAAACATTTGGAAACTGCTGAATTAGCAGTACATGAAAGAAATGCTAAGAAATTTCACAATAATGTTCGAAAGATTGATCAGCTACGTAAAAACAATGACAGCATTATGTGTGTCACGTCTGATTACATGCAGGAATTGTCCCTGCCATGCACTCATGTTCAAGAGCTGCAGTACTAGAGGTAGCTTTCTGTTTACCGGTTCGCAGTATATAATCTCACCACTGGAAGTGCTGGTTTCCTTTAGTACCATGGAGGTCAAAGGAAGTACGGCCGAAATGAAAGATGCTCGTTCCTTGTCGGAAATTATTTGGATGAGTGGATGAGAATGCATCCCCAAATATCAGAGAGCTTAATCTTTTCAGCGATTCGTGTGATGGGCAAAACAAGAACCTGACTGGATAATATTCATACTAGCCATCACAGGCAGTGGAAAATTTGACATAATTGCTTATGACTTAACGTGATTTTCATCACGTAAAGCGAGCACGCAGAAATTGACAGAGATACTGTGAATAGTCAGAAGCGTGCTAAATCATCTGCTCTGCTATAATTCCTGGTATATTTAAAATTCACAAGGTCATATCGAAACATTTATTGAGTTTCAAGACACGGTGGCCAAAAATGTGCAAGCTAAAGTGCTAATCAGAAAAATCTAAGTACTGCACAGTTCCGTGATCCCAAAACCAAGATATCACCACGGCTAGCTGCTTGCAGTTTCAGCGCACCTTAGCAAGTAAAGGCATAGTTACTGCTTCACGACAGACGGGTGGTTTGTACCAAAGCACAAGTTTCATATGAAACTCTCACGTGTAATGCCGTCTTATGGAGCATATATGATGAGACACTGCCTATGTATCAGGACTTATCTAAAACAATGAAATACAAACCACACAAAACGAACATCAAAACGTTGATAGATCTCTCCACCATGGGCCCACAAGCAGTCCATCTGGTAATTATGTTTTATAACTTAGTGTAATTCATTAAAAGGTTTTGTATGTATACTTTATGCCATTAGTTTATTCTAAAAGAAGTACAAATAAACTATTATGAAATGGTATCTAATGTTAATCACTACCTTTGTTCTAAAAGACGTTCATTTATTTATGTAAAGGAGTAAGTCAAGGAAATTTTCAAAACTTCAATATGTTTTGTAAATACACTGCATTGTTTATGTACGTAACCTATCCATTACACCATTACAAGTTTTCCTGCATATAATTGCAGTGTTAAAGATCTATATATTCATTATACATACACGCGAAAAAACGTGCAATCGACTTGAAACTTGTGCTTTGGATACCACAGATTTGCAGAACCGACATGTTTTGTTGATGGCTTACCTTCCGACTCCTGCTGCTCTTCACGGTTTCTTGGGGCTCTGCTGACTGTGGAAGGACACGTTCATGTTGCTCGCCAGTCGCTTCGTCTCGTCCGTTGCTCAGCAACAGTGTGGGCATCTGCAGAGGCCGCTTTATTGTTGAGAAGTGCGTGCCCTTTGCGATACGTTTTGTTTGCTCTCACAGAATATGCGAAAAATGATCACCACCCGACTAAGGAAGCGATTTAGTGACAATATTAAGCCTGTAAGCAGGTTGAAATGGCCGGGGCGAAGCGCCCGAGGATAACACAGAATAACACTAATTTTGCGGCATGGGATTTATTAATCTATTTAAGGTAACTCTGGTCTGCTAATTACGAAAATAATAAAATTTTAGTTGGGTTTTTGAGATAAAGGCAATCGATTTACACTGGAAATTAAATTCTGAAAAAGAGGAGAATATTTCTAAAACGTTTATTTTGAAGTTAGAGTATGATTAGAACAAACAAAGTGCTATAAATGATACAAATAATAATAAAATTAATCATAACGACAGAAGCATAAAAATAAGAATTAAGAGAAACGCTTTATATGGGATTTTAGTTGGTGCTTTTGGCCCGGACAGTCTTTCTGCAAGATCCAGCAGTAGTCTGCCTTCACATGGAGATCGTGGCGGGCTTGACATCTTTCCTGGCGGAACCGCTCCCCTTGCTCTTCGCCGTAATCGCCCAAGTTGCCAAGAAATTTATCTAAATGACTGCAAAAATGCAATTTGACACTCACATCAGCTCCTAGTTTTTAGAAATTCTAGAGCATTTCGTCTACTATTTCGGAATATTCTTCAGCTTTGTGAGGCTCCAAAAAATTTTTGAAAACTTATACAAAGCTTGTCCATGCTTCCAATTCAGCTTGAGTCATGTAGTGCGCAGGTATGCATCTTGATATTGAAGTATCTCTGTTAGCATATCAGTACGTTTGTTATGACAAGCGGTGGTGAGTAAGTAAGCTGTTGTACGTGCAATAACATCCGCTGCCACGGAGCGGGGTAGCGCATTGGTTAGCACACTGGACTCGCATTCGGTCGGATTACGATTCAAATCCGTGTCCGGGCATCCAGATTTACGTTTTCCACGACTTACCTGGATCGGTAATGATAAATACCAGGATGCTTCTTTCAAAAAGGCACGGCCGCATTCCTTCCCCATCCTTCTCTAATCCTAGCTTGTGCTCCATCACTAATGACATCGCTGTCGACGGGACGTTAAACACTAATCACCTCCTCCTCCTCCTCCTCCTCCTCCTCAACATCAGCCGCTCACGCGTGTCTGCCTGCTCTGGTTGCCATTAACTGGTGACGCTGGCCAACGTCGATGCCGAGCGGTGTGTGTGTGTGTGTAGGAGCGCAGCTCTGGGTGTTCCCGCTGAAGCAGCAGCAGCTCATTATGCAACGTTTACATTATGCAACAATTTTAGTAACTTTATAACGTGGTTCATGTTCACCGCTCTAACAAATTATGTTCTATTCCCCAATTTACCCTCTTAGGCGTCGACGTTCTTGACTTCATGCGGTAGACTAGGTTCTTTGTCGTGATTTAAGCTATCTCTATATCATATCATCGAAATCGGTTCAGAAATTTAGTCTCAGAAACGGAACAGAGAGAGTTACTTTTGAATTTATAATATCGCTTACACACATTGAGTATCGCATATGAATTGTAATCATTACGTTTAAATGTATTACGCGGAACATACCAATCAATAAAATCATTTTCAAAAATATGATAATGTTCAAAAATCAAAGAGTAAAGAGGATTTGGGAAGCGTAAATAAGTTTTTCTAATTCGATTAATATCGTTTAACTCAATGAATATCTTGTACTAGACACTTTCTAAAGAAGCCTTCGTACTTCCTAGCTTTCACGCTATCTTCATACCAAAATTTCATCGTGATCGATTCAGCGGTTCAGTCGTGAAATAAAGTCTTCAAATTTCTACCATTTCAGAGATAAGATCTCTTCCCATTTAGAATTTTAGAACCCGTAGCCCCAAGTACGGTGTACATATTTTAATTTAATTGATTTTAAATGAGGTACAAGGCGTGCGTGAAGCAAGTGGCGCTAGATCGAGTACTGGTGCAGAAGAAGTATGTTTTATAGCAAGTCTCTGCTGTCAATGTTAGCTTTCTTCTCTAAGAAGAAGCTGTAGGTAGTATTCTCGAGGCATTAACAGTTGTTTCATAGTTGTACGTAAAAACGTTTCTTATAATTAACTAGTACCAATTGTCTCATCGATTCATAAGTTAGAGATTTAATTAAACACCTATAAAACTAAATATCATTTACCTATAGTCATATTAAAAATGACAGAATTTAAGGAAAACTTTTTTCGTTCTAAAGCTTAGCTAGGCGCTAACATATTGATTCTTATAGGGGGTGCGGAGGGGGAGGGGTTAGGGCACTAGTTAATGTCTGATTGCACCCATGGGAAGTGGTCTCAGAAAGGTGTGGATTAACTGGTATAGTCTGTTCTACACACACCAGGACTTAAATTACTTCTCTTGGATGTATTAGAATTAGTTCCAATTCCTTTACATTTTATATGCTGTAATCTCAAGTTACAGGTACTAATACTGGATTATAGCTAAGCTATGAGAGAGATGCCGTAGAGCTTAAAAGCGGAGAACTAAATGATTTCAGCAGAGACTGGGAGGCGACAGCGTTCTATCAGATAAGGGAAGTGTGAAAAACCAAGTGCATTTCGGCAACGGGGAGTGCTAAAATGGGAAAACAATAGAGAGAACCCCACCACGGGTAATTCGAGTAGTGTCTGCAAAGGAAGATTCCGAGAAACTAATCTGTACGTAAGGCCTAAACACAGTTGGAAGACACTTCAGGAATCATCATCCTCTTTGAAAACAATTACTAAGGCAAATACAAAGTCGTTTTGAGTCCGAAGAAAATAATTTCAAAATATTCAGATCTTGTCCATTTTTGTTTCTTTCCAGAAACGCCTAAGCTTTCATTTAGCTGAGCAGTCGTTCGTTTTTAGGTAGCGATGATACTGGGTCACACGTGCTGAAAACGTGTTCAGAAACCACGCGAGAGCCGGGATTACGCGTATTATTCCGCATTAGCCGAGATTCATTAGGTGCGGATGATGCTCGTTATGAAGAGGCCGAGTTACGGCTCCCTGTGGGGGATCCCGGCAAGCTGGGGCAATTTTTTTCTTTTTTTGTGAGGTTAGTGGGATGGGGGAGGCAGCCCATATAAAGGCTTGGTTGCTGTCTCTCCCACAGGTAATTCCAGGATTCCTGGATTCGTCTCACATATTACGGGAACTGCACAGTGATACAGGTCGACACAAACACACACACACACACACACACACACACACACACAAACAGTACGCACGCACGGTGCACACGCACACGGTACACACACACTATTTTTGAGTTGCCACGGTTCTGATTGGTTTGAACGGACTGTACACTAAACACTATCTTGTGTCAACCTTATCTTAGACAAGCGGCTGCGCCCTACTTCCTCAATTATCAGTTGACGTATATCAAACACACAGACAAATACACAACATTTTTTATTTCGTTTATGACAATGGACGTCAACGATTACCAGTCGAATTTTAAAACCGAAAATCCCCACCCAAACGCTCTCTCTATATCTAACTAAGCAGAATCAACTTTTCATCATTACATTTATTATAAAACGCGTCGGAAATGATTACTGACATAAACCGACGCTCTACGAAGCCACAGAGTCATGACCGCCAGCCGAAATTCACGGGTTTCAACGTAATATATTGGTGGAGTTGTATTCCGGTCCCCTCTGTGTTGACACTTTTTGTTTAATACAGAGACGTAATTCCTGCTCTTTCAGCACTTCTCAGATAGTGCTGTGAGCATTTCATGGGCATGTTGATGCATGCTTGCTCATAAATTATCTTCCACACCATTATACTTTCTCCTCAACTACTACTGTACAAACAGTTCTTTGCACATAGCGTTTGATATTTCTGTATGATTTGAACGGCTCAGTTTCTTTTAGGGGAAAAGTAACCCAGAATGACAGTAGCAGACAATAGTATCCAGGATCGTTTGGGACCAACCAGCTGGTGACATCTGTCTGCAAATGTTGGATACTTGTTCCGGGTTTTTGACAGCCGCTGCGTGTCAGTTTTCTTGCGTACATTAAGTGAAACAGAAGCCAAGGAAGTTATAAACCTACATTTCGGTAGACTAATATAAGATAAGACATCCGTTCGTACATTAATAATTTATAGTGTTTATTTTTCAACAGAAAGTGGGACTTCTAGTTTCAATAACCACTTCTTTCTCCTTATATATCTGATATTTATTTAACGTTATGGTGAAACGCGTGACACGAAATATCGTGAAGATTCTGGAACAATTATTGATGGTGAAATGATTCTCAAAGTATCATTTCGGCTTCACTACTAGCACTCTTTATGTTAAACGATTTTTATTTGGCAGGAACATGAAACTTTACCTATAAATGACAACAATGGGAATTTAATACGCAATTATAACTGACATTACTATTACTACTACTACTATTATTATTACAGCAGTAAAACACAACAAATGAGTTCACTACACTGAAATTCGTATTTTATCACCAGTCGGGTACTTCCCAAACGTCTAGGACTTCGTGATGTATCGCCGGATAATTCCTGCAGACACCAGTAAAGTGGATTTATTTACATGGTAGATGGACATTTCATCGGTACAGATGGTTTTCAAGTGCACGCTAAATTATTATTATTATTATTATCAGTAGCACTCTCGAGATTAGGTCATGAAAGTGCAACTTAACTTCGAATGCATTCACTGGCCGGCCGTAGTGGCCGTGCGGTTCTAGGCGCTATAGTCTGGAACCAAGCGACCGCTACGGTCGCAGGTTCGAATCCTGCCTCGTGCATGGATGTGTGTGATGTCCTTAGGTTAGTTAGGTTTAATTAGTTCTAACTTCTAGGCGACTGATGACCTCAGAAGTTAAGTCGCATAGTGCTCAGAGCCATTTGAACCATTTTTGCATTCACTGTAAGTTTCTTTTCTCTTTCAGTGTAGTACAAAAGTGGTTCAAAATTACTAACAGAAAGCTGAGAGATATGGACTGAAAAGAAAATGAAATTATCAAATTAGCAGCCATTAAAGACCTGTTGAGGTGCCCACGAATGTAGCTGAACAGGAGAATAACACAGAAAAAAATTCTTGCCACGATGGAGAAGAAAGTCGTTGTTAGCGTTTTTTCGCCAGACCGAGGGAACGAAATACTTTAGCATTTTTTATACTCCGAAATCAGGTTGTATGGTTTTACAACGCATGATGCTCTTTATCTTCCGCTTCAAATGAGAGGCACAGGAACGACATATATTTATTCTTATATACTGAAAAAAAAAATCTGGAAGGTTGAAAAGTTTGGGTATTATATTACAAATCTCGAAGTTTCCGGAAGAAGCCTTATATGAACGAGTTCTACGACGTTCAGAGCTTGTAATAAGCATGTTCTGCTTTTCATTTGAGGAAGATGTGCATGACAAGTTGCAGTTCCCTCCATATCATCTGCTTAACATTGATGTACTTTCGGTCAGCAGTGTTCCAGTAAGGTGCTCTACAATAACAGCAAAGAAAGTGTGAAAGTATGTTACCCATGTTACTTTCTGTAAGCTGTCTTCGTGGTTTTGCAATAAGCCCGCCCACCTTCTTACCTCCAGGCTATAGTGACACCCCAGTTGTTGCAACG
The DNA here is from genome assembly GCF_023864345.2 of Schistocerca serialis cubense. Taxonomy (NCBI): domain Eukaryota; kingdom Metazoa; phylum Arthropoda; class Insecta; order Orthoptera; family Acrididae; genus Schistocerca; species Schistocerca serialis. Next base: position 915,019,845 of record NC_064641.1, on the reverse strand, counting down.
GATACTGACGACCGAAAACTGCTTATAAACGTGATGGTTTACTTTTGAAGTCCAATACAGAAGCAACAGTTTGTGGTACGGAATCGACCAGTCTTTGGACGGTTTCCGGACGGTGATCCTTTCCGGACGTGTGTGACACCAAATGTCCATGCACAGTCGCGCAATTCCATCAGAGCACCTATTGTTCGCAACTTCGGCTACTTTCCCAGACATTCCAATTAGGATGACGGTAGCTGTGAAACTTTTCTCTGTGGGATGGTTCGACGTTCTGGGCACGACATCCTGTTCCACCCTAAATAAACTATTTATCTGCAAATTCCTATAACAAGCAATGAACCTGCGGAACCCATCGTAAAATGTCAACAGTAGTAAACTGCACCTGGCACACACCACATATTGTTGTGCGTTGATTCTCGTGCTAACGTCGTTTACATCAAAGGTGTAGGAAGTTATTCGGTATGAATAATAAGAAACTTACGAACTTCATTCACCACACACGTTGCTTATACAAAAACCTCGTAGTACCGGAAATAATCGTGTACGATCATTGACTTCTCACCTGAACATAGTTTAAGACACTGTACGTCCAGTTTAGGTATGATTTCATACGTTTGGGAACACTGTTTATTAATATGGGAAAAGTAGAATGATGGAGATAACATGCTAGCAGAGAGATTTTGAACTTACACCACCAATTAAGACACAAGAGAAGGGGAGTAATAGGAACGTAATAAAATATAAGTAATTTAAGACAGGACACAAAATAGAAATGTCTGAATATCGAAAATAAAAAGAAAGGTAACTGGAAAGAAATACGAGTGTTTGCATCACCATTTGCCACAGAGGAAGAGCCATACGTAACAATTACTGGGAGAACAATCATGAGTACGACATTTATATAAAACTGCATAACCTTCATGTAATGAATTAGATGTTTTATTGTATCTTTTCATTCTGTTATAAAATATTTACATAAACTGTTTTAAATCTAAAAACGAACATATGAAGACTAAAAAATCTTGTAATATTCCGAGAATACCATTGAGTATGCTTTGTTAAAAAGCGTTAACGCATCTACATATAGGATAAAAACTCACGTACCGCATAAAAAGGCACTTTCTTACCAGCTATTATGACTTACATACATTTCCTGGGAAAAATAGCCATCACACAAACACTTTTAAATGTTTCAGCATATCTTAGATGATACACGTTATCGAATAGCGTGTAGATAATTAGATATCTTGTTCCTGAGGGAGACTAAAGCAATGGAGAAGGGCCTCGGGAATTTTTCTGATTTATGGATACGTACTGCTAGGATGCGTGATAAATGGAGCTCCTGTTTGTCTGTTACCGTGAAGTGACCGGTAACTGATCTCTGCTGCCTAATACTGACGTATGCGCACATTGAGCAGACAATGACTTAGCACACGGCTGCCATATTGTCTGGCTGGAATCAGCCTTCCGAAGCGCTGGCGTGGTCAGATCAACACTGTACTAATTCCGTACTGCATCTTTTTGGATCCATCTTAGTAACAATTGTTAAATTCCTAAGACACTATAGCCACTTTGTTTAGATTGCTACATTTTGATTACTCCTTTCCGGGAGAAATCCTTTGCATTAGTTTACTTTTTTTTAGAAATATGCCCGCCATGGTACGCAGTAATCTTTAACTAATTAGGAACCGCTTAGTTACGTGCAAAAAATACGTGGTGGCTTTTCATTACTTCGTTAAGACATTCCTTGGACATTTATTATAAAACCTACTCACTCTCGCCATTATCGAGCAGCTGGGTGTGTTCTAAAGAAACGACGTTTCCTATGATTTCATTTAACTAACGTAATGGATCTTAAAGTTCTATTTCCGTGATTACTGAAAATAATAGTGAACTTAGCAGGGTCCGCCTTCTTGCAAGAACAGAGTTTTTCATTATTTTAATCGCCAAACATGTTTCACCACAGTGGTGAGACTGTAGCGTCGTCGCTAGGATTCTTCTTGTTGGAGTTTGTCGTAGGTGACTGTCTGCAGCTGTCAGATAATTGGAAAAAAAGCATATTTGTACTACCATCTGTGCAATTGTCTGTTTGTTCTCTACCGGCACAAACAATATTACACATGATGGAAAATTTTTCTTGTTCTGTATTTTCTGAAATAACCGACAAATTTTACAAATTTTAGGGATTTGTTTCCTTCAGATTTATTTGTTATTTCAGATACGTAAGTATTTTATCTTTTTTTTCTACATTATGTACCCCCTGTGGTTGCAAACAGGAAACAGCCACAAATCTATATTAATAAAAAATGTCTTCTGTAACACGGGAATGATAGGGTAACGTCTCAATTGAATGCTTGCTTGAAACATAATCTCTGAAAATCTGTTCCAATAAAATAGTGGAGTACGCACCTGTCTGATGTCTGCCTTTGCGTCATTTGTACGAGTTTTTAATAATGGTACTAAATTACCACATCCAAAAAGCTGTTCAGCATTATTCAACACTCTAAGGGACGTATCAAAGAACAGAGAATAAAGTCACACCCACTGACACACACACACACACACACACACACACACACACAGACACAGACACACACACACACACACACACACACACACGCGCGCGCACGTACACACACACGAAATGAAAACACATCTGAAAAAATTCAAATTTCGCCTCCTGCAATAAAAAATAAAGCAGCGAAGCAAACGGCTGTGAATCGCGTATCCCAAAGGAAAACGTGCAGTGACAAGTGGACGAAGCCCCAGCAACATCGCAACTTCCATAACCGTCAATGAGCAAGAGAAAATGTAAGTAAACGCTGTTATAAATCGGCAGCACAATTTAAAACAGCAAGCCACACCAAACAGCGTTCCCAGCAAAAAGGACGCCAAATCTAACAAGTACCCTGAGGTAAAAGCGTAAAAACGTAAAAATAATAACAACACAATTAGTAAGCAACTTATAAACGAAATACAGCTCAAGAAGGGTAATCTGCAGCAATGGTACCGGCCGGTGTGGCCGAGCGGTTCTAGGTGCTTTAGTCTGGAACCACGGGACAGCTACGGTCGCACGTTCGAATCCTGTCTCGGGCTTGGATGTGTGTGATGTCCTTCGATTAGTTGGGTTTAAGTAGTTCTAAGTTCTAGGGGACTGATGACCTTAGATGTTAAGTCCCATACTGCTCAGAGCACTTTGAACCATTTTGAGCAACAATAGTATGGGTAAAAAAGGGACGTATGCCACCATATTTCCGAAAAAAAATTTAGAGGTTATATTCTAAACCAAACTTCAATTCCGACCATGTCCTAATATCGTTACGAAACAGAGGACATTATGTATGATGAGGGCCGCTCAACAGGTAATGCAGCACTTTTTTCTTAGCAAATTCCGGTTGAGAAAAAAGAATGCGGAATTTGTTGTGCAGCATCTTGGAATATTCCCGCTTCAGCCCCTACAGTTTCTGAAATTCCGATAGCTGGCGGCTCTATGTTTAGACTTCGAAATGGCTTCTGCAACGGTGTTGCGTCCCAAGCAGGGAGATGATAATGAGTTTCTTTTGGCGGGAAACCAGAACATCGCTGATGTTCATAGTAGCTTGCAGAATGTGGAGACCTGGCACGGAACAAAAGCAAGGTGATTCGCTGGAGAGGCGTCTATCATCATTATAACAAGTTCGCGCAAACCTGCCTAATCTCCTGCATGCCAGCCGCTCGATCACAGCTGTGACGCCTGCAACCTTGGAGCGTGCGGACACTCTCATTCGAGGTAACCGACGCATCACAGTCGAACCCCTCGCTGCTCAATACTCTGTGTAAATTCTCTTGCGCGTTACGAAACTAATCGTGGCAATTATTTCGCTCAAGACGGTGAAACATGAGATCATCACTTCGAACCGCAAACAAAATGGCATTTCATGAAGTAGTGTCTCATCACCTTTCCTATAAAGAGAATATTCAAGGCCGCAACCTCATCTGGTAAAGTAATAGCGACTGTTTCTGTGAGTCTGAAACGGTTATTGTGTTTGATGTTTTCTCTCATGGTGTAACTATCAACTCTGATGTGTATTCTGATACCGTCAGGAAATTGAAGAAATGACTTCAGTGTGTTCCTCACCACAAACCTGCAATCACACTTCTTCTTCATCACTACGCAGTGCCTCGTAGACGTCTCCAAACACGGTATGACCTCACAAAGCTTCATTGGACTGTGGTTCCTCATCCTCCCTATAGCATGGGTCTTGCACTTTCCGACTTCCATCTGTTTGGCCCAATGTAGGATGCACTCCGCTGGAAGCAGAACACCGATGATGCAGAGGTTATTGATGCAACAAGACGTTGGCCCTCTCAGCAAGGCGGTGAAAGTCCGTCCATTGAACGGAGACCATGCTGAAAATAGGATTTTGTAGCCAGAAGGGCGGGGAATGATTTGGTATACTGCAATTCTGAAAAACATAATGTACTTACAGTACAAAAGGTACTTTATCACTTACTGATCACGTATGACAGGTTCCCGTTTACTGTCACAGGTCGGAAACAATGAAAAGTAAGATAAAATACATGTTGTTGTTGTTGTTGTTGTTGTTGTGTCTTCAGTCCAGAGACTGGTTTGATGCAGGTCTCCATGCTATCCTATCCTCTGCAAGCCTCTTCATCTCCGACTAACTACTGCAACCTACATCCCTCTGAATCTCTTTGGTGTCTTCATCTCTTGGTCTCCCTCTACGATTTTTACCCTCCACGCTTCCTTCCATCACTAAATTGGTGATCCCTTGACGCCTCAGAACTACCAGCCGATACCTTCTCTTAGTCAGATAGTTACATGATTTACCCATCTAATGTTCAGCACCACATTTCGAAAGCTTCTATTCTCTTCCTGTTTAAACTATTTATCGTCCACGTTTCACTTCCACACATGGCTACACTCCTCATAAACAATTTCAGAAAAAACTTCTTGGCACTTAAAATACTCGATGTTAGCAAATTTCACTTCTACAGAAACGCTTTCTTTGTCATTGCAAGCCTACATTTTATATCCTCTCTATTTCGACCGTCATCGATTGTTTTTCTCCCCAAATAGCGAAACTCATCTATTTGTTTAAGTGTCTCACTTCCTAATCTGTTTACCTCAGCATCACCTGATTTAATTCTACTACATTCCATTATTCTCGTTTTGCTTTTGTTAATGCTCATCTTACATCCTCTTTTCAAGACGCTGTCCATACCGTTCAACTGCTCTTCCAGGTCCTTTGCTGTCCCTGACAGAATTACAATGTCACCTGCATACCTCAGTTCTTATTTCTTCTACATGGATTTTAATACCTACTCCAAGTTTTTCTTTTCTTTCTTTGACTGCTTGCTCAATATACAGATTGAATAACATCGGGGATAGGCTACAACCATGTCTCACTCCATTCCCAACCACTGCTTCCCTTTCATGCCCCTCGACTCTTATAACTGCCATCTGGTTTCTGTACAAATTGTAAATAGCCTTTCGCTCCCTGTATTTGACACCTGGCACCTTCAGAATTTGAAAGAGAGTACTCCAGTCAACATTGTCAAAAGCTTTCTCTATGTCTACAAAGATAAGTCATATGGTCAGTATTGCCTCGCGTGTTCCAACATTTCTACGGAATCCAAAGTGATATGTAATCTAAATAACAAAAAGCCTTACTTGAGAATATTCCTAGCCTACATAATGTACGTGTAAATTTATTCCACAAACAGTACAAGTGAAAACCCACTGAATATGCCAGAGCTGTGGTGAAACATGTTTGTGGAGTAAGGAAGGCAGATAAAGTTTTCTAGTAAGAAGGCGAATCTCTTTTATTCACTGTTATTTCAGCTAATTGTTTACTGCAGAAATGTCATGTCCTTTAGGGGCGACTGAACATGGAGCAGTAAGCTTTTTGGAGTCCGACGTAGGGTGGATTTGGCTGCCGCCCGGTGGCCTAATTACTCGGCGAGACTGACGGTGCCTGAGGGCGCCTAGGATGGTAGCGGCTGGCGGAATGGAAGCACCGGCCCAGAATCGCTGAGAGCGCGGTTTCCGCCCGGCACCGTTCTGTGTCCAGCCCAACACACAAACACTTCCTCTCTCTCCTTCTGCTCCATCCCCGTGTGTGTGTGTGTGTGTGTGTTTGTGCTCGCTTTCAGGGAGAAGTTACCGGAATCGGAGAAGGACAGTAGAGGTGGACAGAGGACGGACCGAATGCTAGTAGCAAGGGAACAGCGATGCTCTGGGAATGGCTCCGGCCAGGTTACGAGGTCGCCGGTGCTAGATTGCAGAGCCGGAAGCCATCTGCAACCACAAACAGCAGAAAGGGTCATAAAACGACGCCCACTTTTACTCTTGACCACACACCATTCCGACTGGAGATGTGATGCGCAGAGCTACTAGAAGAAATCTAACGCAAAACCTGTCTATCTTTATTTTACGAGCATGTACCTGAATCCTTAATAGCAAGCACCTGAACTCGTTCGTACAAAATCATAAATGAAAGTTGACATGTTTCATTATTATCTCGAATTACTGTTTGAAAAATGCACCGGCATCTTCTTGAATTCACAGAAGAATTCCTGGAAATCGGGCAGCGTCTGGGATATTCTCTTCATCTTCATGGTCGTTTACCTGTCAACAGCATTTCCGTTTATCAGAAATTTATGCTTACATTTCTTTCATGTTAAGAAAAAAATTCTCAGACAAATGATTGAATAATCTTAAACCACGTAACTGTGTGGAATCAAAAGATTGTGAAACACCGGTTCAACACAGAACTTCTGGAATAATCTCATTTTCTATATACATGACTCTTTATTTGATCAATTATTTGTATAAAAATTTTGCGAGCGTAATGGACTCCAACCATCCCTAGATTTGGGTGTGGGTGTGAGAAGACGTGTCGTGTAAAAATATTGTATAACGACCGATACATAGGTTTCGGTGTCGCTAGACTTAGTGGTGACAGCCGATATGACGTTTGATGCCTGCAGGTGGAGCTGCAAAGAAATAGAGGGGTGAGGGACTAGAGCATTGACTTAAAATTAGCACATGCATCATTTTCTGATTTCAAAAATGTACTGTGACAGTCAGAGGCGTAACATAAAAGCGTAGCTCAGGAATGTCTGGAGTAATTTCAGTTCAATCTAGCATGTACATAACGCATTATTTGTATCAAAATAGTGTGGGAGTAAAATACCCTTTCTACCACGAGGAGTTGGGACAATGATGAGAGAGGACAACATATTGAAATGTCCGAAAACGACCTGTTCGAATATTTTAAAAGTTTGAAAGGTCATCTGCCTCTTATTTGAATTTTTCATTGTATGTACCACATCGTGTTTTGGGGCTAAATATCAAGCTATACGACTCAATATGACAGATATACTTTAAATGAATTTGAAACATGATTCATTATTTGATCAATTATTTCTATAATTTATACATGCTGTCTTCGGTCAACAGCAGGTTCTGCATTCATACCTGTGGCACCCATACACACACACACACACACACACACACACATATATATATATATATATATATATATATATATATATATATATATGTGTGTGTGTGTGTGTGTGTGTGTGTATGGGTGCCACAGGTATATATATATATCTGTGTGTGTTTGTGTGTGTGTGTGTGTGTATGGGTGCCACAGGTATATATATATATATATATATATATATATATATATATATATATATATATATGTGTGTGTGTGTGTGTGTGTGTGTGTGTGTGTGTGTGTGTGTGAATGGGTGTCACAGGTATGAATGCAGAACCTGCTGTTGACCGAAGACAGCATATATATATATATATATATATATATATATATATCTGTGTGTGTTTGTGTGTGTGTGTGTGTGTGTGTGTGTGTGTGTGTGTGTGTGTGTGTGTGTGTGAAGTCCGGAGTGCCACAGGGTGAATGCAGATATTGCTGCTGGTGACTGGGGAAAGTGCACTGAACAACATTACATCAGCATCTATTTCATTTGCAGACTAATAATTATAGCTTTTAGCAGTTGTTTCTATTTAGTTTGGTTAGCTGCTCCAAATGGCGAGAGAAAGCCATTAATGGTTATTTTCTCGTGGGCAGCAGGTGGGTAGGTGGACCCAAATGGTTAGTTTGCCCTGACAGGCATAGCCCGCTTAGTGGTGAAATTATGACGACGCACGAAAAATCAGATCGTAAAGTTAGTAACGTGGGTAGATTGTTCAACGCAGAGAAAAAAACCAACCAACATATGACGTAGGCATATATTAAGGCGGCACATGTAAAAATGCCTGCATTGTGTATGTGACATATGAATGTGCAGGCGACGCCACAGGAAAAAATCATGTAAATAAATAAACAAGTAACTTCTCAATGGTGTAAGCTGTATGCAAATAAGTTTTCGAATCTATACTTTTGTCAATAAGACAAATGCAGGAACCATTTCAAAAGCAGCTCCCGAACACATAGATGCAACTGAGCCACTGAGAGAGGACGAGTTACTGTCTCACTATTTTTCATATTTAAGGCTAGTCTTTACTTTTGATTTTACACCCAAGACATCATTTTTCTGATACTACAGGAAGTTATCAACACGAGCAGACATTCATGGATGCATGTACGTTGTTAATGCATGCGGGATCTTTACGGTGCCCGCCTTCGAATTTTTTGGAGTTGAGGCAGTTTGGTCATTTAACAGTAAATCTTGCAGTGGACGTTGGGGCTTGGAAGCCTCGTGCAACCATTACGGAAAGGAACACCTCAAAGAACTTTATGAGGACAGGATGGTGGTCCAAAGAATTTCCCATACCCGTGTGCATACAATTGTTTTCGGCTGATGAGGTGGAAAAACTGCCTACCTTGATCTACCTGATAGGCAGCTCTAGCCACGACAGGTGTATGGGTGTGGGAGAAATTTAGTCGCCCGGCCAAGGCGTATCGACAGTGTCTCAAACGCCCTTTGTTAACAGGATGGCTCCAATAATAGCCTAATTCACAGGTTTCCATGTTCACTGTGGTCTGGACGCTACCGAGAGAGCCGTCATGTGGTATCGTCCCCCTGCCTGCCTCCATTTTGGGAAATTCGAAACAATTTTAGAATCGAACGCAACATTAATGTTGGGTCGGAAGTGATGTACGTTGGGGGCACAGAAGCACTTCTCTTAGAGTATCCGAGGTCCCTGGTCGGGCACGCTGTAGCGTTTAGGGTATCCAGATAACGATCTATGTGGTGAACGTGTTGTCCTCTTTGGGGTTAAACGGGAACTCAAAGCATCCTGCGTAAAGTGAACACTGTTAACTTTGATTAGGATAGGATGATGGGTAGAGGGGAGACATGAAGCTCTTGGAGTGCGCATCACGAAGTTGGAATAACGTGGTCAAATAACAATAATAATAAGAAGAAGAACAATTATCGAGAGGCGGACCAGCCACTTTGCTGGAATTCATAGCGGGCACGAGGGACAAACAGAACTGTCGCGCCCCTGAGAGGCGGGAACGGGCTGCGCGCCTCGTTCGTGGCGGCAGTAAATGCTGGGGCAGTGCGAGGCACGGCCGCCGCCTTGGGGCCTTTACCGCGTTTACGACGCGTTGCCTGCTCTCCAGAAGGCAGTTTGTCAGTCGGCTACGGGCGTCAGAATGGTCAGCACATCGGCCAAGGTAAGGGAGGAGGCACGCGTCTCAAAGTGCGTGCACTCGCCTCGCCTCGCTCCTCCGCAGAGTACGCACAGCACAACACGTAGGAGCGACGACGTGGCGAGCTTAACGCGCGCATCTCCACTCTGTAGAGCTACAAAAATCCACTGCCCGACTAAACAAGTGAAGCATCCAGAACAGAAATTTGGTGTTGCTACCAGGTGTAGTAGGGTTGGAGTGAGCATAACTTTTTGGAAAAACGTGGGATTTTTCGTACCTTCTCTTGGCCAAAAAGTAGGACAACTTTTAACCTCTCGTAAAAACCGCTTTTATTGCAAAAGCACGTCTTGCTCTGGAAATGTAGCCTTTACTGAAGTGAGTAATGGTAATCATATAAAAACTGTAAAGAGGACCATTTCAAGCGTTCAGAAATTTATTTATTTATGGAGAATTGTGACATTCAGATTTTCGAATGTCTATGGTTGCTATCATCAATAGATATCGAGAAGCATCCTATACTGTTTACAGCAGATGTTACCTGTTTCTTCAAATGTTGAGTAAGAACCTGGACTGACATGGTTTATTGTTCTGCAGCTGCATTTTCCTGTTCCCGTGTCTTTTAAGCCACAAAATAACCCGTCACTTTTAGTGAGGAATATACCGACTGAATATCTCTCCTGCGTTTCTCTGAATCCATCCGATACTTGAGATCTGCGGCCTGGCATGAGGCGCAGATACAGCACAATTACACACAGTATCTTACACTTCGCTGAACAAACAGTTTCTGTGGCACTGAAGCAAGGGAATTTGTTCTGTGGCCATTCCGAAGACCTTGATTTCCGTTTCATAATATAATTTTTACAACTCGTTATAACCTACGAACACCACGTGCTAGCGCCTCGCAAAATTGATGCTTACCCCAATGCCAAACAGGAGCAAAGAAAATCGATATGAAACGATTATTGTACTTAATTTATACAGGTATCAGCGGGTACCAAAATATGGAATATCAGTCTCGACAGTTAGCTTATAAAATCTAAACTCAGAAATTTTTTACCGGTTTGGAAGTTTGAAAATAATCCACTGAAAACTGCAAGGTATTTTTCCTTTTAAATCGGGACAAATTTTTGAAGCTCCAACAATGGGACAACGGTGATTAATCGAGACGTATAGTCACCCTGGGTAGGGTGTACGTAAGTTGTTTCCAGCGTCAGATGTTGAGTGACAACTCTGGAGGACACGGAGATATTACGTACTCATGTGTGAGAGCGTTAGCAGAACCTGACAACATTCGAAAGGGGCCTTGTTATGGATCCCCATTTAGCTGGCTGGTCGAATCGTGCAACATCTAGGTTGGTGAGGCATTCGCATGTGATATCCGCCCGATGTTGGACTGCATGGGAACGAGAGGGCAGGCATAATCGTCGTCAAGATTCCCGTCGACCATGTATGACCGCTACCAGGCAGTAATGCGTATTCTGCGCCAGGCTCATAGTAACCCATTCACATCTGCGCCAGACCAAGTAATGGACACCCTACTGCATTATGTGCCATCTCGCGCCATTGGTCGGAGACTAGCAACAGCCAGACTAGAGAATTATTGAATTACTGTCCCGTGCATAGGCTGCCATTAACAGTACCACAAAAAGTAACATGTAGGAATATGTAACTTTCAACACTGAAGCGCCCAAGGAACTGGTATAGGCGTACGTATGCTAATACAGAGTTACGTAAACAGGCAGAATACGGCGCTGCGGTCAGCAACGCCTATATCAGACAGCAAATGGCTGGCACAGTTGTTAGATCGGTTACAATGGCAGGTTATCAAGATTTAAGTGAGTTTGAACGTGGTGTTATAGTCGGCTCATGAGCGAGGGGATTTTCCTGTACGACAATTTCACGAGTGTACCGTGAATATCAAGACACAGGTAAAACATCAAATCTCCGATATCGCTGCGGCCGGGAAAGGATCCTGCAAGAATGGGACCAACGACGACTGAAGGGAATCTTTCAACGTGACAGAAGTGCAACCCTTTCACAAACTGCTGCAGATTCCAGTGCTGGACAATCAACAACTGTCAGGGTGAGAACCATTCAACAAAACGTCATCGATATGAGATTTCGGAGCCGAAGGCCCACAAGTGTATCCTTCCTGACTGTACGACACAAAGGTTTACGCCTTGCTGGGCCCGTCAGCATCGCCATTGGACTGTTAATAACTGGGCACTTGTTACCTGGTCGGACGAGTGTCGTTTAAAATTGTATCGAGTGGATGGACGTGTACGGCTGTGGAGACAACTTCATGAATCCGTGGAGGTTGCACGTCAGCAGCGGACTGTTCGAACTGATGGAGGGTCTATAATGGTGTAGGGCGTGTGCAGTTGGAGTGATATGAGACCTCTGATATGGTCTAGACCCGACTCTGACAGGTGACACGTACGTAATAATCCTGTGTGATCACCTGCATCCATTCATGTCCATTGTGTTTTCCGACGAACTTGGGCAATGCGGCACCCCACACGTCCGTAATTGCTACAGAGTGGCTCCAGAAACAGTCTTCCGTGTTTAAACACTTCCGCTGGCCACCAGACTCCCCAGACATAAACATAATTGAGCATATCTGGGATGCCTTGCAACTTGCTGTTCAGAAGAGATCCCCACCCCCTCGTACTCTTACGTATTTATGGACAGCCCTGCAGGACTCATGGTTTCAGTTTCCTCCAGCACTACTTTAGGCATTAGTCGAGTCCATGCCACGTCGTGTTGCGCCACTTCTGCGTCCTCGCGGGGGACCTACACGATATTAGGCAGGTGTACCAGTTTCTTTGGCTCTTCAGTGTATATAAATAAGGCTGTAGATGTTCAATATATACGAGGAACATTCGATAAGTTTTGGCAACTGTGGTTTATCTTGTGATAATACGACAATATGATAACCCCACGATGTTCATCGAACCGGTACAGCAGTGTGTATCTGATTTTCAGTATAAAATAAGGTTCCAGTATAGGAGATCACCGTAAAGGTTAAAATGAAACACATGCATTAGAACCCTATGTAACTTTACTCCGCACAGGTACAAATGAAACAAAATGAATCTGATTCACACCAGTCCTCCAGTGCAAACACACAGCACTACCAACGATGCGGAAGGTGTTGAACGCCATTAGCATAGCCATCAATGTGTGCCACGAGTGGCCGAAATGCCGCGAGAGTATTCGCTCTGTTCACAAAGCGCCTTCCACGGAATGATTTCCTCTGTTGTGGAACGAGGTCGAAGTGTCCGCAGCTCGTGGTCGTGCGGTAGCGTTCTCGCTTCCCGCGCCGGGTTCGACTCCTGGCGGGGTCAGGGATTTTCTCTGCCTTGTGCTGACTGGATGTTGTGTGATGTTCTTAGGTTAGTTAGGTTTAAGTAGTTCTAAGTTCTAGGGGATTGATGACTATAGATGTTAAGTCCCATAGTGCTCAGAGCCATTTTAACCATTTTTTTTTTTTTTAGGTCTAAGTCACATAGACTGACCTTATCAGCGATTGCTGCACAAACACTTTCTCCACGTACGCGTAAACCATAATTACTCCACAACGCAAGCATTTGGGGTACACTCGTCTGGTATGAAACGTTACCGGGGTGGGGGGGGGGGGGGGGGAGGAGGTCCACTGGGGTCGAACCGTACAATAACCCTGGTTTCGGCGTGGGGTGGCATCGAGGTGGGTAGACTGCTCTGGACTGTTGTTGGGTTGTGGACCACTGTGGGCTACGGCGGGACGAAGCCTCTCCGTCGTTTATAGGTCCCCGCTTCAATACACAATACACACAGACTGAGGTATGGAGAGTCGGGTGGTGCGGGAGGTTCCATATTGTAACAAGGCCAACTTCACACTGAATGTTTCAGGCGCTTGTGCCGATCCATCCTGGTATGCAGTAGCAAATTTGTCGGTCGAATTCGATGACGTTGCCGCCAGCTTTCGAATGTATTTACTGCGATTACGATGATGCCACACGTTCCCACTATATACCATAGTTGTCATAACTTTTCGAACGAGCCTCAAATTCGTTTGCTGAAAATCTTAAAGCTCGGAAAGTTGTTCTTCGATTCCTTTGAAATTTAGACATAACGTTGCATTCGAATACCCACATGTTTCTACATACGTAATACACCGGCCTACACACACATACACACACACACACACACACACACACACACACACACACACACACACACATATATATATACACTCCTGGAAATGGAAAAAAGAACACATTGACACCGGTGTGTCAGACCCACCATACTTGCTCCGGACACTGCGAGAGGGCTGTACAAGCAACGATCACACGCACGGCACAGCGGACACACCAGGAACCGCGGTGTTGGCCGTCGAATGGCGTTAGCTGCGCAGCATTTGTGCACCGCCGCCGTCAGTGTCAGCCAGTTTGCCGTGGCATACGGAGCACCATCGTAGTCTTTAACACTGGTAGCATGCCGCGACAGCGTGGACGTGAACCGTATGTGCAGTTGACGGACTTTGAGCGAGGGCGTATAGTGGGCATTCGGGAGGCCGGGTGGACGTACCGCCGAATTGCTCAACACGTGGGGCGTGAGGTCTCCACAGTACATCTATGTTGTTGCCAGTGGTCGGCGGAAGGTGCACGTGCCCGTCGACCTGGGACCGGACCGCAGCGACGCACGGATGCACGCCAAGACCGTAGGATCCTACGCAGTGCCGTAGGGGACCGCACCGCCACTTCCCCGCAAATTAGGGACACTGTTGCTCCTGGGGTATCGGCGAGGACCATTCGCAACCGTCTCCATGAAGCTGGGCTACGGTCCCGCACACCGTTAGGCCGTCTTCCGCTCACGCCCCAACATCGTGCAACCCGCCTCCAGTGGTGTCGCGACAGGCGTGAATGGAGGAACGAATAAAGATGTGTCGTCTTCAGCGATGAGAGTCACTTCTGCCTTGGTGCCAATGATGGTCGTATGCGTGTTTGGCGCCGTGCAGGTGAGCGCCACAATCAGGACTGCATACGACAGAAGCACACAGGGCCAACACCCGGCATCATGGTGTGGGGAGCGATCTCCTACACTGGTCGTACACCACTGGTGATCGTCGAGGGGACACTGAATAGTGCACGGTACATCCAAACCGTCATCGAACCCATAGTTCTATCATTCCTAGACCGGCAAGGGAACTTGCTGTTCCAACAGGACAATGCACGTCCGCATGTATCCCGTGCCACCCAACGTGCTCTAGAAGGTGTAAGTCAACTACCCTGGCCAGCAAGATCTCCGGATCTGTCCCCCATTGAGCATGTTTGGGACTGGATGAAGCGTCGTCTCACGCGGTCTGCACGTCCAGCACGAACGCTGGTCCAACTGAGGCGCCAGGTGGAAATGGCATGGCAAGCCGTTCCACAGGACTACATCCAGCATCTCAACGATCGTCTCCATGGGAGAATAGCAGCCTGCATTGCTGCGAAAGGTGGATCTACACTGTACTAGTGCCGACATTGTGCGTGCTCTGTTGCCTGTGTCTATGTGCCTGTGGTTCTCTCAGTGTGATCATGTGATGTATCTGACCCCAGGAATGTGTCAATAAAGTTTCCCCTTCCTGGGACAATGAATTCACGGTGTTCTTATTTAAATTTCCAGGAGTGTGTATGTATATATATATATATATATATATATATATATATATATATATATATATATCATTATTGATTTCCCCTATAATTATATATATATATATATATATATAAATATATAATTATAGGGGAAATCAATAATGATGTAAATGTGCGTATGTACAAGATCGCGCAAATCTCCCAAAATTCCTTGTCGATTACTTCGAAATTTCGGCACAACGTTGCGTTCTAATACATGCGAGTTTCTATGTAACCACTTTTGAATGTGTATTACTTGTAAGTAAATACTTAATGTTCAGGGAGTTTCAGATGTGATACTCAATATTCAGGGATATTACAGGAATGACCATCCGAAACAAAAATGTCAAGTAAACATAGGCTCTGAAAGACTTACCTTAAGAGCTTTGAGCAATTTTTGGTCTTCGATACTGTGAAACAAAACCTCTTCTACTGCAAGCTCTTTGCTCTCCATATTTTGGGAAGTGGTGGTATGGACCAGGAAGAAAGTTTCTTGTAAATATTTGCTATAAAATGTGTGGTGTCACCGCCAGACACCACACTTGCTAGGTGGTAGCCTTTAAATCGGCCGCGGTCCGGTAGTATACGTCGGAGCCGCGTGTCGCCACTGTCAGTGATTGCAGACCGAGCGCCGCCACACGGCAGGTCTAGAGAGACGTCCTAGCACTCGCCCCCAGTTGTACAGACGACTTTGCTCGCGATGCTACACTGACAAATACGCTCTCATTTGCCGAGACGATAGTTAGCACAGCCTTCAGCTACGTCATTTGCGACGACCTAGCAAGGCGCCATTACCAGTTATATTGAGATTGTAATTATGTATCATCAAGAGCGATGTTCTCCCATTATGGATTAAAGTTAAGTATTCCAGAAGCTATGTACTATTTTAGGCTACTATAATAACTTTACCTTGTTCCAGACCTCACGCCAGTCGGCGTGAGCTTAAACGCGTGCATTTCGGCCTCCTCTAGCAACACGGTGTTGGCTCTTCAGCCAACACATCAAAATGCGTACCTTAAGAGCTATGAAATTTTTTTTTTTATCTTCGCTACTTTGAAAAACAACTTTTCACGTGAACAAGTGCTCATACATTTTGAGGTAAGCATTTTAAACCACGAGAAAGTTGTATATATAGCCATCGGTTATGATTAGAAATTAGAATACTGCTAAAGTATTTGAGTATGCGATAATAATGAAAAAGGTTCAGGGGCAGAGAGAGGGATAAGGAGGAGATGGACAGAGGGATGGAAGGAAAGGATAGAAAGCGGAAAGCAGGAGATGTACAGAGAGCGGAGACACAAGAAGATGGAGAGAGATGGCTAGGATATGATGGATATAGAAGGGAGGAGGAGGAGACGAACAAATAGAGGTGGAGGAGAAGATGGATACAGACAGGGGGAGATGGAGATTACGACGTTTATCCAATTCCCATACATGCTAGAACGATGGGTTTCCCATTTTCTTTCTTTTCTTTTTAACCAGGCTGAATCACAGCAACGCGTGTCCTGGAACAGCTGTTATAGAACAGAGATATTTGACATTCTGTACTCTGTTGTTCTAACCCTACTTTTCGTTTCTTAGACCAGACATACACTATGTGTTCAACTTCCCTGGTACACAACGTGATCAAAAGTATCCGGAGACCCCCAAAAACATACATATTAGGTGCACTGTGCTGCCACATACTGCCAGGTACTCCATATCAGAGACTTCAGTAGTCATTAGACATCGTGACAAAGCAGAATGGGGGTTTCCGCGGAACTCACGGACTTCGAATGAGGTCAGGTGAGTGGGTGTCACTTCTGTCATACATCTGTACTAGAGATTTCCACACGACTAAACATCTCTAGGTCCACTGGAAACGTGAAGGGACACGTACAGCACAAAACCATACAGGCAGACTGCGTCTGTTGACTGACAGAGAGCGCCGACTGTTGAAGAGGGTCGTAATGTGTAATAAGCAGCCATGTATCCAGACCATCACGCAGGAATTCCAAACTGCATCAGGATCCACTGAAAGTACTACGACAGTTAGGCTGGAGGTGCGAAAACTTGGCTTTTATGGTCGAGTGGCTACTCATCTGCCACACATCAAGCACGTAAATGCCAAGAGACGAGTCGCTTGGTGTAAGGAGCGTAAACATTGGGTGATTGAACAGTGGGAAAACCTTGTGTGGAGCGAGGAATCACGGTACACAATGTGGCGATCCGATGGCAGGGTGTGACTATGGCGAATGCCCGGTGAACGTCATCTGCCAGCGTGTGTAGCGCCAACAGTGAAATTCGGAGACTGCGGTATTATGGTGTTGTCATGTTTTTCATGGAGGGGGCTAGCACTCCTTGTTGTTTTCCTTGACACTATCACTACATATGTCTATATTGATGTTTTAAGCACCTTCTTGCTTCCCACTGTTGAAGAGCAATTCGGTGATGGCGAATGAATCTTTTAACAGGATCGATCACCTGTTCATAACGCACGGTCTATGGCGGAGTGATTACGCGACAATAAGATCCGTGTAATGGACAGAGCAATTCGAGGATGGCGAATTCATCTTTTAACAGGATCGAGCACCTGTTCATAATGCACGGCCTATGGCGGAGTGATTACACGACAATAACATACGTTTAATGGAGTGGCCTGCACAGAGTCGTGACCTGAATCCTATAAACACCTGTGGGACGGTTTGGAACGCCATGCCAAGCTTCACCGACCGACATCGATAGCTCTCCTGAATTCCAGCATTACCAGTGGAGGGCGCCACGACTTGTAAGACATTTTCAGCAAGATGTCTGGATACTTTTGATCATATAGTGTATATTTCTCGTGATAGCTGCAATGACAAGCCTTGTTTCTCTGATCTGAGAGTAAATCAGAAACTGAAAGGTACTCAGCCAACGCCGCGTGGCACTGTGCGGCGCACACTGGGTTACGGCCGGCGGTTGTACTGTAGTGAGGAAGCCGTCCTCCTCTGTGTCTGCGCGCCAGCGCGGCAAATTACTAACCGAAGGGACCATCGTTCGATTCGCGGCCTGGTCGGAGATTTTCTCCACTCGAGAGCTTGTGTATTGTCCTCACGTTCCTATCTTCATCTGTGACATTCCACTGTTGGCTGTATAGGCAAGCCCCGAAAGCAACAGGCGTGCAGCTGCTGGTGCCGCACTGTTGGACGTGGGAGCCTCTGGCAGCACGAGCGGAAAACCTTATGAATGGGACACCGATACAGTTTCTTTCCCCCTGCGCGTCTTGAGTATGGCGTCCCGACACTTACACCTCATCGCTTTGCCAATTTCGTTCACGCCAACGTTGCAATGCTTCTCAGTTGTCAGGTGTGTTCCACGAACAGTACGCATTGACATTCCTTGGAGATAATGGAAAATTAATTATATGTAAGAAAAATAGTGTTTAATCCTGGGAAGAGCATCGAATTTCGTATGCTTTAAAACTGTTGAATTCTGAACTGTGAAGTATTGCCCATTGTTGATGAAACTGTACCTATGACTATCGTTGTAAAGATTCTTACACCACTGGTCATTAAAATTACTACACCAAGACGAAATGCAGATGATAAACGGGGAATTCATTGGACAAATATATTATACTGGAACTGACATGTGATTACATTTTCACGCAATTTGGGTGCACAGATCCTGAGAAATCAGTACCCAGAACAACCACCTCTCGCCGTAATATCGGCCTTGACACGCCTGGGCATTGAGTCAAACAGAGCTTGGATAACGAGCACAGTTACAGCTGCCCATGCACCTTCAACACGATCCCGCAGTTCATCGAGAATAGTTCAAATGGCTCTGAGCTCTATGGGACTCAACTGCTGTGGTCATAAGTCCCCTAGAACTTAGAACTACTTAAACCTAACTAACCTAAGGACAGCACACACAGCCATGCCGGAGGCAGGATTCGAACATGCGACCGTAGCGGTCGTGCGGTTCCAGACTGTAGCGCCTTTAACCGCTCGGCCACCCCGGCCGGCTCATCGAGAATAGTGACTGGCGTATTGTGACGAGCCAGTTGCTCGGTAATCATTACCCAGACGTTGTCAATTGGTGAGAGATCTGGAGAATGTGCTGGCCAGGGCAGCAGTCGAGCATTTTCTGTATCCAGAAAGGCCCGTACAGGACCTGCAACATGCAGTCATGCATTATCCTGCGGAAATGTAGAGTTTCGCAGTGATAGATAAAGGGTAGAGCCACGGGTCGTAACGCATGTTAAATGTAACGTCCACTGTTCAAAGTGCCATCAATGCGAACAAGAGTTGACCGAGACTTGTAACCAATGGCACCCCATACCGTCACGCCGGGTGATATGCCAGTGTGGCGATGACGAATACACGCTTCCAATGTGCGTTCACCGCGATGTCGCCAAACACGGATGTGACCATCATGATGCTGTAAACAGAACATGGATTCATCCGAAAAAATGACGTTTTGCCATTCGTGTACCCCGTTTCGTCGTTTTGTCCACCATGGCAGGCGCTCCTGTCTGTAATGCGGCGTCAAGGGTAACCGCAGCCATGGTCTCCGAGCTGATAGTCAATGCTGCTGCAAATGTCGTCGAACTGTTCGTGCAGATGGTTGTTATCCTGCAAACGTCCGCATCTGTTGACTCAGGGATCGAGACGTGGCTACACGATCCGTCACAGCCACGCGGATAAGATGCCTGTCATCTCGACTGGTAGTGATACGAGGCCGTTTGGATCCAGCACGGCGTTCCGTATTAATGTCCTGAACCCACCGATTCCATATTGTGCTAACAGTCATTGGATCTTGACCAACGTGAGCAGCAACGTCGCAATACGATAAACCGCAATCGCGATAGGCTACAATCCGACCTTTATCAAAGTCGGAAACGTGATGGTACGCATTTCTCCTCCTTACATGAGGCATCGCGACAACGTTGCACCAGGGAACGCCGGTCAACTGCTGTTTGTGTATGAGAAATCAGTTGGAAACTTTCCTCATGTCAGTACGTTGTAGGTGTCGCCACCGGCGCCAACCTTGTGTGAATGCTCTGAAAAGCTAATCATTTGCATATCACAGCACCTTCTTCCTGTCCTGTCTGTAGCACGTCATCTTCGTGGTGTAGCAATTTTAATGTCCAGTAGTGTACATCCGTCTTTCGTTATCGCTCTGAGACCAGATCACTGTATACGGGAGAATATCCTTCGGTACATACATTTTATAGCACTAAAGCACTATGTGTAATAATATGCCGTATTGCCACGCCTGCAACACGAAAACCATTAGTGCTAGCGAAAAAAATTGATAGGTCCATTTCTGTTGGAAATCTAATGTACTGTGATCTTGTACACTCCCATTCTCACACTCCACTGGTGGGGATTTTCAGTATGCTGTTCATGAGACTACGTCGCTCCATATTTGTTCAAAATTTCCTAGTGCATGAGGTTTCCTCTAATTTTACGTCACTGAGTGGAGTTTTTGCTCCGGACGCAAAGGAGTTTCCGGATGCAGTACGACAGAGGGTACAGACGAGGGTGAAGCAGTTCCACTCAGCTCACCAGAACCGTCCAATAGGCACTGACAGGACCCGCTCCCACACTCGCTATTGTCTAAACCGATGGTGCGGATTTTCCGGCAAATTCTGCATAAGGCTCTAAAAGGACAGAACTGCCTCAATTCTGAAAGGCAGGCAACTTGGTTCACGTAAGCATGGCTGAAGTTACACTAGGGCAATACTTGTCAAGACTTGGCTGGCGCCTATAAAATAAAAGTTTTTAAATATAAAACCTAACATATTCCCAGGTCATGGGGTCTTCTTCTACACAGTTATGTAGTTTCAGTACGCTGCCTGGACGGTGAATGTTTATCGGCAACAATGATATTGTCAGGACTACCCCAGCGGGGGGAAGAGCGATAGTAGCGCTCTTGTTCTATGTATACATAACAGATTCCGCGAATTCTGTTGGCGTCAGTCAGTGACTGTCTGCTGGTGATACTGTACTATACCCAAAATTGCTATCTTTGAGTCACTGTAGAATTTGATGATGTGACAGCTTTCTGTAGATGTGGAGAAATATACTTTAATGCAGATGAGACTGAAAAACAATGCTGTAATGTTTGAAACCAGTGTCAGTGATATACTGCTTGATACAGTTACATCGATGAAATATCTAGGAGCATCGTTGCAAAGCTATATAAATTGAACGAATACATAGTGTCGGTGTTAGGGAAGGCGAATACTCAGATTCGGGTTATTGGGAGAATATAAGGAACGTGTTGCTCATCTCTAAATAATACTGCGTGTGGAACACCTGATCTTGAGTACTGTTCGAGTATTTCGGATTCCTAACAGGTCTGATTAATGATAGACATCGAAGCAATTCAGAAGCGGCAGCTAGATGCGTTGCCCTTAAGTTCGATCAAGAGATGAGCAATAACGAAATGCTCCAAGAACTCAAACGGGAACTCGTTTCGGGATACCACTGATAAAGTTTAGCGAAACGGCGTTTGCGACCGTCCCACTGCCACCAACGTATGGCATGCGAAGCGATAGCGTTGGCAAATTTTGACTCGTACAGAGGCACACGTTTTCCCTCGCTTCAATGGCGAGCAAAGCAAGGGAAGACAGTGACTACCAAGGGTACGAGGTACCCTCTGCCATGTATAGTGCAGTGACTTGTCGAGAACATAGATGTACAAGTACAGGTAGGATAAATTTGAATTTTCAAGCAGTGCACTCTCTCTAGGTTATCACAGGCAGTGCGAAAAAACCCAGATTCTTTGAAGGATGTAGTTCCTTTGTATAAGACAGCTTCAAATGTTTCATTCCTTTACAGCTGAGTTAAAAGCGTTAATTCATCGCTTCCAGCAAGTGAGGAGGAAGAGCAGAAACTGACAAGCACTGCGCTACGAAACAACGGGAGATCGTGAAGGTAAACAGCTCTACCCAGCCAGTCCCACGAGAAAATGTAGAAAAATATTGAACTCCAAGATTGGCCTCTATATTCACTTAAGATCATGTAGAAACTGAGTTTCGAAGAAGACAGACATACACTTCAGCTAGTGATAGCCAATAAAAGTGTTAAATATTAGCCTATATGATATATGGAAGAAAAAGTTTAGAAAACATTTGAAATTATGCTTAAATAGTGCTGGCAGTCGGTAAGTGTTCTAATAACGAGACATTGTAGGAAAAGTATGTAGTGAGGGTACTTTGTGCACCATTTTAGGTAAAAGCTAGTAACTGATGCATCTCAGTGTTTATTACGGCATATCTCATGAACTATATGTCGTACAATCATATAATTCTGCAGGTACATATAGTGAAATATCCATATATTGCCTTCAAAGAGTATTGCACATAGAATTAGTAGTAAAGAAGTGATGGACTGAAATGTCATGCCTCATGTTGAAGATCTGATGTGCACCACTTTAAACAAAATCTAGTTTTTCACGAATGTAAATGTTTGTGATATTATTTTTCCTTTCACCAATTTTTGGGGATGTCAGCGAGAAAATGTTTCGCAGTCGTTTAAAATTATGTATAAAGTTTTTTTGGAACATACTAAGTGCTCTCGTTGTCAAATACTGCATCAATAAAGTTCTGCAGTTACGCTGCCTCGGGTCAAACACACAGGTTCTAACTGTTATTGTGTTAAATTTTTATAATAAGATTATTTCTCTTAATGGGTAGATGATGAAAGATTTTTAAATTTTTAAATTCCGATAGTAGCTACGCGGAATGTCGGAGAAAAACACTATCGCCCCTGGAAGCTACTAAATAGGCAACCCGGTACACGTACCTGTTTCCGGTACAGTCGCTTGGCAACCTGAGGGTGCGTACCCCCTGAGGGGTAAACGTAAACGAATCCAGTCTGTTTCAGTCACAAAACTAAATTGATTTCAAAAGATTATGACTATTATTACAATTCTGTAAGAGTCTAACATTGATTACATAAGTTATCAATAATTACTTTTTCTCGGTTAGTAGCATTAATGAGGAGGAATTTCAAGATTCTTCACATAATCCACCCATTACACACTTATGTTGTAACATTGTCTCGTACAAGGTTGATGATGAAATTGACATATGTACGTAATAAATGTTAAATATCTCAAGGAAATGACTTCTCCAAGTTACAGATAGTACCTGCAGTAGACCATAAATTTCTTCATTACTCACATCGAAACAGGTAAATGAATTTATTGATAGCACGAGACGGCAGTATCTGCATGGGGACTACTATAGTGCAGTACACAATATTATTATTATTATTGATACTAGTAGTGACTGTGATCTGACACAAAGCATTAACAGCCTGAAGGCTTCCCATTTTTCAGTTTAGAAGTAAGGAATGCAGAAATCAAGTGATTTACGAACAGTAATTACAGCGCACGCAGTTTAACTTGGTTGATTTTCTTTCTTTTTTTTTTTTTGTGTTTCAGTTTGCATGTCAAGAAAGTGCAGCAATCGAGAAAAGTATTGCAGGGGAAATATTTTTTGTAACAAGTATGTACCCTCACTGTTGACAATTAGCATTCCGTTTCTTGTCTGAGAAGGAGTAGTGTGTAGCACTTGCGATGCACCAAAACTCCATCGTCATTCATTCCAACATTCCCCTCCCCCACCCCCCACTCCCCACTTCACACACAAAAAGTAAATATCATTCACCTACCATCATGTTAAATATAGAAGTGCTCCAAGAAATGTCTTTCATTCTAGGGTATAGTCAGGTGCTAAAATTGGCGATAATGTGTGTGTGTGTGTGATGTGGGGGGAGGGGGGCGGCTCAAAAGTTGGGAACGACTGTAAGTAGGAAGTGACAAGCAAGTAGGAGCCCGATCGCTGAACAAACTGAACGAGTAAGTCGGATCTTCATATTATTGCGCTGTCTGAAATAACCTGATACAGGTGAACGTTCATTTGGTAAGCCTACCCATTCTAGAAGGTTAGGCAAAAGAGTAATGGCTCGATAAATAGTTGCTGCATCTTAAGATATCACCCCAGCTTACATCATGTGCACCTGAAGCTGTTGATGTAGGTTGGATTGCCTATCTTAAGGTGTATCAAACGTTTTATAGGCCGCTTTTCTTTTAGCCACCCCGTATTAGAAGCGACCGCGTTGATATTTAATTCCAGCACTTTTATAAGGTAGCACCAATGTCGAGAGAGGCAGTCACGCATAAGGAACACAAAAACTATGGAACGTACTCTTAGTAAATTAAAGTATGTGTGATGTATGGTCGCCAATCCAAAAATAAGGACAAATGACAAGAGTAACGTCCTGTAGTTAACATTGTTGCACCTTACTGTTACGAAAGCATCATATAAAGCTAATTATGATGTATAAAATATATATTGACAAAACTCTGGAACATAGTTATTAGTAAAGAACCTCAGTGCAAAAAATTCCCCATTCATCAACTTGTAAGCAGTGGACAAATTTGTTAATTGCAACATTGTTATCAAAATGAACATCCAAGTCAGTAATCTATACTGCTTGCAGTTACAGATATTTTTGTATGAAATACAATTTGCAAAAGTTATATCCAATCAATCGTAATAATCTCAATTTCGATGAAGAGGAAACAACACTGGTACCACTCCTTGCCACACCAGACCAGGAAAACAAGAGAAATATACATCTGTGTACGTTTAGCACTTCGGAACTGTATCGTATTATCGGTCTGGCTTCGATGCAATATTTCAATTCAAGTATAGAAACACAGTTATCACCATGATGAAAATTATTAAAAATAGTTTCAGTTCATGACAAACATTAATGTAAGCATTCTCATTTCAAATAAAGACCAGACAAGGAACATCAGAAAGGTAATGTGACCTACCGGTTAGGAACTGATTCGTACAAGTCCAGACAAAAGGAAGTCACTGTGCCGTTGACAGCCCTGACGCATGTCAGACAGTCATAAGCATTTTCAATTCACGTATACAGACACAGGTACAGTAGACAAAGGCGTAAAAGTATTGTGGTGACTACATCCTTCCAACTATTTGGCAACTATGGTGCCAATATACTGAGCCATTTCATCTGTAAAGAAGGTTTTGACATGTGTGGCGGCAGCATACACTTCTGCCCACTTCAAGCTCCTAACCACTCTTTCCCAACTCCCCTAAGGCATCTGCTCCCGCTGCTTGTCAACTCCATCTCTTTGATATTCATTATACAATGCAAAGGTCGAACTATGTAACATGAAAAACGTACCAGTGCAAAGTCAAATACTTAATCAGATTTTTCGTATATGTTTGAAAGCGTGTACCCACTTCGTACAGAAAAAAACAAAAGAATTGATTTCAATGCAGCAAATGAATAGGTGTGCACTTCTGTTACAATTTGACTAAAGGTAGCAGACGGACATGGGCATTGTGTGTTCTGAAACAGAGCGAAGCAGGTTTTTATTTCTTTCTTTAATGCAAGAGTTCCAAAAATAAACTATATGTAGCTCGTGTGACTGGCACAAACCCACTGGTGGTGGTCGGTCTAAAAAGGTTCATAATACTTTAAGATGCCGCAAAGATTAACATAAACAGGAGCCGAAAAATTCGGAAGTCGTAAAATATGCAAATGCAAGCACATACGTAAACATTTTGCACAACTAATAATTTGTACTCAACATTTTACTTTTCTGCAATATGCGATTGATCTAGAGGACACTCCTTGGACATTGGAATAGTTCTTGCTACCTCCACTGTCCCTAAAAGTCATCAAAGCACCAAAACGGATACAGCGATTAGTGAACACAGCATTGTCGTAGCGAGATTGAATATTGTAACCCCGAAATCCTCCAAAAATAAACGAAAAATACACCTAGAAGGCAGGTGAGAATTTAAGGAGATAGGACCTGCATAAACTGACTAAACCGGACGTTGTTCAGCGTTTCAGGGAGAGGATAAGGGAACAATTGACGGGAATGAGGGAAATAAGTACAGCAGAAGAAGAATAGGTAGCTCTGACGGATGAAATAGTGAAGGCAGAAGAGGCTCAAATAGGTAAAAAGACGAGTGCTAGTAACAGAAGATATATTGAATTTAATTGATGAAAGGAGAAAATATAAAAATGCAGTAAATGAAGCAGGCAAGAAGGAATATAAACGTCTCAAAAATGAGATCGACAGGAAGTGCAAAATGGATAAGCAGGGATGGCTATAGGACAAATGAATGGATGTAGAGGTTATCTCACTAGGGATAAGACAGATACTGCCTACAGGAAAATTAGAGACCTTTGGAGAAAAGAGAACCACTTGCATGAATATCAAGAGCTCTGATGGAAACCCAGTTCTAAGCAAAGAAGGGAAAGCAGAGAGGTGGAAGGAGTATATGGAGGGTCTATACAAGGGTGATGTACTTGCGGACAATATTATGGAAATGGAAGAGGATGTAGATGAAGATGCCGGCCGAAGTGGCCGTGCGGTTAAAGGCGCTGCAGTCTGGAACCGCAAGACCGCTACGGTCGCAGGTTCGAATCCTGCCTCGGGCATGGATGTTTGTGATGTCCTTAGGTTAGTTAGGTTTAACTAGTTCTAAGTTCTAGGGGACTAATGACCTCAGCAGTTGAGTCCCATAGTGCTCAGAGCCATTTGAACAATTTTTTGTAGATGAAGATGAAACGGGAGATACGATACTGCGTGAAATGTTTGACAGAGCACTGAAAGACCTGAGTCGAATCAAGGTCCCGGGAGTAGACAACATTCCATTAGAACTACTGATGGTCTTGGGAGAGCCAGTCCCAACAAACTCTACCATTTGGTGAGCAAGATGTATGACACAGGCGATACACCCTCAGACTTCAAGAAGAATACAATAATTCCAATCCCAAAGAAAGAAAGTGTTGACTGATGTGAAAATTACCGAACTATCAGTTTAATAAGTCACAGCTGCAAAATACTAACACAAATTCCTTACAGACGAATTGAAAAACTGGTAGAAGCCGACCTCGGGGAAGATCAGTTTGAATGCCGTAGAAATATTGGAACACGAGAGGCAAAACTGACCTTAAGACTTATCTTAGAAGAAAGATTATGGAAAAGCAAACTTACGTTTCTAGCATTTGTAGACTTAGAGAAAGCTTTTGACAATGTTGTCTGGAATACTCTCTTTCAAATTCTGAAGGTGGCAGGGATAAAATACAGGGAGCGAAAGGCTATTTACAATTTGTATAGAAACCAAATGGCAGTTATAAGCGTCGAGGGGCATGAAAGGGAAGCAGTGGTTGGGAAGGGAGTGAGACAGAGTTGTAGCCTCTCCCCGATGTTATTCAATCTGTACATTGAGCAAGCAGTATAGGAAACAAAAGAAAAAATAAAATCCATGGAGAAGAAATAAAAACTTTGAGGTTCACCGATGACATTGTAATTCTGCCAGAGACAGCAAAGGACTTGGAAGAGCAGTTGAACGGAATGGACAGTGTATTGAAAGGAGGATATAAGATGAACATCAACAAAAGCAGAACGAGGATAATGGAATGTAGTCGAATTAAGTTTGGTGATGCTGAGGGAATTAGATTAGGAAATGAGACACTTAAAGTAGTAAAAGAGTTTTGCTATTTGGGGAGCAAACTAACTGATGATGGTCGAAGTAAGGAGGATATAAAATGTAGACTGGCAATGGCAAGCAAAGCATTTCTGAAGAAATTTGTTAGCATCGAGTATAGATTTAAGTGTCAGGATGTCGTTTCTGAAAGTATTTGTATGGAGTGTAGCCATGTATGGAAGTGAAACATAGACGATAAATAGTTTGGACAAGAAGAGAATAGAAGCTTTCGAAACATGGTGCTACAGAAAAATGCTGAAGATTAAATGGGTAGATCGCATAACTAATGAGGAGGTACTGAATAGAACTGGGGAGAAGTGGAGTTTGTGGCACAACTTGGCAAGAAGAAGTGACCGGTTGGTAGGACATGTTCTGACGCATCAAGGGATCACAAATTTAGCAATGGAGGGCAGTGTGGAGTGTAAAAATCGTAGAGGGAGTCCAAGAGATGAATACACTAAGGAGATTCAGAAGGACCTAGGTTGCAGTAGATACTGTGAGATGAAGAAGCTTGTAGAGGATATGGTAGCGTGGAGAGCTGCATCAAACCAGTCTTAGGACTGAAGACCACTACAAGAACAATAAAGCAGATAAAAATTCACTTGACGCCTTCCTGAGAGACAATTTCTACTCCTTCCAAATTAACAAAATAATTGTAGACCAGATGTGGCTTGAATTCAAAGTAATAGTATCGGCAGGAATCGAGAAATTTATACTAAATAAATTAACAAGAAACGGAGCTGATCCTCCTTGGTACACAAAATAGGTCAGAACACTGTTGCAGAAACAACGAAACAAACATGCCAAATTTAAACAGACGCAATATCCCCAAGATTGCCGATCTTTTACAGAAGCTCGAAATTTGGCGCAGGCTTCAATGAGAGATGATTGTAATAGTTTCCATGACGAATCTTTCTCTCGAAACCTGGCAGAAAATCCAAAGAGATTCTGGTCGTGTGCCAAGTATACTAGCGGCAAGACAATCACTGCCTTCTCTACGCGATAGCAATGGAGACACTATCAAAGACAGTGCTGCCAAAGCAGAATTACTAAACAGAGCCTTACGAAATGCCTTCACAAAAGAAGACGAAGTAAATATTCCAGAATTCGAATCAAGAACAGCTGCCAACATGAGTAAAGAAGAAGTAAATATCCTCGTAGTAGTGAAGCAACTTAAATGACTTAATCAAAGCAAGTCTTTTGGTCCACACTGTATACCAATAGCTCCATGCTTAACAATCATAAACAACCGTTCGCTCGAAGAAAGATCCGCACCCAAAGACTGGGAAGGTGGACAGGTCACATCAATATTCAAGAGAGGTAGTAGGAGTAATCCACTAAATTACAGGTCCATATCATTAACGTCGATATGCTGCTGGATTTTGGAACAAATATTGTGTTCGAACATTATGAATTATCTCGAAGAAAACAGCTTATTGACACACAGCCAACATGGATTTAGAAAACATCGTTCCTGTGGAACTCAACTAGCTCTATATTCGCTTGAAGTTTTGAGAGCTATTGACAAGGGATTTCAGGTCGATTAAGTATTTCTGGATTTCGGGACACTATACCACGCAAGCGGCTCGTAGTGAAGTTGCGTGCTTATGAAATATCGTCTCAGTTATGTGACTGGATTCGCGATTTCCTGTCAGAGCGTCGCAGTTCGTAGTAACTGATGGAAAGTCATCGAGTAACACAGAAGTGATTTCTGGCTTTCTCTAATGGAGTGTTGTAGGCCCTTTGCTGTTCCTTGTCTATATAAACTCTCTGGAAGACAATCTGAGCAGCAGTCTTAGGCTGTATGCAGATGAAACTGTCGTTTATCGAGTAATAAAGTCATCAGAAGAACAAAACAAGTTACAAAACGATTTACAAAAGATATCTGAATCGTGAGAAAATTGGCAATTGACCTTAAATAACCAAAAATGTGACGTCATCCACGTAAGTGCTAAAAAGAATCCGCAGAACTTCGGTTACACGATGAATCAGTCAAGTCTGAAAGCCATAAATTCAACTGAATACCTAGGAATTGCAATTAAAAACAACATAAATTGGGAGGAACACATAGAAAATGTTGTGGGGAAGGCTAACCAAAGACTGCGTTTTATTGGCAAGACACTTAGGAAATGTAACGGATTTACTAAGGAGACTGCCTACACTAAGCTTGTACGTCCTCTTTTAGAATACTGCTGTGCGGTGTGGTATACTTACCAGGCAGGACTGACGGAGTACATCGAAAAAGTTCAAAGAAAGGCATAGCATTTTGTATCATTGCGAAATATGGGAGAGAGTGTCACTGAAATGATACTGGATTGTGAGCGGACATCATTAAAACAAAGGCGTTTTTCGTTGTGGCGGACCTTCTCACGAAATTACAATCACCAACTTTCTCCTCTGAATGCGAAAACATTTTTTTGACACCGACCTACATAGGGAGCAAAAATCACCATGATAAAATAAGGGAAATCAGAGCTTTCACGGAAAGATATACACTCCTGGCCATTAAAATTGCTACGCGACGAAGATGACGTGCTACAGACGAGAAATTTAGCCGACAGGAAGAAGATGCTGTGATATGCAATTGATTAGTTTCTCATTTACACAAGGTTGGCGCGGGTGGCGACACCTACAACGTGCTGGCATGAGGAAAGTTTCCAACCGATTTCTCATACACAAACAGTAGTTGACCGGCGTTGCCTGGTGAAACGTTGTTGTGATGCCTCGTGTAAGAAGGACTTTGATAAAGGTCGGATTGTAGCCTATCGCGATTGCGCTTTATCGTATGGCGACATTGCTGCTCGCGTTTTTACAGATCCAATGACTGTTAGCAGAATATGGAATAGGGGGTTCAAGGTCGTAACACGGAATGCCGTGCTGGATCCCAACGGTCTCGCATCACTAGCAGTCGAGATGACAGGCATCTTATCTACATGGCTGTATCGCATCGTGCAGCCACGTCTCGATCCCTGAGTCAATAGATGGGGACCTTTGGAAGACAACAACCATCTGCTCGAGCAGCTCGACGACGTTTGCAGCAGCACGGACTATCAGCTCGGAGACCATAGCTGTGGTTACCCTTGACGCTGCATCACAAACAGGAGTGCCTGCGATGGTGTACACAACGACGAACCTGGGTAGACGAATGGCAAAACGTCATTTTTTCGGATGAATCCAGGTTCTGTTTACAGCAGCATGATGTTGGTAACGTGTTTGGCGACATAGCGCTGAACGCACATTGTAAGTGTGTATTCGTCATCGCCATACTGGAGTATCACCCAGCGTGATGGTATGGGGTGCCATTGGTTACACGTCTCGGCACTTTGAAGAGTTGAAGTTACATTTCAGATATGTTACGACCTGTGGATCTATCCTTCATTCGATCCCTGCGAAACCCTACATTTCAACAGGGTAATGCACGACCGCATGTTGCAGGTCCTGTACGGGCCTTTCTGGATAGAGAAAATGTTCGACTGCTGCCCTGGACAGCACATTCTCCAGATCTCTCACCAACTGAAAACGTCTGGTCAATGGTCGCCGAGTAACTGGCTCGTCACAATACGCCAGCCACTACTCTTGATGAACTGTGGTATCTTGTTGAAGCTGCATGGGCAGCTGTACCTGTACACGCCATCTAAGCTATGTTTGACTCAATGCCCAGGCGTATCAAGGCCGTTATTACGGCCATATAATGTTGCTCTAGGTACTGATT
The DNA here is from genome assembly GCF_023864345.2 of Schistocerca serialis cubense. Classification (NCBI taxonomy): domain Eukaryota; kingdom Metazoa; phylum Arthropoda; class Insecta; order Orthoptera; family Acrididae; genus Schistocerca; species Schistocerca serialis. The sequence goes on along the minus strand of NC_064641.1, from coordinate 914,988,321 downwards.
TCTCAGGATCAATGCACCCAAACTGCGTGAAAATGTAATCACATGTCAGTTCTAGTATAATGTATTTGTTCAATGAATACCCGTTTATCATCTGCATTTCTTCTTGGTGTAGCAATTTTAACAGTCAGTGGTGTAGGTGTTCGTTCTTTCTGCGCTTTGGGAGATTGGGACAATAGAGACTTGTGAACGTGGTTCGATGAATGGTCTTCCAGGCACTTCAATGTGATTTCCAGTGTATTCATGTACATGTAGATGTAGAATGTAAACAACATTTTCTCAAAACCATGCTGTGGGCGATTGAGCAGGGCCAAAAGATTTTAAATTACAGGTGATCATCTTTTCATTATCGTCATATATAGTGACTTCCGGTAGAAGAATTACGTTCAGACACACTTCCTTCGTATCAAATTAATGAGACAAAGTGCTAACGTAAATTTTTAGCCACACTGCTTTTAATCTGCTTTCATACCCGACGATAAACAATAAGAACTTACATTCGGAGAAATTATAATCATAATAAAAAAGTAGAAATCATAGCTTGTACGCACAGATTTAAGTGTTTATTTTTCCTGTACATTGTTGGAGAGTGGAATAATGTAGTGTCGGTACAGCACACAGCTTTAATCTGCCAGGAAATTTCATACCAGCGCACTCTCCTCTACCGAGTGAAAAATTTCTTTCTGGAAACATCCCCCAGGCTATGGCCAATCCATGTCTCCACAATATCCTTTCTTCCAGGAGTGCTAGTTCTGCAAGATTCGCAGAAAAGCTTCTGGGAAGTTTGGAACGTAAGAGACGAGGTACTGGCACAACTGAAGCTGTGAGGACGGGTCGTGAGTCGTGCTTTGGTAGCTCAGTTGGTTTGAGCATTCCCGCTTCGCGCTCCGGGCGACTAGGTTGTGCTATTAGTTCCGCCTCTACCGTGGCGCAGCGTGTTCTCCTCGTGTTAGTGTCGTGCTGGTCTCCGTGCGCGTCGCATCGCTCGTTGTCGGCTAGTGTCCGGTGTTCGGGCGGCCCTTCCTGTTGCGTCGTCGCCTCGCGCCGTGATGTCACACGAAAGCTCCTCGTACAGGTATTGCCAGCTCCACCTTAGACAAATCCACGCGTCACGTCCAGCCCGGTTGTTTGGAGATACGTGACTTGTTAGTCGATACAATTAGTCACAACTGATCAGGTGCATACTGCGTATTTTGACAGCGAATTATATGTGTTTTTCGTTTCTTGACATGCTCCACTCGTCACGGTTCTCAGGTACCCTTTACACACCGTGATGGTTCCACTAGTATGGCTCTATTGGCAAATGAAGAAGTGATATATAGGAATGTCTGGGTGTTTAACCTCCCGCCCGAGGTAGACGACTGTTTTCCGAGGCCCGTTTTCCGTCCTTATGGGGAAATACCTCATATTCGAAAGGAACGCTGGTCTGCGCAGCATTGCTTACAGCTTTATAGTGGTATTCGGTCGGTGGAAATGGTGGTCAACAAACATATTCCTTCTCATCTACAGGTACGTGGTTATAAGGTCCATATTACGGACAGTGGCCAAGAAGGAACATATTATTGTAATCAAGCTGGTCATTTCCGTACTAATTATCTGCGGCGTGTGGTGGTATTAAAACCTACATACGAACAGCGTAAAAAATGTACTTCAGCTGATCTTCTCCCGCAGGGATCTCGCACTGAATCACTCTCTGTTACTGAGGGATGCAGTGATCCGTCGACCGACGCGCCCGTGATTTTCCCCCGCTGTCCTTGCGTAGGGATGTTGATGCCGTCACTTCCGATGTGCCCGCCATGATTTCTCACAACAAGCGTCACCGAACACAAGATGATGCGGCTGATGAACCTTCACCATTGGCTCGACCTTCCGATGGGACTCCAGTAGAGGGCCCTCTTTGTCAGTCGGAAATCGTGGATGTCGATGCCACAGGTGCTTTCACGCCCGTGAAGTAGATCCCCGACACGTTATCTGCCGTTGTTCCTGTAGCAGAGGCCGCCCCTTCGGAGACGCCCGTGAAGGAACCTGCTTCCGGATCCCACGTGTGTTCTCCGGTTCTCTCAGACACTTCTCCTGTCGACTCTGTTCCCTTCGCCCTTCTGCGACTTCTGTCGGCCCCTCTTGGTCACAGCCTTCTCCCGTGAAACAACTGATTGATTCTCAAGAATCCAGTGGATCCCGTTGTTATTCACCAACCGTCCCTCCGTGAACCCATGTCTGCGGACGAGTGGGATGTAGAGGCCTTTCACTCGCAATCAGAAACGGAATACCTACATGATGCTCCCACGCGACCGAACGCGTCGGCGCCTCGGAGCCGCAGTAGACTCCGTAAACAGCCACAAAGAGCCGCGCCACGGCCAAAGAAAAAGCAGTGGGAAGATGAGGGTTCTGTTTCGTACTTCTTCTCTCTATGATTAAGCGATTGGTTCTGGTATGGTTACTTGTATGTTGCTCCGTCAACTGACGGATCTCTACCGTTCTTTTTTCTTCTTTCTGGGCTGAAGTTGCATGCAAGCATACACATTTCTTATTCTGAATAAGAACAGAATATATTCTGAGCTTCGGCTCGCCTCTTTGGGACAGTTTATATATCACTCTGGGGCAGATGTGCTTTTACAGGATGTCTTATTCGACCAGTTTTCCATTACTGTGTTCTCAAACTTTTTTAATGTAGCTTCAAAACTTTCTACGGCCACTGCCTTGTTTTATAGGAAGAGCATTCCGTTGATGGATTTCGAAGTAATGAACAGTGGCAGGGGAATCAGGTGCACGTTTTGTGATCTCAGTTAATTCCTTCTTTATGCCCTTTCTGGCACAGATCGTACTACCGCACGTTCGTGTTACTATAAAGAAGAAAACATTTACCTGCTTCGTAAATCCCCGACAATGATTATCTTACCTGGGGACTTCAATTGTGTTCTACGGCCGGTGGATCTGTCTCCTAACTTTAATTTCAGTAAAGAACTCGACGACCTGCTGCGCTCCTTACGCCTCCGTGACGTGTGGGTTTCTCGCTATCCTACACTTTTGCGACATACGTACTTTACTCCCACGTCTAGCAGTCGCCTCGATCGCTTTTACCTTTCCGATTCCTTGTGTGGGCAACTTCTAGATGTTAATCTGATACCAGCCTGTTTTACTGATCATTGCGCCGTAGCCGTCACGTTTAATTACGAGCACCTATCGGTAAAATTGTTTCGTCCTCCCTGGACGCACAGTATAGCCTATTTGCAAGACACCTCTGTTGGTGTCGTCCTGGAGGACGTATGGGTTCGTTGTTCTGGTACTGTGGACCGGTACTCGTCTACTGTGGCATGATGGACACTGCATGTTAAACCACAAATCCATACGGCTCTCATGCGTTTTGGAGCTGCGAAGGTGGCAGACGATCAGCGAACGCAAGAATTTTACTACTCAGTCTTACGTCAACTGTGTAATACTGCTACGCTTGCTCCCCTACGGGTTACTGATGTATAGCGCATCAAAACCAAATTGCTGCAGCTCAAACGCATTGAAATGGAGGGACTGCGGACGAGGTCTCACGTTCCCTTTTACAAGTCGAATTGAAGTCACTTTACCACCTATCCTTTTACTGGCGCGCCGGAAACGTGTGTGCCTTGCCTCCCTCATAACCGCTGACGGTCGCATGTTCACCTCTCACCGTGACATTTCCGACTTTATTTACACCTATTTTGCTGATCTGTACGATACCCATGTCGTGCCTGAAAACTCTTTCGACGACTTTACATCCTTGCTGCACCGTGTCGCCACTCCTCAATTAAATAACTCCTTTATCCTTCCCTTTCACAAGGATGATATATATGATGTTCTTACAGGATATCAGTCCCACTAGTCGCCTGGATTAGACGCTATTCCTAAGGCGTGTTATGTTCAATTTCGGCCACATGACACCCAAACGTCAATAGTACATGATGTGTTGCGGGGAGTCTCACTTCCTGCTCCTTTTCAGGAAGGAAAACTGGTCCTCCTCCCGAAATCCATAGGTTGACCTGCAATTGATTCCCTCCGTCCTATTACTCTCCTTAACTTCGATTATAAAATTGTCGTTCGACCAATTAATTTCCGTCTCTCTAAGGTGGTCGATACCATTATTGCCGTTCACCAAAGCTGTGTGCCTGGACGCACGATACTGACTTCTGTTCTCCAATGTCGTGATGTAATTTCAGTGGCGGCTGCCGCTAATATCCCAGGGGCTTTGCTTTTTCTTGATTTTCAAAAAGCGTTTGATTGTGTCAGCCATGATTTCTTAACGAGAGTGCTCTTCGCTGTCGGCTTTAATAATGATGTTCGACAGGTCTTAATTCGCCTTTTTACCGGTATCAGTGTCTCGGTGACTGTGAACGGTCACCCTACCCCCCCCCCCCCCACCTTCGGATATCGATCAGACGGGGTGTACCCCAGGAAAGCCCCTTATCCATGTCCCTTATATTCTTGTTCTTAGAGCCCTTACTTTGCCGTCTCGCCATGTAATTACGTGGCTGGACTATATTGGGGGAACTTTTTTCGGTCCGCGCGTAGGCCGATGACGTCATGGTTTTAATACGACATATCGAGGACATATCGAAACTTAAGAATACCTTGGATTCATTTTGTCGTCTTGCTCGCATTAATGATCGTAAGTGGACGTTCCTACAGTTGAGAGTCTTCTATCATGTCGCCATTCCTTGGGCGACGGTTGTCAGTCGCCATAAGACCTTAGAGATATTAGTGGATCGCAATCCAATCAAAATGGTGACACTAAATTGCCATGAGGTTACGAGTCGTGTTCACGGGCCGATGCTTGAACAAGAACGCCGATCCTTAGCCTCCTTCACAAAGTACGGGTCTTAGAAACCTATGTCTTCCGTAAAGTATATTACGTTGCGCAGGTCTTACCGCTTACCGCGATGATAGCCCGCCGACTGAAACATCTGTCTGGTCCATTCTAGTGGCGCCGCCATATCTTTCGTGTCCAGTATGAAGTGGTGGCCAGACCTTGAAAGCTTCGAGGATTGGGTCTTTCCGAAATCAAAATGAAGACATCCATCTTAATTTGCCCGCCGCAATGTTTTAACCTGTACGCGGGCTCCGTATTCAGTTACGTCTCGTGTACTTTCCCGCCTCCAGCCGGTCCGTCTGACCCCTCCTGTTGATGTTGGACGGATTAATCCTAAATTGCGACACATTCGCGAATAACTCCTAACTATCGATATCCTAGGTGCTGATGTATTTTCTACGACGCATATTAATACCAACACGCTATCACCCCGTTGGGGTGGACCATGTGTACTTTCTTCTGTTGAACTTGCTTCCCTGTCAACGTCTTGGAAAACGGTCTAGTCTCATCTTAGTCTTCCTATATTACCGATGGAGATAGCTTCAACGTGATATAGCGTCATTCACCGTCTGATTCCTACTGGTGAGCATCTTTTTCGTAGTGGCCCTCGTCAAACTGATCAGTGTGAGGAATGTCATCAAACTGACACCTTACTTCACAGGACTGTACTTGCCGACTGGATCATTGGCTCTGGGTCCGCCGTCAGTTAGCTTCCCTTACTCGAGGGCCTGAAACCGCTTTCCCAGACGACATTCTCCTACATCCGGACATATCCTTTTTTCCTCAGACGAAAACGATTGTCTCGTTCTTCGATTACTATGGTCACTATGTCATTGAAGATGCGAATGACCCAGATCCACGCGTTTTTCACCATTATCTGACAACTGCGCATTGTAAATGGCAGCGGTTGCCACGATACCGAACGCTTTTTGCGAAGATCCTTCTTCTTGTATTTAACTGTCGGAGTGTTGGTTAAGTTCCCCTATGATCTCTGTTTCTTCACTGAGATTTAGTCCCCTCTCTTGTAGCTTTGTTTGTCACTTTTTCTCTTCCACATGTATATAAAATATTGACAAGAAGGGTGGGATAATGGGTTAATCTTCCAGCTGAGAATTAAACAATTATTTGTGCTTGAACTAATTTGTTGATTTTCTCTTTGCAGCTGATATTAAACGATGATTTGACTATGGTTGTCTGATTTTCATGATAATACCAAGTCAATCTGATAATAAAAAAAATTAGAGCACTTACCTGCGAATAACAAGGTCCCGAGTTCGACTCTCGGTCCGGCACACAGTTTTTATCTGCCAGGAAGTTTCATATCTGCGCACACTCCGAGGCAGAGTGAAAATCTTATTCTGAGTAGATGAATAGTATGGAAGTTCCTGAACACCCGCTGCTCAAATGTTGCATCAAACCATTCACATTTACGCACGCACGCGCGCGCCCACACACACACACACACACACACACACACACGCACACGCACACACACACACACACACACACACACACACACACACACACACACACACACACACACACACACACACACCGTTTCACACAGTTAATATTTTGAATATCGATCAAAAATGAAGAAAAAAACAGGATATAATTTTAAATATCTCGAAAACTTTATGTGATAGGTTTCTAAGGATACATTCAGATCCCATCACTGAAAATATGTAGTAACTGATGTATATAAAACGCCAGTTGCAAAAAATGGTTGTTTACCAATTCTGTTTACAAAGATTCGTCGACCAATACGGGCACAATTTGACAGATGGATGGATTTTCTATTCCAAAATCATCATCCAAAGAGCTTTAGCTTAAATTTTACAGATATTTCAGTTACTTATATCTAATATTGAGGTAATCGTTATTAGCTCTATCCTTTTATAAAAGATCTTCGCATGCATTATCATCTCCGAAGCTACTCTTACTAATCGTTCTTTACGAGGTTCCTAAATAAAATATATGTCATTAATTATCATCACAGTGAAACGTTCTTTAACTTCTGAAGTGGCAGCCGGTGAGTTTAAGAGAGAATTGATTTTAGAACTGTACTGAGGGCAAGGTACATTTTTAACTGTATACGTTGCGGAGTAGTGGTACAGTCGATGTAATAAGAACGACACTTGTGGAAAAATTGCCTTAAAACCATATCGACCACAACAGTTTTTAACATTTTGGGCCGTGGGTAAAATCACAATCAGAAACGTTGGTCTGAAATAATTGAAGGAAACCAGAGAGATTCCATATACAGATACTCGTTCTCTTAATAGCCTATCAGACTTCTGAGAAAGTATTGTTTACTTAGTAACTATACTTCTCGTTTCAAATGCATCCGTGTACTACACTTAAAAATAATGAGAAGCACATACATTAAAGATCACAATAAGATAATAAATAATTACTTACTCTAAACTGAAAATAATAAGTAATGTAGCAGTGGTTCTGAAACACAGTAAATTTAAACGTATTACATTTTTACTACAGTCAGTGACACTCTTCCTGCACACCGCAAACCTCAGTGTTTGGAAGACAGTTAAGTTAATTGCTTCATTTCACCACCATCAACGATAGATCAGAAAATCTGCAACTCTGTCAGTAATGATACAAGTAATAAAGTGTTCTGCACCGGTTACATTTCCAAATGATTTGCACAGTACATGTCCGGAACTAATTTTCTTAATGGAGTCTTCTGGGAGCTTATATCATCTTTTTCTATCCGGCATCTGGTTGTGGATCGTTCTGCTTGCAGTCGTCGCTTGATGACCTTACTGCAGTCGAAAAAATCTAGAACAAGAATTTCTTAGGAAATTTGCTTGTAAAGTTGCAGTTGTAGATCTAGTTTCAGCTATAGTGCCACCTTCATCATGCAGAACTGTACACATACGAAACACGTCATTCTCAGTGCTGTAGTATGTTGTCGTTTAACGTTAGCTACTTTCCGCTAGAGAAGAGTTATTAATGTCTGACACCATCGTTACGTTCTACGCTTATTGCAAAAGCTGTTATATCCGTTTGGAAAGCAATGACTACCCACAGATCCTGTTTGCGGTGCACATAACAAGCCCAAGCGCAAACATTTACCAATTATTATTGCAGCGGAGTCCTTTGTAGGATATAAATAATGTAACATTTGCCTCTGAACCCGCATTGATGTTCATAACGCACGTACGCGTGAGTGGTTTCCAAAAAGTAATTTCAGTCCACCCGTATGAAAATGACGACGCGCTTGCCTCTGACCCCTGACAATCACTTCATTGCTTTTTATTGTCTCTTTCCGGTATAGGCTATTGAAACGACACAAAGAGAGGTACGGGCATTGTGGCGGAATGCTCCAAACACTGACAAAGCGCTCTTCTCCAGTGACGCGTTGCAGCTCGAAAGCGGTACCGCAGCAACACTGCCCAGAACTACAGTAGACCGCTACACGAGATGGATGGCACAGTTTTTGTGCCGAATCACATAAACTGGAACATGTGGACGTATCATACTGAATCATATCTTTGCCGAGTCACCTGCTAAGCCTTCTTTAATTGGAGCAAACCATATCAATCATTATCCTCTTAATACTCTGCTTTATAGTTACTGATAGTGAGATCAGCTGGGCATCGGGTTCAGGTCAACAGGGCTGAATATGATATCAGTGTGGATGTGGAGCGACATAGACCGCTGGAATGTTAGTATAGACCTGAGATCACAGAAGGAAGCTATGTAACACCTAAATCTCTATTGATGCTGCGAAATTGGTTGTTAATAGAAATCACTGTAAAGTTGTTCTTACTCCAAACGTACGACGAGCGTCATAATGAAAGTTACAGGAGATTAACGGATCGTTATTATTTATAAAATACACAAATGATCTAATGTGTACCATCGGAATTACCATCGGACGCTCGCATGTTTTGCTGTCTGTAGGGAAGTTTCCGGAAGACTGTAACGAAATTGCAGTAAGAGCCACCAGTGGATTAAGTAATGTAAATAAGCACTAGCAGTGTGCTACTTGACATTTAACGTCTTTTAAATATCTCAGCGTAACGTTGCAAAGCGATACGAAAAAATAAATAAAAAAGACGATGCACCACGAAGGAACTCTTCCAGTGGAACGGAAATCGATGAAAAGCAAACAAGTGCTTCAAATTTCAGAGTAATTCTGTCAGATTGGTGCGTTAGGCGTCAAAATCAAGAGCTAGTTGAGGATCCTGTCCATAACGCTGCAAACATTCGCAATTGGGGAGAGATCGGGCGACCTTGTTGGCCAAAGTTGGGTTTTGCAAGCACGAAGACAAGCAGTAGAGGTCCTGCCGCATCCTCCTCCTGAAGTGTCAGCCAAGGATAGCTTGCAACGAAAGACAACGAAACTGGGCGTAGAATATCTTCAGCGTATTTCTGTGCTGTAAGGGTGGCCCATTTGACCACCAAAGGGGTCCTGCTGGGAAACGAAGTGGCACCCCAGACCATTACTCCTCGTTTCGGGCTGTGAGGCAGGATGGTTTTCCACTGCTATCCGGGGCATCTCGCAGACACGTTTTCGGCCTGGATTCTCGTTGACTGGAGTAGGACTGTCTTCAGTGATGAATCCCGCTTCGAACTGAACCACGACGACCAGCGTGAACGAGTCTGCAGGCGCCCCGGACAGCGGTGGGGTTACAACTTGACCCCACAGCCAGGGGTGACAGTCAGGAGAGCCATTCGTCCTCATAGCGAGACCCATTTATTTGTCATCCAGTGTACCGTAAAGCACAGCTGTAGCTCGACGAAATTATACACTCCATTTTGTTGCTTGACATGGCAAGCTATCCTGGTCTGACAGTTCAGTAAGGTAATGTCCGACTGCACACGAGAGTTTCCACTGCTTGTCTTCTTTCCTGCCAAACCCCATGTTGGCCACCAAGCTTGCTGGATCTCTCCCCATTATGGGCAGGGCCCGCCAACCACCTTCGGATTCTGACGATCTATTTCCCAGTTGGACAGAATTGGGCACGGTATTCCTCAGCAGGACTTCCAACAACTCTATCAATCAATGCCAAGTAGAATAACTGCTTGCATAACGGCCAGAGGTGTACCATGGCGTTACTGATTTGCTCAATTTGTAAAGCTCTTTCACTTGGATAATCAATGAATTTTTCTGAAATTATCATCATTTGTTTGCTTGTACATGTACATCACATCTACCGATATCCGTCCTATTGGGCTAATTCCTTTGTTGGGCGACGTTCTACTTGTCTTAGAGATTAAATGTGACATTCTGCGTACAAGTAGATAATGAGTTCCTTCTCAGGTCGATTACATTATCGGAATCGGCAGTTACCTTAAAATATTCTTGAGTAACCGCACGATGACCAACAGTTGAAAGATCAGATAAAATTAGTTGCAGGAAGGAAGATACCAGTTTGAGCTTCACTGGTAGAATCTTAAGGAAAAGTAACTCATCAACAAAAAAGTGTCTTATAATACATTCTGTCGACAGATTTTTGAGTACCCTCAATTGGAGACAGGTAGGAATACGTAATGCACACAGGAACATTGAGGGACATAATCGTTTAGGTGGTCCATGTGTTATGGTGTGTGGAGGCATAATGTTTCATAGGCATACTGACCTGCAAATCTTTGAACACAGTACACCCACAGGTCAGCGTTGTTGTGAAACTATACTCCTTCCCGGTGTGGGCTATTCCGTCTCAAATCGGAAGAGAAATGAGAAAACTGACCTCGTATTTTTTTAAATCATTGATACTTAAATGTGATTTGAGACTTTCTCGGCGTATTCCATTCGTGAAATCTTCTCGGGTTATCAGCCGAGTAAAGGCGTCGTTTTCTCGCAACGTTTCGAAGGGTTTCGTACCCATCATCTTCAAGCGAAGATGATGGGTACGAAACCCTTCGAAACGTTGCGAGAAGACGACGCCTTTACTCGGCTGACCACCCGAGAAGATTTCATTGATACTTTTCATCTGTCTCCTACTGCCAAAGAAAACACACGTCCTAATGTTATCTCTTAAAAGTTTACTAGATTTAGAGTCAAATTTTCGTAAACTCTGCGTCATTTTGCGAAATCGACAATTTGTCTGCCTGTACCTCATGAACCTTACATCGGATTTCGGTGAATTACGATTCATTTTTAAGCTGTAAGTCTGTTGGTGATGTAGGTAGATGACAAGAACATAACAGACATTAGTAAAGTTTTTAATAACATTTTATTCGTGTATTAAGCATAAACAATGAGTTCATAAAGATTAAATTTATGTAAGCTTCGACATCTTTTTGTTACACATCGACTCCAGTTATAAATTTTATGGAGCACTTTATGTGAAATGGCGTGAAAATAAAAAATAGTGGGGAGATACCTCGCAGCTACTCAAGGCCACCAGAAGGCCTTAAGAACTGACTGGTTGCGTTTGCTTACATATCGTTATCTTCGCAGCCTCTGTTTCAAGTGCATATGTCTTTGCCAACTTTTTGACTCGAATGAGGAACACAAGCATGTGTTGTTAGTGTCCCTACAACTACGTCAGCGTGTTCGAATTTAGGATAAAGCACTTTCTCTTCAATTTTGTATTCCTCCTCCGAAACGTAACAGAACGTTCCAGTGATGAAGTCTCCATGCTGCCTATAGATGCAATTCGTAAGTTATGATTATTTGCTCTTGTGTTGGACCTTGGAGACTTCATCGATCTGCTAGTCTCTTGATATTTCCCCCAGAGTCATCGCACGACCCCTTTCAATGTGATGATCCAAAAGTCTTCTACATGAATGCTTAGTTTTGTAGAGTTCTTCTTATTTTCACAAAGGGATCTAGCACCATCACTAAAATAAATTATATTACCAAGTTTAGCGATTTATCATTGATGAACATTATTACATATCCCTGATAAGAGTGAATTAAGAGTGTGTCGAGCTTCAAACAGTCGGAAAATCAAACGAACGACATACACCTCACAGAATCACCACCACTGTAGTAGATAACAAAATGATGTAGCGTGGCCTAGTTGTTCTTCCAGTGAAACCTGGATAACAAATGAGTAATTTTTCGAAAAATACGTTAAAACAGCAAGTTCTGTTGCTTTAGGCTTTTGTTGTTACCTATTGGTGTCATTTTCTTTTGACGCTATGAACCATTGTTTTTATATACGATCAACTTCTCCAATGAGACGGAAATAAGGTCTCTAATGTTGTTCTTTCACTCGTAAACCACACTTTATAGAATACTAGCTTTTCCCAGCCATGCGTTGCTGTGGTTCATTGTGGTTAAATGGAAAAGAAAGAAAAGAGGAAACACAAACACATATTTCTAAAATGTATGGGGATTCGATATCTCCTCTCCTCTCCTCTGCCTCTGTCCATCTTCTCCTTCCTCTCTCTTTGTCCATCTCCTCCTCGTTTCTCCTCTCTCTGTCCATCACCTTCTTCCCCAACTCTCTGTCCATCTTCTTGTCCCTCATCTCTCTTCACCTACTTCTGCCCCTCTCCTTCCCCTCTCTCTGTCCATCACTTCCTCCCTCTTCGCCGGCCGCGGTGGCCAAGCGGTTAAAGGCGCTACAGTCTTGAACCGCGCGGCCGCTACGGTCGCAGGTTCGAATCCTGCCTCGGGCATGGATGTGTGTGATGTCCTTAGGTTAGTTAGGTTTAAGTAGTTCTAAGTTCTAGGGGACTGATGACCTTAGAAGTCAAGTCTCATAGTACTCAGAGCCATTTGAGCCTCCCTCTTCTTTCCATTTCCCCCTGCCACCTCTCTTCCCCTCTGTCTGTCCATCACTTACCCGTCTCTCTTTGTATTCTCCTGCCCCATTTCTCTGTCCTCCTCCTCCAAACCGCTTCTTATTTCCATTCTTCATTTCCTCCCAGTCCTCTGTATATCTCCTCTTCCCCTCTCTATCTGGCGTTAAGTTTCGTTGATTGTTATGGCATTCAGATTCTGTACTAGTATTATAAGTGATAAAACATAAAAACAACGTTCTTGTTTTGGAGCTAAATTTCACTATTTTTATATATACCCCTTGGTCATCCAATGGTCGTTAATGTTGTGTAAAAATTTAAAGTAAAGCGGTCAATAACTTTTCAGATTTTTGGTAATAATATTTCCGCTTTATATATACTACAGATTTGTATATATATATATATATATATATATATATATATATATATATATATATATATATATATATATATATATAGCCTTTAATTGATGAAAGGAGAAAATATAAAAATGAAGCAGGCAAAAACAAAAACAAAGCGACAGGAAGTGCAAGATGGCTAAGCAGGGATGGCTAGAGGACAAATGTAAGGATTTAGAGGCTTATCTCACTAGGGGTAAGATAGATCCTGCCTACAGGAAAATTAAGTAGTCCTTCGGAGAAAAGATAACCACTTGACTGAATATCAAGAGCTTAGATGGAAACCAAGTTCCAAGCAAAGAGGGAAAGCAGAAAGGTGGAAGGAGTATATAGAGGATCTATACAAGGGCGATGTACTTGAGGACAATATTATGGAAATGGGAGGCAGATGAAGATGAAATGGATGATGTGATACTGCGTAAAGAGGTTGACAGAGCACTGAAAGACCTAAGTCGTAACAAGGCTCCGGGAGTAGACAACATTTCACTGGAACTACTGACAGCCTTGGGAGATCCAGCCATGACAAAACTCTACCATCTGGTGAGCAAGATGTATGGGACAGGGGGAATACCCTCACGCTTCAAGAAGAATATAATAATTCGAATCCCAAAGAAAGCAGGTGTTGACAGATGTGAAAATTACCAAACTATCATTTAATAAGTCACGGCTGCAAAATACTAATGTGAATTCTTTACAGACAAATGGAAAAACTGGTACAATCCGACATAGGAGAAAAACAGTTTGGATTCCGTAGAAATGTTGGAACATGTGAGGCAATACTGACACTACGACTCATCTTAAAAGACAGATTAGGGAAAGGCAAACCTACGCTTCTCGCGTTTGTAGACTCAGAGAAAGCTTTTGACAATGTTGCCTGGAATACTCTCTTTCAAATTCTGAAGGTGGCAGGTGTAAAATACAGGGAGCGACTGGATTCGTGATTTCCTGTCAGGAATGTCGCAGTTCGTAGTAATAGACGGCAAATCATCGAGTAAAACTGAAGTGATATCAGGTGTTCCCCAGGGAAGCGTCCTGGGACCTCTGCTGTTCCTGATCTATATAAATGACCTGGGTGACAATCTGAGCAGTTCTCTTAGGTTGTTCGCAGATGATGCTGTAATTTACCGTCTAGTAAGGTCATCCAAAGACCAGTATCAGTTGCAAAACGATTTAGAAAAAATTGCTGTATGGTGTGGCAGTTGGCGCTAAATAACGAAAAGTGTGAGGTGATCCACATGAGTTCCAAAAGAAATCCGTTGGAATTCGATTACTTGATAAATAGTATAATTCTCAAGGCTGACAATTCAACTAAGTACCTGGGTGTAAAAATTACGAACAACTTCAGTTGGAAAGACCACATAGATAACATTGTGGGGAAGGCGAGCCAAAGGTTGCGTTTCATTGGCAGGACACTTAGAAGATGCAACAAGGAAATTAAAAAGACAGCTTACACTACACTCGTTCGTCCTCTGTTAGAATATTGCTGCGCGGTGTTGGATCCTTACCAGGTGGGATTGATGGAGGACATCGAAAGGGTGCAAAAAAGGGCAGCTCGTTTTGTATTATCACGTAATAGGGGAGAGAGCGTGGCAGATATGAGTTGGGATGGAAGTCATTAAAGCAAAGACGTCTTTCGTCGCGGCGAGATCTATTTACGAAATTTCAGTCACCCCCTTTCTCTTCCGAATGCGAAAATATTTTGTTGAGCCCAACCTAAATAGGTAGGAATGATCATCAAAATAAAATAAAATAAGAGAAATCAGAGCTCGAACAGAAAGGTTTAGGTGTTCGTTTTTTCCGCGCGCTGTTCGGGAGTGGAATGGTTGAGATATAGTATGATTGTGGTTCGATGAACCCTCTGCCAAGCACTTAAATGTGAATTGCAGAGTAGCCATGTAGATGTAGATGTAGATGTAGAAAGGCTATTTACAATTTGTACAAAAACCAGATGGCAGTTATAAGAGTAAAGGGACATGAAAGGGAAGCAGTGGTTGGGAAGGGAGTGAGACAGGTTGTAGCCTCTCCCCGATGTTATTCATTCTGTATGTTGAGCAAGCAGTAAAGGAAACAAAAGAAAAATTTTGTGTAGGTATTAAAACCCATGGACAAGAAATAAAAACGTTGAGTTTTGCCGATGACATAGTAGTTCTGTCAGAGACAGCAAAGGAATTGGAAGAGCAGTTGAACGGAATGGACAGTGTCTTGAAAGGAGTGTATAAGATGAACATCAACAAAAGCAAAACGAGGATAATGGAATGTAGTCGAATTAAGTCGGGTGATGCTGAGGGAATTAGATTAGGAAATGAGACACTTAAAGTAGTAAAGGAGTTTTGCTATTTGGGGAGCAAAATAACTGATGATGGTCGAAGTAGAGAGGATATAAAATGTAGACTGGCAATGGCAAGGAAAGCTTTTCTGAAGAAAGAAATTTGTGAACATCACGTATGGATTTAAAGGTCAGGACGTAGTTTCTGAATGTGTTTGTGTGGAGTGAAGCCACCAAGTATGGAACTGAAACATTGACGATAAATAGTTTAGACAGGAAGAGAATAGAAGCTTTCGAAATGTGGTGCTACAGAAGAATGGTAAAGCTTAGATGGGTATACCACATAAACTATGAGGAAGTATTGAATAGAATTGGGGAGAAGATAAATTTGTGGAACTACTTGACTAGGAGAAGGAATTGGTTCGTAAGACATGTTCTGAGGCATGGAGGGATCACCAATTTAGTTTTGGAAGCAGGTTGCAGTAGGTAATGGGAGATGAAGAAGATTGCACAGGATACAGTAGCATGGAGAGCTGCGTCAAACCAGTCCACTCACTGCACTGAACACAAATATATATATATATATACATATATATATATATATATATATATATATATATGTGTGTGTGTGTGTGTGTGTAATGGTGATATGTTTCTAAGTAATGTAAGTCCTGAATATATATATATATATATATATATATATATATATATATATATATATATATATATGTGTGTGTGTGTGTGTGTGTGTGTGTGTGTCTGTGTGTGTGTGTGTGTGTGTGTGTGTGTGTGTGTAATGGTGATATGTTTTTAAGTAATGTAAGTCCTGAATAGTTAAATGAGCTAGTTTTGCGCCATCCATCATACATTTAACGTTTTAATAAAGCACACACACACACACACACACACACACACACACACACACACACACACACACACACACACACAATGGCTACCTCTAGATCTCCCAAAAGAAATGTTGAGGTCGAAGTTGCGCGGGTTTTGAAGAACCTATCTTACTGGAAGGTTATGTGTGAGTGGAATCACGATTTACTCTGCGCTGCTGAGCGTTAGTTTCTTCTGCACTGCTCCTGTGCTTGGCAAATGTCACGTAAACTTTTTTTTTAGACATTTGTCGGTTCACTTCATCCGACTGGCAAAACTCAGTAACTCAATTTAAAGGGATCACCTGTCTTTTTTCCCAGAATACACACTACTACACTTAGAGTGTTTCGCTGTATTATAATAATTTTCACATTTTGCAACAGAGCAATGTAGAGTGACGATCTCAATGTTAGAGTTTCTGTGCTGAGCAGAAACAAATGTTCGTTTTGGATTTTCTAAAATGTTTTGGTTAGGTACAGGTGTTTGTAATTCATCTGTGTCTCACTGCTAAAACGCTTAAGCTTTCAAAGAGGCTGTTATTTTTCTATCTTTGACATTTTCTTTCGGTGCTCTTTTGTTTTAATCGGGGATTCACCGAGCAAGAAAAAGAGCTTCACTTACTCCTGCTACTGCAGTTTCCCGTATCAGTTCATGTGGACCATCGGAAGGATTCCTTTTACTGCTGCTATTGCTACACTCACTACTTACATTAGCACTAGGTTACACATTATTTGGATGTCCTCTTTGACCCAAGTAGAAGTGCTAAGACTTTCATTTACTGTTAATTTAATTTTACGCTTAGAACAAATCCCTTTTTATCCGTTATGAAGGTATTTTTGAGTGTATGATAATTCTTCGTTAATTTCATTTGACAGTGTGGGATAACACACTTCACTTTGTACCTGTGACAGCGCAATTCCTATGGACTGAAGCAGTTATGAGTTCCATAAGGCCTTTCTCCTCCTCCATGTGAAGTGTGAAGTACATACTGAATTATGCAAAGCAGGGTTGGGTTATTATAGCACTCAATACTTTTATTTAGCTACCTATTTTATAATGACATGGCGCTTTTCTTTCCTTAAAGTGGCAAACTGTCAAATGAAATTAACGAAGGATTATCATTCACTCAAAAATACCTTCATAACTCTTTGCCGTACACATCCGTATTACACCCGTTCCTGTAAAAGAGGTATTACGCTTAGGTCAGGGGAACAAAAGTGGCGTTGTTTGTTTATTCACGCTCTTAGCGTCCCACTAGTCGGCATTTCGTCACAGTGACACAGAAACAGCAGTCGATCGAACCACGGTCTCGTCATGATTCACGAGTACTGTGTGCTGCGGCGTAGCGCAGTCAGCGAGCTACCACTGTTTCTACCTACTTTTTAATTTTGCTACTGTTCCCCATTGAAGTTGCCATCAGAACACTAAGTAATAATTTTTTAATATAATGTTGCAAATATATCATAATTGTAATTACATTTAAAAAGGCCTTTTGTACTAAATATTTGAAACATGATGAAAGTTGCATAAAATTTATTTTCTAAAAATATCGCATAAATACCCCTGAAATTACGCAGTATTACCTCGATTTTGAATTCCATTTCAGACTTTTCCTTTAAATCGATTCTGATCTACGATACTCACAATCGTGTGATTTTATTAAATTAAGTTAGCTTTGACTATTAGAAAAGCCGCAGGCACTTGTTTATCACAGCTGTGATTTTGTAAAAGAAATTAAGTCTACCTTAGGTGACAAAAAAATGAACCCAGACAACATGTGCAAGGTTTCCTGCTGTTTGAATACGAAATGGAATTCTCAGGGGTCCTTTCGGCCCCAACTTCGTTTTTGTGGGTGAAAAAGTGTGAACGAATTTAACAGCGCAGATTTTGGAACAAGACGATATGCGGCGAAAGGATTGTCCTGTCCGTTCCCCCGACTTGAATCCCATCGAGCACGTTTGGGATACGTTGCGAGACACACTGCAGCATGTTAACGTGCACTGACGACCATCGAGCAGTTGGAAACCGCTCTGTCAGGGGAATACAGAGCCTCGTCACAGACTTGGGGGCCACGTAGGAGCACGTTGTAGAGCGTGCAATCTGTTAAGTACCATTTCCCACCTTTCGTAATGTCCAGGGGACCAACGTAATCACTGGCTTTGAACACATCTGTCATTTCTGTTCGTCTCTGTACTACACTATTCTATACTATACCATACCATAGCAGTTCTTTCTATGTGCGCGCCGAGTTTCATCAAGCTTTGTCACTTGGCAGTGACGAATCATACGACAATTACGTTCGTCCTTAAATTTTGCAAGCCAGTGTATGTTCTGAGCATAAATTTTTGTGGAGAACTATCTAATTAGCCCGTATCATACGGTTTTCTCTAATTTTCTACTGGACAGGAAAAGAATCAAATATATCTACAATACAATATAAAAGATTTTTATTCACATACGCTTTAAAAGTTTAAGCCCAGTATAAAAATTGTATGATAAAATATTTTGCATCAAACTTGTACCTAAACAAAAATTTGTTTTTCGCGTTGGAAATAAGCGTGATCAGTTACTGAATGAATAAATACGGACGTTCACTAAGTACGCAACGCCACTTCATTCTAATCTTCGTTCCTGCCTTTTGTTTTCTTGACACCAAGAATCTCTGTTAACTAACGCGAGTACAAGTACAGGAGGATTCGTGATTAAATTCTTCGTCCATAAAGGACAGCATCCGACGTGCTATGATTGATCGTCAATCTCGCTAAACAAACAGTTACATAATATTCTTGCACTGTAAGCGAATCAAATAATAAATTCCACCTCGAACTACGTGCCGCAAAAATAAACGACGAGTTTAATAAGGAGCAAATCAATGTCAAGAACCTGCAGCTGACATCAGACAAGAAAAATAGCCTTTTCGGAATCAAGTAGAATTTGTACATTTCAGTAATAAGCACTACTGAAGTTGTATGTAGTGAGGCGAAGAACTTAATGTACTTGATTAATGTCTGAAAAATCACAGTCAACAGCTAGTATAGGCTAGAAATATTAACATCATAACAACGCCACAATTACTACAAAGTTAGGTGATAACACAGAACAAAGTTAAAAGTCTGCTTCAGAAGGAAACCACACGAAACAAAGTTAGAGACATAACTACCTTCAACGAGAGTACAGCCCACACTCACTAAAAGCATAACTAAAAAACTACAGTACAGCTGTCCACAATGTAACTTAGCAGTAATTACCCATGCGAAAAAATGCAGACCGTTGGATAATATTAAAATGTTTAAAGAAATACTATCACATATATAGATACAGCTCCAAGAAATAGACTTAAACTGGATGTAATACTGTCCTCAGAAATAGGAAGTTTCTGCTCGGTGAAAAAGAACAGATACTATTTTATTTATTTATTTACAACAGTTTCATTTGGAAAAATGAATATTTTTCCGAGGCTTGTAGAGTTCTACCACAGAAACTGTACACTTACATATTATCCAGATTATTACAAATCAATCTAACTATACTAAAAAGTGTTCACTGCATACATATATCAAATGTTTTCGTTATATTTTGAATGTCATCCTTACGGAACCCACAGTCTGATTTTGCCAGTTAGCTAGGCAGACGTGTCCAAAGTTTACAACTCTTCGTTCGCAACCCCCTACCGCATTACTGACATCGAATCCCTATAATATTCACTTCAGATAGCGACTCATACCCTTACAGAATTGGAAGCTGGTACATTATGAAGCACTCTTCAACCTTTGTGGAGATATTAATCGTGTAACAACTACTGAATTATCAAACTTTCTTTTCATTCGGAACTGGTTTCCATCACTGTCATTCTTGATTCATCGTGGCTACCAATGTCATCTTGTTAAATACCTTGCCTAAAACCTGTCCTGTGGCAGTTCAGGAACATTTTTAGTTGGAAGCTAACATCTTACCATTACATCGCCGATATGCACTGGGGATGACAAACGAGGAGAACGGGCAGGTTATCCAGGGGCCATTACATTCATCAAGGTTTTGGTGGGCCAAACCGCAGTGTGGCGTTTTGCATTATCCTATTGGAATATACCATTTGGCATCCTCTTCATGAAGGGAGTGACAACTGGTCTTACCGTTCTTGCCAAGAGCACTGAGTCTTTCTTAAACAAATACCAAATCAGTCATTCTGTCATATCCAGTGGATCAGCACACAATGATTTCAGGAGCTGGATCTGCATTCGACTAGGTAACTGCTGATTCCTATGATCTTTCATCTAGTTGTCTCTAGACACACACTTATATATAGATCTATCCGCCACAGACAAAAATGAGACTCATCACTGAAAATCACGAAATGCCCTATGAAAGCCCCAGTTGACGCTAGCACTACATCATGCACGTCCCTGCCGTCCGTGGTACGCCGTCAGCGATAAACAACGAGTGGTAACTGGAGACCTCTACCTAGCTTCCAGTATTCTATTCCTGACGGTTTGTGATGATACTGTCAGTAACGTCGGGCCTGATTCCAGCTCTTCTCATCCATCTGTTCCACAGAGCCAGTCGATCGACCCTACGATCCACTCGCAACGTACTCCTTGTGGCAGGATCCGTCCTGCTCTTCTCTACACCCTGTGTCCTGACACCAACTCTTCACCACTCGTTATGCATTCCACTGCGGCCAACTGTGTGTGCGACCTCCCGCTATGATGCTCTCATGTCCCTGGTGCTAGTGATTCGACCTTTCAAGACTCCACTTGTATTTCTTGTGGCCGTACTGTCTTCCGATCTCCACCTTAAAACTTCCAGTAATGTTAAACACACTCAGTAGTCATCATGTAGGGACGCGATTCTTTTTGTATGAATGTCTTCCTTTTCTACTGGAGAAAACCTTACGTAAGGATGATATTTATTCAATGTCTCCAACAGATATGGGAATACTGAAGTATCAGTTTGCTAAAGTTCGACAAAGGTTTCCATGGTGTGATACTTACCATTCCCGTCGACGTATTTTTAAGCACTTTGGATGAAATTTCTCCAGGCGTTTAACAGCTCTGCTGGAACGAAACCACCCAAATGCATCCATTTTTCCCCACAGAATTATGGAAAGCTTTGGAGATTGCTTGAAAGTTGTTACAGTTCAGTAATTAATTGCAGCTTTTTGAAGGAAACAAAAAAGTGGGCGCGTACTACCAGTATTTAAATTATAAATATGGCGCCGTCTTTTGAATTTTTAATCACTTCTGGTTTGTGACAGATTGAAAAATAGAAACATCAAAAAGCTCAACCACAACAATCCCGTCATGCTGAAACGCACGTTCGGCAGTGTTACGCTATTTGAGATAGAGAACCCAATGAGTAATAAATAAAATATCAAGTGTGGGCTACTTACCGCAAAGTAGATCAGTCAAGAAGAGCATACAAGCGTTCCAAACGCTGTGCTATAAAATAGTGCGGAATATTAGATGGGTATAGAAAACAATGAATAGTTACCGAGTGGAATTGTGGAGAAAACGGATACAGCAAAACTTGCCTACATGAAGAGAGGCGTCAAAGTACAGTCAATTTTGAAATGGAGGAAAATGTAGGGCGTTAAAATTTGTGGAGGAATCCAGGGTAGGAATGCAGTAAGAGGGTTCAAATAATGTTACGTTGTGGCAAGAGATGAGGCTTTCGCAGTATAGACCGACGTGGAGAGCGGCTTCACACTAGACTTTCGGGCTGCAGGTCACAACAACGACAGTACGGAGCGCCACGTCAGAAGCAGGGTGTAAGGCATTCTCCACGACTGTTCAAGTTGTACATCGTAGAAGTAATAAGGAAATAAAGGGAAGTTTCAGATAACGTTAACATTGTCTGACAAAGTGAGCAATAATTACGGGAACTGTTATAGGGAACAAACAGCGTGCTGCGTAGAGAACAAATATAGAGAGCAAACCAAAAAATAAATGAGTTGATCAATGAGCAACAGGAATGCTATTAGCGACGGACTTAAAATCAAAAGTGGGACTGCATGGTTGACGAAATGCACCTATCCCGCAACAACGAAAGCAATACAATGTATAACACACTTAGCAAGGCATGTATATCCCACACACTATCACAGTAGCCATAATGTACATCTCGAGCAGAGCATTGTATGAAAACTGGTAAACAAGAAATTCCTAAAGTTTGGAATATTGTTTTGCAAAAGGCTGCTGAATATTAAATGGACCTATAAGATAAGGAATGAGGAGGCGTTCCGCAGTAGAGAAAAGAAGAGGGGACAGGATGATACAATCACCTCCAAGACGAAATACGACGCACCACGTAGAAATTATCCCAGCCGAACACGTGTATCTGTTAAGATATTGGTGAATAAATGGCATGCTAAAAATATATCGATGTAACGACAAAAAAAGAAATGGCTACACATAGAAAATAATCTGCCAGTCTTAGAGCTTTATATTTAAGTATTGATTTATTATTATATATTCTGTACGCCAACTAACTAGCAGCCTGCCTATCTCCCTTAGAGCAGGAATTGAGAGGATAGCGGTGCACGTTCACGCTTGGCGATAACCACTTTGCCACCAATGGTAATTGCAGAATAGAAGGCGCCCGAGGGGCTCGTCGTTCGGTTTCGTCACATATCGGACTTGTCTCGACCACTTCATGTAGACTTCCCTTTTTCCTAGTGCGCTATAGCCCCCCCCCCCCCCCCCTTCCAATGCAATTGGACTACTTCTTTGGGTCATCTACACTTGCTTCACACAGTCAAAGAGAAAGACTGGACGTGATGGAAGCTCAAATAGTAGTAAGAATCCTTCACCCACCGAAAGTAAAATTATATTCTACTGCAATTGCAAAAGAATAACTTCAATTATATTTCGAAATTTCGAAAAATAAAATATCGACACTCGATAGTGCTGTTTCTGTATCGATATATCGGAGGAAATGTACCTCTCTTTTATATCGATATCTTTTAGATACATCTGATGTATCGGTGTTTCGTTAACAGCCCTAGTATAAACCATAGGGGAAGACAGAGATGATGATTAATACGACAAGTAATTGAAGTCGTTGGTGTGAGTACTACTCAGAGAAGAGGGTGGCATAGCAGCTGTGATTTATTTAAAAGGGCTTAAGACAATGATGTAGTCTCCACAACTGTTCAACAGATGACTGATAATTCCTTGTCCCACAAAAGGCTGCATGCATGAATATCTCAACTTTGTACTAGTTTCTATTGTCAGCAGCATAAAATTTTTTTCACTGTTAAGGGACAACCTGGGGTTCAGTTTGAACTTGAACTGTTTGTTACTGAAACACATAGTTCACGGCAAATAATTAACTGGAATGAGAAATCGGTTGTTGCAAGCTGTAACGAAAGGTGTAGATACTGCCGTTTTCGAAGCGTAATGTTAATTTATAAGCAATAGATTTCAGCTATCAGTCGTCCTTTGGAATTATTATTGACAGATCTAGACATTCTCAATGCAATATCCTTTTTTTTTTTTTTTTTTGGTCAATGCATGTAATGCCTGTTGGTCTGGCATTGTATACAGTTTATTGAATATTATTGAATATTCAATAAACTGTGTATACAGTTTATTGAATATTATTGAATATTCAATAAACTGTGTACAAAGCCAGACCAACAGGCATTACATGCATTGACCAAAAAAAAAAATGGCTAGTGCATTGAGAATGGCTAGTTTCTAGCTGAAATCTAGATCAGCCAATAAAAATTCCAAAGGACGACTGATAGCTGAAATCTACTATTTATAAATCAAAATAACGGTCGCTACCTGTAACAGCCTCTGAATGGAGGGTAACCTGACGTAATGTTAATGTTTACTGCCGAACTACTTTACAGTCTGTCACCATAGAAGCTAAATATTTTGCTCGACTTCATTCCCAGAATCTATAAACATCGCCGCTGCGCACAGATGCGTTCTTATGCCACTCAGTAAAATGAGGTCCTGCCAGTCTCGACAGTACTTCAAACGGGACGCAAGTATTAACCACATCGCGAGCAAAAACGAGAGCTCCCTTCAGAGCAATCAACTCAACCCGCGCTGCCTGCACTGACCCACGATATCTTCGCGCGTACGCTTCTTATTGGGTGAAAATTGCGCTTCTCCACAAAGGCGCTACCGTAATCAATGACCCTAGTCACTACAAATTTAACGAAATTCTCGACTCTCAGGTTTTCAATACAAAAAGAGACATTAGATGCGCATTAAAGAACTCGGCATTTTGTCATAAAACATAGTTACCTAATTCTCTTTCATGACAATATGACATTAATCAAATTTTAGAAATTGGAACACGGCAGGTAATACTACCCACTGATTCAAAAATGTCATCCTTTAGACTGTCTCGACTTGGGTGTTGAGTAGTCTGCTCAGTATCGGTTTACTGGGCTTGTCCTAACTTGGAACTAAGACATCCATCACCACAGCTGGCCGCTGCCACGTTGCGATTCCTATTAGCAACATCTGATGGATGGGAGAGCCACATGGCTGGATCACACTTTACGCAGTGAATCTTCTGCTTGTAGTTCATACCCTGTTGCAAATGTTCATTAACTTTTGTAGCTATACTAAACCGACATAGCTCATATCAGCGCAAAATCATGTGGGGACGAACAAAAAAGTAAGTATATATGCCGACGGAAACGACGAATGAGGAATTGTGACAAGGCCAGGATCCGAACCCTGGTCTTCTGCTGTCTAGGCACATGCGGTACCGCTGCACCACGATGGTTTCACACCACTGCGATATCCCAGCACGCCTCCGTCCTCAGTTCAAATTCCCGTTCAACGCCTCAGCCGACTCGATATTCCCCCTAAACTCGAACAGAATCTGACAAGTGAGCAGGCGGCCCAGGTTTGAATCCCGACGTAGGTACAACTTTTCATTCGTCGCTTCAGTCTGCCTACATACATCATAGCTGTTTGAGAGT
The DNA here is from genome assembly GCF_023864345.2 of Schistocerca serialis cubense. Taxonomy (NCBI): domain Eukaryota; kingdom Metazoa; phylum Arthropoda; class Insecta; order Orthoptera; family Acrididae; genus Schistocerca; species Schistocerca serialis. The sequence goes on along the minus strand of NC_064641.1, from coordinate 914,963,269 downwards.
TGGAAAGGCCTCAGGGATCATATAGTTCCATTTGATTAAAGCACCTACACCTGGTTTCAAACAGGAAGCCCCATTTCGTTTGATGCTGAGAAGCTACTCCAATATAGTTGCAGAGTCACTGCTGTTCAGGAAGCCTGTGATTCTTCATTGTCTTATTACTCGGAGACCCGTTTTACCTTTAGAGGCAAGGAATGAAAAAAAACTATTGTAGCATCCAAATATTTCCAATTCCAACTCCCTTTCCTTCTGAGGAGTTGCTGTTCCCGGGGAGACGCCCTGCATCTGAGATCTTGCACGCCCTGTGTACCAGCATTTGGAACAACTCGTTGTGAGAGCTGCCTGTCTTCAAGTACAGCTCATGCCGCATTTTCTTTCGACATACGGTATTGCCCAGGGTGGCATCGGCTCTTCTCTAGATGACGATGTACAAGAACGTAGTATTCCCTACACTTCAACAGTGCATCCGATGTTGGGATTTGTACAGTTTAGATGTGTAAGAAGGTCATGGAGTTTGTCTTTTCCAGGAGGATGGATAATTACCGTGAAGTTCACATAAAGGAAAATGCAAGTAGGATTCCATATGGATGACATCCGGGCTTCTTCGTCGAGGTGCTTCATATACAGACTGACAATAGTGCAGAGTTGGCTGCCCATTAATATTCATTCCGTCTGTTTATACTATACTCCATTAAATAGGAAATACATTGAGGTCAGGCCATATGAAAACGTAGGTAACCGAACGATATGGTGCAGTCACTAGCTCACTGGACTCGTATTCGAGCATACGACAGTTCAATCCTGCGTCCAGCCATCCTTATTTAGGTTTTCTGGGATCTCCCTAAATCACTGCAGACAAATGCTGGGATGGTTCCTTGGTGGGAGCATGGCCGACTTCCTTCGCCATCCCCGCTGTTTGGTTCCTTCCGCCAAGTCAACCATCCAACCAATAGGTCAAATATCTTACCAACGAGCTCTAGTGACTCACATAAAGGCAAATAACTTTTCCCACCATTTACTTCTAAAAATCTTTCGAAGCAAGTCATTTCTTATCTGACCTGCTTATCGTCCCGGTTTTCTATCCACAAAAGACTACACTCTAGACAGACACATTCAGAACAAACTTCCTAACACGTAAATTTATATTAGATGCAAACAAATTCCTCGTTTTTACAAATGCTTTTCTTGTTACTGGCAGTTTGCAATTTATACCATCCCTACTTCAGGTATTATCAGTTATTACAATGCCTAAATAATAAGAGCCGGCCGGTGTAGCCGTGCGGCTCTTGGCTCTTCAGTTTGGAACCGCGTGACCGCTATGGTCGCAGGTTCGAATGCTGCCTCGGGCATGGCTTTGTGTGATGCCCTCAGGTTAGTTAGGTTTAAGTAGTTCTAAGTTATAGGGGACTGATGACCTCAGAAGTTAAGTGCTATAGTGCTCAGAGCCATTTGAGCCATTTTTTAAATAATAAGAAAAAATTTAGAGTCTTGTTTCCTCATCAGTTCCTCCACCATCACCAGCTTTTAGCTACATCACATTACCATAATTACACTTTTGTTGATGTTCGTCTTACGATCCACTTCCAAGTCACTAAACATTTCGTTGAACTGCTCTTCCAAAACCTTTACTGACTCCCACAAAATTACAATTCTCAAAGCTTTTATTTCATCTCCTTGAACATTAATTCCCTTTCCATTTCATTCTTCGACATCCTTTACTGTTTGCTCAGTGCACAGATTGAATTACTTGGGACAGGCTAATGCTCTGTTTCATTACTTTGGCAACGAATACATCCCTTTCGAGTCACTTGTAAATGAAGTTTGGTTTCCATAAATGTAGATTTTCCCTTCTTCAACCGACCTTCTAAGATAAACCGTAGGCTCAGTATTGCCTCATGAATTCCTATATTTCTCCGGAACCCAAAGTGATCTTCACCGGGGTCGGATTGTTCCAGATTTCTGTAAAGAGTTAGTGTCAATGTTTTGCAACACTGACTCATTAGACGGATGCTATGGTAATCTCCACACTTGTCAGCACCTGCCTACCTTTTTTGGAATTGGAATAATTACAGTGTTCTTGAAATTTGAAGGTAAGTCGCCTATGTCTTGTACACCACGTGGAACAGTTTTGTAATGGCTGTCCTTCGCAAAGACTGAGGGAATGTCGTGCACTCCATGTGCCCTTCTCCTACCTTGGCCTCTCAGCAATGCATTAAATTCTCCTCGCACTATCGCATGTCCCATCTCATCGTCACCAAGATCCTCTTGTATTTCCAAAATATTGACCTCATTTTTCCACATTTATGTAGCCGCTCTATATATATTCTTTCTACCTTTGAGCTGATCCACTTTTCGTAGTACTGGCTTTCCATCTGAGCTCTTCATATTAATACAGGTACTTCTCTTATCTCCAAAGTTCTCTTTAATTTTCCTCTACGCGGCATCCGGCTTTCAAGCAATCATTAATGTTTCTACAGCCTTGCAATTCTGCACTTTCTGTCAGCCTCCGCTCTAGACGTCGATATTTCCCGTTAGTCTCCTTCAGTGTTATATTTTCTCTGTCCCTCAATTAAACTTAATGTCGCTTGTGTTGTACAGAAAATTCTACGGGCTCTGCCTTTCTGAATATGTGATATTCTGCCTCCTTCCCTGTTTTCATCCCTCAGAGCTACCCAGTATTCTTCTGTTTCGTACAATGTTGCCTAATACTCTCTCTCTGATACTCGCAACAACCTCTTGTTCTTTTGGTTTATCCAGGTCGCCCTTCCTTAAATTCCTATCTTTCCGAAATTTCTTCATATTTAATCTGCAGTTCATATTTAATAAATCCACATCTCCTCTGGGAATTATTTTACAATTTTAAATGTGGTTTCGAAATCTGTGTCTTACCATTATATATAATCAGTCAGAAATTTTCAACAGTCTCCAGATCCGTCCACGTGTACACCCTCATTCCAAGATTTTTAAACTAAGTGCTAGCGACGATTCAATTACGCTGTGTTGCAAAATCTAGCAGGTAGCTTTGTCTTTCATTACCTTCCCCAGTCCATGTTCTCCGACTGTTATCCCTTCACTTCCTTTTCCTACTACCAAATTCCAGTCACCAGTCATAATAAAATTTTCGTCTCCCTTAACTATGTGGGTAATTTCCTTTATGTCATAATACATTCTTTCAATCTGTTGAACTATCGAAGCTAAGTGGGATACAAAATTTGTACTACTGTGCTGGTTTTGTTTTCATCTTGGTTCCAGTAACGCGTTCTGTATGCTGTTAATAGTAGCCTCCCTATGTCCGTATTTTCGTATCCATTATGAAACTTAATGCCGCCTTACCGCTATCTGATTTTATGTTGCTATCCATGTACTGACCTGACAAAAAGTTGTATTTTATTCTGCCACCGCATTTCACTAATTCCCACTATATCCATTTGTCCTTTTAATTCTCTACGTTGCCTACTCATTATGAGATCTAGCTTTTCAAGCTCTGACCAATAGAGCTCCAGGTTTATTTTTTTCCTCCTGAGTAGTTCTCGTCCGAATATCAGAATGCGGAACTATTTTATCTCCGGAATATGTTAACAAGGAGAATGGCATCATCATTAACCAACACGTTAGAGGGGCATGTCATCAGAATGCACAGGAAGGCTGTGCTGATTACGTCACAGGGCCAGATCAATAAATCATCCAAACTGTTGTTCCTGCGACTACTGAATTGGCTGCTGCCGCTATTCAGGAACCACGGGTTTTTCTTGCGTCAGCATCCCTTGTTGCAGTTGAACCTGTAGTAGGCTCTACAGCTATTTGTGTCGATCATACATGCAAGCCACACTATATCGGCAAGATCCACAGTTTAATTTGACAGTTTTACGCAGCTAATTTTCTGTAATGAATAGCAGTATAGGAGCTACCGCTGCCCACATTATCTAACCGTTCTTCATCTTAGTGAATTTCTAGAATCAACTTTGGCTATAACTTTAATTGTTGTTTGTGTAAGTCCAGAATTAGCGAAAACTGCCGGCAATCATCGTAATAAGACTGTTTTATGTCTCTGCCATTGATGGGCGAAAGAAATCGATGACAGAGACTATGGACGGTGTAGGTTTAACGCTTGGCACAAGCTCCGACATCTACACCACGTGAATCCCGATCACGTAGGTCGGCTGCCAGGGGAACTATACGAATGGTGACAAAACAGAGGCGACAGAGGTCAGTCCTCTTCGGGAAGCCACGTCAGGCAGACCTTCGCCGGCTACGCCAGACACCCACATCGCACCGAGACTGCCACTGGTCTCTGAACGCGATACCGTTCCGCTCTTTTGCACCGTGCAGAATTCTTCCTCTTGCCTTGCTGTTTTGCACTTGGAATTTGACCTTGTCAGCAGTGCTCGATTACAGATAATAGGTCTGGAAATATTATGTCCAGGTATCTGTGCTAATGTGACCTGTGTTACGTGGAGAAGTCACAACTTATTCACGTTGTTATCGAGTATCACTGAATACGACCAGTTACAGAAAACTTCAAGTGGCCGTTCATTCTACTTTTTTTATCTTCTTGTGAACGTAGATGTTTCCTGGACACAACGACCGACCGTTTTACGTTGTGATAATATTTAATGGTTAGTAAATATTGAAACACTACAAGTTTATGCCGGCCGCGGTGGCCGAGCAGTTCTAGTCGCTTCAGTCGGGAATCGCGCGACCGCTACGGTCGCAGTTTCCAATCCTGCCTCGGGCATGGATGTGTGTGATGTCCTTAGCTTAGTTAGGTTTAAGTAGTTCTAAGTTCTAGGAGACTGATGACCTCAGAAGTTAAGTCCCATAGTGCTCAGAGCCATTTTAAACCTTACAGACTGGCAGTAGGTCATCTTTAGTGACGAGTCCCGCTTCTGAATGCAGGCGACGATCACCGGGTCCATGTCTGGAGGTGCAGTGGAGGCCAATACAAAAGCTGTTCGTGGCCCGTCATCACATGTCATGCCAGCCTGCTGTGACAGTGTGGGGAGCGATACCGCATGGCGCCTGGTCACCTAACGGGCTCCCTGACATGGATGATGCCCTGCAGGCGGTAGCTCTGATCTTCGTGAAGAGCCACGCTCCCGGCCTGTTTCTAGAGGTCAACACTGTTCCTCACACTGCTGCCAGCACCCGACCATACCTTCCGGCTGTGGATGCTCTCCCACGGCGTGCCGCATGGCTCAATCTCTCCCCAATCGGGAATGTGGGGGATGCCATGGAGCGTGTCAAAAGTACTCCACCTGCAACCGTCAGCCTGCAGGGTCTTCATGCTCAGATGGAAACGGCAGGGGGTGGAGTATCACAGGACTACATCCCAGACCTGTATAACTCCATGGTGTGTCGTCTGAACGTTTACATTCACAACAGTGGGGACCGATACTATACTAATATGTGTATTTTGTGACCGTACAGGGCAATACATGTTGGATCATCATAGTGTAATAATTTCGCATGGATGTTACAATCTATCTACATGAAAACCATGATCGCAATGCACCTTGTCCATCAGTGTCTAATGATTGTATTCGATGAGTGTAGGCGAGTTTCTTTTCACGTCATCGATGTTTTCGGAAGGCGTGCTCTTTGTCATGGTGGAGGTCATTCTGTCCGAGATACCTCTCTATGTTTTAGCTGAGAATATGTTCCATGAGTCTACAACAAACGATGTCAGTAGTGTTGGAGGGTAGTTTTGTGGATTAATTCTGCTACCATTCCCACTCTTCTAGAATGCCCTAACAGCCGCGTGCTAGGAGTCTTTTTGCGAAAGTAAAAGTAAAACGACATCATTTACGGGCGGCTGACAGTCCAGACAACACTGGCCCCATCCACATCACGTGAGATGTGCGAATGGTGTCGTCGCGCTTGACCTGGTTCCACATTTTACTGGACCGCGGCTACATCGGTGACCGTTGTAAACCCCTCACCGGCTGACCCTTAATGCCCCGTAAATGAGCCTGTCGCCATCCCTTAAGTGGGACAGGAAGGGGAAGACGGCGCGGGATGTGGGGAGCACTTGGACAGGAAATTAAGAGCGGAATAAATCTCCGGCCGCGGCTCCCATCGACCCGGCGGAGTCCTCTCGCCCGTTCGCCTCTGCGTCGCCACTGCTTTACATGCAGTCATCACTCCTTTCACTCCTGTCAGCTGATTAACGACCCTCGAAAGAACTTCGTCCGCAAAACCTGAGCTATCGCTGAAATTCTCTGTCACTTTCGACAGGTGTTCTAAGACGCCAGCCAATGATACGATCATCAGGACTGATTCATTAAGTAGAAAATCTAAAGGAACTTTCGGTGAAATAAAAGCGTTGGCGTGAAATTTAGGAGAGAAAAAGAATTAAGCTCTTAAACACAGAGGTGAGAAAAGACTAAAAATTTCTTATCATGGCCATTAAATATCGTTAACGTCCCTATATCAATAGCACTCGTAGGTTACGTCTTAAAAGGAAACTTTTCTGATGGCGCACCAGTAATCTAATACTCGCTGCTCACCTAACGAACCAGTTTTTAGAAGAGTTAAACTCTCATGTCACAGTGATTCAGCTGCCCCTACCGATCAGTTTCACGCAACCCACACAATGTCTTTTTAACAGCAAATATACAGGCGACAGGCACGTAATCGACATAAGCTCCCTCTCAGAGCTTTGGGCGACTGTTAGAAAACCTCATCATATAAAAAGCACACGTGATGACTCGGCACGCGTTACACGGTACATTTGGACCAAAATTTGCCTTACTTTTGTCGTACTTACCCAAGAATCTCCGCTCTTTATTTGGGTAGCTATTGGTGTAGTCGTACAGGTTATAGACGCCTCTAAAGTTTTTTTCCGTTTATAGTTACTTAATCTTTTGAAAATGGTTCAAAAACATTGCCTTTTAAGGTGTGTTTCAACATTGGAAGCAACGAAATTAATAGGAGATATCAAAATAAGAAGCGTGGAAGTAACAACTTTCCAGTATATTACCCAGTGGCAATATTAATATAAAACTCACTGCATTAATGTGTTAAAGTGTTTTCATAAAAGAATTGGACAGTAGGTGTAACATGTCTTCGTAAATTTTACCATTAATCTGACAATATGCATGACATCTCTGTAGCAAACAGATCAACAAAATGGTTCTGTCATATGGGGTTGCATAAAACGACATCGGTAGGGGCAGCTGAATCGCACTGTACTGTATGTAAATCTTTTCATTGGGTTGTAATGTATACCAGAATTTGTTACTTTTCCTGTTTTGATATCTACTGTTAATTTTGTTTCTTCCATTGGTGAAACACACTTTTAAGATAGCGGTTTTGAACTATTTACGGATGATTAATACTCTAAACAGTATCCCCCCCATCAACCATGAGCTTGTCTTTGGTGGAGTGACATGCGTGCTTCAGTGATACAGATAGGTGTACCGTAGGTGCAACCATAACGAATTGGCGCCTGTTGAGAGACCAGATAAAAGTGTGGTTCCTGAAGAGGGACAGCAGTCTTTTCAGTAATTGCAGGGGAGATAGTCTGGCTGACTGACAGATCCGGCGTTGTAACATCAATCAAAACGGAATTGCTGTGCTGGTACTCTGAACGGGTGAAAGCAAGGGGGAACTACAGCCGTAATTTTTCCCGAGGGCAAGCATCTTTACTGTATGGTTAAATGATGATCTTCTTAGGTAAAATCTACCGGTGGTTGATAGCCCCTATTCGGATACCCGGGCGGGGCTACTCAGGAGGACGTCGTTATCAGAAGAAAGAACACTGGCGCGCTACGGATCGGAGTGTGGAATGTCCGATCTCTTAATAGTGCAGGTAGGTAGAAAATTTAAAACGGGAAATGGATGGACTAAAGTTATATATAGTGGGAATTAGTGAATGGATGGATTAAAGTTCGATAAAGTGGGAATTAGTGAAGTTCAGTGGCAGGAGGAACAAGCCTTCTGGTCAAGTGAATACAGGTTTGTAAACACGAAATCAAATATGGGCAATGCAGGAGTGTGTTCAATAACGAATAAAAAAATAGGAACACGGATAAGCTACTACAAACAGCATAGCGAACGCATTATTGTAACCAAGATAGACACGATGCCCACGCCTACCACAGTGGTACAAATTCATGTGCCAACTCGTTCCGCAGGTGATGAAGAGATTGAAGAAATGTGTGATCCGACAAAAGAAATTTAGATTGTTAAGGGAGACGAAAATTTAATAAAAAAAATGGCTCTGAGCACTATGGGACTTAACATCTACGGTCATCAGTCCCCTAGAACTTAGAACTACTTAAACCTAACTAACCTAAGAACAGCACACAACACCCAGCCATCACGAGGCAGGGAAAATCCCTGACCCCGCCGGGAATCGAACCCGGGAACCCGGGCGTGGGAAGTGAGAACGCTACCGCACGACCACGAGATGCGGCCCGAAATTTTAATGGCCATGGGGGACTGGAGTCCGATAGTAGTAACAGGAAGAGAAGGAAAAGTAGTAGGTGAATATGTACTGGGGGTAATGAATGAAAGAGGAAGCCACCTGGCACAACTTTGCACAGAGCACCACTCAATTATAGCTAACGCTTGGTTTACGAATCATGAAAGAAGGTTGTATACATGGAAGAGGCCTGGAGATACTGGAATGTTTCTGACAGATTATGCGGGGTGAGTCACTAACCATTGCCACCAAGAACAGCTCCGAATGTATGATAGGAGCTGAAAAGTTTGTGGGGTAAATGTTGCATCGGACAACGGGGCACATAATATGACGTTGGTTTTTTGTTGCTAGTTGGGATCGCATCAGAGATATGAAGGTAAACAATTTTTTTTTTAAATGGGGTTCTATAATTTGGTACTTATTTTCTGATAGCGGCTGTGGCGACGAATCCAATGATGTGTAACAGTCTTTGAATGTCAGCGAAGCTCAAAAAGATGGCACTAACGTCCATTTAGGTGTTCGACGTGATGACCATTGATATCAATGCAGTGCTTCACGCTTCTTATCATGGAGTGAGAGGTGTTCCTTATGACTTCGGCACTTATCGAAGCACATGCTCTGACATTTCTCTCTCGTATATCGTACAAAACGTAAATATTCGCCGAATATGGCGTATCCATGTAACGTGTCATTGACATGTAATCGACATTCGACGGTTTCGCAATAAAACACTAATAGGAACGGTAAGACTAGTATCGTCGAATCAAGCGAATGTGAATGATGTTTTCCTTCGAAGAACAAATCGATATGCTTCTCAGTTACCGAAAATACCAACGAAATTCAGTGAGAACTGGATACTTATACGCTGAAAAATACCCTCAACGAACTAATCCTACACGTTTTACGTTTAAATATGTGTATGATAAATTGATAACAACTGGATGTTTAACGCATTGGAAACATATCCGGCGAAGGAAAGTCACTAACAAGGAAACGGAAATTGGTACTCTTGCCACTGTGATTCGAGATCCTCCTCTTAGTTCAAGTCAAATCACAAGGTAATCTGGCATGAACCAGAGTAGTGTTGTTCGTGTTCTGCATCGCCATAAATATCATCATTACCATATCAGTCTCCTCCAAGAATTAACTGGTACGGATTATATGCGTCGCATTGAATTCTGCCAACGTGCTCAACTTCAGATTCAGAGGAATGACACATTTAATAATTTGATTTTGTTTACTGACGGGACTACATTCACGAACCATGGAAATGTTAATTTGCATAACATGCATTATTAAGCAACTGAAAATCCATGTTGGCTGCGACAGCCAAAAACCGTGTTCGGTGAATGTATGGTGTGGGATTTTGCAGGACAGAATTATAGGCCCCTATTCCATCAAAGGAAATCTTAATGGTAGGAAGTGGACCACATTCCTACAAGACACATTAGGTCTGTTACTGGAAGAAATACCTTTAGTAACAAGGAAGAGAATGTAGTATCAACACGATGGGTGTCCGGCACATTTTTCGTTGATGGGTAGAAATGAGTTACAGAGACAATTCCCTAACCGTTGGATTGGACGCGGAGGAGATATGTCGTGGCCGGCTAGTTCTCCAGATTTGACGCTCTGGATTTCTCCTTGTGCGAATTCGTCAAAGATATTGTTCATAAAGACGTTGCAACTAGACTTGAACATATGCGAGAGGTCTGTCACTCAATCAATGATAAGGAGATTGCAGCACTGCATTGATACCAATGCTCATCACTTCGAACACCTTCTGTAAATGAACGTTCATGCCACTTTTGTGACCTTCGTTGACCTTCAAAGACTTTATTGTTACACATCATTGGATTCATCTCGATGGACGCTCTCAGAAAATAGGCACCAAACTATGAAATCCCATTTAAAAAAGTTGGCCTTCATATCTGTGACGCGACCCCACCAAGCAACAGAAAACGAACATCATATTATGGCCCCTGTTGTCCGAAGCAACTTTTGTCACACAAACTTTTTAACTCCTATCATAATTTCGGAGTTGTTTTTGGTGGCAATAGCTAGTGTCTCACGCTGTATAATGGTAAGACAGAGATTTAGGAACGAGGTTTTAAATTGTAAGACATATCCATGGTAGATGTGGACTCTGACACAACTTACTGGCTATAAACTGTAGATAAAAACTGAAGAGACTGCAAAAAGGTAGGAATTTAATAAGATGGGATCTGAATAAACTGAAAGAACCAGAGGCTGGGGAGAGTTTCAGAGAGAGCATTAGGAACGATAGACAAGAACAGGGAAAAGAAATACAGTCGAAGAAGAATAAGTAGTTTTAAGAGAAGAAGTGAAGGCAGCCGAGTATCAAGTAGAAAGAAGACGAGAGCTAGTAGAAATCCTTAGGTAACATCAGAGATACTGAATTTAACTGACGAAAGAAGAAAATATAAATCAGGTGAAAAGAAATGCAAACGTATCAGAACTGGTAAAGCAGGGATGGGTGCAGAACAAATGTAAGTATGTAGAAGCATATATCACTAGGGGTAAGACAGATACTGCTTACACGAAAATTAGAGAGACCTTTGGAGAACAACCTCTATGAACATCAAGAGAACAGATGAAAAACTAGTCCTAGGCAAAGTAGGGAAAGCAGAAAGTTGGAAGCTGTATATAGAGGATGTATATAAGGGCGATGTACTTGAGGAAAATATTATGGGAATGGAAGAGGACGTAGATGAAGATGAAATGGAAGATATGATACTGCGTGAAGACAGAGAACTGAAAGATCTAAGTCGAAACTAGGCCTCGGGAGTAGACAATATCCCATTAGAACTATTGATTCCCTTGGGAGAGCTAGCCCTGACAAAACTCTATACCATCTGGTGAGCAAGATGTATGAGACAGTCGAAATACCCTCAGACTTTAAGAAGAATATAGTAATTCCAATCCCAAAGAAAGCAGGTGCTGACATGTTTCAAAAATAATGAACTATCAGTTTAGTAAGTCACGGTTGCATAATACTAACACGAATTCTTTACAGACGAATGGAAAAACTTGTAGAAGCGAAGCTCCGCAAAAATCAGTTTGGATTCCGTAGAAATGTTGGAACACGTGAGGCAATACTGATCCTACGTCTTATCGTAGAAGATAGATTAAGGTAAGGCAAACCTACGTTTCTTGCATTTGTAGACTTAGAGAAAGCTTTTGACAATGGTGACTGGAATACTCTCTTTCAAATTCTACAGGTGGCAGGGGTAAAATACAGGGAGGGAAAGGCTGTTTACAATTTGTACAGAAACCAGATGGCAGCTATAGAAGCCGAAGGGCATGAAAGGGAAGCAGTGGTTGGAAAGGGAGTGAGACAGGGTTGTAGCCTATCCCCGATGTTATTCAATCTGTATATTGAGCAAGCACTAAAGAAAACAAAAGAAAAGTTCGGAGTAGGGGTTAAAATCCATGGAGAAGAAATTAAAACTTTGAGGTTCGCCGACGACATTGTAATTCTATCAGACACAGCAAAGGACCTGGAAGAGCAGCTGTGCGGAATGGACACTGTCTTGAAAGGAGGATATAAGATGAACATTAACGATAGCAAAACGAGGATAATGGAAAGTAGACGAATTAAATGAAGTGAAGCTGAAGGATTTAGATTAGGAAGTGAGACACTATGTTCGAAGTAGAGAGGATATAAAATGTAGGCTGGCAAAGGCAAGGAAAGCGTTTCTGACGAAGAGAAAATTGCTAACATCAAATATAGGTTTAAATGTCAGGAAGTTGTTTCTGAAAGTATTTGTGTGGAGTGTAGCCATGTATGGAAATGAAACACGGACGATAAATAGTGTGGTCAAGAACTTTTGAAAAGGGGTGCTACAGAAGAATGATGAGGATTAGATGGGTAAATCACATAACTAATGGGGAGGTACCGAACAGAATTAGGGAAAAGAGAAATTTGTGGCACAACTTGACTAGAAGAAGGGATCATTTGGTAGGACATTTTCTGAGGCATGAAGGAATCACCAATTTACTACTGGAGGGAAGCGTGGAGCGTAAAAATTGTGGAGCGAGACAGAGATGAATACATTAAGCAGATTCAGAAGGATGTAAATTGCAGTAGTTATTCAGAGATGAAGAGGCTTGCACAGCATAAAGTAACATAGAGAGCTGCAACAAACCTGTCCCTGGACTGAAGACCACAACAACACAAACAGGATAAACGATGACTAACTGAAAACCTCAGCTGCCGACAGGTGTTGTTGATATACCTCGATGTGGGCAGCTGGAAATGTGTTCCCCGACCGGGACTCGAACCCGGGATCTCCTGCTTACATGGCAGACGCTCTATCCATCTGAGCCACCGAGGATACAGATGAATAGCGCGACTGCAGGGACTTATCCCTTGCACGCTTCCCGTGAGATTCACATTCCCAACTGTCCACAATTCTACATATGTATTGTACCTTATAGACACTTGCCCAACCACTCATTACTCGCGCACGCTTTAGCGATTCCCGTAAGAGTTTGGGCAACCTGTGGGCATTCTTACGGGAATCGCCAAAGCGTGCGCGAGTAATGAGTGGTTGGGCAAATGTCTATAAGGTACAATACATATGTAGAATTGTGGACAGTTGGGACTGTGAGTCTTACGGGAAGCGTGCAGGGAATAATCCCTGCAATCGCGCTATTCATCTGTGTCCTCGGTGGCTCTGATGGATAGAGCGTCTGCCATGTAAGCAGGAGATCCCGGGTTCGAGTCCCGGTCGGAGAACACATTTTCAGCTGTTCACATCGAGGTATATCAACAATGCCTGTCGGCAGCTGAGGTTTTCAGTTAGTCATCATTTATTCCAGGGAAAAGATGCACGGTCATCAACAGTAACTGTTCTTTCGAGAACAAGTTGCTGTGTTCGTATACAAACAGGATACACTTAAAGAGACATCCAAAACCTACATGACTATAGAGCTAGTTACACAAACGGAGACTGGAGACATTTGTGTGATTTTGTCAGAAGAGAGGTATATCTTTCCCAAAAATACTGTTACTCATGATCATTGCTCACTTGTACTTTTTAGAGTAGGATACCTTTCGCTAAACGTCGGCAAACGTGTAACTGGGAACTAACGTTGATAACGTGTCTGTCGTGAGTACGGATAACGTTCGTGATATGGGCGCAGTGCTGGTTGAATAAAACGGTTTGGTAGGTGCAGCTGGCTCACATTGTATAAAACAGGTCAGACGCGTCCTTCCATGTGTGACAGTGTATTGCATATTTGACATTAAGCATGTGAAACAAGTGAACTTAAATTTAGAAAAGGTTTTAAATCATGTGTAAAATTTGAGTCACTAGTTATCTTTATTCTTAAATATTGGTTGAGGACAGTGTGGATAATTTTCGCGCCACGACTTACGCTGTCTGAAGACACATACGCAGTTTCTAGCTTAAATAGCTGATTTAATTTGTTTCAATTCTTATTGAGTAAATTAAGACAGCATTTTAAAATTTTAAATTCTGCGAATAATTATCTGAAATACTTAAAATGAAGCCGCTGGATAGCCAACTTGCACCTGTGTTTGGATGACTAGCCGTTTAGGAAGAGAGATTTTCGTTTGCTTTTACTGACCAAAGGGATATTTCAATATCTTCAGACGAAGAATGAGTATGAAGTGAAGGTTATTCTGTACAGACAGAGGTAGGTCCGAATACATGCTTGACGCAACTCTCCACGCTCATCATGAGCAAGCATCTTCATCTCTGTGCAAATACTGACACCCGCATTCACTTGAATTTACTTTCTGCAATGAAACAATGGTCTCCATGTACAATTTTTTGTAGTCCCAGCATTTCCATCAAAACCTCACTGGTGATTTTTTTGAAGCCTCAAAATTTTTGCTTTTAACCAATCTTTTAATTTGAAGCCGTACTGACCATTAATGGACCGTGACTGTTTGAAACGTATGGAAAGATTACCAGTTACAAATACCTAAATAAAATATTTATTTAGTGACATGTTTGAAGGCGATACCTAACCATCAGGCTATAATGGCATTACAAAAACATGTAACACATGTTTATACATATATTAAAGCATCTTTGCATGAATTCTTTGATCGTCCTGTGAAGAGAGAGAATGATAATCTAGTCAGAGGCGATGTCTCTGTGTATTGGTGTTCTGATCACATAAAACAGTCATTCACTTTGCTCCTGTGGCATGGCAGTTTTCTTGTGATGTGTTGAGACATAGCTATTTTCATGGCACTTCTGGACTTCACCATTCTTCAGACTTCACGACGGTGTCATTAAAGCATGACATACAAAACAAATCATCAGCGTAAAGCAAAATATGGCGGTCAAAGCAAGGCTACTTTAGCTTTGACTGTCAGTATGTTGATCCTGGTGTGGTCTTGCTGTCGAATCACTGTTGTTAGTTGGTGTAATATATTACGAAATGAGTGACTGTTACAACTTTCTAAACCAAATGAACAGCGGTATGACTTTTTTAAATGGCACCCTGTATTGTTTATTCCGTAATTCATTTCCTCTCTTAGAGACCTTTCAATAATGTATCACAGTGTACCGTTCACTGAAACACTACGTTATTAATTACATAACACAACATCGACTTTGAGGCCGCGATCACAAACTCGTCCACTTTCTGGAATTGTCAGAAAACAAATGAAAACCAAGTATAAACATAACACAAAATTGACTTTCACTCTCCTGTACCAATGCCCAGAAATAGTTCAAAGGTGCTCAGAGTGGTGGCCCTGGACATCGATACACTGGTGGACTCGTTGAATGAAAGAATTCTTTACTGCTTCCAGTGTTGCCTGCTGAAGAAAATTACAAACAAGCACAATACGTTCCTGCATGTCCTCTGGAGGTGTTGGGATATCTCGATAGACAACGTCTTTAATGCATCCCAAAAGAAAAAACTCCAGAGAATGTAAATCAGGAGGCCTAGCAGGCCAAGTAACTGTTCCTCCTCGACCAATCCATCTGGCAGGATACCTTCGGTTCAGAACACGACGTGCACGCAAGGCATTATGTGCTGGACATCCATCGTGTTGATACCACATAAGCATTCTGGTTCATAGGGGCGCTTCATCCAGAAGAGAAGGAAGAATTCGTTTGAAGAAGTTGGCATACGCTGTGCCGTTTAGACTACCATTGATGCAATAACGGTCAATAATTGTAGTACCAAGAAGTTAAGTCTTCATTGACGCTGATGTTCCACCTGTCCAAACCATCTTGGGTTGTCGCTAGACCAATAATGCATGGTCCTTTGTTTGAGAACGAACATTCATCGGTAAATAGAACATAGGAGAAGAAGATCGGGTTGGCAAGGATTTGCGGCTGTGCCCACTGACAGAACTGTACACGATTCTGGAAAACATTTCCATGCCATTCTTGATGTAGGTGTACATGGTAAGGATGGAACCGGCGACATGTAAGAATAAGATGTACACTGATTTTAGGAATTCCAGTCTCGTGTTCAAGCTGTCGTGTGCTCACATATAGATTCTTAGCAACGGAAGCGAGAACAGTAACTTCGGCAACTTCGTCTGTGCGAGACCTACTACGGCTGCGTTGTCGTGGGTTGAAACTTCCCGTTTCCTGAAGCGTCGCAACAAGACGAGAAAACATCCGTCGGGTAGGTGGGTTCTTGTCAGGATATCGCTCTCTATACAGTTCCGCTGTCTGCGTAGCATTTATCCTACCTTCAACAACAATAACATTAAAAGAAGTATTACGTCGATGCAGTTTGTAGGAAGGACAGCCTTTACTGTATGCCTATTCTACACTGTAGTATTTAAAAGACTAAACTACTGTACTAAATGTACCCGTACATAAGAAAACAGTCTTGCAATTACTGTTCTGCTAACTTACATTCACCATAGATGAGTAGCATTTCTACCTTCTCGTTGTCAGTGTACATTCTACTCACACAACTCAGCAACTGACGATGGGAAGACGAGGTCGCATTCTACTTACGTTTGAGTTTATCCTCTGTCAACGTCAGCAAGTGGATGTGTTCGATTACCACGAGTATCTACACTAAGCGTTGTGAGCGTCAACGTCAATGTTGTGTTATGTAATCAATAACGTAGTGTTTCAGTGAATGGTACACTGTGATACATTTTTGAATAAGTCTTTAGGATAGGAAATGAATTACCGAATAAAATATATACAGTATCATTTAAAAAAGTCATACCGCTGTTCATGTCTTTGTAAAAAAAGACAATGCTACAACGAAAGAAATAATGCTGACTGATGTCCCCCTGAAGGCTAAACAACCTTTGCTTGAAACATTCTGCAATTTGCATGTGGACAAACAGTTATTTAGGATGAAACTTCCTGACAGATTAAAACTGTGTGCCGGACCGAGACTCGAACTCGGGACCTCCACAATATCCTCTCTTCCAGGAGTGCTCGTTCTGCAAGGTTCGCAGAAGAGCTTCTGTGAAGTTTGGAAGGTAGGTGGCGAGGTACTGGCAGAATTGAAGCTGTGAGGACGGGTGGTGAGACGTGCTTGGGTAGCTCAGTTGGTAGAGCACTCGCGACTGCTACGGTCGCAGGTTCGAATCCTGCCTCGGGCATGGATGTGTGTGATGTCCTTAGGTTAGTCAGGTTTAAGTAGTTCTAAGTTCTACGGGACTTATGACCACAGATGTTAAGTTCCATAGTGCTCAGAGCCATATTTCTTCTAGAGCACTTGCCCGCGGAAGGCAAAGGTCCCGAGTTCGAGTCTCGTTCGGTCACACAGTTTTAATCTGTCAGGAAGTTTCATATCAGCGCACATTCCGCTGCACAGTGAAAATCTCATTCTAGTGATTTAGGATGGTCAAGATAAATGGGACACAATGTATGGTTAATGTCATGTGTTTAATATTTTAAGGGCACTGAGTTGAAATTCGTAAGGGAGCGATTTTTGAACTTTGTCACTTCATTTAGGATCTTCTTCGATTTAAGGCCGTGGGTGAATATTTCCACTTCTTCCAAGACGTCTATTTTCCCGAAGTTTTCAAAGTATGCTGTACTTTGAGGTCTTTGTCTATAGCCACATTGTGTCCTGTTTCATTTGTATGTTTTGCTATAGCTGACTTAATTATTTTCATCCAGTCTGAAACAGTCAATGTGTTCTTAAGAGGGGTTTTAAAGTTTGTTCGTGTTTGGGCTATATAGCATTTGTTGCAGTGACTGCATGTGTTTTTATAAATTTCTGGCTTGCTCAGTCTATCTGTAGGTTGTACGATGTCATGGATTAGTTCATTTCTTAAGTTGTTGTTAGTTTCAAAAGTGATCTTGATGTCTTTATTTTTACACAACTCGAATATTTTGTCTCAGATGACTCCTAAATATGGTATCGATAAATACTTAAGTTTTTCTGTGCTGTGGTGAGTACCCATGTCCGTCTGTCTACTTTTGTATTTAGTTATGCGTTCTGAAAGTGCATCTATTTCCGTTCATGATATCTTGTTGAGAAGTTTATTTTCAAGGTAGTTAATGAAAACTTCTGCAATGATCCCAATGAGATGACTTCCCATAGCTAAGCCCACACTAATGCCTTCTCTCTCTAAAGTTGAGCCATAAGTGTTTCTTCTCGCAATTCGATGACTTACGTTTGCCTTAATTACTGATATATATGTTTAATCTTCAGCATTATTCCGTTGTGCCACATTTCAAATGCGTCTCTTCTCTTCAGGCCTGAACGGCTTGTCCACCGCGTTTCGCCATCGTGTAACGTTACACTCCAGACAAACAACTTGATAAAACATTTAATAACACCTACATTTATATTTTATGTAAACATATCTCTCCTCTGGAGATATTCTTTACTTGCTGCTGTCGGACTGCATTTCATATCCTCTCTGCTTGACCTGGCGTGAATCATATTGCTTTTCAAATAACAAAACTCATCTAACTTTGAGTGTCTTATTTTCTAACGCAGTTGATTCAGCACCGTTCGAATAATTTTATTACCTTCCATCAACTTTGTTTTTCTTTCCGTGATGTTCATGTTTAACCTTCTTTTTATTTCTTTATGTTCGTTTTACAGCATTCTTCAGACTTACCTTCCAAGTTCTTTGCCGATTCTATCAGAATTAGAACGTCATTGGTAAATCTTAAAGTTCTCCTCTCATTTATCCTTGGTTTCCTCTATTGTTTGATAATGTACGGACGGAATAACATCGGGAAGAAGCTACAGCCTTGCCGCACTCCCCTCTCAACTGCCACTTTCCTTTCATGCCCTTCGACTCTTATAACAGCACTTCTCTTAGATTCGTAGAACTTGTTCCTGTACAAGTTATGACTAACCTATCGCTGTATGTAATTCCTGATACGTTCATAATTTCAAAGTGAGCATGCACAAAAGCGCTCTGTAAATCTATAAACGCTATACGTCTTCCATGAGATCGGCTTCAAACAGTCTCTCCATTCTTCTATAAATAATACATTTCAATATTTAGCGAACGCGACTTATTAAACTTCATGTTCTCTGATATTCATACCGCCCAGCACATGCATTCTTTGAAACTGAGATTCAATTCTTCTCTAAATCTGATGTTACTTCAGCTATTTCATTATCTTGGATACTTGGTGACACAATGTTATAACTGCATCGTCTCCCAAGGTTCACAATAATGCTGAGGGAAAGTCGTCTACCCCCTGTTTCTATTTTTACAATGCTGAGTGATAGTCGTCTGCTCCAGGTGCTATGTTTCGATACAGGTATTTCCCATTTCATTTAATGTACTTCAGCTTCTCGTTCTATAACAGAGAGTTCGTCTCCTCTTCTATATATCTCGGGGTACAACAGTTCATCAGTGCTCTTGGTGCTTACACAGGTGCATCTCTTTTCTCCAAACGAATTTGTAACTTTCCTATACCGGGCACCTATTGCTCCCATAGACATGCACACTGCTACATCTTGCCCACTCTCCTCTAGTCATTCCTGCGTAGGCGTTTTAGGGCTCCACTGCGTCCCATTTTTTTACGTCTGTAACCCCTTTTTCTGGTTAATATCACTATCTCACGTCTTTTTCAGGGATGTAGACTGGGTGTATTTAATCATCTCCTGCCTTTAATACAAAGACGGGGAAAATCTTAACACAAAGATGGAATTGTGCGACGTGGACGAAAATTGTCAGGCGTGTTTGTATATTTGAAAGATGATGTCCATTAAATTTTCGTGCAGTCGCATAAGAGTGGCGCTAGTGCCCCACTATGAGGACGCCAATCAGGCTTGCTTTAAATACAAGCTATAACGGTCGTAGGCGCTAGTTACCTTCGAAACTGGACGTTGTGACTTGATGTCAATAAAGAACGTCTTTAATGTGACAAAGACGCAGTTATCAACATCTCATTGAGTTTAGAGAAGATCGTGTAATATGGCTACGCGGAGCTGCACGCCCCTTCTGCTATATTACCAAAACACATGGCAGGAACGTATCCACTGCGCATGACTGCTGGCAGTCGTGGCCACGAGAATGTACGGTTACAAGGAGGCCGGGCTACGGAGAGGGAAGACCATCGTGTTCGGCGTGCGGCTCTGGAGCATCGTACTGCATCTGAAAGCAGCCATTTGAGCAGCAGTTACTAATCGATTAGTTCCGAGACAGTCACCATGCCGCGTGCATTCCATTGATACGAGACAACCGCCCTTTGCGACTTGCGTGGTGTCAAGTGAGAGCACATTTGAGTGGAGCGATGAAGTCTGTTGTTTCTTCTGATGAAATTTGGCTCTGGCTCTGTGCCAGTGACGGCCATTTGTTGGTTAGAAGGGGGCGATTCGAGGGCTTGCAACAACCCTGTCTGCACACACTGAACACACACCCGGACAACATATGGTCTGGGATGCGATGTCGGATGACAGCAGCAGGAGCAGCAGCAATATCCTCGTGGTTATCCCACGCACACTGACCGCAATTTTGTCCGTCACTCTGGTAATCGGACATGTTGTGGTGCCGTTCAAGAACAGCATTCTAGTCAGTGTTTTCCAACAGGACAACAGTCTCCCAATACCGCTGTCGTAACCCAACATGCTCTGCAGAATTTTGAAACATTGCCATGGCTTGTTCGATCACCAGATCCGTCTTTAATAGAGAACGTGTGGGGGACACCACAACATTTTGGCGGTTATACCGGCTACGAATGTACTAGCATTTCACATTTGCGGTGGCTGATCTCTCGCTTACATTAACCTGTGATCTTGCAGTGTTGATCACTAAATATCTTACCCAGAATAATGTATTCCCGAAATTTCATAACCCTGTGTTATTTATTTTCCCATAAGATTTCTTTTTTCAGTGTATTTTATTTTTCAATGTTACCCATTCTATTTATATTGTATTCTTTCTCCGAGTTTCAATAAATCGTCGCCAAAAACTCTCGACAATCACTACATTTTGCTATTATGCCTGGTACCATCACATTTTTTTAACGTTCTGCAATTTCTTCACTTTTAGTCTGCATTTCAGTACCTGTGTATTAGGGTCAGAGATCTCATCTGCCCCTGGAAATGTTTTGCGTTTCAAAACATGGTTCATAAACCTCTGTGCCATTATTATAATTTATCCTAAATCTTGCGGTATCTGAGTTCTCTTCCATGTACCCAACGGTCTTTCATGTGTGCTAAACTGAATGGAACGATTACATTCAGTCCATGCTCTCCTGGTATTTTTACTCCTCTTCCTTTACTTGCTATCGAAATCCAGACATTCACAAAACATTCCTTAGCAAACTGATTAATGTATTGGATCTCAGTCTGTTCATTAACTGTGGAGTTTGTATTATTATGGTGGCTGTTCTCTCTTGATAACTCCATTTATAAGAGCTCACTTTCATTCCTAATTTCTGACTCATTGTCATAGCTTCTCCTTCACTTTGCGTCGATAACTTTGTATTCACAGGAGCAGAACCCTGTTCTTACTGCAAACCCCACTTCACTAGTATCTGCTATATCCCATTTATCCTTTTTCCTTAATAGTTGTGTCACCTATCCTGTTAAGGAATTTAACATTCTATATACTGAGCTTTTGTTTCTTTTTTCTTTTTTTTATGACGCCACCCATCCGAGTAGTACCAGACCGGAGATCCAGATGGAGAGGTATTTGATCTCCAGAATATTTTGGTTAAAAGATGCGATCATCATTAAGTCAGGCAGCAAAGCTGCAAATTCTCATGAAAACTAGCGGCTGTAGTTCCCCGATTGTTTCATTCGCTCGCAAACCAGTATAATAATTTCATTTTAGTTAATGTTAAAAGGTCACATCCATCAGACTGTTGCTGGTGAAGGTACTGGGAAGGCTACTCCATACTTTAGTATGACGTTTACGCAGATACCCCACTAATGCTGTTTCTCCTGCAGGAGGGCCATCGGTATCGTACTTACACAGTCATATGACGTTACATTTTCTCCTTTTTTTCAGATCTGTTTGCATTCAGACACAAAGTACAAACATGGGCACTGCGTAAGACAGTGCTGTAATGAGAAATGTTATTACAACTAGTGCTACGTACAATCACTAGGCTACACTCCAGAGCATAAACGTCAACGAACTCGTCTTCTGCTTCCATAACGGTTTCATGCACCAGTTGCTTCATGTGCTCTCAGATGAAGAAATCCTCACGCATAAGGATAGGCCACACGGCTGGTGAGGCCACCGGGCCACCTCGACCAAACCTTCTATTCCCGTTGGTGGCTCTCGGATAATTACTGAAATGTGCTGACACCGCAACGCACTGCAAGTATATCGGTTGTCCATAATTCAGAGGTACATTCTCTAGACGTTCTGGTAATACATGTTCGGACATAGAAAAGTTTTAAATATCAGTACAGATCCCTACTCAGTGACCCGAACACAATTATTAATATACGTTTCAGTTGCTCCACCCTTACAGGGTATTAAAGCGTGAATATTTTAGTATTTAGGATACCAACTCATCTGTCAAAATGACTTACACTCGATGTTACCTTTACTCTGATTCAGACTTTCTGTTTGAAATGCAGCGTCTACTATAACATACTGTTTAACGTTCGTTCTCGCAAGGTGCTTCATGACCTTTGTATGCTCACGGTACGAAATGTAACGAGTACGGATATTTTCAGAATATGAAGATCAAAACTTCCACTGTACAATTTGCTGACTGATCTCCTCGCTCTCCTCCCGTAACAAGTTGCTCCACCTCTGAGACTCTATTCACGCCGTGTTCCACCTCGCTTCGGTCCCACCGGGCTGCGCACTTTGCGGAGACCCGCCACGCTTTCACGCTGCTGGAACGAAGCAGCCTCTGTGCGCCGCAGCCAAACACGGGCCTAGAGCGGCACCACCTAAGTTGGCTGATGCGCGCTCGTGGGCCCTCCAACTTGTTCAAAGGGCTCCTCGCTCAGCGAACTCCCCGCTTTGAGCCGGCGCCGGCGCCGGCGCTGGGGGGCTGCGGCAGCAACAGTTTTGTGCTCGGAGCTCAGGTCGGAGCACGGAAGGCGCATTACCGAGGCAGTCAGTCTCTCTCAACGAAGTTCACCACACGCATTAGAACCTTTAAAGCTGGGACTCTGTAATTTCTCCGTATGCCAGGAAATATATGTATGGAATACATATGTCCATGAACACACAGAGGTTGTGAATACGCAGATGACCAAATTTTACAATCTTGCAAGTGGAGAAGTTCCGGAAAACTCGAAATCAACATCTCAGGTCTTGCTTCCTCGAGTTCAGGACACAATTATGAGAATATTAGATCGACAATTTTATGAAGTATTACTATTACTTAAATTCCTGCAACAATTTTTCGTAAGAAAAAAATTGTGGAAATTTTTTCTGTAACAGGACAGTTATATCCGAAGGATATTAGCTGATTAGGTTCCGATCGATCGCAAAAACCTTTGCATTTCTGAACGCACAGTGACAATATACAGATGGCTATAAAACAGTGTCTCCAGCCAAGTACAGATGCCTGTTGAAGGTTTTCGCCCTATTTCGTGCACCTACATACCAGTGCTTCATGAATTTCCATGAAAATCCGCGCATTGCAGGGGCAATGATTATACTCCTTCAGCTTTCTGGATTGAAAGTGTTTGATCACCCATCATACAATCCGGACTTGGCTCCGTCTGAGTTTCATATGTCGTCACACGAACCGTAGGCTATGAATAAATTATTTTGCACAAGATCGCAGCATTCTGAATCCGCTCTGCTGGAGGAGTTCAGGATCTAGTTGCAGCTCTGCTCGCGTGAGGAGAACTTTGCATGGAATTATGTAGGTAAATGAAACTAGTAAGGCTCGAGGATAGTTGCTTAAGAATATAAGTTCTGTTTTACTATCAGTTTAGAATTTTGCTCGTAAGCAGTAAGCTCCAGTTTAAAAAAATAAAAAAATAAAATAAAAAATAAAAAAATAAAAAAGGAACTTTTTTATCTAAATCAAAGTAACCAGCTTGTAAATTTCTATAAAAGGGAACTGTCAAAGCGTACGTGACATCATTTTTTCATTAAAGACTCTTCTTTAATTTTCCCTACGTTTGTCGTACGCCATAACGCCCATCTCCTGCACTCCGAAATACAGTGAGGTGACAAGACGGGATATCAATGTACACACATACAGATAGCGGTAGTATCGTGTACACGAGATATAAAAGGCAGTGCATTGGCGAAACAGTCATTTGCAATCATGTACTTCTTGTGAAAATGTTTCAGACGTGATTGTGGCAGAACGACGAGAATTGAAACGCTCTGAACGGCAGAACAATAGCTAGAGCTAGCCGCATGGGACAGTTCCGTTTTGGAAATAGTTGGAAAATTCAGTATTCCGAGATCCACAGTGTCAGCAGCGTGCCGAGAATATTTCAGAAATTGCAACTCACGAAGGACAACGGTCTACCGGCGACCTTTCCCTAACTACCAACATCAGCGGCGTCTGAGTACACTTTTCTGTGCTAACAGACAAGGACACTGCGTGAAATAACGGCAGAAATCAATCTGGGACATGGGACGACCGTACCCATTAGGACAGTGGGGCGAAATGTGGCGTTAATTGGCAATGGCAGCAGACGACCGACGCGAGTGTGTCTGCTGACAGCACGATACGACCTGCAGCGCCGCTCCTGCGCTAGTTACTGTATCGATTGGACCATAGATAACTGGAAAACCGTGGCCTGGTCAGATGAGTACAAATTACAGTTGGTAAGAGCTGGCGGTAGGGTTCGACTACGGCGCAGACCCCATGAAGCCATGGATCTAAGTTGCCAGCAAGGCACTGTGGAGGCTGGTCGTGGCTCCGTAACGGTCTGGACTGTGTTTACATGGAAGGGGATGGGTCACCTGGTCCATGTGAACTGGTTATTGACTCTAAATAATCGTGTTAGGCTACTTGGAGATCCTTTGTCCCGATTCATGGACGTCACGTTCCCAAAAAACCATGAAATTTTTATGCATGACAGTGCGCCATGTCACCGAGCCACAATGGTTCGCGATTTTATTGAAGAACATTGTGAACAATTCGAGCGAATGATTTGGCCACCCAGATCGCCCGACATGAATCCTGTCGAACATTTATGAGTTATCTAGAGGTCAGTTGATGCACAAAATCCTGCACCGGCCACAGTTTCGAAATTATGGACGGCTATAGACGCAGTATTGAACATTGTTTCTGCAGGAAATATCGAAAGACTTGTTGAGTCCACTCTACGTCGAGTTTCTGCAGTACATCAGGAGGTCCGACACGATGTTTGGTGTCCAACGACTTTTGTCACATATAAACCAGTTTTATGTTGTATTCCCCAAACACTTTTGGCGTCCTGTATGAACGTGCCATGAAGTGAAGCCTCCTGCCGTCGAGAGTAGTTGCTGCTATTCACGTGGCTCACTCGCACGCAGCAACTGTATAGCCACGTCGCAGAGAGAGAGACAGGTTTAGACAACCTACTGCAGAAATTATGGTAACACTGATTAGAAAAAATTTCTAGTACTTTATTAAACTGAATTCACAATACTCAACTGAAGTAAGGATATGATGCGTGGCAATGTTGTTAAATGTTCACTTCCACAGGCTGCAACGTCGCGGTGGTTGTGTGATCGTCCCACAGAAGTAACGTTCACTCACCTTGAAGTGATACCTTCTTCTGCAGTCCTCACGGCTTCCATCTTAGAAACGAGTGACTTCCTCTGCTGGAAAAGATGCAGTAGAACCAGTAGAATAATTCGAATCCTACGGCTTAAACAGGTATTTTCAGTATCAACTTAAATGAGCGATTAGATGAAAGGTAGTTTGTTAGTGAAACCTTCGATATACTGGCCTTTTTTAATACAGAAACAGTGCTAAGCCGGTCTTAAAATTAGGTTCGTGGTTTAACACTCACACACAATCACTGTCAATCATCTTAACCAGCTTATGGTAATCAACCGAAATCGTTACCTAAATGTAACCTAACGGTTTATCTGTGACAATGCTCGCTCAGGTATTACACAATTCGACCTCTACGAATATTCAGTTTGTAGCCATTGCTTGTATACAATGCCACGCTGATTTTGGTTACTAAAATGTCAGTTTATGTATTAAAATCGGAATTTCATGTATTCGTTTTTCTCACGCTTTCGCAAGAACCTTTCGGCTCTCCACAGTCTAATTGTAATCATTTTTCTACAATATTATCCAGAGCTCCTTATATCCGCACCGGAACATAGATTATGGCTGAGCTCCGAACTGACTCTTTAGACTTCACAAAGAAATTCTGTAACCTACAAAATACGTCCGAACGTATTGTCTTCTCACTCCCTGATAAACGTCATAGCCAATGCGAAATCAACATAAAACCACGCCATAAAGCGTCGTTTGATTTGACCTATCACAACTTAATAGTTTTCATGAACAATTTATTAAATGAGCAAATTGAGAATCTTAAAAAATATCAGAATACATCCATCTTTAAATAACAGAACTATCGTAAAATGGCTGATTTTCCCGTACCATAAGCTTTTTGGTTGTGCGGTACAAAATTTCCCCGAAAGTATAATTTACTTTCCCTGTAAAATCATGGTTCTCACGATAACGTGTACTCAATTAATGAATAAAACAATATTTGAAACTTCCTAGCAGATTAAAACTGTGTGCCCGACCGAGACTCGAACTCGGGACCTTTGCCCTTCGCGGGCAAGTGCTCTACCATCTGAGCTACAGAAGCACGACCCACGCCCGGTCCTCACAGCTTTACTTCTGCCAGTATCTCGTCTCCTACATTCCAAACTTTACAGAAGCTCTCCTGAGAACGTTGCAGAACTAGCACTCCTGAAAGAAAGGATACTGCGGAGACATGGCTTAGCCACAGCCTGGGGGATGTTTCCAGAATGAGATATTCACTCTGCAGCGGAGTGTGCGCTGATATGAAACTTCCTGGCAGATTAAAACTGTGTGCCCGACCGTGACTCGAACTCGGGACCTTTGCCATTCGCGGGCAAGTGCTCTACCATCTGAGTTACCGAAGCACGACTCACGCCCGGTCCTCACAGCTTTACTTCTGCCAGTATCTCGTCTCCTACCTTCCAAACAAATGGTAGAGCACTTGCTCGCGAAAGGCAAAGGTCCCGAGTTCGAGTCTCGGTTGGGCACACAGTTTTAATCTGCCAGGAAGTTTCATATCAGCGCACACTCCGCTGCAGTGTGAAAATCTCATTCTGGAAACATCCCCCTGGCTGTGGCTAAGCCATGTCTCCGCAGTATCCTTTCTTTCAGGAGTGCTAGTTCTGCAACGTTCGCAGGAGAGCTTCTGTAAAGTTTGGAATGTAGGAGACGAGATACTGGCAGAAGTAAAGCTGTGAGGACCGGGCGTGGGTCGTGCTTCGGTAGCTCAGATGGTAGAGCACTTGCCCGCGAAAGGCAAAGATCCCGAGTTCGAGTCTCGGTCGGGCACACAGTTTTAATCTGCCAGGAAGTTTCATATCAGCGCGCACTCCGCTGCAGATTGAAAATCTCATTCTGAAAACAATATTTATTTAATATCTGACTTTCATTCCACAGCATCAACGATAACATACTAAGCTGAAAAAAAGACGACACTTAAATGTCTCAGGAAAAATTTAATTATACGATTCACAACATTATTCACATTAATAAAAAAAATTGAGATAATTTCAGGCGTAGCAATCACAATAACTACAGTTTTGCCGGCCGGGGTCGCCGAGCGGTTCTAGGCGCTACAGTCTGGAACCGCGCGATCGCTACGGTGGCAGGTTCGGATCTTGCCTCGGGCATGGATGTGTGTGATGCCCTTAGGTTAGTTAGGTTTAAGTAGTTCTACGTTGTAGGGGACTGATGACCTCAGAGATTGAGTCCCATAGTGCTCAGAGCCATTTGAATCATTTTTGAACTACAGTTTTGTTTCCAAAACATATTTTATCGACATGATAATTTCCTAGGCCTTAAGATGCTGACATTTTTCTGCCATAGCCTACCTGCTTGCACTTAGCAACTGGAGCAGAGAGCATCTGTCGCGCGATAACCACGACTCATTGTCTAAAGCTGTCTGTGCGATATGAAACAATACGCACCAAGATCTATCTTTGAACACTGATCTGATCCTGAATCCAGTGAACGATGACTAACGTAACTAGTAGACTGTCCAACTGGGGTCTTAGGTGTGTCCTGATGCCATTTGAGGCACATTGTTGATACTGTCGAATTAATTGTTGATACAGTTAATCTGATGGAAGCCATGTGTCCGATTCTACCCGCGGCTGGGAGTTTGACATCCACTTGGGAACTACTTGGTTGACGTAAGGTGGATGTACAATGTAGTTAGTGTTGTGTGCGCCCTCTATGGTGTCTGAACATAACAACGTTCCGCGTATGAAAGCTGGCTTTGGCACGTGGCTCCCTACTCGTGTACGGCCCTATACCTTGTCATTTGGCGGCAGCGGCATTCCCTGTGGAGCGTCCGGAACCAGCAGCCCAGCACGGTAGCTTTCTAAAGCGACGAGTGTGCAGTCACCCCCAAAACCTCGCAAAAGGTCCGAAGAATCACGTGGGACTGTACATTTTAGGAATCTACATGGGATTAGCAATAGCAATAGGTTTGATACATCGTTATGGGCTTGTGAGGTTTATTAGAGGCAGGAAATCCAGTATCGCCGTAAATTCAAGCTATTTAAAGTCGGTGATGGAAACGCACATATAGACATGAACAGCGGGTTAAACCCCCTAAAGGATTAGGAGCCAATAATTTTGAGTACACCACTTTGTTTCGTGCACACAACTGACATGCATAACTTAAACAAAATGTTGAAAACGTACATTCCTTGTTGTTGTTCAACCGAAGATTAATTTAATGAGTCTCCATATACCAATCTATCCTTTCCGTCTCTTCATCTTTGCATAACTCTTGCAATTTAAGTTAACTAGAACTTGTTTGTAGTCAAGCTTTGTGCTTAGACTGTAAATTCTATCCCCCCCCCCCTCCCCTCTCTTCACCCACATCATCCCCCTTACCAAACAAATACTCTCTATTACCAAAATAAAGGCTCCTTGAAGCATATCAACTGATTTCTTCGTTTAGTCAAATTGTGGCACAAATTTCGTCATTCGTTATACGATCTATCCATTTAATCTTTAGCGTTCTCCATAGCTAGACATTTCAAAATCTCTAATTCTGTACGCTTTATTCATCATGTTTCACTTCAAGGCTGCACTCCAGAAATATAATTATAGGAAGACTTCCAAACAACGCAGTTTCACTTTATAAGTTAAAATATTCCTCTTTTTAGGTTTCGGTTTTCTGACAATTAAGTCCGTGTTTTCTATCGCCTCTACTTCTGCCTTCACAACTTACCGTGTTTCCAAGCTCGTCTACTTTGTGTGTCTCATCTCCTAATTTAATACCCCACATTTCCTGGACATTTTTGTCTTTTTTTTGGGCCGTTCTACCAGCTCTCAAAATATGGAATACATTTTAACACCTCGTGTATGCCTACAAGCTTCGTGGACGCTGAGGAGATTAAGTAAATTTGTGACCAGATAAAATGAATGATTCATTTCGGCAAGAGACGCATATATGTGATGTGGAGCTGCAACTCGATGATCGAAAAAGGAAGAGGAGTAAACATGACGGAACAACATGGACTGGAAGAGAGAAAGTTGGCTGGTAACTTTTTCGAGAAGCACAATTTCATCTCTCTTACCATATGTTTTAAGGATCATTAAAGAATTTTGCATGGGTGGAATTTATGTGCAGGCATCAGAAGGTTCAGCCAAAACAAAAGCTTTCTCCCTGATGTGTAATATAGATTTAAAAAATGGTCCAAATGGCTCTGAGCACTATGGGACTTAACATCTGAGGTCATCAGTCCACTAGAACTTAGAACTACTTAAACCTAACTAACCTAAGAACATCACACACATCCACGCCCGTGGCAGGATTCGAACCTGCGACCGTAGTGGTCACGCGGTTCCAAACTGAAGCGCCTAGAACCGCTCGGCCACAACAGCGGCAATATAGATCACACAGCTGTAATATCCTCAGACTGCAAGACTAATGTGATAATTCCAATCCCAAAGAAGACAAGTACGGACGTGTATTACCGATCCATTAGTGCAATATGTCATCGTTGCAAAATGCTGACACAAACTATACAATGTAAGCTGTAGAGAGTAGTGTAAACATCAGTTAAAGTTCCTCGCTATCGGGCCGTGATCGAAGTAAAAACTATTCACCGAAGTTTCGTCCTCATTTACGGAAGGCATCACACATACACCGGCAACTACATTATCAGAAGTATCAAGAGCGATGTAGATGGCACCCTCATGCTTGACGCATGATTCCATCTACCTCCTGACGTCGTTCTCAATCAGATGTCAGCCATCGATATTCTCTTAGTGGAAAGTCAGCACCTGTATGTTATTTTGCTTAACTCTCGCTTCTTTTCTGTTAAAATTATCCAACGATTATAAATTTCTATCTCTTCTCTACAGAAGCGTGCATCATAATGCAGCTGCTGATTTATTTCCGAAGGTGGCTACCGCAAATATGGATGAAATATCAATGAATCGTTTTACACATCCACCACGGCCTCTCAACTCTGAAGTTGTAACTGAAATTATCACGAATTATTTACACAATAATGAGAAACATTGTACAAGCAATCCGGAGTGATGCAAGAACATGCGAGTTAGTGATGAACCTACTGCATATCCTAGACCATGTTCTGGACACAAGTAAACCTATATTTAGAGAATGTTTTTGACAGTGTTAACTAGAATACACTTCCGAAATTTCGAGATTACTTAGGACAAAACACAATGGCCAAAAGATTGTTTACAATCTGAACAAAAACCAGGCAGCTGCCATGAGTCGAAGGACATGAAAGGAAGGTAAGAGTCGAGAAAGGAGTTGTAGCTTAACCACTGTGTTATTCAATGTGGATGTTTAGCAACGCACAGTAAAGCAACAAAGGAAACCAAAGAAAAATATGGAGATAGAGTTAAAGCCAAATAGATAAAATAGGAACGTTAAGGGGAGGCGACGACTGTGTAATTCTGTTAGTGATGGCGAATGACTTGGAAAATCAATTGAAGAGAATGAAAAATGTCTTAGAGACTGAAAGATAGACGTTAACAAAGGTAAAATAGTGAAGGATTATAGTCTAATTACATCAGGTATACCTCAATAGCTATGAGCTGTTGTTCATCCTCGCTACTGTGAAGTACGTCTCTTCTACTGAACAAATGTTCGTAGCTCTTAAGGTATGCGTTTTTCGGCCCAAGTCAAATGGAATTGTTTGCTTGTTTTGTTTGATAATGCGATCTTCCCAACTTGGAATATTGTTTTTATCATCCTGTATACTTGTTAAAGGATCCTGACTTTATCTACCAGGCCCTACGATAATGTCTTCAGTATGTTGTTGTGTTTCCATATTCAGTATTAAACTTATTACTACATTACATCTGTTTTAAGCCATGTAGACAATTAAAATTTTGGAGCAGCATCAAATCGGTTGCAACACTCCTTTGCTGACATGTTTCACTCGACAGAACCCCACTTTAAATTCATCTGGCTGTTTGTAGTGCACTGATCAGAAGTCCTGGATTTTCTGCTGTCGCACTTCCCTAATTGCCTCTTACCTAACAGACGCATTCATCTTCTTAAATTATCCGAGTTACTTACTGCGTCAGAATATGGAATATCTAGATCCCAAAATTAGGTAACGGCAAATTTGCTCTTTCGAATTCTCGACCTGTTCCGTCCAAATATCCTATTGGAGGTCTATTTTACAATCAGATTACCTTAGCCAGCAGGGTTTCAGCATCATTAACGCTTGGAGTAGACCTTCGTGGCCTCGAGTAATATAACAGCTGAAGTTTCCCCTTGTTTACCCGCCACGTCGCTGTACCAAATAAGGAACGCCATTTGTTTGTTTCGCCAGGCCAGATCAGGCAGTTATCGCGGCTTTTACTTCTGTAACTATTAAAAAAGCTGTTGCCTCTCATTAAGAACTGCACGTCAGACTGGTCTCTCCGACAGGTACCCGTCCGAAGAGGTTGGACCTACGATACGACTACCCGCGTCGTTGAAGCACGCAAGAAACCCTTCCCGCGGCAACGTCTATGGTTCACAGAGGGAAAACTTGCTGACATGTATTTGTTCTATGATGCAGATCCCGGAAAATGAGTTGTATATACAGGAAAAAGTTCCTAACAGACATTTGTTTTTGGTATCCAGATGGAACGGTGAGAAGATACCGAACTCACTCTATAGAAAGCTGAACAAGTTCCTGGAGAAAGAGTGTTTGTACAGTAGAATGTTTTAAGACCATATTGGATCGTTTAAGAGCAGATTTGTCGCATTCATTTCCGTGAGAAATTCACATCTATGTTAGTATCTCACAAAGAATCCCTTAAATGCAAGGTCACAAGTTCTATCTTTAGTAATGGTCATCGGAAGTGTTGTATTATCAATTATGCAGGAAAAATATTAGATGCTTAAGACTCATTATGTGAATCAGGATGACGACAGAAAATGAGTGTCCGGAAGGTTCAGAGATCAACCATCTACGGAATGTATGTATTGCACTTCCCAAAATGGACATCACCAACATTCAACAAATGTTCAAAACAAACCATTAACTTGCACCATGAACACCGAATGAAAAATGGCGAGCCACAACGATCACAAAGGTTCACACCAGCAAGGTCAGACGAACCCATTGGGGGTTACATACCGTGAGACGTTCTGTTAGGTATCCCCTTGTAAGGACTGTATGTAGACTGATAATGGTATAACGGGGTAATGAGAACTAATGGAACGTGGTGGCCTGCAACCGAATGCAAAACATTCTGTCGTGGAACGTACAGTGAAATTGGCTATCGTCTAAGGAGTAGCTGCAGGTAGTGTGATAGTGTTTTATAGACACTAAAAACAGAAATCCATAAGTTGAGTATGTCCAGTCGTTCGATGTGGTATTAACTACAATTTCACACACTTTGCAGGAGGGATAGTTTCCTCTAAAGGAATCTGACACTTACACGCACTCCACGAATCAATCAGAAGCAAGTTATTATGACCAGCTATTGACCAAAAGCTGTGCTCATATCATAATTGTAGCTCTCTTATGCCCATTTTCCCATTCTTGCTTGCTGTGACGTAAATATTCTCTACCGCCATTGCAAGATCACAGACACGAGAATAAATCGCAGGGGCCAGACCGCAATATATAACTTTTTAGGTAATATACCATACAGATTACAGTCGGCATAATTGTGTGAATGCGTCAAGTCGCTGATGTTAGTTGATCGTGTTACAAGTAAGTATCCGGACACACACCAAAACATACGTTCTTCATATTAGGTGCATTGTGCTGCCAGGTAGTCCGTACCAGCGACCTCAGTAGTCAGAGATCGTGAGAGAGCAGAAAGGGTCGCTCCACAGACTTCACAGACTTCAAACGTGGTCAAGTCATTGGGTGTCACTTGTGTCATACGTCTGTAAGCGAGATTTCCACACTCCTAAACATATCAAGGTCCACTGTTTCCGATGTAACAGTAAAGTGGAAAAGTGAACGGACATGTACAGCAAAAAAGCGTACAGGCCGAAGTCGTATTTTGACTGACAGAGACCGTTGGAAAGGCAGACATCTATCCAGACCATCAGACAGGAATCCTAGACTGCATCAGGATCTACTGCAAGTACTATGACAGTTAGGCGGGAGGTGAGAAAAGGTGGATTTCATGGTCGAGCGGGTGCTCATAAGCCACACATCACGCCGGTAAATGCCAAACGACGCCTCGCTTGGTGTGAGGAGAGTAAACAGTGGACGATTGAACAGTGGAAAAACGTTGTGTAGCGTGACGAATCACGGTACACGATGTGACGATCCGATGGCAGGGTGTGGGTATGGCGAGTGTGTACTTCCAACAGTAAAATTCTGAGGCGGTGCTGTTATGATGTGGTCGTGTTTTTCATGGAGGGGGCTAGCACTCCCTGTTATTTTGCTTGGCACTATCACAGCATAGGCCTAGATTGACGTTTTAAGCACCTTCTTGCCTCCCACTGTCGAAGAGTAATTCCGGAATTGTGACTGCATCTTTCAACACGATCAAGCACCTGTTCATAATGCACAACATGTGGCGGAGTGGCTACACGACAATAACATCCCTGTAATAGACGGACAAAACCATACTGAATTCCAGCATTACCGATGGAGGGCGCCAACAACTTGTTAGTCATTTTCAGCCAGGCGTCGGTATAATTTTGATCGCATAGTGTACCTCTAATTTCCAGGGCTCCTTTCATATGCATTTCCTTTTCAAATCCCGATTGGTCAGAATTGAAAACAAATTCCTTACTGAACAATTGGTAAATTTCTTTTCTACAACTATTAAGACCGATTCCGGAGTTTTCTGTGCATAATCAAGTTGTCGCTCCGTTTGAAATTTCGTTATCCTAAGTCTTCCAGTTCTGTAGCACTGTTTGAAGTTAGACAACTATACGCAGCTTCCCTTGACATCAATAATCTATGTCGAGCGTGATCTGATGTCCATAATGCGATAGGCCACTATCATACACGTCCTGTTAATCGAGTATCCTTGAAACGTGCAGACATCAGTTTTTGTAACAAGCGCGACAGATCCTCTCTTGAAAATCCATAGTTGTCCTTACACAATCCAGAGTCGTATTGCTGCGGAATTATTCGAAATCTGTTCATAACTGGTTTTTGCTATGCTGTGGATGATCTTCCATGTATGTAATTATATATACAAGGGCTATTCGGAAAGTAAGTTACTTACGATCGATCGCGAAATAGAAACCACTGGTAAAATTAAAAATGGTTCATTTGCATTAATTAGCTACACCTTCCAGCTACTTCTCTATAAAGTCACCGCTCCGACTTAGACATTTGTCGTAGCCTTGTGCCAACTTTCCAATACTTTCGTCATAGAAGGCAGCCACCTATGCTTCCCGCTAATACTCTGCTCTGGTCTACATCTCGTTGACAGTGCCAAAACTTTGTCTTCAAAAGCAGCGGTTCATGTGAGTGGATATGAAACTCAGCGGCAGCCTGTTGCAGGCTGTATTGTTGGTGGTCAGACACTTTCCATCGAAAACGTTGCAGGCGCATCTTCATTGCTCTGCAGAGTGCGGCCGAGAATTATCATGAAGAAGGAACCGCATGGCAGTTGTTATGTAGGCTGCATGACGTCAGGCCAAATGTCTCACCAGGCCTTGGTACTGGGCGGGAGACACTATTCCCTATGCATCTTCACGTGCTCACTGTGAACTCAGAACTGAAAAGAGCGACCTGACTCGATGGACGGATATACTAGATACACTGCCCAACACATCTGTGAAAACCTTCATCGGTTTTTCAGAGTCGTTTCTATTTCGCGACCCATCGGAACATACTTTCCGAATAGCCCTGGTACTATCCGCTCCTTGGGCAACCACTGCCTTTCACTACGTTTCGCTGGTGACTGGGTGCCTGTCCGACACGGACGATTAACTACACGGCTCGATACCTTTTTCAGTATCACTTTTTTAAAGCACGTATCGTCACCATTGTACTACTCACGTACATTGCCCGCACACTCGAACGTATACGACGCTACACATTCCCTTGACTCACCTAGCAGATACGCTAATATTTCATCTGCCTTTCGGTTCCTTGATGACGAAATATCAACTTGAGCAGAAGCTGCTGTAGTAGGAATAATCAATGTTCGCTTTGCTTGTCGTTTCGATTGCTCTGCTTTCTATCAACATCACTACCACTGTAGCACTGTTTAGAGTTATTCGTCGACTGAGCAGTTAAACTACACTACATAGCCTCATTTTTTACTCACCATTGGATACCTCCAGTCCCGCCCCCTCTTTCTATTGTTGTTGTTGTTGTTGTGGTCTTCAGTCCTGAGACTGGTTTGATGCAGCTCTCCCAGCTACTCCTGTTCAAGCTTCTTCATCTCCCAGTACCTACTGCAGCCTACATCCTTCTGAATCTGCTTAGTGTATTCATCTCTTAGACTCCCTCTACGATTTTTACCCTCCACGCTGCCCTCCAATACTAAATTGGTGACTCCTCGATGTCTCAGAACATGTCCTACCAACCGATCCCTCCTTCTAGTCAAGTTGTGCCACATGCTCCTCTTCACCCCAATTCTATTCAATACCTCCTCCTTAGTTATGTGATCTACTCTCCTAATCTTCAGCATTCTTCTGTAGCACCACATTTCGAAAGCTTCTATTCTCTTCTGGTCTAAACTATTTTTCGTCCACGTTTCAGTTCCATACATGGCTACACTCCATACAAATACTTTCAGAAACGACTTCCTGACATTTAAATCTGTACTCGATGTTAACTAATTTTTCTTCTTCAGAAACGCTTTCCTTGCCATTACCAGTCTAGATTTTATATCCTCTCTACTTCGACCATCATCAGTCATTTTGCTCCCCAAATAGCAAAACTCCTTTACTACTTTAAGTGTCTCACCTCCTAATCTAATTCCCTCTGCATCACCCGACTTAATTCGACTTCATTCCATTATCCTCGTTTTGCATTTGTTGATGCAAATCTTATACCCTCCTTTCAAGACACTGCCCATTCCGTTCAACTGCTCTTCCTAGTCCTTTGATGTCTCTGACAGAACTACTATGTCATCGGCGAACCTCAAAGCTTTTAATTCTTCTCCATGGATTTTAATACCTACTCCGAAATTTTGCTTTGTTTCCTTTATTGCTTGCTCAATATACAGATTGAATAACATCGGGGATAGGCTACAACACTGTCTCAGTCCCTTCCCAACCCCTGCTTCCCTTTCATAGCCCTCGACTCGTATGACTGACATCTGCTTTCTGTACAAATTGTAAATAGCCTTTCGCTCCCTGTATTTTTCCCCTGCCACCTTCAGATTTTGAAAGAGAGTATTCCAGTCAACATTGTCAAAAGCTTTCTCTTTGTCTACAAATGCTTGAAACGTAGGTTTGCCTTTCCTTAATCTTTCTTCTAAGATAAGTCGTAGGGTCAGTATTGCCTCACGTGTTCCAACATTTCTATGGAATCCAAACTGATCTTCACCGAGGTCGGGTTCTATCAGTTTTTCCACTCGTCTGTAAAGAATTCGCGTTAGTATTTTGCAGCCGTGACTTATTAAACTGATAGTTCGGTAATTTTCACATCTGTCAACAACTGCTTTCTTTGGGATTGGAATTATTATATTCTTCTTGAAGCCTGAGGGCGTTTCGCCTGCCTCATACATCTTGCTCACCAGATGGTAGAGTTTTGTCAGGACTGGCTCTCCCAAGGCTGTCAGTAGTTCTAACGGAATGTTGTCTACTCCGGGGGTCTTGTTTCGACTAGGGTCTTTCAGTGCTTTGACCAACTCATCACGCAGTATCATATCTCCCATTTCCTCTTCATCTAAATCCTCTTCCATTTCCATAAAATTGTCAAGTACATCGCCCTTGGATAGACCCTCTATATATTCCTTCCATATTTCTGCTTTCCCTTCTTTGCTTCGATCTGGGTTTCCATCAAAGCTCTTGATATCCATGTAAGTGGTTCTCCTTTCTCCGAAGGTCTCTTTAATTCTCCTGTAGGCAGTATGTATCTTACCCCTAGTGAGATAAGTCTCTACATCCTTACATTTGTCCTCTAGCCATGCCTGCTTAGCCAATTTGCACTTCGTGTCGATCTCATTTTTGAGACGTTTGTATTCCCTTTTGCCTGCTTCATTTACTACATGTTTATATTTTCTCCTTTCATCAACTAAATTCAATATTTCTTCTGTTACCCAAGGGTTTCTACTAGCCCTCGTCTTTTTACCTATTTGATCCACTGCTGCCTTCACTATTGCACCCCTCAAAGCTACCCCATTCTTCTTCTACTGTATTTCTTTCCCCCATTCCTGTCAATTGTTCCCTTATGCTCTCCCTGAAACTCTGTACAACCTGTGGTTCTTTCAGTTTATCCAGGTCCCATCTCCTTAAATTCCCACCTTTTTGCAGTTTCTTCAGTTTTAATCTACAGTTCATGACCAATAGATTGTGGTCAGAGTCCAGATCTGCCCTGGAAATGTCTTACAATTTAAAACCTGGTTCTAAATCTCTGTCTTACCATTATATAATCTATCTAATACCTTTTAGTATCTCCAGGGTTCTTCCATGTATACAACCTTCTTTCTTGATTCTTGAACCAAGTGTTAGCTATGATTAAGTTATGCTCTGCGCAAAATTCTACCAGGCGGCTTCCTCTTTCATTTCTTAGCCCCAATCCATATTCACCTACTATGTTTCCTTCTCTCCTTTTTCCTACTCCCGAATTCCAGTCACTCATGACTGTTAAATTTTCGTGTCCCTTCACTACCTGAATAATTTCTTTTATCTCATCATACATTTCATCAATCTCTTCGTCATCTGTGGAGCTAGTTGGCATATAAACTTGTACTACAGTAGCAGGCGTGGGCTTAGTGTCTATCTTGGCCACTATGCTGTTTGTAGTAGCTTACCCGTACTCCTATTTTTATTATTCATTATTCAACCTACCCCTGCATTACCCCTATTTGATTTTGTATTTATAACCCTGTATTCACCTGATCAAAAGTCTTGTTCCTCCTGCCACCGAACTTCACTAATTCCCACTATATCTAACCTATCCATTTCCCTTTTTAAATTTTCTAACCTACCTTCCCGATTTAGGGATCTGACATTCCACGCTCCGATCCGTAGAACGCCAGTTTTCTTTCTCTTTCTATTAGCAGCCAATATTTTGATTGCATAGTAAGAGAATATGTGGGCATCTAATGCCGGAAACATCATTGGCCTCTTGAAACCTCGCACTCAAGGAATTCCTCATGTCACCCAGTCCCACTTGCAGGTTCCCTATTTAACAGCTTGCTGGGTAACAAAAAATTATCAGTATCCATACATATTATGAAAATGGATGTATGAATTTGTTCCACATCTCCTAAACCACTGCACCAAATTCAACAAAACGTGGTACACTTATCCCTTACGACAGGCAGAAATCGTTGTGGGGGTAAGAACTACCTGTCTGTCAGAATTCAAGAGATATGACATGAAAAACAATGAGATGGGTGAAAAAGGCAGCATTATAGATGACGTTGAAATCTATTGCGTCTATGCTACTAACTCTGTTAGCAATAAATTTCTCAGACACTATCCAGAAATGCTGCTAAATCCAGATACAGACTTATATCACTGCAGCACTTATCGTTCGAGAGATGATATCATAATCATTGAGATGCGTAAAAGACTGCCGCATACTGCATGACGTTTAAATTTATTCATTCTTTGCTACTAATTCCATTCGCAACACGTTTTTGAGACAGTATTCACATATGCAGCTGAATGCACCTACAGAAATACATCACTGTAAGGCACATACACTCCTGGAAATTGAAATAAGAACACCGTGAATTCATTGTCCCAGGAAGGGGAAACTTTATTGACACATTCCTGGGGTCAGATACATCACATGATCACACTGACAGAACCACAGGCACATAGACACAGGCAACAGAGCATGCACAATGTCGGCACTAGTACAGTGTA
The DNA here is from genome assembly GCF_023864345.2 of Schistocerca serialis cubense. Lineage (NCBI taxonomy): Eukaryota > Metazoa > Arthropoda > Insecta > Orthoptera > Acrididae > Schistocerca > Schistocerca serialis. The sequence goes on along the minus strand of NC_064641.1, from coordinate 914,923,806 downwards.
TATCCACCTTTCGCAGCAATGCAGGCTGCTATTCTCCCATGGAGACGATCGTAGAGATGCTGGATGTAGTCCTGTGGAACGGCTTGCCATGCCATTTCCACCTGGCGCCTCAGTTGGACCAGCGTTCGTGCTGGACGTGCAGACCGCGTGACACGACGCTTCATCCAGTCCCAAACATGCTCAATGGGGGACAGATCCGGAGATCTTGCTGGCCAGGGTAGTTGACTTACACCTTCTAGAGCACGTTGGGTGGCACGGGATACATGCGGACGTGCATTGTCCTGTTGGAACAGCAAGTTCCCTTGCCGGTCTAGGAATGGTAGAACGCTGGGTTCGATGACGGTTTGGATGTACCGTGCAGTATTCAGTGTCCCCTCGACGATCACCAGTGGTGTACGGCCAGTGTAGGAGATCGCTCCCCACACCATGATGCCGGGTGTTGGCCCTGTGTGCCTCGGTCGTATGCAGTCCTGATTGTGGCGCTCACCTGCACGGCGCCAAACACGCATACGACCATCATTGGCACCAAGGCAGAAGCGACTCTCATCGCTGAAGACGACACGTCTCCATTCGTCCCTCCATTCACGCCTGTCGCGACACCACTGGAGGCGGGCTGCACGATGTTGGGGCGTGAGCGGAAGACGGCCTAACGGTGTGCGGGACCGTAGCCCAGCTTCATGGAGACGGTTGCGAATGGTCCTCGCCGATACCCCAGGAGCAACAGTGTCCCTAATTTGCTGGGAAGTGGCGGTGCGGTCCCCTACGGCACTGCGTAGGATCCTACGGTCTTGGCGTGCATCCGTGCGTCGCTGCGGTCCGGTCCCAGGTCGACGGGCACGTGCACCCTCCGCCGACCACTGGCGACAACATCGATGTACTGTGGAGACCTCACGCCCCACATGTTGAGCAATTCGGCGGTACGTCCACCCGGCCTCCCGCATGCCCACTATATGCCCTCGCTGAAAGTCCGTCAACTGCACATACGGTTCACGTCCACGCTGTCGCGGCATGCTACCAGTGTTAAAGACTGCGATGGAGCTCCGTATGCCACGGCAAACTGGCTGACACTGACGGCGGCGGTGCACAAATGCTGCGCAGCTAGCGCCATTCGACGGCCAACACCGCGGTTCCTGGTGTGTCCGCTGTGCCGTGCGTGTGATCATTGCTTGTACAGCCCTCTCGCAGTGTCCGGAGCAAGTATGGTGGGTCTGACACACCGGTGTCAATGTGTTCTTTTTTCCATTTCCAGGAGTGTATTTCAAGAGATATGACATCAAAAAGCCAGAGACAGGTAAGAAAGTGCAGTACCACGTATGAAATTTCAATATATTTATTCTTCACTGCTACTACACGCCTGTAGTCGAATCAACATAAGGAAGCTTCTGACACCTAGCAACGCTTTCGACAGCCATCAACTGTGAAGACCAAACAATAGCCGTCTATGGGGCTATGAAGTGGCGTAGTGGCTTTGATGACACGCGAAGCAACACCGCCCAGCGTACAGAAACAGTCAGGGGTTCAGTACTTATGTATTTGTAAATTGTGCATATTTCTTTGCACGACTGTGTGACAATCTCAGACATGTTTTCAAGAATACATGGAAATCATATTACACCACAAACACACTTCTTTTGTTTTCTTTTGTGATGAAAACGGGCAAAACGAATACTTGGGCAGTGCCGTATTTGTCAGCTAATTTCATATAATTGTCGACCGAATATAAATAATTTAAATTGTCATAACCTAATCACTAAGAGATGCAATCTTACTTCAAAGTTTGGACACCGCAAGTGAAGTGTCAAAGCTAGAAACTGCGTACATGCTTTGAGGCACCGAAACTCACGTCGCGGAAACTACTCAGAATATACTCATTTAGTGTCTGACAGAGCTTTTTGTGACTTCCAAAGAACTTTCAACATTCTCAAACTTTTTCTAAGCTTTTTCTCTCTTGCAACCGCACGACCTAATGAAAAGTAAACATTCGTGAAGTAATCAGACGTTTGAAGTTGTTTTATTCGTGGGAGCCAGATTATGCAAAGAATCGTATATGGAAGGGGGGAGGGGAGGTTGGCTGTACTGTTTCCGAAGTATACAGTATAGGAGAGAGTTTTCTGCTTCCTGCACTTGGGCTTCCAGGCAGGCTTGTAATAGAAGCATAATGCCTTTCTTACTCCATTTATAAATGATGGCATTGACTTATTTGCCGCAGTTTTTTTCTCAAATAGAAAAAAAATTACTCCAACAGATTAAAGATTTTTTTTTCAAATGTGAAAACGTGTCCTAAGGTACAACGTCGTCATGTATCCAGGAATAAGTATCATACTGAAATTTAAACGCGTTACAATCGAGAGAATCTTCTCAGTACTGCATTTAATCGTCTACCTGTTAATCATTATTCTACGAGACACCAATAATGAGACAGTGAAACCAAATTAAGCAGAACCATAATCAATATCCAACTGAAAACTAAAAATGTTTGTAATAGATGCTGTTCAGTGCTAACACAGACTTCCCCTTTCTAGACAGGTAAAATTAAGACATTAAAGAAACTGAGCCCATTTGCAAGTATCAAAAGAGCCATTGTGAAAGTGATGCTTCTGTTTCAGGTACAAGATGGTGCGCGATCGAGAGAGTAGGGATTAACTGTCCACATGTAATGGTATTATTTCTAACAGTATGTACAGTCTGTTCCACAAGAAAGTGCACGCCATAATTTTAAATGTAATTTTAAATGTAACGTCAGCTGCAACAACTCTGGTAGTGGTCTGGAACCTGTACTCAATGCGTTTTTGTACAGTGTATAGATAAACAACATGAGAGTGAATATTTCATAGGTTGCAGTTTAAAATGAGTACAAAACATCTGTAACGTTATGAGGTAGCGCCAAAATGTGCAATACTTATGAAAACTGCCTTCTGAGGTGAAGTCTGTTAAGAAGCTGTTTCGTTCGAAAGAAGAGGAAAACTGAGTGCTTCAAGAGGATAATGGTCCGAAACACCGCAGCCGCCTCTGTAGCCACGCGGTCTCAGGCGCCTTGCCACGATTCGGGCGGAGGTTCGAGTCCTCGCTCTGGCATTTATGTGTGTTTTGTCCTTAACGTAAGTTAGTTTAAGTTTGATTAAATAGTTTGTAAGCCTAGGGACCGCCGACCTCAACAGTTGGTGTCATAGGAACTTACCACCAACACCGTCTCTCCGTAGCGTGAGAACAAGAGAATGGGCCGCGCGGGATTTGCCGATCGGTCTTAGGCGCTGCAGTCATGGACTGTGTGACTGATCCCGGCGGAGGTTCGAGCTGTCCCTCGGGCATGGGTGTGTGTGTGTTTGTCCTGAGGATAATTGAGGTTAAGTAGTGTGTAAGACTAGGGACTGATGACCTTAGCAGTTAAGTCCCATAAAATTTCACACACACACAACAAGAGAATGGGGTGTCCACGATGGACTTACCTGCAATGCCTCTGGATGCAAATCCGACCGCAATTGCTTGTTCGTATATTAAGATGAAGATTAAAGGAAAGCCAATATATGCTTTGAAGCAGCTGTCATATCAAATCAGGGCGATATGGATATCGTCACCGAGAGAATATGCATCAAATCGCGTGAAAAGCATGTCAATGAGGTGCGGAGCTGTAATCGATAATGGTGGCGATTGGATAAACTATTAGGTGATTGTGCAAATAGTAATAACATTTATTTTCGTGAAAAAGTACAGTTATAATTGTTCTAGTTCATACAGATAGCGGCGTACACTTTCTTGTGGAACAGACTACAGCATATTACTCACCATAAAATTCTGTACCTCAAGAATTAAGAAAATATACCAAGTAGGTTTAATAAATTATACGGCACTTAAGTGGAACACTCGACAATCTCCAGTGTTGTTCGGAGAAAAATAAACAGCAGATGGAAACCCGTGTCCGACACCGTCACCCACCGAAGCTACAGAGCATCAGGTTCGTAGGACGTAACAGCAGCTAGCTCTATCTTCTCCACAGGCAATCGTAGCATTCAGTCGCTATCACTGAACAGCGAACAACGTTGTGAGACCTTCCGCTTACGGTCCGTCAGCGTAAAAGGTCACTTTCGCTGCCCAAGTCTTGGCCAGGCCGCAGGCGCCTGGGCGTATATCTTCGACGCTCTGTAGCGTCGTTGGATGTCGTTTCAGGAAACGGTTTGCTATTCCTATTTTTTTCTCAAGACACCGTCTATAGCTCCTCGAAGTTTGTCGGTATCGTTTTGTGACACCCTATTTATTCGTATATTTGTAGTACTCAAAGTACTCCGTCTACGAACTGCAAACAGTTGTACAGTTTTTGTCCTAAGGGTTTTGGACACCCTGGACGTTTATCATAGCTGTCAGCGCAACAGTAAATTCAGGAACATATGCATCTTTTCAAGGGACCATACGTATATAAACAGAACTCAGAAGTCATATTCTACTGGTACGACAGGGTGCACTGCCGTAGCTAAACTGTCTGGGCGGAAATTCGTATCCCAGGAGGCATAGATGAAAGGAAGTTGCCCCAGCTACGCGACACAGTAGGTGTTCATAGGCGCTCTGGATTTCAGATTTATTTCCCACCCAGTATCAGACCTTGAAAGGCGTTGACGACGGCTCTAGCTGTAAGGGGCCAATGATTCGTTTGGATAATAGTCAAAGGTTGTCGAAATCGCGACACAAATAAATAAAAGATTTCAAAAAATGGTTAAAATGGCTCTGAGCACTATGGGACTCAACATCTTAGGTCATAAGTCCCCTAGAACTTAGAACTACTTAAACCTAACTAACCTAAGGACATCACACACACCCATGCCAGAGGAATAAAACATTTAGAAAATATAATACAAAAATATATTCCGAAATTGGAATTGACAGAGTATTATTTAACCGTGTACACCCAACACTTACATTCGCGTAGTCACAAAACATTAATACAGAATGAGCATTGAAGTAGAACTGCACAAAACTAGCAGAGAACGCACCAGAGAGGGAATACTGATCAATGACACCCAGGTTTCGGCAGGCAAAGGGGGCAGGCAGATTCAGATGGACTTCACAGCACGACCAGCTCTGCTCCTCTCCCTACGTATAGCGAAGTCTTCGCAGTCGCCAGGCGGCCGGAGTAGCCACCGAGTCCGAACGACGTTACTAAAGTCAGTTAAGAGTTGCAGCGTCATGACGGTGAGTTCATACAGCGAAGACGAGGTCGCGAGCGAGACACCAGCTACTGGTCTTCCCATGAAGATCTTGCAGAATCGGTTGGTTTGCTGGTGATGACGGTTTTGTTAGCTGGCCATCGCTTCTCACTTGTACACCGGCGCCTTCAAAAATCAGGCTGGTACTAACCTGGCCACGCCAGTAGCTAGATGTCACCTGCCGGCCAATAGAATTGGCCGCTTGCTTTTTGCCGCAGACATTCACTGTTCCATTGCTGATGCAAGCGTCAGACCGCCGGGTTTTCGTCCAACAATTTGCGAGTCTCAAACAAGACAACGCTCTGCACGAAATCAAACTTTCTTAACCGCTGCGCCATCTTGATAAAATGAGTCATTTCTCTCAAAATAACGGCAGCCGAAATCTGGGACAGATTTTGATTCCTCTGTATGTAGAAAATTATTATAATAAGCTGCACATCTTGTATAGGCGGTGGCCAACAGCAAGTATCAACTGAGTGGACCTCCTTAAATAACAACTCCCCTCAATTGGGCGCCCGTTTTTCATTTCATCTGTGTCCTCACCTCACTTCTGCACCTCCTGCCCCCCCCCCCCCCTTTTCACTACCGGTTTTAGTTTTTTAACACACAGGGCATTTTTTACATACTACTTTTCCTTTGAATTTTATCATACCTTACCTCTTAAATGTTGTTTGTATTGTAAATGGAATTTGTTACATTTTATGATCGAGTAGACATATTCTTCTAACTGATGTGTAACATTTTAGATATTTTTCACACATACGGTTTAATTTGACTTTTCAATTTTATATGTATGATAAATGGAATTTCAGTTACATTTTCTGATTTTATAGACATCGGATGACTTATTCTTCTAACTAATGTGTAACAATTTAGATGTATACCATGCTTCTTCACAAAAAAGGTTAAACTGTACCAGGTACATAAAATTTTAGATGTTTTACAGCTATATGTTCTACATTCCTTTTCTTTACCATCACTCCTAATAAGTGTATTTCCATAATATTAATTTACTTTAATGTGTATTTTCGTCTGATATTGCTTGATCAGAAGTAGCGTGACTGATTGTAATTTCATGGATTGCTCTGTACCTTGTATTTTATACGCTTAAATTGTTGATTGGATTGTAAGATATTATATATTCTTCGATTCTTCAATCCTGTTACTCTTTATTCGTGTCCATTTTATTCATGTTTTGTGAAATATTAATCAAGTGTAGAATAGTTAATACTTCACTTTTGTAATCTAATTACCACAGAAGTGTTTAATGGTAACCTATTTGGACTTGATCAGAAATGTCATCTTTGACTTCGAAATTCTTTGACCTGTATTGCTATATGACACATGTAGTCCTTTTATCCATGGGTCATCTGTAGTCTTGCTACAATTTTCCATATTTATTGAGAATTACGGTTTTCCGTAGTAACGTACATGAAAGCATGTATGACATGTAATGAATCTGCGATAATTTTTGTGAGTATTTCCGCTGATTTAACTGCTGTTCCTGTTTCGATCTTATTTCGTTTCGCATTTTCACATTGTCCTCTTTTGCATATTGTACAGTTACCGTTAATGGTGGTTGAAAATCGAAACCGGTGCAGAATAAATAACATTATCACAGACAGCAGTGTTAACTATTTTGTAAGATAATGTAAGGTTTCCTTCCTTGTTTCAATTTCCAGTTGAATTTTTAGGTACTTCGAAATAAAATTGATACTCAAATTATGGATACATTAGCAGTTCGTTTCTTATCAAAAGGTCCTGAACTGTCACCTGATTGATTACTTCTCATCTTGTGTTTTCGCTCGTCACGACAGTATTTGTTCGGAGGTTCCGCAAGACGATCGGTTAGAGGTAAGCCCCTAACAAACTGGGCTACTCCATGCCTTGTAAAATTCCCCGTCAGTTGTACGTATTAACGCTTCTGCTACCACAAGGGCCAGTAAGGGATGGACCATACTGGAATGATCAATTGGTCACTTTTCGTGCCGCTACATTCTAGTACTCTCTCTCTCTCTCTCTCCCCCCCACTCTCCCCCTCTCAGCCTCCCTCCCTCCCTCCCCCCCCCCCCACCCCAAAGCTTTTCCACCCTCCTTCCGTCTCCTTCCCGAAGCGAGCAAACTTCCGTAGATGCAAATTCCTGCGGAAAAAGGCGCTCAAGAATTCCGCAACGGATTCCATAATACAGCAGTGTTCTCCGAAGTTGGGCTTCTCTGCTAGTCGCCCCGCTCGATATCTGCCCACCCTCAAGAAGGCGGGCACTGTACAGTCGATCTTTGAGCTAATGGATGTCCTGTTCTTCTCGAATACTTAATTCAGATATAACTGCCTTTGAGTCCGTACTTGTTCTTTATCTACAATGTCCCGTAAATATCTTTGGTACGGGAGTTATAAGTGAAGTAAAGTAACAAATCTTGTACTGAAAGTTAGTCCTTCCTATTTAGAAATACGCTCAACTGCAGTTTCCTCCATTGCGTGCACCACGTTCCATAATTCACGTGTACACAGTCGTTGTCTCGTCTATGTGTTCCTGTAAAGAAGCGTTCAAATTAATGGACGTGGAAACGGTAATTGTGTATTCTGCCAACAAGAAAGCGAATACCAAACCGTGTGAGGTGCACCAGACCTTGCTGACCAAACGTATAAGGTTGAGCAGTAGCCATCAGAACGAAGCCACAAAGTCAGTGTCAAATAAAGAATTCAGAATTCAACTTTGCACCTTATACTGTACTTTTGTCGCGTTTTTCGCTCGAGGTGAAGTATCAGTGAAGATATCTGGTAGCAAAGTGTCTGAGGGGGACGGCGAACCCACGAGTAGGTGACCACTGGACGTCCACGCCTCGGAGGTCGAAAGCTTGTCCGCTCCGTAGACGTTGAGGTCGTAGACCAGCCCCAAGCACCAGTGCTTAGGAACACACCTTTCACGCCACATCGTTGAACACGAGACTCCGCAGCAGACAAACCCTACATGGTCCAACGTAAATCCAACAGCATCGTCAATTGCGATTGAAATGGGCACGTAATATTCATTATTTTAATTTGGATAGCGGAAACGTGTCACCTGCTCGAATGAATCAGTTTTCTTGTTGCACCGGACTGTTGTAGTGGTCGTTTCCGGATGTGTCATCATTCAGGTGACAGGGTGGTCGAAACACACACAGCGCCACGGATGCGGAACGATGGGGGCAGTAGTTAGTTGGGGGGCTGTGATGGACTTCTGTGGGTCTTGTGGTAGTAATCGAAGGCACCAGCACAGCAGTAGACCTGGTGATTTTTGGTGACCACTTGTGTCCGGCCAGACAGCGATGGTACGCTGTGGGAGTGTTGATATTTTTAAAAATATCGGGAATGTAATACATCTATATTTAAAAGTACCATTATTGCTCCTCGACATATCCAAAATAATCGATTAATTGACGGCAAAGATATCGACGTACCGGCCAAAAAACAATATCGGCTGCCCATTGTAAATATACTGCCGGTTTTAGAGCTGCATATATAAGTATTGATTTATTATTAGATATTCTGTACATCAACAAGCTAGCAGTCTGCTTAACCAAAGAATGAAAGGAAAACGTGCTTGTTCACTTTTGACGATAACTACTTTGTTAACAACGGTAACTGCAGGCAGGTGGCACAATAAAAGGTGTCCGGCGGGACCGTCGTTCGGTTTCGTCACATACCGGATTTGTCTGGGACACTTCATGTCGAGTTACCTGACTTTTTTTTTCATTGCTGCAAACGCCATCTACCTAGCAGCTGCAGTGTCAAAATTGAGTGGTGAAGTAAAACGTTGCAGTTTCTGTTGGTAGCACCGAGCGAGGATTACGTCAGCATTTCCCCTCGCACGTCTCTGCCCATCACAAAGACGAATCTTGTTCAAAAATTGGTTCAAATGGCTCTGAGCACTATGGGACTCAACTGCTGAGGTCATTAGTCCCCTAGAACTTAGAACTAGTTAAACCTAACTAACCTAAGGACATCACACACATCCATGCCCGAGGCAGGATTCGAACCTGCGACCGTAGCGGTCTCGCGGTTCCAGACTTCAGCGCCAGAACCGCGCGGCCACTTCGGCCGGCACGAATCTTGTCATTTAGATTTTTTGTTCATCAGTTGCAGCAACTATTTTTGAAGAATGCCAATGTGAAGTAATAGCAGACTAGTTTCGTTAAAAATTGTTTTTTAACGCAACTGGTATGCTATTACTTCACATCGGATAACTTGTTATTCGATTCACACCTCAGCCCCGCAGTGCTACCGGACTTCTTTTTCGCGCCATCTATACTTGCTTCGTACAGTCAAATAGGAAGACTGGACGTGATGGAAGCTGAGAAAATAGGAAAACTCCGCACAGAGAAAGTAAAATAATCGATAATTTCAAAAAAATATAAAATAGAGTATCGGCAGTCGATATTGCCAGTTCGATATTAGTACATCGATGTGCCGATGAAAAGGGTCACGAACACATAATGATATTTCTTGGAAAAAATATCGATATTTTAACACCTGCACTAAAGTGCTCCAGTATGTTAGTTGTCCGGCTTACAAGGTCATAACCGTGCTACATTGGTTTGAGGAACATGGTACCAAACTCACAGTGCTGTCTTGGCCACCAAAATTCGACTGATCTGAACTTACGATAGGCTTGTAAAGCATAGGAATAACATGACCTGCAAGTAGACATCTCGCGTAACGCGTCTGCGGAAACTTGCCAAAGACTTGCCGAAACCATGCCACGGTTTCCAAGGTAAGTCAACGCGCTACTGAGCAGGTGGTCATAATGTTTTGGCTGATCAGCGTACGTATAGTTGTTTCTGTAGGAGGCTCTCACCCGTGTGAGCGGAGGTGCGGCAGTGGACTCCCGTGGAACGCTGCGGCACTACTGGGACCTCATTCAGTCATTTTTAGCAAGAGTTTTACACCCACTCTCTATTGCCATCACCGCTGGCCATCAGTTGCCGTGTTACAAGTAGGCGTCAGCGCCCGTCGGAGATTTTGCAGGTGCAGCCTCTGGCAGTGTCGGAGGTCCCGACGTAGGAGGGTGGAGCGGCCAGCCCATCGCTTTAGCCCAGCTTGGCTGTGAACTCTGTCGGAACCTCAGCGCTCTCGTGGTGTGGAAGATGCACAAAGGCTTGGCCTCAGAAATCTGATGGCTCTTTCGTCGATTGTTGAGATGCGATGTAGGCGGAAGACTCAAGGGTGACAAGAGACAGTCCGGGACGCGGTCCCATCATATCGCTTTTAAGACAGTACTTCTACTGCTCAGGTGCCCTGCTCCAAGCAGAACAGCTCGTAGGCTGGCAAACCAGATCTCCATTCACGGAAGATTGGCCCGAAGCTGATCTTCAGTCAGTTGTGACTCGCGGGAGTGCACCTCGCAGTGTTGAATTTCCCTCCACACGTTTGTGATTTCGTAGCAGTGGTCTCAAAGGCATACACTTCATTGTGTCAACTAAGGCAGCCTGCAACTTGTAGAGCTCACCTTCAGTAGGTATCCGTGATGAAGACGGAATGGTCTAACTCTCAGAGTGAGTGGAAGGAAAGTGAGGGTTATGTAGCAGTTTCTGACGTGATTCACCCTATACGGGTGACCGAATTTGTTCCTGATTTCTGAGTCTGTCAACGCTCTTGGCTGGCTTAATGTCCACTTTCATCGCTTTATGCAAAGTTTTCAGTCTCATTGACGTTCCTGTCATCCCAAGATGGAGGCACTACATTTAGCCTCGTTACAGAAGGGGGCTGTGTCTGCTCGCCACTGTTCTCTGAGTGCTGAATCGAGGGTCAAGGCGTCCTGTCTAGCACACTATAAGCACCCTGTTACGTACTTCAGTTCTTCCGAGTGTTGACGTTGGTTGTGCCGACGTTGCGTACCCGGCAGACTTGCTCCGCCTAGCGTCGTCCCAGACGGTTCTAATAAAATTTTATTCCTGCTCTTAATCTCTATTCTCCTGAGGACATTTCGTTACATAAGAGATGTAGCCATCCGTTTTCTGAGGCTGGAAGTTAGCTGAAGCGTTGTGCAACTATCTCATGTGCTTCTCTCAAGCATTATATCACGAATACCCGTAGGCTTAATTTCAGTGCCCCTGTAAAGGCGTCTTCTTCGTGTTTGGGAAGGACTGAAACCATTTGATTCACGATGTATACTGTTCGATCACTGTGCCAAATCTTTACATCTGAAGGAATCACCGGTACTTACTTTTCATAGAGTGTACGTTATTCACTGCGCAATAGAAGAATTATTCTAGACACCTTTCTTGCCGTTTCCTTTCTAGGTAGTAGTTATTCTCGCCTTGGGCACTGGTGAAACGATGGTATCTGTTCTTTCGGACACCGCGTGTATATATATATATATATATATATATATATATATATATATATATATATATATATATATATATATATATATCCACTGAAAATGCTTTTGATGCTATCCTTAAGCCAGAGTTGCAACGTCTGTCTCAGTTTGATAAATCGAGCACAGCGCAACATACGCCTCAGTTGTGCGCTTTTCCACCACGTTCTGTGATGTTCACTAAAAAGTGTCATTTCAGCTTCATTCTAACTGTACACTTAAAGTTTCACTTTGTCCTCCGCGAATGAAGATAAAGATACTCGAAACTGAAGAGATCTTACATCATATGTGATGCAGAGACTCGATGTGCTGCGAGGGCCGCGAAGTGAAATTCATTGCCGGCAGTAATCTTGGGCTGTGTCACTAACGTATGGGCAGCGAGCACGAGGCAAGCCCCCCTTTCTCCTCCTACTCCTCTAGCCTCCCCCACACCCTACCACTGTGCTGCCTGCGAGTAAACAGGCGGCCGGACGGCAGGGCGGCGTGCGGCTCGGAAACAATTGCCTGCCAAATGAAGCCCTGGAGGGCCGGTATTAAACACGGCCCGCCGAGCGCTGTCACAATATTTATCAGGCCCTCCGCTCCAGAGTGCCCGGCGCAGCTGGCCACTCCGTAATATTGCCGTAAATTATTGTTCAACATCGCGCTGCCTTTTTTGCTATTAGCCTGCTTTTATTCTGCACTGATGCGATTATAAACCTCATGTACACTTTCTCTGATTTCGAATTTGTGATTTAGCGCTGCTGTCTGAGGCCCTATCTATCGACTTCCTTGTTTGCTTCCTCATTCAGTTCGTATGACTGTGAGTTAATATAATTCTCCCAGTTCCAATTTACTGACAGCAAACTCCTTTAATAATTATCACAATATTGTTTCCTCGATGCGTTCCTGTATAATGCTTTACAAATGCTAAGAAGTGAATTTAGTTTCTGTTGTAGGGTTTACTAACACGGGGACTAGGACATGACATTACATGTTCACAAGTAGATTACGGAACGAGGCAGTTGGTTCTATAAAAAGTGGGTTAACTTACAAGGCAAACAGCAGAAAACAACTACATTTAAAGTTAAGGATAATATTTAGAACATATGGATTACTGCAGAATTACTGGAGAAACTGAAAAATAACATAGAAAGATGTTCGGAAAAAAGTGCAGAAATCTCGATAGTGAAATCTATAAAAATAGTGGATAAAGTAAAGGAATGCTGGTGTCGACGTAAACGTGCAGAGATAGAAGGTATACATCGGAGAGGACGGTATGACCACAAAGTGGATCAGGCGGACCTTAAAATGAGCAGCTCTGGAACAATGTCAATGAGAGAAGATGAAATTATAGAGATACGATGTTTTATTAAGCAGTGGAATAGTTACGTCGAATAATTTTATAGAGATAAGAATCGCCTATAAGTGTTAAAGATGGAATCAGAAAAGTACTGAAAGGAACTTGGGATATCCGATTCACTTGGGAGACAGACACACCTATCAAGAAGTTGAAAACGGAAAAGTAAGTAGAAGACGTAGAAACTATTCTGGTAAAATAAGTAAATTCGTGTGGCATGAGTGGCTTGGAGTCATTAAAGAGGGATTTTCAGCCACCCGTTTGGAAGTTGTTTCAATTGCACACAACTTCGGCGACTAGCGCGTCTTTAGTCCTTTGAACACCAGTAGTGTCTGTCAGACACGAACATTTTATTAATTTTGTTTTTAAGTACCAGCGCGTTTGGCATGAACCGCGATGCTGTTGCAAGACAGAGACATCTACTTGTGCACTGACTTCCTTCTACGAATTGCACTCATAGCGTTCAAAGCAGAAGTCGGCGCGGAAGGTGTGCTATCTGACTACGATTTTTTTTCCCAGTGGCCATATTGAGGAGGTAAGTCCATTGAGTTTTTACAACTGCTTTTATGTATGGTTTGCAAATGAACTAAAGGGGCTATATGTAGTTCGGATAGACAGTTTATTACATTTTCGTCCCACTTTTGCTTGTAATTCAGGACTTTAATTTGTTTTAGACGTTATGGATTCATGGGAGTGTCGAGATGTGGAATGCTGTCTAGGGAAAAAGCATATATGATTTCAAATATATCATATGAAATGACGTGTGGTTGAAAACTGTGTCCCAATTGTTCCAACTGAAACCAACTCTTTACAAAATTGATTGTTTACTTTTTGGCAATTTCCTATTATACTCATTTATTATTATGTCAACAAAGGTTAGTTTTATGAAAAATTATAAAATTTCATTCCGAATTGAAACCATCTCCTTAAAAAATTATACTTTTGGCCCATTTATTTTTATATTCTTTGCTTACTATCTCAAAAATTATATATTTTTTCATACTGTTGGGACTCAAAAGGCTATCCACGCCAGAAACCCTGACAGGGAAGAGGAGAACTGCAGTTTGACATGGAATCCGATCACATGTCTTTCCTGATATTTCGTCAGATAACTGAAAGGTGAAGGTTTGCGTAAAGGGTGACCGAAATATTCCTATGTCTTCCTGGGATTCGATCGAGAGTCCTTACGGTCTCCAGGCTCGCACTACGCCACCTGGCTGCCGACCCCGACATTCCAGCAGCATAGAGAATCATTATTGGGGATAAAGATGACATAAAGATTTCTCCGAAACGATTATCGTGCCAGATAGAAAGGAAACTGATGCTCAGAACATGCTGCAATTACGGATATACTGTGGATATAGAAAAAGCATTTTACAGAGTAAAGTCCTGCACAAGTTTAGTATGGATTCTTGAGACGCTTATTATGTGAGTTATGTATGACACAACTAAAATAAGTAAGAAATTAGAAAATATAAAATAACGGTAGTTATAAATTGTTTCTGTAAGATGTTATAGCTGGAGGGGGAACAGCAAGAGCGTAAGTTTTTCAGATGTTACGCTATTATAAGTCAAAGGCAATCATTAGTAATCCGGAGGGATTGAGGAGCAACTGTGTCATAGTAAATGAGAGAAAGACAAAACATGTTGATAACACTGGAAAAAGGAAGACATATAACTGAAAAAAGTATTGTAGAACTACAGTTTCAAGCGTTTAACGTGTACAATAAGCAGTGAAACAACATTCGCAAGAGATTGGAAAATTTTATTCAAATTTTTCAATGTACATTGGATAAACATCTAGGGAAAGTTTTGTTTAAGTAATTCGTGTGAAGTGTTGTGATATATAGTGCTGAAATACTTGTCTGAAGGACGATGGATGGTTCAGTTGGAAAGATAAAATTCGGAATTGGGAGGTTGAACGAGGAAAACAGTTAATAGGGACAATGAAGAAATGGTTCAAATGGCTCTGAGCACTATGGGACTTAACTTCTGACGTCATCAGTCCCCTAGAACTTAGAACTACTAAAACATAACTAACCTAAGGACACCACACACATCCATGCCCGAGGCAGGATTCGAACCTGCGACCGTATCGATCGCGCGGCTCCAGACTGTAGCGCCTAGAACCGCTCGGCCACTCCGGCCGGCGATAATGAAGAGCTCTGATATAAGCTGAACAGGGGAAGTCGAGACTAGAATTGTATAATGGACGTCAACGAAGAAGAAGACGCGAGTTAGTAGGTGATATCGAAATAGCGATCATACTGAAAAAAAATAGAAAAGAAAGAAAAGAGATAAATGGAAGAGAAGCGAAAAGGACAAAAGACGCTGAGATTGCAGTGGAAGAACTTTCCGAGTGGTAGAACAAACAATAATGTCATGTCCGGGACATCAAAGTACACTTGAATATCTAGTCGATAAAGTAACTTACTTCTTCATAACTTTCCTCCCCTCTCCTTTTTTGTAATTTAGATTAATATCTCGAGCTTTCGGCCACTTCTTTAATGTGTTTCTCAATCTAGGGTTAGAGTTTTAAACCACATGCGTTATATTTAACAGTTTCTATTGGAAACAGCTGTTAAAAGGCGAGTGAAATATACTTAGAAATGCATTAATTTAGAATTTACATCCACTGCCTGATACAGCTCATTCCGGTTGTTTCTTCGCACTTTCTTTTATGAGTTTGTTGACCATTCCATTGATCGTTCCAGTTGACACAGGATTTAGAGAGGTAACTCAATCTTCTTCTGAAGTTGCCGTTAATACTGCGGCGAGTTCATCAACAAAAAGCACGAACAGCAAGGATTCCAACACATTTTCTGGTGGCGCACCTGAAGTAACTTCCACTTCATTTGATAACGCTACAGAAAAAGTAATCTGTTGTCTCCTACCTGCCGGTCTCAAATTTATTTCTATGCCTCATATGGCCGTACCTCCGTTTATAACCATTGGTGTTGTACTGACTGATAATGAAATCAGGAAGAAATACTGCATCCACGTGACTGACTTGACAGCAGTGTTTTCAGCATGTCACAGGATAAAAGCGCGAGTTCGGTTTCGCATGACTACCTCAGACTAGTTTGGTCCCGATGGTAACCATAGATACAAGTGTTATTTAACAATTAAATCGTCTAAACAGAAGCTGACCAAATTCTTCTTCGTGAAAAAATCAGCTATACTGTACGATTGACCTATGAAGTATTTCTATCTCATTACTGCGTGGCTATTTCTCAATTGGAAAATGCATCCCGATATGGATGTAACAAGATTCACTGAAGATGTTGCCGAGCAATTCAGTACATCTTACAGAGGGATAAGCCGGCGGAACTCCTGGCAACCTTACTGAAAACTAAACTGAGGTCTCACACAACTACTATGAGCCACAACTTTACGAACAACTGGACAACAGGATGTCATCTCTGAAACGCAATACTGCGGTGATTATACATGGCATGGGCTTGAAAAGTGCTCGATAAGTTTCTGGAGGTATTCGGTACCAGGTGTCTCCTCAAAGGTCACGCGAATCCCGTAAATTACACGCCGGTGACTTTGGTAGCCAACGCATAAAGTTCACTTTCATGCCCGGAAAAACACTGTAACTTTATGATTACTGACATTTATACTGCTATGAGGTACTATCGCCTTTGAGGAGGATTCAATCGCAAAGGAATGTCGATGGTTCTAAATAACGTTCACGTAGTCTACACCAGTAACGGTAGCATCGATTACTGACATCGATGCCGGCCGCGGTGGTCTAGTGGTTCTAGGCGCGCAGTCCGGAACCGCGCGACTGCTACGGTCGCAGGTTCGAATCCTGCCTCGGGCATGGATGTGTGTGATGGGCTTAGGTTAGTTAGGTTTAAGTAGTTCTAAGTTCTAGGAGACTGATGACCACAGATGTTAAGTCCCATAGTGCTCAGAGCCAGGTTGTTTTTTTTTTTTTTTTTTTTTTTTTTGAGAACTAGAGAACAAACACGGAAACTACATCAAATGCTACAGCAGGTAAATGGTTACAGCAAGTAACATCTGCCGCTAGGCACCGCCCCGGCCATCCTTGCTTAGTTCAGTGCTATTATGACAAGTGTTCGTCCACCACCCCTTTCAACGTACTGAATGTTTCCAGGCTTCGTGCGTAGGAGCTCCGCATTTTCTAGAATTGGTGCGCGCGTTGCACAGTACAACTTTCACGCTGTGTAACGTCGCTGGATGGTCTGCGCTTCATTTGTTTCTCTAGACACTCTCCTCAAACACCTAGAAATTTTTCGGTATAGATATGTTAAACTCTGTATACTACTTTGCCACATGGATGCCTCTTTGCAAACAAAAGTATAAATCACTGTCTTGTCTTCCTTCAGATCTACGTAACCATTGACACATACAATTTGAATAACTGGGAATCATTCTTGTTTGTTGCAGGTATGTACACACTTAGCTCACCGAAGTCAGCAAACGTGAGGGCACTTCGTGAGGGTGAGTACGTGTGTTACGTAAAACTCTCAAGTACTGTCGATATCCCTTTATTAAATACTGTACAAGCCTTACCCGACTCATCCTCGACTTTTATTCGCCAATCTAGAACACTTAGCAGTTAGGCGTAATAGCAGAAGTACTAATTGGACAAAATAAAACTAGCCCGGAAAATATTTCACGCACCTTAAGATAGGCAATCCAACTTAGACATTCCACCCAAGCTGTAAGCTGGGTTGCTTATATTAAGGTACATGAAATACGTTCAGGGCCAGATCTACCTGCCCTTCCTGTAGCTGTGATTTACAGATCAGCTGCACAATTCGTAACGGGTATTTTTAGTCAAGCGAAAATGTCAAGTAATTCTGAAAACTGTCCACTATGTGACCCATCAGGAAAGAAAATGTATGGAACGTAGTGGCGTACTCATACATTCAAAGAGTGCAGTTTCAAATATCAATCAAGAAATTCCTTCTTCTTCAAACCCACGTGTCACGCTATAAGAAGTACTGCAAAATTTGGGGAATTGCGGTTTACAGAGGATCATACGATAAATCTAGTCCAACAATAATCTGACCAAGGGAATATATAGGATTAATATCTCAGTACGCCATATATTCACATGATTTATCATCCGCCACGTTCGTTTTGTTTTCTTAAGTCGAACAAAATAGTAGACACAGATATTCACATGAAGAAGCTGTTGAATCCTCAGAAAATCATGTTTTGTGGTATCAATATCACAACGTAAAAATGGCGCAGAACTGATTCAGACACACACAAACGTTTAACAATCTGGTTTGTACCAGTAATTGTAAAGAAAAAAGAATCGGTAGTTTGCGCCATTTCCGAGTTATTTTGCATTGACATTAGACAGTCAGGCCGCTTCGAGAGCAAATCCAAGCGACTCATCAGAGACAATATGGCCAAAAGAGTTCTTCGTTTGGTTTCCTAAAAGCGAACATCAGAGCGATACAAAAATTGGACATCGGACGGTAGTAAGAATCGAACCAGAGCCAAAGTCTGAGCAGAGTCGTGCTCTGTGACAATAAATTACAGTAATAACTGTATCTGGAGGGCCGCTGTAATTTGGGCGTGCATCGAGCTTACGGTGCAAGTGTTGAAATTTTTGATAACAATTATTTCTCAGCGCCAGAACCTTGCAAAATGCTTACAAAATTTTCAGACTGTCTCCGACCAATTTGTGTACGATGTCGTTTTATGCAGCCTCACGTGAAAGAACAATGTTCATGGCCAGTTAGCTCTGCAAATGTGAAGCAACTTGGCAAAATGTCTCAAAATAGCTGCTAAAGTCTGGGAAGACTTCTTAGACCTATTGTACAAGCTCTGTTTCTGAAAATACTCTAGCATGTTAATGTGGCGAGCCATAATCGTATATCATTCTTTTAGTTTGGTTACATACCGGAAAGTTGTTACTTCCACGCTTCCCATATTGGTATCTCCACTTAGTTTAGTTTTTTTCTGATGGTGAAACACACTGTTTGAACTAACGTTCCTGAACCATTAACGAAACATTAAATACTACGGACGGAATGAATTTACAAAAACATCCAGAACTTGTATGACTAAACCGGTAATAGGAGAACAAAATCCTGGTAACATCTCGGTAAGAACCGGGCGGAGTGGCCGAGCGGTTCTAGGCGCTCCAGTCTGGAACCGCGTGACCGCTACGGTCGCAGGTTCGAATCCTGCCTCGGGCATGGATGTGTGTGATGTCCTTAGGTTAGTTAGGTTTAAGTAGTTCTAAGTTCTAGGGGACTGATGACCTCAGAAGTTAAGTCCCATAGTGCTCAGAGCCTTTTGAACCTTTTTTTTTTTTAAATATCTCGGTAAGTGTGGCAGAAGTAGAGTATATCTTGGTACAGAAATACCCTGTAACTCAGGTCAGTCCTAACTTCACTGTATGATTCCGTTTGCTAAAATTTGGCCAATGCTCTGAGAGGGAACTTATATCGTTTACATGAATGTAGCTTGTCTGGATACAGTTTCCGATACAACCGTAGTGCAGGTTGCATAAATCACACGTCAGTAGCAGCAGCTGGATCACACTGTGTACACGGTTGCCAAATAGATACGCTTTAGACAGTTTAAGATGGGCAGCCGAACTTTTCTGCTCTGAGTGTGGGTAGCGAAAGTTGTCTTCCTTGTATTTTCTGAATCGCTTTTATTTTGCCCAACCGGTCCATGAGTGAGATGTCACCGTTACCTTATTTATTTAACCACCCCCGCAGATTACGGTCCTGTGGATTCTACGCCGGTCTCAACGGCGCATGCGTCGTTACCATGCTCGCTCTAACTGCAGAGTAACTGGTGAGTCACGATACGCGGCGGCAGTGCCACTGCAGACCTCAACAGACCCCTGACGGGCGCCATGCTGCCCGCAGTACGTGCTTCAGAGCATCCGTGGCAGGCACTATGTCTACGCCGGAAGCCGATATCTGCGCCGTGCCGGAGCAAACAGCCTAGCGAGACCCGCAGGGACTGTCGAGATTGCGGGAGCGCCATCTCGTGACGGTTACCACCCCGCATACGGCCTCGTGTACACGCGGCGATAGGGCGTCATATGCAGGGCTAACAGCAAGCGCCGCTGCACTCCCACTAAACTGTTGTAGGCCCTGGGCGATTTGTACCGCATCTCCAGCAACGTCTGGGATGGAGCCACGCCTTCCCTTAGCACGGATTCAGAATATATTGTTTTCGTGAAATGCAATTGACTCTTTATTCGCGTGAAGTAATTAGTGCTACCGAAAGGAGATAATAAGCTGTTTCCATATTAGTAGATTTTCAGAAGGCTTTTGACACTGTCCCGCATAGGCGGTTGCTGATAGAATTGTGCGTCAAAGGATTTTCGTCTTAGACGTGAGACTGAAGTACACTGAGGTGACTGAAGATACGGGATACCGATATGCACATATACAAATGGTCGTCCTATCGCGTATACAAGGTATAAAAGGCCAGTCGGAGCTGAAATTGGTACTCAGATGAAAAATTTTCTTACGTTGTTATGGCCGCACTACGGGACTTAAGACTAAACGTGCAATCGTAATGGTGCTAGACGCATGGGACATTCCATTTCGGAAATTGTTACAGAATTCAGTATTCCGAGGTGCACAGATTAAAGAGTGTGCCGAGAAGATTAAATTTCATGCGTTGTATCTCAACACGGACAGCACAGTGGCCGGCGACCTTCACTTAACGACCGAGACGAGCGGCGTCTGCGTAGAATTCTGAGTGGTAGGGGGCGCTGATTACCGCGCAGTTGAGAGCCCAACAAAGCAAACATCATCATCTGAGTGCTAACGGACAAGCAACACGGTGTAAAGTAACCGCGGAAATCAGTTTGAAACGTACGAGAGACTTATCTGTCAAACCAGAGCGGGGAAATTCGGCGTTAATAGGATATGCAGTAGAGACCGAAGCTCGTGACTTTGCTGGCAGTACGACATCGCCTGCGGCGCCTCTCCTATGTTCTGAACATATCGCTTGGAACCTACATCTACATCTACGTTATTACTCTGCTATTCACAATAAAGTGCCTGGCAGAGGGTTCAATGAACCACCTTCAAGCTGTCTGTCTATCGTTCCACTCTCTAACGGCGTGCGGGAAAAACGAGCCCTTAAATTTTTCTCTGCGAGCCCTGATTTCTCTTATTTTATCGTGTGATCATTTCTCCCTATGCAGTTGGATGCCAACAGAATGTTTTCGCAATCGGAGGAGAAAAATGGTGACTGAAATTTCATGAGAAGATCCCGTTGCAACGAAAAACGCCTTTGTTTTAATGATTGCCCAACCAATTCACGTATCATGTCTGTGACACTATCTCCCCTATTTCGTGATAATACAAAATGTGCTGCCTTTCTTTGTACTTTTTCGATATCATACGTCAGTCCCACCTGATGCGTATCCCACACCGCACGGCAGTACTCCAGAATAGGGCCGACAAGCGTGGTGTAAGCAGTCTCTTTAGTATACCTGTTGCATCTTCTAAGTGTTCTGCCAATAAATCGCAGTCTTTGGTTTGCTCTACCCACAGTATTATCTATGTGTTCGTTCCAATTAGGTTATTTGTAACTGCAAACCCTACAGATTTAGTCGAATTAACAGCCTTCAGATTTGTGTGACTTATCGCGTAATCGAAATTCAGCGGATTTCTTTTAGTACTCATGTGAATAACTTCACACTTTTCTTAATTCAGGGTCAATTGACACTTTTCGCACCACACAGATATCGTATTTAAGTCATTTTGTAATTCGTTTCGGTCATCTGATGACTTTACAAGACGGTATATAGAGGGCCTATTAACACTTCCTTTCCGTCTATTACTACGAACTGTGATCTTTCTGACAGGAAATCACGAATCCAGTCGTACAACTGAGGCGATATTCCATAGGCACGCAGTTCGGTTAGAAGACGCTTGTCAGGAACGGTGTCGAAAGCCTTCTGGAAATCTGAAAATATGGAATCAATTTGACATCCCTGTCGATAGCACTCATTACTTCATCAGTATAAAGAGCTAGTTGTGTTTCACAAGAGCGATATTTTCTGAATCCGTGGTATGTGTCAGCAAATCGTTTTCTTCGAGGCAATTTATAATGTTTGAACACAATATCTGTTCCAAAACCTTGCTGCAAATCGACGTTACTTTATGAGTGAGTGTAAAGAGAGAGGGTTGTGTTTCGCAAGAACGATATTTTCTGAATCCGTGCTGACTACCTGTCAATAAATCGTGTTCTTCGAGATATTTCATAATGTTATGTACCAAAACCCTACTGGAAATCTACCTTAGTGATATGACCTAGGCTACTGAAAAATCGTGACATGGTCAGATTGGTCCCGATTTTAGGAGTGTGGTGTAGACCTCACGAAGCCATGAACCCAAGTTATCAACGAGGCACTGTGCAAGCTAGTGGTGGCTCCATAATGGTGTGGGCATGGAATGAGCTGGGCCCTGCTTATGTTCAGCTATATGAAGGCCTTTTGAACCCATTCATAGAGTTCATGTTCCCATAATTAGACGCAATTTTTACGGAGGACAGTGTGGCTTGTCACCGGCCACAATTGTTTGCGATTGATTTGAAGAACATTCTATACCGTTCAAGAGAATGATTTGGCCACCCTGATACCCCGACGTGAAATCCCATCTAACATTCTTGGGAAATAATCGAAAGGTCAATCCACGCACAGAAGAAAGTTTCGCAATTGTTGACGGCTATAGAGGCCGCATAGGGGAGTAGGTCTCAGCAGTTTTCCAACGACTCGTTGAGTCCTCGCCACGTCCTGTTGCTGCCCTACCCCGGGCATAAGGAGGTCAGGCAGATTATTAGCAGGTATCACGTGATTTGGTCATCTCAGTGTAGAACAGAAGAACAGAACAGTAGAACAAGAGATATCTGGGGATCTCCGAGGAAGCGGTACAGGCTCTCTGTTGTTCTTAATTCATGTAAGTGACTTACGAGACGACCTGAACCGCCGTTTTTACGTTGTTCCAAGATGGTATCCTTTATCGGCCAACAAAGACATCTGAAGGCGAAAACCAACAGCTAAACTATTTGGGGACAATATCTTCTTGGTATCAATAGTTGCAACTGACCCTAAAAATAACAAGAGGTAGGTTCTTTACACGAGTAGCCATCCATAAATTTCAATTACGTTTAGATTACACGAAAAATTACGCAAATCTAATGGTTTTCGATTCAGGTACATGCCTAGCGGTTACAATTATAACTTAAACTGGATGGATCACACAGAAAATGCTGTGTGGGAACGTAAACCAAAGACTACTAGTGATACAACACTTACAAGATGCAACGAACCTAGTAAATAAGCTACCTACAATACCCTTGTCCGTTTTCATCTGCAGTACTGCTTGTGGCGTGAGATTCTTATCAGCTGGCGTTGTGGGAGAATATAGAAAAAGTTCAAAGAAGAGCAGCACGTTTTCTATTATAATGAAATAATGGTGATAGTGTCGTGGATGAGATAGGAGAGTAGGGACGGCTATCAATAAATTAAAAATGGCTCTGAGCACTATGGGACTCAACTGCTGTGGTCATAAGTCCCCTAGAACTTAGAACTACTTAAACCTAACTAACCTAAGGACATCACACACGTCCATGCCCGAGGCAGGAT
The DNA here is from genome assembly GCF_023864345.2 of Schistocerca serialis cubense. NCBI lineage: Eukaryota > Metazoa > Arthropoda > Insecta > Orthoptera > Acrididae > Schistocerca > Schistocerca serialis. Next base: position 914,900,292 of record NC_064641.1, on the reverse strand, counting down.
TCGAACCTGCGACCGTAGCGGTCGTGCGGTTCCAGACTGTAGCGCCTTTAACCGCTCGGCCACTCCGGCCGGCATCAATAAATTAAGATGATTTTCGTTGTCGCAAGATGTTGTCACGAAAATTCATTCGGAAACTTTCTACTTCACGTGCCAAAATATTTGGTTGATACTCAGCCTACGTTGGGAGAGGGTGATGTACGAAAAATGAGGTATGGCACGAAATGATTTGGATGTTTGTCACACGTACTATTACAGAGAGGAGTGGTACGGAAATATGGAGCTTTTCGTAGGTGATCGTTTACAGCTGTTAAGTAATTTGAAAACATCATTTCTGTGCCATCAGCTGTACACATTTACGTTTATTTTCTGCACGTTTCGTTTGTTACTATTATCTTCAAGCAGAAAAACATTGTACATCAGTGGATCAGCCATCCATTTTCGTCATGTAAGTGCCACACAAATGTAAAATGTATCTAATTATCGTAATAGTCTTTCTTAACATAGTCCATATAAACACACTCTGCCTTGGGAAAATTATATTAGTGCACATTCGGAGATCTCTCTATACTTGTATGGAGTAAATGTGTGGTTGACCCATTAATCTACAACGTTTTTCCCCTTGAAGATGACTGTAACAATCTAAACCGGTAGAAAATATACATAAAACTGTAGTGAAATAGTTCGAAAGTGTCTGTCAAACACTAACGTGTAAATGTCAGCGTAATGATGTAGATGTACGAGGGTGGATAAAACAGCAACATCCCCTGCGTCATACCAGAATTAATAATAAACTTACAGCAGCGGAATTAGTATAGATCATAGCTTCATCCGTCCTCCACAAAAACATCGCCTTTCAACGTCGTCACTACTCATTTGCTGTATATATTTGGACCAACGTTGAATCCAGGCATAAAAAATGAAGAGTTCTGCTTCTTTACCAATGATTTTGAAATAGACATCAGAAATGAGCGGAATTTGGCGAAGGAATTTGGTAACGGAGAAGCAAACACAGCATGTAAACCCCGCAGCGGCCGTGCCAAACGAGGACGTCATGATGAAGTGATTCCAGGAGACAGACACGTTAGATTTCACAAGCAACAGCGAAATCTGTGTAGCGACAAATAAGAAACTTAAGAATGCAACTGATGCACGCACTTACACGTTATTTTTCACCGCCCAAGCGATTGCAAAAATGGTCTGATGAGTGATGCCTCATGCATCCTACAGCCGTGATCTGCTGCCTTCTATGTACTTGCGCTTGTGAAAGACAACCTACGTGACTGCAGATTCGGTGAAATGGAAGAGTTTAAATCATATTTTAAATCATGGGTCAAGAAGTGAAACCCTGAGTTTTCCCACACTGGTTTAGATGCATCGGTTCAAGGATGTCGCAAATTCGTGTTGACTTTGTTGAACGGTAGTGTTGTGTAGACGATGTTAACGTTATGATATCTACTGCTGATTGTCCATTATTAATTTTTTTATGGCGCAGAAGGCATTACTTTTTGATTCAAACTCGTATATGTAGTTCAGAGGTGTTTATCTTCGTCGCTGGCTTATTCTACGACGAGGACGAAGAATATCTCCACAAGCGTAGGTTATATGTTACGCTTTTGGCCATATATAACTGGAAACAGCCATCAAATACCTAAGAGTAACCGTCCAGGGCGACCTAAAGTGGGGCATTCACACAAAACTATTTCTAGCAAAAGGAGCTAAGAGAGAGAGACAATGTGTATCACGGAGAGGTTTACTGCTGACATTACGAGGCGTAAGTTGCAAGAGGTCCGGCGACGTATTACCTCCTCCCGCACAAGTCTCGCGAAGTGACTGTAAGGAGTAAAAAGTAGTAGAGACATTAGAGATCATAAAGAGACTTATGTACAATCGCTGTTCTCGCGTATCATTTGCGAATACATCAGAGGAGGAGGGAGATGATTTTGGTGCCAGAAGTACCCTCCACCGTACGCCGAAAGATCGATTCTAGATTATAGATCTAGATGTTCCGTGCCACAAGGCTGTTCGTCCACTTTATCAAGTAAAGGCACTGTAATACGAAAGTGTCACTGAATTCGTTTTGAGGTATCAGTTTTAGGTTTTCTTGATGCTATCTTCCGTCAGTTTCCATTCTATGATCGCACAGGCGTATTTACCAAACTTTCTTATTAGTCAGTCCTGACACGGGAAGTACCTAAGCTCCTGTAAAACTCTGCATATGTGTACAATCGATGTTGGGAGGCTAAAGCACGTAAAAACTAGAAAGCAGAAGTCACTTATAACAGACATTTGTGACAGCAGATTCACGGTGCTAACACAAGAGGTATTATTTGACAAACATTTAAACATTTGTTTGATATCATATGTATATATATATATAGAACTTTTCGTGCGGATACACAGTAAGTGACATTGCATGTACATATTACAACAATACAACATGTTAGGCGACATTTTTACATTACACAGACTTATGATAGTATCTCTTCGTTTTCGGCCATGGATATGATTTTTTCCAGATGTGTAAGATGTGTAGAACGTAATTCCTGTTTTTAGATATTTACACAATGTTTAACAGCCTGGCGAAGTTCTTCTACACGTCAAGTTTGTTGTTTGTAGATCGATATTTGAGCTATGTTAATAAAATTATTCCTAAAAATGCCATAAACATCCTCAAATATAATTTCGTTTTCAATTTGTTTTATAAAATCAAAATGCTGTCATTTACGAAAAAAATACTTAAGTTTCGTTTAATCTACCAACATGAATTGTGCTGATAACATGACTCAACATCTATATTTCCGAAAAACAATTTATCTCGTCGTTTTTGTAAATATCTTCTACTTTTATAACAATTTCAAAATATTTTTAGATGTGAAACATTTACTAGCATGGAGTCTTAATTGTTTTCAAAAGCAGAAATGTATATAACTTTTATTTTGAATGACAGAAAGTTCGTGAAGGTTCCAGAACGATATCTGTTTGATGTGTAAATTGGCATTTAACCCACAATCAGTTACATACTATTCCTGCGACCATACACACGTGCTGTACATTCATCTCTTTCATTTAGGTGTGGTACAATAACGAGTTTCTACGCACTTAGATTTATTACGAAAAGTGTGACTTTCTTTCATATCAAAAATATTAGTTTGGTGTTCACTGTATTTGAAGATATGCAAGTAAAACATGGATATGTGACAGTTTAAGCTTTAGACTTCAGTCTCATCAGAAAACCAGTGCTGGACAATTATCAATTTTCTTTAAGGTTATCCTCAAACCAAGAACCTATTTTCATTGTCAAGTTTTCGTCTTCACTACATGTTACAAATATTGCTGTAGTAGAGGTAAGCAATGAGCTGCAATGAATTGAGACCAGCTTACTTCGATACAGTGTTACGTGGTTCTTTATAAAATGTTTCCCTGAGAAATTTACATACTGTTCCATTTCTCTGACTCTCAATCAAGTGAATGAAACTCCACATTTGGAGATCGATGACGAATAAGGTAAGACCTTAAGACAAGATATTAAATTCCATTTGGAACATATTACTCCGTTGGTACTGTATGTGTTAACATACTTAGCAATCGTATACAGCTGCTCACTCGACGAAGGATCCTATCAAAATACTGGAAAGTTACACAGGTCACACCAATATACAAGAAAGGAAGCAGGAGCAATCCGATGAATTTCAGGCTCATATCACTGACATCAACTTGCAGTAGGATTCCGGGACATACACTCCGTTGCAATAATATGAGTTATGTATTTGGAAGGTCACGGTATATTAACACATAGCCAGGATGGATTCAGAAAATATCGTTCTTGTAAAACACTACTAGCTCTTTAGTATCAGGAAGTAATGAATGCTATCGACAAGGAATTGAAAATTGATAACTTACTTCTAGATTTACAGAGGGCTTTTACATCGTTCCTCGCAAGAGACTTCTAATCAGATTGCGTACCTATGGAGTATCGCTTCAGTTGGGTGAATGGATTCGTGATTGTCTATCAGCGTGCCACAGCACGTAGTAATCGAAAAAAATCGAGTAAAGCGAAAGTGATATCCGGTGTTTCAAAAAAAAGTTATTCCATTCTTTGCTACTCCTAATCTATTAAAGATTTAGGGGACAATTTGACCATTCCTCAGAGACTGTTCGTGGATGATACTGTCATTTATCTTATAGTTAAGTCAAAAGATCAAAGCCGATTGAAAATTAGCCGTAAGGTGCTGAAAATGGCAAATTGTCTCTGAATAAGGAAAAGAATGAGGTTATCAACATGACCACGAAACGGAGTCCCTTAAAATTCGGTTACACGATAAATCACTCAAATTTACAGGCTGTCAGTTCATATAAATACCTAGTAATTATAATTACGAACAACTTAAATTTGAACCATCACATACGTAATGTTGTGGGGACGACAAACAAAAGACTACGTTTTATTGGCAGAACACTTACAAAATGCAACTGGTTTAGACTGCCTACGCTACGCTTGTTCATCCTCTCCTAGAACACTGGTGTGCGGTGTGGAATCCTTAGCAGACAGGATTAACAAAGGACATCGAAATATTCTTAAGAATGGCAGCTCCTTTTACTTGATCATGAAACAGGGGAAGTAGGGTGACGGATATCAGCGAGTAGGGGTAGAAATCATCAAAACAAAGGCGTTTTTCGTGGCGGCTACAACTTTTCACGAAAATTCAAATACCACCTTTCTCCTTTGATGTGAAAACATTTTAGCTTCGCGAAACTACGTAGGGAGAAATGATCATCATAATAAAGCAAATCAGAAGTGGTACAGAGAGATTTAAGTGTTAGTTTTTCCCATCCGCTGTTAGAGAGTGGAGTGGTAGAGAAATGTTCTGAAGGTGGTTGGAAGAACCCTCTGCCAGGCACTTAAGTGTCAATTGCATAGCAGTCACATGGATGTAGAGGTCCTGTTTGAGAAAAATGTTTTGTCTAGATACTATTTCGTTTTTCAAGTTTAATAATCTGCTGGTCGCTACTGTTAACATACATTCGCAACTGCCTTATTCAATCTTGGGAGACTGCAGAAAGTAAAAGTCTAGACTGTCGGAAGTGTGCTAGAATCCCACTCCCCTCCGATGCGAGGTGAATGCATTACACTGCGCCGCTTCTCGCTATAAGACAAAATATGGTGCCATGGTAATCTTCATAAATAAAAAAGAAGGAAAGCGAAATTATTGTATATGTTTATGTCATTTAACTGTCCGAATATGAACACTCCAGCAGTGTAATAACTTCCTCTAAAGTAACAAGTAAAGCTGTAAGTTGGACTGAACAACAGAAAATGTCAGTATTCGCAATTTTCGCTAATATTTTAGAAATTTCGTCTGGCATCCTTGAGCCAAACTAAATTCAGCTATATCATTCTGGTAATGGAAATATGGACAAATGCCAGAGAAATGAAATACAGCTGGAATGCATACTGTATTTAGGTATGGAGACGAAACTAAACTCACAGATTACCAAGGAACAGTCCCCCCAGTTAGCTGAGTGGTCAGTGCGGCGGAATGGCACACCAAAGGGCCCCGGGTTCGATTTCCCACTGGGGCAGAAGATTTTCTCCGCTCAGGGGCTGGATGTTGTGTTGTCGTCATCATCATTTTATCCCCATCTCCGACGCGCAAGTCGTCCAATGTGGCGTCGAATGCAATAAGTACTTGCCCTCGGCGGCCGAACTTCTCCGAATGGGGGATCCCGGCCCACAATGCCACACGTTCATTTCCATTACCAAGGAACAAGCTAGTCACCTATAGTACATTAAATACGAGCAAAGATACCGAGAAGATTTACTGTAATATCAAAAGCAATCAAAATCATGCACATAACTAGTTCTGAAGGGATCGTCTATAGATTGTACCTTCTTAGCTACGAAAATGCATTTGACGGGGTAAACAGAACCAACCTTAAGTTTATTGGATTGAGGGGTTCAGTAGAATTTGTTAAGAGTAACACGAAGTGGATATGACAGAACGTATACTAATACTAAAAAAGCAATAACATAAACCGAATCAATCTACGGATTTGAACAACAGTGCCCTCTATCACCTATTTTCTTTAATTTGTCTTTTAAATCTCTACCTTCAACAGAAAAATGTATTTCTTCTCCTGTTAATCCCACAAAGTCTGGACAATGCGACATCTTCTGTGGATGCTGATTTAATTCTGTAAAAATATCGTACAAAGTTCATGGATCATGTTCGGCCTGAGAATTATAACATTAGCATATTATGTAGTTTGTTTTCGATTGCTCAACTTAAGCTACGTTGTTGGAGGTGGAGTATTTGTATAAATCGGTTTGCTTTTATGTCTTTTTTATCGATTGGGAGCATCTCATCTGCAAAATACTGGGAAGTATTTGTTTAAAGAGTTTTTAACTATGAAAATACTTCTTCAAGAGTAAAGTTTGTGTGTTTCCTGTTCTTATGTGTTTCGTTCAGTTGTGTATATCTGGAATGGTTTCTTTTTCTGTTGCAAGTGTATACACCTAGGGCGTCACACTCACCGAGAGACGCTATGTTATTGACTCCCACTTAAATGTTCTTCGCGTTGTGTGTGGTCATTGTGGAGCTAATTTTGATTGATTAATGAAACTATTTTGTGGTGCCTGTGCTAGGAAAGAACTGACAAAATATATATATATATATATATATATATATATATATATATATATATATATATATATATTGCGTGGTGTGGAATGAGAGAGAGAGAGAGAGAAAAATCTTCAATTTCAAAGGACATCACAAATATGCCTGTAGTGTTTTCAAAACAGTGTGTGATCAAAAGTGCCTGTTAAATCACCGCATACAGTTTTTCAGTCGTATTGCTTCTTCGTCTCACAGAAGGGTATTGACAAATACTTTTCAGTTTCTGTGAGCAGCATCGACTACTGACAATCATAATGTATAGTGTGTCTTTGTGATGTTCGAAGGACTGGCAGATCAGCGTTTAGACGGTTTGGAAGCACGTTGCTTACTTGCATTTCGGAAACACTTCTTCTTGGAGAGGGCTGGTGGCAGTTAAATTCTGTTTCCTTGAGCTTGCACTTCCTGCTGAGGCTCCTTCATTTATTGCGATGGTCAAAAAGATGTTACACAGTTGCATACAGTTAAATCACACATGGGACTATCATACTATAGGTCTAAACTTTCATTTGTTATGCGCTGCTAAACTTGCTATGAGATTCGGAAGTGAACATGTATTCATACTCATGATTTTAATGTACGCGTCTTTGTGAAGTAATCAGATACGAACCGGTTACAAAATCTGCCTTACGTCATTTAATCGGAAATGTTGCTTAGGGATTTCAATCATTCTTTCCCTCAGTTTATTTCATCTAACGATTTACTTTAAGTCGTGTACAGAATTGATTCCATGTGATTGCATATTTGCGTTCTTTCAACCCGTGTGTCTATAATGTGAAGTCAGCAGGTCGTGGTCTCTGTCAAGGCACCCCGGATTCAGTTCCGGGGCAGGTGGTGGATTTTTGTCTTCTCCATGAGGAGTGGATGTGTTGTCATCATCATCATCATCATCATCATTATCATCGATGCGCAAGTCGCGGAAGCGCTGTCAAGTAAAACTGCACCAGGTAGCCGAACGCCCTGGAATGGTACTCTAAGGTAAAAATGCCATAAGTACATTTGATTTTTGTGATTCCAACAGCTCCTGTGTTACAACGTTCTCAGAAGTTGAGTGCCATAGTGCTCAGAGCCTTTTGTTTTGTTAATCTTCATTCCATATTCTTGTAATTTTGAGTCTAGATCATCTAACATTTGTTCCATCTCTCTTGCACTCTCTGCCGTCACAACCATGTCGTCTGCAAATTTTATACACTCCACTCTCCGAGCCCCCATACAAACTCCTCTCCTTCCGTCAAAACTTTTGCTAATAATTTCCCCCAGATAGATATAGAACATTGTTGGTGATAAACAACCAACTTGTGCCTTCCCAGTTCAATCTCTTCACTCATCACTCCTCCTATTGCTACTCTTGCTCTCTGGTTCAAATATAAATTTCTAACTAGCCGTGTATGCCTCCAGTCAACTCCATGTTTCCTTAGGATTTCAAACAGTTTGTTCCATCTGACGCAGTCAAATGTCTTCTCAAGGTCACTGAACACAACATTAACCTTCCTTTTCTTCTCCATGTACTTCTCCCCAATCACTCTCAGTAGACGAATGGCATCTCTAGTTCCCACTACTCGCCTGAAACCAAATTGTTCATCTCCTATTACACAATTCAGCTTTCCATATAGGCTTCTGTAGAGCGTCGTCAGCAAGACTTTCGCTGCATGTGATATCAAGCTTACTGTTCTATGTTCTCACACTTTTTGCTGTTCCTCTTCCTTTCTATAGGTATTAAGATTCTTTCTGTAAAGTCCTTTGGCCATTTTCCTGTCGTGTATATTTGATTACACAATTCAATCCACTCCCTTTTCCCTTCTTTCTCCAGTGACTTTAACAATACCGCAGGAATCTCCTCAGCTCCCATTGTCTTTCCACCTTTCTTCTCCTTCATAGATGCTTCAATCTCACTAGTTACTTTTGCATATCATTTGTCATCATCTGCAACTTTTCCTTCTTCGTCTATCTCAAGCTCTTCTTCATTTGGTCGGCAGTTTGCAGCGTATAGCCATTCTATATATTCTTCCCATCTTCTCATTATTTCTTGGGGTTAACTCACCATTTTACTGTCTGCTGCCTCTACTTCTTTTAGGACATTGTTGTTTCTCTTTTCCCAGAATGCCATTCCGTTGCTTCTTTGTATGCCTAATCATATTTTCCTTCTTTCTCTAATTTCTCAATCTTGCAACACTTTTCTGTCAGCCATTTCTTCTTGGCTTTTTCTGTCTCCCTTCTTAATTCATTATTTAACCTACTCTAGTTGCGCATCAATTCTTCTGTGTTTACAGTTTTCTATTTCCTGGGGTCATCCATCTTGGCTATCATATCTGGTGTTACCCATTCTTTCTTTACTTTGTTCGTCTCCTTGACTCCAAGCGTTTCCTTAGCTACCTTTTCCGTCCCATTTTTAAAAAGATCCCATCTTCCTTCTGTGCATTCCGTTTCCTGTCCTTGCATCATGATTTCACAATATGCATTCCCTGATTTTTCACAATTTCCTTAGCCTTTATGTTTTTCAAAGTTAATGTGCTCTCTCACCTGTCGTTTCAAGGTTCTTTTAAATTTAACTAGGACCTCAGCTACTACCAATATATGATCTGAGTAAATATCTGCCCCTGGATAACGCTTGACACTCTTTAGGCAACTTCGGTATATTTGTTGTATCATCATGTTATCAATTTGATACCTTTTGTTCTCAGCTCGAGATATCCAAGTATACCATCGTCTTTTGTGGCTGTCAAATAGAGTATTTCCAACTACCATGAAATTTTCATTCCAGTATGCTAACAATCTTTGCCCTCTCTCACTTCTTTCTCCCAGTCCAAATTTTCCCAGAGCTTTTCCTTCTTGTCCTTCAGCAACTACCGCATTTCAATCACCCGCTATAACAATACGTGCATTTCTCTCTCTCTCTCTCTCTCTCTCTCTCTGCTAAGTTTTCCATCTTCTCATAACAATCTTCTACCTTTACATTTGAATGGTTACTTGTTGGCATATGGACCTGGTTGATAACTATGTTTTTCTTTTTCCCTTTCAGTCTCATCATCATTATTCTTCCACTAATATATTCAAACATTAAAAGCTTGTTCCTCAGTGTTTTACCTATGAAAATTCCAAACCAATACATTCCATTTTTATCTTCACCCGTATAGTACACTGCTGGCCACCGTAAATGCAACACCAAGAAAGACAAGAGGTAGCACAACAAAACTTATTTTGTAGATAACATGTTGACCAAGTATCAAATGATTACGTTTACAGACGTCTGTGACATGTGGTTCCTGCCAGAATCAGTAGCCAGAGTAGCCGCCATTGTTGGAGATCACCGCTGCCACACGTCACGGCATTGAGTCAAAGAGACGTTGGATGTGTTCCTGGGGTACAGCAGCCCAAGCAGCTTCCACACGTTGCCATAGATCATCTGGTGTGGCAGCTGGGGATGTAATCTGGGTCACTCGTTGAGCAACCATGGACCACATGTTTTCTATCGGCGAAAGATCCGGAGAGCGAGCCGGCCAGGGAACCACTTCAATCTGGTTATTGACGAAGAACCTTTGGACAATGCGTGCCACGTGTGGTTGCGCATAATCCTGTTGAAATATGGCTGTGGCCGAGCCCTGAAGCTAAGGAAGGACAACTGGCTCCAGCACCTCGGATATGTAGCGCCGGCTATTTAAAGTACCGGCAATGCGTACTAGAGGCGTGCGAGAGTAATATCCAATACCGCCCCATACCATAATACCCGGTGCAAGACAAGTGTGGCGGTGCATAATGCAGCTGTCCAGCATCCTCTCTCCACGGTGTCTCCACACTCGAATCCGACCATCTTGGTGCTGCAGACAGAAGCGTGCCTCGTCAGTAAAGACAACGTCATTCCATTCTGCCGTCCACATCCGTCTGTCATCACACCATTGGCGACGGAGACGTCTGTGGTTCTGCGTCAATGGTAGACGAAGCAATGAACGTCTTGCGGACAGACCACTCTGCTGTAAACGGCGTCGAATAGTACGCGCAGACACTGGATGATGCGTTACAGACGCAATGTGCTGTGCTATGGTTCGGGATGTCACTGAGTGATCCGTCACTGCCATGCGCACAATTTGCCTATCAGCACGTGCAGTGGTGCACCGAGGTGAATGCGATCGACCACGTCGGTCCGTCGTACCCTCCTGCATCCAACGGTCACATACCCGCATTACAGTTGTTTGGTTTCTTCCAACACGACTAGCGATTTCTCTGTATGATAATCCACAATCTCGGTAAGCCACTATCCTTCCTCTGTCGAACTCGGATACTTGATCAAACGATGTTCACTGTTGTCTACGAGGCATAACTGATCGTCTTGTGAAACAACCACAAGGTAAACACACGTGCCGAACGTACACTCGTCGAAATCGACAAGCCTTAAATGGCGCTATGAGGTGGCAGCACAGGCGCGCGTGATGTGCGTCTGCGCTGAAATTCTAATCAGTTGCATATCTCATCACTGCAAACTCATGGTGTAAATTTCACTTGATTCGGATGCTTCATTCAGGGGGTTGCATTTACGGTGGCCAGCAGTGTATAATCGGAAGTCGACGCTTTCTGGTTCTCCACAACCACCCCACCCCATCTCACCTCATTCATCTCGAGTACGTCCAATTTGTTTCTTGTCATTTGATGTTTGGAGTTTTCTAATTTTCCTTCCTGGAGAAGGGTTAAAATATTCCAAGTCCCAATCCTCACTAAGTTTTCTTCTTCTCCTCCTTCCTTCCTTTTCCATTTATCCTAATCTCTGGAGTTCTCGTTGTATTTATCTCCCGGAGATCCGATTGAGGGGAAGCTTCACCTATGGAATATTGTACAAAGAGGTCCATCCCACGTACGTCTAGGGAAGTAATTCCAGTGGTGGTTTCCCGTTGGCTTCCACTGTCCTTCACATCCGGTCGGCTCGCTCATCCAGTTTCCCACTGGGGTTGGTTACCCAACCTTCCACTGGGTTGCTCAGCTTAACAGGGGCACCATGTGTAGGTAGGATTGTGGAGAATTGAGGTGAGAGAAGCTAAGTGAGCTCTCTTTCTGAGTTCTTATAGTCGCATTTCACCCCCATCTTTAGCCAGAGTAGCAAGGTTGTAGCAGCGACTTCCCCAGGTCTTCTCACGGGCAATGTAGTAAGCAATAAATTTGCCGGCCGCTAAAGCCGAGCGGTTCTAGGCGCTTCAGTCCGGAACTGCGCTGCTGCTACGGTCGCAGGTTCGAATCCTGCCTCGGGCATGGATGTGTGTCATGTCCTTAGGTTAGTTAGGTTTAAGTAGTTTCTAAGTCTAGGGGACTGATGACCTCAGATGTTAAGTCCCATGGTGCTTAGAGGCATTTGAACCATTTGAAGCAATAAATTTCTTTTCCTTTCATGTTTTAGTTCAGAGACAAAAAGATTCGAATACGTTAGAAATTATGTGTAAAGTATTTTACAGGTCAATGAGTGCAGTTATTCTGTAATACGAGATGAGTACAGTGCGTAGAGGGCTACACACCTTTTCCAACCTCACCCCATCCCTTTGACAGGTAGGTGGTTCTCACCTCCACAGCGATGATTTTAGTGAGTGATATGTGCACAAAGTGTGGCTGACATTGGTCCAGCGGATTAGAAGGAGATGTACATACATACACATACACTGGTGAGCCAGACCATTGTGACCACTGTCTTCCGCGACGTTGGATGCCGCATAGTGAGGTTGCGGGGACGTGACACGGTAACACAAGTACAAAAGTGGAGCAGACACAGATGGGGAATCACCTCGGGCTGCAGATTGGGAAATTACTGAGATAAGAGACTCTGACAAAGGGCAGATTAATATTGCACAGTGTGGGAGCGAGTATCTCGAAAACGGCGAAGCTTGTCGAATGTTCACATGCTACTATTGTGACCATCTACAGAAAGAGGCAGAAGGATAGTGAAGCTATCACTGGGCACTGAATGGTTGAACGTCCACGATCCTTCACAGAACGTGGGGTTTGGAGGCTTGTCTGCTTGGTAAAGTACGATAGATGATGATTTGTGGCACCTCCAACGGAAGAGCGCAATGCTAGTGCACGCACAAATGTTTCGGAGCACACCGTTCATCGTACATTGTTGAACATGAAGCTCCACAGCAGACCAACCCTTACGTGTTCATATTTTGACCCAACGACATCGTCAGTTACTACTGCAGTCGGCAGGGGACCAAAAGGATCCGTCCGTCGATCACCAAGACTTGCAAGCACCTATTAAGCATGTGGTCACAATATTTTCGATCATCAGTGTATACATAGATACTGTACATACTTACATACGTATTTTTATAGTATGTGTGGACTTTAACAAGACTCTAGTAAATAAAAATTCTCCTTCTGACACTGCAGCGGCTTGATAATCATTTGAAGACCAAGTGGCCGTTTTCCTTAATACAGCAGTCCTATAATCATTGGAGTTAGCCTGAGTGCTGATCCACTGGCATGCAATCCTGTCGACGTCTTTCATGTAGTGTTAATTTCATTACGGAGTAGCGTTACGTGCCTAGCTAAAGACGTTAAGCCGGTAGCGCTCAGCGGATAACGGATGACTGTCGGCAGAGCAGTGACGCAGAGAGCGTCTGCGGCTAAGCAGCGAGAAACCAGTAGCCTGTGACACGGCGGAAGGTTGGCAGCGCCGCGCGGCGCCACCACAGTGACGAATTATTCGCCGCAGTCGCCAGCAGCAGCCTGATCCGCTTTAATTAAGGCCGCCCTGTCCGGAGCCACCCGCTGGCAGCTCCGCCGGAACCACTGCAGCATCCACTGCCGACAGCCGCCGAACGCCGCCCGCCAATCCCTTCCGCCGCGCGCTCACCTGCTCCCTCTCTCGCTGCCCACAACAGCCCGCACTCGTCCCAGTCTCCCTACATAAAATACAACTCTCCATTCTGCGGATTCCTTTCTTACAAGGAGAAAAGACTAAGAAGGGACTTCTCTTTCGTCTACAAAGTGTACATTCCCTCTAGTCTCTCTCTCTCTCTCTCTCTCTCTCTCTCTCTCTCCTTCTCTCTCTCTCTCTCTCTATCTATCTATCTAACTATCCATCTCACTCCATCATATCATCATCATCATCATCATCATCACGATAATCATTATTGCTCTACCCTAAGACAGATACTCATATGTAGCTCTCCATGCAGTTCTGTCATTTTCTACCATCTTCGTTTTCTCATAATTGTTTCCTATTCCTTTACTATCACCCATCTGGTACCTACTCCGTCCTCCTCCTCCTTCTTCTTCTTCCATGCACCATTCCTTCCACAGCATCAATCAGTAAACAATCTCTTCTCATACAGCGTCCAGGTCAGTAGTATTTTTTCTTCCTGATTATCTTTCAAATTACTCTCCCTTCCTCCACTCGTCTCAACGCTTTCTCATTTCTCACTTTCTCTACCAGTTTCATCTCTTCCATGCTCTTCCAAATCCACACCTCAACTGCTTCTATTCTTCTTTCTTTCTTTCTCTTTCCTCATTGTCCTTGCCTCAGCTCCATATAATACCACACTCCATAGAAAGTACATCGCCAGTCTCTTCCTTAGATCCCTGTCCATGCACCCACATAGAAGACTCCTCTTCTTATTAAATGCCTCCTTGACAATAACTGTACGTGTTTTCACCTCCTTGTTACATACCATATAATACATAACTATGCTTCCTAGATATTTCAAAGCACTAACTACTTCTATAGCCTCCTGTCGTAGCTTTTAGTTGATCTTACTTTCCTTGGACAATATATTTTATCTTTTTCTTATTAATTTTCGTCCTTTAATCCTTAAAGGTTTTATTCGGTTCTTTCAACATTCCAGTCATAGTTCTCTCGCTGTCTGCCAAAAACACCACATCATCTACAAATCGGATACACCCTATTCTCCTACCACCAACCCATACTCCTTTTTTCGTTTCAAACATTTCTGAATAATATGCTCCAAATATATGCATGTTGAACAGTATTGACGAGAGACAGCAAACCTTGCCTCACTCGTTTTCCAGTGGTACTTTCCCATTCTGCACTCATATTTCCTGTTCTTAGGATAGGTTTTTAATCAGGCTTATATCCCTGCTCCACACGATTCTTCCTCAAAAAGTCCATTAATTTATTTCACTGTATTCTTCTAGATGATCCCTCTAAGTCAATGAACACATTACAAACTTCTTTTCCTCTGTCAGTGTGTTTCACACATACAATTGTCAGCAGTCCAATTGCATCTCTTGTATTTTTCCCTTTTGAAAATTCGTAGTGAATCTCTGCAATATTTTTTCCAGTCTTCCATGAATCTTTAATTTTTCACCGTTTGTATATCTTTCGCTGGCTGAGAAACCAAAATGATGGTTCTAAAATCCTCACATTTTTTGGTATTGCTTTTGTTTTCAATTAGCACCATTACTGCTGGGAGAAAGTCATCCAACCATTCACCTTTTTCATATATCGCATTACATAGTTAATTCACTCTTTTGCACCAATGCTCTCAAATCTCTTAAGCAACTCTGCAGGTAATCCAGCAATTCCATTTGCTTTATGATTGTTCATCTCTCTTAAAGACCTTTCTGCTTCTCCTTCCATGTATCAGCAGGCTTTGTCCTCGTCTATAACTCTCGTCTCTTCTTTTAATTCAATATCATTTGGTTTTTGATCAGACTCACATAGGCACTCAACATATTCTTGCTACCACCGCAACACTTCCTCCAGCTTATGAATCATAGCACCATCACTTCTTTCTGTTACTGCACTTATGCAACGTTTCTTTTCTTCAAAGACTACATCAGCATCTAATAATATACATTGTTTCGTAGTTTTCTTTCTTTTCTACATTTTTCTATTTCTTTACATCTCTGTTTCGTCCATGTCTTCCTTGCCTGTTCTGTTTATCTCCTCGATTCATTGTGCAGCTTTCTGTGCTTTGTTCTCTTCTGCATTTCTTACTGATCCCAGTTTCCTTGTTTCTTCCATCTTACCCAGTATTGTTTTTGTTACTCATTCTTTCCTCATTTTTTCGAATTTACGCATCCCAGATACATCTGCAGATTCCGTAAGGTTTTGTCTTATCCGCTTCTATTTCTCGTTTGAACACTCTTCATTGAGCCCTATATCCCATTTTGCTACAAATATGTTTTACAGCTCATCATTCTTACCCTCTTCCTTCAGTCTTTCTAGGTCAAATTTCCGTCTTGTTTTTTGCCCTCTCTCTCTCTCTTCAACCTTATTTGCTAGTCCCCCATCAGCAAGTTGTGGTCCGAATCTAAGAATGCTTCGGGATATGTATGCTCTGACATTCTATAGGCAGATTTTGCACCTATTGTGAATTACGACACAGTCCGTTGGTACCTGTCGTCATTCAAGTTACTTATCCAAGTATATTATCATGTTCTGTGACATTCAAAGAATGTGTTTCCAGTCACAAAAGAATTTTCTCTGCAGAAACTAAATAGCCCTACACTCTCGTCGTTCGCATCTCCCAATCAATATTTTCCAACCACACCTCATCATTTCCCTCTGCTACCACTGCAGTAAAATCTTACATTACGATGATGCAGTAGCTTCTTTTTTCATTATCCATAATTTCTTCAATATTTTCGTAATATTCCTTTACTTCCTCATCACTGTGATGAATAACTCGTTGAGCAGACATGCAAACATGTTTGTAGCTGCAGAGCCCCGAATCAGCAACGTGCGACGAATGTGGTTCATCCGACCAGGTGACTCTTTTCCATTGATCCACGGTCGACGTCCGTTGAATCCGTGCCCACTGCAGTCGTAATTGACGATGTATTTGAGTAGACATGGAAACACGTTGAGGTCACCTGTTGCAGAGCCCCGTGATGAACAGTGTGCGCTGAACAGTCTGCTCTGGAACTCTTGTGTCTGCACCAGAATTGTACTCTGTCTCCAGACGTGCTACAGGTCGCCGGCCTTCCTGTTTTACACAATGGACAAACTTCGTTCGTGCACGTCCTCTGATGAGGCGTGGACGTCCAATGCGCTGTCGCCTACTCGTGGTTTCAGCGTCCTTCAGTCACTTTCCACATATGATCACTGCAGCATCTCTGCTATTTCCGAGATGGTTTCTCCCATGCACAACTATCTGGCTTTCATCGAAGTGATTCATGTAAGACGAATTCCCTGTTTTCTGTCCATGTCGACGCTACAGTGTATCTTCTTTGGCCCAAACATACGCATTCCTTAACACATCTCAAGGCTTGAGCTCTATGTGATATCACTGTCTGCCTCAGCGACTTCGTTCAGATAGAAGTAATCCACTATGAACAATCCAACATAATGGCAATATCTGTGGTTACTAACAACTTCCAAAGTATACAAGAAATGTACTTACACATAGCTAAGACGTTCACCATATCGTCGCAGATATTTTGTAAAATAATTTAAATAGGCTTTATAATGATTTTATGATGTAAAGCTGATTCTAAAATGACAGTACTCACAGCTTAAGTACGTGGATCGTACAGCACAGACGACAATAACATGTAAGTCAGCTTATCATCAATAAAGGACTGTAGCCATGTTCTTGAGTCAACTTTAATATATAGAAATAATCTTGGTATTAGAAATCATTCAGCAATAAACAGTAGTGTTTAAGGCACACTCTTCACCAATTACTGTAATCGGAATGCTAGTTGCTGCTCAGTGCCACCATGACAAACACTACCTAGACAGTATATTTTCGGTAGTGTAAACGTGATTATTGATATATTGTTGTCAGTTTAACATAATTCATTGAACACAATCAAAGTACAATTGTAGTACAGATAACTCTATACAGACACTTTCAGCCGTGAAATCTCGATGCCATCTACGGAATAAATCATTAATTCCTGCCAGAACCAATATCCAGGCCGCAAAAGGTTCCTCAGCAATAGGTGCCATTACAAAGCTCTAATTTGTCATCCGAATAGCACCTGGCTGGAACAAACAGACTCATTGCTCCAAAATTCCAGCAGCCATATTCTTGTTCTTCAGGATGATATATATATATATATATATATATATATATATATATATATATATATATATATATATATAAATTGATCGTGCTAACAGGTAAAGAGAACTACGCGACGCCCATTATCCGCCGAGTCGTCCTCTACCTAATGGTGTCATTTGGATGGTGCGTGGAGAGCCATGGCGTCAACAGACTCTATTTCCGGCCGCTCTCAGCTTTCCATGTCTTTGAGCCGCTACATTCCAGTCACGTGGTTCCAAGGTAGTGGCAACTGAACCTCAGTTCTGCACTGATTAAAATAATGGGATTAAAATTGAACAGAAGTTATTTCCTTTAGTGATTTACTGCTAAAGGTTGATGACGATGGTGTGTTGAAGATGTTCTATTTGGCAAGTACACCGACATCATCTCCAAGTGAATGTTGTGTGGCTGGAGAGATGAGGGTTAATGCAATACAAATACAGGGGTTACTGTCTCTGGTTGTCGGTAGGACGAAATTGGGCAAGTAAGTTATATATTTAAGTGGAGGATGGAACAGGAGGGAAATTGAGAGGATAACGCTGGAAGGGTTTTGGATCATTCATGTACAGCAGGAATAGGAGGGCCAGGGCTGTAGCTGCTGGGATGAGAACAAGACAGGGCGGGTCACAGGGCCAGGAAGAGGGCGTCCATTGCGGTTGCCGTGATACTGGACACTAAAATATTTGAGACAGACGGAGGGTGTGATGTGTTGGTGTAGGAATGACGGCAGGCTAGGAATGGGGAGGATTGGCAGACAAACGGGATTATAATCTTATAATTTACAGGTTGTATGGGATTTATGAAAATGTTCGTGTAATTTTAGGAGAGAAGAAATTTTATCAAGTGGGAAAGGACCCCTAGGGCTCTAAAAGGAATATTTAAAGGGCATTGTTGTTTAGGTGGGGGTACTGTTTGACACAAATGTTCTTCCATTTCTTATAAGTAGTACCTACATGGAGAGCACGTTCTCCCCCCTGCCATCCCCTCTCCCTCCCTGCCCCAATCCCCCCATGAGAATTTCATGAGGCCGAAGTCGACCTTCATCCAGTGACTGTGATTGCAGTTCGCAGAGCATCTTGCAAAGTCGCTATTTTAATCGATGACAATGACAGTAGTGTGATTCTGATTTCGTTGTATTTCTACCCTCGTGCCTACTTCAAAGGCCACAACGATACTCAAAAACCTGTACCACTGGTGTCATGTATGTGATTTCATCTATATATTTCTTCTACACATTACATTTCCAAAGAATTTTCAGACAAATCCAGCACTTCCATTTGCATTACCTATTACTGGATTTAGATGTTCATCCCATTCCGTTTCGATGTGCTGTATCTAGGTTTTTCCCCACTAATTCCGCTATTGGTTACAAGAAGACTCATTCTCTTTGTTATGGGTACTGTACCATTTACCCATACATAAACTGAGTTTCCATGGAATACAGTATATTCAAAGAAATAATATCTGCGGCAACTGAGAGATTTATGTCAAATAAATTAACAAAAGACGGTACTGATCCCCCATTGTACACAAAACAGGTCAGAACACTTTGGCAGAATCAACGAGAAAAAGATGTTGCATTTAAAGGAACATAAAGTCTCAAAGACTTGCGATGTTTCACGGAAGCTCGAAACTTGGTGTAGACTTCGATGCGAGATGTTTTTACTAGTGCAAGGAAACTCGTCTCGAAAGCTGACAGAAAATCCAAAGACATTGCGGCCGTATATAACGAACTCCAGCGGCAATACACATTCTATACTTTCACTGCATGTTTCCAATGATAATATTACCAATAACAGCTCCACTAAGCGGAGTTTTTAAACACACTTTTCCGAAATTTCCTCACCAACGCAAAGGAAGTACATGTTTCAGAATTTGAGTCAAGAAAAAATGACATTAACATAGCAGTCCAGCGGACGCTTAATAAAAGCAAGTCTTTCGTCCAGGTACTGCACCAGTTAGCTTCCTTCCAGACTATGCTGACAATAGACCCATACTCAGCAGCTATATTCAACCGCTCGATAGATGAATGATCCGTACCTGAAAACGAAAGTTGCGCATGTCACACCAGTGCTCATGACAGGAAATAGGAGTAATACGATCAATTACCGACCCAATTTTTGAAACATATGCTGTGTACGATCATTATGAATTGTGTCGAACAAAACGATTTGTTGACAAAAACAATCAGCACAGATTCAGAAAATATCGTTAGACTGCACATCTCAAATTACTTTCATGTTTCTAGATATCCAGCAACATGTTGACACTATTCTACACACTAAATTTATAATCAAATTGAAGCCATAAACAACATGGGTTTAGTTGGGCGACTGGATTCGTGACTACCTATCAGAAAAATCTCAACGCAGAAATCGAGTTGATACAGAAGTGCTATATGGCGTCCCACATGGAAGTGTTATAGGTCCTCTGTTGTTGCTAATACAGATAAGTAGTTTAGGAAACAGTTTGAGTAGCCCTCTAAGATTGTTTGCAAATGATACTAGTACGAACGCCAGAAGATCAAACCCAACTAGAAAAAGATATGACACGATATGTGCGTAGCGCGAGAAGTGGCATATATCTCTGAATAAGGAAAAATGTGAGTCATCCACATGAGTAAGAGAATATAATCCGATTAATTTATGTTACCCGATAAATCACACAAATGTAAAGCCTATCTATTCAAGTAAATAGCCAAGAATTAGTGGCAGAGCACTGAAATCACACAGGTATTGTAAACGCATAGCCTACGCTGAGCGTGTCCGTCATCTGTTAGAGTACTGCTGTGTTGCGTGGGATCCTTACCAGATGGGATTGAAGGAGGATATCAGAAAAGTACAAAGAAGAGCAGATCGTTTTGTATTGCCGCGAAATATGGCAGAGTGAGTCACGGACACACAGAGTGAACTGGGTTGGCAGTAATTAAAAAAAAGGTGTTTCTCTTTTCGGCGAGATCTTTTCACGAAATAGCAATCACCAACTTTCTGCTCTGAATATGAAAATATTTCGTCATCAATCTACATATGGAGAAATAATAATCATAATAAAATATGAGAAATCAGAGTTCATACACAAAGATTTAGGTCTTCATTCTTCCCACTCGCCGTTAGAGAGTGGAAAGGTAGGGAAAGAGCCTAAAGGTGCTTCGAAGAATTCTTTGTCACTAAGTTAAATGTGAATTGCAGAGCAGTCATGTAGATGTACATATAGATGTGGATGTGGGTGAAAATACTGTCCAATGCTTCCAGCATCTTGTGATGTTAGCTGTATCCTCCGTCGGGGCTTGGCGGGTAAATCCGAGAGAGGCGCCGCATGCGGTATAGGTTGGGCAGGCTTGTCGTTTTGGCAAATACAGTCGGGATGTGCGCGTATCGGCACTGCAGTTTCTCAGGGATTCCAGGCCATAATAAGTGGTTACGTTTCGATCGATAAAGTTTTCCATAAGGGCTGTGGGAATAGCTGAGGGAGGTCTATAAGTGTCCCTTAAATTCTATTTCACCGTCACGCTTAGTTCTTAGTGTATGCCAAATAGCCAAATATTCCCAAATGTTTGAGTAGTCGTATTAACGCTAAGTTCTACTGGAAATGTTTTGATTCTAATGTGACTATTTTGGCTTACAGTCTATGAATTTATAAGGTGCGGCATCTCTCCCCTACAGATGGAGATAAATGCCGCATTAATATACAGTACATACGCCACACATTTTTTCTTTAGGAATACTTGCCGTACAACTCAAATAACAGTTGCAAATAAATGAAAACATTTCCGTTTTGTTTGTATATTCGTTCAAATGACATACACTGAATTTTCAAGATATTCGTGAATCTCATGAAGATCAGTACACAATATTATTCAGTATTTCCGAATATCTAAATTAGCCAACAACTCAAAATTTATTATACCTGAAAACTGCAAAAATGTGATTGGTTATGTTGCGCAATTGTGCTACACGAGAACTGCACGATTTTTGGTATGTTTTGTGCAGATTGTGGTCGAGAATGCAAAAAGGAAAGTAAACGAACTAAGTTTGTAAATATTATTTCTGTTTCTCTCATTTAATATTATGGTAGGAATTACTGTGTTAACTAAAGCTAAATGCATTATAGGTCCTAGTTTTAATGTTTTGAACTATCAACACATAGCATAAGGGATAGAGCCTCAATGTAAAGACTTTTCATGGGCAAATATTTCGTATACATTTCACACTGAAAAACATCAAATTGTATGTCACAGACAACTGGTGTGTTTAGTTGTTCAAAGAATATGTTTAGTAAAATTTCACCAAGGGACCTCTCCCATGCGATTTTCAAAATGAGCGGTGTCTCTCCCGGACTTAAGTTAGAACAACAGTGTCAAAAGAACCTCTTAACGTGGTAAACAGTAGCGCCACAACATAATTATGTGTCTATCTATATTACATTTCCCTACTATAGCCAAAGGATAGTACATCACTATAGACGACAGCATCGTTGGTGGACAACGTGATTGTGCTGTTGATTCATGCTGACTAATCTTTCATGTATACTGAGAACATCAAGTAATCTAGTATGTTCCCTTCAGGTCACTGAATAACACATTCGTTTCTGTATAACATAACGGACTCGGTTCTGTCTCTCAAATATTCTTCGCCCGCCTCTCGTGGTCGTGCGGTAGCGTTCTCGCTTCCCACGCCTGGGTTCCCGGGTTCGATTCCCGGCGGGGTCAGGGATTTTCTCTGCCTCGTGATGGCTGGGTGTTATGTGATGTCCTTAGGTTAGTTAGGTTTAAGTAGTTCTAAGTTCTAGGGGACTGATGACCATAGATGTTAAGTCCCATAGTGCGCAGAGCCATTTGAACCATTTTGAACCAAATATACTTCCATCTCGTCGCGCATATCAAAGTTTACTCTTGATAATCATATCTTGACTTTCAATCAGCCGGCCGAAGTGGCCGTGCGGTTAAAGGCGCTGCAGTCTGGAACCGCAAGACCGCTACGGTCGCAGGTTCGAATCCTGCCTCGGGCATGGATGTTTGTGATGTCCTTAGGTTAGTTAGGTTTAACTAGTTCTAAGTTCTAGGGGACTAATGACCTCAGCAGTTGAGTCCCATAGTGCTCAGAGCCATTTGAACTTTCAATCGAGCATGTGGTACAGTGTAGAACCTTGGCAGATCGTACCTGTACGGCTCGTCTCAAACGGTGTACTGAAACATTTAACTGCATGGACGATCGGCTCAAGATTTATTTAATGGCGAGAGAAGATTTTTCCATGGTGACGTAAATATTATCGGTACGCAGGACAAATAAATGATGTAACAATCTGAATAATCAGAGTATTGTAGTGCTAACATTTATTTATTACACTCGATTCAATAACTTTAAAGGTTTCTGTGCATAAATTCTACAACGAGTGGAATGAGTTTCGCTACAGGATGTTCATTAATTCAGTTTTAAACTCCACCGTATTTATCAATACGACGATTAATAGCCGCGTGGGATTAGCCGAGAGGTCTATGGCGCTGGAGTCATTGTCTGTGCGGCTGGTCCCGGCGGAGGTTCGAGTCCTCCTTTGGTCATGGGTGTTTGTGTTTGTCCTTAGGATAATTTAGATTAAGTAGTGTGTAAGTTTAGGAACTAATCACCCTAGCAGTTAAGTCCCATAAGATTTCTCACACATTTGAACAATTGACGTTTAATATGCTCTGAAAGGTTGATGAATATATGTGAATACTCGAATATACTTCTTCAAATGATGTTCAACTAGTTAAAATCCTCACAGTAGGTCTTTCTAATCTCTTACAGAGATTGTTTTCGGCCAAATTGTGTGATTCACACTTTTCACTACTTTTAATTGAGAATTAAGAGGCTAACGTTAACTGAGTATGCATACACCTACAGTGAAACTGTCATCAGAATAAGTCCTTAGGAGACGTCTGTTCACCATGTTATATAATTAAGACTTAATCTAATCCATATGAAACACTTCTGCGTTCTGAAACTATTGTTCCCAGAGGTGAGTTTCCCAAAAAAGATTTGTAATTTATTAGTGATTGAAAAGGTGCACATCAAACGATATTTTTCATTTTACATCACATGTAGATGCAGTCATGTGTAGCACAAAACCGTGTAAGGAATTCCATTGAGTGGAATTTCCACTTACTGTTACGATCCACCCCAAAAACTGAACTCCATCCACTTCTTCTGTTTCGTAATTTTAACAGATTACTTTCATAACTAATGTCGTTCTATGAGTAGCAATCAACTGCATGTACTAAGACTTCTGAAAATTTTATGACAATCCATTTCCCCTGACTCATGTGTCAATTGTATCTTGTATCTCACTAATGTCTGTTTTAGTAATGGTACAGATATTAACTAATGTCTTTCCTTACACGATCTGCAAAAAGACAGAATTTTCACCGTTGGACAGTGCAAATTGAAATTCATTTATGCTTAGCACAAACAACATGCAACACAAATATCGATATTACTTATGCTTATCTCAAACAATTTTCTGGGCTGCTTTTACTTAATGTGAGATACGTATAACAAAGCTTTTAAATCTTTTATTCATTGTTTATGTCCTTTCATGTGATTGTAATTTATTTGTGGATGGCACACTTAGGTTCGTAATCATGTAAAAACTGGAGGGAAGTTCCTCAAGAACGAAACCCACCTAGCGGGAATAGGAACGGTGGATTTGGCTGTCGAAGTGCAAGGCTTCTTTGTGGCAAGAGTCAGTCGGTGACTGGCAGGCTGCCAGGCAGCGTGTCCACATCTTGTGTGTTGAGAGAGGCAAAAGGAGAGCTAGATTATATACTACAGCCTTGCATATAGTAGCACTCGGTTCTGTTATTCATGGCACACATAGGTGAACTAGAAGCTAAGAAGAGAATTTTCAGAGCTTGTTGCAGAGCAAGAGCCATGGATAATTTTGCCACCATTTTCAGTAGCCACAGGAAATCACCACAGCCACCACCGTCGTCTCAAATTACGGGTTGAGTAGCATATAACTGCAAGGAAAAGTTATTCGCTTTCTTTTTCAAATGATAATGTTATTCCTTAAACTTTGTGTGGAAGTCACATATTTCATCGCTAATCATTTACCGATGCAGGTCTTTTCCCAAGTATTGCAATTTTTCCGAGTATACTGTTGTATTGAACGGATCATTAATATCTTTCTAGATAAAAATTTTATAACTTCTGTGGAGCAGTAAATTTCATAAATATTCAGTGGGCCTAGTTCGTAGAAGTACTCAACATGTTTTTCATAAAAGTACAGCTGCGAAGAGATGCTCTAAAGTGTTTCATTTGAATGTTTCATTTATTTAAATTTCGGTACAGTGTAAAAGTTACATGAATAAAACTGGGAACATGCAGATTAGTTTACTGGCTATCAAAGTTGGAGGGCCAACTCTAGGAATGATTATTGTACTGGTCTGCAAATAAATGTTTATAATTTGATGTGTATATAGTTAATATTGTTCCTCATACTGTGTTGTAACAAAACGAGTCAGCCTTGATCTTTGTAACTGGTAGGTTACTTTTTGGCGGCCAATACAAATTGTTGAGCTAGCTTTTCTTTTGAAATGACAGTTAATGCTATGTTCATAACATTTGTGTGCTGTAATAAGTACATGGATACCGCTGTTCAAATCACTACAGGTTCAGCGACCACGTCTTGTGTGTGCTATTTGGTATACAGAAGTGAATGCTCCCTGATAAAAGTAAAACAAGTATGGAAAAATAGCACAAAGACTTCAATATCGTTTCATTGACAGTATTCCCCAATAATTAAACACATAGAAGTTCCTGATATCCAGGGTAGCAGTTCTCCGCCGATTATAAACATTTACCTGATATTATCATTAGTTTCCTGCTTCAAAACAGATATAGTGATACTAGAACCAGTTGTTGCCAAAACGTTCAATACACCTCTGTGTTATTAATGACAAACCACCCACATATTGCTTGCTAAGGTGTACTACTGCCTTTAGTCCTATATGCAAAAAGAGTATTTCAATACCAAGTAAAGCAAATACTAACTGCTAACTTTCAGTATCAATAGCGCTAGCACTTGGTACATTTGTGCCCAATTAGGCTGGCGACCGTTTCCTTTTGCGTGATTGCAGTTTACTTCATTACTAACGGCTTACTGACTCGATTTCCATTTGTGTCACTCAATAGAGAACAATGCAATACCTTTCCATTATGGGCGAGCACATTCAAATTAAAACCCCTTAACAGGGCAAATTTATCACTAAATTGCAAATTTAGTAGTAAGAGCCGGTAGTGCTGGAAACAGAGGGCATAAATCGTAGCTTTGTAGAGCACCATCCCAAACGGATTCTAATTAAGAGTTCAAATTACTCTGTGATCGGCACGGAACTAACGCATACTATTTCATGTTACGTAGATGATTTAAAACTATGAACAACCTGTTGTAACGCAATTAAATGCACTATAGAAAAACGAATTATGAGACAACATGTACTAAACACGCTGGCCTAGTCAGGGCGATGTGCTACTGGAAACAGTCAAAGGGTGTATCTGAAGTATGGGACACTGTCGCTGGGCTGGGACGCGCACAGTGCAGTTGAGTCTGGCATGCATTGCTGTGCAGTTGAGTCCGACAGAAGCGCTCAGGCGTTGTGGTTGCTAGCGGTATGTAGTGCCGCACATTGTGATGTACCAAACTGGAAGAATTGTGTTATGGCCAGGCATAATTACAGTGGTAACTGGGCACAGTGCAAAAAGTACCAAGAGGAACTAATGTGAAAGAAGGCCATCGTAGACCCGAAACAGTTTATTGCAAAGTGAAGCTATGAACAGGCTGTTTCCATGCGTTGTCGGCGGTTACTATCTTACGCAGCACCAGCAGCCACGCACTGAAGTAAGACCAGACGAGCTTTAGTATTTAGAAGTGTATCGCGGCTAGCCAGCGTAGTAGTTTCACTTTGTGAATAATTACCAAGTTAACGTGAACGCTATGTCAAAAGTGCTTAAACTTGAACGATTAACAACTAGGGCTCTATTATTAATTAAAACAGAGTGTCACTGTTGATGATAATCTTCAGCAATTCGGAAAAAGGAAGTTCAGCGAATTTTTAAAGATTATTGTAGATCAGAATGTTTAATTTTTGTGTGATCAATAATTTCTGATCTCATTTGCAAAATACGTAACACTGTCCTGCAAACATTAAACATTAGTTACTTAATGAAAAATACACACTAATGAGACATATTTTACTGAACAGAAAACATTTATTTAATAAGAATTATAACATTATAAATATTAACAGTGGACATTTTGATAGGTTGCGCAAAGCTAATTATTACGCAATTGAGTGCCAAACAATTAGCAGTCAAGTGCATATACTTAGCACACTTTGCACTAATGATTTCATGATTAGATTTATTTCAAAATTTCAACTGTGATTTTTAATCTGAGCTCGAGTAGGTGTTACTGTGCCCGTTCATGCCTGACTCTTACATTAATTTTTACATAAATATTTTTTTCCAAATTGATTAACAACTGCAGAATACTCTTCTTTCAGAACGTGAGCTGTCGTCGGTTTTCCGTAACCATTGTAATCCAAACTAAACAAATCTTTAACTTTATTATCTGAAATTTCACTTACTACTTTGCAGTGTTTATCATTTTTCAAGATTTTTCCGATCGGTATTACGTAAAAGTAGTCGTACGATAACGACTCCTTTATTACTTATTTACATATTTTTGGATTTGATTAGATCTTCATAGCCCATGCCATTTCCGAGACATGTGTCATCCATTATTGAAATTATGTGGCTTAAAACTACATTTTAGGTATAGGGAATTACACATTGAAGACATACTGCTGAAGGTTATCTCTTCAAAAATTAACTGATTCCATAATTGTGATACTATACATGATACATACAGCAGCACAGACAATGACGCCCGTGCAGCTGCCAGGTTACTTGGTTTCTGGTGGGCAATACGTGCTTTTCTGCACTGTTTTGTAGTAAAAATAAGCACTACATTTTCGAATATCGAAACAGATTGGTGACTGAATAAATCTAGTTTTAGCAGATACAGCCCAAAAAGACTTCGTTAATGGTATGAAGTTGCCAAGTCAGTCTGGTTCTGTACCTATATCAAGAGAATATTATTGAAAGAATCTCAACGGAGGTGTATTTTGTAAGGCCCATTTTCATAAGTGGCCTCTTGCTCGTAATTCAGACTGTATGAGTGAGACCTTCGAGGTTTTAGCACTTACTGAACCGTTTTCTAATAAACACAGGACGTCGCTAGTAACGCATTTCATGTATGAATCGTTTTTCTCCACTTTGCGTTAATGCTTATGAATGCTTAGTGTGAGAAGCTTTAGAGAATGTGAGTTTTTAAATATCTGGCGTAAGCTGCAAGTAATCTACGTTGTTCTACAAAAACCCGGACAGCTAGTGTATTCGTATCTAAAAATCTCATTAAATCTGCGAAACTATTAGTCATGTGCAAGTAATCAATATTAAACAAGAAAAAGTAGTAGATATATAATAAGGATCGTGTCAGAAAACAGCAGCACTACGACAGGCTATATATGCTATGACAAAAATTGTTTCGAAAATAGAATCCATACAAAGATAGGTAGTTCAGATAGGATGCGTGAAGGGAAAAACAAAACTTCCCAAGCCAAAGAAGTAAACTGCCTAGTGGTACCAGTAAGAGAAAAGAAGCAAAGGAATCATAGCACTGTACAGTCTGTTGAAAGGATCAGAGTTTAGGTAGACAACTATGAGTGATCAGCAAGGGGTAGGTCTATAAGGAAAATGTGGTGAGCCTTTTATTTGTCCTGATCGTGATGACGACCTGTAACGTGACAACTAAAGATTTCACTATCAGTTTACTTTGAATTTTCTTGCTCTTTTTTACATTTGTTGTGATTCTTTTCAGTCATTCCTTCAGTTTGTAAATGCCAAAAGATATTTTTAAATCCATTGCTACATTTGTACTAAACTGAGTTATTTCCATTTACAACAATGCAACAACATTTGATATGATCAGTTATACTTTTTACTCCCATAACAATTTAAGAGCATGCGCCTTATTGAGTATCCACTGGGACTTATTTAGGATCCATGGTTTTTATAAGGCCCACTTGATGGTTGCCTATTAGTTACACACTCAAGCAAAATTTTGAAAACTGAAGGAAACCGTAAGGTAGTTGCTTAACTCACAATCTTTTATTGGTACACCTCCAGTTCCAGAAAAGTTACAGTTCCATCATCTGATGTTAAAAGTAAAATCACGTTATCACGTAAGTTACTCCTCACCCAAATATTATTGTTGAACCAAAATTTCCATGTCAGAGGAGTAAAAGGTACATAAATGCCATAACATCCTTTCGCCTGTGCTACGTGACTAAGAACACAAACAGGAAAACTATGCAATAGTAAATACTAGACCTGAGCATATAAGAACAACTCAAGTAAAAATTATTTAGGGCTTTAATTTCCCCTTTTTCCCTATCAGAGAAAAAAATTACTCTTTATAGTAGTGTGCATGAAACTGACAAGGTTCAAGACCAGATCATTACATAAAATTACCTGTCCTGTTTGCTGCCATTATTCTATGGGCAGATAAAATTTATCTTACCTGCATATCTTCTATCCCCTGACCGTGGCAGCATCGGAGATCGACCCTACTGGGGGGTGTTTCCACCAGGAGTAGTTACATAACAAAGGACAGTGAGAAGGACACAAACACGTAAAAGACAAGCATTAAGTCGTTGGAATAATTGTATACTGTCCCTTTAAAAAAGCATTTGAATCTGAAATAGACATGTTAAGTCATGTGACAACAGTCCACAATTATAGATTACTTGTCGGATAGCCAGTGCTCTGAAGCAATTAAAAGTTATAAGAGAGAAACAATTGAACAAGAATTAAGAGTTCGTAGAGTGCCCAGAGAATCGATACTAAGTACAGCGTGAGTAAGCGTCCTAAGAAAAGAGACCAGAGTTTAGAGTACAAAGGATGTTAAGCGCGGCAACTCTTACCCCGTCAGCATGCGATACCCCACCCAGTTCTATCCTTACATCGATCTGTTTCCGCCTATAAATGAGTGTGGTTGGTGATCGAATTCGTAATTGTAATTGACGGGCACTCGCGTGTAGTAAGACTTCGATGTTGATTTTACTAATTGCTCTAAGCACTGTACAGCTTAGCTGTTGCCACACAATCTTTAACTTTGAATAATTGGAACCGATATAGTAACTTGACAAGCAAACAAGGGCAAGGCGAGCACACAATATAAGTCATAACCAGTTTGAAATAGCGACATACACTGCATGTGGACAATATGGATCTACATTTGTATTACTTTCGTTACCGCAGCAAAAGACACTTTCATCCATACAGAATATATCTGTCTTGAACTTGAGACACTTTTATGTAAAATAACACTGAAATGTAGAGTGAAAAGATCCTATTAAGCATGAAAAATGCATAGCTACTGTTGTGGAATCTTTCTTTAACCACTGGTTGAAAATTGCTTTATACACTGATGTTACCAGATAATTTTCAACGTGAAGAATTTTTGGACTAGTAGTACTTCAATGCAACGTATCAACACCACTTTCCTGCACTTTTTGAAATATAAATTTACTTTGTTACATGCCATTTATCAGTAAAACTGTATGTTCTGAAAACCACAGTAATAACCTTTTTGGTAGTAATGAAAATGTGCACGATACCTTTCGTTGTCTGCTTCTGCAACTGCTTTCATTATGCTTGTCAATGTAATAAAGTAGCTAGTACTTTGTACACAATCTAATACTTTTCTCAAGACGCTAATAATAATTTTAAGCATTTTATATAGGCTTATGTATATCCAAGCTATGATCGGAAAATGTAGCAAATTAAATACCACAGTATGTGAGAAGCATACACTAAACATCTACTGAAATAATACTGTGGTTAAACTTGTTGCTTTTAAACAGTTGTATTACTTAGCCTGTACAAGAAGATGACGAATCATGACTTTTAAAACATATCCGTCACTATGAAAAATAGACACATTTCGCGGTTGAAGACGAGGTTCCCAGAGCAGTTACTACAGGAAGGTATCCTTGACAACCTTCAACTTTGCTGACATGCTCGGACGTCTCAATCATTCTCTATGGAGATTGTGGGGTTGCATCCCTGTTGAACATACACCCGTTTGGAGTGCAGCAAGACCGCCATTTCTGCTTTCGTGTACCAGATGGAACAACAAGGGTCTGTTGAAAACTATTCGACATAATTTGAACGTGATTCGCAGCAGGAAAGTGTACTTATGATTTTTCAATTCTCCTTTTTTTTCCGCTCGCCTTCGCGTAATCACACGTTAACATGTAGGCGAATAAAATTAGCAAAGGGTCCCTCCAAGAGCCCCCCAGTTCCGCAACACACTCGGTGCCACCCACACACGTTTGTTGAGCACGACTGTAGTGTACTTTTTTGACACCAAATCAGTGTGGCAGCTGCTCTAGCGCGCGAGGGTTACGCAACCCATTCGACATCCACTGCATGTGGTTTGCCTAACTTCAGGCGCTAGAGCAGACGCCAGGCGGAACTGGTGCAAAAAATTCTGAGAGAGACATTGTACGTGCTTAACAAATTTGTTTTGGTGGAAACGAGGATGTTACAAAACTGGAAGGTCTTCGAGTGTTCCTTTGCCAGTTTTATTCACCCACGTCGTACTATTGGGCTCCCGAATGATCACGTCACGTTTCTAACCTCCATCGCACAGGCGTGGAAAGAAGGGTGAAATGTGGGTAAGAGGAGATGCGAAGACCTTCCCATCGTGTGACAAATCCACGGTGGAGTATCGTGGAAACTGAGTGCCAGTGTGACCCTATTGATTCCCCTTATATCTTAGATGGACTTCTTGAGGTGTGGTCTTTGTCTCAGCACCTTGCTGTTCGAAGCATTGCCGAGCTCGTGGGTCATGTTTTGTATTACTACTGAAATTTGCTATTTTGGTTGCCCACTTCTTAAGTATTGATACAATTGGACCACTATTACTGTCGTTGGATTGGTAATTTTGCCTTCTATATGAAATTACTGTCCAATATTAACCAGTAAATAAGTATATTTATTTTGCAAGAGATTGGACAACACAGCCACCGATGCTTGTCAACATGTGGGTGATGGCCCGAAAAAGAGTCACACGTTCACACAATAATTACTGTAGGTACCATATCCCTGACTATCCAAATAAAAAATACAGAAACTGCCGAACCTTACATGGGCATTAATAGATAAACCTACCGTATATTTTCATCTACGAAGACATGTGTTATAAAAGCCTCGTTTCATTTATTCCTGACGCCTTGATGTCAGCCTGTGATCCTTACTAGCTAAGATTGGGAGGTAGCGGTGACTTTCGTCAAAGGTTCGTTTAGTAACGAGCAAAAGCCCCTAATCTTTAAGGAATCCAATTCGCATCTGGAAGACAGTTCCAAAGGTCTAATTACTTCACTAACGAATTTGTGTTAAATATTTCATTGCAAGCACGTAAAACAGGAAAAGTTAGTGAAAGACTTGAAATTATGTTTAATGTTTATTTTGAGTCACTAAGTGCTCCCAGAATGAAACACTGTATGAATACGGCCTGAGTAATGTGCGCCCATTTTAAACAAAAACTAGTTTTTGACATTTCTCAGTGTTTATGACGTCGTACCTTCTGAACTTATGTCGAACAATGGTATAATCCAGGTACATTCAGAGGCATATGTAGATTCGGACATTAGTAAAGTAGGAAGAAATTTTAAAAAAAGTGATAGTTAATGCTCAAGTTCCACTGCGTCAACAGCGAAGACGCAGCAAGCGACAAACTTTTTTCCTTCCATCGTTTTGTGGTGGAGTCAGCGAGAAACAGTTGGTAAAAGTTTGAAACTATATGTTAAGTTTTTTGGAAGCAGCTAAGTGCTCTCTTTCTCAAATACTGGATGAAATAGTCCGGACATTTGCTCGTCATCGTTTACCCTATCTCACGAATAACACACAGTTTCTAACCGTAATTCCTGTCCTATTGTGTTGTCATGTGTCGTAAAGAGTAGAGTATGACAATTGTTTTCAAATTCCGACAATAATTACGCAAAATACTTAAAATAAAATCTTTGTCATAGAAACTGTTAATATGCATCTTGCAACTGGTGCCCTGTTGCGCGATAGCGGTTTACTATTATATACGAGAATTCTACAGAAATGTACGTTAGTCTGTGAGAGAGGCTTCAGTCGAGATACTGTAGTGTACTTACAAAGGAAACTCCCCATCTCACCCTCTCAGATACAGTTGTGAAAAGGCGCATTGAATAGCCTGCCAAAAACTGAACACAGATCAACTATGAAAACAGGAAGAAATTATTCTGAACTGTGAAAAGGACGCAAAATAGAAAAAGTGAACGGTACAAGTTCGAGATGTACAGAATCAAGCGAATTGCAAGAAATGTGGTGCCGTGGTTGTGCGTGACACGGTGTTGGAGTGCAAAGTGGGAGATCAGTGTTCAAACCACCCTCAGGCTCTTTTTCCTTTTCACAAAGTTATGAACTTTCGGTCAGGTCATACACGAGTCCTTTCTCCTTCTGTAGTCCAAGCAATTGTCATACTATACAAAGGTTACAGAATATGAGTCATGTGTGTAAGATTGTGTTACAGTCGCAAGTAAATGTGATGGATAGCGAGAGCAGGCGAGTTATCGCATAGACTTCGCATAAAAGGTAACGTAGAATAAACGGGTGTGAACTACGTTACAACAAAGGAATTAAAGAGTCAAAACTTCTAAAACAGAACGCAAGGGTCATAACATATGATACTGGTATAGAGCAGGTAGCAGGTAGGGGGCACGTACGTCTGGAGGTCCCCACTTTATACCTCTCTGTTGCAAACGGACGTTGGACCACGACACAGACACAGATTTGAATACAGCGAACAGACACGTCAGTGACAGGAGGATAGTCATAATTTTGTGAAAAATTTATGATGCACGAGGGACATCTCACCACGGATCTCACCCTTCGCAGTTGAACACTGTGACCACACAACCACGATTTCGTCGCTTTCCAAATTCGCTATATGTGGCACATCTTGAGCGTCGATCGTTCACTGTTTTTGTTTAACTTCTTTTTTCACAGTTCACTAGACTTTCACCCTGTTTTCATACTTGACCAGGGTTCAGTTTTTGACGGGACCATTTTACCACTAAATTTAATGGGACTGCGATGGGGAGTTTCCCTTGTGAGAGGAGAGTTTGCTACAGTTGATAACAGAATTATCGTGGTCGTCCGTCCGCAGCAGGAAGACCGCTGCGCACAAATCCAGTCACGCTAACCTGGTGAATCAAGCCCTCTAGATCGGCAGTGCCACCAGGAAGAGAGACGCGTGGTTATGTAACCGTGCACGAGAAGAAGTTGTCAGCTGCCAATCAGTCCGAGTTTTCCTAGGGAGGTACTGCAGAAGGTTTGTCAGGTTGTCGTGTTGGAAGTCAGATCTGCAAGCTGGAGAGATCTGTAGAGATTGAATAAGAGTCCCTAACCCTTCTTTCGACCAACCTGTCGTCTTCTAAAGTTGTGTCCTCAGCGCAGAAGACAACTCGTCGGTCTTGCGTTCTTCTGCGGCGGAGGCTGCTATGCTATCGTGTCGAACTTGAACCTGTGATTCTGCTTCTCATGGGATGCCACTTGCCCAGGTTAGACTCTGTATCTGCAGGGGGAAAGATCTGTAGTACTGACAGTGATGGTAGGTGACACATCTCATTGATGTATCCTGTTTGTTTATGTTTTAAAATATCACTTTCTACACTACTCCAACACTCGACACAGCTTTCTCAGTAGTACGGCAACTTTTCTGACAAATTCCGAATCTGAGATACACGTCGAACTTCGTTTCCTAGGCGCGCCAAAGCGACCCGAAGGTGTCCGAAGCACTTCGGTTGTAATATCATTACTCTTATGTTCTCTCAAAACTAGTGAAATTTAATAAACAAAAACAGTGGACTCGTACGGTAACCATGAGGCATTGTCATCCTGAAAACTTGGTTAAATACAATGAAAAGAATATAAGTAATTAATCAGAGAGGCGTTTTGTCGCCTTTCACCCGAATGTGCCGACCGATCAGAAGGAAGTTCAGTACAATTGACGGACTCTCCCACGGGACTGGTACATACTGTACCGTCTGCTGCTTGTACGTTACCGCCGGCCGGTGTGGCCGTGCGGTTAAAGGCGCTTCAGTCTGGAACCGCGTGACCGCTACGGTCGCAGGTTCGAATCCTGCCTCGGGCATGGATGTGTGTGATGTCCTTAGGTTATTTTAAGTAGTTCTAAGTTCTAGGGGACTGATGACCACAGATGTTAAGTCCCATAGTGCTCAGAGCCATTTGAACCATTTTTTTGTACGTTACCCCACTTTTGTACCATATTCTACTTCACGTGTGCCAAGCGGCAGCAAGGCGAGCTTCTAGCAAGATAAAATACTGCCAGGAGTATCACGAGGTGTTGAAGTTGTCGAGTAAAGTAGGAACAGTGGCTTATAGAGAGACAGTGGTTGGTCTGCAGTAGAAGCAGAACGGAACAGCACCAACATAGAGGTCTGCATTTCGATGAAAACAACCGCTCGAGCATTTCCCATTTCATGCCGCTGCTCGACGACTGGGAAAGGCCCACGCTGCGACACGGCTGTGGCCGTCTAATGCACCATGTGGCCGGTTGTCCTCCACCTCTCGGTTATCGGCTGGACTGTCGAGCACTGCCGGGCGCTCGATCGTACTCACAATCTCGGCCGGTGACAGTACAACCGCCGCGCGCTCTACAGTGCCGAATCGCATTAGAAACCGTGTGTAAATGCAGTTGACGACCTGGCTTTAAGCAGCGCAGACAGCGTTATGAAACCAAGTATAGGTCGTAAACGTTCGATTCATGAAACGAAGAGAAGTATTATGGAGAGAATTAGGAGCGGCTCATTAGTCCTGAAGAAGAAAGACATATCGGAAGAGAAGGCGAAAAGTGAAGCTTGGAAATCGCTTGCACTTGTAGTGGATCCTGTCACGCAGGCTTCTGCTGGTTTCGTGCAATGTACCACATGTGATACCATACTTTCGTACCAGTCAAGCAGAACAGGTATGATTCAGCACTGCAAAAGTAAATGCGGAGCAGAAGTCCACCGGCCACTTGCAGTACCAAGTAGCATGAAGAAAGTTGTTGTTGATAGGTTGGTCGACATGAGTGGAATAGATTTGCTACCGTTAAATACTTGTAGTAAGATTGGCTTCAAGAATTATTCGCAGGAGCTCATCAATGTTGTCGCCACTTACGGCAAAGTCAGTATAGAAGATGTTCTTCCGCACCCTACCACTGTATGGCGGCATATTAAAGAAAAGGCAGACAAAATACGGGTGACAATGGTGCCCAAGCTAATAAGTGCCTTAGACAACAAAATGTGCGCTTTAGACAATGATCTGTGTGTGGTCTGATAACTACATGAAGAGAAGTTTTGTGACGTCGCACGATGTGAATGCTGAGTGGCAGCTAGAAACGCTTGTTTTGATAACAACCGAGTATCCAGACGTACCTAAGACTGGAGAGAACATGCGGCACGAAATCGAAGAGCGGATGCTTGAGTTAGGAATCAGCAAGAATGATCTTACGAAAAGTTACTTTGTCACTGACCAAGGAGCTGATATGAAGAAGTCACTTGAATCTTACGACCGTTTGCCTTGCTTTGATCACTGCTTGATGACTGCGCTTCCTCACACATGTCAAAAGATGTTTTTCGAAGACGAAGCCCCTGAAATTCTGTCGTGTCTGATATCAGCAAGAGCTATAGTAGGCTATTTGAAGAGATCGGGTCACTCGGGGCGTCTGCGGCAGTCTGTGAAGCAAGAAGCTGTAACTCGGTGGAACAGTATACTGTTAATGCTCAATTCCGTCATGAGTCAAATCGACGATATTCGAGATCTACTAGAATCCTGGGGCAATCGACACTCTTAGAAACCTTCCAAGAAGGGTGTGTACGAGACGTTGTCGCTTTTGTAACCCCCTTTAAAGAAGCGAGTTTGGATTTGGAAACTGCAAAGATAACAACGCTGGAACGTCTACTGCCGTGGTACAAGGGTCTGTTACATCACTGTGAACCAATAGACAGTGACAACGAGGTAAGAACACTTTCTATAGGTTACGATCCTTTATACAACTGTTGAATTATCAGAGTGCAGTTATGTATATTGGGTTTCCTTTTCAGCTCATGGCGAAAATAAAAAGGAGAGCAGCATACTTCATCACAGAGAAGTGCAAACTTGAGGCTATCTATTACGTTGCCACGGTTCTATGGCCATCACGGCGTCATTTGAAGAAACTCACAGCAGACGAAAAGCAAGGCGCGTATACTGAAGTTCGACAATTGTACTCGGAACTGCCCGTAAATGGTAAGGTTCATTCACTGAAACCAATTAGTAAACGAATGTTTGTTTGTCTAATCTGCCATCTTTCGTTAGACCAACATTTATTACGTCTACAATGTGATATTTGGGAAAGGGTTCGCAGCTTAAACATTCCAAAATGCGTTTTGATGTAATTTGAGCGATATATATAAAATGTCACCGTAAATATAGTCGTTTAGTAACCAGTAATTCTAACTACGCTGTATACATATTTGAAGGTGACAGGAATATCTTACGGATGTTTTCATTCATGTTTAGAGTCCATTAAAGCAAACAGTGACCAAGTTCTTCCCATGAAAAAGTCCAGGATGGATTTCGGATGAGGACGACGAAGATGGACATTCAGTTACTACCAATGAACTCGACAGGTGTCTTTCGCTCTCCAAATCCGACTGTAACTGTGCCGAAGGAGAAATTTTGCAGTGGTGGAAAACGCATGCGGGGCTATTTCCAAGGCTGTCGGTAGTAGCCAGAAGAGTTGTCTGTATTCCTGCCACTAGTGCTGCCAGCGAGAGAAATTGTAGCCAGGCCGGTCACCTGCTGTCCAGCAAAAGATCGTGCCTGGAATCAGACAAGGTGAATGATCTCTTAATGATCCATCACAATTACGTAAATATTCACAACACACCCTGTAATCACAAGGAAGGAAACATTCCTAAAATTCTATAAATGTATGATTCCACTTTCATTGACTTCACAGGAAGAAGTTCAAACCACCAGCTGTAGTAATAGCTCCAGGAACACAAATGACGCCTGTGTATCAGGGAGCACCAATGACGAAAAACGAATTGTATAGTCATGATTCACTTGTAACGTTATTTACAGGTCATAATTTGTTCAGAAATTAACGTTTGGGCAACAAAATTTCGTGAGTATTACTTTTAACTCCGTCATTCCTTCCCGATCCTGCATTCAATATTAGTACAACGTATACGTGGTCGAGTTTGGAGATAGGCTACACATAGTCCATGATTAGACTACAGTGTTCCCGTTTGTCTACCGAACGGAACAAAGTACTAAATACAGACACTACAGTTTTTAACGTTACAGTTACTAGAATACATTATAACCTCAAAGGCGTAACTCTAGTACTAAAATGTAAACTTTCACGGCCGGAAATATCATGTCCATTATAATTATCCGGGCTGTTATGCCGTGGTCGGTTGATGAATTCTGTGGTGATTCCCAACGTTTCGTCTCCGACTGCGGGAGACATCTTCAAGGTGGTCCGTAGCTTCATGGAAGATCCAACACACACACTGGCTCGCTACTGACTGCCGCTAAATTCCGTGTCCGCGCGCCCCCGCGCCGCGGCGTGACGTCACGTGTTTTGAAAACGTCAGTGCAATTGGCCGCTGTCCGTCGCCGTCGATCGCCGTTGCCATCACCCAGTAGTGGACGGGTGGTACACATCTTCTTTAACACCGGCATCCATATACCGTTTAATTTGACGCCCTCCTCCTTTCGGTTGAAATTATTTGGGTGTTCAGCGATTTCGATTGCCTCCCTGTAGAGCCTTTCGTAGTATCCGCTCGTGGCCGCTAGTACTTGCGTCTCCTCGAAACGAATATTGTGGTTCCCTGGCTGGAAAGCATGCTCCGCAACAGCTGATCGTTCCGTTTCTCCTCTTCTACAGTTTCCCTTGTGCTCTTCCAAACGTTTAGAAACAGTTCTTTTGGTGGTACCCACATAAACATCACCACAGCTGCATGGGATCCAATACACTCACTATTTTTCCAATGGTTTGCCAGCGTCCTTGGCAGGCCTAAGGTATTCCTGTATCTTCCTGGTGGGCTTGTAAATTACGGTAATATTCCGCTTCGTCAAGATCCTCCCTATTCTTTCCGTTACATTTTTAACAAACGGCAGGAAAACCTTAGATTTTGCAGTAGGATGTTTCCAAAATGAGATTTTCACTCTGCAGCGGAGTGTGTGCTGATATGAAACTTCCTGGCAGTTTAAAACTGTGTGCCCGACCGAGACTCGAACTCGGGACCTTTGCCTTTCGCGGGCAAGTGCTCAACCATATTAGCTACCGAAGCACGACTCACTCCCGCTACTCACAGCTTTACTTCTGCCAGTATCTCGTCTCCTACCTTCCAAACTTTACAGAAGCTCTTCTGCGAGGCCCGAGTTCGAGTCTCGGTCGGGCACACAGTTTTAATTTGCCAGGAAGTTTCATATCAGCACACACTCCGCTGCAAAGTGAAAATCTCATTCTGGAAACATCCCCCAGGCTGTGGCTAAGCCATGTCTCCGCAGTATCCTTTCTTTCAGGACTGCTAGTTCAAAAAATGGTTCAAACGGCTCTGAGCACTATGGAACTCAACATCTTAGGTCATAAGTCCCCTAGAACTACTTAAACCTAACTAACCTAAGGACATCACACACACCCATGCCCGAGGCAGGATTCGAACCTGCGACCGTAGCAGTCCCGCGGTTCCGGACTGCAGCGCCAGAACCGCACGGCCACCGCGGCCGGCGGAGTGCTAGTTCTGCAAGGTTCGCAGAAGAGCTTGTGTAAAGTTTGGAAGGTAGGAGACGGGATAATGGCAGAAGTAGAGCTGTGAGTACCGGGCGAGAGTCGTGCTTCGGTAGCTCAGATGGTAGAGGTTTTGCCCGCGAAATGCAAAGGTCCCGAGTTCGAGTCTCGGTCGCACACACAGTTTTAATCTGCCAGGAAGTTTCAAATCAGCGCACACTCCGCTGCAGAGTGAAAATCTCATTCTGGAACCTTAATGGTAATAAGCAGATTGTTAAGATTGGATGTGTGTGCCACGTTCAAAAATGGATGGGAACACTTCTCCGAAAATCAAAGCAGACAAAAGGAAAAGAGAAGTCATCAGATGGAAAGACTCTTAATGGTAAAGGAAGACTTACAGACAAAAGCATTGATGAACTCCAGCATTATTATGGAATGGCAATAAGGAACAATACACATGACCTACAAGGGATGAAACGAGCAGTATGGGCTACATTCTTCCACAAATCTTCCACTGATGGTACACCTATACATGGTCTTTGTCCACCTGGTGCTGATTCATGGTGAAACTACCGCAAAGCTCAGGCAGCGGGCAGCGAGGAACAATTTAGGCACAAAAATAGCATACCATCTTCAGTAATGGAAGCTATTAAACCAATATCTAGAGAATTAGCTCATCCTGACCGTCTTTCCAAATGTCTCCATGGTCGAACACCAAACCCGAATGAGACATTCAATAATGTAATTTGGACCCGCATACCAAAGAATGTCTTTCTAGGAAGGAAAACTGCTGTGATAACGTTTAATAATGGTATAAAGAGAAGAATTGGGGTACTAGAGGAGCTTGGTATCACTCTAGGTGCCAACACACTGCAAGCCTTTCAGCGAATGGATCGATTTAGGATCATGAAAGCCAAGCGTGCAGCAGAGGAAATGACTAAAGAAGCAAGAGGCAGGAAAAGAAGGAAGCTTCTAGGTTTGCAGGATAGTCAAGAACAGGATCCAGATAATGCTGATTATGGGCCTGGCTGCTTCTAGAAGCTGGCATGCCTCCATGTGTAAGTTAATATCAAATAAATATTGTTTAAAATTGATTTGCCGGAAATGCCATTTTTAACATTATTTGACCCATTATCTCAGGAACTATTACAGATACATATCTCTAATCTTACACTATGTTACCACTTAGTATATTGCAGCTTCTGAACCTCCCAAATATCTCTACCTCTAACGGTTTTTTACTTACGGAAGAAAAAGTGGACCTTTAATAGAAAATATTGAACAACACTTTCAAAAAATCACAACTAGCTAATTATTTCTCTGTACATTTTGATTCTGGTTCAGTAATCAGAAAAGCAATAATACTATACATATCAAAAATTTCAGATCTTCCTCGCAGGTTCTGAGATAATGGGTCATCAATATTGCAAATTTAACACTGCGGGTATAGGACGTACGTACTCCCCTTAAGAAGTTATTTTATTATGAAGGCTCTCAGTTTCAGTTCAGTTGGAGGCTTACCAGCAGTCGTTCTTCCCGCAGAGCGTTTGCGACTGGAACACGAAAAACGGTTGTAGTACACAAAGTACTCATTTATTCCCTTGTTCTTAAAGTTTTGAAAGGACCCACTCACTTCCTTGAGTACGTCAGTTTGTGGACTTTTTTCGTTTCAGTCCTGTTCTTTGAATTTACCACGGTTTTCTCACACAAAACTGACCTTCCTTCCACTAAATGAATTACTAGCCCAGTCTTTGTTTCCGAAACCACTTGCAGATCTACGATAAATAGAAAGTCGTGTAACAGTAAGGCCGTTTCTAGAATTAGGCAAGAGTAGGCAGCCACCTACGGCGGCAAAGCTTTACGGGCGGAAAAGAACGGAAAAAATTAATGTCAAAACAAGCATCAAAAAATTGTGCAAATTAGGAGAAGAAATGTAAAATCGGTAAAGTTAAAACACCGTACTGTTTTCAGAGGCGTACGGAACAGTTACGTAGTAAGTCTTTATTTACTTCGACGAAAGTAAGCATATTGCTTCCACCGACCTCAGAACTGAAGCAGCCGCTAATGAGTAGAAAACGGAAACGAACGTAGCTTCACTCGTCTACGTCGAACAGTGTGGCGGGGCACGTGCGCTGGCTTACTGTCATGTTGCGACCTGATACCATACCTTCCCAGTCCCTCTTTGTAGATTTGTCTCTACAGATCATTTGTCATGTCTCAATTGAATTGAGGACTGTCTCCAGAAAATGAGTACATCTCGTCACCTTAGTTTAACGATTAAAATTATAATAGGAGATTTGCATTGTTGTGCAGCTGCATGTTGGTGCAGAGATCTGCATTACCTCCGATTTTAACCGGCGAGTCCCGCTCACCCCTATGGCTCTCGGGAGTATGCGGCCGAGCGTCGTCTTCTGCCGGCTATGGGCAGCCGACCGCCAGCGCTCGGCCGAGTGCGCCAAACGCTCGGCCGGTCGCCAGCAACCGGTGGACTCAGTGCCAGCGAGCGGCGCTTCGTCACACTCCTTCAGATCAGAGGCCACCGCTTCACATTAACCAACCACTTATTTCTTTTACAAATGTCTTTCGCTATTTACTACCAGTTCTATGACCTAGATAATACACTTGTTTATGTTACATCTGATGTTTGTTAATATGTTGCAGACTACTAGAGTT
Source organism: Schistocerca serialis cubense (assembly GCF_023864345.2). Classification (NCBI taxonomy): domain Eukaryota; kingdom Metazoa; phylum Arthropoda; class Insecta; order Orthoptera; family Acrididae; genus Schistocerca; species Schistocerca serialis. The sequence goes on along the minus strand of NC_064641.1, from coordinate 914,858,030 downwards.
ACGTCCATTATAATTATCCGGGCTGTTATGCCGTGGTCGGTTGATGAATGCTGTGGTGATTCCCAACGTTTCGTCTCCGACTGCGCGAGACATCTTCAAGGGCTTGTAAATTACGGTAATATTCCGCTTCGTCAAGATCCTCCCTATTCTTTCCGTTACATTTTTAACAAACGGCAGGAAAACCTTAGATTTTGCAGTAGGCTGTACGTCAGTATGATTTCTGCGTGGCTGCCTCAACGCACGTTTTATTTCGGCGGAGTGTGTGCTGATATGAAACTTCCTGGCAGATTAAAACTGTGTGCCCGACCGAGACTCGAACTCGGGACCCCGCAGAAGAGCTTCTGTAAAGTTTGGAAGGTAGGAGACTAGATACTGGCAGAAGTAAAGCTGTGAGTACCGGGCGTGAGTCGTGCTTCGGTAGCTAATATGGTAGAGCACTTGCCCGCGAAAGGCTAAGGTCCCGAGTTCGAGTCTCGGTCGGGCACACAGTTTTAATCTGCCAGGAAGTTTCACCATTAAGGTTGGCTTTCCAATACTCATTTGTAAGCTTTTAAATCACCATCCCCCAAGTACTCAGTGTAACACACCTCTCTCCTGTTGTGAACGTCTGAACATAGAAACAACTGCAGTAGCCTCCATACCCCCACAAGTTCCCTCATAATTCTTAGCACAATTTGTTTCATCAACTGATTTACACTGATGACAGTATTTAGTTAGCGCTTCAATGTCTAAACCTTTACCTATGTCAACACTAGTGTCAGTTGCTACTGCATTTTTTGATGTGTGACCTGTCTTCTGCCATGTGCCATCAACTGCCACAGATAAGTCTGTCGTGTTATTTAATTCTACTGCTTCTGTAGCAGCAGCTTTCATAGAAGCCAGAGCAACAGATTTGTCACATTCACCAATTACTTCTTTGTACTTACTTGATCTGGTTGGTGGGTTTGGTAAGTTCAGCGTTGTATGTAATACTTCAGCTGCAGTCAATCCTTTCCCAATGCACCTCATTCCCTGCAGGAATCTAGCATTTCTCTCAAACAAGTCATTCTTGCACTTTTCAGAAGTCCAAAATGATGTCGAGAGCCTGCAAACTTCGCACTGAATATCAAGTTTGTTAGCCAGTCCAACCCTTGCAGATGAATCCTCAGAGATGCTAATTTGCCCACCTCAAACCTTAAATGACACAGAATCTTGCAAAACTTGTCCTCAAATCTAAAAGAACAAAACCTAAACTATTTTGATCTTTGCCAATAAATAAATCCTCATGGTCTCCAAGTTTCCTCTTCGAAGCACTAGTAGGCGTGTCCTTATCAGCCGGCCAGTGCGGCCGAGCGGTTCTAGGCGCTACAGTCTGGAATCGCGCGACCGCTACGCTCGCAGGTTCGAATCCTTCCGCGAGCATGGATGTATGTGATGTCCTTAGGTTAGTTAGGTTTAAGTAGTTCTATGTTCTAGGGGACTGATGACCTCAGATGTTAAGTCCCATAGTTCTCACAGCCATTTTTGTCCTTATCGCGGGTCTGTGAAAAATCTATTTCAGGATCAACACTGGATTCAGATTTTGTGATATACTGATTTCCATGGAAACGTCGTTTCTTAAAACAACCCTTTCTTTTCGTCATGTTGAAAAGAGTATGTTTTCAGTTCAGTTCAAAACTCATGAAACACGACAACCACAAAGTAAATAAACAAAAGGCATGTGCTATACCGCCATTTCTGTTTACACAGTGCATCCCACCTCTTAACACGAACATTAACATGATTTCAAGGAATAAATAGCTGAAAACCACATCCTTCTAGATTGAGTAGTTCAAGAAATAGAGATACTTAGGCAAGTCAGTGCAGAACGCCCAGATCATTTCACACACGCACTATTAACTTTGAAATCATAAAAACTACACTTCCAACTGGAATTTTTTGACAAATAATGCATCAAATTATTCAGGAGAGATCAAATATTAATAAGAGATAATAATCCGAAAATGTCACTTTTTGACCAATTTCGTCATACGTACTCCCCGTAAGTTAGATGGATGTTGGTGAATTTCATTGAGAATGACTAACGAAGGTTGAGGCTAGGAGGGTTACGGGAACGTAGGATATATGCAGGGAAAGTTCTCACCTGCGCAGTTCAGAAAGGCTGATGTTCGTTGGACGGAGCCATATGGCACAGCCTATGAAGCAGTCATTGAAATGAAGGATGTCGTGTTCCGCAGCGTGCTCAGTAACAGGACGGTCCGCTTGTTTCTTGGGCATAGTTCGTCGGTGTCCATTCTTGTTGATTGTCGTACCCACATAGAATGCAGCACATTGGTTGCAGCATAGCTTGTAGATCACATGACTGGGTTCATAGGTTGGTCTGCCTCCGATTGGGTAGGTGATGTTTGTGACTGGCCTGGAGTAAGTGGTGGTGGGAGGATGTATCGGATAGGTCTTGCATCTAGGTCTGTTACGGGGGTGTGAGCGATGAGGTAAGGGATTGGGAGCAGGAGCTGTATAGGCATGGACGAGTATATTGTGTAGGTTCGGTGGACGGCGGAATGCCACGGCGTGAGGAGTGTGAATCTCAGTGGGCAGGACATGTTTCATTTCAGGGCACGACGACAGAAATAATTTTTACTAGCCTCAGAAAGATTCCTAACCGCATGCGTATAGTCTTCAAAACTTGCGAATCTTGTGCCGACATTAAGTCAGTTGCTGCGGCGGCTTGAATCCCCGCCCCGCCCCGCCCCGCTCCTCCTCATCGGGACCTGCTGTGGCGCGGCGCCGCGTGCTGGCTGCCGCCCCTCGCCGGCCACACCGCGAGACCCCTCCTGTGATTCAGCCGTCCGTCTGCGAGGGCCGACGAGTGTGGTGGGCTCGCCCTCCTGCAGCCCGACACACGCCACATCACCGCGTTCACGTTTTGGTCGGTATCGATGTCAGTGCCCCTGCCTTTGTTGTACTTTGTTTCTACAAGTGGTTAACAAAGTGCTGGTACTGGAACATGTCGGGCGCTGCTGAAAGACTTGGCCTATGTACTTCAGCGGCAGCTGGGTCTGGTTATGGTACCGACACCGTTTAACGCAAGCAAATTTGTTCTTTTCGTAAACATACATGTAGTGTGCGCTAACCTTGTGTTTAGGATTTTGGGGCGGTCTGGTTCCTGAATAGAGTGTTGAATTTTTTGGTTTTGAGGTGGTGCATTCCCAGTCATTTACCTGTGTACAGCCCGCGGCTCGTGGTCGTGCGGTAGCGTTCTCGCTTCCCGCGCCCGGGTTCCCGGGTTCGATTCCCGGCGGGGTCAGGGATTTTCTCTGCCTCGCGATGACTGGGTGTTGTGTGATGTCCTTAGGTTACTTAGGTTTAAGTAGTTCTAAGTTCTAGGGGACTGGTGACCATAGATGTTAAGTCCCATAGTGCTCAGAGCCATCTGAACCATTTGAACCAGTGTACTAGCTCAGGCGTTCAACTCATTCAATTATACGTCCAACTGACCCAAGTCATTGAAATCAAGTGTTTGAAACTGTGTACCATTTATTGTGTCGAGTATCATATTAACCATTTCTTTTATAGGTGATTTTGGGCTTTCCAAATATTTGCAGTTTTTAAAATTGCAATAAATAGTTGTTCAAAAAAAGGCACGCCCATTTCCTCCTAGCCCTTCCACACTCTAGATCTGTTACAGGTGTGAATTTTAATAGCCGTGAAAACACTCGTAAAATTTAAAACGAAAAATGTAGAATATGTAATCAATGCATCTGTATTCCACCTCCGTACTACCATCTATTGCATGCACGCTAATTTTCTCTTTTTAAATCTTACAAGTGTTCTCAAGGCTCTTAAAAATTCAGAGCCGAAAATTTTCAGGACTATCTGTATGGGGTTAGCGATATGTGCAGGGCTAGAAGGAATTATTTTGTACTTTACGGTGCGATTCAAAAAGTGGTACAACAGAAGTTCATTTTTATTCAAATAACTGTTAAGTTAATATTTTTTGTTTCCAACTCATGTTGATATTTGGTTGTAGATAAATTACGTGTAGTACTAAAATACGTATGCTGCCCCTAACCCCCTGGTTACTTCCACTCCTTAGCCCATGCTGCTACCAGGCAAATCGTAAAAATAGAGCGTGTTTCACAGAAACGGACGTCTCTTATTTATTTCACTCCTCCCTCTTCCTGCGCCGGATGGAATCTGTGTACCCCGTGTGCCTTGGTGTAGAGTAAACAAAGTAAATATCATCAGAAACTGTGAGAACGTTTTGTGAATGTTACGGTAACGCGTATTTGATGCGGGACGTGAGTACCAGCCAGGGTCTTTCCTAGTGGGATGTGGGAAACCGAATAAGAGTCACATTCAGACTGGCCATCTCACCAGCCCTCATCGTTAATCCACAATGCGGATTTGACTGGCATCAGGCTCTCCTCCCCGTGTCCTGTGAGTGGCGTGTCAGTACACTAGGCTACCAGGGTATCATGCGTCACATGTATTTTTGTTGACTGATCTCAAAAAATGGTACTATATTGCCCAGATGCCTATCAAAACTAAACCGGCTGGAGTGGACGACCGGTTCTAGGCGCTACAGTCTGGAGCCGCGCGACCGCTACGGTCGCCGGTTGGAATCCTGCCTCGGCCATGGATGTGTGTGTTGTCCTTAGGTTAGTTAGTTTTAAGTAGTTCTAAGTTCTAAGTTCTAGGGGACTGATGACCTCAGAAGTTACGTCCCATAGTGCTCAGAGCCATTTGATCCTAGCAAAACCAACATTTTCATTGAAAAAAGACCAATCCAATAATTGTCGCACTAGCTGCACAGTACATTCCAGTTTTCATATCATGCAGAGGTAAACAGCGTACATTCTAAGACAAGAAAAAAGAAACGCCACGAAGCAATTTTTCGAATGGGACGGAGATCGGTAGGTGCGATGCGTATGTACAGAAAAACAGATGATTAATATTTCAGAAAAATGCACGATTATCCTAGAGAAAGACCTTCACTAATTGAGCAAGTGAATAACGCGTTGGTCCACCAAGCAGTTATTCGGTTTTACATTGATTCACGGAGTAGTTGGATGCCCTCTTGAGTGATATTGTGCCAAATTCTGTCCGACTGGCGCTTTATATCGTCAAAATCTCAAGCATGTTAGGGGGTCCTGTTTATAGTGCTCTAAACATTCTCAACTGGAGGGAGATAAGACGACGTTGCTGGGCAAGGTAGGGTTTGGCAGGCACGAAGACAGGTCGTAGAAACACTCGCCATGTGCGAGCGGGTGCTGTCTTGCTAAACTGAAAGCCCAGAATTATCAAGAAGGGCAACCAAAAGGGACGTAGAATACCGTCGACGTACCGCTGTGCTTTGGGGATGCCGCGGATGGCAGACAAAGGGGTCCTGCTGCGAAACACAAAGCGGACGCCAGACCACGACACTTGATTGTCGAGCAGCGTGGCGCCAGACACATGTGATGCCATGCCACCCCAATCCGGGGCGTCCCCAGCATCGTTTTCAGATTGGAATCTCATTGACTGGAGCAGAATTGCCTTCAGTGATGAGCCCAGCTTCGATATGAGCCTTCGTGACCAACGAAAACTGTCTGAAGGCACCACACAGCAGTGATGAAACGGGCCGGATATCAACTTCACCGTCGTCCGCGATACTGCCCTACTACCTGGGGTGATAGTCCGGCGTGCTATTCCTTTTCCTAGCAGGACACCTTTGGTTGTCACCCGCGGCACCCTTACAGCATAGCTGTAGGTCGGCGATATTTGGTGTCCGTTTTGCTACTCTTCCAGGCAAGCCACACTGAGCTTTCACTTCAGCAAGAAAATGCCCGCCCACACGTGGCGAGAGTTTCTACTGTTAGTCTTCGCGTCTGACACATGCCACCTAGACCAGCAAGGTCGCCGGATGACTCCACAGCTGAGAACGTTTGGAGCATTATGGGTATGGCCCTCCAACTAGCTCGGGGTGTTGACGATCTACCGCGGAAGTCTGACAGTATTTAGAATCATATCCCAAGGAGGAAATCAAGCAACTCTATCAATCAGTGCGAACCCGAATAACTGCTTCCAAAAGGGCCGGAAGTGGACCAACGCGTTAGTCACTTACTCAATCTGTGAAATACTTTCGAACCAAAAATTAATGCAGTCTTTTTTTTAATTGCAGTCATTTGTATCTCTGTGCGTATACATGATATCTACCGATTTTCGTCACATTCGGATAACGGACCCGCGGTGCGTGGCTTTGTCTTGAAGTGTACTTCTATTTGCCGGCCGCGGTGGCCGAGCGGTTCTAGGAGCTACAGTCTGGAACCGCGCGACCGCTACGGTTGCAGGTTCGAATCCTGCCTCGGGCGTGGATGTGTGTGATGTCCTTACGTTAGTTAGGTTTAAGTAGTTCTAAGTTCTAGGGGACTAATGACCTTAGAAGTTGAGTCCCATAGTGCTCACAGCCATTTTTTTTTGTACTTCTATTTCATCGCGCTCTCCATTATTGGTTGTGACCTTCACCCTGGCTGTCTGTTACTCCGGCATCTCCTGCGACTGTCTGGGGGCGCGCCTCACACCCTGGCAGTCGATATCCGCCCCCAGGGGGGCGCGACGTCTCCAGCAAGCGGAGCCGCCGGTTCGCAGTCGGCAGACAGCTTATCGGCCTCCTGCTGTATCTCGGCAGACACCCGTGTCTTCAGTATTACGTGATTCGCTGTTAAAATTATTGATGAAGCTGAACTTCCTTATAACCTATCTTCAACCAATCCTTCATCACAATTTTTTTTCCTTGAGTCCTGGAAACAGATACTAGTTCATCCACTACAATGCCACAGCCCCCTCTGACTATCGACCTGTTTGCATTCTTCCTGCATTATCCAAGACCTTAAAATATAGGGTCCACGACCAGCTAACAAACAACCTGATTTCAAACAACCCATTACAGGAATACCAATCAGGTTTGTGTAAACCAACATGATACCACATCTGTCTTAATAAACGTAACAGATTACATCACGCTTGAGATGGATCCACCAGAGGCTTCTTAGACTTCAGGATAGCCTTCTACACTGGAGATTTCGACATTTCAGTCGACAAACGTAACAGCCTAAATATCTCACCAGGTGCAGTGAAATGGTCTCGCTAATATCTAAGATGTCGCGAGCAGTGCATCAGATCTGCCACCATAAAGTCGCAATGGAGACCTATAGAATCAGCCGTTCCCATCAGAGCAAAATCCTTTTTGTCCCTCTCCATGGTTCAGTCATTTTCTCAAGGTCCCTCTTAGTAGCAGAAACCCAATGCTGGAAGAACTACCCGAGGTATATTACAGAACTGATTAACATCTCCACCTTCTAAGTGTAGTTGATGACGTATCTAGTACAGCAACAACAAGAATTACCGTTGTCCCTGTACGCACTCGTTTTCCTTGTACATCTTTCTTTCCAATCAGATCTTCCTCATTCCCCAGTGCTCTTAGCCAATGCAGTCTCCTTAAATTTCCTTTCCTATTTTGTACGCCTACAAGTTCTTTTCAAGTCTGCCACTCTGTTATTATTATTATTATTATTATTGTGATTAATTTTACTACTATTACCACTATTAGCGGCAGCGGTACTGAGAGTATTAACAGTTTTAGATCATAGTCAGTATTATTTAATTACATTGCCGCTTCAGACACTCAAATTATTTAGATACTATTTGTAATACTAAAAGTCTTATTCATTAATTAAATATCATGTAAGAAAGGAAATATACGTGTGAAATCTTTGTCCGATGTAAGAACGGGTCTGATGACCCTAATCACATCAGGCTAATTAAATAAATAATGGATGGGTCGGTGTAACAGTAGTTTCCAGAAATTCAGTTCATGTAGAAGAGATATATGGTGGGTTGTTCTGACTGGGCAGAAATTAAATGGTCATAGATATTTATTTCATTCACATAAGACTGCAAAGTCTGTTTATATTTAACCAGATCGTTGATCTTTTGTTCATTATTAGCCATAAAGAATTGAACTCTGACGGTATGATCTGTATTTATTCCTGTGGCTATCTACACATATTATACATCAAAGTCCATCGTTGTGGTTTCTGTCTGACGATTTGTGTCGCTAATTATTTATACATCAGGTTTTTCGCCGCTAGAGTGATTAAGAAGGAATATTTGCGTATATAGTTGATTACCGCTAAATAACGAAGAGTGTGTAATATATGTATTTCACATTTTATGAGCATTTGGGAGGAGATGGCGAGGTGTGAGCTACAGGCAGGTCCGCTAGGGAGGAGGAGGTACCTCGGGGGGAAAGCAGCAACATAAAGAATTACTGCAAATCCAGAGAGCAGCGAAGTTCCACCAGAATCAATAAATATTAGAAATTAAAATACACCGCTGCGTTTTTACGTCTGTATGTCAATACTAATCTTAGAAACAGTTATATGCATTTTGATACTGTTTTCACTAATAGATACACTGATTCGCGATGGGTGTGTTTGTATATTAACTTACGTTATAAACATGTAGTCCGGTCGTGCATATTAAGTGTTACCCATGGATAGCCGATTTGTGTTTCTAATTATTTATGCAACACTCCTTCCGCAGCACTATTTTTATATAAAGTGTTTCGAAGATAAACAGTTTATCACTGAATCGTAGCGGGACATCATAAATACTATCTGTAGCCTTTTTTAAATACTTCAGTTCAACTTCCATCAGTCTTCCCCGAGTTTCCACGACCTATAAATAATTATTAAAGGGCTTTCGCATAGCATTTTTGCTTCTCGTTCATTCTGTCACCAATCGTTGCAACAAACACCATTACTCCCCCTTTACTCAGTGCTCTTCAGCCGTCTTCGTACACTGTTCCTCTGAATTTACAGTGACTTTAATCTCTTTGAACATAGTACTTAGAAAATACACAAGTTTTTATATATAAATTTACACATGTCATACAATGTTAGTGGAATAAATGAAATATAGAGAATAGTGAATAATTTACTAAAAATATGTTCTGTCACAAGTACAAATGCTGGAAGATAAAACACAAGATGGATACCAAATGATTAAATGTTGAAGGCACAGTGCGTCAAAAGATCTATAACTCGATGAAAAACGTAAGTAGCAGTTTTTTTAAAAACTTGAAACAGGTCTAAGGATCATTTTTACACAGCTGCCTACGCCCTGAAGGCTTCAGAACAAGATGTTCCAGGAGAGCAGGTGGGGGAGGTAGAGACATGGGAGAGGGTGGTGAGGAGGCGCTTAGAGGAGCCCTCAGTTGCTCTTCCGAGATACGGCAGGAGGCTGATGAGCCCTGGGGGCGGATATCGACTGACAGGGTGTGAGGCAGGGGGTGCTCGAGTGACAGACAGCCATGCTGACGGTCACAAACAATAAGGGAGCGCGCGATGAAAGAGAAGTACACTTCAAGGTAAAGCCACGCACCGCGGGTCTCTTATCCGAATGTGACGGAAATCGGTAGGTATCATGTGCAGCGATACAAATTACTGCAATTTCAAAAAAATGCTATTGTAGCGTAGCCGAAAACATTCACAGCCAGCAGCCCATCTGTGAAGCGAAAAATGCTGCAGGCGAATACAGTAGTCGTCTATACAGATTCGACCACATTGGGGCGTTGCCACACAGACGAAAAAAAAATTGCGTGACACAAATTGTTGCAGCAGACGCCTGAAGCAGCTGCGCCAAGCGCACTGCAACTGCCAACGATCATCTTTTTCCGACTCTAAAACAGCTGTGTTCATGCACCTATCTTACTCGCATATATCATTCACCGCAGAAAACTTAAACCGCAGAAATGAAGCAAAACACATACTTAGCCACTGGTACATTTTGAACCACTAGGCAGATTAGTGACTAACCTCTCACATTTAATGAAACAAATTAGTTTAGAAGTCTAACGCCATCGCTAAATTTTGGGCCTTATGGAATCACGCAGCACCATTGCAGCCGTGTGTTAGGCAGTGGACTGGTACACAGGCGCTGTGATGCGTCATTTCACAAGAGAGCATGTTCATACACCGCACCGTCTGCTGAGTAAAGCCACGCAATTTTGATATCGCAGAAAGGCCATGCAGTGACGAGGTGATCTGCAATACATTCCCACACCGTTGGGACACAGAGGAGCTGATCTGTACGTACATTGAAGCAATGAAATGTCACAACAAGGGTGCTACTAACTACGAGACATAGTCTCTGCCTGTAGCACAGTGTGGCAGCACCCTCCACACTATCGGGTCCACACCAGTCTCCAGCATGCTCTGGGCCAGCCAGCAGCCAGCTCCACCAGACCAGCTCAGTATTCTAAGTCCTCCCTACGGACGCAGGTGAAACAACATTGAGCCATGCAGCAGGTGTCACAAAAGCAGCCAACTCCTGCGTGGCAGGCCGGCAGGTCGAAGCCAGGCCGGCACTTCCGCCGTCCCTCCGCACCAACGCGAGCTCCTAACCCAGTAGCCGTGGCCGCCGACGTGAATTCAACGGGCGTACGCGTTGCTGACACTGGTGACTCTGGGCCGCGTATCGCTAGTTGAGGCTCGCGCTGCTGACAGTGGTACACAGTGTAAGCAAAGCAGGACGCGCTGACACCAAACGGCCACCCCACCTCCACGGCCTTTCGATTTCATTGGCATCACTGGTGGTCCATATATCTGCGGAGCGACGAATCTAAGTTACTAGAACAGTTGTTATGCTTCCTCACTGGTGCTGTAATGGACGTGTTTAAAGAGTGACAAGCTTATAAAAGCTGCTAATAGCCTTGCAGGTGGCTGTATGTTACTGATAAACGTTTCTTAACCGGTAATTCACTCATTTTGGACGAACAGAATAACAGTTCCACTAAGAGCAAGTTTTTGAAAATTACTAAAATTCTACAGACACGCAATGTTTGACATGTCTAGCAAATACATGTACGACGTGAATGCAAATCTGGCACATTGGGAAAGTTAAGCAGTGGGAGAATTTCAGTGACGTAGAATAATGATATAATTATATTCCACACCTAGGTGTTAGCGTTACATTGATAAAACTATTTATTCATTCGACCTGTAATGTTTGTGATTTCACCATCCATTACTGTAGGGTATAAACTTATCACCCGAATTCCATTGTTCATATGGTAAACCAGGTCCACGTTTTTCAGGCCAGAAAATCTATCTGTATTGACTATACACACATTCTGTGATGCAGAAGAAGGCCAAATGTATCAATCATCATAAAGCACAACGGACATGGAGCCTCTTCATAAAGATGTAGAAGAAGGGATATAGTCACTGAGAATGTCGAAATGCCACAGAACCACCTCCTGCCTGAGCGACATCATACGCACACATTGGAAATAACTGTAAATGATGCACTGGGCCGTCGACGCATTCAGCGCATTGCATCATCTGGAATGAGGCGAAATCGTGGTTCGTCGGCCTACAATACACGCCGCTAGTCATTTTCTTTGCGGTTTCCGTCTTCTTTGGACAATTCAGCCTTGAAGCTTCATGAGCCGTCTTCAGCAATGGTATTTTGCGAGGTACTCGGTTGAAAATGTTTATTCTGTGGAAAATGGTTCAAATGGCTCTGAGCACTATGTGACTCAACTGCTGTGGTTATCAGTCCCCTAGAACTTAGAACTACTAGAACCTAACTAACCTAAGGACATCACACACATCCATCCCCGAGGCAGGATTCGAACCTGCGACCGTAGCAGTCGCACGGTTCCGGACTGCGCGCCTAGAACCGCGAGACCACCGCGGCCGGCTTATTCTGTGGAGTTCGCTTCGCAATGTTCCCAACTAAACTGGTTGGGAACGAGTAGCGTTCCCTGACAACAGAAAATCCTGCTGGGTTTTAACCCGATTATAGCCGACAAGCCGTTCCACTGGTCACTGGTGCCTGTGGTATAGGATCCTGTAACGACCACTGATCTCACACTGTGTAAGTTGCCTGTGAGTGGTATTGTACACGATTCCGAGACACGAACAAATCGCGCATCATTATTTATGGTGTCGTGAGCACGTATAAACACAGACGACGCTTTCTGCCACTTTGTCACGTCTACACATTGACTAATCTTACTGCGCTGGTTCCACACAGCCCAACAGCAATCGCGCGTGCGCGCGCACACACGCATACGCACACACGCACACGCACACGCACACACACACACACACACACACACACACACACACACATACACACATACACACACATACACACATACACATACACAAACACACACACACACACACACACACACACATACACACACACACACACACACACACTACTCCCATGACTTACGTCAGCGTTGAGGGGCACGTGAACACCTGGGACGAGTTACACACCACCTACCTGAACAAAATATAGGCGTACACCGTATGTGCGCTCATTCAACTCTCCTGACTACAACTGTACTCGTCTTGTGGCGTGACGTAGAAAATCTAGTGTAGCGCATAGCAGTAGACATTTAAAGCATCTCATGCTATAATCTGACGCTTTCTGGACACTGTCCCGATAACACAATAGTTTTTGCAACGGATACCACAGAACTCTGTGCTACAATGTTGTTCGCGCATGGAAAATGCATAACGCCACATTGCACAGATGTCGTAAATGTTTCACGTTTTGACAAACCTGGCATTATCTATCATCTATGAATGTTTGTGCCAATACGACGAGGAGTTTCGTCATTAAGAACCATGGCAAAATCTACCAGCTTATGCCCGGAAATCGCAGCATAAAAACGTGGTCAATGTGCCTGGATTGCTTGAGCGCACCTGAGTTATCTTCCCTGGGACGAATGTTTGCTAGTGTTCAGTACACAACTGTGGGTTCCAGTAGACATAACGCAGTAAGGCGATTGTGATGATCGGTACATGAACAACAGTTTCACACTCCTCATTCATTCCAGTGGGATGAAATTACTGTAATGAATCTGTCCATTTCAATTAACAGTTTTTAAATCATACCTAATTTTCATTTTACTTGTAAACTTTGATTATTTGTAACTCCATGCAGTATCTCCACATCTAGCTTTGTAGCATATTCGACACAACTATTAGCTATCAGGTGCGATTATGAACGATGTTACTTCACATCCTCATCTCACAATAGGTTGCCTTTCACAGTTATTTTCTCATTACTTTACTTTCGTTTTGCGGGTAATGTGAACTCATGTATAGCTCTACATTTTTCCTTATTTCACTCACGACTCTTAGTAGCTAGTTCTGTATTTCGTCATAGAAATCTGCTCTAAGTCTCTAAATGCCGAAGAGGTTTCATAGTTACTTTCAGTTCATAATGGTTTTCCTACCGTTACATTGTAATTCTTCCTACAAAACTTGCCGTTTCGTTATTACGCATCAGTAACAACCTCAGTCCTAGAAAAAGTTGCGAGTCCAATTTATAGCCGATGATTAGAACAGGCAAGATATGGGCAGCAATGAAACGTTCTCTTAATTCGCCCAATATATGTTGATAATCTTACATGGATTTGTGACTGCTATGGGAACCTGGACTGTCAGTAATAAAATGGCTACTGAATTCATTTTTTTCGTGGTATTACATATTTCAGAAGATAAACTCAGACGTCAGGTTTTTTTAGGTGTAAAGTAGTACGCGAGAGGTATCGTGCATTTGCAGATGTGTTTAGGGTTCACCCAATGCGTAAACGATATCTTCAGTCCTCAGGTGTATGGCGTTATTCTAATACATGAAACTTTTCTTCCATCTTCAGCTGTGTTTAGTTTTCAACTATGGTAAGAAAACTATCTTCCACAGGCAAACGTGTTTAGATTCCGCTTAATATATGAAAGACATTTTCCATCTCCAGGTGTAAAGAAACGTATAACACGTATCTTGGGCAACTTCCGTAACTGAATGGTTACAGCCGGGTTCTTCCGGGTACCACCAGCGCTCGGCAGAGGAACGGTAACCCATCAAAGTGCCAGCCAACCTCGACATCGCTTAATTTCGATGACCTGACGGAAATTGCCTAACCATTGCGGGAAGACCGTTCGCCATCAGGATTCCTCTATATTAAATAATGGCTGGAAGGATTGGCAATATGTTTTACTTGTCCCAAGAAACTTGGATCGCTCCTCACATTGCCTTGGAGGCAGCAATCCGTACTCGGAACAGACGTCAGGCGTAACCTCTGAGTGGTGTTTACGTTTATATATTATAAAATAACAGTCTTAACAAGCAATCTTCCATCTTCGGATGTATTTAGGCTTTATCTAATATTGTTCTCATCTTACAGCCCTCAGGATAAGATCTGCAAGAAAAGGAAAATACGCGTCGCGTGATACGGGGTCGTAAAACAGAAACAGTATCATACTCGCTCTTCGGGATATATTGCTCTTCCTCCAGAATATCCCTCTGCATTCTTAACCACTGAACTATCTTCCGTTACTGGAAGCACAAGTTAATGAAATATAGGATTATTTATATGTTGTCAAAATATTTGACAATGAAACTTAATCATTTAATGAAGTATTTATGCAAATGCATAAATTTGTTAGTAGATCAAACATCAAAGTGCCTGTCAGGTGTTAAAATGACAGAATAAAGCTCTGTGATTTTCTTTATCTCTTTGGCAATAGTTAGTATAAATTTTAAATCAGTCACAAGACGTCAGCAGGTTTTTTCTTTGCCTCTTGTTTTAGGGGTTGCAGAGTGAAAATAGTCGTCACTTTCGGCAGCAACATTGCCTGTGTCTGGCAGCACATTCAGTATTCCAAGGATTTTTCAGACTTGTTTTACCAACCTTTCTGAGGCGATCTTCCATTCGGTGACGCTCTACAAGCATTACGTTTAGACTATTAACATTCCATTATTCGCCACACAGTTGTCTTCCGTTACTGTGGGCAGCTCATGGCCTTGTGGCTAGCGTTGCTGCCTCTGGATCGCAGGGACCCGAGTTCGATTTCCGGACGGGTTGGGGGACTTTCTCTGCCGGGGACTCGGTGTCTGTTTTCATCATTTCATCAAGTCACTAGACTGGACTGTGGAAAAAAATTTGGACTGTGGAAAAAATGTGGACTGTGGAAAAAATTTGGACCGTGGAAAAAAATTTGGACCGTGGAAAAAAATATGGACCGTGGGAAAAAATTTGGACCGTGGAAAAAAATTTGGACCGTGGAAAAAAATTTGGACTGTGGAAAGAAATTGCATTGTGGAAAGAAATTGGACTGTGGAAAGAAATTGGACTGTGGAAAAAAATTGTACTGTGGGAAAAAATTGGACTGTGGAAAAAAATTGGACTGTGGAAAAAAATTGGACTGTGAAAAAAAATTGGACTGTGGGAAAAAATTGGACTGTGGAAAAAAATTGGACTGTGGAAAAAAATTGGACTGTGGAAAAAAATTGGACTGTGGAAAAAAATTGGACTGTGGAAAAAAATTGGACTGTAGAAAAAAATTGGACTGTGGAAAAATTTGGACTGTGGAAAAAATTTGAACTTTATATGGGCGCTGATGACTGCCCAGTTGAGCTCTCGACAAACCAGACATCAACATCATCCGCTGTTCTGATGGATTGCTTTTGTTGTACTGTGTCTTCTTACTGAAACCAAGTCATCATAGATTTGTTAAGTGTCAGTAGCTGTCGTAATCATTGGTTGAGTGCAGCAGAGTGTACAAAATCTCGTTCGAGCTAGCAGCCAAGAATGTGTGAGACTGCACCATCACAGGGACAGCCATGGTACGAGCTTGAGGGACCAGAAAATCAGTAACAGTCGGGTCGAACAGGTGACAGCATTTGCTTCGTGGTTGACTGAGGAACCTGCTCGAACCAAAACTGAGAATGTGGGGTCCTGCCCACTCGTCTCTTAAGGTATGCCTGAAGGACGCTGCTTCCTCGAATAGCTAAACAAAGTGAAGCAAAACACATTAATGGTTTTTATTATAATAAAGCACACACATCAAAAAAAGTTTCGCGTCATCCCGGTTCCCAGAACTCCTAAAGATAGAAGTACACTGGGGATATTTTATCACAGACAAAGTCCTTTTGTCAGTTCAGAGGCGACACTAAACCCACCCAAAGATGTAAAAAACCATGCATGAGCAGCGCCTATTAGACGGAGGGGGTCCGACAGCCGGTCAGTTACAATCATTCCGCCGGGAAGGAGGTACACGGCTCGTGTTGTTTGCAGTTCAGTCATGCCTAGACTGTTAATACCTCGGTTCGATCGCAGTCCGCATTGTGCCAGGAAGCGATATTTTTAGGACATGGAGGAGATACAGAGAGACAGGGTCAATGGCATGTCTCGCTCAGACGGCCCAAGGGCTACTACTGCAGTCGATGGCGGCTACATAGGGATTATGGGTCGGAGGAACCCTGACAGCAACGCCACCATTTTGAATAATGCTTTTCGTGAACCCACAGGACGTCGTGTAACGACTCAAACTGTGCGCAGTAGGCTGCATGATGCGCAACCTCACTCCCGACGTCCATGACGACGTCCATCTTTGCAACAACGACACCATGCAGCACGATAGAGATGGGTCCAACAGCATGCCTAGTGGACCGCTCAGGACTGGCATCATGTTCTTTTCACCGATGAGTGTCGCATATGCCTCCAACCACGCCATCGTCGGAGATGTGTTTGGGGGCAACATGGTCATGTTGAAGGCCTTAGACACACTGTCCAGCGAGTGCAGCAAAGTGGAGCTTTCCTACTGTTTTAGGGGTGGCATTATGTGGGGGCGACGTACGCCGCTGGTGGTCATGGAAGGCACCGTAACGGCTGTACGATACGTGAATGCCATCCTCCGACCGATAGTCCTACCATATCGGCAGAATATTGGCGACGCATTCGTCTTCATGGACGATAATTCGCACCGCCACCGTGCACATCTTGTGAATGGCTTCCTTTAGGATAACGCTATCGCTAGACTCGAGTGGCCAGTATGTTCTCCAAACATGAACCCTATCGATCATGACTGGAATAGGTTGAGAAAGCTGTTTATAGATGACGTCACCCAATAACTACTCTAAGGCATCTACGCCGAATCGCTGTTGAGCAGTGGGACAATCTGGACCAACAGTGCTTTGATGAACATGTGGATAGCATGCCACGACGAATACTAAAAAAATGGTTCAAATGGCTCTGAGCACTAAGGGACTTCTGAGGTCATCAGTCCCCTAGAACTTAGAACTACTTAAACCTAACTAACCTAAGGACATCACACACATCCATTCCCGAGGCAGGACTCGAACCTGCGACCGTAGCGGTGGTGCAGTTCCAGGCTCAAGCACCTAGAACCGCTCGGCCACCAGTGGCCGGCCGACGAATACAGACAAGCAACAACGCATGGGGATGTGAGTACTGGGGCTAGGCAGGTTCTACCCCAAAGTACCGTTATCCAAGATGGTGGCGATGACATCTTCCAAGATGGCCGCTATGACGTCAATCAAGATGGCGGACTGTGGCAGGAGGTTTGAATTTTGTGGCGGGAAAGTACCACGCCCCCCTCGTCCAGAAAAATGGCGGGAAGTTCAAATTGCAACATGATAATGCGTCATACCACACATATCTCTACTAAGCAAAGAAAATGGCGGGAAAAAAGACGTTATTAATTAACAGATTTCAAGCAATTGTGATCTGTATTAGGTCTGGACTTAGATTGGCTTAGATCATATCAGTGCCACCAGAGGGCATTCTCCTGACGCCAGATCATGACGCAAGTACTGGTACTCAAGATGACGGCACCCACTATGTTCACCGCGAGCTCCAGAGCCCAACTGACTTACTTCGCATCGTGACCATCAGAGGTCGCTACCGTGAAGTGGCGTCATGACACAAGATCCTCTGCTCTCTCTCATGTGCCACCAGCCCACGGGTGTCCGACTGCTTACATCACACACCCTTGGCTGCCACCTCCGCACTTGTTCTGGACATAGTCTTCTGTAAAGATTCTAACTAAATTAACACCAACATCATGCATCTAACCTATCAATTTCTGAAGTACTTAATTCCATTTCAATTTTAATCATATTCGATAAGTCAATTTACAATTTCAGTATTCAATGATCAAATGAGAAGTTCAACATTTTCCCACTAGGGGTGCGGTGTTCATTCATGACCTAGCACCCCCCACCCCTAGACTGCTGCGCTCCTATTACCTACTGCATTAGTTACGTGATTCGACTTCATAGAACCTAGGACTTGGAATAAATTTTCACTAATGCCGCACCCACCTGGACATGGAATCAAGTAGATAAATTCTCAACAATAATACTCAAACCAGTACCACGCACCTTTACCGACCCATGTTTGCGGGCTAACGTGCACTAACGGACACTAACCTGTACTAACCTGCAATAATGTGCAATAACCTGTACTAACGTGCACAGCGCATGATGTCATCCAAGATGGTGGAGCAAAATGATGGGAAACAGATCTGAACACAATTGTTTATTTTGCAGGCGGTGTCTCCGCCACGAGGTTTAACCGTCCAAAAAACATAGTACACGTTACTGCCATCAGATCGTACTGTCATCCCTCCTATGACCTAATCCCAGATGGTGGTCTGTAGGGGCAAGAATTATGCTAAAATTATTCAGACTGCGCTAGGCTGCTGGGGAGAGTAAGGAAGGAGTCCACTCTATTTACTTTCGAACATTTATTAAGAGATCAAATATATTTGTCACTCGGAGGCAAAACACTCTCCATCACATGCTTGCGCTCAAAGTCAGCAGACACGCAAACAACTCCTAATTTACGCAAATAATTTAATTACAGACATTCATACTCCTCCTAAATAATTCTGCACAGGTATGTCTAGACACGCTCAGTACTCGTAAACTGTCCAAATAACTCATAGCACAGCCTACACACCTCCTCGCAAAATAATTCAATCAACACCCACAAGCACCCTCCGCCAATCCCTGCCCAGTAGAGCGCATAGACAAGCCCAACGACGTGGCGCGGCTGTCAGCTGTCAAACCACGTACAGGCACCCACCCGGGTCCCGCAAGCAGCGACATCTCATTCATAGATCATTTCTGAGAAATTCCTATCCAAATACGTGTTCACCTGGACGCCTATGATGAAGCGATCGGGTGGGAGCGAAGTCATATTTACAGAGTGCAAACGCTAGAATCTCGTTCGCGCGCATTTGCAGTCGATGCGGCCGCCACCTGTCAAAGCACGCACAGACGTCCATTTAGGGCTGCACGAAGTGAGGCAGCCACAGCTCGGGTCCCATGTGCTCCTTCACAGTCCCCGAGCCGGCGTCGTCGAACACAAGTGGAAGTTGCATGTCTCTATACAGCCACGGTTATATTGTCACAGCATTCCAAAGCGCGTTCACACCAGTCTCATATTTGAGGCATCTCCAGGCGCCACTTGTCTTTACCATTGAAGGCAGAACAGCACAGAGCGTGTTGACACACGCGTTCGCCCGCGCATAACTGCCTCCAGCTTGACTGACACCTCACCATTTAAAATATTCTCAATCTTATTCTTACGTCACGTGGTTTTTTGAAGAAAAAAAAACCAGCTAAGTCGAGCTCTCCATAATTTTATAGTGCACCAGAAATAGTTAACTCTCGCTTTCTTGTAGTCTCAGACTGTATGCGCCAAAATTCCCACCCTAACAGAACCTGTTTACGAAAATATCGCCGAATCTAGTCTTCCTCCCAGACATAACGTGATAGCCTTCCTGCTCTCAACATACGCAAATGTTCTCACCGCTCCTATATCCCACCACAATCAATCCAGCATTCTGACTTGCTCTTACCGAATTTACCAGTCGAATTACTTACGCTGCCGATATCAAACCACCATCCACCTTTCCTTTCTGGGGCTTTCTATGGTTATTTTGCACAGATTACTAAATTGCACCAACAGTTCCTTCAATCTATACACCCCCAACCTGTCCTTCGTTTATACAGACGCTATACTCAGCGGTAATCAACTATTTTACACTGATCACCGTATTGCACCGACAACTAAACCTCGCAAAGTTGTCTACACATCATCTAATACATACGAGACTCGCAAGGATATTAGACCGTGAAACCGATCTCCATCCCGGCAATATATCACCGAGTACAGTCTCGATATAGTAAACATGCAACTCATATCCCCCACCATACAAAATTATCCCTTTTACATCAGCGAACCGAAGTCACTCGCAGAACTGCTGTGCAAAGACAGGCTCCATTCCCCATCGATACAAACGCCCACTGTTTCTAGTCCGTACCTGTCTGCTTGCCTGCCTTTCTACACCCATCTTCAGACTTGTCTATTACAAGATCACACTTATTTTCACGGTAATATTATTTCATTATCCCAGTACTTCTCGATATCAAGAACACAGCAGCAGCCTCCCGATCGCTCATGCAACGTAATTCCCAAGATATAGGATCGCAATTATTTCTCTAGAAAGCCGAAACTTTAACTGTGTGGAGCGTCCTCTAGACCACTGAGTAACTAGAAACAAATAGAGCAAACTGATATTTGCACTCTCGAATACCGAAGTCGGTGATGTAACAGATTCCACATGATCAATATTGTCTACAGGTCCACCAAGGTTTCTCTCATGTTCAGAGAACAAGCAGACGTGCGCCCAACACACCACAATCAATCTTCCCACAACTAAATAATGTCACCCAATGTGCAGAAGCAGTCGACTGAACAATTTATATAGGATTGAATAACGCTCCATCGCAAACGCACCATCTTCTCAAAGTTACACTTGATCACGAAAGCCGCCCAACACATACTAAGTATTAGTTCGCTATTCGGTCATCTAGAGGATGGTAAAGTTAACTCTGAAACATTCCTACACTCCAACAGGCCTCTGCATTCGGACGGCTGCTACCATTAACATGGGAGGGCGAATCAGTACCACCTCAGACTTTGCATACACGGAC
The DNA here is from genome assembly GCF_023864345.2 of Schistocerca serialis cubense. Classification (NCBI taxonomy): domain Eukaryota; kingdom Metazoa; phylum Arthropoda; class Insecta; order Orthoptera; family Acrididae; genus Schistocerca; species Schistocerca serialis. The sequence continues at coordinate 914,837,177 of NC_064641.1, read as the reverse complement.
AAATTCTAGAAAACCCCTCACATATATTTTCTATCATTATACTTACAATTAAATGTTACGATCGCAGTCTCAACTGGACAGTATTCGGCAATGAGCGAAGTATCGGAAATACACTCTGTTGACCGCTGTAGCTCTGGAAATACCTGTACCTTCCCTACGACTAGACATACTCTTCCCTTCGCTATTAGAGTACTCCAAGTCAAATCGATACAACAGCACATAGGCATTTCCTTTACACAAACACATATACTTTTTTAAATTTGAACCGCAAATTCGAACATACCACACACCCGTCACCAATACTAAGTATAATATTACCTCATCAATAACTGGATGCATATGATACCAAATAGTACTGGTATCAACGATGGGTGTGCATGACTCTTACGTTCTTCCTGCGAGTAATACCACCGTGTCATAGACATAATCGAGCAGATGTCAAAGAAAAAATCCCGATCCCAACAACTACTGCATGTTACTCTCACAAGCGCTCCTCGTTCTACAGGCGCACCCAAGTATCCATGTCAAAACCTATAACCGCCTTACTAATCGAGGTACGACATTACCTCTGAATGAGATGGTGTTTTCCGGACAAATGCCGTGATGGTGATCGTAGAAATGGGTGTGTATTAACAGCCAATGATGGAACCTCGGGATAAACTCAATGAACTTTGAGAATCATTCGGCTAAGGAACGTCGTATGCAAGTGCTATTTGGGACTCCATCACACCGCACCAAATTACATAATTCATTAGTTTTTGCAACGCATTCTGTCTCGAGACCATATCAGACGTTCCGCGATATATCCGCTGAGTTATAGGCGATGACAGACAGTAGCAGTAGATGATATGCTGATTGAGGTTCTAAGAAGAAAAATATACACTAACTTCTCAGATCTCTAACGTTACGCTGTATGTTGGAAATTACGTCCATTCACACACACACTTGCATAGGCTCACACCCACAAGTCAGTCATATTTCACTCCCTCTCATATCTCCAAACGAGTCATCTTCCTCGAACCTGTCTGCTACAGTAAAATTACAACCTCGTTTTAATGACACCCTACACATGTTGCAGCCGCATCCATTTCTACAGCTTTCCACAAGTGCTAGATCCAATTGAAGTCGGAGAAAGACCTTCTGGAACCAGTGTAGAAACAGATCGAGCTGTTACTGCAACAGGACCGTGTTTTCGGTATTCGGTGGAAATGCGCGCAATGTGGTACGTCCCCAAACTAGATACAAGTACTACAGATCCCCAACATACTATCTTTGTTATTCTATACCCACCCAAACATAGAAAAATTACCAACTATAAAAGCTCATCCTATTTGCAAGTCAGCTAGACGTCGATGCGGGCACAATTACGTATAGCTACGGTGGGCCTCCAGCGCGAAGAAAGAGATTTCACAATACTTCCATAGAATAGCGTAGTGTGCAGCCATCCAGGCATTCCTAACAGTTTACCCAGTCCGACACCTCAAACTGTAGCTGCCTATGTGGAAACGATGATATTAAATATAGAGACACTGCAGAGACTATTTCAAGTTTCATCACCTATACTGTAAACGAATTATCATATGAGACCCTCCCGAGGGACCTGATTCAAACACTGTTTTCTAACACTTTTTTGTTCATTGCCAAAAATGTATTTTTCTGCCATGACTTTGAGGTCTGTTCCAGATTCTAAACTGATATTAAGACGCTCTGATCCACGACCTCTCACAGAAAACTAGACATCACCCCTTTTGAATCATATTCTTCCAGCGGATAGCATAACACTGGATGATTTTTTAAATAAAACACACTTACAACATAAGGAAACGGGAAGAGTGTGGCAGCGTTGTGGTGAGTTTCCAAACCACCGTCCGAAAGTGATTAATGACCTCTACACTGAAACTCATACGTCACAGTGACGGAATAAATGAACGCTCTGCGTTCCGTCTCGACTTGTTTCTAATTTTGCACTCATGTACGCTAACGCTGTTTAGCTGCTAGCAACCCCCAGAAGTTGACACCCATCCACAAAACTTCTTACCCAACTGAAACAAGCGATGTCACTCAATCATTATGTGGTACAAAATGCACGGATGTGATGGAAGAGACACCGCTTATGTATTGCAATATTAAGCAACAGACTTGATAGCGCGAAGTTCAGAACTGGCCAATCATGTGACAGCATGTTTCCCCCAATTTCAGTTTCATTGCTAAACCATGCCCTCTCCACGGTGCGAGTATCATTGCGAAAATCGATAGATGACTGAGCAGTACGTCCATTAACTCTTAATTCTCGAACACACAAATCATCAAAGTATGCGAGGAAGCGCTATATATATTCCTATTACCTCGAGCATAGTGTTTAATTTACGATCTATCTCTCAGCGTGTGGGAGTCACAGAGCATTCTCACCTTCCTAGGGTAAAAGACCATCCTCACACTGTCATTGACCAACCAGCCCTGCAGCACAGTTCGCGAATTAATCTGCAATTGACCATAAGAAGACCTCTACGCTCCACGTCTCGTGAATGAATTGAGCTTTTTGAGTCCTAACCCGTCCAATTGCACGAGATTTCTCGAGATGCGACATGTCGAGAAGCTTAGCACCCCTTATCGATGTATAGTAATTGATTCCAAAGTGCGGTCATATAATAGCAGGCAGTTAAGAAGAACAACAAACGATTGATTTTTATATGCGATGGAGCCCCCACACGGACGGGGCTCGACGCATTTTTACTTAAATCAACCAAGCTATCAACTCTAAAGTATTGTTGTAGAGTCTAGGATCCACACCGAGAAAGTATTCCTGAGAGAGAGAACATAATCACACGCACTTCTAAGACTACAACGTTCTGCACTTCAAAACTGGCTATAATGTTAGGTCGCATACGTTTCCGACCTATCAGATAGACATCCTTCTTCCCGGTTTCTCTACCCTGAACTATCTTTAGAATCGCAAAACATTTGCGTTGCATGATACGAGCACAATATAGCTTTGCGGAGACGTATAGTGTCCACTATTCACATCCGATCACGGTTCAGGAATTATACGATGCCTGCATCAGGTCTATATATAAAATTATATTTAGTAGCGGGGGATACATCCAACAAGGAAACAGATAAACGCGTAGCAGCAGTGTCCACCATGTGAATATTACAAGTCATTCCGTCACTAAATCTATAAACAACACATCAATCGAGCAAATGTGTACACAAGGATTGCAGCGCATAACAAGCTCTTACCGCTAAGTTAGTTATGACCCTGAAGTCTCGATTTTACACCCAAGATGCGACAGAGGGATCGCATAAAATTAAAATTCGTTTAGAGCAATTTGTCAAGTTTCATCATACATGAGATGGAAGTCCTCTGATGACTGAACGGTTTACCGTTAACGATCGCAAGTAGACACTGCTTTAAGCCACATACGGAACACGTAGATCTATACTAGCAGAACGCAGGCTATGTCGCGTGACTCATGAATCCGGATAGAACACTGGGAAAAAAATTGGCCTGCACCAACTTCTCCTTCTCTGGATTGAATTAGTCAACCTTTAAATCGTACCTCGTTACAGCTCTTTCTGATTTGACCAACCCCTTCACTCTCTGTTATCCTATAACGCAGATGCAAGTAAGTTTAGAGGAGAACCGACCTCTGTACTTCTCAAAAGCACCAAATACAGTAGTCAACTCGCGTTTATCACTGATACCTCAATAGATATACATTATAATACTGACTGATTGGAAAAAAATTGACTTCCTCCCTAATTACCCTTCTTTTCGAAGTCAATGGTCTCTCGCATTCCTCTTGTTAGTGCGTACTTGATTCCATGTACAAACTGTTCGGCGCGAACCAGAACATACACCAGTACTTCCTCAATTTCCCCTCATTTCGGTGTACATTCGATCAATTTATACCTATTCCCTAGACATTTTTCGCAATTCTATCGATTTTATGTCAGATATGTACATGCGATCACGACGTAACCGCTCGTTCTGGGTTTTAAAATTACCTGTAAATGTAACACAGCTGCCAAAAACTAGCCCAAATGCACTAATCGGGAGGCATAATACAGCACTGTGCGCGACTGTATCCAGCCACCTCCAGATTCGGGGAACGTTTGCTCTCTTTTCTGCTAACGTTTGCCTAATTATGTGAAATAAATTACCATAATTCTTCAAAAATTATATTATGGGTGTACTCGTAAATAAGCATTTGCTACAACACCTGATGTAATAAGGGTTGTGTTCTGGTACCGCAATAAGCTGCATATTTATATGCTCATTTTGGGTGTATTCAGATGTAACGCAGCTTACATAGTTTAAATGTTTTAAAAAAAAATTCCATCCGGGTGTAGCATCTAAAGGTTGTACAGCGGTACCGCTGAATGAACAAGGGACACACGGACGGACACTGCACTGTTTCCAGGGATACGACGAGGTAGTTAGGTCGCTCCGGGTGGTAGCGAAAGCGCAAGTGTTAGCTGCACTCAGCCTGAAAACTCCATTGTGGATTGGTGCGACATGTACGGTTTCGCTAAGTGTAACTCTTAGACACGGAACATTTCCTACTGCAGTTCGTGGAATACTCACCGTGTAATATTGTGTTCTTTCCGTTCGGATTGCGCGATGCTACATTGGACTCTCCATTAATTCACTTGACTACAACTGATGCTGATGTTAGCTATAAGGAGCGAAGGTCGTACAGTCCCAAATCGGTATGCTAATCAGGCAAAAGCGCCATGAGCAGTGAAGCCATCATCACTAATCCCTTGCCTACATGTTGGTGCTTATATACCCACATCGGTGTCGTAACACGTTACATACACGGTGCAGCAACGCCCTCAAACGCAAAAGTTTTGATCTTCAACTATACGAATTTGATCAATATAAATATTAACTTGAAAGTTCCTAAATATTAGCCCAATTTTTGAGCATTATCAGTATACTTCCACGCAATCGAACCTGACATTATTTGTCAATGAGCCGACCATAAGGCTGCAAGAGGCTTAGTGTTTGACGTGACCCATCGCGATAAGTGGAGTACCTGGGCTAGAATTGGAGTACCAGTCCGCCACAAATTTGCATTGGTCACTGGTGGCTGGTAGATCCATACCTAATGCACCTGATGTCAACGAATTCACAGTCAGAGAATTAATTTCGAAATATTTCATACAGTTGTCGAGCGTCAGCATTGTATGTTCTTTAAAACATGCATTTATCTTCGTCTTGTTTAGCGTTAACTGAATAAATTCGTGTGGTTAATACACCATGTGTCACCTAAATTCAGTTTAGCAACTACACTCCTGGAAATGGAAAAAAGAACACATTGACACCGGTGTGTCAGACCCACCATACTTGCTCCGGACACTGCGAGAGGGCTGTACAAGCAATGATCACACGCACGGCACAGCGGACACACCAGGAACCGAGTTGTTGGCCGTCGAATGGCGCTAGCTGCGCAGCATTTGTGCACCGCCGCCGTCAGTGTCAGCCAGTTTGCCGCGGCATACGGAGCTCCATCGCAGTCTTTAACACTGGTAGCATGCCGCGACAGCGTGGACGTGAACCGTATGTGCAGTTGACGGACTTTGAGCGAGGGCATATAGTGGGCATGCCGGAGGCCGGGTGGACGTACCGCCGAATTGCTCAACACGTGGGGCGTGAGGTCTCCAAAGTACATCGATGTTGTCGCCAGTGGTCGGCGGAAGGTGCACGTGCCCGTCGACCTGGGACCGGACCGCAGCGACGCACGGATGCACGCCAAGACCGTAGGATCCTACGCAGTGCCGTAGGGGACCGCACCGCCACTTCCCAGCAAATTAGGGACACTGTTGCTCCTGGGGTATCGGCGAGGACCATTCGCAACCGTCTCCATGAAGCTGGGCTACGGTCCCGCACACCATTAGGCCGTCTTCGGCTCACGCCACAACATCGTGCAGCCCGCCTCCAGTGGTGTCGCGACAGGCGTGAATGGAGGGACGAATGGAGACGTGTCGTCTTCAGCGATGAGAGTCGCTTCTGCCTTGGTGCCAATGATGGTCGTATGCGTGTTTGGCGCCGTGCAGGTGAGCGCCACAATCAGGACTGCATATGACCGAGGCACACAGGGCCAACACCCGGCATCATAGTGTGGGGAGCGATCTCCTACACTGGTCGTACACCACTGGTGATCGTCGAGGGGACACTGAATAGTGCACGGTACATCCAAACCGTCATCGAACCCATCGTTCTACCATTCCTAGACCGGCAAGGGAACAGGACAATGCACGTCCGCATGTATCCCGTGCCACCCAACGTGCTCTAGAAGGTGTAAGTCAACTACCCTGGCCAGCAAGATCTCCGGATCTGTCCCCCATTGAGCATGTTTGGGACTGGATGAAGCGTCGTCTCACGCGGTCTGCACGTCCAGCACGAACGCTGGTCCAACTGAGGCGCCAGGTGGAAATGGCATGGCAACCCGTTCCACAGGACTACATCCAGCATCTCTACGATCGTCGCCATGGGAGAATAGCAGCCTGCATTGCTGCGAAAGGTGGATATACACTGTACTAGTGCCGACATTGTGCATGCTCTGTTGCCTGTGTCTATGTGCCTGTGGTTCTGTCAGTGTGATCATGTGATGTATCTGAACCCAGGAATGTGTCAATAAAGTTTCCCCTTCCTGGGACAATGAATTCACGGTGTTCTTATTTCAATTTCCAGGAGTGTATTTCACAAATGTTCAAATGTGTGTGAAATCTTATGTAACTTAACTGCTGAGGTCATCAGTCCCTGAGCTTACACACTACTTAACCTAAATTATCCTAAGGACAAACATACACACACCCATGCCCGAGGAAGGACTCGAACTTCTGCCAGGACCAGTCGCACAGTCCATGACTGCAACGCCTGAGACCGCTCGGCTAATCCCGCGCGGCAACAATTTCACCTCTGGTTTTAAATTACGGGTCATTCGCAGTTAATAACTCAGTGCTAATCACACAGACCATAGTGTGCTGTACCGACTTCTTGACGAGTTTCCATACATTTTATTTTATTGCAGTATGATTTATTTAGTACTGCGACTGGGTGCGTCGAAACCTGTTGCCGGTGTGTCGTGTAGTGCCGTTTACAACTGCCGTTTTTATTGCTTCCGAAAACGTAATTGCATTTATATCATTACGTGACCATGAGAATAAACAGTACGCTATCCGATCTGGGAACTCACATTTATCGTGGGAAGCCGCCACAGAAAGGCAATGAAGTAAAGTTCTTGACGAGTAATGACAACACATGACGCTTTTCCTGAATTTGAAACTTCAGGTAATAATGACGCTACTGAATCAGACACTGTCACATGTTAACACATTCAAAGGGGTTTGACGGAATTATGAGACACAGCGAAAATGCTTGCTTGAACATGAAAGCAGATGCTATCCCAGATTAGAGGTTAGGCTGTTGTACTTGAGCACGAACGTAACCTGTGCAATATCCCCAACACATTGGTTGGTTGGTTGGTTGGGGAAAGAGACCAGACAGCGTGGTCATCGGTCTCATTGAATTAGGGGAGGATGGGGAAGGAAGTCGGCCGTGCCCTTTCAGAGGAACCATCACGGCATTTGCCTGGAGCGATTTAGGGAAATCACGGAAAACCTAAATCAGGATGGCCGGACGCGGGATTGAACCGTCGTCCTCCCGAATGCGAGTCGAGTGTCAAACCACTGCGCCACCTCGCTCGGTAACACATTGAGTGTGTCAGACGTGGTGAGAGCAGTATTCTGTGTAGTGTGAGCGCATTATGTTGGAGTTCTTTGGGTTTTAATGTACGCAACTTGCCCGTGCTCGTATGGTGGTGCTTCCTCAATCAAGGGAGCCGAAGTGATTGATTCTGAAGAGGCAGCTTATATAAGATTCATACCGTATACAGGCAAAGCGGAAAAAAAACCAATAATGATCGAAGACACGACGCAGATCTCTCAGCGTCAGTTTCGAGCAACGTTATCTGTTTCCGTTGGTTTATTTTACACATTTCGCTATTATCTAAGTTCATATTCACGAGTGGGGACGAGACAGAGAGAGAATGTATCTTATCTTTATGTAGATATTTCTAATACTTCGACGTAGAATACCAAACCCAGTGTCACCAGTGATATTCCTGGTTTTTCAGAAAACATATTCGTTGCCACAGAGAAACCATGAAAGTCACCAAATGATGATATATTTATTTTCATAGCTTTTCTATGTGACAGAGCATGGAATGATAGAACGGTTGCACTCTCGTTCCACAGCAGAAGGATCTCAAGCCAATTTCCATATTTAGGTTGCAGTTGTTTCCTGACATCATTTGAGACGACTGCCCCATCGTTCAAAGGGCTCTGAGCACTATGGGACTTAACATCTATGGTCAACAGTCCCCTAGAACTTAGAACTACTTAAACCTAACTAACCTAAGGACATCACACAACACCCAGTTGCCCCATCGTTGCCCAATCTGGGAATGTGCGCCGTCTTCAAGATACTCGTAGTAGATGGCTTGTTTAATCTTAATCTTGTTTTTCTTCCTTTCCTAGGGAAAATGAAAGAACGGTTTACTCATCCACGCCATACGAACGGTTTCAGGCAGCAGAGAAGCTTTCCCGCAGGTAATGGCTACACTTGTCGCGGATAAAACCATGCGATACGTAGTTGTCGGCTGGAAAGTATACATCCAACCTGTCCTTACAATGAAATCCGTCCATGTCACCAATTGGAAGACTAGGATAAGATAGCATTCATATCGAGGACACTAGAGACGGTAACGCGTTCGTGTATATCTGCGATAAGATCTGTCCATTTTCTGCGTGAAATCTGGTCCCACGATCAGTAGGTGGATATCAGTTTCCTATAATGTTAGTTGTATACAAACCGTTTAGTTTTCTCGCAAATTAATTTACAACATATAGAGCAACCGCACTGGATCGAAACTTCATAGTTGTGAATCGCATACGTTCTGTAGTGTCAAGCGACCAATCTGTTACACAGTATCCCTTACTTGTTAGACTTAGTATAAACTGTGTGGTCCTGCCCACTCGCCTCGTATAGGGTGCCTAACGGATGCTGCATCCTCGGAATGGTACATAACAATTCAAGCAAACCACATTAATAGTTTTTATTACAATAAACAACATAGACAATACTTAACTTTGTATTACAAGAACGTGTCGCAAGCGATGGTCGACAAGCAAAGAGTCAGTGTCTTTCTCTATACACTACGTCCACACTAGCAGTGGATATGGATCACTAATAGTGGCTATCGTAGTGCTCTCCTAGAGCCAGTATAGTACTGTCCGGCCGAGGCTGGCAGGAGCAGCTCTTGTCTTCTCTTCGTGTAGAGGCCGCTCCTGTCGCGGTGCGGTCCCAGTCAGCGGGCTATTGGATGCCGTCACCTCACAGCCTTCTCTGCTCTTGTGTTCTTCATCTTTCTGCTAGCGATAGTCGATACGCCGGAACATAAATATTTTTGATAAAAAACGAGTATGTTCCACCCACCTGACGACGGTGGAAGTGATGCGGTAGATGCAATAGCTCTGATACGAGGAAATTGTTACAGTAAGGCTACTTTAAATCTCATATTTACCGTCCCTGTACTGTACGAATACATAATTGTAGACACTTCACTATAAAAAGAAATTACTCGATCTCTTTTCCCTGAATATTGGATTGCACTATTTAATAGTATAAGATTCGGAACCTATGTAACTGTTAGTTCTATTATTGAACTGAATTTACAATAAGTAAAGTGGTTACAAAATACAAATAATCCTTGCACATGCCTCATTTATCTCACAGTCAAAACATAATAATTCTCCTCACTTCGTGAAAAAGATGAAGTTTAAATGAATCCACCAATCTCTAACACAGTTCAATTTGGGCACAAATTACAAGCGCCATCTACGTAGCACCTTCAGAGATGAACAAAGCGTGAACGAATTCTCAACGGCTGGGAAATCTGTCTGACAGTAACGAGTCTGGAAACGAGGTTGCCGACTCAGACCGAGACTTAAATGAAAGGGGATGGAGGAGGAATAGATCCGAGTATTGAAATGTATTGGGATGTACCGACTCCGGACTATAAGTCTCCTGCAGTACCCATTTAAATGTAACAGATACGTGCCGTTTGCAAGAATCCTATTGATGACAGCGTCCTGTCGAAACAGGAGAATCAGACAAATGTTTTGTAACATGGTTCTTCGATTATATCCGAGCCTGGCGTCTGCTTCACCTACCATCAGTTTCCTGCGGTCAGGACGGTTGCAGCTAGGTATTCTGTCCTAGTTATAGTTCCACTAATAAATCACCAGTAGCGCAATCTTACATGAGCAGATCTTTTAACCTATTCATACATAGTATGTTACATTTATTTACGTTCGAATTCAGCCTTCGCGAATAATAGATCATCTACGGGTGTTCCTGCATTTCGCTACAAACTTTTGACATGGCTACATGGCTATTGTTATCTACTAGATATATACTGTAAAGAGTCACGATCCAATTTCGTATGGCCCTGTCAATATGGATCTGTTAAGCATAGGCGTAGCATGTTTGAGTGCTAATGAAATTCCTGCAAATGTAATTTTGGTGAAACGAATTGTATGACAGGAGATAAGAGATGTGTAAGGTCTCTAGGTATACATTGACAATAAGGAGGAACAGACAATACATTGACAATAAGGAGGAACAGAATGATATGCCTTATGTGAAGGCATCGAACAGTTACTTAGATTGCTGTAGACGGAGCTGTGAAGGGTGAAAATTGTACAGGAAGACTGAGATTTAAATTTATTCAGCGGATAAGTGAGGACGTTAACTGCAAGTGCCACTGTGAAATGAGGGGGTTGACGCAGGAGAGAAAGTCGGTCCGATACTCGATAACCTCATGTTTCCTACGTTAATCGACAGTATGGAACTTTATCTATTGACTTACTTATTTCAGGGAACATGTCTTCATCCGTTGCTTACGGTTCTCTGTATTTCATGAACGAAAGAGCGAACAGAGTTTCGTAAGACCTCTATTTGCGGCAATCTATTTTGACTCCTATAGCGGGCAGTTTAGTTTTCCAAACAGTTCATAATATGTCAGCGCAGATGTTTTCCATTATTACATAACTGGTTGATGTTGCATTCTATAGCTTACCTGTAATTTTGTGAATAAGTCTGATGACCCTGTAAGTAGGCTGTTTATGTTTTCTCTATGTAAGTAGGCTGTTTATGTTTTCTTATTGGCAACGTTACGTAGCGCTCAATATGAAAATCACTGGCTGTGCTGTGTGCAGTCTGTGGCTAGTTTGCATTGTTGTCTGCCATTGTAGTGTTGGGCAGCGGCAGCTGGATGTGAACAGCGCGTAGCGTTGCGCAGTTGGAGGTGAGCCGCCAGCAGTGGTGGATGTGGGGAGAGAGATGGCGGAGTTTTGAAATTTGTCATGAACTGCTATATTTATATATGATGATATCAAGCTGGCAGTAGTGGCGCTCGCTGTATTGCAGTAGCTTGAGCAGCGAAGATTTTTGTGAGGTAAGTGATTTGTGAAAGGTATAGTTTAGTGTTAGTCAGGGCCATTCTTTTATAGGGAATTTTGAAAGTCAGATTGCGTTGCGCTAACAAAATATTGTGTGTCAGTTTAAGCACAGTCATGTATAATTGTTCAAAAGGGGACGTTTCATTTGTCGACCCTTAGCCGAGGATACCTCACTGGAATCTTCTGATTTTTTCTTGTAGTTTGTGTAATTAGTGTAGATTTTGTTTATTGCTAGCGCGTAATTATAGAGAGAATTTCCTTTGTAGTTGTAGTTTTTCATTGTTGTACAGTAAAACAGTTGTGGCATGCATGTAGATTTGCAGCAAGTTTTTCGCAGCAGCGCTTGCAATTAACTAAATATTATTTTCAGTGCTATGTTAATGTGTTCTCTTATTTTTGCTCTTCAAATTGTGCTTTTCTGTGTTGTCGTGTGAAATATTGTGACAATAATGGCGTGTGAAAAACGTAATACTAGGCTCCAAAGTAAACTGAGAGATGACAGTGAAGACGAAAGCAGTGTGATAGCGCCGCGGAGTAATGAATTAACAGACATTCAAAGTAGTAATTTGGTAACTGTGCATAGGGAAATGGAGCAGGCGGCAAACAATGGCGTGGACAGTGAAACAATTAGTGAAGAGGGACGCATTATCGATCGATCGGTTGGCAACAGCTTGCCTCAGGAATCGGGAATGACAGGACACAATTTTGCAAATACTGTAGACTCAGGTTTTGGGTTCTCACCGTTTTCTCAAATGAGTCAAGACACATTTTCTGCTTGTCAAAATGTGAATGTTGCCGGTGCAACTTCACTGCCGAAAAGCACTGAGGAACATGTTTCAGACACCAGTGCATTGTTATTACAATTAATGCAACAAATGGGACAAAAGCTCGAAAAGTTAGACACAATGGAACAACACCAGAGACAAACACAGCAACAGTTAGACACAGTGGAACAAAATCTCAAAAAGTTAGACACAGTGGAACAAAATCTCAAAAAGTTAGACACTACACTTGAACAAACATGTGAAGATTGAACCACTGAGTTACATAACATCGAATCTAAATGTCAAAAGGTCTGTAATGACGTAAAAACACAAATTTGTGAGCATTTCCAACCTATTTTTTCGCGTCATGAAAATGTATTACAGAATCACGAAGCAGCCATAAAAGAACTGCAAACTATTGTTCATGAAAATCATGAGACCTTGCAAGCTAAAATTGACTCAGTTGCATCTACCGATTCGGTTACGCAACTTGCAAGAACTCAGGAAAACTTAAAGGACACAGTAGATACCCTGAAAATTGGTTCAGAAAGACACATGGAGGGAATAAGTACACTATCGGAGAAAGTAGCCGAACTTTCGGATCAGGTCACTAACTTATCTACAAAGGTAGATGATGATCTGAATGACACAATACCCGTAGCCTTCACTGACACAGAAGAGTATGAACAAATAAGAAAATTCAAACAAAATCAAAATCAAATCAATACACAGTACAAAAGAGAAATCCGGGAAGTACAAGATCAGTTGACGCAGGTAATACAAGAATTACGTATTTCAGAGGACACTCGCGCTCCAATACGGGAAGAGGGACATAGAAATACGGAACAAACACAAAATAATAACACAGGACACTTCGGAAATTATGAAAGAAATTGGCAAGGCGCATTGGATTTTGAGATGGAACCGCCGAAACGAAGTAACAATGACCGACATGCGACTCGCCGACATGACGATTTTGACTATAAGCTGTTGATTACTACACGTAAATTCAAAACATTTAAGAATTCTGGCAACGACATTCATCCACAAGCATGGCTCCATCAATTCTCTCAATGTTTTCCTCCCAACTGGTCGTTAGAACACAGATTAGAATTTATGTGTGGCTACTTAGAGAATGAACCAGCTGTAAGAATGCGATCGGTCATTCACGATTGCCACAGTGAAGGAGAATTTTACCATGCCTTCCTCTCAGCATATTGGTCTCAAGCCACACAAGACCGAGTAAAACATGGCATCATAATGATGAAACATTTCGAACAATCTGAATTTTCCAGTCTTGTGAAATATTTTGAAGACATGTTGCATAAGAATCAGTATCTTTCAAACCCATACAGCCCCTCAGAACTCATCCACATTTGCTTACTCAAATTGCCTGAACATTTACGACATATTATTTTAGCAGGATGTTGCAAAGAAGACATTGAGGCTTTTCAGGGACTGTTACAAGAACTGGAAATTGACACAGACAGTCGTGGGATGCGAAAACAGGAAAACAATCACTACAGGTCACATCCGTCACAATTCTGTGACGACAGAAACAATAACTGAACACGACATGTCTATTCTTACAACGCAAATCGTGACCAAAACAGACACCACCCGTACGACAACCGTTGGCAGAGTAGTAATAATTACAGAGAAAGATCGCATTTCCGTAGTAATGAGTATGACAGAGATAACCACAGAAACAGACCATATGGGAACCAAAACAATTATTACCAGGGGAGACAGAATAACATCAGACGCAACAGTTCAGCGCGGAGTTACGATTCAGGGAGAAATTCTCCACCACGTGACCGACAAGGAAGAAACTACGGTATCTACCGACATGACGACAGACGGTATGATCATAACGACAGACGTCAATTTCATCAGAACTGGCGGGATTCTAACACGGCTGGGCCCTCTCGGCAAGGCGAATTTGTAGAAGTTAGGTCTCCTAATCCCAATAACGACGCGCGCCAACAAAGGGACAGACAATGACTTGCACCGCAGGCACCAACATGCGCCGGCTGGCTCAGAGAAAAATAACATAGAAGCTAACCTTGAGAAAAATTCCAGTATTCTTTACCGATGTATACAACATGATAATTGCTTTGAAGTTGAAAGTCTGTGCACTAGGAAGAATAAAAGATTGTACCACATTTCAAATGTAAAACCGTTTATTGAAAGATAATCTACTTTTTAACTTTGTCTTTGCCATAAAACTTTTCACTTCACATTTCTAGTATGCTTTGTCAGACTTAAGAAACTGTTAACAGGCAACAATGTTTGAAGTTAAATATCCAGTCTAGAACCTAGGGAACATATGTAGACCGTAATTACCACTGCATTGTGATAGTGAACAGAGGACACAGTGTTATTGTGTGTGTACATTCTTGCTTGTTTGTTGCACGATTACGTAACGACTATAAGGCTCACATACTTAGAACATTTACCAGTACTGCTAATGAGATTTAAATGCAACATTTTGGTTTATTTGAAAATACATTCTGAATTTAAAGTGCTTTCTGAGAGATACCAGATGGCACAGTGGTTAGTTTATGTGACAGCTACACGATTTTTATCATGACGCTAGTAATGAGTGACAATTTACAATGTTGCTTTTGCGGTGTATCTGTTTTATATCTGCACAGTTTTCTGAATTCTTCTGGAAAGAAAAACATGTTTTAGTAGTAACTTTTGTGGTATAGCAACAATGAGACAGCCTTTTTCGTGGCACAACAATACGTTACTGTACAGTACTTTCTTCATCACGCCAATAAGCATAATAACTATGATATCTATACGCAAAGCATTTCACTTTTGTTTATCATGAGGTAAGTACATTGACTTCTGCAGAACGTAGCTTTCGGAGGACGATAACTACGACACTTCCACAGAGATTATGTTACAAGACGCACAGTTTAGCGCTACAGTACATGTATTTGAGTGATTAATTTTATACTTAAAACATTTATTTTTAAAGCTTTTTGAATTACAAAGAAAGTTTTCCGTAATATATTTCATTCCATTGGTGTAATCTGTAACACCTGACGGTATAATTACATTAATCCTCAGGGGGGTACACGCTTACTTTGGGTACCATGTGTTTGGCAAACACAAGGAGCCCTAGCTAATACGGTATTTGCTTATACAAATTTACACATCGGTACCATATTTCTCTAACACACAAATTACACAGCTATCTGATCATTTAACTGAGAGATAATCATATTTTTTACTACATCAGTGACACATGTTTACGCAATACACAGTTGGGTAACTTCACACTTATGAAACTGTATTTTGTCTGTACTTTGAGAAATGCTCATATTTTTCGGACCCATTGTGATACTATGAGAGCTTTGAATGATGTATTTGGTATGAGATCATGATTTTTAAAGTACGTTTGAGGTAGGTGACACTATTTAAATGAGCAGAGAATTCTTTTTAGGTTTTGAAGTTATTGGAGGAAGCTACGACGATTTTGAGATTTGACTGAGGTGTTATGATGTTATTATTACGACGACGATGTGTATTATGCTGCTGAGTTGTGTTTATGATTAATAGGCTGATGCTATATGAGTTATTTGATTAAGCCACGTAGCTGTTATGATGAAATATTGAAGACGTGTCGACGAATAAGGTAAGGAATAATGAGTAGTGTTTAGGGACTCTGGTTTGTGAAAAAGGTTGTTGTAAACCAAGATTCGTACTTTAAGAGTTATGAAATGTGTGTAAATGCGTGACTGTATCACAATGTTGACGAATATTTTATTTGGACACTTATATTTATAGGATTTTCTTTCTACAGATTTGCAACGCTAATTCTTGACCTGTGAAATATTTTTATGTGAGACTGTCACTGTAGCGGAAACTGCTGTCGTAAATATTTCCGTAAGAAAGTTAAGTGACCACCTGCACGTGATGCGTCGCGGGCACCCACCTGGGTGACAGCCGCCCGAAAAAAAAAAAAAAAAAAAAGCCATTAGCCTTTCAGCGGTACAGGTAGAAAAAAAAAGGGGAGGCCATTGTCCGTGCTACTGACATTTCCTTGTTGAAAGCATACTGTGGAGCTCGTAATTTATGATATTTACTGAAATGCCTAATGAAATGACGAGAAATATTTTTACATCTGCATACCTGATTACGACAAGCGTCTTTCTACTAGAGTTGAGAGAATTTCTACTAACTTATGAAATGTCACATGACTATTGAATGATATTTTTATGCTTTGGTTTGCATAATTGCTTATTTCATTTGATACCTGTTTTCCAGCTGTGTTACAGCATTAGTTTTATAAAATAAACTTAGATGCATTTGCTAATGTGAACACTTTCTGTCACCAGATCTATTAAATGATAATTTTGTAATCCACATTCTTTAAAAAAAGGAGCACTTGGAAAGGAAAGAACAATAAGAAGGGACTAGTAACAGTAACTGGACACATAATTTTCTTTTCAAGTTCATGGTAATGTTTTTTTTATAATAAGTTGTTGTGGTGCACCACTTAAATTTACATAGACATTAAGATGTGAATATACACTTCCCTTATCTGCATTGTTGTTTTTACTGTAATATCTTTTCTGCTTGAGCTTTGTCATGTATAGATATAAGTTTTATATTTTTTATATTTGCTGCTGCTGTTTGCCAGGCATAGTGCTACTGAATTTTAAATTTTGTTACTCTGTTAAGCTAGTTTTACTACTGACTTATTTTTCTTGCTAGTGTACATTGGCTCAAATTAGTTGTTATGTTGCATTGCTTGGTAATTTATATTTACTGTAGCTTGCTTTGCAATTTTCCATTTTTTTTGCATTGCTGTTTGTGTTAATTTGTTATGTGCTGCTGCATTGCCTCGTCCCTTAGTTTAGTATCTGAGCTAGCTTAAGAGGAGACTATATAAGAAACTAACTGTTATAAATTTATAAGAAATGCATTGAGAAGCTATCAGAAAATGGTCTGGCAAAATAAAAAGGATACTGTACTGTGGAGAAAAACTATTATTGACAGAGGATGTGAACAGAATACAGAAAGCAGAGAGAAAAACTGTTTTTGACAGAGGATGTGAACAAAATACAGAAGGCAAGCTTAGATAGGACTTTTGGGAATAATGATGAATGAAGGGAGATCTCCAAGAAGCAAAGAAAGTTTTGTTTGCAAAATACTGCAATGAAACAAAACCTGTCCTTTCCTTTTGTGTTATCCCACTATGTGTTTGGGTACCCTTGTGTATATATGTTCTTCCTGTCTTTATATGTTTACCTCATCAGACTTATGTTGTAGAATTTTTCTCATACTCAGCTACATGAACTATGATGAGGAATACTATTATCCTCAAATATAATTTGCATTAATAATATGTTATTTACTTTGTAAAGATGTTAGACATTATTAATTCTGTTTTGTTTTAATGCTCATGTGTAAAGTTGATGTTTCAAAAGTTATTCTGATCTTTTATGTATTTACTTATGTCATAATTCCTGTAACACTGATGTATATGTTTATTTCTATTCTTTTGTAAAGCCCCTATTACTACAAATGTTATCTGTATTATTATGTATTTAATGATGTGTTTTGTACCTTTGTTATTGTATTCTTATGTTATAAAATTGTAATTGTCACCAGTTCATGATATTATTAACTTGTTAGTTACATTTCACTGCACACGTTTCTGTTGGTCATAGTATATGGACAATATGTGAGAAGTAGGGACTGATAGTGTTTGCACGTGTGTTAATGATTCAGCAAGGGACTGGATAACAGCATTGCTGGTTCTAAGGACAATTCCAAAAACTTTGTGAGTGCACAAGTGGTGGTTTATGGACTTGCTATATTGTCTGCAAGACTCTTCGATGGTGATTGTGCACCTGCACAGTCACAACAGATGGCTGCTGGCCATCTCTTCAAGGACTACAGTGGGTCTACATCTTTGATGATCCATCAATACCATTATTTCTACAAGGACTGCAGTGGGTCTGCACCTCTGGTGGCCCACCAATACCGTAATCTCTACCAGGACTACAGTGGGTCTGCTCTGTGATGACCTACCTACCAATATTCTTTAAAACTTCGAATGACTCTGCTGTGGGTTTGCTCTGTTGTGACCCATTACTTGTCTGCATGTCGCGAGTCAGCACTGTCTTTCCGTTGGAAGGACAACACTGCTTCTTCAAGACTGCATGGAAATCCACTACTTCCATGTGCATTTTCTTCTACTGCTCAGACTTTGAGAAAAACACTACTATTTTACCGTATTGAACGATCAGGACTGTCTTTATAGACTGTGAGAAAATTTGAGCTTTTGACCAACATAGTATCAATAAGTGTGTGCATTTGATTTCTTTGTTATTGTAATTATGAAAAAAAATTTTAAATCTGTATTGGCCACTGCCCAATCCAATTTGTAAAATTTTTTGTGGGGAGCATGGGGGCTATGTAAGTATGCTGTTTATGTTTTCTCTATGTAAGTAGGCTGTTTATGTTTTCTTATTGGCAACGTTACGTAGCGCTCAATATGAAAATCACTGGCTGTGCTGTGTGCAGTCTGTGGCTAGTTTGCATTGTTGTCTGCCATTGTAGTGTTGGGCAGCGGCAGCTGGATGTGAACAGCGCGTAGCGTTGCGCAGTTGGAGGTGAGCCGCCAGCAGTGGTGGATGTGGGGAGAGAGATGGCGGAGTTTTGAAATTTGTCATGAACTGCTATATTTATATATGATGATATCAAGCTGGCAGTAGTGGCGCTCGCTGTATTGCAGTAGCTTGAGCAGCGAAGATTTTTGTGAGGTAAGTGATTTGTGAAAGGTATAGTTTAATGTTAGTCAGGGCCATTCTTTTGTAGGGAATTTTGAAAGTCAGATTGCGTTGCGCTAACAAAATATTGTGTGTCAGTTTAAGCACAGTCATGTATAATTGTTCAAAAGGGGACGTTTCATTTGTCGACCCTTAGCCGAGGATACCTCACTGGAATCTTCTGATTTTTTCTTGTAGTTTGTGTAATTAGTGTAGATTTTGTTTATTGCTAGCGCGTAATTATAGAGAGAATTTCCTTTGTAGTTGTAGTTTTTCATTGTTGTACAGTAAAACAGTTGTGGCATGCATGTAGATTTGCAGCAAGTTTTTCGCAGCAGCGCTTGCAATTAACTAAATATTATTTTCAGTGCTATGTTAATGTGTTCCCTTATTTTTGCTCTTCAAATTGTGCTTTTCTGTGTTGTCGTGTGAAATATTGTGACAATAATGGCGTGTGAAAAACGTAATACTAGGCTCCAAAGTAAACTGAGAGATGACAGTGAAGACGAAAGCAGTGTGATAGCGCCGCGGAGTAATGAATTAACAGACATTCAAAGTAGTAATTTGGTAACTGTGCATAGGGAAATGGAGCAGGCGGCAAACAATGGCGTGGACAGTGAAACAATTAGTGAAGAGGGACGCATTATCGATCGATCGGTTGGCAACAGCTTGCCTCAGGAATCGGGAATGACAGGACACAATTTTGCAAATACTGTAGACTCAGGTTTTGGGTTCTCACCGTTTCCTCAAATGAGTCAAGACACATTTTCTGCTTGTCAAAATGTGAATGTTGCCGGTGCAACTTCACTGCCGAAAAGCACTGAGGAACATGTTTCAGACACCAGTGCATTGTTATTACAATTAATGCAACAAATGGGACAAAAGCTTGAAAAGTTAGACACAATGGAACAACACCAGAGACAAACACAGCAACAGTTAGACACAGTGGAACAAAATCTCAAAAAGTTAGACACAGTGGAACAAAATCTCAAAAAGTTAGACACTACACTTGAACAAACACGTGAAGATTGAACCACTGAATTACATAACATCGAATCTAATTGTCAAAAGGTCTGTAATGACGTAAAAACACAAATTTGTGAGCATTTCCAACCTATTTTTTCGCGTCATGAAAATGTATTACAGAATCACGAAGCAGCCATAAAAGAACTGCAAACTATTGTTCATGAAAATCATGAGACCTTGCAAGCTAAAATTGACTCAGTTGCATCTACCGATTCGGTTACGCAACTTGCAAGAACTCAGGAAAACTTAAAGGACATAGTAGATACCCTGAAAATTGGTTCAGAAAGACATATGGAGGAAATAAGTACACTATGGGAGAAGGTAGCCGAACTTTCGGAACAGGTCACTAACTTATCTACAAAGGTAGATGATGATCTGAATGACACAATACCCATAGCCTTCACTGACACAGAAGAGTATGAACAAATAAGAAAATTCAAACAAAATCAAAATCAAATCAATACACAGTACAAAAGAGAAATCCGGGAAGTACAAGATCAGTTGACGCAGGTAATACAAGAATTACGTATTTCAGAGGACACTCGCGCTCCAATACGGGAAGAGGGACATAGAAATACGGAACAAACACAAAATAATAACACAGGACACTTCGGAAATTATGAAAGAAATTGGCAAGGCGCATTGGATTTTGAGATGGAACCGCCGAAACGAAGTAACAATGACCGACATGCGACTCGCCGACATGACGATTTTGACTATAAGCTGTTGATTACTACACGTAAATTCAAAACATTTAAGAATTCTGGCAACGACATTCATCCACAAGCATGGCTCCATCAATTCTCTCATTGATTTCCTCCCAACTGGTCGTTAGAACATAGATTAGAATTTATGTGTGGCTACTTAGAGAATGAACCAGCTGTAAGAATGCGATCGGTCATTCACGATTGCCACAGTGAAGGAGAATTTTACCATGCCTTCCTCTCAGCATATTGGTCTCAAGCCACACAAGACCGAGTAAAACATGGCATCATAATGATGAAACATTTCGAACAATCTGAATTTTCCAGTCTTGTGAAATATTTTGAAGACATGTTGCATAAGAATCAGTATCTTTCAAACCCATACAGCCCCTCAGAACTCATCCGCATTTGCTTACTCAAATTGCCTGAACATTTACGACATATTATTTTAGCAGGATGTTGCAAAGAAGACATTGAGGCTTTTCAGGGACTGTTACAAGTACTGGAAATTGACACAGACAGTCGTGGGATGCGAAAACAGGAAAACAATCACTACAGGTCACATCCGTCACAATTCTGTGACGACAGAAACAATAACTGGACACGACAGGTCTATTCTTACAACGCAAATCGTGACCAAAATAGACACCACCCGTACGACAACTGTTGGCAGAGTAGTAATAATTACAGAGAAAGATCGCATTTCCGTAGTAATGAATATGACAGAGATAACCACAGAAACAGACAATATGGGAACCAAAACAATTATTACCAGGGGAGACAGAATAACTTCAGATGCAACAGTTCAGCACGGAGTTACGATTCAGGGAGAAATTCTCCACCACGTGACCGACAAGGAAGAAACTACGGTATCTACCGACATGACGACAGACGGTATGATCATAACGACAGACGTCAATTTCATCAGAACTGGCGGGATTCTAACATGGCTGGGCCCTCTCGGCAAGGCGAATTTGTAGAAGTTAGGTCTCCTAATCCCAATAACGACGCGCGCCAACAAAGGGACAGACAATGACTTGCACCGCAGGCACCCACATGCGCCGGCTGGCTCAGAGAAAAATAACATAGAAGCTAACCTTGAGAAAAATTCCAGTATTCTTTACCAATGTATACAACATGATAATTGCTTTGAAGTTGAAAGTCTGTGCACTAGGAAGAATAAAAGATTGTACCACATTTCAAATGTAAAACCGTTTATTGAAAGATAATCTACTTTTTAACTTTGTCTTTGCCATAAAACTTTTCACTTCACATTTCTAGTATGCTTTGTCAGACTTAAGAAACTGTTAACAGGCAACAATGTTTGAAGTTAAATATCCAGTCTAGAACCTAGGGAACATATGTAGACCGTAATTACCACTGCATTGTGATAGTGAACAGAGGACACAGTGTTATTGTGTGTGTACATTCTTGCTTGTTTGTTGCACGATTACGTAACGACTATAAGGCTCACATACTTAGAACATTTACCAGTACTGCTAATGAGATTTTAATGCAACATTTTGGTTTATTTGAAAATACATTCTGAATTTAAAGTGCTTTCTGAGAGATACCAGATGGCACAGTGGTTAGTTTATGTGACAGCTACACGATTTTTATCACGACGCTAGTAATGAGTGACAATTTACAATGTTGCTTTTGCGGTGTATCTGTTTTATATCTGCACAGTTTTCTGAATTCTTCTGGAAAGAAAAACATGTTTTAGTAGTAACTTTTGTGGTATAGCAACAATGAGACAGCCTTTTTCGTGGCACAACAATACGTTACTGTACAGTACTTTCTTCATCACGCCAATAAGCATAATAACTATGATATCTATACGCAAAGCATTTCACTTTTGTTTATCATGAGGTAAGTACATTGACTTCTGCAGAACATAGCTTTCGGAGGACGATAACTACGACACTTCCACAGAGATTATGTTACAAGACGCACAGTTTAGCGCTACAGTACACGTATTTGAGTGATTAATTTTATACTTAAAACATTTATTTTTAAAGCTTTTTGAATTACAAAGAAAGTTTTCCGTAATATATTTCATTCCATTGGTGTAATCTGTAACACCTGACGGTATAATTACATTAATCCTCAGGGGCGTACACGCTTACTTTGGGTACCATGTGTTTGGCAAACACAAGGAGCCCTAGCTAATACGGTATTTGCTTATACAAATTTACACATCGGTACCATATTTCTCTAACACACAAATTACACAGCTATCTGATCATTTAACTGAGAGATAATCATATTTTTTACTACATCAGTGACACATGTTTACGCAATACACAGTTGGGTAACTTCACACTTATGAAACTGTATTTTGTCTGTACTTTGAGAAATGCTCATATTTTTCAGACCCATTGTGATACTATGAGAGCTTTGAATGATGTATTTGGTATGAGATCATGATTTTTAAAGTACGTTTGAGGTAGGTGACACTATTTAAATGAGCAGAGAATTCTTTTTAGGTTTTGAAGTTATTGGAGGAAGCTACGACGATTTTGAGATTTGACTGAGGTGTTATGATGTTATTATTACGACGACGATGTGTATTATGCTGCTGAGTTGTGTTTATGATTAATAGGCTGATGCTATATGAGTTATTTGATTAAGCCACGTAGCTGTTATGATGAAATATTGAAGACGTGTCGACGAATAAGGTAAGGAATAATGAGTAGTGTTTAGGGACTCTGGTTTGTGAAAAAGGTTGTTGTAAACCAAGATTCGTACTTTAAGAGTTATGAAATGTGTGTAAATGCGTGACTGTATCACAATGTTGACGAATATTTTATTTGGACACTTATATTTATAGGATTTTCTTTCTACAGATTTGAAACGCTAATTCTTGACCTGTGAAATATTTTTATGTGAGACTGTCACTGTAGCGGAAACTGCTGTCATAAATATTTCCGTAAGAAAGTTAAGTGACCACCTGCACGTAATGCGTCGCGGGCACCCACCTGGGCGACAGCCGCCCGAAAAAAAAAAAAAAAGAAGCCATTAGCCTTTCAGCGGTACAGGTAGAAAAAAAAGGGGAGGCCATTGTCCGTGCTACTGACATTTCCTTGTTGAAAGCATACTGTGAAGCTCGTAATTTATGATATTTACTGAAATGCCTAATGAAATGACGAGAAATATTTTTACATCTGCACACCTGATTCGACAAGCGTCTTTCTACTAGAGTTGAGAGAATTTCTACTAACTTATGAAATGTCACATGACTATTGAATGATATTTTTATGCTTTGGTTTGCATAATTGCTTATTTCATTTGATACCTGTTTTCCAGCTGTGTTACAGCATTAGTTTTATAAAATAAACTTAGATGCATTTGCTAATGTGAACACTTTCTGTCACCAGATCTATTAAATGATAATTTTGTAATCCACATTCTTTAAAAAAAGGAGCACTTGGAAAGGAAAGAACAATAAGAAGGGACTAGTAACAGTAACTGGACACATAATTTTCTTTTCAAGTTCATGGTAATGTTTTTTTTTATAATAAGTTGTTGTGGTGCACCACTTAAATTTACATAGACATTAAGATGTGAATATACACTTCCCTTATCTGCATTGTTGTTTTTACTGTAATATCTTTTCTGCTTGAGCTTTGTCATGTATAGATATAAGTTTTATATTTTTTATATTTTTTATATTTGCTGCTGCTGTTTGCCAGGCATAGTGCTACTGAATTTTAAATTGTGTTACTCTGTTAAGCTAGTTTTACTACTGACTTATTTTTCTTGCTAGTGTACATTGGCTCAAATTAGTTGTAATGTTGCATTGCTTGGTAATTTATATTTACTGTAGCTTGCTTTGCAATTTTCCATTTTTTTTGCATTGCTGTTTGTGTTAATTTGTTATGTGCTGCTGCATTGCCTCGTCCCTTAGTTTAGTATCTGAGCTCAGTAGATTTAAGTTAGCTTAAGAGGAGACTATATAAGAAACTAACTATTATAAATTTATAAGAAATGCATTGAGAAGCTATCAGAAAATGGTCTGGCAAAATAAATAGGATACTGTACAGTGGAGAAAAACTATTATTGACAGAGGATGTGAACAGAATACAGAAAGCAGAGAGAAAAACTGTTTTTGACAGAGGATGTGAACAAAATACAGAAGGCAGGCTTAGATAGGACTTTTGGGAATAATGATGAATGAAAGGAGATCTCCAAGAAGCAAAGAAAGTTTTGTTTGCAAAATACTGCAATGAAACAAAACCTGTCCTTTCCTTTTGTGTTATCCCACTATGTGTTTGGGTTCCCTTGTGTATATATGTTCTTCCTGTCTTTATATGTTTACCTCATCAGACTTATGTTGTAGAATTTTTCTCATACTCAGCTACATGAACTATGATGAGGAATACTGTTATCCTCAAATATAATTTGCATTAATAATATGTTATTTACTTTGTAAAGATGTTAGACATTATTAATTCTGTTTTGTTTTAATGCTCATGTGTAAAGTTGATGTTTCAAAAGTTATTCTGATCTTTTATGTATTTACTTATGTCATAATTCCTGTAACACTGATGTATATGTTTATTTCTATTCTTTTGTAAAGCCCCTATTACTACAAATGTTATCTGTATTATTATGTTTTTAATTATGTGTTTTGTACCTTTGTTATTGTATTCTTATGTTATAAAATTGTAATTGTCACCAGTTCATGATATTATTAACTTGTTAGTTACATTTCACTGCACACGTTTCTGTTGGTCATAGTATATGGACAATATGTGAGAAGTAGGGACTGATAGTGTTTGCACATGTGTTAATGATTCAGCAAGGGACTGGATAACAGCATTGCTGGTTCTAAGGACAATTCCAAAAACTTTGTGAGTGCACAAGTGGTGGTTTATGGACTTGCTATATTGTCTGCAAGACTCTTCGATGGTGATTGTGCACCTGCACAGTCACAACAGATGGCTGCTGGCCATCTCTTCAAGGACTACAGTGGGTCTACATCTTTGATGATCCATCGATACCATTATTTCTACAAGGACTGCAGTGGGTCTGCACCTCTGGTGGCCCACCAATACCGTAATCTCTACCAGGACTACAGTGGGTCTGCTCTGTGATGACCTACCTACCAATATTCTTCAAAACTTCGAATGATTCTGCTGTGGGTTTGCTCTGTTGTGACCCATTACTTGTCTGCATGTCGAGAGTCAGCACTGTCTTTCCGTTGGAAGGACAACACTGGTTCTTCAAGACTGCATGGAAATCCACTACTTCCATGTGCATTTTCTTCTACTGCTCAGACTTTGAGAAAAACACTACTATTTTACCGTATTGAACGATCAGGACTGTCTTTATAGACTGTGAGAAAATTTGAGCTTTTGACCAACATAGTATCAATAAGTGTGTGCATTTGATTTCTTTGTTATTGTAATTATGAAAAAAATTTTTAAATCTGTATTGGCCACTGCCCAATCCAATTTGTAAAATTTTTTGTGGGGAGCATGGGGGCTATGTAAGTATGCTGTTTATGTTTTCTCTATGTAAGTAGGCTGTTTATGTTTTCTTATTGGCAACGTTACGTAGCGCTCAATATGAAAATCACTGGCTGTGCTGTGTGCAGTCTGTGGCTAGTTTGCATTGTTGTCTGCCATTGTAGTGTTGGGCAGCGGCAGCTGGATGTGAACAGCGCGTAGCGTTGCGCAGTTGGAGGTGAGCCGCCAGCAGTGGTGGATGTGGGGAGAGAGATGGCGGAGTTTTGAAATTTGTCATGAACTGCTATATTTATATATGATGATATCAAGCTGGCAGTAGTGGCGCTCGCTGTATTGCAGTAGCTT
This sequence comes from Schistocerca serialis cubense, assembly GCF_023864345.2. Classification (NCBI taxonomy): domain Eukaryota; kingdom Metazoa; phylum Arthropoda; class Insecta; order Orthoptera; family Acrididae; genus Schistocerca; species Schistocerca serialis. The sequence goes on along the minus strand of NC_064641.1, from coordinate 914,810,538 downwards.
GAGCAGCGAAGATTTTTGTGAGGTAAGTGATTTGTGAAAGGTATAGTTTAATGTTAGTCAGGGCCATTCTTTTGTAGGGAATTTTGAAAGTCAGATTGCGTTGCGCTAACAAAATATTGTGTGTCAGTTTAAGCACAGTCATGTATAATTGTTCAAAAGGGGACGTTTCATTTGTCGACCCTTAGCCGAGGATACCTCACTGGAATCTTCTGATTTTTTCTTGTAGTTTGTGTAATTAGTGTAGATTTTGTTTATTGCTAGCGCGTAATTATAGAGAGAATTTCCTTTGTAGTTGTAGTTTTTCATTGTTGTACAGTAAAACAGTTGTGGCATGCATGTAGATTTGCAGCAAGTTTTTCGCAGCAGCGCTTGCAATTAACTAAATATTATTTTCAGTGCTATGTTAATGTGTTCTCTTATTTTTGCTCTTCAAATTGTGCTTTTCTGTGTTGTCGTGTGAAATATTGTGACAATAATGGCGTGTGAAAAACGTAATACTAGGCTCCAAAGTAAACTGAGAGATGACAGTGAAGACGAAAGCAGTGTGATAGCGCCGCAGAGTAATGAATTAACAGACATTCAAAGTAGTAATTTGGTAACTGTGCATAGGGAAATGGAGCAGGCGGCAAACAATGGCGTGGACAGTGAAACAGTTAGTGAAGAGGGACGCATTATCGATCGATCGGTTGGCAACAGCTTGCCTCAGGAATCGGGAATGACAGGACACAATTTTGCAAATACTGTAGACTCAGGTTTTGGGTTCTCACCGTTTCCTCAAATGAGTCAAGACACATTTTCTGCTTGTCAAAATGTGAATGTTGCCGGTGCAACTTCACTGCCGAAAAGCACTGAGGAACATGTTTCAGACACCAGTGCATTGTTATTACAATTAATGCAACAAATGGGACAAAAGCTTGAAAAGTTAGACACAATGGAACAACACCAGAGACAAACACAGCAACAGTTAGACACAGTGGAACAAAATCTCAAAAAGTTAGACACAGTGGAACAAAATCTCAAAAAGTTAGACACTACACTTGAACAAACACGTGAAGATTGAACCACTGAGTTACATAACATCGAATCTAAATGTCAAAAGGTCTGTAATGACGTAAAAACACAAATTTGTGAGCATTTCCAACCTATTTTTTCGCGTCATGAAAATGTATTACAGAATCACGAAGCAGCCATAAAAGAACTGCAAACTATTGTTCATGAAAATCATGAGACCTTGCAAGCTAAAATTGACTCAGTTGCATCTACCGATTCGGTTACGCAACTTGCAAGAACTCAGGAAAACTTAAAGGACACAGTAGATACCCTGAAAATTGGTTCAGAAAGACACATGGAGGAAATAAGTACACTATCGGAGAAAGTAGCCGAACTTTCGGATCAGGTCACTAACTTATCTACAAAGGTAGATGATGATCTGAATGACACAATACCCGTAGCCTTCACTGACACAGAAGAGTATGAACAAATAAGAAAATTCAAACAAAATCAAAATCAAATCAATACACAGTACAAAAGAGAAATCCGGGAAGTACAAGATCAGTTGACGCAGGTAATACAAGAATTACGTATTTCAGAGGACACTCGCGCTCCAAACGGGAAGAGGGACATAGAAATACGGAACAAACACAAAATAATAACACAGGACACTTCGGAAATTATGAAAGAAATTGGCAAGGCCCATTGGATTTTGAGATGGAACCGCCGAAACGAAGTAACAATGACCGACATGCGACTCGCCGACATGACGATTTTGACTATAAGCTGTTGATTACTACACGTAAATTCAAAACATTTAAGAATTCTGGCAACGACATTCATCCACAAGCATGGCTCCATCAATTCTCTCATTGTTTTCCTCCCAACTGGTCGTTAGAACACAGATTAGAATTTATGTGTGGCTACTTAGAGAATGAACCAGCTGTAAGAATGCGATCGGTCATTCACGATTGCCACAGTGAAGGAGAATTTTACCATGCCTTCCTCTCAGCATATTGGTCTCAAGCCACACAAGACCGAGTAAAACATGGCATCATAATGATGAAACATTTCGAACAATCTGAATTTTCCAGTCTTGTGAAATATTTTGAAGACATGTTGCATAAGAATCAGTATCTTTCAAACCCATACAGCCCCTCAGAACTCATCCGCATTTGCTTACTCAAATTGCCTGAACATTTACGACATATAATTTTAGCAGGATGTTGCAAAGAAGACATTGAGGCTTTTCAGGGACTGTTACAAGAACTGGAAATTGACACAGACAGTCGTGGGATGCGAAAACAGGAAAACAATCACTACAGGTCACATCCGTCACAATTCTGTGACGACAGAAACAATAACTGGACACGACATGTCTATTCTTACAACGCAAATCGTGACCAAAATAGACACCACCCGTACGACAACCGTTGGCAGAGTAGTAATAATTACAGAGAAAGATCGCATTTCCGTAGTAATGAATATGACAGGAAAACCACAGAAACAGACAATATGGGAACCAAAACAATTATTACCAGGGGAGACAGAATAACTTCAGACGCAACAGTTCAGCGCAGAGTTACGATTCAGGGAGAAATTCTCCACCACGTGACCGACAAGGAAGAAACTACGGTATCTACCGACATGACGACAGACGGTATGATCATAACGACAGACGTCAATTTCATCAGAACTGGCGGGATTCTAACACGGCTGGGCCCTCTCGGCAAGGCGAATTTGTAGAAGTTAGGTCTCCTAATCCCAATAACGACGCGCGCCAACAAAGGGACAGACAATGACTTGCACCGCAGGCACCCACATGCGCCGGCTGGCTCAGAGAAAAATAACATAGAAGCTAACCTTGAGAAAAATTCCAGTATTCTTTACCAATGTATACAACATGATAATTGCTTTGAAGTTGAAAGTCTGTGCACTAGGAAGAATAAAAGATTGTACCACATTTCAAATGTAAAACCGTTTATTGAAAGATAATCTACTTTTTAACTTTGTCTTTGCCATAAAACTTTTCACTTCACATTTCTACTATGCTTTGTCAGACTTAAGAAACTGTTAACAGGCAACAATGTTTGAGGTTAAATATCCAGTCTAGAACCTAGGGAACATATGTAGACCGTAATTACCACTGCATTGTGATAGTGAACAGAGGACACAGTGTTATTGTGTGTGTACATTCTTGCTTGTTTGTTGCACGATTACGTAACGACTATAAGGCTCACATACTTAGAACATTTACCAGTACTGCTAATGAGATTTTAATGCAACATTTTGGTTTATTTGAAAATACATTCTGAATTTAAAGTGCTTTCTGAGAGATACCAGATGGCACAGTGGTTAGTTTATGTGACAGCTACACGATTTTTATCACGACGCTAGTAATGAGTGACAATTTACAATGTTGCTTTTGCGGTGTATCTGTTTTATATCTGCACAGTTTTCTGAATTCTTCTGGAAAGAAAAACATGTTTTAGTAGTAACTTTTGTGGTATAGCAACAATGAGACAGCCTTTTTCGTGGCACAACAATACGTTACTGTACAGTACTTTCTTCATCACGCCAATAAGCATAATAACTATGATATCTATACGCAAAGCATTTCACTTTTGTTTATCATGAGGTAAGTGCATTGACTTCTGCAGAACGTAGCTTCCGGAGGACGATAACTACGACACTTCCACAGAGATTATGTTACAAGACGCACAGTTTAGCGCTACAGTACACGTATTTGAGTGATTAATTTTATACTTAAAACATTTATTTTTAAAGCTTTTTGAATTACAAAGAAAGTTTTCCGTAATATATTTCATTCCATTGGTGTAATCTGTAACACCTGACGGTATAATTACATTAATCCTCAGGGGGGTACACGCTTACTTTGGGTACCATGTGTTTGGCAAACACAAGGAGCCCTAGCTAATACGGTATTTGCTTATACAAATTTACACATCGGTACCATATTTCTCTAACACACAAATTACACAGCTATCTGATCATTTAACTGAGAGATAATCATTTTTTTTACTACATCAGTGACACATGTTTACGCAATACACAGTTGGGTAACTTCACACTTATGAAACTGTATTTTGTCTGTACTTTGAGAAATGCTCATATTTTTCGGACCCATTGTGATACTATGAGAGCTTTGAATGATGTATTTGGTATGAGATCATGATTTTTAAGGTACGTTTGAGGTAGGTGACACTATTTAAATGAGCAGAGAATTCTTTTTAGGTTTTGAAGTTATTGGAGGAAGCTACGACGATTTTGAGATTTGACTGAGGTGTTATGATGTTATTATTACGACGACGATGTGTATTATGCTGCTGAGTTGTGTTTATGATTAATAGGCTGATGCTATATGAGTTATTCGATTAAGCCACGTAGCTGTTATGATGAAATATTGAAGAAGTGTCGACGAATAAGGTAAGGAATAATGAGTAGTGTTTAGGGACTCTGGTTTGTGAAAAAGGTTGTTGTAAACCAAGATTCGTACTTTAAGAGTTATGAAATGTGTGTAAATGCGTGACTGTATCACAATGTTGACGAATATTTTATTTGGACACTTATATTTATAGGAATTTCTTTCTACAGATTTGCAACGCTAATTCTTGACCTGTGAAATATTTTTATGTGAGACTGTCACTGTAGCGGAAACTGCTGTCGTAAATATTTCCGTAAGAAAGTTAAGTGACCACCTGCACGTAATGCGTCGCGGGCACCCACCTGGGCGACAGCCGCCCGAAAAAAAAAAAAAAAAAAAAAGCCATTAGCCTTTCAGCGGTACAGGTAGAAAAAAAAAGGGGAGGCCATTGTCCGTGCTACTGACATTTCCTTGTTGAAAGCATACTGTGGAGCTCGTAATTTATGATATTTACTGAAATGCCTAATGAAATGACGAGAAATATTTTTACATCTGCACACCTGATTACGACAAGCGTCTTTCTACTAGAGTTGAGAGAATTTCTACTAACTTATGAAATGTCACATGACTATTGAATGATATTTTTATGCTTTGGTTTGCATAATTGCTTATTTCATTTGATACCTGTTTTCCAGCTGTGTTACAGCATTAGTTTTATAAAATAAACTTAGATGCATTTGCTAATGTGAACACTTTCTGTCACCAGATCTATTAAATGATAATTTTGTAATCCACATTCTTTAAAAAAAGGAGCACTTGGAAAGGAAAGAACAATAAGAAGGGACTAGTAACAGTAACTGGACACATAATTTTCTTTTCAAGTTCATGGTAATGTTTTTTTTTATAATAAGTTGTTGTGGTGCACCACTTAAATTTACATAGACATTAAAATGTGAATATACACTTCCCTTATCTGCATTGTTGTTTTTACTGTAATATCTTTTCTGCTTGAGCTTTGTCATGTATAGATATAAGTTTTATATTTTTTATATTTTTTATATTTGCTGCTGCTGTTTGCCAGGCATAGTGCTACTGAATTTTAAATTGTGTTACTCTGTTAAGCTAGTTTTACTACTGCCTTATTTTTCTTGCTAGTGTACATTGGCTCATATTAGTTGTAATGTTGCATTGCTTGGTAATTTATATTTACTGTAGCTTGCTTTGCAATTTTCCATTTTTTTTGCATTGCTGTTTGTGTTAATTTGTTATGTGCTGCTGCATTGCCTCGTCCCTTAGTTTAGTATCTGAGCTCAGTAGATTTAAGTTAGCTTAAGAGGAGACTATATAAGAAACTAACTATTATAAATTTATAAGAAATGCATTGAGAAGCTATCAGAAAATGGTCTGGCAAAATAAAAAGGATACTGTACAGTGGAGAAAAACTATTATTGACAGAGGATGTGAACAGAATACAGAAAGCAGAGAGAAAAACTATTTTTGACAGAGGATGTGAACAAAATACAGAAGGCAGGCTTAGATAGGACTTTTGGGAATAATGATGAATGAAGGGAGATCTCCAAGAAGCAAAGAAAGTTTTGTTTGCAAAATACTGCAATGAAACAAAACCTGTTCTTTCCTTTTGTGTTATCCCACTATGTGTTTGGGTACCCTTGTGTATATATGTTCTTCCTGTCTTTATATGTTTACCTCATCAGACTTATGTTGTAGAATTTTTCTCATACTCAGCTACATGAACTATGATGAGGAATACTGTTATCCTCAAATATAATTTGCATTAATAATATGTTATTTACTTTGTAAAGATGTTAGACATTATTAATTCTGTTTTGTTTTAATGCTCATGTGTAAAGTTGATGTTTCAAAAGTTATTCTGATCTTTTATGTATTTACTTATGTCATAATTCCTGTAACACTGATGTATATGTTTATTTCTATTCTTTTGTAAAGCCCCTATTACTACAAATGTTATCTGTATTATTATGTTTTTAATTATGTGTTTTGTACCTTTGTTATTGTATTCTTATGTTATAAAATTGTAATTGTCACCAGTTCATGATATTATTAACTTGTTAGTTACATTTCACTGCACACGTTTCTGTTGGTCATAGTATATGGACAATATGTGAGAAGTAGGGACTGATAGTGTTTGCACGTGTGTTAACGATTCAGCAAGGGACTGGATAACAGCATTGCTGGTTCTAAGGACAATGCCAAAAACTTTGTGAGTGCACAAGTGGTGGTTTATGGACTTGCTATATTGTCTACAAGACTCTTCGATGGTGATTGTGCACCTGCACAGTCACAACAGATGGCTGCTGGCCATCTCTTCAAGGACTACAGTGGGTCTACATCTTTGATGATCCATCAATACCATTATTTCTACAAGGACTGCAGTGGGTCTGCACCTCTGGTGGCCCACCAATACCGTAATCTCTACCAGGACTACAGTGGGTCTGCTCTGTGATGACCTACCTACCAATATTCTTCAAAACTTCGAATGACTCTGCTGTGGGTTTGCTCTGTTGTGACCCATTACTTGTCTGCATGTCGCGAGTCAGCACTGTCTTTCCGTTGGAAGGACAACACTGCTTCTTCAAGACTGCATGGAAATCCACTACTTCCATGTGCATTTTCTTCTACTGCTCAGACTTTGAGAAAAACACTACTATTTTACCGTATTGAACGATCAGGACTGTCTTTATAGACTGTGAGAAAATTTGAGCTTTTGACCAACATAGTATCAATAAGTGTGTGCATTTGATTTCTTTGTTATTGTAATTATGAAAAAAAATTTTAAATCTGTATTGGCCACTGCCCAATCCAATTTGTAAAATTTTTTGTGGGGAGCATGGGGGCTATGTAAGTATGCTGTTTATGTTTTCTCTATGTAAGTAGGCTGTTTATGTTTTCTTATTGGCAACGTTACGTAGCGCTCAATATGAAAATCACTGGCTGTGCTGTGTGCAGTCTGTGGCTAGTTTGCATTGTTGTCTGCCATTGTAGTGTTGGGCAGTGGCAGCTGGATGTGAACAGCGCGTAGCGTTGCGCAGTTCGAGGTGAGCCGCCAGCAGTGGTGGATGTGGGGAGAGAGATGGCGGAGTTTTGAAATTTGTCATGAACTGCTATATTTATATATGATGATATCAAGCTGGCAGTAGTGGCGCTCGCTGTATTGCAGTAGCTTGAGCAGCGAAGATTTTTGTGAGGTAAGTGATTTGTGAAAGGTATAGTTCATTGTTAGTCAGGGCCATTCTTTTGTAGGGAATTTTGAAAGTCAGATTGCGTTGCGCTAACAAAATATTGTGTGTCAGTTTAAGCACAGTCATGTATAATTGTTCAAAAGGGGACGTTTCAACCCTTTTGGAAACGGAGATAGCAAAAGCAATATTAGTGTAGAAAAAGGGCAGGTACGCAATTGAGGATGTTACAGCAGAGTTTCGGCATTTAAAAGATTTGCAGATGTGTCTTTAAGTCTTTTTTTTTAGCATTCAGCGGGTCACGTTCGAATGTGACGTGTCATGACGTACATGGTTGACTGAAGACTAGAAATGTCGAACTTCTGTTGTATTGTGTACTCGGTACGGTGTTGCATGTCAATAGGCTTGTTTAAATCCCAGAGAAGATGTTTGAAATGTTCATTACAAAGTGGTCTTTATGCCAAGCAGTGCTCCGCTGTCCAGTTTGAAGCACCATGCGTCAAGGATGCCTCCATTTATGCGCGGTTTGCGTCCAAAGTAGAGTACATACAATCTTGAGTTTGACTGAGTTGAACGACTTTGTAAAGGAAGATCATCTGGCTTTCAAAAATACTACACTAAGTTGAATGAAAGAACAGACATAACAAAGTTTGCCTGATAAATCTATGAAAAGAGGAAAGCAACACACAGACTTTCTGATAAATAGCCACCGAACAATGACGTAGTATCTCTTATTACCGATTCAGTGACAAGCTTTCTGCTTTTACTTTATTCAGCTAATGTACTAGAAGTAGTATTCGCGATCTGACATCTCATTTTACAGTTGTGAAATACCTGGAGCAGTTTCTACAGTCTATCTTATATCTTTGTTTTAAGCTTCCTGCAAATGCAGTTATAAATGCAGAGATACATAGCTTTTCACTGGAAGCTCACACGTTTTAATGATTATTACGGAGCAAAGAGTGGAAATGACCAAGGAACTTAACTATCACGTTTAGTGCAAATCATCGAAATGAAGCGACGCAGACACGGCACGTGCGATAATCCAACAGACATTGCTGCTATATTTATGTAGTTGTACTGTCGTCAGTAAAACGTAGGGTCTTACTACTAACTGGAATGAAAACATTCTTATTGCCACATAATCATTCAGTACCCTGGCATGCCACCTGGAACGTTCTAAACAAGTTACATATTTTTTAATATGTCTAAATATTTCAGTGAGATGAGTAGCATAATTGTGTGTTGTCAGAATATCTTCTCATTTTTTTGGATACAAAGAAGTTAGTTGCATAAGGGGAAGCGATTTATTCTTTTTTAATCATAGTGACAAATTTGAGATTTGGCAGCACATCGTTTGACATACCCGCTCTTGTGTTGCTATATATGGATTCCAGTTGCCGAACTGTATTACAATCTGAAGTTTACAGAATGCAACGTGAGAATTTCATTTAAATATTTTTGATCACTTCCCATAAAACTCCCTAATGGAATTAGTAATGCGCGCGCTGACTTTGAGAACGTACAGGGCACATCAACCGGACCTGTAAGTCCATAGCGGGCACGCAGACCCCACAAAGTAGCAAGAACCGCGCGATGAGCTTTAGTTCCGCCAGGGCGTCGCAAGGATGACAGCTCCAAATCACGAGCATTTGGCAGCCCTGTGCCGCAGTGGTGGCGCGCAACACGGAATCTGCATTAGCAATGTCAGCGCTCGCCATGTTTCACACGTGGCTGGCTCGAATACTTCCTAGCTGGCTAATGCCACCTGCCACCGAGATTTCAACGGAAGTTCAACCTGCAATTACTGGAAGGTGCCCTGCAGAAATCAACATTTATTTTGGAGTAGCCAAACAAAATATTCCTCTCTGCTGTCCACAAACTGACAGTGGATAAGATCCAGCAAATCTGGGACAAAGAAAGAAAAGACAGGAGGAGATATGTTGTTCTGATCAATGAACTAGTTCACCTAGAAATTGTCAATTCAACTCGAAAATGTTTCTTTTCGTAACTGATAATGATACATAGACAATACAGACGCACAAAATTATCGCGATATATTCAGAGATGTCTCCCTTCTTAGGGACAGAAAAGTATCAATGGAACTAGTACTCAGTACCAACACGTATTCTTTTTCTGCCTTTCAACATGACTCATCAGTTCTTCGGGCAATGTTTGTGTCTTACGTTTTTGTGATGATTCTGCCAGTAGAAGAGGCAGACGTGTCCAAAGATTTTCTTTTCATAAACGATGGCCACCAGCTAAACTGCAAACATGCTAGAGTTTCACTGGCATTTAATTTATCAAGATTGTTATAAAGTTACGTTTAGGACTCTACCAGAAAACACGTTCTGCTTAAAGCAGCAGCGACATTTAGTCTTTCAAATATTCATAATTTAGGTGCACCTTCCGCCTCCTGTACTCAAATAAACTGCCATATATTACAAACACAAGAACCTAGCATTCTTACAAAAAATAGCTTCACATTCTTACACAGTTTTCTAATACAAGGAAGCTAACGATAAAACAATGATCACGGCGTCGACTACAATACAGTTGACAGCAGCGTGCCCTCGACGTGGAAGACCGGGACGAAGGCGCACACGCATGCACAGCCAAATCAGCATTTGCATACCGCAATCACGGCCATCACGGAGACGTGTATGACCGAAACTTTTTAAAAATGCATCTCTGAAGGATAATGTTGCGAAAACTAGTGTCTGATTTCCAGTATTAAGAAACAGCATTAAACTGCTCGTCCACTGCAAGTAATTTAATAGAACTGATTGGCACTTATCAGAACATAAGAGGACAATTCAGTGTTGAACAGAGTGCGAACACTAAAAAGTGATGACAAACAGCTTCATACTGTGAACTCGTTATTTTTCCAACTAAGCTGAGAAACTTCGGAAGACGTCTTCTTTGTTAAACAACTTGTTTCGATTTAAGAGACCACATTCGAGTGTTTGAACCGAGAAAGGTTAAATAGCCACGAAAAGGGCAACGAAATAAAACTATGTGATGCCGTTCGTGACGGTGTCAAAGGTAGGCTTTGCACTTACGGCTGAGAAAGGCTTTATTCAGTAAGGTCACTTTTGTGTTCACCAAATGCTACTAGCTTAAACCAGTAAAAGAGCTCCCTACCACTGCAAGTAGATGATGTTGTTGATATGGCTTACTCGAATGAAGAAACTACGAGCATGCCTCGTCATAGGGTCAAATAGGTTTAGGCAACTACGACAAAACTGAAAACAACACAAATAAGCAACAATTTGCAAGAATTCATTAAGAAAAAATTATACGTCACACAATTTGAGAGTGAAGATGATTGTGGTAATAGTGTTAAAAGTTCCCTTCGACTCGTCTAGTCTTGAATAGAGTGAATGATGACCAATATAACTAGTGGAATGTCCAGTCTGCATCTTCTGGGCATCGACTATACGGAAGACATATGCTGTTTCCTGGCTCGGTGTTGCTACTGTGCTACTAACCGTGAATACACTGTCTAAATGCCGCGCTTGGGAAATATTTGGGTGACGGAAAATAGAAGCATATTAGTGTCTGTGTTCTGTGCGCCGTCTACGGCGTCTGACCAGAAATATGTTGCCTCTCTTTGAAGGATGGTCTTTCCGTTTGGCGCCCTGTGTATGGCTGAGCCTTGTATCTGTGGAGTGCACATCAATTACACCATTGGCGATAAATCACTCAAAATAGTAACAGTCGTCAAATATCTATAGGTAGTAGTTCAGGTATGAAATTTAATGGCCACATAAAACTAATTGAGGTAAAAATAGTTCTTCACTGGAAGAAAAACCCTCTTACTGCTATAAGTCCAACAATTGGTTGTCCAGCTTGATGACAAGTATAATCTTCATAGTGTTCAGCAGAAGTATTGATTTGTCTGCAGCGGTCTAGGTGTCTATGGCTTGATAAAATCTATTTTCTACATCCGTATTGCACGAAGAGATGATGGCGATATTACTAATTTTCTTGCTCATTACTGACGTGCTAGCATCAACGACGTCGAGACCTTTTAAAAACGGATAAATCTTAAGTTCAAGCACGAAGCTTCCTGTAAACACCTCAACCGTCTGCTAACTGTGAGCAGTGAAGCTTCCTTTTGCGAGAGTGGGGAGGGGGTGGAAGTAGCAAAGTATGAGAATATCCTCAAATCAGATATAGGATAATCCTTGCTGCTCAGATGATTAGCGAATGATGTAGTAGTTGTCGACCTTTATAAAAGGAGAATTACAGTTGAGTTAGCGAGTGAGAAAGAGCAGTGAAATGATCAAACAGTCGTGTAAAGGTGAAAAGTAAAGAAAGGTCTTCTCGTTCCATAAATATTTATTTATTACATGTTAGTTTACGGCTTATTAGGCACTCATCAGGTAACAAATGACAAGCGCACCCTTAAAGCCCAGTTTACATGGCGACACTAGGTTGCACGCAACTGCGCTTCCGGCCACTGCGCATGCGCGCCGCGCGTTTGCGCAAATCGTTGGTGAAACAAAACACTGTCGGCGTATCCCAAGTTTGGGGACTCTAGTTGCATGACTTTTGAGGTTATGCGTGTTCGTAGAGTGTAGACAAACTGAAATACGAAGTGGGGATTGGAGAATAATGCTCGCTTTTTGCATATTTATGCTTTGCATAGGTGTTCGTAGGATTTCAGTGATGCTGATTACAAAAATAAGCAACATATTGCTGCCGCTGAGACCGTCATGTGCGATCATAATACAGATGGTTTGACAATATCTGAGCTGCAGGAAAATTATTGAGTTTGGAGCACATACAGAACTGAATTAAGAAAAATACAAACAAGTGTTATTCTAGCTGTGGCAATGCTCTCGTCTACAAGACTAAAATCCCATCGTTCGAGTTGGCCAGCTCTTTGATAAGGAATATTGTTGACAGGAGGCAAGGCTACACAAATTCCAGAAGCTGCATCCTTCATTCATTATTCATCTATTAAAACGTCGCTGCAGTGCTCGCCATTCATATATGTTAGAATTTTGAAGTATTGCCACTGTACAGAACTATCATCAAGAGAGTAGTTGGCAAACCATCTCTTCTTAATGCGGCCTGCTTCGAATAATTATTGTTGCTAATGTTAATAATTATTGATGTTAATGAAATAGCTTCATCACTAACTAAAACCGTATTTTCAGCTCTGGCGACATTGCTTCATGCATTACAGTATTTTTATTATTCCTTATCGCATAATGAACAATATTTAGAAGAAACGTGAACAGTTCTGGTGACATCCTAATTAAAAGAACTTCTGGATATTCCATTATAAATTATTTCATCAAGGATACTGAGCAACCGAGCTGACGTCTTTTCTTCATCCAGTCACGAATCGAAACGTTTCTTATTTTTCCACTCAAAAAGCTGTAACTCCTTCATAACCCGTGTGTCATGCAGCTGCCAAAACTTTCATATGAGACACGACTCAGGGACGAATAGAACGACGAAACTGAAGTGTATATTGGTGTCGCCGTGTCTATGTAGCCGTGTCTAAACTCATATATGAAGCCACTTGCGTGCAACTCATTCTACGCAACGAGTGGCGCAACCCAACGTCGTGTAAACTAGGCTTAAGGCATTATTAGTGGGGAATAACAAGAATCCTGGGAACTACAGATATTACCAGCGCACAGAAGCTTTGCTCATGATCTCAGATAACAAATTTCGAATTAAATGTTCACCACCCGCAGTGCCGCGTTTGTCGTGGTGAGGTTAAAAAATACAGTTTAAGACAAACACACACACACACACACACACACACACACACATACACAAACTGATGACAATTTAGTGGAGCTGCGTCACAAAGCTTTCTCGTCCCCCTTTGGATTTAGTACTGCTTCATCAGTTACTCAACCTACCCACCTAATCTCTAGTATTCTTCCCTAAAACCACATTTCAAGCGGATCTACTCTCCTCTTGTCTTCATTGTTCATCTTCCACGTTTCGCTTCATCATGAGGGTACACTCCTCGCAATTACTTTCAGAAAAGAACTCCAAATTTCGATACTTTGATGTTAACCTTTCTTTTTAAAGAAAGTCTTCATTTTATATTGATATTCCGTAATTAATATCCTCTTTATTTCCGCCATCGGCACTGATTATGCTGCGGAAACACATGCATCTACTACTTTCTGCATACAATTCCCCAGACTGCTTAATATTTATATTGACATGTTGAGGCCATGGAGAAGTAAACTAAATTTTTCTGCTTATGACTAAAACAGAAAAGAATTATTCTGTGACACCACTACTTTGCTGATCATAAAATTGTGGTTTCGGATAGCGAGAAGACCCTCTAAACAGCTGCTCACATTTTATCCATGAAAGCTAAGTTATGTCTTCAGCCTGCCGGTGTGGCCGAGCGGTTCTAGGTGCTTCAGTCTGGAACCGTGCGACCGCTACGGTCGCAGGTTCGAATCCTGCCTCGGGCATGGATGTGTATGATGTCCTTAGGTTAGTCAGGTTTTAGTAGTTCTAAGTTCTTGTGGACTGATGACCTCAGATGTTAAGTCCCATAGTGCTCAGAGCCATTTGAACAATTTTTTTATGCCTTCAAAGAAAACAATTTCCTAGCAAAATAATAATAAATGAGAAAATAGAAATATTAAACACGTTCGACCTCATGCGTGACAGAAGTCGCCATACAAGGAAAGTAGAAAGATTTAATTACTACGGCGTGCTGAAAAGCAATGCCTCCGAATTGTTAAAGTGATAACTCTTAAAGCTTTTCTGCGTCATGTAAAGGTAATTAACTCTCTGTATGTTTATCGTTCATGCCACACACTTACTTCTTAGCATAGTAACCCTGGTGACGAATGCCTTTCTCCCAACGGGAGTTTGTTGGCACCCACTCTAGAATTTTCAACTTCGATGACAAAGCCAGAACCTCAACTTTGCTTGCACTGTTTCATCACTATCAACGTGAATTTCTCGAAGGTGTTCTTTAAGTTTTGGAAACAGGTGAAAATCAAATAGGGGTGAATTCGGGGCTGTACTGAGGACGACAGCTGACGGTGAACCCAAGGCGTCGGATTGCTGCAGATGTCGAAGCGCTCGCGTGTGGTCGGCGTTGTCATGGTGAGGGATAAAGTGATCCATACTTGGAACAACTCTTTGACTTCGAAGCTCGACTGCAGCGCACTGTTTCTCACGAACAGCCATAGTTAGGCCACACACCATCACAATACATGCTGAAATTCGTAGTTCTCGAGCGGCAGAGGGCTGTAAATTTGTAAACATGAAGAATAAAGGTGAAGAACGTTAGAAATATTTGTTTTATTTAAAAAGCTGTAAGAGATTTCGCAAAAGAAATTCGGAGGCATTACTTTTCAGCACATATTCATAGATTAACGAAACAATGTACAGAACGCTCGGAAATAAATAAGAAAGCGAACTCTAGTCCCGTTTTACAGAACTGTCAGTACTAATCATGGCATACGGGAGAAGGGCAAGTGGGTGCGAACTTCCCGACAGGAGGCGCAACGCTGGCATCGGAGAATAACTTGGAGTGAAAAGCTTAAATGGTGAAATTAAAGAATTCACCATATTACAAAATGTAAGATGACAGGGTGCCAAAAGTAATGATGAATTATTGCCCAGTGGGCTGAAGATCTTTAAGAAGACCAAGGAAAATGTTTGGAGAGTTCAATAATTTCAACCGAGAGAGCAAAGCTGGTAAATGCCTAAACATTGGTAACTGTTCGTTGTTAATCTGATCTTCCATCCCTACACAGTAATAGCAAACCATAGCTTCGTTTATGCATTAGGGAGCTCTTTTGAAGCTCAGTATTTGAATTTGACACATTTTTGTTGGATCTGTACTTGTGCGTAATAAATTTACACAAAATTGCCATTCGTGTGTTTCTTTTTAACCTTTACCGTGGCCTCCTGTACTGGAAACCTATTTTATGTTGGCATTTAGATACACAATGCCGTACTGGTTCAATGCACATGCCATGCCATGACTTATCGAATGACCCTTGTAAATCATAAGAAAATACAAAAAGTGACGTAATCTTTTAGACTTTTGAAATGTGTTTCAGATAAGGCTCAAAACAGTACACATATAAATAAACAAATTTATTCGCTTCCCAGTCTGGTGCAAGTCTTTCAGTTTGACTCGTCTTTAGTAGTATTCGTGTCAATTTCGTTATTTATTTTGTCTAGCAGTCCCTCGTGAGAAAACTGCTCCCTCTTACGGACCTTTCCATTTCAGAAAAACCTGAGGTGGTCACCATGAATCGAGACAGAGATCTCCACGTCAGTCCACTCACAACAGCAGAACGTGTAGTGGGAAAATGTTCGGAGATACGCCTTTACTGCGAAGGGAAATCTACAGTCACGAATTCGAGTGCTGCTTTCCTCCATGTAATGATCGATATAGCCCATTCTTAGGGACAATTGACAGCGTGAATCAAAGGCATTTATACGTAATCACACTGAAAGGAATGGTTTTCACATACACTGGCTATCGGTATTCCCCTGTAATTTAGCGCTCACAGTTGCGTTACATAAAAGTGTCATAATGCTTCTGAGAAGTAAGGAATCCAATCGATTTTTAAATATAACTGCTAGCTAATTGTTGGTTAAAATGCACCGTTTCTACGGTGATTGTAGCTGGAATTCACAAATCGAAAAATTCTACTGTCGTTTGTACTTTTTATAAAGCGCTTGAAAACATTAAAAAAAACAGATTTCTGTTGTAGAATCAGCACATGCTTTTACGAAGTTTTGAGTAATTTCAAAAATTTCGCATCGTATTCCCCAGGACCCAGGCACTTCAATTACAGGTAACGGTGCTTTTGGTTGACACAGTGAAGGTGGAAGTTTTTAAGTCGTGTTTTGGGCTTATGTTATGCTACAAACTATTCCTTCTGATGTTATTTCATCTTTCATAGTCAATTTTGTACATTGTGATCGTACTAAGCCCGCACACTTTTTGTGCTTTTCTGCTCCTGACAGCGCACAGGCAACAGTCCTTGTATGTAGTATCAGATGTAATTTGTTCCTTCTTAGGGTAAAGAGTTTTCATACTGTTCTCCCTCGTCTATTCATTTCATGCTTAATCTAACTGCTTAGTTAGTAACTACCACCTACAGTGCTACAGTTCTGATGCTTCCAGTTTGTCTTTCTCAGATTTCAGCAAGGTACACACAGCACTTTCACAAAACGCAGTGACGCAGACATACGCTTCCGGAATTTCATCCCAGTTCGATGCCAATATCTGATAACAGGAGAGCACCTTTATGCGGCAAACTTTCTTCTCCTGCGCTAGGAAACACGTAATACACTTCGTACGTCTGCCTTCTCCTACAACTGTCCTATCGAAAGAGGGGATATCTTCCACTTCATCTACTGCAATATATTCCAAACTCTGAAGTTTCACGCGACTCTGTTGTACGTTTTACAACTTTCCATCACTTCCAGTTTTGATTGCTATAACCGGTTTGCTGTATGATGCGATTGTATCCAGTGGGCCTTTCGACCAGAAAGGCTAGAATAAAAACAAATCGCGTTATTGGAGGCACACCTTCTCGTTCTTCGTCTTTTATTGTTCATCTGAAGTATCCTTTCACTTCAGTTACTGTATCTTCAACGTAGAATTACACCGGCCGCGGTGGTCTAGCGGTTCTAGGCGCTCAGTCCGGAGCCGCGGGACTGCTACGGTCGCAGGTTCGAATCCTGCATCGGGCATGGATGTGTGTGATGTCCTTAGGTTAGTTAGGTTTAAGTAGTTCTAAGTTCTAGGGGACTGATGAACACAGATGTTACGTCCCATAGTGCTCAGAGCCATTTTGTAGAATTACAATTATGATAAACAGTAATTGCCGTATGCACCTTTCTGCCTACGAAACGGTCTTCCTTATCTCTCTGAATGAAGGTTTAGCTGCCCTTATCTAGTTCAGTGGCTCGCAGAAGACCTACTTCGCATGTTCAATACCTTTCGTAACAACAGCATTATAATCCTTACGTTATTCCTAACTTTGAGATAAGTTGTACATCGTTTGCCTCCCTATGAACATGTAACAGTGGGGACTTGCAGGCATTCAGAGGATCTCAGTACTCGAACAGAGCATCAAGCAGTAGATACGCAGAGTTTATTTTAATTTCCCCCTAGTACTTTCCTTCGCAGCACTGTGGAAACGCTGGGTTGGTCTCGTATATTGGTTGGTTGGTTGGTTCCTTTGAAAGCAACATTTCCGACATTTGCCAGAAAAGATTTAGGGAAACCACGAAAATCATGGAAAACCTAAATCAGAAAGGCGGGACCCGGGTTTGAACCGTCCTCCCGAAAGCGAGTCCCGTATGTGCAGCAATGACTACCTTTTCTCTTCCAATTATGTGTACAAGTACTGATATCACAAAATTTGTGCGGTTCAAAAACATCTATAACTCGCTTCCTTTTGATCTGTCTCTATCTTTCTTCCGACTGATTTGCACGATACACAATTTGTCCGGAGTGGGCTATTGCGAATCGTGGAATACAACATGGCGATATGTTGATGGTTGGTTATGATACAAGGAGAATTTAATGTTTTATTTGCAAAGTTTCATCCACATTTTTTTCGTGAATCTTCAGCAATAAAACCCCCTCCGTCCGAACAGGCCTAAGACGGCCCATCGGAACCTACCGGTTACGTGATCCACAGCCGACGACAGGCGTCACTGGTTGCGGGTATAGAGGGGCGGGCATGCGGTCAGTCTACCGCGGTCGCTCTCTGCCGTTGTCGCTCCACAGTTGGCCTCCCAAGTGTTGAGTCCATCCCGCTTGCCAAAAGCGCTGTGAAGACCCGGACAGCTACCCATCCAAGCGTGACCCAAGCTCAACAG
This sequence comes from Schistocerca serialis cubense, assembly GCF_023864345.2. Taxonomy (NCBI): domain Eukaryota; kingdom Metazoa; phylum Arthropoda; class Insecta; order Orthoptera; family Acrididae; genus Schistocerca; species Schistocerca serialis. The sequence goes on along the minus strand of NC_064641.1, from coordinate 914,792,085 downwards.
CTGAAGAACAAAAGCATTTCTGAGAAACCAAACAAAAACTTTTCACTTCGAATAATGATTGAGATATTAGGAAGCATTTTCTGAAAGCATTTGTCTGGAGAGTATCCTAGTACGGGAGTTAAAATTAGATGATGAACAATTAAGAAAAGAAAACTTTGAAATATGCTACAGAATAATGCTAATACTTTGATGGGTAAATAGAGCTACTGCTGAAAATGTACTGAATCGAACTGGGAAGAAAAATTTATCGCAAAACTGGCCGACAGAAGGGATCAGTAAATAGGCCTATCCTGAGGCAACAGCGAAGAGGTAATTTGGTACTGGAGGTACGTGTGCGGATAAAAACTGTAACAGCGACCAACACATGACTACAGTAAGCGAGGGCAGATGGATGTAGCTGCCAGTAACAGTGCACAGGTGAAGAGCCTTGCGCAAGATACACCAGTGTCGAATGTCATCAGACTAAAGACCACAACAGCAATAGGTGGCTGTTAACACGAAGACTCCGTTCCTTTCCTTATGCCACTGAATCACGGAGATGGAATTACGAAGTGGTCTTTACATAAATTATAGAGCATTTTATGCATAAAAACTAACAGTAACAATGATCTCTTCTTCCTACAGAGGAGCGTTTCTTATCTCAGTTTTGTCAGAGAACCTTTTTTGATACTTTGGATGTGCGTAATATCCGGCAGCATGTCTGCACATCCTACAAATTCGCGACATGGCTGTGTTGATGTCTTGGTCTCTTCCATGCAGGCGCAAATTTACCCAGTACCCCCCGTCGACACACAACAGCAGTATGTGAGAGAACGAATCTTGCTCCATTCACTGTATTCCAAAGCCGAATGTTCCTCAGTCCTACCCAACAACCACTCTGTTACTCTGTTCGATGGCGTAAATGTACGATATGCGTATCTCACTAAAAGTGTAGATTACAGCTTTCCAATTACCGCCTCCTAACGCTTCCCATCGTTCGAATGCGAGTCCACTGTCGTTATACACTCGTATAATAAGAACTCTCCGTTTTCCATTTACTATGCTGTTGATTTGGGGTGCGACAAGCAACTCAATACGAAACTTCACAGTCGAGCGCAGTTTAATCACGGGAATGGAGCATCCCTCCGGCAGCTCTGCATTGCCTCCCTACTCCCTTCCCTCCTCTAACGTCAGGCACGCACCTAGAAAAGTGGAACGCTATTTTTTTTCTGGAATTTATACTTTTAACTATACCAAAAATTTTCACACAGACATCACTTTCATCCAGTAGCCACTATGAATTAACGCGCAGAACAGTTACAGACACTGGCTGTCAGTGGGAACTGATTTAAATCAATGGGGAAGGTTGAAAGTTTGTGCCGAATCGGGATTCAAAACCGGGCCTCCTGCTTACTAGGAAGATACAAGAACCACGTTATAGTTTTTTTTTTTTTTTTTACTTAAGCAACAGGTGGAGGTCAGAATGGGCAAGGGTCACGCTTGGAGACCTGCCCACAGTCTCCCCCGGCTCTTGAGAGGACTGTGAGGCAGTACAAAGGAAACATTGTACCACTGTCTAAGCTCCATTTTTAATCTTCAGTCCCACAAAAAACACACCTGAAAAAGGAATGTAGGGCCGAAGTAATACACCCGTCACTCCACTGGGAGCAGTATCCTAGAACGTGAAGCTGCACAAACGTGGGACACCCCATTGCTCCGGGGTTCATGAAACTTGTTGTCTAGGAAGTTCGTAAAGTGTGTTTTGTATTTCGAGCGACGTCGTATGATCTCATGTCAGTCTAATAGACAGAGCCAACAACCCACACACGACATCACAGTTCCTGAGGGCACGCAGTGCCATGCGCGTCCTGCAATCCAGTGGATTGCCGATGTTTCCTGGTGGTGGAAAAGGACCGCGTCCGGGAAGAATACAGCGTCCGTAGTGATGGCGGAATCGTCGGTGCGCTGGAGGAGTGCCATGATGCGTTTCGCAAACAGCCAAACATCCTTCGCCTTACCGCACTTTACAAAATGTTCGTCGGTATCCTGCATGCCACATGTAAGGCGTAGTGGGAAGTCGACCATGCGAACGTCGTACAGTCGTCGGCATGTGACTGTATTGCGGTTGATAGGTGCACACCAAGACGATATCGCTGTCGTGGTGAGGAGAGGAGTGTGGACAGGTCGCCAGATTGGTCGCCAGTCCATTGTCGGGTACTTAAGTTGGACAACATTGCTGCCGTGATCACACCACAAGTATCAGTTGCGGGGATCCTCGTGGTAGGTACTTGTACCTGAACACGACCAAATTCTACAAAGAATCGCGCGACGTGGGAAAAGGAAGGTAATACTGCGCCTACCGCCATCGGTGGTTCAAAGGACGGCGGAAACAAATGTCCAGGATCACACATGTGATGACGTATTGCTGTTGGCTCCAGTTCCGTGCCGTCTCTCACCCTTATATTTGTACTTGGTTTCGTAATTTTCTTATATTGTCTGAAAACGCCATTCAATATAGCCGAAACGCGTCGCAGATGAAAAACTAATAAATCCGTCCTTACTGCAACTGTGGCTGAATTCGGTCTATAACATTGCCCTGGTTCTTGTACCAGTGCCAAATAGTTGGGAATGGAGTGACTTGAGTTAAAGTCTCTTATTTGATCTTGAACTGCATCCCTTCGCAGACATAGTACCCAAATGCCGCCATTAAACCGCCATTAAACGGTGAGGAATATCGTAGGGCATTGGCAGTATCTGTGACAGGTGTGGCAGTCGTGAGGCAAAGTGAACATTAGCATATTCCACCCTTTCGAGCAGGTCGTGAGTTCGGAGCAAGTTGTTGCGTATGTGCAGTGGGACGTGTTGGAGCAGCCACCGATAGCTCGCAGTCACTGATTTCCGTAGTGATTGGGTGGGGAACAAAAAGAAAAGTAGATATCGCAACATGTCTACCGTCACAAAGGGACTGTGCAGAGCGTCCATCCCCAGTCCGGTGTCCACATTCCTGGTGTCATTATTTTCACCCTGCTTTCCCCCGTCATGCCGTATGCAGGAAGAAGGGCAACCAACTTAAGTTCTTCGTTATCCGATCAGACGAGTATGATAGTCATTGGCATATGTTCGATACATGAAGGAACTCGCACCGAGCTGAACACCGGTACGAGTCCGTCGAAGAGTCTGCATCAGTGGTTCGAGGGCTATTGAAAACAGCACCCTCGACAAAGGACATCCTTGCCTAACTGAACTGTAAACGGGAATCGTTCCTACCTCACTGACATTGGCTCTCACCGCCGTAGGAGCGCCGCTAAGAAGGCGCATGACGACGGTAAATATATCCTGAGATATCGCCATGAGTCACAGGGTCGAGTCAAGGAAATCATGGTTGATCTACATCTACATCTACATCTCCATCTACATCTACATCCATACTCCGCAAGCCAACTGACGGTGTGTGGCGGAGGGTACCTTGAGTACCTCTATCGGTTCTCTCTTCTATTCCAGTCTCGTATTGTTCGTGGAAAGAAGGATTGTCGGTATGCCTCTGTGTGGGCTCTAATCTCTCTGATTTTATCCACATGGTCTCTTCGCGAGATATACGTAGGAGGGAGCAATATACTGCTTGACTCTTCGGTGAAGGTATGTTCTCGAAACTTTGACAAAAGCCCGTACCGAGCTACTGAGCGTCTCTCCTGCAGAGTCTTCCACTGGAGTTTATCTATCATTTCCGTAACGCTTTCGCGATTACTAAATGATCCTGTAACGAAGCGCGCTGCTCTCCGTTGGATCTTCTCTATATCTTCTATCAACCCTATCTGGTACGGATCCCACACTGCTGAGCAGTATTCAAGCAGTGGGCGAACAAGCGTACTGTAACCTACTTCCTTTGTTTTCGGATTGCATTTCCTTAGGATTCTTCCAATGAATCTCAGTCTGGCGTCTGCTTTACCGACGATCAACATTATATGATCATTCCATTTTAAATCACTCCTAATGCGTACACCCAGATAATTTATGGTATTAACTGCTTCCAGTTGCTGACCTGCTATTTTGTAGCTAAATGATAAAGGATCTATCTTTCTGTGTATTCGCAGAACATTACACTTGCCTACATTGAGATTCAATTGCCATTCCCTGCACCATGCGTCAATTCGCTGCAGATCTTCCTGCATTTCAGTACAATTTTCCATTGATACAACCTCTCGATACACCACAGCATCATCTGCAAAAAGCCTCAGTGAACTTCCGATGTCATCCACAAGGTCATTTATGTATGTTGTGAATAGCAACGGTCCTATGACACTCCCCTGCGGCACACCTGAAATCACTCTTACTTCGGAAGACTTCTCTCCATTGAGAATGACATGCTGCGTCCTGTTATCTAGGAACTCCTCAATCCAATCACACAATCGGTCTGATAGTCCATATGCTCTTACTTTGTTCATTAAACGACTGTGGGGAACTGTATCGAACGCCTTGCGGAAGTCAAGAAACACGGCATCTACCTGTGAACCCGTGTCTATGGCCCTCTGAGTCTCGTGGACGAATAGCGCGAGCTGGGTTTCACATGACCGTCTTTTTCGAAACCCATGCTGATTCCTACAGAGTAGATTTCTAGTCTCCAGAAAAGTCATTATACTCGAACACAATACGTGTTCCAAAATTCTACAACTGATCGACGTTAGAGATATAGGTCTATAGTTCTGCGCATCTGCTCGACGTCCCTTCTTGAAAACGGGGATGACCTGTGCCCTTTTCCAATCCTTTGGAACGCTACGCTCTTCTAGAGACCTACGGTACACCGCTGCAAGAAGGGGGGCAAGTTCCTTCGCGTACTCTGTGTAAAATTGAACTGGTATCCCATCAGGTCCAGAGGCCTTTCCTCTTTTGAGCGATTTTAATTGTTTCTCTATCCCTCTGTCGTCTATTTCGATATCTACCATTTTGTCATCTGTGCGACAATCTAGAGAAGGGACTACAGTGCAATCTTCCTCTGTGAAACAACTTTGGAAAAAGACATTTAGTATTTCGGCCTTTAGTCTGTCATCCTCTGTTACCATTTTGGTCACAGAGTGTCTGGACATTTTGTTTTGACCCACCTACCGCTTTGACATAAGACCAAAATTTCTTAGGATTTTCTGCCAAGTCAGTACATAGAACTTTACTTTCGAATTCATTGAACGCCTCTCGCATAGCCCTCCTCACACTACATTTCGCTTCGCGTAATTTTTGTTTGTCTGCAAGGCTTTGGCTATGTTAATGTTTGCTGTGAAGTTCCCTTTGCTTCCGCAGCAGTTTTCTAACTCGGTTGTTGTACCACGGTGGCTCTTTTCCATCTCTTACGATCTTGCTTGGCACATACTCATCTAACGCATTATGTACGACGGTTTTGAACTTTGTCCACTGATCCTCAACACTATCAGTACTTGAGACAAAACTTTTGTGTTGAGCCAACAGGTACTCTGAAATCTGCTTTTTGTCACTTTTTCTAAACATAAAAATCTTCCTACCCTTTTTAATATTCCTATTTACGGCTGAAATCATCGATGCCGTAACCGCTTTATGATCGCTGATTCCCTGTTCTGCGTTAACTTTTTCAAATAGTTTTGGTCTGTTTGTCACCAGAAGGTCTAATATGTTATCGCCACGAGTCGGTTCTCTGTTCAACTGCTCAAGGTAGTTTTCAGATAAAGCACTTAAAAAAATTTCACTGGATTCTTTGTCCCTGCCACCCGTTATGAACGTCTGAGTCTCCCAGTCTATATCCGGCAAATTAAAATCTCCACCCAGAACTATAACATGGTGGGGAAATATACTCGAAATATTTTCCAAATTATCCTTCAGGTGTCAAAGCACGATCAAAATCCACTAATATAAACGCCGCTCGCATGCGAGATACTTCCATCAGGGCAGTGATGTCACAATATTCACCCCTAGACGAGACTGGACTGGTGGTAATGCCTTAGATATTACAGTCCTTAGTCTTGCTATTATCTATCCAGCAATGATTTTGTAGTTAGTATTGAGCATCGTGAGCGGTCGAAATTGATGGGCGCTGACGCTCCCTGCCGATTTCGGTACCGGTATAAGCATCCCGCCGTGAATTGCGACAGGACGTCCGCGTTGGGGCACAATAACTCTGTATACATCAACACCCATGGGGGCATCGTTAGTGGTATAAACTTTCGAGTGTTAATCGATCTGGTCGAGAGGACTCAGGCGCTGGTCCCGGCTTGAGTGCCACCCGTGCGTCATCTTCCGTTAAGGGTTACAATAAGGCAGCTGCATCTGAACCATCGGCCCCCGTCAGCATCTGTCGCAGATGCCTTTTCCCATCCGATTGTCCGTCGGCGCTCCGACGAAAACGAGGTGGTAATGCTCCAGAAATGCAGAACCATGTCCTACGGCGACGTCACGGCCGATCATCCCTTTCATGGAGCACTGTCATCAACGGTTGGCGATTACGTGTATGAACCGTGGACACACTGATACTTGGTACTTACTGGAATTAAGGAAAACAAAGAAGGGAGGACTCACCAATATAACTTTCTTTTCACACAACGTTCAGATGGTTCAAATGGCTCTGAGCACTATGGGACTTAACATCTATGGTCATCAGTCCCCTAGAACTTAGAACTACTTAAACCTAACTAACCTAAGGACAGCACACAACACCCAGTCACCACGAGGCAGAGAAAATCCCTGACCCCGCCGGGAATCGAACCCGGGAACCCGGGCGTTCACACAACGTGTTTATTTAACAATATATAGATTGTGTTTCACAGATTATCGAACCATTTCACCGTAAAATTTACTTTAATAAAATGGAAAAATTTGCAAAATTGTGTTCACAATAAACCTTAAGTTGGATAAGCTTTCAATCCTTGCAAAGGAAATTTGAGGTGGTGTATTGCAAAACAGCAAACAATATGACACTGATTACAGGACGGCCGGACCTGCAGAACGCCCTTTACCGGGTAAAACAGCAGTGATTACTACCGCGCTGGGCACAGTCTGTCTTATTAAATGACCTTCTGCAACACGTGAAACCTATATAAGCACCACTGATGAAAAGAGCGATTCAATTACTCAAAACAGGTGACTTAACTATTAATTTGAAAGCTGTATGTAGAAAGGTTCGGGGTTAAGATGTGCACCTGTGCTTTAAGGTTAAACAGATTAGCAAACAATATGACAATGATATGGCTTACTTCAAAGCACCCAACCTCTTAATTTCAGTCGGCAAGCAAGATGCGACTGGACATCAACCCCTCTCTTCTGACAATTTTATTTTGAATAAGGCAATGGTGACAGTTGGCTGTTAATATTTTCAAAGATAAACTGATTGTCAGTTTTTAAGACCGCTCTGAAATACCGTCTTAAAACATTACTTTTGAAGGCTTCCGACCAGTCAATCACTGATCAGTCTGGCCTGGTAACGGAAGACAGCAAAACGAAAGCTGAAATTTTAAATTTAGCATTTCAGAAATCTTTCATGCAGGAGGATCGTACAAACATACCGCCGTTTGAGTCTCGTACAGAATCCCGGATGGAGGACATAGTGATAGACATCCCTGGGGTTGTGAAGCAGCTGAATGGGTTGAAAATAAATAAATCGCCAGGTCCTGATGGGATTCCAATTCGGTTTTACAGAGAGTACTCTACTGCATTGGCTCCTTCCTTAGCTTGCATTTTTCGCGAATCTCTTGCCCAACGTAAAGTCCCGAGCAACTGGAAAAAAGTGCAGGTGACGCCTGTATATAAGAAGGGTAGAAGGACGGATCCTCAAAATTACAGACCAATATCCTTAACATCGGTGTGTTGCAGGATTCTAGAACATATTCTCACTTCGAATATAATGCATTTCCTTGACACAGAGAAGTTGCTGTCCATGCATCAGCACGGCTTTAGAAAGCATCGCTGCTGTGAAACGCAACTCGCCCTTTTTTCACGAGATATCTTGCGAACCATGGATGAAGGGTATCAGACACATGCCATATTCCTTCACTTCCAGAAAGCGTTTGACTCGGTGCCCCACTGCAGACTCCTAACTAAGGTACGAGCATATGAGATTGGTTCTCAAGTATGTGAGCGGCTCGAAGACTGCTTAAGTAATAGAACCCAGTACGTTGTCCTCGATGGTGAGTGTTCATTGGAGGTGAGGGTATCATCTGGAGTGCCCCAGGGAAGTGTGGTAGGTCCGCTGTTGTTTTCTATTTACATAAATGATCTTTTGGATAGGGTGGATAGCAATGTGCAGCTGTTTGCTGATGATGCTGTGGGAAGGTGTCGTCGTTGAATGACTGTAGGAGGATACAAGATGACTTGGACAGGATTTGTGATTGGTGTAAAGAATGGCAGCTAACTCTAAATATAGATAAATGTAAATTAATGTAGATGAAGAGGAAAAAGAATCCTGTAATGTTTGAGTACTCCATTAGTAGCGTAGCGCTTGACATAGTCACATCGATTAAATATTTGTGCGTAACATTGTAGAGCGATATGAAGTGGGACAAGCATGTAATGGCAGTTGTGGGGAAGGCGAATAGTCGTCTTCGGTTCATTGGTAGAATTTTGGGAATACGTGGTTCATCTGTAAAGGAGACCGCTTATAAAACATTAATACGACCTATTCTTGAGTACTGCTCGGGCGTTTGGGATATATTCACGTCGGATTGAGGGAAGACATAGAAGCAATTCAGAGGCGGGATGCTACAGTTGTTACTGGTAGGTTTGATCATCACGTGAGTGTTACGGAAATGCTTCAGGAAGTCGGGTAGATGTCTCTTGAGGAAAGGAGGCGTTCTTTTCGTGAATCGCTACTGAGGAAATTTAGAGAACCAGCATTAGAGGCTGACTGCAGTACAATTTTACTGCCGCCAACATACATTTCGCGGAAAGACCACAAAGATAAGAGAGATTAGGGCTCGTACAGAGGCATATAGGCAGTCATTTTTCCCTTGTTCTGTTTGGGAGTTGAACAGGGAGCGAAGATGCTAGTTGTTGTACGAGGTACCCTCTGCCACGCACCGTATGGTGAATTGCGGAGTATGTAAGTAGATGTAGATGTAGAACACTTATTACAAGAGAACACACTCGGTGGAGCCACAAGTTGCACCTAAAATACAGCAATAATGACCCGGTCTTTAAAACACAGAAACGAACAGCTTAGTACAACAACTTGTTGAGATTATAACTAACGACTGAGAAATGCAATTACAATCAAAGAACATAATGGGTTAACTGCTAAATCAACAACAACCTTTTTTGGTTAACGAGAACCTGTGCTTTACTACAAATGTTCCGGCTGTATTTACGACCAAGAGCTGATTAATTAGAACATTAACGATCGGGTACAAACCAGGAAGAAAAGGGTATATAATAGTGGGAAACTTTTTCAAACGACTACTAGCGTCTTAGTAGAATATTACTGTCTATATTTACGGCCAAAGAGCCGAGCGAGTTAAACTTTGAGGGTCGGGTACAATCCAGAAAAATATGGGGGTAGGTAGACAGTGAAACAAATTTCAACAAGGATTACAGAATGCTACTCCCCTCTATCAGCCAGCAGCTCCATGGATCCACGGTGTGTTGCAGCGGTTACTGAAGGGAGCCGACCGGTGAAAGCCAGGTAGAAGAGGGCAGCCAGGCCACGAGCAGTCGTCCGATACGAATGTCGCCAACCAACCGACGGGATGTCGGCCTGCTGCTTGTAGTCGACGCTGACCCCGGTGAAGTACTCTCCGGTATCTTTGCTCTGCGCAGGCCTTCCTTGTGCAGCTCGTGGGTTTGGCCGCTCGGACCTCGTGACCACCTCTTTTCGAGACGCTACCGCCAATCCCCAAATTTCGTGCCACCCTCTCGGGCCAGCGGACCCCGTTTATATATCGGCAAGCAAAGACCTTTTAAGGACACAACCCACAGATACCAACTTTTCCTCACAGATATTGGCAATGGGGTCGCAAGAGGGGTCGTCGGTACCACGCCTAAGCCAGTTGCGCCATTTAGAGCAGCCTACTAATTCAATGGCGCCACGGACTCACACATGTTGCATGGAATTACGTTCCCCATAGACGTTGTCCAAGCATCGAGCACGGATCGAAAGTCCCTTCAACCGACGTCTCGTCACTGATCAAATGCTCTCCTGAATTGGATGGACTTCCGCTTGGCGGTCGGGCGATGGAGCCGTGAGGGACAGGTCAGGTAGCAACATGTAGTACTATTTAAGTGTGTCCTGGAGCCTTCTCACTTTCTGCTTCCTATAATTTACGAGAGCCCTTCGTATCGCCGGTTTGGCACGTTGCAGCCACCATGAAAGAACAGTACAGCAAATAGGGAGAAAATGAGCGCATACCTGCCACTCTTCTTCGATCCGCAGGGTCATTCGGGATGCAGCAATAACGATGAATTAAGTTTCCACGAACTACGGCTCCACCAGACCTGCTGCCGTGGGAAGGTTAACGTGCATACATCTGCACATTGGTGCGTAGAAACTGTGGGCCAACGTTCAGCAGCCAAAATGTGATCTCGTAATTCGTCCGAAACATAAATCAGATCCAATCTGCTCGCCGAGTGGCAAGAAACAATCGTGTAGTCCTCACGCTGCCCATGGATCGTTTCCCATGTGTCCATTAGTATTATGACTCAACAGATCGAGCGCAGTGCATAGCAGGAGTTAAAATTCGCGGTTTGATCTTTCGGCGTTAGAATACAGTCAAAGTCCCCGCCCATTAACATGTGGTTACATCTGCCACGGGAAAGGGGCACAATCTCTTCCAAGTACAATTACACACTCGCCTGTCGATTTTCTGATCTGGAGGGTGCATAGATGTTTGCAATACGATTGCCAAACCCCGGGCTGAAGAGAGATGTCGAGGTCACACACTGGATTCCCTTCCCGTAGCAAGATTGTCGTGTGATGTCCTACATCTGGAGTCGGCGGCAGGTTAAGTGCTACAACCAAGCATGTCTGGAAGGGCAGCATTGCAGGTTTCCTGCAGCCGCAGGACATACACGTCCGTTGCGTAGATCATACCCCAGAAAAGTTGCAATTATGCAAGCGACCGTGCGGTATTAATATTCGCTGTTCCCACTTTACATGATTGATTCGTTGCCGTCGTCAAGTTAGTGTCATGTCACGGTAAACTCGAAGCTATAGTCCACTGTCCGTACTCGGAGTATTGCCCTGACTGTTTTCGTCCTATGGTGTGAGTCCTGTAAGTGAGTTGTCATCAAGTGGGGGTGCCAACGCCGCTATCTTTTCGACTTCCTCTGCCCAGTCATATACGTCATCAATCACAGAAACGCTCTCTTTCTCAGGGCTGATGTGACTACGGGAACGCTGACACTGACTCCTTCATCGGCATTGTCAGATCAATCGGTGTCAATGAGGAGGGACCGTCTGGAAGGCAACACATCTAGTCACCATCATAAGGAATCCTTTCGACGTTCTGTAAAGGCATGTGTTCTATGTCATTTGTTCCATTTCATGTGTATCTTCGGCTCGAAGATCCTCCGTGTCCACTAGGCTAGGAGAGGACGTGTCGCTCAAACCATGGGGGCTCTTGTTGCGGCGCTTCGGAGAACATTTTTTTTCTCTCTTTTTGCGCCCTGACTTCTACCGCCTTAGCGTCGGCGCCCTACTGTGTTTATCGACCGTTCGTTGGTCCGTTGCTGCCGCCACTGTCTGTGTATCGACCTCCATTTCCACGCTGTGTGCTATTTGTGAGGTTCCGAGAGGCCTTTCCCTCATCCGCCCGGGGACTGGGTGTTCTCCTCGTCATTTCATCATCATCATTCGTAACAATGGCTAAACTGGGTTGTGTAAAAATTTGACTGCGTAAAAACTGGGACTCTGTACGGGTGCTGATGACCTCTCAGTTGAGCGCCCTACAAGCCAACCATCTTCCCTCGTCTACCTTGAAGTGGGTGTGGGGGCATCCTCCCTGTACCCTCCATGGTCCCCTGACTCGGTCCGCTCTTGCATCAACGTGTCCGCATCACGCTCCGAACTTGGAAACACCTCCCGGCGGACCACTGAGAAGTAGGTCACTGGCAGTTGCGTGGGAACGTCTCGATGTGACGCTTCTGCACCTGGCATTTGCATCATGCGGCGTTCTACGCACTCCAAGCTGGTATGTCCTTCTCCACCGCAGTCAGAACATTTCTCTGGCTGGCCGTCGTGAATCACAATATCTCAGTATCCTTCAGTATATAAGAACGAAGGGATATGTGTGATAAGGACTATCCGCGACTGTCGTACGCCTTTTAGCACGGGATAGCTGCTAAAACTCACCCAGCGCTTAGGCGTATCGCTGAGTACCGTCCAATATGGTCGCAGCGATTAAATAACTATAGATTCTGGTACCCTAAACGCCATTTCAAAGATCCGAATGACTCTCACTACCACAACTGAAGGAGCCACTGTTACATCGCCGATATGGCTATCAGTCTGTCGAAATTTAGATCCCCTATGAGCAGCGGACATGCAGTGTCATCGCTCAACTTGGCGTACATTGTGCTGCTGTACGCGAATAGCTGTAACCCAATTAGGTCTATAGACTGCAGGTAAACGATGTTCATCCCTAAAAAAATATATTTATTTCAAAACGCTCGGGCAATGTGGATAGGTTCAGAATTAGTGTCTGTCGGGAGAAGTGCAATGGTAGTCCATGCCATGACGACCATGTTCGCATGGGGCGATGGTCAGCGCATTTGCCTAGTAAGCAGAACATTCGGGTTCGAATCCCGAACTGTCTCAAATTTTCAACCTTCCCCACTAGTTTAAATCAGTGCCCACTCGCTGAAAAGGTCTTTAATTTGGATCATGATTGAACCATGGAAAGAAAGTCTGGTTATGTATTTCTGTAGGATTCCACAGACTCCGATAGCTGACACATACGTAAGCATCCTGTCTGATCATCTGCTTCAATTCATGCTCATTGTGCATTCCGACGCACTTGTGCCATTCCAGCAGGACAATGCGACACCCAACACGTCCACAACCACTACAGAGTGGCTCCAGGAATTCTCTTCTGAGTTAAAATGATTCTGCTGGCCACCAAACTCCCGAGAGATGAACGTTATTGAGCATTCTGGGATGTCTTGCAACGTGCTGTTGAGAAGAGCTCTCCACTCCCTCGAACTTTTACGCATTTATGGACAGCCCTGCACGATTCAGGGTGTCCTCTCCAGCACTATTTCAGACATTACTCTAATCCATGCCACGTCGTTCTGCGGCACTTCTGCGTGCTCGGTGCCCTAAACGATACTAGGCAGGTGTAAAAGTTTCTTTCACTCTTCAGTGTATATCTCTGTATTTGAATACACATGCCTATACCAATTTCTTTGCCGCTTCAGTGTCTATGTTGTATTAATTCAAATTAATGATTCTTTGAAGTGTGATGAGGGTTGTTGGTGTTTTGGTGTCAGGAAGGTGATGTACCGAAATTTATCTCTCTAGAGAAAGACTAATTTATTTCATTATCTATCTTACGTGGCTGTATCTGTGAATCGTATCATTGATGTCTTTACTTATACACTTTTGCTGAATGCGTACTTGTGTGGCGCAAAGAGCGCAGGGACTAGTAGAGCACTAAATCTTAACACTTTCACAATCAGTTTTCACATTCCAAGGATTCTAAAGTGAAGGCATAAGACTTATTTCAGTTGCTATGCATAATTATGTCATAACACATCTTCTTATCTATATCAGTAGTAATAACAAAATTGTAAGACCATCGTGGTAATCTGTGTGTTTGAACACGCTTGTCTCCAAAAGTCCACGACGAATTTTCATGACACTTTCACATGTACCTTGAGTGTAGCTTGGGACTACGCATAAGGTTTATCTCATCAAAATCGAACAACAACAAAAAACATGTGATATAAGATTTTTTCTAATGTCGCCTCCTCAGCTTAGTAGTTCGGATGTTGTCTCATCCGGGCATAGTGCAAGAAAGAACCAATACATACAATAGAGAACTATGTGGTCTCAACAATCCACTGAAAATTGGGAGGCGCGGTTTTTTGTAGCTTGAGAACACCAGAACTCGCTCATTGGAAACTCCTTAATAGAGTAAGGCGTGACGTAACTCTGATCGAGAACGGTTCATTCACAAATGCTTAAAGTTACTTCTGTCCAACGTAACATCATAAAATATGAAAGTTTGATGAGAATTGGTGCAGCTGAGTGGGTTTTTATACCTTGAATCCCACTTATGCCTAAGAATTTATCATTTCGCTTTAAACGTGTACAATTCCGATTGAGCTTATGTTATGCAATGAATATAAACGAAGCACTGGTCCAGATTCTGTGTGTTGTGGCATGGATCTCAGAGGCAGTTGGCAGCTCCATGTGGCTCTCTCCCAATTAGCAAAGCAAACAGTTTCTTCGCTCATGTTCCACATCATACTACACACATTGTATTCAAATCGCTCTGTGAGTCAAAAATAAATTCCACACATATGAGTAGGAACAGCTACAAATAAATATCCAGATAACGCCAGGTTTCTCAGGTAGTATTATATAATATGTTTATTCAGTAACTCTAAGTTGTTCAATATAGTCAAAATTTTTGTTCGTATAACCAAGTCTCTTTATAGTTACTTACGATCCATCACTGGAGAGGAAATCTACGTAGCGGCTTCAATCTCCTTCACGACAAAACTGTATTGTACCCCTTATACAGCTGCTACTTCTGAATTCCACGTCATTGGACACTTTCAGATGAAAACCATCTGATAGTGATGAACAGTCCGAAAAAATCGTGGTCTTGGTGTAATTCGCAATCAGAGACGTTTTTATTTCAAGTGAAACTGTTGGTTCAACGCTCTGAAACCTGTACGTTTATATTCTTTCATTTCTGTGCCATTCGTGAATGTTCCGCAGGAGGAGCGATCTTCACTACCCTCCATACAATCTCAGTTTTCCTGATTGAAGGGTCGAGTTGATAAATGTGTCATGAATTTTTCTGGACGTTCTTTGAAAAGACACTGTGGGTGCTGTACATGATACGCATTGGCTGCCTTGCAGTCTCTGTCAACGTGAGCTACATGTCATTCCTGTGCTGAATACCATAAACAGACATAAGGGGAAACGTGCTGCTCTACTTTGTATATTCTTTGCCTCCGCTGTTTACCCTATATGAATAGAGGCCTGACGGTCTAGATTAATAAGTCTATAAATTTCATACATTTTGTGGTTATAACTGTAATCCAAATATAAGAAAAATGTAATTTGTCGGCACTCTTCAACATATTTTCGTGTAACAGTACCTCCAACTTACTAGACTTGGCAACCCAGTTGTTGACAAAACACTTCTGGAAACCTGCTAGTAAGTTGTGTAGTAGCTAGTCAAATAGGTTACTCACTGGATAATGGTGAACACCATCTGTCCAGCAGAGTGAGTTACTCGTCCTTCGTTAATACGTTACCTCGTTCTTTCTCTCTTTAGTCAGTTGTTGATTGTGGGTCTGAAATACCGATCGTTGGATAGAAGATACACCGCTCAGATTTTTTACTTCTTATGTAGAAATTATATGCTTTTGCTAGTTTCATGAGATACTACGTACAAATCATCCCAACTATTCCTTCTCAGTATTCAATTTCTCTTCTTCACATTTCCAAAACTTCTTTCGATCTTCCCCTTATTAAGAAATGCTGCAAGATGTATTACTTGATTCACCTTCGCCTTCCAAATAGTTCCGCAGTGCAACTCCGCCGAAATCGACACGACCGCCAACTAAACCGTCTGTGAACACTCACTCGCCTGTTTCCCGTTTCCTCCTTTCCTAGAACCAGCACATCACTTACTGCGTGACTATATTAATCGCCAAGCGTCAACCAGCTTTAATTCATAGTGCCAGTTAATTCTTAGTACTAACTAGACGTATTAACTTAACCTACACAGGAACGGAAGAAAAAAAGCTGTAAAAATAATGAAACTAACTCATATAACAGGAGAAAAATGTGATTTGCAAGTTGTTCTGTAGCAGCAGTATTTAAACTATGGAGCAGGGCGCGTGTGCGACTCCATAAACTGTGGTCACGCTCAGCGTAATCGCCTAGTGAAATCTCTGTAAGCAATTATGTGGAGAAGCCTGTCGGACATTGTAAAGGGGAGAGTGGAGGGGGGAAGCGGGCAGCTGTCTGTACTGCTGTTCTGGCGCATAACCCAGCAGTGCGCCGCGCCGGTAGGGCCTTCCAAGTGGTGGGGGTGGTGGGGGCAAGGCGTGGTGGTCGCAGGGGCAGGGACCGCGAAAAATACGGCCAGCGTCCATCCCCTAAATTAACTCAATTAATTCGCTAAAAGCCCGCTGCGTCAGTGCTGGCCGGGGCTGGCAAACAGGCAGCGCGCTCGGAAACACAAGAGCCTGGAGTACAGGCAACCCGCGACGCGCATCAGTCTCCACATGTACCACGGGCACTGCGACAAATTATCACAGGGACATTTTTGTGTGGTATTGGCCTCTTCCTCCCTCCCCCATATTTTTATAATGCATGGGCTTACCACCTTATTTACCTTATTTAAATTTACGACAATACACTGATGTTAATACTGTGAGATACCTGCAAATGTGTCCCTGTCTTGTGGTTGTTGTCTGTGCTGGGGTCTGTTTCTGAGATCCGAGGGAGTGAAACTTCCGTCTTGCCAAGGGAGGTTGAACTGATCTTCCCCCAAAATGGGGTTTCCACCTGTGTAGGTTTTCGTGTACATTGGCTGCATGCCGTCGCTGCACATAGACGACATTGGGTACTCGTACCGGTGCAAAGTTATGCTAGCTTCTGATTTGTGAACACACGTGACCATGGGCAGGCGCAGAACTTCCTGCATCCAAACTGGGTAGACACATGCAACAATCTTGCGCCTTCCACGGTTCTGTTAGCTTGGTGGTTTGTTTTGTTACTTCTCACTGTTGAAAGGAACCGTTTTTTGCACGAATTAAAATTTTATCTTTGCGTTAGCATTACAGCCGTTTGGAAGATGAGAAATATGAATTTCGAAGAATATTTTCGTATATTTCCTTATTTGTGTCTAGATCATTCCACGGATTATAAGGAAGTTCCTCATAAATAGTAACAACATGAAAACAGCAATGGCAAGATTCTGCAAAATGAAAAGACTTTAAGATGTCATTGAAATTCGGCTTCAAAAAGCTGTTTCTACTGTTCTGTGGATATCACAGAGCTATACGCTTGCCGTCCAAAGCTGTCAAACTGTGCGGAAAATTCCACATCGCTTCAAAATCTCCTGTGATATCCAGTCAACTTTTTCTAAAGGCTGAAGGTAAACAGCACACGCACACGCACACCCACACACACAAAACCAACAACATTGATGTGGTTTGGCTAACGTATAAGCCAATGGAATGGTGTTATCTTTTCTGTAATTCCTTTCCGTACATCTACAGTGTTCAAAATTAAATAATCAACCAATTTCACCAAAGAAATTTAATTTCTTTACCGGTTTCGGGTATTTAGTACCCTTCTTCAGAAGGTTATGCCTATCGCATTATTTGCAAGTGTCAATAATAAAATGCATACGGCAAAATGACACGGTCCTAGACAATATATGTAGGAAAAATAAGTAATACAATACTGAATCCACTCCATTTTACTAAATGCCCAACAGTAGCAAAGAAACTAAATTTCTCTTATGCAAATGGTTGTTTATTATTTCGTTAAATACGATTTCATTTGCGGAAGATGGATAAAGTACTGAACTCTACATTGTTACATGTTTATAAATAAAAATCGATTCGCACATTCATGCGTTCTCTCTCAACGGTATCTACGAAATTTGTGTTTCGTTTCCTGAGAAGTAAACGTTAAGTGGTCTCCTTCAGGGATATCACGTGAGGGTGGAAAATCGTCTGAATGATGTTAGTTTTCTATGCGCTACGTAACTTGAACTGGAACTTCAGACAGAAGCAATTTGTTCTGGTGGCAAGATTTCTAAGTATCAGAGCTGATAAGGTCATCACTGGTATAGCCTTTATGTATTTTGTATTTTCTTCCATATCAGTGGCTCAACAGATGAAGGATTTCTTCGAAACCATCGATACAGTTATTAATAGCAGTACTCTTTGCCATTTCTATCTCTTTCTACACGCTAACACATGTACTGCGCAAAGACTATCTTAGTAGTTGAGCTACTATCTACAATTTCGCCTTCATCTGAAAGTAAACAGACTGCAGCAACAGTTGCTGATAGCCGAAGAGAGGGTTTCTTGATCACTGAAAGTCAGCAACTGACTGTGTCCATGTGTGAATGGAATCACGCATCGCACATATCAAGAAATACGCAAACACAGCAGCACGGCGACTGGGTGTGCGGTGCACTTATATAAACCCACCTTAATCGTCCTACATGGGTTGTGACCGAAGCTGACTTCGCCGCCTTAAGTGCTTGTGGCTACTCATAATGGTTGCTGTTCTCTAACTTCAAATTCCCAATCAAAATTGCCTCCTCTTACTGATTGCTTTTGCCATCTGAGCTGAGGTGTGTTTCGGATGTCAGTAGTCAGAGGTCCTCAGTGATCACTACAGCTGCATCTACAGAATGTTTAAAAAGTGTTCCTAAATGCGTCCTCGTGAGTAAGAACCGGCTTATTCGTTTCTCCGTTTTCGGGGGTGGGAGATTTCATTTCAATTGGCGTACAAGGACTCAGTAAGCAGCGACTGCATAGGGGAGTGTGGAACCATTTGCTAGTCGGAGTGTGTGTACTCCTACGTTTCGATTTTGGACTTCTTTCCAATTCATTTTAAGGAGGAGATTACGAACAGGAGAGATTAGAAACAGAACCGATACAGTACCGGGATGTGAGAGTCTTTTGAAAGTAGTGAGGTTGCCACAGGATACTGAACAGCGATACAGCAGAAGTGACTGAAAGATCTTGGACGAAACATGTCCTTTGCGTAGCTGACATTCACTCAGAATGCCTTAAGTCCTTAGTAGAGCCATTCACGAGAAATGTATTCGACCTGGCAAACGAACTATACAGAATAGGCGAAGTACAACCAGACTTCAAGAGCAATGTAGTAATTCCAGTTTCAAGGAAGGCAGATTATGTGGTGTATACATATAATTAAGAATCAGGTTAGTAAATCGTGGCTGCAAAATACTCAATCGAATTATTTCCATAACAGCGGGAAAACTGGTAAAAGCCAATATCAGGGAAGATCACTTGGGGCTCCAGAGAAACATGGAACATGCTACGCAGTACTTGTCTCAGAAAATAGTTTGAAGAGAGACAAATAAACATTTATAACATTTGTAAATTTAGAGAGAACTTTTAAAATGCTGCCTGGAATACACACTAGAAGCGATATAAAAGATTATCTACTATTTGGTGTGGTTGAGAATGGAGTGAGACAGGGATGCAAAGGCCCTTGACACATAATACGAAAGACAAGAAAGGGTGCTGGATATTTAAAATTATTTTCAGGTGCTAATGTGGTGTCCAAACACTTGTGAATAATTGTGAAGTCACGAGAAAGACTAGTAGTAAAAAATATTCTTGCAGAGTATTCGTGACTTCAAAACCAACAGTTTCATTAAACATTACATTCGTTTACCTACACCCGAAAGAGACTAAAATAAATGGCGAGAGTTATCTTAAATGCTACTCAAATGCGTTACCCTCTGCAGTGACGTCACACGTGTAAAAATCAGTACGCCAAATCACTACTACAAGTTTACGCACCCACTCTAGTGAAGTTAGCAAGGAACCACTATAGAAGAGATGTGTAAACACATGACAAAATGTTATTGCGTTACTTCTGAAACAACGCTGCTTCACAAAATTATCCAACGAAAAACACTGAGTTGTCAAATTAGCAAAATAAATTGAATAAAGAATTCCGTCATTTTAACAGGGGCTCCTGTAAGATCGTAACTTTAGCCTAAAACTCGATAATTAGGAACAAATCTTAATACTTGACATTTCTGCCAATGACAGTAATTCTATCATAGGTATAAAAGGTCTGGGAAGAGCAGTTGCAATGAATGGATGATGTGTTGAGAAGAATTTGTAAGATTAACATTAATAACAGTAAAATAGGTACTGGAATTCAATGGAATTAGATTAGGAAATCAGACACTAAAAGCGATAGAGGAGTTTTACTATTGGTAAAGAAAACTATTGGCGGTGGCAGGAGTTGACATAAAATGTAGACTGGCACATCAAGAGAAGCATTTTCGAACATGAGAAATTTTTACATTTACTATAAATGTATGTGTTATAAAGGTCTTTCTGAATGTATTCTTATGGACCATAGGCTTCTTCGGAAGTGAGGACATAAAAACTTCTGGAATACGGTCAAGCAGAAGACTGTTGAACATTAGATCGGTCCATGTAACAGCTAATGGAGAGATAATAAAACGAATTGTGGAATAAAGACATAACCCGAATGGAACAAATAGGCTGATAACTCCTTAGGCATTAAGGAACCATCAACTTCGTAATGAATGGAAATGTAGGAGCGAGGGGAGACAAAATGTAGAAGGACGAAGTGGGAAGTACACTCAGCTGGTTCAAAGAGATTTAAGTTGTGGCAGTTATGCAGAGGTGAATAAACTTGCACAGGACAGCCTAGCGGTGACAGCTGCACCAGACCAGTCTTCTCTCTCCTTCTGTTTCGCTGCACTGTATTAATCTTTTTATTCGTCCGTAACTATTGTTCGCAACATTCCCTACAGCCTATTTCCTTGTCTGGCCGTACTACAGAATGGGCGAAGTAGAACTGGCGCAGAAAATATTTCACGCAGCTTGAGATAGGAAACCTATCGCACACCCTCTGTCCCAAGAGCAATTAATGAAAGTTGGGTTGCCTATCCTAAGAAGCATTAAATAGTTTAGACGCCAGTTTTATTTTGCTCATTCTGCCCCTTTCAATGCCAACGTAGCTATTCCTAAATGTTGTAGCAGAGTTTCTGCTTACATGTACCTTTTTAAGCTAAATGACTGTTACAGATTTCTTGCCTTACTTAGCATTTTTACGACTTAATCACTTCATACTTTATATGGCCACTTCGTTTTTAACGTTTATGGATAACATCACATCTGAAACGTGTCCAGTTTATACTTATGTGGATTTGCGATGGTCCACTATTCACTTCCATACGACACTGTTCTACTAGGCAGTGTGGTAGCGCGGTCTGTATACATCGTAGGACCCCGAAAACTCGTACGTATGTTCATTAATCGGTGTTGAAAAAAATAATGGTTCCTGTCACCAGTTG
This sequence comes from Schistocerca serialis cubense, assembly GCF_023864345.2. Taxonomy (NCBI): domain Eukaryota; kingdom Metazoa; phylum Arthropoda; class Insecta; order Orthoptera; family Acrididae; genus Schistocerca; species Schistocerca serialis. The sequence continues at coordinate 914,770,864 of NC_064641.1, read as the reverse complement.
AAAATATGGCGTTGCAAGCTGTCGTAATGTGAAATATTTCTTGTTTTGACATGAGTATGCTGTTTGTCGCTTGGAGACACACATTGATTTCCCTTATGGAGCTATTGTTGGTGTAAAGGGTTAAGAATGTTCAAGTTTTGCGTATAAAACGCAATAACTATGAAGAGGAAAGACCGTGTATTGCTGGTAAAGTTGTTTCAGCGCTACGTTGAGAGAAGATCAACGACAGAAACAGGCTCGAAGAGGCGCCACGTCAATAAATGGACTATATTACGTGATCAAGAAATTTGAAGAAACTTGTGAATTCGGTGGCGCAGCACGGAGAGAGAGGCAACCCGTTCCCATGGCGGTTGTTGATGAAGATGCTGTAGCTATAGCTGACCGTATAGTTCATGCCTCAAATTCTGTAGCCAGTGCTCGACCTGTGTCACGGGAATTGTCTCTACCTGGTCAACAGCTCAAAAGATTTTGCGTCAGATTTTACACTGTTATGCCTAATAGATTCCTAATGTGAACATGGTGAAGACCTAAGGTAGACTAGAACGCAGTGATTTTGCCCTTCGTTTTTTGGCACGGATGGAAATGGATGGATGTGACCAGAGAATATTCTTTGCGCGGACGAGAAACATTTTACTCTGCAAGGCGACGTGAATGCACAGAACTATCGCATATGGTATTCTACCCAGACACATGGTATGCAGAAGCATCCACTTCACTCAGATTATGTGACTAAATGGTGCGGTTTTACAAGTTCCTTCGTTCCCAGTCCGCTTTTCTTCGAGGATATAACAACTTCAGAGGGTGTTAGGTGTTCGGTGACATCTGCATGTTATAAGGACCTCCTTGTGCAACAAGTGATTTCGTCTTTGCATGAACGAAACTATATCCACATTACTACTCTCATGCAAGATTAGGCGACTGCACATGTCGCTTAACAGGCCAAATGTTTGCTTCGAGATAACGATCGCAGCATCTCTAGGCGATTTAAAGATGTGGGATAGATGGCATAAAGCACCTCTGGTTGGTAGACCTGCTAGTTTGGTGGAATCTTCTCTTCGCAGGACATTTTGTCCCTAACAGTACTTGCTTCCCATGAAGTGATCTATCATTTCTAGTTATTTAGTGTAGAGTCAATGAAACACCCTGTACATACGAACACGCATTTTCTCGAGCACACCTACCCATGTATTACTTACACAGAAACTAAGCAGAAGTGAACTGATGACCAAAGCACGTTTCACGTTGTTTTTAAAGTCAGCATGTCTAGATTAATAGGGACACGGTAGCGTACTCACTTTGGAAGCCTTCGGATTCCATCATTATAATTTTCTTCACTCGTCTTTTCACGCACGAGTATATCTAATTGATTCAACGTTGTAAATTTTAATCTTCAGTGCAGGTAGCCTACTGGACAATCCATGAAATTAGTATTTACACTAGACAGTATTAACGAAACTAAAATTAATTAGTGGATTTTTAGTTAAAGTCAGGACAGAAAATAAACGACATGAATGTAATGCTGTTTTAATAGATTAAAAGTTATTCATCTCTCCTTCAGAGAGAAAATTCCACAGGATAATTGTAACAGGGCTGACTACCGCAACACCTGTTTTCACCGCAAGTAAACGCAAAATATATCTACCTAAAAATCCGATAAAAATTCGCTTGATGCCTCCCGATGAAACAGTCTCCACACCTTTTCAGCAAACTGTCACTATAGACCAGATGGGGCTTGAATTCAGGGAAATAGTATCTGAGGCAATTGAGAGAGTTATACCAAATAAATTAATAAAAGGTGATAGTGATCGCCTATGGTACACAATAAAGTACGCCAAAATTAAAAGAACACAAAATCTCCAAGATTGGCGATGTTCTACGGAAGCTCGTAAACTAGCGCGGACTTTAGTGTGAGATGCTTTTAAACCCTCCCACAACGAAACTCTGTCTCGGAATATGACAGAAAATCCAAGGAGATCCTGGTCTTTTGTAAAGTCAGCATAGGAAAGACACAATCGATATCTTAACTGCGCAATACCAATGGTAGTATTACCGATGATGCACCGCTAAAACGGAGTCATTAAACACAGTTTTCGGAAATCTCTTCACTGAAGAATACGAAGTAAATATTACAGAATTCGAATGAAGAACAACTGCCAACATCAGTAAGTGAGAGGCGGATACCCTCGATGTAGCGAAGTAGCTTAAAGAACTTTAAAGGCAAGTCCTCCGGTCCAGATAGCATACCAGTTAGGTTCCTTTCAGAGCACGCTACCCTCATACTTAACAAATCATATGCAACCGACAAACCAGAAAGTTACACAGGACAGAAGAATTCTTAAGAAAGTATATAGGACTAATCCACTGAATTACAGACCCGTATGACCATCGCCGATTTGCAGTAGGATTTTGGAACAGGTACGGTGTTCGAATATAGCTATTACCTCGACAGTAACGGTCTGTTGACACAGAGTAAGCACAGATTTAGGAACTATCGTTCTTGCGAAACACAATAACCTCTTACTTTATAGGAAGTAATGAATGATATCGACATGGGATCTGAAACTGATTTCATATTTCAAGATTTCCAGAAGGCTTGTGTCACTGTTCCTTACAAGCGACTTCTAATCACGTTGCGTGGCTATGGAGTAGCGCTTAAGTTCTTCGAACGAATCCGTGATTTTCTGTTACAGGGATCACAGTAAGTAGTAACCGATGGAAAATCGTCGAGCAAAATAAATGTGATACCTGATTTTCGCTGGTGTTAGAGGCCCTCTGCTGTTCCTAATCTGCGTAAAACCACTGAGGAAATAATATGAGGAGTCCTCTTAGATCCCTTGCATATGAGTCTGTCATTTATCGTGCAAATAGTAAAATAAAGAAAATCGTGACTGGTAGCAGAAGATTTATTTATTTACAAACAAACCTATTGTATCTACAGTCGCAGGCTTTCAAAAACCATTTATAATGGATCAAATCAGATTAAAAGAACTGTCGTTACAGTCCAAATCCGAACACCGAAGATTCGCATTTCAAGCCTTGCATTTTATTTATGGTTGAGATGAGACGATGAGTTACCCTCGTATCCGCACGTGGCCACATTCCTGCACTCAAGCGATGATACAAGCAGGGCACCTGACTCGGTTTGATATCAACCAGTAATACCCACCGCCTCTCCTTGTCCCCTCCACCACTGACTCTTTAAATAATTTAACTCCTTAAGATAAAAAAAGTGATTGCTTTATAAATCAATCAATGTCCTAAATATTTAAAGTTAATCATGTAAAATTTCGGAACTCGAGAAAGTATATAAAACGTTTGACACTGTGTTTAAACTGTGCTGAGACTTGCTAAGTGCTCTCATTAATGAACAGTGCAAATGTGTACTCTGGATAATTTATGCTCTGTTTCAAGTAAAGTTAGTTTTTTCAAGCATCTTAATATTCATGAAAGTAAATACCCAGTAAATTATGAAAGCAGGCTGTGTTACATCCTATGATTATTAAAATGTTTAGTATGAAAGCTTACACGTGTGATTCTCTTATGTCTTCTATAAGTATTCACTTTTATTTGGAAACCTCACATGTAAACAATCATCGGCCTGAGCCACCGAGGTGTGCGCATAGCTGCTGCTGCTGCAGCTGCTGCTCGCTACCCTTTATGGCCGAGGAGAGCTCCAGAAGAAGTTCTGTGCTGTGGGTGCCTCGAAAAGCAAATTGTCGCGTGTTGTTTTTACAACGTCATCAAACTGTCGTGTTCTGCGCCCCACAGCATGGGAAAGAAAAACGCGCAGAAGAAAGCAGCTGCCACGAGCGGGCCTTCGGCTGTGCAACTCACTGATTCTGCCAACCAAGCAAGGAAGACCGGAGAAGACGAGGCTCAGACTGTTCCCCCTTTGTACGTCAAGTGCGAAGGCGCGTGGCTCAAATGGTTCAAATGGCTCTGAGCACTATGGGACTTAACATCTGTGGTCATCAGTCCCCTAGAACTTAGAACGAATTAAAGCTAACTCACCTAAGGACATCACACACATCCATGCCCGAGGCAGGATTCGAACCTGCGACCATAGCGGTCGCGCGGTTCCAGACTGAAGCGCCTAGAACCGCTCGGCCACACCGGCCGGCAAAGGCGGGTGGACAGCGCTGTTCGACTTCATGACGAATTGCGCCAAGAAGGAGGTGGTGTACGAGTCTGTCAACACGGACGCACTGATGTGCGTTCTGGCAGCAAACCTAGCCGACCACAGGGCGAACAGAAGTGCTGTGGCCACCCACATCGTCGACGCGCCACCGCCACGTGAGAAGGCGCCTTCCGATGGATGGATAAAGACGACCAAGGCAGTCCTAAGGGGGTTGCCTTGGTGCTGTGATGAAGCAGGGGTCCGGGAAGGGCTGCTGCCGGCCGGTTTCGGTAACGCAACCGCAAGGTTGGACAACCGGACGAACAAGAAGAGGGCACCGCTCTTTGGTGTGACCTTGCAAACGGCCCACAGCGAGGGCATCGTCTTCGGCTTAGGGCAGCTGCTGGGCTTCCCGGTTACGACAGAGGCTCTCCCGACAGCCATGGACTCCCAGTCCCAGTGCTTCAAGTGCCAGGGCGAGGGCCATGTCGCGAAGTGCTGCCGCGATGCGGCGAGGTGCGTCAAGTGTTCCGGCGGGCTAGACAGCCACGCCTGCGATCGCGGCAGAGAACGTCTGCTGACTTGCGTCCCGTGTGGCTGCCCGCACGTCGCCAGCTGGCGCGGCTGCCCAGCTGCCCAGCTTCTTCAAGCCATAGTTGCGCCGAAGGCGGCGAGGTGGCCGCGGCCGCACCGACGCAGCGGAAGAGACGACGACGTCGGCGACGACGGCGGGCGCAGACCAGCCCGGCTCAGCTGAGGGAGGGCGCGATAGCAGCTCCCCGCCAGATGCGGGGACGATCGCCCGGAAGCGGTCGTTCGGGATACAGTCCGCGCCCCTGAGAAGAGCACCAGCGTCGACGTCAGCTCCGCCGTGGAGGAGGCCACAGCAGCCCTCAAAGCCGCCATGGCGGGCGAGAGGGCTGCCTTCGCAGCCGCCGTCGCTGCAGAGAAGGAAGAGGCCTTGAGGCAGCTGCGTGCAGTCCTTGCCCAAGGCCTCCGTGCAGCAGAAGGGGTTCCTACCCTTACGAACGCTCCTACAAACTCACAGAAGGGCGTTCGGGTGCCCTCCCGCCGGCCGCCTCAGCAGCGCCGCGGGGGAAGGCTGCAAAGACGACGATCGCCGCCCCAACGGTATCGGCGGAGGCGCAAGGGACCGAGAAGTCAGAAGGGCAGCCTACAATGAGCATGCGTGAGAGAACGGCCTGCAGCTCTCCAATGAAACTGCGGCGCAGTACGCCGAGCAAGCAGACCTGCTCGAGAACCATATAACTGCGCCACGCAGCAGCAGGGGACGCCGTCCAACAGCGAACTGCCGCCGTTCAGCTCCAGCCTGATGAAGCTGTGCCAAGTCACTGACGACACGGCGCAGCCGAGGGCTCAAGGCAATGAACGCACTGCGCTGCCGCACTGGACTCCTTTATTACGACGACTATGGCACCGACACAGTAGCTTCTTGCATGATACCTGCCATTAACCTACCCTTGCATGAAATGTCGCAGTCAGCAAGACATCCGCTACTGCTCTTACTACGCGACCAAACTATCGAAAAGGTTTTTTTTTCCCTTGGCGCTTGCCTTGGCACTGTTTTCCCTTCTGCCCTTCACACCGCTACCCTTCGTTCCACTTTCGACCCAGTCTATCTTCAGATGAACGGGTATTAATGGTTAAATTTAACCAGACGTACGCAAACATCGTAGTACCCACATCCTGCTACATCTCACTTAAATGAAAACTAACCCATATGAAGAGATGGCACTAGACCTTTTGAGTAGGCCATCATGCCGGTGTGGGGGTGGAGGGGCTCCACCTTCAAAACAGAATATTAATCATCACAATAGTTTGGTTTATCGGAAAATAGGTAAGCTGTTAAATATTCATTGTTTCTTCGCTTAAATTAAATAGACATTTATATGCCCTCCCCTTGATGAATTTATTGACAATTTGATTCCTCTTTCACTACCTGAGGTATCAGTTTCCTTACACAATTCAATGTAAGACCAAGTAGCAAAGATTCAAGATCTTTGGTGTGCTGTAACAGCTCGATAATTTTATTTCCAATCCGTTGAAGGTCTTGCACACGTAGTTCCTGAAGCCCAACCATGTTCAGAATCTTATAATTTTATTTTTTATTTATCGTATTGCAATACATATACAAATATTAGAAAGCTACCAATTTTCAACATTCAAACACAGTTCTACATCATAAAATAACATAAATGACAATAGCTGCATGCGGATATCAAAGTTTTTATGTACTTTATCTGACCATTTGTCGGTGTGAGCAAATCTCCGAAAGGACACTAGTTGGCGCGTACGCGTCATGTCGATACAACACGAGCAACTGTTTGCCGTTCCGGTCCACAGTCACACAGTGTTGATGAAGATTTGGCCCACTTGTGCTGAAAGACTGCACATCTTGCATTGCCGGTTAGGATGCAGTTCGGGGTGGTTCGGATTTGCCGAGGCTGGACGAATCCAATTTTGCTGCCAGCATCGTTCCCATTCATCGATCGCATTGAATTCAGTTTCATGACAGTCATGACTGTGATGAGAGTGGGATGTCTATATCTTAGTCCTTAACGCTCCGCACGAAATACATCAGTCAATATTAGGTCGGTGTTATCAACAATTATTCATGCAGCACGCGTTTTTCCATCTGATAGCAGGAGGTGGAAAGTGACACAAGATAGGTAACCAGTATTTTAGAACAGATCGTATTGACCCATTAACAATGCACATGCCATCTTTAAGAGGAGCAAGGACGGATCGCTGTGGTAAGCCGTTACTTCTGCGATCCGTCTGCGTTACTTCTGAACATCTACTGTCTTTCACTGTAGTTACTGTAAATGTCCTTCAGGCCAAAATGTTGTCAATTAGTCTGTCTGGCCACATAGGACAAGTTGCAATAATTTATAAAGCAGGCAACTGTTTCCTGCTTCATTTAGTAGCCTGCTCCTTTCTGGTTTAAATCCAGCTTGCTCACTAAGAATGTTCTGAAATATCACTTGATTAATCTGATTGTACTGAATTATTTCCAAAAAATTATAAATACTGCTCAGTAGTGCTATTGGCCGATACATCTTAGGTTAGTCTGATGCCTTTTCCGGGCTTGAGTACTGCTATGATTTTTGATTGCTTCGTTTTGAGTGAAACAGGTATGATAATGTCAGAAAAGAAATCTACCAACCATCTGTTTGCATAGTTCTCACTATGCAGAAAAAATTCTGGGTGGATTCCATTATTTCACGGTATCTTCGAGGCTTGAGTTTTATCCCTTGGTGCTCTTGATGTGAACACTAAAAGTAAAGCAATCCTGTTAGCTGACATATTATTGTTGTCCCTTACTTTTTCGCCCATCTTCCTTAGTAATGGCAATGTTTCTTCTCTACTAGATCTTTGAAAACTGATTCACTCAACAGTTTCTATCCAACTAGTACCTCTTGTTATACCGAGATTATGAAGTTGGTTATCCGCTATTTCCTATTCACCACTTTTTAGAAATTCATCATATTGTTTTTCAGTAGTTCAGTTCCAACCTAGAATATATTGCTTCTGGTAGTCCCTACCGAGTGCCTTCTTTACTGCACTTATCATAACTCCAACAAGCCTCACATAATATTTTGTTGGAGGAGTCAAACCAAGATATTTGTCCAGATTCTTAGCGACTATTTCCCACTTCAAATCAAATATCTAAAACCAGGAAACAGAGGCAGCCAGATAATGTCAAAGATCTATGGCTAAAGTGAATTTGTCACAAGACGTGGATTCTGTCCATATTTGTAGTAGCCGGCCGTTGTGACCGAGCGGTTCTATGCGCTTTAGTCTGGAACCATGCGACCGCTACGGTTGCAGGTTCGAAGCCTGATTCGGGCATGCATGTGTGTGATGTCCTTAGGTTAGTTAGGTTTAAGTGGTTCTAAGTTCTATGGGACTGATGACCTCAGATGTTAAGTCCCATAGCGCTCAGAGCCATTTGAACCATTTTTGATAATTGTAGGAAATACTGAAAACCAGATTTTTGTTACCCATGGAAGTCGTTAGGCAACCTACAACTGATAACAGGTAACGTTTTAGCCATTTACTAATGTAGAAGCGTGGTCAGGAAGCGTAGGTCGCAAACGCATAGGGTTGTACACACTATGGCCCAAACCAGTCCTTGCTGTTTGTCACTAATATTCACCCGACAAAAAACAGTCCTATTTGCGATATCCATTACAGCAGTACTTCACACTAATGGCAGTCAGCTATGAAATTGTAAAAGACGTCCAGAATCACGGCCTCCTCGATTACCTGGTCATAATCCCTCAGATTTCTGCCTATGAAATTAAAGGTCGAATGGCACTATTGAGCGCGAGACCCAGTCTGCGGTACTTCGACCGCTCTGTCCAAGTCTCTTTGAGGCATTTTCGTATTTACCAACCGTCGACAGTGCGCTACAGGAGCGGGTGTCCCGAAGATGTTGCTACATCCGAAGGAAGGTAGGAAGGTACCGTCGACAACGTGACCATCATAGGCAGTGCGCAAGAGAAAGTTTTCTCTGTGACGGGGAAATGAATCGGCCAAAGGGACGATACCCACATTTACCTCCAGTGATTTAGCGAAACCACAGAAAACCTAAATCTGGCCAGTAGAACGGAGGTTTGAACCCTTGTCCTCCCGAGTCAGAGTCCAGTGTGTGTGGTAACCACTGCACCACGCCGCTTGGTACTAAATCTGAGGCCAACAGGTGGTTAGAGTCCGTGTCCCTTTGAGAATGCTTGCCGAAGCATGTGTAAGAATGAAAGGTAATCACATTGAGCACCTCCTATTGTGTCAACCGATACACACTATCATAGGAAGGAGTGGCTCAAATCTCAGAAAATATTTGTTTCTGGGCGTGCACTTGCAGTTCATTCCTTTGGCTCTAGCTACTACCTCTAGTATGAATTTGAAACTAAAAAAAAAGAGAAAAAAAAAAGAAAGAAACGCACTATATATTAGAACCTAAAAATACTGAAAATGTACACGTTAAATGACGACATTAACCAAAGGCCCTGATTGTAGTTGTAAAACGAAGAAAAGGGAAAGGCAAGAACTTTGAAATAGTAGCTGCTCTTCATGGTAACAAAATATTGATCAATAAGTTTCTAAACAATTAGATGTAAATCATATCAACAGGCACAACGATGTCTAACGCTACATCTTTTATCACAAAGAGTGTTACCGTGAAGACGGTAAAAGGGATTGCACTAAAATATAGAAACACCTCGGTAAACGCGCACTTGAACATGAATCCAGATGCTAGTAAAGCCTGCATGAACATGCCTTGTGAGCACGAATGGCCCCTCTGGAACGTCCTCAATATATCACAAGCGCCAGTCGTCGTTAGAACTGTTCTGTGTAGTTCTCAGTGCTTTATGTCGGAGTTAAGTGACGTTAAACGTGGATAAATTGTCGATCCTGTTAAAGAAGGTGCTTCCTTAACCAATGAAGCCGAAGTGTTAAAGAGGCACCTTATCGAAGACTTCTACCACATACAGGGAAATCGGCAAAATGCCATCCCCCATGTCGCAACGCTGACGAAAGTACGTCTTGTGTGTTCGTGACACTGAAGAAGATTCTGACGAAATGTAAAGGACGGCAGCTTTAGAAGTCACTGCAGAACTAGCATGTCGCACTCATGAACCACGTCAGCACCAAACCAAAACGGGGAGAGCTCCGTAAACTTCGAAATTCCAAAGCCAGACGCCAGTGATGCAAATGCCCGTAACAGTGGAATGAAATCTGGACTACGAAGCAATGGAAGGATGTCATCTCTTCTGGTGGGTCTTGTTTCACACCGTTTCCAAATTCTGCCCGAGTTCACATCCAAAGAGTATACATGACGGGGATTCGGTGATAATCTGCGCAGAATATCGCGGAATAACGTGCGTCCCAATTGTACTGTACAAGATCGCATTGCTACTGTGGATTATGTGACCATTCAGGCAGATCAGGTCCATCCCATGGCACAGTGTTCGGTCCCTACTAATGATGGTCTTAAAAGACAATGGGGCCTCTGGTCCCAAAGTTCTCATTACGTGTTGTGACCACGAGAATTAATCTTCGCTCCTCCCATGTCCACCATAGTCACCAGATATTGAGCCTTTGCAGTGTACATTGCAGAGAACGATGTGTGATCGCTTTCTACCTCCATCATCACCACTTAAACTTGCCATTATTTTGCAGGAATGAAGGTACAATATTCCCTTGAAACACACACAGGCGTCATATTCATCCATTCCGAGGCTACTGGAAGCTGTTTTGAATGCCATATGATTTTCCACACCGTATTACGCATTGTAAAGTGCTGTGTTTTGTTGTTTCCATATTTCTGTCAGCCCCTGGATATCTGAAATAAAGGAGGGTGCTAAAAAAGAAATACTTAGATTGATCTCTCCAAAGCTTATAATTTCAGTCCAAAATTCAGAATATTTCAACTTTATGGCGGAGCTAAAAGTTTTTTTCAATTATTTTACAAACAAAATGTTTCCTGGGCACTCGCTTGTGTTTTCTGTTGCGTTGTTGCACGGAGACTAAGCGAGAATGCATCAAATTTAATGCATGTATAGCTAACGTCAACAAATTCGCTTTCAGCGTAAATCTGTAGTGTAATAGGGAGACACGCTTCGGTGGACAATAAAGCGATAACTCAATGCGCCACCGCGGCCACTGCGTAACAGCGCCGCGGCGATAGCTTTGTCCCGGCCGTGTTGTGCGGTGCTGTTAGCGCCTGCCCAGTTACAGCTCACAATGGAATTGCGTTAGCCGCGCTAACCAGTGCCTGTTTCGTTCTGCCACACGTCCGCTCTGCGCAAACCCGACCGCTGTGGCAGCAGTTTACTCAGCGTGGAACACTCTTGGTCCAGCTCTGATTTTCACGCGTTATTAATTTTGAGTTTTTTTTTTTTTTTTCGTTGACAGAAACGAGCACAGTTATTAACTCCACCCACGATATGAAATAAATATCATTAATACAGGATATGTCGGTACATACAGTTCTGTCTCTCCTGAAGAGAACAGGTTAGAGATGTAGGGAGAGAGAAGTTAACTCAATATCTACAATGTCGGCATAAGAAATTGTCTCACATTTCGTTGCTTGAAATGGGCATTAAACCGTTGTGCGATTGGTGGCACTCAGAAAACATTTTGCGCGTAATATAGGGTGATTCAGCTGCCCCTATCGGTGACGTTCAATGCAACTTGCAGTGTTACATCTGGTCTCCAAAACCACATGCCAGATTATCATTTTCTCAAGCTTAGAAGAGTCCGTTTTGTAACCAATATAAGAAGTATACTTTTGTACTTTGGCTTGTTTTCGCTAGAGGCTGTATTTTTCGAATTATTCAAGAAAACCTTACAAAAATGACTTTCAGACTCATCCCACTCCCACAGTCAGCCTCCACCCGAAAGGATTTCTTGTACGTTGTCCATGGCATCCTCTCCTATCACTGTACAAATATTTGTGACTGTACGAATTATTTCCTACATTCAACCTGTTTTGGTCTTCATTGACAGACCTTATTACGCCTCCATCTTAGTCCATCACTTACACATTGTAAAATTGACTCTCCTTAAACAAGCGAGGCGTTGTTTGTCATTTCCGGCGTAATGTGTGGCTTATGAGCAGTCGCTCGACCATGAAATCTAAATTTTCTCACCTCCTGCCTAACTGTCATAGTACTTGCAGTGGATCCGGATGCAGTTTGGAGTTCCTGTGTGGTGGTCTGGATAGATACCTTCCTATTACACATTACGACCCTTTTCAACTTTCGGCGGTCTGTGAGTCAACAGACGAGGTCGTCCTGTACGCTTTTGTGCTATACGTGTCCCTTCACGTATGCGCTTCACTAACACATCGGAATCAGTGGCCCTAGTGATGTTTATTAGTTTGGAAATCTCGAGTACAGACGTATGACACAAGTGACACCCAATCACCTGACCACGTTCGAAGTCCGTGAGTTCTGCAGAGCGCTCCATTCTGCTGTCTTACGATGTCTAATGACTAGTAAGGTTGCTGATATGGAGTACCTGGCAGTAGGTGGCAGCACAAAGCACCTAATATGAAAAACGTATGTTTTTGAGGCTGTACGGATACTTTGGTCACATAGTGTACTGGAAAACCTTGCTGGTGAGAGATGAGTGGGAGATTGGATGTTTGTTTGAAGGTCACTTTGTACATTTTTTCCTGAATAACTCAAAACCTTGGCCTCCATTGGAAACGTTTCCTAGCACACAATTTAATTACGTTGCACTTCCTACGAAAATGCCTTGATAATTTTTCTGTAGTACTAATAGTTGGCGAGATAATATTAAAATCTTGAGCGTCATGACCCGAGACATTGAGCGTTGCATAAAACGACATGGGTAGGGGTAGCTGAATCACCATGCATATACAGGCATTAAGGGGTTGAAATAAACCAACGTAGACCATACTTCCAGTGCTGGCGTTCTCATATCTATCAGTGTATCTTGCTCGTAGTGGGATTTGACTGACCTACTGTCACGTTGACACTAACAGCGTAAATTCTAAACGTCCTTGTAGTTGATCCACCTGTTGCCATAGTTTCTATGGGGTGTCAATGGATAACTTACGAGGTTTCGTTCTAGGGAAAATAGTTCATCGTGAAACGATACTTTCCATAAACGAAAGTACGTCCTGTGCAAGCCTCCTCGTCTCTGCATAATTAACGCTGCTTATATTCTTTCTAACCTGGTTGCTGTATTCACGTGTTGGGCTCCCTCTTCAATTTTTATCATCCATACTTACTTCCATACCAGACTTACGATTCCTTGATATCTGATAACGTGCCCTTTCTTCTTCTTGGAGATGGTACAGCTCACTGCCGTGTCTGTTCCTGTAGGTGCTGTCCTCTTATTGGCCCTAGTATTGTTATTACGATTTTCCGTTCCTTAATACCTAGTTCCGTCAGTCGACCTTTCTGTTCATCAAGAGGCATTCAGAGGTTTAGAAGACGGAGGGTCTTACCACCCAGTTCTTTGTGTTTCAGGTTTTTGGAAAGTCACTTGGAGATGCAAACACTCGTGCAAGAGTGGTAGACCCTCTGGGGCATGGCACACCTGGTATCTGTAGCCAGGTTCATACTCTCGTTTGATGAAACCCACTCTCATAAACGGTAGGAACTTTATGAATGATGGTGCATTCTAGTGGAATTGCAGATGTGGGTCCCTTTACATTAGTAATTAACTCAGTGTCTTTTATAGCGACCTTCAAACTATGCTGTAGAGCGTCTGTCGATCGTGAGTATCCTCCTCCATATTATTGGGCAACAAGAGAAGATCATCTCCAAATACTAGACAGGATAATTGTATCCTGTATCAAAAGAACATTGTATCCAATATTCACACCATTTCCCGATGGCAGTGTGCAAGTCCATTCTCTGATTTGATTTTGAAGGTAGTATTCCTCAAAGTGGTCTTCTCACTTTGGTCCCATTCATATAGGGTGTTCTATCGAATCATATGCTCTGGATAAAATCTTGTAGGCGACATCTAACAGAGATATGCCACTGTAGTGGTTGACGCTGGCCCTCTTGTGAAGAGGATGGATCACAGCTGAGGTCTATCCTTCTGGTGAGAATTCTTTTACCAATACGTCCCTTATAATCTGATACATTCTCTGTACAGACTGTTCATCTGCACTTTTCCAGACCTTCGCTATTATGTCATTTGATTAGGCCTTCTTGTTCCTCTGTCATCCCTAGTTGTTGGTATGGAGTCCCGATTCCTAGAAGTGAAGTTTCTCTTCAGGTTTCTTTGCGTTGAGGAGCGTTTGGAAGTACCGTGGAAGGGTATTTGTGCAGTTTTTATTGTTTAACTGAAATTCCCCAACAGGTTCACGAAGTTGAATAGTGGAAGCTGTGTACGGTTTCGTCTCCTTCTTTGAGTTGTCCTTCACGTTCCTCTGCCTGTTGTATCAGGGACCTAGTATATTTTTCTTGATACTGCAAATAGTATTCGCATTAATTTTTCCTTGTGTTAAAAGACCTAGTAGTTGGGCTCATCGTTACGCTGGTTCCGCTTGGTCCTTGCTCTACGCCTTTCCTGTGCAGCCTGGTCGCATTCTGTGCTCGATCAGGGATGCTTCCCTCTGTTTGATGATGCAGGATTGGTTTCTAGTGCGGCATCCAGCAGACTATTTTTTTATATTGGCTCGTCCTTGTTTTTGTGAGATTTTCCTTAGGGTGGTCTGCAATGTGCAGTCCTCGTTATTCAGACGTAGGATGTCGAACTTCAGAATCCTACAACTTTTGGTGATGTTAAGTGATCTCCTCAATGGTTGTAGCTCGCTCTTCACTAGAGAGACGCAATGGTCAGAGTCTAGGTTAGCTCCTCTCAGTACCTTGCTGTGGTACCTCAGGTTCATAGCCAAGTGGGCTGCCTGGAATTCACCTTACAAGGGATTTGGGATTTTGCAGGTTTAGACTTCTTAGGTAGGTACTTGCATTTGGTTGAACTTGCTGTTTGTTGACTTTAAGCCGGCCGGGGTGGCCGAGCGGTTCTAGGCGCTACAGTCTGGAACTGCGCGACAGCTATGGTCGCAGGTTCGAATCCTGCCTCGGGCATGGATGTGCGTGATGTCCTTAGGTTAGTTTGGTTTAAGTAGTTCTAAGTTCTAGGGGACTGATGACCTTAGAAGTTAAGTCCCATAGTGCTCAGAGCCATTTGAACCATTTTTTTGTTGACTTTAGAAAAATGTTATATTTGTCGAAACGGTCAACAAAGCACTCTCGATTCGTACTAGTCCTTTTGTGGGTTCGATAATAGACAACTATTACACAATATTTTCTCTCTCTGTCAACTTGTTGTTTCAAATCTTACATAAACATAGAGGTGTGGTATTGTGGGACCTTGTCTGCAGTTTCTTGTAGAATACTCCAGTAGTGTTTAAGCACCTCTAGGGTTTTCCTGATAGTGTTGTTTGTAGCTGGATAAAAGTGTTCACTATAGTACATGCTCTGTTGCGAAATCTTATGAATAGTGGGGAGGTCCTAACATTAAGTGAAGTAAAAACTATTTCGTAATGGAATACATTTGACATACAGCCAACCCAGTGACTTCAAGACTATGATGCCTGGTTTTCATTTATAGATCCTGTATCCTCGAGATTCCATCGCATCTTCGACAGTGAACTGAGTCTCTTGTAGTGTTGTTACCTTGATCCTATATTTGGCCAGCACATCCAGGGTATGTTACAGTTTGCCTACGTTTGAGAAGGACCAGATGTTGAGTGGGGTTAGGTTTATACGTTAATGTAAATAATGGAGCACAGATAGATGCAGGCTCCCCAGAATCCGATGACCCGCTTGTCCCATCACAAACGAGTCTAATCTGGTTACCACTTGGGTTATGCTCTGCGTTACTATTTCCCTTCATATAGAGTCTGATGACGGATTGTTTACCCCCGAGGCTGTTAACCCCGAGGTTTATACACTGAAGTGCCGAAGAAACTGGTATAGGCATGCGTATTCAAATACAGAGGTACGTAAACAGGCAGAATACATCGCTGCGGTCGGCAAGCCCATATTAGACAGGAAGAGTGTGGCTCTGTTTTTACATCTGTTACTGCTCCTACAATGGCAGGTTATAAAGATTTAAGTGTATTTGAACGTGATTTTTTAGTCGGCGCGAGAGTGATGGGACACAGCATCTTCGAGATAGCAATGAAGTGAGGATCTTCCTGTACGACTATTTCACGAGTGTACCGTGAATGTCAGGAATCCGGTAAAACATTAAATCACCGACATTGCTGCGGCCCGCAAAGAAAGGGGCCAACGACGACTTAGGAGAATCGTTCAACGTGACAGAAGTGCAACCTTACCGCAGATAACTGCAGGTTTCATTGCTGGGCTATCAAAAACTGTCAACGTGCGAACCATTCAACAAAAGATAACCGATATGGGCTTTCGGAGCTGAAGACCCATTTGTGCATCCTTGATGACTGCACGACACAAAGCTTTATGCCTCGCCTACGTCCGTCAACACCGACATTGGACTGTTGATGCCTGGAAACATGTTGCCTGGTCTCGTTTTAAATTGTATCGAGCGGATGGTCGTTTACGGGTATGGACACAACCTCGTGAATCCATGGACCCTGCATGTCAGCAGGGGACTGTTCAAGCTGTTGGAGTCTCTTGAATGGTGTAGAGCGCGTGCAATTGGAGTAATATGGGACACCTGACACGTCTAGATACGGTTCTGACAGGTGACACCTACGTAAGCGTCCTGTCTGGTCAGCTGCATCCATTCACGTCCG
This sequence comes from Schistocerca serialis cubense, assembly GCF_023864345.2. Taxonomy (NCBI): domain Eukaryota; kingdom Metazoa; phylum Arthropoda; class Insecta; order Orthoptera; family Acrididae; genus Schistocerca; species Schistocerca serialis. The sequence goes on along the minus strand of NC_064641.1, from coordinate 914,754,452 downwards.
TTGTGCATTCCGACGAACTTTGGCGACTGCAGCAGGACAATGCCACACCCTACACGTCCAGAATTGATTCCGAATGGCTCCAGGAACACTCCTCTGGATTTAAACACTTCCGCTGGCCACCAAACTCTATAGGCATGAACATTATTGAGCATATCTGGGATGCTTTGCCACTTCCTTTTCGTGCTCTTACGGATTTTTGGGCAGCCCTGCTGGATTCATAGTATCACTGCCCTCCATTACTACTTCAGACATTAGTCGGGCCCATACCACGTCGTGTTATGGCACTTCTGCGTGCTCGCGTTGGCCCTACACGATTTTAGGCAGGTGCACCAGTTTCCTTGGCTCTTCAGAGTGATATTATCAGCCATACATAACCGGGAGGACAGGCGCTGTCTGCAGTCGCTCGATCCGAGGTAGAAGCTGCTAGAAACAGTCCCTCCACCTTCTCCGTCGTTGTGCGTTGTGACTTGCAATTTCCATCCTGTGTGAAAGCTGTTGACCATCTTCACCAGGCAGGGTCTTCATCGGTGCATTACCATAAGAGTCATAAATGCAAAACCACGTCAGCGCATAAACCTGTGGCAATTGACGCTAGCCATTACTTGTCAGAAATGAAACTAGAGTTCTTAAAGTTAGGGCAGACAACACGATCTGCAAAAAATTACGGATTTCTGTAACGGCTGTCATTCTTCACACTTGAATATTCAACTTTCGCTATGTATCACCCGTATCTAGTGGATTTTTAACGAGGTTGTTATTGTCCCTCTCTTCCTTTCCCATCTGGACTTGGGATTGGCTCTGGCGGAGAAAAGCTTTTCTTGCTATTACCAGCCTGCACATTATATGCTCTCTACTTCAGATCGCTTGATGTCGAAACAGCAAAATTAGTTATCTACTTTTACTGTCTCCATCCCTAACTTAATCTACACAACATCGCCAGATTTCATTCGACTACATTCCATATAAATTTAAAACCTGTTTTCAAGAAACTGTCTACCTCATTTAAGTGCTATTCCGTAGCCTTTGCGTCTGATAGAATTACATGTCAACACCAAAATGCGAAGTCTTAATTTTGTCGTCTTTCCAAATTTATCCTTTGTTTTCTATGCTGCTTGTGCGTTGTTTAAACTGAATAACATAGGGGAGAGGCTTCAAACCTCTAGCAATTCCCTCTAAATTACTATTTTCCTTTCATGCTCGTCGACAGTTATAGCTGCAGACTGGTTTCTATACACGTTGGAGATAACTTTTCGCACTCTTTATTTCCCCTGTTTATTTCAGAATTTCAAGTATTACATTCCACTCACCATAGACAAAAGCATTCTCTAAATGTATATGAATGTTGTAAACATTGGACTCCTACTTTAATTTGTTTACAAAGATAAGTCGTAGTTTGGAGATGTTTCGACACTATTCACATCGGTCAGCACCTGCCCTCTTTGAAATATGAATTTATGCTCATCTTTAACTCTGAGGGTATTTCACCTGTGTGATATATCTTGCGTACAAATGGAAGATTTTGTCACGCACGGTTCTCGCAGGAATCTCAGTAATTCTCAGGGAATCTGGCCTGCTACAGAGACATGATTCAACGTAGACTTCTAGAGCCCTGCCAAATTATTCTCGCATCAGCAAATCTCCCATTTTATAATCGTTTGCATCTTCTTCTCTTTCCATAATGTTACCTTAAATCTCATTTAGCATATACTTATAAACTTTGTATGTACTCCTTCCATCATTCAACCTTCGTTTTCTTGATTAGCCTAGATTTGCCATTTGAGCTCTTAATTTCTTGTGCGTGCTTCATTTTGCTCCATAGGTCTGTTTACTTTTCCTATACGCTGCACCTGTCTTTCCGCTAGCCATGCTTGCTTGTACGTCCTTCCGTATCCCTTCTACCATCCATTGTTGCTTTACCTTAAAGTATGTCCCATAGAACATCCAGGCAACAAAATAAGTACTGCAGCAAAACTGTAAACGCAAATGCAATGGCAAAGTCGTTGTAAAGCTTCAATGACGGGACGATAATTAACTTCTACCTACCTGTCAATTAAAACGTGTATTGGTGTTCATTAACATAGTTGCCTTGCGAATGGCCTCTAATTCAAAACTTTTCTCTGACAAGAGTCGCGGACAGGCCAAGATTGTTGCCACCCCCCTCCCCCTCCCCCGTAACCGGCTGCTGTGACTGAGCGGTTCTAGACACTTCTGTCGGGAACTGTGTTGCTGCTACGGTCGTAGGTTCGAATCCTGCCTCGGGCATGGATGTGTGTGGTGTCCTTAGGTTAGTTAGGTTTAAGTAGTTCTAAGTCTAGGGAACTGATGACCTCAGAAGTTAAGTCCCATAGTGCTTATAGCCATTTTTTGCAGCTCCGTCGGATCACAAAGACGAAGTTGATAGTTAAAATTATTTTACATTTTTAACTGTATTTCTGGATTGTTTGTAAAGTTACGAACCTAATTATATCCGCCGCTTGTTGATAATGTTCGTAATTCCACGGACGACACTTAATTGTTGAATAAATGCTATAAAATCAGTTTTGCCCAATAATTTGAGACCAACGGTGACTCACGTATTGATTTGTGAAGGTAGGGAAATTTTCCAGACCACATGCAATTTTTTGCTAATTCCTCTAAGAAAAATTATCTGAATTGGACGCAAGTCGGTAGATGTGATGTGCCTGTGCAGACAAACAAATGATAAAATCTCAAAAAATTTTCATGATTCGTTCAAGAGAAAGAGCCTTGAGCAGCCACTGGTGAAGTAGCAGTGCAGCAGCAGTGCAGTAGCGAGTCGCATATTTAGTTGTCATATTTCTTTTGTAGTTTGATTCTCAATTTCTTTCCGAGTGTTTGGGCGCTTGCATATTTAATTACATAAAACCCTTGCGAATTCTCGTAGTTCAGAGTATAAATTCACGGAGTCGTTAGATACTAGCAGCAGGATGGATAGGGTGCGTGCGTGCTGTGTGCGGGCGCAGGAGGAACTGGCCGCGGTTCGCGAGCAGCTGAGCGTGCTGTTGGCCACGGTCAGCCGCCTTCAGGCTGCTGCCTCGAGGTGCAGCGACGGCGTAGGGTCTGGCGCGTAGCTTGAGACACCCTAGGTGTCGCTTGCTGCGTTCGCTGACTCAGTCGCCGAGGCACCTTCTAGTGTACGCGGCGCGTTGGGGCCGCCCTCACCTCAGGGTGAGTGGCGGACTGCAACGCGTTCGCGTCGCTCGAGGCAGTGGGTCAATGTGTAGGCTGGCCGGCTGGCCTCGCCCGTTCATCCTGTCAGTGGGCAGGTGGCCGCTCCTTCAGCAGGGCCCGAGCAGGCACTCGGAGGCAAAGGCTTGCTGGTTATTCGGAGCTCCCCTTATAGAAATAGCGTAGAGGGCTGGAAAGAAATCCAACGGGCACTCGGTTTGTCTGCCGGGGGGGGGGGGGGGGGGGGGCCTCATCCAAGATGTGGAGGCGGCGTTGCCTGCGGCTATCGATAGTATGGGGTGCAGTTGTCTGCAAGTAGTTGCTCACGTCGACACCAATGATGCCTGTCGCTTGGGTTCTGAGGCGATCCTCAGTTCGTACAGGCGGTTGGAGGATTTCGTGAAGACCGCTGGCTTCGCATGCTGAGTGCAAGCAGAGCTCTCTATTTGCAGCATCGTTCCCAGAGTGGATCGGGGTCCTTTGGTCTGGAGCCGAGTGGAGGGTCTCAACCAGAGGCTTCGTCGACTCTGCGACGGTCTTGGCTGCAGATTACTACGCTTGCGCTATCAGGTGGGGAATTGTAGGACGCCCCTAGATAGATCAGGGGTGCACTACACAAAGAAAGCGGCTACTCGGGTAGCAGAGTACTTGTGGGGAGCACATGGGGGTTTTTTAGGCTAGGCAGTAGTGCGAGGTGTCCTGATGAACACTCACCAGTCGACGTGCAGGCAGGGAAATCAGGACGCGCTCAGTGTAAAGACACTTCAGCTATCAAGATATTAGCAGTAAATTTTCAGAGTGTTCGGAATAAATTTCCTGAATTTACTGCCCTCCAGGAAGCGTGTGGCGCGCAAATTATTATCGGGTCTGAGACCTGGCTGAACCCTGAGATAGGAAGTTCTGAAATATTTAGTGAGGGTTGGAACGTGTACTGGAAAGACAGATTGGACACCGTAGGAGGTGGTGTCTTCATTGCAGTTGACAAAAATATTGTGTCTACTGAGGTCGAAGTAGAGTGTGATTGTGAAGTTATCGGGACACGTTTAAAAGGGCTAGGGGAAATAAAGTTAATTGTTGGGTGTTATTACCGGCCACCAGGTTCCACCGTGACAGTTCTAGAATCATTCAAAGGGAGTCTACATTCTGTATCGCAGAAGTACCCGGATCATGCTATATTAGTCGGAGGCGACTTCAACCTACCTGGTATAGACTGGGATGTATATTAATTCATTACAGGTGGTACAGACAAGCCGTCGTGTGAATTACTTTTGAACACATTATCCGAAAACTGTCTTGAGCAGCTAACTCGACAGCCAATGCGTAATGGAAATACTTTAGATCTGGTAGCCATGAACAGACCAGACCTCAACGTCGGTGTCAGTGTTGAGACAGGGATTAGTGATCATGATGTTGTCATTACGACTATGTGTAACAGTTGTGTTACTAAATGTAACACTTCTGCTACTAAATGTAACTGGGCTTTCTCTTTGGATGCTGTCAATTGTCAGGATGAGCATTCTCAAGCATTCTGTCAGGGTGAAAATATTAAATAAATTAACTTTTCTCTCTTAACAACATGTGGGCAGGGTGGGTTCTTCCTTGGCTCGGGTGTGAGGTCGAATGAAACATCATTTTTACATAAGATAACTTTTATTGAAGATTTGTACAACTGTATCTTACGGGATGTTCTGGTTCAGAGAGCGGCAGCTGTGTCGTTTGTGAAGTCTTCTGCTGCGGCAGCGGCGGCGGCGGCGGCGGCGGCGTCTGATTACGCGTAGCGGTGTGTATCTCGTGTCGCCGTCTCGCCCAGTTGACTGGAGACGCGCAGCGCGAAGTGGCCCGTTTAATTATTGCGAGCGAAGTCGTGCATCGGATGGTGATACCTTGGATGTGGCGTCCCAGTGTTTCTCTTCTCTAAGCGGCCGCGTGTGTTGTCCGTCGACCAGCGGAGCGGCGCGGCGGGGCAAGGCCAGTGTCCCGAACTCGAACCACGGACTCCCGCTTGCCAGTCTTTGGCTGTTAGGTCTTCATCCCAGCTCACAGGTGACTGCTGAGGTGAGGCCGTCTCCTTCCCGTCCTCACGAGTCACCCGGGTACGTAAAAATCAGACCTCAAATACCTTTTAACTTTTCTCTTCTGGCGCTGCGGCTGCTGCTTGCTATTCCATTACAGCGGCGGACTTGGTGCGTCTGTGTATGATGCAGTCTCTTCTTGCATGACGGTCTTCAGCACCGAAACTGACTGAAAACTACTGCTACTCTTCTTTCCTTCTTTCATCTCTCGTCTTCGTCTCCGTCCCCGTCTCCGTCTTCGTCTTCGTCCCCGTCTTCATCTGTCTTCATCTGTCGGGCCCACCGCGTCTCGCGTATTTATTCACTTCAGTTCACTGGAGGTGAACGACTTCACGGCCATTGCCTCTTCTGTCACGTTGAGAAGCTTCTCGAAGAATCTTCTTAACGTCGGTCATTGGCTCTTGGAATGTCGGTGGGGGCCTTTGCTCACATGCGACAACTGAGAAACACGTGAGCCGGTCGGGCGATGCCCTGACGGCTGAATCGACAGCGCCCGCTTATGTGAAACTTGCTGACTTCACGGTCATTGTCTCTTCTGCTCTGCTGTTGTGCCCGCTGTGTGCCAGTATGTAACTCTCCAAACTAAACCAAGTTTTCCATTTGTATTCTAATTTCTAGTTCACTTTGATTTCACTAATTTATTTACTTAAGTACCACTCAACATATGGTTACTAAAGTTAAGAAGTCGGTCAAGAGGGCTAGGAGAGTATTCTTACTAGATAGAGCAGATAAGCAGTTGTTAGCATCCCACTTAGTAAATGAATCGACTTCATTTACTTCCGGTACGATGGACGTGGAACAATTACGGGCAAATTTTAAACACACTGAAAATACACATTGGACAAGAATGTGCCGAAAAGTGGGTTATGGACAGAAAAGACCCACCGTCGTTTAACAGCGCAATTAAGAGAATGCTGAGGAAGCAAAGGCAGTTGCACTCGCGGTACAAGAAATATCGGGAGAATGAGGACGGGTAAAAGTTGGTAGAGATTCGTGCTGATGTAAATAGAGCGATGCGCGAAGCATTCAACCACTACCACCATCATACGTTAACAAAAGATCTTGCTGAAATCCCAAGGAAATTCTGATCTTACGTAAAATCGGTCAGCGGGTCGAAGGCTTCCATCCAGTCGCTCACTGATTAGTCTAGCCTGGCAACGGAAGACAGCGAAATTAAAGCCGAAATTTTAAATTTAGCATTTGAGCATTTTTTCACGCAGGAGGATCGTACAAACATACCGCAGTTTGAGTCTCGTACAGATTCCCACCTGAAGGACATAGTGATAGACATCCCTGGGGTTGTGAAGCAGCTGAATGGGTTGAAAATATATAAATCGCCAGGTCCTGATGGGATTCCAATTCGGTTTTACAGAGAGTACTCTACTGCATTGGCTCCTTACTTAGCTTGCAATCTCTCGCCCAACGTAAGCTCCCGAGCGACTGGAAAAAAGCGCAGGTGACGCCTGTATATAAGAAGGGTAAAAGGACGGATCCTCAAAAGTACATACCAATATCCTTAACATCGGTTTGTTGCAGGATTCTCGAACATATTCTCAGTTCGAATATAATGAATTTCCTTGAGACAGGGAAGTTGCTGTCCATGCATCAGCACGGCTTTAGAAAGCATCGCTCCTGCGAAACGCTACTCGCCCTTTTCTCACATGATATCTTGCGAATCATGGATGAAGGGTATCAGACGGATGCCATATTCCTTGACTTCCGGAAAGCGTTTGACTCGGTGCTCCACTGCAGACTCCTAACTAAGGTGCGAGCATATGGGATTGGTTCCCAAAAATGTGAGTGGCTCTTCTTAAGTAATAGAACCCAGTACGTTGTCCTCGATGGTGAGTGTACATCGGAGGTGAGGGTATCATCTGGAGCGCCCCAGGGAAGTGTGGTAGGGCCGATGTTGTTTTATATCTACATAAATGATCTTTTGGACAGGGTGGATAGCAATATGCGGCTGTTTGCTGATGATGCTGTGGTGTACGGGAAGGTGTCGTCGTTGAGTGACTGTAGGAAGATACAAGATGAGTTGGACAGGATTTGTGATTGGTGTAAAGAATGGCAGTAACTCTAAACACAGATAAATTTAAATTAATGCATATGAATAGGAAAAAGAATACTGTAATGTTTGAATACTCCATTATTAGTGTAGCGCTTGACACAGTCACGTCGAAGAAATATTTGGGCGTAACACTGCAGAGCGATATGAAGTGGGTCCAGCATATAATGGCAGTTGTGGGGAAGGCGGATAGTCGTCTTCGGTTCATTGGTAGAATTTTGGGAAGATGTGGTTCATCTGTAAATGTGAACGCTTATAAAACACTAATACGACCTATTCTTGAGTACTGCTAGAACGTTTGGGGTCCCTATCAAGCCGGATGGAGGGAGGACATAGAAGAAATTCAGAGGCGGGCTGCTAGATTTGTTACTGGTAGGTTCGATCATCACGCGAGTGTTACGGAAATGCTTTAGGAACTCGGGTGGGAGTCTCTAGAGGAAAGGAGGCGTTCTTTTCGTGAATCACTACTTAGGAAATTTAGAGAACCAGCATTAGAGGCTGACTGCAGTACAATTTTACTGCCGCCAACTTACATTTCGCGGAAAGCCCACAAAGATAAGAGAAATTAGGCAGTCATTTTACCCTCGTCCTGTTTGGGAGTGGAACAGGGAGACAAGATAATAGTTGTGGTACGAGGTACCCTCCGCCACGCACCGTATGATGGATTGCGGAGTATGTATGTAGATGTAGAAGTAGATGTAGACCCCCACAAATTCAGTAAGTCAATAACACGTTGGACTCCCTCTGGCCCTTGTGCAGGCAGTTATTCGGCTTCACATTTGTTGATAGAGTTGTTAGATGTCCTCCTGAGAGACACTGTGCCAAATCCTATCCAACTGGCACGTTACATGGTTAATATCCCGAGATGGTCGGAGGGCCTTGACCATAATCCTCCAAACGATCTCAACTGGGGAGAGGTCCGGCGTCCTCGCTGGCCAAGGCAGTGCAAGACTAAACTGGACTTGCGGTATATTTAGGAAGGTGACAGGTAACTCGGAGTTATCGCCCTGAGAGCAGTTCCTTTACGAGTAAATCTTCCAATTTACCACCTGTCCCATGCCTCTGGTAAATTGATGTTTCCCCGTCAATTGTGTTTGCTGTTGATAACCTGCATTAGAGGTTATCACATTTATCAGAATCAAAATGAACTTGAATGCTGAAATAGTGTTAATGAAATGGTGGCCCTGTTATTATTCTGTCAACTGCATATGGCTGATTAATATGTCAACATGGTATTGATCTTTTATAAAAGCTATGGAACAAGTTTATTGATTAAAATATTACGTGTTAAGTGTGATGAGAAAAATAAAACATGATCGGATGGCAGCACAAATATGCAACGAACAGTGAACAAACCTGTGTGTCGGCCGGTTGGCAAAGACTAAAGTTTGACTGTCTGAACTATTTCCTGTGGCCCCAAAAATATAGTTAACGGAATCTGATATTATCTTACAGTTAATGGACATTGATGGTTTTGTTCTCTACAGAAGTTAAACTACGTTGATACAGCTGATATCAGGTGCCAAGACTGTGACCTTGTTTGCCCTAACAAGCCGGGGGAGCAGTGCGACCACCCCATTTCCCGAAGTGTATCGCTGCCTCAGGTATCGGTCGTGATTCAAGCATCCACAGATCACTGATATGGGCCTCTGTAATTCCCCATCGCGAGTACGAAGTATGTCAAATCTTCCCTAGTGATATATTAGATGGATTGCAATTACTCTCCAACCAAAGCGTGATACCTCGGCAGGTTTCAGTGTGTGACATTCCCATTCACCGTTCGTGCCAGGGACCATTCGACTGACTTATATGGCGGAGCACACAAGGAGATCAAACGTCAAAGTGGCAGCCTTGTCACGAACAAGACTGCCCTCGGCACAGCGAGTTCTCCGAGATGACTGAGGTGTAAACTGTCGGTACAGCTGAGCCCTCACCACAGGCTCCCCACTCAAGACCTGTGCTAGTACGGAGTTATGCTCAGGACAAGCGTCTCATAACAAAAGTCAAGACCAGTATCGTCTCCAGACTGGAGTCCGAAGATTCAGTCCAGACAGCTGTTTCAATCTGAAGACCAAGTATCCTTTCCTCACTTTCCATCAAATATCAGTAAACTCCCAAAGGAACTTCTGCCATGGCACCCATAAGGCTTTTGTGCCACCCACAAGACACGACGAGCTCCACGTCTCCTCTCTAACTCATCTGCTCTACTCATCGGCCAATACAAACAAACATAACAATATTCTTCTCTTTTCAGGAGAAGCGACCAATTACTGACTCCAAAATTCCGTCGGGGAGAGGTGTAGACATTGTGCTCCCGACATTTTTTTTTCCACGGTCACTTTATACAGTGTTTTGTTTTGAGTTTCTATAAAGCTCTAAAGTGAGAAACACATTTGTCATGGAGTTCGACAGCCTAAACATTACGGCACGTGCGACCAGGAGCCCGGCTAAAGTAAGAGAAGTGCTTTTTGTCCCAACGTAGATTGTTTCAGAACCACCGTAAATGTTGCGTTCCTTCTAAAATTGTTTGACCACGTGACCTCTCCCTTTGTAGCATCCTGTCCATGGTGAACACGGAAACCCGGTAATTTTTATGATCGTCGCCGTCCCTGTTTACCAAGGCGGTTCACGTTGCTGTCGTGATGCGCTCTGTGGGTCGACCTAGATTTCTCCAGCGCCACTTGGCTTCTGCAACAGCAAGAGGCGCCCAACAGGTGGGTCCAGGCGGATCGTTTTTCCGCCCCGGCGACCGAACGCATTGTTTGTACAGCATGGGGAAACTTCGGCCCAGCATTCTGTCCCCAGTAAGTGCTTACAGAATTTCCTTTCGCTAATAGCTGCTCATGGCTTCCAAGTCCCAAACGTTCACTGCAAGATTTACTGTTAAATGACCAACTGGTTGCTTGTTCTCAGCCCTAGAAAAATACTATTCGAAGGGAAGCCACAAAAAAGATCCCGCAAGCATTAATAATGTACATGCTTCCATCACTGCCTGCTCATGCTGATAACTTCCTGTCGTCTCACAGACACAATGTCCTGAGTGAAACAGCAACATTAAATTATGCTCTTGAATATGGAGAATAGTGAGAGGGTGACTCGTCCTCTCTCAGCAGGATTTGGCAAGCATGAAGTAGTAGAAACTCTCGTTTTGTATGGATATGCATTATCTAACTAAATTTCAGCCCAGGGCGGTTTGCCATGAAGGCCAATTCAACAAAAATTGGCATAGAGTACTGCTGTGCTGCAAGGGTGGGACCCTCTTATGGAATAATTGGCATCGCAGACTCTCGATCGTGGTTGTCGGGCCATGTGGTGGGCGACAGTCAGGGTGGCATCCCATCGCTGTCTGTGGAGCCTCCAGATACGACTTCGAACCGGAGTCTTATTGATTGGAGCAAAACTGTCTTCAGTGATGAGCCGCACTTCGCAGTGAGCCCCAGTGACCACCAAAGACGTGCCTGGAGACGCCTCAGACGTCACTGTCGCCGGCTGTGTGGCCCAAAAACAAGCAGTGATGGTCTGAGTGCCATTTCTTTTCATAGCAGGATACCACTGAATGCCTCATCGACACACTTATAGCACAGCTGTACGCCGGCGATATTCTACGCCCACTATTGTCCTCCATAGCAAGCCATCCGGGGCTTACAGCTGAGAATGTTTGGAGCATTATGGTCAAGATCCTCCGGCCTAACTCGCCCATTGGAGATAATGTGGGACGATACCCCATAGGAGAGGCCATGCCAACTCAGGTGCTTCGCGAACACCAGCCGGCACCGGCAAAAGCACTGCTGCTCCGCTGTAGTGCCAGTAGGGTGGGGGAAGATGAGGGACGCAGACACAGCACTGTTGTTTGAGTGGTAGGAGAGGAACGGGTTGTGGCAGCACATAGTGAGACGAGAGTTGTGTTGTTGTTCGATGAATGGGGCTCGGCAAATCAGCGGGCGTCAGGCGGCGTACCGGTATGAAAACGGATGATGTTGATGATGATGATGATGATATTATAATAATAATGCCAAATTTGTGTACAGACAGAATAAATAGTTGTATTGCACTCCTTATTTTGGACTAATTTACAACATACTTTGTTTATCATCGCCATGGCTTTGGAGCCACTAATTATCCGATATTTGGAACAATCGTTTTGGCAGCTGCAATTCGAAGTATATGTGGTGTCACCGCCAGACACCATACTTGCTAGGTGGTAGCCTTTAAATCGGCCGCGGTCCGTAGTATACGTCGGACCCGCAAGTCGCCACTATCAGTGATTGCAGACCGAGCGCCGCCACACGGCAGGTCTAGAGACTTCCTAGCACTCGCCCCAGTTGTGCAGCCGACTTTGCTAGCGATGGTTCACTGACAAATTACGCTCTCATTTGCCGAGACGATAGTTAGCATAGCCTTCAGCTACGTCATTGGCTACGACCTAGCAAGGCGCCATTACCAATTACTATTGATGCTGTAAAACATGTACCGTCAGGAGCGATGTTCACCAATTATGGATTAAAGTTAAATATTCCAGCATCTACTTACGTTTTTTGCTAGTCTCATTTCCTTGACCTGTTCCAGACCTCACGCCAGCCTGCGTGAGCTAAAACGCGTGCCTTTCGGCTTCCTCTCATAGTGGGGTGGCTCTCTTGCCAATCCACAACAGTATAGCTTCCAGTAAAGTATCAGACAACCTTGACCTTATTTTTGTTTTGTTAATATTCGTAACTGAAAGCATATTTTCTCAAACGAACATTGTTCCGATCATAGCAACGCATTTCAGGGCAAGGGCATGAATCGTCGGGAATTCTTGTTGATCAGCGCCTTTATAAATTGAAATCAAATGACCATTGTAATGGTAATAGCGGTGTGTAAAAATTGAATCGCACTGTAGTTTTATCAGCTCAACTTGGAGACTTCATGGGGTTTCGTCTGGGCGCACCGAAAAATGCGTCGTAAAAAGCTTCGAGAGCCGGTTTTACTTCCATTTCTTCAATCCTATCTTCAAATTCCTTATGTGATGACTCGCTGGTTCCTAAATTCAAGAATTTTAGAGTGGGGAAAATTGTCCAAATTTCCTCCTTGAAGCTGACTTTTAAAAAGCAAAAGCTACAATTTCAAACTTTCAATATGGTGCCACATAGTACCGATTAATTTAGTTTTACTTCGCAACGAGATATTTAAATAATGTAAATACCTCTTGATGTCTTCCGTGAGAGAGAGCTTAGCGATCCATTGCTCACCATCCGAGTCTGACTGTGGAGGACCTTTCATATCAGTGAACGGAACTGTTTTTTGTCTCAGACGAAAAAGATTGAGAGTACTTTTGAGCAACTTAACCATCGTGAGTCACAATAAAAAGGAATGTGTTTGTGAACTCATCAAAGATCCCCCAAAAAATGTTTAAATACCCGATGATTCAAGTCTCGCTTTGTACAAAAATTCACAATTTTTGCAACTTTATCCACGATGGACCTAAACATAAATGTGCTTGATGGAAAAGACAGTATATAACTGCATATCGTTCAAAACCACCTCTACAACCAGGGAAATATCTTCCCCGGTTGTGGTATTTCTCAAGGAAATAACATCCAACAGTTTCTTGGTAGCACGGAAATTTTTTTAGACACAACTTACGAAAACTGCAAGTTGAGCTGTGCTGCGATTGTCAGTGCTCTTATAGGGGGGCCGGCCGGTGTGGCCGTGCGGTTAAAGGCGCTTCAGTCTGGAACCGCGTGACCGCTATGGTCGAATCCTGCCTCGGGCATGGATGTGTGTGACGTCCTTAGGTTTAAGTAGTTCTAAGTTCTAGGGGACTGATGACCACAGCAGTTAAGTCCCATCGTGCTCAGAGCCATTTGAACCATCTTATAGAGGGCAATAGAGCACTGTACAAAGTTACGGCATTTACTGCGCAACAGCTCCTTTAGTTCCACGCCAATTTCTTGTACTCATCGAGAAACTGAATGTTCAGACAAGCTTAACGCCTTAAATTGTGCCATACAGACGGGCGTATTACCTCCGAACGTTCTACATAACACTATTTTACAACTTGGTCATTCTGAAAAGGTATTGCAATTTTAACTGCAACAATGTAGCTTGCCCGAACTGCGCTTTCCTATTTGCAGTCAGGTCAGATGTCTGCGAGACAACAGCAGCATGAATTAACTTTAAAATCTTACCACACAAAATGGTCTCATAATTTGGTTTAACAACAATGCCTAAACAAAAACAGCGGAGTTTCCTATAGATGAAAGTACAATAATGTATTTTTTTTTTATAATGAACACTATAAACAAGACTTACTTCTTCAGATTGTGGCAATTCTGATTTTAATTTGGTAATCAGTTCGCTTTAGTCCAGTCCAATAATTCGCTCGTGTGTTGAGGAATGTTTATTTTCTTAGTGTCTGCGCAATGTCGACGTTTTGAAATTTACGATAGAGTTTAATGTTCTCAGTTCCAATATAATGAATTTCCTTGAGACAGAGAAGTTGCTGTCCATGCATCAGCACGGCTTTAGAAAGCATCGCTCCTGCGAAACTATACTCGCCCTTTTTTCACATATCTTGCGAACCATGGATGAAGGGTATCAGACGGATGCCATATTCCTTGACTTCCGGAAAGCGTTTGACTCGGTGCCCCACTGCAGACTCCTAACTAAGGTACGAGCATATGGGATTGGTTCCCAAATATGTGAGAGGCTCGAAGGCTTCTTAAGTAATAGAACCCAGTACGTTGTCCTCGATGGTGAGTGTTCATCGGAGGTAAGGGTATCATCTGGAGTGCCCCAGGGAAGTGTGGTAGATCCGCTGTTGTTTTCTATCTACATGAGTGATCTTTTGGATAGGGTGGATAGCAATGTGCGGCTGTTTGCTGATGATGCTGTGGTGTACGGGAAGGTGTCGTCGTTGAGTGACTGTAGGAGGATACAAGATGACTTGGACAGGATTTGTGATTGGTGTAAAGAATGGCAGTAACTCCAAATTTAGTTAAATGTAATTTAATGCAGATGAATAGGAAAAAGAACCCGTAATGTTTGAATACTCCATTAGTAGTGTAGCGCTTGACACAGTCACGTCGATTAAATATTTGGGCGTAACATTGCAGAGCGGTATGAAGTGGGACAAGCATGTAATGGCAGTTGTGGGGAAGGCGGATAGTCGCCTTCGGTTCATTGGTAGAATTTTGGGAAGATGTGGTTCGTCTGTAAAGGAGACCGCTTATAAAACACTAATACGACCTATTCTTGAGTACTGCTCGAGCGTTTGGGAACCCTATCAGGTCGGATTGAGGGCGGACATAGAAGCATTTCAGAGGCGAGCTGCTAGATTTGTAACTTGTGGGTTTGATCATCACGCGAGTGTTACGGAATTCTTCAGGAACTCGGGTGGGAGTCTCTACAGGAAAGGAGGCGTTCTTTTCGTGAATCGCTACTGAGGAAATTTAGAGAACCAGCATTTCAGGCTTACTGCAGTACAATTTTACTGCCACCAACTTACGTTTCGCGGAAAGACCACAAAGATAAGATAAGAGAGATTAGAGCTCGTACAGAGGCATATAGGCAGTCATTTTTCCCTCGTTCTGTTTGGGAGTGGAACAGGGAGAGAAGACGCTAGTTGTGGTACGAGATACACTCCGCCACACACCGTATGGTGGATTGCGGAGTATGTATGTAGATGTAGATGTAGGTATTAAGCACAGCACTTTCACATCAAACTTTGCAAACGAATACGAATCTTCCCACTGAGCATTAAAAATGGCACACCAAAATCCGAAGCTCTTCTGCTCATGCTGATCGCTAAGGTGATAAAATAACAGTGTCCCATTTGACAAGACTCCCAATGGATACTTCAGCGCATCGGAGACGACGCGAGAGCGAGCGGGTTCTCTGTGACACAGCTGCTACGAGGTGGCGTGGCCTGGCTTAGGAGGACATCCAACAAATTATTTTGAATTTCAAGCTATGGTTGGCTCCATGTGTAAGGAGTTGGCACCACATCACTCTCCCCAACTTCACAGCGAGGAGTCTGAACACATTACAACTGCCATACCAGTTAGGTTGGCCACAGAATCCCCTTTCTCACAGCGGACGCATACTGTGTTGAGGCGTCTGAATCTACAAAATTGAATAGAGATGCTCTCCGCACCAAATTCCGTCAAAGTTTGCAGTCGGAGCAATATCGTGATAGCAGTAACGTGGGCGTCGGCCCCTTCCCAGTCCCCATGACTTACTTCCGTTACTTAGTAGTAGCCATGGAACGAGCAATTCGTTTCATTACTATCGTTTCTCAAATAGAAAGCTCGTAGTAATTACGGTCGCTGTATCTAGAAGGTGCATCAGTTAACATCGTGATCGATAGGCGTAACGACTTTACCTAAGCGTCCACGACAACCTAATTCGTGTTGTTCCTGTATGGGCTCTCGTTGAAATGCATATATCATGGCTAGTAACAGTTTCTACTTTTATTACGAGTTCTACAGTTTCGTCACGATGTTTTGCTAACACAATGTCGCCATAGAGCTAGGCGAGTATTCACATTTAACTTCTTACGTTCAGTGCAGTTTTACTTTTTCTTCTTGACCTGCAGTAAGAGGTTGTCGTGAAAGATTATTATCTTAACTGACAGTGAATCGATATCCTGTAGAATGTGACAGGCCACCTTACATTTTATTTCTTTCGTGACGAACGTGTGTGATTCATTTATCAGCTCTGTTTGCTGGTCGGCAGCAATCCTCTGTAGCCCTGCATCAATAAGTCTGTTTGTTTAGCTACTGAAACCCCGGCTCTATGTGAAGAGGTCGAGTGTCACCACGTTCGGGGGAACAGAAGATGGCACATGAGGTTCGTTTTCCAGGTAATACGGAATCAGTGGCAGACAATTTCTTAACTACTATACGCATCACATTTCGCACAACTACAAGTAAATGCCTAAAATGCCTGCAGCCTGAAAGACAATAATATACCAGCGACCACGACCAGATAATTTTTCAAATGTTTCAGTTGTTGCTGAGAATTCGTTTTGGCGTTTGTGAGTGCTAAGCTATCAACGGATCAAACATCCGTAATGCACAAAGAATACAGAAAGTCGATTCTTCACGCAAAATCTTTCATAGCATACATTATTATATCTCTTGAGATTTTTCACTCACAGTGAAGTTTTCATTATGTAATATATTACAGCGCATTCTCTCGGTGCTTTTGTCTGTGGTTTCGAGTTTTGTAGGAGAATCAACGGGTATCAACATAATGAGAAGTATATTGAGCGAAAAAAAAAATTGAAACTTGAAGAAGGAGTTGTACGATATCAACCAAGATTGGTAGACGTTTTTCTACATTAGAGAGATGGTGTGTTCGGATTTCGCGCCAGTCGCACAAGAGTGTGAGTTGATATCAGTCAAGAATGCCCTTAGAGCGACGGGGATGCCATTCTCTGCACCTCACTGAGTTCGAGCGAGGTTGTTTAATAGGTCGACGAGGTCTTAGATGTTGTTTCTGCAATGTTGTAGCAACACTTGGCAATGATGTGGCCACTGTACATGATTGCTGGCAGCCGTGGTCACGAGAATACGCAATCACAAGAAGACTGGGCTCCGGACACCCACGTGGCACTACCGAGAGGAAAGACCGCCGTGTCCCGCATATGACTCTGTGCACTGAGCTGCATCTTCAGCAGCAGTTTCAGCAGTTGGCACCACACTGACACAACGAACAGTTAGAAATCGGTTAGTTCAAAAACAGCTCTGTAGCGTGCATCCTACTGACCCTAAATCACCGCCAATTGCGACTTCAGTGGTGTCATGCAAGAGGTCATTGGAGGTCATAGTGGAGGTCCGGTGTGGTTCCTTGTGAAATATGGTTCCATCTCGGCGTCAGTGATGAGCATGTGTCGATTAGAGCAAGGCCAGTCTGGGGCCAGCAATCAACCTGTCTTGCGTGCTAGACAGGCTGGACATACACCTGAAGTCATAGTCTGGGGTGCGATTTCGTATGACAGCAGGAGCTCTCTCGTGGTTGTATCACGCACACTGTATGCCAATTTGTATGTCAGTCTGGTGATTCGACCTGTTGTTCTTTCTTTCATGAACCTCGTTGTACGGGGTGTTTTCCAACACGAAAACGCCCCTCAACTTATCGTTGTTGTAACCCAACATGCTCTATAGAGTGTCGGCATGTCGCCTTGGCCTGCTCGGTCACCATATCTGTCTCCAATCGTGCACAAATGAGACATCATCGGAGAACAACTCCAGTGTCATCCACAAACTACATTAACCGTCCCTGTATTGGCCGATCGAGTATCATAGTCATGGACCTCCATCCCACAGACAGACATCCGGCACCAGCACAACACAACGCATGCTTGTTAGCGTGCTTGCGTACGATATTCTGGCGATTACGCCGGCTATTAATGTACCAGCATTTCGCGTTGCTTATCTCGCTCCTACATTAATCTGTGATCTTGAGATGTTAATGACTTGCATGTCACACGTAGACAAACGCATTGCATTACTCCACATTCTTGGTGTTGCGATTTCGTTTCCTTAAATGTACTTGATCAGTCGAAAATCGGCAACTTAGCAACATATTCGTGTAATAAAAACTCCGCTTCAGCTGTCAGTAATTTCTTAGTTACTGCACAATGTTTTTCGAAGCATAAACCACCATCTTCATGTGCCACTAAGTAATCACGAGAACATAAATGTCTGATGGCCACACCCACGTCAAACAAACGCATGCACTAGGCACTTACTTGGCGTGCCGTCCAAGCGGATGCTGTGGATGCTGCACCTACACTTCCGTGCGTTTGTTTGACGTGGGTGTGACACCTCCCGCCCCCCCCCCCCCACCCCCCGCTCTCCCCACAACATCTCCCCTCAGCCACACGTTAATGTTTCCATAATTACATCGGGGCACCTGAACATGAAGCTTTAGGTTTCGAATACATTCGTGCAATTAATAGGAAATTACTGGCAACTGAAGCGGATTTTTATTATATAAATAGTGATAAGTATAGAAACGGTTAAGTTTGGCCGCCACATTAACTGCTCAAAGTGAAAGGTTCATCTTCTACTTTATACGCGTTAGTTTTAGTAGAACACAGAATTTGATGACGACATGGCTTTATTTTTTATCCACTTTTAGTAAATTTTACGAACAAATCTGTCAAAAGGTGTAAAAATATATCAAGTAGACGTTTAAATTTCATTATTGGACAATAAGTACCAACGCAATAAAATTTAAAAAATGGCATTTAACGGCATTTTTTGGCCACAGCCGTTATCTTTTCACCTTGCTATCTCGTTTAATCGCTTTTTTCGAACTGCTGCGAAGCTTATCTAAAGCGGTGGGCCAACACAACAATAACCTTTCGCTGCAATAATAACAATAATAATAATAATGTATGTTCTGCCAGTCGTAAAAGGCAACGAAAACAACAAACCACTAATAGGGGTAACCCCCCTTTTAGTGTGATTAGTTGGTTCAGGACAGAACTAATCAAGCCTCGGACAAGCGCTGTCATGGTCGGGAACGACGCTTTAACCCTATGCCCGTCCACAATGGTAACGACACTGCTAACCATACTGAAAATGGTTTAAATCCAAATAGAGGTGTTTTGCAGGATACGCTTCTTGCAACCACTCTAGAAAGAAAACAAAGACAGAGGATGAGATGGTCAGATGAAGTTAACCGACACCTCAAGTTCTGTTATTACCAAGCAACAAACTTAGGAACCAACACGAGTGGATACAGGGCACAAGTATACACAACATTTATTACCAGATACCCAGAATTAAAAGTTATAACAGAACAACGACTAGGTGATCAGATCGGTGTAATAATAAAAAAATAACAGGATACCCCAGTCAGGATTAGAAAACATCAAACAACAAGTACAACAAATACTGGAACAAAATAATGTGCAATCAGAAGAAGAAGAAAATACAGTAATGGACTCAAACATCCCAGAGCAAACAAACAAAGAACAACATGCATCAATTAAACAATCAGAGGAAAACGAAATCTTAAGACAGCCACCAGAACATGCACAAAAAGAACACGAAGTGACACACATGTTAGATATAGAAAAAAAAAATTCAGCTGACATATAAAGAATACAAAGACACAAATACAGACATTAGACCATTCTTGCATAGACCACCAAATAGCCCACAAGTCGAAACAACAATAACAACTACCAACACAATCATACACAACAAAATAAATGAAAATACAACTATGGAAGAGTTACAACTACTGGTTTATATAAGAGCACTCACTACACTAAATATACACACTAGGCAGAGATCAGAACCAACCAACACACAGAAGAAACCCACAAAACCAGCTTGGTAACACAAGCTACAGATCAGAATAGAAAAACTGAGAAAATACATCGGACAGCTAACACAATTTATAAGAAATGAAATATCAGACAAAAACTGAGAAAGGTTAGGTCAAATCTCACAACAAGAAGCGATAGAACAACTAGATGAAAAGAAGCAGAAATTACAAGCATTGGCCAAACGACTTAGAAGATCCAGAAAAAGTGAAAATAGAAGGAAACAAAACCAAACATTCAAAACAAACCAAAAGAAATGTTACCAGATAATAGATAACACACACGTTAAAGTAGACAATCCACCAAACATAGCAGACATGGAACACTTCTGGAGCAACATATGGTCAAAACCCCATACAACATAACACGGTGGATGCAAGCAGAAACAGACACATACAAGATCATACCAAAAATGCCTGAAGTGATAATTTTGCAACATGAAATCACCCGAGCAATTAATTCTATGCACAATTGGAAAGCCCCTGGAAAAGATAAAACAGCAAATTTCTTGCTAAAGGAGTTCACCTCAACACATTCACATCTTAACTAAATTATTTAACAGTTACATTGCAGACCCGTACACAGTCCCTGATAAACTTACACAAGGAATAACTTATCTGAAACATAAAGATCAAGCAGAGACAGGAAACCCAGCAAAATATCACCCCATAACATGCCTACCAAAAATATACAAAATATTAACTTCAGTCATTACACAGAAATTAATGACACATACAACACAGAACAAAATTATAAATGAAGAACAAAAAGGGTGTTGCAAAGGAGCACGAGGATGTAAAGAGCAAGTGATAATGGATGCAGAGGTGACATATCAAGCTAAAACTAAACAAAGGTTGCTACACTACACATACATTGATTACCATAAAGCTTTTGATAGTGTACCCCACTCATGGTTACCACAAATATAGGAAATATACAAAGTACATCCTAAACTGATACAGTTCCTAAACATAGTAATGAAAAATTGGAAAACCACACTTAATATCCAAACAAATTCAAATAATATCACATCACAGCCAATACAGATTAAGCATGGAATATACCAAGGAGACTCATTAAGTCCTTTCTGGTTCTACCCTGCTCTGAACCCACTATCCAACATGTTAAATAATACAAAATATGCATATAATATTACTGGAACATACCAACACAAAATCACAAATTTGCTATACATGGATGATCTAAAACTACTGGCAGCAACAAATCAACAACTAACTAAAGATAACACGAGTATTCAGAAATGATACAAATATGGCTTTTGGAACAGACAAATGTAAGCAAAATAGCATAGTCAAGGGAATACACACTGAACAAGAAGATTACGTATTGGATAACCACAGCGACTGCATAGAAGTGATGGAAAAGACAGATGGCTTTAAATATCTAGAATACAGACAAAAAATAGGAATAGGTAATACAAATATTAAAGAAGAACTAAAAGAAAAATATAGACAAAGACTAACAAAAATACTGAAAATAGAATTGACAGCAAGAAATAAGACAAAAGCTATAAATACTTATGTTTTACCACTATTGACCTACTCATTTAGAGTAGTGAAATGGAGTGACACAGACCTAGAAGCACTCAATACACTTCCACGATGACAATGCCACAAATATAGAATACATCACATACATTCAGCAACAGGAAGATTCACATTAAGCAGAAGGGAAGGAGGAAGGCGATTTATCAACATAAAAAACCTGCATTATGGACAGGTAGACAATTTAAGAAAATTCATTATAGAACGAGCAGAAACTAGCAAAATACACAAAGCAATCACTCATATAAATACATCGGCTACACCATTGCAATTTCATAACTACTTCTACAACCCTTTAGATCACATAACAACAGATACGAAGAAAGTAAATTGGAAAAAGAAAACACTACATGGCAAGCTCCCGTATCATCTAATACAGACACATATCGATCAGGACACATCCAACACATGGCTAAAAAAAGGCAATATATACAGTGAGACGGAAGGATTCATGATTGCAATACAGAATCAAACAATAAACACCAGATATTACAGCAAGCATGTTATTAAAGATCCCAATACCAAAACAGATAAATGCCAACTTTGCAAACAACAAATAGATACAGTAGATCACATCACAAGGGGATGTACAATGCTAGCAAATACAGAATACACCAGAAGACATGACAATGTAGCAAAAATAATACATCAGCAACTTTCCATACAACATAAACTAATAAAACAACACGTTCCCACATACAAGTATGCACCACAAAATGTACTGGAGAATGATGAATAAAATTATACTGGAACAGAACCATTATAACAGATAAAACAACACCACATAACAAACCTGACATCATACTCACCAAGAAAAAGAAGAAATTAACACAACTAATCGAGATATCTGTATCCAATACAACAAATATACAGAAGAAAACAGGAGAAAAAATTGAAAAATACATCCAACTGGCTGAGGAAGTCAAGGACATGTGGCATCAGGATAAAGTTGACATTATACGAATTATACTATCAATTACAGGAGTCATACCACACAATATCCACCAGTACATCAACGCAATACAGCTACATCCAAACGTATATATACAACTACAGAAATCTGTAATTATTGAACATGTTCTTTTACCCGAAAGTTCCTAAATGCAATGTAACATACTGTATACTGTACAGTTAAAAGTAAGTCACGCTTGATCAAGGTCCGCGTCACTTTCCATTTATAACTAGACATAAGTCTGAGAAAGGAAAGAAATAATAATAATAATAATAATAATAGTATCGATTGTACCGAGAATGTGGTTTCCTTCCAACGACTGCGCCAATGTCAGACTTCTGTAGCCATTAAACAAAATCAATCAATCTAGGTGCGAAAATTCCTAGCTCTCCAGGTGGCTAGATAGATCTATAGACCTGCTGAAATTGGAGCAGACAGCGTATGCGCGACACGGCGATGACATATCTTTGGTTGACGAAACATCGATAAGCAAATAACTCGGCACAAGGCGATTAAAACTTCTAAAGCGTATTTCAGTTTCCATTGATAGTTACTCACACAATTATTCACAGTTGAATTTGCAACCCTTTTTAATGTCCATAATAATTAGCAGCTGGCTTTAGAATATCGATAAGTGTTACCAGTGGAGATGAACCTAGTTAATTTTCTTTGTGATTTTGTGGCATATACTTGCTAATAGCATGAGACTCTGTGGAGGTTCCAGCGTTTCAGAGTAGTGTAGAATCCAATTAATGTTTTCAACACTGCAAATACAAAATACGAAGAACATGGTATACAGTAGTAATCACCTACTTCTATTCAAGACCCTACATCTATGTTACTTATTAGTTCATTTTTACGACATTGATTTCAATGTTCTCGACATTTCGATAGACGTCGTGGTAACATTAAAAAAGGAAACAAATCGGACAGCTCCGCGAACAGTGGTTCAAACGATGACTTAAGTCCAGAGAAAGAACAGAGTACCTTCCAAGCCCAAAGAAAACAAGTACAGTAATAGTTCTCAGTGAGGAAGGAAAGGCTGTATGTATTTTGGTTAAACGAAAGAAGGAGAAAACGTTTAAAGTTATGCAATGTGCAAAACCAGTTTAGTTTCGTAAAATCTGAACACGAATCGTATAAATGGAAGAAAGATGTACACTAAGCACGAAATATGCGCCAAAATGATACTCAAAAACGTATGAAAGAGGAACTGTTCGATCCATTTAGAACTGCTTGTGAGAGTCAATGCGCAGTTAGCGAGGGAGATCTACGAGCCTGGGCGGTGTGAACTGCAAGTGAGGTGTACGTTACTGAAATACAGGCTTCTTCGACCTAGTTAAACAGAGTCAGGAAATTATACAGAAGAGGAAGTTCCAATATTACGAACCTTACCTCAAGTAAACATGTAGAGGAGATGTTGTTAATAGGTAATACTAAAGAGAAATAGTGTTAACGTGAAAATGAAGCTTCAAGTTGTCGCCCAAAAGTTGTGTTAAAAGCCAGTCAGTCAGGTTTTGTGCAAACCGCACTTTGATCATTTCGAGCGACAAAAAAGACAAAGTCGCTTGTGCAGTCGGTGAATGCTATACCAGTGATAAGTATCCGCTTCCCCAACTCTACATTTCTCTTCAGGAACATCAACACCAATTAGCTGTCAATATGAACCACAAGGTACTGAACAGATTAATGAAGTGGGAAACGTATAAGTTCTTGAAATTCACGTGCGTGCTCTTTAGATTCCATATTACACGATGCTATGTTCTCTTGTCACGGCTACTTCCGATTATTCGCCGATTCGAGCGACAGTCAGCAAGGGCACTTGAAACAGCTGCCATAAGCGGTACTTCGTGCGGCAAAAATGAATAAATGCGCCGTAGCAGATAAAATTTTAGTAGAGCATTTCGTCCGATGTATTTTACCTGCGTGATGACTTTCAAAATAGGTTTCGAGATGTAGACTGGACTATTCGCAAGTGAGTTCCGCAACTCTTAGTTACCTACAGTAGTAAACACCTGCCCAGACACGAAGTCCGAAGCTATGGACAGTGGCATTTCTAATTCTTGTGGGTTTTTTACTTTACAGAGTGTTCCAGTATGCCAGTTGCTAATTGCAAACTAATTCACCCCTTCTCCAATGGTTACGTTGAAGACACCTGAGCCGGCCGGTGTGGCCGTGCGGTTAAAGGCGCTTCAGTCTGGAACTGCGTGACCGCTACGGTCGCAGGTTCGAATCCTGCCTCGGGCATGGATGTGTGTAATGTCCTTAGGTTAGTTAGGTTTAATTAGTTCTAAGTTCTAGGCGACTGATGACCTCAGAAGTTGAGTCGCATAGTGCTCAGAGCCATTTGAACCATTTGAAGACACCTGAATACTGTTCACTGTATACTCATCTCGCTGAAGACTGTGTACTGCTGGCTGAAGACTGTCTTGTCAGACTGTCGGTCTGTCAGTTACAACGTCAAGCAGTTTGCTATACTGAATCTGCGTGGTTGCCTGCAGATCCCGATCTCCTCGTTCGTTAGATATCCAAGTGAAATGAGGTCCTAGGTGCGTCTGGTTGCCCTGCCTGGTGGGCATGGCAAAATATTCTGGCCACTGAGGACGGTCTTTTGTGAAGAGCCACTGCAGCTCATGCTGCTCCTGGGCTCGCCTTTATCTCTGCTACGCTCAACCCCGATACAATGGAGAGAATGCCTACGTGGCAGGGGCTATGGCGTGGAACAGAACACCTTTGATGATGAAGGCATGTTGCGTAATAAGAGGGTTGTACCAGAGTACAGCCTGGTGATATACGTGAAATTGACTGAAGACGCTAATTGAGATCTTAAGACAACCACACCTAGAAATGAGTGATAACTCCTGCAAAACAGCAACAGGTCCAGTTACATTTCTCTGTCAAGCTCTAAACTACCTTATTCCCCATGTAGTGTATAGGGAAAAGCTGTATGAGAACGACAGTTCTGTAAGAGTGTTGAAACGGGGCTTGAATATCTGGCTGATGAATGTCAGTGAGAACATCTCTGATACAAGGATGTGTTGAATAATTTCTTCATTTTTGTGTCGAAGTCAACAACATGATTCCCATGCCATCACTGTCCGATTTTAGCAATGTGTGAATGTGAGAACGTGGTAGTTTGAAAGTACCAGCGTGAACCACAGTTAAATGCAAGAGGTTGAATGTTTGCCACCTCTGAACTTAGATTCGTAGACAAGAGAGGGAAAGAGGGTGATCAGCGATCACTGATATGCTGAAACCCTGCGAGTAACATAAACCCTACCCCCACTCTATGCTTACTGTTAGACGTGCCTGTTGACTGCCCCAGTACATGGAAGACACTTTACTCTCAACACTTGGATTGTATGTAAAATTGTTCTGCTCAACACACTCACTAGAACGTTTATTTATAAATCTCGCACAGACCGAGATGGCACAGTAGTTAGCACACCATAAGACAGCTCAGTCCCATGTTCAGCCATCCAGATACAGGTTTCCCATGATTTCCCAAACTCACTCCAAGCAAATTTCGAGAAGTTTCCTTTGAAAGGGCACGGCCGATGTCCTTCTCTGTCCTTCAAACATTTCGAGCGTGTGCTCCTCCATCTCTGATGACCTCGTTGTCGATGGGATATTAAACTCGGTCGTTCCTTGGTAAACCTGTAAGAAACTTAATCCATTTCCTTTCAGTAGTAATATAGCAAGTGATTTGCGTTTCAATTTAGATTCATTGCTATAAAATTCCATATATGATGAAAAAGTGTATTGAGCTTTGTCCCCTCCCAAGCATGATCATGTGCTGTCAGTATCAGTTATGGTTAAGTTCGACACCTTATTCTGAACTTATTTGAGAAAGATTATTATTTTGTGTTGTGCACAATGACTAACAGATCGAATTTAGTGATTTTCTAACGAATGACAATGTGGTTCATTATGAGAAGCAATCACCTTTACCTACATTCTACAATAAATTCACGAACATTTCCCATTTTTTGGACTATTTGAGACGCTTCCTTGGTATCCAACGTGAGCCCTTTGTGTGTAGATCATACCACGTACTATCCAGTCGATAGTATTAGAATAACATAGTGCGACTTTTCATAGTATGTAAAATTAGTAGTTGAACCAACCCCTGCTTATATGAAGGTTCTTCCATTGTTAACAATTTAGCGTTTTAACATACTTTTTTAAATAAGGAAAATCTTTGGGCAGGCTGACAGGCTGATCGCTACCCTGGCGATTGCCTATCGGATTAGTTAATTTTGGTTGAGTAATGGGTAAATTAGTATCTGTATTTCCCCAGTGTGAGTGATTAAACGAATTTTAAAGTATATTATTTCATCGTTAACGATGTTGTCAATTATGTTTCCCTGTCTCACACGTGAGAGCATTTTTGCTAACTTTAGGATTGGAGGACTCAGCTTGTCTTTTCATTATGGGTTCCTTATTTAATTAGGTTGTTGAGATTTCTTGACCCATTTCCTAAGTAGCGACTAAATTACGGCATTCCACAATGAATCACGCTGGTTACCGATTATACTGCCCCTCCATCACTTCCCATGAACTTCGCCCTATCCATCTTTAAGTTTCATTCTGGTATTTGTGTAGTTGAAATTTAAACGGAATCTCTTTTACTGAATTGTATTTTAGGATAAAAGCAACGTTGTTGCTCTGTCCTATGTGCTCACACTAATCTGTGGTTGTTATCCCTTACGAGACTATAATAATCTTAATAATTAACTGGACTTAGTATTTCAACGGATAAAGTTCATTCCGGAATTTAGAAATACACTCCAGAGTGATTGGATTGGATTAGAGATTAGTGTTTAACGTCCCGTCGACAACGAGGTCATTAGAGATGGAGCACAAGCTGGGATTAGCGAAGGATGGGGAAGAAATTCGACCGTGTCCTTTCACAGGAACCATCCCGGCATTTGCCTGAAGCGATTTAGGCTCTGAGCACAATGGGACTTATTTTCTGAGGTCATCAGTCCCCTAGAACTTAGAACTACTTAAACCTAACTAACCTAAGGACATCACACACATCCATGCCCAAGGCGGGATTCGAGCTTGCGACCGTAGCGGCCGCGCGTCTCCAGGCTGTAGCGCCTAGAACCGCGCGGCCACTCCGGCCGGCGAAGTGATTTAGGGAAATCAAGGAAAACCTAAATGAGGATGGCCGGACGTGGGTTTGAACCGTCGTCCCACGGAATGGGAGTACCGTGTGCTAACCATTGCGCCACCTCGCTCGGTCCTACAATGAGATTTTCACTCTGCAGCGCAGTGTGCGCTGATATGAATCTGCCAGGATGTTTCTTATCAGCGCGCAATCCGCTGCAGAGTGAAAATCTTGTTCTGGAGACATCCCCCAGGCTGTGACCAAGCCATGTCTCCGCAGTGTCCTTTCTTCCAGGAGCGTTAGTTCTGCAAGGTTCGCAGAAGAACTTCGGTGGAGTTATGAAGGTAGGAGACGAGGTACTGGCAGAATTGAAGGTGTGAGGACGGATCGTGAGTCGTGCTTGGGTAGCTCAGTTGGTAGAGCACTTGTCCGCGAAAGACAAAGACCTCGAGTTCGAGTCTCGGTCCGGCACACAGTTTTAATCTACCAGGAAGTTAAAAATATACTCTTAGTAAATGAGAAATAGCATGCGAGTGAGCCAAGATCAATTTGGAGACATGTAAGAACCACCGATTGGCACTATGATAGAATTTGTGGAAGACAAGTCAGCCATTTAAAGGTAATTATATTGTTAAATTTTTGGGTGACCATACTGCGAAGTAGTATAAAACACCTCCATTACAGCGTGAAAGGTTTGGTTTTTCAACATATCGACAAGCAATGCTGCGATAAGGAATAATCTGTGTTCTCCAGAACAGTGCAGTATCGTAGCCAGAAGTAACAGAGGAGGACCTTGTCGTCAACAAATTTTACTGACGTCGTGCTTGAGGCTGGAGGAGGCTGCGATGGGCAGTGTGTGCCGAGTGGGAACCGCGCCTGGGGATCGGCTTCCCAGCTGTTTACCTGCGTGGGCCGGCGGCCATTACGGGCTCGCGGCTGTTAATGCGGGCTCTCTGAAAGGGCCCCTGATTACGCTGCCTGCCCTCTCCCTGGGGCACGCTGCACGTCAGCATACGGCTTGTATGTGGCGCGGCGACACAGCGGACTGTTCGTGTATGCGCGAGACCGGGGAGCCACGTTCTCAATTGGGCTGCATTCAGAGACCGGACAAAGCGAACTGCCCCAGCACCCAACACGTCAGAGTTGTCATTCGTAATGTTCCAGCTCTTCAGTGTTCTTACTGAGTTCTTTCAAGGAACTCAGTTACATTGTCAAAAGCTATATTTGATGAAGCGGGTTTCTGAAGCAAAATAACGTTTAAGATATGAAGCTTTTTCTGCACTTTTACAAGGAAACCCATAACTTAGGTACGGTTGGTGTATTTGCCTGTCACAGAATCTATGATACACGAAATTATATATATGGTTCGCGTTTGTGGCGTGTGTCGCCCGACTGTGAGAGCAACGTTGCGATTGTATGCTGAAAGGTTTCTTGATCCGGTCAAGCTCTCACTATATGCGTTATTGGAAAAATTGAAGAAGGGTGGATGCGAGAAGAGCGAAGTTTGTCAACGATGGATAATAGCAACTGATGATGACAAACACATTTAACATTGTAGCAGCGGTAACAAACGACCCAAATGTGTCATTGCGAGGCAGCTGTAATATGCGAGTGGTACGGGTGAAAGCAGTGTTGTGCTAACATTACATCATTCCAACGCACTTAGCCGCGCCGTATAAGGCACCTTGTCACTATCCTCCTTCTAACGGGGTTGTGTTTGTTTGTCCTTAGCGTAAGTTAGTTTAAGTTAGATTAAGTAGAGTGTATGCATAGGGACCAATGACCTCAGCATTTGGTCCCATAGGAACTTACCAAAAATTTTCATTTTCCGGTTCACTGAATCCTCTCCACATTTCTCTCCATCAAGAGCTTCATGCAAATTACTTTCAATGTGGGTCACAGTTCTCGGAATGGTCTCTACAAAAACTGCAAAATTTTGTTTACTAAGTTGCATTATTTAAAATGATCTTCATGGCATGTATTACTGATGACATGAAAATCTACACTGAGATAAGATGGAAGTTTACTGGTAATTTTATCACAAGAAAATTGTGGAAAGTGGAGCTATTATAGAAGTAAAATATTTTGGTGCTGCTATTAATCAAAAACTAGGACGTACCAGTCGTGGTGGCATAAATGAACTGCATAAGGAAACAGTAACCTATAATATCCCACTACCCTGTGTCTGTCTTGGACGTAACTAAGAAGATCAAATTATTTTCTCGGCATAATTCCTCCGATCTTAAGCATAACCGAAACAACATTTATGCCTTACTTCCAGGATGGGATGAGACGAAATGCATAGCAAGTGAAACAATGAAAGAATATATAGACATATTCTCTGTAACGGAATCCAGTATCTCATTACATTGTTTCTATTCCTAACTAAAACAACCTCAAACACACATTCAATTCACGATATTCGCTAATTAAAACTACCGTACGTTACACGTCTTTGGCAATTCGCGGCATATCGTACAAGTAATAAGGATAGGTATGTACTACTCACACGTTAGGAAAATCGAAGTACAATTATCTTATAAAGCCATCAATTATACTATCTGAAGCGGAGATGCGCGGGGCCGATTTCGGCTGAAGAAATGCAGAATTTTTTGTGCATCATCGTCGAATACTCCAGCTTCCGCATCCACAGTTTCATGACGTTCCGATACTTGGCAGCGCTATAAATATCCTTAAAAATTGCGACTTTAGCGGAGGTGTGTTTCAAGCCTTTCGCTGAGTTTCTTTTTGCGGAAAACCAGAGCATCGCAGATATTCATTGGCGTTTGCAGAGTGGCTACGGTGGCCTGAGAGTGAACAAAAGCACAGTGAGTCGCTTGGGGGAGGCATCTCTCATCATCTCAATAAGGTCGCGCAAACCTGTTCTATCTCCCGCGTGTCGGCCAGCCGCGCACGACAGTGTCTTCTGCAGTGTTGGAACGTGAGTACACTCCCATTCTACGTGACACTAACGAACTTCTCCAACGAAGGACTCGTACCCGAGAGCAGTTCATAAAACTTCACTGTTCTCTTTCATCCACCCTACAGTTCGCATCTCGCACATTCTGACTTCCATTCGTTTGGCCCAATGAAGGATGCACACTGCAGAAAGCACGTTACAAGACGTTGGCTTCGACATGGAACAGTAGAGTGGTAACGTGCGGGGACACAGGCCCTCCCAGTAAGTTGACGTAAGGTCGTCGCATTGATCATAGATTATGTTGAAAAACAGGGTTTTGTAGCCAAAAGAGTGGGGAATAGTACAGTGAATTAGAATCCAGAGTGAAACCGACCTGCTTTCTGAAAAAATACTTATTGAATGCCACTCGCTCATGGACAGGAAGAGTGAGGCGCCTACTGCACACACAACAATTTCTTCAGCGTTAGAAAAAACAACCCATCAGTAAATTAGAGTAGTTTTATGATGTTCCGATACGTGGCGGCGCTACACATAAACTTCAAATTAGCGTCTGTAGCGGAGGTGTGTTTCAAGCAGAGACCAAAAACTACCACCTTCTAATTCTCAAACAGTGAGTCCAAGACTCGTGAACCGAATCCACAGTTTACACAAGAGCAGAAAACAAAATAAATTCTATATCGTGTAGAGAGAAAAGAAGGCATCATGAAAGCATTTATTTGGCGTTGAGTGCATCTATCTGAAGATACAACGCGTGACATCGGTCAAAGGAAACATCCAGAATTCAACACTTATTTGCACAATAGATTTATAGGGCAGGTGTTCACATTTGGGAAAATACTCCTGTATCACTTACAATGTCTGTAAACTATCACTTTACAAGAATAACCTACTGGCTCCTATTGCACCCACGCAGTCAGTGCAACAATCACTTAATTTTCTAGATTATTGAATAAACATCAAAACAATATAAACGAGGTACAAATTCCTGTCACTTAAACAGCAAAAACCAAGGTATTCGATCAACAACTAGGTTTCGTAAATTAGTGTGCCAAGACATTGGTAGGAGTTCGTCACGTTCCTGCGTGTGTGTTGATAAGCTATTATTATGGTCTCATGAAGCGCATCTCGTTAATACTTGGGAAATTCCTATGTCGAAATGTGAGGTGCGCCCATAATTCCTTAGAGAGGAAATAATTGGTAAATTCGACATTTGGCGTGCCACGTAGTGGTTGTTCAACCGCAAGTCGTTTGTCTTACAAGGTCGTGATTAATGAGGTCAGAACTGTCGTAGCTTTCATAAGACAAGAATTCTCTCTTAATTGATGCCTGAAATTATGGTTATTTGAATCATCTTTAAGGTGTTCCTTCGTTAACTTTGGGAAACCAATGCCTTCATGGCAAGTATATGTAGAATCTGACACAGTTTGAAGCGTCGCCTTAGAGTTTTTTGCACATAGAATCTAAGGGATAAACAGACATCGTGAGTTTTGGTTAGAGATTTGCCTTTTTCTTAAATGCTTTGTCCTGGGGTGAACGATGGGCGAGATGTTACGAACACGCGTGCATTTTGGATGAAATTCGAGTGCAAACTTTTCTTCGTGCAAATGATGCACTCATATCTTTTTCCTCCTGTGTTTTAATAACATTTATTGGAGATTTGTGTCGCACTTGTCCACCACACGCTACATATTTCTGCAGCGTCGATTGCTTTTTGTAAAGACACACCTCCTGTCTTTATATTAACCCATGAATTCAGCCACAGAATTAATAAGGAAATAGTTAGCTAAAACAACAAAACGTCTTAGGTGGTCAGGATCAAAGCACTTCACTGGACGATTACTGGTTACAAGGCAAAACACAACATTGCTTTGTTTCAGCTTTCAGTAACCGCGCCAAAGATCACGGGCAGGTGGAACTCTGTCCGCTAACTCAAAAAAAAAAGTTACAAGAACTGTTAATGTCTGGTTGGATACAGAACAGTGGAGCAGATAATATGGTGATATTGTGCAATCTGAAACATTACCCGAGAGAACATTATTGTCTACATTACGGGAAGATAATGCCATTAAATTTAAATATTCATTATAATCGGAAATATATTCACTATAGACAGATTGACATTTATTATCAGTCCTTTGTGCTTTTGTATTCATTATAAGTTTGTTGCGTTTGTATGTTCGACATTGGTCACAACTGCTTAACTAAGCAATCCTAGTGAGATGTCTTCTTGTAGTCAGCGTCAGTGAAATGTGTTTCTCTACTGAACATTATTCAACTGTGCGTAAATGTTAATAGCTCAACGTAAAGATCAATTTTGTTTAAATAAGACGAAATCAGTTAAAGATACTCAATCACAGACACAACTGTAATCTGTTAAACGTTTCAGGTTTTAATACTGGGGATGGTGATTGAAAAATGGACCTAGAAAGTGTTTCAGAGCATATGTGCTTTCTGATTTCGACAACTAATTTTTTGCATCGGGTGTATTCTCTTGTAATGAAGCTGAAAACTTCTTATGAAAATAATGCAGTTTCAGTGTATAAACTCTAACGATACATGGTATTTATCATTTTCTGAAAAGAGAGAGAGAGAGGTTTGGTTGATGACCACAAACTATTAATAATTTCATAAGGAACTTGTGCACGCTCTTGTATATTTCCCTTGTTGGTGCTGCAAGCTGTACGCAGAAAGTACTTCCCTTACAGACCACAACAAATTGAAATGCATAACAATCAATTTGTCCTTAACTTCAGTTGCTGTGGATCGTTGTTCAACTGAACCACTTAGTTGTCATTTACGACAAAATGAACGCAAACTTTTGCATTAACATTTCATGCAACACTCTACGCTACATCCCATACAGTTCCCACAGTTTTCACTCAAGCCATATCTCGACGAACCTTTCTTGTCTTGTCTACTTGGCAAGACGAATAGACTAATGGCAGAGAGCCTCCTTCATCCCCAGACCCAAAAAAAAGTTACTTTGAACCCAAACCACATGTAACTGGTTATGGACGAGGTTAAATCACCCAGCAACATTATAAAGATTATTCATAATGCATCGCGTAGAACTGTTATAAATTCATAACTAAACGGGACGTCTGGCCATGTTTTAGACGCTACACGCTACACGAAGTTGAATACATTATTCGTTGGATGGCTAGCTGCTTTTGAAACGAGTACCAATAGGTCTGCCAGAACTTCCCACACACATTGCCACTGACTGTACTTCCAACACTGTTCGTGGTATGGACGCTCTGCGAGGTGAGAGCATAAAGTCGTAGGCCTGGAAACGCGAACATGTGGGACGTGTGTGACCATGCGTTCGGGCGGCAGTACCTGCGCCGGCTGCTCACTATGCCGCGCAACAGTAAGTCGCGGCAAAAAAAAAAAAAAAAGCTCTCAGCACTATGGGACTTAACTGCAGAGGTCATCAGTCCCCTAGAACTCATAACTACTTAAACCTAACTAACCTAAGGACGCCACACACATTCATGCCCGAGGCAGGATTCGAACCTGCAACCGTAGCGGTCGCGTGGTTCCAGACTGTAGCACCTAGAACTGCTCGGCCACACCGGCCGGCAAGTCACAGCGCAGCGTCGACAGTATGCTGCCAAGGATGCCGTAGCCTAAATGCAGTAAATATTGATCACTTACCTTTTTCACACAAGGACTCTTGCGGCAAGGAAATTATCCACATTTTTCCTCACACTGTTGCTACTGTAGCCGCGTCTACTACCATCTTGACTAACGTTAATTACGAAACCAGTCTGTGCCTGTGGTGGAGATCCTATGATGAGAAGTTTTTTGGTATCTAAACAAAAAACTAAGTAAACATCACTAGTGGATTAGACCGATTGCTCCCTACACAATCCTTCCTGCCGGTGTTGTAGTAAATGAATCGTGATGACGCCACTGCTTAAATATTCAAGCAGCCCAAGTGGACCCCATTGCAGACCTCCCTACCTCTGGAAAAATACCTGAGCAGTTTAAGGGAAGCGAACCCGGGTCCTTCGGCACCAAAGGCAGTGACACTAACCGCTAGACTATCCGCAAAAATATTATGTTATAGTAATTTTCTAATCAGAAGTCTATAAAGCTACATTTAAGATGCGTTATTCGACCGCAAATAATTTTAGAGTCATAATTTAATAAATTGATGAATTAAAATATGAAAATAATTATGATCATTATGATGCTCATCAAAATTTGTGAACATCGCTATGAACGACTAATTTTTTTAATAAACTGAGATTGATAATTATGTATTCATATTTCAATTACAAAAGTCACCCGTTGCAACAAAAAGTCAGTATCAGTCTGGCACACAGTTTTAATCTGCCAGGAAATTTCAATAAGTAAACACGTTTGTTAAACAAATGCAAAATAACGCAAACAATATTTCCACTAAGAAACTAAATCATACCCAATACTTTCCAAAATAATCAACCTTAAAATGAAAGTCTTAAATAACCTTACTGGCTAATTTGTTTGATTCTACACATCACACCAATGATTCTACTTATACACGGTCAAGTTACATTAATTTGACCACTGCCTATGTTCGACGTCACTAACGAATAAGCACTCACAGATGGAAGCAGTAACCAGTGGAGGATATGTAGGGTGTGTTTCTGGGAACGTGGAAGACAGTGAAGTCGTCGTCGTAACACGGCAACGGAGAGATTCATGTAAGGTCCAAAAGGGCATCCTGGTTGGCTAATGGACGAAGGATGGAAACATATCCGAAACGATTAATTTTATGAGCTGATCCCATGCTACCAAGCAAGACGCTGTCTAAAACTGGCGCCAAGGCAACGGGGGTGCACCATGGTCCAGTGATGAAGGAGTTATAGACGGCTGCGGAGATGTGTACGTGCGAATAGACGTACAACTGTTGAGCATTTCAATCCCCAGATGAACCAACGGGATATCAGCAGTGTCTCCTCAACGACTTATCAGCGAACGTTGCTGCGTATTGGCCTCCACAGCAGGTTCCTGGTTCATGCATCCATGCTCACTGCTATTCGTCGACCATGAAGGACGGAATTTTCACAACAGTACCGCAACTGGACGTCCACTGAGTGGCGACATGTGATGTTTTCAGATGAATCAAGTTTTATACTCCATCAGACAGATGGCAGTTGGCGTGTATGGCGTGAAATGTCTGAATGTAAACATCCTGAAAGAATCGTTGGAAGGGTTCAGGCAGGAGGGAATTTCCTGAGTGATCTAGCCAATCGGGAACGAACAATGGATCAACACTAGTTTCATCTACCCTTGGAAATCATGCCCACAACTACATGTGGTTTTGTTTTTTTCCCAGCAGGATATCATCTGCCAGCAGGGCCATGCACATGTTAGACAACCCGCAGTGTGCATGTGTAGTTCGAAACCCACCAGGATGAGTTAGTAGTGGAACAAAGCAGTCGTCACCCCACTCTCCATTCTTTCCAGATGTATCCAAGATGGCGGCGATGACGCCATCCAACATGGATGACTTTGGCAGGAAGATAGGTCAATTGGGCTACCTCCACTAACCTAACCCCCCTCTCCTCCCCTAGAAAATGGCAGGGAGCTCAAATTCCATCAGGTCAATACAACATCTCTCTACTAACCTAAGAAAATGGTGGGAAGATAGGTCACTTGGGCTACCTCGACTAACCTAAGTCATCTGACCACCATCTTTCCTAGGAAGTGGTGGGAAGTTTGAATTTTGGCAGTAAAGAAAGGTCAATTGGGCTATCTCTACTGACTTAAGAAAATGGCAGCAAAGAAAGGGCAGTTGCGCTATCTCCACCAACTTCTTGTTAGGAAATGGTGGGAAGAGGACTTGACCTGCACTGGACATAAATCTCTATTTTCAGTCCTTATTTAAACAATCAGAGGCAGAAACACCATCAAGTCTAGTCGTCATGGGGTCCAGAGTCAAACTGACCTAATACACAAAACTGACACCAGAGGTCACTGTTGTCTATACTGTGACGTAATCCAAGATGGCGGGGGAAATGGAGGGGAACAGTGTGGTTGCCATGGGCTCTGGATTCTAACTGACCTAACATACATCACTGCCACCAGAAGGTGCTGTGGTCCATTCCATGACATAATCCTAGTTGGTGGTCTGGGGTGGGGTAAAATGGTCACCATGGGGTCCAGAGTCCATCCGACACAGTACACAGTACTGTCACCAGAGAGCACTGTCATTGGTTCCATGAAATAATCCAAGACAGCAGGGAAAATGGCAGGTAATAGTGTGTTCACCACAAGCTCTGGACCTAGTACACAGCGCAGCCACCAGACAGCGCTGTCATCTGTTCTGAGACATAATCCAAGATGGCGGTCTGGGGTGGGGGAAAATGGTGGGAAAACCTGTGGTCGACATGTGATCCAGGGTCCAACTGATCTAGAACACAGTACCACCACCAGAGGGCACTGTCATCCATTCCATGACATAATCCAAGATGGCGGGAAATAGCGTGTTCAACATGAGGTCTGGGCCTAGCACACAGTACCACAACCAGAGGTCACTGTCATCTGTTCCATGACATAACTCAAGATGGCGGTCTGGAGGTGGCTTTGTAGAGAAATAATTTCGAGTCTATATTTATTACATTGATACAAAACACTCACCCTTTTGTGCTTGGGGTCACATTACACAGTCTGCAGACCTGCAAACGACTCGTAAATAATTCATTAGACTGATGTACATACATACAAACAAATCATAAATTCCCCAAGTAATGCATGTAAAACGCTCAGAGACACTCTCACTACCCATAAACTGACCAAATAACGCATAGCAGAGCCTACAGACCTGCTCACATAATATGCAACAGACACGCAAACAACGAGCACAGACACTGCCCACCGTCCCCTGTCCATTGGTCAGCACAGGACGCTACTGCACATGCACCCAAAAGTCAGGATGCACTGGCAGCCCCCACAAAGTGATGCACAGCTGCCCATTTGGGTCCTGCAAGCATGAGGTGGCGACATCCCTATCATACTTGGTACCTGAGAAATTCATCTCAAAATATGTGTTCACCTAGGCACCGTTCCTGATCAACCACCAAGCGAGGTGGCGCAGTGGTTAGCACACTGGACTCGCATTCAGGAGGACAATCGTTCAATCCTGCATCTGGCCATCCTGATTTAGGTTTTCCGTGATTTCCCTAAATCGCTCCAGGCAAATGCCAGGATGGTTCCTTTGAAAGGGCATAGCTGATATTCTTTCCCATCCTTCTCTAATCCGATGAGACCAATGACCTCGCTGTTTGGTCTCTTCCCCCAGACAACACCCTCCCCCAACCCTGATGCTACCGGATGTGAGTGATGAGCTATTTGCAGAGCGCATCGACACTGCTGCAAGCCACTTCTAGATGCAAGTCAGTGCAAGCCATTACTGTCACTATATTGCTGATGCCATGTGAAAGTTCTTGGAGTGTTATACTGACGTCACATGTCTATCTAAATAAGCATCAAGACATGATCTGGTCTGTGGGCACATGTGTTTACCGCTGCCGACTGCTTTTGTTGGAGCTTTTGTGATGTCTTAGCTTGTCTGCACGGATATTCTTGTCCTAACAGAACCTGTTTACAAAAATAGCGCAGAATAATGCCAAATGCAGTCTTCCTTGTGATCCTAACATGGCTACCTGTCCATCACATAGTACACTCCCTGCTGTCATCATATGCAAACGTTCTCACTGCTATGTAGAGACTCCTGTAACACAGCACAAAGGATATCTTGTGAATGAATCGAGCATTATGATTGGTTCTTATTGAATTTACCCTCCTAATTACTGATACTGTCAGTGTGGAAGCACCATCAGCGTTTCTTTCTCTCTACAAGCAAGGCTTTCAGCGGCAAAAATCTATAATACACTGATCACAGTATTGCACTGACAATTAAATCCTGCAAAGTTGCCCTACATATCGTCAAGTACTGAAAGACTCTTACTCAATTACATTGCTCTCCCACTGAGGACAGGAGCTCGAAATTTAGAGCGTGAAATCTAGCAATATATTACCCCGTACTGTGATGATGCAGTAAACCTCATTTACATCATTCATACATATACCGTGAAGACAGACAGCACCGTATGTACCCCTCACAGCACTAGATATTTTCCTGCAGTCAACTGTCACATTGACTAGAGCATCCTCGACAGACTGAAGTCACATTCAGAACTGTTCTACAAATTTGGGATCGTTTACCTTCGGAACAAACTCGTTACTCTTTGCTTGCTTGCTTTTCTACACCCATCTCCAGACTAGGAGATTACAAGAACAAATGTATTTTCGAAAGGTTTCCCGTAATATTATACCATTGTCGCCGTACTTCTTGATATCAAGCACACAGCAGTATCCTACCAATCGCTCATGCAACATAATTCCGAAGATTTAACCGGAAATTATTTCTCTACAAACGCTAAGCTTTAGCAAGGTGGAGCATGCTGTAAACCATTAAGTAACTAGAAACTTATCCTGTCTGTGAAGCCCTTTCGTGAGAACCCGAAAAAAATAGAGAAAGCTGATATTTCCAATCGCAAATACCAATGTCGGTGATGTAGCAGATTCCAAATCACCCCTATAATTTACAAAGTCAAATAAGGCCTTTCTCATATCTAGAGAACCAGCAGACATGCCTTTCACATGGTAGGTGCACACACCACAGTCGATTTTCCCTCAACTAAATAAAGGACCGAAATGTGCAGAAGTAGTCAACCGGACAATTTACGTGGGAGGGAATAACTCTCCAGCGGAAACACATCGAATCTTCTCAAGTTTCCACATGATCACGAAAGCTATCCAGCACATATTAAGTATTAGTTCGCTATTCGGTTTTCTAGAGGACAACACTTAAGTCAGCTACATTCCTACACTCCAACAGGCCTCTACAATTATATGGTTCCTACAATTCATGGGAAACACGAATCATTCCTGCCACACGTCAACGGCGCTGCATGTCAAGCAAGCATAGACAGAATCGTCCTAGGAAAGAAACTGGCCTCAGATATATATTTAATCCCTGTATTTACAACTAAATGTTACAATGGCGGTCTCAGTTGAACGAAATTCAACAGTGAGCGAAATACCAGAAATACACCCTGCTGATCACTTTGGCTATGGAAATAGAGATATCGGTACCATTCTTATGACTTGACATACTCTTCCCTTTGCTATCACAGTACTCCATGTCAAATCCATACCTTCCTTACAACTGGACACAATCATTTCCTTTGCACATGTCTGAGCACAAACGCATACTGATGCTCAAGGTGGCAATACTTTGTCAATAACCGATTGCTGGTGATACAAGATAATACTGACCCAAAATCAGTGCTCAGTGGACATGTCTCACAAGTTTTTCTTGCGAATGCTACCCCTGTGTTTTAGAAGTAGAAGTGTAATCGTCTAACAAACAGGTATATGTTAAAAAAAAGAAAACACAAACATATTACCATTATAAGTGGTCTTCGTTCTACAGGTGCACACAAGTATCCATGTTAAAAGCTGTACCAGCTTTATAAACCCACATATGGCATTACCTATGAATGATGTGGTTTTTGCAGACAAATACCATGACACTGAATATAGACGGTGATCGCCAGATTGTATATTATCACACCAGCAGTGCGATTACAGGTCACCGACAGTCCACCCTCATAATAAAATTATCGAATTTTGAAAGTGATTCCGCTGAGGAACGTTGTATGAAACTGGTATTTGTAACCCCATCACCCTACTGTCGCCGGATATTTCTCCGGTGTTTGTAACACATTCTGTCTTGATGCAATGTTGGAGGATTAGTGATATATCCATTCCACTATAGGCAATGGTTGATTGAGAAGGATGATAAACAGTAGATGGTGAGATGATTGAGGTTGTAAGAACTAGGCTGGAACTAAGTACCCCACATTCAAACACATACCTGAATTGGATCCTACGGAAAGCCTTTTATGATTACAGTCACTAGTGAATCATATTTCTGCCAATCTCATACCTCAAAACGAGTCACTTTTCTCGAACCTATCTGCTACAGTAAAACTCCCACATCATTTTAGATAGCCCCTATGCATCCTGCAACTGTCCCCTCAGACCCTGTGCTTCCATTCCTGCAGCTTTGCGCACATGATCGTTCGAATGTAAGTTGGAAGTGAGTAGGGGTCGGAGGAAACTATATCTACCACCTTCTTCAACCTGGGTGGAAACAGGCAAGGCTGAGTTACTGCAACAGAACTGTGTTTTGACCATTCAACAGAAATGCAAGCCTGCTCCTGCAACACGAGGTAGTATTAAAGACAGTTCTGGAACTGGGCAAAGGACATGGAATTTGCTACTACACTGTGATGCTTCTCCAGACCACTAGCAGGTACTATAGATCCACATCCCTCAGGGCCCATTCACGTCTCTCTTCCCAACATTCTATCGCTGTTATTTTATTCCATCCCCAGAGAAAAATTACGAACTATAAAAGGTCCACTAACTTTATCTGATAGAGAAGTTGATGTTTTATCACACCTCCCTCCTCCCAAATATCAAAAACAAATACCACATGCATGCTGGCATCGAGCACATGTGACGATCCTATTAAATGTACATGTATTGATCCACTGCACAGACCAGTTTTAAGTTTCATCACCTTTATTGTGGGAGGATGCCCGTATCTGGCAGACCATACTGTAAGTCCCAAGAGACGCTTCCTGTGACCCGGTGTCGTTGTTTGAAACATTGTTTTTTTTTTCTGCTGTAACACGCTTTGTACACTGCCATGCATTTTGTTTCTCCACCACAACTTCGAGGTTTGTGTCAGATTCTAAACTGATATTAATACGTTCTGATCCACTGCCTCTTGCAGAAACCTAGACATCGCATGATGTAAATCATCTTGTTACTTCAGCTACCATAACACGCCACACACACGGGATGATTTTAAATAAAAGACAATTTACAACATAAGGAAACTGGCGGAGTTGTGGAGAGTTTCCAAACTGCTGTCCGAAAGTGATTGACGTCCTCAACATTTAAAGTCATCTGTCACAGTGACGTAATAGCTGAGGGCTCTGCGTTCCATTTCGACTGATTCCTCTCATTACAGTCATGTACGCGATCGACATTTCTGTGCTATCCATTCCCAGAAAGTGTTGTCCCTCCACCAAAACTCTTTCTCCAACTCAAACAATCGATGCCAGTCAATCATTATTTGGTAACCAACAGGGTACCAGTGGATTTATGGGATGGAAAAGACACCATCAATGTACTCAAACAATAAGTATCACAGTTGATAGTACGAACAATGTTAGCCATTTTACACAGAGCAGTCTCACGGTCTTAGGGTAAAATTAGAGACTGAAGGACTCTTCACACTGCCACTGACCAACCCACTGTGCAGCATTATTACCGATTTAATCTGCAACCGACCAGAAGTAGACTGTTACAGATATATATATCACAGAGATATATAGTGTCCACTGTCCACATACGATCATGGTTCAGAAATTATGCTACCCCACGTCAGTCCTATGTAAAATGATCGTTAGTAACAGAGAATACCTCTTACAAGGAAACAGATAAATGCATAGCAGTGGCATGCGACATGTGAAATTACATGTCACCACTAACTTCGCAAACAGCACATCTGTCAAGCAGATGTATAGAGAGGGTACTGCAGTATCTCACAAACACCTATCCCTAACTTAGTTACGAAACTGAAGCATCAATTTTACACATAAG
Source organism: Schistocerca serialis cubense (assembly GCF_023864345.2). Taxonomy (NCBI): domain Eukaryota; kingdom Metazoa; phylum Arthropoda; class Insecta; order Orthoptera; family Acrididae; genus Schistocerca; species Schistocerca serialis. The sequence continues at coordinate 914,712,515 of NC_064641.1, read as the reverse complement.
ATGCGACAGGGGAATGGGGTTGATCGCATAAATCTTTATTCATTTAGAGGAATGTGTCACGTTTCAACACATGTGAGATGAAAGTCCTCTGATTACTGGGAGATTTACTGTTAATGATCACAAGTAGACACTGCTCTAAGACCCACACAGAACAAGCGGTTGTATACGAGTCCAACGCAGGCTATGTCACACATCTGATGCACCTGATGGAACACCAGGAAAAACATTGTCAAATGACCTGCAGCAACTTCCCAGCTCTCTCTCTCTCTCTCTCTCTCTCTCTCTCTCTCTCTCTCTCTCTCTCCCTCTCTCTCTCTCCCTCTCTCTGTCTGGAATGCATCATCAGTCTACGATTAAATCACACCTCATTACAACTTCATCTCAACCGTCGTTTAACGCAGATGCAAGTGAGTTTAGAACCAGATTGTTCTCTCTCTTCATGAAAACGTCAAATGCAGTAGTCAACTCGCGTGTATCACTATTACCTCAATAGACATGCAGTAGAATGCTGCCTAGTCAGGAAAAAAGCCACTGTTTCCCTGGTTCCCTTTGCTTACATGTCCATGTTTTCTCCGATACCTCTTTATATCGTATGCTTGTTCCCATGTACTAACCTGCACCAAGCAGAAGACACGCAAATACTTCCTCCATTTCATCGCATTTTGATGAATATTCAATCAATATACACATATTTTCTGCAATTCTATCGATTTTCTATGTTAGTTCTAGCCATGTAATCATGAAATCACCTCTCGTTCTGTGTTCTAAAATTGCTTGTAAATGTAGTACAGCTGCCAAGACACAGAGCAAATGCACTGATCGAGAGGTACAGTATGGCACTGTACTCGATTGTCTTCGGTCGCCTTCACCCTGCTTATTCCACATTTGCAGAGCATCTGCTCTGTTTTCTGTGTATCTATGTATCTGCATGTGTCGCAGATGGCTCCCAGGACCCAGACCTCCTGCTGGTGGACACGACTTAGAACAAAGAACACATCATTGGACGTAACACATTGTTTGTCCACCTGCGAGCCCTATCCCAGATGTGACGTGTGGTGGATCCACGCCTGAAAATCAGTCTAGGTATATAATGCATGGCAGATCCACACTCAAATGTTAACTCGGATGTGGTACATTGTGGATCTGCATCCCAACATCACTCTGTGTATTGTCCATGGTGGATCCACCTTCAAACCCTATCATGGACATGGCACATTGTGAATCCATGTCCCAACATTGCTCTGGATATAACACACAGCGGAAAAACACTGAGCGCTAACTTGGGTCTACAGACGTTACTGGGAGCCATCTGAAACATATAGTCTTACACAGGCCACGTAAAGGTCTTTGCAAATGGGATAAGTTTCTAGTTACTTCGTGGTTGACAGCACACTCCACCTCACTAAAGATTCTGGTTTTGTGGAGAAATAACTTCCAGTTTATATCTTCGGAATTACGTTGCATGAGCGATTGGTAGGATACTGCTGTATGCTTGATATCGAGAAGTACCGCAAAAATGGAATAATATTACGGCAAACCATGAGAAAATACATGTGATCTTGTAATCCCTCATCTGTAGATGAGTGAAAAAGAAACAAGCAAGCAATCAGGTCTGGATCAGAAACATTTACATATTTGTTCTGAGGATAAACAAGCCCGAATTTGTAGAACAGTTCTGAGAGTGACTGGTCCACTGAGGGCGCACTGGTCACATGTCGGGAGTGGATGACTCGTGACCTTCGGATGCAGGAAAATATCTAGTGCTGTGAGTGGAATATACGGTGGAGACTGTCTTCGTGGTATATGTACGAATGATGTCAAAGAGATGATTCTGTATGGAGTGATACGAATTGTACATTTACAACATCGACACAGTATGCGGCAATATATTGTTGGGTTGGATTTTGGTTTCATGCTCTAATATTCAATCTCCTGTCCTCAGTGGGAGAGCAATGTAATTGAGTAAGAGTCTTTCCATATTTGACGATATGTAGGGGCACTTTGCAGGGTTTAATTGTCAGTGCAATATTGCGATCTGTGCAAAATAGTTTTTTGCCATCGTAAGTCTCATCTGCAGAAAGAAAGAAATGCTGATAGTGCTTCCACACTGATAGCATCAATAATTTGGAGGGTAAATTCAATAAGAGCCAATTATAATGCTAGATTCATTCACAAGAAATCATTTGTAATGGGATGTAGGAGTCTTTACATAGCAACGAGAATGTTTGCATATATTGACAGCAGGAAAGGTAACTTGTGATGGACAGTGTGCCACAAAGGAGCTCGAGGAAGAATGCATTCGGCGATCTTCTGCGGTATTTTCGTAAACAGGTTCTGTTAGGTCAAGAATTTACGTGCTGACAAGCTAAGACATCAGAAAAGCTCCTAAAAAAGCGACTGTGAACTACTTGTGTTACAGTATACAATTTCCAAGAGGTCGACTTGGTGTTTATTCAGGTAGACATCTGATATCAGTATCCAACAGCTTCCCTAGCGCATGCTAGATGTGTCTCACATGTCCCATTAGTTCACAAGGAAGAGGCAGCTCTGGAACATCTCTCTCTGTGCTGGACCCACACTGCAGCTATGTGTCATCATGCCAGGCCAGCCGGAGTGGCTGTGTGGTCCTAGGTGCTACAGTCTGGAACCGAGCGACCGCTATAGTCACAGGTTCGAATTCTGCCTCAGGCATGGATGTGTGTGATGTCCTTAGGTTAGTTACGTTTAATTAGTTCTATGTTCTAGGCGACCTCAGAAGTTAAGTAGCATAGTGCTCAGAGCCATTTGAACCATTTTGTCATCATGCCAGCAGTGGTAAATACATGCACTTGTCGCCCAGAGGATGACTTGGTGCTTATTTAGATAGACATGTGACATCAGTATAACACTCGAAGAACTTTCACGTGCCATTGGCAGTGGAGTGAGAGTAATGGCTCACACTCACTTGCATCTAGTGGTGTCCCGTGCCAGCATTGACGCACTCTTCAAATAGGTCTTCACTCCCGTCTCGTTGTGTCATCAATGGTGCCTAGGTGAACATGTATATCGAGAGGAATTTGACAGGTACCAAGTATGAAAGGGATGCCACCGCCTCATGCTTGCAGTACCTGAGTGGACAGTTGTGCATCACTTCATGGGGGCTGCCAGTGCATCCCGATTTACGGGAGCATGTGCAGTAGTGTCCTGTGTGGTCCAGTGGACAGGGGGTGGCAGGTGGAGCCTGCACACAGTTGTTTGTATGTCTGTTACATCATTATGCCAGCAGGCTTTTAGGCTGTGCTATGCATTATTTGGACAGTTTACGGGTGGTGAGCATGTCTGCTGAGGGTTTCACATGAGTTACTTGGGTAATTTACAAGTTGTTTGTATGACTGTACATCAGTCTAGTGAATTATTTAATATTAGTTTGCAGGTCTGCAGACTGTGTACTGTCATCCCAAGCACAAAAGAGCGACTGGTTGTATCAGTGTAATAAATATAGACTGTAAATTATTTCTCTACAAACCCCCCTCCAGACCCCCATCTTCTGCTGCATCAAAGAATGGATGAAAGCACCCTCTGGTTGCAGTACTGTGTACTAGGCCTGGACATCGTGGTGGACACACTGTTCTACGCCATCTTAGATTACGTCACAGTACGTACGGCAGTGCCCTTTGGTAACAGTACTGTGTAATCGGTCAGATGCACTCCAGACCCCATGGCGACCACACTGTTTCCTGCCATTCCGCCTCACTCCAGACCACCATCTTGGATTACGTGATGGAATGGATGACAGTGCCCACTGGTGGCAGTAGTGTGTACTAGGACAGTTGGACTCCGGACCTCATGGTGACGTAACAGTTTCCCTCCATATCCCCCCCACTATCTTGGATTACGTCATGGAATGGACATCAGCGACCTCTGTTAGCAGTACTGTGTACTGGGACTTCTTGACTCTGGATCCCATGGCGACAACACTTGATGGTGGTACTGCCTCTAATTGTTTAAATAAGGACAGAAAATATAGACTTATCTCCAGCAGAAGTCGAGTCCTCTTCCCAGCATTTCCTAGGAAGAGGTTAGTGGAGGTAGCCCAACTGCCCTTTCTTTCCTGCGATTTTCTTAGGTCAGTAGAGATTGCCCAATTGACCTTTCTTTACTGCCAAAATTCAAACTTGCTGCCAGTTCGTAGGATGAGGTGGCGGTCGGATGACTTAAGTTAGTGGAGGTAGCCCATGTTACCTACCTTCCCGCCAAAACCAGACATCTTGCATGATGTCACAGGCGCCATCTTGGATGACGTCACTCACTGTTTCCACGTCTACAGGTCGCCATCTTGCATGACATTATTGCCACCACCTTGGATACATCTGGCAACAATGGAGAGTGGGGTGACGACCACTTTCTTCCAGTAGTTGAGTTTACTCTACTCCCCTCTCTGCCACGATCCACGGATTTAAACCCAATCGAGAATTTTTGGGACCACCTCGGGGACAGTAAGCTCAACAGAGAAATCTGTCTTCGCTCGCCAAGGCACTGATGTCAGCTCCACATCCCTGTTGCTACTTTCCAGAACCTCCGCGGACGGCACTGCATAAGTTGATCATTCTCGCTTTTTACAGGTGGTCAGATTAACGTCACGGGACAGTGTAACGAGCTTAAGTGTATTAAAACGTCACTTTAAATAATGAGCGAACCGAAACCGTTGCGCCTGTTTCCTATTGTTGAAGTTCGAAGTCTGCTTTTGATAAACGTAATTCGAAAAAGACTTTCTTTTCCACTGATATTTTTGATTATAAGTGACACGTACATTCGTGGAGCGACGTCGATCTTATGAAAACAGTGTTTGGCCTTTTATATGTCCCGCTTGGAACAAACTGAGATGCGAAGTGCATTGTTTTTGCCACAAAATGCAATCGATTTCAGGCTTTCAGTATCGCACTAATTATTCTTTCAAAAATCTAACTGGTTTTGTCAACCGCGAGTGAGTGCAAGGCTGCAGCCTCGAGGCTGCACCCGTGAATTGTGACTTAATTCAGATATCATTAACCTTAACGTATTTTTAGTTTTGGCTACGTGTGTTATAGGTCCATCGGCTGATAGCTAGGTATCCCACACTCTGTGTAGTCCATAATTCCATCTGTTCGTCAGTAACAATTTTCTGCTTTTCAACGACAGAAACGAGACGCTCCTGCACTATTTTGAACGACATGTCACAACCTGTGATGTTCTCACATTTTGCTTTCACTTAAGAGCAATCTAGATTTATCGCATTTACATTACACAAATATGGCATTATTACAACAACTTAATGGCCGTAACTAGCTAGTATAGATTAAATACAACGAATGTTCAGTTTGGGGTGTGCTTGATCTGTTTGTATGACGAGTGTATATTTTCGCATTACTTTGTACAAAGTCCCATCGTATCTCCTCAAATAATCAAGCGTTACGTGAATAGTTTCTTCATTTTCCAAAATAGGAGTTCATGTGACCACGGTAATCATCAGTCACTATTGTTTCCCACTGTAAATTCATTCACATCCTTAAAAGAAGTCTTAAGACGTCAAATATGTACCATATTACATATAAATTTAGCTTTGGCATCGCTATGTTGCCAGTAGCTTTTTGAAAGCCAGTTTTTAAATAATTCAACTACCTCTGATATAAAATACTAGTTAAGTTTCAGTCCTTAATCTTTTTTTTCCTTTTTTTCAAATAGTGTGCCCTTCACTTTGCATTTCTCTGACCTTCTATTAATAACTTTATTCCTGAGGCGCATTTTCCACACATTAATCCCGTTTTCTTCAGGTTGAGACTTAACGACTTAACGACAATGATAGAAGCGAAGGAATGAACTAAAATTTGTACCCACGCCGAGTCTTGAGTATCCTGTTTGTTAGACAAATGTGCTGCCCCTTGCACCACGAAAGCAGCACGGGTTACACGCCTGTGGCAGCTGTACTGCTGTGGTGGGGTAATGGCTGACACATCTGCCTAGTAAGCAGGAGGCCTGCGTTGATGCCCCCGCCGGTAACTTTTGTCATTAACGGAGATAATGGTGAGACTCACACGTGTCAAAGAAAGTATACTTTTATCAGATAAGTTAACGTTATGTCATCCCGTTGGTAATTTATTTGTCCTTTGAGAATAAGCCGGTTTGGGAGGTGTACGAACGACGTTTTGTGCCATATAAGAACCTCAGTACCGTCTACATTTTCGCTACTTACTTCTACGTGGTTGGCAAGAAGATGCCTTCTTTGTTACATCTACGAAATGTGATTCTTACCGGTTGAGTTGCTTTCTCCTAAACGTTACAATATATTGTAACGCTGGCAGATGGCAGTTCGCTTCGTGATCGTGACAAGATCATTCTATCTAGATTCTTCATTACATCTCTTGGTAATTCGGGGAAATAAATACCTTTCTTCACAATGAATTTAACGACGTAATGACTTACAGGTGTTGGACAAAAGAATGGAAACACAGCGAGAAATGCGTGCTTGAAAAAAAGCAGTGATGCTAGCCAAGCCTGCAGCTTGCGCTGTTGTAAAGGCGTTTCACAGTGTTTTGAGAATTTCACATTTGAATTACACCTGCTAAAATCAAGTTACAGCGACGGTGGCCCTGTGTATTAGTAGTGCGAAATGCGAATTTCATCCCATACGCGAGTCAGTAATCATGTCATAATGATCGAAACAACATCGCGCATTCGCGGTGGGGTGCTAATTTTGCTCTACTGCGGATTTTTAGAGCACTTGCAACGTGCATTCGCAGATTCAGCCATAATATCCAGTTCCTGGTAGTGGAACAATACTGGACTCGGTAGAAAACCTCAGTTCAACTGCCAGTGCATCAAATCGGAAGGTAACGGGCTCTCGGAAAATCGACCGAACTCCAGAGAGTACCAAATGTGTGTGTGTGCAGTAGTTTGCAGGCGAAACCTCGTCATTACGAAAACGTGCCCAAACGCTAAACGTTTCACTGACGTCCATTCGTCGCGTAATCCGTTGTGATCTGATTATCATCCGCGTCGAATGGTCGCCTCGCTCGCCTGATTTAACCGCGACAGACTTTTATCTGTGTGGCTATTTGAAGGTGAAAGTGTGCTCCGACCGGACGACAAGCTTGTAACATTTAAAAGATCGAATTCAGGTTTGAATTTGCAGTGTTTATCCGGCAGCTAAGAATGATGTGTTCCAAATCTGGATGGAACGCCTCGATTACTGAGTAGCCGCGAATGTATTCCGACGTAGCATTTCGTAATTTAGTTTGAATAAATGTTGTACCTCGTGTAAAATGTTCAACTCCATTTCGCGATTGTTTTGTATGTTATTCAAATTTGAAATCGTTAAAATGTTGTGAAACACCACGTACGACACCTTTTCCGTGTCCTCAACCCGTTGCAAGCGTCACTCGTGGTCAGAACAGTGTTCTGTGCAGTTGTGACTGCATTATGTCGGACCTAACGGGTTTCGAACGTGGTTGTTGGTGCTCGTATGATGAGTGTTGCCGTAACCAAGGAAGCCAAAGAGTTTGCTGTTCCAAGAAGCGCCGTGTCGAAGGTTTGTACCGCATGTAGGGAAAGCGGAATAATATCATCCGCTAAGTCACAACGCGGACGAAATCGCGTGTTGAGTGATTATGACAGGCGATCATTGAAGAGGACTGTGACAAAAGATCAGGAGACGACAGCTGCAAAATTCACTCCAGAGCTGAAAGTCGCACCCGCGAATCGTGCCAGCGCCTAAACAACACGAAGGGAGATCTATAAGTTCGGAACTGGATGGTAAGCAGCGACTCCAAAAACACTTATCATTGATGAAAATTGACGTAACAGGAAAACGTAATGCTGGAGTCGTGGAACCTGAACTGTGAAGGAACAGAAGACTGACATTCCGTCGAATGAGTCTTGTTTCACCCTCTTTCCAATTTATTTTCGAGTTAACATCCAAAGGGCGAAATACAACAGAAATACAACATACTCCTAACGCCCCAGGTGCACTTCCCAAGGTCACATTGCTGCCAAGCATACTGCGTCCATTTTGGGTGATCGGGTCCATACCATGGTACGATGTTAGTTACCCTATGCTGATGCTGTGTTCCAAGACAAGGGTCGCATTTTTACAGACTGCATCATCCAAGATTGGTTTTGTCTGCACGGGGATGAAGTATCGCATCTCACCTGGCTACGACAGTCACCAAATCTCAATATTAATGAGTCTTTGTGGTCGAGTTTGGATTGAAGTTTGCGTGATTGCTATCCATCCCCATCACCCTTATTTGAATTTGCCACTATTTTACAGGAAGAAGGGTATGAGAGTCCCTTGAAAAAACACAGAGGATCTGTATTTACCAATTCCCAGATGAGTGGAAGCCGTTTTGAACGCTAAGGTTCTCCTATACCGTATTAGGCCTGGTAATGTGTTGTTCTGGAGTTTCCATATTTTCGTCCAACCTCATTATAGGTGCAAAATCGTGGCACCAAAAAAATTTCGTGTTACTGTAAATAGCGAACCTCACAATATGACAAAGGAGCAAACTATGCGTTGGTAATGCAATAGCTGGTATTTCCCACTACGACTCTGGAACATGTGCATTTTATGCGCTAGGTCATTTCATTCTAGCCGTGCCGGTCACTCCTCGCCACGTGACAGAGGATTTGTAGCACGTGGTCCGTGTTGTGGTGGCTCCCCTGCTGTGGGAACCCCCGGTCGCCGGCTGCACAGTCACGCTCGCTCCCTGGCGGCCGTCTGGCAGCTGTCTGCAGTGTCCATGTCCAGCAACAGGTGGCACCGCGAGCTCGCGTGCCAGCGACACGGCACTCGCTGGTCGCCGCGTGATAGCTAGGCACACCCGTGGTGCACTCTCGCCGCTCAGGGAGCGTAGGCAGACAGCTCGGGTCAGCTACAGCATGACGTCAACAGCCGAACTTTTGCATCACTAACGTACCGGGTTGTTGTAGGTGAAGTGTAATTACAGAGGGAGAGTGTGAGCTTTAACTATCGTATGGCAGCGAAAGTTGATAGATATTCTAATGCGGCAATGCAGAACCAGTGTACACTGGGCATAAGATTGTTTAAGTTTTGGCCACCAGGTTCGAACTGGCGCTGTGAATGCAAGACACACTTACAGAAATGTTTGTGTGTAACGGATTAGGAACAAGATGTGGGACAGAAAAGGCCAAACAAGTGCTTACACAGTTTGTTCAATATGAGCCTCTGAGACGTGGAGGAGATGCTTACAGGGCCAGATTTTCTCCTGGTGACCTAAGTTGCAACTAATTTTTTTCCAGCTTAAATCGGTTCCCCATTGATGCATTACCATATACAGGGTGTTGCAGAAAGATATGGCCAAACTTTCAGGAAACATTCCTCACACACAAAGAAAGAAAATATGTTCTGTGGACATGTGTCCGGAAACGCTTACTTTCCATGTTCGAGCTCATTTTATTATTTCTCTTCATATCACATTAATCCTGGAATGGAAACACACAGCAACAGAACGTACCAACTTGACTTCAAACACTTTGTTACAGGAAACGTTCAAAATGTCCTCCGTTAGCGAGGATACATGCACCCACCCTCCATCGCATGGAATCCGTGATGCGCTGATGCAGCCCTGGAGAATGGCGTATTCTATCACAGCCGTCACAATACGAGCACGAAGAGTCTCTACATTTGGTACCGGGGTTGCATAGACAAGAGCTTTCAAATGCCCCCATAAATGAAAGTCAAGAGGGTTGAGGTCAGGAGAGCGTGGAGGCCATGGAATTGGTCCGCCTCTACCAACCCATCGGTAACAGAATCCGTTGTTGAGAAGCGTACGAACACTTCGACTGAAATGTGCAGGAGCTCCATCGTGCATGAACCACATGTTGTGTCGTACTTGTAAAGGCATATGTTCTAGCAGCACAGGTAGAGTATCCCGTATGAAATCATGATAATGTGCTCCATTGAGCGTAGCTGGAAGACATCACCAACAATGCCTGCCCAAACGTTCACAGAAAATCTGATGTCGTGATTGCACAACTGCGTGCGGATTCTCGTCAGCCCACACATGTTGATTGTGAAAATTTACAATTTGATCACGTTGGAATGAAGCGTCATCCGTAAAGAGAACATTTGCACTGAAATGAGGATTGACACATTGTTGGATGAAACATTCGCAGAAGTGTACCCGTGGGGGCCAATCAGCTGCTGATAGTGCCTGTACATGGTACGGAAACAACTGGTTTTCCCGTAGCACTCTCCATACAGTGACGTGGTCAACGTTACCTTGTACAGTAGCAACTTCTCTGACGCTGACATTAGGGTTATCGTCAACTGCAAGAAGAATCGTCTCGTCTATTGCAGTTGTCCTCGTCGTTCTAGGTCTTCCACAGTCGCGAGTCATAGGCTGGAATGTTCCGTGCTCCCTGAGACGCCGATCAATTGCTTCGAACGTCTTCCTGTCGGGACACCTTCGTTCTGGAAACCTGTCTCGATACAAACGTACCGCGCCACGGCTATTGCCCCGTGCTAATCCATACAACAAATTGGCATCTGCCAATTCCGCATTTGTAAACATTGCACTGACTGCAAACCCACGTTCGTGATGAACACTAACCTGTTGATGCTACGAACTGACGTGCTTGATGCTGGTACTGTAGAGCAATGAGTCGCATGTAAACACAAGCACAGAAGTCAACATTACCTTCCTTCAATTGGGGCAACTGGCGGTGAATCGAGGAAGTACAGTACATACTGACGAAACTAAAATGAGCTCTAACATGGAAATTAAGCGTTTTCGGACACATGTCCACATAACATCTTTTCTTTATTTGTGTGTGAGGAATGTTTCCTGAAAGTTTGGCCGTACCTTTTTGTAACACCCTGTATATAAAGTTTCACTGACATATGATAATTACAGCCGACAGTAGTTCGTGAGTAGCTGCACTTTAATTATATCTACCTGGTATCGTCAAACATGTGTGGTCTTAGATTCAAGGGAAGCAGATAATGGAAAAAGAAGCTTTATGAAATTAAAACAAACAAATAGTATGAAATACAAAGAAAACAATAACCTAAATTGTAGCAACTGAAGTACATATACCTTACATCAAAATATTTCGCTTATTAATATTCAGTACTGTGTCTGTACACTCTTGCATCATAACATGCTTGGCTCACCCTTGGCGTGCTGCGCACAGGGTGCTCGAGAGGTCACTGCTGAAGCCTGGTGCACACTTGGAAGTCGGCTCTCCTGAAGTCATAACTGTCTGAGGACGACGCGCTGTAAGTTGCAACTGGTCCCAAGGCTACCCAGTCAGTTTCATGTCAGAAGATAGGCAGGCCACTCCATTTTACTGATTCCTGCACCCACGACGATCGGTTCCATGTGCTCGTGCATTGTTATATTGAAAGAAGAGGCCATCACCGAGATGTTGAGTGTATACGTTGACAAGAGGTAGAAGATTACTATCCCAATACCTACAAGCTCTCATATTACCCTACATAGGCGGACAGTAAATCATGAATCCAAAAAAAGACCGGCCGTCCTCATCGCTGAACCTTGCGACAACGTGGCTGAGATGTGCCTTGGTATACGGCGCCTTCCACGTTCTTCTACGTCGATTGTCAGCTGTCAGACGGTCTGGATTTGTCAGTGAGGCGGATGTAATATCACTGAGGTCTAGAAGAGAAATTCATCATGTGGGGACGGTGGGCTACACTATGGATCGAGGCAGCAACAGATCTGTGGCATTCTCCTGAAGGCACTTACAACGCAGTTTGTGGAGGAGGATGTGGCAGATATTCAGTGCTTTTTTTGTTCGCAGAGGGGCAGTAACATGAATGACGCTCCCGTGGTCGACTTGTATTGGTGACAACCTCTGCCCACTAAGTGGCAGCATGCGTACAGTGTAAGCTTTTCTTGAGGCACAAACGTTTGTCCATAAATTGGCACGGATGTAGAAAGCATCTCTAGCGTCAAACTGAGCTTGCTCTTCTATCACATGATATGCTACAAACTAAGAAAGGAGCGTAACAGGCAGATCCGATATTCGTGGATTTGCGGTAAACATTTCACCCCGTGCGGCTGTCTGCTGGTGACGCTGCGGTGTACGGGAAGCTGTCGTAGTTGACTGACTGTAGGAATCTACAAGACGGCTTAGAAGTGACGGCGGGAATCTGTAAGATGACGTGGATAAAATTCCTTGCTGGCGTGATGAATGGCAGCTTTCTCTGAATTTATAAAAATGTATTTTGGTATGGATGAGTAGGAAAAATAGTCCTGTAACTTACGAACTTAGCATTAGTAGGGTGCAGCTTAGTATAGTCACTTAGATGAAATACCTACGCGGAACGTCGCATGTCGATGTGAAATGGGATGAGCACTTTAGGCTGGTAGTAGGGAAGGTGGATGTCCGACTTATTTATATAGGTACGATTTTGGGGAGGTGTAGCTCATCAGTAAGGGAAACGGCGTATGGAATGTTAGTGCGACTCCTACTTAAGTACTGTTCAAATGTTCGGGATTCGCACCAGGGTGGGTTAAAGGAAGATATCGTAACAATTCAGAAGCGGGGTGCCAGATTTGTTACCGACATGTTCGATTAGCATGCAAGTATTAGAGAGACGCTTCGTGAACTCAAATATGTATCGCTGGAGGGAGGACGACGCTCTTTCCGACAGGCACCACTGCGCAAATTTAGAGAACCGGCATTTAAGGCAGAATGCAGGACGAGTCCATTGCCTGCAATGCACATTTGGCGTCAGGACCATCAACATACGGTGAGAGAAATTAGGGCTTGTATTGCATTCGTTTGGACGGTCGTTTTTCCCTCACCCTGTTTTGCGAATGGAATGGGAAAGACAATGACTAGTAGTGCTACAAGGTATCCTCCACCACGCACTGTACGGTGGTTTGCGGACTATGTATGTAGGTAGGTAGATGCAGATGTAGGTGCAGAAACGACCCATCGCGGCTTGTTGGTTGACTGAGCGACGTACGCCAGCTGACATGTCCTGTTCACGACTGGAGACAATGTGCGCTTTACTGAACTGCCACTGAAAATGCAGGTTTACCGGGACGGATTGAGAGAAGATGTCGAAGTAGTTCACAGAATTGGCTCCATTTCACAGGAGCTTGCAGACAAAAAATTTCTTGTGGTATAAGAAGGAAAAAGAGGTTTTCGGTCAAAAATACACGAAATATTCAACAAGCACATATTGCACAACCTATTTTAGGATTTCACTTGCTAATCGACCGTATTTTCAAAATGTTTAGGATTTGCGCCTGCCGATCCATTCCTCCTCCCTCTCCACCTCCTCCTCCTCCTCCTCCTCCTCGTTTTGCTGTGTTTTATTCACACGTTTTTTTTCTGACTTTTTTGTTAGCCGCAACACGTAATTTCTCTCCTCCGCAAACTTCATCTCAGAACAGCTCTTATTCCCAATAACGTAATTATTTGTTGCCTATATTCTAATTTGTCTGTCCCTACAGTTTTTACCCACAACGCCTTCCTCAAGTACCATAAACGTTACTTCACGATGCATTAACACCTGTCCAATCACCTTACACCTTGTCCACAGCTTGTGTCAGTTTACTGTCAATCCACAGTGTGTGCTCATTAGATTATTTATTCCATTCAAAAGGTCTTGTGATTTTCCTCAGTTTCGCCGAGAATATCAGTGTCAACTGCGAATCTTATCACTGATATCCTTTCGCCCCGAATTTTATTCCCACTCCTGCAAGTTTTAATTTCACCATTGTTTCTTCGATGTTTAGACTTAACGGAAGGAGTAGACTACTCCACTCTTACTAATCCGAGCACTTCCTTCTTGGTGTTCCACACTTACTTTTCCCTCTTGGGTATATAATTGTGACATTGTAGTACAAAATGTGTAATCAGTACTATGTGAACGTGCAGCAGCATAGCAGTGATCAACATAATCGAGTGGTAACGCCAATACGAAGGGAGTTTCCGAAGTAAGAATACTAAGAATACTTCCTGTGCAAAAGAGGTGCGTTTTCGGAAAATTACGCACACGTTCTTCTAGACCTGTGGTTGCCAACCTCTCTCAGACCATTACCCCTGAGTCCAAACAAACATTAGCTAGTAACCCCTATCCCTCACCCCCCCCCCACCCTCCACGCGCCAAGAGTTGCCCACACCTTCCCCCACATTATCACCAACTTTAGCACCTAACTAAATTGTAGAATGAAAACTTTTCTTGGAACACCTTCAGTATTAAAATTGTGAAAGATAGATAATATTTAGTTGGTGTAGCCGGCCGGAGTGACCGAGCGGTGCTAGGCGCTACAGTCTGGGACCGCGCGACCGCTACGGTCGCAGGTTCGAATCCTGCCTCGGGCGTGGATGTGTGTGATGTCCTTAGGTTAGTTAGGGTTAAGCATTCTAAGTTCTAGGGGACTGATGAGCTTAGAAGTTAACTCCCATAGTGCCCAGAGCCATATGGACCATTTAGTTTGTGTATGTGGGGGGAAGGGGCTGGTAGGGGAGAAGGGGGGGGGGGGAGGAAGTTACAATGAGTGACAAAGGAATTCGTGGTGCATCGCAAGTGCTACCCACAACTGCTTCATAAATAAGAAAGCTAACTAACCACAGTGATGGGAGACATTTTTTACAACAATACTTCCTCTGCATTACTCCTCTCCGTTATCACACTTGCTTGACCTGCACACTACAATTCTATTTAAAGTCAACCAAGTTAAAATGCGTGCACTATGCTTTTGTTCGTAAATCACTTCATTGCTGCACTCCGTATTTCTGAACTGGCAGAAATTGAAAGACTTCAGGCTGTTAATGCATTGTGTGTGACCACAACCACTTATTGTAACAACAACAATGATAATAATAATTATAATATAATAATATTGTGCACCACTATAGCAACATTTATGTAGGTACTGCTGTGTTCCGCTCTCAGTTAATTCATTTATCCGTTTTTAATTGAGTAATGAAGCAATTTCTGAACTACTGCAGGTACTATCTGCAACTTGCAGAAGATATTTTCTTGAGATGTTTAGCATTTGTTACGCGAATTTCTCACTTCTATGATCAGAGATCTACGAGACAAAGCACAACTACGTGTTTAGTGGGTGGACTATGTGAGAAATCAGTAATCTCAATCGCATTAACTAACTGAGAAAAAGTAATTATTGGTAACTTATATAATCGGTATTACAGTCTTACAGAATTGTGATAGTAGTAATGATCTTTCGAAAATAATTTAGTTTCTTAATTGAAACAATCAGATCGGTTAGTTTTTACCGCTCAGGAAATTTAATTTTATCCCGCAGGGGGTAGTTACCCCAGGTTGGAACCATTGTTCTAGCTAAACTGCCCGAAAAAATGCAACACCTTCAAGGTCAAGGTAGTTTTATTGACAACTGAGTTTCAAGATCGTTTCTCTGTGTTGGACTGTATTACAAAAAATTCAGAGGAACCAAATCACACACGTCGTAGTAAATGGATCCCAAACAGTCACAATAATACACTGAACCATCATCTTTCACCAACGCAGGCGCATATTCTCCTATGCATACGATAATAGAGACACCGAAAGTCATCCTGTGAAACATGGGCGCATGCGTATTGTGCCTTTTGTATTAATTTGGCAATGGTTGTTGCAGGCCTCAGATAAGCAGTAAGTTTTCCCTTCATCCATACCCCGTACGTATTCAACTGGCGGGAGATGTAGTGAACTTGCTGGCCGTGGCAAGTTTTGTCCACCACCAGGTGCACGTTGCGTCACAGCAATCCTATATGGACACGCACAGCCATGGTGGGAATCGTCATCTTTCTGTCCAAGAAATGGCAGTGCCTCGGGGTTAACAGGTTCACGTTACGTCACAGCAGTCGCATGTTAACATCATAGTCCTACTGTAAACTCACGTTACCTTCCTACCGAAGTAATGGCTGTAGGACGGGGATATCAAGTTGTGCAATGTAGTGGACACAGGTTACTTTACCCTGCAGAAACACCAAATCTGACTGATAGCCCCTCACACGATAGTGTTTGGAGTGGAACAAGTGTGTTGTGGGCGAATGCATTCCCGAACAGACAGCTCACGGGACCTACGCCATACACGTTTATCACACGTGTATCACACGGAAGACAACAGAGCTCCTTTCCACTGTCCAGTCAACTCTTTCACGACACCAGAGCAGCCATGTTCGGCGGTGTCGTGCTGTCAGCAGTAGCTTAGCCAGAGACACAAGTGGTCTTAACAATGCTTCAAGCAGACGGTTGCCAGTGGTTCCTGGTAACGCAGCAGGTGTAACATGAGAAAGTATTTCGTCCCCGGATGATGTTTAGTCGGCTGCCACAG
The DNA here is from genome assembly GCF_023864345.2 of Schistocerca serialis cubense. Taxonomy (NCBI): domain Eukaryota; kingdom Metazoa; phylum Arthropoda; class Insecta; order Orthoptera; family Acrididae; genus Schistocerca; species Schistocerca serialis. The sequence goes on along the minus strand of NC_064641.1, from coordinate 914,696,199 downwards.
GTTGCACGTTGCGTCAGTTACGACGTGCGTATGTATTACGCAGACGACTTGAACCTGGTGCACAGATGTGGGAATGTTCCACAAGCCACTGTTGAAAGTAGCGACACACCACTGATAGATTGTGCACTATGTGACCCCGCTGAAATGTTAAGTAGGAGCATACGCACGTCGTTGGAGCGTGGTTCTGCCCTAAAATGAAAGTTGGAAACACTTTTCACCTCTAAACTCATAAAATTTACTTCCTGCAGAGTCAAACCAGTGTGTGCTCACACAGGGCTCCAGAGCGCCATCTGATCGCTGATGACTGTAAGATGTGAATCATTACGGTCGCTCACTACGCACGTATTGTACCCTAGTGCCACTGAACTCAAACCTCGAGGTTGCTGCATTGTTTTCGTGGCAGTATATGTTCATGTGATACTGACAACTATTTAGGTACGTGCTTTTCCATTCAGGTAGTGCTGTCATCAGAGGCTGTACGGTGTGGTGATGAACTTATTACAAGCGTTGAAAGAGTGAGTGTTGACGGCGGTTCATGGAAAGATGACGTCGACACAGAGGCAGCTGCTTCCAATACGGTGGCTGCAAATATCGCGAACGGAAGTGGAACTCATTTTGTTTACAGGAAGAAACTGATATCTTCGATAACCTGAAAAATAATTGCGATGTAGCTTTCGATGGACAATTTCAACCTCATAGAAACACCTACTTCCACATATAAATGACTTTCTATAACAGAGAACGTTGTGATTTACCATCCACAGTTTGGTTCCTAGCACAAACCTTCGTCTGATTCTATGAGCTGCTTGTTACCTGCCATAAAATCTACATACAAACACGAGCTGGTAGTTCCGAGTAGGTCCACTGTAATAAAGTAATGGAATAACTAGTTCTGCACCACTTCTCGTTCTGTGGCTACTGCATACTGATGTACTATCGAAGAACTGCTTAAACCATCTCAGTAATCCATCTCCTCATCATACACGCATTTCTTTTGCATATATTTATTACCAGTACTTCGCAATTTCAGGTAAATTTGTTGTTGTTGTTACTACATTAAACATTCAGTTTTTTTATCTTTGCAGTTCTAAATTTTCGTTTATGATTTACTGATAATACTTTTATACGTAATTGGTGGATGTATAAACCTAACTATGCTTTCTGACTTTTATTCTCAAAAAAGAAGTTCCTCCAGTGCCAAGATTTTGTGAGTTTTGGAGTGTGCACAAAATAACTTCCATTGTAACTGCGCAGGCAGCGTGGCAGGGGAGGGAATGCCTGTAATGTTGATGGCACCGTTGAGAACGCAGACTGCGCGGTGGTGGCGCTTCAGTCCAACAGCTGGATTCCGGTCACAAGTTCGTAGCTCGTAAAAGTCTAGCTCGTGGGCTGAAAACGATGGTATTAACAGTATGTATCAGTGCGACCAATAATTCGACAAACGCAGTTGCTGAAAATCAATAGTCTGTGACTAGAGTAATGAATAAAATAATCAGCGAATGGTCGGAATGCAGCTGACGACATGCACACCTGAGCGGGCGACACCCAACCGTGTCGAACGCCTCTTGGCAACAAACCAGTGGACTCGCTCAGTGGTCGGGATGAGAATAGATTTTTGCACGTGAGCCCAGTTCTTTTGCTCAAACCCAACTGATCATACAACTGTAACGTATATGATTTTTTTAAATGCGTTAATGACGTTGCCATGTAAGGTAATAAGCTTGCTAACCAATTTAAGACAGTATTTAAATGCGTCCACAGTCACGTTATGGCACTTCATTTGTAAAGGTACGTCTTGATGACGTAAGTTGTACATTTCACAGTTATCAGATTCTTCAGATCCGTTACAAACAGAAAACCAGAGTTGTGACAAAAGAAGTTAAATTATATGAAGCTAAATCTACAAAAGCCATAGGAATCCACGAGATACAACACTAATTAACAAAAACATGAGTAATAGCCACACATTCTATCCTAAGTACCATAAAAATGTTGCAATGTCATTCTCTGTATTATGCACCTTTGTCTATAAATTCTGACGCTGATACTTATACTAGAAATTTGTATGGTATGTATGGCTGATAGGCATTGTTGTTGGCCATGTTGTTACTTTTATGGTTTTTTATGCAGTCCTAGGGCTTTTCCAGACATAGATTCATCTAACTGAACTTAGTCCATCTCCGTAGTGGAGTGGACAGCGCCGCTCTCTGCCATTCCAGAGACCCAGGTTCGATTCCTGATACTACCAGGGATTTTTATTTGGTGGCAGGACTGGTGGGGTGTACTCAGCATCCTAAAGCCAACTGAGGAGCCACTCGACCGATTAGTCACGGCTGCAAAGTCAAGGCAGCCAATAGTGATAGGGAGAGCAGTTTGCTGTCCACACGACGCTCTGTACCGTATCCAATGACGCCATTGGCAGAGAATGACATGGCGTTCTGTCGGTTTCGATTAGTGCCTTGACGATTGGAAAGCGAGACTTTACTTACTTACTTACTTACTTACTTATCTGAACTTAGTTCGCCACACCACTGTCTGACGTCGACAATTGTCAAAACCAGTAATTGTGAATTGTACAGTTCATGTAATCAAGACAGACCTTTATAAATAAAGCTTTTTTTTCCGGCCCTGCGAAACAGCTCAGTGTTCGAGTTTCACAAATTGTGACACACTGGTGATATACTTACATCTTACACATCTGATGATCGTTGCAAACCTGAAATCTTGTGTCTTTTTTTATATACACAATAAAATTGGAGGAAGAGCGAGAATGCTGACATTTATGCGCACATCACTGCAGTGTTTGAATAAGTGTCGTCTCAAGTCTGGGTCAAGCCATGTAATGTGATGCCTGTCGACGGCTTTCGTGCCGATGTGGCTGCTAGTTTAAGCAAGTGGCCTTTCGCTCGTACTCTGTTGTGCACCATCCAGTCGCACTGATGTAACGACCTGTCAAAAGCCTGAATGATGACCCTTTGCAGCGCGGACCGCAGCGAGCTATGTAGGAAGATGATGACGTTTGGTTTGTAGGGCACTCAATTGCGTGATTATCAGCGCCCGTACAAATTCCCAACCTTTGCTCAGTCCAATCTCGCCACTTTCATGAATGATGATGAAATGATGACAACACGAACACCCACTCATCTCGAGGCAGGTGAAATTCCCTGACCACGCCGGGAATCGAACCCGGGACCCCGTGCTCGGGAAGGGAGAACGCGACTGCGAGACCACGAGCTGCGGACTTACGTAGGAAGAGCTTCAGTGAGGTACTGGTGGGTATCGACAGGGATATGCAGCCATGCCGTCTCCATTGCCGTGGCCAGCTGCTCCAGGTATCTCGGTTGAAGATCCGTGGCGCGAACAGCCCTATCGAGGTGGTCACAGTGATCTTTGATAGGGTTTTAACCCAATGAGTTTGGTGGGCAGGAGAGAACGGTAAACGGTTCCTTGTGCTCTTCGAACGACCCATGTAATCGTGGACATTGTCCCAACGATAGATGTATACTCCCGTTGATCCATTGTGTCTTCCAGACAAGACTGCCCAGTGAATGCCACGGAAACAGGCTCCAGACCGTAACCGCTCCCTCCTCCGACCTGGAACCTTCGGACGATTGTTGCAGGGTATTTGTCATCGATCTGATGGAGGATAAAATATGATTCATCTGGAAAGACTACCTGTCGCCACTCTGTGGACGTTCAGTTACGATATTTGCATTCTTCGTTTCCAGTGAACAACAGTCAACATGGGTGCATGAATCAGGTGCCTGCTCTCGAGGCAGCAACGGCCGCTGAATGAATGTTTGATGAGGAGAGAATGTTGGTAGCCTCTTGTTTCATCCCGGCACACAGTTGCTCAAAAGTTGCTCGTCTATTCGCCAGTACACACCGCAGTCGTCTTTGACCTCTGTCATCTATCGCCCATGGTAGGCTACAGTTGGCTCGGCGCCGGTTTTGGTTAGCGTCATTTTGCCATGCAGAGCATACTCCATCCACATTGGCACACGAACAGTTTAAAAACTTAATCGTTTCGGAAATGATTTCACCTTTGGTCGGAAAGCCAATGATCGTGCCCTTTTGGATGTCTGATAAAATGTCTGATAAACCGCTCCGTTTCCACAAAAAAATTGTTCAAATGGCTCTGAGCACTATGGGACTTAACATCTGTGATCAGTCCCCTAGAACTTAGAACATCACATACATCCATGCCCGAGGCAGGATTCGAACCTGCGACCGTAGCGGTCACGCGATTCCAGACTGAAGCGCCTAGAACCGCAAGGCCATCCGTTTCTACATTCCGACAATGACTGCACCGTTTTCCGCCTCCGCCCGACACGTTTTATATACCCCTCACTGCTAGTGCTGCCACCCGTCATCTGTGAGTGGTTATTGCACGTTGACATCGAACAGGTGGTGGTCACATTAATGTGAGTGGACGACGAACAGCTGAGGACTATCATGACAAGTTCTCTGACACACTATGTCTTGTAATGAGGAAGAACCTCCTCTGAGGTTGACGCAGCTCTGTTGAAATGTGTCTGGGCCACTTCAATCGTAAATAAAGGAGAAACAACTATCATGGACTGTATCAGACTCCTTTTCAGTTACTCGGTACATTGGCAATGTAGTTTAATAGGCGATAAGACAGCGTTGCGCGCGGGGCACATTTTACACGTAACTTGTGGGGGAAATAGTTCACATTCTAGCTATAAGGGGAATTAACGTTGGTAAGTGGCACACGAGCAGGCGATGCAGCCAGCAGCACGCCGCGCGCCCCACTTGTCGGTACTTAAGTGAAGGCGCTGTACGGGCACTTGTCTCGGCGGCTGCTCCGAGAGCGCCATTAGGCTGATGAGGGACGGGAGGCAGCAAAGAAGGAAGTAAGTCTCCGGCCCGGGTCCGCTCTGCTCCCGCTGGAAGGCCTCCAGCACCTGCCGACACCCCGCCTCCTCCCACACCCCGCCCCGCTTCCAGTTTGAATGCGGCACATCAAAAGGCGCCGCCGCCGCCTCCGTGTGTGCGCGGCACGTGAGTGTGAGTGAGTGCTCTATTCACTGCCTCTGCCTACGACGCGGCTTTCCGTAGCAGCGAAACACTGCTCTACCGTGCCGGAAAAACGCCCTTTGAAATCCCGCTGGCGGCGGAGCTGCTATTCATCGCACCCGAATAACTTATTCCTTTCTCCTTTTTTTAGTCACTTTGCGCTCTTGACGCACCCGCTTCCGCCGTTTCCGTCCTCGACCTCACTCGGAGGATAACTTCGCCTCTCGGATTTTTCCTTTGATGAAAAAACCTCGGAGAAGAGTGTCAGGCAGAGCACGGCCCGCTAATGTGCTTAGCTGGGACTCGGTGCACTTCTGCGTAACACATTCCGCTTGTCTGGGCATAAATCACTGTGATCTTTTAGGTTTCTTCCCAGACCTCTCATATCAATGGTGTGTCCCCGTCGGCACAAAATGGAGCTGGCAGAAATGCTCTGTTTCCTTGCTACGCACTTTTCGACGGACCATTCATTAAACTTCATTAAGTGCTACACCTTCCTAGTTACATGGTGAATATGCTTGATGCTCTACTGTACATGCCGGGAATGACACTAAAGTTCAGGCTAGAGGCTCCAGTTAAAAACAGGAAATACAGATATTTTATATTCAATTTTAATTATTGAAACCCTCATCAAATAATAATCGTGAATGCCTCAATTTACTCACAAGTGCTCTATTAAGAAAAAAATGAGCCTCTAACAACCACAGATTTCGTAAATAACACAGGCAGTTTCCAAAGTAACAACCATAAATTGTGTGATCAGTAAGGCCTTTAAGTTTGTAGCGATTAACGAGCTGAAATTTCATACAGTGTCTATACATCCGCCGTCTTTGAAGCGAACTGAGGCCCTGTCCTTGATTTTCTCTTTAGTCATGGCCGTGACGAGTTTTTTCACATAGCCTTCGACTAACTTGAAAAAGTTGATGCTAGTTTTATGTCTTCTGACGAACGAAAACTGTAAACCAAGGTGATTTCTGTGTAAATTGACAGCAAAAAGGAAAGTTTTTGTCGAAATATGGATAAATTTATCAATTCAGACAAAATTGCAGTACTACTCAAGATATGATTGTCCTCCCACGATAAATTCAGCTGTTGTTCGCGGTCTGAGCAGGTACCACCTGAAGATTATAGTATCAACTTCAAAACGCGTTGTGTTTAGTTTATGAAACCTGAAACCGGCGCAGAAGTTCTGTACTTTTGTTCGTATTTTAAGCGTACTGCCAGACACTGCATAACAAGTCTACCATGAACGAAAACGTTACAAATATTCAACACAAGTAATTCAATAACAATAATAATAATAATGTCATGCAAGGCAATAACTCGCTCACCGACATTTTATTGTTACGGTGTATTTTTGAAATTTCATTTTTACGTTTTCCTTTCCATTTCACTTTACAATAGCTTCATTGATATTCCATTTTTACACTGTTTTCACTGACCTTTAAGTAAAATAAGCTTGGCATGTAGTCGTTTTACATCATCACCTATACGCTCAAAAGATTCTGGTTTACCTAAACGACTCATTCTGCAAGTACAACAATGGTTGAGAAGCAGTTTCATAAGTCTCACATAATGAATCTTTTCCTGAAATTCATCTGTTGTAGGGAAAATCCTCACTGCTTGTAAGTAAGGACGTTGTTAACATTTGAAACATTTCTGTTTGCAACCTCAATCAGCAACTAAAGTTTCTCGCTGCACTATTCTAATACTTACCTCGCACACTAAGTTGCTAAATTTGTCTCTTCAGTAACACATTCTCTGTATGCACTCCGTAATTTTGTGCTTTCACTTTTTTTCCACTTGGAACACAACCATGGGCATCATAAACCAGTGTACTAGGCACTGAAAGAACGAAGTGCCACCATAAAATTGTAATAGTAATTTTACTGCGTGCAGAACATAAATTATCTACATCTTTGTGATAATAACATGAAATAAAATTAAATTATAGTCTTGCTGTGTGCTATTGATCCTTAAGCAATTAGCATTGTCTCGCAAATTGTCGAAAGCTCATTTTTGTGAACGTAGTGGAAAAATAAAGATAGTTGGTACCGCCTTGAACAAACGGCTCATCTGGTCATTTGTTTAATACGTATGTTTCTGTTCAAAACTAAAAGAGAGCAGCCAAGTGTCTTTAGTCAGAAACAAATTGTCTTCTTTCTTATCTACAATCCATATTTTTGCTAGCTCCTTGACTTATAAGGAAATATGTAATTACTGCAGACCATATTTTTTCCCACATTTATCTTAAGCATAATGAAAATTACAATGCAGTAATTGACTCTGTAATAAACGTCAAAATGTGTGTTGCATTTTAGTGTAACTGAAATAGATTAGTTACACTAATACACTTTATTGTAATATATCTTTTGTTTTATAGTATCGATTTGTGCAAATGAGTCCCACAACATTATAGGATTATTTAATTTATATTTTATGCCGCAAATCTTCCAAAAAGATCAAATATTTCACTAATAACGGAACAGCTTGGAACCAGGTGGATAGGTACTCGGAGAGCGCACAGGATAAGATTATGCTTGTGGATGGGGCCGTGAAAGGTTACTGTGAGTTGCACAATCAAACATACAACTTTATTTTTCTAAGAGCCACTCATTTACACATTGTTGTAAAAGATCACTGCTAAACAATACGGCTGAAGGCCTGGTTAAGGAACTTGAGATGCTTTCTGGGCTGAAGGCCCTAAACCACACCAAAAACAAGAACGGCTGAAGGCCTAGCTTAGAAATCAAAAGCAATTAGACATAGAAGGTAAACATATTTTTCTTAAAAAAAACATGCAATTGAAAACAATTAGCGGCTGAAGGACAACAGTACACGTCTGATGAATAACTATAATTAAAACACATTAATAAACAATTTTTCCAACCAAGAAATTTCTTTTTAAACTTGCAACAGAACAGCCGAAAGCGTAATTGAAGAAATATTAACTTCTTCCACAGCTGAAGGCCACAAACAAAATTGAAACAACGGCTGAAGGCTTGAGCAACATGTTAGACAAACAATCTAAAATAAAGGTGAGGTGAGACAGGCAGCCAAGAGTTGAAGTTAAATAATCGGATGGCAACCCAAACTAGGGATGGCCAAAGGACCGACCAACAATTTAACCAATTGCCTTCCATCCGACCAATGTCACAACGATGGAAAATATTTTCTGAGGACGAGGATAAGAACAGCACTACGTCTTCAGAAATTGGCGTTTGAAAGCAGCCAAGGGAACAATAACCACTCTAAGCAAATATGATCCAAACAAATTAAAAGGCTGTCGAAGTACACGCTGTGCCGGACAGCATCAACACGAGGAAAGGCAAACTGCTGTAAAAGTACGCTAGTGACCAGGGCAGATAACTGGGGCGTTAACGGCCACAGGCACTTCACTAGTAAGTAACAGTCAATTTAATAATTAATCACAACATGGAATGACGACTGCAATATTTTGCCGACTCCAACACATCATACGATGCTGCTAGCCCGAACAGCCCAGGGAGCAACAACCCGCATATGAACGAATAGATGTCGCAGTAGTTGAGGCTTCATAACAGGTTAACTGATAGCGTCCAGGTTCGGTGGGCTACGAATTTCGTCGCTCTCGCAGCTAGCACGTAACGATCTGACAGCGCGAGCACGCCGCCTGTGGACCCGGCCTGGCCTCACAATGCAGAGAGCTCCTCACTGCTCCGACCCAACTAATTGACTCAATACAGCATGCAGACAGCACTAAAGTAACTGCTTAGTCAAAACCACACAAGCTACACAAGGTTCTGCGAAACACCTCCACAAACAACTCGAACAATACTAAAACCAGTCACTGTGAAACAACTAGAAGGTATTGCAAGTCGACACACGTAGAACCCGGAAGCGGTCGGCGACCGAATACACGTTGTCCGATGAGACGGTCGCCCCCACTGAAGTCATGTGTGCCGGCAACAGTCGGGCGATTCATGGCTGTCCAGACCTAACTGCTGCTCCGTCCCCTACTGAACTACCGACACACGACGACTCGTAAATACTAATGGTCACTCCAAAGATTGTACGACAGTGCTCTTATCGGTAAGGGCTGGTGCTCCCACTCACGGGCAGGCAAGCCAGCAACTTATTGACGCCAGTAAATCGAATAAAAAACGAGACGGGAGTACTGCCAAGACAAAACGTCAAGCAATAACTGCCCTAACACGAGCCGCGCATGGCTCACAGTTAACGCTTCTAACGAAGACAGCACAGTCGCTTCTCGTAATGTTTGGGCTAGAATAGCACGGTGGGCGAGTGAGCGTTGGTTGTCACAAGGAGTACTGTAGCTATAGTCTAAGCCACCGTATGAAGTTACAACTCGTTCATAGCGATCCAAAAATATTGTACCAGTGCATCTCTACGTAGACTTTCTGCGATGCTAGAATCTTAGCGAAGCACTAAAGATCCAGATTTCCATAAATAATTCAGTCTGCATGTATAATAATGCTTAAGGAGCAGTTTTGTGAGTCTCATATAAAGGAGCTCTCCCGGAAATTCTATTGTTCAAGGAAAGATGCTCTCTGCTTATAAATAAGGAGCTCGTCAACATCTGCAACATTTCTGTTTGGAACCTCAACCAGCAAATAAAGTATCTGACTCCAGTATTCTTCTTTCGTCTAATGTTAGCACTTACTTGCTGATATCATTTCTTTATGATGCTATTACGTATTATCTTTCTCATCCTACAAAATACACCGACTTTTTTTGAATATTTTGGATCAAAATGCTAATGAGTCAAATGCAGGTGTTTGCCGTTTGCTGAATACACATCGGGAATTCCAAATATTACCCACTCTGACGCGATGCTGAAACCAGAATGCCAGTTAATGGTACGTAAATTAAACAGAACTGTCAGGGAGAATAGTTACGTGGATTATTTTAGGACTAATAATAAACAAAGAATCTTAGAGATTGAAATACAGTAACGGAATATATCAAAACATAGACAGAATTAAAGAAAGAATAAAGGGATGAACACCCATATTATTGGAACATTTAAACAGAATGAAACACATTAGAAAGGTTCAAATGGCTCTGAGCACTATGCGACTTAACTTCTGAGGTCTTCAGTCCCCCAGAACGTAGAACTACTTAAACCTAACTAACCTAAGGACATCACACACATCCGTGTCCGAGGCAGGATTCGAACCTGCGACCGCAAAGGTCGCGCGGTTCCAGACTGTAGCGCCTAGAACCGCTCGGCCACCCTGGCTGGAAAAGACAATAGGCCAACAACGGTTACCCTGAAATGTTTCTAATATTACGAATACACAACTTGTATCTGGCACTTTGAAGCAGTAAGGTAGTATGTGTAAGAGGACAAAATAGGCATAGAATGTGACTGAATGTGAGAGGAAACGAAATATCTAATGAGATGGAATAGTCCATAGCGGCCCATGACGAAAAGAATTAAAAATGGTTTGTTGCTTCGGTTTTTCAACATTTTCTTGTTTACTTCCAAAGTTTTCTCACACCTCTTCTTTGGAATTGTTTTTAAGTTTGTCTTTTTCTACAGAAATTTCTAGATTTATTTCTGACTCTTGAATATTGTTTCTTTGTAGGTAGTTCGCTATGTATTGTAAATCAGCGGTGCTTAAATATTTGTTTTCTTACTCAGCTGACACATATTTTGTACATGTTTCTAAAGAAAATCAAATTTCAGTTTTGCCACTATTTTCGACTTTTTGTACTTATCCTTCGTATTTCATTCATCTCTAACTTGTCATTCTATTGCAACCGTAATCCAGGATTACATGTGACCTCTCAATCACGAAATCCTCAATCCAATAAAACATTTACTCTTATTCCCCATATAATGGTACTTTTACAACATTGCAGTGACTGTTATTCGGAATTGCGATGCAAAGTTCCTTCTGACTTGGGTGAATTTCTGAAGGAACAGGCAGTGCAACGACTACAGCCGTTATGAAATACATTGAGTGTTTTCGCAGAATATGGAGAACCGTCAGCTGTATAATGGAATCACGACAGTGAAAATTTGTGGTGGACCGGGACTCGAACCCGGATTTCCCGTTTATAGCGAGCGGTCGCCTTACAATTTGTTGCTCGAGCATGACTCACGGGCAGACCCAAACTTCCATATGTCGTCAAACACGTGTCTACATCTTGTAATCGTACGTCCCTTATGTATAGTCCCGCACATAGGACAGTTTTTACTTCGAAGACTCTTGCCCGGTGTCGGTGGATGAATACGATATCGCAGTGTCTGTGTTATTCCGAATTACGATTCCGCCGATACCGCACAGTCGACTTCCAAGCAAAACGTCTCCCCTGTACGGGAAATCACATAATGCGTATACGAGTACAGGTTGCAGACGCGTAGCCAATGATGTATGGAAGTTTGCGTGTGGCGCTGAGTCGTTCTCGGCTACCCAAGCGATGAGGCGGCCACGCGCGGTGAGCGAGAAATCTGGGTTTGAGTCCCGGTCCGGCACACACTTCCATTGTCGCCATACCGTTACACCACTGAGGTTATCGATATTCGCAACTGTTAATGCATTCATGATAGTAGTACTGTTTGGCCGTACACCGAGTTCCGTGTATCCGCTAGGATTTTGGCCTATCTCTGTCATTAAGGATAAATCGGTCCCACACTTAGACAAGTGAATGCACAATGTTTGTTTCTGCTATCTGCCTCACTAGCTGCCTGAACTCTTTCTCCTGTATCTGCCACCAGCCGCCAGGGTTTGGTGGGACTATAAGGGGTCTGGCGGTGTCCTCGTCAGAAGCGCCACCGCTGCCTGTGTGCGCTCTTGTCCGCAAGGTGGCGACACAGCGCGCCTCGCCTTGATACTCCTACTGTCGCCTGGCGGGGCGGTGACGGCGGCATCCGGCGGCCCGTCAAAAGGGAGCAACTTGACTCCGGCGGGGCGTCATTCTCCAGAAACTTGCCGGCCGCTGCGAAGATAGCACTGGGGCGTCTCATGCTGAAAGCCCAGCAATGGCGGAGGAGGACGAATAGTAGCTGCGACAGGTGTCCACCGCATGTTTTTCTTATCTGTTTCCCTATACACAGTAGGCAAAACAATCTCATAAAAATACTTCTTTGTGCAGACTGATCTGATAAATATCTCAATTGCACCAATACAGACACTTATACTTACGTTTATAACAACACTAAAATGTAGTGACTGTAAAGTCGCACTTTTATTTACACTGATGTGCTAGAACCTAATACTAGTGCCAACTGCCAGATTTAATGCATCCTCGTGTTGTTATGGCCAAGTGGCGCGATGAGGGATGAATACATTGGTAAGCCAAAACATTATGACCACTGGCCACCGGTTCGTTGGATGCCACCTGGTGGCACAGTAACGAAAGAATGTAAGCGGCGCAGACATGGACAGGGGATGACCCTAGCGAAGACATTAGCTGCAAATGGGGAAAACCATTGAGATAAATGACCTTGACAAAGGGAAGATTATTATTACGCAGAACCTGTGAACGAATATATACAAAACAGCGAAACTGGTTGAATGAAATCTTGCTGCTGTTGTGAGCATTTACGGAAAGAGTGAAACTACCACAGGACGCTAAATCGTTGGATGTCCACGACTTTTTACAGAATGTGCTGTTTGGAGACTTGTCTACTCTGTAAAGGAGGATATATGGTGATTGTGACATCTCTGCCGAAACAACACAATGTTGGTGCACGCACAAGTGTTTCGGAGCACACCCTTCATCGTACATTGTCGAACAGGGTGCCCCAGAGTAGACCACGCTTACGCGTTTACCTTTCGACCCAAAACACCGTCAATTACGACTGAAGTGGGCTCGGGACCTTCCGGATTCGACCGTCGATCAATGGAAACGTTTCGGCTCTTCCGGTGAATCACATTTTTGCTACACTAGGTCGATGGTCGTCTCCACAAACGCCGTCATCGAGGTGAAATGCGGCTCGAAACGTCCAGCGTGCCACGTACGCAGGCTGGTGGCAGCAATATTATGCTCTGGGAGACATTCTCCTGCATTTGAATGGGATCTGTGGTAGTGATCAAAGACATGCTGACAGCTGCGAACCACCTCCATCCCTTTATGGTTGATGTCTTCCCCGACAGCAATGTAATCTTTCAGCAGTATTTTTTCGTGTCTCGGAGCCAGAATCATGCTAAACTTGTTTGAGGAGGATTGTAGTGAACTCCCGTTGATGTCTCGGTGACCAAATTCGGCTGATGTAAATCCTCTGGAACCGATCTGGGTCGAACTGGTGTCATAACTGCGTACAAAAATTAGCAGCCCGTTATTTCCGCGATTTACATGACTTGTGCGTAAACATCTACTGCTACATTCTTCCAAAAACCTAACAACGAACTGTCAGATCCCTGATAAGCAACATCAGTGATGTATTTCGGTCCAAAGACGGACAAACAATCTTTTGGCTCATCAGTGTATAAGCGGAACTCACGCGAATGGGGAATCACTCTACGGACGCGGACATCCGATTGTAAAGACCTTGCGCCTGCGAGCGAGCATCTCGAAAATGGGGAAGATGGTCGGCAGTTCGTGTGCATGGAGGTCGAAGGGTTGCCCTTTGTGCGAACCAGGATAGGTAGCGATTTGTGTCTGATCTGACAAGATACGTACTACATTTCTGCAGCCATAAGTGTTCCGGAGCTGACGATGAACATATGTCTCCTCAGCAATAGTTGGCACAGAATTATCAAGACAGGATCGTGGGTCAATGGATAGTTGGCACTTGGGGATGAATGACACTCCTTGTTAAACGAGATTCATGGTCACGTCCGGATAAACATTCATTCAGGCGGACTGTTGCTCCAAGCATACAGCACACCGTGGATGCAGCCCTGTGGGGGCGGTATTATGGTTCGAGGAAAACTCACCTCGGTTTACAAAGGATCTGTGGTAGTAATCGAAGATTACACGATAGGTGAAGATTATGCACCCATTATTGCTGACCACCTGCGTACCATCTTATTTGACTTCATGTGTTCTATGGTAGCTTCAGAATCTTCCAGCAGGATAACTGCGCGTCTCACAATTGCTTAGTCGCGCTATGGAGGTTTAAAGGAATATGACGGTGAAATCCCACTGATGTCTTCGCGTGAAAATTTTGCGGAAATCGAGTGACCTGCAGGTAGACATCCGCTGTCACATACTTTGGAAAACACACGGAGGATTTGTCGAATCCACGGCATTCAGAAACACTATTGTATGGTGTCCCAAAGGTGAGCGAACTAGGTGTTAGCGGGTTGATACAATATCTTGTCGCCAGTGTGTCGCTGAATCACTTTTACCAAGGTATTTTACATATAGTGTTACTGTTTAATAACAAAGTAACGTAATTCATAGATAAAAGTATTTATGTCATTACAGGTGTACATTGACGTGATGGAATAAATAGTCTGGCGTGGGCCTGCAGTAGGAGCCATCCTGAACTTGTCTGAGTTAATTTATTGAAACCTCAGAAGAAATTATTGGATTTGCAGAACTTGACTTGTTCTCTGACTCTGGGAATTCAGTATGGTACAGTATGCTAATGTGCTGCTTTCAGAACTCTACGCTTCACGACGAGAAATCGATGAGACTCAGGATGTATTAACAGGAGAGACAGCTCCAGGCGATTTTCTTCCAGTTTATCACTATTCGTATGTGGAGGACGGCAGACAGTTAAAAGACGTATGCAACAAGTGAAACGTGCTTACACTTACCTCGCTACATGTCCCCTTGGATAATGTAGCTGACATAAGGATTGCAAATTTGTCACGAATCGCGTCACAGCGCAAGGATTTTTATTCATTAGGTATCAAGGAAATCTAGATTTCAATTTAGGTCACAGATAGTTGTCATTATGGTACGAGAACAGAGCTGCAGTTAAAAAGAAGCTACTGGCCGTTGCACAGATGAACGAGCATAGGCGTCATTTGATCTGAGAGTTAATACTGAACAAAAGGACAGTGGGCTGGGGTCCGTCAGCGATTGTGAAAATGAATGTTGGCGCGAAAAACATGCAGCACAAGATGCTTAAAATTTGGTCGCCAAAACCAAAATTTCTTTCTTTCTTTGGGCCTTTGTGCCGCGTCAAGTGGGGATCGGCCATGTTGCTATTGATTTGGCAGTGTTAGTTGCAGAGGGTGGCCAGATGCCCTTCCTGCCGCCACTCCGAATCCCCCAGGACGGAAGTAGTGTACCTCAAATTTCTGCGTCTAGTGTAAGTCATGAAACAGTGCGAACGTTTTCAAATGTCTTTGAGACGTGTAACTGAGGCGGAATGTGGGGACCAGCCCGGAATTCACCTAGTGGGATGTGGAAAACCACCTAAAACTACATACCGGCTCTCGTCGTTAATCCGCCGGGCGGACTCGATCCGGGGCTGGCGCGCCTACCCGAGCCCACCGAGCACCGTGTTAGCGCTCTCGGCTGCCCTGGCGGGTCGGTCGCCAAAACGAAATTATTTAGCAAGAAATACGAATTTTATTATATATTGATTTCGACCACTGCAATGAATTAAAATTTATACCAATTTATTAAGAGCCATCAACAAGGAATGCAAAATGAATATCTCCACATACTAGTTTTACTAATTTTAGTTATAGAGTTATAAGGCTGCATAGGAACACAGTAGTCAGACGCAATCTTATTGGTTTTATTATTATTGTTGCATATCCAGAATTCAGCTACAAATAGCCATCTTCAGTGCTAAAACGCAAGTAAATTACAAAATCAGAGTTGATTTATATAAAACGTTAACTGAAACACCACCTTATCTAACAGCAATGACCTATCCAAGTCAACATATCATTTAAGACAGTTACAATCCAACAAACTTTCAACAGTAAATGCCACCGTATCACCTTGCTGATATGTAGGCCGAAGGAAACACGTTGCGGTTTACAGTAGGTACAGTGGCCTCACGTAGCCATGTAGTGTAAGTAACTCCTTCTAAAATATAAAAATAACTTTCTGATTTTACCTAGAAAAAAAATTTTAATTACTGTACTGGAATGAGGATGGGTTTTGTAGCTGGACATGGTGATGACATTAAATAGAGCGAACACTGTAATATGCTGAAATATTTTGACTATGCGCTAACGCTTTAATACAGGCGTACATAAAGAAGAAGGTATTCAAATTAAATTAAGAATAATATCAATTAGATCGGCATAGAAACTATATGATATTAAAGACACCCTTTGCTCTACCTCATTAAAATGAAAGTATTTTATTTCTTAACCATTGTACAAGGACAAAGAATTCACTATCAGGCTTCTAATATTCTGGAATGCACGCAACGGTCGGCCACTGAACGTAAGTCTGTAACAATTTAATAATTGTTAAATATATAATAAAATGAGTTGTTACTGTTTCATTTAAGTATACAGCCCTATCCCATGAAGGAAACAGTAATGTTTCTAATTTTCAGTGACTGCAGCAGCGCGGGAAGATCGTGCCAGTAAAAGTCACTGTTGGCCGCCAATACCGGGCGCCACATTTCTCTTAATATTTTCACAGCTTCTCTCAGGCGTGTATAAGTAATTTCTCTTTGACAGGGTTCATATTAATATACTAGAAACTTTAAGGCATTTACGGTGTTATTGTCGTATTGGGGACTATCTGTTCTGTGATTCAAATAGGCCGCTTCACGGTCGACTACCGTTTCGAAGACAATATTTTGACGTAAAATAATAATAAATAATTAACGTTTCCTTACGAAGAGACAACAATATTTCGCCACGCAACACCCACAAATAATAATACGTTCTCACGCTTGAGTTAATCGAAGATACCCTGAGATGTTTCATTTTTCGATAGATCAGGTAACCATTTTAGATGTAACACTTTGAGGCACCTCACGCCAAGAATCCGCAGCAAGAATGTGCGTCATTATTTAAAATAAGTTATTTTAATTAAAGGATCAGAGCAGATTCCGGTATATTGTCCCCCGCTTGTAACTGGAATTCCATTCTTTTCTGCAGTATATATTTCACTACGATACTATTCAGTATAATTTTCCCCCTTTAGGACAGATGCCATAAAAACCAATACATTAAGGCACCAGTGCAGTTAGTTATTTTCGTATTGTAGAAGGTGTTACTTACACTACATGACGCAGACTGAAGCTCCTACACTTACTGTAAACAACCACTTCAGTTTGCTGCGTGTTCACCAGGTGAAGTCATACGGTGACATGTACTGCGATTTTGTTGGATTGTAACTCCCTGAAGTGGTATTTTGACTGGAATGTTTCAGTTAACGTTTTATGTAAATCAATTTGTATTTTACAATTTACTTGTATTTAATCACTGAAGATGACTATACACAGATGGATTCTAGAAATGCAACAGAGATATGATTGCGAATGATTACTATGTTCCTTTACGTCTTTACACGGTCGCTGTCCACAACGGTTCCATATAGAGTCAAAGTTAGTTAATTACACTGATGTTTTATTAATAAATTGCTGGCTTTATACCGATACAAAAGGAAATACAGTGGTTTAGACAGCTTTGGGTATTGTTGACCTTCGTCATGCATCCAAGATTTATCTCGATGGTTCCTCCCATGGACTAAAATCCACCCATTCCTCATTTCATATTCATCAACTGGCTCTCCTGTTTCCATAATATCCTCTTCAAGTTTCTTTTGTAGAGCGTGCTAATGAGAGAAATTTGATGTGCCATTTCCTGTGCCGCGCCACTGACAATACAATGTCTCGTTCTCCGACAGCCTGAGACGGACTCTGGAAGCAGAGAACGGGAGCACCGGAGTGGAACTACCTGGCGGCACCCAGCCGCTGGCGCTTCTTGCCCCGGACTGCCAGTGCGGGCAGTGGAGCGCGAACCCCCGACCTACCGGTTACTGGCGCCGCCTCGACTCCCACATTGTCCTGCCGCACAATAGCCGCCGTTCCGGAGGGGAGTTGCCGGCTGGCGCTCGCTTCACGCTGCGTCCCTCCCCCCTCCCCCCGCCCCTCCTCCTGTTTGCACTGTCTCTCTGCTTCTGCTTTTGTCCGCATCACTGGGGGTGGATAGCGGGGCAGGTGCAGTGGAGAGCTCACATTTTTATTTCCGACGTCAGAATGCTCTCTTATAACCACTTGCGACCTGTAGTAGGAGGTCAGGGTCCACAGAGGAAAACGATGTAGTCGTACTGGTACCTAACAGTTCTGATTATTAACAGAAAGTGCAAGAATAGTGTGTACTTAAGCAAAAATTATTATTTTGACACAATCATAATAAGTAATCTAAGAGCAACTGCATGTAAGTTTGCTACACTATCTCTCCTTTTACTATACTAAATGCTCTTGAATTTAACTAAAATGTAGATCTATAGATCTAGGGGAAAATAAGCTGAAGATGTGAAGTTTATGTTAGGGAACGCACTGGAGAAGTGTAGACCAAGAACTATGTCAGCTATAATGGTGTGGTGGCTAGCGGATCTGCTTAATAACCGAGGAGACCAGTCTGGTTTCGGCAGCTGAGCAGCGAGGACATCTTGTTCGCATCCTGTCAGCAGAGTCGCGATTATGCCTAGTTTGTTTACTTCCTCGCCGCAGCCAGTAAAAAAATGGTTCAAATGGCTCTGAGCACTATGGGACTTAACATCTTAGGTCATCAGTCCCCTAGAACTTAGAACTACTTAAACCTAACTAACCTATGGACATCACACACATCCATGCCCGAGGCATGATTCGAACCTGCGACCGTAGGAGTCCTGCAGCGCCAGAACCGCACGGCCACCGCGGCCGGCCGCAGCCAGTACCCGCGTCCATTGACACTGATTTGCTATGGCTCATTCCTACAGAAAATCTGCCGTTAAGATCAGCTTCCAACCCGACCACGCAAGACCACGAGCCTTTGAAATCGAACGATTCATCCGTGACGAAGCTCAAATATCACCACAGCACATCATCGGTATTCTCCTGTCCATGACAAGTAGCGACATCTACGGCAAGATGGTCGATGACGAGCTATGTCACGCTGTCGTGAGCAGATGTGCGAACACGCTCAAGTTCCAACACCCTGACGGTCACGTTGGGGCAGTTACCGTTGTCGATGCAGGACTAGGATTACGCACACTAAGAGTCTTCGAACTCCCGTTCGAAGTGCCGCCGGACGTAGTTACCGCTTTCCTCCCGTATGGGACGGTAATTAGTCACGAGGCCTAAAAACGGAACACCTTAAAGACATAGCATCTCCTCAACGGCGTCTGACCACTCAAAATTGAATTAAAGAAACACATGCCATCCTACTTAGTCGTAGGTGGCTGTCGAGCAAGCGTAATGTATGATGGACAGACTCGTTCTAGTTGCTGCCAGTTGACTCTTGTACGCTCGGCGTGTATTCAAAGTCGGGAAGCACAAATCACATTCGAAGACGCGACATCACCTCCTACGCTCACGGCCCTTCCACTCGATTACGCAAGGATGACACGGTCGACCAGCATGACGGACGAAAGACCACTTGGAAGACGGGGAGCGTTAGAATGCACAACCAGCACACGTGATGGGTTGACCAACACCATTACAGAGTCCACAGAGATCGCAGAATGCCGCCCATCGACTGGACAAGCAGATTCGGTCAAAAGAATGGAACTAGACTATAGTACTGTACCGACCTCTGCTTTTCTCCCTGACGGGAATGCGATGCGGGAACCACAGAAACCCACGTCCACAAACTGTCGCAGAGGAAACATAAAAAGCGACGTCGCACACATTCAGACAATTGCCTCCAGCTGACATCTTTTCCATTCAACGACCAGACGGCTGACGAGACGAGGAAACTGGATGACGCGGGATCGCCCTCACCTGTCACTTCTCTGATTTCGACACACCCGTTTCCGCAGTCTCGGGCAAATAGATCACAACCACAACGCCTTCACTGCTACACAGCCAGAAACAGCTGCTGATTCACCCTTGGTCACTCAGTGTCCTACCGCAGCGGTTAACTTACTGAAACGCCCGCTAAACTCGCTGGGAAGAACAGGTAATTAGGATTGTGGAAAGTGCCAAATAAGGTTGGGGTCAGTTTCACCTTCTAATTGTAATTTATTGTAATTTAACAACACATACACAACCAAAGCGGCACATAGCCTGACCTTTACCAAATGCAACTCTTTCACGGCTGAAGGACTCCGAAAAATAAATCGTAACCAATCAACAAGATAAAAATCCAATTAATACTGCAATAAAATTATTTTTTTAAAAATCTGTCACAGCTAGGTGGAAAGTCTCAAAGGAACATAGATAGAACAAACATATGCAAGGTGCAATACGAATTACTGAAGTCCACAATTAAGTTTCAAAATTGTAGAATATATTACCATATACTTTTAAAGGCAGGAGGCCACAATGTTTAAAAACAAGAAATCTTAAAAATCAACAAGATAAAAATGCGATCAAGAAAAGCAAATAAAATAAATAAAAACATATACCATGGCTAAGTGGAAAGCCTCAAGGCAAAGAAGATAGAACAAACACATGCAAGGTGCAATATCAGTGGCTAAAAGCCCCAATTAAGTTTCAAAATTTTAAAATATATTACGACAATTTTTTAAATGCAGAAGGCTGCAACATTTAAGCTTGAAATATAATTTGAAGAATAAGGTTGCAAGACTGAAAGCCCACAATTAATTTTGCAAAATTATTAAAGAAGAAATGAAAAATATTAAGCCTTAAATTGTAAGTAGCTGAAAACAGATAACTTAACTCCTGTGGGAAAGTCCATGAAGACAATAGCACTCAGAAGCCTCCAGGGCGGCCAGTCTACCCTCGTTCAACTACACTTGATCCGTCGGAACCCAACCAGTTGACAGCCACGGACCGACCAACACAACGACTTGCTTCCCATCAATCTGTACATGAGAACTCAAACAGAAATGGTTACAAACGTGACAATCCACAATGGCCTATACAGGGTGTTACAAAAAGGTACGGCCAAACTTTCAGGAAACATTCCTGACACACAAAGAAAGAAAATATGTTATGTGGACGTGTGTCCGGAAACGCTTACTTTCCATGTTAGAGATCATTTTATTACTTCTCCTCAAATCACATTTATCATGGAATGGAAACACACAGCAACAGAACGTACCAGCGTGACTTCAAACACTTTGCTATAGGAAATGTTCAAAATGTCCTCCGTTAGCGAGGATACATGCATCCACCCTCCGTCGCATGGAATCACTGATGCGCTGATGCAGCCCTGGAGAATGGCGTATTGTATCACAGCCGTCCACAATCCGAGCACGAAGAGTCTCTACATTTGGTATGGGGGTTGCGTAGACAAGAGCTTTCAAATGCCCCCATAAATGAAAGTCAAGAGTGTTGAGGTCAGGAGAGCGCCTCTACCAATTCATCGGTCACCGAATCTATTGTTGAGAAGCGTACGAACACTTCGACTGAAATGTGCAGGAGCTCCATCGTGAATGAACCACATGTCGTGTCGTACTTGTAAAGGCACATGTTCTAGCAGCACAGGTAGAGTATCCCGTATGAAATCATGATAATGTGCGACGTTGAGCGTAGGTGGAAGAACATGGGGCCCAATCAAGACATCACCAACAATGCCTGCCCAAACGTTCACAGAAAATCTGTGTTGATGACGTGATTGCACAACTACGTGCGTTTTCTCGTAAGCCCACACATGTTGATCGTGAAAATTTACAATTTGATCACTTTGGAATGAAGCCTCATCCGTAAAGATAGCATTTGCACTGAAATGAGGATTGACACATTGTTGGATGAACCATTCGCACAAGTGTACCCGTGGGGGCCAATCAGCTGCTGATAGTGCCTGCATACGCTGTACATGGTACAGAAACAGCTGGTTCTCCCGTAGCACTCTCCATACAGTGAAGTGGTCAACGATACCTTGTACAGCAGGAACTTCTCTGACGCTGACATTAGGGTTATCGTCAACTGCACGAAGAATTGCCTCGTCCATTGCAGGTGTTCTCGTCGTTCTAGGTCTTACCCAGTCGCGAGTCATAGGCTGTAATGTTCCGTGCTCCCTAAGACGCCGATCAATTGCTTCGAACGTCTTGCTGTCGGGACACCTTCGTTCTGGAAATCTGTCTCGATACAAACGTACCGCGCCACGGCTATTGCCCCGTGCTAATCCATACATCAAATGGGCATCTGCCAACTCCGCATTTGTAAACATTGCACTCACTGCAAAACCACGTTCGTGATGAACACTAACTCGTTCATGCTACGTACTGATGTGCTTGATGCTAGTAGTGTAGAGCAATGAGTCGCATGTCAACACAAGCACCGAAGTCAACATTACCTTCCTTCAATTGGGCCAACTGGCGGTGAATCGAGGAATTACAGTACGTACTGACGAAACTAAAATGAGCTCTAAGATGGAAATTAAGAGTTTCCGGACACATATCCACATAACAACTTTTCTTTATTTGTGTGTGAGGAATGTTTCCTGAAAGTTTGGCGGTACCTTTTTGTAACACCCTGTATATTACTGTCAAAATTACACACCATGTTAAACAACGAGAACAGGTGAGGAAAAGACGTTGCTAGAAATTACGTTAGTGGCCAGGGCAGGTAACTGGATCACTAACGGCCACTAGGCAGAAAATTCCGCTGGTACGCTTGAATCTGAAACACGGTAATGTACACTGCTGGCCACCGTAAATGCAACACCATGAAGGATGCATCCGAATCGAGTGAAATTTACACCATGAGTTTGCAGCGATGAGATATGCAACTGATTAGAATTTCAGCGCAGACGCACATCACGCGCGCCTGTGGCGCCACCTCATACCGCCATTTAAGGCTTGGCGATTTCGACGAGTGTACGTTCGGCACGTGTGTTTACCTTGTGGTTGTTTCACAAGACGATCAGTTATGCCTCGTAGACAACAGCGAACATCTTTTGATCAAGTATCCGAGTTCGACAGAGGAAGGATAGTGGCTTACTGAGATTGTGGATTAACATACAGAGAAATCGCTGGTCGTGTTGGACGAAACGAAACAACTGTAATGCGGATATGTGACCGTTGGATGCAGGAGGGTACGACGGACCGACGTGGTCGATCGCATTCACCTCGGTGCACCACTGCACGTGCTGATAGGCAAATTGTGCGCATGGCAGTGACGGATCGCTCAGTGACATCCCGAACTATAGCACAGCACATTGCGTCTGTAACGCATCATCCAGTGTCTGCGCGTACCATTCGACGCCGTTTACAGCAGAGTGGTCTGTCCGCAAGACGTCCATTGCTTCGTCTACCATTGACGCAGAACCACAGACGTCTCCGTCGCCAATGGTGTGATGACAGACGGATGTGGACGGCAGAATGGAATGACGTTGTCTTTACTGACGAGGCACGCTTCTGTCTGCAGCACCACGATGGTCGGATTCGAGTGTGGAGACACCGTGGAGAGAGGATGCTGGACAGCTGCATTATGCACCGCCACACTGGTCTTGCACCGGGTATTATGGTATGGGGCGGTATTGGATATTACTCTCGCACGCCTCTAGTACGCATTGCCGGTACTTTAAATAGCCGGCGCTACATATCCGAGGTGCTGGAGCCAGTTGTCCTTCCTTACCTTCAGGGCTCGGCCACAGCCATATTTCAACAGGATAATGCGCGACCACACGTGGCACGCATTGTCCAAAGGTTTTTCGTCAATAACCAGATTGAATTGCTTCCCTGGCCGGCTCGCTCTCTGGATCTTTCACCGATAGAAACATGTGGTCCATGGTTGCTCAACGAGTGACCCAGATTACATCCCCAGCTGCCACACCAGATAATCTTTGGCAACGTGTGGAAGCTGCTTGGGCTGCTGTACCCCAGGAACACATCCAACGTCTCTTTGACTCAATGCCGAGAAGTGTGGCAGCGGTGATCTCCAACAATGGCGGCTACTCTGGCTACTGATTCTGGCAGGAACCACATGTCACAGACGTCTGTAAACGTAATCATTTGATACTTGGTCAACATGTTATCTACAAAATAAATTTTGTTGTGCTACCTTTTGTCTTTCTTGGTGTTGCATTTACGGTGGCCAGCAGTGTAGTTAACTTCACCCAAAAGAACACAGCCTGAATTTACGTCAGTGCCCAGGGCAGATAACCAGAACACTTAACGCCAACAAAGCAGAAAATTCCACTGGTGCCCTCGAATTGTAGTCAACCAAAATAGTTAATTGCACCGCATGGTGGCTAAATTTCAGCAATAGAAACTCTCAGTGTTGCTGACAGCAAAACCACCCCAACAGCAAACCACCGAAACGAACCACCACAACATGAATGGACGTGGGTGGAGTAGTTGAAACCATTACAACTTTGACGTCCTGGGTCGTTGAACCACGAAGTTCGTAGCGTTCGGACAGCTCCACAAACACCCCAACACTGCACAGGGACCGCCAGTGGACCCAGCCGACTGTACCGCGCGGAGATAACTTCCCTCGTCCGTAAAAACCGACCGACTGCGTGCCGACCCCTAGCCGGAAACTTTATGCAGGAAACCAAAGATGGTACACGGCGCAAATATTGATACACATCGCTGCTGCCACACGTAGAAGGAAGAAAGACGACGACTGAGCCGCGAAAAGGGCAGGAAACCAAACACAGATAGACAGCGAAGTTCACGAAAACGCTTAGTAGGGAGTGAGCACGGCTCACTTACGAACCTTGGGGGCACGTAATTAAAGACGACTGTACGCCCGCTGTGGTGGATGAGAAGTGGAGCTTTCCTCCCACACTTCGGCCCCTCCCGAGTAGCAAAGGATGACGGTGCGGACGCGGCCTGCAGATTACAGGCCCCAACGTTACATCGACGTTGACGGCGGCCCCCATTGCATGGGACGATCTACAGATCTATCGCTTAGCGACCATCAGTGTTCACACGATTCGAACACGTATGAAGTCGTCGCGGCTCCAAGACAAGCTCAACGCAGCAGACGTTGACACTGTCTTTCTCCAAGAACTTGTGGCGTCGCAGTTCTACTCAGGGAAGGCCTCGAGGCGGACGAAATGCGATATCTCCAGGGCGCTAGAGGAATTGCCATAACGGTGCTAGGCGTCTAGTTTACCAATGTGTACTCCACCTGCGGAACGAATCGTCGTCGCGACCGATCGCTCTTCTTCGCGGAATGAGTAGCACCGCTGTTTTAGTGCAGTGCAGTGCAGTGCAGGCACACTAAAGTGTTGGGGCGATTTCAGTAGCACCCAAGCACCTAAAGATCAGCTGCGCCGCCATTCATAGAGCTCCGAACTTGTGACACTCAACAGCGCTCTCCAGCTGGTAGATACACGGGAACATTTCCGAAGAAATTGACAGGATACATTCATTCTGCGAGTCACTCATCCAGTAGCGTTGGTAGGATTTACGTGTCCCGTTTTCTCGTAGCAACAGTGAGCGGCGCCGAGGTGTGGCCAGTAGCATTTTCTAATGGCGTGGCTTATATACATGCCGTCACCCTTCGTCGCCAACGGGTGTGGCGCAGCCGACATCCCTGGAAATTAAACCTAGCTTATCTCGCTTCTCCGGATTGTCGACGCGCCATCGAGGACACGTGGAGTTCGTGCGTCCGCCGCCTCTCGACTTACCCTACACCAAACAGTTGGTGGTGGAAAATGGCTCTGAGCACTATGGGACTCAACTGCTGAGGTCATTAGTCCCCTAGAACTTAGAACTAGTTAAACCTAACTAACCTAAGGACATCACAAACATCCATGCCCGAGGCAGGATTCGAACCTGCGACCGTAGCGGTCTTGCAGTTCCAGACTGCAGCGCCTTTAACCGCACGGCCACTTCGGCCGGCCGTTGGTGGTGGAACTACGACAAGCCAGCCCTATGGAGAGCCTTGATTACGTACGGTCGTGAGAGCGCTGCTTCGAGATGTCAGACGCTCGATTTTTATTTCACCATCATTCGCGAAGTGTCTCCTTGCCATCCACACGGGAAGGACAGATGACAGTACAGCGTGCGAGAGCACAGATCGTAGCCCCGCCGACACCTCGAAGATACGATCGTCTGAGAGCGAACACACACGACTCGCAATGGAACGACGTACTATGTACAATGTCATTCGAGAACGTAACTTGCGAAGACGGGCACTGGTACAGGCCATCACCCCTACGGACGGCCGTCGCCACACCACACAATGCGATATTGGTGCAGCCTTCTTCGGCCATTCCACACGCCTTTATTCCGCTCATTGTTCCGACCCAAAGAGGGTGACAGGAGTCTCGCGACTGGTTGGCACTATTTCACAGGATTTACGAACTCAATTGTTGAACGACATCACCGAAGACGAAGTTATCGACGCCATAGGTAAAGAACCGGCCAAAAAGTCTCCTGGCCCCGACAGGCTCCCTGTGGATTTTTATAGAACTAAAAATGGCTCTGAGCACTATGGGACTTAACATCCGAGGTCATCAGCCCCCTAGAACTTAGAACTACTTAAACCTAACTAACCTAAGGACATCACACACATCCATGCTCGGGGCAGGATTCGAACCTGCGACCGTAGCAGTCGCGCGGTTCCGGACTGAAGCGCCTAGAACCGCTCGGCCACCACGGCCGGCTTTGAAGAACTTTCCCAAGTTGACAGACATCTGTCGGGAGCTTATGTCCCCCGCGGAGCCGATCCCCGCGGCCTTCGTTGAAGGAATGATTATACCGGTCCACAATCCTAAAGGTCGGGTTCCAAAACGTGATTACCACCTCTGACACTCGTCAACTACGACATGAAGATATTCACCAGAGTATTAGCAAACCGTATACGACCGGCCCTGCCTTCCCTTCAAATGGCTCTAAGCACTATGGGACTTAACATCTAAGGTCATTAGTCTCCTAGACTTACAACTACTTAAACCAAACTAACATAAGGACATCACACACATCCATTCCCGAGGCAGGATTCGAACCGGCGACCGTAGCATCAGCTCGGTTTCGGACTTAAACGAATAGAGCCGCTCGGTCACGCCGGCCGGCTGCCTTCCCCAGGGGGTATCAATAACATCCACACAGCAGTGTGCCGACACCGTGACATAATAGCCCTAGCGTCGGCACGCTGCGTACCGGGAGTGCTGGCATCACTAGATTTGATCCAAGCTTTCGGTCGAATGGATCACGCGTATCTAACGTCCGTCCTCCAACACGTGCAGTACCCGCAGCAATTCACAGAGGGGTGACCTCCAATGTCCTCGTTAATGGGCGTCTCACGCAGTCCCTCCAGATTTTCAAATCGGTACGTCAAGCCTGCCCCTTGCCAACCCTACTCCACGCTCTGGCACTGGAACCATTCCTCTGTGGCCTCCGTCAACGCGTCACCGGACTCACCTTCGTGACGTCACATTTAGTTGTACAGCATATTGTAGAGGACCTGGTTCTCGTGTTACCAGCGCAATAGAGTGGATTACCACACTCGGCGTATCTTCAGGCGACTGTCTCAACGTCACCAAATCGGTCGCCAAGGCCATAGGACACGGGATGACATCAGTGTGTGTCGACACCCTACAGCTTCGTGGCACTACAAAATGGCTCGGAGAAGAGTTTCACGACAACATATGGCGCATTGCGGCCCTTAACTACAGCGACTTATTACAAAAAATTCGGGTCCTGATCTCAAACATTCGTCTGCGGACCCTTGACATTGTTTGAAGGACACACTTCGCCAGTGTTTACTCCGCATCGTGCCTTCCACACGTATCACGTGTCCTTCCAATACCATTACTGATGGCTCGACGTCTATTAGCGGCATTCGGCGCCTACGTCAGAACAGCCATGCTCTTCGAAGTCCGTTATGAGTCGCTGACCCTTACCCGAGAAAGGGTAGGTCTTCGCCTAGTCCATATCCACGACAAAGCGGTGACCCTATTTGTCAGCTAGCACATCAAACTGTTGCGCCACCACATGGAAAGTTTGACAAGTTTGGTGCTGGAGTCCTTACCTCTGTCCTCCCTAATGCCCCTACTGGCCACGCAAGGCATACCCCCACCCTTCTATGACATCGGGCATTTTTACATCGAACACAGTTACGTCCGTACCGCAGTACCACCAACGAAACAGGTGACGGCATGGGATATATATCACGTCCTACAATGGAGGCGCCCACCAAAAATAGTAGAGCCTAAAAACCCTCTTGTTAGTTGGAAGGTGGTGTGGCGGACGATACACGCGGTTACACTGGATACAGATGTCCGACCCACGTGGTACAGCACAGTCAACGGAAAACAGCAGCCTGTCACTCCTCTCTAAGATAAATACGACGGGCTCGCCTCTATGTGCAGACTGCGGAATAGCGGACACGGACGAGAACCGTCTCAGAAGTGTCGCGGCAAAACGCGTATGACGCTCGGTGCTACAAATTTTGTCGTATTTTCTACGGCTGACGCCGGAACACATCATACCTCGGCTTCTACTATTTCTGGTTGAACAGTATTTCCCGCGCACCAAAACCAACGCTGTCACGTGGGTTCGTGTACATGTGGTACAATATTTATTTCACGATGGACCTAAAGGTGTATATGACTTCGGGAACTACCTACAAGAACGTCATTGCAAGATTGTACAGAACCTAAAATACGGACAGTATTTTTCTAATTACTTAGGGGGTACCCTACGCCACCCTCCTTGCAGCTGGATCATCAACAGGTAGGACAAGATACCCATTGACTGAGCTGGCAAGAACATGTCCGATTATCGGTGGAATAACATACCACATGCGTGAAGACATACCTGGATGATGAAGTGTAAGGAGAGTAGGGACATATCCTTCTGCATCGTGCACGTAGCACGTCTTCTTTTCCCCATATATATTACGTCGGTGTCGGAATGTACCGAGAAATTTGTTTCGTTTACTTAGTGCACGATGCGGTGCAAGGTACATTTATTTTTGGTGTGGCATAAAGGAAATACAAATTATAAATACAGTTAAAACAAAAAAATTAGAAAAAACCAATTCCCGCTACTGATTTCCCCTCACCATCCCTCATACCTTGACGGGCGAGGGGGATACTGAGGCCAGCCCTCAGATTACGACCTCTGCCCACACAGCCCACTCAGCCCACTCTGCCCTCCATAGAAACAAAATCATGAAAGCAATGACGAGTGATGAAGCAGCTGACTCTTGTTCACCCGTCTCCATTTCTTTTTTCTCTTTTTCTTTTTCGCCTTCGGATTTATGAATGAAGTACTTCTTAATTCAGTAGAAGTATGTGGTGTAATTTTGGATGCTACATACATAAACAGCTCTCTCTCGGGAGTGAGTGACCGTTAGCAGTAATTTACAAATTAAGCACGAATCACGCAAATCGAGAATAAATATTGAAAACACGTTGATCATCTGGTGAAACAAATTACAGCTCAGAAAATAAAGCATAGAAAATACTGACATATTTGGAATAGAATTAAAAGGTAACTTAGTCTCAGTCATGTATAACGTGCAAAAGAAATTTTACGAGCTAGTTCTTTGCCAACAAAAAACGTTATTTCGGCCTCAGGTGTTCCGAACCGCTCGATGACGAGTGTCGACTGACAGATCTTTCCATCTTCGTTACTCTTAATCCAGACTGTGGACCAAATATTAAAAATCAGTGTTGTTTACGATGAAAGTAAAAAAGAATTTTTTAAAAAAGGTAGCGGTGGCCGCCGCAGAAACAGTGAAGGACGGTAAACCGAGGGTCTGGCTGTCGAGACGCTATGCGGAAACTATAGTATCTCCTTTTTTTTATTTTCAGTTTTTACATCACTTAAAATGAAAATGAACCGAACTAACGCTCAATATATTCTATTTGTCAAATTTTCGTAAAAGGCATGTAAAACAAAGGGGAAGACAAAACAGAGGAATCTAGTCATTACTTCATCAAAATCTATATAGAAATTTTTTGACTGTTGTATTGAAACCCTACATACAGGTGAACAAATTTCTTCTGTTAACAGACACATGAGGACAAAAAAAATAAAAAGTAAAAAAGACGACGTGGGTTAAAGTCCAAGTCACGGCAAAAATTTTAATTCAGTTTTTACGTTTCCATCAGTGTCGTACATAAAAATATGGATCATTTATCATGAAGCAAGACAAGTAATGTACCCATGACCAAACCATGGAGAACACTTGTTGTGCTTTAACACCACAGAAACCGCTGAAGTGCGAGTGCGACTCGCACACTGAGTCCATTCAGACTTAAACACGTGCACGGAAAATTTATCCATCACCGGAATCGAGAATCTCGAAGGTTTTGGCCCGTTATCGATATCGATATCTGCAAGATATCGGTCCTGCGAGTTCCAACACATTATCAAAACCTCTACTGTAGTTCCTGAGACTAACAACGCATAGACAAAAAGAAGCGAGCAGGGGACTACGGTACGCAGAGAGAGAAAATTTTATAAAACGTTTTCTATTTACACACTAAAATGTGACAACTTAATTTTATGCTTGCATGCAGCAATATTTTTTATTATGTTTTGATACATCATGAATGTACTGTAAGTTCTAAAGGCAAAAAAATTAAAAACTATGTGCTATAATTACAATTTAACAATTTTGGGATTGTTTCCTTACTTGTACTGAGAATCCTTCCTTCCTGCAAAATTGTATTTCCGGTATCTGAATGTACGTTTTGATGAATGAGTTTGAGTGTATCAAAATTTTTGGTTTGACGGTATCGTTTCATTGCAGCGACTTAGAAGCTTAAAGGTTTTACACCGCTAAGTGATCGTAAACCTTAGTATATGACAAATTTCAACTTTATACGATTGCCCGTTCTCGAGAAAAACGATTCTTAACAGACAGATACGCCGGCAGGCAGAGCAATCCTAAGAAGGTTCCGTTCTCACGGACTGAGTAACCTAAAAACAGCACAAGAAGTTATAAGCTGCCCCATGTAATTTACATTATTATATCATGTGAGACTGTCTATAGGAAATTGCCCTGTTTGAAATGCCCTCTCATAACAAGATTGTTTTGACACATGAAATTCTACGAAGCACTCTGACAATATTTTCAGAACAAATTTTTGAAGGGAAGGCTTTAGTTTTCCGCAATGCCCTAATCTATGGAATGAATTTTAATGTCCAAATTTCCTAAGAGGAAGTTCATGCACATACGTAATGAATGTGTAAATGCACCATGTTATAGATATGGAAATCTGCAATGTTATACATTATACATACATACATATCTCGAATTCTCGTCTTAACACATTTCCACACAAAGCCTGAAATTATGTTCTACAAGAATGAACAGGGAATGAAGCAAGGTTTATCGACGATTGCTATGACAATCTCGACGTTAGTTAACCTCAAAAGCTTGAAATGTGATGCAGAAGAGCTAAACCTAATGAAGCTGCTGAACAAATAAGTGCTGACAACGGAAACAGCTTGTAAGAGCACACACTGTACGGGATGGCAGCCAGTCAAGGGATATTTTAGGGAATTAGTTGAACAAAATTATTTCATAGGCCCAGTGGACTCTATACAAGTTTTCTCCCGGAGTAATTCATGCCGTGTCTTTCAAAACCGAGGCGGTTCTGTCCACTTAAAGCTGCTGACAGGAGACGCCCTGAGCCCTCTGCTGAAACTGCTAGCGAATTCACGCCATTAGTTTTAGCCAATAGCGTGCACGGGATACCGATCACGTGTGTGGTCGCTGGAGTCTTCTGCGATGCCGAACACAGTTGCTTCTCTCTCTTGTAATCCAGACTTCGAGCAGAACAGACGTCTTTTTGGAAGGCAGGGCCTCTGGCTCTGCTTTGACGACCGGCCACCAACTTAACATGAACTGCTTCCCCTTCCGTTACCCATTTCATTTAATTGTTCGACGTCCTAGACTAGCTTAAACCTGCTAACGTCTGACCCTAGGTGAGCCTTTTGTACTCCATATATGGAAATACATCCTCTTTATTGTACTTAATTCCCTGTTCTGTCTTTTAACGGTAGGCCTGAACGCCCACTATCAAATCCTGACCGCTCGACCTCCTGCAGACCGACGCCACGAGGCACATTTAATAACCTTCTTCCCCCTTCCCTGCCATTTTATACATTGACATTGGTGTCAAAAGTTTATCTCCCCATCTCCAAACCACGTACTCTTTTACAATTGGTGTCAGAAGTGGGATGTAACAATTATGTCCCCCCTTTCCGGCACGAACTCTTTTACAGAAGAGCCAAACCTAATGAAGATGCTGAACAAACAAGTGCTGACTACGGAAGCAGCTTGTAAGAGCACACATATCGGCTGAAAGCAAATGACACCAGTGGAACTTCACCCTGCCTATCTCTTCCATATCCTTCTCTCTGTCCTCCTCCTCCTCTTTCCTTTCTCTATCTATCTCCTCCTTTCCCATCTCTATGACCATTTCCCCTCCCGTACTTCTGTCCCTCTCCTCTTCCTCCTTTCTGTACCAATCTCGCTCTTCTCACATATGGTCTGTCCATCTCTTCCTCCTCCTTCTCCCATCTCTCTCCATGTTATCAAGCTCATCCCAGTAAAAAGGTTTTGGTTCTTACACAAACAGTGCATATTTCCATATTGTAACTCATATGCGTACCAGATTTGAATGAAATCGTTCCAGGGAAGTAGGATGTGCTTCTTGGCCGTATCTTTGCCCATACACGCACATTTCAAATACATTTTACATATGTTTAACATGTTTTGCACATATTTGTATACGTATTTCACCTTTATGTCTAGCGAATTTCGCCGTGCAGTTTCATTTTCACCTCCTGAAGCATGTGTCGTACAATTATATATTTTTACAGGTAGATCCAGTGTTGTATGTGACTACTGTTTGCCATATGTAATGTGAATGGAGTAGTAGTAAGGAAGTAATAAATTGAAACGTTACGCATAAAGCGGCAGTCCACCACGCATCTCAGTGTTTACGACATCATATTTCCTGAAGCGGTAATACAAGTGAATACTGCCTGTAAAATGTGTCACAAATACAGTTAACAGTAAAGAAGTAATAAATTAAAATGTCATGCTTCATGCGGCACTTCACAGCATGAACACCGATAATGTAATAAGAGATAAACTTGAGCGGTTTTCAGCGAGTATAAGCTTCGTAAAGGTTTGATATTATGTGCAAAGTTTGTTGCAGATGGTACCATTTTCAAATACTGGATGACTAAGCTATGGGTACTCGCGCGTCGTGGACTACACTGCTTTTCTCCCCCCCTCCCCCGTCCTCTTTTGGTAGGTGGGAGGTTGTTTTCAGACAATTAGTGATACGTGAATCAATGTTGACTGAAATCGGTTCAGTGGTTTTATCTTTACCGACATCTCCACATGTGCTACATAAATCATTTTTCTTGCTGCTCAGTAAAGCACGTTCACACATCTCTCGCGTTCTGTTGTTTTCTTCCATTCCTTATATTCTGCTTCGTATTTTGTTCTTCCACTTTTTATTTCATGGAGTACGCATTTGTTTTCTGAAAGTGCACCATTTACCCCAATTTGTCATCACGTAATAGCGCGACAACATTGTGTATGTTAAAATTTTATATTCAGATGGAAAATTCAGACCATTATGAATTCAATTACAGATTTTAAGAACTTATTCACAAAACATTCATCAGTAATGATTGTGACCTACAACACTTGCCTTTCAGATTTTTACAAACAACATCTAGATGGCGCTTTTATGATGTCAGTTACCGTTATTTCAAAATCTGCCTGTCGCTAACGTAAAAACAATTAGAGCTCGAAATTTTACCGAGTAATTTGTTTAGAGTGTTCGTTTTAAGAAACAATGTTGTGAAAAAATGGAAGTTTCACATGCAGGCTTAGCTGAGACATATTACAATTGCCGCTAAAGCTGCCTCAACAAAACGCTTCGAAACGCTTTGTTCAAGCTTTGACAATCAGTCACCTCCAGAAAATACTGTTTTAATTTGGTTTACGGAAAAGCGTCGTAGTCGTGCTTCTGTCAGTGATTAATCAGATGAAGCCGACTAAAATCGATTGCGGCTCCAAAAAATAACCTACGTAGTGTGTAACGTGATGAACCCTACTATCCTACACCTATGCTCCCCACCTGTTACTATAACACTGGGCAACTTCATACCACAACTACCAAAATGTTTTTAAAAAAATCACGATTCCAATGGTACAAATACATGTTTTATTCCCATGACAGTATTATTAACAATCGAATTATTAGTAAAATCAGTTTCCGTATGATTAATTTACAAATAGTCAATGAATAAAGACACGTGTGTTGTAAATAAATATGCAACTTTTTCACAGGTAACTGTTGTCTTCTGTCTTCATGTGACAAAGGCAACAGCGCAGTGCCATTTTGCAGCAGTATTCTCTTTTGAGATGATTTTCAGGGGCTGTGACGTGAGGTTCTTTCCTTAGCATAACGCTAATGTGTGCCCTGAAGTTAGATTGAAGTCAGAATTTCACTACTCTTGCTTCCATAGAGCCAATTATTGACTGTCGACCAATATTTAGGAAAATACTTTTTGCAGCTACCTCATCTCCTTTCACTGCTTACACATTTATATAAGAGCAGCCATAGCAGCGGCTACGACACAGTAATAAACATCCCTGGCGTAGACAAAGAACCGAAGGTCTGGATGGAATCCCAATTTGGTTTTTCAAAGAGCACTTTATGGCATTGGCCGCTTACTTAGCTTGCATTTATCGTGAATTTCTAGACTAGAGCAAAGTCCCAAGCGGCAGGTAAAAAGCGGATGTGACTCCTGTATATAAGATGGGCAAAAGAACGGACCCGTAAAATTACAGGCCAATATCACTTACGTAGGTTTTCTGCAGAATCCTTGACCATATTCTCAGTTGGAATATAATAAATTTTCTTGAGATCGAGAAGCTTATGTCCACAAATCACCATGGTTTCAGAAAGCATCGCTCGTGCGAGACTCAGCTTGCTATTTCTTACATAATACTGTGAGCTATAGATGAAGCGCAATAGGCATATTCCATATTTCGAGATTTCCGGAAAGCATTTGACACGGTGCTCCATTGTATGCTGTTAAAGAAGGTACGAGCATATGGAATAAGTTCACAGATATGTGAGTGGCTCAATGACTTCTTACGTCGTGAAGCCCAGTGTCTTTTCCTCGACAGCGAGTGTTCATCAGAGACAAGGGTATCTTCAAGAGTGCCCCAGGGAATTTTAATAGAGCCACTGTTGTTCTCTACATACATAAATGATTTGGCGGGCAGGGTTGGCAGAAATCTCGGGTTGTTTGCTGATGATACTGTGGTGCACGGTTAATGTGTCAAAGTTGGGTAACTGTAGGAGGATACAAGACGACTTAGATAAAATTACTAGTTGGTGTATTGAATTGCAGCTAGCTCTAAATGTGGAAAAATGTAAGTTAATGGGGATGAGTAGGAAAAACAAACCCGTGATTTTAGAACGCAGCCTTAGTAGTGTCCTGTTCGACGCAGTGACGTCGTTTAAATGTGTGGAGATTGCAAACCGGTATTAAATGGAACGAGCATGTAAAGATTGTGGAAGTAAAGGCGAATGGTCGACTTTGGTTTATCGGGATAGCTCTAGGAAAGTGGTTCATCTGTAAAGGATACAGCATATAGGACGATGTTGCGACCTGTTCTTCAGTACTGCTCGAATGGTTGGGATCTGTACCAGGTTGGATTAAAGGAATACCTCGGAGTAATTACGAGATGGGCTGCTAGCCTTGTTACTGGCAGGTTTGAACAGCATGCAGATATTACGGTGATGGTTGGGGAATTCAAATGGAAATCTTTGGAAGAAAGGCACTGTTCTTTTCGAGCAAAACTGCTATGAAAATTTAGAGAAGCGGCATTCGAAACTGACTGCAGAAAGATTCTGTTGCCTCCAACATACACTGCGCGTGAAGACCACGAAGATCAGATAAATTAGTGGTCATACGAAGGTATACAAATAGTCATTTTCCATCGTTGTGCGTGCGGGTGGAAAAGGAAAGGAAATAACTAGTATTGGTACATGGTACCGTCCACCACGCACCGTAAGGTGGACTACAGAATACTGTTGTAGCTGTACGTTGAGTACCCCTTTCACTGCTTGCATACTTTCATAAGAACTGCCATAGCACTGCTTGCGTTGATTACTCCTTACAAGGCACAAAGAGACCAGTGTCCTGTTTCTCTCGAGGTACCGTATGTTGAATACGGCTCATGCTTTCGTTATACACTCCTGGAAATGGAAAAAAGAACACATTGACACCGGTGTGTCAGACCCACCATACATGCTCCGGACACTGCTAGAGGGCTCTACAAGCAATGATCACACGCACGGCACAGCGGACACACAAGGAACCGCGCTGTTGGCCGTCGAATGGCACTAGCTGCGCAGCATTTGTGCACCGCCGCCGTCAGTGTCAGCCAGTTTGCCGTGGCATACGGAGCTCCATCGCAGTCTTTAACACTGGTAGCATGCCGCGACAGCGTGGACGTGAACCGTATGTGCAGTTGACGGACTTTGAGCGAGGGCGTATAGTGGGCATGCGGGAGGCCGGGTGGACGTACCGCCGAATTGCTCAACACGTGGGGCGTGAGGTCTCCACAGTACATCGATGTTGTCGCCAGTGGTCGGCGGAAGATGCACGTGCCCGTCGACCTGGGACCGGACCGCAGCGACGCACGGATGCACGCCAAGACCGTAGGATCCTACGCAGTGCCGTAGGGGACCGCACCGCCACTTCCCAGCAAATTAGGGACACTGTTGCTCCTGGGGTATCGGCGAGGACCATTCGCAACCGTCTCCATGAAGCTGGGCTACGGTCCCGCACACCGTTAGGCCGTCTTCCGCTCACACCCCAACATCGTGCAGCCCGCCTCCAGTGGTGTCGCGACAGGCGTGAATGGAGGGACGAATGGAGACGTGTCGTCTTCAGCGATGAGAGTCGCTTCTGCCTTGATGCCAATGATGGTCGTATGCGTGTTTGGCGCCGTGCAGGTGTGCGCCACAATCAGGACTGCATACGACCGAGGCACACAGGGCCAACACCCGGCATCATGGTGTGGGGAGCGATCTCCAACACTGGCCGTACACCACTGGTGATCGTCGAGGGGACACTGAATAGTGCACGGTACATCCAAACCGTCATCGAACCCATCGTTCTACCATTCCTAGACCGGCAAGGGAACTTGCTGTTCCAACAGGACAATGCACGTCCGCATGTATCCCGTGCCACCCAACGTGCTCTAGAAGGTGTAAGTCAACTACCCTGGCCAGCAAGATCTCCGGATCTGTCCCCGATTGAGCATGTTTGGGACTGGATGAAGCGTCGTCTCACGCGGTCTGCACGTCCAACACGAACGCTGGTCCAACTGAGGCGCCAGGTGGAAATGGCATGGCAAGCCGTTCCACAGGACTACATCCAGCATGTCTACGATCGTCTCCATGGGAGAATAGCAGCCTGCATTGCTGCGAAAGGTGGATATACACTGTACTAGTG
This sequence comes from Schistocerca serialis cubense, assembly GCF_023864345.2. Lineage (NCBI taxonomy): Eukaryota > Metazoa > Arthropoda > Insecta > Orthoptera > Acrididae > Schistocerca > Schistocerca serialis. Next base: position 914,658,735 of record NC_064641.1, on the reverse strand, counting down.
CCGACATTGTGCATGCTCTGTTGCCTGTGTCTATGTGCCTGTGGTTCTGTCAGTGTGATCATGTGATGTATCTGACCTCAGGAATGTGTCAATAAAGTTTCCCCTTCCTGGGACAATGAATTCACGGTGTTCTTATTTCAATTTCCGGGAGTGTAGATTTCAGCTATTTCTGGTTTTTAAGACCTTACCTTGAAGCATCGAAGAAACCAGAACCACCGCCTTATTTATTTTAGGATAGAATGGTGTCGTTGCGATTCCTCACCCCTTCTATAACAGACTCCCCTTCAAAGATGCCATTTCTTCATTTCTGGATACATCTCTCTCCTGTTTCGACTAAAAGGACGAATCGGTTTCGTGAGTTCTTTCACGCAGAAATCCATTAGAGGCGTTGATCCATCTGCATGATTTTTCGAACATATGACAGCACTAACACCTTACAAAGTGTTTGTTGCGATACATGAACACCAACTTTATGCCATAATTTAATTGTTAATGGGCATATACAACTTACGTGGGCATCCATGGAACGAATGCAGTTGTTCGTCAGTAGTAGAGCATGTATTGCACCAGTTTTAACAGTTAGCAACAACCGAATACACACACACACACACACACACACACACACACACACACACACACACACACACACACACACACACACCTTCTAAAGAGAAATGAGCACTATCAGATTACCAATAAATGCTAGCATTTGCTCTCCATGAGAATCCATCTGTCTGGCAGAAAATTTCAAAGTTTGTGTGCGCGATGTTGCTCTTTATCATGTATAATTTTACACAAAGACCCTAACTTCCCACTTCGACTGACAAGGCTTTTCCTTTGCACTTTTCCACCTGGCAGTTAAAGGACAGTATCCCTATATGGGGCCCTTGACTAGTTAATGACACTGATGCCCATTTTTACCTGGCAGACCACTGTCATTTGGAGTTCTAACTCCATCCGCTCTCCTTTTAGTAACATCTCCAGTCTTAACGATTTTCAAGGGGCTCGACTTCGTCACCGCGAGTTTCTTCAAGAACTCCTTCCACTTCGCATTCTCTTAAACATGGTCAACATCACTGCAGTCATCTTCATCTTTTTCATTGCCTCCATGTTCATCTCCGCCATCATATCTTACATCTTCAACTTCCAGTGTTCTAAAATTCTCCCCGTACAATATTTTTCCCTCGCCTTTTTCAACATTATAAAAAATCTGTTATTCACATATTGTACATTGATAATTTATAGCTATTATCCATATTATTCTAGTTGATGTTGTAACTAGAAACTAACCCACTTTTATATCAAGGTTTAAAACTACTTAAAAACGGAAACATGGAAAGCAACACTTACGCTAACACAGAATTGAGGTATGTGGTGCGGCAACGTTGCTGCTGGTTAAATATACAGGCACTTAAAACATGTTTGGATCTGTGACTGCATAGATTTCTTCGTGCCCAAAAATTAACTGAATCGCAAATCAAATTTTAAGTTCTTTGGTTTGTTAGAAACATGTAAAAAAAAGTTGGGGATTACGGTACTCCAACATAGTATTCCAGGGTTAGCCAGTACCGTCATGTGATTCACAGTGTGAGAGTAGCATCCCTAGATATATCGAAGACAGGAGTAACTCTGATTTTCCATGAACTTTCAGCTGTTAAAAATCAGTTCCCGAACAACTCCACATAGTTTGAGAGTGTCAGTGTTGTTACGATGCGCAAAATCCGCTTGCAACATCGTAGAGACGAAATATGGGTATGTGCATACTAGTCGGAAACTAGCTCTTTTGATGGGTGTTTGACAGTAAGCCTAAACCAGCAGATTTACAGGTTTACAACTGTCAGTTTCCCATAAGCCATCGAAGAAATAAGGAAAACATTTACATCATCCTGCGAGGAGGATCACCTGCTACCACGAAAGAAACTAAAATGAGTGGGCTGCAAGGGCGTTCGGCTGAAATCAGTCACGTGACGTTCTCGGTCGGTATGGAGCAGGGCCGGCCAGAAATTCTGCACGCGTGCGGTTCTCCTGCACATGTGCAACTTCCGGGTCACAGCGTGCACGCCGCAGCCGTCAGCGTTCATGTAGTGCATGTTTCCACGCACAGATGTCACTCCTCTGTTACACAAAGTGCGTTATCGACATCTCGTATGTATATCACAACCTGGGCTGTATCTGTAAGATCTGTTGCTTCATCGAGCGCAACAGAGAAAGCAACAAAGTCTTCAGCCTTATTTATTAGCTGCCTGTGCACATCGCCGGCCATAGCACTGATACGTCTTGTCACTGTTTGTTTGGATAGACTGATTTCTTGAAACCTGCTAACGTTCGTGGGACACACAGGTTCTGCAGCATCAATCAGACACCCTTTCACAAACTCCCCTTCGGAAAAGGGTTTCCCAGATTGTGCGATTTTAAAACTTGCTCGCAGTGAAGATTTAGTGTGGTTGTCAATCTGGAAAATTGAAAACAGTGCATTGTACAGCGTACAGTAAAACAGACATAAATGTAACACAAGAAACTAAGAGTTCAAGAAATATCAGTTACTTTGACATTCAGTAAAATCGAGTTGATGTGTCTCATCCATTTTCTTTAGGACATTTAATTTTGCTTGCCTTTCTTCACTGTTGAGTACACTACACTCGTCTTTGTGATATGTATTGTAATGTCTTTCAATTGAAAACTTACGCTGGCCGCCTATTTTTCGGCGGCACAGCAAACACTGTGAGTTTTCACCAATGGCTACAAAAAAGAATTGCAGTTCCCAGTCATTTTTAAACTACTGGGAACATAGATATCCCGTCCTTTGCATTTTCACAGTACCTCGCCTATCGCATCCGTCTCCCCTCCCCCACGCGGATCCTGTATGATCTCATCCCCTTCCCCCACCTCCTCCTTTTCCTTGAAAGGATACGGATCCTGTACACCTCCCGTAAACTCGATCCTCCTCACCCGCTCGTCTCCCCAATCCTCTCCCATCCCCGTCCGCTGCCGCGCCTGTATTCCCACGTCCCGCCCGGTCTCCATCTCTCCACCGTCCTTACTCTCTCCCAAGGTGGCTTCCGCCAGCTCCCCCTCCCTGATGATGTCCTCCTCCCCTCCATCTACCCCTCCTATCAACTTTGACCCTGCCCCACCACCCACTTCCGGTGTCCTTTCCTTTAGGCACCCTCCCTCCCTCCCTTCTCTTCCCTTCCCTCCCCTTCTCTTTCCTTTTCCCCCGTCCCCTCCCTCCACCACTCTTCTCCCCCGGGCTTCCCCTCCCTCCCCCTTTCTCCCCTGCCCGTGGCATCTCCGCTCTCTCCTCTCCCTCTCCCACTCCCCTTCCTCCTCCTCCTCTCTTGGCAGGTCCCCGGACTCGCACACGCATGGTGAACATTCGCGCGCCGGAGATCATCGCCGTCAGTGTCTAGTGTGTGTGCTTCGTTTTGTGTTTCGTGCAGTTACAACTCCACTGTTCACATGTGCCGTCGCAGCTCTCCGTGTTTTGTGCGCCGTGTCAACAAGTGTTAGTGTTTTTTCGTCCAACGTGAACGGCTTCTTGTTTTTTTGTTTTTTTGTAACTACTTTCTTTGCCCGCAATTTTTTATATTTTCTGTGTCACCTATCTCATATTATTGTACCTCATACGGCTGAAGAGCGGCGTATTAAGCTGCTGCCAGCCCGCCTTGTATGAGGTGCTGAAAATTACAATAAAGGAAAAAAAAAAAAATTTTCACAGTACTTGCCATTTCTCAGTACTTCTCTCTTAAGGTTACGGTAACCAGGGGTAAACGAGACTGGATATGTTGCGCTCTTGCTAGCACCATATGGAAGTGGAGCCGCCGCCATTCATTTAGGACACATGTCTAATAACAGATGTCGCTGTCGCACACGTGCACACATGTGCAGCACTTCCGCACGCCTGCACACTGTGCAGCGTTTGGCCGGCCCTGGTATGGAGTAACTTTGGTGGCGCGACATTGGCATTCGTGATACTTCATTATTTCCGTATTATAGAGTGCACATTCGAGAAAGCTGTACATTGTAGATTTATCACGAGCACGTCGCTCTTGGTGCGATTTTTTATGATTCAACGTCAGTTAATAACACGTCGATGGTGTTTGCCTCTAGGACCAGGTAAGATGAAACATAATGTCCGAAGTTGCATGCATAGAAGTATGGACTTACGAAGTAGAAAGTAATAGGTTCTCATCCTGCTATATTCTAAAAACTTTTTCACCTCCGTGTTTCTAAATGGTTCTGGAACTTCCTTACTAATTTAATAAAAGTATGTTCCGCCGTATTCGATATTATTTACATACAGCAGCAACATCTCTTACCAGCGAGTTCTTCGCTTTTGTGACTTCATTCTGATGAAAATAACTAAGGATGAAATTGCTATCAGTGAAAGGAGCAGCAATGACATTATTTGCATTCTTGCATGTCACAAATATGTTGCAGGTTCTTTTGAATATGTTATTTCCGAGGATGTGACTGGAAAGGATCTTAAGATTAGAGGTTAAATTTCTTTTCGTTTCACTCGCAGCAACAACATTTATAATTTTGTTTTTCACAAATATTGATTGGAATCGCATAACAATCCCTTCGTAAGCTCGGCGTTCAAGACAAAGGTCACACAACATAGCCAGCGAGGGACATAAAGTGACCGATGTCCTATTTCCTCCCCCCCCCCCCCCCCACCTCTATTTTCCCTCTGTGAACGTTATGAAGTCAGAATAACTTCTCTGATTTTCTCATCGTGGTCATTTCACGAGACACGTGCGGAAGGAAGTTATACGTTGTTGCCCTTTTCTCTGAACGCGCGCTCTGCGAATTTGTGGTGTTACGAGTTGGTGTTACGAGTATTTTATTGTTTATTTGATTCTGTGACTTACAAAAAAAATTCTCTCTGTCTGAAGCTCAATAATATGTATCCTCTCTGACTCTATCCAAACCATCACCTAAATTAATTTTTAGAAAATATTGTTTCAGATTCGTTCTTTCATCAACACAAGAGAGAAAAGATGGTAGGAGAAAATCTGGGATGGTGACAGTGATTACCTTGTTCTACATTAGCACCGACAGTTAACTCAAATACCTGCCTCTGATCGCCATAGTGTGCATATAAAGGTCAGAAAGTCGCAGTAAATAAAGTTCTTTCCTTACTTGAATATGACAAATTTTATCTGCAAATCAAACTGCCTTTCCAGTTAAAAATGTTTTGTATAAGCCTTCCTCTCCTGCGAGGAGTGAGGCCCTCGGTCCATTTGTGGTGGTGAGCAGCCACTCGGCGCAGCGTGGTTATCGGAGGCGTCACGTATTCTGCTGATGGTCAACAGTAAAATGGACGCATGGAGTAGAAAACAATTTTTTGTGGTTACAAAAGAAACGAACATTTATATCAAAACATAACAAGCCTTCTTAAAAAGTGCAGTTCGCCCCTATACAGGGTGAGTGAGGCGGAAAGGTATATAATTTGAGGGGCGATAGTGTTGGTGATTCTGAACATAAAAATTTTGTGTGTACATGTGCCCTATAATGAATGGTTTAAGTTACAGAACACATTTCTAATAAGTTTTGTACGTTTTTATTGATTAAATGGAAATCACACTCTCCCGTGAAATCGTGTCATAGTACAACATTAAACAACATAAAACTTCCTACAAAAAACGCTCTATTCATTTCTTCTCTGCGACTTGGACTAGAGAGCGTGATAACATTGTAAATCTTGCGCTACGCACGTGTGCAGAAGCTTTGGTAGTCTTCATAGACCAATTTGAGACAATTTCCCGACTTGATAAATCACAAGTGTCCTGTATCAAATTTTTCTCAACTTCCTCTACACTTCAGTCGTACGTTGTAAACAGTGACAGTGTCTAAATAATACAGGAAATAAATAAAAATGTGCAATAAATGTTCTCTGCCTCAGGAACCATTTGGAATAGGGCATTTGTCCATATGAAGTTTTCTGTTCAGGATCACAAATACTATCACACCTCAAAGGGTGTACCTTTCCTCTTGAGTCACCCTGTGTACCATATGTCCCTGCCGCAGGTGAGTTTGCTACACTACGGATTTAAAGATGGGAGCTCAGTTGTCACACAGAATGTCCAACTGTTGGCTGTTTGAAGGAGAAACAAAACCTGATTTATTGCGTAAAAATTCATTTTTCTCTGTTTAGTTGGAACAAAGAAGCACCGACAGTGAGTTACTCCTCCTCAAAAGCTTGATAATTGTTTCAAAAACCAAGAATTTGAGGTTCCTTCACCACAATGGAAACAATATTTCTGCAGCTGGATCGAACGCATTATAGATGTACATCCACATTCGAATTTACATATACATCTACATTCACACTCCATATGGCGCATGGCGGAGGGTACCCTGTTCCCCAGTTACCCGTTCCCTCTCCTGCTCCACTAACAAATGGAGCCAGGGAAAAACCCCTTCGTACAAGCTCTAATTTCTCTAATTTTGTTTTTGCTGTGGTTGTGTGAAAGAACATTGACCGTTGTACAAACTTTCCCAATAGTGCTTCGAGAAAGAACGTCCACTTACCTCCAGTGATTCCCATCTGGGTTCACGTACATTCTTTGAAGTGCACGGGTGTTGACTGAACTCAGTGGTGACAGTTTTAGCAGCACGCTTCTGAGCTGCTTCATTGTCTTCCATTACTCCGAAGAAGTGGGAATCTGAAAACTGGAGCACTGCTCAGGAATAGGTCACAATAGTTTTCTATACGTGGTCTCCTTTACAGATCACATACACTCTCCAAAAATTCTCCCAAAGAATCCAAGACAACCATTCGCATTGCCAACAGCTATTAACTCAATCACTGAACACTATTCGGGGAAGCTGATTGTAGTTGGATTAAAAAATATAGTGAAAAGCGAGCACTGTTCCGCAGTTTTCATTTTATTGTAATTTCAGTAACACAGGAAGTCTTAGCTGATGTATTCCAGATTTTCAAACTAAGTTGAAAGACATACTTTCCGCACACTTTCCTTTTATTCAGTACAGAAATGCCGCGTAGTACTTTAAAGCCGTATACTGTAATACCATATTTATTATCGTAAATTTGTAATGTTCATTTTTTATTGTATCGTTTTTGTTTTCTGAATTTCCTTATCTGTTTTCTGATGATTGCTAGGGACTCGTTCAATGGCCCGGAAACTTCTGCTCAACTGTTCCCACGACATTGAAGAATTTAATTAAATGAAAACCAATTTTGTTTTGCATTGCTGATAAATTTGGAAGACTCGTTTCAAGTGCCCGTAGCTCCAAAATCCGCCATTATCACTTAGTAATGAAAATAATGCCTAACGTAACGTATATTTTTCTTTGCTTTTGAATTATTCATATACTCTGTTTCTGTGACCATTATATTTAGGATGTATGCACAAATGAGGTGGTGGTAATGCATATTTCATGACAGGAAGCAATTCGTATACTTGGAAAATATTTTACGCCTTGTTACACTGCACTAATGTACAGCCTAGCCGTAACGCAGAATATTTTTCCTGCAATAATTTATCAGATATAATCATTGCTTGTCCATGCTTTTTCACTTTCTGTTCTTGATCATATTTTAGACTATATATATCTTTTCCTCCCGCATGTTGAGGTCTGATTCAGAATTACTTCATGGTACCAGTTTTGACGGTAGTTCAAGGAACCACTGTTTTGTAACCTAATATTGCACAAGGAGCTTGATTCTTCTTTTCCAGAAACTGTACATTGGTTTTTCACTGACCAAAAATGAATTCCCTCCATGCGTGAGGTTGGTTGCGAAGGAACAGTTATTATAACTGTGAAATGACTATGTTAACCATTTACTCAAAAATGAATTTTTGTTTTCCATACGTAAAAATTTGTACACCGTTGTATTGGAGTAAAGAAAGAGATAAACGTATTCTTTGCTTTCATGTCATGCAGCATAGCAATAACTGCCATAAAATTTTCTCTGTGCTTCTAAACTAAAAGAAACTTTAATTTCGTTTCAGGTAAGTTTGCCGTAACCAAACATCCCAGTATAAGCTGTTTAAATGGCCTGCGGAAGTTCAGCGTGACGTTAGCAGACATCTGACTGCTTACCTAAAAACGAGGAAGTACTCGAGAGGTATAAACCGAATCCAGAAATGACCTTCCTGTACATTGTGGGTGAGTATTTAATATACTCGACGTATCGCCTAGAACTGACGTTTTTCTTGCAGATGTTTTTCAGACGTACTATATATGCAGAAATAATGTCACTGCTGTACATCTCTGGAAGACAAGAGCCTCACTGTCCGCTACCAGAGTTCTCATGAGAGTGACATTATGCACAGCAAGTTTGTTCTCATTAACCATACTACCATTGGGTTTGGATTTTTGAGCATGCTGCACTAACTTAATTTAACGACGATTTCTGTCCTCCGTTATCGTCAGTTTTACGTATAACACATTTAGAGGTGTCGGTCACGTACCTTCCGGAGCCAAACGTATATGTTTTCGCATGCATTTACATCCCTGAATGACACTGAAAAAGGTTTAGAAAATGCAAAAAGTTGAGGTAAACGTAAAACCACGTAATCGTCGTACCGCTCTCAAGGAATGTTGGTATTCAGAAATGTGGCATTATATTTGCATTTTATTTAAAGAGACTGATTCGGTTTATATTTACAATTTATCAAGTACATTTGTTGATATGTACTTATATATATGATTTGTTTCTATAAATAGATCTGTTTGATGTCTGCCTGTACTTCCAGTTGTTCCTAGAAGTTCTTCATACTCTCCTCGCTCAGAACGCTACACACATGAGCCAAATTTTCTTCGGAATGTCATGCTACATCGACAGCAGTTTATAGAGCTAGGCCTAACATCTTTCCTATAACTACACAGTTTTCAGACAAAGGTCGACCTTTATTTTCACATAAAACTGTCGTAGCTCCAAAATTTCCCCCCCCCCCCCCCTCCAAACAGCCATTACTAAATGGAACAAAACTACTGGTTCCATTTTATACCTGACAGGAGTCTTGTTACGCCTTGACTCAGAATTTTAAAAGAATTACAGGCATCACAAAACGAAGAGAGGCACTTAAGAAGACTGCACCGATATGAAGAATCCAAGTCAGCTTACTTTGGGTAGGACTAAAAGACCCTGCACTAATTGTAAGATGTCGCATTACAAGGCCCTGTATACCAGCAGGAAAACTCTTAATTCATCGGATAAAGTTGCGTTCGCTAGTACGGAGACGTTACCGCACCGAAATTCTCGTTCGTGCAGGTGACTCCGATTCACATGGCTCAGCGTCTGTGCCACTTTTTCCAGAAGACCTATAAGAACTACAAGCGTGCATCAGCCTTTGAAGTTCTATGAAGTTATACGTACTGCCATGCTGAATACCATGATATATAATTCAATTGAGGAGGAATGGACGCCTCTAAACAGGGTAATCAAAGAAGTTGAACAGACAAATGTAGGTATAACTGTGGTATCGGTAGCAACGATGCCACAACATAGGTTCGCTCTGCTAGATTGGCACTACGAGAGACACAGACGTCAGCACCCTCAAGCCGGTGTTGTCGAGTTCTACGAGCTCCGCGACTGCTTCAGCCCATTTTCATCAGGTACAACCAGCCAGGACACTTCGCTTTAGCATCGCACCTACGTACAAAGTTATGTAATCGTTTACACCTTGTATTTGGACCAGTAAACCACGTTCATGCAGTACCGACATGTATTACCTTTTCCCGTTCCTACCCACGCGCCGCATCCCAGGCGGGATAGAAAAATAACAACAGTAACTGCAAAGGAATTGCTTGTGACAAAAGAAACGCTTCAATTGATAGAAGAAATAAATATATACAAAACTTTTCAGAAAGGAAGGGAACAGGAAGTATAAAGGTGCTAAAGTGAAATGCCTACAGGAAAAATGCGAGAAAATCTAAAACAGAAAGTTTGTCAGGACAAATTCAGTGTATAGAAACGTGTCGCCTGGTTAGATTGTCGTGTCCTAACAGAGGATGGAGGGAAGACAGGGTGTTACAGATCAGTCTGCAGTTTCCGAGGGGTTAGGAGCAACTGCAGAAAGAAAAGGTTCCAGTTAAGGTAGAGTGATAATTTGCAGTAGAGCCAGGCACTGTGCAGGGCATCTAGGAGATGTGCGGATTCTGAGACTCGACAGCATTCTCGCAGCGAGACATAGGAATATTGAGGGGTGTGATTAGTATTCCTTATTTGCATTCAAACCAGCTGCTACGCTGGACGTTAATTCTAAACACCAGAAAAATCAAAAGGTGTTACTGGTAGTATAACAGAAGTCAGTGACGCAGCCATTGGGGTCGGAGCTAACAGGAGCGGCGAACACCAGCAACATTTTAAGAACGAACTTTGAGAGCAGCACTCAAGTAAGAGAAACAGGCCGGTAGGAGCTTACTGAGGCTGGCAAAGAGCGACACGGTCTGGGCGTCCCAGTGATCTGACTGAGAACTCCCTGTGAACACAAAAATTGAGTTTTTGGACGATTGTGACAGCGCACTATTTCTCCCTTCTTATCATCCGCCCACAAATGCACCGGCAGGTTACAGGCTCCATAAAATCTGACGGGCGGCTCTGCACCTCCAGGGCGCCTCTGTCCAACCACATTCAGGTTCCTCCCCTTCTCCCACTCGCCATATAAAGGCGTATCTGGACTTTACATTTACTAATCCAAGTTTATAAACTGTGTTCAGATGAGCTGAACATCACTACTGTTCTTCTTATGGCCAGTAACAACAATGGTTTACGTCACTTGCCCCGGCCCAGAGGCCTTTCGTTAGTGGGGATCGCTACTGTTGCACTCTGACCAGTGTAAATCCACTGGAGTCGCGGTCCTCAGTGGTATACTAGGCAGTGGAAGCAGTTGCCAGTTAATTCTCTGAAGTCAAACTCCCCTCCCCCCCTCCCACCCACACCCGCCCCCCCCCCCCACCACTGGGACAGTTGTCTACAGCTTCTGCAATTCGCACGGCTCCAGAGTTACTGATGACCGCTGGTAACCTATACGCTACCACCTTCGCCTGCTCTCTCCATTGTCTCGCTGATTTCCTATCTCGGAGTGCCCTTACTGGCTTTCAACAGCTTTGTGCGTAACAATGTACAAGTCATTACATTGCCAATATATGACTGGCTGAATCACGTTTCTTGTTACACCAGGTCGACTTCGTCGTCACCCAGACGAACGATTACTCGAAAAAATGCACCGTACCACGAGTCAGGCCGGTGAGGACAGTATTACGCTTTGGAGGACTTCCATCTGGGCTTACATGCGACCTGTGGCAATAATCGGACTCTGTGGCCTGTGTGAACGCTACTGAGGATCACAGGCGTCTCTTCACGCTTGATGTCTTCCCCCAACGGCGATTCCATCTCCCAGCACCACAAATTCGTGTCCCAAAGACAGAGCCATGTTACAGTAATTGAGAAGCATTTGGCTCCGTGAACTTTCCCGACGTAATAATTGGTTGTATTCATGTGGGATCTCCGGCCGGAACTGATCGTCTTCTGCACACAATATTTCGTGGTCCAACCGACCACCATATTGAGGTGACTAGGACGTTTGATGGCGTGTTTTTGTATTACTTTCATAGTAAGAAGCGAAGTCCAATTTACACTATTTTTATAATTATATAAAAATTCTCTACGTGATACACTTCTCAACATAATTTTCTCCAATATTGATGGATTTATGATAGCTAAAAACGATTTTCGAATTCCATTCCCACAAATATCTGCCAAGTAATTGGCAAAACTCTGATGAATGGCCATTTTGTCGTCTTTGTCGTTATCGTGATCCTGACGGCCTGAATGTAGTTTCTTGAAACTCGAGAAACCATAACATAAGCTTAAATCCTGAAACACTCTACTCACAAACAGTATTACCTTTGCCTATCAAGTCTTGAGTGATGAAAGACTGTTTCCAACGTACACTTCATGACTGATATTCTCAAGGCAGCAATTGCATCCGATGAAAGACTGTTTCCCAACTCACTTTTCATGACTGATATCCTCAAAGCCACAATTGCATCCAACGTCCTCAGTTATATGTTGGATGTTTTCCAACCTCTATCTGCCCCTACAACTTTTACCCTCCACAACTCGCTTTAGCACCACTAATGTGATCCCCTGGTGCCTTAACACATGTGCTACAATAATGCCTTTCCTTCTTGTCAACATTCCACACATATTTCTAAAGTCACCGAGTCTTCGAAAAACCACCTCATTTGTTACCTTATCAGTTCACCAAATTTTCTGTATCCGTCTACACCACCACATCTCAAACTTCGTTTCACTTCCTTTTCGTTCCTGTAGTGCTTGATTCTCTACAACAGAATGCTGTGTTTTATTCTACAAATTATGGCCAATAGATGCTAGGGGACATCATTTGGCCAAGAACGCTCTCTTTCTGTGTTACAGTCTGCTATTTATATACTCAATGCTTCGTCCACCGTTTGTTATTTTGCCTCCAAGGTAACAGATGCATTCACTTTCTCTATTTCGTAGCCCCGAATATTTGTGTTAAGGGGAGTTAGAATGGAAAAAACCTTTTTCACATTTTCGGATTTCTTTTCACATTATAAAATTTTCAATTTTCCGAATAAAATGATATATATATCATCACTTATAAACTTTCATGGGAAGTATTTTATTTTATTAAATATAATCTACACCAGTTGAAAATGTTAAAAATTTTACGTGCACTACATCAAGATCTAATAAAATCGCTAATTTTTTGAATAGAAGGCTGTGGATTACTGTGTTATAAACAATAAATTACGTATTTGTAATCATAGCAATGGCAAAAAGAGTATCGTATCGTTTCTTAGTATAAACACGTGTTGTATGTCGAAGCTAACGTTTTTCCGAGGAAAAGTGAGGAACAGATTGGTAAATCTCCCAAAAAGTAAAGTGTGACACCAAAACGAAGTGTTTCTAAGAAACGTGGGTTTCATGGTAATAGATTTTCGAATAACGGGAAACTTTGTGTTCAACATGTGGCATGTGAAGTTACAGATATTGAAATACAGGCAAACTCATCAGTGTCTAGAAAAACACCCGTTAGTGACTCGAAGATTAAAATAAAACCTTGTGATACACAGATTTTTCGAAACGAAAGTGATGTAAATGGTAGGTTAGGTTATGTTATGATAGATTTATACATCCTAACAAGGGTGTCAGGTGTATGTGTGTGTTGTAAAATACGGGGGGGGAAGGGGGGCAGTTAGTTTACATGAAAACAGTGAAGTCCCAAATGGTGCCAGGAAACTTATCCTTTATTGTGCCTTTTGTAAATATACTAATTCATTTTGGAATTCTGATAAGTGTGAAGATAATTATTTTGAAGTAAATTTTAGGTGGTTTTCTGGACTGATAGCTATTATGAAAGGACACACTGCAGCAGAAGCAGTGGTGCCGTATGAATATATCACGCCTATCTTCTGCAATCGACAAGTATGCAGAATTTATTGGAGCTGCTGTGGAATCTGTTACATGTGTCAACGAAGGATGCTGCAAACAAAGCTGTTGAAATAAATGATGGTATAACTGACATACCAATAACTTTTGATGGAACTTGGCTGAAGTGCGGGAACAGTTCTAAGAATTCTGTTGCTACGGTGACCAGGGTAGGTAGTAGATTTCCAGATTTTAACCAAACATTGTTTCTAAGTGTAAATCGGTGAATGGAGAAGGGCACATCTGTGACAAATTAAGAAGGAATAAGTGGTGGTATAGAGACCCCTGTAGCCACTGTGAACAAAAGGGAAGTGTGTTATCCTAAGTTCTCAGGTGATGGAGACTCAAAAGCATATAACACTGTAGTCCACATGCTGTAGCACTTTCACCCTACCAATGTCGCCATCATTAAAACCAGTAACAGCATCACTGACCTCCCCCCTCCCGCCCTTCACTTCATTGTTTTTATTCCAACAAAAACATTTTTGGTAACATGGTGAGAAGATTATCACAAAACTGGAATGTGTTGGTTATGTCCAGAAGAGGATGAGCACCAGTATGAAGAAGTTCAAACAAAGTTTGAGAGAGAAAAAACTTTCTGATGGCAAAACCATAAGAGGCAGACTCAATTTACCGGTGAACTACAGCAGTATTATGGGATGTCCATTAGAAATAATACCGAGGATTTGTTGAAAATGAAGCAGGTGGGCTACCTTCTTCCACAGACTGTCAACTGATGAAAAACCAGTACACCACCTTTGCCCTCCTAGATCTGATTCATGGTGCAATTACCGCAATATCCAGTACTCGAACAGCTAATACAGCCATAAACATTCCATCCCAGCAGCAGTCATGGATATAATAAAACCTATTTACAGAGACCTGGCAAACACTGAATTACTGAAGAATTATATGCATGATCAGATTCAAAATCCCTGTGAGTCGTTCAATAATCTTATATGGACTCGCTTACCAAAAATGTTTTTGTTGGAATAAAAACATTGAAGTGGAGGGCTGGAGGTGGGGGAGGTCAGTGATGCTGTTACTGGTTTTAATGATGGCAACATTGGTAGGGTGAAAGTGCTACAGCATGTGGGAATTAATCCTGGAGCAACTGCATCAGAGAAGTTGAGCGGATGAACAAATTCCGCATTGATAAAGCAGAGTATGCAGCGCAGTTGGCCACTATGGAGTCCAGAGAGAAGAAAAGAAGAAAAACCTTGGAAAAAGATCAAGAGTATGATATATAGTATGGTGCAGGGTGCTTCTGAGTGACTAAAAATAAAAATTTAAACATACATTAAGTGAGTTACTGTCTTTTGAATCTTTAGAAGCCATTTCTGAGAATCTACATTTTCTGTTGCATTTTTCCGTAAATCTCACAAACCACTTTGAATACAGTATTAAAATTTTTAGGAAGTAATAATACACATACCCTGAGCCTACTGAACTAAAAGAAGAACATAATGTTATGTATAATTAAAATTATTTAGGGTAACGAACAAAAATGTACACAAAATTTTAGCCGTGTAATTAAAAAATTGTATTTCCGAAAGTACTGGCTGAAATGCAATTATTATAGTTCAGTAGACTCATAACATACAGTTTAATGTCCTGTAAAAGTTTTATTTCAATGACTACAGTGGTTCCTGAAATACAGGGAACCAAAGTCACTAAATTTAAAATTGACGGTATGGGGCGTTTCAACTCCCCTTACGTTTATCGGTGATCTCACTTCAGCTGCACCTCATTACTTCCGTCTTTCTTCAATTTACTTTCAGACCATAGTGTGTGATCCTTAGATCATTCATTCCACTTGCCATTCAAAAGGTTTTCCTCACATTGACTAGGAAGATAAATGTCATCAAGGAAAATTATTATTGATATCTTTTCTCTCTGAATTTTATTCCCGCTCCTCGAACTTTTTTTAATTATTTCAATCATTACTTCTTCCTTGCAGAGTGGGAACAGTATGAAAGAAAGACTACATCCATTTCCAACCCTTTTTAACCCGAGCACTTCATACTTGTTCTTTCATTGCTTTTTTTCTGTTTGTTCTTGTATATATCTATAGTGTCAGTTTTTCCCAATAGTTTACTCCTATTTATCTCTGAATTTCGAACATCTTGCACCATTTTACATTGTGAAACACATTTTCTTAAGTTCCCAAATTCTGTGAACTTGCACTGATTTTTCTTATCATTTCTCAAAGCTGCCTTTCTGGTAACTTTATCTTTCCTAAAGCCGCACTGATCGTCATGTAACATATCATCAATTTCTTCCACCCTTTATAAATATTATACTTTTAGCGGTCAGGATGCATAAGCTAATGAAATGACTGAGAGGTACAGGGTGATTCAAAAAGAATACCACATTTTTAAAAATGTGTATTTAATGAAAGAAACATAATATAACCTTCTGTTATACGTCATTACAAAGAGTACTTAAAAAGGTTTTCTTTTTCACTCAAAAACAAGTTCAGAGATGTTCAATATGGCCCCCTCCAGACACTCGAGCAACATCAACCCGATACTCCACCTCGTTCCACACTCTCTGTAGCATATTAGGCGTAACAGTTTGGATAGCTGCTGTTATTTCTCGTTTCAAATCATCAATGGTGGCTGGGAGAGGTGGCCGAAACACCATATCCTTAACATACCCCCATAAGAAAAAATCGCAGGGGGTAGGATCAGGGCTTCTTGGAGGCCGTCCAGAACTTTTCCTTTTGCACAAACACCCATTCTCTGTAAACTGCTTATACCAACGTTTAATACACCACCTATCAGGAGGTTTAACACCATACTTCGTTCGAAATGTACGCTGAACAACTGTCGTCGATTCACTTCTGCCGTACTCAATAACACAAAAAGCTTTCTGTTGAGCGGTCGCCATCTTAGCATCAACTGGCGCTGACGCCTAGTCAACAGCGCCTCAAGCGAACAAATATACAACTAAATGAAACTTTATAGCTCCCTTAATACGCCGACAGATAGTGCTTAGCTCTGCCTTTTGTCGTTGCAGAGTTTTAAATTCCTAAAGTTGTGGTATTCTTTTTGAATCACCCTGTAGTTCTCACACTTACTGGACTTTGCATAAACGTTGCAATATTTAAAAGCTGGAACAGATTTTCCCAGCATCTCACCGTCTCCATAAGCTTCACTAATCTCCACACTGATTTCTGCCACTTTCACGCTCTTCCCGCACGAGAAATGAATCACGTCACGCATTTCACACTCCCTGGCTTGGTGGTATATATTCCTGATCACCAGATTTGAGGCCAAGTCCTGTATTGCGAGCGTGGTTTGATAAGTCTGGTAAAAAAACCAAAATAAAATGTCTGTTTCTAAAAGCAGCTCACCTAATTTATCGACATAGTCTTCTTTGAGCGATATACACTTAGTGCAGCGATCCTCCAGCTTTTTCATCCTATCGGAAAAATAGGTTCTGTCCCAGTTTGCAAAATATTCGTTGAGTGCAAGTGTCACATTTGATGAAAATTTCTTCCCGGCAAGCGAGAGCTTCAAGTTACGGAACAGGAAGAAGCCACTTCGTTGCTACGTCTGATGGATAGGTTCGATGAGGAATCAACTCAAAGCTCAGTTCATGCACACCGGCCATTGTTGTCGACGGTGTGTGGAACGGCGCATTATACTGTGAGAGTGCACTTTCTTGCGTACCCGCCCAACTGAACTGTGGAAGACCATCAACAGGTAGAAAACAGACGTGACAAGGTGCCAGATGAATTTGAAGAGGTGGGTTATAGGTGGTGATGAGCTTTGTGAGTGTCGACCAAGGCAGATCTCTGAACACTTGCTGGTTTGCAGTAATCTGAGCGAAAGCTGTGACATGGAAGACTTGTTTGCAGGTTCTACCACCCCCTTCTGGCTGCTGGACATTGGAATCACAAGTGCGAAATACTCTCAACCATTAATATTACACTTTAGTGACGGAAGTCATCGGGTACGACCTGACATCGTGTCGAGCCGCCTTTTGCCTGGCGTAGTATTTTCAAATGTGTTTGAAAACTTATTGGACTTAACTGCCAAGGTCATCAGCCCCTAAGCTTACACACTACTTAGCCTAAACTATCCTAAGGACAAATACAGATACCCATGCCTGAGGGAGGACTCGAACCTCCGCCGGGACCAGCCGCACAGCCCATGACTGCAGCGCCTAAGACCGCTCGGCTAATCCCTTGCGGCCTTGGCGTAGTGCACCAGCTCCATGTAGCGTGGAATCAACAAGTCGTTAGAAATCCCCTACAGAACTATTGAACCGTGCTGCCCCTACAGCCGTCCATAACTGCGAAAGTGTTGCCGATGCAGGGCTCTGTACACAAAGTGATCTGTCGATTATGATCCATAAATATTCGATGGGACTCGTGTCGGGCGATCTGGGTTACCCAATCATTCGCTCTTATTGTCCAGAATGTTCTCCAGAGTAATCGCAAACAGTTGCCCCAGGTGATATTTCCGTCCTTGTTTGGGAGCATGAACTCGATGAATGGCTGCAAATGGTCTCTAAATAGTCGAACGTAATCATTTCCATTCAATGATCGGTTCTGTGGGGCCAAAGGACCCAGTCGAATCCGGGTAAACCCAGCCCACACTATTATGGAGCTACCGCCAGTTTTCACAGTGCCTTGTTGGCAACTTAGATCCTTCGCTTCGTGGGGTCTGCGCCACACTCGATCCCTGGCATCAACTCTCGCCAACTGAAATCGGGCCTAACTGATAGGGTCACGTGCCCAGGACAGGCGCTACACGTGATCTCGTGCTATTGACAAAGGCACTCTCGTCGGTCGTCCGCTGCCATAGCCCATTAACGCCAGATTTTGTCTCATTGTCTTTAACGGACACGTTTGTGATACGTCCTTCATTGACGTCTGCGCTTGTTTGAGGCAGAGTTGCTTGTCTGTTAGCAAAGACAACTCTACGAAACGCTGCTGATATCGGTCGTTAAGTGAAGGCTGTGGACCACTGTGTTGTCCGTGGTGATTTGTAATGCCTGAATGTGGTATCTCGGCTCAATCGTGGGACTATGGATCTCGTATTATTGAATTTCCTAACAATTTCCGAAACTGAATGTCCTCGTGTCTAGCTCTGACAACCACTCCACGTTCAAACTCTGTTAATTCCCGTCGCTCGGCGGTGATCACGTGTGAAACCACTTCTCACAACTCACCTGATTACAAATGACAGTTCCGCCAATGCACTGCCCTCTGCCCTTTTACAGCGTGTGTACTCCATCTACCGCTATCTGTATACGTGCATACAACTACCCCATGGCTTTTGTCACCTGAGTGTATATTGAAGTTTTATGATCAGATTTATTCTGCGACTGTTCCACCGGAAGCGATCTCTGTTTGAGTACTCTTCACTCACTGCTTTCGAAAACTAGTGGTATCAGTATTTCTAATCACTTTCGGTCTTCTTACCTGGCTTCTAAAGCAGGATTGTCATGGACGGAGAGACGGTACGCAAGCAGCACGAAGCGCACTCTGCGCGGCTAAACACAGCTCTGTGGAGAGCCCGCGCCACTGCCCCGTGAAGTGGAGCGGGAAAGGCGCAACTTTGGTCATTACAAACCGCGCAGCAAAACCCTGCGGGCGGCGAGGCGCGAACAGCGAGCAAACACCGCCGCCGCCGCCGCCGCCTCTGGAGCACAGCCTCTTCACGTCGCGCTTCTCACGCCGTCCCTGACCACGCCGTAACGGAGAAGCGAAGGAACTGTTCCCGGCCTGAATCCGCCGCTTGCAAAGCCGAAAATGAATACCGCACCGTCCTAAAGATTTCAAGGATATGAAAGAGAATGAACGGAATTAAAAGGATGTTTACTGTACAACTATTTAGTAATAAAGACTGTCTTAAAAGAATGTATTTCCTAGTTTTCTGAATTAGGTCTACATCAGAATACAGAAGATATGGATATTATTCAGGGATATGGGGTTCGTTTCTTACAATCAGCAGCGAAAATCTGACACGATATCAATACAATGCAGTTTGACTAAACTTACGAAGTAGCTGATAGTGAGATTGTTTATCAGTCAGTAAGAATTTTACTTTCCGTTCGTGTTTAATATTTCCTGGCACATCCTCGACGTATGTTTCTGCGCTCATTTTTCAGGTTCAAAATGGTTCAAATGGCTCTGAGCACTATGGGACTTAACATCTGTGGTCATCAGTCCCCTAGAAGTTAGAACTACTTAAACCTAACTAACCTAATGACATCACACACATCCATGCCCTCATTTTTCAGGTTTCGATTTATTTTTGTGTCTCACCATTTCGTCTATTTCGTTAGTTTTATCGCCTTTTTCCCACGGCTGGGGTGGATTTGAAGAACTGTAATCTTCCATATAGGTTGAACTAGCCATTTAATTTATTTTTTCACTATTGCTTCTAACACGTATACAGAATCCTAATGAACGTTATTTCAATTTATGACAAGGTGTATGCGCACTTTATCAGTTAATTGACATCATTTATTAAGTGGAAACACAATGTTGTCCTGCAAACGATGGCATCTGTACGGGAACACGTTAAACTAACTCGAATCAGAGGTCTAGTTATTTCCACACGCTCTGTCTCACACGCTCCGTCTAAGGAAAAATAGAAATAAAAAAATTAAAAGAATTTAAATTCACTCGTGAGTCGAACCACTACGTAACCACAGTGTTTCGCAGCAGTTTTATCTTATTCGATGTTCTCGGCACACTTCTCGAAATACTTCTTTTCCAAAGTCCGAGCTCTCAGTCGTATCCCCAATTCTCTTTGTCAGGAGTGCAGTTGACTGTCGAAGCACTGACAGAGTCTTAAAATTGCGTATGCCGAAGTGGTGCGAGTGATCTCCAAACCACCTGGATGCTGAACTTCTGTCACTGAACTGCATATCATACTTAGGGAAAAAGTTCTCTTTAGGTCTGCACTTGATTAAGCAACATTTACTTACTTCTCGTTATATACTATGTTATACTGACAGTAACAACGCCTCAAAGATGAAACTATTAGATCATCACAAATTTTCATTTCTTTGTTAGACAGTATCAACAAAAACAGGATAGTTCCTTCCTCCATATACGCTATCAATTTTACAATCTCTCGTGCATCCAGTATTTGCTCTTACATATAACTGTATAATACGAATGTAAAATCAGTCGTATGATACCATTGCAATTAACCATAAAGATGATCCGTCGGATATGAAACTAACTAGCTAACTAACAAGTGATAACAGAAAAGTTTGTGCTTTAGAAATATTTCTTGTGCTTCATATCCTAGCCGTGATAAAACAAATGTAGTTCCGAGAAGTGCAGATAACCCTGCTGAACACTCGATATTTAATGTCTTGATGACAGATATACGTTGCAGAATTTTCATTACGTATCTCTACGGTGCTAAATGGCAACATAAATGCTCGTACGTAGATTCACTCTAGATACTAAATACGTGAATCTGTATTTCATTTTCATTCCAGATGGAAACATAGATGACATATGGGATTTTAATATCAACTTATGTTCAATGATCACTTGATTGAATCGATCGAGTCATTATCATCAATAGTGACATGTCTCACCGAACGATGTCCAGTTTGTTCAAAAGACATATTAATTATTCACGAATGAAACTGCATAAGGAATAATATCGTACGTAATAGTTTGGCTAATTTACAGTGAATGACAAAACTGATCGACCGACAATGGCAAAAGGAAACGAAGAGAAACTTCACGGGTTGAGACGGAACGTTACGTTATTTCAATGATTAATAAATTAAATTTGCGGGGAATTTGGCAGTCTAAGACATTCATGCAGCTACTGATTTGGCTGGGAATGGTGTCTCAAAGCCGTAGTAGCCTGTTCTGAGGCAAGATAACCCACAACTGTTGCAGCTGGCCCTTGATGTCCTAGATATCATCAGCACTGCGACGGAGTTGACACCCAAGCTGCTCCCGTACATGTTCTATTGGGGACAGATGGGGCAGTGTTGGTGTTGACTGAACTACACAAACATCATGGAGACAGTTCATAGGGACAACTGTCATGTGTGGCCGAGCATTGTTCTGCTGGAAAGTGGCACATCACATGAGAGGTAGCACATGAGAACGCAGGACGTCTGTGGCTTACTATTGTGCCATCAAACAACCGTCAATCACAACCAACAGTAACCTGAAGTTATTCCCGGTTACTTCCCACACAATGTGTAACCAAAGCCTCTCTATTGTACGTGTGATACCAATTTCTTCTTTTATCTGTCATAAAACTACATACAAACGCGTCTCATCATTATCTAAAAGTTAATGAAATACTGTTATTTTATAACTACACGATCTATGTATTCTTTGCTTCGCGTATTAGTGTCGTTTAAACATGCCAACGGTGATGAAATCTTTTTTATATTCACCTACGTAAGACATAGTTCCGTGTCTTAAGATGCTACGCTCAAAAACGGACGCTTCATCGTCCGTGTGCACGACCCTGGCACGCGACCTTAGCTACGAAACGTTTAGCAGCTTTTGCTATCGCTCCAGCCGTTAGAATATATGAAACATTGCTCTACCACACAATGGAGTGTATGCAACGTTATTAACTTGGCAGTTGCGACACTAATAGCATTTTTTATCAGTTTTGAACAGTCTGTAGCAATTGTTCCGGAATGGACTGTCGACAACTAAATCTGACTGTTTACGTTACACAAGCATAAATAAATCCACAATATTTATCACTGCCTACCTTAATATCCGCCAACAAAACAGCCGTTTTCTGCAAGGCCAGGATGAGGGCAGCTTTTAACTCACCTTAATGAGTCCTTTGATATAAACCGTATGCAGTGAATTTGCGGTAGCCATTTCCTCAAGGAGCGAATTTACTTTATTGTCTCTGAAATTAACTGTGAATTATCATTTAATTTTATGTTCTCAGACTGTATTCCTTATATCCCGTCAGAAAGATCACAGTACTGACGGAAAGTAGTCGAATTAAACAGAAGTAAGATCTGGCGTTCGTCAAGGAAGTGTTGCAGGCCTCCTGCTGTTCCCGATCTACATAAGCAACCTAGGACGCAATCCGAGGAACCCTCTCATTTTGTCTGCAAATGATGTTGTCATCTGAATTCTTGTAAAGTAAACAAATTAAAAAATCCAATTGCAAATCGATTTAGGTCAAATAAGGGGAAGGTGAGAAAAGTAGCAATTGTGTCTAAATAATGAAAAGTGTGAAGTCATCCTCATGCATACGAACAGGGCTCTGCTAAATTGCAGTTAAACGATAAATTACTCAAATCTAAAGGCTGTAAATTCAATTCAGTGCTTAGGAATCACAGTTGCGAGTAACTTAAATTGGAACGATCACGTATATAACGTTGCTTGGAAATCAAACCGAAGATTGTGATTTATTAGTAGAACACTTAGCAAATGCGAAAGGCCTACTAAACGGACTGCATGCACTGTGCTTGCCGGCCCTCTTCTGGGGTATTGTTCTGCGGTGTGGGATCCCCATTAGATGGGACTGACGGAGGGCATCGAGAAAGTTCAAAGAAGTGCAGCTATTATTGAGAAATAGGGAATAAAATACCACGTACACGGTACGTGAATTGGGGTGTCAATCATAAAACAGAGACGTTTTTAGATGGGGCAGTAACTTCTCATGAAATTTCAATCACCTACTTTCTCTTCCGAGTTTGAAAATATTTTCTACCGACCAGTTACATATGGATAAATGATAACCATACTAAATATAGAGATCGGAGCCCACACGCAAAGATTTAATTGTTCGTTTTTCTCGCTTGCTCTTCGAGATCGGGACGGTAAAGAAACAGCTTGAAGGTGGTTCGATGGACCCGCTGCTAGCCACTTAATTGTGTGATTTGTCATGATGTAGCTGTGAGTTATACTTAAATTTCAAGACGGAAGCAAGCAGTATTGTTTCAGATGTCACTTTTACAAAGCCATATTTCAAACTTTCACTTGATCAGTTACAGAAAATTAATAAACAGAGCCTGAGTGATCAGTTACAGAAAATTAATAAACAGAGCCTGAGTTTCCATTCAAACGTAGTTTACCTCTACAAACGACAAAATACGATCAAATCATGAAGTTTAATTTCCTCTCTGTTTAAATGAACAGGAAATGAACTTCATCATTTTCAAACAGCAAAGTTTCCATATTATGCGAATACGATTACTGTCACCGTAATTTTAAACCAACTCATTAAACACAATATACGCAATAGGAACTTGGAATAAGTTTTGATTGTATGTTAAATCAAAATCCAAATAGTGTTCATATAGAAATTATAATGTACGAATCACGTTCTGCTCAACACCAACGCTAGAATGACTTTCACCCCGCCCACAAGTCTAAGTCTATCAAGTGAGATAAATCTCTTGCCTTGTAGATGGTGTGTCGCCACAGTTAGTGGTGGTCATCAATTTTACACAGCTTCTTCAAGTGTCCGACAAAAAAAAAAAAAAATAACGCAGGTCACCATGACGCTTTGCAGGACCATTGTTCCCATTGCAGCCGTAGCTCAAAGGCTGTGCAGAACTGTAGACCTATATCTCTAACGTCGATCAGTTGTAGAATTTTGGAACACGTATCATGTTCGTGTATAATGACTTTTCTGGAGACTAGAAATCTAGTCTGTAGGAATCAGCATGGGTTTCGAAAAAGACGATCGTGTGGAACCCAGCTTGCGCTATTCGTTCACGAGACTCGAGGGACATAGAAACGGGATCCCAGGTAGATGCCGTGTTTCTTGACTTCCGCAAAGCGTTTGATACAGTTTCCCACAGTCGTTTAATGAACAAAGTAAGAGCATGTGGATTATCGTACCAATTGTGTGATTAGATCGAAGAGTTCCTAGATAACAAAACGCAGCATGTCATGTCATTCTCAATGGAGAGAAGTCTTCCGAAGTAAGAGTGATTTCAGGTATGCCGCAGGGGAGTGTCGTAGGACCTTTGCTATTCACAATATATATAAATGACCTTGTGGGTAACATCAGAAGCTCACTGAGGCTTTTTGTGGATGATGCTGTAGTGTATCGAGAGGTTGTAGCAATGGAAAATTGCACTGAAATGCAGGAGGATCTGAAACGAATTGACGCATGGTGGAGGGAATGGCAATTGAATCTCAATGTAGACAAGTGTAATGTGCTGCAAATACATAGAAAGAAATATCCTTTATCATTTAGCTACAATATAGCAGAACAGCAACGGGAAGCAGTTAATTCCATAAATTATCTGGGAGTAGGCATTAGGAGAGATCTAAAACGGAATGACCATATAAAATTAATCGTCGGTAAAGCAGATGCCAGACTGAGATTCATTGGAAGAATCCTAAGGAAATGCAGTCCGAAAGCAAAGGAAGTAGGCTACAATACACTTGTTCGCGCACTGCTTGAATACTGCTCACTGGTGTGCGATCCGTACCAGATATGGTTGATAGAAGAGATAGAGATGATCCAATGGCGAGCAGCGCGCTTCGTTATAGGATCATTTAGTAATCGCGAAAGGTTTACGGAGATGATAGATAGAATCCAGTGGATGACTCTGCAAGAGAGACCCTCAGTAGCTCGGTACGGGCTTTTGTTGAAGTTTCGAGAACATACCTTCACCGAGGAGTCAAGCGGTATATTGCTCCCTCCTACGTATATCTCGCGAAGAGACCATGAGGATAAAACCAGAGAGGTTAGAGCCCGCACAGAGGCACACCGACAATCTTTCTTTCCACGAACAATACGAGACTGGAATAGGAGGGAGAACCGATAGAGGTACTAAAAGTACCCTCCGCCACACACCGTCAGGTGGCTTTCGGAGTATAGATATAGAAGTCATAAGTCCGAATCCCTGAGACGACTTACAAGTTTGCAAATAAAAGCCACACCACTGCAAGAGTGTCCCACGAATCTGGGTGTTGGACGATTCGACCAGCTGAGCAAATGGAGGCCACAATGATGCGATTTTGAACTCTGCCAAGGTCTGATAACGCTGTCCCACAGGAATACGTGGCATCTCCATGTCCTCTAGTTTGATCGCTCAATATACGACGCTGTTCACGCCCCCTTACATACTCGTACCCTAACAATAGTAACCACGAACAACACTAACACACTCCAATGGCTGGTCTGCCTGCCACAGTGTGTTGTAACTCCAAATCATTTACATACACAATGAGGATGTGTACATGTAAGTACGTGTGCGAAGTTACATGACATCTGACCAGGTCTTCTGGCTGCTTCAGTTTCTTTTCAGTCAGTGTGCATTCCTGAGCGACTGAAACATTCATTCGACGACCAGCTGCAGGTTGCCTGTCTGACTTTCCCAATTTTATTTTGAGTATCTCATACAATCTGTACTCTCTTAGGTTAAAAGTTTAACACTTAAACTTAAGTATTAAATTTACAGTCTGTGTAACCTACATTCAGAGTGATTCAGCTGCACCTATCAATATCGCTTTAGGCAGCCCGCAATACTACATCTGGCCTTCAAAATCCAGTCGCGAGGTTTCCGTATACTCCTGCTCTCTACGAGCAAACTCGTAGTCCTACAGAAAAATATAAGCGGTTTCTTTTTTTAGGATATTTAATCTAGTTAAACTTTGTACAGGGATACGTCACAGTCACTGTTTTCGAGTTCTTCACGAAAAACTTATAAAAGTGGCCCTCAAATGCACTTCCACCTCCACACTCATCCCTCATCAGTAAGGACTTCTAGTACGTTGTTTGTGGCACTCTCTAGTACAAGTATACATTAATTTCAGACTGCACAAACTATTCGTGATGTTCGACCTTTCTAGCTCTCTGTTGATTGAGCTAGTGCACCACCAGCATGCCGGCCGGAGGCGCTTCAGTCTGGAACCGCGTGACCGCTACGGTCGCAGGTTCGAATCCTGCCTCGGGCATGGATGTGTGTGATGTCCTTAGGTTAGTTAGGTTTAAGTATCTCTAAGTTCTAGGGGACTGACGACCACAGATGTTAAGTCCCATACTGCTCAGAGACATTTGAACCATTGGAACCATCAGCATAGTCGGCTATTACGTCAGCATTATTAATTTGAACGTGCCCGTGAGGCAATGAAAGAGAAACGACTTTTGTACAAGTAACGCTAAAACTAATTACGCTGAGAATTCGATCCCAACTTAACGGTTAAAAGCAGAGTAGTTCCGTAGTCAGAAGGCCTGACGAATACAGCGATCTAATTGTTCATTGCATGCTATTAAAATTCACAAAATTCCTGGGCAAAATTACCACAAACGAGAACTTCGCAATTTGCAAGTGCTTGACTTAGCCGGTGGCACAATAAGGTCAGCCAATGAAGACCAATAAAGGTTGAATGTGGGAAACATAATTCGTGGAGTCGCAGATGCTTGTACAGTGGTAGGAGGGAATGCCATCGACAACACACTGGAAACCCTGTGGCAGTGGAGGTGTGTTGGAAGGTCACTTCTGTACATTTAGCTTGAATAACGTAAAAAATACGGCCTACAACGTAAACAAATCCCAGCAGAAAATTTAGCCATCTCAAATTTCCTGAAAGGGTAATCTTAAACCACTGTTCCTGCAAAACAGTGACAGGTGACGATCGTGGAGGTGGACAGCAATCACGCACCCTTCTGTCCGAAGTAGACCTCAAAGGTTCAATAATATTTGATCCTGGTGCCTGTCGTGGGCAGGGGAGATGCGGCAGTTCACCCTCGTGCTCACAAAAACAGCGTTAGACGATGCGAGCTGAGTGCACAGGGACCCAGTCTCCTTGGAACAGAGAACCATCCTTTGGGAACAAACACTATAACGAACAACGGACCTGATCATCCGAAATGATCACATATTGCTTGGCGGTAATGAGACGTTGCAGAGTAAGAGTTGGGCCCGTGGAGTACGACGATGTATCTGTCCGAACACATCGCCGAGCCAGCGCTATATTTCAATTTGGGGTGGAAACGCGGGCATTCGATGTTCCAGATTTATGGAAAAGAACGAAACGAAGTCTTACAAAAGACGGCGACAATAAGTCACCTGTATCATTTCTAAACTTTAGTATGATCCGGACACTAACGAGACGATCAGAAAATTGATTTTGCTCTATTTCATACACGTTTTACATTCCCTTGTTGTGCTCTACAACACAAATAAGTAAATTACGTACTACACCAGTACCTGTAATTCCCTCTCCCCACCACTGATTCTTTAAAGAACTCCCATGTATGAACCAGTTTCAGCATCTGATTATTTTACCAGTCAGTTAATGTGTTCAGTATTCGACGTTGAAGACGCAAAACGCTAAAGATGTTGGTATTACTAGTTTTGGATTATTCACACATACGTATCTTCAGTGGTATATCAAACACTGAATGAGTATGATCTGAGCAACTTGCGAACTGTTTCCAGGAAAACAAACTATTCACGCATATCAATTTTATGAGTTCATACGTGTCGTACACCGATGTAATTTTGAGGCATATTCACTGGTGTACTTGGGTATTGTCTTCAAAGCTGGTAGTAAAGTACAAATCAATTAAAACGTAAATCCTCGTGCTGAAATCCTCTCATTTTGAGATACTGCGTCAGTATCGTCTCCATAATTTGAGCGCCGTGAATTACGCTGCTGCACGACAGTCAAGGCGTTCAGCTTCCCCTACCGATGTTGTTTTATGCAACCCGCAGTGTTATAATGGGCATTCAAAAACCACGCACAAGATTTTCGTACTCTCACGCTCGCTATACACAAACTATTTATTAGTCCTTCAGAAAAAATGAACATCAAAATTCTGTAGAAAATTTATCCACTATGAGACGATTGGAAGCGGTTTTGAATGCCTTCAGGTTTCCTGCACTGCATCAGGTGTAATAATGTGTTGTGTTGATGATATTTGCATATTTTTGTGCAACTGGTGTGGTTGAGCACCGGCAACATGGCCGTCTCCGACTTAGGAAACTCACTATTTGTCATTAGGTAGGTGCAGCCTAAAGGGTACCCCGCCTGCCCCGCAGGCCGCCCTATGCTTTGAGACAACTCCACCCGGCTCGTGTGCAGAGGCACGTAAGACTTGGGTAACACTGATTGTATACAAGTACCAGCTACGTCATAAAACACAAACTATCCGACCTAGCGCTTAGGAACAAAAACATCTCAAGAAATAGAATTGGAATGTTGTGAAAATGTTCATTCACCGAAGAAAGTTATACGTCGAACTGAGAAATGCAAAATGTATATTTCAAGAGTGGATTTCAACTTTTATAAGAGCAGCCAAAGGAAGTGAAACGGGAGACCGTATTATGGTTGATAATATTAGAAAGGAATACTAAGTAGATAGTGTACAATTTACTTTCTAGTAAAAGTAAGACTATGGAATGGAAAGTACTGATGTTGATAAGAATAACAAATTTGCAATTATATTCATATAGAAACTGTGAAAGACCATCGAAATGCTGGAGGCAATATTTCCCATATGACACGTGAAGAACAAAATGGCGATGATCAGTGAAGAAAATCATTCATTCTTCCTACAGTTAATCTGCGACGTCGTTATATTCGTGAATTTTAACGCAAGCTCTTTCTGTCTGCTGCTTTATTTCTCATTGAAGTCGATATTCCAGAGCATCCAACATAAATGTAAAGAATAACGATTTAAAAACTACGTCAGTTATCACTTTCGGGGTGATTACTTCATCGGTTAGCGATTTTCTAATCTCGTTTATTTCTTCCGTTACATGTCTGTTTCGATGGCGAAACTGGAAACCCAACGAAAATGTACAAATTCAAATACAAAACATCGACACCTGTAGAACCGTCAAAGTTTCCAACAGTTTCTGCTAGAGGAATTTACATGCTGCACATACAATCAACTATAGGAGTACAATAAATTGACGTAAAATTATTTTTTCACGTTGAAGACCACTCGTATTAATGGGACAGTAAGTGAATATAAGAACTGTCCAAGTACCTTCGCCTGGTTTGTACAATTAAATACCAGATGAAAGTCTTTAATCATTCGATTGGTTTAAAATAAAAATTTTTAATTCAATGTCGTGTGACTAGGGCCTCCGTCGGGTAGAACGTTCGCCGGGTGCAAGTCTTTCGATTTGACACCGCTTTGGCGACTTGCGCGTCGATGGGGCTGAAATGATGATGATTAGAACAACACAACACCCAGTCCCTGAGCGGAAAAAAATCTCCGACCCAGCCGGGAATCGAACCCGGACCCGTAGGATTGACATTCTGTCGCGCTGACCATTCAGCTACTGTGGGCGGACAAAATATAAATTATTGTTACACATTGAATGCACACGTGACTCAATTTATTTCTGATTTGCTTCTGCAGTTTGTTCTTGTGCTCATATGTATCCAAGGAAGTTGGGGCTAAAATTTTCAATTTACTTACAACTGTCGATTTTCGGTGGACTTGATCGGAGCAATCGACGTCAGAGATGTTCGACAGTTCCCTATCACATGCTTCTAGGAGTTGTAGAGAGGAGTTAGTAAAGTCTTAATAAGGAGCCCATATCCAGAAATGTACCGTCTGGATGTACAGTATATTTGAAGACGGGATCACTTTCAAATTTTCCATTTCGCGGTACGCACACTTTGGAGAGAATGAACTCTGACCTGTGCACACTACAGGAGTCCATGTCATGGGGTACGTCTCGAAGAGTTATCGTCGGGTTCCCTTCTATATCACAATGGACGTCCTGTTCCAAATCGAGAGCGCGGAATGCCCGTGAAGCACCACGGTCAACCTCCTAGAGGCGAACGCACCAGGTTCTCGCATCCGTCGTTGTAGTCTGACAACTGTATGTGACGTCACAGTTACATACACCAGGGACTGGCAGTAGCGCCCTCTTCAGTTGGCGAGCGTAGAGAGTTGTGGGAGATATGGGACTAATCCGATCTTTAAACTTATTTTATGCCGCTACATAACTTCCGGAAATGGATTCCTTGCCAGAATTTTATGTGCTACGTCCCCTCCATAATTCCCACACACTGCTTAATTCTACACACACACACACACACACACACACACACACACACACACACACACACGTACGTTGTCTCTCTCTCTCTCTCTCTCTCTCTCTCTCTGTGTGTGTGTGTGTGTGTGTGTTTGTGTGTGTATGTGCGTGCGTGTGTGTGTGTGTGTGTGTGTGTGTGTTTAATCGTGCTCCTAGAATTAACCAGTGTGTGGGAGTTGTAGAGAGGAAATAAAATACTGCAAAGGATCCCATCTCCACAAACTCTAGGGGTTGATCGATGAAGGATATAGAACAAGGAAGGTCTAATTATCTTACGTCTGGAAATGCGTGGTTTCCATGCTAGAGACCATGCATATAATCGTATTTTGTTACAGAGATTGCGGACTAATACGCGCTGTAGCATGCAGCCGCAGTTACAGTAAGTGTTGAAAATGTTATTTCTGTGCTTCAACGCATGCGTGTACGAGCCATAACGTGTTCTGTCTC
Organism: Schistocerca serialis cubense; assembly: GCF_023864345.2. Classification (NCBI taxonomy): domain Eukaryota; kingdom Metazoa; phylum Arthropoda; class Insecta; order Orthoptera; family Acrididae; genus Schistocerca; species Schistocerca serialis. The sequence goes on along the minus strand of NC_064641.1, from coordinate 914,627,822 downwards.
ACGCGTTCCCATCGGCCAGGCTGCACCCGAACGGTGTCAAAGGCAGCATGACTACGCTGTCCCATAGTCTCCACATCTGGACTGGACTCTGCGTACAAGATGCTTTCGAGATGGCCCCATGACCAGCATCTCTCGGCTTGAGAACCGGTGATCGATCAGGCCATGTAACTGGACGTCTTCGTCCGATCCATCGACACGATTGAGACGCGTCCGGACACCAACGGGAGTGGACACCATCATGTAGCAGCCACATAACCCTTCGAATCATCAATGGCACTGGTTCCAGCGGAGGAAACAGTCACCCGCAAGAAGTGCCGATGGTTCCGGCCTGTTGGGTGATGCGGGACGGAGACTGGTCCCAAACTACGGTCGCCAATTATCCCGGTCCATGCATTCCGGCTGCACCGATGCTGATGTTTCGTTGTTACCATATCTTGGGAGTTCCGCATACTATCACACAGACGATAGTTATGGAAGTTGAAGATACCACTCCACGTAGAGGCGGCCCACATCTGTGAATAGTATCGATGACATAAATACCGGAATTGGATTGCCTTGTGGAAAAACCACTGACAAAACTGCTACCGATGAGGAAAGTCTGTAGCTAATAAACCCTCCACACACTGAAAGTGATAAGTGTAATAACAGTTGTCACTGAGAATGTTCCACTCTGTCGCCTGGCTTACATTGTACTGCTAGGCTAACTGCCTGGTACAGGCACGGCTGTCGCCTTACATTGTATTCAAAAATGGTTCAAATGGCTCTGAGCACTATGGGACTTAACTGCTGTGGTCATCAGTCCTTTAGAACTTAGAACTACTTAAACCTAACTAACCTAAGGACATCAGACACATCCATGCCCGAGACAGGATTCGAACCTGCGACCGTAGCGGTCACGCGGCTCCAGACTGTAGCGCCCAGAACCGCACGGCCACTCCGGCCGGCTCTTACATTGTATTAATCACGTTTTCCTCCAAGTCTGGTATCCGAACATTTCGGGCACTTACTTCATGATTTCTTGCTTCCTGAAACGGTCCTGTCTCAGACAAATGGCGAAACACCGTTGCAAACATTGAATGCTGTGGTTATTGTTGGCGAAGATAGGTTTCCTGGTACAAACCTGCTGCCCGCCGCCCGTTGCCATTTGCCCTTTCGTAAGTAAACATCATGTCTACAAGTTCTCGATTCGAATACGCAAGCATAGTGTACAACGCCGTATCACATCCATCACAAGGTGAGTCAGCATAAGAAATGAATCGGACACATTACCTATTGTTATGGCAGTAGAGAGCGCTAGAGCATTACGTAAGAAGAACAGTAAGACCCACTGAGAGGAAACCATGCATACTGCAACTGTGGCTGCGTGGCACAGAGCGTCTCAGGCTGCAGTCTCTGTGACAAAGTATGATTGAATACATCGTCTCTAGGAAACCTCACATTTCCGGACATATATTCATTAAACCTTTTTTGTTCTATACCCCATCATCGATCAACCCCTGGAGTCGTACACGGCAAAAAATATCAAGTTGATGCTATGCCAGCACAAAATAAGGTCCACTAACCAATCACTGACGACCGTGTTTTAGCAAAAGTCGCATCCTTCCGTTATCTACATTTCCTCTATGTCTACGAAAACCTTTACAAATTTAATCGCTTGAAATCACACATTCTTTACTCCTCCTCTACACAACTTTTTCGCTGTCTTTAGAGTTGTCCAAATCTGCATTTTTTGTACCTGTGACGTTCATAAAGTCTCAAGACGGCGTTGCTCTCTCTCTCTCTCTCTCTCTCTCTCTCTCTCTCTCTCTCTCCCCCCCCCCCCCCCCCACCACCTCTCTCTCTATCTCTCTCTCTCTCTCTCTCTCTCTCTCATCTGACCGCTTTCTCTGTTTGTTCACACATATTAATCTCGCTGGGCCCAGCACTCATACAACAGAAACCCTGCCGACTCACATAATACACTCCTGGAAATCGAAAAAAGAACACATTGACACCGGTGTGTCAGACCCACCATACTTGCTCCGGACACTGCGAGAGGGCTGTACAAGCAATGATCACACTCACGGCACAGCGGACACACCAGGAACCGCGGTGTTGGGCGTCGAATGGCGCTAGCTGCGCAGCATTTGTGCACCGCCGCCGTCAGTGTCAGCCAGTTTGCCGTGGCATACGGAGCTCCATCGCAGTCTTTAACACTGGTTGCATGCCGCGACAGCGTGGACGTAAACCGTATGTGCAGTTGACGGACTTTGAGCGAGGGCGTATAGTGGGCATGCGGGAGGCCGGGTGGACGTACCGCCGAATTGCTCAACACGTGGGGCGTGAGGTCTCCACAGTACATCGATGTTGTCGCCAGTGGTCGGCGGAAGGTGCACGTGCCCGTCGACCTGGGACCGGACCGCAGCGACGCACGGATGCACGCCAAGACCGTAGGATCCTACGCAGTGCCGTAGGGGACCGCACCGCCACTTCCCAGCAAATTAGGGACACTGTTGCTCCTGGGGTATCGGCGAGGACCATTCGCAACCGTCTCCATGAAGCTGGGCTACGGTCCCGCACACCGTTAGGCCGTCTTCCGCTCACGCCCCAACATCGTTCAGCCCGCCTCCAGTGGTGTCGCGACAGGCGTGAATGGAGGGACGAATGGAGACGTGTCGTCTTCAGCGATGAGAGTCGCTTCTGCCTTGGTGCCAATGATGGTCGTATGCGTGTTTGGCGCCGTGCAGGTGAGCGCCACAATCAGGACTGCATACGACCGAGGCACACAGGGCCAACACCCGGGATCATGGTGTGGGGAGCGATCTCCTACACTGGCCTTACACCACTGGTGAACGTCGAGGGGACACTGAATAGTGCACGGTACATCCAAACCGTCATCGAACCCATCGTTCTACCATTCCTAGACCGGCAAGGGAACTGGCTGTTCCAACAGGACAATGCACGTCCGCATGTATCCCGTGCCACCCAACGTGCTCTAGAAGGTGTAAGTCAACTACCCTGGCCAGCAAGATCTTCGGATCTGTCCCCCATTGAGCATGTTTGGGACTGGATCAAGCGTCGTCTCACGCGGTCTGCACGTCCAGCACGAACGCTGGTCCAACTGAGGCGCCAGGTGGAAATGGCATGACAAGCCGTTCCACAGGACTACATCCAGCATCTCTACGATCGTCTCCATGGGAGAACAGCAGCCTGCATTGCTGCGAAAAGTGGATATACACTGTACTAGTGCCAACATTGTGCATGCTCTGTTGCCTGTGTCTATGTGCCTGTGGTTCTGTCAGTGTGATCATGTGATGTATCTGACCCCAGGAATGTGTCAATAAAGTTTCCCCTTCCTGGGACAATGAATTCACGGTGTTCTTATTTCTCTTATTTCAATTTCCAGGAGTGTACTTATACAGCGTGGTCCATTCATCTTGACTGGGACAAATATCTCACGAAATAAGCGTCAAACGAAAAAACTACAAAGAACGAAACTTGTCTAGCTTGAAGGGGAAACGTGATGGCGCTATGGTTGGCCCGCTAGATGGCGCTGCCATAAGTCAAACGGATATCAATTGCGCTTTTTTTTTTAATAGGAGCCCCTCATTTTATAACATATTCGTGTAGTACGTAAAGAAATATGAATGTTTTAGTTGGACCACTTTTTTCGCTTTGTGATAGGTGCCGCTGTAACAGTCACAAACATATGGCTCACAATTTTAGACGAACAGTTGGAAACAGGTAGGTTTCTAAAATTAAAATACAGAACGTAAGTACGTTTGAACATTTTATTTCGGTTGTTCCAACGTGATACATTTTCCTTTGTGAACTTATCATTTCTGAGAACGCATGCTGTTACGGAGTGGTTACCTATAAATACCACATTAATGCAATAAATGCTCAAAATGATGTCCGTTAACCTGAATGCATTTGGCAATACGTGTAACGATATTCCTCTCAACAGCGAGTAGTTCGCCTTCCGTAATGTTCGCACATGCATTGACAATGCGCTGACGCATGTTGTCAGGCGTTGTCGGTGGATCACGATGGCAAATATCCTTCAACTTTCCCCACAGACATAAATCGGGGGACGTCAGATCCGGTGAACGTGCGGGTATTGGTATGGTGCTTCGACGACCAATCCACCTGTCATGAGATATGCTATTCAATACCGCTTCAACCGCACGCGAGCTATGTGCCGGATATCCATCATGTTGGAAGTACATCGCCATTCTGTCATGCAGTGAGACATCTTGTAGTAACATCGGTAGAATATTACGTAGGATATCAGGATACATTGCACCATTTGGATTGCCATCGATAAAATGGGGGCCAATTATCCCTCCTCCCATAATACCGCACCATACATTAACCGGCCAAGGTCGCTGATGTTCCACTTGTAGCAGCCATCGTGGATTTTCCATTGCCCAGTAGTGCATATTATGGCGGTTTACGTTACCGCTGTTGGTGAATGACGCTTCGTCGCTAAATAGAACGCGTGCAAAAAATCTGTCATCGTCCCGTATTCTCTCTTGTGCCCAGTGGCAGAACTGTAAAAGTCGTTCAAAGTCGTCGCCATGCAATTCCTGGTGCATAGAAATATGGTACGGGTGCAATCGATGTTGATGTAGCATTCTCAACACCGACGTTTTAGAGATTGCCGATTCTCGCTAAATTTGTCTGCTACTGATGAGCGGATTAGCCGCGACAGCAGCTAAAACATCTACTTGGACATCATCATTTGTTGCAGGTCGTGGTTGACGTTTCACATACGGCCGAACACTTCCTGTTTCCTTTAATAATGTAACTATCCGGCGAACGGTTCGGACACTTGGATGATGTCGTCCAGGATACCGAGCGGCATACATAGCACGCGCCCGTTGGGCATTTTGATCACAATAGCTATACATCAACACCATATCGACCATTTCCTCAGTTGGTAAACGGTCCATTTCAACAGGGGTAAAGTATCACTAAGCAAATACCGTCCGCACTGGCGGCATGTTACGTGATACCACGTACTTACACGTTTGTGACTATTACAGCGCCATCTATCACAAAGCGAAAAAAGCGGTCGAACTAAAACATTCATATTTCATTACGTACTATACGAATATGTAATAAAAATGGGGGTTACTATTTTAAAAAACGAAGTTGGTATCCGTTTGACCCATGGCAGCGCCTTCTTGCGGGCCAACCATAGCGCCATCTGTTTTCCCCGTTCAAGCTAGACGAGTTTCGTTCCTTGTAGTTTTTTCGTTTCATGCTTATTTCGTGAGATATTTGGATCGGTCACGATCAATGGACCACCCTGACTACTCTATATAAAAGTTTAAAATTTAATGAAATATTGGTAACATTAATTGAAGGAAAAGAAAGAAAATATACATACACCAAAAAAAGGCTTTTATCACCCCAGTTCCCAGAACTTCTGAAGATAGACGTTGACTGTGGATGTTGTATCACAGACACAGTCCCTTTGATTGTTCAGAGATGTCATTTAGCCCGCCATAAGATGTAGACAACCATCCATGAGCATCGCCTATTAGACGGAGGGGGTCCGAGAGCCGATCAGTTCCAGTGATTCCACCAGGAAGGAGGTACACGTCTCGTGTTGTTGGTAGTTCAACTGTGCCTAGACGGCCAATACCGCGGTTCGATCGCGTCCGCATTGTCACATTGTGACAGGAAGGACTCTCAACAAGCGATGTGTCCAGGATTCTCGCAGTGAACCAAAGCGATGTTGTTCGGACTTGAGGAGGTAAAGAGAGACAGTAACTGTCGATGACATGCCTCGCTCAGCCCAAGGGCTACTATTGCAGTGGATGATCGCTACCTACGTATTATGGCTTGGAGGAACCCTGAAAGCAAAGCCACCATGTTGAATAACGCTTTTCGTGCAGCCACAGGACATCGTGTTACGACTCAAAATATGCGCAATACGCTGCATGATGCGGAACTTCACTCCCTACGTCCATGGCGAGGTCCATCTTTGCAACCACGACACCATGCAGCGCGGTACAGATCGGCCCAGCAACACGCCGAATGGACCGCTCGTGTTTGGCATCACGTTCTTTTCAGCGAAGAGTGTCGCATATGCCTTCAACCAGACAATCATCAAACACGTGTTTGGAGGAAACCCGGTCAGGCATAACGCCTTAGACACACTGTCCAGCGAGTGCAACAAGGTGGAGGTTCCCTGCTATTGTAGGGTGTCATTATGGGGGCCGACGTACGCTGCTGGCGGTCATAGAAGGCGCCGTAACGGCTGTACGATACGTAAATGTCATCCTCTGACCGATAGTGCAACCATATCAGCAGCATACTGGCGAGGCATTCGTCTTCATGGACGATAATTCGCGCCCTCATCGTGCACACCTTGTGAATGAATTCCTTTAGGATAACGACATCGCCAGAGTGGCTATCATGCTCTCCAGACATGAACCCTATCGAACATGCCTGTGACTGATTGGAAAGGGCTCTTTATGGACGACGTGATCCACCAACTACGCTGAGGCATCTACACCTCTATGAACTTGTGGATAGTATCCCACGACGAATGCAGGCATGCATCAGTGCAAGAGGACGTGCTACTTGGTATTACAGGTATCGGTGTGTACAGCAATCTTGACCACCATCTCTGAAGGGCTCGCTGTATGGTGGTAGAACAAGGTATGTGTGGTTTTCATGAGCAATTTAGAAGAACGGAAATAATGTTTATGTTGATCTCTATTGCAATTTTCTTTACAGGTTCCGGAACTCTCGGAACCGAGGTGATGCAAAAAATTTTTAATGTGTGTGTATTAGTAAACACGTTAGAAAAATTCCGTCACGGGGTATATGAGGATAGTCTAGCAAAACGAAGGCGATAATGTCTTTGATTTAATGATATCACGTAGTACGAGGATGAACGAAAACAGTACGGTGAGAAAGCCAAACTCCGCAGAAGGCAGCAGAGAGCAACATAATTCAATCTGTTGCGACGCATCGCCAGGTGGAGGCGAGATAATGTGACACAGAGGGGAAAACGTCGGAGCGACAAATTGCCGACGCAGCACCGGCCGACGTTAGGGAAAATGGCGCCATGTATCAAGTGGGAAATGAAATATGGCGCCTGTAGACAGGTCGCCCGATAAATGCAGTGTAGCCCGTCCCACCGTGCGGAATCTCAACAGCAGACACCACCTCGACGTTCCTCTGTGCATCAACGGTGGCATCAACGGTGCCTACTGGGCCAAACGACATCGACTAAATAATCGCATTTCTTTTTTACAGTTCCGATTCTGCCAGTGGTTGGAACCTAGCAGTTATTTATTATGTAGTGAGGAACTGATGCAGTGCTTCGTACACAACATACCGCTGTGGCTTTGACAGCTAGAGACTTGTTGGTCAGTCTGGACGTACATACATTGTTGGAAAAAATAGTACTCTGGAAAGATGATGTCGAGTTTGATACGATGGTGGCGTATGCCACCTGGAGGACAAAAGATGTCCTGATAATGATATCAGCGTTGTCCTCTAAAAGACAGCGTAATGGCACAGCTACCAAAGTGTCATTTATGTCTACCCCTTAATACAGAATGCTCGCACCCAGAATGATCTGTGTGGTCCAAATGCTTGAAGCAAACAGGCAATCATGCCACGGACGTACACTCATGCTTCGTACAGCGAAGTGAACGCGTTTGAAACGGCGCAATTTGTAGCCTTTCGAGTGGCAGGTTGGTTCTTTCGGAAAACTGGCACATAAGCAGAATGTGCTGCGTCATTTGTGCAACGATGCTGGTATCAGTGGTCACGTGATCGTGCTCACATCCGTAGACGAGGCTCTGGACGTTCGCGCAGCGCAGACGCCCGCCACGATCGCCATACTATAAGGTCAGCAGTGGCGGATGATACAGCTGCCGCATCCCAGGTAAGAGGGCTTTTGAGCCGAGGCGTGTCAGCACGGAGTGTTGCTGACCAGTCATTAGCTCTCACACGTCTGCCCTGTCTTCCACTCACACCACAGCAGCGACGTGAACGGCTCAACTGGTGCCGTTAGACGATCACTTGGAAGACAGAATGGCGCGCCGTAGTGTTCAGTCATGAAAGCAGATACTGCCTGCACGCAAGTGATGATCGTCTGATGGTACGACGTAGACCTGGTGAGTGCTGTCTCGAGGAGTGCAGTCGTCCAAAACACATGTGGCCCCACCCCAGGCCTTATGGACTGGGGCGTCATAGTATAAAGTCTAGTTCACCGTTGGTGTATCTGGAGGGGATGTTAACCAGCGATCTGTACGTTCAGAATGTTGTTGGACCCGTTCTTTTACAGTTCTTGCAATAGGAAAGTGATGTGTGGTCCCAGCAAGATAACGCCTGCCCGCACACTGCCCGTGAACTTCAACGTACTCTGCAAGACATGAAGCATCTGCCAGATATTTAATGGAAGTGATTGCTTACAGTAATGCTTCTGCAGTTGTGTAACTATAGAATAATGGATCCTTCTTCCTAGTTATTCGCAATACGTCAGATCTTTTATGTTAAGTGTCAATTGCGAATCCATGCATCAAGCATAGATCTTCAGCAGGACGTTTCCCGTCTTGCTATAATTTTCTACTGTTGCAACTTTTCTGTATAACATCATCTTCAGAGAAAACCCCTAACGGAATTTCCGACGGTATCCACTATGTCTTTGATATACAGGGTGGTCGGAAACAGCTTGAAAAACATTTAAGGATTTAGGAGGATTGGTTGTGCTGAGAAATAATTGTCAACAAAAATAAGTCGCATACGTTGCGCCGTTTCCTAGTTAATAAGCATTGCAGTTAGCCAATCGGGCCGTTCTGAGGGTCAATTCAAGTGGACCTCCAGAGACAGTGTCGCCAAACGTGTTCTTCGTTTTGCTTACTAATACTGAACACGAGAGCGACGCAGAAAACGTACTTCGTATGGCAGTGAGGGTCGATCCCGAACCAAAGACTGAGAAGTCTCGTGCGCCATCATCTACGTTGTGGGAACAACTGGCACGTCTTAGTGTGCCTAGGGAACCGGCTTGAATTTGAGTTCGCAATGGCCTGACTGCCTAACTTCAACGTCAGTTAACTTGGAAAGGGTGCAGCGAAGCGAATATTTTTCTTAACTATTGTTTCTCAGCACAATATACTCTGTAACTCCCTTACAACCTTTACAGACTTTTTCTGACAAGCTTGTACGTTATAGAAAGTAATGGTCCTAACTTCGTTGGGATCTTAGGTCTGAATATTTACCTCCATTGAGAATGACACGCTGTGTTCTGTTTGCTACAAATTCTCCAATCCGCTAATACAGCTGGTCTTTTACTCTGTTCACCCGTATAATGTGCGTTAGGCGGGAGTATAGGAGTCTGCTGAGGTGGGAAAGGAAATGAGCGTGATATTCCAAAGGAACCATCCCGGCTGAGATGATTTCAATGGATAATTGTTATCCTAAATATAGATCGTCATTTTCGAGATTTCAAGTGCTGCCATACTGACTGTGTCATGTCATACCACTGTGTGGTGGGCAGTCTGTTCCTCTCTCAGTAATACGGTGGGTAGACAGTGCCTCCTCAGCCGTATACAACTAAGTCAAGACATTAACATTGCTTATTTCCAGCTCTTTATGTGTTAGGTTTCTCCTGCGTGGCTGCCGGTGTGAAGCCCACGAGAAGGCAGACGAAATATCAGTGGTGTACCGAGATACCACACAAGAAAGGTTTGCGACAGATGGTACTAGAAGTGCCGTGAACGTCTGTCTGCAGCAGGAAAAACGCTTCGCGCAAACCAGTCATGCAGCCTGCGAGAATCACGTCTCCTGGAGCGGCAGCCCCCCCAGGAAAAGAATGACGCGATCTTAAGTAACAGTGAACGAGCAGAAATTGTTTGCTGGCACACTTTCACAAACACTTCCTTTCGCCCTTATACCTACACACATTCCATATCCTATCCCAACGGAACTTCAACCAACTCACTCTCCCAGACAATGAAACCCACCCCAACATTTATCCTTCCTACCAACTTTAACTGTTTCCCACCTCTCTCACGCCTTATCAGGGCTGCCCTCTCCTTTCCCTCGCCATTCATTCCCCTTCCTTTTCTCTTGGAACCCCTCCTCTGCCCACGCGACACACTACTCCTCACTCTCTCTCTTTCCCACCATACACCTAAGCTCCTACATCTTATCTCCATAGTTTTCCTAACAGACCTCTGTCTTCCTATCCGCATCCCTCAACCATATGGAATATACTCTGTCCTCTAGCAGTACCTTTCACCCTAGTGCTGGTCCTCAAATTTTAAGTGAAAGTGCAGTGTTTCGGTGTTTTCATCAGTAGAAATTTAACTTCCTATGAAGTGTTTTTAAAATGTGTGTATTTGTTGTTTCGCGCGGTCTTAAGCGCCTTGCCACTGTAGTCAGACAGTGGTTAGTCTTCAGTTAAAACAGAATTACCATGGATGGACAGAAACCGCCTGCCTAGAGATGTAACTGGGTGTTGTTAGACCTGAGTTTCTCCTGGCGTATACAACTTTCAAATAACTTCCGGGAATTCAGCCAGGTAACACTTTCAGCGACCTCCGATATTTCGGCGGGAGAACACCCCGCCATTTTCAAGGCAAACTGCAACGGACAGGCGGCGTTCATGCAAATTTACGATGGAGGTGGAAGAGGATGGTTGCCTTCCCTTTCTCGACGCGTTGGTTAGGAGGAAGGATGATTGGGACATGCAGTCTACAGGAAACGTACTCACACCGACTTGTACTTACAAGCTAATAGTTGTCACCATTCGGCTCAGCGTGAAGGGGTACTTCGTACCTTGGTACACAGGGCACATGTCGTTTCTGACGCTGAGACTTTGCCAGCTGAGCTGTCCCATCTTGAAGTTACATTCCGTCAAAATGGTTATAGTGATAGACAGATTGAACGTGCGTTGCGCTATCGACCAACTGTACATCGGGTGATTGATGATAATTCTGAGTCAACACCTAAGTCTACTGCCTTTTTGCCTTACGTAGGGAACACGTCCAATAAGATCGGTCGTATTTTACGGAAATACGATCTGAAATGTGTTTTCCGACCTCCATCTAAAATTAGAGCTCTTTTGAGTTCCGTTAAGGATGATCTTGGACTGCGTAAGACGGGTGTATATCGTATTCCTTGTAGCTGCGGCATGGCATATATTGGTCCAACTATCAGGACCGTGGAGGACAGATGTACTGAGCATAAACGGCACACACGATTACAGCAGCCAAGTAGATCTGCTATTGCCGAACATTGCTTGGATACTGGTCACCCCATGTTATATAATAACACCGAGATATTGGCATGCACGTCCAGCTATTGGGACAGTGTCATTAGGGAGGCAGTTGAGATTAAATTAGCGAGCAACCTCGTTAACAGGGATGGAGGTTTCTGTTTAAACTCTGTTTGGAATCCGGCTCTCTCCCTTGTTAAAAAAACAGAGGAACAGAGTCAATGCTGCCTCACCTGCGAATTCATAGTCTCACAATTGATAGCTCTGACTTTGATCATCTTTGGTGGCACTAGTGTTCAGTGTGTGTGTGTGTGTGTGTGTGTGTGTGTGTGTGTGTTATCTTTCCTGCTTCTGTCGGAGAGCCGAGGTATTAAATTTGCATGAACGCCGCCTGTCCGTTGCAGTTTGCCTTGAAAATGGCGGGGTGTTTTCCCGCCGAAATATCGGCGGTCGCTGAAAGTGTTACCTGGCTGAATTCCCGGAGGTTATTTGGGTGTCGTTAGTTTGTAGCTATTCTTCGAATAGTAGATCATGACAAAAAATTAGTTTTCTTACGACTTAAATTCAGAAAACATTATTTAGTTTCTGTTCATGAAATTGTAGTCAACGTAGGACAATTAGGCTAAACCTGCATCCTACAGTTGCTGTAACCACTGTTACCAAAGTCGTGTAATATGGTTTACTATTCACTGGCTTTTAATTGTGTGTGTGCTGCCATAGAGCCCATGCATGCGACCTTACAAGACACCTTTATTAGTCTATTTCAGCGGCCGTGAGATTCTCATCAAAGCGGTCGCCTCCAGTCCACAACATATTTCGCTACTTTTAGGGAAGATATATGTGAGCAGTCATTTGGCTGTCTTAAGAGAACCGCATAGTACAACGCATTTGGCTATCTTAAGAGAGCACCACGTACGAGACACTTGAATGTCTTAACAGAAACGAAATGTATCGAGCCGTTTGGCAAACTCAGTAAACCAGTCAAGAAGTGAAGTATTTGGCCGTTAAAGCAGATTATTGTTCTCAAAAATTATTACAGTGGTAAAATCTAGAAGTCAAAAACATATGTGCACTTTCAGAGAAATACAAAGAAGTGAAGCATAAAATATCGACCTCCAGTTGCGACGACCCAGGAGCCAGTGCAAAGAGGTCCATTGTCTATCCAACGGCGACCTTCGGTATCGGCCCTGCAGCTGTCATCCGTTCAGTGATGTTGGTGCTTATCGACGCTGACAAAGCCACACTAACGCCGAGCACGGAAGGTTTATAACTCCAGAAGCCAAGATGTAGGAGCTTCTTCACAGACGCCGGTGGCCCCCTCCTCATTCCAACCTACCCTCCTTTTCCATAAAACTAACATTTTGTTGTTGTTATTGTGGTCTTCAGTCCAAATCTGGTTTCATGCAGCTTTCCGTGCTACTCTACCCTGTTTAGGCTTCTACATCCCCCAGTACCTACTGCGACCTAAATTCTTCTGAATCTGCTTAGTGTATTCATCTCTTGGTCTCCCTCTACGATTTTTACCCTACACGCTGCCCTCCAATACTAAACTGGTGATCCCTTGATGCCTCAAAACATGTCCTACCAACCGATCCCTTCTTCTAGTCAAACTGTGCTACAAATTTCTCTTCTCCCCAATACTAGTCCAGTACCTCCACATTAGTTATCTGATCTACCCATCTAATCTTCAGCATTTTTCTGTAGCATAACATTTCGAAGCTTCTATTCTCTTCTTGACCAAACTATTTATCGTCCATGTTTCACTTCCATACATGGCTTCACTCCACACAAATACTCTAAGAAACGACTTCCTGACACTTAAATCTATACTCGATGTTAAGAAATTTCTCTTTCTCAGAAACGCTTTCCTTGCCATTACCAGTCTACATTTTGTATCCTCTCTACTTCGACTATCATCAGTTATTTTTCTCCTCAAACAGCAAAACTCCTTTACTACTTTAAGTTTCTTATTTCATAATCTGATACCCTCAGTATCACCTGATTTAATTCGACTACATTCCATTATCCTCGTTTTGCTTTTGTTGATGTTCATCTTATATCCTCCTTTCAACTGCTCTTCCAGGTCCTTTGCTGTCTCTGACAGAATTACAGTGTCATCGGCGAACCTTAAAGTTTTTATTTCTTCTCCACGGATTTTAATACCTACTCCGAATTTAGTTTTGTTTCCTTTACTGCTTGCTCAATATACAGGTTGAATAACATCGGAGATAGGCAACTACCTTGTCTCACTCCCTTCCAAACCACTGCTTTCCTTTCATGTCCCTCCACTCTTATAACTGCCTTCTGGTTTCTGCACAAATTGTAAATAGCCTCTCGCTCCCTGTATTTTACCCCTGCCACCTTAAGAATTTGAAAGAGAGTATTCCAGTCAACATTGTCAAAAGCTTTCTCTAAGTCTACAAATGCTAGAAACGTAGGTTTCCCTTTCCTTAATCTATCTTGTAAGATGAGTCGTAGGGTCAGTATTGCCTCACGTGTTCCACTATTTTTAAGGAATCCAAACTGATCTTCCCCGAGGTCGGCTTCTACCAGTTTTTCCATTCGTTTGTAAGGAATCCGCGTTAGTATTTTGCAACCGTGGCTTATTGAACTGATAGTTCGGTAATTTTCACATCTATCAACACTTGATTTCTTTGGGATTGGAATTATTATATTCTTCATGAAGTCTGATGGTATTTCGCCTGTCTCATACATCTTGCTCACCAGATAGTAGAGTTTTGTCAGGACTGGCTCTCCCAAGGCTGTCAGTAGCTCTAATGGAATGTTGTCTACTCCCAGGACCTTGTTTCGACTTAGGTCATTTTGTAATTATTTTGCAATTATATGATTTTGTAAAAGAGTTTAAACAAAAGGTAGCTTTATTGGATTTTTTAACACAAATCGACTACATTTATTGTACACAACAATTTAAATGTATATTTGTAGTAAAAAAATTAAAAAATTATAAATTACTAAAAAAATTAACGTGGAACAGTATCCGTATCTTTTTGTTAATGAAAGTCACTATTCATTCGGCTTTGTAGACTATGCTAAGCCAAAAAATTTTAGCTCCCCATGAACTACACAGGTCTGCAAAAGGAAATATTTTTAATCATTGTTTTATTGTTGACAAATGATTTTTATGTTGTTTTTGGAGCTGATTTCTGAAATGAAACTGGCTTTTTTCTGTCATGTTAGGTTTGTCTATAAAAAGAGGTAAAACTTTTAAGAACAATCCTAAATAGCCTATTTTTATATCACTATTCCTTATGTACAACACCCGCCAGGGTAGCCGAGGGCGCTAATGCGCTGCTTCCTGGACTCGGGTAGGCGCGCCGGCCACAGATCAAATGCGCCTGGCGGATTAACAGACTTGTGTTTGAGGTCTTTTTCATTTCCCTGAAAGCCGCTTACCACATGTTTAAAAGACTTCCATGCCTTCCTTTCCTGGTTTTCCATTTTCGACTCTACGATTTGATCCTTCTCAAGTTTTGTAATATCAGGCCCAACAAACACCACTTCCATAAGTTTTGTTTCAGAGAGGTCAGGGAATGGATCACAAAGATATTTAAAACACTCTCTTTCTTTAGGCAATGCATAATGAATTGTTTAGTCAGTCCCAAGTTGACGTGAAGAGGCGGAACCAAGATCTTTTTGGATCCAATAAACTTTCCTTCTCAACGTCCTACAAGAACCAAAATTTTTCTTACTCGCCATTGTGGTTTAACATAATGCTGTTTACAGTCACGGCTATCCCTTTCACAGAGGAAGCAGGGGAACTTTGTGTAGCCACCCTGTTGGTCTAGTAGCACAAGGATCACTTTCAGATTCCCACAAACTGTCCACTTATGATCAAAGTAGCTAAGCTTGTTAAGGACCAATGCAAGACTCTCACAACATTCTTTCAAATGAACTGAATGGCCTACTGATCCAAATGCATATTGTTTGTCACTGTGCAGAAGAACAGCTTTCCGACTTCTTTTGAAGGAATCAATAAATTCTCGATTTATCATGTTCGTATTTGAGGCACAAACTCTTTTTCTCTACCCCTGTACCAAGAAAATGATGCTCCAGCAGTCAACAACCCTTTTTATTCCAACCTCGACGGTAAAACCCCGGCTGAATCCTTTGAAAGGCTTAAGTCTCTAACAAGATCATTTAGTCCGACTGTGTGAAGAGTTTGGCTCACTGTTGGGGGGGGCTCGTAACTATCATCATTGTCATCGTCATCACTACCTTGAGACAAATGATCATCAGCATCTAAAATGTTTTCAAGTGTAGCTGGGGGACAAGGTACAGGTAAATGACGCCCATAAGGAAAAAGGCTGAAGGAATGGTCGGATGCAAAATCTCTTTATTTTTCAAATTAAAACCTTGCACACAGAAAGAGCAAAAACAATTGCCTTCACTGTGATTTTTCGATTCTCTCCAAATCATATGTATTACAAAACGAAATAATTTCTTGTTACCTTGAATCCATTGTCTCCTTCTACACACCTTGTGAGTAGCCCATGATTTGTCTTGATCGCCTGGTTTCACACTAAAGTAGGCAAAGTATACCTTTCTAACAAAACCAGGAATGCTTCTCTGTTGATTTTTAACAGTATATGTACCACAAATATAGCACAAACAGTCAGGAGACTCCAGACATTCGTCAGAAGCCATTATAAACACAAAACTACATTTCAATTCAACGAAGAAATAATGGAAGTGTGCTCAGCAGAGGGTTTACATCCACACTGATAGCAGCGAATCTAGTATGAACCGGATTCTATCAGTTTTACCGACCGTTATTTTTGACAAAAGAAAGGCTGTCTCATGATGGCAACCTACATTTAGATTGATTATTTGCATCTTAACCTGCTAGGCTAAAAATGTTATATTTTAAAGTCATTATTTAGATTTTACCGAATGGTTATAATTAGGCGGCATGTTATAAATATCTTAAACGCAAAAATTCAATTTGTGATTTGTTGGTAAACAACTCGGATGGATTTTTTTCCCTATTTTTTCTATAATCATCACAAAAAATACCATCATAATCGTAATAAAAATTGGAAAGAATTTTTTCATCACAGACCTGTGTTATTAATAACGCGAAAATTATTAGTTAAAATAAAAGCAAAATGTTTATAATTATGAGTTGAAACAATGTCCGTTTCACGTTTGTATATGGCAGAAGAACAAACAACTTCCGTAATGTCATTAATTAGCCACGGAAGGATCATTCCTGAATTCTTTTCCGTTTGATCTGAAGATAATGCCAACCGAGCCCTGGGAGCAACAAAACTAATGGCTGGAACGCAAGTACCTATGACATCAACTCTACCTTTTTTGCCTGTTTTTTTCCACTGTCGCACTCGCTCCCGACCTCAGACGTCAGAAGTCAGCAGAAATCGGAACTCGCGAACAGAACTGCATTGTTGAACGTACACGAGCTCTGTAGGTGGCAGCTGAGTTAACGAAGTGCACTGTCACGAAACAATAGGCGTTTGTTCGGTAGGACTCGTTCGCTTACTACGCTACCTGGACGAAACGAAACTGTAGAAATAACGTTCTGAAAACAGCTACTGTATATAATCGCAGGCCGTGGGAAGTACTTGCACTTAGTAGAAGACAGGAATACGAAGGTTACGAATCCCAACTACACGAACGCCGGGGGAATACCTAGAGCAGCGTGCGTAGTATTCACGCGAACATCACCATTGTCAGGTAGCGACTTTGTTCACCAGTGGAGCGAAGTTTAAAACAGGTTATTTGATACTGCGGCACGCTGTCGAAACAAACAGGGATAAAAGCCATAAATGTGTACATATTAAAATTTTGATCAGCATGTAAGTAAGGATTGCTACAGATGCCTGTCGAGGTTCCTTAATCGTTAGTGATAATTACGTGAGACTGGCATGCAGTAGCATTTATTGTAAAAACACGATGTACTTTCTTTCCTCTGCTTCGACTAAAAATAATTATCCTCTCCTTTAGTGTCTTGCCTTCTAGAAGAAAACTGCTTCCATCACCCATTCTAAGAGATCTTCCTAAAAATCAATTTCAAAACAGTTCTTGGGCTGTTGTTGGTACCCCGCCATTCCATCTGTAGATTATTACAAGAACCTCATCATACTTTCTGAACGGAGCATTACCGTAACAAAAATGTAACCTTTAACCCTCAGCACTATGGTCTGTCTCTCAAACAGCGACGATATTTGTCTCGTTGGAGCCTGTGCACCGAAGTGGACTCCTCTGCGTTCCTTCCTACAGGCTGACAAGCTACACGTACCAGAGTTCTTCCATTGTTGCCGTGCTTTGTTTCTAATTTTTGTCTTGAGACGTGTCACGGACGTACCATAGTGTTTGTGTGTCACGTATTTGCTGAATTTACCCTTACTCCATGATGTGTAAAGCTGTATCTTCCATACAGCGTGCTCAACGTAAGTTAGATGTGTGTGTCCAAGAACAAATAACTGTGTCGTCAGACGGAGATTTGGAACACAGTGATCATAATCCTGCTTTCGAGATAATTAGTGATCACGACACTAATTGGGAGCGGGAATATGAAGGTGATGAAGGCCTGAAGCTGCTGCCTGAACTGCGACAGATGACGAAAATTCTCAGAGAAAACCCTGCTGTTTTCGAGGTATGGGCTCTGTTCATTTCCCACGAAGGGCATATGCTGTTTTCCTTCATCATTTGATGAGAAAAACGAGATATTCGTGACAACAGTGTCGTGTCCCGTTTTGTTTGAAGCGTTCTAAGGTGGTCTGCAAGATATACAGGCTGAAAGTGAAAAAAATATGATCGAGGGCTTCATAAGAATACCCGATTACTTTATAGTTCATCTTTTGAAACAAACTAAAGCAAAGTTTCTGTCTTCATAGATTAATAGGGTGCAGTTGTGGCTCTACGCTGAAATGATATCGCATACAATTTCCCATAAAGGGAACGTGCTTTCCCTCGTAGTTATTATGTTTAGCTGTAATATTAACTTTCTGAAGGTAATGTGTCAGTAAGTAGAAGGGTAACTATATACCGTTATTTTAGCAATACATGAAATTAGAACATACTGCAAATTTTGCTGTGTTTTATTTCCTGCAAAGCTAAAGATTAAAATTCCCTTAAAATCAGCGGCCCAACAAGTTTAATGAACGACAAAAAGTCATGAAAATATTTGTTTACTAAAACAATAGATTCACATACGAAAAATAAAAAGGCTGTATGAGAGACATGCGAGTGGTAACTGAGTTGTTGCCATCGCCCATAGCAGTTAAGGGTTATTACGAAACTTCACTATTTCATCCATGCATATCTCGCATAACTGGGTAATTTGTTCTTGGGGCCACTTTTTTGCGCTCCCCACTTCGGTTATCACTTCTAGAACTGAGTCGTTTAGTTAACAGAAATCTTCAGACACTTAAAACACTTCTCAATTCCTTCAACCAATCTTCCTAAGCACACAGACGTTACAATACCTTCTTTAGTTCCCTAAATTTGCGACACGTGTAACCACTGTAATGAACAGAAAGGCTGCCTTTGATTGTTCTAACAGATAGCGGCACTAGGAACTTCGGCAGGGAAGTGAGAACGCTTGTGATAGCTGGGGAAGGAGTGTAAGTAACGGCTATATTCAATATTAGCTAAGCTACGAACATGTGCACTACCAAGTGTATCAAAGATGTTTAAAAATAATGCCAGAGACCTTAGTATTAAACCATTTGCGCATGGTAATACGTTTATGCTCCATGCAGAATTTTTACGATGATTATGGAAACAAAAGACGATAGATACTATTTCCTTCTCTTTCCTCAGTACAGCAAAGATTTGATACTAAGTGTTCAGCATTCTTGTATTGGTGAATTGTTGTAGTGTGTTGTTGTTTTCAGGGATCAAAGTATTATTTCGTTTCAGAGAGCAAAATGGCTGCACATCATAACAGAAGGTAAATATATTGCAAAAGTGTTATATATTTAGTAAACTGTTGTTCGGAATGCCTTTGGTGAACTGCCTTCCGTAGGTGTGTAAAATGGCATGAGGTTAGGCACAACGCTCTGGTAGCCACAAGCGTATAACCTATGCCGAAACAGCAACTTTACATTCTAGCTTAAATTAAAGTATGAAGTACAATGCTCATAGCGCAATTAGTATATTGTTTTTACGTCGCTAGGACATCAGCATTTTCTTTGCCGAGGTTTAAGTGTGAAAGAGGTCTTGACTTTCCTAGACGAGTCTGATACTGAAGATCTTGAAATGGCATATTCGTTGGATCTCTGCATTGCTCCCCCTTATGTCAGGGACAACACAAACAAAGACACTGCAGACGAGGATTTTGGTGGCGACACCAGTATTTAGAATTGTCAACAGTTGACAGCAGATTGTGAATCAATTGTAAGGCAGATAAATAATTGTTTTCTGTGATACTAAATCTGAAAATAAAGGGATGAACAGCCATAAATTAACTCCAGAAGCTGAAGTAACTGTAAGAAATAATAATGAAAATAAAATAGTTTGTTTCAGTAAAAAAGAACAAGGTAATCGATGAACCTACCTCATTTCACATAAAGAAAGAACAAAACGGCTGGCAGAAGATGGTTTGCATCTGAGTGCCTGAGAGATACGGAATGAAAAGGAATATAGCTGAACTTGGTTACTTGTTCCAGAGAAATAGTCAAGTCGAAAGATCATTGTCTCGACCGAATATATTTGAACCGTTTTCAGTGATGATTTTATTGATTCATGGGTATGACGTCCAACCTCGGAATCGAATGTAGTGGGAGGAAAGTGATGATATACAGAACTTTGGTATATTACAGTTAATGAGAAGAAACCATTTTGAAGACATCATGTGTAATTTCCATCTTTGACAATACTAAACTAGATAAGAACAACGGCTTTTCAACAGTTCGGCCCTACTTAGAACATCTCAGAAGCTGTTTTCTTGAGCATGCTGTGTGACAGAAAGAGAGCACTTACACTTGACGGCGTGGCCTCAAGCAATTCCTTAGGGACAAACCTATGGGTTTTGGATACTCGGTTTGGTGCCATATATTCGGACTATGTTATCTTGTAAATTTTGAAGTTCATCAAGCATCAAAGCAACCATAAAATAAATACAAAGAAGATAATGGTTGGGAGGGGAAACCCTTCTGTAGTTCACTGAATATCTGCCTATGAATTGTTGTTGTGACGATTTGCCCCTTAATTGTGTACAGACCACTACTTCGTATTCTTGAAAACAGTAGACAAAAATACTGAAATTGGTACTGGTATAAGTGGAACCACCAGAAGCAGCAGAACTGAAAATCGCCCACTAAAAAGTGTACCAAAAGTGTGAGCTATTACGCGACAAATATCAATCCAACAAACGGTGGTGCCCAGATTTTTGTGGAGTTTAGATGTATCTATTCAAAATTCGTAGCTATTTTACAGACATTTTGGAATAAATAGGTGGCTCCTTCCCCATTAACCATACACCTTGCCGTTGGTGAGGAGGCTTGCGTGCCTCAGCGATACAGATTGGCGTACCGTAGGTCAGCCAAAAAAATGGCTCTGAACACTATGGGACTTAACATCTTAGGTCATCAGTCCCCTAGAACTTAGAACTACTTGAACCTAACCATCCTAAGGACACCACACAAATCCATGCCCGACGTAGGATTCGAAACTGCGACTGAAGCGTCTACAACCGCTCGGCCACATGGGCCGGCGTAGGTCAACCATAACGGAGCGTTATCTATTGAGAGGCCAGACAAATATGTGGTTCCTGAAGAGGGGCAGCAGCCTTTTCAGTAGTTGCAGGGGCAACAGTCTGGATGATTGACTGATCTGGCTTTGTGACATTAACCAAAACGGCCTTGCTGTGCTGGTACTGCGAACGTCTGAAAGCAAGGGGAGCCGCAATTGTTCCCAAGGGCATGCAGCTTTACTGTATGGTTAAATCATTATGGCGTCCTCTTGGGAAAAATTTTCCGGAGCTAAAATAGTCCCCCATTCGGATCTCCGGACGGGGACTACTTAGCAGGACGTCGTTATCAAGAGAAAGAAATCTGGCGTTCTACGTATCGGAACGTGGAATGTCAGATCCTTAATCGGCAGGCAGGTTAGAAAATTTAAAAAGGGAAATTGATAGATTAAAGTTAGATATAACAGGAATTCGTGAAGTTCGGTGGTAAGAGGAATAAGACTTCTGTTCAGGTGAATACAGGGTTATAAATACAAAATCAAATAGGTGTAATGCAGAAAAAGGTTTAATAATGAATAAAAAAATAGGAATGCGGGTAAGCTACTATAAACAGCCTAGTGAACGCATTATTGTGCCCAAGATAGATACGAAGCCAACGCCTACCACAGTAGTGAAAGTTCATATGCCAACTAGCTGCGCAGATGACGAAAAGATTGATGAAATGTATGATGAGATAAATTAAATTATTCAGATAGTGAACGGAGACGAAAATTTAATAGTCATGGGTGACTGGAATTCGATAGTAGGAAAAGGAAGAGAAGGAAACGTAGAAGGTGATACGGAATGGGGGTAAGGAATGAAAGAGGAAGCCGCCTGGAAGAATTTTACACAGAGCATAATATGATCTTAGCTAACACTTTATTCAAGAATCATGGAAGAAGGTTCTATACACGGAAGAGGCCTTGAGACACTGGAATGTTTCAGATAGATTATATAATGGTAAGATAGAGATTTATAAGCCAGGTTTTAAATTGTAAGACATTTCCAGGGGCAGATGTGGACTCTGACCACAATCAATTGGTCATGAACTGTAGATTAAAACTGGAAAAACTGCAAAATGGAGGGAGTTTAAGGAGATGGAACCTGGATAATCTGAAAGAACCAGAGGTTGTAGAGAGCTTTAGACAGAGAATTAGGAGACGATTGACAAGAACGGGGGAAAGAAATACAATAGAGGAAGAATGGGTAGCTTTGAGAGATGAAAGCAGGAGAGGATCAAGCGGGTAAAATGACCAGGGCTAGTAGAAATCCTTGGGTAACAGAAGATATATTAAATTTAATTGATGAAAGGAGAAAAAATATAAACGCAGCAAATAAAAGAGACTAAAAGTAATACAAACGTCTCAAATAATGAGATCGATAGGAAGTGCAAAATGGCTTACCACTAGGGGTAAGATAGATACTGCCTACAGGAAAATTAAAGAGACCTTTGGAGAAAAGAGAAATACTTGAATGAATATCAAGAGCTGAAATGGAAACCCAGTTCTAACCAACGAAGGGAGGGCAGAAAGGTCGAAGGAGTATATAGAGGGTCTATACAGTGGCGATGTACTTGAGGACAATATTATGGAAATGGAAGAGGACGTAGATGAAGATGAAAAGGGAGTTATGATACTGCGTGAAGAGTTTGACAGAGAACAGAAGACCTAAGTTCAAACAAGGCTCCGGAAGTAGACAACATTCTATTAGAAATACTGATAGCCTTGGGAGAGCCAGCCACGACAAAACTCTACCATCTGCTGAGCAAGATGTATGAGACAGGCGAAATACCCTCAGACGTCAAGAAGAACATAATAATTTCAATCTCAAAGAAAATAGGTGTTGACATGTGTGAAAATGACCGAACTATAAGTTTAATACGTCACGGCTGCAAAATACTAACACGAATTCTTTACAGAAAAACTGATAGAAGCCGACCTCGGAGAAGATCAGTTTGGATTCCGTAGAAATGTTGTAACACGTGAGACAATACTGACCCTACGATGTATCTTAGAAGACAGATTAAGGAGAGGCAAACCTACATTTCTAGCATTAGTATACTTAGAGAAAGAGAATCAGTGGTTGGGAAGGGAGTGAGACAGGGTTGTAGCCTATCCCCAATGCTATTCAATATGTATACTGAGCAAGCAGTAAAGGAAACAAAAGAAAAATTCGTGATAGGAATTGAAATCCTCGGAGAAGAAATTTTGCCGATGACATTGTAATTCTGTCAGTGACAGCAAAGGACCTGGAAAAGCAGTTGAACGGAATGGAAAGTGTCTTGAAAGGAGGATATTAGATGAACATCAACAAAAGCAAAACGGGGATAATAGAATGTAATCGAATGAAATTGACTGATGCTGAGGGAATTAGATTAGGAAATGAGATACTTAATGTAGTAGATGAGTTTCGCTATTTGGGGAGCAAAATAACTGATAATGGTCGAAGTAGAGAGGATTTAAAAGGTAGACTGGTAATGGCAAGGAAAGCGTTTCTGAGGTCGAGAAATTTGTTAACATCGAGTATAGGTTTAAGAGTCAGGTAGGTACTGGGAGTTGAAGAAGCTTGCACAAGAAAGAGTAGCATGGAGGGCTGCATCAAACCAGTGTCTGGACTGAAGACCACAACAACAACAACAACAAAGTATTTGTATGGAGTGTAGTCTCATGTGTGGAAGTGAAACATGGACGACAAATAGTTTAGTCAAGAAGAGAATAGGAGCTTTCGAAATGTGGTGCTACAGAAGAATGCTTAAGATTATATGGGTAGATAACATTACTAATGTGGAGGTACTGAATAGAATTGGGAGAAGAGAAATTTGTGACACAACTTGACTAGGAGAAGGAATCGGTTGGTAGGACATGTTTTGAGGCATTAAGGGATCACTAATTTAGTATTGGAGGGCAGCGTGTAAGGTAAAAATCGTAGAGGGAGACCAAGAGATGAATACACTTAGCAGATTCAGAAGGGCGTAGGTTGCAGTAGGTACTGGGAGTTGAAGAAGCTTGCACAAGAAAGAGTAGCATGGAGGGCTGCATCAAACCAGCGTCTGGACTGAAGACCACAACAACAACAACAACAACAACAACAACAACAGTTGGATCTTCCCGTGTTTAGAAGAAGCGTAGCAATAGATGCCTCAGCAATAAGTTCTTACGAAAATATCAGAATCGGGAATGTAAGGGAGGACAAAGTCTCACACCAGTTGCTAGTAGAGTCTCTTTGGTGATGAAACTGTCATTTTATTGTTCCTCGACCAAAAGAAAGAGATGTGCTCTCTGTAAATCACACACAACTCGCATGCGAGCAAAAACTAATGTACGCCTGCATGAGAATTGTTTCTGTTCTTTTTATTCTAGAAAACAGTATGTGTTACTCCGTGGTTTGTTTCTGTGTCTGCTCATATTCTGTAATACGTATACAGAACACAATAAAAAACAACGTGGTTATGATTTTTTCGTTTATTTAAGCTATCCTAGCAATATGAATCACTTTTTCACAAAGAAGTTCTGCGCACTAGTTGGTTAATTTTAGTTAACATTATATAATATGGTGTAATTTTTGTTTATTTTAAATATCCGTGTAAGTTTCAGTGCTACGGAAAAATAAATGAAATCATTTATTAACCAAGTTATTAAGTGATGCCAGTGATAACCGTACCTGGCTGTGTCTGGGGCCCATTCTCAAACCTGACGACAGTGTTCATTTCAGATCAGTAGCACATTAATTATTAAATCTCCGTTCTGAACAACTGACCAAAGCACATTCACGTATTTATCCATATTAATCATGTGGGATACAATAGTACTTGCAGCCGCCACTGCACTGCGTAGTCTTAGGCAACATTAAGTGTCTGAAAATCTCTGGTGTCCGCAAGTCTCCATGTCCGCATATCTAGAGCACCCTCAGTACGGCCCTGGACTGTAACACAGACGGCTCGGCAGCTGTACTTCGTCGTTTTCTCGTGGTGGCACCAGTAGAGCCACAGGTGGTCCCGTCTATCTGATCGTCCACTGGGCAGACGCTGCCATCTTTGTATCGCCTAGACGTGCAGTTCTGGATACATTCCCATGTATGAATGGACTGACGTCGAACCTCCACTGTGTGCAGTAGAGAACCGCCAAGTGACAAGGAATCCATTTGCCTTAAGAGAACTGGAAAGTGATGAAGTTTGGGTAAGGTAAGAGACCCACCATCTCATGAGGCATTTGGCTACCTTAAGACAAGCGCCAAGTGACGAGGCATTTGGCTCTCCTTAAGAAAGTAATCAAGTGGTGAGGAATTGGTCACCTCGAGAGTCTCATCAAGGGATTGATCATTAGCCATGCTCTTTTGCCCCTGTTCACGTGCTGAAATTCTCAAGCACAGCTGTGGGTGTGAACCCCACGGGAGGGCGGGACGACCTCCCCACCCAGCTGTGCCGGAGCCCTCTTTGTCCTCCGCCGGCGGCGGCGCTATCGATCACCGGCAGTTGCTGCGGCGCTGTGGAGGCAGGCGTGGAGCCAAGCAGAGGCGTGGCAGGGTCTACAGGTCTCCCAGCAGGTTGGAGGAGGGGGAGGAGGGGGAGGAGGATGGGAGGAGAAGGGGACCAGGGAGCCCACCCACACCCCCACCTCACAGGGCGCCACCAATCCATTTCCTTGCTGCCTTCATTCCGCCTCCCTCCGTGCAGATGCAACACGTTCCGATGATCCGTCCTGCCATCAGAAGTGATGAAAGGGAGGCCGGAGAGGTGCTTCGATTTTCCTTCCCCTCAGAGAGATGTGCTCTGCCTAGGAGAAAGGCTGCATTGAACAAACTCGAAATATCACAATGGCACTGCAGGCGCTAAGAAAATGAACGGGAAGCTCATGCGCCTATGGCTACACATGAAAGTCAGCTGTAGAAAGTAGAATACCTTGATGTTTCTAAACATACTAGCTGATCAAACAGGGTCTGCGAGTGCACACTTCATTTGGTCCACGACGGACATCTACCAAGCAGCTAAAGTTTAATGAAATTTATCAGTCGGCCACCTTCTAAGCTTTATATCACCATCACCAATGCTCTATACAATATCTTCACAATATATGTTAAATCGGTGGTACGTAGACCCAAAACGTAACAGTAATGTGGCTGAAACCTGCATTTCTACGGTTATTCCAGTGATTTATGAGGCCAAATTTTCAGGAAACGTTCTTCACAACTAGAGGAATAAAACGTGTTACATGCTCCAGAAACTCTTTATTTCCATGTTAGAGCTTGTTTTCTGCATGTCTTCATAATCACATTAGTCACTGAAAGCACACAGAAACAGAATGTGCCATCATTACATGAAACTTTTAGTTACATTAAATGTTCTAAATACCTTCTTATTTACGTTTGGTTAGAATGTGAATAAGTTGTAAGTCTTAGGTTCGCTGCTACTGTTTATTGTTGCAATTGGACGAACGTAATATTGACACGTGTTTGACTTCATTGTCTGTCTTGACATATGACTGTCTTCGTTGCTCTAGTAGAGCCGAGCACACAGAACCAACTTTCGAGTGTTCATCACGGACTTGGTTTCCGCTACAATGCAGTGCAGACCTGGAACATGTCCGTTTAATGGACGGATTAGAGGATGGTAACGGCCGTGGCGCTCAGAGTCTGTATAGCGAGGGATTCACAGAACGACAGTGCCCCGAAAGGAGATCGTTTGCATAAATTTATCATCGTCTTACGGGGCATAGGCCATTCAGGCCTACTATTCGCGACCTAAAAGGCTGAAGACACCTCAGCTGTAGGATGTTCCCCGTGCAGTTGACAACAACCATATTGTCAGCGTAAAACAACTGGCTGCAACAAGAAATATTGTGGGAGGCCCAGTAGGACGATGATATTTTAACTTGAGGAAGATCTTCTTCGCGCAGTTGACAGTAATCTAAGCGTCAGTGTAAGACATCTGCTACAAGTAGTGTTCACCACATGAGTGGAGAGTGTTACGTGAGAAACTGCTGTATCAGTTCGATGTACAGCGTTTGTAGGCACTATCAGCTGCTGATTTTTCTGCGATGGTACACGTCTTGGTATGGTTCATTCAAAACTGTGTTAACCTTCACTTTAGTGCAAATGCACTGTTCCCAGATAAGGATGCGCTCAAAAGCAGATGATTGTGTCGAAAAGTTGTAGAAAGTGAGCTCGGGACCAGAAAAGCCAGGCTGAAAACTCAATGCATCAACGAACTGTGAAACTTGGGACAGATACTTTTGAGAAATATTTCCATAACCTGCGGAGAACTTTCTGAGGTTACAGAATTTCTACTAACGTAAGTACTGCAAATGCTGAGAAGTTATTTGAGCACGAGAAAAATTTTTCCGTGAGTGGCCCTTCACTGCGTGACTGCTGAACACTGAAAGGGCGTGACTACACAGCCTTTAAATAAATTTCAGACTGAATCGAATTGTTGGCCCTCACAAAACATAAGGGACGTTTCTCGATCCGAATTTGAAATCATATAGCAATGTGGGAACAAGTATAATTGGCTTAGGTAACTAAAAGGTAAGGACCTTAGTCAGAAGCCAAATAAGTGAAGAACGTGTCTTAAAATAATACAGAAATCGTAATGACAGAGACATCTCAGTTTATTATCATTACTTCGCAAACTAACCACCTCCATACAAGTCATTCTGGTAGTTGCTTTCAAGATTGGTGAGTGGTCTCCACCTATCTTGAGACCATTGGCTACTTACGTAATTAGAGATTAATACATATAAGGGGAATCGTATCGGAAAAAATGTGGCTCCCTTTAGCAAACTCCCTTGCCGTGCAAATTGGTTCTCTCATTTCCATTATCAAACTGACGTTGCGTTGTCCTTGCAAATGATAGCTCGTACTGTTAATATTTTTATCGCTCTTGATTCTAGGTCTGCTGGCAGTTAAATTGTTTCCTTCGCAGTAAGACTCGTTCTCCTGTAACAGGCATCTCATTATTACCAGGTTTGAAGGAAGATAAATAAATAGCTTGAGCATTCTACTGCCCCTAAGAGGACTGCCCAAAAATTCACAAAGCGCTCTCACAGAGTGTTCGCTTGGTGGAGACGCGTAATAGACTACCGAATGTGTGCGGCAGTTCTCGGTCCTCGAATGAAAACAATTGATTAATTTGGTGGGTAATCCAGGCGAAAGATCCCATGAATAGCAGCTCGCTGCTCGTAGTACTTAGAGAGTCTGGCACTGTTGGCATCACATCAATAGAATCCTTGTGTGTGGCTCTGGGGTCTTGCCCCATTCGCATCACTACCCGTCACAGAGCATACTAGCTAATGAGGGACAGACACAACAAGGTTATAAAAATAACAGGGGAAAACATCGAACAAATGCGTCAGTTAAACAGCTGGCGCCTTGACATACGGCAACGGGAATGGGAGACGAACCACACAGACTGTCACGTTTTCTACTTCTTCCCCAAAATGCGGGGAAAGCTGAAGCTGAAGCATGCGGATCAAGGCCGCGGCAAGCATCACATTCTGACCGGCGAAGGCCCACACGCAGCGCGGATGAACCGCCAGACCCGTACGAACACATGCGGGACATAGGATTCTCCTGAACGTGGCAATACATTGCCACACCCTCACACACGTAAGACCTGTGACAGAATATAATGACATCAAAGCAATGTTGCGCGTCCCACACAAATGGTGTGCTCTTGGTTACATCACTGAAGAGATTTCAAGAACACAGCATAGAGAAGAAATCCGTACGGAAGATCTCAAACAGATATACAACAAATACGACAGCAGGATCCGAGAGAGATTGCAAACTCCGACACAGCCACAGACACTGATACAGATGCAGATACATAAAATGACAAAAACACTACGAAAACATAACACACAGGCTCATAACACAAAGAGTATAACACGTAAAATAGATAATTAT
Organism: Schistocerca serialis cubense; assembly: GCF_023864345.2. Taxonomy (NCBI): domain Eukaryota; kingdom Metazoa; phylum Arthropoda; class Insecta; order Orthoptera; family Acrididae; genus Schistocerca; species Schistocerca serialis. The sequence continues at coordinate 914,598,981 of NC_064641.1, read as the reverse complement.
AAGAAAAGCGGACACAGCACTTGCTTTGTTTATGTATCTAAATTGTATTTCAAGAACGATAACTAAATAATATGAAGGAAAATGACTAATAAACTCAAGAGCCAAAGAAACTGGTACACCTGCGTAATATCGTGTAGAGCCCCAGCGAGCATGCAGAAGTGCAGCAACACGACGTGGTATGGACTCGACTAATGTCTGAAGTCGTGCTGGAGGGAATTGACACCCTGAATTGAGTAGGGCTGCCCATAAATCCGTAAGAGTACGAGGGGGTGGAGATCTCTTCTGAACAGCATGTTGCAAGGCTTCCTAGATATGCTCAATAATGTTCATGTCTGGGCTGTTTCGTGGCCCGCGGAAGTGTTCAAACCCAGAAGAGTATTCCTGGAGCCACCTGTAGCAATTGTACAAGTGTAGGGTGTCGCATTGTCCTGATGCAATTGCCCAAGCCCGTCGTAATGCATAATTGATATGAGTGGATACATGTGATCACACAGGATGCTTACGTACGTTTCACCAGTGAGAATCGTATCGAGATGTATCAGGGGTCCCATATTACTCCAAATGCACTCGCCCCACACTATTTCAGAGACTCCACCAACTTGAAGAGTTCCCTACTGACATCCATGGATTCATGAGGTTGTCTCCATAACCGTGCACGTCCATCCGCTCGATACAATTTGAAACGAGACTCGTCCGACTAGGCACATGTTTCCAGTCATCAACAGTCCAATGTCAGTGTTGACGGCCGAGGAGAGGCGAAAAACTTCTGTCGTCAAGGGTACACGAGTTGGCCTTCGGCTCCGAAAACCAATGTCGATGTTGTTTCTTTGAATGGTTCCCACGCTGACACTTGCTGATGGCCCAGCACGGAAAACTGCACCAATTTGTGGAAGGGTTGCCCTTCTGTCACGTGGAACGATTGTCTTCACTCGTCGTTGGTCCAGTCCTTGCAGGACCTTTATGCGGCAGCAGCGATGTCGGAGATCTGATGTTTTACCGGATTCCTGATATTCACGGTACACTCGTGAAATGGACGTACTGGAAAATCTTCACTTCATGGCTTTCTTGGAGATGCTTTGTAGCATCGCTCTTGTGGCGACTGTAACGCAACGTTCAAGCTCACTTCTTGATAACCTTCAATGTATCAGCAGTAACCGATCTAACAACTGCGCCAGACACTTGTTTTCTTACATAGGCGTTGCTTACCACAGAGCAGTATCCTGCCTGTTTACATACCTTTGTATTTGAATATGCATGCCTATACCAGTTTCTTTGACGCTTCATTGTATAAGCAACGACAGAATCGTTTCATCTAAGAAATAAGCCATACGGCGAGTGAAGGCTCGAAGTTCTGAAGCTTCCTTCCCGCCTACGGCACTGGTCGTGTGTGCAAACATACAACATAACAGCACAAATGCAACATGTAGAATTATATCTAGTTATAGTAATACATATAGTGCAGTGGGTATTCCCTACATACGCACTTAAAAATGTTAAAGTAGTAGTACACACAGTCACTTAAGATGTAGTACTGTGAAAGGACATAATATTGTATGCTACTTCAGGTTCGCAAAACTCGATGTTTCTGCCGAGGAATAGCAAGACGAAGCATAATTTATACGTTATATTTTGTTGTAAAGGTAAGCAAAAAAATGATTGTCCTTTCCTATCATTCTATTATTTTCTTCGAAATTACTAACATTGGTTATCTTAACACTCCGTTCCCTACACTAATTTAAGTTTCCTTGTAACTCATTGTAATTACCTTTGATCACAGCTCAAAACATATTTTTGCTAGTAATGAAGAACAACATACTATTCCATGTAAAATTGTGTTATGTACGACCTATATTTTTTAAATATCGGGTAGCAGGTCTTAATATATGCACTTAATGAAATGAACGCTCATAGTTGCTTACAGAGAAAAATTCGGTATAACTACGAAATCACTGCGATCAGAAAGTTTACCTTTTTCTTCTTCGGAATTATTAAAATGTGTTTAGCCTTCATCTGTCATGTGTGTTTGTTTGTTAAATGTGATAATGCGGCATAGCATACCACTTTTTGTTTCCTTTATCCCATTTTTGTTTCGTTTGGTAATATCGTTCCACTATATGTGACTGAATTTTAGAGAGCTTATATTCTTAGTCCTTTCTGTCTCCAACACTCAGTTGCATGCAGTAAATATTTTCGATTATTAACCTATGTTTTTACGAATATTCATACCAGAATATTGAAAATCGAACAACTGAGAAAAGCTGCACAGTGTGGGTAAACAACTCCTGACAACTGTTTGTTCCCTAAGGAAGCAGTTATGAAACATGTCGGATATCCATCAAACGGTGTCAGATAATTCGCAACAAATCTTCAGTGATAAATAATGTTAACAGACAATTTGTTGTTGAGGGCAACTGAAGCTAAAGTAATCCTTGTTTCAGAAATAAAACCCTTTCAGCTGCGCATGAATTTTTATTTACAGGAATACGACCCATTTTGTGATATTAAACCACATATTCTAGTGTACGTTATGTTTCCTGTCTACAAGAAAGGAAACATACAATCGTCATTGCGATAAATAACCGGATACGTGTCCTAATAATCTAGGATCTGTGACAGCTAACATGAAGTACTCACACGTCACTAAAGCATTGAGCTGTTGACGGAAGCCGCGCGGGGCAGCCGTGAGGTGTAGGACGCCTTGCCACGGTTCGCGCGGCACTAGAACTTCCCACAAATATCCAGAAAAAACTGTTGAAAGGGAAAGAGGAGGACTCAACCCTCCAAAAATTAAATACTGTTATCCGAAACAAGCAGAGAGTCACAAATCAAACTGACCAGCCGAAAAATTGACATGTTAAAAGTGTGTTAGACTACCATGAAAATATCAAAATAGGAAGAAAGGTAGAAGTTCCAGCTAGTAGTGTTGTAAGCTCGTTGGTTGAGAAAACTCACATCACACCGGGAAGTGGCGGGCGGCGACCCTGCAGGGCCACACTGCTTGTCAACGTGCTCGTGTGCGTCGGGGAGGGTGCTAACGTCACCACGTACATGGTGGGGAAAGTTATAAATATTTTCTCGTGTATCCGAATATCTTGGGAATGACTGAGGTCCACGTTAAAAAACACAAGCATTTAAATAATTCACCATAAAAATAGGTGAAACCAAATAGATCACACGCAAGAGCTTACATCAACAACCCCAGAATCAATAACCAAGAAATGGTGAAACTATGTCATTATGTCATTGAAAGACAATCAATATTAGATAGTATACTGTATTGTCTTAAGTCCCCTGATTATTAAGAGTGTGTGGGAGTATAGCTTTAGATTCCGCAGAGTTTTAATCCGTCGCAGAATGTTGGCCTGCCCCTGTACTCCTCCGTGTAAGGCTTTAAAATTATTTGCTGCACCTGTAACGAAGATATAAGAATCACGTAAGTGCTTACTTCACGTAGACATAGAGTTTCTCAGACTTTTGTAGCCTCCGAAACTAATGCCAAAACATCTGCCAGTCTGCAGTGGACGCATGTGGTTGGGTTGTATAACAGAGGCCTTAGTCATTCTCATGATATTTCTTTATGTGTGAAAATGTTTGTTCTTTCCCCATTATGTGTGAGGTGGTGCTAAAGAGCCTTCCGTGCCACACGTGACTAAGTTGACTAGCAGTGTGGCCCTGCAGTGCGAGGCGGCTGTAGGGCTGCCGTCTCACATGTCCCAGTATGAAGTGAGTTTTTTTAACCATTGGGCTTTTAATGTTACTAGCTGCGACTTCTTACCTTTCCTTGTTTTCCTATTTTGCTCTTTTCACTGTAGGCTAACGCGATTTTAACATGCCAGATTTTGAGCAGGGCATTTTGGATTATAGAAACCTGCTTGTTGCGAGTAACAGTATTTTATTTTGAAAAGGTTGAGTCGTTCTCCTGCCCTTATCAAGACCTCAATGTTTTACTGAAATGTGAGTATTTCATACACCTTAGATTACTACCGTAGTAGTCCGATTTTTCTGTCATAATGATGAATGTATATTTACAATTGTGTGGATGTACCCCTGAAGACGTGGTTTGATATCACGAAACCGGTTGTGCTCCTCTAGGTACAAGTTCACATCGGAAGTTGCCGCGATTGTTTCACACCTCGTAGTAAATATCATGCAAAACCCCGTGCCAAATTTTTGTTGCTGATACTGACTGGAGGCTGTAAACAGATGTTTAACGTCGTGGTGAATGTAATGGAGAAATACGTATTCTGAGACGTACTTTTCTGTTACGCCAGCGACTGGGGATCGTATTTTCCAGTAGGTGCAGATAAATTACCACCACATCTTTGTCAACCGTAAAACATTTCTCTTAAAGTACACTCCTGGAAATTGAAATAAGAACACCGTGAATTCATTGTCCCAGGAAGGGGAAACTTTATTGACACATTCCTGGGGTCAGATACATCACATGATCACACTGACAGAACCACAGGCACATAGACACAGGCAACAGAGCATGCACAATGTCGGCACTAGTACAGTGTATATCCACCTTTCGCAGCAATGCAGGCTGCTATTCTCCCATGGAGACGATCGTAGAGATGCTGGATGTAGTCCTGTGGAACGGCTTGCCATGCCATTTCCACCTGGCGCCTCAGTTGGACCAGCGTTCGTGCTGGACGTGCAGACCGCGTGAGACGACGCTTCATCCAGTCCCAAACATGCTCAATGGGGGACAGATCCGGAGATCTTGCTGGCCAGGGTAGTTGACTTACACCTTCTAGAGCACGTTGGGTGGCACGGGATACATGCGGACGTGCATTGTCCTGTTGGAACAGCAAGTTCCCTTGCCGGTCTAGGAATGGTAGAACGATGGGTTCGATGACGGTTTGGATGTACCGTGCACTATTCAGTGTCCCCTCGACGATCACCAGTGGTGTACGGCCAGTGTAGGAGATCGCTCCCCATACCATGATGCCGGGTGTTGGCCCTGTGTGCCTCGGTCGTATGCAGTCCTGATTGTGGCGCTCACCTGCACGGCGCCAAACACGCATACGACCATCATTGGCACCAAGGCAGAAGCGACTCTCATCGCTGAAGACGACACGTCTCCATTCGTCCCTCCAGTCACGCCTGTCGCGACATCACTGGAGGCGGGCTGCACGATGTTGGGGCGTGAGCGGAAGACGGCCTAACAGTGTGCGGGACCGTAGCCCAGCTTCATGGAGACGGTTGCGAATGGTCCTCGCCGCTACCCCAGGAGCAACAGTGTCCCTAATTTGCTGGGAAGTAGCGGTGCGGTCCCCTACGGCACTGCGTAGGATCCTACGGTCTTGGCGTGCATCCGTGCGTCGCTGCGGTCCGGTCCCAGGTCGACGGGCACGTGCACCTTCCGCCGACCACTGGCGACAACATCGATGTACTGTGGAGACCTCACGCCCCACGTGTTGAGCAATTCGGCGGTACGTCCACCCGGCCACCCGCATGCCCACTATACGCCCTCACTCAAAGTCCGTCAACTGCACATACGGTTCACGTCCACGCTGTCGCGGCATGCTACCAGTGTTAAAGACTGCGATGGAGCTCCATATGCCACGGCAAACTGGCTGACACTGACGGCGGCGGTGCACAAATGCTGCGCAGCTAGCGCCATTCGACGGCCAACACCGCGGTTCCTGGTGTGTCCGCTGTGCCGTGCGTGTGATCATTGCTTGTACAGCCCTCTCGCAGTGTCCGGAGCAAGTATGGTGGGTCCGACACACCGGTGTCAATGTGTTCTTTTTTCCATTTCCAGGAGTGTATATGTTAATAATGAAAATGAACTTTAGATTTTCTGCAGCTTTACTACGTTTTTAATTGTTCTTATTTATTTAGTCTTCATTTTCAAACCTTTAAAATACACTGTTATGAAGTTTGAACTTCAAAAATTGTTTCAGCACGCAGTGTAGGTGATGGAGAAAACCTAGAATGCACTTCACTTGTCAATGGAGATCTACAGCGGACACCAGATCAGCATTTCAGCAAAAATCAGACGCGATTATTAACTAGAGTTTGCAACTACGTTTACATTTTTAAAGTAAGCAACAAATAAATCTGACATATGTGTGGAATGATGTAACTCTAAAAGCTGACAGTGTGTTGTTACAACAAAGGCTATAAAATCATGTCCGTACAGTTCTAAAGAGAATTCGTTCTGGATGCGAATTGCATTGTCGTAAAAACGAAGCTGCAGTAAAATAAAATAGTAGACCTCAAATAGCAGCCCCTTTTTGATTTTGTTTTGTAAAGTAGATAAAAATCATATACTTTTAGCTGTATTATTCTGCGTGACTGAACTTGAGATGAACACACAAAAAAGAAGCTTTGCATCACCTCGGTTTCGAGCGTTCCGGAGTACAGATCAACATAAACAGCATTTCCGCCCTTTTTGTTGCTCATGAAAACCACCCATCGACTGTTGTTCCACCTTACAGTGAGACCTTCAGAGGTGGTGGTCCAGATTGCTGTACACACCGGTACCTCTAATACCCAGTAGCACGTCCTCTTGCATTGATGCATGCCTGTATTCCTCGTAGCAGACTATCCACAAGTTCATCAAGGCACTGTTGGTCCAGATTGTCCCACTCCTCAACGGCGATTCGGCATAGATTCCTCAGACTGATTGATGGGTCACATCATCCATAAACAGCCCTTTTCAGTCCATCCCAGGCATGTTCGATAGGGTTCATGTTTGGAGAACATGCTGGCCCCTCTAGGCGAGCGATGTCGTTATTCTGAAGGAAGTCATTCACAAGATCTGGACAATGGGAGAGCAAATTACCGTCCATGAAGACGAATGTCGCGCCAATATGCTGCCGATATGGTTGCCCAGTCGGTCGGAGGATGGCATTCACGTATCGTACAGTAGTTACGGCGCCTTCCATGACCACCAGCGGCGTACGTCGGCCCCACATAATGCCACACCGCAACAGCAGGGAACCTCCACCTTGCTGCACTTACTGGACAGGTGTCTGGCGTTCAGCCTGACCGGGTTGCCTCGAAACACGTCTCCTACGATTTTCTGGTTGAAGGTCTAGGCGACACTCATCGGTGAAGAGAACGTAATGCCAATCCTGAGCGGTCGATTCGGCATGTTGTTGCACCCATCTGTACCATGCTGCATGGACGGCGGGAGTGAAGTTGCGCAGCATGCAGCCTACTGCGTATATTTTCAGTCGTAGAACGACATCCTGTGGCTGCACGAAAAGCCTTATCCAACATGGTGGCGTTGCTGTCAGTTCCTCGGAGCCATAATCCGTAGGTAGTGGTCATCCACTGCAGTAGTAGCCCTTGGGCAGCCTGAGAGAGGCATGTCATCGACGGTTCCTGTCTCTCTGTATTTCCTCCATGTCCAGACAACATCACTCCGAGACGCCTGGACACTTCTCTTGTTAAGAGGCCTTCCTCGCACAAAGTAACAATGCGGACGAGATCGAACCGCGGTATTAACCGTCTATTTATGGTTGAACTGCAGACAACATGAGCCGTGTACCTCCTTCCTGGTTGAATGGCTGCAACTGATCGGCTGCCGGACCCCCTCCGTCTAACAGGCGCTGCTCATGCATGTTTGTTTACATTTTTGGGCGGGTGCAGTGACATCTCTGAACAGTCAAGGACTGTGTCTGTGATACAATATCGAAAGTCAACTTCTATCTTCAGGAGTTTCTGGGAACCGGGGTGATGCAGAACTTTTTTTTATGTGTATAGTTTACTATGTAAGTTTCCGTTTTTGCGTAAGAGAAAGGAAAACAGGCCGATGCCCACATGATTGTGATAAGCCGCTCATAAATCGAGGTTCATTGTGCATAAGAATAATTTGATCGTTGTATCAATATCTGGCGTTCTGCAGCTGCTACAAGTATTAAATGTTGGCGTGTTGAAAATGTATTTATTACGTATATTCCTTGCCATTTCAGAAAGAACGTAGGACATATAGCGTGGCACTCTGAGCACAATACAAGGGAGAATACAACATATTTCTTATTGTTCAAAGGGCGCTCAAAATGTTTTCCTCACCTAATTTTTTTTTATTTTTGGAGGAGGAGAATGACATTTTTTGTGAACACACTTCGAACATTTATCTATACATCGAACCTGCTCAGTGTAGCCTTCATCAGCTGTAACACATCTGGCACAACGTTCTTTCCATGACGTGAATGCTGTTGTGGTTGGCAAGAGAGCCAACACCGTTTTACTAAAGGAGGCCGAAATGCACGTGTTTTAGCTCACGCAGGCTGGCGTGAGGTCTGGAACATGACAAGGAAATTATAATTTAGAAAAACGGACGTAGCTGGTGGAATACTTAACTTTAATCCATTAATGATGAACGTCGGTTTTGACGGTACATGATTCACATGATTCTTAGCACAACCGAGGCCCGGTGCAAAAATGTCAGAAAATTCTTCACATAGACGAGAAACACTGTCTGAAGGCACAGTCTGGTTCACTGATAGGACCTGATTTACTATAGACAAGTTAAACAACTGAAATAAATCGAAACCGAACAAGTTCACTGCAGAAGAAGAACGAAGGATATAAAATGACACAAGTTTTGTTTGTCCTTTGTATGTTGCAAGAAGGCTGCACTGTCCTAACACAGGGATCTCTTGACCAGAATAGCTAGTTAACATTTGCATGTGTGGAGGTGTCCCCAGCAATTTGTAAGTGTCTTGATTGATCAGTGAAACTGCAGCCCCAGTATCGAGCTGGAATGGTATCACTATGCCGTTAATGTCCAAGTCTACGAAAATTTATTTTCCTGCTGACGACAAGAGCGACTGTCTCGTGCAACGTGAACTGACACTGGTACAAAATCACTTGCGACTTGACGGGAGTGCCGGCGATGTCGACGCACACTATTTGTGGGACGAACACAGTCACTGTTAGAGAGAGTGGCACTGGGTGGAGTGGAATGAACGACATGAATTTCCATGGGCGAAGTTTCGCGAGCCTGAGTATCCTTGGTTCGATTCTGATTCCGGCGCGAAGCAAAGGGCCTGGAATGGTTTTGAGCTTCCAATCTGAGCTTTTTCTGGCAAACATTCTGAACATGTCCTTTTTTATTACAATAAAAGCAAATAGATTGGCGTGACGGGCAATTCTCTCGCGAATGTCTAGTAGCGCACCGCGGGTAGGATATGAGCACTGCATTTGCTTGCCGGCGCAGCGCACGTGGCTGAGAGCCTGGCGGCAGCGGCGTGGCCAGGCATGAGGGCTGTTTACTGCTGCGTGCAGCTTGCCCGGCGGGCCGCTTAACCTGACACATGGCTCGTGAAGTTTCAAATGATTCCTGAGCAAAGTCAAGTGTGTCCTGCCGATCCAATATCTCCATCAGTTGTTGAAGGGAGGGATTGACTAGTTTCAAAATCTGTTCCCTTATATGAACATCAGAAACGTTCTGTGCAATTGCATCACGTACCATAGTATCTGACTAAGGGAGTCCACATTGACACTCAAAAGCACAATCCCTAGTAAGGCCTTGCAAGGTTGAAACCCACTCCCGATTAGTCTGACCTGCCGTACGTTTTGTACGAAAGAAGGTGATGTGTCGACAGAAGTGCCGACACAGTGTTATTTTGAGGGGGCCGATAGGCACGCTATCTAACGCAGACGGGCGTGAAGTCTGGAACAGGATAACTATTGAATGGTAGCAAGAAAAGTACGTAGCTGAAATATACTTAACTTTATTCACTCCTTGTGATACATCTCTCTTGACTATACAAATGAGACTCGTAAGATACATGCACTGTTACAATTGGCGCCTTGCTAGGTCGTAGCCATGGACTTAGCATAAGGCTATTCTAACTGTCTCTCGGCAAATGAGAGGAAGGCTTCGTCCGTATGGTCGCTAGCAATGTCGTCCGTACAACTGGGGCGAGTGCTCTATCGTATATCGAGACCTGCCTTGTGGTGGCGCTAGGTCTGCGATCACACAGTGGCGACACGCGGGTCCGACATGTACTAAATGGACCGCGGCCGATTTAAGCTACCACCTAGCAAGTGTGGTGTCTGGCGGTGACACCACAGAAGGTATACCATTTTGCAACGACATTGACTGATTCTTTGAAATATGCATCTAATGCAGACATAATTTCTTCGTAGGACAGAGTTGCTACGTCACGTCGGGGAAATAATTTGACTGTCACACGGTACGTTTGCACACCGACCGATGATAAGAGATAAGGCTGCCGCTTGTTACCTTGAATTCTGTAGGCGGCGAGATATAATCCGAATTGGCGTGACCACTCCGTCCAGGTTTCCAGTGCAGCATCAAAAGGTCGAAAAGTTGGTGCAACAGCGTGTTGTGGCTGCGTTAGCAGTGGAGCAGTGGCTGCCGCATCGTTTTGCATTGCACGTTGACCCTAGACGAGCTGTGCAAGGGCATCCAGTAATGCCTGCGTCTGCTGATTCTGTAAGCGATAAAATTCGCACATCACATCTGGAGATTGTGGCGAAGCCATTACACAAGTAAATCAGGGCAATATCCATAAGAACGCGGTTTTGCCTCGTCTCCAAATGTTGTGGTTGGCAGGAGAGCCAACACCATTTTACTAAAGGAGGCTGGCGTAAGGTCTGGAACATGACAAGGAAATTAGAATTTAGAAAAACGGACGTAGCTGGTGGAATACTTAACTTTAATCCATTAATGATGAACGTCGGTTTTGACGGTACATGATTCACAATATCAATAGTAACTGATAATGGCGCCTTGCTAGGTCGTAGCAAATGACGTAGCTGAAGGCTATGCTAACTATCGTCTCAGCAAATGAGAGCGTATTTTGTCAGTGAACCATCGCTAGCAAAGTCGGCTGTACAACTGGGCGAGTGCTAGGGAGTCTCTCTAGACTAGACCTGCCGTGTGGCGGCGCTCAGTCTTCAATCACTGATAGTGGCGACACGCGGGTCCGACGTATACTACTGGACCGCGGCCGATTTAAAGGCTACCACCTAGCAAGTGTGGTGTCTGGCGGTGACACCACAAATGCACTTTGGTAAAATCCTAGGGTTGACTTTTACACCATCGCTTGACACAGGAAGTAAGGTCTTTCTCACTATGAAATGTTTTACTGCGCAGGTGGGTCTTCAGACGACCAAAGAGATAAAATTCAGACGGAGCCAAGTACGGAATGTAGGGAGGATGAGGAACAATTTGGCAACCCATTTCCATGATTTTCTCCTGCATCATAAAGGCTGTATGGGGTTTGGCATTGTCAAGGTGTAGTCTGATTAGCTGACTGAACCAGTGATATCACACTATCCAATGACAAACGAGTCATTTCAACAAGCTGTCGTGTCGTCACACATGTCACTTTGGATTATTTGATCAATGGTCTCCTTATTGACATCAGTCGTTGCCATCGGTGGTCTACCGCATCGTGGATTGTCCAGTAGAGAGAAATCACCTCCTTTTTTAGAACATCTGCAACCACCGGTGGATACTGCTGCGATCCACTGTGTTCTCCCCATAAACAGAGAGCAACTTCCTATAAATCGATGTGGCAGAGCCACCGCCGGTGTTGAAGAGGAACTCCGACCGTCGTTGCAACCTGACACCTTCACGGTCCATTGTGGCTCACCTGTAAATAAAAGAATATACTTTTATACGCCAACTTATAGCTAAATGGTCCAAGTATGTTCACAAAATATTTCATTCTCCTCCTGCAAAAAATAAAAAATTAGAGACCACTGTGCAAAACTTTTTGAACGTCCTTTGTATATTAAAATTCATTTTAGAAATTTTTAGATTTATTTGGAACTTAAGATTTCGCGTACTGTGTCTTTGCAAAGGAAAATTTACCACCAGTGCAGAATTTTTTATCAATTTTGAGGACAAAAAAAAGCAAGAGAATCTGATTCACTGAGGACAGACTAGACTTTCTATACGTAGGGAATACAAATGAATTCATCCGGGACGGAATTTGTTTTCGAAACCAGCCATGGCACACGCGTAGTTTTCAAAGGCATTTCTTATACTTCTGACTCTCTATGTGGGTGAGTTTGTTTACTCATCCAGTGAAGACAGTGATTTGTTAGTCATGTTCAGTGTAACTGTGTCGATGCAAGGCTGGAACTGACGAGGCGTGAACACAGAAGCTAATAAAAAAACGAATGTATGCCAGAGTCCAGTAAGAGACTCCGGAGCAGGAGAAAAATTAAGGTGAAGAAGAGCTACGTTTGCACATGAGGGGTCTGACAGCATTCTCAACAGCAAAATTTACTGACGGCTGGTGAAGGCTGCAACATTTCTCATTTGGAACGGGGATGTAGGGCTCTGTAAAAGTATTCAGGCTGTATCTCCTTCCATTTTCATAATCGACTACTACACAACAACAGAAGCAAACCCCAAGATAAGATCTGTAGGTAGCATATTTACCCGCCAACATCACATTTTCTGACACTGTCACAGCAGACCCTACTAAAAGCGATGCGTTTTTAGAGATCTTTAATGAGGTGTATGTTAACTGTGCTGCATGCTAAATGTTCTTCGTGTTTTCCGTTCCTAGCTTTCGACGTTTAATGTTCTTCGTTCTTGTTCAGTCCGAGGCGTTTACGAGTGCGCGTGAAGAAATAATAACGTTCCGTGACGTTACTGGTGACCGGTTCGCAAAAGCAAACCCAACCACCTCATATTGGTTTACGCATTATGGATCTAGCATGCCGTCTTTCTCTCCTTTGGTATTTAAATTTGCTAAATTATCCAGGGAGAGCGATACACCGCATTAACTATCTCTCCTGAAATATGCAATTGCAGTAAGGTTTGATGTGCTAAAGTGTCTGGAAATAAGATGTCGATTGATAAATATGTTACTGTATACATTTATCGGGTATTGGCGCACCAAGTTCTTTCACTTTCATCCTAAGCTCAGGTTCCAAAACTTACCTGAAGTAGATTGCAGACTGAATTCATATTGTGTCGTTTTCAGACTCACGGTAAGCTACAGTTTTTGGCAAGAAAATGAAACAACTCACGCACAGTACACTCACAAAAAGAAAGTTGCCTGTATTCAGCAAACGCCGTCGTCGAACGAGGAAATTCGTAGCAACTGAAGGTAACGGGAAATGTTTCGCGATTATTTCCTCTAATCATTCGTGAGACACTCGCTGGTTGCTGCTACCTATTTTACCGTACTTTTGTTGACTCTACGAGACATTAATGAACTTAGCCAGCCTTGCATACAGCGGGTAGGTTTGCCAATGTCTGAAACGAAAAAATTATCTTCAGCACCATAAAAAATATATTTATATTAAATGTCGATTAATGACGTATCAAAGTATAATTGATATATGCACAGACAGGAAGTCAGTAGCTAACGTTCAAGTCAATCTATCGAGTCACTTTCATTGCAAGCAGCACGACATTCATGTGGATGTTGGTAAACACATCATTATTTACAAACGTACCTTGTTATATGGTTGGAGAAATATCGCACGTAGTGTCATTTACGGTACTTCTGCAAGATGTGTGTATCGTATTCTGTTTTTAAAATACGGAAATATTCTCAACAATTCTCGAACACAGCAGGTCCTAATAGCAAGGCCATGAGCGGACAAAAAAATACAACCCGGAGCACCGGAATAAGGGCATAAATAATACTAAATACTTGAAATGACGCCGCGCTGGATTAACCGAGCGGTCTCGGGCGCTGCAGTCATGGACTGTACGGCTGCTCCCGGTGGAGGTTCGAGTCCTCCCTAGGACATGTGTGTGTGTGTTTGTTCTTACGATAATTTAGGTTAAGTAGTTTGTAAGCTTAGGGACTGATGACCTTAGCAGTTAAGTCCCATAAGATTTCACACACATTTGAACACACATTTTTTGAACTTGAAATGAAAATCGATACACAAAGGCCACAGTCTCACCAGATCGTACACACCATTACGCGAAAAATTAGTAAGGATATGGGGGGTAAACTTATCTAAGGACGAACAGCTGGTGTTAATCATGTGGACGTATCAATGTCCACAGGCCGGGAAGCGTAAACATTTCAACACCGGTACTCGACCAGAAAGACAGCAACATCGACGCTCTTGTGTGCGACCACGAGGTGGCTCAGCAGAAAATGGTCAGAGGAGGACAGACCGGACTGAATTTGTAATGTTATGGGAGACACTAGGTAGAGCACAACATCGCCTAGCAAGGCCTCACTGAGCAGTACAGCTATGGTAACTAATTGACTAACCGAAACTGAAGACGACTCAAGGAGGCCAATAACCGATTCAGCCATTATGAATGACGTCGCACAGTGGACCCTCTACTAGACGACATAAATGCTCCATCCCCACTAGCCTAGAGCACTCGATCATTAGGATCAGTGGCATTCCTGTCGTTCGCACTCGATTCTCGGGTTAAGATATCTCGCATATCATAGCATCTTGTGTTGATATTACACTTGCTGCCTTGCGATACGATGAACGATCCATAGACACCGATAATGAACTCCAGCGTCCGACACTGTAGTCAGCATAGCAGCCAGTACTGATGGGCAGTTCAGGGGATCTACCAAGGAGACTCCAGTCCACGGCAGAAGCTGCCCTCAGGCTCCAGCATCGCACGTTTATGACGGCCTACCGTACTGGAGGGCCAGGCTCAGTATTGAGCACGACGTCACAGCATTCGACAGTGTGGTCCAACTAACGGGACAACGTAGACAGTTATCTGGGGGGAATCGAGTATTCTCCGACACACCATGTGATTCGAACATATACGACGCGGTCACCACCATCCCAACGCAAGGCTACCGACTGGGTGAGTCTGCCTCGCCAATGGGCGGCAAACCGTTACACCAGGGTGTCATCGACTTCCGCTCAGAGCTGACGCAGCGTTCTCGGCAGCCGTGAGTCCGCTGTTGGATTCAGCGGATTACTCACCGGATTACCTAGCCACCAGCCGTCGCAGAAGACACGGCAGAGACTTGTACTCTTAGTAATAAATGTAATAACCTTGAATACTGTCTTACTGTTCCTATCGACGCCACACAGGTCCCCAATCTGCATCCTAGCTCGGCAGCGGGCCAGCCTTACTATACATTTGGTGATTTAGCTATTATATCAACATTTCTTGACATTGTACGTATTCTACAGATAAGTCAATATCATAGCAATTCTAATAAGAACTTACTTTTTTCGCAAGTTAACAATAAAATTCCCGCCGGCCGAAGTGGCCGTGCGGTTAAAGGCGCTGCAGTCTGGAACCGCAAGACCGCTACGGTCGCAGGTTCGAATCCTGCCTCGGGCATGGATGTTTGTGATGTCCTTAGGTTAGTTAGGCTTCACTAGTTCTAAGTTCTAGGGGACTAATGACCTCAGAAGTTGAGTCCCATAGTGCTCAGAGCCATTTTTTGAATAAAATTCCGTATCCACGTCTCCTCTTTCTCATTGCGAGCAAAACTGGCAAAACAAATCAACTGTAGCCGCTTGTTATAAACAATGCTGTATCTTGGCGTTGCACTCTCTAATGGATCAGCAAACAGAAATATATTTTGTATATTTTGAGAAACGCCAAGGAAGTATCAAATATACACTCCATGGTACATTTAATGGTGGGATGAAGACAACTGAAGTGGTCCAAAAATCTGGTGATAGCACCGCGTCCATATGGACAGACGAAAAAGGTATCACCTAAATACCTCCAGAAGCACCTTGGTTGCAAAGCCATGTCCTTGAAGTCCCCCATAAATAAACTGGCGACTATGGGTGACAAAGGACTGCCCGTAGACACTACGTCATTCTGTTCTAAAATGTTGGCGTTAAATCAAAAATACGTAGATGTCATGACATGACGACAAATCCTCGCCAACTCTTCACCCAGATTTGCACTAATGAAACTAAGGGTCTGTTCCAGAGGGAGTCGTGTAAACGAATTTACAAGCTCATGAAGTCATATTTTAAAATGTGCTTTTTTGGGCGTGGGACGGGGACTCCACCTTAGGATTCTCAGCTACAAGCACCACTTTTCCTTATAATTCCCATAGCTTATTCGCAGACATATGTCGGAGACTTCAAGCTACGGACGCGAGCCCTTATTTAGAGGCTATTAACTAAATAAATACGAGCCGCAAGGTGAATTTGTGGCCACCGGCTGCACTCGCTAGTTGTTCTGTGGCGTTAACGGCGGCCGTTGGCCGGTGCTTTTACGACCTTAAGTGGCGCAGCCCGCCGGTCGGAGCTGCAAATTAGCTGCCAACCGAGAGGCGGCTGGGAGTCTCCGAGGCGGCCTGCACCAGCGGTCGTACGTCACGGAGGCGGCGGCGGCGGCGGCGGCGGCGGACCAAGAGCTCCCTAAAGGCCGGCCGACTTAATTCCACTGCGCTACACGTACAGGATGTTTCACAGCTCAGGTTACACGCTTCTAGAGGTTGGAGAGGTGACTTAGTAGGTCAAGTTTTCCATAGGAGCCCACGTCCGGAAATGTTATCCAACGGCGCTACAGTGCGTCAAACTTACTGGCGTTGGTGCCAATAAATGTTTGTATGTACAGCGTGATTCCGTGATGATATCACACACATTCTAGTATGATGGCGAATGATAAATGTACCAATTTGACGTAATGGCCAAATGACCTACGGATTATGACACCGAGAAACCCTAACAGCGACGCCACCATGTTAAATAATGCTTTTCGTGCAGACACATGAGGTCGCGTTACGACTCAAAATATGCGCAATAGGCTGCATGATGCGCAACTTCACTCCCGACGTCTATGGCGAGGTCCGTCTTTGCAACCACGACCCCAGGCAGCGTGGTACAGATTGGCCGAACAACATGCCTAATGGACTGCTCTGGATTGGCATCACGTTCTCTTCACCGATGAGTGTGGCATATGTCTTCAACCAAACAATCGTCAGAGACGTGTTTGGAGGCAACCCGGTTAGGCTGAACGCCAGACACACTGTCTAGCCAGTGCAACAAGTTGGAGGTTCCCCGGTGTTGTGGGGTGGCATTATGTGGGGCCGACGTTCGGCGCTGGTGTTCATGGAAGGTGCCGTATCGGCTGTATGACACCTGAATGCCATCTTCCGACTGACTCTGCAACCATATCGGCAGCATATTGGTGAGGCATTCGTCTTCATGGACGATAATTCGCGCCCCCATCGTGCACATCTTGTGAATGACTTCTTTCGGGATAACTGGCAGCTTATCAACCAGCTGATCACTGGCAGCAGGAACTGCCCTCAAACAACCTATGGATCAGGATCCTCTGCCTCTGGCTGAGTGCCATTCCACACCATCAGCCACCGGTTCTCATCAGTTGCTGAGTTGACAGCAACTGTGGCGAGGTTTTTCCCTTCTTTGTCCACCCTATGTCAATTATCCAGTGGAATATCCGCGCACGTCGCTCCAATCGGGATGAACTGTCGATTCTACTCTCCAGTTGTCTTCTTTCTTCAGACATCGAAGCTACATAGCTAAATTCCCATAATCACTTTGTCTTCTCTGATTTCCAATCGGTTCAGATTGATCTCTCCTCTGTTGATGGCGTTCCAGCACATAGGGGACTTATGATACTTCTCCATGATACTATCCTTTATTATCCAATTCTCTAACACAGTTCCTTCCAACTGTCACTCTACATCCTTCTGGATTCACCATCCCTCTATGTACCATCTACATTCTATCGTCCACACTGCTGGCAAGAGCCGATCTCCTGCATGTCCTTGGTCAGCTCCGAAACCCCCTATTTACTGATTGTGGACCTCAACGCCCACCAGCCGCTTTGGGGATCTCTGTGTCCTTGTCCGAGAGGCTCCCTATTGGTTGACCTCTTCCACCAAGTGGATCTTGTTTGCATCAATACTGGGGAACCTACTTTTTGGTCTGCCTCCACGTCAGCCTACTCTCATTTGGACCTTTTTGTCAGTACCGTTCAAATATCTTGGAGCTTTGAATGGTTCGCTCTTGTTGATACACACTCCAGTGACCATTTTCCATGTGTCCTTCGATTACAGCCCCAACTGCCATCTATGCACCCAAGACGCTGGAAGTTTTCCCAAGCCGAATGGATACTTTTCTCCTCTGTAAAAACATTTGACGACAGTAAATTTCCTAGCATCGACGATCAAGTTGCGTGCGCTATGTCGTCACACCATACACGATAGCAAGAAGGCAAGCTGGGATTTCTTTACCAGCTCCTTTAACACCTTCCCTCCCTCATCCGTAGTTCGGAGTCGAAATCGACTGTTATCTGGAGCGCCTAGTTTCTACCCGACCTCTCGGCTAAGTGTCGCGAACGATACCCTAGTCGACCAAGTCGCAATTTCTGACTCACTGGATCAACACTTTGCTGAGATTTCGAGCTCTTCAAATTACCCACTAGGCGGATTGAAATTGATATGTGGGATTATTGTGCTTTAAATTTTTCCATCGAATTTATTAAGACAACGGTAGTTCGGAAACTCTACGAGTAATTTATTGACAATGGACAGTTAAGGAGACCGTGTTGAAAAAAATTTGAAATTTCAAGTGATAGTTTTCATTGGACGATTTTTTTTAGATCTGACTCAGTAACAAATGCCTCTAATGCCTCTAATTGATTAACCCTACTTTCCGTAATTAACTACCTTCACAAAAGGATTCTTAGAATCAGGTTGCACATTTTCTTTGTCGTCATTCTACCGCCAGCGATGAATTTCGTGAAAGTCGATCAAAATCTGTTTCTCTTCCAAGACACCACGACGTTGAGTACAATACGATTGAAGGGGGTGCGCCTGAGATTCCCGTGAGACTGAGCCCTTGTTAGGCACTTCACGCTACATTCGATTTTGCAGCAACATTTGGCTGTGTAAAAGCCCTCTTCCTCTACTGATACCTGTCAATTTGATCGAAGGTTAAAAACTGCCGCAAAAAATACGACCGACGAGATGTAAACATCGGGTATGACACTGTAACAGAAGACTTCACTTTTTTATAGTCACATGAGCCGGAAAATAATCAGCAGTGAAGATCTTGAGTGATCCGAGATGAACCGAAACCGACAACAGTGTTTCGTTTGCGAAGTGCTTCCAGGTCAGTCGTGACTAGTGTTGCTCTTATGACGGACTTTCGGCTACTTCAACCCTTTGTCTTCCTCAGCTCATTCAAACATGTTGTTGTTGTTGTGGTCTTCAGTCCTGAGACTGGTTTGATGCAGCTCTCCATGCTACTCTATGCTGTGCAAGCTTTTTCATCTCCCAGTACCTACTGCAAACTACATCCTTCTGAATCTGCTTAGTGTATTCATCTCTTGGTCTCCCTCTACGATTTTTACCCTTCACGCTGCCCTCTAATACTAAATTGGTGATCCCTTGATGCCTCAGAACATGTCCTACCAACCGATCCCTTCTTCTGGTCAAGTTGTGCCACAAACTTCTCTTCTCCCCAATCCTATTCAATACTTCCTCATTAGTTATGTGATCTACCCATCTAATCTTCAGCATTCTTCTGTAGCACCACATTTCGAAAGCTTCTATTCTCTTCTTGTCCAAACTATTTATCGTCCATGTTTCACTTCCATACATGGCTACACTCCATACGAATACTTTCAGAAATGACTTCCTGACACTTAAATCAATACTCGATGTTAACAAATTTCTCTTCTTCAGAAACGCTTTCCGTACCATTGCCAGCCTACAATTTATATCCACTCTACTTCGACCATCATCAGTTATTTTGCTCCCCAAATAGCAAAACTCCGTTACTACTTTAAGTGCCTCAATTCCTAATCTAATTCCCTCAGCATCACCCGACTTAATTAGACTACATTCCATTATCCTTGTTTTGCTTTTGTTGATGTTCATCTTATATCCTCCTTTCAAGACACTGTCCATTCCATTCAACTACTCTTCCAAGTCCTTTGCTGTCTCTGACAGAATTACAATGTCATCGGCGAACCTCAAAGTTTCTATTTCTTCTCCATGAATTTTAACACCTACTCCGAATTTTTCTTTTGTTTCCTATACTGCTTGCTCAATATACAGATTGAACAACATCGGGGAGAGGCTACAACCCTGTCTTACTCCCTCCCCAACCACTGCTTCCCTTTCATGTCCCTCGACTCTTATAACTGCCATCTGGTTTCTGTACAAGTTGTAAATAGCCTTTCGCTCCTGTATTTTACCCCTGCCACCTTCAGAATTTGAAAGAGAGTATTCCAGTCAACATTGTCAAACGCTTTCTCTTTGTCTACATATGCTAGAAACGTAGGTTTGCCTTTCCTTAATCTTTCTTCTAAGATAAGTCGTAAGGTCAGTATTGCCTCACGTGTTCCAGTGTTTCTACGGAATCCAAACTGATCTTCCCCGAGGTTGGCTTCTACTAGTTCTTCCATTCGTCTCTAAAGAATTCGTGTTAGTATTTTGCAGCTGTGACTTATTAAACTGATAGTTCGGTAATTTTCACATCTGTCAACACCTGCTTTCTTTGGGATTGGAATTATTATATTCTTCTTGAAGTCTGAGGGTATTTCGCCTGTTTCATATATCTTGCTCACCAGATGGTAGAGCTTTGTCAGGACTGGCTCTCCCAAGGCAGTCAGTAGTTCCAATGGAATGTTGTCTACTCCGGGGGCCTTGTTTTGACTTAGGTCTTTCGGTGTTCTGTCAAACTCTTCACGCAGTATCATATCTCCCATTTCATCTTCATCTACATCCTCTTCCATTTCCATAATATTGTCCTCAAGTACATCGCCCTTGTATAGACCCTCTATATACTCCTTCCACCTTTCTGCTTTCCCTTCTTTGCTTAGAACTGGGTTTCCATCTGAGCTCTTGATATTCATACAAGTCGTTCTCTTATCTCCAAAGGTCTCTTTAATTTCCCTGTAGGCAGTATCTATCTTACCCCTAGTGAGATAGGCCTCTACATCCTTACATTTGTCCTCTAGCCATCCCTGCTTAGCCATTTTGCACTTCCTGTCGATCTCATTTTTGAGACGTTTGTATTCCTTTTTGCCTGCTTCATTTACTGCATTTTTATATTTTCTCCTTTCATCAATTAAATTCAATATTTCTTCTGTTACCCAAGGATTTCTACTAGCCCTCGTCTTTTTACCTACTTGATCCTCTGCTGCCTTCGCTACTTCATCCTTCAAAGTTACCCATTCTTCTTCGACTGTATTTCTTTCCCCCATTCCTGTCAATTGTTCCCTTATGCTCTCCCTGAAACTCTGTACAACTTTGGTTCTTTCAGTTTATCAGGTCCCATCTCCTTAAATTCCCACCTTTTTGCAGTTTCTTCAGCCTTAATCTACAGGTCATAACCAATAGATTGTGGTCAGAGTCCACATCTGCCCCTGGAAATGTCTTACAATTTAAAACCTGGTTCCTAAATCTCTATCATACCATTATATAATCTATCTGAAACATTCCAGTGTCTCAAGGCCTCTTCCGTGTATAGAACCTTCTTCCATGATTCTTGAACAAAGTGTTAGCTAAGATCATGTTATGCTCTGTGTAAAATTCTTCCAGGCGGCTTCCTCTTTCATTCCTTACCCCCATTCCGTATTCACCTTCTACGTTTCCTTCTCTTCCTTTCCCTACTATCGAATTCCAATCACCTATGACTATTAAATTTTCGTCTCCGTTCACTATCTGAATAATTTCATTTATCTCATCATACATTTCTTCAATTTCTTCGTCATCTGCAGAGCCAGTTGGCATATAAACTTGTACTACTGTAGTAGGTGTGGGCTTCGTATCTATCTCTTACCATTATATAATCTATCTGATACCTTTTAGTGTCTGCAGGGTTCTTCCATGTATACAACCTTCTTTCATGATTCTTAAACCAAGTGTTAGTTATGATTATGTTGTGCTCTGTGCAAAATTCTACCAGGCGGCTTCCTCTTTCATTTCTTAGCCCCAATCCATATTCACCTACTATGTTTCCTTCTCTCCCTTTTCCTACACTCGAATTCCAGTCACCCATGACTATTAAATTTTCGTCTCCCTTCACAATCTGAATAATTTCTTTTATTTCATTATACATTTCTTCAATTTCTTCGTCATCTGCAGAGCCAGTTGGCATATAAACTTGTACTACTGTAGTAGGTGTGGGCTTCGTATCTATCTTGGCCACAATAATGCGTTCACTATGCTGTTTGTAGTAGCTTACCCGCATTCCTATTTTCCTATTCATTATTAAACCCGCTCCTGCATTACCCCTATTTGATTTTGTGTTTATAACCCAGTAGTCACCTGACCAGAAATCTTGTTCCTCCTGCCACCGAACTTCACAAATTCCCACTATATCTAACTTCAACCTATCCATTTCCCTTTTTAAATTTTCTAACCTACCTGCCCGATTAAGAGATCTGACATTCCACGCTCCGATCCGTAGAACGCCAGTTTTCTTTCTCCTGATAACGACATCCTCTTGAGTAGTCCCCGCCCTGAGATCCGAATGGGGGACTATTTTACCTCCGGAATATTTTACCCAAGAGGACGCCATCATCATTTAATCATACAGTAAAGCTGCATGCCCTCGGGAAAAATTACGGCTGTAGTTTCCCCTTGCTTTCAGCCGTTCGCAGTACCAGCACAGCAAGGCCGTTTTGGTTATTGTTACAAGGCTAGATTAGTCAATCATCCAGACTGTTGCCCTTGCAACTACTGAAAAGGCTGCTGCCCCTCTTCAGGAACCACACGTTTGTCTGGCCTCTCAACAGATACCCCTCCGTTGTGGTTGCACCTACGGTACGGCTATCTGTATCGCTGAGGCACGCAAGCCTCCCCACCAACGGCAAGGTCGATGGTTCGTGGGGGGGCATTCAAACATAGGTGCCAGAAATGTGAGGAGTTTTGCCCTAGTTTGTGGAAATGGTAAATATTAACATACAACTGAGATTTAAAAATTATTTGCCTATCCAGAATTCAACTTGGCTACGTTACTACGTGTAGGTTTCCCTTATTTGATGGGTACTGCGAAAGATTGGAGCATACCATAACGTTTATGAAAAAGAAACAAGGGGACAAAAATATACAGGGTGTCCGGAAATAACCATTACAAACATCTAGGACTAGGAGAGGGGACGGAATAGAAAATAATTTGAATAGGAACCCATGTCCGGAAAAATACTGATTCCCTGCTATGGCCGATTGAAAACATGTTTGCTATATAGGTGTGGAACAGGATAGTTATGGTCGTGGGGGTGCTTACGTCGGATTTCCTGATGTCCTTCGACTTCCGTCCAACTTCTGCGACATAGTTCGAGCTCTATTGACGTATTTATGAGTGTTCAAGCGCAACATGGTTGAGTGCACATTTGGAGAATACACGGACAAGATCCTTGTGCATGGTAAAGCTGATGGTAATGGAACTGCTGCTCGTCACCTTTATCAAGATCATTATCTACAACGTCCGACTAACATGTGATAAACATTAGATCCCTGAAAACAGGATTGTCGATAACCCGACACTCCAGGAAACTCGACAAGCCTGACACATTTTTTGGCTTTGAAAAAAGAAACAAAACATAAACACAAACAGTATTGTCGTAAAAAGCTAATTTAATTTACAGTAATAATCAATCTCACTGACTATTACTGAGCAGTGAATATATAGCTCTGAAAAGAATAAAATTATATTTAAATAAATCCTAAACTATCATTAAAAAAATAGAACATAAAATATTGCTGCCGCACAGTAATAGACTTTGATTAATAAGTGAAATAGCTAATATAAGCTTACTTGCAATAAGGCTCAGGGTTCATTAAATAAAAAAAAAATATCTCAAAGTTAATGTTTTAATACAGTTAATAAAGTTAATGCAGTATGCCTAATACTTTCAGACAAAAAGTGTGTAAATAGCAGTTTTCAGTTGGGTCTTACACCCTAAAAATATTTAACTATTTGAAAATAACTGACACAGAAGTATAGTAATACAGTAATAACCTAGGACGAATATTTCAAAACTGAAAACATTATGTATGTATTTCATTCTCTATTTTATAAAGATTTTATAAAGATTGCTCTAAATTCCATTATTAGGTGTTAAGTGTCTTTAGAAAGGTGCAAATGTCGACTGTCTGACTGGATTACTGAATATGAAGTCGTTGATGAGTGGTCGGATATCGAATTCATCCAAAACATCTCGGTGGACATGCACAACAGCTACATTATTCAATCGCTTATGTCCCATTGTTGATCAGAGATATGACTTCAGACGACTAAGAGCGCTAAATGACCGTTCTGCTGTTGCTGTCGTGATTGGAAATACTTGGAGTACCTTAATGCACTTCAGTACTTCACGTAAGATTTCTCCAACTTCAGGCTCTTTTGTAATGTACTTTCTTACATTACACATGTTTCTAAGAACAGTTGTTTTTATTAGCGATATGGGCAAAGAAATTCAAGTGTAAGCGCAGTCTCTGAATGTCTAGGTCATTTTTGACAAAATTCAATTGTTTTTTTCCAAATTTGCTTCACCTCTGTTTACTAAAAGCAAGAACCGCTTCACAAATTACAATGTAAGTAGCTTTGTAGTATTGCTTTGGGGTTTTGAAAGTGTATGCTTAGTTGGCTTCGTTGTTTTAAACGTCTTTGCTATTGTTCGATTCTGAGGAAGTGGAGGATCATCAACTTGCGAAGGTTTTTCCTTTAAACACAATTCCGAGAAGTGTTCAAAACGATGACGCCTTCCATTCAATATACAAATCAAGCCCTAATTTTTATTTCAGATCAGCAATGCTTAGATAAGGGCACTGAATTTTTTCTTTGACA
The DNA here is from genome assembly GCF_023864345.2 of Schistocerca serialis cubense. NCBI lineage: Eukaryota > Metazoa > Arthropoda > Insecta > Orthoptera > Acrididae > Schistocerca > Schistocerca serialis. The sequence continues at coordinate 914,574,273 of NC_064641.1, read as the reverse complement.
TCCTCCAGTGGGTTCACTGCATGGCAATAAAGACGTAAAAAGAAATGTCTTGCATTGTAACATTGACTCTAGGTAGCCTGCACATTTGTAACCTGCCTCTGTTTTGCCCTGAGCAGAAAATGTTTCAAAAAAAACTCTAGAAGTTCTTCAGAGGTTTTCAATATTGTCAAGATACTAAAAGCTCGCATGGTCTTTCGAGTCGGGCCAAGGGGCCATAGCCCAGCTTGGTCATTGGTACTGTCGCAGCGTATGCTTCTAAAAAGTGCCATCCTTTTGTTGGATTCCCTTATGGTGTTCATTAAGTCCTTGGCTAAAGCCATAATATCCCTCATAAACTTAAGATGGTGGAGACTGTCTAGAACTGCCAAGTCTAAACTGTGCAGTGTACGTAATGTGTTTTAGGTTGTATATCCAAAACTAACTTTGTTAGTCCTTTGAACTTATCTCTCATATTCCCGGCACCATCATAGTACTGTCCTTTTATGTTATCCACTGACAATCTAGACGAGCAGAAACGTCTTTTAAAATACCAAACAGAGTTTGTGATTCAGTGTTGGGAGTATAGTATAAGCCAGTCAAGTCTTAATTGATAATTAAGGAATCATCGACAGTACGAATACAAAATGACACAACTTCGTGAATGGAAGAATCACTTGTTTCGTCAACCATAATAGAAAAATATTCAGTCTTCTTGATTGAAGTCAATACTTCCCTCAAAACAGACTTTCCTAGATGATCAATGATCTCGTTTTTAATATCTTGGGACGTCCTGTTATACCCCAAACGCACTAACCAATCTTTAAACTCATGTATGTCATTCTCTCGGAGTTCCAACAATTAGAAAAAAAACTTGATTTTACATCTTCATGTCCTCTAATTTCTAGGCCTTATCGACATAGAAACTGCACAGTAGTAAAAATTGTCTCAACAGCTAAGCGGCCTTTCTTCATATCACTATGTAACTGTTCATTCAATTGGGTGGCCACACTTCGGTTAGTGATAGAATTTAGATTCTGAACACCTTCTTTTTGCGTAAACGTATTTTCATGAAGACAGAATTTTTCACAAGCCGGTTTCCAGTTAGAAAACCTTACGGAAGTAAATGCATCTTCTTTTTTTGAAGAAAATTGTAATAAATTTTTGCATCTGCCTCTTTGTAGGTTTGCAAAAACTTTTTCAGTACATGCTTCATACTCTAGCCAAGTATATTTGATCAACCAAGGCTTCTGAAATGAACTTCCCCTGCCAGATTGTCCACGTTGTGAACGGTTCTCGCCTGAAGACGACGAAACAATTGACGACACAATAGTTGTAGGAGGTTGACTTCCAGTACCATCAACTTCCAAGCGCAGCATTTTGTTAAAAAATTTATCCATTGCAAACTTAATACACAATACCCTAAGAGACTAAAGTAAACGAATAAAATATAGTCATACAAAACAGTCCACTAGACACTAAAGTCAGAACGCTAAACACCTCTGCAGTGAGCACTGAACGAAACTATCCACACTGAATGACTGCAACAGCAAGGTGGGCTTTACATAGCCGCAGCATCGTAATGTCTCGAAGCGTCAAGGCGACACAAGGCAGAGGGTTCTTCGCACTTCTGATCCAGTCCTCTTGATGTCGCACAGCCGCAGTGCTGGCCCACCAGGCTTTACCCGAAAGTTCACGTACCTGGTCATATTCGAAGTGTGCCCACAGCACTACAAGACTATCATGATTCACAACACTCGTTTCCACTTAACCTGCTTACTACCATAATAATTATTTGTTTTAACCCATTACTGAATGTATTTTAATAGGTAACTGTCCTCAAACAAGGATAATAAAAAAATTTAAAAAGCATAATGTAACTAATAATTTTCTTAAATTACTTGGGGGCTCCACCCCCAGAAACGAATTTTTGTGGGGGCTCAGGCCCTATGGAGTCGGCGCCTGTGTTTGTCAAGCATATTGATCATATTCATTGAGAAGCTAATATTATTGCTACATTCAAGCCTAATGCTGAATTAGACGTATGACTAATTCATGAGCCACATTATCCTGCATTTATTCCAGTTCACGATAAAATACAAGATTTAGAAATAACTGTCCCTGAAGAAAAATAATTTGATTGACTTCAATGGTGATACTGTAACAGTTGTTTTAGAAACGGCTTAATAAAATGTACCCTTATTAAGTGAACAGGATTTAAAGCTGTTAGTTTCACACATCCCTGTGAATGAGAAGATACGAATACCCCAAATCTTCCCAACAAGGATGCAGAAATTAATATAAATATTGGAGATGATTGCGTTCATCCTAATCATAGTCACCTGCATATGATCTTCTGTGCCAGTGGAACTAATCGTACACATTACTCAACATATGATGGAAAATACAATACAAATTGGTTGATAATTACATGGCAAAGCTGTTTAAGATTATTACCATAAAGAAAAGAAACAGTATTTTGTGTAGAATGCAACATCCATTTATTTCTTCATCTGTCCTTATGTGATGATTTTTACCTCTATTCAATGACTTAACCGTGGAAGGTCATATCCTCAATAATGGGACAATAAAAAGTAAGAAAAGATGAAATACCTTTTGCACTAGATTTGTATGGTGAATTTTTTAAACATGATAAATCAGTGATGTCAGAAGACAATTTAACTGTAATTTTTAGTTGAAGTTCTAGTGTAAATGACGCCCTTTCCTCGATGGGCTTATAATAATCAAGCTTATGTGCAAGATGTAACCACACTTACTAAGGAAGGCAAAATTGTTGTACAATAAATGGAAATCCATGTGAAATACAATGGCCGGCCGGGATGGCCGAGTGGTTCTACGCGCTACAGCTTGGAACCACGCGACCGCTACGGTCGCAGGTTCGCATCCTGCCTCGGGCATGGATGTGTGTAATGTCCTTAGGTTAGTTAGGTTTAAGTAGTTCTAAGTTCTTGGGGACTGATGACCTCAGAAGTTAAGTCCCATAGTGCTCAGAGCCATTTGAACCATTTGAAACACAATATTCATTCAAGCTAGAGCAAGTAAGGTGAAAAAATTCGAAGATACTCATATCTTTCTTTGAGCCATATGCCACAGAAATTGCTGGATTGAATGGAAAGAGAAATTTTAAGCTAGGTATCACATCACTATAAATCTTCAGAATTTGATGTGCCTTGTTCTATTTTCGCATGTTTCAAATTAATTGTTAAAATAATGAATTGATTGTCTCATGACTGACTCTTTGATGACATCAAACTACAGAATATTTACGTGAAGAATGTAAGGAATTACGTTTTTCCTACAAAAATGTGTAACTGAGTTTCCACCAGATAATTATATGAAAGCTTATGATTCTTTATGAGATTTTAAGCGAGTCAGAGAATTGAATGGTGATATCAATGAAAATCCATGCAATTTCATAACAAATTATTTTATCTATGTCATAAATATGTCGAGATAAATGAATTTATTGACCACAAAGGAAACAACAACAAAGCTGTGTTGCACACTCAGTGATAAAATTCTGAATGAAATGCTTCCCTGTATGTGCTGCAAAGAATTTTCAGTGGATATTTTAAACTTATTTATCGATGTATTTTGAAACTGTTAGCAAGATTTTTTTAACCTTCCCTATATGTGCTGCAAAGAATTTTCAGTGGATATTTTAAACTTATTTATCGATGTATTTTGAAACTGTTAGCAAGATTTTCTTTTAACCTTACTAAAGGTTTTCTCCATACATATGGACACTGTACTCAAGAAACTCAACAGGCTGTAAAAATTGTGTGGAGCTCTATAACGATTTTGAAATTATTTTGCCAAACAGGTATTATAAACTAACTTATGCCTATGATTTTCAGTTTTCTGAACATAAAAATGTTAAACTAAGATATAAAGAAATGAAGAAACTTAAAAAAAACGAGAATGAATTTCATGAACTTGAATTTTAAGTTTAATTGAAATTTTGTATCTTACTTACTCACTTTATTTGAAGAGAAAAGCATGTTAGCAATTAATGTGTTTTTATGCTTGGTTCATTACTGTATTTCAGGCAATGTGAGGCCAGTGCCTGAAAATATTGAAAAATATAAATAATAAAAATATGACAAAATAAAAAATTAATGAAACGAAATAAAAATGAAATATAATTTACACCTGTATCTGGTCATCTGGCTGTTCAGTTACTTATTTGCTCTGTCCTGTCTCAGACTGAAATAATACACAAAATTGATATGAAAATTATGGATAGTCGTGTGCTGTTCATTACCATGGGATCCTAAATCGGATAAATTACTAATTAAATCGTACTCAGCTCGTTTGTTTCTGAGAAAGTGCGTTGTGTTTCGATATAGCGCGAAGATTACTTTGGGGGATCGAAGAGCAGATAGAGCTAAATCGTAGACAACGATTTGTTTGTCACAAGTCATCGATGAAATCGGAAAAACAATCGAGAACATAGCATCTTTCTGCTTTGATAGTATCAGCATGTTTTGCATCCAAGCGTGTGCCTAACGTTAAGAAAAATTTATCTTCTCCAAAGAAAGTCATATTTTAGAATTACCAGATTAGACATATTTATTTACTAAAACTGCCAATCGAAAAGATTGTCATCAGCCAATATAAAACTGCAGTAGCATCAGTTCGAAACTTCGCTTTACAAATCACTGACGCAGGAAGATCGTAAAGTCTTACCATCGCTTGACAGTCGCACAGACATTCGTACGGAGGACACAGTAGTAGCCGTCTCTGGAGAAGCAGCTGAAAGGGTTGAAAACAAGCTAGTCACAAGGTCCAGATTAAATCCCAATTTAGTTTACAGAGAGTACTCTTCGACATTGGCTCTTTACTAAGTTTCTATTGTATCTTTCGCCCAGTGTGAACCGACAAGCCACTGGAAAAAAATGCAGGTTACTCCCATAAACGAGAAGGACCCGCAAAATTACTAACCAATATCCTTAATACTGTTTTGCTGTAGAATTCTTCAGCATAATAAAAGTTCGAACGTCACAAATTTGATTGAGATAGATAAGCTTCCATCCACAAATCAGTACGGATTCAGAAAGCATCCCGTGTCCGAAACTGAGCATGCCCTTTTTCCTCGCGATATGACGCGAGACATAGGCGAAGGTCAACAAGCAGGTTCCATAGTCTTACCTTTCCGGACAGCTTTTGACACAGTGGCCCACTGCAAATTGTTAACGATGGTCCAAGCGGACGCCATAGGTTCCCATGTATGTGAGTGGCTCGAAGACTTCTTAAAAAATAGAAACCTGTACCTTGCATTGGATGGTCGTATCGATCAGAGTGAAAGGTATAGGAGTGCCAGGGGAAATGTGATAGGACAGAACCTGTTGTCTATGTACGTAAACGATCTTGGGGACAGAGAGAGAGCAGCAATCTTCGACTCTACTATTAACGTTGTACAGTACGGGGAAGTGTCGTAGTTGAGTGACTGTAGGTGTATAGAGGCTGATGAATGACAGCTTGCTCTAAATTCATAAATGAGTAAGTTTAATTCAGGTAAGCAGGAAACGCAATCCCAGAATATTATTGGTGTGCTGCGGGACACAGTCATTCCGATTAAACATCTAGGCGTAACGTTGCAAAGTGACATGAAACGGGAGAACTTACGGCCGGTTATCAGAGAAGGCGAAATGTCGACTTCGGTTTACTGGAAAAATTTAAGAAAGTGCAGCTCGTCTGTAAACGAGACCGTTTATAAAGCACTTACGCCAGCTCGGGTGGCCGAGCGGTTCTAGGTGCTTCAGTCCGGAACCGTGCGACCGCTTCAGTCACAGGTTCGAATCCTGCCTCGGCCATGGATGTGTGTGACGTCCTTAGGTTAGTTAGGTTTTAGTAGTTCTAAGATCTAGGGGACTAATGACCTTAGAAGTTCAGTCCCATTGTGCTCAGAGCCATTTGAACCATTTGAAAACACTTGTGCTACCAGTTCCTGAGTGCTGTTCAATGTTTCGAACCAAAAGAAGATGTCGATATAATTCTGAGACGTGCTAGATTAGAGTTTTTACCGGCAGGTTCAATAAACATGCAAGTTTAACGAAAATTATCCCTTAAGTCGAGCTGGAATCTCTGAAAGGAAAAATTGTGAAAGCTTACAGCACAAACACGTCATACAGAAGGCAGAACGATTCTACTGACGTCAACGCACTTCTCGCGTATGGACCGCGAAGTAAGATTAGAGGAATCAGGGCTCGTATAGAAGTATATAGACAGTCATAATTCCTTCCTCGATTTGCAAGCGCAAGTAGAGGGGGAATGATTAGCAGTGATATAAGGCGCTCTTCACCACACACCGTACATCACCACACACCGTACATTGGTTTGCGGAGTATGTGTTAAGATCTCGAAGAAGGTTAAAAAATATGGCACATTCCGCTGGAGAGTCAAAGTTTCATCATGGAAAGAGTTAGTTTTCTAACCTCTCAGCGTAACGCTGGGCGACAAAGAGTAATATCTGTAATTCTTACTTAATAATATGGTTAACCATACCTAAATTTCAAGAATAATTATTTTATGCGGGGTCAGTTTTGCATGAAGTGTGCAACTAATTCACTGAGTTGGGTTTCAGTCGGGATATTTCTACCATTCAGTCACCTGTGCGGTGTGTCTTCCAGATGTGGTGAATTTCCCGACAGATGGAAATACTCGTTGGAGAAACCATTTTGTAATAAGGGTGGAAGAGGTAATGTACGTAGACAATTACTGGTCAGTTTATTTGCTATCAATGTTTCCAAACGTTATGGATGAAGAAATGTGTAGAACAGAAGCGGCACATTTCAGTACACACAACTTTTTGTCAGACTCGTAGTTTGGCTTCGGAAAAAAACCTTGTACGTATCCACCAAGAATGAAAATTTTGTTTCTTTCATGCGTGAGGCGCTATCTGGGCTACAGATTATTCTGAGGACCTTACGTACTTCTTGATTTACCAAAACCATTTGTTGGTGTAGTTCATGCAATAATTTTGCGTAAGTTGGAACATTAGAAGATTAGAGAGAAAGGTCAAGACTGGTTCACATCTGGAAAGAAAGAAGAAAAATGTTATACTCCAGTGTCAACAAATAGGGAGATGCGTGAATGCCGCTGGGGTCATGTAAAGTCGGGGGAGGGGAGTGGCACATATTACGTTCAATTGGCGTTGGTATGCATCAATGATTAGCGACAAAAAGTGACGGATGACTCAAAAAATTTTCTATTTGCAGATGACGCATGTGTTACTGTGAAGTACGTGCAACATAATACAAATGACGTAGCTCACAGGATAGTCACTGATATCAGCACATAGGTTTCAGGGAACAGATTAACGCTTAACTGAAACATAACGCAATGCGTACAATTTCTGACGGGGAGATAATGTAAAAGCGATAGTTTTCTGTCCAAAGGTGACTAGATAGTTTGTAAACTCGACCATTGTAAACTTATAGGACTAAGGACAGATTTAAGGCTTTCTTGACAGTGTCACGTTGACGACACTGTGCAGAAACTGAGTCCGCCTCCACTGCGGCCAATGCAAAAACGCAAAGACTTGTTCACTCTGAATACTTTCTCTCTGTTATGCCGTATGGTGTACTGAAGGGAACCTCTGTGCAGTCGTCAAGAAATATCCTTAGCCCGTCAAATTGCTTGAAGTTATCATTTCATGAATCTCATGTACCATTGTTAAGGGGTCTCGAAATTCAAACTCTGTGTTCCCTGTACTCCATAAAAGGATTCACTGTTGACGTTACCGCCTCAATCAGGAGACACTGCAACATTAATTTAGCCAACATTAGACGGAAAAACGGTATGCAGTTGGATATCATTTCATTAATCATTGAACTGAAAGGCAGTCAATATTCAGTAGGTTTCCTTTTCAACAAGCTTCCGGCACAACTGAAAAAGTTGAGTCATGAATCTCCATTATGTAAATAGAAGTCAAAAGGTTTCCTTCTGGCACGCTCATTCCACTCTGTACAGGATTTTGGATGAGCAGATGAGAAATTATGTATGAAATTTGTTACTCATCCTTACACTCTCTCTGTTTATTTCGTGTTCTGTTAATCATTTAATTATTTTGCTTAGAAACACTACAGTGATCATTCTGCAAACTATGTACTGCCTCGTTCTACGACAAATACCTTCGGCTCAAATAGTTCAATGGATTCTCGTAACTAATTCAGTGAAATAAATACTAGAAATCGGTGAGACGTTGGTGCAGTATGCAGACAGTCCTGAAGAAAAAAGAAAGAAACGTCGTGTATCCACCAATGAAACATTAAAAGTCGTAAGTGATGTCTTCAAACATTAGAAGTAAAGGTAAACAACACAGTAAAATGATTGACAGAGAAAAACAAATGTTTACTGTGCTGGCCCATACCTGGACGAGGATTGAGAAAAGCACAGGGCAGCCGTGAGGTCCGGCTCGATGGTAGAAAAAGAAGCGGCGGCGGGGACGGAGCCAGATGTGCGCAGCAGTGGACTAGCTGTTGAGTGTTGTGAGGGGGAGGGGGGGGGGGCGTGGGGGGCGGCCAACATTCAGCAGCGGCGAACTGGCCCTGTGTGTGTGTGTGGGCCGCAACCCGGCGTCTCGGATGGTCGCTGAAACTGCCAGAGGCAGGGCCTGGGCCAGCCGCCAGAGCCAGACACAGCCGAAGGCGGCGCCTCAGAGCCAGCCAGGCTCCTCCGCTGCTCCGGTACTCCAACAGGACGGACCTGTGAGTGCCGAGTGTTCTTCATCAGCGCTTCAACCAAACTGCACTCTCCCGCAAGCTGTTCTCATGCCCTACCTTCCGTTCCCCATGAATTCGTCAGATTAGTTCATCAGCTGTACGTCGTCCAACCAGTACAGTGTGGCGCTGATAACGAGTGAGTCTGTGGCATCTGTTTTTGTCGTAGTACGTGTCTACGACGCATAATAATACAAAAAAATTAATCTGTTGGTTGAAAACTAATACTGCTTCATATAATAACTGAAGTCTTAGTTTTATAAACAGAGAATAAACTAATATTTCTTGAAGATGAACTTTCTTCTTTCACGTAACGTTAAGTTGGGCTTATCACCATATCACATTACCTTTCCTAAGTAGAGAACATGATGTCATGTACTTCATGGGGCAGTGTTCGAGGATATATCGTTCACTTAATACCTTTCCTTCAATAAAAGAGAAATGTTGTTCGAAAGGATTATGCACCCCGATGCAGACGAAATAGCTGAAAATTATCATAAATTTTTTTTGACAAAACAGTTAAAGCAATAACGGCCTCTGTGGCTGTATTCAAACAAGTATGCCGTAATGGCGGCCAGCAATTAAATAATGTAAACACACTGAAAGCTTTATTTTTTATAGTAAATACCGCTCATTAATCTAATACGCGGTTTGGGATACTATTTCTCACGAGTGAAATGCATTAACATTTAACAACACTGAATATATTTTCATATTGTCTTACAGATAATACGCAATACAGACCTGAGCAGATAATAGCGGGCAATACCCAAGAGAAGAATGATGAAGCGCATGCCAGTCAATTGTTCACCTTTACTTACAGCGTCTTTGTATATTGATATTCTCTTACACTTCTCGTTATGACTCTTTCTCAATGGGTCGTTCATCTACGAACATTTCGCAGTTGACGCACGCTCAAAGTTTTATTTATGGTATCCCACGAGACGGCAGACGCTACGCAGTTGGCTTGTACTATGTCTCCTTGGCGACAGTTTGTGCATCCGTGAAAAACAAGTATCCACAGAAACCGACACCCATGTAAAGATGCGGCTACGCCGTATTTCGGGCCACTCGGAAATTTCTTTTATTGCGCACGGGTTTCTGTACACTAGCGTCTGTGGTGCGATTGGTAACCGATGTCACTGACGATCTCTGGGCAAGACGTACAAGAAAGATATGCCAAACCATCTCCCGACAAAAACCTAATAGACTCAAAGAAGGCCTCTTCCTGTCTTAGCAGTATGCATTCCTTTACAATGAAATGCCGTTGTGCAACTAAACCATATAGAGTGCCTGCATCACTGACTGGAACTAAACAGAACCTCTCGCATATATATATATATATATATATATATATATATATATATATATATATATATATATATATATTGTCATCAGTCTACTGACTGGTTTCATGCGGCCCGCCACGAATTCCTTTCCTGTGCTAACCTCTTCATCTCAGAGTAGCACTTGCAGCCTACGTCCTCAATTATTTGCTTGACGTATTCCAATCTCTGTTTTCCTCTACAGTTTTTGCCCTCTACAGCTCCCTCTAGTACCATGGAAGTCATTCCCTCATGTCTTAGCAGATGTCCTATCATCCTGTCGCTTCTACTTATCAGTGTTTTCCACATATTCCTTTCCTCTCTGATTCTGCGTAGAACCTCCTCATTCCTTACCTTATCAGTCCACCTAATTTTCAACATTCGTCTATAGCACCACATCTCAAATGCTTCGATCCTCTTCTGTTCCGGTTTTTCCACAGTCCATGTTTCACTACCATACAATGCTGTACTCCAGACGTACATCCTCAGAAATTTCTTCCTCAAATTAAGGCCGGTATTTGATATTAGTAGACTTCTCTTGGCCAGAAATGCCTTTTTTGCCATAGCGAGTCTGCCTTTGATGTCCTCCTTGCTCCGTCCGTCATCGGTTATTTTACTGCCTAGGTAGCAGAATTCCTTAACTTCATTGACTTCGTGACCATCAATCCTGATGTTAAGTTTCTCGCTGTTTTCATTTCTACTACTTCTCATTACCTTCGTCTCTCTCCGATTTACTCTCAAACCGTACTATGTTCTCATTAGACTGTTCATTCCGTTCAGCAGATCATTTAATTCTTCTTCACTTCCACTCAGGATAGCAATGTCATCAGCGTATCGTATCATTGATATCCTTTCACCTTGTATTTTATTTCCACTCCTGAACCTTTCCTTTATTTCCATCATTGCTTCCTCGATGTACAGATGAAGAGTAGGGGCGAAAAGCTACAGCCTTGTCTTACACCCTTCTTAATACGAGCACTTCGTTCTTGATGGTCCACTCTCATTATTCCCTCTTGGTTGTTGTACATATTCTATATGACCCGTCTCTCCCTATAGCCTACCCCTACCTTTTTCAGAATCTCGAACAGCTTGCACCATTTTATATTGTCGAAAGCTTTTTGCAGGTTGACAAATCCTATGAAAGTGTCTTGATTTTTCTTTAGCCTTGCTTCCATTATTGGCCGTAACGTCAGAATTGCCTCTCTCGTCCCTTTACTTTTCCTAAAGCCAAACTGATCGTCACCTAGCGCATTCTCAATTTTCTTTTCCATTCTTCTGCATATTATTCTTGTAAGCAGCTTCGATGCATGAGCTGTTAAGCTGATTGTACGATAATTCTCGCACTTGTCAGCTCTTGCCGTCTTCGGAATTGTGTGGATGATGCTTTTCCGAATGTCAGATGGTATGTCGCCAGACTCATATATTCTACACACCAACGTGAATAGTCGTTTTGTTGCCACTTCCCCCAATGATTTTAGAAATTCTGATGGAATGTTATCTACCCCTTCTGCCTTATTTGACCGTAAGTCCTCCAAAGCTCTTTTAAATTCCGATTCTAATACTGGATCCCCTACCTCTTCTAAATCGACTCCTGTTTCTTCTTCTATCACATCAGACAAATTTTCACCCTCATAGAGGCTTTCAATATATTTTTTCCACCTATCTGCTCTCTCCTCTGCATTTAACAGTGGAATTCCCGTTGCACTCTTAATGTTACCACCGTTGCTTTTAATGTCACCAAAGGTTGTTTTGACTTTCCTGTATGCTGAGTCTGTCCTTCCGACAATCATATCTTTTTCGTTGTCTTCACATATTTCCTGCGGCCATTTCGTCTTAGCTTCCCTGCACTTCCTATTTATTTCATTCCTCAGCGACTTGTATTTCTGTATTCCTGATTTTCCCGGAACATGTTTGTAGTTCCTCCTTTCATCAATCAACTGAAGTATTTCGTCTGTTGCCCATGGTTTCTTCGCAGCTACCTTCTTTGTACCTATGTTTTCCTTCCCAACTTCTGTGATGGCCCTTTTTAGAGATGTCCATTCCTCTTTAACTGTACTGCCTACTGCGCTATTCCTTATTGCTATATCTATAGCGTTAGAGAACTTCAAACGTATCTCGTCATTCCTTAGTACTTCTGTATCCCACTTCTTTGCGTATTGATTCTTCCTGACTAATGTCTTGAACTTCAGCCTACTCTTCATCACTACTATATTGTGATCTGATTCTATATCTGCTCCTGGGTACGCTTTACAATCCAGTATCTGATTTCGGAATCTCTGTCTGACCATGATGTAATCTAATTGAAATCTTCCCGTATCTCCCGGCCTTTTCCAAGTATACCTCCTCCTCTTGTGATTCTTGAACAGGGTATTCGCTATTACTAGCTGAAACTTGTTACAGAACTCAATTAGTCTTTCTCCTCTTTCATTCCTCGTCCCAAGCCGATATTCTCCTGTAACCTTTTTTTCTACTCCTTCCCCTACAACTGCATTCCAGTCACCCATGACCATTAGATTTTCGTCCGCCTTTACATACTGCATTACCCTTTCAGTATCCTCATACACTTTCTCTATCTGTTCATCTTCAGCTTGCGACGTCGGCATGTATACCTGAACGATCGTTGTCGGTGTTGGTCTGCTGTCGATTCTGATTAGAACAACCCAGTCACTGAACTGTTCACAGTAACATACCCTCTGAACTACCTTCCTATTCATAACGAATCCTACACCTGTTATACCATTTTCTGTTGTTGTTGATATTACCCGATACTCATCTGACCAGAAATCCTTGTCTTCCTTCCACTTCACTTCACTGACCCCTACTATATCTAGATTCAGCCTTTGCATTTCCCTTTTCAGATTTTCTAGTTTCCCTACCACGTTCAAGCTTCTGACATTCCACGCCCCGACTCGTAGAACGTTATCCATTCGTTGATTATTCGATCTTTTTCTCATGGTAACCTCCCCCTTGGCAGTCCCCTCCCGGAGATCCGAATGGGGGACTGGCTGGCTTTTTTGGCAATGGAGAGATCATCATGATACTTCTTCAATTACAGGCCACATGTCCTGTGGATACACGTTACGTGTCTTTAATGCAGTTGTTTCCATTGTTTTCCGCATCCTCATGTCGTTGATCATTGCTGATTCTTCCGCATTTAGGGCAATTACCCATCCCCAGGACAAGAGAGTGCCCTGAACCTCTATCCGCTCTTCCGCCCTCTTTGACAAGGCCGTTGGCAGAATGAGGCTGACTTCTGATGCCGGAAGTCTTCGGCCGCCAATGCTGATTATTTATCAAAATTTAGGCAGTGGCGGGGATCGAACCCGGGACTGAAGACCTTTTGATTATGAATCAAAGACGCTACCCCCTTTTTTTTTTTTTTTTTTTTTTTTTTTTTTTTTTTTTTTTTGAAGAAACCTAAGTGCCACCGCCACTTGTCATCCTATAACAAAAAAAAAAATCTGATCCACTTCAGGCGTTGGCTCCTGAGTAAGCCCACCCCAGAGAGCTGCCTATAGACCAGGGGAAGTATGGGAATCAAGGTTAGGGCTATTCGTCGCCACTTTTTCTTATTTTTTTATATGATTACATTTAGGGAGCGTGTACAAATGAGAATTCTAGTAAGTAAGTGTTACAAGTAAGTGTTACAACAACAAAGGTGGCATAAAAGAGTAATCAAAAAAAAAATAAAAATATAAACCACTGATGTAATTCTAACTAAAAGGTTATTCAATAATGTAACTGGTTCCACTTGGAGCCTTGCCATAGTTATCTGAAATCTCCAATAGCGCCTTTGAAGGGCATCTGCAACGGAGGTACTCTGCTTCGCTAGTGCCTCAAGGAAAAGAGTAGCCTTGCAGCAGCTTGTCTCTTCCTTTGGTCATGGCTGACAAGGCAGAACGTTGAGCCGTTAATGTGATGCGGCACAGCACATTAACCACAGCCTGGCACTCCCCAGCTGAGTGGGGGGTTAACGAAAACGCTGCGTAAATAATTTGCGAAGAGCGTACGGTATTTCGGTGTGCGTTCGAGGGCATTGTGAGCATTTTGTAGGAACCACCAGTAATCAAGCTGCTCTTTCACTCCGTCGCTAAAGATGTAGGCGACGGTAAGTCCCTTGAACCATGTAAGCGCATGATATTTTGCAGCCGGAAAGTAAGTTTCATCGGGACAGAGTAGGGTCTGCGGGTCAATCATATCAGGTGTAACCCGGAGGTAACAAGCCAGTATCTTCTGTGTTAGTCGCCAAACTCCGGACGATGATGCGCAAGTAAAACGATGTTCATCAGTATCCAAAAGGTGACAATCTGGGCAATAAGGGGAGTCTGCCAGTCCGATAGTGTGAAGTCGCTGGCGTGTGGCATATTTTTTGTTGGCGATCTGATACCACTTCGAACGCACCGTGGATGACAGAAAGTGGTGGTGTATCGTTTTCCACACTCTTGGCCAGTGAACCGTAGGGTACTTGTTTTCCACCACGTTATGGTGAACAGCCCGCAGAAGGTTAGTATAAAAATCTTTCGCCTTCGGTGGACGTGTGGCGGAGAGGTTCAAGCTGACATAGCTGTAATCAAGAATGAAGGTCGACACATGGGAGAGCTGTGGTGCGACGTGCGCAACCGACACCGGCGGGACGTTAGAGGCTGGCATCAGAACCTGTAGTAAACGACCCGTGAGAGAGGTATATTGACTTTTCCATCGTTTCCTCATGTTGCTCATGTAAAGGGCAGCTGCTCTCGCCCTGACGTTGACCAATCCCAGCCCTCCTTTGTGCACTGGGAGGGTAAGAGTGTCGTATCGTACTTTAAAGATATGACCTGCGGAAACGTAGTAACTGAAGGCCGCCTGAAGCCGGCGACCTATCTGCAGCGGTAGTGGGAGGACCTGTGCCACGTGGTTGAGTTTGGATGCTACGTGGAGGTTCAAGTATTCAACACGTTGTAGCTGATTCAAGTCCCGGAGCAGGTTCTGTCGCACCATTGCGCGTATGATCTGTAATAACCGTCGGTAGTTTGCTGCAGCTGTTTGACGTACATCTTTCTTGAACGTGATGCCCAAATATCGCAGATCAGAAACTGGTGGGAGGGGAGCGAGGGCTTCCGGTCCGAGACCACGCCCAATGTCCAACGCCGCCGACTTGTTGATGTTCAGAAGACTGCCTGCGGCCTGTCCGTATCGCTCAATCCAGGTTAGTACGCTTTGAACTTCGTCCTTGGAACGAACCAGCAGTAGCAGGTCGTCAGCGTATGTCCTATAGCGAAAGGTGACGTCTCGCAGCGTGATACCAGATAGGCGGTGGTTAAGGCCCCCTAGGAGTGGCTCGAGTGCGATTGCATAAAGGTAGGTAGAAAGGGGACAACCCTGTCGTAGAGACCTCTTAATGGGTACTGGTCCTACCGTCCTTCCATTGACCTGGACGTGTGAGCTGGCTGCGGTCCAAAGACGCCGTAGGGTGTCGATGAGGCCCGGGGGGAAGCCCATACAGTCCATCACTCGTAGGAGGAAGTTTTGGTGCACTCTATCAAAGGCGCGGTTGAAATCGACGGAGACGATCGCCGCTCTCAGACGGCACGCAGAAGCGATCGCTATTAAGTCCCTGCAGTCACCGGTGGCCGTGTGTATGTTGGCTTCTCCCCCCTGCGACGTCTGTTCTGGAGCGAGGATCATCGGCAAAGTCGTCTTAATACGGCTCGCCATAATCCTGGTGAAAATCTTGTAATCGGCGTTCAACATTGTAAGCGGCCGATAGTCGTTAATCGATAGCCCTCCACCTGGCTTGTGTACTGGTATGAGGAGACCTTCTACAAACGCTGGCGGCACAACACAGTCTGGAGACATAAGTTCGCGGAACATTATAACCCAGCGAGGCATCATGAGGTCACGGAAAGTCCGGTAGAATTCGATGGGCAATCCATCAGGTCCAGGAGATCTATTGGCCGCACCTTTGTCCACGGCGTCTTCGACTTCTTCGAGTGAGATTTCCTCTGTTAGTGCATTCACGGTAGCCTCGTCGATAGTACGTGTTATCTGCTGTAACACTTCAGTAGTGGCCTCGTCAATGACGGTTCTTTCCTTGTAAAGATGACGAAAATGATCCTCCACCGCCTTTACTATGGTTGCTTGGGTCGTACATAAGCGACCGTCGTGTGTCCTGAGTTGTGTGATTAAATGTTGACGTTGTCGGCGCTTATCCGCCACAACGTGGTGCATAGTGGGTTCCTCTGCAACCGTTCGGTCGTGCCGTCGCGAGCGGACTACTGCACCTTCTAGTCGACGCTTCGTCAATGATAGTATGTGAGCCTTGATTCTGCTTTGGTCATGTTGTCTCTCCGGGGAAGGGGGTAAGGCGTCGAGGTCCCTGAGTGCCGCGTAGTAAAAATCGAGGGTCTGTCGATGCCACGCAGTCACGTCCTTGCCATATCGCATAAGTGTCCTACGGATTGCTGGTTTGGCACAGAGGAGCCACCACTCCAGGGTCGAGGTGTATCGTGGGTGGCGGCGTTCACAGTCAGTCCACGTTGCTGCAACTTGCCGACGGCAATCCAGGTCCTGGAGATGAGTTATGTTGAGCTTCCAAAAGCCATTGCTGCGCCAGACTTGTTGGGGGCGTAGGTGTATAGTGCAGATATAGGCACTGTGATCGGAATAGGCTTGAGGCCATAATTCGGCGTCCGCCACACCTTGTGTGAGATCTTGTGACACATATATGCGGTCAAGTCGGCTGGCCGAATGACTGGTAAGATGAGTGTGGCCAGAGCGGTTACCGTGGACTTTTTCCCACGTGTCGCACAAGTGAAGTTCTTGGATCATCGCACCCAGTTCCGGACAAGGCATGTAATGTGGGATTTGGTCCTTGGGATGAAGTACGCAATTAAAATCGCCGGCGAAGACGCTGTGGTCGTATCGTCCAAGGAAAAGGGGAGCGACATCTGTGGAGTAGAATCTGGCGCGGTCGTGACGTCTTGTGGTACCCGACGGCGCGTAAACATTAATGAATCGGGTGTTGAGTGCCGTAAATGCTATTCCTCGCGCGGAGGGAAGAAACGTGACGTCGGTAACTTCAATACCTTCACGCACTAATATTGCCACTCCGGTGTCTGCAGGGCTACCGGGCGTCACATGTGTGGCGTAACCGTAAAAGTGCGGGAGTGCAGTCGTTTTCACTTCTTGTAGGAAAGCAAAGTCAACTCCCATGGCTCGTATGGTTTCTTTCAAAAGTTGGATCTTGACAGGAGAACTGATCATGTTGATATTCATTGTCGCCAGGCGGTAAGCCTGGCAACGCGTTGTTTGGGCGAGGTTATCCATGTTGAAGTTGGAGAGAAGCGAACATCGGAAGTAATGTCACCCCCCGCCAAACGCGGTCCTCCCTGTGCTGCTTATGCTGCATGATCCGGCGGCGCCTCAGCTGGCCGCGGGTCGGGATCTTGTGTCTCGACGTCCTCGGCCCACGAAGCGGGCGCGGATGTCTGTTCGTGTTCCATAGCCTCGGAATGGTTGGTAGTAAGGGACCGGGCGACTTCGCTGCCTGCACTGGTACCTTCCCGCTGCTCACTGTTTCTGTCAATGGGCTGATGTTCGAAAGCTGCATGTTTGTCTGTCTGTTCTGCAAGGTTGGAGTCAGTGGAAACAGCCCCAGCTTCGCGGCTGGCTTCTTGAGGGGTCAGTTGTTCTTCCCCGGCCGAATGCGAACCGCTGTGTTCCGACACGGTCCGACGACGGCGCTTTCGGCGTTTCGGTGATCGCTGTTTCCGTACATGGCCTTCATTGTCAGAAGACGGCACTGATTCACGCTCCGCCGGAACAAACGCCTCGGTCGGTACAATAAGGGAATCAATTGCCATCTTGCCGGCGTCAATGTCTGTCGCGTTCGGTAGCTCCAGAGTCGTAGTATTATTTTCCACCACTGGCCAAGTCGGCGGATCATCCAGGTTTTTGTCCGTGGAAAGTGATTCTTGTACCGCTGAAGCGGTCGGCCGTGTCTGTGGTGTGGAGAACGTCGTGAGCGCCGCCGCGTAAGTCACGGGTAGAACAGTCTTCGCCGCTGGTGGTGCAACGTCCTTCGGTGGGAGTTGTGTGATCCGACGCTGGAGGCACTCGGAACGAAGGTGTCCTTCTTTGCCGCATCCGGAACACGTCTTCGGCTGGCCGTCATAAATAACTATGGCCCGGCATCCTCCTATCTGTAGATAGGATGGCACGTGTCGTTGGAGATCTATGCGCACTTGGCGTACTCCATTGAGTACTGGATACGTCTTAAACTGGGTCCATTTTTCAGCCACGTGTTCGTGTACCGTGCCGTAGGGGCGGAGCGCCGCTACAACTTCTGCCGCCGGGAGTTCAAATGGAAGTTCGAATATGCGGATAGTCCGCAGTCCCATTGCGGCATGGCCGACCTCGACGTTGCCAACATTGCCATCTGCGTGGCAGAAGCGGAGTTCTTGTTTCATCTCACGAAGCACCTTGTCGCATGTAGTTTCGTTTATGAGCTTTACATAGACCGTGCTACTGACGATCGAAAAATGAATGCCGACAATGTCGGCAGCCGGGATCTTGGCTTCCTCTTTTAAAAAGAGTTCGACTTCGAGCGCCTTTGGTCGGGTAAAGTCGTTCCGAAATGTGAATTTCAAGGTTGATCTTCTGTATTGGTTTGCCATGGTCTTGTAGCGCTACGGCGTCACGTTAGTGTCGGCCGAAGAAAGTAAACAAGGCGCGCGGGCTCTCTCTGACAGCGGAGAGCACACACCGCACGTCTGCTTCGCTCGGCTGCGAGAGCCGCACTGCCCCTAGACCACGGGTCTACTCGAATATACAATCAATTTATTCCGCATTCGCCGCCACATATACAAATGGCTCTGAGCACTATGGGACTTAACTTCTGGGGTCATCAGTCCCCTAGAACTTAAAACTACCTAAACCTAACTAACCTATGGACATCACACACATCCCTGCCCAAGGCAGGATTCGAACCTGCGACCGTAGCGGGGGCGCGGTTCCAAACTGTTGCGCCTACAACCGCTCGGCCACTTCGGCCGGCACCACATATACGCGTTTCTGTTATTGTCCACAGCACTGCCACTTCTTAATTTTTATATGTCTATCACACTGAATTATTTTGTAACACAAAAAAACTGTAAATGAGTCATTCGCCCACACGTTGTTCTACTGACCTCAATTTTTCCTATACCGGGTATTTCTGTAAAGGGGTGCACAAATTTGACAGGACGTAGAGGATGCTCCACTGAGCAGTTTGAGGTTGGGAAGCTGGGGTCGGAAAAGCCAGATTAAAGAGATAATAGGAATAAAATCACATTACTTTGTATTTTTTTACTTAGATTATTGACAGTTAACTGCAAAAACCATCACTGACACGATGAACGTAGCAATTGCGCTGTATCTTACAAAATGTGCTGAAACCTCGATGCAAGCATGAAATCGATGGAAAAGATTCTGACACGCCCTGGCAAATATCCCTGGTCTGTCTAGAATCACATTACAGGCAGCTACAATTGTGGCAACTAATTATATCTGCATGTCCACTGGGGTCTCATACACGAGGACTTTAGGAATGGTTCAAATGGCTCTGAGCACTATGGGACTTAACATCTATGGTCATCAGTCCCCTAGAACTTAGAACTAATTAAACCTAACTAACCTAAGGACAGCACACAACACCCAGCCATCACGAGGCAGAGAAAATCCCTGACCCCGCCGGGAATCGAACCCGGGAACCCGGGCGTGGGAAGCGAGAACGCTACCGCACGACCACGAGATGCGGGCTAGGACTTTAGGAACCCACATCGGAAATAATCAACGGGACTTCGGTCAGGTCATCTCGCAGGCCATGTAATAGGACCTCGCTTTCCAATCCAGCCACCAGGAAATATAGCACTGACACGGTTGCGGACATCGACAGCGAAGTGAGGCGGTGTACTGTTATGTGGTATCCACATTCTCTTACAAACTGCCAAGGGTGCGTTCTCAGATAGAATGCTTTCAGCAACGAGAGCATTGTAACGTACTTCCACATAGACAAGGTTCATGTCAGTGAGCTATACGAGACTGTATCAGTAGAACTCCATCGTATTATGCTGTGCGGCTCTGAATAGCACTCAGTAATAAAAAAGGGGTATGTCGTTGATTCATAGCTTGTTCTCTCATGGGACAACGTAAATACGATATAACAGAGCCACCTTATAGACAAGGAAAGTAAACAAAACCCGCATCATGACTTCCTAGTAATCAGGCTAGTCTTCCTTGTTTCCACGATCGAAATAAGGAATGTACATGTAAATAAACGGCACAATACGTGTAAACTTGTACGCGTGTTAGTTGTACGACGGTTGCCCATAAAGTAATGCACTGCATTTAATTTCTTCTACGGTTAGTTATTGAACATAATGAGGATTATACAGATGAGAATTATACACACACTATTCTTCCACGTAATCTCCACCCCGTTCTATGGCCTTCCTCCAGCGCGAAACAAGGGACTGTATGGCCTGTCGGTACCAATCCTTGCCCTGCTGGCGGAGCAAGTGCTTCACTGTGTGAATCATCTCCTCATCGGTCTCAAAATGTCTTCCACGAATGGCATGCTTCAATGGCCCAAATAAGTGGAAGTCCGAGGGGGCTAGTTTAGGTCTGTAGGGTGGATGGTGTAACACTGTCCAACCCTGCTTTGCGATGTGTTCAGCAGCCCTCAGACTTGTGTGCGACCGAGTGTTATCGTGTTGCAGCAAAACATCTCCTGTGTTACTGTGACGTCGAAGTTGCCAAATGCGCAACTTAAGTTTTGTTTATATGTGAACGTATGTTACCGAATTAATGGTACCGCCTCTTGGCATCACATAAAAGAAAATCACACCTTCACAGTCGCAGAACACGGTGATCATGATCTTACTGATGGAAGCACTTGCTTTGAATTTTTTCTTCTGTGGGGAGAGGTAATGGCGCCAATCTATCGACTGTCGTTTTGTTTCGGGCTGAAAATGGTGAATTCATGTTCATCTCTTGTCACAATCCGGAACAAGAAGGCCTCTACCTCAGCTTCAAAACGTTGCAACAAACAAAGACAAATGTCTTTTCTGTCCGATTTGTGATCCACCCGTAGATACCGTCGGACCCATCTTGCACAAACATCTTAATATCCAACAGTGACGATAATTGCATCCACACTTCCTTTGCTATTTGCCAGGTGCAGCACCAACTGCCAAGGGGTAATGAGTCTGTCGTTGCGAATGACATCACTAGCTCGCTGCAACACGTCAGGTGTGAGCAGTGGATGGTCTTCCCGAGCGCTGAAACTCCTGTACCTCCGCATCCTCCATTCCCAGCGACTAATTGTACTTCTATCGGCAGCGGATGCTCCATAGACTTCGCACAAGCGTTGGTGAATATTCCCCACAGTGTCTTTCTCTGCAGTGAGAAATTCAATGACGGCACATTGCTTGCAACGTACATCGTTTAGAGACGCCATTTTCACAGAGTCCTGCAGCTGCGCTATCTGTCGTAAGTGACGGAAACTTGGCCCGCGCAAATATTACATATGTAACGTTTCGCAGTCGTAACATTGCTTCCTGCCGAGAAAAAAAAAATGTAGTCACTTACTTTGGGGGGTGTTCCTCGTAAATAAGCTGGAAAACAGTAATGCTAGACAAAGCGGTATACAAGTTTACTCCTGAAACTTCCTGGCAGATTAAAACTGTGTGCCGGACCGAGACTCGAACTCGGCACCTTTGCCTTTCGCGGGCAAGCGCTCTACCATCTGAGCTACCCAAGCACGACTCACGCCCCGTTCTCACAGCTTGACTTCCGCCAGTACCTCGTCTCCTACCTTCCAAATTTTACAGAAGCTCTCCTGCGAAACTAGCAGAAATAGCGCTCCTGAAAGAAAGGATACCGCGGAGACATGCTGTAGCCACAGCCTGGGGGATGTTTCAAGAATGTCTCTGCAATATCCTTTCTTTCTTTCAGGAGTGCTAGTCCTGTAAGATTCGCAGGAGAGCTTCTGTAAAGTTTGGAAAGTAGGAGACGAGGTACTGGCAGAAGTAAAGCTGCGAGGACGGGGCGTGAGTCGTGCTTGGCTAGCTCAGATGGTAGAGCGCTTGCCCGCGAAAGGCAAAGGTACCCAGTTGGAGTCTCGGTCCGGCAGACAGTTTTAATCTGCCAGGAAGTTCCATATCAGCGCACTCTCCACTGCAGAGTGAATATCTCATTCTGGAAGTTATTTCTATATCTCGTAAATCGGCTTCTCCGTCCACAGGTTCCCTTCCTCAAGATGTTCAGTGGAGCATTTTGTATGTCCTGCTACATTTTTGCACGCTCCTACGGAAACACCCTGTAGAGGTGGCAGTGTTTCTCGTAGCGTCAGTAAGTTTCCTGGCTACAGGGAAGTCCCACGCACAGCAGGTGTGTGCTGAGGAGAGCGGCGTCCCGTGCGCCGCCGCCACCGCCGCCACTTTGCACGGTCGTGACTCGCGCAACAGGTGGCCCCCGCCGCGCGCCGTCCTGTGGGTGTGTCAGCGCCTCCCTCACTACAACACTCCGCTGACGTGCACGTGACGCCAGCAGTGAGGATGTAACACGGTACCACACTGCAGCACTGACTGCCAGGGTCGGCTTTTGCAATTACTGCCACGTCCACCGGTTCCGCCTGGTACGACATAGAACAAAGCTCTCGTAACAGGCATGTACTTTCCAGCTGGAAACTATTCCAAAATTAATGATATTTTCATATGTTGTTTTCACGTACTCTGCGGAGTAGTCGCAGATTTCTGCCTCATGGAGCCTGTTCTAAGTTGTGGGGAGCGGGGTGGAGAACCTCGATCTCTTTGGCGTCTTTTTTTTTTTCTTTTCACTTACAACATCTAAACTACGAGTTTTTAGCGGAACACATCGATTTACAACGTTCACCAGTCTTATCTTTCCAGCACATTCGACTGGTCAAAAATATTTTTTGATCTAACAGCTCCCGAGATACAATGGTTAAAAATACAATAGATTTTCTAAAATTATCGAAAAGAGCAGCAAAATGAAGGTTTGTACCTCATAACTTTCACTTTCCAACATTTCAGTCCACATTCTGTCACGTGCCTGCCCACAAATTTCGACACAGAAACAAACCATGGAGGTAGCACACTATGGTTCAAATGGCTCTGAGCACTATGCGACTTAACGTCTGAGGTGATCAGTCCCCTAGAACTTAGAACTACTTAAACCTAACTAACCTAAGGACATCACAAACATCCATGCCCGAGGCAGGATTCGAACCTGCGACCGTAGCGGTCACGAGGTTCCAGACTGTAGCGCCTAGCACACTATCACTGGCAGCATGGCCACGAGTGAGCTCGACATAACTCTTCATGGCACGCATAGAAATCTGTTCCCTGGACATGTCGGACCACATTCCTGTCCAGAATTTCCTTCAAATTTCAGTGGCTTACGATGCACGCAAGAAATTAACCCAATTAAATAATATATCATTAACTTAACAATAAAACCTCACTCGTCTGAAGAATGAAACGTGATTAACCTATTACACAGAAAAAACATTCGCTTAAAAGTAAACGTCCGGCGTCCGCACGCCTTGACCTCTTTGACGCTGATGGCATGTCGTCGTCGTTTGGTCATGGGCCTCTTCCTCCCGAACTACAATTTCGTCGAAGAGGTTGGCCTGTTCTTCGTATGCAGCGCCAGTGAAGTCTATTTCTGGAGAATTTTCGCATGCGGTACGAACGCAATCCTTGCAGCTGGTAGAGTACCGGAGACCAGCTTCAGACTACTTTGCCGTAGCCTGCAGCACGTCCGCCGCGAGTAATGTTGAGGAGCACCATCCACGTTCTTAGTGAAGAGGATAACACCTGTAAACAAACAAACAAAATAAGTAGATGAATATGTCTCTTTTCGCATAGCACAATGAGTTATTACAAAGTAGAGCAGTCATTAAACAACAGTCAGAAATGCTGAAAATTTAACGAACGACAAATACTCTGAATGTGTACAATACTAACATCATTTGGTCAGACTACAACCCCAAGCAGATGAAGGTACTTGTGGGATCCCTTCACTCCTCAGCCATATTTACACTTGCTGTATGTTCTCAAGGATAGCTATTCGTCGGCATAACG
Organism: Schistocerca serialis cubense; assembly: GCF_023864345.2. Classification (NCBI taxonomy): domain Eukaryota; kingdom Metazoa; phylum Arthropoda; class Insecta; order Orthoptera; family Acrididae; genus Schistocerca; species Schistocerca serialis. The sequence continues at coordinate 914,550,099 of NC_064641.1, read as the reverse complement.
TCCAGGTGGAAACGTGCCCAGTTAAAGTTTTGGTTGTATTGGAACGTTAGATGAGAATATTCGGCACCACAGACCCTCCAGTTTATTTGCGTGATGGTTCCACTTTATAACTTCACAAGAAACTTCTCTCCTGGCTCAGATATTTGGTGTGGTGTTGCCTTAGAGTCTTTCGAAACACCAACTGTGTCTGACACCCAAGGATTTTTCTCATACAGTTGTATTACTTGTTTCTTAACAGTTCTAAAGCATTCGCAACCAAGTGCCAGACTTTGAAGCGCTCATGAAAAGCAGTGAAGATCACATAATCCTTGATTAAGAAAGCTGCTTGAAACCTGTGACTGACAGGTTTTGGGAAAAATTTAAGTGCATAGCGAAAGGATAGGCAAACGTTAAATGGGGGTAGTGCGTTTGTGGCAGTAGATGAGAAAATCAAATCCACAAAGATAGAAATTGAAGCTGCATGTGGAATTGTTTGGGCAAGACTCGGTACCAGGGGTGGGCCTAAAATAATTGGATCCTGCTATCGCCCACCATACGCAACTCTTGATAGAACAGAAAACTTTAGAGAAAACCTCAGTTCACTTTAACGTAAGTTTCACAGTCACACTGTAATCATTGGTGGAGACTTTAATCACATGACACTTAATTGGGAATACTACAATATACACTCCTGGAAATTGAAATAAGAACACCGTGAATTCATTGTCCCAGGAAGGGGAAACTTTATTGACACATTCCTGGGGTCAGATACATCACATGATCACACTGACAGAACCACAGGTACATAGACACAGGCAACAGAGCATGCACAATGTCGGCACTAGTACAGTGTATATCCACCTTTCGCAGCAATGCAGGCTGCTATTCTCCCATGGAGACGATCGTAGAGATGCTGGATGTAGTCCTGTGGAACGGCTTGCCATGCCATTTCCACCTGGCGCCTCAGTTGGACCAGCGTTCGTGCTGGACGTGCAGACCGCGTGAGACGACGCTTCATCCAGTCCCAAACATGCTCAATGGGGGACAGATCCGGAGATCTTGCTGGCCAGGGTAGTTGACTTACACCTTCTAGAGCACGTTGGGTGGCGCGGGATACATGCGGACGTGCATTGTCCTGTTGGAACAGCAAGTTCCCTTGCCGGTCTAGGAATGGTAGAACGATGGGTTCGATGACGGTTTGGATGCACCGTGCACTATTCAGTGTCCCCTCGACGATCACCAGTGGTGTACGGCCAGTGTAGGAGATCGCTCCCCACACCATGATCCCGGGTGTTGGCCCTGTGTGCCTCGGTCGTATGCGGTCCTGATTGTGGCGCTCACCTGCACGGTGCCAAACACGCATACGACCATCATTGGCACCAAGGCAGAAGCGACTCTCATCGCTGAAGACGACACGTCTTCATTCGTCCCTCCATTCACGCCTGTCGCGACACCACTAGAGGCGGGCTGCACGATGTTGGGGCGTGAGGGGGAGACGGCCTAACGGTGTGCGTGACCGTAGCCCAGCTTCATGGAGACGGTTGCGAATGGTCCTCGCCGATACCCCAGGAGCAACAGTGTCCCTAATTTGCTGGGAAGTGGCGGTGCGGTCCCCTACGGCACTGCGTAGGATCCTACGGTCTTGGCGTGCATCCGTGCGTCGCTGCGGTCCGGTCCCAGGTCGACGGGCACGTGCACCTTCCGCCGACCACTTTCGACAACATCGATGTACTGTGGAGACCTCACGCCCCACGTGTTGATCAATTCGGCGGTGCGTCCACCCGGCCTCCCGCATGCCCACTATACGCCCTCGCTCAAAGTCAACTGCACATACGGTTCACGTCCACGCTGTCGCGGCATGCTACCAGTGTTAAAGACTGCGATGGAGCTCCGTATGCCACGGCAAACTGGCTGACACTGACTGCGGCGGTGCACAAATGCAGCGCAGTTAGCGCCATTCGACGGCCAACACCGCGGTTCCTGGTGTGTCCGCTGTGCCGTGCGTGTGATCATTGCTTGTACAGCCCTCTCGCAGTGTCCGGAGCAAGTATGGTGGGTCTGACACACCGGTGTCAATGTGTTCTTTTTTCCATTTCCAGGAGTGTATTTAGTGATGGGAGTGATAAGACATCCTGTGAAGAGTTACTTAACGCTTTCCATGAAAGCCGGCCTGGATGGCCGAGCGGTTCTAGGCGCTTAAGTCTGGAACCGCGCAACCGCTACGGTCGCAGGTTCGAATCCTGCCTTGGGAATGGATGTGTGTGATGTCCTTAGGTTAGTTAGGTTTAAGTAGTTCTAAGTTCTACGGGACTTATGACCTCAGAAGTTAAGTCCCATAGTGCTCAGAGCCATTTTTGAACCTTCCATGAAAACTAGCTAGAACAAATTGTTGGAAACCCCACTTACGACGGATATATGGATCTAATGGCAACAAATAGACCTGACCAGTTGAAGGATGTCCACATCGAAACTCGTAACATTGATCGTGGTTACCAAAGTACAAACAATAACGAAAACAAGTAGAAATATATATATGTACAGTAAACTGCACGAAGAATCAGTATAATGAGAATCTTGAAACATTCAGCAGAGGGCAGGGGCATGTAGAGGAGCTGTAGCTCAAGTTTGCAACAATAGTTGACCTTGCCTTGGATAGATACGTACCAAGCAGAACAGTTCATAGTGAGGAAACTTCCATGGTATACAGTCACTCTAAAGAAACTTGTAAAGAAATAGGAGTTACTGCATAACACGTGTGAAACAATGCATTGGGCCATAGAGACATGCTGAATGACACGCGTTTGGCTGTCAAGAGAGCAATGCGTGATACCTTCAATGACTACCATAGCAGAATATCCTCAAATAATATTTCAAACGACGCAAATAAATTGTGATCGTATGTACAGACTGTCAATGCGCCCCAAGTTAGTGTCCAATCCCCAATGAATGAGACAGAAGCTGAAATTGAGATAGCGGAGCATAGAGTGAAATGCTTAATTCAGTTTTCAAATGTTCCTTTACTAAGAGAAACCCAGAAGAATTGTTCAACTTAATCCTCGTACAACTAAAAAGATTAATGAAATATTTATTAGTATCAGTGGCGTTGAAAAACAGTTGAAATTTAAGAAAGCTCCAAGACCCGATGGAATCCCTGACAGATTCTATACTCATTTTTTCGACTGATATAGCCCCCTCTCCTAACTATAATCTATGTCATATCCCTCGAACAAAAATCTGTGTCCAGTTCTCGGAAAAAAGCAAATGTCACATCTGTCTACAACAAGGGTAGTAGAAGTGACCCACAAAACTGACGTCCAGTATCCGTGACATCGAATTGTTGTAGTATCTTAGAACATATTCTGAGCTCGAACCTAATGAGGTATCTCCGACAGAATGACCTCCTCAATACATACCAGCAAGAATTTAGAAAATATCGATCATGTGAAGCCCAACTCACAAGTTTTTCACATGACATACTGAAAGCTTTCGATCAAGGCAGTCAGGTAGATGCAGTGTTTCTGGATTTCCGAAAATCATTTGACTCAATGTCATAACTAATAATATTGTCAAAAGTACGATCGTATGGGGTATCAAGTGGAATTTGTGACTGGACTGAGGACTTCTTGGTAGGACGGAAGCAGCATGTCATCCTGGATGGAGTCATCGTTACATGCGGAAGTAACTTCGCGTGTATCCCCAGGGAAGTTTGTTCGTATCCTTGCTGTTCATATTGTATATTAAAGACCTTGCATACAATATTAATAGTAGACTCTTTGCAGATGGTGCAGTTATGCATAATGATGTACTATCTGAAAGAAGCTGCATAAATATTCAGTCAGATCCTGGTCAGATTTCAAAGTTGGGCCACGGTTGGCAATTTGCTTTAAATGTTCAGAAATGTGAAGTTGGGCACTTCACTAGTCAAAAAAAAACATAGTATCCTTTGTCGACAATATCGACCAACTCATACAAACACATTGGTGTAACACTTTGTACGGATATGAAATCGAATGATAGAACAGGTTCAGTTGTGGGCAAAGTAGGTGATGGAATTCGGCGTATTGGCAGAATACTGGGGAAATACAATCAGTCTACAAAGGAGATTGCTAGAACATCACGTTTACTACTGGTTCTAGAATATATTTCAATCGTGTGTTAACATTTACGTAATCACTTTGCTCTTCGCAATAAAGTGCCTGGCAGAGGGTTCAATGAACCACCTTCAAGCTGTCTCTCTACTGTACCACCCTCTAACGGCGCTCGGGAAAATCGAGCACTTAAATTTTTCTGTGCGAGCCCTGATTTCCCTCATTTTATTGTGACGATCATTTCTTCCTATGCAGGTGGGTGCCAAGAGAATCTTTTAGCAATTGGAGGAGAAAACTAGTGATTGAAATTTCATGAGAAGATCCCGTCGCAACGAAAAACGATTTTGTTTTAATGATTGCCACTCCAATTCACGTATCATGTCTATGGCACTATCTCCCTTGTTTGGCGATAATACAAAATGATCTGCCCTTCTTTGAACTTTTTCGATTTCATCCGTTAGCCCCACCTGATGCGGATCTTACACATCACAGCTACATTCCAGGATAAGGCGGAGAAGCGTGGCGTAAGCAGTCTGTTTAATAGACCTGTCGCACCTTCTGCCAATGAATCGCAGTCTTTGGTTTGCTCTATCTACGTTATCATTCCAATTTAGGTTGTTTGTAATTGTAATCCCTAAGTATTTAGTTGAATTTACAGCCTTCAGATTTATGTGACTTACCGTTTAATCGAATTTTAGTGGATTTCTTTTAGTACTCATGTGGATAACTTCACACTTTTCTTTATTCAGGGTGAATTTCCACGTTTCGTACCATACAGTTATCTTATCTAAATCATTTTGCAATTCGTTTTGGTCGTCTGATGACTTTACAACACGGTAAATGCCAGCATCATCTGCAAACAATCTAAGATGGCTACTCGGATTGTCTCCTATGTCGTTAATATACATCAGAAACAAACACTTCCTTGGGAAACGCCGGATATTGCTTCCATTTTACTCGATGACTTTCCATCTATTACTATGAACCGTGATCTTTCTGACAGGAAACCACAAATCCAGTAGCACAACTGTGGCGATATTCCAGAGGCACGCAGTTTGGTTAGTAGACGCTTGTGAGGAACTGTGTCGAAAGCCTTCTGCAACTCCAAAAATGTGGAAACAATTTGACACCCCCTGTCGATAGCACTCATCAGTTCATGAGTATAAAGAGCTAGTTGTGTTTCACAAGAACGATGTTTTCTGAATCACCGCTGACTATGTGTGAAGTAAATTGTTTTCTTCGAGGTAATTCATAATATTCGAACACAATTGTTGCGGGGTGTCGGGATGGTTGAACCCGGGACTCCAGATGGCCGAGCTGAAGCCGGAACACACCGCCGACTTCCGTCAGGAGGCCGAGCGCCAAGGGGCAGTTCAGAGTGATACAGCGGTATTTGGTGGCACTAATTTGTTCTCATAATTCACAGTGCTTCGATGAGTGCAGCGTAGTGTCGGTGGCCGCCCGCACGCTGTGCCACGGCTCCAGCCGGCTCAGCAACTGCTGGTATGCCGACACCGCTGCTGCCGCCTGGAAGGCCGCTCAGCTGGAACTCAGCCGTGGTCGCCCGGTCGCCCTCGCTGGCCGAGGCGTAGTGGCTGGCGCCGCGCCGCTGCCTGCTTTTTCGGAAACTGCTACAGTCCCTGATCCTCCCGCCCCCTGCCCCGTTTGGCCTGCTCTGTCCGACCATGCGACGAAGTTGGATGTACTGGTCAGCCGTGGCCCTCGGCCGCTGCTGCTCACAAGACAGGACCGCACTCGAACCGATGCCGTGCTGGAGGCTGTGCTGCAGATTGCCGCTAGCGGTGCGTGCCTGATGGCAACCCCCGCTGCTCCAGCGCTGCCACGCCTCCCGTAGTGTAGGCCTCGCCCTGACCCCGGTGTGCCAGGTGGGAAGCGAACGTGGATGCTGCAGACCGCTGCCACTGCCTTCCTTTAGGCTGACCGTGCGATATCCAAGTATCCGATTGCTGTTCCGTCACGCCACGGTCTTGCGACCCCCAGAGGCGGAATACAGCCCGAACAAGTACATTGAAATAAAGTAAGATTTACATAAATTATTTACAACGTTGCTGCCAGACTGGCCCCTATAAGCGTGGACCAGCATAGGTCCGTCCCGACCTAGCACAGCTCATCCCAAGGTAAAAGTACCTCACTATTTACACTGTCTCTCCCCTCGCCTCTGGCGTAGTGTCAGAGAGAGACAGAAACTGTGGCAAATATAAATTCCCAAACGTCAGCCATCTCCAGGTCTCGGCTCTGGCCTGGTTCCTCGCCTCATATCGCAGTAACTTCAAGCAACGCTGCGGTTTTGCTGCCTCGTCGTTGCTTCACACAAAGCAATTCTTTCGCGCAATAGCGCCGTCGCCGCACCTCTCGAGTGCCAAGTTTGAATTTCCTGGCCTACTAGCTGTCGACTGCTTTACCACTCTGCCAGCGCCCCCAGATTCCTCCGTCCAACCGTGCATTCATTGACTTTTAATAAAATTTCCTCTTTCCTACTACCAAGACTAATAATAGTGCAGCACAGTATATATTCCAAAACGCTACTTTAAATCGACGTTAGTGATATGGGCCTGTAATTCAGCGGATTACTCCTACTTCCCTTTTTGGGTATTTGTGTGACTCGAGCAATATTCCTGTCTTTAGGATTCGGATCTTTCTGTGAGCGAGCAGTTGTAAATAATTGCTAAATATGAAGCCTTTGTATCAGCATACACTGAAAGGAATGTGACTGGTGTACAACCTGGATTCGTTAAGTGATTTCAGCCGATTTGCTACACCGATGAAATCTACTTCTATGTCGCTCATCTTGGCAGTTGTTCTTTATTGGAATTGTTTGCTGAAGGGGTTTCGGGGAACCGTGTTCAATAACTCTGCTCTAGTGGCGCTGTCATCAGTGATCACCGTTGTTATGGCGCTGTGAAGGCACTGGCTGCGTCTTGCTACTGACGTGCATTATGTATGACCAGAATCTCTTTGGGTTTTGTGCCAGATTCCGAGACAGAGTTTCGTTGTGGAAGTGCGCGCCATATTTCGAACTTGTGTAAAACTTTGCCAATCTTGGGCATTTTGCGTTCTTTTAAATTTGGCATGCCTTTTTCGTTGCTTCTGCAAAAGCGATCTGACCCGTTTCGTGTACCATGGGGCATCAGTACAATCACTTATTCATTTAAGTGGTATATACCTCTCAATCACCGTCGATACGGTCTCCTTGAAATCATTCCGCTTCTTTACTACGCTTACACTATCATATCGAAAGTAGTGAAGATTGTCGCTTGAAAGGGTGTTAAGAGCATTTTTTACGGCTTTTTAAACAGATATACTTCGCGTTTCTTCTTCATGGTTGTGGGTATTACGGTATTCAGACAGGCAGCAACTGCCTTGTGATCGCTAGTGCCTGTATTCGTCACGCTATTCACTATTGGTCCAGGACTATTTGTTGCTAAGAGGTCAAGCATACTTTCTCAACCATTTACGCTTCCAATGGGCTCATGAACAAATTGTTCAAAATAATTTTCTGAGAAAGCATTGAGTACAATTTCGGATGACCGATACCAAAGAAGACTAACATGGGATATTGAACATAAAGGGAGAGGGGCAGTAACAATGGTCACCGATTTGTTTGATACGTGGGAGAGTGTCATGGTGATACTGAAGGAACTGAACTGCAAGGCTCTTGAAGACAGGCGTAAACTATGCAGAGAACCTCAAGAATTGACTTAAACTGATGATTCTAGAACTGTACTAAAATCCCCTACGTATCGCTCATACAGGGATCGTGAAGATAACACGAGCATAATTACTCGACGCACACAGGCATCCGAACGACCACTCTTCCCGCGCTCCATACGTCAATGGAACGGGAAGAAACCCTAATAACTGGTACAATGGGACGTACCCTCTGTCATGCACCTCACGGTGGTTTGCAGATTGTAGATGTAGACGTAGATGTAGATGTGTTGAATTGGTGTCGCACTCACTCAGTCCATGAAGGAGGATATTATATTCATTGTTGCAACACACGATACTCCTTGTGTTGGATGAAAAAGAGATTATTACTTCATTCTTCTTCTCCAGATGATTTTTCAAGTGTTTAACATATGGATGAGAATTATCAGATACCTCATCAAGCAAGTGTCCAAGGCAAACTGCCACTTGTCATTTTTCTCCCCGAGAAAAATGAACACAGATTCCATGGATTTATCTGAGTTTGGAGTAGGGTGTCTCCCGGCATTTTGTGGAGACGTGCAGGTATTGTGAAGAATTTGTGAATACACTTTTGGGGATATTCCGCAGTTAATAGCAAGTAAATCTGTGACCATATTATGGAACGCGCTCTTTCGTTCTTCAATTTTTTTGTCCCCATTCATCACTTGTAGTCTTCAACACGAGTAAATGGTGCTTGCTACCTCTGGTAGCGTTACTTTGATCACGCGATTGTTCCTTTCCCTAGGTAACTTAGTGTGTTTTCGACTGCACTCGCAGTTAAGTTCTTCCTCACGTAAGAAGTATTTGTTGTTGAAATCAAATGACAACGATTGCTTACCTGAAAGTGTTGGTTTGTGGGCAGTTGTAACAGTGTGAGGTGCACGACGTAATGAGGCCAAAATCAATTTCTCACAGTCACTTCTTTTGACAAGCTATGTGACCCGTAATTTCCCCCACTTCTTCACGTAACCGTTTGTGTTTAATATTGGAGGCAAGAAGCGTAGCAATTTATCTCTTTTTAACTACAGCTACTTCGCGTTCTGACAAATTCTCTTCGCGCATGAAACACAGTTCTAAGACAACTGAGGATGTAATATTAGCTCAGCACCGCAGCTAAAATAATTCGAATTGCATCACATCCAAGAAAAACGCACTGTAATGTCACCGAAGTAACAAGTCGCCAACGAGCAGTTACATCGAACAACTACAATGAAACTTACCACAAAAGAAAACAACATTTAGCTTAGGAATCTAAGTTGCACATAATTTATAGAGAAAAGTTAAATAAAGAAAGTTATAAGGCGAAAACCTGAATTTTCTACTATTTTTTATGATTTGAGAAATTTGTTTTATTTTTTAACCACTGTACCTCAGTAACTGTTGGGTCAAAAAATGCATTTGACCTGTGAAATGTGCGGGAAATTTTACGCTCTATACCTTTGGTAACCGGTGTGTTCCGCTGAAAATTGAAGTTGACGGGAACATACAGCACAACACCGGCTGAGGTTCTTCTGCTCACTGTGGGAACATGTCGTGCTTACAGCACAGTACGGTATCGTGCCGAAGCGTAACGGGTGCGGCGGGATACCACAGGTAAAGTACAAGAAGTTACAGGTACCAAAATATCTAACAAAATCACTTGACGAATAGTGCGGGGATTTCAATAGTGGAAAGAGAAGACCCCGGTTACACGGTCTCCTTTGGAGCTTCAGAGAGACTACAAATGAATCATACAGTCGGCAGCAGAGGTATGGCTCATTCTGTCAGAGGACACTGCCATTACTCTCAATACGTACTTAGCATAGGAAAGAGACTGCCAGCACTTTGTGACTATAGTGATTTAGGATACCCTCAGTACGTGGTTTTTCACGTGCCCACTCAGTGGAAGCAAGAAAAAGTGAAACCTCTCAGGGTTACTAATTAGGAACGCTGATATAGTCCAGTTCCTGGAGTAGTCACAAACAATGTATCTTGAAATGAACTAAGTAAGTTCAGAATAGGTGTTAGAGAAGGACACACACCTACAACAGACGTCAAGAGGTGAGAGACAGTGAGAGAGGGGCAATATTCCGTTGCTGAGGAGATAAGAGGAGATGATAAGGTCACAAGTAGCGTAAAGGCGCTGTGTTGCTAGTGAAGTGTTACGTCGGGTAATAACGGTGTGACTACTCCTAATTTAGTTTAATAGTCCACTTGTAATATAATGAGCTGCTAAAGAAAACGAGAGAGATGGAAGAAACGGAAACAAACCGACGAATTTTAAAAATAATCACTGTAGCTATTAATACATTTATCCCACTCTGAGACAATATGATCAGTGTCTTCGTGGAAAAATGGTCGTGATTGCCTGCGATGATACGACTGGACGCAGATGTACACCTCTTCATCCGAAGCAAATTCAAGCCACTTGCGTCTTCCTTCAGGGCTCCAAAAATACCGAAGTCACGTGGGAAAGATCGGGACCATGTGGAGAATGTGTAACGGGTTCCCAGCGAAAATTCTTCAAACTCGTGGGAACAATCTTGGCAACATGTGAGCCCACTCAAATTCGCTGTGAAGCGCTTATACATTCTCCATACAGTCCCGATATCTCCCAGTGCGATTTTAATATTTTGGGAGCTCTGAAGAAAGACATTACAAAGACATTCGTGGCCATCGCCTTGCTTTGGACAAGGAGGCGCACGCCTGGCTACAATCATAGTCCCCAAGTGAACAGCAGACATTTTACAGGAAACATGGACCAACTTGTCTCCAAGGGGGACGAATGTATTAACAGTTACGGTGATAATTTTTGAAACAATGAACAGTGTACTTATTCTTTATGCGTAGAGTTTTTATTTGAGTGCCTCTTATAGAATGGCACTGTCATTAACAACTAATTGTGAACAATCGATACATATATCGAGCCACTCAATAACTGGGCAATAAATTATATATGCAATTTTAAATGTTTCAATTTAGATTTATGGGTATAATATGTGTAGGAAATGAACAGATGGATGAAGTGTAGCCTCTTTCTTCACCCAACGCAGGGAAAACTGGAAGATGTACAGAGGTAGCCGCAAAGCGAGCTAGAGAAGCTTACATACTAAATAACACAATACACTTGTTTGTTTTGTCTTGTTTCGTGACTCACCTTCGTTTCACATTCTTTCCAACTTGTTATGTTACCTTTTTACACATACATACTCATTATCAAGAAAACTGTATAAATTAGTACTTTAATATTGTATTATTTGCGTTAAAAATGGATACCATTATGTTGAGACTTTTCAGTGTACTGAATGTATAGTATGATCTGCTTCACAATCACGGGATGATTGCATTAAATTAATAAGTAGCGACATCACTAATATTAATGAATACTTCGGTTTGTACCTTGCGAAGCATGGTCAAGCCATGCAACACGAAGGACGATATATGTCAGTGCGGCCATGTGAGAACATTCGAATATATCGGTTTTACCTACAACGCCCGTAAGGGAATTAGAGAACATTATGGCAGCCAAGGAGGAGGCGACCATGAGAAAAAGATTGAATAACCACCGAAACGATAACCTTCTACGAGACGGAGTTTGGAATGTAAGGAACTTGAACGTGGTTGGCAAGCTATAAAATCTGGAAAAAGAAATACAAAGGCTCAGTCTATACAGGGTGTTACTAAAAGGTACGGCAAAATTTTCAGCAAACATTCCTCACACACAAAGAAAGAAAATGTGTTATGTGGACACGTGTCCGGAAACGCTTACTTTCCATGTTAGAGCTCATTTTATTATTTCTCTTCAAATCATATTAATCATGGAGTGGAAACACACAGCAGCAGAACGTACCAGCGTGACTTCAAACACTTTGTTACAGGAAATGTTCAAAATGTCCTCCGTTAGCGAGGATACATGCATCCACCCTCCGTCGCATGGAATCTCTGATGCGCCCTGGAGAATGGCGTATTGTATCACAGCCGTCCACAATACGAGCACGAAGAGTCTCTACATTTGGTACCGGGGTTGCGTAGACAAGAGCTTTCAAATGCCCCCATAAATGAAAGTTAAGAAGGTTGAGGTCAGGAGAGCGTGGAGGCCACGGAATTGGTCCGCCTCTACCAATCCATCGGTCACCGAATCTGTTGTTGAGAAGCGTATCAACACTTCGACTGAAATGTGCAGGAGCTCCATCGTGCATGAACCACATGTTGTGTCGTACTTGTAAAGGCACATGTTCTAGCAGCACAGGTAGAGTATCCCGTATGAAATCATGATAACGTACCCCATTGAGCATAAGTGAAAGAAACTAAAATGTGTGAGGAATGTTTCCTGAAAGTTTGGCCGTACATAGTGGGGGTCAGTGATATTAAATGGAAATAAGACAGGGATTTCTGGTCAGATGAGTATGGGATAATGTCTACAGAATCAGAAAATGGTATAACGAGAGTAGACTTCGTTGCGAATAGGAAAGTAGGACACAGTGTGTTACTGTGGCCAGTTCAATGACAGGGTTATTCTCATCAGAACTGACAGCAAACAAACACCGACAACGATAGTTCAGGTATGCATGCCGACGTCGCAAGCTGAAGATGAAGAGATAGAGAAAGAGTATGAGGATATTGAAAGTGTAATACAGTATGTAAAGGGGGATGAAAATATAATAGTCTTGTGGGACTGGAATGCTGTTATACGGGAAGGAGTAGAAGAAACGGTTACAGAAGAATATGGACTTAGGACAAGGAATGAGATAGGAGAAAGACCAATTGATTTCTGTAATAAATTTCAGTTAGTAATAGCGAATACTCTGTTCAAGAATCGCAGGAGGAAGAGCTATACTTGGAAAAAGTCAGGCAGTGATTCCGAATTCAAATATTGGGTTGTAAGGTGTACCCAGAAGCAGATACAGATTCAGATCACAATTTAGTAGTGATTAACACTTGGCCGAAGTTTAAGAGATTAGACAGGAAGAATCAATACGCAAAGAAGTAGGATACCGAAATACTAAGGGATAAAGAGATACGCTTGAAGTTCCCCAAGGCTAAGATACTGCAATAAAGAACAGCTCAGTAGGCAGTAGAGTTGAATGAACATATCTAAAAAGGGCAGTCACAGAACTGGAAAGAAAAACATGGGTACAACGAAGGTAACTACGAAGAAAACACAGGTAACAGAAGAAATACTTCAGTTGATCGATGAAAGGAGGATGTACAAAAATGTCCAGGGAAATTCAAGAATAGAGAAATACAAGTCGCTGAGGAATAAAATAAATAGAAAGTGCAGAGGAGCTAAGATGGAGTGGCTACATCAAAACTGTGAAGAAATCGAGAAAGAAAGGATTGTCGAAAGAGTTGACTCAGCATATAGGAACGTCAGAACAACCTTCGGTGGAATTAAAAGCAAGGATGATAACATTAAGAGTACAACGTGAATTTCACTTCTAAAGAGGAGGAGAGAGTGGATTGGTGGAAAGAGTACACTGAAAGCCTCCATGAGGGGGAAAATCTGTCTGATGTAACAGAAGTTGGTGTGTAGAATGTGTGAGAATGGAAATATATCATCTGACTTTCAGGAAAATATCATCCGAAGAGTGCACGAGGTGACAATTGCGAGAATTATCTCACAGTCGGCTTAACAGCTCATGCATTCAAGTTCCTGACAAGAGCAATTTACAGAAGAGTGCAAGATACTGAGGCTGTGTTATATTACGATCGGTTTGTCATCAGGAAACGTAAAAGCGCCAGAGAGGCAAGTCTGCCGTTTCGATTGATAATGGAAGTAAAATCAAGACATGTTCATAGGATATGTAGACCTCGAAAAATCTTTCGACAATGTCAAATGGTCCAATATTTTCGAAATTCTGAAGACCAGTACTATACAATATGTATAAGAATCAAGATGGAATCATGAGTGTGGAAGAACAAGAACGAAGTGCTCGGATTACAAAGGTTGTAAGACAGGGATGTAGTCTTCCGCCCTTACTGTTCAAGCTATACATCGAAGAAGCGAAGAGGGAGATAAGTGAATTAAAATTCAGGTTGAAAGGATATCCATGATACGATTTTCTGATGACATTGCTATCCGTGCAGAAGAATTACGTGATCTGCAGAATGGAATGAACAGTGTAATGAGTGTAGACTATGGACTGACAGTAAACCGAAGAAGGACAAAGGTAATGATATGTAGCACAAAAGAGAACAGTGAGAATCTTATCATCAGGAAGTTAAGAAATTCTAAAACATAAGCAGCAAAGTCACCAGTGACGGATGGAGCAAGGAGGATATCAAAAGCAGACCAGTAACGTCAAAAGGGCATTTCTGGCCAAGAGAAACGTACTATCGTCAAACATAGGCCTTAATTTGAGGAAGAGATTTCTGAGAATGTACGCTCGGAGCACAGCATTGTATGGTACTGAAACATGGCCTGTGGAAAAACCGGCACAAAAGAGAATCGAAGCATTTGAGACGTGGTGATACAAACGAATGTTCAAAATTGGGTGGGCTGATAAGGTAAGGAATGAGGAGGTTCTGCGCAGAATCAGAGGGAAAAGGAATATGCGGAAAATACTGACAAAAAGAGACAGGCTAATGTTAAGGCATCAGGAAATAACTTCCATAGTACTCGGTGGTGCTAAGGAGGATAAAAACTGTAGGGTAAGACAGAGATTGAAATATATGAAGCAAATAATTGAAGACACATGGTGCAAGTGCTATTCAGAGATGAAGAGGTTGGCACAGGAGAGGAATTCGTGACTGGCCACATCAAACCAGTCAGAAGACTCGAGACTCAAATGTATAACAAATAAAGTAGTCAGCATGATTTTCCGACATAAGAGTGGTAAATATGTTTCCAGTCCCCCCAGCATAATCATGCAGCATTTAATGTGCTCTTAACGAGGATGCGCTGGCAAGTGAAAACTTGTGTCACAGACGATGTAAATAGGGATTATCTAAATGAAATCATCTGTTGCAGAAAGCGCGTGTGCAACTAACAACATAACGTCAGAGGACACAGAACTCACAGTATTACAGTATTATCCCCACGCCGGCACAACATTCAGTTCATCAAATTCTTATAAGTTGGTGTAAAAGTTGTTTTGTCTTGTAAGGTTCACTAATTCCGTTACAGGTGTCACAGGTAAAAAGACGTAGTCGAGTGGTCCTATATGGCCCCATTGGCATTTATTGTCCTTCATGTTGAACTGGTGCCAACTGGGTACAGGCTCTGTACCCCTTCAGTAATGTACCCTGGACTGGTAAGTGTTCACAAGCTACAGAGCTAGGCATGTATTCCTGAATATTAGTGGTGTTACATACAATAACGGTGGGGTGGAGCAGTTGTGCGTCGGAGAGAGGACGTCACACATCATGACTCGTACATGGGGGTGGAAGAAACTGCCCCGACACCATCCCGAAAGCTTTTTACCACCGAAAATTGTGATGGATAGGGAAGAGAAAAAACGAAATGCTCCAATGCTCGTTTACTAGTTATTCTTCCTTTTCAATTCAAATTTTTCTTAATTTTTTTCCCAATACATAAGCATGTACCATCTCAGTTGATATTACTTCTAACACACAACATTTTTACTATTTCTGCTATTATTTAACCATCAATATTATTGTTAGCAACCCACTGGTGTCACACAACTTTGTTATGAACTACATCTTTTAAAAACTATTAAGAATATTGTAGGAAGTATCTAATTTACATACACAAACAGTATGTATGTAGGTAGTGATCAAAAAGTACATAAACGGTCAAAACACTGAAATAGCTGCACCAGGAAAGTATCTTTTTTGTTTTTCCTCTATGTTGTTTATTGATCTCCGTTAAAGCATTGTCTTGGTAGTCAGACAACAGTATTCTTCAGGTACAGTCAGGTCGTTTGAGTATATTTCACACTGACCAAGTGATTGAGTGCTACGGTCGCAGGTTCGAATCCTGCCTCGGGCATGGATGTGTGTGATGTCCTTAGGTTAGTTAGGTTTAAGTAGTTCTAAGTTCTAGGGGACTGATGACCACAGCAGTTGAGTCCCATAGTGCTCAGAGCCATTTGAACCATTTGAACCAGGTGATTGGTTTTGGAATCTTACGATTCGATGGTCATGGGACTTCACATGTGAGAAGGAAGGTTGTTAAACAGTAGAAGATGCCTCTCAAAATGTTGAATAGAAGCAGCTCTTCTCTCTATTAATTTGCTAACTATAACCTTGCTGTGGTAGTTGATAAAAACTTTGAACAGTTGATAACATTCAATAGGGAGTAACACCATCCAAAACGTAACATCAAGTAAACAAATGCGCATTCCCTAATGCTATGAAAACGAAATTCCTTATGGTAGGCTGAAAAACCGGAAAAGAACAAATGTATACCAGCGAATTTTGTAAGAACCAATTTATATCATACGTTATAGATAACCATTTGGTGTCAGAACTGTTTACAATGTCAATGTGTAATTTAAATCTGTACAGCACAACAGTTTAAACACTAATATATTTATACTGGCGATGACTTGCAAATAATAGATGTGAAAAATCTCATCACAAAATATATAACTATCTTACCAGAGTGCCATGTTCCTATCTTCTGGTTAGCTGCAGAGTGTCAGCATCATTTTCCGACATAAGAAATCAAGGTTCGATTCCCGATCCGGGCAGCAGTTTCAAGCTACCGGGAAGTTTCCAGTCAGTGCACACTGAGCTCTAGAAATAATATTCGCTCATTGTGTAAAAACATCAGTTTGATACTTGGCATAATTAGACTGCCTGGGTGCACAGTAGGTTCCCGACACTCTGAACCACAGGACAGAGTCAGCCGCAATCGCTCGGCATAGACGGGCGGCGTGCAGGGCGTGGCTGCCCGCGGCGGTTGCCATGGCGACGGCCGGGATGGCTGCTGCGGGGTCAAGGCGAGCACACGTGGCGCGCGGGGGTAGTCGGGGGCGGCAAAGGGATCCAGACCACCACAACAAGAGTAGAGTGCAAGGACACCGAGTTCCCTTCTGTGTAATGGCGGGTGTGGACACGATTGTCTTTTGGTTAAGAGGACTGTGGATGCAAATGGCCACCAGAATTTTTAGATCGCAAATATCGATATTTTTTCAAGTTTGTTTCCATCAGGAACAGCGTACTCCAAGAACGTATTAATGAGACAGCAAAGCTCGCGAATTTTGAACCTGTTTATTGCACATCGATTTCAGTTGCTGTGTAGATATCTTCAGATCAAGAACACTGACGGAAAAAATATCGCGACACCAAAAGATACTTTATACAGCGTAATGAAATAAAGGGAGTACATTTGTCTAAGTAACACATTTAAGTGATTAACAGCGCGAGAGATAAGCTATGTAAATGCAAAATACTGGTACATTAATAACAGGTGAACCGCCAAAATGCTGAATGCAAGCATGTTAACGTGCATGCACTGTGTTGTACAGGAGTCAGATGTCAGTTCGTGGGATGGAGTTACATACCTGTTACACCTGGCTGACCAATACAGGGACGGCTAATGCGGGTCGTAGATAACGCTGGAGTTGTCGTTCGATGATGTCTCACATGTGATAAACTGGACAGGTCTGGTGATCGAGTACGCCTAGGGAACATGTCGACGGTCGGCAGAGCATGGGGGCTTACAGCAGCGGTACGTGGAGCAGCGTTATTCTGTTGGGAAAATCCCCCTGAAATCCTGTTCACGAAAAGTGCTACTTCAAGTCGGATAACCAGTCTGACGTACATATTTGCAGTTCCGTCATACAAGCCGCACCCGAGACCATAACTGTAGGTGCAGGCCCAGTGCGTCTAGCACTTAAGACAGGTTGGTTGCAGGCCCTTAACGAGCCTCCTTCTAACCAACACACAGCCGTCGCTGACAACGAGGCAGAACCGGCTTTCATCAGCAAACACAACAGACCTCCAGCCCGTCGTCCAGTGACCTCTCGCTTGACACCACTGAAGTCGCTAACGGTGATGGTTTGGAATCAGTGGAATGCATTCTACTGGGCGTTTGGCTCGGAGCTGTCCTTGAAGCAACAGATTTATAGCAGGCCATTGCGTCACTGTCCTGCCAACTGCTGCTCGAACTGCCGCTGCAGATGAAGTACGATACACTAGAGTCGTACGGCAGACACGGTGACCTTCCGCCTAGGATGTGCCACCTGGCTGCCCGTAGCCTGATCTTCCTGCGACTGTACACTGCAGTGGCCACCACTGCCAACTCCAATCTCAAAGGTAGCTAACGCTCATGACCGCTACAACGAGCGTTTAAAGTAAACCCGAACTGCATCCTCATAATATTGCTGCTAGCACCATTCTTATGCGACTAGAGAGAAATTTGAATAGACGCCATCTTTCAGATGTAGAAAAACGTCCACGAACTTTCGTTTGTGTCGCACAAATATTACCACTTGACGTTACAGATAACAAGCATCAGTTAAACTCTTTTTATCTGAGACGTCAGGTGGTACCATGTGCGATTAAGTTTATGATGAGTCATCATCACTTCTTCCTTCTAACTTGGATTGGTATTTTCTATAAATAATGTCGCTATGTCTGCACCGATATTCTTGTTTCCCCGTTGTTCAGTCAGGAGACTAGTTTGATGCAGCTCTCCTGATCGAGGCTCTGCATCTCTTTGCGTAATTACTGCGACCTACATCCATTCTGTCTGAACGTGCTCACTGTGGTCAACCTTCCCCCGCATCTCCCTCTCTCTCTCCTACCTTTACCTCCCACATACCTCCCTCGCTTACCAAACTGACCGTTACTTGATTCCTCAGGAAGTGTCCTGTCAACCTATCTCTAATTTCAGTCGGATTGCCCAAAACATAATTACCCCCCCCCCCCCCCCCCACACACACACACACATCCAAATTCTAATCAGTACCTCCGGATTACTTATGCGATCTATTCACGTAATCATCAACATTCTTTTCTAACACCACATTTCGAAGCAGCTATCCTCTCCCTATCTGCAAGGCCAAGTGGCGTACCTACAGCATATGTACCTAGGAACACATGATGCTGTTTGATCAGTACTTCACAGTAATGCTTTAGAATGCTCTCTAAAGCGCACCAAAAGGAGTTCTACCATTTTCTACAGTTTTTGTTGTTGTTAGACATCAGGTTGTCTTTTGTGCAGCATTTGTAAATGCTTAACTGTAAATGCCAATATTTTAAGTTACCCTTTACCGTGACTGTTATTGATATCGAATGAAATAAGAAGTTTAATATTACCAGTCACTGAGCTATGCATATCCGCAAGGCGTTTCGTAGATTTAAACCTCCATCACCAGGTGGTTACAGGTGTTAGTATGATCTATGTGTGTGTTCTGTTACGATTTTGGGGTAACTTCTGGCACTGTCAACTGAACAAACAAAATACTATTTCAGAACGTGGTTCTCAGGAAGGTTTTTGACTAAAACTAAACGTATAGGTAAAGGTGGAGGTATTCTGTCTTAGTTGTTAGTTTTCAACTTCAGATATACGTTCAGTTTTAGCCAAAAGCTTACTCAAAACCATGTTCTGAAATAGTTTTTTTTTTCTCCACTAGACAGTTCCACGCGTTACCACAAAATCGTACCACAACATACACATATGTCGTACCAACACGTTTAAAACCACCTGACGTTGGAGGTTAAAACCTTCGAAACAGGGTGTGGATATAAATAAATCAGTGGCTGGTGAAACATTAAACTTGTTGTTTTATTCGATTTGTAAATATTTCGAATTATGCTCAGTTAAGTGTTGTATAGTATATTAAAACTAGTTATCATACATACCGGTCCTCACAGCTTTTATTTTCTGTCAGCTGTGATGACGGGGCGTGAGTCGTGCTTGGGTACCTCAGATGGTAGAGCACTTGCCCGCGAAAGGCAAAGGTCCCCAGTTCGAGTCTCGGTCCGGCACACAGTTTTAACCTGCCAGGAATTTCGAATCCTTATGGTCTCTAAATAACATGAATCTGAAAATCCATTCTGCAACGGAATTAAAAGATGTCAATGGAATATCTTTGGATATTTTGATTATGAGCCATACTAACGCAAAGCTAGAAAATGAAGCTTTTCGGAAAGTCAGATATTCACGTAAGAACTTCAAGTATCATTCACAGCAGAAGAGGACTGTCAATAAAAGACCTATCGACAGCCAAATAATTTGACACCGGAACACCTAAACACCGAATTAAAACATCTGAAGCAGACTTTCCTCAACAATGGCTAACAGCGAAAAGAATTAAATAGAATTCCGCGACCAAATAACAGTACGCTGAAGGAGGAGGATAGATACCAACCATGCAGTTGCTCAACCTTTTATTACAACTTAATTGCACACATACGAAAGATTTCATAGAAATTACATCTCCTATTTCAAGACTGACAGAATTGACCTTCTCATAATGTCCAATTGTTCTCCCGCCAACGTAATTATCACCGTTTCCATAGCTAACTTGTACTACAAGCAACCAAGGGAGAGGTTATTTAATGGAGGGGGGGAGAGGGTGATATCCTCTTTCTACAACATAAATGCTCATGTCGATTAACAAGGTTCTTTATCTACATGACCATTTACTTAACTAGAATAGAGTCCATGTTCTGTCTTACAAGCTCATCAGTAATAGTCCTCTTGCAGACAATATCGGCAACTGTGCTATTACGAACATTAGTCTCACTGCAGGTGAAGTGCAAATCCCACTATGGTCACTGATATGGCCGCTATTTAATGTCATAAGCAACCGGCTTTGTCGCAGTGGTAACACTGGTTCCCGTCAGATCACCAAAGTTAAGAGTTGTCGGGCTGGGCTAGCACTTGGATGGGTGACCATCCGGCCTGAAGAGTGCCGCTGGCAAGCGGGATGCACTCAGCCGTTGTGAGGAAAAGTGATGAGCTACTTGATTGAGAAGTAGCGGCTCCAGTCTCAGAAACTAATACACGGCCAGGAGAGCAGTGCGCTGACCACATGTAAATCCACATCCAGTGTTGCCTATGAGCTGAGGATGACACGGCGGCCGGTCAGTACCGTTGGGCCTTCCAAGACCTGTTCAGGAGTAATTTTTTAGTTTTTATGTAATTTCGTAGCCTGTGATGTGAAATGAGCCCGCTCTATGATGATACTGACAGACACGAAACTGAAAAGAGTGAGTCTGTGAGTCTTGTAAGTGGCAGCGGGTCTAAATTCACGCCGTCGAGAGGACGTTGGCGGCCTGTTGCTTGCTGGTGTGTCTCTGGCTTCTCCCACGATGGGGGCGCTTGATCCAGCGCCTACTATCGATCTTGGCGCTACACCTTTGCCGACTGGCGTGCTGGGGACAGCTTGTGCCTGCACAAACCTCCTCTTTTGTTCCAACGCCACTAGAAACTCTCTTTCTTCCATGGTGACATAACTCTGGTTTCTATGTGATGCGAGTTCCCATTGCGACAATCCTGTGACTTCAAATCACAAATTGCTGATGCTGCCATTACGCCAAGCCTGTGACTTCAAATCACAAGTTACTGATGACTGCCTGAAAGACACGAATATGACCAACAAGACGAATCATTTTGTAACAGTGTGTATTGCACAAATTGTTCAACGCTTCCTTTATTGTTTCACTAAAATAACCCCGCAGAAAGTACATAGAAATGTGAACAAGTTTTATGTTATCAATTTCTAGATGATTCTGATATAATACAGTAATAAACTGACCCATTATAGGAAAACAATCCCGTTGGACTCCCAAGGGTATGGCCGTAAATCTCGGCCTGCTGACATTTCCTTGCTAGTACTTCAAAAGCAACTTAGCTTTAATCTCCTTAACTGTTTGCCAGGAATCAGCAGTTACTGCTGCCCAAGGAAAGGCTTTGTCACTTGCATTACTTTTGATAAACGATTTCTTCTCCTTTTCATTCCAATAACTAAGCTTTAAAAACTCTCCAAAATCCTAGAAAAAATGTACGGATTGAAAAATTCTTAAATTTAACAGGAACATTTTCCACTGACATTCTCTTACCAGAACATGAGACAGACTCCAGTAAACCGGCACATTGCTCTGCGTTTTGCTTAACGTCATTTAATCCTTCAGTTTACTTGGCTTCGAGGCCTTTATGATCTGCCACACCTTGTACCTGTACCTGAAATAAGCGCTTTTCTAGAGAAGATAATTTTTTACACTGTGCCTGTGCCTGTGCGTTAAATCATCTGTTCAGTACACTGATTCTCCACTACTGGAAAACTGACGTTACAGTAACTGCACAGCTTTTTTACATCATCCTCTAAGCGTTAACAGCCTTCCATCTGATCACTAGGGACTAGTCTGGTGTGGCACTTGAAGGTAGCGAAACGAAAGCCGAAGTTTTACATTTCGTGCTTAGGAAGTCGTTCACGCAGGCGATTCACAGCAACATGCCACCGTTTGACCATCCAACAGCCTCCCGTTTGGATGGCATAGTAACAAGCATCACCTGCGAGCATAAATAACAGAAAGAGTTGAAAAAAGGCACCCCTTACTTAGCTTCCACTTATCGCAAATGTCTTGCCCAGCGTAAAGACCCAAGCGACTAGAAAAATGCGCAAGTGGTTCCAGTAAGTAAGAATGGTAAAAGAACGGAACCGAAATATTACAGACCACTATCTCTAACATTGGTTCGCTGATTGAACGTATTCTCAGTTGTAGTACAACAAATTTCCTTGAGACCAAGCTTGTATCCACGAATCAGCAATGTTTTACAAAGTATCGCTCTTCCGTAACTCTGCTTGCCCTTTTCTCAAATGACATACAGCGAACAATGGATGAAGAGCAACAGCAGATCCCATGAATCTAGGTTTCCGCGAAGCATTTGACACGGTGGTCCAATACAGGCTGTTAACGAAGGTAAGAGCGTATGGAATAGCTACACAGACATGATAGTGACTCGAAGACTTCTTTAATAATAGAACCCAGTATGTCGTCCTCGAAGGCGAGTGTTCACTGGAGACAACAGGGAAGTGTGACACACCGCTGTTATTTTCCATATACATGAATGATATGGCAACCAGGGTGGGCAGCAACCTGCGGTTGTTTACTGTCGATGGTGTGGCATACAGTACGGTGCCGAAGTTGAGTGACTGTAGGAGTATTCCTTATGAAATAGACAAAATTTCTAGTTGGTGTGATGAGTGGCAGTTACCTCTGAGTGTAGAAGACTATAAATTAATGTGGATGAGTAACAAAAACAAAACCGCAGTGTCTGGAAACAGCACTTGTGATATTCTGCTTGATACAGCCATGTCGTTTGAATGTCTGGGCGTAGCGTTCCAAAGCGAAATGCAATGGAACGAGCATTATGGTAAGGAAGGCCGATGATCGACTTCGGTTTAGTGGGAGAATTCCAGGAAAGTGGTTCATCTGTAAAGGAGACCGCATGTAGGACGCTAGTGCGACCTATATTTGAGTACTGCTAGAGTGTTTGGGATCTCTACCATATCTGAATAAAGGAAGATATCCAAACGATTCAGACGCTGACTGCTAGATTCGTTGCTGAAAGGTTCGAACGACACGCAGGTTTTACAGAGAATCTTCGGGAATCGAAATGGGAATCCCTGGAGGGAAAGCAACTTTTTTTTCGAGGGACACTATTGCGAAAATTTAGGAAACCAGGATTTGAAGCTGATTGCAGACCGATTCAGCTAAGCCAACACATATTTTGCGTAAGGACCACAAAGATAAGATACCCAAAATTACAGCTCATACGACGGCATATAGGCAGTCGATTTCCCTTCACTATTTTTGAAAGCGGAACAGGAAAGGTGACGATTAGTAGTCGTACAGGGTACCCTCCGCCATGCACCGTACAGTGGGCTGTATGTATGTAGATTTAGATATAAAAGAGATTTATTAAGTTCGCATTTCACTGAAGATATTCTATGATCACTGTGGATTTTGGTTCGTCCTTAAAAACCTTGTGTGTGAGTCTTGCTTAACGCTAGCAAACATTGCGGTTCATACCTTGCAAGACTTATTGTAAGCCTATGTCCTCACTGGACTTACTTGCATTGCCAACACTTGCTGCCGCCTCACAGGACAGTGTCTTTGTTTCGATTTTAAATTCCAGTTGAGCACTGCTCTCCAATGCAGCTCCTAGCTCCTCCTTGAGAATTATTGACTACTATATTCTGGAGATATTCAACAAACTTCGGTAACAATTAGAGTTTCGAAACCTCTTCACTTTAGAATTCGGCAGGTCCCATACTTTTTACACACACAGCACAAATAGATTCAAACACACACCGATTGCAGACGATAACTGTTTACAAAACATCACAGTGGTGTGCCTGAAGTCAAGACAAACAAATTAATACAGACTCTCATTGTCTGTCAAGCCGGTGAACAAACCTTAAACTGGCATACAAATGCCGCCTAAGCCGCAGCGCATACATCAGGTTAGCGACTGTCTTTGTGCTATTTAAGAGTAACTGGTTTTGTGGCTGGTTTTAGTTCCCCCATTTCTCGTCGGCACAAAAACAATACATCAAGCATCCCACTTAAATTCACTTACACAAGGCAAATTAAGCGGCTTGTGGCAGAAACAGATCAAGTTGAGTGAATCAGAAAACCTGTGATGGCATTTCCACGTATTTATGTTCTAAACTTTGTTTTCCTTAAATTAATGCTGTCTCCAGTACCCAAATTATGCAAATTGGCAAGAAAATAAGTGGCGTACTCCTGTATTTTCTATTGTCCGCGTCCTACGCTCACAGATATCAGTCAGTATTTCTGTAAAATCAGAAGAACGGACAGTTGAAGAACAAGAAGTACAGAGAGGGAGAGTAATGGTGTGAGAATTTCTCAAGATCGATTGATAAAAACGACGATTTTAACGAATCACCTTTTTGTAACAGCGGATTGTAGATGTGGAGTAGAGAATGTGTGATTCTAGTTTATTAAAGATGTTGATTTTCTGTTAGTAATTTATAAGCATAGAGGAACTGATCTCTGAGCTTTAAATGACGGATGAATGTGACAACTGAATTATGGTGAGAAATGATTGATCACTCCGTAACACATTTGTGGACACTTAGTACCTTTACGTCTCTACAGTTATATATCGGGCCTTGCGATCACATAAACTGAAAATCGGCGATTGTGAGCAAACTGAAGATATTCACCCTCTTCTATACACTGCTCGGAGTACTTTTCAGAAGAATCTGTTTGATTCAAGCCAATTTGTTGCCCAAGAGCGTGAAACATCATTTTAGTGTATATTCGCCTAAAATCACGATCGGCGCCGAGACTTCATAAATCACGAGTTAGGAGAGACTTCTTTGCATGTATATTTGGGCATCGAAAAACACTGGCGGCAGAAGTGAATAACATATACATTCATGGGTACGTAACCAGATAAAACATAAGATTTAAAGACCTCCTTTTCTTTTGCAGTAAAAAGAATAATCATTTATTTGGAAGAAATCACGGACTATTGATATATTTATCAGGTTTCGTTGGAGCATAGATGTATATAAAAACACATTATTGAGTAATAGGGTTTCAGTCAGCTCATACAGAACCAGACAAAATTCTCTACATGGACTACATTTTCAAATTTTTCGTGTTCTACATAATTAGACATAAATTCTCTATATAAACAAAATTCCAAGATCGCAATGTCATTATATCGAGGCCACTAAAGTAATGTGAAGATATACAAGTCAGAACAACAGGCAACCAATCCTATTTGGTTTTTTTTCGACCGAGACGTTTTTCCGTCAGCGGGGAGCCGTAAGACGAATACTGGGATTTGGAATTAAGAAAATTTAAATTACATCTTCCTCTCAATAGTCCATACATATGCCATTAAAAATCCTACAAAATTAAATAAGCATCCAATTACCATAAATAAATGGTTTCACAACACAACAAACTAGAGCTTCTTGCTGAAAATCCCTATGGTCTCCTGCAGTTATTAAACTAGCCAGCTTAAGTAAAATTGGTTTTAGTTGTACAAAGGATGTTTGGGAACAGCATGCAATTGAACAGTTTTAGTAGGATAAACATATATACTGTATTTGTGCCCATGAATAATCTATATGCGATGTGAATGCTATTTTTCGACTGAAGTTAAATGGTGAGGGAACAGTAGTGAGGAAGTGAAATAAAAGGAATACCGAAAACAATTGCAAGGCTTTCATAGAAGCGTGATCCTTTTAGCTTCCTCCGCAGTTTCCCATTAATATATAAGCTAAATAATGTATTTTTATAAAGCATGAGACTAGAAACAGCACTATGAGTTGTCATAATAAACCTACATACAGTTGCAAAGTTGTAAAGGGCTTATCGAATCGTCCTGCCCTTCAAGAAAACAATCCACCGCCAGTCTCCACCGTTCCTCCATAAAGTAGAGCGGTGGACGCCAACTATTTCTGCAGTTGGGCGAAATGCCAGAGGCAGAGATATCAGAGACCTGGTTACAGAGCAGGAGTCGTAATTTAGCTCAGCAACTTTACGGGCTACAGCAAGTGCTCCGCATCTGTGTTGATCCATGCCTGAGATTCGCGACTCGACTTGAAGACGCAGCAGTATCTCAGTTGCTTGTTCTCATGCAGATACGGTAGTACTATCCGTTGGCAGTGTCTCCTCCAGTAACTAAGTGGTCCGTGCTGCGGGTTGCAGCTTTCTGTCTAGTGTAGCCTTGTGTCAGACTAGACCTCCGAGTACCTACGCTTTCTGTTTAAATAATAAAGTAAGACAGAAGCGTTGGACGGAGATTGATGTTTATTATAGAGAATATTACTACCTGAACAATAGAGAATTTAATTGCGATTTTGTGGTCGAAGAGACAAGCGAAGGTAATCTGAAAACACGAAGAACAAATTATTAACTAGTAGAATCATATTGTCTCTGAGTTGCTGCTTCTGTTGATCAACAACAAACATGGTTCCGACGCAGAGTAAAGAAGATATGTTTGGAATTATCTTCGCGTCATTAATGACGGAGCACAAACCGGAATCGGGGGAGGATGAGGAAACAAATTTGTCTTCCTCTTTTCAATGAAACCACTCCATAGATTTTACCTTGCGAGATTGATCAAAATCACGCAAAACGTCATTATTGATGATCAGAGGTTGATTTAAAATGCCGTCACCCGGATGATTGCTCACCACTCTGCAACTTTACTAGTTACTTGATTGTCCAGAATCCGGAATCATCCTTACAGATTTCTTTCATTTATTTTTTAAATGTAAATTTTATCACAGCGTTGTCATCAGATTGTCATTCTCTTTTGGTAGTGCATAGTATCACAAGTATTTTCGAAAGACAGCATGTGTTGTGTTCTCACGCATTTTCAGGAAATTTATGCCCAACTTTGAATTCTTTTCTTATATTTGTTAATTTTTTGTTACAAACATGACGCCAACATTGTTCAACTGGTACAAAAGAATTGTACGAGTGGTTGAGCCGTAGGTGGCAAGAGTTTAATTAGTCTATGGGCTATCACGTAATTTGAAATATATTCATCTTTGAAACTTCAATACTATTAACACGGTTTGGCCTACTTTAAGATATTGAACTGGCTACAACGAATGAATCACAATCAGGGATAGCATACAGCGTCATTACTGGGGCACACCCAGGCGTAGTGCTGAGCCTGGAGTCAACGACTAGTTACGCGCCCGTTCCAGCTTTGACTCTCACATTTTACTAATACCTGTAATGTAATACACTGACGAGCCAAAGAAACTGGTACACCTGCGTAATATCGTATCGTGTAGGGCCATCGCGAGCACGCGTAAGTGCCGCAACACGACTTGGCATGGACTCGACTAATGTCCGAAGAAGTGCTGGAGGGAACTGACATCATGAATCCTGCAGGGCTGTCCATAAATCCGTCAGAGTACAAGGGGCGGAGATCTCTTCTGAACAGCACGTTCCAAGGCATCCCACATACGCTCAATAATGCTCGTGTCTGCGGCGTTTGGTGGCCAGCGGAAGTGTTTAAGCTCAGAGGAGTGTTCCTGGAACCACTCTGTAGCAATTCCGGACCTGTGGCGTGCTCCATCTTCCTGGTGGAATTTCCCAAGTCAGTCGGAATTCACAGTGGACATGAATGGAAGCAGTTGATCAGATAGGATGCTTACGTATGTGTCACCTGTCAGAGTCGTATCTATAGGTATACCTCTCCAATTGCGCACGCCCCACACCATAACAGAACCTTCACCAACTTGAACAGTCCCCTGCTGACATGCAGGGTCCATGGATTCATGAGGTTGTCCCCACGCTCGTACACGCCCATCCGCTTCATACAACGTACTGAACGATCCCCTTCAGTCGTCATTGGTCCCGTTCTTGCAGGATTTCTTTCCGGTCCCAGTGCTGTTGGAGATTTGATGATTTACCCCATTCCTGATGTACTCGATACACTCGGGAATTGTACGTACAGGAAAATCCCCACTTCAGTCAGGGATACTATGTCCCATCGCTCGTGCGCCGACAATAAGATCACGTTCAAATGCAATTAAACCTTGAAAATCTGCCATTGTAGCATTCAGCAACCGATCTAACAACTGCGCCAGACAGTTGTCTTACATAGGCATAGCCGTCCGCTGCGCCGGATTCTGCCTGTTTACATATCTCTGTATTTGAATAAACGTGCCTCTAGCAGTTTATTAGGCTCTTCAATGTATATAATGTATCTACGAGTAAATACGAGTTTATTAACAAATTTCTCACATATTTGGGAACCAATCAATAATGTTTATTGATAGGAACATGTTCCGCTTACCTTCGTCTGTATTTTGGGTTTTGTTCGTGTTACAAAACTGTATTGAGTGCAAATTTTCAGTGACGCCCTGCTCTTGAAGCTGGTACACGTTTCTGGATACAAAGCAACATTAGTAATAGTATCGAAAGTTTGATGTCAATAGATAGCTTTATAGCTGCCACAATTGTATGAACGTTTTTCAAACGGCGAAATCAACCACAAGCAGTATTGGTTGTTGCGTTCTTTCATCTGGCAGGAAGATGTACAACACGTTATTAATAGTATGACATATAAAGAATAGAAAAAGGAAACTGTATTTTTTTAAATATCGGAGTGCAACTAATCAAAACTACATTTTAAAATTGTAATTTTTGTGTGTAATAACAACGAACAATGAATCTGCTTTTAGAATGAAGAAAGCTCACTATCCAGGGTGAACTACTACCGAAATTAGTTTGGAGATAAAGAGAAGGATTTTGTATCAAGATGGACCCAAAAATACCACACCGTTTTTGTGCGGAGACCGACCGATCAGAAAAAGAGCTCATGTGTGCAGTGATTAGAAACAGATAATGTCAGTACATTGAGAGAAACGAGTAGCTACACTGTGCAACATAATTACAGGATCAGTTTTTCGAAACGGTGTGATTGTCTCCCATCGCGATAAACTAGTTTGAAATTTGGCTCAAAGGTGCCTACAACCAAAACCTTGGCGTAATGCGATGTCATCCTCGGTCTCGAGGGCCCTTCGAATAACAAGGTGTCGGTACATGCGAGAAAAAAAGCCAGAGCTCAGAAGTTCATGTGACGTGTATGGTGAGTTAAAGATGTCACATTGGCACCATATTTCATCACAGACCCCCCCCCTCCCCCCTCCTAGTGCCACCGTGGACTTGTCGCACGAAGCGAAGTCTTCACACCCCGTACTACACTGATATTTCGCCCTTCTTTTGACGATTCTGCAGTGGAGGTCAGAACCGCTACATCGAGCGTTGAAATAATGGGTTTTTATTTGGTTGGCCGAGAAAAATATTTCAGATACACCGACGCTCAGAATCGCCTCAAAAAGGTCTGAGAGGGTGGGATAAAGGGAGTCAATGAACCACCCATTTCCTCGGAGCGCTAATTTGGCACACATTTTGCGGTCGGAAACGACGGTTCGCGGTGCTGTGGGCAACAGGGCGGTGTTACTGACACAGCAGACACCCCCGAACGTTTCAACCGTACTGTAAGGACACTGTGGGGCTGCATCCCCATTCGAGATGATCGCATCCGTATAGGACGCAGCATGACTGCTATTTTTGATCTCGTGTACAGGCCGGAACCGTTAGGGACAGATTACAACCATTCAACGAAATCTGAATGTGACAGGAAGCAGCAGAGGGTACTTTCGCATTATCAACACTCCTCTTTAACGCCCACCTGTGGCATGATCATGGTGGGCAGCGACACTGAGACATTTACGGAGAACTTTAAAAATGTCCCTTTGCAGGGACAACTTGCGAAGTAGTCTTGGGCGCCTGCAGGCTAGCATCTGGAATTGGAGCGGTGTCAAGGAGATGCCTGCTTGCAGGCGCATAGGACTGGATTATGTTAAAGGTTTAATGCAACAGGGCAACTATTACAATTAGAAACTTTGTGTATGTCTTGACACAGCGTGACTCATGTCATACAAATTTCCAGGACTTCATTCTCAGAATGAGAGTACTTTGTTGCTCTTAACAAACTATAGACATAATTTCCAATGTTTACAGAACTGCTGACTGTCACAATCCTATAACATAATGAAATGAAAAAAGTTTATCGCTTTCTGTAAATTTTAAAATGACATTTTAGGTTATTACTTCTTTACTATTTACTCCATTTGCAACAGAAATTTCACGTGATATCCACATATACCATTGAATATACCTGCAAATTTATATCGTTGTATTACACACAATTCAGGATATATGACCTCATAAGCATTCAGATGTGTGAAAACGTTGCTTTTGTTTAAAATGGAAAGCAAGTATTCGTCATCCAGTGTGTGATAATAAGACCACTTAGCAACTTCCAATAAAGATTAAACATAATTTCAGACCTTTCCCAAACTTTTTCACGCTCGCATGTGTAATGCCGAATATTTAACACATTAACTGATCTCTACAGTAAACTTCTGTTTGTAGCTTTTTTATGCACTCGAGCTCGATTCTTTAAGGAATCGGGATTTTTTTGGTTTATTACTTTCAATGCCCATGAACACATCAGTTTCAAGGTAATACATTCGCTGGATCGTGAAGCATAGATTGTATAAATGTCATTCCTAAGAGTAATGTCATTTTTAATATGTAAAAAGTTCTCTTTCATATGATAGTCAAATTGGCGTCATTTCCTTTTATTCGTGAAGACATCTTATATTTACTGAATGTCTTGACATATATTTTCTATTGTTGTTTGCATTTGTTATAGTCTAGCTATAATGAATTCTACTCTGCTTTTGTAAATGATGAAAGTCTATGTGAATGCAGCTTGCCGCTAACTTGGTGTAATGTTTTGTCTGTACAGAAGTGTATCTATCGCCTTTATCGCTCTTTCCCTCTCACACATAAATCGGTACAATAAAGTCAGGGCTTCGTGTTTTCTAGTTAAGCTGATCCGTGAAAAGACAGAGAAACAATTATGCTAGTGGAGGATTCTCTCACTGTCTCTCTCTCTCTCTCTCTCTCTCTCTGTCCTTTATCTGTGTACAGTTTAAATATATTATTTACGTAAAATCAGCCTAGTAGAATCTCTGGTGGAGCCCTTCGTCTTAATATTCAGCGGCTGGCTTGCTAGAAAATATCTTTACATTTGTTATTATTATTAAGCGCTGCATTCAGTTGGGAAAATCGATCGTTTGAACAATTCGTTCAGTTTACGACAGATCTAAAATTTCAGATGTGGACGAAGCCTTTTTGGACGATTTCAAAAAACTCAGAGATTGCAGGCTCTCTTCGTCACAGCTGAAACTTCCCAATTAATTACAGGGCCCAGACAATCATCAATGGTTCAGACAGAGAACTCATTCGTCATTCACTCTAGAATAAAATGGTCACAAACCTTATTTCTGAGGAAAATTGTATATTGAATCCATTTCCGTACATGCTCCGTTTTCTGTTGGTTCCAAGTCTCATGTAATTTTCTTTTACAGGTTTTTCTTTCTCTTTATCTATCACGCTAGCGGCACAAACTTTCCTAGCTCGCTTTAGCGCGAAGAAGAGTAAATAAATCTCCTTTAGCAATCCGACATTCTTCCAACCGATACTTCCGAAGCTGTTCCTCTCTCTCTCTATAATAACCATGGAGCATACATTTCTGTACCTCTGTTGTTCCAAAGAATAAACGTACTAGAAAAATACCTTGGCGTCGACGAGCTGTCGGCGCATATATTACTAGAAAATCTGATCAGATACTTTTCAAATGTAAATACATGTGGATGATTGGGTTGACCATTATTAATTATTGCGTGGTAGAGGGTAATTTTCCGTGGGGTGATTACAATGCCCCTCGCAGCGAGCGAAGTTTGTGAGCTCAATTTTGATTCACCGAACACACTTCGCGAGCTATCTATTAGCGTGGATAACCCGTAAGTGATGATTGTCAGTCCTCCGACTGAAAAAGAATATTATATTTGAGACAGACGAAGAAAAGAAATGTTGAAGACAGAAGAAATGAAGAGACCGGTACCGCGGCTGTATTGCTTTTACGTGCATCTAGGTGTTATATTTGCTGTGCACAACCAAGGAAGATGATCTTTCATGAACTGATGTCAGGGTCTACCCATTCGGGAACTTTCTTAAGCAGGGAAACCATGGAAAACCTCTTAAGGCTAGACCCCCAGCCCACGGTACATAGAAGATAGGAAAGCCTATAGAAGAAAAAAATATATAATTTTGAAATAGATCTCTAAAGGAAAGACAGGGATCAATTTGTATCACGATTTGGAGAAGAGTGGTTTGTGCCTCTAGCAAAAAAAAAACGTTTTACAATAAATAACGTGAATTCTCGTTTTACAATCTTGCTCCTGGTACAATATCTTGCGGTGCTAAACTCCCCCGGGTCTTGCATGTCCCCGATGCCCACATTTGTAGTCGGTCTTCTACGCGGCCCCCTATGTAGTTGATCTTCTACGCGGCCCACAATGGGAAGAGTAGAAGGAACAGGGATACTCGAATTCACATGCAACATTCATTCCAAAAGAATTAGCAATGACCAAAAGGAAAACTCTTCCTGTAAGAGAACTGATTAGGTTGCACCGTCCAAGATTCTCCTTTTTGAAAGCAAAATCCTTATGGCTTCATGGATCCTTTTTGTTACGACGTACTTCAAGGAATTCAACCATTAACTAATGATGTTGCTAAAAGCATCATCCGATTTACTCGCTTTTGAATACTCCTTTTGACTTTGCCTCCCCACTTGTGCTTATAAGTCCAAAAGTTCTAACACATTTTCTATCACTGATTTGTTCTTCGTGATTTAAAGGATTCATGTAACTTACTATAGATTTTGGATTCCAATCATCGAATAATGGAAAGTGTAGTTCATTTTATACCAAGACATCATCCATATTTCCTTGATAAGTCATATAATTTTGCTATACTAAAAACTTTTTATTCTAAATACATATATTTCTTCGCTTGAGTGCTGAAATGTAAAAGTTATTAGCACTGAGGAATGCGGATTCGCTACTTTCAATTACTCTCTGATTCATACGGTGTTCATCCATGCCCATATATGGAAATGGATTTTTCACACAAAATTCCCAAACGAACACGAACCATTAAATTACTACTGAATCTATGAATATTACTTTCTTTAATCATTCATTAATAAATTAAAAACTCTTAACTTCTAATTATAACACCTATTCCTTTTAGAGTTCAACATGAATCAGTTTATCCTCGCGTTTGGTGCGAGTCTCTTACAAAGCATATCTGTATCGTCTATATCGATTTTAATTCTCGCGCCGACGTCAACTGTTTTGCGCGGGAAATTATCTTTGCGGCGTTAACCGTCACTCACGATTCACTACCACAACACATCCCTTCACACGTTTACACATGTAAGCGTTCACATGAGATTATATATGAATATTCACTCGGAACCTCTTTTGATTATTCCGCGTCATTTGCGGGAAACATTTCATTCTTCTTGAAGGACAGTTAGATCCTTAATCATTCTTGATGACATTAGCAATGCTAAAGTTCTATGTTCAGCCAAACCACAGGTGAAGCCTATCTCCACTATCTTCTTTACAACACTCGATAATAATAGTTAGTCACTATTTCTATACTCTATGTCACTGATTAAGTATTTCAATTTAAAGGTTTCTATCACTACACACACAGTTTATTGTTATGTTTTTTACGAGCGTTCATCTCGGTCACTTGCAATGGGGAGCGGTATGGGCTTGTAGACGGTTCGATCAAGCCCCATTTCAACATGCGATGTATTTCTTTTTGAACTTGAGCCTTTAACCTCCAGGGAACAGGATAGAAAGTTCTACAATACGTTTCGTGTGGCTTAACGTGGAGATGGCATATGTATCCCTTAATAACTCCTGGCCTTTCGTCAAACACGTTTTCATACACTAATAATAATTCTTTGAGCTGCTTCTTCTGAACTTCAATAATGCAGTTGGATTCATTTAACTTCTCATACAGTAATTGACCGAAATCTCCTTTGACTTGGAACTCATTATTTACGTGCTGTTTAGAATTTTGTGCAGTCCTGATTACTTGCACACTGATCCCACTATTATATTTTCTGGTAAGGCTTTCCTTTTCCAACAAGTCCAACTCAATTTCTTGTTTATTTACATTTAACCAAATTTTTCCTGTTTTAAAATCTATTCTGCATCCGTATTGACGTAGGCTGTCGACTCCTATAATGCACTCTACCACCAAATTTTTTACAACAAGGAATGTGCTTAATATTGCTACATTTCCGACTTCTACACTAAGTAGTGACTGCACTTTTACATTAGCCGATCTAGCCCCAACGGCGCCTATTATTCTGCAATTTTGAACTGGAAAAATTGGTACTCGTCTTATATTTCTGATCTTGTTGAATAGAGCCTCCGAAATAACATTCGTGGTTGCAGCTGTGTCGAAAACCGCCACTATAGGTACAGTTTCCAAAATGACTTGCACTTCGGCTACTGCCACGTGTTCCTTATCCTCATCTTGGAGTTCTAAGTCCTCGGTCAATTCATCTGCCAGTAATCGTCCATCATTATACGTTAGCATGGGTACACATATCCTGTTGCCCCTCATCCAATTGTTGACCGCTCCTCCGGGGCACGAGTGGGTCCTTACAAGTTTGTTGGATTTTGATTCGCCTGGTGGTTGACATCGTCCGTCACTTCGGGAATTACCGGTTGATTCGTAGATGTCCGTCCCCACTGATGTTGGTTATTTGAATCTATTCCCCCCGGTTGATTCCACTTTCTATTACTGTTATTGTTCCAGGCTTGCGGTCTGAAATTCCTTTCGTTCCCCCATACGGGATTGTATCGTTTCCCATTCCTGTTGTTCCTTGAATAGCCCCTCGCAAGACTATTTCCGGTATTATTATTGAGATTTTGAGGGGTTTCTCCACTATTTATCGATCTCTGTGCGTTCCCTTGCCTACCATTTGGCGGAGGTTCTATCTCCCTATATTGGAATCTGTTGTTACGGGCTTTCTGGTTGCTCTCTTCTATACTGTCTATATGATCTAACGTCGTGAGGAACGACTCCAAGTCTTTATCGTTCCCGTAAATTAATTGATTCCGGATGTTAGTTGGTAATCTTGCCTTAAGTATGTTTATTATGTCTGGCAAAGGCATAGGTCTGTCCCAATATCTAGTTTTGTTTATATATTTTTCAAAATACTTCCTAAGGCTTCCTATTGAAAAAGAGAAAGGCTCTGGGTAGAGCACCCCCTGCCTTAGGCGTTCCTGTACCCCTTCTGACCAGAAGTTTGCTAAAAACGCTTTCTCAAAATCGTCATATGTCGAGCAAACAGAAGTCATGTCCGAGGCCCAGATCGCCCCCGAACCTTGTATATACACAGTCACGAAACTGATTTTCTGCCACTCCGACCAATTTCTGGGTAGCGCTCCTCTAAAACTTCGGATAAAAACAATCGGATGGACCCCCCTTTTGTCAGTGTTAAAAATCTGGAATTGCCGATGCTTTATCATTTTTTCTTCGGCATGGCAAAGGCTTTCGTAATCTCCGTCAGATAAAACTTCATGCGAACAACTAGCTCATGGCAATTTAATATTCGAGTTACTCACACAAGTCGGTATCGTGTGCGAATGTGCAGTAACTGGCTCTACAGACGCTGCCAACTTCTGCTGCTGGCCGGTATTCATTTGTTCTGAGCCTTGTTGTGAAACGCGTATCGACTCTTCTATCGTTTGTTTCCAATGCTCGAAATCAGCACCTAACTGCTGTCGCACTTCCTCAAGTCCTTTCGCAAACAAATTCTCTTCCTGTTTGCCGCATAGACTCTGGAATGCTGCTTTAACATTTTGCTCAACTTTTTCACACATTAGCCTTTTGTTTTCTAATGTGATTTCGGATAATTTACCCGTTAATACATTAATTTGGTGGTCTATAACGTCTTGACGTTCGGTCAGATGTTCAACACTTTCCTTTAGGTTCGTCTGCGTACGTGCCAATTCAGGAAGTTGCGCAATTGCACATGACATGGCATCTTGCTTTTGTACTAATTGCGGAACCATTTCCACCTGTTCCCGTACGGTATCTATCTTAATAGCCACATACTCCTTCATTTCTACACGTACGCGTTGAGTAGATTCCTCACATTGAGCTTTAACCAATTCTATTTGTGCAGTTAATTTTCGTTCCGTCTCTTCGGCCTGATCTTTAAGTTCCTTTGTCTTCGCCTCTATCCGCTGCTCTAATTCGGAAAAACTGTCATGTAACTGCTGCTTAATCTCAGCTTTCAGATTTTCCTGCCCCTCAGTAACTGAGGCCAATTGCGCATTCAAATGATTTTGCCCCTCGGTAACTGAGGCTAACTTCGCATTAATTTCGGTTTTCATATTATTCATGCTCTCGGTTATCATCTGCATCTGTCTCATGATAATTACTAATGGATCTAATTGATGTTGCATACTTGCTGTTGCATCTCCAGCCGTGTCTACCGGGCGTTCTATTGCACTATCTATAGCGATCGGTTCTACAACACTTCTTACTACATCACTATTATCCGTGCTCACAGCTGAAGGCTGTTGCGTGTTGCTCTGCTCTGCTTGACTCATCTTAAACATTGCCCTAGTTAAAACCATATAAATGTTCTACAGTCAATATGTATATATCTCCCTTCACACAAGAATACTTCTGTGGCTACTTTCTTATAGTACTTACACAGGTAAATGCAACTAGCGCAGGTCAATCAAACTACGTCTCGCATGCACACAATTAATAAATGTTCAAATCTACGTCTACTTCCTCAATACTAGCAAGTTTTAATAAAAAATTATAGATCCCACCGTTTTCCTGCGCCCAGCGTGCTGGTTTTATTTGTAGATCCACTTAATTTGCCTGCGAGTATTTCTTCTCTTTTCCAACTTAAGTTGTCTCGTCGTAGTTCACATGAAACAGAGAACAAAATTATTTTAACAACGTCCAAAAACGTGTCCTGTCACGGATTGGCCATTATAATGAATTCTACTCTGCTTTTGTAAATGATGAAAGTCTATGTGAATGCAGCTTGCCGCTAACTTGGTGTAATGTTTTGTCTGTACAGAAGTGTATCTGTCGCCTTTATCGCTCTTTCCCTCTCACACATAAATCGGTACAATAAAGTCAGGGCTTCGTGTTTTCTAGTTAGGCTGATCCGTGAAAAGACAGAGAAACAATTATGCTAATGGAGGATTCTCTCACTCTCTCTCTCTCTCTCTCTCTCTCTCTCTCTGTCCTTTATCTGTGTACAGTTTAAATATATTATTTACGTGAAATCAGCCTAGTAGAATCTCTGGTGGAGCCCTTCGTCTTAATATTCAGCGGCTGGCTTGCTAGAAAAGTTCTTTACATTTGTTATTATTATTAAGCGCTGCATTCAGTTGGGAAAATCGATCGTTTGAACAATTCGTTCAGTTTACGACAGATATAAAATTTCAGATGTGGACGAAGCCTTTTTGGACGATTTCAAAAAAACTCAGAGATTGCAGGCTCTCTTCGTCACAGCTGAAACTTCCCAATTAATTACAGGGCCCAGACAATCATCAATGGTTCAGACAGAGAACTCATTCGTCATTCACTCTAGAATAAAATGGTCACAAACCTTATTTCTGAGGAAAATTGTATATTGAATCCATTTCCGTACATGTTCCGTTTTCTGTTGGTTCCAAGTCTCATGTAATTTTCTTTTACAGGTTTTTCTTTCTCTTTATCTATCACGCTAGCGGCACAAACTTTCCTAGCTCGCTTTAGCGCGAAGAAGAGTAAATAAATCTCCTTTAGCAATCCGACAATCTTCCAACCGATACTTCCGAAGCTGTTCCTCTCTCTCTCTATAATAACCATGGAGCATACATTTCTGTACCTCTGTTGTTCCAAAGAATAAACGTACTAGAAAAATACCTTGGCGTCGACGAGCTGTCGGCGCATATATTACTAGAAAATCTGATCAGATACTTTTCAAACGTAAATACATGTGGATGATTGGGTTGACCATTATTAATTATTGCGTGGTAGAGGATAATTTTCCGTGGGGAGATTACATAGCCATTTCGCAATTTTTTAACACAACTATCAGCTTACTGAATGCGCAGCTACATTACGTCAAAGTGCAAGTTGCCGTACTATGCCCAAAGCCTGTTCTCTTATATTCACGTTATAGGCGGGATTGTGAAAGAATGCTGAAATTCGTCTCACGCTTCACACCCTTTTGAATCAAATCACTGTGCCGTATTTATGTCTCACATCTCACAACTGCTCTCGTACACACGTTACTGGTCACTCATGGCTATTTGATAGAATGAACATATGAAACTGCTGTGGAGGAAACGAGGTCTGATTCGTGCCCATTCATCCAGTATCGCATTCACTTCGTTGTCGTAGAAGGATATTCGACTGGTTCCATCAATAGGAACACGATTATGCTTGATGCCCCTTTTCTGTGATGTATTTCATCTTCTTTATCGCCTGGTATTTCATAATAGTAGACACCACTACAAAGAAGACTTTGTACATCAAGTCTGACATATATATCTCCAGAAAAGGCCAGTTTGTATGTCACAAATGAGACAAAAGAGATTAACGTTCCTAGCTATGCAGTTGCTACAAATTTCTATTACGTAATCTCCCACAAAAGCCACTCGCTATAGTTATCACAATGTTCAAAATGCTTGATGTAATCACATTGTATCCTACAGTAAGTTACACATTTGCGAGAGTAATTACATTCGAACCCATAATCTATTAACAATGTCTTCACCAGTTTGCGCAGGAGTCACCAAAGCAAGAATTCCTATGCAGCTCCACAAAAATGGTGTGTGGTCTCCGATCTCCAGACGAGTCGTTAGAGGCAATCGTCCACGGTGCTCTGTCCTATGGAAGTTTCTCCACCTTGCAGAACTATTTCAACCTACAACCACTCGTACATACTTCGTGAACTTCGATACCTGCATCTACATCGATACTCTCCAAATCACACTGATGTGCCTGGCAGAGGGTTCATGGAACCGCCTTCACAATAATTCTCTACTATTCCGCTCTCTAAGAGCGAGAGGATGAAACGAACACCTATATTTTTCCGTGCGAGCTTTAATTTCCGTTATTTTATTATGATGATTGTTTCGCCCTATGCAGGTTGGTCCCAACAAAATAGTTTCGTATTCGAAGGAGAAAGTTGGTGATTGAAATTTCGTGAAAAGATCCTGCCACAACGAAAAACGCCTTTGTTTTAATGGTGTCCATCCAACATCCTGTATCATGTCTGTGACACTCACTCCGCTTATTCGCGACACTACAAAACGTAAAGCACTTCTTTGAACTGTCTGGCAAGGATACCAGACCGCGCAGCATTACTCCAAAAGAAGACGGACAAGCGTAGTGTAGGCAATCTCTTTACTAGATCTGTTACATTTTCTATGTGTTCTGCCAATAAAACGGAGTTCTTGGTTTGCCTGCTTCGGGACATTTTCTATGTGTGGTTCCCTATTTAAATTATTCGTAATTGCAATTCCTAGGTATCTAGTTGAATTTAAGACCTTTGGATTACACTGATTTATCGTGTAACCGCAGTTAAAGGATTCCTTTTAGTACTCATGTACATGACCTCATAATTTCCGTATTTAGAGTCAATTACCCATTTTCGTACCATTCAAATACCTTTTCTAAATCGTTTTGCAAATTGTTTTGATTTTCTGATGAGTTTACTAGACGATAAATGGCACCATCATCTGAAAACAACCTAATTGGCTGCTCAGGTTGTTTCCTAAATCGTTTACACATGTCAGGAACAGCAGAGGACCTATAACACTGACTTTGGGAACGCTAGAAATCACTTCTGTTTTACTAGATGAGTTTACTTCAGTTACTTCGAACTGTAACATCTCTGACAGGAAATCGCGAATCCAGTCACATAAGTGGGACGATATTCCATTAGCACGCAATTTCATTAAAAGCAGCTTGTGTGATACAGTGTCTAAAGCTTTTTGGATATCTAGAAATACGGAACCAATTTGAAACCCCTTGTCATTAACAATCAACACTTCGTGTGAGTAAAGAGCTAGTTGCGTTTCATAAGACCGCTGTTTTCTAAATCTGTGTCGATTGTGTGTCAATAGACCATTATCTTCGAAGTAATTCATAAAGTTCGAACACAATATGTATTCCAAAATCCTGCTATGTCGACGTTAATTATATAGGCCTGTGATTTTGTGGATTACTCCTACTATTTTTCTTGAAAATGGGCGTGACCTGTGAAACTTTCCCGTCTTTGGGTACGGATCTTCGTCGAGCGAGCGGTTGTATATGACAAGTATGTAGCTATTGCATCAGCTTACTCTAAAAGGAACCTAACTGGTATACAGTCTGGACTAGAAGACCTGTTTTTAGTAATGATTTAAGTTCCTTCATTACTCTGAGAATATCTGCTTCTAAGTTACGCATTTTGGCAGCTGTTCTTGGTTCGAATCGCAGAATAGTTACTTCGTCTTCTTTGGCGAAGGAATTTAGAAAGGCTGTGTACAGTAACTCTGCTTTTGCAGCACTATCGTCGATAGCATTTCCTTTATAACGCGCAGAGAAGGCGTTGACTGTGTCTTGCCGCTAGCATACTTTGTGTACGACCATAGCGTCTTTGGATTTTCTGCCACGTTTCGAAATAAGGTTTCGTTGTGGAAATAATAACCATCCCGCATTTATCTCCACGATAGATTAAGAGATTCTATAAAAGATCGCCAATCTTGTGGATTTTGCGTTCGTTTAAATTTGGCATGCTTTCTTCGTTGTTTCTGTAACAGTGTTCTGACCAGTTTTGTGTACCAAGGGGGATCAGATCCGTCGTTTGTTAATTTATTTGGTATAAATCTCTCAATTGTTGTCGACACTACTTCTTTGAATTCAAGCCACATCTCGTCTACGTTACTTTGTTTATGTGGAAGGAGACTGTCTTTCAGGAAGGCGCAAGTGTATTTTAATGTTTCTTTGATCATGTATATTTTTCGTTTATTTTTGAAGGATCTGCATTCCATATATTACAAAACTGACTATTCCTTGATGTCTCAGGCTGCACTACCCTATCTTGTAGTCAAGTTTTGCCATATATTTCTTTTCTCTCCTGTTCGTTTTATTATTACTTCATTAGTTATCTAATCCATGAAGTTAATCATAAACAGTTCTCTCTATCACCACATACCAAAATCTGTATTATTCTTGTCTTAACTGTTTGTCCACCATTTTTAACTTTCAGATAACGCTACGCTCCAGAGAGATTTATTCAGATGCTATTTCATAAAACTTAAGTTTATTTTAGATGTTAATAAATGTCTCGTTTACAAAAAAAGCGTATCTTGATGTAGTGTCGGACCGCATTTTACATATTTTTTTACTTCCTGTCGTAATCGATTACTGTGCTGCACAAACAAACAAACAAACAAAACCGTCCATTAACTGCATTGTTTCATCTGATCTCATTCTCTTGACATCATCTCATTTAATTTGACTGCCTTCTATTACTCTCGTTTCTTGTTATTCATGTTCATTCTATGAGATGTGTTCAAATTACTGAATTTTCAACTCCCTTACCGCCTCTGACTGGATTACAATGTCAGCGGCAGACCTTAAAGTCTATATTTCTGCTTCCTCAATTTTAATACCTTTTCTACGCTTCTCCTTGTTTTTTTTTTTTTTCTACTTGTACACACACTGAATAACTTAGGTAATTGCCTAAAGCCCCGTCCCGCTCCCTTTTCAAATTCTTCTTGACTTCCGTCTCCTTTGACTCTAATGACTGCAATGTCGCCTCTTTACAAATTGTCAATAATCTTTAACTTCCTGGATTTTGTGTCTGCTACCTTCAGGATTTCGTAGAGTAACTTCCGGTCACCATTGTCGTAAGCTTTCTTCATATCTACAAATGCAGGTTTGCGTTTCTTCAATCTGTGTTACAAGTTAAGTCGTAGCGTCAGTACTGGCACACATTTCCACCAGTTCTCTGAATTGCAGACTGATCTTCCCTAAGGTCAACTTCTAGCAGTCTTCCGATTCATCTACAAATAATTCGTGTAAGGATTTAGCAAACATGACTTATACTGCTGTTTGATAAAATTCACACCTACCAACACCTGTTTTCTTTGGAATAGGGATTGGAACATTCTCTTTGAAGTATGATGGCTTTTATCAGTTTCATAATCTTGAAACTTCCTGGCAGATTAAAACTGTGTGCCCGACCGAGACTCGAACTCGGGACATTTGCCTTTCGTGGGCAAGTGCTCTACCATCTGAGCTACCGAAGCACGACTCACGCCCGGTACTCACAGCTTTACTTCTGCCAGTACCCCGTCTCCTACCTTCCAAACTTTACAGAAGCTCTCCTGCGAACGTTTCATAATCTTGTTACAAAAATAAGTCCTGGAAATTCAATAAATATTCGTAATTTCTGATTACAATGATAGTGAAGCAGCTGATATGTAGTTATTTCTTACTTAATGGAGTCACGTATTTGTGACTGTGCGCTTCATGCTGGGTGAGGGAGCTAAGTCATAACACCCCTTGTATTTCCCCAACCGCAACAGATACAAAGATGCTGTTTGGACAGTGAACTGCAGGGACAGGGGCTACTTGAATACATCACATTTCATGTTTGTGCTATTTTTTATTACAGAGATGTGAGACCATGTTTGGTTTTTTTAAATGGAATCCTACGTTAAATTTTAGCGTAGGGCTTAAAAAGACGGTTTCAAATATGTGTATATCATAATATTTAGGCATGTAGTTTTTGAGACACAGATATGTTCTGGTATCGTATTCGTCCTTCGAAGTGGCGTTGTCCAATGCGACCTTTCCTGTTGTGTAGAGTACATGGTAAACGTCGCGAGTCCGTCCTTTCACGAACACGCACATTTACCCGACAATAGTAATACTTACTGCGATATTTTGCGCAAAAATTAACTGATGATGTCGCGCAAATATTATTCAGATATTTGACAACTGTGATACCAAAATAGTAGACAACATGTAGTATTAAAATACTACAAGATGTTAATACATTTTAAGTAACAGAAATACAAATGTAAATGAGGAGGCCCTTATTGGTCACAATTATTTCGTACGTATTTGTGTTTTATTTGAAAATATTTACTGTTGATCACAATACGAAGTAAATACCCACAAATATTCAAAATACATACGGTACATGTAACAAAACTTTACTGACGCATGTGCTCAAAATGCTTCCCCTCTCCTGCACTGCACATTTGTAGTCGCCGTTCGAATGATTTGTGAACGGCTGAGAAGGTTTCACGTGAGATATCAGCACACGCTTCGATGATACGTTG
Organism: Schistocerca serialis cubense; assembly: GCF_023864345.2. Lineage (NCBI taxonomy): Eukaryota > Metazoa > Arthropoda > Insecta > Orthoptera > Acrididae > Schistocerca > Schistocerca serialis. The sequence goes on along the minus strand of NC_064641.1, from coordinate 914,506,598 downwards.
CTTCATATCTTCTGGCGTAGCTGGTATTTGAGTATACACTTTATGTTTGATTGCTCCCCACAGAAAAAAAAGTCAAGAGGGGTCAAATCAGGAGACCGGGCTGGACACTTCACTTCAGTACGTCGTCCTATCCAACAGTCCGGGAACTTTTCATTAAACAGCTCTGTAGCCACACGGGAAGAGTGAGCAGAACTGCCGTCATGTTAAACCACACGCACTGACGCGTAGTTAGTGGTACCTCTTCCAGCAAAATGGGCCGAACCTGTCGCAGGAACTGTGCATAGTTGTTGCCATTTAGTATATCCGGAAAGATGTACGACCCCGCAATGACATTTCCCAGGATGCCGCACCACACGTTAACACTCCACGGCTACTGATACTGTACCTGTCGAAGCCAATGAGAGTTCTCTATTGATCAGTAATGCATATTAGGCAAATTCGCATTACCGTGGTTAGTGAAAGTAGCTTCATCAGTAGAAAGCACCCGCTGGAAAAACGTTGGGTCATCTTGTAGGCGCTGCAGAACAAACCAGCAAAATTCTTGGCCCCGTTCTAAATCCACACCGGAGAGCGCTTGATGTAATGATAGGTGAAATTGGTGAAATCTATGCCGGTGAAATATCCGCAGAACACTTCTCTGATTATATCACATTCAGAGGCGATACGTCGCGACGAAACAGTAGGGTCGTTATGCGCCAACGCTAGAACGCCCTCTTCATATACCTCGCCAGTTGCAGTTTTCTGCCTTGTCTTCTGTATGGCGTTACATGATCCCCATTCAAGTAGTTTCTTGCAAATACGGTCAAGATGCTGGCGCGTAGGACGCTCACGATCTGGATGCACCTCTCCATATCGGTTTATTGATCTAACAGCATTTCTTCAGTTTCACCGTACACTAGAAGTATGTATAACTTTTCTTCGTTAGTGTACATGTCTACTCCAAGAAACTGTGACGAAAATGCGATGTCTCATTACTCCAGCAGCACATTTATACCCTTCTCTCCAGCTACCTCATGCGTCACCTTGCGGCGGTATCGAGAAGCAGGAAAACAACGCCTTCCCTGTTAAGTTCCTCAATGGCCAACAGGAAAGGTCGCATTGGACAACGCCGCTTCGAAGGACGAATACGATAGGGGAATATATCTGTGTCTCAAAAACTATTCGCCTAAATATTATGATATACACGTATTTGAATCCGTCTTTTTAAGCCCTACGCTAAAATTTAACATAGGGTTCCATTTTAAAAAAAACCACAGATGGTATCATATCTCTGTAATAAAAAATAGCACAAACATGAAATGTGATGCATTCAAGTAGCCCTTTCCCTGCAATTCACTGTCCAAACGGCATCATTTTTGCTATTACAATTGGGGAGATGCAAGGGGTATAATATATATTAGCTGCTTCACCCTGTATATAACGGAGAAAAATAGCAGTAAACTATAACAAATATATCAGCGAGGAGCGGTTTCTGCTCAAGCATGTAATGTTTACCTAGTAAAAAAGTTTTCTGTTTGAAGTTAACTGTTTGAAAACCATCAGGACCAATGTTAGCATATCTTGTAATTCCCTGACAGCGTTTTGTGGCTCTTCAATTCCGGCTAACACTCTTTTTAAGCCAAAACTAATCTTTCAGATAACAAGAGATCTTCACAACAGCTTCGTAAGTACTTTGGCGAACAATGTCATCGATATAGATTTTTCACTAGCTATCGAAAGTAGTTAAAGTCGATAGTCTGCTTTCAACAAGAACGTACTTTTTTCGATGCCGTGGAGATATAAAAGAGGTAAGTTTCAGCGATATTGAATCAGCTACCGAGTATTGGGGTGTCAACGTCTGCAAATAATGAATGAAGGTTACACTACGCCGAAGAGAGCGAAAATTAAAACCAGAATGTTGTGGGTTGGCAGGAGAGCCAACACCTGGTTATTAGAGGAAGCCGAAAGGCACGCGTTTTAGCTCACGCAGGCTGGCGTGAGGTCTGGAACAGGACAAGGAAATTAGATTTTAGAAAAACGGACGTAGCTGGTGGAATACTTAACTTTAATCCATTAATGATGAGCGTCGCTCTTGACTGTACATGATTCAGTATCAATAGTAACTGGTAATGGCGCCTTGCTAGGTCGTAGCAAATGACGTAGCTGAAGGCTATGCTAACTATAGTCTCGGCAAATGAGAGCGTATTTTGTCAGTGAACCATCGCTAGCAAAGTCGGTTGTACAACTGGGGCGAGTGCTAGGAAGTCTCTCTAGACCTGCCGTGTAACGGCGCTCGGTCTGCAATCACTGATAGTGGCGACACGCGGGTCCGACGTATACCAACGGACCGCGGCCGATTTAAAGGCTACCACCTAGCAAGTGTGGTGTCTGGCGGTGACACCACACAGAACATCGATTTTGAGCTTTCACAATCTGCATCGTTACTTTCTCCACATATCGTAAGTACCTCGGCTAGTCCGACATTTTTGTAGGTGCTATTGCCATAGCACCTGTTGTCTAAATACCGCGCGAATCGCGCTGGTTACAATGGGAAAGTTCGTGATGTGCACGTCGATTAGTACGGCAGTCATTTAGGTTTAAATGAAGATGTACGTATTTTGAGCTCAGTGGCTCATCAGAGCCGAGGAGCGGATTGTCGCCAAAGTGCAGCTGCTCGTTAAGTGCAAGAGCCACTAGTGCCGGCAACACAAAAACACGTGCGCGAGTCGCTTTCTCGATTCAGGCGTCTGTCGTGGCCGCCACCTCTGTCAGCGGCCTTCCATCCAGAGCGACAAACAGTAATTACCAGCGGACTCCGTGTTCCGAGACAGCAGCGCAGCGCAAAGCCACTAAGCTCATTAGGGTCAGGCGATGACGTTGACTACTGTGCGGGGAAGTCGTTAACCCGAGCCGCGCCTCTCGGCTGTGCCGGATCGTCCAAGCAGCGTGCTGCGAGTCTTTTGTAGAGTATATCTTAGCTTACGACGCTCACTCTGGTATGAGGGCGAATTACACTGAAGAACCAAAGAAACTGGTACACCTGCGTAATATCGTGTAGGGCCATCGCGAGCACATAGAAGTGCCGCAACACGACTTGGCTTGGACTCGACTAATGTTTGAAATACTGCTGGAGGGAATTGACACCATGAATCCTGCAGGGCTGTCCATAAATCCGTAAGAGTAAGAGGGGGTGAAGGCCTCTTATGAACAGCACGTTGCAAGGCACCCCAGATATGCTCAATAATGTTCATCTATGGGGAGAGCAGTGGCCAGCGGAAGTGTTTAAACTCAGAAGAGAGTTCCTGGGGCCACTCTGTAGCAATTCTGGACTCGTTGAGTGTCGCGTTTTTCTGCTAGAGTTCCCCAAGTCCGTCGGAATGCACAGTGAACATGAATGGATGCAGGTGATCAGAGAGGATGCTAACGTACGTGTCACCTGTCAGAGTCGTATCTAGATGTATCTGAGGTCCCATATCACTCCTGCTGCACACGCTCCATGGCCAATACAGAGCCTCCACTAGCTTTAAAAGACCCCTGCTGACATGCAGGGTCAATGGATTCATAAGGTTGTTACTGTACGCGTACACATCCATCCGCTCGATACAATTTGAAACGCGACTCGTCCGATCAAGCAAAACGTTTCCAGTCATCAACAGTTCAATGTCGGTGTTAACAGGCCCAGGCATGTTTCATTGAATGGTTTGCACGCTGACACTTGTTGATGGCCCAGCATTGAATTCTGCAACAATTTCCAGAAGGTTGCACTTCTGTCACGTTGAACGATTCTCTTGAGTCGTTGTTGGTCCCATTCTTGCAGGATCTTTCCCAGGCCGCTGCGATGTCGGAGATTTGATGTTATAGCGCCTTCCTGATACTCACGGTACACTCGTGAAGTGGTCGTAGGGGAAAACCCACACTTCATCGTTACCTCGGATATGCTGTGTCCCATTGCTCGTGCACCACTTTCAAACTCTCTTAAATCTTGATAACCTGACATTTTAGCAGCAGTAACCGTTTTAACAAGTGTGCCAGACACTTCTTGCCTCATATATGGCATTACCGACCGCAGCGCCGTATTCTGCCTGTTCACATATCTCTGTATTTGAATACGCATGCCTTTACTAGTTTCTTTGGCGCTTCTATGTAGATCTCTGCATAAGAAAATAGAGTCCAGACGTAGATGGACATTTCGGCAGTTTTTTTTCCCAACGGAAGTATCCCAGCTCGAACTGCAAAATTCGTCAATGTAGATCATTTTCCTATAAAACTATGTATCTTTGTACAAGCATCCAGTGATGATTAATAAATCTAAAGAGTACAGCTGCACATTTCACTGGAGGCACAATACTGTTTAACAGGCATTTAAGAGTAGTAGATTCACATGTGTGAGAAATGAGATATTATTTCGTAATCAACTTAACTTTTTATACACATACTAGGCATACTGCATTAACCGAATAAAACGATTCTCCTATAAATGAATTTTTAATTGCATATTTCAACATAGGTCACACAAATCGTATCATAGCCGGTTTCGATTTATCATCCCAACATCTGATGATCTGCTTGAAAAGAAAGAAGAAGGAGGACGATTAAATACTACGAACCTAATTCATTATAACTCTTAACTTTCTACAAGACTAAAATTCCTTTAATAAGTTATGTAGCAGCTCCTCAAAGTACATTACTGTACACTGAATGGTCGAACTGAAGGCTGCAGCTAACTGCATAAATCTGTTAAGTTCATAATGTTTAGATAACGAGAAAACATAAAAATACAGCGAAGGAAACAGGCGAAAGAGAAGACAGACAACGAAAAATGAGACTGACAGAAACGACGTAATAGCTAAGCACGATTTCTAGAGGACAAATGCAAGGCTGCAGAAACACGCATGACCCGAGGAAATACAAATGCCACCTATAGGAAAATGGAAGAGACGTTTGGAGAAAAGCGAAACAGGTATGTGAACATCAAGAGCTCAAAAAACGAGATAGTACTAATTAAAGAAAGGAAAAGTGAACGGTGAAAACCATATTTAGAGGATCTATATAATGGAAACAGATTTGTAAAAACGGAAGGCGAAGTAAATGAAGATGACATGCGAGATAAGATACGGCGAGACTAATTTTCTAGTGAATGAATGACCTAAGTCGAAACCTGGTCCCTGGAGGCGGAAAATATATTATGAGGTGAACATCAACAAACTAAAAAATGGGTAATGGAAAGTTGTGGAAATTAATTTCGGCAATGTCGAGGCAGAGCATATAAAATGAAGACTAGCAGTGGCGCGAAAGCATTTCAGGAAAAGGGGAGTTTGTTGACATCTAATATAAACTTATGGTTTAAGAAGTATTTTCCAAAACATATCTGCCTGGAATGAAGCTTTGTGTGGAAGTGAAGTGTAATCACATAAAGAGGCAATACAAGTTTTTGAAATGTGGTGCTATAGAAGACCAGGGAAGAATAGATGTGTAGATAGAATAATTAATAAATATATAGTGATTGGAACTGGGGATATATGAAATATACGGCACATCTTGACAAAATGGAGTAATCTTTCGATAAGGCGTATCCCGAGGCATCAAAAAGACTTCAGTTTGTCACTAGAGGGAAGCGTGAGGGGTTAAAAGGGGGGGAGGCACCTAGTCATGAATGCAGTGAGCAGGTTAAAACTGATGCCGGTTGTAGCTGTTACCAGAAACGTTGTAATAGTTGCGCAGGAATGAAGAGACTTGCACAGTATATCCTAGTATTGAGAGCTGCATAAAACCACTCTTTGGAGTGAAGACCACAGCAGTCACAACAACACAAGTTTTAGATCGGAAATATAAAATTAGAATATGCAGAATATAATATTTGTGGTGAGATCCACCCTTATAAAACAAAGGACGTCATTAACTTGCATAATAAATTAATTAAGAAGTGGACGGTCAGCGTTGATGATAACGGGGAACGCGAAAGAGTAGTTCCTTGAAATGACTTACAGCAGAGAAGCTTCTAAACAGATTTCTCCTTCTTTCAGTAAGAATAAAGCCTGAGTAGCCTTCCGTAATGCTAATCAACTTTAGAATAACAGAGGCGTAATAAGTACACAGTCTGGTATGTGTAAAATAAAATTCGAACTTTTCCGAAATTTCACGTCGGCCAAACAAGAATATCATTTGACGTTAGTTTTACAGGACGTTTTAACGCAGTAATGAACTGCTTTTAGTCTTATATTTACGACTTAAAAGTTCCCAGCTTTCTGTCATTTCGTAGTAAACTGCAGCCATCAGTTTCCAGAGCATATATGATTACATTGTACGTGCCTCTCCTGGCTCGTTCTGTTATGATTCGACGGATCACTATGTTTATCCGAGAGCATGTAGTTAGGTATAGGAAGACTGATTTTGTCAATTGTTTCACGGCGTTTCACTGTAAACGTTTTTCCTTCTTTTCACGGAGTGTCTCTTACGATGATTCACTAGTAAATCCAAATCGGTCATGAGGCCGCTTGCGTGACCGGGGGTTGCAAATTATGATAAAAAGAGTCAAGTGCACGCACCCCTCCATTGCTCTTGAAACTAACTCTTTAATTATTTTTTTTAAAATCACTGACCAACACAATTTTCCCTGACAAAGGCAGCTCAAACTTAACTTATTCATTTATTACCTACAATCTATAAGCCCAACGTCATCTGACTGCTATACATTCATAACATGACTTCCAATAACTAACACAAAAGAATGGCCCTGAACTGCAAGAAATCCTAAGAGTAATAGAAATCCCAAAAATATGAAATTAAATAAATATAAAACTACCTCCTACTCTGTTAATTGCCTAAATTCAATTCAGGCAAGCAACCCGATAGTGGAAACCTCATTCTTTATCATATGTCATTTACCTCACAGAAAATCTTCATAACACGAATAAAGCAATTACAGCATGCAGCAACAACAGCCAGCTAAATGAAAGGATTCTAAGTACTATAGACTTTAACTACTAGGAGGCGTATGTTAGCAAAAAAAAAAAGAAGATTTTGTGAAGAGCAAACAACGTATTTAGAAAATTTTACTTTATTCATGTGACATCCAATTCCAAAAATTATATAGTTGTCAATAATTCCACTACTCAAACATTGTCAACCATACATCCATTATCATACTTTTCCTTGCATTTTATCTCACTTTACATTGCGTATGCTAACAACACAGGGTCTCCACTAAGAAAAACACGTCCATACGCTTCTCGATCCACTCGCTAAATGTTAGTCCGTCCAACCACAGATTCTGTTGCCGAGGGCGCAGAACGCTGTCAGCGTATTAACACAGTCTATAGCGCTGCCAACATAAAAACAGGCTACTTTTACATACATTCCTTGTAACACAATTTCCCCTCTTTTCCCTCACTGGTTGCAGATCTAGGAAATTAAATTGCTCGTGACAGATAAAAATAATGATTTACATTTCAGCTGTATATATTCATGTGTACGTTATATGTAATGTATCTAAATTATATCTGATCACAACCGCATATAATATTTTTATTTCAATAAATGTAGGTCGTATATAACACTACACTTGTCTACGGATTTATGAATTTCACTGTCTCAAATTTGCTGGATGTTGAGAGAGAGTAATTTTCTGTGAGTATAGTAATTACTTCATTCATAATGAGGTAATTAATATAATAACAGTACCCTGCAAAGGGACAAACAATGCGTATTCATATTTCATGTTATCACTCCGTGTCTCCGCTACCAGCGATATTCAACATCAGCACCACTACAAAAACTTTTGGCATTGAAGATTGTTACCAGATTAGATCCCTAGAAAACGTTCATAGTCGGGTAGGTTTGTCTTATAATCATTTGTGAGTCCAATGTTGGGTGTACATAGTTTGCTGCTGCCTGGTGGAGCAGAATCTATACTTCCATTTCGTATCACTATTTCATCTTCTTCCCTACGCTGCCTAGTATCACTCGCTGTTTTTTCGCTGTTTACTTCGAAAGACGTGCGCAGTGAGGAAGAAGTGGTATCCAGGACGAACGTTCGAGGACTGAGGTCTCCCATTTATTGACATTAATGCGAGGCACCTGTATCTTAACCTTCCACAAATCCTTACATTGTGTCCTCTTACCTCTTACAAATCGTTTTCCCACTTAACAGAGAATAAAAGACTTGTTGGGGGATTCAGTTACTGTGCATGCGGACTACGTCCCGTGTCCACCGTAGCTGGAGTCTTGAAACCATCGCTTCTGTACTAATCTTACGCGCCTAGAATTTGTGCAGCTATCTCGCCATGTTATTTTCAGGGCTCTTCACAGGCTTCGCTCGTTGCTAATGATATTGTTTGAGCTTTCCATAATGCAGGATGGGAATTAAACATAAATGTATACGAGCAGATCGTCACAGCATTGAAATAGTGACTGCCTAGTACTCGAGGTATCAGTCTGGTAGAGGATCTTCCAGCACGGTTAATTCGGTGTGGAATTTACGGACTGCTTGAAGATTCACTCTGTCAGTGGTGACGCTAATATTTATTTGCCCTTCCCGAGGTACTGGCTGGTGACATACCTGTGTTTTGCAGGTATTCAGTTGGAGACCAACCTTTTTTATGCCGCGAGGAAGGTTCTTCTTCGGGCTGAGCTACAATCATTAACTTCAGCATACTGTTCCTCAACAAATGCTGTAGAAAATGTTAAAGTCCTCGTTTTTAAAAGTCTCAGTTTAAATAGTTTCTCATTCAGTCTGTACGTTAACCGTATTCCTAGCGGAATATCATTTATAACTAACGTACAGGGAAAATAACGTGAGGGCAATCATACATCTTTGCTTAGCTTCGGTATCGGTATGGAATGGCTCACCGACAGAGTCGTTATAAATGACAGATGATGTCATATGTTCTTTGAGAAATTTGAATATGGCGGTAAATTTCTGTGTAAAACTATGAGCAGCTATAATTATCCATAAAGCTTCAGAGTTTATGGAGTCACTTGGACAGTGAGTCAATAAAAGCAACGTATAGATGTCTATTTTGTTTCCAGAATTTTTTCTAAGTCTGATGAGCTGTTAGTATCGTATCCGTCGCTCCTCTAGAAGGGGTGAATCCACACTGTCTCCTAGTAGTTATTCTTGCAATACGGGGAGATAGTGTTTTGCAAGAATTCCAGTTATAAGTTTCCTTTAATTTACGTCTATGCTCACAATCTCTTTGTTTAATAGATTACCGGTTTCGTTCTTTAATGACCATTTTCACATCTGTTTCATAAAAAGCAAAGTCCCAATGTTATTGTGAAATAGATCATATGATGATCATTAAAGACCGAAACCGGTAATCTGTTAAACAAAAAGGTTGTGCCCATAGACGTAAATTAAAGGAAACTTATTACATATACGGGATACTGTATTTTTTCGCGACAGTGTCACAGCTTGTGAAAGAATTCCAGTAATTAACTTACCCAAACTAGGCAGCAACAGTATTCCGCAGTATTATAGTAGTCTGCCCGATGTCGTTTCTTAAAAATGGGGACAGCACTAAACTGGATGTATAATAATACAGTTCAGTTAGCGATGTAATTTTAAGACGAGTGTCTAAACAAAACAAAGCAAATTGCAAATATTGTATTGCTTAGGCGTACAGCAGTTAAACTAATACAAATGTGATATTGTACTTTACAGAAATAAAAATTTGACCCACAGAAGATGTCACATTGGTGTCGAAACATGTCTGGGTAAATATAAAAATAAACTAGTTGTGTTTGCATGAGGCCGATTTCCATAACAATCCAGTTTTTAAATCGTAAACACATAAGAACGAAAATAGGAGCTTCAAACCTTAGTAAAATAAGTATATATAGTCGTACTTACCACGCACTTCTAAAGCAACAAATTGTTCAGAATCTTCCTGAACGACTGTGTTATTCTCACATTTACTTCTGAAAAACGTTTTAGATCGCAACCAAAACCAATTACCTTCTGTGTGATTATTAAACAGTCTTGCAAAAAAAACCCAAAGCCATAACAGACTTTAACATTAACTTCTCTTACAGCACCACTGCGTTATATCTTATGGACAGGCGCCGACATTTTTCTGCTCACAGTTTTTCTACTAGAGACATAAGAAAAAAATTACGTTGCATCGCATGACTATTTATGAGATCAACCTCTGTATTCGTGCTGTTCATTATTCGTCAATATATCATGTCCACAGTGCTGCTGAGAGGAAGTCAATTCCGCCATCACTGGCAGCAGAGAATCTTTAAAGCAGAAATATTTCGCAGTGCTTCAGATAAACCAGCACTGGAGCTCCATATCCGGCGTTGGTGCGTTTTACGCTCAGCACTGGATGCCGCTGTACATTTTCCAATGCTGATGGTCTCTCCGTTCATGTTGCCCTACAACGATTTCCCAGATGCTTCAAGTTGAATGCACAGGCATAAGAATCCCTATGTGCCCGAATTACAAAGAATAATTGATGAGCAAAATACAAATCTTATGAGCACTAGTAATACGAGAGCGAATCAGGCTTAAATTTCATCTGTAAAAAGAAGAAAGCATTGAACGCTAGAACACGGCTACAACAAGACTGCTAGTGTCTAGCAACAATGACACGCTACTTGGAGCTGGCCTTCTGCTTCTATACGTTCAAACCAGTTTCTGCTTCTTCCGACGGTTTTCAAATTCAAGGAAGGTGGATTCGATGGTTTGTGTGCTTAAGTATGTGCATAATCAAGGAACTTCGTGTCAAAACTGCATATTTGATCACCCAATTATAAGCAACATGAAACAGATAGGTACATTCTAGCAACTCAGTTGCAAGTGCTACTTCACTTCTGCACTGCATAATCACAATGGCAATAATCACAATTTGTTGGTTAAAAGAAAATTGTTACTCCTGTCGAACTTCGGTATGATAAGCTAGGCTGTGTCTTCTCCAGGAGCCAAAGCAACTGTTCAAGACCACTGGCTTCCTCCTGGAATGTAGGTAAGATATGCCCTCGACAAAGTATTGCCCATTCTGATATGAATCACGTAAGCATGTAATATTGTCGCTATAGATCTGACTACATTTACAATTCTTCACTGAGATCAAATGTTCGAATGTGTGTGAAATCTTATGGGACTTAACTGCTAAGTTCATCAGTCCCTAAGCTTACACAGTACTTAACCTAAATTATCCTAAGGACAAACACACGCACAAATGCCCGAAGGAGGACTCGAACCTCCGCCGGTACCAGCTGCACAGTCCATGACTGCAGCGCCTTAGACCGTCACTGAGATCGAACGTGATCCCTCGGCATCTGCTCCCAAGATCCAGCGTGTACTTTTCGATACGGGAAATCCTGAACTGTTTCCAAATCACGAAATACACTTTCTGCAGCGTATTTCTATTGATGGATGTTCTCATACACAACTTTACATTCTGCTACTGAGTTTTTTACTTTACTCTTTTCGAAAGCCATCGTAAACTTCAAACGTTAATTGATGCTTCACGAACATCCACTTCCATCGATATTATTTCATTACACTGGGAATTATTGTTTGCCGCCTTCGAAGCTAGCACGCATACTAATTGCTCCATCAATTTATTTGGATTATTCAAGTGAACAAAATGATATGCGTTGGCAAATCGGTTGAGTCTGCCCTCCAGTCGTGAAGTCAAGTACACTTTTGGTTATCTCCCATACAGATAATTATATATTCACTCTCAATGCTGATCTGCCACTTCTATTTTAAGGCAGAATTGCCGGCCGCGGTGGCCGTGCGGTTCTGGCGCTGTAGTCCGGAACCGCGGGACTGCTACGGTCGCAGGTTCGAATCCTGCCTCGGGCATGGGTGTGTGTGATGTCCTTAGGTTAGTTAGGTTTAAGTAGTTCTAAGTTCTAGGGGACTTATGACCTAAGATGTTGAGTCCCATAGTGCTCAGAGCCATTTGAACCATTTTTTTAAGGCAGAATTAACGATTTGGGATATGTTTACAGCATCTGTTTGAATTCAGTGGTCTGTGGGAGACACAGCTTTCCTTGTGAACATTAGTAGACTTCAGAACGTAACATAATTCTGAAGGTTTCATGCTGCCGTTTCCGAGTACGTTACATCGTGAATTATTAAGTCATCTCATACGACAGTTACTTATAAATTACCACCCCTTTGCTATCTGATTCAATCTCATATACAATAGCACACGTTCTGGTTACTAGTTTGCTACAAAATAATGGTGCTAGTACGTCCTGTCTCTCCTTTAATTTTCTTTCGTCATTCTTCTTCAAAATTTTCACCATCCCTCATCATATTTATTTTCTTCTTTCCTCTGACCTCTGCTTTTATAAATATAATGTTATCTTTGGCTTGGCTACGTCTTGGCCTTGCTTCTCCTTTCCTAACGCCTGTCGTTCTTGAATCATTTTTCGAGTGGGTGAGGAATAGGTCTAAATGCTATTTCCAATACTGACATAACTTCGACTTGTCTCTTTTGCAGAAATGCCAGTTTCCCGGGAAACGAATATTTTGTGCAGATTTCAACATCTGGGTGTTAAGACTAATCATTCGGCCAGTGGAATTTAGAGGTACTTTGACAACTGCAATAGTCAGTGCACATATGAAATGATTAAAAGCAAACTTCTCAATCTATGTCACAATACGGAACTGGTCAGAAAGGCGAGATGACCTCAAACACAGATACAGTTATGGAAGTTGATGTGGGAAAACCCATTATTTGAAAAATCATATCATATTTGCTTATAACCATAAAATTGCATGCATACTTATTCCATGCGCGATTGTACATTGCGAATAATGCATTGAAACTCATATCTGGGTCAAAATTGCGACGAGTCAGTCTGATCTGGGCCTCCCTATCCCATTTTAATTCCGTATTGATATAAAACCAACTCAAGTTTACATGACTTCGTCTCCTTTTCAATTGCAGTTTCATTTTTCTGTCAAAAAGTGAATGGCTGCGAGTTACAGCTGTTATGATATTTCAGTAATTTTTCTTCGTTCTATATCTCGCAGTTAATATTTAAACAGGGTATGTATGTTTGCGAGGAATAGCTTTCTCGATGGAGTTCGTTTCACTTGGCCCTGATGTGAAAGACGAACTGTTAAGTAATTACCTGCCTGCCACGTGCTCGGCAAAGTGATGCGAAGCACGTATGTAGCTGGGTACTGTGATGTCGGGGTCGCTGGGGGCCCCGCACGCAGCAGTAGGTGATGGTCTTGTCTGTGCTCTGTCTCACCGGCATGTCCAGCCCCTCTCTCGGATGCAAGCACAGCCAGGTGGAGCCCGGACGCTGACTTCAGCTTTCAGCTGCGGAGGCCGGATGGCTAGGTGCCTGTTGTTTTCCACTCTAGCCAGAGACTGAAAAATTTAGGTGGGAGAGATTTCAGGCTTGGTAGAATCTTCTCCAGTTTTGTGAGTTTACATAAACAATACAGAATAACATGCTTGGAACTTGGCTAAATTCCTGTGGGACAGGAAGCTAGGCACCGGTGTGTCTTTCCTCCGCTAGTTAGTGTCAGTTTCTAGCTTTCTGTCTTGAGTATAAAGTTGATATGTTTTTAAAACTCTTGAAACGGATTATCGCTTGCGGTGATCCAATTTTTGCACCATTTGAGTGAACATAATAATAATCTGGATCATGATTTTTCATTCAGTAATTTTCATATTTTTTTTCAATAATTTATGATTCACCTATATCACTGCAGCTCTGTTACTATTAACTATAACCTAGTTGTTATAGACATTATTAATTAACAATGAATTTGCGCATCACTCACTTGATTGCGTTTCCACTTGCGTAACAGTCTTGTTGGAGCCGCTTGCATCACAGGATCCTGAGTGGTAGGGATTAAGATTAACAAGTGTGTTACGTCATGAACCCAAGGATGCAGGTGGCTGCCACCACGACCGTTGACTGCATGCCTCAAATTACGTTTGTCTGCTCGAAAAGAATATTCAGATTAGCATAGTCTCCAATTAACTGTTTCGTAATTTTGCTATACGTTGGACATAAACCGTCTGCACCATAATGGCGACCCATAGAATAATATGCCTTCATGTGATCTTACTTAACACAAGTAACATTTTCAAAAGTACAATTCGAAAATGGTAGCGCTTCATTTGCTGATAATATAACCCCCTTATTTGAAAATGTGGAATACCCAGTATCATTCAGGTTTTCTACCACTTGTCCTAGAAATTTGTAATTACACTGAGGAAAACATTTGGGATTGATGTATATGTTCTTGAATTTGAGACAATAATCATATTCGTTTTTCCACATTTGGAAGGATCAGGTATTATTTCTTGAAACAAATCCCAAGTTCGTGATTTTGTGGTCATACAACACATTTAGCAGAATACGAGTCTTGGGAAGTTGAAGTGCGTGCTTCTTGAATTGCATCTTCAAACTGACCAAAGAATCTTTCGCCTTGCAGCAACTGATATATAATTGTAGGGTTTAGATTCTTGTACTCAATTACCTGTAAGGTGGAATTCGTGGAATTAATAAGTAAAAGAAGAATCAGGGTTGTTCTCCACTTACTCATGTTATTAACAACTTTTCTATAGAGTTCCGGATATCTGGCCACGCGGGGAGTCCTCCCTCGGGCATGTGTGTGTGTGCTGTGATTAGGAAAAGTTAGATTAAGTAGTGCTTAAGCCTGGGGACCGATGACCTAAGCAGTTTGGTCCCATAGCCCTTACCACAAATTTCCAATTTTTTCGGATATCTGATTACTCATACTGCAAGCCAGAAACAAAGCCAATGAAACCTCTAAACACAGATGACATTGGAGTCTATTCATTAGATGAAGCATCCGAGGAATATGATATTTAACAAGCAATTGACCCAGAACGTTTGTCGGATGAACGCTGAACATATTGGACTCGAATATAATATAATGAACAGAACAGTGGATTTGGTGTAAATTATATGAAGGCGGGCAGTAATTTCATAGCAGCTGCAAAAGTTGTTTGTAGAATGAAGCAAGTCGGCGATTTGTTAGCATTAATAAGAAAATAAAAGTGAGGATCTGCTAGATGATCAGTTTGGCTTTTGAAAAAGTAAAGATACCAGAGACGTAGTTCTGACGTTCCGTTTGATAATGGAAGGAAGACTAAATACGAGTATAAATCAAGACACGTTCATAGGTTTTATCGAACCGGAACAAGCGTTAGACAATGTCAAAATGTGCAACACGTTCGAAAATCTAAGGGAAGTTGTGGTATACTATAGGAAGAGACGAGTAATTTAAAACATGTACAAGAGACAAGTGGGGATAATAATAGTGGAAGACCAAGAACGAAGTGTTCGGATTAACAAGGGTGTAAGACAGGGATAGAGCCTTCCGTCCGTACTGTTCAATCTGTACACTGAAGAAACAATGAGAGAAATAAAAGAAAGGTTCAGAAGTGGAATTAAAACTCAAGGTGAAAGGATATCAATTATAAGATTTTTTTACTGTTATCCTCAGTGAAAGTGAAGAAGAATTACAGGGTCTGCAGAATGGAATCAACGGTCTAATGAGTACAGAATATGGAATAAGAGTAAATCGAAAAAAAACGGAAGTAATGAGAAGTTGCCGAAATGAGAACAGTGAGAAACGCAACATTAGGATTGATGCTCACCTGAGTAGATGATGTTAAGGAATTCCGTTGCATAGACAGAAAAATAAGCCATGACGATCGGAGCACGGAGGGCATCAGAGCTGACTAGTACTATCAGAAAGAAGAGGAGGAAAGAATATATCGAAGAGACTTACAAGAAGAAGGGACAGGATGACAGGACATTTGTGAAGACGTCAGAGAATAACTTCCATCGTATTAGATGCAGCTGCAGAAGGTAAAAACTGTTGACGGAGACAGAGATCGATCCGACAAATAATCGAGGACATAAGTAGCAAGTGTTATTCTGAGATAAAGATGTTGGCACAGGAGAGGAATTCGTGGCGAGCAGCATGAAACTAGTCAGAAGAACTGTTGACTCAAAAAAAAAAAAGTAAACATACGGCAATTTTCGATTAAGGTGTCCCCTTTTACCATCTACCCCGTCCCCTTTGGTCTAATAAGATATTTAAAATTCGAACAGTTCAGGATATAAACCAAAAAACATATCTGCTAAACGAAAGCAGAAGGTTTCTGCAGCAGAGAACAACAAAAATCCAGATACACATCCACATAATGTGATAGAAAAAATCATGTGAAGAAAAGGAACAAAGTTTTCGTAAAATGGTGGGGTTTAGATAACACACTTAATTTCTGGATTACTTTGTAAGAGAGACGGTCTCGTAAACTGACACACAGCAGGGGGAGCGGTGTGCTGACCACATGCCCCTATGTATCCACATCCAGTGACGCCTGTGGGCTGAGGATGACACAGTGACTGGTCGGTACCGTTGGGTCTTCATGGCCTGCTCAGTCCACCCTTTTAGCAGTGCGGTCTAACGCACGGCTTTCCGGATTGGGAAGAAGCGCCGGTCCCCGACACGAATCCGCTTGGCGGACTTGGGTCGAGGTCCGGTGAGCCGGCCAGTCTGTGGATGGTTTTTAGTCGGTTTTCCATCTGCCTCGGCGAATGCGGGATCGTTCCTCTTATTCCGCCACCGCTACACTATGTCGGCGATTGCTGCGAAAACAAGTTCTCCACGTAGTCGTACACCACCATTACTCTACCAGGCAAACATAGGGGTTACATTTGTCTGGCGTGAGACATTCCCCGGAGGGGTCCACCGGGGGCCGAACTGCACAATAACCCTGAAAGAGTGGTTCGGTGTGGGACGGCGGAGGGGTGAAGTGGACTGCGGTAGTCGTACAATACAATGGTCTGTTCGGGTGGAGTTTAGTATAGTTTACTTTTTGTAAGAAAGACAGGGAGAAAGACAAAGCGTGGATGTATATTCTGGTTTCTCTCTCTGCACGAGCAGAAAGTCACAGCAGCAGTGGCAAGCAATTAGACAGACATTAAACATCTCACACGTGAGGTGGTCTCTCTCTCTCTCTCTCTCTCTCTCTCTCTCTCTCTCTCTCTGTCTCTCTCTAGCCCAAGAGATCGGTCTATTTCCCTCACAGCGATATAGCCCGTTACTTTTTCAATCTTCGAACATTGCATCAGTTCTACTCAGTTTAACTGAAGAGTAGTTTCACAGCTGCATTGTGGTTGGCTTCCTCATGTTAATACCTATTCTGTTACTGATTACTTCATTTTAATGTACTCTGAAATACTGTGCTTTGATTGGCTGAAGAGGGGCGAGGAGGTTGGTGGGAGGAAAAGAAGGGGCTCGTATTTAGTGGTGATGTCACCAATGATACGATAAGCAGATTATGTCATGTACACATGAAGGTCAACACGCACTGGACACGCCGTGCCCGTTTTTCATGCAGAACACCCTTAGCATTCCTACTAACACAGAACCTCATTCCTTAATTCACATCGATAATCACAAACAAAATGTTGTCAGACTGTCGATTTAGGTACACGTATTATGTTCGAGTATAATGACTTTTCTGGAGACTAGAAATCTACTCTGTAGTAGTCAGCATGGGTTTCGAAAAAGACGGTCGTGTGAAACCCAGCTCACGCTATTCGTCCACGAGACTCAGAGGGCCATAGACACCGGTTCACAGGTAGATGCCGTGTTTCTTGACTTCCGCAAGGCGTTCGATCAGTTCCCCACAGTCATTTAATGAACAAAGTAAGAGCATATGGACTATCAGACCAACTGTGTGATTGTATTGAAGAGTTCCTAGATAACAAAACGCAGCATGTCATTCTCAATGGGGAGAAGTCTTCCGAAGTAAGATTTTAGGTGTGCGGCAGAGGAGTGTCGTAGGACCGTTGCTATTCGCAATATACATAAATGACCTTGTGGATGACATTGGAAGTTCACTGAGGCTTTTTGCGGATGATGCTCTGGTATATCGAGAGGTCTCTCTGGAGACACCACCTTATCGTAGCACTTTCCGTGCGGGTGGGAGAGTTTGCGTGTTCCTGTGATGCTGAGAGCTATACCGGTGGTAGAGTAGCTACTGGCAGGTTCAACCTAGCCGGTCAGGTCTCAGCAGAGGAGCCAGACGAAGTGTGCCTCACAACGACCTACCGTCCTTTCCTCCCTTCCAGTCCCTTCCCTTTCCTTCTACCCTTCTGTCAGTCTCTTCATCGGTGTAAGAGGCGGGTAATATCGATAGGTAAACACTCACGGCTTCTGTACCGACGAAGCAAGGCACCTGTGATGTGCCTTAAGGGCGTATGTCAGGATACTTCCAGTGGCATATGGCCATTCACTGCATCCCCTGCCTCTTGCAAGTCGTATCGGTCCTACGATCCACTGCCAACCAGAGGCAGAGGACGAGAGAGTGGATCTGCATCTGCGCAACTGCTTATCCACTTTAAATACCTTCACGCGCAGATGACTCCGCCAAAGTTTCAATGGACTATGAGCTTTGAAAGTCCTGCGGCGATGGAGTACTGATGGTGAGGCAAGGGTTTGGTGTACCGGAACCTTAGTTGGTGCTCTGCACGTTAGGCGGTCAGACGGTGATGGTCGTTCTGGTACTCGTGAGAGACGGGAGGACTGGTTCGGCAGCTCGTCAGACGACAAAGCAGCCCTATTTAGGATCGCTCTGCTTTCCCTAATCCAGGGAGGGGCCTAGAAAAGGTGGCCTAAACATAGCCCGTCTCAACCCAGCACAAGTGGCAAACTGCTGTCACTTGTTCACTAACATATGCGGTCAAAAAAATAATAAAATAAACAGTTACCTTAAATATCTAATGATTGGAGTCTGGAACGTCCGTACTTTACAGGATAACGACCATAATCAGTGCCCAGAGAGAAATACAGGACTTATCGCAAGGGAACTGGCTAGATATAACATCGACATTACCGCCATAAGTGAAACACATCTTAGTGACTCTGGACAGTTATGTGAACCGCTCGGAGGTTATACCTACTACTGGAGTGGAAAATCATCCACTGAAAGGGCGGAAAGTGGGGTAGGCTTTGCCATACGCAATAAATTGGCATGTTCACTAACAGAACTCCCAAAAGGTATCAGTGACAGAATAATAACACTCAGACTTCACCTGGCATCTAAGAAATAGCTTCACTTGATCAATGTATACGCTCCTACATTGCCATCTCCGGATAAAGAGAAGAACAAGTTCCACCAAGACCTCCGACAATTCCTTAGGGATATTTCTTCTGCAGATAAAGTTCTGTTACTTGGTGATTTTAATGCTCGTGTTGGGAATGATTTCAGTGCTTGGAATGGAGTCCTCGGTCGCCATGGGATTGGAAAATACAACTCGAATGGTTTGGATCTTCTAACTCTATGTGCCGAGTTTGAACTCTGTCTGACAAATACATATTTTCGTCTGCCTGAAATATATAACGACGTGGATGCATCCGCGATCTAAACACTGGCACCTTCTGTATTATGTGATAGTACGGAAAAAAGATCTTGGTGACGTACTGGTCACACGTGCAATGAAAGGCGCTCAGGGATGGACAGACCATCGACTCGTGAGGTCCAAATTAAAGATAACTTTGAAGGCACCACGCCGAGCTTCACACAAAATACCAACAAAATTGTCCTGCAAAATCTTGGCCAATGATCAGACTATGAGAGTAAAACTGGATGAAAAATTTGGTGTCGATGGCCTTTTGATATTTGAATCTGCCCCTGTAGATGAACAGTGGAGTGCATACGCTAGCAGACTGCGTGGCTGTGCTTCAGAAGTCTTGGGAAAGCCTCAGAAGAAGCACCAGGACTGGTTTGACGACTCAGATCCAGAGATCAGAAAGCTGATTAATGATTTCAGAACTTCTCTTCGCACCCCTGATGATAACAAGCGTAGAGCAGCGCATTACAATCTGAAAGTGACGGTACGTGCTCTCAAAGACAGTTGGTGGGCAAATAAAGCAAATGAAATACAGTTATATGCCGACACACACCAAACGGGCAGATTCTTTGAGTCCCTGAAAACTATCTTTGGTCCAAGAGTTGGGAAGATAGCACCAGTCTATAACAAACATAAAAGTTGTCGGCTGACACAACAGAGTGACATCCTGTCTCGGTGGGCGGAACATTTTAATGACATTCTTAATCCCGGCCATCAGACAACCGATATTCCATACATAGAAGCACTTGAAGACCTGCCAATTGAGGAACAACTTGTGGATGCCCCTTCCTACGATGAATTCATTTCAGCACTGGCTAAGCTGCAAAATGACAAAACAGCAGGATTAGATAACTTGCCATCAGAGCTATATAAATATGGGGGGCCAAACATCAAGAAACCATTGTTTGCTCTGATCTTAAGGATTTGGGAGTATGAAATGATTCCACAAGACTGGAAAGATGCTTGTATTTCCAAGATCTATAAAGGCAAGCGTGACATATCAGACTGCAGCTCCCACAGGGGCATTTCTCATCTCTCGGCAGCGGGAAAAGTCCTTGCCCACATAATTAACACCCGGTTAACACACTTTGCAGAAAAACTGCTACCAGAGACCCAGTGTGGCTTTCGCCCAAACAGAGGCACAGTGGATGCCATATTTGTTGTCAAACAAATGCAAGAGAAAAGTTTAGAGCAACATCGGCCTTTGTTCATGTGCTTTGTAGACCTGGAAAAGGCTTTTGATCGTGTCCCACGGGAAGCTCTCTGGATAATACTAAAGAAAACTGGGTGTCATGACAAAATTGTCGGTTTGATTCGGCAGTTTCATGAAAACATGATGGCAAAAATTCGCCATGAGGACAAGCTCTCAGAACAGTTTCCCGTGACATCTGGTGTAAAACAAGGCTGTGTTCTGGCTCCCACACTCTTCTCACTTTACTTCGCAGTTGTTATGAGAGACGCGACCAAAGCCTGTAGTAATCAAATTAGTCTCGACACAAGGACAGACAAAAGTGTCTTCAACATCTCTCGCCTCAGAACAAAAAGTCGCGTAACCAAACTATCCATCTTAGAGATTCTCTACGCGGATGATGTATGCATGATGGCTAATTCTTGCGAAACTCTTCAGACTTACATAAATCTGCTAAATGCCTCCTGCGAAAGATTTGGCTTAGCCATTAGCATCACTAAGACGCAAGTTCTCTAACAGCCACTTACAGGTCTTAATGCAGATGACTCCAGTATTGAGATAAATAACAAACCCTTGCAAAATGTGTCAAATTTCAAATACCTGGGAAGCCACATTAGAAGTGACAACAGCCTGACAACGGGAATCACAGCGCGTATAGCCAGCGCAGCCTCAGCCTTCGGTAAGCTTAATGACCGAGTATGGAAATCATATGATCTCAAACTACAAACAAAAATTGCAGTCTACAAAGCAGTAGTATTATCCACCTTACTCTATGCCTCGGAAACCTGGTGCTGTTACAAAGCTGACATTAAGAAGCTGGATAAATTTCATCTTCGATGTCTAAGATCAATTCTGCGCATCAAATGGGAAGACCGTGTCCCAAACACGGAGATTTTGCGCCGCGTGAAACTGGCTGGTATTGAAGCTTTAATAATGAAACATCAGCTGAGATGGAGTGGTCATATAGTACGCATGGATGACAGTAGGCTACCTAAAGCGGTGTTCTACTCGCAGCTCTCGAGCGGGAAGAGGAGGAAAGGTGGTCAACACCTGCGATATAAAGACACCATTAAACGCCACCTTGCAGCCTGTCGCATCCCAAGCAACCGTTGGGAGGAGCTAGCATTGCGCCGATCGGAGTGGCGATCAACTGTACATAAGAGCATCGAACAATTCGAGCAAAAGCGTCTAATGAACCTGGATGCTAAAAGAGAGCTCTGAAAATCTCAGCTCAAGCCTGTCTACACGTATACTTACAACTCTGCTGATCAACTTCACTGTACTTCATGCAACAGGATATTCAAAGCGAAATTCGTATTCGCGAGCCACATCCGATCCTACCACAACAAGGCCAGAGAAGACTGACGGAGTCGCTGTCACCGGACACGGCGAGGAGGACATCATCATCATCATCATCATATCGAGAGGTTGTAACAATGGAAAATTGTACTGAAATGCAGGAGGATCTGCAGCGAATTGACGCATGGTGCAGGGAATGACAATTGAATCTCAATTGAGACAAGTGTAATGTGCTGCGAATACATAGAAAGATAGATCCCTTAACATTTAGCTATAATATAGCAGGTCAGCAACTGGAAGCAGTTAATTCCATAAATTATCTAGGAGTACGTATTAGGAGTGATTTAAAATGGAATGATCATATAAAGTTGATCGTCGGTAAAGCAGATGCCAGACTGAGATTCATTGGAAGAATCCTAAGGAAATGCAATCCGGAAAGAAAGGAAGTAGGTTACAGTACGCTTGTTCGCCCACTGCTTGAATACTACTCACCGAGGTGGGATCCGTACCAGATAGGGTTGATACAAGAGATAGAGAAGATCCAACGGAGAGCAGCGCGCTTCGTTACAGGATCATTTAGTAATCGCGAAAGCGTTACGGAGATGATAGATAAACTCCAGTGGAAGACTCTGCAGGAGAGACGCTCAGTAGCTCGGTACTGACTTTTGTTGAAGTTTCGAGAACATACCTTCACCAAAAAGTCAAGCAGTATATTGCTCCCTCCTATGTATATCTCACGAAGAGACCATGAGGATAAAATCAGAGAGATTAGAGCCCACACAGAAGCATACCGACAGTCATTCTTTCCACGAACAATACGAGACTGGAATAGAAGGGAGAATCAATAGAGGTACTCAAGGTAACCTCCGCCACACACCGTCAGGTGGCTTGCGGATTATGGATGTAGATGTAGATGTAGGTCCGTAAAGACCATTTCAAGAGCTGTGTGGTAAAAGGAAACAAAACACAAATGCTGGATAATACGTGTCTTGTAAACAATAAATTATATAAAGGTACTAATTTAATATACAAGGAAAAAAAAGAACTTAAAAGCCCGTTATGCAACAGTCTGATGAAGATTCTCAAGCATCTGAAGAGGAGCCTCGCACCGCTGCTGCTGTTTGGAAGCCTGTTTTTGAGCACACTTTTAGAGAAGAATGGCGGGCTGCGACGAGGGAGGAAGGGGGCTCGGGACGCCTGGGGACAGGTGGTAGCACAGGCAGCTCCGTGACGACATCCAGACCATCGTCAAGTCTGCCGCCCGCCTCCTGGCGAAGCGCGTCTCCGGTCTTATCTTCTACTAGGAGTCCCCCGGAGTGCTGAGGGAGTTCCTGGGTTAACGTGGTCGACGACGCGGTCGCGTACACTGACCGCACCAAGCGGAAGACGGTCAGCCGTTTGTGCCGCTGAGGCTTTCCCGCGGCGATACTGACCTTCAAACTCGCCTGTGGAAGATGAGGTGCTTTGTGCGGGAAAGAGGAGACTTAAGTGGCCTCGTCATTATATGTATAGTTGGCATTGTCAATCTTCGTTTATATCTAACTAAGCGCCGTCTGCTTCGCTCGTGTAGACTGTATGGCCATCCTAAATTTTTATTTTTCCTTTAATCGAGTTTTTATACTGTTCGCAAATTATAACATCTAAATATTTCACTCTCGTTAAGGCCGTAGAATAGTGGTCTTTTTTGAATTTGCTTCTGACCAAAAAGTAATTTTGGTATCTGGAATCCAAGGTTTTCCTTAGTTATGCCTTTTGCGTTCACATGGTGATATTTCAATAGAAACTTTCCGACGTAAACACAAATTTCTTTATGGCTAACCGAAAAATGAAATATCAGTCTTCACAGAGGTGGCTTTAAAAATTTCTTTAATGTAACGAAGTGCTTCCTCCAAAATTTTCATTTCCCTATTTTATTCTCTTAGGGGTTGAATTTCCGAAAACAGTAAAACAGGTATTTTTTTATATTTCTAACAGTGAATCCAATATAAATTTTCGTAAAGATAGCTATGAAAATACTTTCATGATGAAATTAATTCATAAAACTTTTCATGCCCTATTTTACTCACTTAGGCGGCTGAATTTCTAAAAACACTGAAGTATACATTTTTTATTTCTAAACAAGAATTCAAATACCAGTTTTCGCTTTAAAATGCTTTAGTAGTTCTCTAACTATTTATCCATAAAAAAAACAGTGAGCCACTATTTTATCTCCTTGGTGATTGAATTTGCAAGACTACTGAATCACTTTTTTTCTGATTGAGGAACCAAATATTAGTTTCTCTGATTCTAGATTCATAATTGATTTAATAGTGACATAGTCTTTCATCCTCTATTTGACCACCTTAAGAGTGGAATTTCGAACAATCACTTCTTTAACGATGCCTACAGTACTTGATCCATACCTTTCTGTCCAAAGTAATTTTTGCTCGGAGATGATGTCAGTGAATCAGTCTCACCCCATTTCATCCCCCTTAGGGGCTGAATTTCCAAAAACAGTGAAAGAAATATTTTTAAATTTTTAGATCAGAACCCAAATACCACTTATGATAGATTTAGCTTTAAAAATATTTTCACAATGACGTATTCTTAAAACCACGTTTCACCCCTACATCACACCTTAGGAGTTGAATTTCCAAAAACACATACATATTTCTTTATTTCTAATATAGAAGCGAAACACAAATTTCCATAGATTTAGCTTTAAAATACTTTCATAATGAATATTTCATAAAACATTCCATCCGATGCTTTAACTTCTTCAGGATGGAATGACGAAGCCTACAGTACAAGATCAACCCCCTCTGCAAATCTGCAAATTTTAAGTTTCTACCCTTAGTGGTTTGGGCTGGACGATTTTGAATCCGTGAGTGGGTTACTCAGTTGAGACACTGCCTCATATATATATATATATATATATATATATATATATATATATATGACTGTGTCAGTTCAGCTTCATCATGTTAGGATAATATATAGCTTCTTCTCGTTTATACTCATATGAGTCAACACTATCCTGTTACAACTGCTATGTTAAAATGCCCTCATAGTTATTTCGTACATATATACTGCAAATTATCCTGGCGTGGGACGCCACAATAAAAGTAAACCCGTGGGGTGACTATATAAATGATGAGAATGTAGTAATATTTCTAACAACATTTACTTTTCAAAAGAAAGAACAGATATAAATTATAGTTATTGACTGAATACTGTAAGCAACTAACTGTTGGGTTAAGAGAACAATGGACAAGGATCCTTGGTGGCAGAAGTGAGTCAATTACTCTGGCCCTAAAAATGTGGATAATGCAATCTTAATTGATCTGACGCTGAGCAGACTTTGACTGATAATCTACAGAAGTTTATATGGGTGTAGCTGAGATCAAGTGACGATTGTGATTTGTACACCCTGACTTTGCTGGAGCAGCAGTACATTATCCAATTTGCTTCGCGTGGTGATGTCGATTACAGCTGCCGAGAACTGCGCTGCGGTGGCGAGACGTGGAGGCGGCACTTGTGAGTCGATCGCGGCCACGAAAGAAATGTAAAAATCTCACTGTCTAGAGATCAGGCAGACGGATCGCCATTTAGTCTGTACCAGAGCCCTGAAGTCACCGTAGATTTCAGTGTGTCACACAACTGTTCAATAGTTGTACCAAGGACCAAATTGGCTCATTTATACGACAGAGTGCACAAGGATACCAAACGTCAAGACTGGTAAGCCGAAAACGAATAAGTGTGCCCTCGGCAAACTAGTAGTCCGAGACATTTGAAGTCACACTGTCAGCTCAGTACAGTATGAACGTCAGCACATGCTCCCCAGTCTAACTACTCGCAAGTGAAGTCAGTCTCAGGACAGGTCCCAAGTACCAACCACACATGCCAGAGCTTCGACCAGAAGATGCTTCCAGACCAAAGTCCAGACCCCTAGTGCCTCGCACCTCTCCACATAAAAAAAAAATCAGATTTCCTGCAAAGTGTACGAACGACACGGCCATCACGGCATCTTGAGCCAATCACAGGGCTTTAGGGGCGCTAAATCTCCCCTCCTACATGACAGCATAAACTCATGTCGAACCAGCACAAGAGTTATGAAACGTGCGTCTCTGAAAAAAAAAGAAACCACCAATTACTGGCTTTTTTTAAGTTTTAATCAGAGGGGTAGACAGCTTTCTTAAAGATCTTTATCTAAAAGACAGCTTTCTTAAAGATCTTTATCTAAATCGCCTATGCCTTAGAGAATGTTAGTCCGAGCTATGAGGTGTAATAAAGATTCTATCTCTAAACGTTTTTCAGACGCCGGCGTTTCTTATACGACCAAGGCAGCCGATCGAAGGGGGTCACAGGCCTATTTGCAATATCGGCAAACAATAAAACATGTGAATTTTTATTATGCATGGTTCTTCACAGAATGGCCAGTTTATGACTTCCCTGTGCAGACCCATGGTTTCAGTCCATCACCCCCCGCCGAGCCTTCCACTGGCGCTGTGGCAGGTAGCTCGGCATTGTTCTGCTGGAGACCTGTCTTGGCTAGGGGCTGGTCTGCCCTGTACGACTGTGAGCCTGTCCAGCACGATTTACTGAGAGATGGGCTCACTGCCAATATCTTTCAACTTCTAACATGCCGTTTCTGTGAGCTAAGTACGATAAAAGTACCTCATGCTTTTAGCGCCCTACAAGGCTCCGTCAAAGTCTGCTCAGACCATTAACTTCCTAGAGTCTCGCACAAGGTGCATAAAGTTGTAACAAAATCTTTAATAATTTTCTGTAATGAAAAATAGGTGAGAAAGTAAGTTGTTCTCTCTCAATGAAAACAAGATCATATTTTTAAGCTTGTGTTTCATATTTATGTACGAAATTACTATGAGGACACTTTAACATAGGATGTAGTAACATGACCTACAGGTATTCTTTTTACAATATTGCTTCATTTCTTTACGATTACGTGATAATTAATTTTATGAGCTTGGTACATTTTGGTGGGACTGGAAAACATTCCATTCATCTCTGGAAGGGTGTGAGTGGGGCTGTGGAGGGCTTGGCTGTCCCTCAGTGCTGATAGATGGCTTTCCACTGTGTGTCAAAAGCAGCGAATGGCCGTCTCCCGCGTGGCAGCCAGTTTTCACTGAGTCAGATCCTGCTACCCGAAACGCTGACTATGGGTTTCCACAGTCTTAAGTGGGTAAATTTTTGAATTGTAATTGCTTGTGTACAGTCTAACCACATTAATGCAACAACCACTTGTGTTCGATGTGAGACTGCAATAACCATTCACACAGAGCTTGGCAGCACTAGCAGTGGATGCTACACAGGATGGAGTAAATAAAAATAGTCCAGAGAAGTGAATACAACTGGATGTGAATTTGGAGCAGCGTTGACAGAAGAGGAAAAGACCTGCAGTTACTTCCAAAAGGATGGACCAACTGCTCATTCAGCCCACCGAACCTTGTAGATTTACACAACCTTCATGCCTGACTGACTTCTTAGCAGAGGTCAGTCTGGTGGCGGTCCTAGCTGGCCACACAGGTCACCGGTTCTGTCAGTGTGGGATTACTTTGTGTGGGAAGCCTCAAGTCTAAAGCATATCGCAAAACCCCCATAGTCTTCAAGAATAGTAGCAGAACATTTCGGATGTTCACTTGCCAATGTGGTTGGAGGATACCGTCCATGGCAAAATGACACTATCCTAATCTGGTGCCGAGGCAACTCTGGAGCACCAAGGGCCTTAGATAACAGGGGTAGATGTCAAAAGGCGAATAGACTTGCAGTTCTTGAGCAACTGATTGCCAAGATGAGACAAGGGGCTACCAACACTGTCTCCTCGATGAACACTGAGTGGGCGTTACTGCTCATGGATGTCTGCTGCAGGCATTTGGTTCATGCACCCACGTTGAGTGGTGTTCTTTGGCGAAGAATGCTAGAAATTCCACGCCAGTAAAACAGCAAGACGTCCACCGAGTAGCGACAACTGGCGCTTTTAGATGAATCGCGTTTTACGCTCCATCAGACAGAGGCGTATACGGCGTCAAACGTCTGAAAACAAACACCTGCAACAACCGCCTGCAGAATCTTTTCGTGGCGTTTCCTGTCTGATATAGTCATTCTGGAAGTCACAATGTGTCAACACAGGAATGCATATATAACTAGAGACCATGTCCACTTGAACTTGCAGTTAGTTTTTCCCCGGCACGATAGCATATACCAGCAGGACACCACAATGTGCCACATAGCTCGCAGTGTATGAGCGTGGTTTTTAGAGCACCACAATGAGTTTATCGTACTGTCTGGCCACCAAACTCCACGGATTTAAATGTAACCGAATTCTGTGGGGCCACCTCGATCGGCTTTTAGCGCCATTAATCCTCAAAAAGAAACCAAGCGTAGCTGGTGATGGCATTCGAGTCGGCATGGCTCCACATCCCTTCTCGGTACCTTCCAAAGCGTCGGTGACACAGTTCCCGCACGTCTCGCAACAGTCCGCGTTGCAAAGGTGGTTCAAAATGTTCAAATGTGTGTGAAATCTTGTGGGACTTAACTGCCAAGGTCATCATTCTCTAAGCTTACACACTACTTAACCTAAATTATCCTAAGGACAAACACACACACACACATGCCAGAGGGAGGACTCGAGCCTCCGCCGGGACCAGCCGCAGAGTCCATGACTGCAGCGCCTTAGACCGTTCGCCTAGCAAAGGTGGTGATTCAGGCGTTTGATAAGTGGCCACACTAATGTGACTGAACAGCGGAAAAGGTCGCGTCCGACAGTGCTAAACTCAGCAAACAACTGCGCCGTAGCCGTTAGCGAATGCTTTGTGAACTCTGCTTGGCTTTGTGATGCGCGTTGTTTGATGATTTCTTTCATTACTCTGGAATGACTGAAGAGGCTAACCGTGTTCCATGACGGAGATGGAGTACGGGCCGGCCGCGGTGGTCTAGCGGTTCTAGGCGCTCATTCCGGAGCCGCGCGACTTCTACGGTCGCAGGTTCGAATCCTGCCGCGGGCATGGATGTGTATGACGTCCTTAGGTTAGTTAGGTTTAAGTAGTTCTAAGTTCTAGGGGACTGATGACCATAGATGTTACGTCCCATAGTGCTCAGAGCTATTTGAACCATTTGAACCATGGAGTACGGCCCTCACAGCACCAGAATGTATCGGCGACCCCTATGACCATTATGTCAGTTCTGCCTCGGCAGGAGCACAGCACAGCAAAGCACGCAGCCGCAGGCCAACAGCCCTGTGATAGGTAATAGGTACGTGCAGCTCCTGTCCTCACTCCGGAGGCCAGAGTTCTCGTTCGATTACACTTGCTACCGACTGCCAACCTGTACTGTCCACACTCCAGCAGCTTCTCATTATGTCATGATTTTTTTGTTTACAAGATTCGAGTTTTCCAGTAGTTACAGTGATCAGCCAGAACATTGTGACTATCGACCTACTACCGATATAAACCCGTCCAGACGGTAGCAGCGTCTCTTGGCGAAGAAGGACTGCTAGTCAGATACAAGTGCAGTGCGTGAAGTATCAGTGGACGTTCTGACCGTGTCTAGAATGTGGAAGGCGCGCGACATATCTGAATCTGACCGAGGGCAGATTGTGTTGGTCTGGAAGCTCGGCACGAGCATTTCGGAAACTGCGCGACTTGATAGGTCTTCGAGAAGTGCTGCGGCGAATGTCTCCACCAAGCGGTGAAACCACGTCCAGACGTCATGGGGTTGGATGGTCACCTCTCATTACAGATGTTAGACGTTGTAGGCTGGGCAGACTGGTAAAACAGGACAGGCGGCGAGCTGTGACAGAACTAACATGAGAATTTAATGCTGTGCAAGGTGTGTATGAATACTCAATGCACCGAACACTTCTACCGAGGGGCCTCCGCAGCCGACGACCCTTGAATGTGCCAGTTTAAAATTAAGGCATCGGCAGTTGCTATTGTAATGGGTATGCGACCATTGGCACTGGACTGAGCACAGTAACAGAGCGTTGCGGGGTCTGATGATTCCCGATGCCGATGGTAGGTCGTGAATGCGTCGTCTTCCAGGGCTATAGTCTCTTGAGACCTGTGCTGAAGTACGGAGATATGCTGGCGACTTCACCATTATGCTTTGGGTAACATTCTCGAGGGCATCCCTGGGTCCAGTGGAGCTCGTAAAAGGCACCGTGACGGAAAAGGGGTATCGTACACTGGTTGCAGATCGTATACACCCCTTCATGACGATTATGTTTACCGACAGCAACGGCATTTTTCAGCAAGATAATGCGCCATGTCACAATTGCAAGAGTGGGATAGACTGGTTCAAGGAACACAGTGACGAGGTCTTATTGATGTGCTCGCCACCGCAACCCGCAGATCTGAACCCGATCGAACGCATCTGGGACGTGACTGAATGCGGCGTCAGAGGTCAATGCCCCCTTCCCCGGAATTTACGGGAATCAGGTGACTGGTGTGTGCAGATGCGGTGCCAACTACCTCCAGCCGCCTACCGAGGCCTCACTGGTTCCACACCACGACGCAACATATTCTGTTCTTTCTGGGTCACAGTATTCTTTCGCGACTGTGTCGCAAATTACATGAGAAAGAACGAGACGCACACACCAACCGCGTTTCTTTAAACAATCGGATTCCAATGTATGAAATAGTTCAAACGTCTCATTGATTACAAACGGTTTAATCAATAAGTGCTCACATTATTAAACACTGAATCTGTATAGTGTAGGTAAAACTACTCCGTTTTGAGAAAACCTAGTTTTCGCTGCATATCTCTTGAACTATGTTTCGTGCAATGATATACTTTTGCAAGTACATTCGTTAGTATATGTGGATACTATTAGCAAAATTTACCGTGAATAGAGGTAAAAGTAAAAAAGGAATTAATTATAATGCAATGTCTGATGCTGACGTTTTACTGTACCAACAGCGAAAACGTAGTGAGCAATAAACTCAAGAGTTTCTAAAGGGTTTCAAATTGTGTTTAAAGTTTGTTGCAAGAGCAAGTCGATAACACGTTGGTCCACCGCTCGCCCTTGTGCAAGCAGCAACTTTGCTTGGCATTGATTGATAGAGTTGTTGTATGTCCTTCTGAGGGAAATCGTGTTCAATTCTGTCCAACCCGTTTTAAATCATTAAAATCCTCAGGTATTTGAAGGACCCTCGCAAGTGCACCACAAACGATCTTAATCGGACAGAGACCCGGTAACCTTGCTGATCTGGATCCGCTTTGGCAACCAAGAAGACAAGCAATAGAAACTACCGCCGTGTGCGGGCGGGCGTATCGTGCTTAAGCCCAGGATGTCTTGCCATGAAGAGACATAAAACGGGGGCGTAGAATGTCGTTGACGTTCCGCTGTGCTGTAAAGGTGCTGCCGATGTCGACCAGCGGGGTCTCGTCATGAAACTGAATGACGTTCCTGACCACCACTGCTGGCTGTCGGGCCTGTGGCGGCCGACACTTGGGTCAGTATCTCACCGCTGTCCGAGGCGCCTCCAGACTCGTCTCCGCTTCTCGTTGGGGCTCCAGGCGGTAAGATTCCATCCGAATATGTCCGACACCACTGCAGACGGGCTTGTTGGAGTACACGGGTCAGTGGAATTCGGCGCAAGGGGCGCACAGAGCCCAGTTCCCTTCTGTGAGACACCTGGTAAAGGAGCCTGTGACCTTTGAAGGACGAATTCCAAGTCAGATCGATGATAATAACGAATCCGGAGCTCTGGTTGCGTGTCTGACGACTGCTCGGTCCTGGCGTTCTGTCGCCTCTGCAGGTCGACCCTGTCCTTCTTGGCGCCGTGTTCGTCCATGTTCCACCAGTTCCTGCCGACATCGTTCAATAGATGCATCGCCCCTATTCAAATGTGGAGTGATTCGCCGATTACTCTAACCAGCTTTTTTGATCCCAACTTCATGTCCCCGCTCAAATACTGAGCCTTCAACATAAGATTATAACTTCCAATGAGTAGATTATGACAACATTACACTCTTCAATTCGGTCAGTAGTTAAATGAAATCGTGAAAATCAAACTTTTGTTGCCCCTAGGAGCATTTAGCTATACAAATAGCAACTAGCAGTGGGCGACCGTCTGGCTGAAGTGACTTGAATAAGAATATCACAAACGTGTGCCAACGCCAGACTCGCAGATTTTCAGTTGAACAGATCTACTAACAAGACACTGTAGCGCGAGCTTTGCAGTTCATCGTTGTGCTGTGCGGTAGCGCAGAATGAAAACTTCAAAACGCTTCACTGACGGCGAAGCCATTTCAGCGTCCTATACAAAACAGAATGAGGGTTCTCCACAGTTTAATCCTCTCTACGGTGTAAAAGCGGGAAATTACGAGACGACCCAACTCCGCTGACTGCCGCAAAGTAATTAAATATTGCCGTGTCCCTCCACCCTCTCTCGCTACCAGCTTTCACGCGTCGTAATATTCCGGTGCACGCAGAGAGCAGGGGCTGCCGCCTCGCGCAGCATAAATAGAGCGTAAATAAGTAAGCGTTCCGCGGTGCGCGCCGGTGCTGCGCCAACATCTGTGCGGTTTGCTCCTGCGGGCGCGCCTCCGGGGCCACCAGGAGGCGCGCGCGCGGCAGCCGCGGCCCGCAGTGTCGCTCAATTGTTCCGGGCGTCTTTTGTCGCGGCCCTCCACTCAGCCTCCTCACCGGAAAGCAGACATCTGCAGGAGCACGTCTTCAGGGGGCTTAAGGATGCGCTCGTAGCCCCGCCACATACAACAGCGGACCTCTTCCGCTTCTCCGAAGCCGGAGAGCTATGGTGTCCTCTACCGCCTCTGAAGGCGACTCTAGAGTACCCTGCGGAAGCTGGAGCAAAATAGCATTAATTGGATTACAGTCGTTCACGTTCCAGCCGGTACTCCTCGTATTACTATGCTACTGGTTCGAGGCGGACGGCATTTGAGACACATTTGTATCCTAGCATGGTCACGAACACAAAGTGAGGACACTTGTCTACATCCACGTGGACATTCTGCAAATCACACTTAAGTGCCCCGCACAGAGTTCATCGAACGACCTTCAAAATAATTCTCAAATACTCCAAGCTCGAAAAGCGAGTGGAAGAAACGAACACCTACATCTATCATTACGAACTCCGATTTTATTATGACGATCACTTCTCCCATGTATGTTGGCGTCAACGAATCGTATTAGCAGGAGAAAGTTCGTGATTGAAATTTCGTGAGAAGATTTTGCCTGAATGAGAACCGACTTTCTTCTAATGATTTCCAACCTAAATCCTGTATCATGTCAGTGACAGTCTCTCCCATATTTCGCTATAATTCAAAAAGTGCTGCCCTTCTTTGGACTTTCTCGATGTACCCCGTTAATCTTATCTGGTAAGGATCCCACACTGCGCAACAGTACGCTAAAACATTTTATAACTGTTCCGCCAATAAAACGCAGTCTATAGTTTGCTCCCCCACAAAATTTTCTACATGTTCTTTCCAATTTAAGTTGTTCATAATTGTAATTTCTAGATATTCAGTTAAATTTACGGCTTTAGTGTTCACTCACTTATCGTGTAACCGAACTTTAACGATTTCCTTTCAGCACTCATGTGGATGGCCTCACGCTTTTCATCATTTTGGTTCAATTGCCAATTTTCGAACAATACAGATATCTTTTCTAAATTTTTTGCAGTTAGTTTTGGTCTTCTGATGACTTTACTAGACGATAAACAAGATCATCATCATCTCAGACATTCTCGTAAATTGTTTATATAGACAAATAATAGCAGAGGGCCTATAACACTACTTTGGGGAACGCCAGAAATCACTTCCGTTTCACTCTATGACTTTCCGTCAGTTACTACGAACTGAGACCTCTTTGACAGGAAATCACGAATTCAGTCACATAATTGAGACGATATTCCATAAGCACTTAATTTGACTACAAGCCGTTTTTGTGGTACAGTGTCGAAAGTCTTCTGGAAATCTAGAAATACGGAAGCAATCCGTGGCGACGACCTTTCAAAAAATAAAAATTTCATGTTTGAGTCCCGAGCTCTGAGGTTTACATGAACTGAGTTATTAAGGTCTGTCTCGGATGAACCACAGGTACTAGGAGCCCACAGTGAAAATTTCCGAAAAAAAAATTACCAGTGTAAGAAACATAACTGGGGCCCTTGAATACACATCTGACTGCTGTTAATGTTCCACCGCTCAAGGCGTTGTTGAACTCCAAGAATACTAGGGGATAGGAAAATTAGTTTCTTGTCCAGTTTGTGAAGGCCCAAGGGATGCCCGCCGGCCGCCGTGCCATCCTTTGCCTTGCAGCGTCATA
The DNA here is from genome assembly GCF_023864345.2 of Schistocerca serialis cubense. Classification (NCBI taxonomy): domain Eukaryota; kingdom Metazoa; phylum Arthropoda; class Insecta; order Orthoptera; family Acrididae; genus Schistocerca; species Schistocerca serialis. The sequence continues at coordinate 914,472,462 of NC_064641.1, read as the reverse complement.
CGGAACGGGTCTGGAGAGGCAAGTGGTCAGCACAGCGCTCTTATGGCCGTTCTGCCGACCCTCCACACCCTGCAGGCACCACTTCTCATTCAAGTTGGTATCAAGAGGCTGACAGCATCCCGTATTAATCCCCCCACCACGCAAAAACCATTGGCAGTGCCGAGTGTCGAACTCATGTCCTGTGGCATAGAAGCCATCTGTTTTGACCACTCAGCTATAGATGCGGACTATATGATGAAACATGAAACAAATATATGGCACAGCTTTAAAGAAAAAATTCGCACTCTGTAGATTGAAGATAATTTCCCTTTACTCAGTTTGGCTTTGTAAAGGAAAAAGAAGAAATACAGAGGACAAAAATCTGTACGAGAAAACGGCTATACCCGCTCGTGGTTCATGGTCCATTGTACAAGGATTCAGTTGCAGGGAGCCTGTCTAACGGCTAACAGAGGCTACAGAATTCTGAGTTAAATACATTGAGGGAAGGAACGCTGAGAAGGGAATTCTGCAACGTAAATCAAACTTGGGAGGCGTGTTTCTAGACTTGCAAAAATGACGTCTATACAAATTTCACTCCAGTCGCATAACAGTGCGCTACTAGCGTGATTATGAGAATGCAAACCAGGTTTGAATTAAATGCTGCAACAGTCAAGAGAGTTAGTCGTGACTTGATGTTAGTCAAGAATGTCCTTTAGGTGACAAAGACGCCTTAACCAACATCACACTGATTGTTTGAACGAGGCTGTGTCATAGGTCTACGAGAAGCGGGATGTTCCTTTTGCGATACTGCAATACGACTTGGCAGGAATGTAACCACTGAGCATGACAACTGGCAGCAGTGGTGACGGGAATGTGCGGTCGCAAGGAGAGCGGGCTGCGGGCAGCGACTTGGCACTGCCGAGACGGAAGACCCGTCTTCGACGTATGGCCCTGGCACTGCATCTGCAGCAGCTATTTGAGCAGCCGTTGGCACCACTGTTACACAGGTAACTGTTACAAATCGGTTACTTCTAGGACATTTCGGAACCAGATGTCCTGTAGCGTGCATTCCATTGACCCCAAATCGCAGCCATTTGCGATTTCAATGGTGTCAAGCGAAAGCTCACTGGACGGCAGGATGGAGGTTTTCTGATGAAAGCTGGTTCTGACTCGGTGCCAGTAATGGCCGTGTGCTGATTGGAAGGATGGCAGCTGACGGCCTTCAACAAACGTGTCTGCCTCGTAGATACACTGGAGTTATCGTCAGGGGTGCAATTTTGTTTGACAGGAGAAATACTCCCGTGATTATATCACACACTTTGACTGCAAATTTTTACATCAGTGTGGTGATTCGACCAGTTGTACTGCCATTCATGAACAGCATTTCACGGGGTGTTTCCCAACGGGATAGCCGGTCGTTGTGGCCGAGCGGTTCTAGGCGCTTCAGTCCGGAACCGCGCTGCTGCTAGCGTAGCAGGTTCGAATACTGCCCCGGACATGGATGTGTGTGCTGTCCTTAGGTTAGTTAGGTTTAAGTAGTTCTAAGTCTAGCGGACTGATAACCTCAGATGTTAAGTCCCATAGTGCTCAGAGCCATTTGAACCATTTGAACCCAACGAGACAGCGCTCGCTCACGTACCGCTTGCATGCTTGCATTCAATATTCCGGTAGTCGCAGTGGTTATTAATGTACCAGCATTTCACATTTGCAATGGCTTTTCTGACACCTACTATAACCTGTTATCTTGCAACGTTACCCACTTAAGTATGTTACCCAGACAAATGTATTCCGCAAACTTCATTTTATTTTCTGGTGCTCCGATTTTTTTCCGTCGGCGTATATTGTTTGTCAAGTCAACATCACTTTTCCTCAACACATATTAATCGTACAGAAATAAACGAGGCATCGTTGAAAGGTTTTCTACCAGCTTCTAACAATGCATACCGATTTTGCGCTAAAACTTCACTATTTGTGGAAATGGTTAACATAAAAGAGAGTTTTAACTATCATAGGCAAAATGGTTTCATGGATGTCCGGTTTCATGCCTTTGTTTTACAAATATAAGTTACTTGTACCGAATTTTCTTATTACGAATAGCATTTAATTTATTTTAAAGTATTTGATAACTGGATAATTTGAAAACAGCATTCTCAGTGGCAATAACCGAGACCACTGCGGTAATACACTACATCTGCCCTCGTGCAAGTTGACTTTTCTGAACTAATGTCACCTCTGAAACGACAAACGTCCTGTAGAATTCTCACATTCGTCAGATCCTTCAGAATTACGGCCACATAAACTGATATTAAGGAAGAAATCTGATCTATAAACGGGGCTTTGTCAATAGGCGATACATGGTTGTAACAAAACTCGATGAATTTAGAATTAATGCTCAGTTGACTGACACCGGGAAATCCGTTGTAATACCACCGAACCTAAACACCATCGGATCCAGGCATGAGTCTTCAATTGACATGAAGGCAGTTGCCTATTAAAATTGCATTTGTGATCATTATAAAAGACACTCAGGAAGAAATGCTTCAAAAGCATGACTCTGTTTACCAAATCCTCTCTTAGCTCACGGACAACAGTGTCTAGACTTTGCGAGAGTAACTAAACCAACTGATATTTTTGATCCCTTAAAGAAATTAAAAAAAGAGGTACACGAAGATTACATTGTTACTTCGAATATCTTTTACGCCGAGATATTGTAATGCTCTGTAAAGAGCTAAATACTAGCTTCTGCTTTTGCTTAAAATGGAGTGCAGATTACCTAGACTGCACTCATCCATTTCTTTTACTTCGAAAATGCAGCACATCAACTAATTTTTAATCCATTGTGAGGTGTGAAGCTGTTTTATACACGAGATTTCGATTTTTTTTCAGATCTGAGGTTTATTGATAACGTATTTTTTGTAGTATTATTACAGGCACTGCCTCTCGTGTAATTAAACTTCGTAACTGTCTTTTAAATATGAATGTTACTTCAATAATTCTGCACAGATGTAAACAAGTCAGTCTAAATTGAATAAAGTACTAACACTGACAGTCAAATCGCTCAGATTCTCTTCTGTTTTTCGTGACAACGCCAGGTTGTGGTCGCTGTGCTCCTTACAAGACCGTGGCACGCCTCCGCACCTCACACATGAGTACTGGGTGAACTGCATCTACACGAACTCGAAGCTGCATGCGGTCTTCGAAGTACTTTGATGACAATATTTGAAAACTTTTTCTACAGATCATTAATATTGTCCATTTTCCCTCGTTATCGCTCTTCTCCCATCACTCACAACAATTTCAAATTAATATTTTCCTCAGTGGAACTAAAAAGCAATCCAAAGTTGCACAGTCGAAAATGGAATTCCGAAGACGGGAAAACTATGCCAAAAATGTGCAACGACCAGTTACTGCGCTGTAACTGTCCGTTGCACATTTTAGCATAGTTTTACGATAGTTTGGAAATAGGTCTCGGCCCGAAATTACTCATCGAGTGATTAAAAAAAGTAAAAATATTTAACTGTGGACTGATTAACAGAAGTTTATGACCAACACCTACACCAATATGCTCGAAGTTCGTAATATTTTCCTATTTGAAATTAATATTTTAAGTGAGAATAAAAAAGTTTGTGTGATACTGCACGGTGCATGGTGGGATAGGCCTCTTGCTATCGTTGTTATTATTTATTAGCTCATTGATCTTTGAATGACATTCATACGATTATGATTCAAAAGTAAAAGCTGATGATAAAAAAATATTCTTAACAGTTGTACAATCGATCGGAAAACTGACAGGATTTATCTTTGTCTTTCGAGAAATTAACAACAGTAGTCAAAGCGCTGTTGCATCACAGCAGAGAGACCTCTGTTTGTAGATGGCCGCCACATTTCCGCTTCACACCGCGTTGTGGCAGCGAAATGTAATACCTGTCTTGGGTGGTAAAGGTGTTGTTGTTGTTGTTTTTGTTGTTGTTGTGGTCTTCAGTCCGAAGAGTGGTGTCACGCAGCTACTCTTGCTACTCTGTCCTGTGCAAGCCTCTTCATATCCGAATAACTACTGCAACCCACATCCTTCTGAATCTGCTTACTGTGCTTATCTCTTGGTCTCTCTCTAACCCTCACACTTCCCTTCACTATTTTGATGTCACTTTCTACTCTTATGTCTATATTCGATGTTAATAGATTTCTCTTCTTCACAAACTGTTTTCTTGCCATTGCCAGCAGACATTTTACATTTTCTCTGCTTCGGCCATCATCAATTATTTTGCTGCGACAAATTGCAAAAGTCATGTACTACTTTAACATTCTCCGTTCCTAATCTAATTCCTCAGCATCGCCCGATGTAATTTGACTTCTTTTCGTTATCCCTGTTTTGCTTTATTTGATGTTCATCATACATCCTCCTTTCAAGTCAGTGTCCATTCCGTTCAGTTGAACTAAGTCATTTGCTGTCTCTGACAGAATTACAATGTCACTGGCAAAGCCGAAAATTTTTATTTCTTCTTCTGAAACGTTAATTCCTACGCTAAATTTTCTTTTGTTTATTTTACTGGTTGCTCAGTCTAGACGTTTAATAACATTGGGGATTCGCTACAACCATGTCTCACTCCCTTCTCATCATTGCTTCTCTATCACGTCCCTCGATGTTTATAACTGTCACACGGCTTCTGTACAAATTGTAAATAGCCTTCCGCTCCCTGTATTTTACCCCTGATACCATCAGAATTTCAAAGAGAGTATCCAGTCAGTAATTTCAAAAGCTTTCTCTAAGTCTACAAATGCTACTAACGTATACTTTCCTGGCTCTGACGCATGTTCCAAGATAAGTCGCGGAGTCAGCATTGCCTCGCGTGTTACTACATTTCTCCGAAATTCAAATTTATCTTCCGCGCAGTCGTATTCTACCGGTTTTCCATTCTTCTGTAAAGAATTCGTGTTAGTATTTTGCAAACGTGGCTTATTAAACCGACAGTTCAGTAATCTTCACACCTGTCTGCAACTGAAATCGTTAAGCCTGTGGAAATGCGTCGCAGGATAAAAGTAGAGTAAAGTGATGTTTTAGTCCCTACAGTATGTGTACGAGTGGTGTACAAAATCTAATACAGGTACGGCTTCTCTGCAAGTCGCTACGCGGCCGGTTCCGGCTCACTTCGTACAGACGAATGAAGACGTGGATGCAGAGCTTGCAAAGAAAACCAGGAGTGTCACCGTACACTATTAGACATACGAAAAAGACACACATTAGTGGTAGAGCATTTCATAAATTCTGTGCACCGTTTGTGACGCGATACACGTCATTACGTGTGCAATTCATAGAGACCGCTAGCACATATTCTCCTGGAGGGCGTGATTGCAGTCAGTTTAGAAATCTGTTCACGGGGTTCCCCTTCTACAGCCGTAGACTAATTTTGTGTGACAATACGGAATACGTCCATTCCTCTGTGTTATTACACACCTGCCTTCTTGTGAAAATGAGCCAAAACGTATATTATGAAGCGAAACTTGAGATGCTCTGTCCACTGATATGTATCATTTATTAATATAACTTGTACTTTTAGGGCAGACATCTTCTGAAATCACACAGGTCATTATCAATAACGATGTACTTCTTGGTTGACGGCCATCTCAAAGGATGGTAGAGCTCAATATTTCCATGAGGCTCCTGACGCGCATTGGCAATCAATGATCAAGAAGTACATTGGTGTTCAAATTTAAAGCAACAAGCGGAATTTTGCAAGGTTGCGTTTATTTTGCCACGAAACAGAACATAAATAACAAAAATGATCTTTCTTTTTTGGCACTTCACTGATTTGCACACACACATTCCGACAACTGGCTAATGTGCTCAGTGTGAGGTATGACCACCTCTGGCAGCACTACAGACCCGACAACGACAGGGCATGCTGTGAATGATGTCTTCAATCTCACGTTGAGGCACTTCTCCCTGCAGACCTGCTCGCACTCGTGGAGAGTTGTTGGTGGACGCTGACATGATGCATCCCGTCTCCTTAGTGCATCCCATACTCTATGGGATACCAATTGGGCGAATGAGTAGGCCAAGCACGAGTGCTGTATCTTCCTTTTCCAAAAAAATATCAACCACCTTTGTTCTACGAGGTTCAGCATCCTCGTTCATTTATACCAAGTATGGGTCCACACCAACTAGGATAAACCGCACATGAGGTCCCGAGATCTCGTCACGATACCTGATAGCATTTAAACCTTGCTGTCTCACCTGTACAATTTCGTGCAGAGTTGTTCGTGTGGTCCACGTAATCCCTGTCCACAACATTAGGGATACTCCTCGGTATCGGTCCCTTTCCACAATGCTTTGGTCCCGAAATTGTGTTTCACGTTCCTTCAAGATGCACTGCTTGGAGAACTCTCCAGACGAAATCGGGACTCACCTGTGAAAAGAACATTGGCCCACTGTAAGACGACCAGGTGCTATGTTGACCACTCGACTCTAGACGTTTCCTTCTGTGATGACGCATCAGAGCTGCACTTACAGTTGGTCTCCAACAATAAAGGTCACTTCACCAAAGCCGTCTGAACACCGTTTGTCTCGATACAACACGTCCAGTGGATGCTGCGAGATCAAATGCCTGTTGCAGTGTTGCCCTAAGGCAGTACCGTCGTGCCCTTAGTTCCAACTAACACTCCTCTCTTTCTGATATCACACGCGGTAGGCCCTGCCCTGGTCTTCGGGACACAGTTTCGGTCTCTGTAAATTGTCGCAACATCCCAGAAAGAACGATTAACATTAAGTCATCGGGCCACATCATTTTGGAACAGTCCATTCTCCTAATGGCCGTCCACAGCAGAGAGTCTGATAGGTGTCTTCTTGGTGCTATACCGCCCAGTTTGTGATTGTATATACAGCGATTGTGGATGTGGGACTACCCAGTACGCACCATCGCGTTTGATAGGTGCCGTGACGTCATAGTTGGCGTGATCATCCGTTGACTGGAATGCCACCTTCTGCGCACGGACATGTGTTGACAGTTTATATGATTATACCGTGAATTAGAGACACGACGGGGAAATAGCGGTTTGTTGCTTTAGTTTTGGACACCAGTGTATTTATGGACTATTGATAATGGCTGTCTAGTGGAATGTGATACAGGGTTGGTTCAAATGGCTCTGAGCACTATGCGACTTAACTTCTGAGGTCATCAGTCGCCTAGAACTTAGAACTAATTGAACCTAACTAACCTAAGGACATCACACACATCCATGCCCGAGGCAGGATTCGAACCTGCGACCGTAGCGGTCGCTCGGCTCCAGACTGTAGCGCCCAGAACCGCACGGCCACTCCGGCCGGCTGTGATACAGGGGTTAAACAGTTTATGAGCACAGAGCCTGATACAAACTCTATCACGATCACTATGAACTCTGCTTCCTAGAATGCAATCCGCCAGCGTGACTACGTTGGGCTTGAGACGGCCGTCAGCATCAGCCCCGCCGCCGCGCCATAGCCCTCCTGGCCAGACAGTGAAGGCCTCGCTCGCCGAACGGACCACTCCCAAATCCCACTGGAGAGCGCGGAATTCGCCTCAGCCTAATCCCTCCCGAAGCAGACGGCTGCGGAGGTAAGCTGCCGGGAAGCGCCGCCTTCGCTGAAGGTCATAGGTCAGTCACGTCACCCGCAGCCGAGTTCCAGCAGCTCAAGGAGGACGGAAGCTTCCCTCACCTCTCCTTCTGCGATGTGACAGCGAGGTGTAAAATAATAATAAGCGCATCGTCTTGTATCACCCGTCCCTTTCGATACTGAGCAATAATTTCTCTGTGTTTTGTTACTCTTGCAATAATCTCCGAAAACTACCACTACCAGAAGGAATAATGTAACACAAAATACTAGCCACTGTAAATTTACTAAGCCGTTTACTTTGAACCCAGTTGGCGCGCATTAAAAACTTAGCAGAAGGAAAAAGAGATTTACAGAAACAGAGCAATAGAAGTTTAATACATTAGAGTGGTTGGACAAAATTATGGAAATGACGTGAGAAATGCACGGCTTAACATAAAAGCAGACGCCAGCCAAGCTTGGAGGTTGCGCTGTTGTATTTCACCACGAACGGAACCTGTGCTTTGTCCTCATTACGTTGCGTCAGTCGCGGTCAGGGTGGTGTTCCGTGGAGCCACGAGTGCATTGTGTTGGAAATGAGTCAACTCGATCGTAGGCAAGGTGTTTGGTGTTTCAAGATGCACTGTCTCGACGATTTGTACGGCATGCAGAGAAAGCCGAAAAAACATATTTCACAAAGTCACGCTAAGAAACAAAGTGATCGAGACCGACGGTAGTTGAAGAGGGATGTCAGGAAAAATGAAGCAACGACAGCTACAAAAGTCACTGCAGAACTGAACGTTTCACTCGCGGACGCTAACAGCATCGAAGCAACACGAAAGGAGCTCCGTAACTGCAGGGTGAGCAGTTCAAAACCACTAATCAACGATGCAAATGCCTGTAACAGGTGAAACGGGGTACCGAAGCCATAAAACTTGGTCCATGGGGCAATGGGAGAATCATACTCGCTCCCGTGAGTGTTGTTTAACCTTCTTTCCAACTTTTGGCCTAGTTTACGCTCCACGAGTGAAACATGGCGATTTTTCGGTGCTGGTTTGGGTAGCCATACCGTGCTATACCATGGGAACCATGGCTACTCTGCAATAAGGTTCCGTTACCGCCATGGATTACCTGACCACTATGGCTGAGCAAGTCAGTTCCATGGTGCAATGTTTGTTACCCAGTTGTGATACAGTGTTCAAGAAGACAGGCCCCTGACCATACAGGTCGCATCGCCCAGGGCTGCTTTTGTCAGCGAGAAGGTGAATGTTCGCAACTGCCCTGGCCATCACATTCACCAGACCTCAGTGTTACTGTGCCTTTCTGGTCTGCTATGGAGAAGCAGGTGAGTTGTCGCTACCCACTTCCATCGTCGTTACCTGAACTTGCTACTATTTCGCAAGAAGCATGCTATAAGATTCCCTGATAAATATGAAGTACCTGTATTTATCCATCCCGAGACGAATGGAAAATCTCTTGAACGCCACAGGCTTTGTTCGACTCAAGAGTAACGAAGCTACCTACCCTGTACTACTCCATTTTATCACCAAATCCTGTATCTTTGCTGGTGTAGAAAGGCCAGGAAATTTCTTTGCAAAAATGTCCCTCGCTTCCTTAAAAGAACTGGCGGACACATTCTTTCTCGAAGAGGACCTACCTCGCTGAGATATTTACTTCACGCGTCTTAACCAAGTCGCAATGGCTTTCGTACTGACAATACAAAACGTTGTCATAACAGCTTCGAAATAACAGACGACAACTGGCGGGCGACAGTGAGAAATCTAGTACTCGGGGCGGTTTTTCGTGCGTCAACCTGTAGTACAGGAGGGGTTGCTTCCAAACAGCCAGGTGAGGGCCGTCGTTAGACTAAAAAATTAGCAAAGCTCGATTATTGGCTTGAAATGTGCGATAGTTTATGCCATCGCGATACGCGATTGATGATATAAATGAAATAGCTACTAGTCGAATTTTTACCTTTCCTCTTCTTGTAAGGTTTCAGCATTCGGTGAATGGTTAAACTAACATGGCACCTAATCCAAAGGTCCGTGCTGTCTAGATGCACACCCCTCAACCACCGAAGCATTCGTCTTTGAAAATGATATCAGCTAGTGATCGCTATCTGGGCCTTAACTAAACACAGCAAAAATCGGACAAAATGCCCCTATGCACATTACGTTATCGACATCTCTCAGTCGCCCCTGGAACAAACAACGACTTTGTAAGGTTCACCCTGTACAAATTCGCTTCTCCATTAATATTTGTTTTCATTTATTTATTTGTCAGTTTCGTTGGGACCATGCTATCCAAAGTTAATTGCTCACGGAACGAGTCAGTACATGTTTACAGAATACTGATCAGTAAATATCTTAACCATCAACACTAGAATCGTTGACGGGTCATTATTGCCCCATAGCAAAATTTTAACCTCCGTCCCTCTTCTAACTGATATAGAACATGGATGAGGCTTCGTGGGTTTTCATATATCTTAGCCTTCACGTGCTCGCCTGAGCACCTGCTTGATGCTCTCGCGGTGAAGATGATGATAATAATGATGATATTGATTTGTGGGGCGGCCAACAGCGTGGTTATCAGCGCCCGTACAAATTCCCAATCTTTTTTCTGTCCAGTTTCGCCATTTACCCTAATGATGATGAAACATTGACTACACAGACACCCAGTCCCCGGGCTGAGAAAATTTCCTACTCGGCCGGGAATCGAACCCGGGACCCCGTGATGCAGACACAGCAATGCTAACCGCTAGACCACGGGCTTCCTGCTATGAAGTTACGGCGACATCTCTGTGTATTATGTTTAAATGTGAACACGTCTTGGTGAGTGTGGACCTATCATTGCACCCGTCTGGTCTGCTGGCACGACTTTATTAAGGTCTCTGCAGGTTCGTCTGATTCGACGGGTCCTCCAGTCTAGTAATATGTTGTAAAAGAGAAATTTTAAGATAATCCGAAAATGCTCCACGAAAGCGAAAGCGAAAACGACAAGTTGCAAATAAGACTGTTTTGAACTCAAAAATTCAGTTAAAAGCGATGGAAGAGGGTGGCCTGTTCACGCCTCTTATAATAGTCTACATTTTGCAAGCATCAATGATTGGGTAAGTAACAAACATCTAAATAAGCAGATGAGATTACCTTCTCAACGTCATGGAGGAACTTATCAAAGATTATAGAGGAACCAGAATTAGAGCCCTAGGAATTCACATTGTATTAACAAACATAGGTGGATGCCACAGCAACTACCAGGAATGAAAATCTTTGAATGAAGGCAAAAATTCATATAAAAGAGCTTCTTGCAACAAAGTAGTATGCAAAAACTATGTTGTTTTTATATGTTAGTGGAAACTGAAAAACTCAGTCTACCGACAATGATGATCTATATGTATCCGACAGAAACACTTTTACTTACACAGAATGTTATTTTAGATAATGTGTATCAATCTGTAGACTAACATTACACCATCATAATGTACTGATTGTATATTATGTATTCTCGATTACTTGTTGAAAATATCATATCATGCTGAATGATTTGGAGCCGATTGTATTTCTATAATAAGAAAAATAATTTCATCATGCAGTTATCAACGGTTTTCAAGTATTTCATACTGAAGTTGAACTGGAAATAAAAATTAGGAAAATATTCCATTTTTGTGTTGATACATGAAAATATTTTAAAACAAATCGTATCTGGCATGACAGTACTTTAGTATTAAAATGTAATACTAGTAACAGTCCATTAGAGTGGCTTCTTGTTAGAGAAAAACTTATTCTCTGAAATAGAAAGTCTAAGAACAAGGTATAGACGCATGGACTAGAGCCAGGACATTTTTGTTCCAAAGGCTTTAGTGCTAAAGATTTAATAAAACGGAAAAAATAATTCTGAGGGAGCATATGAGTGAGTGATACACCACAGAGGAAAGTTGTCAGTTACTGTGAGGAACTCCATTACCGAATTGAAGGTAATTCCCTGAATTCTTCAGATTCCATATTGATTACTTTATTGGCCCTCTTATTTCTACCAGTATCAATGCGAAAAAAATTACAGTTGAAAAAAGCTGCGGAATGCGTATGTTGAACGAGTACAGGTACTTTGCTCCGCACCGAGATGCCTCGCTCACTACACCAACTGCGCTTTCGCTACATAGCGTCTACGTCACGGTTACGTACGTAGCGGCTGTAACACTTTCTTCCCTCAATCTGAAGCCCTCACCTGTGTACATGAAAAGTGCTCAGTTTTCGTTTATTTAGCGATCCTATCATTTTGAGACGATTACTCCCTTAACTTTAGGGGTGCTTTTCTCAAAACCGGAGGGGTGTTGAGCGAACATACTTTACAGCCTTTCAGTTCATATTGTAAACAGGCGACATACCAAATGTGAGCCGCATCGGTTCGCCGTGTCTGTGACCTACCCCATGTCAGATCTGAACACATTGGTTAAACGCTCAACTTCTACAGCTCTGCTACAGTCTATTCAAAATGAAAGCTGCAGTATAGTCCACACGTTCTTGTACAGTTGTTCAGGTAGTGTTATTTAAGTGCATGTCGTTTTTCCGTTTAGTATTCACTGGAATAATATGTCAGGTCCTTCTAAGTGAGTCAACAGTGAATCCCACGATCGGATGTACATACACGGACACACGGACGATAGAATTCCAAGACATCACCCCAGTCGAAATCACCTGTTACTTGATCCACCAGGTAGCTAACTATTCTCTCGTCGAATGGCTGTCTGTTTCCTTCATTTGTTAAAGCCAGGTTCTGAGCCGAGCGGTTCTAGGCACTACAGTCTGGAACTGCGAGACCGCCACGGTCGCAGGTTCGAAACCTGCCTCGGGCATGGATGTGTGTGATGTCCTTAGGTTAGTTAGGTTTAAGTAGTTCTAAGATCTAGGGGACTGATGACCTCAGAAGTTAAGTCCCATAGCGCTCAGAGCCATTTTGAACCAGGTTCTGAGTTGTTCATCGACACCGACAGTTTCAGACGTATGCAGTAGATGGCACTCTACTCGGAAACTCCCAACTTGCTCTCAAGTTTGCGGGATCGACCCGCCAGCTCTGAAATATCGCTCGCGTGCTGGTAGCATGATAGCGGCTAATGCGCAATCGATATGAAAAATTCTACGTCAGCTCACTCGATTCTCATGGCAATCGTGTTTTCGGCTGTAAGTTAAGTCTGCTCTTGTATTTTTCTGTGAAAGGTGCGGGAAAAGGGCCAGATGGAATGCAGAATGGTTGGAAACGGTTCATTCGGTAGTAAAAAGAAAGGCAGAGTGGCAATACTTTGCTGTTGCAGTTCCTTGTGTACCAAGATTCCAGTCACATAGGACGCACTCTCTTCATACCTGAAGGACAATGAAGAGCAATCGTACCACGCAGTATCCGTATCTCTTTGACTCCTGACCATTTTGAATGCTGAGGAAACGTCATTTTGATCGGTGTCCCTTGCATCTTAAATGTTCCGATCAAACTCACTCTTCTACAGGAGTGACAGTAGTCCACCTGGTACAGTACAGTGTGTAGCGGTGACACATCGCAGGAGGATCCGACGCCGCCACCTCTCCTCCCGCTGCAAGCAAATTATTCTAATTCTCTTCACCATCCCCCAACTGACAGACTTATCTACCAACGTGAAACTTGGGAACCAACTAGTTATTATTTTAGACCAACTGAAAGGAATGTGACTGGGAAGTTGCTACTTTGAACCTCATTTATTGTGTGTTAAGAAAACATCAGTTTTCATTTTTATTAGCACTAATGTATTAGGACAGAGAAATCGTGCAAATTTATGTTCACCTAAGTATTAATTATGTTGCACCTATGTGCTTCTTGTAAGGTTAAACATTCATTACTGACCAAATTTAATTGATTTATAATTGCTGCTTTACACACACAAGTCTTATGACCCCAAAATAAGCAATGAATCAGCCTGATGCAATAATTTTCTTGTTTTCGTGCACTCTTGAGTAAAAAGGCATTATGACCTGGAGAACATATCCATGTGACATGTACCCCCCCCCTCCTCCTTTTATGACGAGTCAGAACTAAGAGGACCAGTTCTAAAAAACAGTTTTTTTCTTCTATTTTGCAAGAGAATGAGTCTTTTACTTTACCCCATTTTTCTTTGAGCTCGAAAGTAGTAAGGTTACGGATGACACCAATAACACTAAGAACCACTCGTCAGTGGGTAATCACGGGACAAACGTGACAACGACGGAAAAACAAAGAAGAAGGAGAGGAGTTAGTGTGTGAGCTCACACCAAATGCTATGAGATATAGTATCTGAACAAGAGAATGCCTTCTTTTAAACTATCGGACACAGCATGAAATATCTACTGTGTTCATTTATAAAATTTTAATTCTCAATGAGATATCGTTTTCTCGGTCATCGGTGATACTCGTCTAGTACTGCTATCACTTTTGCAATACAGTTGACTCTTTCATCACTTTTCATCTTGTTTGACAATTCTCCCTGTTTCCCTGATCAGAAACTACTACATTCCTTTCCAGTATTTCTTTACTCAATTCTATTAGCTCTTCATCCGTCCTACTTATTCGATTGATGATTCCACAAGACAGCTCCCAGCTTGCTGAGTGGGTAGTGTGAAGGATACTTACATTTTGTTGCAGTTCAGTGAGCTTTCCTGAGCAACTTCCGAAACAATGTATGTAAACCTGTTAAATTATTTTTGTTTGTTTCAACCCAACTGTTTACTTCTACAAGCTGCTCGTGTTGTTCGGATAACTCTGGTTTTATTCTTCGATAAATTACATAGATTCGAATCGCTGATTTTACATTACCATGCTGATCGTTAGTGGACTTATTTTTCGTCTTTTTACATCAGGTTTTACCTATACTTCAGACCCAGTAATTCTGCTAATTAATTTATACTTTTCTTCATGTTGTTTTCTTCTTCTGAGAGTCCGTAATGTGAATTTCGAATTTAGATTTTTGTTCCACACCATCAGCTTTAACTTCGTTTATAGATTTACCAATTTTTAATTCTAGTTCTGCATTATTCTGATCAACTTGAAGTCCTTTTTACACGATGAACGAAAGTGTTCGATAAAGTTTATTATCTAGTAAAGAGCTCCAAGCGTACGTGGCCCGAACTATAAACTCGTACAAGATCTTGTTGCAGCGTGTTTAAATGATGAACGTAGACACAGCGTACCGCTACTAGCGTATCAGAGCCAAAATCGTGATTTCACATTATGATGATGAGTTCCCATACTCCGAGGAGCGTAGGGGACGATGCGGGAGACCCGCACCGCCGTACTAGGCAAGGTCCTAGGGGAGGTGGTTTGCCATTGCCTTCCTCCGACCGTAATGGGGATGAATGATGACGGTGAAGACGACACAAAACCCAGTCATCTCGAGGGAGGTAAAATCCCTAACCCGGCCGGGAATCGAACCCTGGACTCCGTGCACGGGAAGCGAGAACGCCACCGCAAGACCACGAGCTGCGGACAATTCAGATGAGCGTATCATTCATTATTATGAAATTTACAAGGATTTAAAAGTTCCGTGAAAATATTTACGAAAAATGCATTGTACTCACTTGCTCAGAAAGTTCCTTGTGGTAACGAAACGACCATAAACAGAAAAAAATATACCGTAAGTGCACCAGAACGCAATACGGCACACTCAGCACTCAGCTGAGAAGTGTCCGCAGCAGACGACCACTAGTTCGTGACTGCGCAGTGAGGCCACTAGTACCGAACTTAGAACTGGTCGTATTAATTTTCCCCTATGATTATCGCGCGTCGCTACTAACGCGAGTGTAATAGTGAACCATTTCACACGATAGACGGCCGTCATTCACACAACTGGTTGTCAGTCGGTTACAAACTCGTTCATCGCGTAAAATGAGCAGTAATGCTTACGTTGCCCAACAATAATGCTGTTCAGGTCAATGAGATGAGTTTCGGCTCTTCCTCGCCACTGCTATCACGCTCACACACTCAGTACGTTTTCTTTTCTTGTGAGTTTTATTTGTCACCCCTTCACTACCAGGTAAACTGCTCTCTTCCCTCCTTTCCGTACTTCAACTCTTTCATCCACAGGCACTCTATACACTGGGTCACTTACCACTAATACATTAGTTGGCTCCATACTTCAAATAATAATACACGTGTCGCCATGGAACCTCCCTCTTCACCAAACACAATTAAAAGAATTGTAAGACTTATACATTTGCGGTTTGCGGCGGCATGTAAGGCAAATCAAAAACTTCTGAAGAAAGAATTAATACACTCAACATGGACTACTTTCGTAACCCCTTAAATGTGTACCCGATTCTCTGTCTCATCGCATGAACACACTAGAATGTGTGGGCTGACATATGTCACTGTATTCACATTTCCTCTACGCAGTGGCATAGATCACGTACAGGCGAGGCATGCGCAGCGACTTTCACATAAACCATAGAAATCCAGAAGGATTATATCTGGTGGCCATTTGGTTGGTCAGTCGCGTCCTACCCATCTCTATGAAAACGTTCGGTCGGGCAGGACAGGTACAACCCAGCGCACCGGTGCACCTCCTGCTGGAAGATCACATTTGGCTGAAGGGGAAGAAGCTGAGACACAGCAACTGCTCAAGCATCTCCCTGTTAACGGTACTTTTTACTGCGTTCTCGCCAAAAACCAACGATTCACGTATGATGTCTTTCATCTGCGCACACTGCACATTCGTCTTTTCGGCGTATCTGACATATTTTCGAAAATCAGGTCGTTTCCCGAACTCCAAATGCAAATGTGGTCCCGATTAAACTTCTACAGGTACGAGGGATACTTTGTCAGACAAAACGAAATTTCCTACCTATAAAATCCACTACGGATGTAAAAAAAATTATTTGTAAAAAGGGAAGCACTACCAGGTTTCGGGACATGCATCTGCAGAATTTGCAAAGGAGCTGTAACATGGGGTTAACCTAGTCAAGGCTAAAAAGAACCAACAGAAATTCTTAGAAAAAAAACCCTACACATACATTAAAATGCAAGTACACGATACCGTCGATAAAACAGACAAGAGAATGTCCTCTTCAATTATAGGCCTACATAAAAATAAGAACGTCCCCAATTAGAAGGGCGAAAGCCACCGTTAAATGGAATAAAATGTGTAAAGAATTAACGATCCGACATCTCAAATGTCCCATTGCAAAACTTATGGACGAACACTGAGACGTCCAAAAAGGGGGGGGGGGGGTGGTATATAGACTGCGCCCCAGCAGTTACGTGAGGAAAACAATGTAACACCCCAAGTAAAGTTTGCGGCTCACCAATGCTTCATAGACACCCATAGCACCAGCACTGCGCACAAGCTAAACTTTAAATGCCGTCAGGAGTGGCCGTGTACAGGTAGCCTAAGCGATAGGTCGACTCACGCTATCTGACGGTCTACACTTAGATTACTGTACCCACTAACAACAGGTCTAAGAAACCACCCACTGCCATCCGCTGCAGTGACATATGTCCTGAAACTGGGTACTGCTATCATATTAAGAAATGAATTATTTTTACAACTGTAGCGCATTTTGTCACTGACATTAACAGTTGTGGATGTCGCTCGAAGAGAAACGTAATTTCTTAGATAGTTGGGGTTTTGCCCCGTCCGGTCCAACTTCTGAATAGCAAATTCGTACTGAAGGTGCAAGTCCTCTTGCTTCAATGCTTGCACAATTTGAACTTTTTAAGCGTGCAGACGAAGGCGTTTACCTTGCGAACTGTAGAGCGAGGGATGTCGAGTTTTAGTGATGCTCGGCGAACTGACTTCGATGGGTTTCTTTAGGAGGTTTCTCTGATTTCTTCTACCATTTCATTAGTTGTACGTTTTCTGCCAGGACCTGACAGACTGTAATCCCAGTGGGCAGGAACTTGTCATACCAAGCCTTAATTACGTTAACGTTTGTTGAATCTCTTTGAAACTGACATCGGAAATGTCTTTGGACAGCAATTGATGATATTTTTCCGCATACCACACCACGAAACGGGATCTTGATCGCAGTGAACGAAGTGTGTACTATATTTACAAACATACCGATCATCCCACAGTACAGCATTACGTACCTTGCAAAGAGATGCAAAAGTTTTTGTCGTTAAGAGTTTCCATTCGACGTAATGGCTTTTTCGTAGTACAGCAATTCTCATGCCTATGCTGTTTCAAACGCCTCAGGTGTTAAAATGGTTCGAATGGCTCTGGGCACTATGGGACTTAAGTTCTGAGGTCATCAGTCCCCTAGAACTTAGAACTACTTAAACCTAACTAACCTAAGGGCACCACACACATCCATGCACGAGGCAGGATTCGAACCTGCGACCGTAGAGATGGCGCGGATCCAGACTGTAACGCCTAGAACCGCTCGGCCTCCCCGGCCGGTGCCTCAGGTGACAGTGGAGTGAGGTAGAAGATGTGTAACGTCCCAGACTGCGAATCCGACACACGAAATAGCATAACTGTACTCTGATATGTGTGTGTTTACAACAGAATAACGTCAACACCCTGTCTCAACACAGTAATCCATTTACGTGCGTGTATGGCTTGATTCAGTGCTATGTATCGTAGATGGATGGTACAAATAGCAAGCCACTTCGGGTAAGCAATATATATATATATATATATATATATATATATATATATATATATATATCGGAAGTATGAAAACACTTCAGAAAATCAGTAAAACTCTGTCGCGACATTTTCTTGCTGGATATCCGTGTTTGTACTCACAGTGTAATGGAAGTGCGTCAGTTCACACAGAAACTTGGGATTTTACCTGCCGTGCCGAATGTTGGTTCTGTGATTGAAGACGTTCCCATAGGAGTATCGATGACCAGTGTGTAATCTTGTCACCTGTACTGGAGAAAAGCTAAGCCAGTATTGAGGGTGTTTTAGTGGTGGAGGAGCTGCAAGTTGCGATGATGGATGTTGTAGTTTTGGAAACAGTTTATTGCATTATGGGTGTGTTCTGACACACAATTTGACCCTGTTTGTGAGCGTTTTCATACAATGTTAACCTCCCAGACACTCAAGACTGAGAAAAGTTTATAAATTATATTCTGTCTGCATTCAGCTGTAATCATCCATCTGTAAACTACGTGGGGATTCGTAACAGCGACTCAACATAGACGATAACAGTTTTAGACCGGAGCATTATATTAAGCAGACGAAAAATGTTTCACCCCAATCCAAGACAGTAGTATATAGATATTACCGAACTACAATTGGTTCTCGCAAACAATGTTTCTTCCACAAGTTTCAAGGCGAGGCACCGACGTATGGAACTGACTTTAACCGTTCAGTATTAAGAAATGACAACAAATTCATGAAACTAGAACTGGAATACACGGCTAAGACAGATGTAACATAAAAACGCAGAGGCAATTGCAGATGTGTGAGGAGGGTTTACATGTGGGTTCAATCATAGTTCTGATATAATTAAATATTCCTTGCGACGCACAAGTCTGTACTTTATCTACGAAAATGAAGGAAGCTGAAGGAATGAACTAAAATTTGTACCTTGCCCAGGACTTGAACCTGGGTCTTTCTGCTTACTCAGGAGTGTATTCTGGACATTAAATTACCGTAGCAGTGTAAGCGGGTTTTCTCCATTACGTCCAAAGCAGGGGTGCTATTCCAAGACCAGAGAGCCTCAGCAATAGTGACAATTTAAGAAGGTGAAAGTAAGCTGAAGACTTGGATTGGAGTTTGTGTTAGGGAGCGCATTCAACTAGGGTAGTCTGCGCCTCTCTGTTACCTATACTGTTATGATGGTCTTATGACTACCACTTCAGCCTCTTAAGCAGGGATACCTGTGTTTAAATCCCAGTTGTGGCACAAATTTCAGTTCATTTCTACAGCTTCCATGATTATTTGAACGTAGTATATGGAGAAATGTAGTTACGACAAGAGGACTACCAGCATTTGCATTTACAGTAAACAGTAAGGGGAACTGGGCACCTGTTGGAGTACTGGCCAAAATCAACACAATTGCGTATTCTCGCGGACAGGGGACTGATGATGCATATATACATCTTAGTAGTGGAAGGAGAGGGCATTATAGAGATGTTTATTAAGACAAAACTGCCATATACCCCTACGTAACATCAGATCATCACTGTTGTCATACCAAGATCTCCCCCACATTCAGTTACGCATTGTAAGCTATAGAAATGAAAGCACCCTGAAAGATGCAGTGATGTGGTAATGCTGAGTGTGTCCAAAGATTTTAGGTATAGAATACTCAATTTCTGATTGTCCTGAGTGACGTTAAGTTGCCAGAATCTTCCAAGAAAGGCATTGCTGTCTCTGCTACAGGTCTGCAAGCAAAAGCACATTTGCGGTAAACACCCATCTTTAGGATCACACAAATACAGAACGGGTCAACATTTAGCAGTACGCATGAGGGACTTCACTGACTGTATTCGTTTAGTCAATGTCACACAGACATTAGTAATGGAGTGCTGCTTCAGTAGCGATACAGAAATCGAGGACCATGTTGCAATGTCATTGACTGAGAGCATCATTTGGTCGACGCAATGAGTTGTTTTCTTGATGTGGCAAGTCAGAGAGAGCAGTGGTTTCGAACATAATTTGACAAATTGGGTTAAAATTATCATAAACCGGGTAAAATGGGGAAAATTTATGTAAAATACTTAAAAATGAGTAAAATACAACAAAAATGAGGTTGCTTACATGCCAGCCTGGGTGTATGAAAATCACTCTATTCCTACACCGGTTCAACTGACAACTGATGGTCTATACATGCTCTAAGGGTTTAAGCCCTAGGGAATGCACACTTCACCACATGCAGTGTCATTATATGCTTACAATGCCATAGAAATGAAATATGCTGTCTCCAAGGATTTGGATCATATACTTGTACGCAATATGAAGAATCAATGCTCTTGTTCTCTTCAAAAACGGAACACCAAGACATCTGTTAGCCCATCACTGTAGGACATGAGATTACATGTATCACCTTTGGACATCTTTGGAAATCATCCACCATGCTGCATTCCTTCCCAACTTCCATGTGCTGCAATGTCTTCCACATTTTTGTTAGTAGGAAATACGGCATCTGTCTTTTATTTCCACCAAGCTGAGTGTTCTGAGGGCAACACACCCTATACTACATAGTGACCAGCCTTCTGTGAGACACAATGGGTCAAAATGTGTTAATGCTGGCTTAACACCTTACATAGACCTGATATGAAAAGAATATGTGGCTGTGTACAAAGCTGTAGTCATACACTGTTTGGATGTGTTACATCAAAATATAATTTGTCAACTGCATATGAAACTACAACACAGAAACCCGGTATTATGACTGATAGTCTGTGGGAGATGGTCTTCTTCCAGAAGACACAAAAAAATTTATATTGGTCTGTGGAAGCAACTTTGATCACTAGCAGTCTGCTCCAGTGGACCAATACGTGTGTGCTTAATGAAATCACTACATATGCCACATATGCAGACGGTATTTGTTTTAGATGTATCAGAAGGGGAGATACACTGTAAAATCTTATCAAGTTCTCTACCAGGTGACATTAGTGAAGTTCATACAGCTTGTAGTTTTACTCCGTCAGATATTACAAAGTAATCCGACGTGGTTAGACTAGGACAGATCTTCATGAATCTTGCCTTTACACCTTGTGTAACGTTAGATAACTGTTAATTGTATAGGTTTTGTGCGCAGTTTTAATGGCAGTGGTCTATATTCACAAAGGTTTTACATGTAAATTCAATTACTCACATACAACTGCACTGACACTTGTGTCCATGTTGTTCTGTCAAATTACTTCATGACATTAGAGGTGGCACTGTTGTGCTGCTGAGTTTGTGAGACATTTCCTCCTACGCTGAGTGGACATAATTATTTACAGAAGTGGTAGCCAGCTAACCAATAACAAACATAATACTGTTTATAAGGTTTTTGAATGGACTTACAGCTAGTCTCAGCCTCTGAGATCATTACACATAGTGATAGGATCAAACATCATATGCAAATTTGGAATCAAAGTAATAATATGAGGTCCAAATAATTGTTTAAAGTGTGACATCCAAGAGGTTGAATGACAGTCAATGTTGAATGATGGTTTGTGAGTCTGGAAAGATGGTCATCAACACTAGCTTTAAATACGACGTTAGAGAGAAATCTGAGTCGATACAGCGACGCAAATTGACCAGCTCTTCTGACATGACTTGTGGCATGATGTTGTGTGGTGTGGCCTGCTGCCAGTGGTCTTGGATGCGAGCAGAATGAATAGACATTTCCGAACTAAGGCGTGCGCCACACCAAGCTCACATAAACCAGTCCAGTGGGGTGTGAGAGGTCTGTTGACCAACGAATGTGTTTCTGCCATGTCTGTGATCGCTTACATTCAACCATTACAACTACAGAGTGGATCAATTTACAATGTGCCCTGACCATAAGTTGAGTTTTCGGTTTCATAACTGCAGTGATTTCAGATCAGTGATGGGGATTTGTGAGGTACTGCAAACCCTATATATACATTTTCTTGGCTGATATTGTGTATGGACGAGACTGTGTTCTGTTCACAGAGCTAGTGCAGTATGGCATGTAATTTCATACGACAAACACTGATGCTATGCATTTGTCTGTTTCCTCATAAGATGTCATTGTTTCATGCATTTTCCTTTCCTGACGACCATTTTATAGGACTGATGCGATCATAGCATAATTTCCAAATTGTAATCGGAAGTGAACAGTGTTGAATGTATGTAGGATGTTGGAAATATACTTTCCTGCATTGGAGTATTAACAGCGTTGCATTCCACACAAAAAATATCAGAAACAACATGACGTTAACATTATAGTGTGTTTAAGTGCAGAACCATGCAGGCTTACGACTGTGTGTCTATGACCATTTCTTTCTTCACAACACCTTATTGGTATGGTCTCCAAAATTTAGAACAGTATTCCTAAATTGAGAGCACAAATGATTTACGGAAAATGTTTCAAACTCCTTTTGTCTGGAGCTCCTTCAGGCATAACACATAGTTTCTTCTTCGTTTCTTCCTCTTCGTCTTCTTCTTCTTCTTCTTAACCGTCTGTTAAATCACTATAACATTCTCAAATGTTTCAGGCTCGTATCTACTATACAATAGTAAGGTGTGCTAACCTCCTCAGTATGCTTGCATCTAGGGAGATCGTATGTACTTGGATAGGTGCCTTGAGTAACACTGGTATGGCGCAGTCCTCGCAGAATATCAGTTATGGTATTGGAGTGAGAATGCCAGTCTATATCATTAGCAATGGTCACTTGCACAAGGTTGGAACACATGTTAAGCTCTTTCCAAAAGCAAAATATCGAAGTGTATTAATTATGTGGAACTCAGATAGCTCTGTTTCATTACAAGACATCGGAGACAGTTGCAGCGAGGGTTGGCTAAGGCATAGGAACAGCTTCTAGATGCAGAGGGAGAGAGAGAGAGAGAGAGAGAGAGAGAGAGACCAACCATCTATAGCCGTCAAGTGGAACGAAGGGGCAGCTCACTTCCGAATAGAGGGCAGAGTCCTGGTGACATAATTTGTAGTTTTACTCCGTTGGATGTTACAAAATAACGAGGAGGGAGGGAGAGATATTCGTTGTAACTTGCTGTCAAATGTAGAAAGACCGTGGATTTTTTTATATGTGAGAAAGCCACTATTCTGTATTGACATTTCATGTGTCTGAAATTTATGTAATATCCACATGCTTGACAGTTTATTTACGAGACTTCCAGATGCTAAGTTTGAACGTGAAGATCACTCTAAAAGTATACCAATTTGTCCATTAAACTCAAAAAGTAGATCGTCATTGCAATAGTTAGATGTTTTGGAGCTTAAATTTAACCAAAAATAGTTCTCAATTTTACTCAGATGGATGTTCCAAAATAACAAGGACCTTCTGCGGTAATTGGTAATTTTCACACCAGAACAGTGGAATTTTTCGATTCATTTAGGATGTGTTACCAATTTTACACATGGTAGACATACACAAGGAGTGTGTCATAGGTTAATATATGTATGGTGGTGGTACAGAGGGGGGAGCCAGAGGCAATGAAGTTTGGAGACAGCTGTAAGATAAGTAGGGTGTTTGTCAAGTGGTACTGTGGTGTAGTGCACACAGCAAGGCGAACATACACTCATACACATGCAATCAGAAGTAGTTAGAGGGCCTGTGGGTAACAGAAAGGGGGGTACAAGTTGGTGGTGAAGTGTGTATGTAGCTGTAACACAATCCAGCAGGATAACACCCACAAAAGTAAGTAAATACATACCTTAAATCCTTCCTCTCCAGCAGCTCAGCACAGACGGTTTTTCTTCCCAACTAAGTCACAAGTGGGGAATGGGATGGGTTCTGGGCACGGTTCTGGGCACGGTTCTGGGCAGGGTCGGGGGAGAAATTTAGTGTAAGGGTTCGAGGTGCAGGAAATAGCCACTTCAGAGAGAGTGGAGATGGTTTGGTGGGATTTTTTCTCGTATATCCAACATGAGAGAAAGCAGCAGTCGCTGGATTAAGATATGAAAGGAAGCCAACATCCAGTATCACACATTCGTTGGGTGGGTTAAGTCACAGTCCAGCCAGGTGGGTGGTTAGAATAAAATTTAGTTTGCGCCTGCTGTTGCGGCACTCTACAGGTGGATGCATTGTGAACTGCTACTCAGTATGCATTGGACTGTATTCATGATCAAGTATGATGCATGTTACGGGCAGTGAGTGGAGGAAGCTGCTTGTGTTCTCAAATGTCATTTCATAAAAGACTTTGAATATATGTAATTCTCTGGTGAGTATTTTTTTCAGCTAATACTTGATGTGCAGAATGTATGTGTGATTCTTGTGTGTGTGTGTGTGTGTGTGTGTGTGTGTGTGTGTGTGTGTGTGTAGTATTGTGATCTGCTGTTTACAGGTGGAGGGTTTTTTGTCGACAATTTCCATGTGTAATTAGAGCAGTGAAGCCTTTTGTGTCTTTTATAGTGGCGTGCACTGAACCATGATGTGTGTGTACTTGAAGCACCAGGGCTGTAGGGTGTCAGTTCAGAGTGGTATGTGTATTTTCTTAACTGATGATCTGTGAGCTATACCCATAAAATGGATGAAGGAGGAATGCTGCATTTCCACCAGTTTTGAACCTCCCCCAGCCAGCAGCCAGGCTTCTTCAGGTCAGTGCAGCCATGGTTCCTGACACTCCTACAGTCAGCAGGCGGCATGCACAATGACGCGAATTTGGATTTATTTCACTACATATGTTTCATGGTGGTGGGTGTTTCAAAATAGTCAAGCTGTAGCGATTAGTCTAGTTAAGCCTATCAATCAAAAATGTGTCAGTATTTCCAGAAGGGAGTGGCAGAGAAGGATACTGATGTAACAGCACCTGTATGCACCCTTATGTAAGAATGGAGATACCACAGTTGAGCTCTTTCCCACTAAATGTTGTGACATCAAGAGCGGCACAGGGTTTACAGTAGGAGAAGAGTGAGAAGTGAGGAAAGTTTGGGGGATTTACCAGAGGAAAAAAGTAACTCTGTCCTGAACTGGGCAGGGAAGACAAAAAAAGTGGCCCAGGTGCGGCATCTCTTTTCCCACATTAATTACTTCGTAGGATGAACGACTGTAACCACAAAAAATTGTCTGAAGAATGTTACTTGCAGTACCGTCAAAAAAGCAATCATGTATATCAGATCAGCGTCTACAGGACACCATGGCATCATAGTCAAATAATGAAAGCTTGATATTGACCCATTACCTCCCACTACAAAAGATATCTTCAACCACTCCTTACCAACAAGTGTTTCCACTGAGGCCTGGAAATAGGTACTAGTTAAGCCACTACCTAAAAGAGACATTGCCATTGTATGTTCTGATTACAAATTTATACGCATTCTTCTTGTGCTGTCCTGCACCTTAGCACACATAATCTATGATCAGCTAACAAACTATCTAACTGCAAACAACGTACTAGATAAATCAGTCAGATTCCTGTAAAAATTGAAGCACTACATGTGCTTCATAAAGGCAATAAATGACCTGAAGCTTACCATGATAGCACAAAAGGCGGCTATCATATAATGCTTTGACACAAACTTACAGCCTAAATTTCTTGTCAAGTGCCGTGCAATGACTTCGCTCTTACCTGACGTCTCGACAGCAATTCCTCATATGTGGAACCATAAATTCATTGTGGAGGCAGGTAGTATCGGCCGTCTACCAGGGTTTGGTATTCGGTCCTACACTCTTTCCATTGTACGTTAATAATACATAATCAGTTTTGTCCTACAGCAAACAGCACAAGTACGCTGATGACCTCCAGTTGACGGGTATGCTGCAGAAATGCTGTGACCCATTTTTAGAAAAAAGGAGTGAAGTTAAAGATCTCATATAAATTAACTATTACTGCTAAAAAGTTGTTCTTAGTATTTGCAGTGATACTATTAAACGTAAATATTTGTTATCTACATGAACTTAAAAATCGCATTTTCAGAGCCAAAATTCTGGGTTACACCATTTTACCTACAAGAAAAATTTGAAGCCTTACTGGGTATTCCACATTTTTGTACTTTTATACGTCACTGTTGCTCTCTACGAAGAATATATGTATTTACTGCTACAATGAAGTAACCTACACTATCATAGCTTTAAGAAAAATGATGGAAATACCACTATTTAAATTAAATATATATTAAAGAAAATAAACAACATTTATTTCACATTTTGCTACAAACACGGGATGCAAAGTATAACTTCTTTCTTTACTGACATTAGTACTCAAGATAATGTAACTTTTTATGGTAATATTACAAAATGTGTAGACATTTCTCCTAGTAAAAAAGCAATCAATCATTTTCGCCTTCTTCGCTCAAAGATATGCCTGATACAGACTATGGAAGTGTAGCCTGTGAATTAATAATATCTTCATAAAAGCTGAGACAGATGGTAGGAACATATTTCATCAGCTTCCTTAAATCTTTAGTTTCAGAATGTGTTATTCTAGATCTTTTTCACCTCATATAACTTCAAAAGCGTGACTCAAAGTGGTTGATGCATCTGATGTCATTTTCTGGTTTCCTTGCAGTTCTTGGACCTGTATGGCATATTTCGATTTACTGTTTCAGAAAAATCAGTTTCAAAACGTTTTTCGTTGTGAAATTTCACCTGCTGTATATTCAGCCATTGATTTCGTCACCATCCATACATATTTTCTTCCTAACAGATACATCTTTCAAAGGCTTGATGCTTCTAAAACCGTCTTCCTGTAGATGAGTGACTTGAACTTCGTTTCTTTCTTCTTTGCCAGTAATTCTAATAAAATTTTCAGCTTCGAAAATATATTTTTCTTTCTTCATCCTGTGATGTATACATGAGAAATCCCGGGCACAGGCCATGAAGGAGTGTCCTGATACAAAAAAACAGCTCAGTTGACTCAACGTTAATCACTCGATTCTTGACAATATACAGAAACTTAAGAGACAGATTGAAATTTCGATTTTGTTCTCCAAAAGTATCACTATAACAGACCAATTTCTTTACATTCAAGGGAAGATTTTTCACATAATGTAAAATTCATTAAGCAACTTGTTGCGATCCTTTGCCTTCTTGTGCCTCTGTCCCGAAAGGCATGGAATACACTAGATTGTGGATACAGAAATTGAAGCAGCTTAACTGCCGTAGATTGTATATCTCAAAAAAATGGGAGTTTAGGCAATGAAAGAACTCTCTACAAATCGATTGCTATAACAAATATCTCAGGATCAGGTCTGGCCAGTTCTTCATCTTCCTTCATTTGGGACCTCGCCAGTTCAGCTCGTCGAAGTTGTAGTTGATGTGACGCTTCCAGCATTTTCTTTTCACTACCATCAGTTGAAGGTGCTATTACTGTTTCCTTAATTTCACAACTTTTACACGTATCAGAATGTGGTGGATGGAATGAAAGATTGACATCTGAAGTACATACCTGACAGTAAAGAGATTCCTTTACTGCGATGTAATCTTTACATCAATCCAAATACAAACGATGCATTTTGGCAATGTGCAGTTCAGGTTTAAGGTATTCTCTATTTGGATTGTCTCTTCTTGATTAGTGTGAGTGGTACCTCGTGAATGATTCTATGTGTTCTTTAGCTTGACGTTTGACTTCTGTAAAAGTTTTGTTTACAGGTTCACACTTACGACGGTGACCTGAAGCGACTTCTCCCTTTAGTTTGTAAGAAGTAACAGCAGGATCTAGCCAATCAGACGAAATTATAAAGGTGTCTTGGAACGAAAGTCTGCACAAATTAACATTACTACCATCCTGTTTTTTTTAAGGTGTATGTACAAGTGAATGAAAGATGTGATTCTGTTGTACTATCTCACAGCTCCTTCATTGTTTGTTGCACCAGTCCACGGATAAAACTTTTTGAGCTAATTCACCTTGTTTTCCAAGGGAATAGAATGTTTCAAAATTGCACTAGCTGGCTTCTTCAAGAACATTAACCTCACAGTTTTAGGACACATGCAATGACAGAAATTAAACTTCTTGTACTTGCAATTCACGTGTTCCATCTTCTTAACGTTTCGTTTCCACAAAGTAGGATTCCTTGTATTCTTTTGAATGTCAAGAGGGTCATCTTCAACATCAATTAATTTCCTACTCGTATCCAGAACAGCAGTTTCATCTCCTTCAACGACAGTAACTGTTGTTGTTGTTAAGGTACGTGATATTTGTCCATCATTTCCAGGATCTGTGAGAGTAGGGTTACCTCTTTTACTTTGTGGATCATTTATAGGTGCTGACACAGCACATGCTCGTAGTCTTGCTGTTTCAGCACCGGTTTGTCTCTACGCATCTCTCTTTTTAAGCTTCCTGTGGGGGTTTAATAATCAGTAATGAAGAAGGTTGTGGAACTTATTCTTGATCAGAACTAGAATCACTCAGATTTTCTTCTCTAAGTGACTCCATTGTGGGTTACGCAAATTTTGAACTGAATAAATTTCAAAATAGTTGTCTACAAGTTACACCACTAATGATCTACTCCAGAATGGCACCTGATAGAAGTCCAAAAATGATAAGCTATAAAAACAATGTAATGAAATAACAAAAAACACAAAAATATAAAAAATTGGTATTTGTGGGTTACACTGTTTCTGCACCAAACCCCTCAGTTGTGTCTAAGTGCAAAACCAATAAATCTGAAGACAGCTATCGAGAATCACGGTACCAACCTGTGTCCACTATCAAAATAGGCACAGGATATAGCGGTAAATCTCACTCCATCCAAAACCCAAGCAATATTGGTTGGTCATTCTTGGCTCATTACCTGGAAATATTGGGAATCCCCACCGTCTTTGACCCTAAATGAGACAACTACCAACATTTACTCTTCATCAAAGAGTCTGGCAGTACTAATAGATGGAATTCAAATTGGAGTGATTTCTTTTCTGTGTCGTCAGTATTCTGACAGTTTGATGTGCCCAGCCACGTATTCCTCTGCTGTGCCAACCTTATCATCTCAGAGCAGCTATTGCTACCTGCCTCCTCAATTACCTGGTTACAGCGTCCTTTAGTACTATAATGGAAGTTGGTACCTGATGTCTCAACAGACGTCCTATCGTCTTGTCCCTTCTTCCTTTCCTGACCCGCTCTCTCTTCATTCCTTACTTTATCAGTCCACCTAATTTTCAACCGTCTTTTGTCGCACCTTTTGTCGCACAATAGTTCAAATTACTTTATTCTCTTTCGTTCCAGTTTTATTACAGTCCGTGTTTTACTACCATTCTGTGCTGTGCTCAAAATGAACATTCTCAGAAATTTCTTCCTCAGATTAAGATTTTGTTTGATACTAGTAGACATGTCTTCGCGCTTTTCTTCAGCGCTAGTCTGCTTTTCATGTCCTCTTTGGTCCGAGGGCCGTGGGTTATTTTACTGCATATGTAGCAGAATTCCGTAACTTCATCTATTTCTTGATTACCAGTTTTGATGTTAAGTTTGTCGCTGTTCTCATTTCTAATACTTCTGATTAGTTTAGTCTACCTTCGATTTACTCTCGTTCCGTATTCTGTACTCACTAACCTTTTTATTCCATTCAACAGATTTTGTAATTCTTCTTCACTTTCACTGAGAATAGCAATGTAATCGGCGAATCTTACCATTGATATCCTTTCACCTCGAAGTTTAATTCCACTCTTGAAACTTTCTTTTATTTCATCCATTCATTGATTGACCTATAGACTAAATAGCAGCGCCGAAAGACTACCACCCTGTCTTACACGCTTCTTAATCCGTGTACTACGTTCTTGGTCTTCCATTTATTGTTCCCTCTTCCTTATTGTACATATTGTCTATTACTCTTCTTTCCCTATATCTTAACCCTATTTTTCTCAGAATTTCCAACATCTTGCACCATTTTACACTGTCGAACGCTTTTTCCAAGTCTACCAGTTCAATGAACGTGTCTTGATTTTTCTTCCGTCTTGCTTCCATTATCAACAGCAACGTCACAACTACCTCTCTGGTGCTTCTACCTTTCCGTCAGCCAAACTGATCGTCATGTAAGAGATCGTCAATTTTCTTTTCCATCCCGTATTACTGTTGTGATCAAGTTGGATGCATGAGCTATGCAGCTGATAGTATGGTAATTCTGGCACTTGTCGGCTTTAACAATATTCGGAATTGTGTGAATGGTGTTTTTTTTCCGAAAGTGTGATGCATATTGCCACTCACTCACATGCATTCTACACACCAATTAGGTAATCGTGTTCTTACCAGTTGTCCCCATGACTGTAGAAAAACCGGTGGAATGTTATCTATCCCTTCTGCCTGATTTGAAGTCTAATACTGGATCCCCTGTTTCTTCCCTGTCGACTCCTGTTTCTTCTTTTATTACATCATCATCCAAGTTCTCGCCTTCATAGAGGCCTTCCCACCTATCCGGTCTCGCCTCTATATTTAACAGTGGAATTCCTATTGCACTCTTAGTGTTACCGTTCTTACTATTCATTTTATTTTGGGTTTTCTATAGGCTAAGCGAGTCCTTCTGACAATCATTTCAAATAAAATGTTTCTGAGATCTATGGGACTTAACATCGGAGGTCATCAGTCCCCAAGAGCTTGGAACTACTGAAACCTAGCTAACCTAAGGACATCACACACATCCATGCCCGAGGCAGGATTCGAACCTGCAAACGTAGCAGCATCTTGATTCCGGACTGAAGCGCCTAGAACCGCTCGGCCACAATTACTGATTACACCGATGTTACCCTGCGAGGCCTTTCTCAGGAAAGCTTTCAGTGCCTGGAACTGGTTACGGATGCCTGTCTTCGTTATAACTTTGAGATTCGCATCTTCGATAAAATTTCACCGTCAGTTATCCTGGATGTGTTCCCAGACAAGCGCAGGGATTTTCACACCCTCTATCTTCTCTACTGTCTTATCAACGCACACTGTCCCACGTATCCCCCCCTCGGCCCTAATGCTCTCACCTGAACAACATGGCAGAAACACCCGTCCCATCAGAGCGAAATCCGTGCTGTCCCACTCCACCATTCAGTCACTTCCTCGAAGTCCTTCTCAGTAGCGAGAGCCCGAGTCTGAAATAACCACTCGCGTTGTATTAGAGGCTTGATAACATCTGCAGCTTCATAAGACAGTTAATGACATATCTACTAGAGCAATAATAATGATTACTACTGTCCATGTACGCACTATTTACCCTTGTACATCCTTCCTTCCAACCAGTTTTCTTCATTTCTCAGTATTCTTAGCTGGTGCTGTCTCTTTAAATTTCCTTCCTTCCGATCTCTCTACAGCAGAAATACCTAATTTGTACAACTACAAATTCTTTTTATATCTTCCATTATCATTATCTTTATTACGATATCGTCATTATTATTATTATTACTATCACTATCACTATAAGTGACAGCAGATGCAGTAGTAAAAATGCTGCCAGTATTATCTTTATTAATTCATAGTCAGTATTGTGTACTCATACAGCCACTTAAAACACTCAAACCATTTGTCATATTAAAACTGTTATTTCTTAGGTAACTACGATTTCAAAAAAAGTACTGTATGTGTGAACCATTGTCCCGTGTAAGAGAGAACCTGATGGCCGTAATGTGATCAGGTAAAACAAGTAAATAAATAACCTGGAACGAATCACATCGGAAATGTCACTTTCCTTTCCAAGAAAGTTTAATTGTGCCTACATCGATTCCAGAACCGTTTTGTGGCAACGTTATGGTGTCTAAAATCTATGATCAAGTGGTATGACCGGCCGCCATGGCCGAGCGGTTCTAGGCGCTTCAGTATGGAAACGTGCGACCGCTACGGTCGCAGGTTCGAATTCTGCCTCGGTCATGGATGTGTTAGTTAGCTTTTACTAGTTCTAAGTTCTAGGGGACTAATGACTTTAGAAGTTAAGTTCCATAGTGCTCAGAGCCACTTTCAGCTTTATGCAACCGACATGACACAACAAATTTGTTGGCCAATTCACTCTGTAGATGTCAAGCACATTGTCAAAATGATTCATAATAACTGCTTAAGTATACGAATACATATTAGACCTACTGCACAAATTTTATTTAAGAAACTACTCATTGTGTTATACACCAGAAAGTTGTTATTTCCACACTTCACGTTTTCATATGTCCTGTTAATTTTGTTATTTCTAAGCGTGAAACACATTTTATAAGGCAATGTTTCTGAACAATTTACGAAAGATTAAGTGCTATAAATCAAATAAACTTACAGAGACATTCAAAACATGTATGACTCCACCGCTGATTACGCGAAGAAAGACTGGAGACCCTTGCATGAGTATGTCAGAATTAAAGTACATCTTGGTCCAAATATACCGTGTAACTCATAGATAATACTCATTTTTATTTTTCGCAGTATCATTCCATCTGCTAAGAGTCGCCCAAAGATCTAACAGGAGACTTGTATCGATCATGTGAATGTCGCCTTTTTGGCTACCTGCAGCGCGGGCTGCATAAAAATCAAATCGGCAGCGGTAGCTGAATCACCCGTAAGTCAAGTCACATACGCAGCAGTGAACAAAGATATCGGACACTATCTCATAGCTTCTACAAGGCGCCCTTCGACGTCAGGAAAGAATTTTTCGTTACTTTTGAGTCTGTGTGCACACAATTATTACGTCCAACATCCACCACACATTCCCAATGACTGGCCTATTATCTTTCACCGTTGAAACTAAGTTACTTTTTCAATGTCCGTCGCATTTTCAAGCACATTGACATACACTGCCCGAAAAAAAAAATTAGTACACCTGCAAAGACGACGTCTATTTTTATCTGATGACGACATATGCGTTTTGGGGGGATAGTAGATCTAATAATGGTTTCAGTGTCGTCTGCCAACATATTGTGTAGTGTCGTAGGTACCAGAGCGCCATCTGCGTCTTTCCGTTAATAGGGGATGTTCGTAGCCTGAAGGCTCAGTGCGGTGCGGGAAACAGTCCACCATGACACAGAGATGCACTTATAATTCCTACAGCCAACTGTACGCATTTGAAATGTGTCACACTGTGGTCTTTACAGTGTCAGGATGGTCGCCTAGGCAAATTGCCACGTAAGTTGGACGTGCTGCGGCAGTTGTGCAACGATGCTGGTGTCAGAGGTCACGTGAACATCCTCACCCACGTACTCGCAGCACGGACGCTCGCCAGGATCGTCGTATTGTAAGGGCTGCAGTGGCGGATCATACAGCTATCACAGCACACATGAGAAGGGCTTCTGGGCCTGGGCATGTCAACACGAAATATTGCGAACCGGTTATTAGCAGTAGGATTACAGGCAGACACACCTCTACACCTGTAGCCCATCTTCCACTCACACCACAGCATCACGTGCACCGCTTGACTGTTGTATTCAAAGGGTCACTTGGAAGGAGGAGCGACTCGCCGTGGTCTTCTGCGGTGAAAGCAGATCCTACCTGCACGCAGTTGGCTGTCGTTGGAGTGTACGACGTAGTCCCGGTGAGTGCTGTCTCAGAAAGTGCATTCGCCCAAGGTACGATGGCCTGCGGTACGATAAGCTACAACTCTCGTACGCCTTTGGTATTTCTGGAGGGGACGCTAAACAGCGCTCGGTATATCCAGAAAGTTGTTATACCAGTTCTTTTGCCGTTTACGTCACAAGAAGGTTATGTGTTGTTTGAAAAGGATATTGTTCGCTCACACACTGACTGTGAAACTCAACGTGGTCTGCAAGATGAGCATCAACTTCTCTGGCCAGCCCGACCTCTACACTTGTCTCCAGTTGAGTACGTGTGGGATATGGTGGGACAAGATGTGACTCGTGCGACTCATCATCCACCAACTCTTAGAGGACTCATGAAGAGATCGAACAGGCGTGGCATAACGTATCCCAAGAACTTAATCGTCATGTGTACTATCTACGAGACGACATTCATCCGCCTGCATTACCGCTGGTGGAGACTACACAAACTGTAGTGTGGTTACTTCGGCACTAGTCGATACTTAGTACCTCAGCACCGCTTCTGCTATTGACCTGTAAATGTAATCATTTAATGTACTCCATATACGCTAATGCAACAATAAATCTTGAGTGACGTGGAAACCTCGAAAAGGGCGTACTAATTTTTTCCGGCACTGTGTTTAAGTGTACGTACAATTTTTTCCTTGTTGGTACTCGTCCTTAGCTCCCCTCCTCCACTACCTCCCTCCCCACCCCCAAACACACACACACCGCCATTCTTGCCGCCATCTCTCTTAACCGACGCTGGAGTGCCGTTCCGAAGCGCAGTACCGCCGCCGCTCTGGTAACCCAGTTTGTCGCGTGGCGGCGCTGTGATCGAGTTACCGTCGCGAGCAGTTTGTCCGCTGAAGGCGTAATCAGTCTCTCGCGTCCCTAATAAGGACGCCGCTGCCCGTCAAGGCGGCATTATTCTCGTTTCTCCTCGCAAACTGCGGCGCGCGTCTGCTGTCGTTAGCGCCCGCCGGTCCCTTAATTGGCGTCGCTCTCTCGTCGCACGCCCGTCAATCTCTTTAATTAAATTGTCAGACAGCTCGCCTTCCCAGCTGATGTGCTTCTCCGCTCTCTCTATAAACAAGCTTCCTTCCGGTCAGTGAAGCGAGACACGAAGCTTGAGTCAGAAAACGTTAGCCGATTACCGTTTTCTGTAATGGTATAGCCCCATCCGATGCCCTTTGGGTAGTTTACAAAGACTGTTTTGTAACCAGACGCGACTACCAGTCACACATTTGCGCTTGCACTATTATTAATAACTGTCCTAACACAGGCTACTTAAAGAAAAGTCTCGGAACAGGAATTGCGCCACCAAGTAACAAATGGAAAATCTACTATAACCACGAAGACTTTAACGACTGATTTGTTGTCCTGCATGTTTTTTGTGCACTTTTTGATGAAGTGGGTCCCTTTAGGGCGTCTTAACCTTTGATAAAGAAATAAACTTTATGAAACGACCGTGTTCTATCCCTTCTCCGACATAAATTCTTGTGATATTTAATGTCATTGGACAGTATATGTTAATGTTAGGAAATGTTACAGACTTTCCTCACATGAGAAAGAATACGGCCACAAAGGAAAATTTTATAATCACTACCAGAAAATGTTGTTAATGTTTCGTTGTTCAGACAACAACTGATGATATTTTAATCAGACACTCAGTCAAAACAAGTGAACCGCTGGTTTTTCCTCTGATAGCTATACTTGAAATTAAAAATAACATTCATGCGATTATGTCCAGGTAATCGGAATTTACATTTCTCATAACATACCGCTTATCATTAATTTCTTTATTTCAGTCATTAAAGTACTGTTTTATAAATGCCCTTCGGCGAAGTATTATAAAACCTAAGATTTCCTTTGGGACTTTTCATATTTCTCTCAGTTCAAAGTCTTTTTCAAATATGTGCAAACATTTGATTGAAATTTCCACAAGATGGTCAACTGAAATAAATTTCTTCGTCGACACATCGGTTACTCACCATAATTAAATGATTGTTAATCATTCTCACAATCGCCGGCCGCTGTGGCCGAGCGGTTCTAGGCGCTTCAGTCCGGAACCACGCGGCTGCTACGGTCGCAGTTTCGAATCCTGCCCCGGGCATGGATGTGTGTGATGTCCTTAGGTTAGTTAGGTTTAAGCAGTTCTAAGTCTAGGGGACTGATAGCGCATAGAGCCATTTGAACCATTCTCACAATCACTTCAGTCTTCTTAAAAGCTGAACTTCATTGTACTGTTGTAGAGACTGAATACATTTCTAAAGACATTCATTTCATCCACCCTTCTTTCAGTTATTTCATTAACAGGTTACAATCACCACAGGAGACGTAGTATAATTTCAGGATTCTTGTTGTGCTGAACAGTCGTCGACGTATTCGCGAAGTATGATGAGCTCGTACTGCCCGAAGTATAGCCTTCCGCGCTCGCGAGATCTCCGCACTTGTGTATAACATGGAAAAGAATTCGTAATTCACACAAATGTCATCATACCACACTGGTTAGATTAATTATATGAAGTGCCGCATATCGTGTTGGTGAGAAAGTTCCCGGCGATACTGCGCAACTTCTGTGTCACTACAACCTGTCGCATTAAACCTCCATGAGAATACAGCTTTCAATAGTTCCACCGTTGTCTTCGTCATAAAACAATCTCCATATCGAAATGGTTCAAATGGCTCTGAGCACTATGGGACTTAACATCTGAGGTTATCAGTCCCCTAGAACTTAGAACTAGTTAAACCTAACTAACCTAAGGTCATCACACACATCCATGCCCGAGGCAGGATTCGAACCTGCGACCGTAGCGATCTCGCGGTTCCAGACTGTAGCGCCTAGAACCGCATGGCCACTCCGGCCGCCTCTGCATATCGAAGAACTAACGAGTGCAAAATCACGTAGTAGCGCCCGTTCCAATCACGGATTACACGGGTGCCGTCGTCACACGCATCACAACGTATTGCCCGCTACCACGAACTGCTAAGCCCGTGGCCCTGTCTACTGAAGATGGTGACACACATTTTAATTTCGAAAGCGCCTCTGGTAGATGAAGTTTGTGGTAGAACTCGTGTGTTCGTAAACAATATTTGTAAGACTGTGTTCGACAATCCAGATTTTTGTAGTTTTTGTCCCATTGATATTCTGTATATCAGTGTGAAAAGCTTCGAAAGGAATGCACGACTAAACAACTGCTACATACACATGGAGTAAAGTAAGGGAGCAGTAGTTACGTAGGTACGGCATGGATCACATAGTAGCAGTAGCAGTAATAGTTTCATCCATCAGTGGATGTTACAACACAAGAACCAAAAACATAAGTCGTTTACACAGACATATAAATACTTCGATGAGTTTATGAGAGGAATTTGGCAGTCACTTTAAACCAGGAAACATCTCAGCATTGCCTGAAGTAATCGGGAGAAACCTCAGCGTCAGAATACTCCTATGAAGATTACTGCGTCAGTACCCCAGAATACAAGACTAGCCTCTTAACAAGAGCGCGTAATCGTTCGGTTTATCCCTAATTTGCAATACTATTTTGTTTCTACATTTCTTCAAATAAGTTGTTTTACAATTTGAAAACCTACAGCATCACTTGCCAATTAATTATCAACACCAGTCACTTCATATACTGCAACACACTATGAAATGGCACCAGAACTATAACCATGATGGTGGTTTCCACTGTGTGAATTGCAGTTCCTCATTTTCTTACATGAGAAAGTGATGCAGCGTTTCCTCCTAAAAAGTGGGATTTTGAACACAGAATAGGATTACGTGCCAGTCAACTGCAGAACTGTGTTATTTTGGATTTTTCATCACGCCCCCTGGTCTGTGTTACCTAAGTAATCAAACACTAAGTGGAATGTTTTATTGAGTAGGTCTTTTCGACTGCTTTTGCAAACGCCTTCGTTTCAGTAATGTCTTTAACGTACTTTAGCAATTTATGTTAAAATTTTGTGCCATGGCAGAGGCTGGTGCTTTAAATGTTACGTTTATACTTTTGCGATAAATATACGTTCAGCCTAGATATTGTCCTATTGTGCTGGACAGCGCTGTTTGTGCAGTAGTCTACTCAAATGATGAAGTTAGAAAATTCTGTACATTATTGTTACGCTCTTTTCTGTAGTTTTTTAGTTGTGCATCTAATCCCATAAAAAGATTTCTGCAGCAAACAGCTGAGTGTAACATATGGACAGTATATAAATAAAAGATTATGGCTGGTGCACTTTGATGTCAGGAATCCAAAGCCACAACATACTAATGACGTTTTGTTTGCTAGTATATTTGTGTTAATAGTACTATTAGACTAACTTTACAAGGTGAAGTACGTAAACAGACAAATTATGATGTTCTACACAACAAAGTTATATGTTGTTGTTTTGTCTGGAAGGAAAATCTGGATAATAATGAAAGGAGGACATGCTAAGAATGCAGAGTGCAGAAATGATACTTCTCGGACTTGAAGGACGATGCACAATCCAATATCGAAAACAAAATACTGATATAACACCATAATTAGGACAAATATCCGCAAATGAAGAAAACAGAACATTATAGATGGGAGTGGAAAGAGCACATCTGATTAGTCGAAGTAGTGTATACATACAAATCAGAGCACGAAGAAGCAGAGAGAGACCCGAAGACCGGGTGGACAGACTTGTCCTAATGTCTTTCAAATGTAAAGTTAATTAATTGTACTTCATTTATCTCTATTTCACTTAACTGGAAACTAGCTAGCGAGGATATTTGTATAGGATTATTTGTCAATACCAGTGCGCTTTCAGAAAACAACTGTGTGCGAAACTACAAGATATGCAGAAAAGGGAACAGAGCATGTCTCCAAATTGTCAACTAACGCTACAGGTACTCAATTTACGCACCATTTCTGCTGTGGCAGTACATGCATCGAAGTCACTGACCTGAACTGCCTGGTAAGGCGCGACAGCTGATCGCTCTGCAAATCTGTTCATTGAGTTGCTTATCAGCAGGTGTGAATTAATCCGTTATGGCGATGCTGAGGGGTCTACATCCGTGCCGGCCGTGGTGTGCTGAAGTTCACACATGCAGGAGCATGGGTTGAGTGAAGGCAATGGCTTGGCCTGCCTTGCCTTTGCTCGTTCTTTCCTAGAACTCGGTAAAGCACGACATTTTATTTAGTATTGCAGTCCGCCATTTTTCGGTCAGCACAACTCTCTTCTCTTCAGTAGAATCATGGTGCCACTGCTGTTTATCCTTCACTATTCGTTTGTTGTACGAAGGATGTGTGCTGGGGTATACCGTCAACAGCACGCCAAGCAGCGAAAAGGTTCAGAGAAGATCGATAGTAGGTGCAAGCAACGCGCCTGTCAGGAGAGAGGTTTAAAACAGACTTGCAGGTAACACGCCGCCAACGCCCTCTCGACGGCCAGTATCTACGTCACCGCCGCAGGCCGGAGGCCCGGTCAGTCAGTCATCCAGTGAGTCAACGAGTCGAGTCATCAGTCACAGCTCAGCCTCTAGCGCAGAGTCAGTTAGTACCTAGCACCCACAGCAGTGTACGTAGCGGACTTGTTCTTCACCAGCAATGAGGCTAACGTGGACTATTACGGGAGAGCTGGTACCACAATAACTAGATTAAGAAAAGTAACTTCATATTCCTGTGAATAAAGAACCTAGTTAATGCATGCATGCAGTTGTGTTATAGAAAGGAGATGCCGGCCATTAAACAGCATCCTTTCCTTGCTTCCCATGGTACAAGCCTACAGTAACAACGAGACGACACAAAAGGATATCCATAGGTTCAGTGATTGTTTGGACAAAAAGAGGCAATCTAGTGATCCATTGTGACGAGCGTTTAAAAAGGAATGAAAGTGAAAGAAGAGAGGAATGGGAATACTTAATATCTGTTATGCGGTCGTATAAGCGATGGATACTACAAATGCACTGTGAAACGATATTACAGTACCACGTAGAAAGAATTTAAAGATTTAGTTGACAACGAAATAGCAAAGACTTTCAATGCTCAAAAGGGAGGATTCATTTTTCAGTACATCAGGAAGGACTGTGTGCCACATTTGCAGACTTGCAACACATGAAGAAATTGGTGAAATGAATATTAAAATTCATAAAGTCGCATGCATTATTCCACTTTAAGTTGCAAGAGTTTTCGATGGAATTGAGCAAAGAGTATAGGCACACTATATATTACTTCAAAGTACTTTCGTTAAGTCAAGAGGGTATCCCGGTACGATTTTTCGATTTAAAACTCGCTGTCGTTGAATTTGTGAATAAAAAGGGATTTCAGGAATGAAAACTGCAACATCCCGAATGTATTGAAGCATTGTAAGTGGACTGCACACTGTCCACAGTACGACACCACAAGGTGAGAAAAATATTTTATGATTTAATGTTGATGCATTTACAAAGAAAAGGGCGTTGTGGGAGTGACACGTTCTGACGAACGCACTCCAGTTTCCTAATCTCACTGTTGTTAAGGAAACTCGAGGCTTGAAGAATTCATGGTGGGTGTGACGGAATTACCATGACAGTGTCCTAAACGTTTTGATGGCACTGTCAGTCTTACATCTATTTTCGAGTTGTTCCTGAGACCGATTGGCATTTCCGTTGAAAGTGTCTCTGCACATGCACAGATTACCTGACTGACTTGTAATGAGAAATAAAGTTAAGACGATCCACGATGTATTCATTGCTTTCCTCAAGTAGAGTTTAGACGTCTGTATAAGAAGGTTGCGGAAGCAGTACAGTTTTTCGATCTACATATTTGTGTGAAACACCACTTTTTGGTTATGATTCTCAGTAAATCAACTTGACGGCGAAAAACTGTGAAATTGTTTGCGTCTGTCACTATTTCTACAGTTTGTAGCAGATAAAATTGTATTATGTTTTCAGCGTGGCAAAAATAATTAAATAATATCGAAAATATGTTTTGTTGGTGATCTATGTTGTTGATAAATGTGAAATATTGAACCGAGCCGTATGCAATGCGTTCACAGTCTTCCTCTCTTCCCCTCCTCACACATAGACAGAGTGGCGTGGCGTGGGTGAAGTGTGCGGCAACACCAAGCGCCACAGTACTCATGCCTGGGCACAGCCCATGAGCCAACATCTTGGCCACACCTTGTCTAACAGTGTTCCGCATGCCTGCCCCATAGTGAAACTACACCGTAGTTCGTGTTACGAATCGAAATTAGGGGAGACTTTTCTCTATGAGCTGTGGTTTTTTGACTGTCGTTTTCCTAAACCCAAGTGGTGAACTCCCTCACAAAAACAGTGAACCACCATGAACGGCATAGGTTGGTGCGATATGTGTTATTGTTTCAGTGGTCAGAAAAATGTAAATTCATAGAACTTGGAAGTATGAGCCTTCTGTGACTTTGCACCCCCTAGCCTGATTCTGTCAAAAAGCCATTGTATCCTTTCCTGTGGCAAGCTGGGTCACAACTGTTGTAACTCATCCAAGATATCTTTGACACTGGCACTGCAATGGAGTTGACATCCAAGCTGGTCCCAGAAATGTTTCATGTGGGATAAATCTGGAGGTCTTGGTAGCCATAGGGATACGTCACCATCTTGGTTCATAGAGACAGGTGTCATATGTAAACGAGCATTGTCCTGTTGAAAAATGGCACCAAGATACTGTCACATGAGAGGTTACACATGAGGACACAGAATATTTGTGCCGTATTGTGGAGTCACAATTCCCTCAGTCACTACCAGCCATGACCAGAAGTCATACCAAATGGTTGCCTACGCCATGCTGGCAGGAGTAACTGTGCATCTCCAAAACAATTGAAGAATGGGACTTCTCGTCAGGTCGCCTCCATATTTGCTGACGATTGTCAGCCACAGTAGTGGAGAATCTCGACTCATCACTGATCGCAGTGCGACGCCATCCATAAACAGTCTGTGCCTGCTGGTCACAGCGCTACTCCAAACGCAGACGTTTGTGTTGCTGTATTAGCAGCAGCCCACGCATGGGACTGCAATTTCCTAAAGTGCCTCAATCTGGTCTCTAACCAACGTCGTGGGATGACACACAGTGTCGTAGGGATTTCATTACTTTGAAAGGGTGCAGTGTTACCTGTCACATATCTATTTGCTTCGTTGTTCTTGTCAGAACACATTTTTATTCAATACGCAGTTAACGCTGGTCGAAGTGGGAAAGAATGAAAACTTCAATTCATTTTCCATATGTGCACTTCCTAGTGGATTATATCCTTGCGCCCATATTCATATGTTCTGTGTTTTGTTTTGAATGGATAACGTGTGACTGGGTCGTCTGCATGGAAGAAATCACACGTGGTGCACGTAGAGTTGCTAGTTGTCTTTGAACAGCTTCTTCCTTGACAGTAGTAAAACCAAAGAAATTTAAAAGTAGTCAGTGGAATATCTGGAGGCTAGCTGACCAACGCGGTAACAGGGCAGTCTCCTACCAGTGACGAAGTGGAGGATCCCTTCGGGGAAACACCTGTCCAGCGCTCTGCCGTTGGTTAGCCTTATGGATGAGCGACAGTATGTGAATTTAGTAGTGGACATTCTGATCCTATCCACAAAGTGCATAGTAGGGTACACTTTTACGAGAACATGGAAGCTTTATAATATTAACGAAGTATCATGCCCACTGGATAAAGTTATATATTGTAAAAGATATTTTGTTCAGTTTTTTTGGAATGGTAAACTCCGACAGAAAATCTGAATCACTAACATAAGTTGATGGTCACAGTTAATTAGTAGAAGGCAACCATTTTTCTCTTGACAGTTTATCATGTGTTCCTTGTCCGCCCAGAATCCCAATGATATTCAATAGTTGGACAAAGGTTAACAGTATGTGAGATTACGTGAGCAAATTACACTGTAGTTTTGATAGAGCAGAGTCGCCGTAGCGGTAGTATTAACTGCGTAATATTGATTGTCTGTGTGTCAGAAAATTCAGTTTCCCAAATTTAAACAATTTAAATCATACTACAATTATAAAATCAGATACTCAGGGCATCGATGTGATTGACTGTCAATGACGTTATGATTAGAGGAACACAGCACAATACTTTGCCTGATATATCGTTAAAAATACGAAATTAATTTCCTCGTCACATCACATATCTAGTGTTCCTGATACACAGAGAGAGTAGTACCCTCTCAGCCTCTTCCCCGATGGCAGGCGCAAATCTGGATACAATATGCTCAGTGCACAATATGTCGAACCTCTCTTGTGGTGGCCACATGTGCTCGACCGGAAGTTCGACGACAAGTGTGTCTGCCTTCACTTCCTCTTACAGTCCAACATTCGGCCAGCGTCACATCCTAATGCCCCAAAAATCTGAATATTACACGATCTGACCAGTCTCCCAAATAGAAAACCGTAGTGAGGAACCTTTCCCATTCTGGCAAGTACCGATAACGCTCTCACACGATTATGTGGCATCTCCACGTCCTATGGAGAAGTCACGCAACGTCTGATGCTGTTCACACTACTTATGTACACTGCGGAGCCTGATATCAACTGTAAACACAAACAAAACCAAAGAACTCTGATGGCTGTTTCACCTGTCACAGAAAATTGCAACTCGTCATTTGTTAGGTTGGTGCATATTTCTTGTAGCGTTTTTGGTTGTGCATGCTGGTATTCCGGTTGCTATGGGTTTTTGTTATCTATTGTCATTTTTTGTTTGTCATTGATATTTGAGTTTAGAAATCGTCATTTTCTTTGTTGGAGTTAGTGAGTGGAGCTGTGGGATCTGGTAAATGAAGCAGCAAGTGGAGAAATTGGAACACATACGACATATTCTTCTCACCATATAGCGGAGATGTGGAGTCGCAGATAGGCATAACAATAAGACTGTCACGATATAGGTTTCGACCAACAATGCCTTTGTCAAAAATAGACGAGACACACACACACACACACACACACACACACACAGACGACTGCAGCTTTTGGCAACTGAAGTGTGGCTTCACCTGCCAAAGGCTGCAGCCGTGTGTGTGTGTGTGTGTGTGTGTGTGTGTGTGTGTGTGCGTGTGTCGTCTATTTTTGACAAAGGCATTGTTGGTCGAAAACGTATATTGTGACAGTCTTTTTGTTATACCTATCTGCGACTCCACATCTCCGCCGTATGGTGAGAACCAACTTTCCTTTTCATAATACTGTTACATTCCATCCTGGATTTTCCATTATTCGACGTCTTCTTCTGTTTGAGACCAGTATATGGGTGACAGCAACGGAGACAGCCAGCAACATTTGCCCCCTGTATGGGGAGAATGTCATTGGGCAGAGCTCGGCAAGCTAATGGTTTTCTCGTTTGAAGGAGGTTCGTTTTGGCATTAGCGGCTCTGTGCGCTGAGGTAAACCTTCGGGGTTTCATGAAGACAGTTTAGGCGCACATACTGATCCCCGTGAGCGTAGTCTACAGCTGGCAGATGTGATGGTCTGTGATCATTCGACCACCGTGTGACATTTGCATGCAACCCGGAAGGTTCAAAATCCGGTGTATGGCTACTCAAAATCACAAAAATCAGCAGGTGGCAGTGTGGACATCTGTTTTTGCCCGTCATCAATTGGCTCGGGAACAACACCGATCATTATTATTCAGTGTCATTACTGGCGAAGAAAAATGTTGTCTTTATACTCAGGTAAGGAAAAGAAACGAATGGTTGAGGCTAAACAAAGCAAAAACTCCCCGTAAAAAGATCTAAGAGCATCCACAAAGGATCTGGTGGAACTGCGACGATGTGGTGTGCTCTTAACTGCTTTTCCGATGTGTAACCATCACTGCGGACATTTATCGTCAACAAATGAGACGTGTTGCAAACGTAATCCAAGAACAGTGACCGGAAAATACATAGGAAAAGATATCCACTGCTGTACAGTTACACTTTTGATGAAAAACCACCTACCTACCTTAAAACATCCAGGAGTAACTATCCAGAGCGACGTTAAGTGGAGTGAGCACATAAAACAAATAATGTGAAAAGGAGATGCCAGACTCAGATTCATAGGAAGAGTTTTAAGGAAATGTAACTCATCCACAAAGGAAGTGGATTATAAGGCGCGTTTTCCACTTATTCTTGAGTACTGTTCATCTACCTGGGATCCGTAATAGGTAGGACTGGTAGAAGACACAGAGAAAATCCAACGAAGAGCGGAGCATTCAGTCACGGGGACGTTTACTCGTCACGAGAGCGTTACGGAGATTCTCAACAAACTCCTTTGGCAGACGTTACAAGAGAGGTGTTGTGTATCACGGAGACATTTACTGTTGTAATTTCGAGGGAGCACTTTTCGAGAAGAGTCGGG
Organism: Schistocerca serialis cubense; assembly: GCF_023864345.2. NCBI lineage: Eukaryota > Metazoa > Arthropoda > Insecta > Orthoptera > Acrididae > Schistocerca > Schistocerca serialis. The sequence goes on along the minus strand of NC_064641.1, from coordinate 914,427,615 downwards.
AATCGCATCAATTACCCACAAATACGTCTTGAGTAATGACCATGAGCAGAGAATTCGAGAAATTATAGCCAATACAGATGCTTACCGACAGTCATTCATCCTAGTCGCTATTCATGAGTGGGGCAGGATTGGAGAGCTCAGTGAGTGGTACCAAAAGTACCGTCCACCATACGCCATTAGGTGGATTGAGGAGTATGACGTAGATGTATATGGAACACTGTGTGAAGTGACGCTGTTTCACGATAACGTCCATTCTGCTAGTCACAAAAAACACTACATAGCAGTTCGGTTTGGAAGCCATTCCGTACCCATCTTATTCACCTCATGTACAGCAGTCAGATTTTCGCCTTTTCCGCTCTCTATCGGACAATCTTCAATGGACTTCGTTTCCGAATAAAAATATGCTCCGGACATGGTTCAACGACTTCCTCGACTCTAAACCACGTGATTGCTATAGTTGCGGAATATAAATTGTAAATAGTGAAGGAGAATACACTACTGACGACTAAAGACTCTGGTGAGCGTATGTCGTGTTCATTAAACATTTGGAAAAACGCTACGAAGTTGTGAAGCAACCTAATACATATCTTGCTATGTTGTGACCGTGTCCGAAATAACATTGCCACCTGACAATGTCTTCTGGGCGCTACACTTCTTTTGACAGGCAGTGGGGTTGTGAACAACACTGCAGATGATAATGTTAGCGTAGGGTAGCACTTACAGCTAGTAAATCAGTGCTAGGGCTCATTTTACTTAGCTTTGATTGGAGCTGAAGACTGTTTCATGATGATGACTTGAATGATACCGATGGGACTCAGTGGAATCCTGCTGTACGATAACAGCCCCCCTCCGAGCTTGGTAAGCGCTCCGCGTTGCCCCGTCAAGGTACTGGGACAGTAGGGTACTGGGACAGTAGGGTACCGTGACAGCAGGGTACCGGGACAGTAGGGTACCGGGACAGTAGGGTACTGGGACAGCATGGTACCAGGACAGCAGGGTAAGGAACGGACGGCGTCCTGTCCCAGCTGCCTTTGTTGGGCTCACAGCCAACCACAGCCATCCCACATAGCGTCGGCTGCTGGCGGCTGCAATTTCCCGCGGCGGGTCCCCCTCGCGGGATTCAATCTCTGGTCGCAGAGCGGCGTGTGGCGGCCGAGATAAAGCGGCAGCAATCTCCCAGCACGCTGCGCTCCCTCTGCAGCCGTGAAATATTCCACGCAATAACCAGCGCCGAGGTCTCTTCTCTTCTCACCTCACCTCATCTCATCTCATCTCATCTCATCTCCCGCATCACCTCAAGCACAACAATTTCATTACTAGAGAGGCGTCTTTCCTGCCCCTGCCTCTTTCACGTTTACCTGTGGCTCTAAACCTAAATAGCAAACAAGGTCCGCGAAATATCGAAACGGAGTGAGGCGGCGCATTAGTCATGCTATCTGTTGCTCCCGAAGACCACTTAAAGGAAAAGCAAGAATGAAAGGTTCGTTGAAGAGTGCAGCACAACGGCCGTAGTCAGGCTGCCATGTGCCCAACATGTACACGTGCGTTGACTTGAGGCCTAATACATATCATGGCTGAGTCCGGACCCATTCGTAATCGCTAACTAGCTGGTGAAATTCTTATTGCTCATCAGTTTTATTTCAAAGGTACCTAACCTTAAAATTCTGAGAGAACGGAGACAGTAATAGACAGACTTGTGAGCTGTTGAGGAACAGTGTTCCGGAATCTGATTTCAGATGCGGTCATTTTCAGCAGAAACAGTTAATAGCTGATAACAGCAACAACCGTTAATTTCTGATGAACTTTCAAACCGCAATTTTCTCAACCTTCCCGGAAGATTAAAACTGTTTGCCGAAACGAGGTTCGAAGTCGGTACCTTTGCCTTTCGCAGGCAATTGTTCTATCGATAGAGCTACCCCAGCACGACACATGTCCCGTCCTCATTGCTATAATTCTTCCAGTAGCACGTCTCCTATATTCCAGACTTCACAGAAGCTCTCTTGTGAATCTTGCAAGACTAGCACTCCCGCACGAAAGGATATTGCGCAGAAATGGCTTAGCGACAGCACGGAGATGTTCCCAGAATAAAATTTTCACTCAGAAGCCGAGTGTGTGCTGATGTGAAACTTCCTGGCGTTTATAACATCCCACGCCAAGGTGGAAAATGTTATTGGGGCGACGTGCCGAACCGTGCAAGAACGTTGCGTCGAACACCATCGTTATATACGCTTGGGGCAACCTGATAAATCAGCGATGGCTTTGCATTGCCTGAACACGGAACATCACATGTTTTACGAAAAGTCGGAAATTTTATTCCCAGCGTCATCTTTCTGGGACTGTGTTGTTAAGGAGGCCATAGGTATCCGTACGGCGGACAACCTTATCAAGAGGGCTGCGGGTTTTCCGTTAGCGCCGCCTGGAATCCAGCACTGGCTGACATTAAATCAAAATAGGGAAAAGAACAACTTCCGATCTACATCTCGACGCAGGTTTTAACCACAGGAGCGACCGGCAGCGCAGTCACTGACCACAGCGCACGCACGGAAGGCCTTTCTGCGGCTCCCAGCAGGGGGCACTAGGAAGGCCGCTTTCGTCCAACTGTGAGCGTCTTACCGCGCCTGCGTATTGCCTGATCCTGGCCTGATAAATTTCAACGTTGACGCGTCTTGCAGCAGTGACAGCAGCAGCTACCGTCACCTGAAGATGTCGAGCAGTTGCATCCCTCAAATATTGTGCGATTTACAAATACGATCCGGCAGCAAACTCGAGAAGTGTATTTGCGTCATTTATTTATTTTCACATCGCTGCATTTCTGACATCAGTTTGGTATAATCGTATTTGGTCTTACTTTTATTGCAGCATCATGTAAGAAACGGGGAAAGAAACTGCATAGAAATCGCTTTGCCACAGCGTAGTGTTCGTTTCATGAATTAACATTCCATTCTGCAATGAAGTGCATGCGCATTCATGTCTTAAAACTACTCAACGTGAAAGAGTCATTTTGTACGTACTTGTATAAATCCTGTACACAATATCATACTAGTTACAATACTCAACAGTATTTCTCTTTTCGATCTTTCAGGATGGAACTTGCTCGACTGTTCGATCCCGTTATAGGCAACAATCATTTCAAACGCAAATTGTGAAATTCCGATGTGTAGTTCCGTCGGGATAATAAACATCCCAAAACAGCTGTTATTCACATCATAAAAAAGTGGCGTATGCTATAATTTTTTATTCTACGTTTATCAGAAAACTATTATTTAGTACACACGGTATGATCGTAGAAGCTGCGGTAAGGAACTATTCTTCAAAAATTTCTTCTTATGGAAATGCCACCGAATCGCGTCGTTACTAGCAAATGAAAAATTTAATGTCCAGAAGCTGAGGATTTATTATATTTTTTTTTTATTTTGAAAGTTTAACGGTTAAAATCTCATAACGTATTACATGTTTGGCAGGCAGCTAATGCTGCAAAACAGGAATCAGAACACAATTCGAGAGGGCCCGTAGTGGAAACAAGTGGCTCGTATTCGGAGACGTGTTGTCCATATTCCTTTCTGGACACCTTACTCATTGTTTCTCGTGGTATCCTAGTATCAAATGGGGTCATTTCTGCTGTGATTCAGTTACTAAAAGCAGTACCGATTTCTTTTCTACCGTCAGCAGAACCGAGAGTGTCTTACAAATAGACAGAACTAAATACGCTGTTCTTAAAGGGGGAATCCGACGTATCTGAAAGTAACTCCAGGAAAAATGTACCCCCTCTGTGCCACCTCCCCCCCCCCCCCCCCACCAATTAAGCAAATTTTTTGACATTTTCGTCCCCATATTTAGAAACATCTGTAATTTTGTAAGTAGTGATTATAAATAGGATCGTTATTGAGTAATGTTACTCTAATTAAGTACAGCGGTGAGTAAATATTAGACACCACAAATTAAAGGTATCGTTATTATCAACAAATTACAAATTGTGTAAAGTTTCTGAAAAAATGGAAAGAAAACCAAAATCTTTATATTATTTTTTATGTCGGCCATTGCACACTGCTTTAAGTGTCGCATATAATGAAGAAGATATTTCACCAGCTGCTCGTGAAAAATTATTATTATGTACATTATCAGTGCATAAAAATCATGAAAATAGATGTACATATGTATGTGTATATCAATGTAAGTATGTTCCACATCCCTTGCTAAACCACTGAACCGATATCAACAAAACTTGGTACCCACATCATTTACTACATGCAAAGAATCATGCCGACTTATCATTTACTGTCTGAAAGAATCGCTGTGGTATTAAGAACAACCCACCCATCAACAAGGTGAAGGTGGAGGTGAAAAAGCAGAGTCTTCCCGCCGCAAGATTAGGCCATGTTTTAGTCATGCAGTGTTCGAGAATGACAAATCATAGAGACATGTAGCAAACGGAACGCATATTTTCGAACCTTTACGAAATTTATCTCGCTAACGACCTCCACAAAACGATGAGAGGAAAAAAAGTTTATCGCATAATATTTTTGCTGTTCATGCAGTAAAACTGCTAAATGAAGCGTACCACTGAATGTATACCATACAGCACAAAAAGCGGACCACACCTGATTTCCAATGTGTAGGTCGCACCCTACTATATGCAACCAACAATTCATATGTGTGTTGCAGGTCCTCCAAAATTTCTGCAGTACAGTCGTTTGTCTACACACAATGGCAACCACAACAGACTACTAGAGAACACTGCTGACTATGGCAATCACGCCAAATGTAAAGCAATACTGACATACAGCAAATACCACAAAACACGTTATTAGAGTGAGGCAGTCATTAACACTTGTATATCAGGCTTCGTTACAATAGTGACATTGAACAAGTCTTGTCACACTCATTAAATGACACGACGAGTTGTTGTTTGTGATCCGAATTTGAACCCACTATTAACCAAATAAAGCTTGTATGTCTGATCGAGACTCAACTGCCCATAAATAGACATAAAGTATTGAAGCTTTCCCCAAATCAGTTTAAAACCCCGAATGTCCGAACCTGGAAACTAATGACAATACGTTTAGCACTGCACCGTGAATCTTATATTTCCCCCGAGAAGTAACCATGAAACGTGTGTAATAAAATGCAACGCACAGCTGTAAAACGCCGCCGGCCGCAGTTGCCGAGCGGTTCTAGGCGCTTCAGTCCGGATCCGCGTGACTGCTACGGTCGCAGATTCGAATCCTGCCTCGGGCATGGACGTGTGTAATGTCCTTAGGTTAGTTAGGTTTAAGTAGTTCTAAGTTCTAGGGGACAGATGACCTCCGATGTTAAGTCCCATAGTGCTCAGAGCCATTTGAACCATTTTTTGAAAAACGCCTTGAAGTGAGGTTGGGGTGATGGATGGGGAGTAGAACCCTGTACCTCTACGAATTCATAACAAAATACAATCAGATGTCATATGTTGAATGTATTTACCAACAGCGTGCTATTGGAACCTGAAATGACGATACAAATTACTTTTGCACGGCAGTGTTTCGAACCTGGCACATTCCGCTATTCTTTTATAGGTACAAATAGACGTGAAATATTTGCTTATTCACCACTATCGAGACGTGCACATGTTCGGCTAGAGGTAATGCAACAAATAGTTCAGTGCTGCCTGGGACTCCAATCCGTGCATACCGTAGTTGTTGACCACACACGAAGAGCTAGCCACTATCAAATTGCCTTTCGCTGGTGATTAGGATCGCGTGGTTTATAGAGACCTGGGGTGGTTTGGCATCCTGAGGAAACAAAAAAGTGATAGGACAGTGTCATCTCAAAGGGTTCAAATCAAGAGAGAAATTGGAATATGAGCTCTAATCCCAGGCCAGTGCCAATATTTTCAAACCGTCTAGGTCACACGATTGGTTCGTGAACTAAAGTAACATTACTAGTGTTAAAAAGCTTACTAAAGACAGAGTTTCTACAAGCAGTGACTTCCGCCACTGACAGCCAAAACTAATCAAATTCTGTTCCAGTCAGTAGCGAATCGACATGATTAATATTGATTTGGGGGTGGCGATTTTTACTTGGACTTACTGGAGATGGAGAGGATATGTTTGTGGCTGTTAAAAACTGGTACACCCAGCGGGAATCGAAACCACACTTTAGCCATTAATAGCTATCCTAAGTCCGAGCAACCGTCGAATTCCACATGCGTTACCATCACAGTTTTTTCATGATGGGATACGCAGCACACGGTACGAGAAGGCGTGACTTCAGCTTTAGCTGCTGTTGTGAGTAACCTATTAGTGGTCCAGTAGTCAACGTCATCCAGTGCGAACGCAAAGCTGCGATATCGAACCCATTCTTTTGCTTTGTTTTTTAAGCCGTATTCCGTCTTCCAGCTAAGAGCATTTGATAGAATGTCAGAGCCAGTTTCTCTTTCATTTTCTAACATGCTAGTGGCAGAAAAATCGTGTTGAAAAACGTTTGTTAAAGAGCTCGTGCTTCTCTGACGTTGTAATACCCATGTCAGCGCCATCATTCATTGACCATTTTATACAGAGTGGCATTAGCGACACATCGGGCATACAGCCTATGAACTCCAGCTGACTGCCGGCCGCGGTGGTCTAGCGGTTCAGGCGCTCAGCCCGGAACCGCGCGACTGCTACGGTCGCAGGTTCGAATCCTGCCTCGGGCATGGGTGTGTGTGATGTCCTTAGATTAGTTAGGTTTAAGTAGTTCTAAGTTCTAGGGGACTGATGACCACAGATGTTAAGTCCCATAGTGCTCAGAACCAATTGAACCACCCAGCTGACTTTTCTGCGCTCGAATTAGCAAGTGTAGCATTACGTAACGCTGCGGATAGTATGCTGTGTTTCAGCATACCCCGTGGCTATCTTGTATGCCATGTTGCTATAAGCACATTTAACCGTTGCCTTATTTCGTTGATATAGTAGTGGGGAACATGGGGAAGTAAGTCCTCTGTGCCCATTCAAAGATTTGATCCTGGCATCTGTTGCATAGATGTAAGGAAGTCATTAGGGCCGCCTGACGGCGATTTCAAGTACCCTATGGTAACTTCATAAGCAGAAAATGGTGATTGATCTACAACAGAAATTATCTTAAACAATTGTCTGTATATGTCCAGAAAATGTATTGTTGTTGATGTACATCTGCTGGCAGAAAGAAGGTGTTTTGTATTACGAACTGCTTCACAGGGATGAGTCCTTTGGAGCTGATATTCGTTGCCAACAAGTAAGATGCTCTACTGTCGCAGACTAACAAATGCGACCTGTATGACACAACAAGGAGCTTGCTTGACAAATACGCCCACCACACGTCTTCTAACCTGGCTAACGCATGTGTTTACCTTTCCCGCCTCTTATCGATGAATCACCAAGAAAGTGAGATTTTGTTTTCTTTTGCTTATTTTGTTTTGGCGATTGCACTTTAAACATGGCTTAACTCAGAATCAGCAAGTCGCTACATGCATAGGATCGGAAAACTACCTGCACGTTGTCAGACGTTTTTGATAACAAAGTGAAACTTATTGTTGACAGTTTCATTGACCTTTGTGACAGTTTTGTTCCATAATCTAACGGGAAAAACTCTTAATATGCGCTACACTAATACAACTGGTGTTTCGTCCTCATACCGTGCAACAGTTGGCTATCTTAATTAAACGTGAAGTCTTTTGTCATACTCAAATAGCTTTACCAGTCCACAATGTAAATTCGACACTGTGGCGGAGAGAGTAGTTGCTGAATGAAGCACAGTTTACAAAGTATTCAGTTATACAATTTTATTAACATATTTGTGTATTTTCAGTATCGGTTTCGCAGTATTTTATGTCTATTATCTCTAGATCTACTGGCTGCTGAATATGGTGAGACGTCTTATGATGACAAAATTTCTAAAGACGTCATTCTGAGTTGGACATAGCTGTTTGTAGCTCTGCCGCAGAGGAGGTAAAATGTTATTGTCGTGCCAGTTTGGAACTGAGAGCTACTGCCTCTTGATCTTTACAGCGTGTCGACATTTTCATGGAGCAAGTGACCAAATACAGCGGTTATGGCCTCCTCGTTTCTCTTGTGATGGGTGATGCAGATAATTTGGAATGTAGACAGCAACATTAGTTGCAGTTGTTGAGTGAAAGTAATCTCTACCTTCCTTAAACATATATTTGATAATTCGATGACACACCGAAGTGGAATTCATTCAGAATCTTTGATTGGTACACCAGAATATATCAAGTGAATCTTGCAAGATACTTATCTGTCATTCCACGAAGCAACAAAACTATCTCACCGTTACCAGGATGCTCCACTATGTTGTCATGAACCTATCATATTCGTAGCACAACGATTATGTTTCTACAGGCAATGTCTCTCTTGAGTAGGCCCACAGTTTAGGAGTGCGTATTGTGCGTCAGCGATGCAGCGGCTTAGTTACTTTCCCTACGACGTCACGAGGACCATACCAGTAATTACGGTGAGGGCGAAGATTGGGCAGTTGCGCAGACCACTGCAATTCATACGAAAGACATCAAACATTATTCACTGAGTTCAAGACGCATTTCCTTGACATCGAAATGCAGGGCGATGTGTGAAAAAATACTTTGTTCCAACGGTATGAACACGTTACTTGGTGACATAAAAACCAGCATGGATTAAGAAAGCATCACTCTTGTGAGACATAGCTGGCACTTTATTCGCATGATTTACTGCGTACAGAGGCTCTGAAATTCATTCCGTATTTAGAGTTCCTAAAAGGTTTTTGAATCTTTCCTTATAAGCGGTTTCGAGGCAAATTGTTGTCCTATGGTCTATCTTCCTAGCTGTGCAACTGGATTCGTGAATTCCTGTTGAACAGTCACAGTTATCAATATGTGACGGGACGTCACCTAGTGAAATGGAAGTGATCAGTGTGATTCCGCAGCTAAAGTAGGGATGCAAATCTTCTGCTATTTCTAATATATATAAACTCTTTAGTAGATAATAAGATCATTTCTGTTAGATTTGTGGCATGTAATGCTGTTGTTACTAAACTCATCAGGAGAGCAAAACGTGTTACTTTACACTAAACAGTAAAATGTGTGGTAGTCTCCACATGAATACCAAAGTAACTCCGGTAAAGTTCACTTACACGATAAATGAGTCACATGTGAGGGTTGTCGATTCAGCTAAATATCTAGAAGCTACTGCCACGAACAACTTAAATTGGAACCGTCACATGGAAAATATTGCGGGGAAGCAAACCCAAAGCAGCGTTTTATTCGTACAATGCGTAGAAGATGCAACAAAACAGTTAAAGTGACCACCTAAAAGACACTTGTCCATCCTCTTCGTGGGTATTTCTCCACGGTATATGATCCCTACGAGGTAGGACTGAAGGCAGACATCGAAAAAGTTCATAGAAGGGCAGCTAGTTTTGTATTATCACGAAATAGGGGAGAACGTGTCACGGATATGTAAGCGAGTTAGGATGGAAATCATTGAATCGCAGGCATTTTACATTACAGTGAGATGTTTTCACTAAAGCCCAATGACCAACCCCCCCTGCTGAATACCAAGATATTTCGTTTATCCCGACGTACATAGGAAACATGACCATTGTGATAAGAGACATCAGTGCTTGCACGGTAAGGTTTAGTAGTTCATTGATGGAGTGTGGAACGGTAAAGAAATAAGGTGACAGTGGTTCAAGGAAGACCCTGTCAAGCGCTTAATTTTGAATCGCAGAATAGTGATGTAGATGTGAATGCTGATGTCAAGGGAGGGGCAGCAGGAAGGAAGGAGTGATCTGGGAACGGACAGGAGCGTAGAAGCGCAAAATAAAAGAGTAAAAAGCTTGCAAAGTATTCCTTACTTAGACGTAGGCTACAGTTCGTTTCATCTTAGGACAGACATAAGAGGAAGGAATACTTGTAGAACGAAGAATGGGTAATAGGAAAGGAGATATTAAGGTTTCATGAATTTTGACAGGAACGATAGAGGATAATGAAGGAAGGAGAAATTGAACAGGAAAGTATAGGTACAATGGAAGCCGCTTGATTCGTTTATAATTTTTTAGAGAAAGGCGTAGAAGGGCAGCTGAGGTGACAATGTAAGAGAGACGAGAGAGAAGGCCGGCGGAAGTGGCCGTGCGGTTCTAGGCGCTACACTCTGGAACTGCGTGACCGCTACGGTCGCAGGTTCGAATCCTGCCTCGGGCATGGATGTGTGTGATGTCCTTAGGTTAGTTAAGTTTAATTAGTTCTAAGTTCTAGGCGACTGATGACCTCAGAAGTTAAGTCTCATAGTGCTCAGAGCCATTTGAACGAGAGAGAGTGAGAGAGAGAATGGTGGAGAAATTAACAATGAATAAATGTAAGACGAAATCGTTTGCATATTTTTGGAGGTTGGAGGGTGTTTTAATGGACGGAAGGAAAGAGAGAGATGTATTTGAGATAGTACAAAATACTTTTAAAGCATACATCCTTACTGGTTTCTTTGTATCTCGACAGGGTATAAATCAAATAGAAATATAATATTTAACAAACTGTATATTCAAAAGAAACTTCCATAGTTAAAAAGGCACCTAAAAGGAAACTAACTCAAATTTTATTTTATCTGTTGCCAAGTGATCTTCCGCTGGCTCTCAATAAGAAAAAATGAAGGAACAGACGACATAACAAAACTTTTTATGGACTCTAATATTTTATGCAGAATCCCACATTGTTTTGTACTTCTATCATGCGTCTTTGCATAGAATCATAAGCCTTAGGACGTAACAGCCTGAAGATGTAATTCCCCCCCAGATTCGAAGAAGGCAGTCCCAAAGAGCGTCAGCTGTAATTCGTTGATTTTGTTGCACACTTCTCTGTTACAGTTCTGGCGAATTCAGATCGCATGTTTTCCATAGAGTTCATATCAACAGCGTATGGTGACTAGTCCTTGACCCCAATCGTGGACAGGTGCTGTTGAACTAATGCAAACTTGTGAATCGGAGAGTGATAATCTTGCAATGTTAAGTCTCCTCCTCCATAAAGCTTTCGCGGTGGCGGAAGCATTACATTTTCCAGTATGTGGGCGTACTGCCCGCTATCGAGAATTCCTCCTAGCCTGTGAAGAATTCCTGCTCCTCACACAGAAATCCATTCCCAGCAGGAAACAGATAGCCACCCACTTCTTCTAGTTGTCGTTACACATTCGCAACGATGGCGAGTCCCATGCGGCCTGTAAACGACTCTTGGGCTGTCACTGCTGGTGGAAAACACCGCCTCGTCAGTGAGAATGACGTTTTCACGCGACGCACTCAGTTGGAGCTCCACAAATGCCCGCCAGTATAAAACATTGTCTTCCCAGAGCTCTTGTTTCACGGCCGATCGTCGTGCGTGCAGCCTAGCGTCCCTCAACCTTCGGCGAATCGTGTCACTGGAGCCGGGGAAGTTGGTCGCCCGCCACAACTTCTTCGTGTTCAGTAAGGTATTTTCTCTGCTCTTAGTCACTGTACTGTTTTCATCATAAGAATATACGTAAGGTAAAAATTACACCATGTATTCTTCCGCATTTGCTTGAATCTCACTGGATTTCGTTTCACGTGGAGCGAGAGCCAAACTGTGTCCAGTTCAATCAAGTATGATCATAAGGATACATTTTGTGCTGTGTTACGTGCACACAGAGTGGGCGACAATGTGGGACAACAGCTTTACCGGCGAACTAAGCTTGACAGCACTAGGCTGCCAGCTGTTCCAACTGCAATGATGTGAGCAGTTGCAGTTCAGACGTGAAAAGAGACGAGCAGAAAAACAATATAGATTGCAATGTCATTTAATTTTTAAAGAGAATGAAATAATAAAATCCAGCACTACCACACTTCTTAGGTGAGCAGACGGAAACCATATAATGCTCCCGTTCTCACCTAGCACAGTATTCTAATTACAAACAAGAGTGATGAAAATTCCTAATTTAAACACAGGGTAATTTTTCTTGGCGAGCCGTGTGATGCAAAATCATACTGCTGGGATTTCACAGTATTGTGGAACACTGAAGCCGCTGAATGTATTAATTACAGTCAGTCGTCTGGTAATTTCTTAGCTAATTCCTCATCCGCATTCGTGAGATACATTTCAGTTCAGGGATTGTCACCTGCTACGGTGATAACGCGTCGATCAACAACAGAATCCGCGAGGCCACCCAGGCTCCGCACTTTCCGTTAAAACGAACCGTTCTACATCCCACAAGCGTTCGGCAGTGACATGTGGAAAAACTCCGTGTGTTAGTTTCACTATGACTGGCAGCTTAATAGTGCTGTTATTTCTCGCGACAAATCCGTTAACTTGGCTCCAAATCCGTTCTGTTGGGTTAATACTATAAAGGTAGTGTGGCAAATGTAAAAATGCAGCATTTATAAAGTGTGCTTGACGCTTTGAAAATGACTCTTTCTTATGTTTGTACTACACTTGTCACTCTGGTTCGTGTGAGACCAAATCTATGGTATAAAACAATGAACACAGTCCAAATAAATAGTATTTGGTTTTTCATTTTTGTCTAAAAAATTAAAATTATATGTTTGCTTAATTCAATCAACGTCTTATAAATTATAGATAATTAAGAATTTATATTTCAAATGAAAACTGGAATTTTGAGTGCAATATGTAGCTAAAAACAAGAAGACGTGCATTATTAGTAGAAAGTGACGATGAATTTTACAATTACGAGATGTAGATACGTCAGAGTGAAGGAAAAGATAGGATGCCCAAGGAGGGTCTTGTCGACTGGTCGTTAAACACTAATTCCTCCTCCTAGAATACTCCTCGTGACTCCGTACGAAAGTAATTAAGCCACTGCATCGTTGATGCACAAGGTGTGCTCCTAAATTGTTAGCACCCTCAAGAAAGATGTAAACATAATCATCCTGCTAAGACGTTGATAGGTTCATGACAACGTAGAAGAACATGTCTGGTAACGCTGTCATAGTTAGGTCACTTCCTGGAATGACACAATTATCTTGCAAGATTCTGAATGAATCTTACCGAATATATTTGTCCAGGTAGAGGATATTACTTTTACGCAACAGCTACAACTAATCTCGTAGTCTACAGTGCGAATTGTCTGTATTAGTCATCACCAGGGCAAGGAGGAGACGATGAAAGCTGCAGTTGGTCGCTTGCTGCATGAAAATGTCGACATACTGTAAAGAGTAAGAGGGAGTAGTTCTCAGTTCCAAACTGGTACAAGAGTAACATTTTACCTCCTCCGTGACAGAGATACAAACAGCTATATCCAACTCAGAAAGACATATTTAGAAATTTTGATATCATAACACGTCCTGCTGCATTCATTAACCTGTAGATCTAGAGGTAATAATCATAAAATACTGCGGAACTGCTACTTAAAATACACAAATCCGTTAGTAAAATTGTATCACTGAATACTCTGTTAACTGTATTTCATTGAGCAACTACTCTCACTTACGTTATAGACGGGTTAAAACTACTTGTGTATGACAAAAGACTTCACATTTAATTAAGATATCCATTTGTTGTATGGTATACTGATGAGACACCAGTTCAATTAGTGTACAGCATATTAATAGCGTTTCCCCTTAGGTTGTTGAACAAAACAGACAGAAATATCAGAGATATTGTCTACAATACATTCCACGTCGTTATCTGAAACCATTTGATGATGTGCAGGTAAGTTTTCGATTCCATCCATGTAGCAACTTTCTGATTCTGAGTTAAGCCACGTTTTCAGATCAATCGCCAAAACAAAACAAACAGAAGAAAAATAAGAGGCAAGAAAGGTAAACACATGCGGGTGGCAGGTTAGAAGACTCGAGGCAAGCATGTTTGCCAACAGAGATCAGTGGTGACTCCTTCCAGGCTTCTCCGACTGCAAGGCATCTCATTTGTTGGCAACAAATGACAACTGCGAAAGACACATCCCTGTGAAGAAGTTCATAACACAAAATAACTTCTTTGTGACACAAAATGTACCCCAACAACAATACATTTTCTGGACGTATCCAGGACGACTTTTGAGATAATGTTTGTTATGGATTACCCACTGCCATCAGGCAATACTGATTTGGGTTTACGGTGACCTCAGTAAAACTATTACGGCAAATGCGAGAGTTAATTCTTAGAAAGGGCATAGACGACTTCCTTCCCCATGTTTCCGAGTTCGAGATTCTGATTCGCGTCTAATCACGTTTTCGACCAGACGTTGTACTGTAATCCTCCTTCCTTTCATTTAAGCTCAGCGTGAATACTGAAGGTTAAATGGTCATCATATTTGCCAGTTATCGGATTTAATGTTGTTGATCAAAGTAGGAAATAGCAGAAACGTCTTTTGTCTAATCCTTTTTTGTCTTCCTGAATGTGGTGATAAATTGATCTCAAAACGATCGTACTAGAATCGATATAACTTGGCTTTCTGGATAGAATTCACTCCAAACAGGGCACAGGTGTTACAAATTGTCTAAATTACTTTCACCCTTCTATTAAGCACAAACAGAACAAAATGTCATAAATGTAAGACTTTACTCCTTTTCAGATTCCCTTTTCTAATGCATGAACTACGCTCCTCAAAATGTCAAAAATGAGGAATATTGAAGTTGTTATGGCTCTAGCTACACTAATACATCAATGAAGTAAGGCTACAGTTAAATGTCCTTATAGCAACATGCCTTACAAAATCATCATGGAACATTCTGAAACATAACATTATATCAAACGGAACGTTACCTAATTCTGTACTTGCTAATTCGACTGCAAAAAAGTCAGCTGGAGTTCATAGGCTCTATGCCCGATTTGTCGCGATCACCTGGGCTCATTGCGCTGAAATTGGTCCTACCATGACAGACCACCACGATCCCTTTAACAGATATTTTTCCACACGATTTTTCTATTACTAGCAGGTTATAAAATGAACAAATGGTTCAAATGGCTCTGAGCACTATGGGACTTAACATCTATGGTCATCAGTCCCCTAGAACTACTTAAACCTAACTAACCTAAGGACATCACACAACACCCAGCCATCACGAGGCAGAGAAAATCCCTGACCCCGCCGGGAATCGAACCCGGGAACCCGGGCGTGGGAAGCGAGAACGCTACCGCACGACCACGAGATACGGGCTATAAAATGAACAAAACTGTCTCTGACATTCTGACAGATGCAGTTAGCAGACAGACGCAATACCGCTTAAAAACCAAAGCAAAAGGATGGGTTTTGAAAATATTGGAACTGGCCAGGGATTAGAGCTGAGATTTCCAATTTCTGTTTTGATTTCAACCTTTTGAGATGACACTGTCCTACCACTTTTTTGTTCCCTCAGGATACCAAACTACGCCAGGGAAAGGGAATTTGATAGTTGATACCTCTTCGTCTGGGGTCAACAACGACGACATGCGCGGGGTTGGAGACCCAGGCAGCACTGAACTATTTCTTGCGTTACCTCTAGCTGAACATGTGCACATCGCGCTAGTGGTGAAGAAACAGATATTTCAGGTCTATTTGTAGCTGCAAAAGAATAGCGAAAGGTGCCAGGTTCGAAACCCAAGCAGGCAAAAATCATTTGTATCGTCGTTTCAGGTTCCAATAGAGCGCTGTTGGTAAATATATTTAATATCTGATTATATTTTGTTATGAATTCATAGGGATACTGGGTTCTAAAATATGGTTCAAACGCCTCTGAGCACTGTGGGACTTAACATCTGATGTCATCAGTCCCCTACAACTTAGAACTACTTAAAGCTAACTAACCTAAGGACATCACACACATCCATGCCCGAGACAGGATTCGAACCTGCGACCGTAGCGGTCGCGTTGTTCCAGACTGAAGCACCTAGAACTGCTCGGCCACACCGGCCGACTACTGGGTTCTACTCCCCATCCATCACCACAACTTCATAGAGTTTCACACTTGTATACACCTTTCGTGGTTACTTCTCATGGGCAACATAAACTTCACGGGGTTCACGGTGCAGTGTTAAATATACCATCATTTATTTCCAAGTCCGGACAGTAGGCCTGGTAAGTTGCTGGACCCTTCGGTATTTTGCGTCTCTTTACGCTTAGTCGAGTCTCGATCACACACAGAAGCCTTGTTTCGTTAACAGTGGGTTCAAATTTCATTCACGAACGGCAATTCGTCATGCCATTTGATAAGTGTAATAAGGCTTCCGCGGTGTCAGTTATGGTAATGAAGCGATTAATAAGCATTTGAGACTGCCTCATCTCTAGTAACGTCATTTATAGCATTTGTTGTATCGCCGTATTAGTTTACATCTGGACTGATTGCCGTAATGAGCAGTGCTCCCAATTGGTTTCTCCTGGTAACCATGACGTGGCCTTCAGAGGACCTGCGACGCAGCAACGTTATGTCGGTGCACTCGGCAGTGGTCCACCTTTTCGCTGTTAAGTGGACCTACCTATATCATTTTACAACATATAGTTCGGGACAAACGACGACAAATACAAATTCGTGAAAAACTGCCGTATCATGTATGTCGTTTTAATTTATTGCTTCGCAGATAGCATCCACATTGGCCGCTGAATGATCCTAGAAAAATATGTCATTGTACAACATGTATTTCAGAAATGATGTTATAAACAGTGAAACATGTGAAAAACTGCCACATCACGCATGACGTTTAATTTGGTACTTCTTTAAGGCTAATCTTTTCATAACACACTTCGCAAATAGTAGCCACATTTAACATTCGATGTGCCTGTAAAATTATATCATTGTATAGCACATAGTTCAGAAGATACATCGTTCTAGACACTGAGCTGCGAGAAAACGAAACTGCAGGGTGATATTAACTGGACATACGGGAAATATATGCGTACAATCCTCTTGGAATGTGTTAAATAATTGTGAAACATTTTGACATGTGCATATGCGGGCAACTCCAAGGGTAGAAAGGTAATCCTAAACACCCGGAACGATTTGAATTAAATTGGTTACACATATTACTTACAATCTAGAAAGAAATTCGGTAGGAGCAACGACCACCAGCCTCCGTTTGGAGTGAGTGTGACAGCGTGGAGCGAAAAGTGAGGACGAGGAGATGGACAGGCAGCGAATGGGAAGATATAGGAATAGATAAGAACAGAATGAGATGAATAGATATAGGGGAAATGGACAGAGAGTTGGGAGAGGAGATGGAAGTTGAAAGAAAAGAGGAATTGGACAGACACAGAGGAATGAAGGGATAAGCAGACCGATGGGGGATGATATGAACAGACAGAAAGGGAAGAGGAAATGGAGAGAGAAAGGGAAGAGGAGGAGGTGGACAGAGAGCTGTAGGACGGGGAGATGGGCATGGAAAGGAATGAGGAGAAAATGAACAGGGAAATGAGGGAGGAAGAGATGGACAGAGTGAGGTGAGAAGAAGAAACGGACATGGAGCGGGAAGGGGAGGAGATAGTACGGAAACGGTGAGAAGGAAAGACAATGAGGGTGGATGAGGTAAACAGTGAGAAAGAGAGAGAGAGAGAGGAAAGTGGAAGGAGAAGACAGACTAATAGAATATTTGAATAAATACGTCCCTGGGCAACGCCAGCTACTCAGCTAGTTAGAAATTTTGGGGTTGAGAACATCTCACTTTCTAGGAACTGAATACTAACGATTTTGTTGATCACAAAATATTGCTTCAGAAGTTGGACCATTACGGAATACGGGCAGTAGCTCACAACTGGTTCACCTCTTACTTTAGCAACAGATAGCAGAAGGTCATTATTCACAATGGCTGTGATGTGGGGTCTGAGTGGGGTGTGGGGGGGGGGGGGGGGGGAGGTGCCCCAGGTATTACTGTTGGGGCCAATCCTGTTCCTTACTTATATATAAATGATATGGCCTCTAGTATTACAGGTAACTCAAAAATATTTCTGTTTGCTGATGACACTATCTTGGTAGTAAAGGATGGTGTCTACAACACTGGCTCGGTTTCAAATTGTCCAGTTTATGGCATAATTTCATGGCCTGTGGAAAATAAACTAACGCTAAATCACAGTAAGTCTCAGTTTTTACACTTTCTAACACATAATTCAACAAAACTCGACGTTCTCATTTCACAGAATGGGCGTATGTTTAGTGAAACTGAACATTTCAAATTTCTGGGTGTTCAGATACATGGTAAAATGTCGCGGAAAGAACTTTATCTGAAGTAAATGTTCATTCGACACGAACATTAGTGTACTTTCCTTATTTTATTTCGCTTATGTCATATGGTATTATATTTTGGGGTAACTCTTCTCATTCTAAAAGGATAGTTTTGGCTCAGAAACGTCCGGTTCGGGTAATAAGTGATGTAAGTTCACGAACCTCTTGTCGACCTCTGGCCACTAGTCTGGGTATTTTGACATTGGCCTCCTAACATATATATATTCTTTACTGTCGTTTCTTGTTAACAATATCAGCTTATTCCCATGAATAAGCAGCTTTCACTCAGTTAATACCAGGCAGAAATCAAACCTTCATTTGGATCGGACTTCCTTAACTCTTGTGCAGAATGGTATGCAGTATACTGCTGCACCCATTTTCAGTAAGATACCTCAAGAATTCAAAAACTTTAGCAGTAATCCACACACTTTCAAATCGAAACTGAAAAGTTTCCTCATGGGTCACTCCTTCTATTCTGTCGAATATTTCCTTGAAAAATTAAACTGATTCTTGTTGTATTGTTGACTGTGTTTACTTAAACTAATGGACTGCATTTTTTCGGATTCATAATCATTGTATTTTTATCAGTTATTACTTTTATGTTGTAATTTCTTTTACTGACACTTTCCGTGACCTTGGAGATTTGCTCCTCAATTTGGTTCTATGGAACTTGGCGTGTAAATAAATAAATAAATAAATAAGAGGGTTCAGTGTAAGCGAGCAGATCGTAGCTGTGCACAAGGTTTATTTTTGAAGTTTCTTCTATTTACACTGCATGTCGATGATGATGACGACGACGACGATGATGCTGCTGCTGCTGCTGCTGCTACTGATGATGATGATGATGGTTGGTTTGTGGGGAGCTGAACTGCGTGGTCATCAGCGCCCTACACTGCATGTAGTTCCAGAGAAAACTTGGGAGCACGAGTGCATAGGCTGGACGCCCATGTAAATTACACAGAGTGATTAAAAGGTCATGTCCCACTGGACAAAGTCTACATTGGTGGGTCCATAGAGTTGCCTCGTAGACAGTAAGAGCTACTGAAAGAAGTTACGGAGAAAAGGACATTGGACAACATGATACAGAGAAGAAAAACTAAATCAGTAGGACGCATAATAGACATAATAGCCTCAGCAAAAAAAAGGTTGGCGGTGAAAGTCCTCCGCAAAATATCATAAGGCCGACCCAGAAATTTCATATTACAGATTTGTTGTCAGCAGAATGAAATGCAGCAACAACAATAAAAAGTTATCAGATGATGAGCCACAGACGACGATGGCTACCTCAGCAAGGTGTTGCTTCTATTTTCTGATAGTAGCACTTACATATCTACAATTGATTAACGAGGAGCGTTCAATACGTAAAGCAAATTCTTTTCTGAAAGCAGGTGGGGTTTATTAAGGATCCAAATGCACCAAATTACTCACAACTCTTTTGGCTACAAATGCCTATTTTTTACATAATCTAAGTTCAATGCAACGTCTTTACGCCACCTTATTGGGAAGGCCTGTATGCTGGCGTGTTATTAATCTACTGGTCGATGTCGAAGGCAACATCTTGCTGGATCAATAACCCGCCCGTCATGCACGTACTGCTCTCCGAAGACGAAGAGGGCACCTTTCACTGGCCCAAACAGGTGGAAGCCAGAAAGTGCGAGATCCGGGCGGTAGGGCGGATGAGGAGGAACAGTCCAATGAAGTTTTGTGCCCTCCTCTCGGCTCAGCCTTCTTGTGTGAGGACTTGCGTCCTCACGGAGAAGGAAAATTTGGTTTACGTTTTTGTGGAGACGGACACGCTGATGTTGTTTCTTCAGTTTCCTGAGGGTAGCAGAGTACACTTCAGAGTTGCACCATGAAGTGCAGAGTGAGAGAAGACCGTCGCCATGACCTTACCGACAGACCGTCTTTCAACTTTTTCTTCGAAGTGGAGCTAGGGTGCCGCCACTCCAAGGATTGCCGTTTTATTTCCGGCCAGAAGTGGTGAACCCATGTTGTTGTGTCGGTAGCTGGGCCGACACCGTGAAGTGGAGATGGCAGAAAATGAACTCTAGACTAACGCTGTAGCCGATAGGGCACGCACGGCTAAAGCAGACGGGCGTGAAGTCTGGAACATGAGAACTTATAAATGAATAAGAAGAAAAGTATGTAGATGCTTATTACTTATCTTTTAATTAGTCCTTGGAATACATCTCTCTTGAATACTCGTAAGCTATAGGCACTGATACAAATGGCGCCTTGCTAGTTCGTAGCCATTAACTTAGCTGATGGCTATTCTGTCTCTCGGCTTCTGAGAGAAAGGCTTCGTACAACTGGGCGGTAGCTAGATTCTCGTACAACTGGGCGGTAGCTAGGTTCTCGTACAACTGGGCGATAGCTAGGTTCGCGTACAACTGGGCGATAGCTAGGTTCGCGTACAACTGGGGCGAGTCCACTCTCGTATCACGAGACCTGCCTTGGTGGTGGCGCTAGGTCTGCGATTACACAGTGGCGACACGCGGGTCCGACATGTACTAAATGGACCGCGGCCGATTTAAGCTACCACCTAGCAAGTGTGGTGTCTGGCGGTGACACCACACATGTTTCGTCGCCTGTGACGAGGTTCGACAAAATATTGTCACTATCAGCCCCGTAAGATGCAAGCAACTCGCACACCTATCAGTACGCCAACTGATGTACGAATGTGTCGGCACGGCCAGTAGAGCAGCGCGACGTTTAGATTGAGTTCCTTCGATCAACTCGAATAAGAGTGTCCACACGTTCCAATATTGCAGGAGTCAAAGCTGGCCGGCCGCGTTGGCCGAGGGTTCTAGGCGGTGCAATCTGGAACCGCGCGACTGCTACGGTCGGAGGTTCGAATCCTGCCTCGGGCATGGATGTGTGTGATGTCCTTAGGTTAGTTAGGTTTAAGTGATTCTAAGTTATAGGGAACTGATGACCTCAGATTTTGAGTCCCTTAGTGCTCAGAGCCACTTGATTTGAGTCAAAGCTGGATACGGCCGGCAGGCGTGGGGGAGATGGGACGTGTTTGCGCAACCTTGTTGAAATGAAGACAGATGCCTCGTCCAAGGAGTCACAGTGCTTTTGTTCACAGCCAATGAGCCGTGGTAAAAACTGCTGTTTTGAAGAGCGCGCCGCAGCGCATAGTGTGAAGCAGTCGCCCTCCGTTCCTGGCGGTGGCGCCGCTATGGCAATGGCAGCTTTGGTGTCTCCTTCTGGTGGAAAAGGGGAAAGGTTGCCTGTTCATGTGCATTTAAGGGGCGCTATGAACTCGCCAGTCGGTCAGTCTGGGTTAGTTTCTCGTTCCCAGCTTGCTAGTCTGTCTCTGGTCCGCATTTGTTATGCGGTTAGTGCCTATCTGTCGTTCGGAGTGCTAGTATCTGTCGTTCGGATCAACCTTTAAAGCTGGCAATATGATAGTCTTTCCACTCCGCCAGTAAGAGACCTCGGCGAGTGGTCGCCCGTTCGGGGCTGAGTTCCTGCATCTGAGTCTGCGCGTTAGGCCGCCAGTCTGCTCGACTGCTCGAGTTTGCTCAAGGAATGGTCATTGGCAGTTGGATCGATCGGTTGGTCGGTCGCGGACTGAGACACAAGATAACTTGTCCGTCTTGAGCGTCGGCACATTTGAGGTTGCCACGTGAGTCCATTGGGCCGCGCCGTATATCGAGGGGTAGTGACTTCGCGGTCGACACGAGAGCAACAGGCGTCAACCCACGACATCAGTCTGGCCGGTGCGAGCTGCGACGCCGTGAGACGGGAGATCGGCGCGCCTTCCTACGTCCGTTGAAGCGGACGGTTCGGGAGAGCGTTTTGGGGGTGCTGCGCCAGGTCTTCTCCAGAAATCACAGTTTATTAGAAGTTAGGTGATTTGTGATATGTTGTACCATTTACATGTTAAATTCTACTTGTTTTCATGGTAAGGGTTCTTTCATTTACTTGTTAAATTCTACTTGTTTCCTTGGTGAGGTCACCAGCCGCTTTGTTTTGGGGTCGTCCCACCATTCTTCTCCGTTTGCCCACCCGCTGGGAGGTGGTTATTTATGAATTGGGTGGTCCGTTGTTAACTTCTGGAGTAGGGGCGGGTTAGAGCAACCTGCGGATCGGGTTGTTCGGTAATCTCCCTATCAATCTGCCGTACGTTTGTAGTTGCCTCTGTCATGTTTGTCGGATTCAGTGTGTTAACGAATTTATTGCTTGGAGTGTAACGGCCTAATTCCTGAATATGTTTTGATCTTGCCTATCACCTTGAGAGTCGATATCTGTGAACTGTAGAGCATGTTAACTTGTTTGACCAAGCTTGTATAATTTTATATAAGATTGCATTTAATGGGCTTTTATTTAAATGGTCATTTTAATAAATAAAGTTGCCACCCTTCCACCATAAGACTTTTCTTCGAAATTAAAATCGAGTTGCACCTTCGGTGGCAAAGTTAATATTTTAATTTTAGTGTTTTGTACCATTTCCATTTCTTATACAGGGTGTATAGTTTGTGCGCTTCTGTGATTTGTTAAAACTTTTCTTTTAAAGTAATCTGGTGCGTTGCAGATTTGCACCAGTGTACTCTTTCAGAGGTCGTTGTTAGCGGTCGTAACTACGGCCGTGTCAAAAGGGATCGCGAAAAGGTTATCAGTCCGAAAGGTCATACAGTCTAAAATTTGTTTCTTTCTGCCTCTGAAAAAATTGTAACTTGATATTTAGAGGGTGGTTTGTGATTATAATTTTAAATCTGTTTCTTTAAAAAAGTGCTTTAGGCACCATTAAAGTGAATAAATTACCATATGTTCAAAAGGAATTTGCTTATGATTTCATCAGTTACTCCCTGGCAACTACTTCCACGCTCACATAGTGTGATTAAATGTGTTAATGTTCTTGATGAGTTGCTAGTAGGTAGAATAAATTCTGAAGAAAATTCTTTAAAAATTAAGCACGGTTCAGCCAAGTCTCCGTAAACGTCCTGCAAGCCCCTATGAATGAGTGCGATAATCTGGTTTTTCGCCAAAAGAAAGTGACGCACGTCCGTTAGACTATTTTGAAGGCCGCGTACAGCGCCGCCATCTATCGGAACTTAGCGAAACTAAAGGGGCTGAAGCAGGGCAACTCCACGATGTCAGACAGCAAATCCGGCCTTTTTGCAAAGGGAATTGGCCGAAAAAAAGTGTTGCATTAGTCATGAGCTCCCTTCTATTCAGTTTAACATGGATAATGTGAATTAGCCGAAAGGAAATAAAAATATGTAAGTAAACTTTCTAGGAAGTTCCGTGACAGCAGTATACTAGTGTAATGACGTCAGGTGGCTGTCAGATTTCAGGCTGTACACTTTCATTTCCCTCTGCTTCATGAGAACGCACACTGCCAGTATGACCCCCCCCCCCCCCGAGTCCTTTTGTACTCCCCTCCTCTGCCTTCCCCGCTCCCTGGCACGTCTGCTCAGCACCCCCCACCCCTCTTATGGATCCTCATCTTCCATTGGCTCGTTTCCCCCTCCCATTTCACATTTCCTCTCCTTCCCCCCCCTTTTTTTCCCGTCATCTGACCAGTTTCCCCCCACCTGCTCTCGGGTGTGGTATGTTATATTTGTGCCAACTTTTTAGTGCAGTGTTTAAGTGAGTGTTCAGTGTTGTGCGTCTTTCCACAGTGTTGCGAACAGAAATCATGCTGTCGCTGGATGTGCATTTTATATCTCTTGCGAACAGAACCGAGACTGTCGCCGTGTTTTTTAATTGTGTGTCTATTATTTTTCTGCTTCCTGTGTATTTTATTAGCTACATCAACCCTGTGTTTTATGTTTTAAGCTCCTGAATTTTCTGCCATTTTACCTTTAAGTCACCGATTTTATCGCCAACTGCTATTATTTTTTATTATCTTCATCTTTTTAAACCAAATTCTGTAGGCTGAAGAGCGGCGTAATAAGCTGCTGCCAGCCCGCCCCCTTTAGGGGGAATCGAAACTCAATAAAGGAAAAAAGAAATGCCAGTATGATAACGCTCTTCGCAGCCGCTAGAATCCAATAGCACCGCGGTTGCTGGGATACACGGGTGGACGGACGGGTGAACGAACGAATTAATCTCCAATCCCCTTTTTGGGGACTCTCGCCAACAGCAGACAAAGGCCGGAAACCGTGCAGGCTGCCGAGTGCCGTGGTGCCTGCCCACGTCCCGTGGCCGGCGCTCTTCCGGCGGAATGCGATTTCCTTTTGCGCCGCGCGAAACGTGCTTTTTGTGCGGAAGCCCGGGGTGGGCCGGGCGCACGCGCGCGTGCGGCGGCGGCGGCAAACAAAGTGCCCGGCCGCCCTAGATGGGCGCTGCGCTAACGAGCGCCGACCGATCGCGCCGGCAGGCGGCAGCTTTCAGCGTCCGTCCCGGCCGGCCGATACACGCACGCCGGCTAACGAGGTCGTGCGTGGCCAGCCCACGCGCTCTCTGCCGGGGGCCACGCCACGGTCTCCGTGTGTCGCAGGTGCAGACTCGTCGACTCATGCCGTGTTCACGCACATTAACTACAATCGAACCCCATATAATGGCCCTCATTGATCTGGATCTCCAGTTATTCCGGATCCATGCTTTTAGGTTTCCGTGCCTCAGTAGGTAAAACCTGAATCCTTATGGTACTGCTCTTTTGGCAGTCTTTCTTTCTGTCTGTACCCGATTGTTAAAAACCTTTTTCCCAGGAATGGAGAGACGTATCAAGTTGAAATTTATGTCACATACTGAGACCTATGGGCCCATGGAGATGTAAGGAATGGAAGTTTGTGGATCACTGTATCCAAAAGATACTTCCATTTACCAAGTATATTTTAATAGTCGCAAGCTCTACAAAGTCAATGGGGTGCGGTATGACTCTGGTAAAAGGAAAGTTTTGATACTACAGCCGAAATAAACAATCCGAAACTGTAAATTGGCAATGAAGTCACACGAGAAAGAAGTTGCCATTTCTTATCTCTCTCTCGCTCTCTGTCTGTTCGTCCGTCTGTTAAAACCAGTCTTTCTCAGGAACGGATGGATATTTCAAGTTGAAAATTATGTAACGTACTAAGGTTCATCTTTCATTGGCGGTATAAAAAATTTAGGCCTCTAAGTCGTTGCAATCAAAAGATACGGCCATTTATGTCACACGGTCTGATGAAACTGAATACTAATACACGTGAATACTAATGTCGGTGATGTAACATATTGCAAATCATCCCTATAATTTCCAAAGCCAACTAAAGTGTTTCTCATGTCTAAAGAGAACCAGCAAATGTGTCTTTCACCCGTCATTCACCTGCTACACACACAAACCACAATCGATGTTACCTCAATTACATTGTGCGTTGTGGATAAACCTTCAAACCCTATCCCTTGCAAATTGTGGATCCGCATCCCAACATCGCTCTGGATATAACATGTGGCGGATCCACACTCGAACGCTAACTCGGGTCTACTCCAGGTCCTGGGAGCCACCCGCGACACATGGATATACACAGACATACAGAAAACAGAGCAAACGCTTTCCAAATGTGGAGGTGACTGGATACATGCGAATACAATGCTATACCACGCCTTCCGATAAGTGCATTTGGGCTAGGTGTTAGCAGATGTACTACATTTACAAGCAATTCTAGAACACAGAACGAGAGGTTATGTCATGACCGCGTGGATGGAGCTGACATAAAATCGATGGAATTGCGAAAATGATGGGGGTATAGGTATAAATTGACCGAATATACACCGAAATGCGGGAAAATTGAGGAAGAACTTGCACATCTTCTGGTTGGCGCAGAGCAATTTGTACTTGGGAACAGGTATGTGGCACCAAGAGAAATCTAAGAAAACGTCGACATGGAAGCGAAGGGAAGCAGTCATTTTTTTCCGTCGAGGCAGCATTATACTGTGTATCTATTGAGGTACCAGTGATACACGAGCGTTGACTACTGTATTTGATGCTTCTCAGGTAGACAGAGGACCATCCGCCTCTAAACTCGCATGCATCTGCCTCAAAGGATGGAAGACATGTACGATTTAATGGTAGACTGATGATGCATTCTAGAGAGGGAGATGTTGATGTAGGTTAATTTTTCCACTGTTCTCTCAGGATTCATCAATCGTGTGACATAGCCTATGTTCGACTCGTATACAGCCACATGTTCTGTATGTGATTTAAGGCACTGTCTATTTGCTATCGTTAACGGTAAACCTGTCGGTCATCAGAGGACTTCCATCTCATGTGTGATGAAACGTGACACATTCCTCTAAACGAACTATGATTTATGCAATGTATTCCATCCCCCTTTCGCATCTTTGGTGTAAAATCAAGACTTCAGCATCATAACTAGGTTAGCGATAGGTGCTCATGAGGCACTGCATTCCCCATGTATACATTTGCATGACAGATGTGCCGATGACAGAGTTAGTGGCGGAATGACTTGTAATTTCCACATGTCGGACACTGCTGCTATGTGTTTAGCTGTTTCCTTGTAAGAGGTATTCCCCGTCACTAACCGTGATTGTGTATAGGGCTGATGCAGGCATAGTATAATATCTGAAGTGTGATCAGATGTGAACAGTGGACGCTATACATCTCTGGAAAGCGATATTGTGCTCGTATCACACAGCTAATGTTTTCAAGAAGTAGTTTTCTTGTTTTACGGTTCGATAACATAGTTTATTGTAGAGGAACCGGGAAGAAGGATGTATGTCATGCGCTTGAAATATATTTCTTACATTGGAGTATTAACAGCGCTACATTCCATACGACTGATAGGTCGGAAACGCAAGCTATCTAACATTATAGCCCGTTTTAAGTGGAGAACACTGTATCCTTAGAAGTGCGTGGGCTTATGTTCTCTCTTACCAATACCTTCCAGGTACTGAGCCTAGAATCTGGAATGTTACTTTAAAACTGATAGTCTGCTTGATTTACGTAAAAATGCTTCGAAGTCCACCCGACTGGAGCTCCATCGTACATAAAAATCAACCTTTCTTGTTATTCTCACCGTCTGCTATTACATCACAGCGCTTTCAAATCTGTTACTATACAACGATAAGGAGTTCTATCCTCCTCGACGTGGACGCATCTCGAGAAATCTCGTGCACTTGTATGGGCGAGGACTCGGCAAGCTCCATTCATTCACGAGACGTGGAATGTAGCGGTCTACTTCTGGTCGATTGCAGATTGAATCGGTAACAGTGGTGCAGGGCGGTTCGTACGAAAGTGTGAGGGGGGTCTTTCAGTCTCTAATTTTACCGTAAGACTGCGAGAACGCTCTGTGACTCCCATTAACATAGAGATAGATCGTAAATTAAGCACTATTCTCGAAGTGTTAGAAATATGTAGAGCGCTCTCTGGTAAACTTTGATGATCTATGTGTTCGAGAATTAACAATGCTTGGACATACTGCATAGTTATCTATCCACATTCGCAATGATAGTTGCAAAGTGGGGAGGGGGCGGTTTAGCTATGATACCGTCACTATGAGCTATTCTCCTCAGTCGTCATTGGTCCCGTTCTTGCAGGATCTCTTTCAAGCCGCAGCGACGTCGGAGATTTGATGTTTTGCCGAATACCTGATTTCCTGATACTCACGGTACGCTCGTGAAATGTTCGTACGGGAAATTCCCCACTTCATCGCTACCTCTGAATTGCTGTGACCAATAGCTTGTACGCCAACTATGACATCACGTTTAAACTCATTTAAATCTTCTAACCTACCATTGTAGCAGCAGTAACCGATCTAGCAACTGCGGTGGACACTTGTTGTGTTATATAGGCGTTGCCGACCGCAGCGCCGTATTCTGCCTGTTTAGATGTGTCTATATTTGAATACGCATACCTATACCAGTTTCTTTGGCGCTTCAGTGAATAATCAAGAGTTATTTGAAAAAAAAATTGCACAAATATCGAATGAGATCTTGATAAGATTTCAAAGTATTACAAAGATTGGCAACTCGCTTTAAATGTTCGTAAATGTAAATAGCAAAAAAATCTATTATGTCATTAATTAATAGTTTGAATCAGTCAGTTTATACGAAACATGACAGTAACAGTTTGCGGTGATTTAGTGCGGAATAATCAAATAGGCTGTAGCGTTGATAAAGCAAGTAGTAAATTTCAGCTCATGCGTAAGATTCTGGTAAAATGCAGTTAGTCTAGAAAGGAGATAATTGAGAACAATATTACTCAAATGTATGGGACCCATACGATATAGTGATTACTTTAAAACACTGAACGTGTACAAAGACTGCTGCAGGAATGGTAACTGGTGTATTTGAGCGACGGGAGACCTTCAAAGAAATACTGAACATCCTGACCTTTCAGACATACGCTCTGTAACACTTATGTTCAGATGGAATATAATATGCATAATATAGCACAATGTCACAAGACCTATCGTCTGGGCAGAAGGGCATGTGAAGGGACATATTTAGAAGATAGAAGGTAAAGGTCTTCTAGAAAACTTTTCCGAGGTGTGACGGATTTGCACATCTCCAACATCGCGTTGACGGTTCGTCTGCCGGCCGCTGTGGCCGAGCGCTTCTAGGCGTTTCAGTCCGGAACCGCGCTGCTGCTACGGTCGCAGGTTCGAATCCTGCCTCGGGTATGGATGTGTGTGATGTTCTTCGGTGAGTTAGGTTTAAGTAGTTCTAAGTCTAGGGGACTGATGACCTCAGATGTTAAGTCCCATAGTGCTTAGAGCCATTTCAACATTTGAACGGTTCTTCTATTGGAACCAGACACTGGGGCTCCTGATGGTTAATACAAGAGGAGCGATGTAGCTTTAAGACTGACGCCAATTATCAAGGGAAAGCTGACTCACAAAGTTTCAGAAATCATTATTGTGAGTGAAATCTAGGAGTACACTGGAAACTACTATGTAATGCTCCCGTAGGGTCTGTGAAGACAACGTTAGACTAATTACAGCGGGAAAAGAGGTGAGTGGCCATATGTACATTTGTGCTTTCCCGTCATCAAATGACTCTTGAGCGACATTGACCGCTTCTGTTCCGTATCGGTACTGATGACGAGAAATGATGCCCTTATGCTAACAGAACGAAAAGAAAGGAATGATTGAGTGGAATCAAAGCAGCAGCTGCCCGTAAAAAGGCCAGCCCGTATCCATAAAAGATAATGATACGCACCTGGTGGAACAACGACGCTCTGGCTCACCACAAATTGTTTCCAAGGGGTGTAACCGTCACTAGTGACATTTGTTGTCAACAGGGAGACCGCATTGAGGTTAGACACCTAACATGAGTTGGAGTGGGAGGTCATTCCGCACCTACCTTAATCACCTGACTTTACACCCTCAGATTTTCACCTTTTCCGCTCCTTATCGAACAACCTTCAAGGAACTTTCTTTCTCGATGGAAATTCCCTCCAAACATGGCTCGAGGAGTACTTCATTTCAAAGCCACATGAGTTCTACAGTTGCAGACTTGTAAATTTCCAAATAGTGAAAGAAAATATATTGACGGGGTTAAAGTCTCTATTATGTGTATCTGCTATGTTTATTAAACTTATGTAAAAACAGTACAGACCAATCCAATAGATTGAGATCCACGTTCTCCTTTACTGTGACTGAGTTTGCCAGCGTAGGAAGACGCTTGGAAGGAGGTGACGGCGTGAGACTGGCGGTACCCGAGCTGCTTTTATGGGCCACCAACAAGAACCAAAAACAATTATCGTGTTCCTTAAGGACCCATCCGCTGAGCACTCCTAGAGCTCTTGAAATAGCATGCTGGGCTTGCTTTTACGGCCAATAAAACGGGGCGCATGTCCTCCACTCGTAGATGCACACCGAATCTCGTTTCCGCTGCTCTCCGCATTGCCGAATCGATAACCCTGGCTCCTTGCTGTAACCTTTTGGTGCACTAGAAAGGTGATACGGGTCATGGATGAGCGGTGTGCAAGGAATACGTGCCGTTCTCTGCTGCGAAATAGTTGCGTCTGTGGTACGCGAGTTAAGATACTCACTTGAATTTGTTGTAACCCCTTTCCGAGCAATACGGTTTAGTTTCTCCTCAGTTTGTCGAAGCACCTGAGGTTACTGTCACTACGGTTCTTTAAAAAACGTGCGATTTGTCAACGTAACCTATCTGTTCTGTTATTTATATTCAGCAACAAGGAGAGTAAATATAACACTGTTCTTCAGTTTCCTAATGTTGAATACTGTGATAAACAGAATACGATTTTCTTACTTTTGTTGAGTCTTAAAATCCGAAAAAGAAGCTGACATGTATTTATAATATGTAAGGTTTGAGCAAACGGTATTACTTTTGTATGTCTTTAAATAAATGATGAACAAAGATGAAAAAATATCAGATACCGTATCTTGTAGGTTTGCCTGTGGTATTGTGTTTCAGGGGCATCCCGTTACTGCATGCAGCAATAATCGGTTAACACGGCGGACTGCCACTTCCCTTCCGATAAACACTCCTGCTCTCAGGTTTTCGGTGAAGGGATTCAGGAAGAAGAAGATCCTTGTCATGTAGTACATAGCGAATTGTGGAGCATAAATTATATTACATTGTGGTATTTAGCACCCATTTTATTCTTTGTGAAGACTTCTTTGCTTATAGAGGGAGCCATATATTAAAAACCATCATTCAAATCTTCAATAGGCTTCCTATAAATAATCAGCGTTTTAAAGTGCATATGACGTCTTTTCCATTCATCAACCTGTTGTTCATTAATGTGTTATACTTTAATGAGCAAGTAGAAAATATATGATTTCAATGTTTTGTCGCGGTCGCGTAACTTAAATGAACACACGCGAAATAGACAATTTCTGCAATAGATTTCAATGAATACTTCATCGACTCAAATGTCAGCTCACAGAAAAATATAACAGAAGTGAAGTGCATTGTTAACGCATTTCCCAGACGTTGCTGTACATACCTGGCAATAGCACACTGCGTATTCACGTAAACCTGATGAAAGCACTGCGAGAGAAAGACCAGTTACTGCAGACTTCCGTAACAACTGCACACCCTTACCTGGTCACAGCACTACTGATGGTGCGTAGGCTACCCAGACAAGCAATGATTCTGTGCTGTGAGAACAACGTTATACCCAGGCAATGCTGCCCCCTGCTCGTAATACAGGCATTGCAGCGCATTGTTTAGTACAAGAAAGAGTAAATACAAGCATGGTGAGAACAACAATTTCGAATTCGGCAGTGCCACGTTATCAGAGTACAGCTAATTTCATTTCCATAATTTTTTGTTTGTTGAAAATTGGTGTTACATCGAATCACCGTATTAATAACTTCAAACATTGTTATAATTCTATGTGGTGTTTGTTTACAGCTGATTTTTTAAATAAGTCGTTTCGGAATGATGCGTTGGTATTTTTAAATGCACCGCCATTATCGTCCAGTGAAAACGTCATCGCCGCACAATAGCCTTTGAACTTTCACGCCAAAAGTTCTTCAGAGACATTTGGCGAAAATCGGCCACCTTAGATCACTTTCATCTAATTGAAGTGAGTAGCTGCTCAATTTTGAGTGCTGCAACCGTATAGCAAAATAATGGAAGCAAAACCAGAAACAGTGGAATACAGAGAACATAATGAAAGTTGCATGTAGGAAGAATTAAGTTGGTAATGTCGCTACAAAGTAGCACAACAAAGTATGAGGACTAACTGTGTGGTTATAACAGTTTACGTACTACAGAAATACGGCGCTCAGCTAGATACAATGCATGATGTAAAGATTGTAGTGCACGTAGAAACCATTACCTAAATGTAATACAACGTTAAACGAGAAATACCGGCTATGGAATTCAGCGCATATAGGAAGAACGGCAAGCTGTTAGTACCTGTCGGGAACGACATTATTCCTGCTAAATGAAGTTTAACTGAGTCCCAAAGATTTTATACTGTTAGGGACAGTGGAAAGATGACACCAAATGCCCTTGCGTAGGAGAGCAGCTTGCCTGTTAACGTGATGGAAGACGAAACGGGCGTCGATTTGGAGGGCGTAATGGGTTCACTGTTAGAATTTGGCAGAGTTTTGTATGAATTGCTATCAAACAAGGTAAAGGTGATAGAAATATTCCTGTAGATTTTTGGAATCGTTATTGGATGTAGCAACCAACTCATTATTCAAGTTGAGACTGTATATATGCTGTCGGACGCTCGCAAATATAGCATCCACAAAATTTCTCTAAGTACGTCCGACGTTACCTGTTGAAGCTATGAAGCCGATGACGGCAGACCAACTGCTTCGTGTGTGGCGGGAAATGAGCTACCGTTTTGATAAATGTTGTGTAACATATGGTGCTCTCATTCAGTGCATAAAAATTTGAACTTTTCTCTTTCCAGGAACATTGGAATTGTGTTTCTGTATTTCGTAGTTTGAAATCAATAAATTTTCCCTATTTTTTAATATCCCTATTTTTCTGAGGTACATCTTCCTTGTCAGTACGTGATATAAATGTGTTTAAATTAACAATGAATGGTAATTTCCGCCATTTCAATAAATATTTTGTTGTACGTTTGGCGATTTCGTGTTACAGGCTTTTCCACTGTTATGAAAGTATCTACAGAGCTACAGAGGTAAATGGGTTAGCAAAATAAATAAATGATTGCGGAATTACTACTCTGTAACGAGTTGCCAGAGACCCCGTGTCCCATATATTAAAATACTCGGAAAGCACCACTGATAAACCTCTAGAATTTGATCCTACACAGTTACAAGTCGCAACAGGTGGACGCTACAAATTAAGACCATTAATTCTGAACGCTTTGTTTACGGTAATATAGCCGTGTCCACTACCACGGTACAATATTGAGCACAGAATGTGTCTAAATAAACTGGATTAGGAAGAGTAACAAATAAATGAATTACTAAAGTGCGACACGTTCTTTAGTGCACTAACAGGAATCTTTCTGGGCAGAATTATGTGCTGACACGTCTCTTTGAGAAGGACTGCCCGGTTTGACCTCAAAACCTACGAACGTCCTTCCACCGCCGTGGTGACAATCTTAGCGCGCGTACGCGGTTGGGAATCATCACCCTTTCGCCCCCTACTTCTACTAGTCTAGGATGCGCACGACCACAACTTCAACATTAACACTTAGGACCAGGTAACATTGTCCTGTGGGGACCTGCTGCATTGACTTCTGAAAGAGGAATAAGGATGCCGCTTTTTAAATCTGAATGTTAGGCTCTATTCATTCAAACTCGTGCGGTATTCGTAAAGTTCACTACTCTGCCTCACATATTTGTTTTATTATTACATTGTGTTACATAACGTGTCTATCGAAATTTAATGTTTTTCAAATTAATGAACTTTCAAATAATCTTAACGATAAAGGTGTTTCTACTCTGGGTTGTCATAGGCAAACTCCATATACGGCATGGTGAAAAACTATCGAAGGGCTGCAGAAGGTGTTGCGAAATATTGTATGTCGACACAAATCCAGATGCGGAAACATGATCCACCTTTGCCGTACTGTGTTGAAGCTAAACCATCCCTCGGGCAGCAAAACCTAAGTCTGCACGCTGCGCTTTATAGTGTTGTAACGGGCGTGATGTGTTCGTCACCGTATAACTTAAGTTACTTACGTCAGCTACAACCTCGCTTTTTGCCAAGTTGGTGTCCTAATTGTCTGTGGGTATTCTCCTCAATTTATTTACCAAGCCATTCGCTGTAGCGTCCCCCCCATATAAACGCCTCCATCTCATCCCCTCCCCTCCACGATCCCTACAAGTTTGTCAGAGTAACTTTGTTACACATTGTGTAAATTGTTTCCCACATTGGAAAGCGACAATCGCAGGCAGCGTAGTGACTCAGTACTACACCTTCCCATCCTCCAGATAAGGCGGCAGCATCTGTATCCGTTGGACAGTGCCTCATGCATCCACCATCGACTGAAGCCTGTCGTGGACAAACCTGTTTTCAAAATCGAAGGAGATGGAGAAACTAAATACTGAGTTTCGTGTTAGAAACACTTCACACGTGAGAAAGTAGTGTCGCACCATAGCGTGTCTGCCAGATACCCGTGCAATTGACATGTTGAAATAAGCACTGCTGGTGTTGTGAAACCACCGAGCTCAACTCAAAGAAAGCGGGAATGGAAACTGCGTCACACTCCACATTGAATATGCTGCTGAAGACACCCGTTTCTTCGCTTTTGCCTGGCTACAATTTCTACGGAATAAATAAATCACACGCACTGATCACATCACAGCTGTTACCAAAAACCGTAAAAGAAAGTATGCAGAGTATTTGAGAAGAATCTTTATCTGTCAATGTGTAGCGTGATGCTAGAGGATAGTCCACGGTTAATTTGCCTATGAGAAAGGAAGCTTCTCTCAAATGGTTCTTTATTTACGTTTTAAGTCTACAAACCACCTCCTCGTTTGTGGCGGTGTGTACTTGGTGTCCCTTTCCTATTACAGTCAGCAATGTTACGAGGCAGGAACCACTGCTGGTAAGCCTCAGTATGGGCTCCATTCTCTGTAATGTTTGCTTTATGGTCTTTTGAGGGCATAATTGAAGGGGAATGCCGTATGTTAGCTTCCACTTACAGGAATTTACACTCCCGAAACTCCGGTCA
Organism: Schistocerca serialis cubense; assembly: GCF_023864345.2. NCBI lineage: Eukaryota > Metazoa > Arthropoda > Insecta > Orthoptera > Acrididae > Schistocerca > Schistocerca serialis. The sequence goes on along the minus strand of NC_064641.1, from coordinate 914,392,952 downwards.
GGAAGCACGTAGCGTCTGCCATTGGACTTGGGATGAGCATCAATGTGTTGCTTCGTGATTTCCATAAGAACCAGAGACGAAACAGGCTGATTTGCTTTTTATATTCTCTGTTTCCCCTTTCAGACCCACCTGGTAAGGGGCTCAGACGCATGAGCAGTCGAGGGTCTTGTAAGCTACTTCCTTCGTGGGTTATTACGCTTCCTGGGGGTTCTTCAGTCATCAGCCATCCGCCTTTCGGATTTGCTGGGATCGGTGAAGGATGATTTGTAGCTGCGGAAGGCGGGAATTTACGAAATACCGTGTCAATGTGGCATGGCCTACATAGGACAGACAACGTGCGCAGTGGAAGAGAGTTGTACAGAACATCAACATTGCGCTCGCCTACTGCAACCCAGTAAGTCTGCAGTTGCGGAACATTGTATTTCTAACGGAGTACGAAAAAACTTCGATTTTGGCCACAGAAACAACTTTTTGGGACTCCATTATCAAAGAATCCGTTGAAATACACATTGCAGAAAATCTAATGAACCGTGACAGTGGTTACCAACTGAATAACGCGTGGAATCCCGTCATCTCCGAAATTTGCTCGAGACGAAGACGCCAGCAGACTTCGATAGCTGCGGCCGGCACCAGTACCGACGGCAGCTGAGTACTGCAGTTCCACCAGCGAGGTCACTGTCTCTGGCAGTGTGGCCCTTCTGTCTCAGCGACTGGAACGCATGCGCGGCAGAACTATCAGCGCACCCGGCTCGCCTGAAGATGGCTGGCAGTTTTCCAGCCGAAATATCGTGAAATGAAGTTTACGTCGACTGGCTGCAGGTCCGAAATCTTTTTGAACAGTTGATTAGCTGGAAAAATTTCAATTTTACAGCTAACATAGGTCACATCAAAAGTGTTAACAAACGCACGATTGAATTACAGTATTTTCGATTTACAGATTCGAGTGCAAAATGCTGGACACTCACTACTCATCAGAAAGTAAACTATTATCTAGTATGTCACTGGATGCGTTCTGTAATGATGTGAACAATGATTTATTATGTATCGATATATTTTTCCGGTAGAATCAGCGGCCCATCTGCTACACTGATAACGCCCTTGAAATGTGAATAAACGCAAGGTAATGCGAGCATGAAAGAGAAAAAGCCTTCTATCATCATATTTCGAGAATTTTGACATTTCAGGAGCCTATCAAACAGCTCCGATACGCGGCGGTAATAACACAAAACGACATGAAATAAGACAAGGTTGTATAAATCAGTGCTGTGGAGACGAATTGTAAATCTGAGTTATTTCTGTAAGTTTTCTGCGAGATAATGTGCATTTGTAAACCAAACCGCTTCCACTACGCTAGTGTGACCCATTCGAGGATATTTCTCTAGCGTCTGAAGTGTTCATCGAACAGCCATGACAGAAAATATCATGTTAATTTATTGGTCCGCTGCTGCAATTGCAGCTCTGTGCAGCACCTACCGAAATATACGTTACATGTTCAGCAAATTAGAAATTTAAAGAACGTCGTAGTAAACAAGCAGAAAATGGTGGCTGGACAATACTTTATTTGCAACTGGGTTCATTCACTGAGATCGTTATCTAGCAACATAAAATGCCATTGTAGCACCAGTAGTATCTACTGTACTGGAATCCGGAACCCAATACGAGTTCCACATTGCCTGTTTAAGGTCTTCCAGGGGAAACAAAAATTTTATTTTCAAATTATTCATCGAGTTCAAAAAATTAAAGGCTGTCGCAACTACTCATTAGGATGCATGCTGTTCGGCGGGCCGCGGAAGTAATCAGGTGCCGACGCCACCCAGCACCACCGCAGCCGCGCCGTGGGCTGCAGCGAGCGCAGCCCATGTCACTCTGCGACTGCACAATTCAGCGGGCCGAGGAACGTGCAGTTCAGCCCGCAGAGGGCCTTCACTTTCACCAAACACGAGAGCAGGAGGAAGGCACCACCGCGGCTGGGGTGTTCCCTACTGTGGACCTTCTGCCGTGTCACGTGCGACCAATTAAATGCTAATATACCTCCGCCATATTAGTATATAGGACCACGCCGGCCCCAGACCAACCAACGGATGTCTTCTCCACGAACTCAGCACCGCACCGACTACATACTGCCTTCGCAGCAATGGCGCTGAGCACTATACGACTTATCTTCTGAGGTCATCAGTCGCCTAGAACTTAGAACTAATTAAACCTAACTAACCTAAGGACATCGCACACATCCATGCCCGAGGCAGGATTCGAACCTGCCACTGTAGCGGTCGCTCGGTTCCAGGCTGCAGCGCCTAGAACCGCACGGCCACTCCGGCCGGTGCTAAGTTCGGCGACGTGCTCGGCGGAACTGTTCGTCGCAATCGTTAGTATAGCAGTCTCCCGCTGAGATTTGAAGAACTTTGAAATTATTCCGATCTTGTCGCAACCTTAAGCTTCATTCTGCTCAGACTTACGCCTCCCAGTAGGAGGCCCGATCAAGTGGAAAGATTGTATAATATCATAGAAAATATCTCTGGGGTGTTCCAATAATACAAGGACTGTCTTACCAAGCACTCAGCGAACTTTCCGTTTAGTCTAAATTTTCTACGAGATAACTGACATTTTTGCACTTCGTTGTCTTTCTTGAACTTCAGTATCCGTCAAAGGAGCCCGTTTGCATTAAGATGGGGAAAATCATTTCGTTAATAATTGGAGACAGAACTTTATCCTTATGTTTCCTTCTGGGATTGTTCCGAGCATGGAATACATCACTCTTACGCTAAAGGCGTAACACAATATGAAATCTATTAAATTTAGAAATGATGTTTTTCTGCTCAGGCAGTGCAAATTACGAGGGTCAAATGCCCAGACTTTATTCATCCAGTATTTTGACAATGCCTCATTCATGAACCATGGACCTTGCCATTGGTGGGGAGGTTTGCGTGCCTCAGCGATACAGATAGCCGTACTGTAGGTGCAACCACAACGGAGGGGTATCTGTTGAGAGGGCAGAAAAACGTGTGATTCCTGAAGAGGGGCAGCAGCCTTTTCAGTAGTTGCAGGGGCAACAGTCTGGATGACTGACTGATCAGGCCTTGTAAAACTAACCAAAACGGCCTTGCTGTGCTGGTACTACGAACGGCTGAAAGCAAGGGGAAACTACAGCCGTAATTTTTTCCGAGGGCATGCAGCTTTACTGTATGCTTAAATGATGATGGTGTCCTCTTGGGTAAAATATTCCGCAGGTAAAATAGTCCCCCATTCGGATCTCCGGGTGGGGACTACTCAAGAGGACGTCGTTATCAGGAGAAAGAAAACTGGCGTTCTATGGATCGGAGCGTGGAGTGTCAAATCCCTTAATCGGGCAGGTAGGTTAGAAAATTTAATAAGGGAAATGGATAGGTTAAAGTTAGATATAGTGGGAATTAGTGAAGTCCGGCGGCAGAGGAACAAGACTTTTGGTCAGGTGAATACAGGGTTATAAATACAAAATCAAATAGGGGTAATGCAGGAGTCGATTTAATATCATCATTATCATCATCATCATTTAAGACTGATTATGCCTTTCAGCGTTCAGTCTGGAGATTAGCCCCCTTATAAAATTCCTCCATGATCCCCTATTCAGTGCTAACATTGGTGCCTCCTCTGATGTTAAACCTATTACTTCAAAATCATTCTTAACCGAATCCAGGTACCTTCTCCTTGGTCTGTCCCGACTCCTCCTACCCTCTGCTGCTGAACCCATGAGTCTCTTGGGTAACCTTGCTTCTCCGATGCGTGTAACATGACCCCACCATCTAAGCCTGTTCGCCCTGGCTGCTACATCTATAGAGTTCATTCCCAGTTTTTCTTTGATTTCCTCATTGTGGACACCCTCCTGCCATTGTTCCCATCTACTAGTACCTGCAATCATCCTAGCTACTTTCATATCCGTAACCTCAACCTTGTTGGTAAGGTAACCTGAATCCACCCAGCTTTCGCTCCCATACAACAAAGTTGGTCGAAAGATTGAATGGTGCACAGATAACTTAGTCTTGGTATTGACTTCCTTCTTGCAGAAGAGAGTAGATCGTAGCTGAGCGCTCACTGCATTAGCTTTGCTACACCTCGCTTCCAGTTCTTTCACTATGTTGCCCTCCTGTGAGAATATGCATCCTAAGTACTTGAAACCGTCCACCTGTTCTAACTTTGTTCCTCCTATTTGGCACTCAATCCGTTTATATTTCCTTTCCACTGACAGTACTTTCGTTTTGGAGATGCTAATCTTCATACCATAGTCCTTACATTTCTGATCTAGCTCTGAAATATTACTTTCCAAACTTTCAATCTAATCTGCCATCACAACTATGTCATCCGCATATGCAAGACTGTTTATTTTGTGTTCACATATCTTAATCTCACCCAGCCAGTCTATGGTTTTTTCAACATATGATCCATAAATAATATGAACAACAGTGGAGACAGGTTGCAGCCTTATCTTACCCCTGAAACTACTCTGAACCATAAACTCAATTTACCGTCAGCTCTAATTGCTGCCTGACTATCCAGGTAAAGACCTTTAATTGCTTGCAAAAGTTTGCCTCCTAGTCCATAATATCGTAGAACAGACAATAACGTCCTCCTTGGAATCCGGTCATATGCCTATTCTAGATCTCTAAAGCATAGATACAATTCCCTGTTCCACTCATAACACTTCTCCATTATTTGCCGTAAGCTAAAGATCTGGTCCTGACAACCTCTAAGAGGCCTAAACCCACACTCATTTTAATCCAACTGGTCTTCAACAAATACTCGCACTTTCCTTTCAACAATACCTGAGATTTCACCCACAACGCTGATTAAAGAGATACAAACCATTTTCTCCACTTCCTCAAATGTGATACTATTTCCATCATCATTCCTACCCCATTCTACTTCGAAATCTGAAACATTACTGATCGTATTTTCACCTACATTGAGCAACTCTTCAAAATATTCCCTCCATCTGCCCAAGACATCCACACGATTCAACAGCAGTTTTCCTGACCTGTCCAAAATACTTGTCATTTCCTTCTTACCTCCCTTTCGAAGACTGCTAATTACACTCCAGAATGGTTTTCCAGCAGCTTGACCCATAGTCTCCAACCTGTTTCCAAAGTCTTCCCAAGATTTCTTCTTGGATGCTGCAATTATCTGTTTGGCTTTGTTTCTTTCTTCAACATAGCTTTCTCTGTCTACATGAGTTCTAGTATGTAGCTATTTTTGATATGCGTTCTTTTTCCTTTTACAGGCTGCCTTGACTGTGTCATTCCACCAAGCTGTTTGCTTCATTCTACTTTTACACACTACTGTTCCAGGACATTCTTTAGCCACTTCTAGTACTGTGTCCCTGTACCTTGTCCATTCCTTTTCCAATGAGTGTAATTGACTACATTCAACTAACTGGTACCTTTCTGAGATCGCTGTTATGTACTTGTGCCTCATTTCCTTATCCTAAAGTTTCTCCACTCTTATCCTCCTACATATGGACCTGACCTCCTCACAATCCCAATTTCACTGCAGATTAAATAATGATCAGTGTCATCAAAGAATCCTCTGAATACACGTGTGTCCCTCACAGCCTTCCTGAATTCCTTATCTATTATTATATAGTCGATGACAGATCTGGTTCCCCTGCCTCCCCAAGTATACCGGTGAATGTTCTTATGTTTAAAAAAGGAGTTTGTGGTTACTAAGCCCATACTGGCACAGAAATCCAAGAGTTGTTTCCCGTTCCTGATGGCCTCCATATCCTCTCCAAATTTACCCAAAACCTTTTCCTACGCTTCTGTTCGATTACCAATCCTGGCGTTAAAATCACCCATGAGCAGAACACTGTCCTTGTCCTTTACTCTAACAACTACATCACTGAGTGCCTCATAAAAACTATCCATCTTATCTTGATCTGTCCCTTCACAATGGGAATGTACTGACACAATCCTAATTTTCTTGCAAGACACTGTCAAATCTATCCACATCAGTCGTTCGTTTACATACCTTATTGCAACTACGCTGGGTTCCATTTCTTTCGTGATGTAAAGCCCTACACCTCATTGTGCTATTCCTGCTTTGACTCCTGAGAGGTAGACCTTGTATTCTCCCACTTCCTCTTCTTTCTCACCCCGTACCCGAATGTCATTAACAGCTAAGACGTCTAGCCCCACCTTACTTGCAGCCTCTGCCAGCTCTACCTTCTTCCCAGAGTAGCCCCCATTGATATTAATAGCTCCCCATCTCATTACCATTTGTTTGCCAAGTCGTATCTTAGGAGTCATTGGTTTGTCAGTTAGAGGTGGGACTCCGTCACCTCCAAAGGTCCGAGGCATTTTGCTTTGATTGTTGCCAGCATCATATTTAAAGTACCAGGGAAGCAGGTTGCTAGCCTTACTTGCCCCGAGTCCCATTGGGTTTTACCCCTAACGGTTGAGGGACTAACCGGTGCCGGCCGCGGTGGTCTAGCGGTTCTCGGCGCTCAGTCCGGAACCGCGCGACTGCTACGGTCGCAGGTTCGAATCCTGCCTCGGGCATGGATGTGTGTGATGTCCTTAGGTTGGTTAGGTTTAAGTAGTTCTAAGTTCTAGGGGACTGATGACCACAGATGTTAAGTCCCATAGTGCTCAGACCCATTTGAACCATTTGACTAACCGGTGGATTTGGTAGTCTTTGCCGTGTGACCACAAAGGTGACCACGACTCAGAATATGTCCGAGATGCCCAGCCTTATTCCAAAGTGACTGGTATCCCGACTCTCGGGACCACTTTCTCGGCCACTCAAACGTTGCCCGTGGTTCATGAACAAGGACATGACTACAGGAACCCACACGATGATAATGAATAAAAAAATTTGAGTGCGGGTAAGCTACTACAAACAGCATAGTGAACGTAATATTGTGGCCAAAATAGACATGAAGCCCACGCCTACTACAATAGTACAAGTTCATATGCCAACTAGCTTCGCAGATGACGAAGAAATTGAAGAAATGTATGATGAGATTATTCAGGTAGTGAAGGGAGACGAAAATTTAATAGTCATGGGTGACTGGAATTCGAGAGTAGGAAAAGGGAGAGAAGGAAACATAGTAAGTGAATATGGATTGAGGGCAAGAAACGAAAGAGGAAGCCGTCTTGTAGAATTTTGCGCAGAGCATAACTCAATCATAGCTAACACTTGGTTCAAGAAACATAAAAGAAGGTTGTATACATGGAGGAATCCTGGAGATTCTAAAAGGTATCAGATAGATTATATAATGGTAAGACAGAGATTTAGGAACCAGGTTTTAAATTGTAAGACATTTCCAGGGGCAGATGCGGACTCTGACCACAATCTGTTGGTTATGAACTGTAGATTAAACCTGAAGAAATTGCAAAAAGGTGGGAATTTAAGGAGATGGGACCTGGATAAACTGACAAAAGCAGAGGTTGTACAGAGTTTCAGGGAGAGCATAAGGGAAAGATTGACAAGAATGGGGGAAAGAAATACAGCAGAAGAAGAATGGGTAGCTCTGAGGGATGAAGTAGTGAAGGCAGCAGAGGATCAAGTAGGTAAAAAGACGAGGGCTAGTAGAAATCCTTGGATAACAGAAAAAATATTTAATTTAATTGACGAAAGGAGAGAATATAATAATGCAGTAAATGAAGCAGGCAAAAAGGAATACAAACGTCTCAAAAATGAGATCGACAGGAAGTGCAAAATGGCTAAACAGGGATGGCTAGAGGACAAATGTAAGGATGTAGAGGCACATATCACGAGGGGTAAGATACATACTGCCTACAGGAAAATTAAAGAGACATTTTGGAGAAAAGAGAACCACTTGTATGAATATCAAGAGCTCAGATGGAAACCCAGTTCTAAGCAAAGAAGGGAAAGCAGAAAGGTGGAAGAAGTATACAGAGGGTCTATACAAGGGCGATGTACTTGAGGGCAATATTGTGGAAATGGAAGGGGATGTAGATGAAGACGGAATGGGAGATACGATACTGCGTGAAGAATTTGACAGATCACTGAAAGACCTGAGTCGAATCAAGGCCCCGGGAGTAGACAACATTCCATTACAACTACTGGCATCCTTGGGAGAGCCAGTCCTGACAAAACTCTACCATCCGGTGAGCAAAATGTATGAGACAGGCGAAATGGTTCAAATGGTTCTGAGCACTATGCGACTTAACTTCTGAGGTCATCAGTCGCCTAGAACTTAGAACTAATTAAACCTAACTAACCTAAGGACATCACACACATCCATGCCCGAGGCAGGATTCGAACCTGCGACCGTAGCGGTCACTCGGCTCCAGACTGCAGCGCCCAGAACCGCACGGCCACTCCGGCCGGCACAGGCGAAATACCCTCAGACTTCAAGAAGAATATAATAATACCAATCCCAAAGAAAGCAGGTGTTGACATTTGTGAAAATTACCGAACTATCAGTTTAATAAGTCACAGCTGCAAAATACTAACGCTAATTCTTTACAGACGAATGGAAAAATTGATAGAAACCGACCTCGGGGAAGATCAGTTTGGATTCCGTAGAAATGCTGGAACACGTGAGGCAATACTGACCCTACGACTTATCTTACACGAAAGATCAAGGAAAGGGAAACCCACGTTTCTAGCATTTGTAGACTTAGAGAAAACTTTTGACAATGTTGACTGGAATGCTCTCTTTCAAATTCTAAAGGAGGCAGGGGTAAAATACAGGGAGCGAAAGGCTATTTACAATTTGTACAGAAACCAGATGGCAGTTATAAGAGTCGAGGGGCATGAAAGGGAAGTAGTGGTTGGGAAGGGAGTGAGACAGGTTTGTAGCCTATCCGCGATGTTATTCAATCTGTATATTGAGCAAGCGGTAAAGGAAACTGAAGAAGAATTCGGAGTAGGTATTAAAATCCATGGAGAAGAAATAAAAACTTTGAGGTTCGCCTATGACATTCTGTCAGAAACAGCAAAGGGCTTGGAAGAGCACATGAACGGAATGGACAGTGTCTTGAAAGGAGAATATAAGATGAACATCAACAAAAGCAAAACGAGGATAATGGAATGTAGTCGAATTAAGTCGGGTGATGCTGAGGGAATGAGATTAGGAAATGAGACACTTAAAGTAGTAAAGGAGTTTTGCTATTTGGGGAGCATAGTAACTGATGATGGTCGAAGTAGAGAGGATATAAAATGTAGACTGGCAATGGCAACGAAAGCGTTTCTGAAGAAGAGAAATTTGTTAACATCGAGTATAAATTAAGTGTCAGGAAGTGATCCGTTACCAAACAGAATTTTCTGTCGTGCAAATAGTGGTGGAATTTGGTGACACCATACACAATAGTCAAAGCGTCTTTTTCAATTTGTGGATGGTTACACTGAGCTTTGGACAACACTTCTGATGCGTAAGCAATAGGTCTACCTTTATCACCAGTTCTGTGGAAGCTCGAAGCCTGGTGTCTTGTATTCTGACTGGTTGACTTCGAACGATATTACGGTTTTGCTTTTGATTACTTGCTGGCAAGCAGCAGGAGGCGGCGTATGAACTTTGGCGATCGCATCTGAGGGCCTTCTGAGTGTGATTACATTGCTAGAGGACATTTACTAGCGGTATAAGACGAGAAAAATTTGATGGAACACTGAAGGACTGAAGTCGAAATATGATGCTTGCAGCAGACAATACTTCCTCAAAGTTGTTGAGATCCTTCGGGTAGCCACCCATGATACAACTATTCAGTCACTAGCGCAAGGTATTAGAGACTGGCACAGTACTCTCAGACCTCATGAAACATATAATACTTCCAAATCCAAAACAAGGTAGCAGCTGACTTGTCTGAATATTAACGAAACATCAGTTTAAAGCGTTGGTTGCAAAATACTGACACCAATATCTTGAAGAGTAATAGAAAAACTGACAGAGGCAGACTTTGAGGAAGATCATTCATCGCTAAATTAAGGATCACAACTAGCTGTCCTTGTAGCACTCTCTGCTAAGCCAAATACTGACACTAATATCTTGAAGAGTAATAGATAGACTGGCAGAGGCAGACTTTGAGGAAGATCATTCATCGCTAAGTTAAGGATCACAACTAGCTGTCCTTGTAGCACTCTCTGCTAAGCTGTGCTATGCTCTGTAAATATGTTCCAATGATGTCTGTATACGAGCCGATGTGAGTGGCTGAGGCTATTATTTATTGTGATTTCATTCCCCTGCCCTATATGGACAGGGGAGGGATGTCAGCGGCATAATCCCGCACTCTTGAGCCGAGTGACATCACAGCTAACACAAGAAGAAAACGTTACATACAAGGCAATAAAAATAGGAGGACATAAAACAGAGTAAGGGGAGATAATGGAGGTAAAAATACACTGACATGGAGACGTTCACAGGCGGACAGTTAAAAAGTTGACAGAAAGTTAAAAAACACAGTTGGCGATTCGTAGAACACAAAAGAGACACTGAAACACGTAGAGGTTAAACGTTGGCCACAGTATTAAAATCACTCCGGAACAACACAGTTTAAACCCATTTGGAGTACACACGAAGAAGAATAAAACTGCCAGGTGGGATCTGCCGAGGGAGAGGCCTGAGAGGATGTAAAAGGAGGGGAGAGCAAGGTGCAGCAGGAGACGGGGGGTGGGCTAGCAGGAGGGGCGCTCATAGTCACTGCTTGAAGGGTCGCTGCTGGAATGGCGCGGTCCTTGTCAGCGGGCTATTGGCTGACGTTTCCTCACCGCCTTCTCTAGTCTTGCATTCTTCCTCTTGGTTCCGGCGCTTGTGGTTATGCCAGAAGGAAATTAATGCTCAGCTAATAGTAACATTTGTATGTTCACTGTTCAGATTTTACGTGCAAAAACAGTTTGTTTGTTCTTGTATTTGAAGCTTCTTCGATGGCCATGTAGAAAATTAAATTCGAAAATTGCTTCAAAATTTATTCTCAGAGAAACAGATTGTGTTTTACTGCGTTTTCCTCAAAACCCATTTTAATCCCTCGTAGATAATTTATTTTCAGACAAAACAAGCAGAAGTTCATAAATTTTCATATGGGGTTGAAATGTCGCATTTTGTTGTGTATAAATTGTATCGCTCTTCTTCTTATTTCAGCCAAGAATACTCATACTTAATTCAGTTTGGTAGTTATAAAATTTGGCGCCAAAATTATTCAATTAATTATTCTAATGCCGATTTCTTAAGATCCAATTTTTATTATTGCATACCTTAAATGAACAATGACAAGAATTTAAAGATCAAAGGCAATAAGATGTATGCTTATCGACAGTTTACTATTCGTTGCTTGACTCATTCACCTTACAATGTAGCAAGCATTTCAGTAGGTTTACTAGCATAAAATGTCCGTGTCATAAGTTTATCGATGTAATATACAATAAAGCGACAGAACTAATGGGATACTGATATCGACGTATAGAGGTAGCGGTTGTATTACGTACAAGAGCTGTAAAAGGCAGTGTACTGATGGAGCTGTGATTTGCACTTAGGTGGCTCGTGTGAATTGGTTTCCGACATGATTGTGGTTGCACAACAGGAATTAACAAACTTTGTATGCATAATGGTAGTTGGCGCTAGACACGAGGAACATTTTATTTCACACATCGTTAAGGAATTTAATATTCTGAGATCTATAATGCCGAGAGTAACAAATTACAGGCGTTGCCTCTCACCACAGGCAGCGCAGTGGACCACAGCCTTCATTTAACGACCGAGAGCAGCGGTGTTCGCTTAAAGCTGACAGTGGTAATAGAACAGCAACAGTGTGTGATTAACCGCAGATATCAATGTAAGGCAAACGACGAATGTATCCTTTAGGACAGTGTGGCGAAATTTGGCGTTATTGGGAAATGGCAGCAGACAGCTGACACGGGTGCCTTTTCTAACACCACGACGTTGCCTGCAACGCCTCTCCCGGGCTTGGACCTTGGACGCCTGGAAAATCGTGGCCTGCTCAAATTTCGGTTCGTAAGGGTAGGGTTAGAGTGTGGCGCAGTCTCCACGAAACCATAGCGCCAAGTTCTCAAGAAAGCACTCTGCAGGCTGGTGGTGGCTCCATAAGGGTGTAAGCGGACTGGGTCCTCTGATCCAACTGAACCGGCCATTGACTGTAAATGTTATTTTCAGCTACCTGGAGGCCACTTGCAGCCATTCATTGCCTTTATATTTCCAAACAACGATGTCATGTCACCAGACCACAGTTGTTCGCGACTGGTTTGAAGATTGTTCTGGACAATGCAGGTGAAAGATTTGGCTGCCCAGATGACCTGACATCAATTCCATCGAACATTTAACATAATTGAGACGTCTGTCTGTGCACAAACATCCTGTACGAGCAATACTTCGGTGACAGAGGCCTCTTGGCTCAGCATTTCCACATGAGACATCTAATGACTTGCTGAGTTCATGCCGGCAAAAGGTGCTCTGACACGATATTAACAGGTATCCCATGACTTTGCAACCTCAGTGTAAACTATTTACATATATTATTAACATAATAGTTAACATTTCGTTCGGTATCGTATTTATGTTTGTTGTTATTTCGTGCACTGTATTAAGTATGTAAGGTTGTTTTCCATATGTTTGCGTATCAGTTTCATGTATATATGAACAAAATGTGTTTTACTATAAAACACTTAAGTAATTAAAAATGTTTATAAAACAAAAATAACAGAAATAATAAAAAATCAATGTACGAAAAAAAGCTACATTGGTTGTCAGACTATTGTAGTCTAATGTCAAAATTATAATAGAGTAAAAGTTGGGAACCAGCATGAAGAAGCTCCAACGACTAAGCTCCAATCATAGCACTAAAAAAAAGGTGGTTATGTCTGGGCAGAGTTAGGAAAAGTAAAAGAAGGTAACTTGCTTTCCGACTCCTCTGTCAGCTTCAAAGATATTTAAATCAATCTTCTTGGTATATTCGTGCTTTTTTACAAGTTAGTCCTGATTCCTCAGCACAGTGAGCACTCATAGATCCATCGCCCGATACATATATGGTGATGGGTGTAAGAACAAATAGATGCAAATTTATGTGCTTATAGAGAGTGGGATGCATCTACATTAGGAAGTATCTGAGAGTGGGGTGCTTCTATAATAGGATGTATTCCGGGGGGGCGGGGGAAGCATGCATCCTAAATTTTAACTGCACGTTGTCTCATGTTGTATGACATGACAAATGCCATGCTGGATGGCCTGATGGCATGTGTCATGTTATACGACATAAAATCATGTATCACTTTACTTAACATGAATTTCTTATCACATTGGTACTAATACTAACAAGCAAGAAAGCGCGAATACGTCGAGATGTTTTGATTTAAGTGTTTTTTAAGCTGACACATGAGCCGGATAGCTAGTTACCTTCTTTTAATTCTCTGACTCGGCTCAGGACATATTCGCCTTTTTGTGCTATGATAGGAGCCTTTTTCATTTTTCATTCATTATTAATGGTCTGTCAGACAACGTTAATCGTAACCTCAGACTTTCTCAAGATGGTACATTCATCAGTAATTAAGCAATGCCCAGGAAATGCTACGTAAATATTCAGTAAAATATTGATAAAATTACAAAGTAAATGAAAGATTGGTAACTTGCTTTAAATGTTCTTTTGACTAAAATGTCAGTGACCCACAATTGGAATCAGTCACCTCAATTAAATAACTGGTTGTAGCAATCTATAGAGATACGAAGTCATCAATAGAGCGGGTGCGAAGGACATGGGATTTTTGCTATGATACAAGAAAATTGCATTCATTATGTAAAATATATTTCTTACGAAATACTGTCGTGGCTCATCGTAAAATATTGCTCAAGTGCCTGGTATTAGCAGTACCAGCAGCAAATACTGCTAAGAGTGATATTGAACCCATACAGACAAGGGTAACACGAATACTCACAGAAGTGCTTGACAAATGGTGAACATCACAAGGAAATAATTCAATGGCTGACACTTGAAGATGGGCACAAAGTATTTCGTAAAAGTCTACCAATGAAGTTTCAGAGCCAACTTCAAGTGAGGAATCTAGGGGTACATTATAACACACCGCAGACATCACAAAGAATGCTATGGTTACTCTGGCACACCTCATAGCCGCGGTTTCAGATATGGAGGACAGAGCTGCATGACCCGGTGAGGACGTTTCTGTCCAAGACCTTCTATTATGAACGGCCTTGCATTATGAAGCCATCAATGACTCTGAATGCAGGACATCATCAAAATGGTGAATGGCGAATAAATTGTAAATTAATGATGACAGATTGTGAGGGGGGCGGGTTCAATAATACAATAATGATAATATTACATATTTGGTAGTGAGCAATAGGAGAAAATATTTGACTGTTTGTTCGCAGTCTTTTACGAGGGCCTGTAACTATTTTTGTGGTCAGCCAGAAAGCGATGGAGAAGATACTGACCATAGTTCCAAGTCTACATTCTTGACTGGCTCACTGAAAGAAATGTTTCTGTTCTCTATTTGCTCAGCGGAATCAGTACTATGATTATAAATGAAGATTTTGAGTTCTAATTGATACGTATATTTGGTAAAGTCACACGTACAACGTTGTAATATTCACTACGTCCATACTGAGAGTAAATCTCTCTATCCTAAACAGCACTTTGAGCAGTTCAGAGGTGACCTATAGCGTAATTTACTATTAAATTGTCTTTTGCACTGACTTCTGCTAATCAAAACAATTGCTCGCCACAAAAGTGAAAAATAAGTATCAGCGCTTGCCACACGGCGCACTAACAGTTACTTCTGCAAAATCTAAGCGATCCAGAATGGTGTACAGTCCTCGTGACTTCACCTTCTGTTGTTACTGAAAATAAGCGTTTGATAACAGCCTGTCTCTGATGTCATCCGAGACAGCATGCACTCTGGCGTTTGACTGACGCTGATTGTACAGTGGCCGGAAGTGAAGTGAAGTGAAGCTTTGTCTTGTTTCTCAGGCTGTATTTATATATGTGGCGCAGCGGACGCCCAAGGAAACACCTGTTGTCATCCACCCTATGTCCACGGTAGCAGCTTCTAAACTGCCGGTTTCTTGGACACACAATATTTTATAACACTGTTGTGTGTTAATTTTGAATCTTCATAATTTTTTTGTACCTGTAGTTAAGTTGGTTAAAATCACAGAAAATTTTTAACTCACCCGTATTTAAAATTGGCTGTCTAGAATTTTCAGAACGGAACTAACAGTAAAAAGTCACCTCTGAACTACGGCTTTAAGAGATCTTGTATTTGTTATTATTGACATCCAGACCTTGAAACTTGTTATAGCTCTATTATTTAATAGGTTTCTTCACATGCTGTAACCAAAACTTTCTATCATTAATATAACAGATGCTTAATCCACTACAAATAAGGACATTTTAGTTCCAAATTTAGTCTTCTGCCAATTACTCCGAAACTGTTAACGGTAGCTCAATGGGGTTACATAATCAATGTTTTTATGTTGAACTGAAGCTTCATACAAATGTTCATATTTCTAAGTATAATATTTAGCGCATTCTACATTTCTTAAAAACGCGGATTCTCAGCAATATATTTGTTTAATCACGTTGAGACTTGTACCAGTTAATTTTGACATATATCTGCACATTATGACCAATTTTTAGGTTTCTAGCTTTATTATTTAGCGCCACTTATTCTTAAAACGATGTATTTAGGGAAAAATATTGACCTGATCATTCTGAAATTTGACCGTCTACAAATTAATACACTAAAGCACATGGTAACAAAGTTTGGAAAATTCCATTCTTAAACTATGGTGCAAGACTTGTGTGCTACGCACCGACGCGTTGTGGTGACGTGGCGCTACTAGCAGTAACTGGGGTAAGTCCCAGCACACTCGCTCACCTCTATACCTCTCCAGTGACACAGCGCTTGTTTCGCCACAAGATGGTAGGAATTTAAAAATTAAAGATGGGAAATAGTGGTAAATTAAAAAGTTAAGGATGTCAGATAGCGAAAAATTTGAAAATTAATGATAGGTAAAAAAATTTTAATAGCTCAGATGGTGAAACCAGCACAGCTGTGAGTTGTAACTCTTTGCTCTCCTTTCCCACACTTCTTCCGCACTCAAACCTATAACTTAGCAAGCCATTAAAATGAAACAAACTGTCAGAATGTACCCATCTTGACCATATTGACTGATCAGTCTTCCGGGCTGTAATGCCGTGGTCGAAGAAGCTTTTCAGTTCGTGACGTTTCGTCCAGAGCCCCGATGGACATCTTCGGAGATCCTCCTGGCGACACTGAGCATCGCCGACTCGGTGAGTGTGCAAGACGCACTCAAGCTGCGACTCACGGAGATGCAGAGGAGTGCCTCACACAGAGAGCATCCCAGAGTGCTCCTGAGAGCTACAACACCAAGAATATTTTCCTGGATTTTGGCGAGATCAATGTGTAGTTTGTCTTTGGGGGAAGGTCTTTGTTTATGGTAATATACAGGGAAATCACCAGGAAGTTTTTTATAGGTACACAAACACAAGATCCTTTACACCACTCATCCATAGTTTCATCTTGATCTACTTCGCAACGTCCACGGTATAAGTATGATGTACCATACTCTTACTGAAAACTTCACCAACATTAAAGGTACGGTAAGTGATAACCAAGGTTACTGAAAATTCTGCGTCACCAATACTCTCATTACTTCCACACCGAACAATATCCAAGGAAAGCCATCCAGTAAAATGAGTAAATTCTAAATTTACCATCCTTTTCTAGCTAAAAATTGATAATACTATCTACAAAAACACAATGAGCATCCGAAACAGCATACGAATCAATGCCTTTCACCTTCACTTTGTCTTTCTCGTTTACCGCAGTAGATGTTTCAGTATTATCAGTGGCCTAGTAAACAGTATCGCATGAGCAGAGGACACACCTAAAACGATGCATTTGTAGCTCTCAGGGGCACCCTGGGATTCTCCGTGTGTGAGACTTCCGTCTTCATTACTGTGAGTTGCAGCTCTTTTGCGTAGCGCAACGCAGAGGTCTATTGCCGTTCGCGGTTGTGCGGGTTGCCTATTGCGGTTGCCCCGTGGAGGCACTGGTTGTGCATGCCTCCAGGAGCGACTGTTCGCGCTGACGCCGGATGTTGCGGGTTTGATAAGGCCGCTCTGGGCTATTTAAAGCGCTCGATACCTACGTGCGCCAGCAGTCTGGCTCAATCTGCTGCACAGGCAACTGCTTTGAACGACTCACGAGATGCGTCCTTTTAGGCGTGTTGGGCGCTCTAGCGCTACTGTAATATTGAAGCCACTGGTAATATTGAAGCCACTATCGGAGTCAAGGAAAGAAATAAAGGTGAAAGATATTGCTTCGCATGCTGTTCTGAATGGTCCATGTGTTTTTGCTGGTGGTATTAGGAATTTTTCTAGTAAAAGATAATAAATTTGGTCATGGCATACCGTGGCTATTGTTCTGTGTCGAGATATTATCTTGGCAATTGTGGTTTCCTATAATAATTTATTTTTAAACAATGTATGGCATGTGATATATCTGTGATAATTCTCGTATGTATTTTGATCCATTTTACATTTTTTTTTCTATTTTCCTTATTTCGTTTGGCATTCGCACATCGTCCATTTTTGTATGTTCTACAGATGCCGTTGATGATGGTTTAGAACCGAAACCGGTAGGAAAGTAAAATAACATTATTACAGACAGCACGGTGTTATACCTCCATTATATCATCTCGACCATGAACAAAAAGGCTCAAATGTATCCGAGTGCTCAGAATTTTTTGAACTATGTTCAAACCTATTTATTCAAAAAATTACATAAAGGGAGTAGCTTGCAGTATTTTTAACTGTGCTTCAAAGTGTCGGAACACTGAAATTTTTGTACCATTTTGGTATTTGTCCAAAATGTCTGTGGAGGATGTAACTTGCAGCATTTGCACATCTAAAAATACTTTCATAACATCCAAATGAAACAAATAATCACCATGCATCTTGCATGCACTCATAAGTATCCGAACACTCTCAATTTTTTTGTTCATTGTCAATTGTATTTATCCAAATAATTACATAAAGTAGCACTTGTGCAAGTCGTCAGTTCGATTTCTTAACTATTAATGGTATACAGGACAAAAGAGCCTGAAATTAATGTATGCCACATTTAAATAATGCTTCTCAAGTGCCACAATGGAAACAGCAAGTATCAGCAAGGTTGTAGTCGCTGACAGTGTTTTGATTGTTCTGACAAGTCTTGTCTTGTGGGAATTCAAGGCTCGACTCACTGTAGTATGACACACATGATGCATAGCAGAACTCACATTGACACTATTGCTGATCTATCTTACAGCTTAGTGTTTACTTGTCACTGAGAATTGACAAATTAAACAATGATAAAAATTCCCATGTCTAAATTTTTCTCTAAAACCGATAGCGAAGTCAGACAAACATTACAGCAGTTCCATGCTACGGTATTATCTTCGTCTTCCAGTTCAAACCGTTTGTCATCTTTTGCTGTCACATTGTGGGAACTACATGCCACTTTGGTGGAACATCATAGTCAGCGGTATCCCACAGTAGCATTAACCTCTACACATTTCATCTACCTTATTTCTTCAAAACCCGCGAGCGCGGAGTAGACGCGCGATCTGAGGCGCCTTGCGACGTTTCGCGCGCCTCTCCCTGTCGGAGGTTCGAGTCCTCCCCCGGGAATTGGTGTGTGAGTGTTGTCCTAAGCGTAAGTTAGTTTCAGTTAGATTAAGTAGTATGTAACCCTAGGGACCGATGACCTCAGCAGTTCGGTCCCATAGGAATTAACGACAAATTTCCAAATTTTCTTAAAAACCATCAACATCATAAACAGCTTGAAAACCTAAATATATAACATCAACCACTACAGATCTTCTCTTATCGCTTCAAAATTATTAACATCACAACACAGCAAAAAAATCTAAATATGTACCATCTATCAAATGTTAAAATTCTTACGTACACGTTAGTAGAATGAAAGTTAAATTCCTCCGAGCTCATATTTCTACAAGTTTAGAGCTCCATGGTTGTATATACTGTAACTTACCTTTATCTATTATCTCCCTAAATTTCATTTTTGTTAATCACTTTTGATTCTAAATTGCTGAAAATAATGTTGTCACATGAAAATGCAATTTTAGTTCCTGCAATAAACTTTGATATGCTTCCAAACTGTCTTCGCATTTGCCTGCAAGTATAACATGTCTGAAATGTATCGGTAATTTCGTAAATCATATACTTTTGAGTTTAGATGGACTATAAGAGTTGCACAAATATTGATTCTTTCGCATCTTGTCTTCCAAATAACGTGTGAGAATTGAAAATTCTGACCGATCGAAGGTTTTGAGCATAATGGCTGCATGTTTTACGCGATCTGATGTAGCCTGTCTCCAGTCTGCAGATAAAAATGCATGATAGAATTGTCCCTAAGTTCGAGGTTCTCTCGCCTGAGAGTGCGTCATTGTAGCTGGTTCATTTCCTGAGTATCCACGTATGACTTCTAATTTGTGGCAAATTAGCCAATTAGATGTTAATTAAATTTCAAATGCATCTAGCCAAGCTTGAGGATGAATTTCATAACAAAAATTTCGAAACTCTTTAAATTTTCCAACAGTCAACAAATGCTTGTGATCAAAACAAACATTCTTTAGTATACTGAAATTATCTTCGTTGCCCCACATTGGCTGCCTGCTATCTTGTCAACAGAAGTAGTTTTGAAACTTCCTGACAGATTAAAACTGTGTGCTGGACCGAGACTCGACCTCGGTACCTTTGCCTTTCGCGGGCAAGTGCTCTCATTGTATTAGTAGTTTTGTTCCTTAGAATAGTCCCCTAAACGCCGTAAGTTTCCACATTCATCTTCACTGTCTGTGTGAGAATGATCGAAATCATCTTATCTCGAGTAACTTTTCTTTCGATGTGTGTGAACTGATCATGTACCCTGTCTACTCCGCTTTTCTGTTATTGATTCATTTTCATTTGACCATTTGACAATTTGTAAATTGTTTTGAAGCTTCTTCTGTTTTTGAACAATTACCTAGTAAAATATCGTTTGTTGTAACTTTACAAATGAGAGAGAATCTCCATGTGACTTCGAAAGTATATATCACCTACAACTTTTATGTTACTTCTGAATGCAAGTCAAGTGAACAGATAATTTTACTCGATATTGTCTCGACAGTTACATTTGCTAAGCTGAAGCAATGAAGAACAACCTCTGCTAAAGTTATACGCTTTTTAAACACATCATGTATTATGCACAAGCAGGCAGTGGAGCAATAGCATCACCTGAAAATCTTCACACTTCTCAAATTAAGCTTAACCGAAGGATATTTCTAAAATTCCTCTGTATCTTTATCTGTTTTCTCTGTTAACAGATTTCAGACCGCTCAGTAGTGTGATCAACACACGACTCACCAACTTGTATTGTGTTGTACTGTATGGAACCGGGGACCTAGAAACGACGGAGAGGCTTCGTCCCCGCAGTAACCCTCAGTGGTTCACAACCCCACAAGAGGCTACAGCAGTCCACTCACCCCACTGCTGCCCCACACCGAACCCAGGGTTATTCTGCACGGTTCACCCTCCAGTGGAACCTCTGGGAACGTCTCACACCGGACGAGTGTAACACCGTATGTTTGATTGATAGAGTAATTACGGTGTATGAGTACGTGGAGATAGTGTTTGCACAGCAATCACCGACATGGTGTAATTGAGGCAGAATAAGGAAAAGCAGCCCGCATTCGCAGAAGCAGATGGAAAACCTTGTAAGGAGAGACAGCATTGGTGGTATTTTTTTTGTTTTATTAAGCGCAAAATCGACTTTCGGTCACTTAGTGACCATCCTCAGTGCTGTAATATACAATTTAAATTGGTAGGCACTGGTGTCAACTCCATGGAGTCACCAATCAATAAGATGGAAAACCGCCTTGAAAACCATCCACAGACTGACCGGCACACCAGACCTCAACACTAATCCGTCGGGCGGATTCGTGCCGGGGACCGACATGTCTTCCCGCTCGGGAAGCGGTACGTTAGACCGCGCGACTAGCCGGGCGTGCGCTCACCATTCTCGCAGAATGCTACTGCAATGACAGTGCTACTGACAAAAATCACAGCGCTTGTCTCAGAAGCCGGCAGGAGTGGCCGAGAGGTTCTATGAGCTACAGTCTGGAACCGCGCGACCGCTAGGGTCGTAGGTTCGAATCCTGCCTCGGGCATGGATGTGTGTGATGTCCTTAGGTTAGTTAGGTTCTAAGTTCTAGGGGACTGATGACCTCAGAAGTTAAGTCCCATAGTGGTCAGAGCCATTTGAACCATTTTGTCTCAGAAACTCTGTGGTGCACCATACCTACTATTGAAGACAACATTCTCAAAAATGTCCATATAGCAGGTATAAAGTGTTACACATCAAATTAAAATATAAAGGTCACATTAAATTCCTTCAATATCAAAAATAAACTAGAAATCTTACACTGTTAAAGAGATAATGATAATTAGTTGTGCAGAACGAATGAGAGAAAAAGGGCAAATGGGAGTGGATGAGATAGAGCGGCGAACAATGATGGAATACTGGATGTGAGAGAGATACAGTTGGGAGAGCTTATGGAAGTGAGAGGTGAGCTGCATGTAAAAAGAGAGCGAATATGTTTACATTCCAAAAGTTTTGGGACAATTTTGAAAGCTTGTGATGAAGGCAGAGTGTATTAGCTGGTATCACACTCTCCAATCCACGCGTTTTTTGTGCTCCGACTGGAGCATTTTTCCACCGGTTTTCTTATTATATACTCCGGCAGTAACGCGTCAGACGGATTATCAAAACAATGACCTCGCCCTGGAGCGAACTGGCAATGTATTTCATGCACATTAATATAGGGAATCCAAGTCATATCATCTTCGCCGAGTGTGAATGTTGTAAGTAGGGTTACCTGTCTTGAATTGTGTTAAATATTTTCTGGGCGTTTTATTTTGCGCACCCGGTATGCGTTTCGAGTTTGGGTAGTACTGCAGCTAAGCATCATGCAGTCATTAACAGCAAATAAATTGCCTCTGTGTGTGTGGTAGACGAGAGCAAAGTGTACCTCTCCAGCCTGGGAGTGACATAGGTCAGGAGTTTCAGCAGTGAATCCGTCCTCACACTTTACGAGGCAACTAACGTTGAACTGGACGTGGGCGGGACATCCGGCCTCAACGAGAGACAGCCCGTCGTCGGCACACGGGACAAGCAGGTTAAGGTGATTTGCGCTCTCCTGCGGCCTTTGTCATTCTTAAGGTAAACAAAGCCGAAAAAGTTTCTTTACGAAAATGGGACGCTCGTTAACTTTATTAGCGATTGTCGCGAAAGAGTGCAGATAATCGCAAAGGAGCTTCTGGACACTTCGGTGACATGAACAGCGAATTATTGGTAGAGGAAGAATATAGAATGTATTACAACGGTCTGAGGTGCATTCTAGTAGAAATTACTCGTTAGTTCAATTGCATTTTCCCCCATTTACGGTTTTCAATCACATATAGTTAAGGCATAGCATCTAATGTCAGTTTTTTCAAGCATAATATCCGTATTCTCGATGTTGCATTGACTAGTAAATAACTCTGAAATAACGTACTTCATCTCACAGATTAGAATATCGAGATCGTTTCTGAATTCCATTGGAATTTCTGACTTTCACGTCACGATTTCTGACCAATGGGGTAACATTCCAATCGTTCCTTTGCAACAAGAGTTGCAGGAAGTCCTTTATTTATAATAGAATCGACTATTGAGGTAATACTTCTGTTAAATGAATAACAAAAAGACAAAAAGAGCCAGAACCTTTTACAAAACAAAAAGTGAAAAAAATGAGAACTACATGGACACGACGCTGTTACTTTTGTTATCACAGGCTGCAGCCCACAATACTATCAACTGGGCTATAGTTTAAACGTATGTCCTCCTACATCTCCGTAGTTGACACAATATATGAAGGCTGTGTGTATGAATGTCATTATTTGATATTTAATTTTCAAGCTGTACCAGAAAGATGCGATTTTAATAATTCATGATTGTGCGTAACATTGAAGCGGTATACTTTCATAGCACACAAGTTACAGCACTATAAACATCAACTACATGAAGCCATTACCTACCGATATGAACTATGACGCGAGGAATTTCCTACTGTTTTTGTTTTCAGTGACATTATTCCGGATGGCATAGGTTTATTTATCGATGGTCACTCCTCGTATCAGTTCATTCATGCTGTTTCAGTTTATATATCGTTATTTTCTTTTTTGGGAATAGTGAGTGTAGCTGTGAACTCTAGAAAATGGAGTTCCAAGAGGATAAATCGGAATATTTACGATATATTCTTTTGTTTAACTTCAATAGAGGGGTGACAGCCAGAAATATTTGTGCCGTGTATGGAGATAATGCTGTTGGACAAAGCACGGCAACTAAATAGTTTTCTCTTTGTAAGAAGGATCTTTTCATCATTAGGGGCTCTTCACGTTCAGGAA
Source organism: Schistocerca serialis cubense (assembly GCF_023864345.2). NCBI lineage: Eukaryota > Metazoa > Arthropoda > Insecta > Orthoptera > Acrididae > Schistocerca > Schistocerca serialis. The sequence goes on along the minus strand of NC_064641.1, from coordinate 914,369,487 downwards.
GACAATCTACAATGACCCACGTCAATGTAGTCGAGAACTGGCAAATGAGGTCAGCTGCGATCATTCCGCCATCGCGCGACATTTGAATGCTATCGGTACGGTTCAAAAATGGGGCAAAGTCACAAAATTCAGCGGGAGGTCATATGAATATGTCTGCTTGCTCATCATCAACAACGCCGATCATTCCTATCCTGTACCGTTACTGGTGACGAGAAATGGTGTCTTTATGGTAACATTAGGAAAAGAAAGGAATGGTTGTGCCCAAACAAAGCAGCAACTGGTCGTAAAAAGACCTGCACGCAACCGCCAAAGATAATGTTATGCATCTGGCTGAACAGCGACGATGTGGTGTACTACAAATGGCTTCCAGAAGGCGTAACCATCACCGCTGACATTCATTGTCAACACCTGAGACATCTCGCAAACCCAGTCAGAGATGAATGACAGGAAGACTGCGTGACGTGATGCTGCTTCACGACAACGATCGCCCGCATTGGATTGGGAAGTCATTCCACACCCATCTTTTTCACCTGATCTTAAAGCCCGAGAGTTTCATCTTTTCCGCTCTCTGTCGAACAGCCTTCAAGGAACTTCCTTTCCGGATGAAAACGCGCTCCGAAAATGGCTCGATGAGTTCTTCGTCTCAAAACAACGTTTCCACAGATGATGATATTGATGAATAAAGTGTCTGTTATGTGTTTCCGTTGAAACGTATGGGAAAACGCTACGAACTTATACACCAACCTGTATCGGTTTTCTGTCATTTTATTACAACAAATCGTAACTAAGACGACGTATTTTCGAGAGATGCTCAATTTGCTGGTACTTCGGAACAGTTTATGTCCGTACCATGTACTGTATGATAGAGAAAACCAACGATATACGATGTTTAACACCGTGCAATATGGCGGATCTTAGATTCTGCGGCCGCAGCTCGTGGTCGTGCGGTAGCGTTCTCGCTTCCCGCGCCCGGGTTCCCGGGTTCGATTCCCGGCGAGGTCAGGGATTTTCTGTGCCTCGTGATGACTGGGTGTTGTGTGCTGCCCTTAGGTCAGTTAGGTTTAAGTAGTTCTAAGTTCTAGGGGACTGACGACCATAGCTGTTTAGTGCTCAGAGCCATTTCTTTACATTCTGCCTGTTACGTAAATGATGTAGTGTCTCATTGCCGACGTTTCTTTCCTAGAGGCAAACGTATAACATGCGAGATTGTTTATTTCGTGCTCCACAGTGCAATGGAACATGGTATTTCACGCTGTGACGTCACCAACTCCTATTTCACGTGACTCCCTCGAGAGGACTGATTTAGACTGGCGTCGTCCTCAAGGTTAGACGTTTACGTAGAAGGTGAGCAGCGAACCACTAAGGACCCTAGAACGGCTTTCTATAGCAGGTGGGGAGCACTCTGTCGACTCTAGAGCTGATTGCCGCTGTCGCGGGCGCGCGCGCTCCTAAAACGCGTATCGACCGCGGGAACAATAGGCGACGCGGCGGTGCGGGGGCCCTGGAGGACGCATTGTGCCGTGACGCGGCTAATGAGCCGGCAGACGCCGTAATTGGCTGCAGCGGGGAGGCGGAGAGGCGCGCGCCGTAACGAGTCTGCAGGGCCCGGCCTACAGCAACGGCGGAGCGGAGCGGCGACACGCGCAGCCGCCGCCACGGGCGCTTCCCCGTCCAGGGGAGGCGCCGCTCCGTGACATCTTGACGGGGCGATCCGCGACAACAGTTGGGGTGCGAGAGACCTCGCGGCAAGGGTGTGGTTCCTCCTGGTACGAAAACTTTCGATGACGTTCGGATCGACAAAGCGGAGACCCGTTCAACTTTGCAGTAGAGGTTCTAGCAACAAGAGAGGCATTCATTTACATATTCCGCATTATAAGCGGTATTCGGACAATACACTGAGGGGAGAAAAACGCAGTACCAAGAAGGGACTGCGAGACATAAACGAAAGTTGGTAGGCGTGCCTCTACACTTCAAAGACGATGTCTAAACGAATTTCCTGACAGTCGCATAAGAATGTCGCTAAGATTGCCGCTATGAGGATACAAATCAGGTTAAATAAGCCTTAACGGTCGTGACCGTTAGTTACCTTTGAGATTGAACTTTGTGAGTTGATGTTAGTCTGCGGCAGAGACACCATTGTCAACGCCTCACTGCGTTTGAACGACGCCTTGTAATAGGGTGACTTGTGCGATAAAGACTTGGCAGGAACATAGTAACTGTACGTGACTGCTGCCGGCGGTGGGCACGGGAATGTACGGTTGCGAGAAGACCAGGCTCTGGACAGGAACGTGGCACTAACGAGAGGAGAGTCTGTCGCGTTCTTCGCGTGGCTCTGGTCCACCGTACTGCATCTACAGCAGCAATTTGAGCAGCAGTTGGCGCCATAGTGACGGAACGAACAGTTACAGATCGGTTACTTCAAGGTCAGCTCCGCACCAGACACGCTCTAGCGTGCATTCCGTTGACCCCAAACCACCGTCATTTGCGACGTCAGTGGTGTCAAGAGAGACGTGACTAGATTACATAGTGGAGATCTGTTGTGTTTTCTGATGAAAGCTGGCTCTCACTCGGTACCAGTTATGGCTTTATGTTGGTTATAAGAAGTACATTTGAGGTGCTGCTATCACCCTGTCTGTATGCTACACACGCTGGACCTACACGTAGAGGCATGATCTAGGGTCTGATTTTGTATGACAACTGGAGCATTTTCGTAGCTGTTCTACGAACTCTGACTGCAAATTTTTACGTAAATTTGGTGGTTCGGTGTGTTCGCGTCCCATTCGTGAACACCACTGTTGCGGGTGTTTTCCAACAGCAAAACTCTTGCTCGCATACCACTGTTGTAACCCAATATGTTGTACACAGTGTCGACGTGTTGCCTTGTTCTTATTGATCGCCAGATCCGTTTCCAATGGAGCATATGTGACACAATTCCGACTTCATTCACAAGCAGCATTAACCACCGCGGTATTGACCCACCAAGTGAAACAGCCACGGAAATCCATCTCACAAACTAACATCCGGCACCTGTACAACACAGTGCACGCACGTTTTCTTGCCTGCATTCAAAATTCTGGCGGTTGCACTGGTTATTAATGTGCCAGCATTTCACATTAGGAATGACTTATCTCACGTTTGCAGTAACTTGTGATCCTGCAATGTTAATCATTTAAATATGTCACCTAGACAAACCTATTATCTAAATTACATGAGGTTTCATTAGTTATTTTTTATGTTGTGCCTTTGTTTCCATCAGTGTAGAAGAGCGGCCTTAGAAAACTAGAACATTAAACCTGATACTAGAAACCTACCTATTCTTTCTTCGATGTACAGGAACTATAGTGACCGGCACAAAAATAGGGCTTAAAGGTCATCTCGCTGTCTTAGAGCATTGCCTGTTTTTTATAGTGATAATTTCAAATGTTCCTAAAAATTAAAAAAAAAGATTGGGCAATATTTTAGTGTAGAATATGATGGACTACTTTCCAAAAGAAAATTCTCACTAGCTCTTAGCAAAAAATGAAAACTAACGTTACAGGATATTTTGGAAGAAAATTAATTTTTACTTTAAACTGTGGTAGTGACAGAATCACTGATGTAATTGGACTGAAAAAATATATATGCACATCCTCAAAGTTTACAGATGCATATGCTCCGTGTTTTATTTCGGAAACATAACAGTATTCTGAGATAAAAAATTAAATATAAGAGGTGTGAAACTGTGCCGACTACGTAGCGAAAACTGTAGTCGCTGATTAATTTTCGTTCTGTAGGAATGCGAAGAAACTTCCCGAGAGAAAGTTCTTAAGAAAACTACAAAATTATTTTCGGTCACATTTCAAACATCATTATTGTATCGTATCACGTACAGAGGCAAGTTGCTTCCGCGATATTCCTTGCGCAGCTGCGCGCGAGTGATTGTAAGCCGTCGCCAAGAACTTAATTCGGACGGCTCGCTTTAATATGACCGAGAATATTCTCTGTTTCTCGAAAATATTTTACTGGCTGCTAATACGAATCCTTCGTCATTGCATCCATCACTTAAAACGCCAATATACGCTATGCAAAGATAATTGTAGTTATTTTGAAGCCAATATTTTCACTGAAGTCGAGCAAAATATTTGTTCGAAAGGTTTTGTTAAACCCAAGTTTTACCTAAACTTGCTGTAAACCTGTTATATTCAGCACCCAATACGTGGTACACGAAAACCTCTGTCTTACTAACGCAATATCCCAGTCTTGTGTTACAAATTTCTTCCATCATTACAGTTTCTGAATTAAAAACCAAGTGGGCGGAGAAGACAATGCATTGAAGTGACTGGTCAGAATAATTAGTTTTATTATGGGCATTATCCTGTATTTCTCTAGCCATAGGATACTATCCTCTGTCATACTAAACTAATGCAATGGGAATATACCGGCAGTGATACGGTGGTAGACGTACTACTTGGTGTCCCATTTCGTTTGCCAGTTGATCCAATTCGCAAATCTTTTTGGCACCTACGATTTCTTGCTTGGACAGTTCGGCCTTCGTTTCATCAACTGAAAATGAAACATTCTCTGTAACCATTCCATAATATCTGCCTTACTCCAATTTGAACGTGGCAGCTTTCCTATCTGAATGGAGTGGTAGCTGGCGTTATCCATCACGATAATTGACCCTTCTTCCAGCGCAGACAATAGTCGAATAAACCAATTTTTAAATTTTCACTTCTGAATGGTAATCGGATTGGCAAGAACTTTCCCCACCACGAAAAACAAGATTGGCCTGTGGTATGAAGCCTGTGGTTAATGAACCAGCGTGGCCGATGATTGATCGGCCACCTCTACCAGTAGGCACTTTCAAACCGCCGTTTCGTTTGAAGTCGTGCCATATATACTTACTGGTGTGATTATGTCAGACCCAAGTTTCATCCATGTACACTACAGGCCTGGTGTCTTCAGCACGCAAGAAGTTCATTGTACGCAAATACTTCGTTCTTGCTGCTGCAATGTCTCTGTGTTCCATTAAGAGTTTCCGTTCGTAATTACACTTCATCAACCAGAAACCAAGGGAGCGGAGAAGACGAAGAACGGAGGTCTCTGAGCCCGAGTAATTAATTTTTTTATGGAAGCCAGCCTGTGTTTTTTTAGCCGTTACATACTCTCCTCTGTCGTAATATCCAACGACGTCTTTGTTAAAATCGTCAAGGTCGGTTGATTTCCGTTCACGTTCGTATCCCTTTCTTGGAGAATAGAAACACTCATTCATGTCCGGAGATTCTGCCAGTGACAAAGATTTGCTAATACTGCCTACAGTTGACTTGGAGACACCACACGCTTAAGCAGTAAAATCATGAATTTGCCCAAAATTTAAGTTATTCCTCACTTCTTCACTGTCGGGCAGATCAGTATGAAACTTGAGTACATTCGATATGATAATTTTCGATTGTTTACGAATGTCTTTACGCACACCGACCAGAGAAGTACTACAGGTAGGCCGTTGCTCCTGCATTGTTGTTCACCAACGAACACACGTCAAAGCACCTTTCTAAACATAGTGAGATCAGACGTGAACACCCGATATAGCACTGTAACACTGGCCGTGCTGTTCTAGGCGCTACAGTCTGGCACCGAGTGACCGCTACGGTCGCAGGTTCGAATCCTGCCTCGGGCATGGATGTGTGTGATGTCCTTAGGTTAGTTAGGTTTAAGTAGTTCTAAGTTCTAGGGGACTGACGACCTCAGAAGTTAAGTCGCATAGTGCTCAGAGCCATTGAGCCACTGTAACACTGAGCCTTCAGCTGCTCTGACCCACCTCACCGCTAACGGTACCTACATGGCAGCAAAGCCGAGAGGCGGGCTAATCACAGCCCGCAGTCCCTGTTGGTGGCAGCCAGCGGACTCTTCTTTCGTGCCGGCCACTCTAATAACGGTCTATTGAACAGCACAAAACAGTGCAACTTCCCTGTGTCATAGCGAATTCCGGAATCATACACAGTGATATAACTGACAGATTAGCAAATAACAGTATAACAGACGGAATACCTTTCTTTGTACATTTACACTGTCTAATCGCATTAAAGTGACCTCCGCCCAGGTCCGACATCAAGGTCCAAGAACAACTCAGAGATGACAGATGGCAGCACTAGCGGTGGAGTGTATAGAACACATGTCGCCGTGAGGTGGAAAACAGCGTAGTCGTTCTCCTAACACGGAAAGCGATTTATCTCATTTTCGATAGGGCGTGATCATTGGCGTTCGGACCAAGGGTGGAAGCATTTCTGAAACGGATAAGTTTGTGACCTTTTCTCGTCCTCTCGTAGTTAAAGAATACCGTGCATAGCAAAATGACGCTGTCCGAAGCTGGCGCTGAGGCAACTGTGGCGCACCTCGGGTCGTAGACGGCAAGAGTGAGCGGCAGCTGCGTAAAGCGCGTGGCCCGGGAGGCGAGCGACAGCTGAGCAGCTGAACCAAGGGCCTGCCAGCAGTCTCTCCTCAACAAATGTTCAGCGAACGTTTCTGAGTGCGGGCCTCCGCAGAAGGTGACTGGTTCATGCTCCCATGTTTCTTCCTGTTCATCGCTGACGAAGACCGGAATTGGCACGCCAGTACCGCAAGTGGACGTCCATTGAAAGGTCGCAAGTGGCCTTTGCAGACGAATCAGTTCTTATGCTCTGTTGGCACGTACGACATGAAATGTGGGAAAACAAACATCCTACAAACAGAGCAATTACTGTCTTCTTTGGATTCTTTTTTGGGCATTCCCTGGTTGATGTCATGCTGGAAGGCACAGTGTACTAGTGTGTATTTAACCTGGGGGACCAGGTCTATCGCCAGATGCTGTTCGTTTTTGCTCGGCTCGATGACATGGACCAGTAGGACAGTGTAAGGTGTCACACAACCCATGGTGTACGTGCTTAATTCAAAGAGCAGTAGGATGAGTTTACATTACTCTCCTGGCCACTAAATTCCCAGAATTTAATATCAATCGAGAATCTGTGGGGCTATCTCGATCGGGCTGTTTGCACCGTGGATCCTCAACCTAGAAACCCGTCGCAACTGGCGACTGCGCTGCAGTCGGCGTGGCTCTACGTCCCCGTCGGTCCCCTTCCAGAACCTCACTGACCACTCTCCTCCTGCACGCCTAGCAGCGGTCTGCACTGCACAAGATGGACATTCAGGCTTGCCTCAGGTGGTTACATTAATGTGACTGGGCGGTGTACCATGTGCAGACTTCGTAACCACTGAAACCAAAGGGACGTCAGATGAGCAGCTGCGATTCTGGGAAACCTCTCAGATCGTGAGAGTAGAAAATTTCGCAAAGATTCCGTCACTCGTTCTTAAAAGAAACATAATTTTTTAATCATAAGATCTTTACTGTGACATACAACATTCATCATAAGAATGCAAAATGGAGACTGGTGTTACTCTGTAATTTACCACGAAGTCTTAAGCTCTCCATACTGCGATGATTACCCTTTAGCCACAGCAGGTCTAAATCAAGTACTGCACGATTCTTTCCAATATGCATGCAGTAGCCCAAACTCTGCAAGGCAGACGTGAAACTAAGAATTTCTCTACCCACGAATGTCATGAATATTGTTCGACAGCAAAATATTTGTGTTCACATATCACGATACTTTCAAAAGACTGACATTCATTTCTTCGAAGTTCCAAGATGTGAAGATACCAAGTCACCGCAACCATATTGCGTGACTGACCAAAACGCGCACACCAACATCTAGTACCAGATGAAAAAACCGTCTGCACTCATTTTTATAATATTGGTGGTTTGTGTATAGTGTCAATGTCTATTAGAGTAATAGCTATTTATTTCCAGTGTTTAACGGCATTAACACCATGAACGAGAAAAAATGACTGCCAGTTTTTAACATCATCAGCATAAAAATTGGACAGTTCATAGTGTTTTGTTCTTTGAAGTAGTCGTATGTCCCTAAGAAAGAGTGAGCTATGTCGAAAATGCATTGTAAATACAACAAAAAACGTGTTAGACAACAATGTAATTCGCTGAAGGGGTAGGCAGTCACAGGCAAAACAAATACAATGAATAATATTTAAAAAAAGCTTAGATACACACTGGGTTGGATTATCAAGGGCATTTAGAGTGGTGGTGGTTTATTTCAGTAGGGAACAGTGAAGTTAGCAACCAGTCGCACTGGTTGCGTTAGCTGCATTAAAATAGCCTTTGCCGGCCTGTGTGGCCGAGCGGTTCTAGGCGCTTCAGTCTGGAACCGCGCGACCGCTATGGTCGCAGGTTCGAATCCTGCCTCGAGCATGGATGTGTGTGATGTCCTTAGGTTAGTTAGGTTTAAGTAGTTCTAAGTTCTATGTTAAGCCCCATAGTGCTCAGAGCCATTTGAACCATTTGAACCAAAATAGCCTTTTATTTGGTCATTATCACTATTCTGCGTTTGTATCACCATTTTCAGGTGAATAAAATGTAATACGTCGAGTGGACATATTTAGCATATAATTCCCTACCATAACTTAGGACGTTCTCTTGGTGCTTTATCCAGCCTGGAGATGACTGATCAGTCTTTAATAATCCTCCTAAGTCCGTTGTGGATCGCCCCTTTTATCCAGAGGGACCTTCCCTTGCGACAGCTGTTTTAGGGCACCTTGCAATATTTTTCGCTATGTGGGGATATGGCGAGAACTGCTAAATCTGAAACATGTAGTTGCCTTATTTAGAGGCAGTCACTCAACCCAAATAATGCGATATATGGAAACTGTAATGTTGCGCAATATGGCATAAACTCAACTGGGCGATAGCGACTGCCTCCTGATCATGAAGTGGATGTGTAATTTAACACGGGAAGCGACCGAAATACACGTTTCTCGTCTGCTATTGGTTGTTCAGGGCACGCTCTTACTGAACACTTGTCGCATTGCCTTTTGTGGCCTCTGACTGTCCTTCTAGAAAATAGATACCAGAATGTTTTGACAGAAAGGCATGGCTAGGCTGTCTGAGGACTAAGACGCCTAGAGAAAAACGTACATAAGGCTGACGAATGTTGTAAACAGCACGAATTTTAGTTATCTTTTATGACAGCTCAGCGTAATTAGGGTTCAAAGTGATGGTGAATTAAGGTGGCAGACATTGCACTAAGATAATTCTTCTGATAAGTAACATGTGTTTTCATCCCCCTGAGTAGTGCTTGTTTATTATTGTCCATAAAAAAAAGAACCAAGTGTAATGCGCTGATATATGTCGCGGAATAATGTTGGCACCATCACACTAAATGTAACCAATATAACGCAATCTTAAAAGTATCCACAGCTCTAGGTGTCAAAGTCCGCAGCTCGTGATCTAGTGGCTAACGTTGCTACCTCTGGACTGGGTTGAAGATTTTCTCTGCACGGGGACTGGGTGTTTCTGTTGTCCTCGTCGTTTCATCCTCATCATTATCATTGGTGACAGTGGCTAGATTGGACTGTGTAATAAATTGTACTGTGTAAAAATTGAAACTTTGTACAGGTGCTGATGACCCCGCAGTAGAGTGCCCCACACACCAAGCATCATCATCATCATCATCTAGGTTCCCAGAATTAGATTTTCACTCTGCAGTGGAGTGTGCGCTGATATGAAACTTCGTGGCAGATTATAACTGTGTGCCGGACCGAGACTCGAACTCGGGACCTTTGCCTTTCGTGGGCAAGTGCTCTGTAGGTTGGTAGAGTTGGTAGAGCACTTGCCCGCGAAAGGCCAAGGTCTCGGGTTCGAGTCTCGGTCCGGCACACAGTTTTAATCTGCCAGGAAGTTCCATCATCTAGGTTTCAAAGAGCCTGCTTGGTACACCCGTAGACACGGCGCCAAGACTCTTACCATAACTGTCTTCCTTTAGGCGGGGCAGCTTCTTTTATTCTGGTCGCTTGCGACATCATCCTCATGGTATCAAATAACCCTTAGATCCGAATTATAATGTCTTATGAACCAGATTAAGCCAGGAATGGTATACTTGCCCTTCCGCTCTTACCACGCGATCAAGCAAGAATAACTCGTGCTTGATCCTTGTCTCCGTCTCAGAAATAACGGCATTAAATAAGGAAGTTAGTATTTAGCGTCCAGATTTCCTTATTTTCGCCACATGGTCAATCTCACAAATGGTTTTCACTAGACTTCGCTGTCCATCTGCTGATTCTAGTACTTCCTTTATTACACCACTTACATTACCTCTTCATAGTTAACATCCACGTTTAGTTGCATTTTTTAAAATAATCACAGCTTCTTCTCTGGACTTCTTATGAATAGTGGTCCACTCCCAGACATTGTTCCAAAAATAGTCAGGGAAATCTTCCAAACATCGGCTCAATATTGGACAATACGATTCTATTAGATGTGTAAACTGAGAAGGCTACATTTCTCTACGACAATGTTCGTCTTCTGTACGTTCATCCAAGTCACCACTCCTTGCGTTTACTTTTCCTTCGTTGACAGCCTGGCAGAGGCAAACCTCCATCTCAGTTATGCAAACAATGGTAGTTATTTGGAGAATTTAACATTCAACAATAAATCAAGAACTCTTAACGTCTAATTATGACACTTTTTTGAAGCTCAACATCAATCAGTTTCCCCTCGCGTTTGATGCGAGTCCCTTACGAAGCATATCTGTGTCGTCTATATCGATTCTAACTCTCGCGCCGACGTCAATTGTTTTGCGCTGGATATTATCTTTGCGGCGTTAACCGTCACTCATGATTCACTGCCTAAACGCATCACTTCACACAGTTTACACATCTAAGCGTGCACTTGAAATTATATATGAACATTCACTGGGAACCTCTTTTGGTTACGCAGCGTCATTTTCGGGAAACATTTCTTTCTTCTTGAAGGTCATTCAGATCCTTTAAAAATCTTGATGACATTAGCAATGCTAAAGTTCCATGTTTACCCAAACACAGGGGAAGCCTATCTCCACTATATTCTTTACAGCACTCGATAGTAATAGTTAGTCACTATTTCTACAATCTGTGTCACTGATTAATTATTTCAGTTTAAAGTTTTCTAACACTAAACACACACAGTTTATTGTTATGTTTTTACGAGCGTTCATCTCTGTCACTCGCAATACCATTCCTCCCTATCTTCTAATCTTCATTAAATTTTTTCAAGTCGTTATGGGAAAATAACCCTTTAATTCTGTTAGACCCCGGGTATGCTAACAGATAAGCCCCAGGGTTCGGAATTTGTAGAATGATGTATGGGCCAGTATATAATAACTCCCATTTCTTTACACTCTTCTTTATTAAGGATGATTTGGTATGTCTTTCTACTAGTACCTTCTCTCCGACGTGGTACGCCTGTACCCTCTTGATTAATTTGTCATATTGTTGTTTTCTCTGATCTGCCTTTTGCGTCATATTTATGATGGCTTGTCTTATTTTTTCTTCCCAAGGCATCTCAGTTTCCTGAGTTTTGGGCATATGTTCAGTCCAGAAGTTTTCTTCTTTTGCCTCGAACATCAATTCATGAGGTGTATATCCAGTGGAGGAGTGGGGCATGTTGTATATCTGCTCAATATTTCCTTTTGAACTTGAGCCTTTAACCTCCAGGGAACAGGATAGAACGTTCTACAATACGTTTCGTGCGGCTTAACGTAGAGATGGCATATGTATCCCTTAATAACTCCTGGCTTTTCATCAAAAACGTTTTCATACGTTAATAATAATTCATTGAGCTGCTTCTTCTGATCTTCGATAATGCATTCGGATTCATTTAACTTTTCAAACACTAATTGACCGAAATATTCTTTGACTTGGAACTCATTAATTACGTGCTCTTTAGAATTTTGCGCCGCCCTGACTACTTGCATACTGATCCCACAATTATATTTTCTCGTAAGCCTTTTTTTTCTCAACGACTCCAACTCAATTTCTTGTTTATTAACATTCAACCAAATTTTTCCTGTTTTAAATCTATTTTGCATCCGTATTGACGTAGGCTGTCGACTCCGATAATGCAATCTACCACCAAATTTTTCACAACAAGGAATGGGCTTAATATTGCTACATTTCCGAATTCCACACCAAGTAGTGACTGCACCTTTACATTAGCCGATCGAGCCCCAACGGCGCCTATTATTCTGCAATCTTGAACTGGAAATACTGGTACTCGTCCTATATTTCTGATCCTGTTGAATAGTGCCTCCGAAATAACATTTGTGGTTGCATCTTTGTCTAAAACCGCCACTATAGATATGGTCTCCATAATGACTTGCACTTCGGCTACTGCCGCCTGTTCCTTATCCTCATCTTGTGGTTCTAAGTCCTCGGTCAGTTCATATGCCAGTAATCGTCCATCATTATACGTTAGCATGGGTACACATATCCTGTTGCCCCTCAACCAATTGTTGACCGCTCCTCCGGGGCACAAGTGGGTCCTTACAAGTTTGTTGGATTTTGATTTGTCTGCTGGTTGACATCTTCCGTCACTTCGGTAATTACCGGTTGATTCGTAGATGTCCGTCCCCACTTATGTTGGCTATTTGAATTCGTTCCACCTGGTTGATTCCACTTTCTATTATTGTTATTATTCCAGGCTTTGGGTCTGAAATTTCTTTCGTTCCCCCACACGAGATTGTATCTTTTCCCGTTCCTGTTGTTCCTTGAATAGCCCCTCGCAAGACCATTGCCGGGATTACTATTGAGATTTTGAGGGGTTTCTCCATTATTTAACGATCTCTGTTCATTCCTTTTAAGTGTCGATTGATCGCCATTGGTATAACACATACTTCCACCTTGCCTACCGTTTGGCGGAGGTTCTATCTCCCTATATTGGAATCTGTTAGTACGGGCTTTCTGGTTGTTCTCTTCGATAATATCTGTATGGTCTAACGTCGTGAGGAACGACTCCAAGTCTTTGTCGTTGCCGTAAATCAAATGATTCCGGATGCTAGTTGCTAGTCTTGCCTTAAGTATGTTTATTATGTCTGGCAAGGGCATAGGTCTGTCCCAGTATCTCGTTTTATTTATATATTTTTCGAAATACTTTCTAAGGCTTCCTTTCGAAAAGAAGAAAGGCTCTGGGTAGAGCACTTCCTGCCTTAGGCGTTCCTGTACCCCTTCTGACCAGAACTTTGCTAAAAACGCGTTCTCAAAATCGTCATATGTCGAGCAAACAGAAGTCACGTCCGAGCCCTAGATCGCCCCCGAACCTTGTGTATATCCTGTAACAAAACTGATCTTCTGCCACTCCGACCAATTTCTGGGTAGCACTCCTCTGAAACTCCGAATAAAAACAGTTGGATGGATTCCCCTTTTGTCAGGGTTAAAAATCTGGAATTGCCGATGCTTTATCATTTTTCCTTCGGCATGGCAAAGGCTTTCGTAATCTCCGTTAGATAAGAATTCATGCAAACAACCAGCTTGTGGCAATTTAATGTTTGAATTACTTACACAAGTCGGTATTGTGTGCGAATGGGCAGTAACAGGCTCTATAGTCGCTGCCAACTTCTGCTGCTGCCCTGTATTCATTTGTTCTGAGCTTTGTTGTGAAGCGCGCATAGACTCTTCTATCGTTTGTTTCCAATGCTCCAAATCAGCACGTAACTGCTGTCGCATCTCCTCAAGTCCTTTCGCAAACAAATTCTCTTCCTGTTTGCCAGATAAACTGTGGAATGCTGCCTTAACATTTTGCTCAACGTTTTCACACATTAGCCTTTTGTTTTCTAATGTGATTTCGGATAATTTACCCGTTAATACGTTAATTTGGTGGTCTATAACGTCTTGACGCTGTGTCAGATGTTCAACGCTTTCCTTTAGGTTAGCCTGTGTACGTGCCAATTCAGGAAGTTGCGCAATTGCACATGACATGGCGTCTTGCTTTTGTACTAATTGCGGAACCATTTCCACTTGTTCCCGTACAGTATCTATCTTAATAGCCACATACTCCTTCATTTCGACACGTACGCGGTCAGTAGATTCCTCACATTGTGCTTTCACCAATTCTATTTGTGCAGTTAATTTTCGTTCCGTCTCTTCGGCCTGATCTTTGACTTCCTTGGTCTTCGCCTCTATGCGCTGCTCTAATTCTGAAAAACTGTCTAGTAACTGCTGCTTAATCTCAGTCTGGACTAATTTCATTTCTTCTTGAGTTTGAGTGACTGTCACTAATTGTGCTTTAATATTGGTTTTCAGATTTTCCTGCCCTTCAGTAACTGAGGCTAATTTCGCGTTAATGTCGGTTTTCAGATTTTCCTGCCCTTCAGTAACTGATGCTAATTTCGTATTCAAATCATTTTGCCCTTCAGTAACTGAGGCTAATTTCGTATTCAAATCATTTTGCCCTTCAGTAACTGAGGCTAATTTCGCCTTAATGTCGGTTTTCGAAGTATTCGTGCTCTCGGTTATCATCTGCATCTGTCTCATGATAATTACCAATGGATCTAATCCATGCTGCGTACTTGCTGTTACACCTCCAGCCGTGTGTACAGGGCGTTCTATTGCGCTATCTGTAGCCATCGGTCCTACAACACTTCTTACTGCATCATTATTATCAGTGCTAACAGCTGAAGGCTGTTGCGTGCTGCTATGCTCTGCTTGACTCATCCTAAACATTGCCCTAGTTAAAACCATATAAATGTTCTACTATCACTAAATATAACTCCCTTCTACTGTCACTATATGTAACTCCGTTCACACAAGAGTACTTCTGTGTCTACTTTCTTAGTGTACATATACAGATAAATACAACTGGTACAGGTCAATCAACACACATCTAACATGAACTAGCAAGCTTTAATAATAAACATATAGATTTAGCCTTTTCTCTGCGCCCAGCGTGTTGTCTTTCGGCTTTATTTATAGATCCAATTATATCACCTGCGAGTCTTTTCTCTCTTTTCCAAGCGTCAGTTAGGTTAGCTCGTCGTAGTTGACATGAAACAGAGAACAAAATTATTTTAGCAACGTCCAAAAAAGTGTCCTGTCACGGATTGGCCATTTTAACATTTTTTTTTTATGTTAAGGATAATAAGTTGCCGTCTCTTCATCTAAGAATAGGTGATGAATGCAGCTAGCCGCTAACTTTGTGTAATGTCTTGTCTGTATAGACGTGTATCTGTTGCCTTTAAGATCCCTTCACCTTCACACATAAATCTATACAGTAAAGTAAGGGCCTCCCATTTCTTGGCTGATCCGTGATAAGACAGACGAAAAGTTAGACTAATGGAGGATTATTAGTATTATCTCTATTTTCATTCGCTCTCTCTCTTTCTCTCGTTTATCTATGTACAGTTTTTAATATAATATTTCATTATGTGAAATCAGCCAAATAGAATCTTTGGTGGAGTCCTTCGTCTTGGTAATCAGCGGCTGGCTTGCTGTAAGAGATCTTTACATTTATTATTACTGTTAAACACTGCATTCAGTCGGGAGAATCAATCGTGTGGACAATTTGTTCCTTTTACGAAAGATTGCGAATTCCAGCCTTTTTGGACGATTTAACACAGACTCAGTGATTGCAGGCTCTCTTCGACACAGCTGAAACTTCCCCACTAAGTACAGGGCCAACGTGATCATCAAATGATTCAGAAAAAACTCATTCGTTCATTCACTCCAAAACAAAAAAGTCACAAACCTTATTTATGAAGGAAATTGTGTATTCAATCCATCTCCATTACATGTCCAGATCTCCGTGGATTCCACGTCTTAATTATTTTCCGTTTACAGTCTCTTTCTCTTCAAACAACCCGCTAGCGACACAAATGTTAATTGGCGCGCTTTAGCGAGAAGAAAAGCAAAATATGTATCTCTCACAAACACGTCAATCCCTCAACAGATACTCCAGAAGCTGTCCTAGTTACCACTCTAACAACCATGGAGAATGCATATATGCATATCAGTTATTTCAAAGAATAAATGGCTCTGAGCACTATGGGACTTAACTTCTGAGGTCATCAGTCCCCTAGAACTTAGAACTACTTAAACCTAAATAACCTAAGGACATCACACACATCCATGCCCGAGGCAGGATTCGAACCTGCGACCGTAGCGGTCGTGCGGCTCCGGACTGTAGCGCCCAGAACCGCTCGGCCACTCCGGCCGGCTCAAAGAATAAACGCACTAGAAAATACTTTGGCGTCGTCGAGCTGTCGCCGCATATGTTACGAGAAAATCAGATCAGATACTTTTCCAAAGTGAATGAATGTGGATGGTTCGATTGACAATGATTAATTGGTGCGTGGTAGAGGGTATTTTCTGTGGGGACGTTACAAGAATCCATATCCAGCAAACATACACAAACATTACAGTGACAAATTTGGAAAGCATTTGAAACTACAAATTAATAAGACCTGTGTTTAGCTCGACCATGGGACCGGCATCTTTCTTTCATCTTTATAATCAACGAATAAGTCTACATATGTTGACTCTGTATCATCGCAGCGTTTATCATTTACAATGTAGATGTCTATCCATAGCGAATTATGTTGAATCATTTCATATTGAAATGCATTATTTTTCATAGAGTGATGATTCATGGAGAAAACTGGACTACATTTTAGACAAATTATCCCGTCTGCAATAAAATGCGCAACAGTTCCTCCATCTGTCGAGAATCAGGTAGTGAAGATTAAATTTACTGGAACGGCGTTAACTTATAACGTATAGTGCGAAGTGGATCGTCATCTATTGGCCCAGAATATTGTAGTTTCTGTAAGGGGCAATACAAGGAACCCTGTGGCCTTTCGTATAATAGTATACGCTAGTTCACAGTCCTGAAGCTATTTTTCTTAAGACAGTCTGAAGTTCTTTAATTTGTCGAATAAAAACAGTTGATAACACGTGTTTTAAACGCTTGTAAAAATGCCACACCGACTGTGGGTCAGTTACATTTACATCTTGACTTCCTCTGCTGGAGAAAATCTGTCAAAAATTGCGATGGATTTTCTGACTTTCGGATTTTATTGTGATGAAACATCAAAATCCCAGAACAATAAAAATTATGTTTGTTTTTGCACGAATTATATGTGACAATCATCCATAACAAGTGAAAACGACACACTGATAAAAACATTTACGATGTCCCGTGGAAATTTCCAAGCTGTTTTTGTCCATCCCGTAGGAATGATGACGTAGCAATGGCAGAAATAAAGAAAAGAACTCCTCGACAGTAGAAAATTAAATAGCATAAATACAGTGTAATATTTTAAGGTAAATCATTTAGAGGTCCTGTAATAATAGGCAAGTGTTGACAGAAATTAATGATGCAGATAATAAAATTAAAACTATATGGGGTATTGTGCAAAGGAAGAGAGGTCTACCACTCAGTGTAGAAGATACCACAAAAATTAAAGTAAATGAAATTGTTGTGACTGATATTTCTCAACTGGCCAGTCATTTTAACCATCACTTTCAAATAAAGCAGCAAAAATACAATTGAATGGTTCAAAAAATGTAATAAAAATGTCATTTCACAAACCATTATACAACTAGAAGCAGTACCAACGTACATCACTGAAATACTATAAAAATTCTGAAAAACAAAAGTTCATTCGGTATTCATGGTATTTCAAACTGAATTCTGAGAAGTTTTTCTAACTTAATAAGTACTGTCCATACAACGAATTTTTCCAGGCAGTTTAAAATACGGAACTCTTAAACCTCTATGTAGGAAAGGTGACAAGAAGGACTAAAATAATTGTCGTTCAGTTTCCTTGCTAACGTATTTTTCCAGAATTCTCGAAAAAGAAACGTACTCAAAAGTTACCTCACGTTTAGGTAGAAACAATTTACTTAGCAGCTCATAATTTCGTTTCCAGAAGGGTTGCTCCTCTGAGAATGCTATTCATACATTCGCTCAGCAAATATTATCTGCCATAAATAAAATACCCCAGTTGGTATGTTTATGATCTTTCCAAGACATTTGACTGCGATGATCATGCTGCAATCTTACAAAAACATAAGTTTTACGGAATTAACAGTTTACATGCAAATGGTTTGAATCACACTTAACAAACATAATACCAATACTAGTGCTCAATAATTCTAATATTGTTGAAAGAAGTGACAATTTTAGTGACTGGGAAGAAATCACAAAGGAAATCCCACAAAGGGAGACCTTCCAGTTAACACGCATCAAGCAGAATTGGTACTCTTTGCTGACGGCAATAGCGTTTTAATCAATCCCATTAGAGAGAATGGCTCAGAAGACATTGTTGGTAAAATTTTGAATGAATTATTAAGTGGTTCGTTGAAATTATTCTCCTCTTTAATTTTTAGAAAACACTCCATATTCAGTTATGCACAACAAGTAAAGGCATGGCAAAAACTGATGTAACACATGAACAGGAGTCATAAAATACGGAAGAACTCGTGCTATGAAAACTTGAACTGGAAGAAACATATTACTGAACAGCTCAAAACATTAAGTTCAGTAACTTCACTTCTTCCTATAATTGCAAGTCTTAGAAACAAACCAATCTACCTCCTGACATATTTTGAATATTTACACTCAATAATGCCTAATGGAATAGTTTTCTGGACCAAGTCACCACTTATAAATAAAATACTGATTGCACAAAAGCGACCAGTAAGAACAATATGTGGTGTCCACCCGCGGTCGTCATGTAGGAGTCAGGCATTCAACTATACCTCTCCATTACATATATTCGCTTGCGCAATTCATCATTAGTAATCCATCACAGTTTGAGAAGAACAGTGATGTTCATACCTACAATACTACAGGAAACAATGAGCTTTATTAACCGTTATTGAACCTATCAGTGGATCAGTTAGGACTGCAATATAGAAACTCATGTTTTTGTTCATTGATCCAAAACCGTAAAACATCTCACAGGTAGTAAAGCAGATTTTAAATCTATCTTAAAATCATCCTCTTTAGATAACTCCATCTACTGCATGGATCAATTTTTATTGCAATATCGATAGCCTGCAAGAAAAGAAACTAGTTTTTAAGTGAAATTGCATGAGTAAAACTAAAAAGATCTTCATTAATATTTACATTAATTATGTGTGCATTGTCTGAAAACTGACACGTTCCACATCATTTAGATAAAAAAAATCATTTAAATTATCTATGGAACATGCAACTGAGTGATCAATACAAAGTACGACCTGTGTTCACTCCAGACGTTACTCAAGAATTAAAGTTGTGTGACGCATGTCAACTCACGTTAGGGCCGTCTTAGTAGAGGGTACCTTCTCTCAGGTGAAACAACACACATATGAAGGGTGGTCGTTTCAGAAGGCTAATGAGATGCAGTTCTCTTGTTCAACACAAATTTCTCATTTGTCTGACTTTTTAGAAGTTGTTCTATACTCCTACATTTACGAAATAGGTGTGGTTGACATAATGGAACACTGCAGACTTGAAAGATTACCCTTCTCTTATTCAACTGTATTTGGTTTGTCCCCTCATCTCTTATCCCTTGCCTTCTGGACTAGTGATGACTGTTGATCTAGCTCCGTACAACGAAATAGCATCCTACTACCAACAGTGGTAAAAAGTGACCTACCAGACTGCATACAACGCTCGGCCCTATTCCACATAAGTCGATTTCGATATGGTCTGTCACTGAAAGGACATCACTATGTAGCCCCTCTCATTCATTCATATTAACAAAATTTGCGATGAGGGGAAAATCTCAGGAATTCTCGGGATGTTTTTATGTAAATGTAGAAACGCAAACTGTAATTTACAAAAATGGCATTTTATTCCTCTTTCTTAGAACAAGGACAAGCGCTTCAGTAAAGCTTTATATTTTAAATCAGAACTGTCACAGTAAACATCAAATGGTCACCACACACATCGTGGTTTAGATGTAGTGGGACAGAAATTTAAAACGACGAGAAAGATACTCACCGCTGAGTGCATGAGGTCTGTGATGAGGGAAAGTTAGTCTCATTCTCCCACATTAATCCAAGATACAAACAGAAAGCATGCTATTCTTACAAATTCCGAAAATAGTTGTTATGCTAAAATCCTCCCACTATATAAGAACTCAATCTGTTCGGTATTTCAAGCTCCGTTCACTAGCTCATGACAATAACTAGTAACGTGAGAATCACCAACTGATGCCAACGCGAAAACTCATTAAACGAACACCAGAAAACCGCTGAAAGGAGATAAGCCTAATCCTTGTCACATACAAGATTGATTACTTTTAAAGGAAGTCGCAATTAGAGATCTCAGACAATAAGCAACTACCAGAGAGCTACCCACATATAACTGACAACTGTGGTGATCAAAGTTCATCTCACAACATCTTCACAAAATCGCCAAAACATACCATTAAAATGGAATAATTTACACCAAACACTTCCTCATCATATGGTAAAAGGAATTGAAAACGATAAAGCACAAAATTAATACATTTTGATACATTTCTCCTAAGATCAGACACAACTTATCGACCAGCCAATAAATATCTGAAAACCGCTCCTGTTAGCGCAACCACTCCTCTGCTTAAGAAAGATGGTGGAGAGAGATTGTTGAATTTGAAAAGTCCAACCATCTCTCTCGCGACAGACTTAGCTTTTTCTCCTTATCCTGACGTGTTTCTTTCTTTTCCACGTCTTACACGACGCTAACTAGAACACGGTTTCTCTCTTTAAAAAGTGGTGTGGAGAGATTGAGTTTAAAATGCCCTACGAACTCCGTCGCCCCATGCCTAGCTTTTACACCCTTATGAGAACATGTTCTCTTATCTGCCTCCTATGCTTTCTTTTCCAAACACCCACGCAATCATTCAGTGGCGATCAACCATAAAGTACAGGATGAAAGAAAAACAGTATTCTCAGGGGGAAGTTAACTAAAGCAAAGACCTCAGTCCCAGGCTATCAGATATGTGAATGGATCGAAGACCTTATAAATAACAGATTACAGCGCGTCCTTCTGGACGGTGAGCGTCCATCACAGACAAGAGTATCGACAGGACTGCCCCAAGGAAGTCTGATATGACTGCACTTGTCTATACGTATATCCATCATTCAGATAACGGTGTGCAGCAGTCTGTGGCTGTTTGCTGATGACACTGCAATGCAAGGGAAGACGTCGTCGTTGTGTAATTTTATGAGAATATGTGAAGGTTTTCATAGAATTTCTAGCTGTTGTGCTGAATGGCAGCTTGCTCTACATGTAAAATAGTGTAAGTTAATGAAGATGAATAGAAAAACAAACTAGTAATGTTCGAACCCAGTATTAGTGATACGCTGCTTGACACAGCATCGGCTATTAAATATCCGGTCGTAACGTAGAAAGCAGCATAAAATGGAACGAGAGCATAAGGTCCGTAGTAGGGAAGACGAACAGTCGACTACAGTTTATTGGGAGAATTCTAGGACAATGTAGCTCATGTATAAGAGACCACTTACAGAACACTTGTGCAATCTATTGTTGAGGCCTGTTCGCGTGTTTGGGATCCCCACCAGGAAGGATTATAGGAAGACGTCGAAGCAACTCAGAGGAATGTTGCTAGATACGGTACTAATAGGCTCGATCAACTAGCGAAAATTACGAAATGCCCCGTGAACTTAAAGCGGAATGTATTCAGGGAAGACGACGTTCTTTTCGTGAAGCGCTGTTGACATTCTTTGGAGAAACAGCATTTGAGATAGATTGCAGAGCTATTCCACTGTAGCCAACATAGATCTTCCGAAAAGACAGCGGAGATGAGAATCAGTGTTCGTATGGAAGTACACAGGATGTCGTTTTTCCCGCACTTCATTTTCAAGTGGAAAAGGAAAGGTAATTACTAGCAGTAGTATAGCTTACCCTTAGCCATGCAACGTAGTTTGTTAGTTAGTTAATGTCCCTTAGATCTCTTCCAAGATTTTTTATGGAAATGGTGTAGAACGATTCAGTTTCCAGGGTACTTATAGGTATGTCAACGTTAATGAACACGTTTCTTAGTCCTACTCCTGCAATTATACTTAAAAGCAAGTGTTTTTTTAAGTTACTAGTTTTTTAAATAGAAATTCTTCCATGGTGTGAAAGAAGTTGTCTATAATAAACAATTTTAGGTTAGATTTTAACTTGATTTCCTACCTGTAAAACATTTTACGCTATTGGCCAAATGATCAAAAATTTATGTGACCACATATTGAACGCCTTTCTGAGTCATTGACAGCTTTAAGAATCGCTAATAACTGTCATTTTTTCCTTTAATATTGTAGGCATCTTCTCAAATTGTGCTGGATTATTTATGATGAATTTCATTAGCGAATATTGTGGTGGTGTAGTTACATTGTCTCACTCCTTGAAAAAGTCCCTACACCATGACCCCAGATGAATACCGCATAATAGTCTTCTTTCTCGCTTTCTGCAATCAGCACACCCTTTATAATTAGTGAGTGACCCCAGAACATATTCCATAAGACATTACTGCGTGGAAATATGTCAGGAGGTAGGTTCTCTTGTTTCCAAGACAAGCAGTTATACGAAGAGCAAAAAGTGGCTGGACTTAATTTCTTGAGCTGTTCTATACTACGTTTCATCGAGTTTCAGTAGCATTCTACTATATTTAGTGAGTTCCGTTAATGTGCTGCAGCAGTTTTTACTAAGCATTTATATGTAGTACAGAACTGAATACAGTGTATTTTCTCAAGAGTAAGAGACTCTGTTTTGAGAAAAACACTTAACAATTCTTTGAAAGTCATCCTAAACAATCACTCTTGCAGATTTACCTCTATTGAGATTTATTGTAATACTAGTACTGTGTGCAAAAAGTACTAGTTCTGCTTGATGCATATTAAGTGGAAAGTCTCCGTTTGTGGGACTCCTTTTATGATTTCTCCTTAGTCACAATGTCAGAATTATTCAGCACTACTATTTGCAATCTATTTGGTAAGTGTGAGATCTTAATTCTATTATTCAAATACATTGACACAAATATCCGGTGCGTGAAACTGAGTTCGAAATTAGCGTCTCATTCTATATATACCTCATTCCACACCACCTCTTTTAACTTGCTCTTAAAGTAGTGTATCCTATCCCTTGAACAAGACTCGGTGCTTTTTGTGAACCTGATTCAGGGCTATAAATTCCTTTGTTGTTTATTTACATTACATTACCCTATCCTCTATAACAAGACTCAGTGCTTTTTGCGAATCTGATTCAGGGCTGTAAATTTCTTTGTTGTTTATTTACATTAACATTGCAGTGTGATCAGAGTGTCCATTAACAAATTGCTTCGCAGTGAGCATTGCCATTAGAAATGTTATCAGTCCATGTGCTACAGTGTTTCGGCAGACGAGCCGGAAATTTGAATCACAAATAACGATTCCAGTTTACTTTTCCTTTCCGTATTTTTTAAGAAGTCTACATTGAAATCTCCACAAACTAAAACTGTTTCTTCTTGTCTCAGATGAAGCTCAATAATGTCTCTGTGTTTCTCATAAACATCTCAAAGTTTCCAAGAGGGGATCTGCAGACTGTTACGATTTCCAGACGAGTATTCCTCAGTAACACATGACAAGGACATGCTTCTAGGTTCTGATCTATATAGAAAGTATTTCTTTCAATATTTCTCATGTTATCGCCATTTTACATACGTCGGTACTCCTCCTTTTCCATGTCAGCTCTACACGAACAAGACCCTAGTTTATAACCCCTGATATTTAACTTTTCTATCCCTGTGCTCACGAAGTGTTCAGAGACACAGAACACCTATCACTTCAGAATTTTCCACATCTTCTAGTCATACAAGAAGCTCATCTACACTCCTGGAAATGGAAAAAAGAACACATTGACACCGGTGTGTCAGACCCACCATACTTGCTCCGGACACTGCGAGAGGGCTGTACAAGCAATGATCACACGCACGGCACAGCGGACACACCAGGAACCGCGGTGTTGGCCGTCGAATGGCGCTAGCTGCGCAGCATTTGTGCACCGCCGCCGTCAGTGTCAGCCAGTTTGCCGTGGCATACGGAGCTCCATCGCAGTCTTTAACACTGGTAGCATGCCGCGACACCGTGGACGTGAACCGTATGTGCAGTTGACGGACTTTAAGCGAGGGCGTATAGTGGGCATGCGGGAGGCCGGGTAGACGTACCGCCGAATTGCTCAACACGTGGGGCGTGAGGTCTCCACAGTACATCGATGTTGTCGCCAGTGGTCGGCGGAAGGTGCACGTGCCCGTCGACCTGGGACCGGACCGCAGCGATGCACGGATGCACGCCAAGACAGTAGGATCTTACGCAGTGCCGTAGGGGACCGCACCGCCACTTCCCAGCAAATTAGGGACACTGTTGCTCCTGGGGTATCGGCGAGGACCATTCGCAACCGTCTCCATGAAGCTGGGCTGCGGTCCCGCACACCGTTAGGCCGTCTTCCGTTCACGCCCCAACATCGTGCAGCCCGCCTCCAGTGGTGTCGCGACAGGCGTGAATGGAGGGACGAATGGAGACGTGTCGTCTTCAGCGATGAGAGTCGCTTCTGCCTTGGTGCCAATGATGGTCGTATGCGTGTTTGGCGCCGTGCAGGTGAGCGCCACAATCAGGACTGCATACGACCGAGGCACACAGGGCCAACACCCGGCATCATGGTGTGGGGAGCGATCTCCTACACTGGCCGTACACCACTGGTGATCGTCGAGGGGACACTGAATAGTGCACGGTACATCCAAACCGTCATCGAACCCATCGTTCTACCATTCCTAGACCGGCAAGGGAACTTGCTGTTCCAACAGGACAATGCACGTCCGCATGTGTCCCGTGCCACCCAACGTGCTCTAGAAGGTGTAAGTCAACTACCCTGGCCAGCAAGATCTCCGGATCTGTCCCCCATTGAGCATGTTTGGGACTGGATGAAGCGTCGTCTCACGCGGTCTGCACGTCCAGCACGAACGCTGATCCAACTGAGGCGCCAGGTGGAAATGGCATGGCAAGCCGTTCCACAGGACTACATCCAGCATCTCTACGATCGTCTCCATGGGAGGATAGCAGCCTGCATTGCTGCGAAAGGTGGATATACACTGTACTAGTGCCGACATTGTGCATGCTCTGTTGCCTGTGTCTATGTGCCTGTGGTTCTGTTAGTGTGATCATGTGATGTATCTGACCCCAGGAATGTGTCAATAAAGTTTCCCCTTCCTGGGACAATGAATTCACGGTGTTCTTATTTCAATTTCCAGGAGTGTATTTTATTTTTCAATCACCTGATGTTCTGATGGAACAAATTAATTGTATTTTTCCAGGGACTGTTGCATACATTATGATGTCGATTTGCAACCATTCACTCATTGCGTATTATTTCATATTTCTAAATCTAATGGTACATTTACATGTTTCTTCTTTTTCCTCTTGATATCCCTTACCTGTACGGTGCGGCAATCAACTTGGCAATGTTATTGGTAGAGTGCGGCCAAGTGCTCTTCTTGTCTCTGTACCAGACCTGTATTCACCTAGTGCGATGTGGGAAACCGCCTATAAACAACATCCAGGGTGGCCGGTACACCGCAGCTCGCCGTGGATCAGCCGGGTGGCCCCGACAAGGGGATGGCGTGCCTCCCTGAATCCTGGAAGTGACGTACATACCCACGCATGTATGTGGACGAGTCTACATCAACATTTGTATCTTCATATATTCTCTGTTAAGCACTGTGGAGTGCATGTTATGGGTCCTTCCCGTTCGAATCGCGTATCCAGGGCGGGAAGAATAACTGCATAAACTTCTCTGTGCGTACTGCAACTGATGTAATTCTGTCTTCACCATAAACAACGGTGTGGTACTTCGGACGCTTGAAAATATCTCTAGATTCTTCACATAACACTGGTTGGTAAAATATTCTAAATAGGCATTCTAGGTATAATGTGCGTCTTTCTGGAAGAATCTTCCAATTGATGTTGTTCAACATTGTCCGAAAGCCCACTAAATAGTAAAAAAAAACCTGTGATCATTCGTCCCTTCCTCCCATTTCTTAATTGGTCCCCACACACTTTTGAAACATTCTGAAATGTCACGCACAAGTGATAAGGAAGTAGTTCCTGGACACCACTGTTACTCGTATTTGGTTCGCTGTCTCCTTGTCTGCAAGCACGGCTACCGCTAGACTTGCAAAACCAAGCAGAACGAAATGATAGAAAGTAATCAGTGTCCGTTGGAGGCTGACTGAATTTAACCAGTATACAGCCACGTGACTTCCTCTTGTTCGTTATTCATTTATTGCAACCAAAAATTAGACAGTGAGAGAAAATCAATCGTTCTGTCAATCTACAATCTACCAACAGTCTATTTATTGTCTAAGATTACAGTTACTTTATTTACGTGTTCTTAGAATTATGATGTGCAAATTACGAAGTTAAAAATCGTACTCACTCATAATAAAATTATTATTTTAATGTAAATCTTGATTGAAGCGCAACTCCCACACAAAAAACTGGTTTCCTGATTCTAGCTATATGTACAAACACACATAGGAAGACGCATCATTTTTCAGAAAGTAAGGCAACTGGAGAACTATTTCTTGAATTTTTAGTTTCTTCTGAACGGTGCTATAGTACGTTATTATTTTCATTAGTATTTACAGAGCATTATGCAAAGTGTATAATATCCTAACAGTCTTTCGCAGATACTAAATCACGCTTATGTACACGCACTTTTGTTGAAACAGTTCCAGAAGTTCCCTATCCGTCGTGGAACACAGAATCTCTCTCTCTCTCTCTCTCTCTCTCTCTCTCTCTCTCTCTCTCTCTCTCTCTTTCCTTCACACACACACACACACACACACACACACACACACACACACACACACACACCTACATACACAGCGTGTTTCAAAGCATTTGCATCACATGTCTGAGCTGGCAAATCACATCGTCGGGAACAACTTTTGTTACAGACAGAATGGTTGCTGACATTTCCCGGTGACATTAGACTATCTTCTGAGCTGTTCATTCCTCTGACCGACAGCTAGGTGTTGGCATTCTGCAGCGTCTTGTGCATTTCCAGTAATCAAGGCATTTTGTCTGTACGAAAGGGAGAGGCACAAGAAAATGTTAGTTCCTGATTAACTTCTAAAATATGTTCCTTCACTTACAGAAACTCATTCTGATGATTTTCTTGTTGAAAATCACTGTGTCATGTTACTGTGGTTGGTAGTATGCTGGACATCTAGTTAGTATACCCTGCCGGTTCGGTCAAATTTTGTCGTCCCAGGGCTGCAAAATACTGAAGCATGCATAGCACCGCTGGGAAGCGTCATTAAAAAAATGGTTCAAATGGCTCTGAGCACTATGGGATTTACCATCTGAGGTCATCAGTCCCCTAGAACTTAGAACTACTTAAACCTAACTAACCTAAGGACATGACACACATCCATGCCCGAGGCAGGATTCGAACCTGCGACCGTAGCGGTTACGCGGTTCCAGACTGAAGCGCCTAGAACCGCACGGCTACAGTGGCCGGCAAGCGTCAATAAGTTGTTATTCGCGTCGTGATCTGTCACACCTAGACCTCTGATGGAAAGGCTTCGAAACGCGCTGTATATGTATACGTGTGTTTTCGTGGTCTTGAGTCCAAAGAGTGATTTGGTGTAGATCTCCGTGTTAGTCCTTCAACGTGCATAATTACTGCAACCAATATCAATTTGAATCAGCTTACTGTAGTCAGGCCTTGGACACCCTCTACAATTTGTACAAGCTCTTCACACTTCCAAACACTACCAAATTAACCATTTCTCGATGCTTCAGAGTGTATCCTATCAACTAAGCTCAAGTCAGGCAGTACCATAAATTTATTTTCTCCCCATTTCGATTCAGCACCTCTTCATTAGCTAACTGATGTACCTACACAATTTAATGGTGCGACATTTCAAATGGATCTATATTATTTTATTGCTTCAGCCACTTTTCGTCCACGTTTCACTTCTGGAGAAGGCTGCATTCCAGAAAAACAGCTGTGGAAGCGACGTAATTTGGAAATTTGTGGTGAGTTCCTGTGGGACCAAACTGCTGAGGTCATCGGTCCCTAGGTTTAACACCCTACATAATCTAACTCAAACTAACTTACGATAATGAGAACACACCCACCCATGCCGAGGGAGGGGGGCGGGGGGGGGGGGGGCGGAGTTGTGCGTACCGTGGCAAGGCGCCCACAGACCGCGTGGCTACCCCACACGGCGAAGCGACTTACAAAGATATAAGTTTATATTGGCTGTTAATGATTTCTCTGGCTCACAAAAGCTTTTCTTGCTCTTGCTAGACTGCATATTATACCTGCTCTTATCCATTTGCCATCAGTTGTGCTGCTGCCGAAAAACTCATGTAGTACTTTAGTGTCTCAATCCTTATCTAATTCAGTCAGAATCGATTGATTTAATTCCGTTAAATCCCATTATCCTTGTTTTAGTTTTATCGATGTTCACGTAATAACTTCTTTTGAGGATAGTATCCATTCCGTTCGGATATTGTTCCAAGTCGTTTGTTCTCTCTCACAGTTCTATACTGTCGTCGGTAAACGTAAAAGGTTTTATTTTTTCTCGAAGAACTTTAATCCCCTTCCCCAATTTCCCCTTGCTTTTCTTTGCTGGTTGCCTACAATACAGAGTGAATAACTTGATAGGTTACAACCTTGCTTCGCTCCTTTCTCATCTTCTCCTTTCTGCTTCAGACATGCAGTCTCATACTTGCCCAAGCTGCCACTAAACTGTATTTTTTCGCTGCTAGCTTCAGAATTTCAGTGTGTTCCATTCAGTATTTTTAAACCCTTTCCTTAAAACTAAAAATGCTATTAACGTCGTGTTGTCTTTCTTCACTCTGTCTTTTAAGGCAAGTCGTACAGGCAGTATTACCTCCCGTGTTCCTACATTTCTCCAAAATAAAAATTCGTCTTTCTCGAGGTAGGCTTACTACCAGTTTTTCCATCCGTCCGTAAGTAATTCGTGTCAGTATTTTGCAACCACGTCTTATTCAAATTATAGTTATAAAATAGATGTGAAACGAGGTCGCAATGTCATACCATCACAAATATATGGAGTACGGGAAAATATTTAGAGGATCGGTTTCCACTAAGACAAAGCGAACAACGTGGCGAATTTTTCTGACGTACACAAGTAACTTTTAACGTTTGTAGCTGAGGCAAAGTGATACCGGCTTTTTATGGAAGCTGTGTACTTCGAAGATGACTTCAACAAGACACCACGTGTGAAGCTCGATGAAACAGTAACAAGATAGCCTGTGACTTCCCGTTGGCAGAACTGGCCAGAAAAATGTTTTCTCTTCTGTACTAAATACAAGGAAACTATTACACAGTAACGGTCAGTTTGTTTATGTGGTGTCACCGCCAGACACCACACTTGCTAGGTGGTAGTTTTAAATCGGCCGCGGTCCATTAGTACATGTCGGACCCGCGTGTCGCCATTGTGTGATCGCAGACCGAGCGCCACCACAAGGCAGGTCTCGAGAGACTGACTAGGACTCACCCCAGTTGTACGGACGACGTAGCTAGCGACTACACTGACGAAGCCTCGCTCATTTGCAGAGCAGATAGTTACAATAGCCTTCAGCTAAGTCAATGGCTACGACCTAGCAAGGCGCCATTAGTAACATTGCATGTATCTAAAGAGTCTCACTTGTATCGCCACAATCTCCAGATGTACCAAAAGGATGGATTAAAGTTAAGTATTCCAGAAGCTACGTACTTTTCTTTATAGCATTCATTACACATCCTGTTTCAGACCTCACGCCATCCTGCTTTAGCTTAGCGCGTGCCTTTCGGCTTCCTCTCATTGTGTCTAGGCTGTCTTGTCTAGACACAACATTTTAACTGTGCGCTTAATATGTAACTGCAACATGAAAAGATGTAAGACAATGAACTATTTATATAAATAAATATGAAATTTTTATTTTTGCCTATGACAGTTTTTCCGTATGACAATTTGTTTCCGTCTGTATAGATGAATAGCTGAACTGATTTGTTGTATGCTGTTTATGTTCACCAAGAATAGGTGGCAGCTGAGGAATGGGATTATAAGTATGGGTGAATGGATATCGACCGTGAAATACGCTGACGATAGTACCATCGTTAGTGGAAGTGAGGAACCAAAACAAGACCTGTTGGATCGAATGAACAATAAAATAGGCACAAAGTATGACTGAGAGTAAATAAAAGGAAAACTAAAGTAATTAACAGAGATTAGTGACAAACTTGACATCAAAATTCCGGACATGTAGTAGCTGAAGTAACAAAATTCTTCTGGCTCCCAAGCAAAATAATCATGGAGAATTCAAAAACCAGACTAGAAAATTCAGAGACGGCATTATTCGGTGAAATAAGTCTACTAGTAACAGATGTAGGATTCAATTTTATGAAAAAATTTCGAAAAACTTTCGTTCGCAACCCAGCACTATGCGGATGAGGACCAGAGACAATGGGAAAATGGAAAGGAGGAGAATCAAAGTGTCTGCGAAATGAAAACTAAGTGGACTGATAAGAAAAGGAAGGAGGAGGATATCCGCGGAAATGGTGAGGAAAGAAATATGCGGACAGCACTTGCCAGTATAAGGAAGAGGAAGTGACTTCAGTTCCACTGTAGGCAGTCACAGAGGGCAGAAACAGCAGGGCAAGACAGGGACGTGTGAGTGCTACTCTGTGATGGGTGGGTGGGTAGGTGGGTGGGTACAGGAGGCGAAGTCGCGGAGAGCCGCACCTAACCACTCAGTCACGAAACAGCCCCCCCCCCCCCCAAAAAAAAAAAAAGTAAAATTGTAATGGTACCCATTATTCAGACTATTTTTGTCTTCGTTAATATTCGGTCCCGTGGTCGGATATCGGAACGGTGCTCTAGAGAACGGTGATTCACAGAAGAAAGAGAGAATCACCCGACACAGTTCTTGATAGCGCAATCGCGTGACCGGCAACGGACGCACCGAATTCTCACCCAACGCGTCCCTCACACCTTCGTCTCCACTGCGTATTCTTAAATTCTGCCTACAGCATTTAAAAAATGTGCTCCTATCGTACTTCCTTTGTTAAGCTGTTACATTCAGTGCATTTAAGAACTGCAATGTTTTGCGAGTCATTTAACTGTTGGAAAATCATCCTTTAATGTCTCGTCGACGACGAGTTCATTAGAGACGGAGAACAAGCTCGAAAGGTGGAAGGAAGTGGAAAACAAACAGCAGTGCCTTTTTAACAGAAGCATCCGGCATTTGTCTCAAGCGATTAAGAGAAATTATGTAAAATCTATATCTGGTTGGGCAGATGGGGAGCTGAATCGCTTTTTCTCTTAAATGCGAGTACAGCCTGCTAACGACACTTGCACTTAGCTTTATGCAAGCCTCTGAAATGAGCGCCTTTCGCTTAAAAACTACTGAATCACAGCTCAGGAAATGTTGGCAGACTGAAACTTTCCATCCTGTACACTTAGTGATCAGTTCGAGCGGCAACATTCGTATAAATTTTATAGTCGTTTGTGAGGCGTACGTAAATATCGTTGAAGGTTGGCATTTCTTTCCTCAGTTTAACAGACCTACTTCAAATGTGTATCAATGTCCATGAGACTTTGTAAGCAGCGTAGTTTATGCTTGAGTTACAGGAAAAATGAAAGAAGCTCAGTGTAACACACCTTTTATTTCGTGAACTGTTGCACATATCGAAACAAGATTTTCGGTTTCCGTCAAATATTAGAGCGTCGAAGGACACGCATATTTTGTTTGATTAATGTTTTTAGCGTTGGTGTCAACGGAGATATTGAAGCGAGTACATTTTTTAAAAATGGAGCTGCATTCGATAGCTCATGAAAAACTTATTACAGTGATATTGCGTTTGTCAATGTTGACGTTGAAGCCTTTCGTAAAAAAAAAAATCGAGAAATGAGCTAGAATCTTAGAGCACTGTGGCCGGAAACGGCACTGCTGTGAAAACACCGTCCAGCAGACGTCTCTGACCAGGCTGCGTTGTAGTAAAACGTGAGGAAGGCCTGCGCTATGAGAATAAAGCTTTGTTTCCACTGCAGCCAACTTACGACCCAGATGGAGGTTCAGCTACGAATGTTGTATACGGCCATACAACAGAGGCTAGAATGTAGCGTATCACAAAGGGAATAAGCAAATTATTTCACACTTGTGTATCCTGCAAGATTTACGTAGCCTGAAACAGAGAAATCAGCTGTTCATTCTTATACGCTGCTAAAAGCAACTACTGCATTAAATATCTAAATGTTAGAACGGAGATTTGATCTATCTTTTCCTGTACGTGGTTGTGTAGTTCTTAGAGTTGTAATACATGCTGCCAGACGACTGTCTCTACCTACACTGCTCTAAATTATATCATATGGCATACATTAGCTGTACTAAACATTTTATTAAAATACCTTGGTGACCACCTACTCACCGTGAAATAAATATTCTTCTTAACAAAACTTCTTTTCATGGTGAATATAAGCGCGTAATGACAATGGTACCAGCTACGCGCAATACACGGTGTCGACTTGTTTGACACTGCAGTTCAGTTTCGTACACACGTACGAATTTACTGACAGTGACTTGGTACCCACACAATTTACCTAACGTAAAATTTATGATTTATTTAAGCACGTACTCAAACTATTGACCATGGACTGAAAGGCTCGTTTGCAATCTCCGTTCAAAAGAACGATGAGCAGATCTAATCGCAGTGGATGATGCGGCAGAGTGTGTACTGGCGATTCGACGACACATATCGTCTGGCGTAGTTGAAGCTTCGTCATACTCTCCAACTTTGAATGCTCCCCGAAGGGGAAAATCAAGAGGTGTCAAATCTGAGGACCTCGCAGGCAATTTGATAACAGAATGTAGTCCTATCCAACGTCCAGGAAAGTTATTATTCACTAGTTGCGTTGCAACACGGGCCGAGTGAGCTGGACGACCGTCGTGTTGCAGCCACTTGCCCTGTTGAATATCCAGTGGTACCTCTTCTAGAAGAACAGGCAGAATGTTGATCATAAAATGTGCATGCGAATGTCTATTTAGAACGTCTGAGTCGGGCTAAATGTTTACGGTCCACGGACGTTGATATTGCACCTGGCGAAGACAGTGTGGACTGCGGCTGCCCAGCAGTACATGTTATGCAAATCTACATTACAGTTGTTAGGAGACGTTGCTTCATCGCTGGAGAGCACACGTTGGAAAAACTATAGGTCGTCTCTCAGTTTCTGAAGCGCAAAGCGACAAAATCGAGTGGCTTACGCAGTGACAAATGATGCAGAGGGAGAGTCTGTCGATGGAGGATGCGAATAACACTCGTCTGGCTCATTCCACATTCCTCTGCAATGTGTCTCGTATCACTGTGCGGATTCATTAGTGTCGTAGCCAGAACAGCTTCTTCGTGGTCTCTGGCAGTTGCAGTCTCCTTTCTTGCCATCTTTTTGAAGTTTAAGCAGCCTGTCCACACTACCATCTTAACGATTCGTGCAATTGCGTGGCGCTTCGGACATTGGCGATACGGATAGATAGTCCTATCCGCAGTACTGTTTTTATGGCATTTCTTTTACATTCACCATATAAAAGTAGTATATCAAAGTTCCGGTCATTGGTGTACATGTGTGCTCGCAACGAATGTTGAAGCAGTGATGAGCGGCCTGAAGTGCAGGCAAGTTAAGCTGGGAAATGTGTTGACATTCTGGCATAGCGCGACACGACAGCTCTGCCAGGTAGTGTTGCCACCGCTAATGCCTTCCGGCCACTGTGCTCTCTAACTGTACGAAATTTCTCGAATGTTTTTACGACAGGTTTCAACGTCAACATTAACAAACGCTACATCACTGTAATTGTCTTCTCAAGAGCTATCGTATACAGTTATAACAAGTACACGGTTCCATTTAAAAAAATGTACTTGCATCAATATCTCAGTTGGTACCAGCGCTACAAGCATTAGCGAAGCAAAAGCATACGTGCTCCTCTACGCTCTGACATTTGTCAAAAACTACTTTTCGATATGTGTAACCGTTCACGAAATAAAAAGGGTGTTAACGCCTTACGTGACTCACCCTACATACAGGACACCCTGTGTATTGTATTGCTTGCAATTGAAAGTTCATATGTCCGTAAACGAACCGTTAGCGAGGTAACTGCGACTTTCTCGTCACACAGGTGTACACCCGTGCCCATTGTCGCAATGAGTTTCGAATCCTTTCGAACACACTTGAATCATTTGGAAATTCTTGACATCCATTGACGGGTCTCTGCTACAATTCTTCACCCTTGTGAACCGGAGTGGCGTACGCTACACATTTAAGATGCCCCCAAACACAGGGGTTCAGATCAGGTGATCTTGGAGACCATGCCTCATGTCCTGGTCATCCCACTCATCCCTGGTCATATCGGCAGGTTAAATTTCGTTTCACCATAATGCATGTACCACACGGTCTGGCGTTGTTCTAAGGGAACATCTTTAAACAATCCTACACGATGGTGCCGCAGAAACCATAGGTAATTTCGTTCACTCAGTTTGTTTGGTTACATTCACAGCCCAATAAAACTATCACCTGGTACTCCTAACCATTCTTTCAGTGCGAAACATCGCTGATGTGGAGGCTAATGCGCAACATGCAGTTTGTGGCCTGGATGACTCCAAACCTGAGAACTATGATCGTTAAATTCACTATCACAAGTGAAATCCGTTTCATCTGTAAATAAAATGTTACTGTCAAGCCTACAACTGTCCATCACTTGTCGTCGAATACACTGGCAAAGCGTCAGTCTACGACCAAAGTGAGTCTCACTGAGACACTGAACTCGGTGGAGGTGGTACTAGTACACAGCACTGAAAGCATAATCCTCAAAACACAGCAGTGGCTCATTCTAGGAATTTGTGTTGCAAGTCACCTCGCCGAGATTCCTGGACAGTGTTCGACTGTTTCCAGCACCGCATCTTCAAGCACAGGTGTAATTCGTGCAGGCCTACCCATTCCCACAGCATGAGAAAACTCCCAGTAACTCGGGGGCCTTGATACATCCTTGTAAATGTTTAAATCTCGGGGTGCCTTTGGGTAGGTATGCTTCTTGGTAGAATCTTGCACTCGCTAATGCATTGCCGCTAGCTCTGCTATACATGAAATACACATTGGCGTGCTCGTCATTACTGCAATGTTCCGTGTTACCACCAACACTCGCACTACACAACTGACGCTCCACAGATGACTACGATGAGTAGCACTCTGTGTACTGCAGTGTCGTATCCGTTCTGTTTAAAACTCTACTTCTCGGAAATTTAACCAAAGACAACATCATGGACCAAAATCCAGTGTTCACAGAGAATCATGTTGATGGTGGTTGGTAACCACAATGCCCCAGTTATCTCGCAAACGGTTCGTTTGCGGACCTATGTTTATAGAGAACTTTTGTTTCTAGTATTGTGCACTTTCAACCATACATGATTACATCATTAATAGTGATATTCCATATATACTTACAAAGTATATAAATTGATGTACTTATGTCTGTATGTATGTTCCACATCTCCTCCTAAATCACTGGACCGATTTCAACCAAACTTGGTACACACATCATTTGTTGTTGTTGTGGCCTTCAGTCCGGAGACTGGTTTGATGCAGCTTTCCATGCTACTCTATCCTGTGCAAGGTTCTTCATCTCCCAGTACCTACTTCAACCTACATCCTTCTGAATCTGCTTAGTGTATTCATCTCTTGGCCTCCCTCTACGATTTTTACCCTCCATGCTGCCCTCCAATACTAAATTGGTGATCCCTTGATGCCTCAGAACATGTCATACCAACCGATCCCTTCTTCTGGTCAAGTTGTGCCTCAAACTTCTCTTCTCCCCAATCCTATTCAATACTTCCTCATTAGTTGTGTGATCTACCCATCTAATCTTCAGCATTCTTCTGTAGCACCACATTTCGAAAACACATCATTTACAGTATGGAAATAACAGCTGTGGGGGTAAAAACCACCAGTCTGTAAGAGGGATGGAGGTGAGGGTGAAAAGCAGCGTATCGCACGACGCGAGGAATACCCACAATTTAGTGATCCACTATTTGGGAATGAGAGCACTTAGAGACTCGCAACAACTTTACACATCATTTCAAACCTCTACGAAACTTTTCCCCTCTGATGAACCCCTTGATGAAACCGAGAAAAGTTTACCACTTACAATATTTTCGCGGTTCATGCTGCAAATCTGCTACATGAAGCATGCTTTTACTTTATTACCTCTTTACTAATAAGCGTATTCGAGACATATTTTGCAGAAAGTATTCACATGTACCACTGAACGTACCAGAAACGTTACATCATTCTACGACACTTACCAGTAAACGTACTCAAGGGATACACTTCGGTTTTGTCGGCTTAGAATATGTTCTAGTCTAGAGCAAAATAAGAGACACATATTTCCTTGTACAAGTCCATACACCCGTTAACAGGGTGAGACACCCCCTCGAAAGAAATTGAGTTTGATGTTTCTGAATGAACACCGTTGAAATGGTAACATATAAAAAAAAGCTTCAAAGTTTTGTGGTTTTTAATATACGTGACAACAGTGTACAGATTTTTGTCGAAAAAGTGATTTTTCGAAATCCCCTCCTCCACCATTACTTTGTTTTTAGCCATTTAACTAAAAGTGAAATGTACAGCATCGTTAATACCAAAGTCAGCCGTATGTGATGAAGCATTTCTCAGAAATTAGCTAGAGATATACGTACGTGTGTGTCCACTTCAATGGCAATTGTAAAATTCGGTTGTTTAGTAAGCTTTCCCGGATAAATATATTTTAAAAACAAATTCTACGTATATTTTACTGTTTTTCCTTTTAATAACGAAACATAAAATATCTTGCTTTGTAGAGTGTTTCCTTTTTACGATTGTTTTTTTTTTTTCAAGTTGTAACACTTTGAGATTTAAGTATGTTATATTTAAGATTGTTTGTACATTGCTGTTGTAACATTACTGTAAACGTGTAAAACAATGAGGAAGTGTAGAATAATTTAGGTCAAAAAATGCTCAACGGTCTCTGTATTTGTGCACAGCACATAGGACAAAGGCAGTTTCATGACAGAAGGGGCAAGGAAGAGATATTCCTCGTCTTCCCCTCTGCCGACCAAACGTATCTAAGTACTCGGTCACCGGATTGGCGACAAGAGGTTTGAAGGAAGTGTAACAGAGCCAAACACTCTGGGTACGGCCTTTCTGCCATACATTCCCAGAGTGACGGACAGAATCGGCTGTATATTGCACAAACACGGCGTAAAGACAGTTTCCAAATCGACAAGGAAGATCAAAGAATGTCTTAGATCGGCAAAGGATAAAAGAGACCCACTTGCAATGTCGGAAATATACCGCTTACCAGGTTGGGGCAGATGGAGAAATCGGCCGTGAGACCGACCATGTAATAAAATTCGCCGACACGTAGTTCGCCGACACATGGTTGTAGAGAAGCACTATCACTCAGCTTGTTTAGAGAAGCCGTAGAAATATACAAACACAGGAACAGCTTCAACAAGAAAGAAGAAAGCCTTAAGGTAAACGGATCCTGGCTTCCCGTACTGCAGCAAATGACCGTCGCAGGTAGCAAGAGGAGAACCGCGCCGGAAATGACCTCGGAGAAGCTCTCGGACGTTGGCGCGCCAGGTACACTCGCCAGCAAAAAATGTGGGTCACCCCTGAATTCCAACGTGTAGGCTGCACCTGAAAGTATCCAACCAACATAGCATATCTGTGTTGCACATAGTAGCAACCCTCCACAGTACAGGCGTTATAAGATACACAATGGGTACCGCTAGAGACTACTAGAGAACACCGGTCTTTATGACAGTCCGTCCAGATGTAAAGTAACACCACGATAGTACAGAAGAGATCAGACAGTCCTTAACATTTGTAAACTAAACTTAATTACAATAAGTGACATTTGAAATGTTATGGGACAACTAGTTTTGTCACATAAATCGTTCAGTAATCCTTAGGCACAATTAAATATTTGAGACAGTATATGGATTTATAAAGTTGTATGGCAATTGGCAACAAGTTCTTTGCTGTCTAAAAGGTTTACCCAACACATGCTGAACGTCGTTCAACGTTCAACAGGGTGTGGTTTCGCATCAACTTTGTGTAATACTAAGCAGTTAAAAGAAAACGTGATTAACGGCGGCAACCACTCTACGGAAATCCCAACATTAACAGTGAATCACAAGTAATATCATTGTTCACATTACTCATCAACAGGTACTTGTACACGAAGTTGTACTTTAAATGACATGACCAACGTCTTCGTTCTGGATCCAGATGCAAACCCAAAACGTAAAGCCATTGTTAACCAAGCAAGACTTTGTGCCTTATCGAGACTCGATCACTAGGCAGCAAAAGACGTCAAATATTGACGTTTGCACCAGTATCAGTTATCAATTCTCAACTTGAACGTAAATCGCGATAATGTTTGTACAAAAGCAGGAACCCTAACATGACAATTACCTTCTTGGTAATTAACCTCTAAAGACGTTGTATAGTGTTGCATTGTCAAGAAATAAAGGATGCACATGTTTAAAATTGAAATGCCATCATGTAATGCTGGGGACAAGGATGCGAACCCAGCACCTAATCGGATTGATGAATAAGTACGTACAATCGGAATGTAGATATCACAGTTTGTCACCAGTAGTGGGGTTGGAACCTTAAATGACGACTGAAGTTGTATTGCCTGACCGGGATTCGAACCCGGTGCCTACTGCCGTCGTTGTCTAACCAGGAACAGACGAGAAATGTCCAATGTTGGTCCATCATCAGCGATATGTGCACACGTTTAACTAGAAATAAGGTGACGAAAATGTCTATTCTGACTGAGATTCGAACGCCGCACACATGGTTATGAAGACACGTTAATAATCAACTTCATATTCAGTAGTAGCTAGGTGTAGCATGTTAAGTTGCAAACCTTAAGGCCTTACTCATCCCTAGTAACGTGTTGCATAATATCTGCGATATCATGATGTTAATTTACAAGTGGATTGACTGCCGTAAAGAGCAATGTTCTCTAGCAGTCATGTATCAATGAGATGTAAATGAAGTGCCTCAGCAGAAAGTAATTTCCGTCGTGCAGCACGTACTGTTTCAGAGACACTGAGTACATGTTATAAGTGCACAATACGTGTATTATATACTAAGTATATACTATTATTTGGACAAGCTGCCGCCAAACCTGTTTACTTATACTTTCAAAAAATTGGTTCAAATGGCTCTGAGCACTATGGGACTCAACTGCTGAGGTCATAAGTCCCCTAGAACTTAGAACTACTTAAACCTAACTAACCTAAGGACAACACACACATCCATGCCCAAGGCAGGATTCGAACCTGCGACCGTAGCGGTCGCGCGGTTCCAGACTGTAGCGCCAGAACCGCTCGGGCACCAACGGCCGGCACTTATACATTCCGCTTGGTTGTCGTGGTTGAATACAGGTTTTCTTAAGGCTACATCTAATGCACAGCGCTTAAAAGAAAGTATAGTTTCCTGCGTCATGTTATTGCTAGCTAGGTGGAATATTTTGTGGTAGCTATGTTTAAAATGAATGTATTTTTGAAAGTATTGTTCGTCAAATATTTGAATATATCGTCAACTGTAGGTGTGAGTGCACAAGTTATAGCATAATAGCTGTAGCTGCGTTAGTTTGTATTACAGACTTGGGTAGGTTCGGTGTAAATTTTGATCCTTCAAGGGGTGATCGTGGCCATGCGGCCCGGGTCTGTACTAGCCGCGGCTCGCGAGCTACGGGCCAGCCAGGCTGGCCGAGGCGAGACGGAAGTGAGCGAGCTGGCGGTGGCGTTGGTGGGCCAACAGCCCGGAACGAGCCACCACGACTGCGCCGCATGCCTCTGCCTCTGCCACTCCGTTTGACGTAAATATGTTTACCTCCTCTCCTGGCATCGACATAAGAGCGGCAAACAGAAATACACATCAGGCTGTCTGCCGTAATGGCTCACTGGGAGAGGTCTATTCGAGGTAGAGTCAAAAAATGGTTCAAATGGCTCTGAGCACTACGGGACTTAACATCTGAGGTCATCAGTCCCCTAGAACTTAGAACTACTTACACCTAACTAACCTAAGGACATCACACACATCCATGCCCGAGGCAGGATTCGAACCTGCGACAGTAGCGGTCGCGCGGTTCCAGACTGAAGTGCCTAGAACCGCTCGGTCACTCCGGTCCGCCAAGGTAGAGTCGTCGCTCTCATTGAGGAAGGAGGATGTTCCATCAGAGAAACTGGCAGACGGTATGGCGTACCACATACCACTGCAACGAGATTGTGGAGGATCTGCCTTGAAAGAGGCACCACCAACAGGGCTCCTGGCTCAGGCAGGAAGAGAGTGATCTCACAGCAGGAAGACAGGGCCCTAGTGTCTAGGAGCAGAGAAAATCCCTTTCTGAACGCGAATCAGTTGCGGCGGGAGACCAACTTCCCCGGCTCCAGTGACACGATTCGCCGAAGTCTGAGGGACGCTGGACTGCATGCACAACGATCCGCGCTGAAACAAAAGCTCAGCGAAGACAACCTTTTATACCGGCTAGCATTTGCGGAGCTCCATCTAAGGGCGTCATGGGACAACGTTATTTTCACTGATGAGAAGGTGTTTTCCACCAATAACGACGGTCCACGAACCGTTTACGGGCCGCAAGGCACTCGACATCCACGCGAATATGTAACCACGACGAGAAGAAGTGGCCGGCTATCTGTTACCTGCTGGGGTTGGAATTTTGCGAGAGGGGCGGGAATTCTTCAGAGGATAGAAGGAACTCTGGACAGCGCGCAGTATACCCACATATTGGAAAATGTGATGCTTCCGTCAGTGCGAATGCTGTAGGCAGAAGGGGACGTCACACTGGAAGAGGACCGTTCTCTCATTCACAAGTCTGCATTTGTTCAGCAGCGGCTCTCCACGATTGGCGTCAACGTCATGGACTGGCCACCACGGGCGGCTGATATGAACTCCATGGAAAACATGTGGGCTGAGGTCGCCAGAACATTAACAGAGAACTGGCCACGAAACCAACCAATAACTGCGGACGCTCTTGGGGACTGCGTCCTGGAAGCCTGGGAGGAAGTTGCTTCTTCAGGCTGTTACGTCCGACGGCTTATACATTATATGCCAAGACGCGTGATAGAAGTACAAAATAATGAAGGATTCTGGATAAAATATTAGAGTTCTTAAAATGTTTTGTTATGTCTTCTTTATCGTCATTTTTCCTCATTCGGAGCTAGTGGAAGATCGCGTGGCAACACAAAAGAGACAATATGGGTTAGTTTTCCTTTGAGTTGCCCGTTTAATTTAAGTGGGTTTCTTTTGAATATACAGTTTAAGTATTCTATTTTGATTTCATTTATACCCTGTCTACATACTTGCAAACCAATCAGCGTAGATGGACTCCGTCACAGTAGTTTTTGATATTTCAAATACGTCTATCTCTTCCCCTCCATCCATGAATACACCCTCCGTCCTCCACACAATACGCCAAAGATTTCATATTATGTTTACTCGCCGCACGGGATCAGCCGAGCGGTCTAAGGCGCTGCAGTCGTGGACTGTGAGGCTGGTCCCGGCGGAGGTTCGAGACCTCCCTCGGGCATGGGTGTGTGTGTTTGTCCTTAGGATAATTTAGGTTAAGTAGTGTGTAAGATTAGGGACTGATGACCTCAGCAGTTAAGTCCCATAAGATTTCACACATATTTTAACATTTATGTTTACTCGTTGTTTGTGGTGTCACCGCCAGACACCACACTTGCTAGGTGGTAGCCTTTAAATCGGCCACGGTCCGTTGGTATATGTCGGACCCGCGTGTCGCCACTGTCAGTGATTGCAGACCGAGCGCCGCCACACGGCAGGTCTAGAGAGACTTCCTAGCACTCGCCCCAGTTGTACAGCCGACTTTGCTAGCAATGGTTCACTGACAAATTACGCTCTCATTAGCCGAGACGATAGTTAGCTTAGCCTTCAGCTACGTCATTTGCTACGACCTAGCAAGGCGCCATTATCATTTGCTATTTATCTTGTGATGCATGTACCGTCAGACCAATGTTCACCAATTATGGATTAAAGTTAAGTATTCCAACAGCTACGTACTTTATTTGAAAGACTCAAATCCTTTAACTGTTCCAGACCTCACGCCAGCCGCGTGAGCTTGAACGCGTGCCCTTCGGCCTCCCGTCCTAGTGGATTGGCTGTCTTTCCAGTACACAAAATTGTTAATATCTCTTGTATTCTCTCTCCTCTCACTCTCTCTCTCTCTCTCTCTCTCTCTCTCTCTCTCTCTCTCTCTCTCTCCCTCTCTCTCTCTTTCTGACACTATCGCCGCAAGTGCCCTTACACTCCCCCAAATCTTTGTAAACAAATCTAGCGGTTTCCAATGACGCTACATTTTCTCTTTTACTTGCTGCTGTCTTTACTCTCTATCATTCCTCTCACCACCTATGAAACCGTATTCATTCATCTCCCCTTCCCTATAACCCATTCTCCGTTCTGAGAACTGTCCTTCCTT
This sequence comes from Schistocerca serialis cubense, assembly GCF_023864345.2. NCBI lineage: Eukaryota > Metazoa > Arthropoda > Insecta > Orthoptera > Acrididae > Schistocerca > Schistocerca serialis. The sequence goes on along the minus strand of NC_064641.1, from coordinate 914,327,064 downwards.
ATCTCTCGGTCCTAAGATAAAACGAACTGTGGCACACATCTAAGTAAGCAATACTTTGCAAGCATTTCACGCTTATATTTTGCACTTCTGCGCTTCTATCCATTCCAAGATCCCGCCCTCCTTCCTGTTACGCGTCCCTTGACATCTGCATCTACATCTAAATGAATACTCTGCAATTCATAATTACGTGCTTGGCAGGGGGTACTGTGGTCTGGTGGATTAATCTTGTATTGATGTGTTCACATCTCACGTCAGGCGTAGATTTTTAACACACACAAGTAGCTCTCCTTCACCCCTAGTAACGCCAAGTGCAGAACGCCAGTAAGCTCCGTAGTTCAATATCCGCAGTAAGGATGACATCCCTTCGCCGCCGACTAGGCATTCGTTTGCGCTGTGACAGATGGAGAAACCCCGTAAGGCAGAGACTCTGTCATCAGCAAGCCGTCGTAAACTAGAAAACGTATTTCATTTAATGAACCAATGGCCATGTAATTTCACAAGGCTCTTACTTTATTTGAAACTGAGACGTTGAAAATTGTGGTGCTAAACTGGGATTAGAATTCGATTTCACTGTGTCCCCGAAGATTGCAAACTCTTCTAGGCTTCCTCGAAAGGCACCTATCTGGTTTCGAATCCTGATCAACACAAAATATTCATAATTTCATTTCAAGCCCTAGCATGTGCACTCCGAACTACTGGTGAAAAATAGTTGCGTTTTCAACGTCTCTTCGTGCGTTGTCAGCTGTAACGTATTCGTTTCAACTCACAGCCACATGATGAGTTTTTTACCACAACATTACAAGATCAAACGTTTCCTTACATCTTTTCAAGTTCAAACATTCCTCTCCATCCTACTGGTGAAAACGGATTTGGGTTTGACGTTGTGTTCGTTGTGATCACCAACGACGATATGTTGTGCATTCAACTTCTAGCCAGCAGAGTATTTTCCATCACATCATTGAAAGTACAAACATGCCATTCCTAGCTATTATTGGGAAAGAATTTGATAGTTAAAGTGTCTTCATGACCACGTGTGCGGGGTTTGAATTCCATTCAGCACAGAACTTTTCGTCGCCTGATGTCTAGCTAAACATGCGCCCATCTCGCTACTGGTGAACCAACTATAGCTAGAAAACGACGGTGCTAGATGCTGGGATCGAATCCCAGTCAGGCAAAAACAATTCTATCGTCAATTAAGGTTCCAGCATTTCGCTATTGATGAAAACATTTGATATTCAACTTCTGATTTTATGTACAGTCGTGCTCAAAAGTATCCGAACGACCTGAATTGCATTTCACCTGATTCCCATGCGACCTACATAATGCAGCTGTCTAGCAGGTCCTCTAATCGCTCCTTGGTACAGTCGTTTGGCCATTGAAAATGGTTCCAACGAATTACCACTATAAAACACTGCTCTGTATCGCAATAACTCAAGATGTAAAGTAGTACCACTATACTACAAATATCAGGGAACACCTCATCACAGATAAGACTGTCCTTAAGGCTTGAAAACTCACATTTATTGCAGTAAATGACATACATGAAATGTTAGCACTCTCATTATTACGTCAGATAGGTAATGCACGTAGTAAGTTCGTCGTATTCATGATTTCCTCTTCAAAGTAACATATCATACTTGTTATTTAACACAAAAGTCATTAAAAATTTACGTTATTCTCGAGCAGCTAGTTGAGAATATGTATGAACTTCAAATGACACGACGAACCGCCTCGTTCTGCATATGGATTCAAACCCATGTCATGCAGGCAAGGCCGCGGTGGACGTACGGTTCTGGGCACTTCAGTCCGGAACCGCGTGATTGCTACGGTCGCAGGTTCGAATCCTGCCTCGGGCATGGATGTGTACGATATCTTAGGTTAATTAGGTTTAAGTAGTTCTAGGTTCTAGGGGACTGATGACCTCAGATGTTGAGTCCCATAGTGCTCAGAGGCATTTGAACCAATCATGCAGCTAACATTTCGTGGCTGACGGAAATTAACAGTCATTCCTGACTAGGCATAAAGAGAGTGATATACCTCATTTTTGGACAGTATCAGTTAGCAAATATTAACTTCAAATTACATAACGTAACATTTTTAACGGACGCGAATTCCTACCCAGCATCTATTGTCCATGTTAACGAACTACAAGAGATGTTTAATATTGCTACTTCACAAGTAACTTACTTGAAATGCAGTGAGGTAAAGCATTGTGTTGGACAGGGATTCGAACCCAGAACCTAATCGGATTGTTATCGAAGCACAATCAACTTTGACATATCGGATTGTCTCGGCAGTAGATAGATGTATTAAATGAAATGACGAGACGAAACATTAATTTTTCCTTGCCAGGACTCCAACCCGGCACGTACCGCTGTTATATTCTAGAGAAAAGGAACTTTAAGTATGGGTTTGTTACACCAGCAGTAACATGCGAGCATGTTTGAACTAGAAATATTATGATGAAGTGTTCAGTGCTGACTGAGAAAAAAATGGTTCAAATGGCTCTGAGCACTATGGGACTCAACTGCTGTGGTCATAAGTCCCCTAGAACTTAGAACTACTTAAACCTAACTAACCTAAGGACACCACACACATCCTGCGACCATAGCGGTCGTGCGGTTCCAGACTGTAGCGCCTTGAACCGCTCGGCCACCTCGGCCGGCGCTGACTGAGAATCGAACCGCAAACTTATCGTTGTTGACTACACACAAAGAGACGACACTTACCGAATTTTTCTCCACCAGCAGCTCGGAATAACATCCTTGAACTTACAGTGATCTCGCAAATAGTTCTGTGTCTAACTGGGAGTCAAAAGCGTCAGATATCGTTAGTGTTGACAACGAATAAAAATGCATTAGGAATAAAAATTATTATCCACCAGCAGATAGGTGTTCTCATGCTAGAGCTTGATAACACATAGTGAAAACTTTAGTGCTGGGCCAGGATTCCAACCCATTCATGCGCAATAGAAAAATGGTTCAAATGGCTCTGAGCACTATGCGACTTAACTTCTGAGGTCATCAGTCGCCTAGAACTTAGAACTAATTAAACCTAACTAACCTAAGGACACCACACACATCCATGCCCGAGGCAGGATTCGAACCTGACACCGTTGCGGTCTCGCGGTTCCAAAAACTGTAGCGCCTAGAACCGCATGGCCACTTGGCCGGCCATGCGCAATATGTGGAGATGTTGAGGAATATGCAGTTTTGAACAAACAACAAGTTGTAGTCGAGCTGTATTGTCACGAAGGGATCAAATTCCGCGTTAAGGGCGGTCTGAGTTGCATTCCCAGTTCAGAACCAATTTTATCGACATACAGAAGCTCAAATAAAAGATGGAATAAGTGTCCTGTGACCATACACAGGGTTCGTTTCGTCACTAAAAATGGCTCTGAGCACTATGGGACTTAACATCTATGGTCATCAGTCCCCTAGAACTTAGAACTACTTAAACCTAACTAACCTAAGGACATCACACAACACCCAGTTATCACGAGGCTTTCGTCACTAGAAATAAATAACTCGTATAAGTAAGGTTACTGGAGAATGAGTTTCTACATGTCGCCACTCCTTACTTTATTGTGGTTCCACCTAACGTCTACTTGATAGAGAAGGAATATCATGTTTAATGTGATTTTCAGACAACAATGCCTTTATACCTTCTTCACTTGGCGTAGCCAGAAGAGAATCAGCCTCCCCTTATCCAAAAGAAAAAAGAAAAACGGCAGAAGTTGGAATCGAACCGAGACCATCATCATATGAAACTATCATTAGGCCAACAGACCACAAATACCCTCTTCTCTACGACTCATTTCTCTATAATAACACCGTTGCGGCACACAAGATGAGAATTGTGACACACAGGCTCCCTGTAGTGGTTTGCAGGATGTTCAGTATATTCATTTACTTGGTTGACCGAATCGCCATGAACTAGCTGCCTTGGCTACCCAGTGCATATATTCGACTCTGTTTTGTAATCACCGAAATAAAATAACGTAACTGCCACCTACACAGAACTGCCAACAGTGTAGGATGCAGAAATTTAAATAGGAAGTGTTCCTTTCCATTTGAGCTACTCTATTGCGCTATCTGTTTGTTGAAACCATCGTGCAGTGCAAAACAAATGCTGTAACTGTCTGTCTCTCAGAAGTCTATATCCGGCCATACGCATTATCTCACAGCACTGTGGAATGCCGAAGTTCTGGAGGAAGTATTGTCCACTTCCAGTGGTACTGTAGCTACGTCACAGCTAGTAGCGTGACGGTAAGCGTCGCGCACTGTCGTTAAGACGTCGCGTGTTCTATTACATTCGCTACTACATTTTTTTAAAAACGAAATTCTGCTGTCTGCTGAAGTTAACAATTTAATGGAACTTTGAACATAATTCTCTTCACTTCTCAACACAAAATAGTCGCATGTGGAAAAAAGGCTAACTTCTGCGTCATTTTGTTCTTTTCAGGTTTAATAGACGGCCAGACAGCAGATGTGCTCGAAGCTTTTGCATTATGTATGGGGAGAGCGCATCGTGCCAAAATAGTCAGAAAAGTATTTTCTACATTAGCTGTCGTCTGGTAGTGGCATTTTATTCTTCTTCAAACCTTGTTGGACAGCTTTAACTCAGAACAAGTTTCCTCAGTAATCAATAAACTGCATGTTCATTTTCAGACTGTTATAGATAACATCAGAGAATTCGCATATATCGTTGATGATTAATTTCTCTCTCACGTTTAGTATTGTTTTAACAACACTAAAAGAAACCATACGAAAACTTTGCACTGTATTGTAAGAAATGAAATAAAACTACCCACGATAACCTTACGACGAAAGTAAGTCTGTTTTAACAAAACTGAGTATCTGTACACAAGCGTGCCTCTATCTGCACGAGTTAGGAAAATACTACTCACTTAGATTTCGATTGGGTCTATGTCTAAATGGTATGATGTGCCATACTCAACAGGTATGTAAACGTGGCATTTCATAAATAAAGTTACGTATTCCTAGAAACCCAAAATTTGCTTGTCAGCAGCGGAAAGAGGCGTTACCTATTGTGCAGCATTGTAAGTTTTTCACCATTGCACTTAAAGCTGAAAGTATTTTCTTGCGATTTGCTAATCAATTTATTTCCTTCATACTTATCACCCTGGCATGGGAGTCTTAAGTGAAGAACATTATTGAATTTCGTATCGTTGACGGTCGATTCGAATTTCTTCAGAGACTCTTGTATTGTATTGCAGCTTTGCAGTCAGAAAGCCGAGATCTACGACCATTAACACAACTTACTGAGTCGAGCTGCCAAGAGGATTTGATGTGTAAAGGTTTTCTTCTGATTTTGTTACAGAATTTTTTCTGGGAATTCGCAGGTCCATGAAATAATACACAAAAAAAGCTCGCACGCGCTGCCCCTACCACGGTTAGAACTGACGATTTTCTTAACCGTTGGAACACGAGACACGAGCGGTACCACGAGGCTACGGACACTCTGCTGCCAGCACGAAACTCTGGTCATCACGTCGTCGTCTTTACGAAAGTGCCACTCAAGTGACGCTCTGGAGCACATCGGTTCCGTGTTCCCGCAAGACATCAAAAAGCTCTTCATTGCGTGTCTCACCACGAGCTACACTCCTGGAAATGGAAAAAAGAACACATTGACACCGGTGTGTCAGACCCACCATACTTGCTCCGGACACTGCGAGAGGGCTGTACAAGCAATGATCACACGCGCGGCACAGCGGACACACCAGGAACCGCGGTGTCGGCCGTCGAATGGCGCTAGCTGCGCAGCATTTGTGCACCGCTGCCGTCAGTGTCAGCCAGTTTGCCGTGGCATACGGAGCTCCATCGCAATCTTTAACACTGGTAGCATGCCGCGACAGCGTGGACGTGAACCGTATGTGCAGTTGACGGACTTTGAGCGAGGGCGTATAGTGGGCATGCGGGAGGCCGGGTGGACGTACCGCCGAATTGCTCAACACGTGGGGCGTGAGGTCTCCACAGTACATCGATGTTGTCGCCAGTGGTCGGCGGAAGGTGCACGTGCCCGTCGACCTGGGACCGGACCGCAGCGACGCACGGATGCACGCCAAGACCGTAGGATCCTACGCAGTGCCGTAGGGGACCGCACCGCCACTTCCTAGCAAATTAGGGACACTGTTGCTCCTGGGGTATCGGCGAGGACCATTCGCAACCGTCTCCATGAAGCTGGGCTACGGTCCCGCACACCGTTAGGCCGTCTTCCGCTCACGCCCCAACATCGTGCAGCCCGCCTCCAGTGGTGTCGCGACAGGCGTGAATGGAGGGACGAATGGAGACGTGTCGTCTTCAGCGATGAGAGTCGCTTCTGCCTTGTTGCCAATGATGGTCGTATGCGTGTTTGGCGCCGTGCAGGTGAGCGCCACAATCAGGACTGCATACGACCGAGGCACACAGAGCCAACACCCGGCATCATGGTGTGGGGAGCGATCTCCTACACTGGCCGTACACCACTGGTGATCGTCGAGGGGACACTGAATAGTGCACGGTACATCCAAACCGTCATCGAACCCATCGTTCTACCATTCCTAGACCGGCAAGGGAACTTGCTGTTCCAACAGGACAATGCACGTCCGCATGTATCCCGTGCCACCCAACGTGCTCTAGAAGGTGTAAGTCAACTACCCTGGCCAGCAAGATCTCCGGATCTGTCCCCCATTGAGCATGTTTGGGACTGGATGAAGCGTCGTCTCACGCGGTCTGCACGTCCAGCACGAACGCTGGTCCAACTGAGGCGCCAGGTGGAAATGGCATGGCAAGCCGTTCCACAGGACTACATCCAGCATCTCTACGATCGTCTCCATGGGAGAATAGCAGCCTGCATTGCTGCGAAAGGTGGATATACACTGTACTAGTGCCGACATTGTGCATGCTCTGTTGCCTGTGTCTATGTGCCTGTGGTTCTGTCAGTGTGATCATGTGATGTATCTGACCCCAGGAATGTGTCAATAAAGTTTCCCCTTCCTGGGACAATGAATTCACGGTGTTCTTATTTCAATTTCCAGGAGTGTATTTCACGTGGAATGGTGATTTCTACGAACTGCTGGAAGGCGTCGCCATGGGTAGTCCTCTCAGTCCAGTGGTGGCCAACTTCTTCATGGAACAATTCGAAGCACAGGCACTGGACTCGGCGACTTGCAGACCTAAGGTGTGGTACAGGTACGTCGATGATACTTTCGTGGTGTGGAGCCATGGTGAAGAACAGCTCGGTGACTTCCTAAGGCACTTGAACAGCCTCCATGCCAACATAACATTTACCATGGAAGTAGAAAAAGACAAGAAACTGCCATTTCTAGATGTGCTGGTCACAAGGGACGGCGAAAACCTGGGACACAGCGTGTATCGAAAACCGACACACACGGACCGATACCTGCACAATTGTCAAACCACCACCCGAGCCAGAAAAGAGGCATGATTAGTACGCTCGTAGCGAGAGCAGGACGAATATGTGAGCCGCAACACCTCAAACGAGAAATGCAACACCTCGAAACTGTTCTGAGGAGCAATGGGTACTCCACAAATTACATTAGAAGTGTAACAGAGCCAAACACTCGGCGAAGTAAGGAACCAGAAGAAGAAATGTCGGGTACGGCCTTTCTGCCATACATTCCCAGAGCGACGGACAGAATCGGCCGTATATTGCGCAAACATCGCGTAAAGACGATTTTCAAACCGACAAGGAAGATCAAAGAGTGTCTTAGATCGGCGAAGGAGAAAAGAGACCCACTTGCAATGTCGGGAATGTACCGTATACCATGCACATGCGGAAAAGTTTATGTCGGAATGACTGGACGATCCATTAACACCAGGATCAAAGAGCATAAGCGACATTGCAGGTTGGGGCAGGTGGAGAAATCGGCCGTGGCAGAGCACGCACTGAATGAGACCGACCACGTAATAAAATTCGCTGACACGAAAGTTCTGGCTGTAGAGAAGCACTATCACACGCGCTTGTTCAGAGAAGCTGTAGAAATACAAAAATACGCGAACAGTTTCAACAAGAAAGAGGAAAGCCTTAAGGTAAACGGATCCTGGCTTCCCGTACTGCAGCGAACGACCGTCGCAGGTAGCAAGAGAAGAACCGCACCGGAAATGACCGCGGAGAAGCCCTCAGACGTTGGCGCGCCAGGTACATATAGTCTGCGGCCGCGTGCTCGGCTCCAGTTCACGACCGGCAATGGAGGGTGAAGCTTTGACAATGCCAGCCACTCGTGCTGGAGAAACGTCAGAAAAATCATTAGATGAACGTCGGCCGAAGAACCCGAGACAGAAGCCAATAGGCAGTTTGTCAGCTAACCATTCTTCAACTCTCTACAGGTTATTCTGTAAATCGATATTGTTTTCTGGCATTGCTACTTTCATATGGACAATCGCGTCATCTACGAATAGTGTTAAAGACGCTCTCTACTAGACCATATATATAAATCTGGTCCTACACTCGATCGTTTTTTTTTCCCACTCAACAGCCCCCTTCTGGGCGGTACAGTAAACGTACTTCTAGATGGGCGGTGCTATAGAAGAAACGTATCGTGGAGCCGTCACCGTAAAGGATGCGCCGCTGTAGGTGACGTAACTGTGGATACTGCGAGGCCTACGAGAGAGACAGGTACTAGGTGTAGCATAATTTTATCGGTTTGATGAGGCATTACATATTTCATGAATTGAGAACTGCTAAGCAGTAGAGACTAAATGCTAAAAACGAGCAGTTACACCATTTATGCAGGGCACAAACCTTAAATTAGAGCTACTACATAGATGCGTATTTTGTTGTAGTACTAGTAATAAGTAAGAATCTATAAAAGCAGATTTCAGCAGAATATGCAATATTTGTTAATATGTAAACACCCAGTTACGAGTTAGCACGATCAGAAACACATTTCGTTTGCTGAGTTGAGCGAGCGAGCCGGCCGCGGTGGTCTCGCGGTTCTAGGCGCGCAGTCCGGAACCGCGCGACTGCTACGGTCGCAGGTTCGAATCCTGCCTCGGGCATGGATGTGTGTGATGTCCTTAGGTTAGTTAGGTTTAAGTAGTTCTAAGTTCTAGGGGACTGATGACCATAGGTGTTAAGTCCCATAGTGCTCAGAGCCATTTGACCGAGCGAGCGAGCTCATGCTGCCCTCGTGACGCGCGCGCCGCGGTCAGTCTTTCTCGAGGCCGCGGGATACTGCCACCGCAGCAAACCACGTCGCAGTACGTCGGCTAAGCTCTGTCGTCAGAGCGAAAACCCTGGCGCAATTCTTCCTTCACTTTCTCCCATGCTTATAGGACATTTGTGCGTATTATCACAACACTGATATGCATAAAGGGTATATGCATTACCAAGATGCCTGTGTTAATAAGTTATTTTACGTGAGCTGCCCAAGTATCACATTGCGAGGTGCATACCTAGGCACCTTGCAGTTCTGGAATCGACCCATGCTAATGATACTGCTTTTAAGCGCTGCAATCAGGGACAAACCAATGTCTTTGATCCACTGCAGTTTCTCTTCACATATCCGTTGTATATAAGTGCAGAGATTTACGTACACGTGACATTTGTAGTTGGCGGAATACACACATCTCCGCATTTTCAAATGATGTTATACGGTTTAAGCCATTCGAGCTATGATAACTCCCTTGAGTGAAGGGAGATAATGATATAAGCTATCGTGGAATAGTAAATCAGCTGCAGCTTGGAAGAACTGCTGGACTGTATTAAAAATCAGCCAGATTGTATAGACATTATGTGACATAATGCATACCCGTGGTTTAGGGGTAGCGTCTTTGATTCATAATCAAAACGTCTTCGGTCCCGGGTTCGATCCCCGCCACCGCCTAAATTTTGATAAATAATCAGCATTGGCGGCAGAAGACTTCCGGCATAAGAAGTCAGCCTCATTCTGCCAACGGCCTTGTCAAAGAGGGCGGAGGAGCGGATGGAGGTTCAGGGCATTCTCTTGTCCTAGGGGTGGGAAATTGATCCTAAAGGCGGAAGAATCAGCAATGATCAACGACATGAGGATGCAGAAGGCAATGGAAACCACTGCATTAAAGACACGTAACGTGTATCCACAGGACATGTGGCCTGTAATTGAAAAAGTGTCATGATGATCTCTCCATTGGCAAAAGATTGCCGAATAGTACCCCATTCCGATCTCTTGGAGGGGACTGCCAAGGGAGAAAAAGATTGAATAATTTACGAAAGGATAACGTTCTACGAGTCGGGGCGTGGAATGTCAGAAACTTGAACGTGGTAGGGAAACTAGAAAATCTGAAAAGGGAAATGCAAAGGCTCAATCTAGATATAGTGGGGGTCAGTGAAGTGAAGTGGAAGGAAGACAACGCTTTCTGGTCAGATGAGTATCGGGTAATATCAACAGCAGCAGAAAATAGTATAACAGGTGTAGGATTCGTTATGAATAGGAAGGTAGGGCAGAGGGTGTGTTACTGTGAACAGTTCAGTGACCGGGTTGTTCTAATCAGAATCGACAGCAGACCAACACCGACAACGATCGTTCAGGTATACATGCCGACGTCGCAAGCTGAAGATGAACAGATAGAGAAAGTGTATAAGGATATTGAAAGGGTAATGCAGTATGTAAAGGAGGACGAAAATCTAATAGTCATGGGCGACTGGGATGCAGTTGTAGGGGAAGGAGTAGAAGAAAAGGTTACAGGAGAATATGGGCTTGGAACAAGGAATGAAAGAGGAGAAAGACTAATTGAGTTCTGTAACAAGTTTCAGCTAGTAATAGCGAATACCCTGTACAAGAATCACAAGAGGAGGAGGTATACTTGGGAAAGACAGGGAGATACGGGAAGATTTCAATTAGATTACATCATGGTCAGACAGAGATTCCGAAATCAGATACTGGATTATAAGGCGTACCCAGGATCAGATATAGAATCAGATCACAATATAGTAGTGATGAAGAGTAGGCTGAAATTCAAGACATTAGTCAGGAAGAAACAATACGCAAAGAAGTGGGATACAGAAGTACTAAGGAATGACGAGATACGTTTGAAGTTCTCTAACGCTATAGATACAGCAATAAGGAATAGCGCAGTAGGCAGTACAGTTGAAGAGGAATGGACATCTCTAAAACGGGCCATCAGAGAAGTTGGGAAGGAAAACATAGGTACAAAGAAGTTAGCTGCGAAGAAACCATGGGCAACAGAAGAAATACTTCAGTTGATTGATGAAAAGAGGAAGTACAAACATGTTCCGGGAAAATCAGGAATACAGAAATACAAGTCGCTGAGGAATGAAATAAATAGGAAGTGCAGGGAAGCTAAGACGAAATGGCTGCAGGAAAAATGTGAAGACATCGAAAAGATATGATTGTCGGAAGGACAGACTCAGCATACAGGAAAGTCAAAACAACCTTTGGTGACATTAAAAGCAACGGTGGTAACATTAAGAGTGCAACGGGAATTCCACTGTTAAATGCAAAGGAGAGAGCAGATAGGTGGAAAGAATACATTGAAAGCCTCTATGAGGGTGAAGATTTGTCTGATTTGATAGAAGAAGAAACAGGAGTCGATTTAGAAGAGATAGGGGATCCAGTATTAGAATCGGAATTTAAAAGAGCTTTGGAGGACTTAAGGTCAAATAAGGCAAAAGGGATAGATAACATTCCATCAGAATTTCTAAAGTCATTGGGGGAAGTGGCATCAAAACGACTATTCGCGTTGGTGTGTAGAATATATGAGTCTGGCGATATACCATCTGACTTTCGGAAAAGCATCATCCACACAATTCCGAAGACGGCAAGAGCTGACAAGTGCGAGAATTATCGCACAATCAGCTTAACAGCTCATGCATCGAAGCTGCTTACAAGAATAATATACAGAAGAATGGAAAAGAAAATTGAGAATGCGCTAGGTGACGATCAGTTTGGCTTTAGGAAAAGTAAAGGGACGAGAGAGGCAATTCTGACGTTACGGCTAATAATGGAAGCAAGGCTAAAGAAAAATCAAGATACTTTCATAGGATTTGTCGACCTGGAAAAAGCGTTCGACAATAAAAAATGGTGCAAGCTGTTCGAGATTCTGAAAAAAGTAGTGGTAAGCTATAGGGAGAGACGGGTCATATACAATATGTACAACAACCAAGAGGGAATAATAAGAGTGGACGATCAAGAACGAAGTGCTCGTATTAAGAAGGGTGTAAGACAAGGCTGTAGCCTTTAGCCCCTACTCTTCAATCTGTACATCAAGGAAGCAATGATGGAAATAAATGAAAGGTTCAGGAGTGGAATTAAAATACAAGGTGAAAGGATATCAATGATACGATTCGCTTATGACATTGCTGTCCTGAGTGAGACTGAAGAAGAATTAAATGATCTGCTGAACGGAATGAACAGTCTAATGAGTACACAGTATGGTTTGAGAGTAAATCGGAGAAAGACGAAGGTAATGAGAAGTAGTAGAAATGAGAACAGCGAGAAACTTAACGTCAGGATTGATGGTCACGAAGTCAATGAAGTTAAGGAATTCTGCTACCTAGGCATAAAATAACCAAATGGCGGACGGAGCAAGGAGGACATCAAAAGCAGACTCGCTATGGCAAAAAAGGCATTTCTGGCCAAGAGAAGTCTACTAATATCAAATACCGGCCTTAATTTGAGGAAGATATTTCTGAGGATGTACGTCTGGAGCACAGAATTGTATGGTAGTGAAACATGGAGTGTGGGAAAACCGGAACAGAAGAGAATCGAAGCATTTGAGATGTGGCGCTATAGACGAATGTTGAAAATTAGGTGGACTGATAAGGTAAGGAATGAGGATGTTCTACGCAGAATCGGTGAGGAAAGGAATATGTGGAAAACACTGATAAGGAGAAGGGATAGGATGATAGGACATCTGCTAAGACATGAGGGAATGACTTCCATGGTACTAGAGGGAGCTGTAGAGGGCAAAAACTGTAGAGGAAGACAGAGATTGGATTACGTCAAGAAAATAATTGAGGACGTAGGTTGCAAGTGCTACTCTGAGATGAAGAGGTTAGCACAGGAAAGGAATTCGTGGCGGGCCGCATCAAACCAGTCAGTAGACTGATGACCAAAAAAAAACAAAACAAAAAAATGCAAACCCATTCTAGAAGCAGCTTATCGCAGTTCGCTGGAGGCTACCAAGCGATGGGGGAAAAGAGCAGGTCATCGTCGTTTTTAAGAAGGGTTATTGGACACATGCACACGATTATAATTCCATATCGTTCTCAAAAAGCTATAGTATGATTATGGAACTTGTTTCTTGCTCACGAAGTATGATGTTTCTTAGAACACAAATACCCTCGACAAAAATCAATGCGCATTTCGTTGGTAGAGGTCTTGCGACACACAGTTTCGGCGTCCATTGACTACAGAAGCGTGCTGTAAGTCAGTGAAAAAAATGCAAGTTGACCAGAAACTGGCCAGTTTTGTTACTGTATTGAGCGCTTGTTAGCGAATGAAGCTCTACATGCTATTCTCCATGGGATGAGACTGAAGGATGTAAAGACAATTACGGTAGTACCCCGGTGAAGTGTTATAGGGTCGTTACTGTGAGAATACATGAAAGTGATCCAGTAGAGAATGTCCGAAGCTCTGTGAGACTATTAATAGAGAGTGCTGTTGTCTATAGGACAGTCTGCAAATCCAGAGGACTGAAGTATAAAGCAGGGAGACCTGCAGGGAAGGCAAATGATTGGTGCACAGGCTGCCAGTTCACACTGAGCGTAAATAAATACAACCGCATTGATAGACGATGACTACGTTATTGGCGACATACCACTGGAGACACTAACATCCGTAAAATAGCGCCAACTTGGATGAATCTAATATGGTAAATCTTTCAACAGCCAAGATCGCATAAAATTTCTGTTTATTTAAGACAACCGGTTTCAACAGACTTTACTGTTACCTTTAGCGGTGACAAACCCTTTATAGTGTGTTATTTTTATCCACTTGACATCTTGTGAGTGAGGTTCAGCGTAAAATGAACATGTTTTAAAGCAAAGTGATTTTAATACCTGAAGATGACAGCAAAGTCTGTTGAAACTGGTTGTCTGAAATAAAGAACTATTTTATGCAATCTTGGCTGCTGAATGGTTTTTTACAATTAAAACAGATCGCACTTGAGTGCTCTCAGAATAAGAAAATTCAGTCTAATGTGGAATGACCGCACCAAACTACCTGTAGAAAAATGAGGTGCAGGCTGTGATTAATTGAAAGAATCCCAAGGAAATTTAATTCATACACAAAAGAAACACTTGCTCAATCGAGTCTTGAGTAATGCTGAAATGTTTCGCACCATTACCAAATTAGATTAACAACATAAACAGAAAAAAACAATGGAGAGCGAAGCGTTTAGCCACGTGTCAGTTAAGCAAGCGCGAGACCGTTATGGACATGCTCAACGAACTCCTGTGGCAGACGATATAAGAGCGGTGTTACGTATCGCGGAGAGGTTTACTCCTCAAATGCCGCGAGTGTACTTACGAAGATGATTGATGGCAATGATTACTCCTTCCCTCGTATTTTTCGTAAAATAGCCACAACGACAAAAGATCTGAGATCTAAGAGCGTAATGGAAGTTGCTGGACAGTTGTCCTTCCCACGCATCATTTCCGGATAGAAAAGGAAATGACACGTATTACAAAAGTAGCCTCCATCACACACCGTGAGGTGGCATGCCGAGTATAGATGTATATGTAGATGCAGATCTGAGAGAAACAGGACGTCATGGCAGCTGGACGAATATTGGGACATATTCTCCTTCACGACTTTTCAGAAATAATTGCAACAAGTTCCCTTCTGTGATTGTTCGGTTTTTACTATTCCATGACCAGTTTCAAGTCGCCTGGCGACATAGCGTCAGATGGTGCACAATATTAGTGATTGTGGCATTGTGGGGCGGTAGTGTGGTTGTAGCGAGACAGAATAGACGAAACAAGCAAACACTTAATGTGGCCCGTTATCTGGACTTATTTGCAACATAGGACCGACCTCATGGTTTTATTTATAGTTATTAGCGTCAAT
This sequence comes from Schistocerca serialis cubense, assembly GCF_023864345.2. NCBI lineage: Eukaryota > Metazoa > Arthropoda > Insecta > Orthoptera > Acrididae > Schistocerca > Schistocerca serialis. The sequence goes on along the minus strand of NC_064641.1, from coordinate 914,312,030 downwards.
GGGATTAATCTGGGGGTCAGAAATCAATCCGGGATATATATTTCGCGTATTTAATTTATGTTAATCCCACAGTACTACATCAACTTAGTCACACGGGACAACTCTCGCGTGGTGGCCGTGCGGTTCTAGGCGCTTCAGTCTGGAACCGCGTGACCGCTACGGTCGCAGGTTCGAATCCTGCCTCGTTCATGGATGTGTGTGATGTCCTTAGGTTAGTTAGATTTAAGTAGTTCTAAGTTCTACGGGACTGATGACCACAGATGTTAAGTCCCATAGTGCACAGAGCCATTTGAACCAACCAACTCTCGCGTGCTTTACAGATGGTAAACAAAGAAAGAATATGATTAAAGTTAATGTTCAAAGATTCTGCGTTGGAAGAGGGATTTTGTTCTTTCAACACTCATTTTCGAAAGTTGGTGATCGATGACAGCGGATGAATATACCAGTTTAAGTTACATTCATTACCACAAAAGTAAGACGTACTCATTATTGCAAATGTAAAGCGTGCCATTTACAAACTATATAAAGCTACGTTTATATATACTTTGTAAAGATACGTTTGCAATAGCTTTTTATGCTGTGGAATTAAAATACCTGGAAAACATAACTTATGTTACCCACAGTAATATGTGCACCAGTATTAAACACGTGGATGCCAAAAATAGTTCAAATGGCTCTGAGCACTATGGGACTTTAACAGCTATGGTCATCAGTCCCCTAGAACTTAGAACTATTTAAACCTAACTAATCTAAGGACATCACAAAACACCCAGTCATCACGAGGCAGACATGGATGCTAATAACTGTAGGTAATACCTTCCAGTCGACGTTATGACCTAAATAATTCCTGCTATCTCGCCACATTCAGTGCTTGCCCGTTTCATTATCTCTGTGTTGACATAAGTACACAGCGAACCCTACAATGCAACTAACAGTCACTGAAAGTGTGTACCATCCCGTGATGACCCTTATTGGCACTTGAAACCGGTCATGCTATAATAAAAAGTGAACCATCACAAAATGTGTCTGGCTGCAGTTATTTGTGAAAACCTTCATTTAAGACAGCCGTAGTATTCTACTTACATAAAAAGAAAGCTTCTTCGTTCACTTTTCACTAGTAGGTTTCAACCAGATACCGGGAGAGGTGGTAGTTTGGTGAAGGAATTCTAATGGGGAATACAGGAAATCTTCCGAAAACTTTGGTATTGGCAGGGGAATGCATTCCTTTTTAAAATCAATCCTGGAAAAATATGTCCCAGATAAAAAAACAAAGTATCTGGAAAAAGTCGACGACTTACCCTACGCGCAGTGTACCTGTGTCGCTGGTATTTGAATCCTTGTCTACAGGAATGTGAGGACGTCTTGTTAATAGCTTCGTAGTGCTTAATATTAGTCTGAAAAATGTGAGACGGGAATGTCATCAGTATTCGTCGGCACAGAAAGCAATATGGATGTTGGAGGTGTACACGATCTCAACATCTGTTAAAGGACGTTAACATGGTGTGTGTCACCCTTCACCCTTGTGATGGCTTGAACTCTGCTGCAGACCCTTTCAAAGAGCCGTGTGATTTTCTGTGGAGGAATGGCATCCCATTCTTCCTCAAGGGGCTAAACCAGAGACGGTAGTGATGTCGGACGGTGGGCTCTACAGCCAAGTCGACGTTCTGACCCATCGCAGAGGTTTTGCATTGGTAGAGATGACGTATTGTAATACGTGAAGCTGCTGAATAATTTATTTTTTACTGTGCAAACGGTTTAGGTCAGCGACCATTTTCGAGAATAGTCTTTCGTAATAGTGGGTGTCTATATATCTCACAAAACAATTGTCAGAATATAACATATGTAAACAATATTCTGTTATGCCAAGGTAAATGACTATGTCACAACAAACAATTTTATGTTTTTCATAACAAAATATTGTTTACAATTGTTATATTTTGATAAATATTTTATGAGATATATGTGCCACCCATTATTACCAAAAACTGCACTGGAAAATATTCTCTGAGCGAAACCAATCCTACAAGGAAAAAAAATATTCAGCAGCATAACGTGTTATATTGCGTCATTTCTATGATATACCAATGCTGTGGAACACAGAAAAAAAAAGAAACGTGTTGCACTGGGTTCAGGGATCGGGACCCTAGGAAGGCGAATCCATTTCAGGAATGTTATCGGCCACAGAACATTGCTCCAGAGACACTGCTTTATAACAGGGTGCGTTGTCAAGCTGATACACCCATCGTCTGCGAGTTGCTCCTGCATTGTTCGAAGTGCACAGCGCTGTAAAATGCGTTCATATCGGTCTGCATTTAGTGTTTTTTTTTTTCTTAAGCGGAATGAGCGGACCGTGCAACAACTACGAAAAAACTCATCGATATCGTAACATCACCTCCTCCATTCTTCACTGTTGGCACCACGCACGACGGTAGGTAATATTCTCGAGGCATTCGCAAAACCTAAATCCTTTGCTCGAATTTCGTTTTCTTTACAAAACCATCTTTCGCTTCAATTTTTATCTGTGTTATTTTGTCCATGCTGTGAGAAGAATTTCTGTTTCAAATGTTTGTGCGACTATAACCATCCAATAAAGTATCTAAATATTGTAACGAAAAGTAAATTTTTCACTCGGTCGTACAGTCGTTATCAGTAGATTTCTTAGTCTTTTGTTTTTTAACCGATAGGTCGATGTTTTCAAACGTTCAAGTAATATGATAAGTAAAGTCATCTGGAGATGTACTACAAATGAAAAAATTATTAAAGGAAGTAAAAAGTTAATATGTTGATTAAAATGACACAGCAAGGGTTACAATGAAGTAAAAGTTGTATTAAAACAGATTCATTTAATAAAAATAGTGATCATAGTCGTTTCGACAAAAGTGTACAAAAATTTCTCCAGGAGGATTCGAACCAATAACCTTCAGAATACACAACTTAGGTGCTAGATTGCGGCGCCATTTTCATATTGACACTCTTTCCGAGCATCTAAAGGCTCTAGTGAATCGCAAGAAATTCTGAAATTCTTTTGTGCCAGTTAGTCGGAAACGAGGGCCCACCAGTGCGAATGTCAGCAGAGAAAGAGAGATACCTGGGAGCCTAAACCAACACAACCGTAGGTGATTTCGAATAGTCTGTCCCGTCCCTGGAGGCCTCTACTTGTCAGTGAAGGAATAAGAGAGGGGCGCTGCAGCAGACACACTTGCCACGAACAGTCGCTCGTGTAAATGGGGCTCAGATAAGGTGTGCCGCTTGCACGGAGCTGCAGCAAGCAGCCCCCGGGGCGTCGGGTGGCTGGCAACCCCTGGGGAGCCCCGCGGAGCCGCTGCCCGGGGCGACGCTGCAAACTGCATTACGGCCGGAGTTGGCGACTAGGCTACCCTGCCCCAGCCCCTGCCCCTGCCCCGTCGTGTCAGCAACTTGCCGTCGCGCTGCCTCGCTCCACGCGCTACAGGCCAGCGTGGTGCAGCCCAGGCGGCGCCTCAAGCCTACCACAGGCTTTAAATCCAAGGTGCCATCCCACAGCATGTCCGAAACTGCCAGTGAGAGTAAAACTGTCTGCCGAGGCGGGACTGGACCGTCGATCCTTGGCTCTAGCGGACAGTGCTGTTACCGATTTAGCCACCCCCATCTATAGACGTGGCCGCCTGTCTCCCTCCCCCCCCCCCCACCCATCGGTTAATTTCTAGGTGTATCTGACTCCTCTTTTGCGAGGTACGATTTGTCGCGCTTTTAACCTCCTGAGTTCAATTTTGATTTTATGAGAGAAAAGTTTGTATCAGTCGTCAATGAATTGTTCTTGGAGAAAATAAGTTTCAAATACAAACTCTAACAATCGAACTTTTCACGAAACCTGCAGAACATGTTGCAAGTGAATACTACTTAAGCTATAAAATAATTGAAATACTATGTTCAGTGCTGAGAAAATAATACGAAACAGTTTGAAAACATTGCCACTGGTGAAAGATTAGATAGTTCTGAATGTAGTCACAGTGCTACAAGTGCTCACAAATATGGCCCAATACGCCGCGCATAAAATCGGTGTTTCTGGTGGTCATACCTCGGTTTCTCTTGGTAATAAAAAGGTAGGGAGGCCCTCCTCGTTCCTTACCTCATCAATCCAGGTCTACTAAAACACTCAGCTGCGCCTTGTCTGACTGTGAGTCTTCACCTCTTTCGGTGGCAGGGAATTCACATTTTCGCACAGACGTCTTTGCTTCTTCTTTTTCGAGTTCACAATCGGACACCCAGCAGTCATCCAATTGATACGGCGTCTCAAAACGTTATCATGATTTGCCAGACACAGCTGCTACATTTCCACTGTGTCTCACTTTGGTGGCCTGCCTGAATTGGTGTGAATAATGGTGGAACGCATCCTAAGGGCGCGTTTGTCATGTTAATAGGTCGTGCAATATGTCTAAAATTGATTTATGAGTGATTTTTTGTTTCACTTTTTCCATTATCGTTTTCATACGCATGTCTTCGGTCTCCAAAGCATCCACTTCACAAGGTATTTCCCATTCTTCGAGGAGAGACACTCTGCCAATTGTGTCATTCAAACATTCAAACTCGATGACCACACTGGAATTGCCACCTAGCCACTGTATCATATGAAGGTGATGGCTGCCGAACACGTAAGCCATCTTTAGTGTTGCTCCTCTTCAGATGTGGAAGAAGAATCGCCACGCCTCATTCCACCGCGCCATTCGCTCCTGGCTGCTCTAACGAAATGCTACTGTAGTGTGGGGGCGGACATTTCACTGAGTACTGGGACTGGCGTGACGCTCTTGCAAAGCAACGGAACATGATTCACGCGTCAACTCAGCTAGGCGTGGATTCTGGCGCTAGCGGGCAGCAGTGGCCTCGACCGGACGCACGGCGAGGTGCCTCGAGAATGCGAACGCAACCTCAGTCTCACCCTCGAGCGGACCCCACACCCCCTTCCCCTCAGCCAGTACAGGGTGGACAAAATAAACCGACCTGAAAAACAATTCATGCGTCTTAATACATCAGATCACTAGGTCCGGTTAATACGTCAAACCACCAGGTCTGGATGGAGTCCCAGTTCGAGTTTACAAATAGTACTCTACGGCTTTTGCCCCATACCTAGCTTGCTTTTATCGTGAATCTCTCTCCCAGTGCCAAGTCCCAAGTGTCAGGAAAAGAGTGCAGGGACTCCAATGTATGAGGAAGGTAAAAGAATGGAGTCGCAAAATTACAGGCCAATATCTCAACTTCTTTTTTCTGCAGAATTCCTTGAATATATTCTCAGTTCGAATATAATGAACTTCCTTAAGTCTGAGAAGCTTATGTCGACGAACCAGTATGGAGGAGGAGGATATTAGTGTTTAACGTCCCGTCGACAACGAGGTCATTAGAGACGGAGCGCAAGCTCGGGAGAGGGAAGGATGGGGAAGGAAATCGGCCGTGCCCTTTCAAAGGAACCATCCCGGCATTTGCCTGAAGCGATTTAGGGAAATCACGGAAAACCTAAATCAGGATGGCCGGAGACGGGATTGAACCGTCGTCCTCCCGAATGCGAGTCCAGTGTGGAACCAGTATGGTTTTAGAAAGCATCGCTAGTGCGAAACTCAGCTTGACCTTTTCTCACGTGATATACTGAGAACTATGGATGAATGGCAACAGCCAGGGACCATATTTCTGGATTTCGGGAAAGCGTTTGAACAGTGCCCCGTTGCAGTCTGTTAACGAAGAAATAAGTTCACAGGTCTGTCAATGACTCGAAGACGTCTTAAATAATAGAATTCACTATGTTGTCCTCGACGGCGAGTGTTCATCAGGAATAAGGGTATCGTCATGAGTGCCTCAGGGAAGTGTGATAGGACGGCTGTTGTTCTCTATATACATAATTGATTTGGATAAAAAAATTGGGCAACAATCTGCGGTTGTTTGCTGATGATACCTCGCTGTACGGTAAGGTGTCGACGTTCAGTGACTGCAGGAAGATACAAGACGACTTAGACAAAATTTCCAGTTGGTGTGATGAATGGCAGCTAGCCCTAAATGTTGAAAAATGTAAGATAATGCGGATGAGTAGGAATATCAAACCTGAAACGTTCGGGTACACTATTACGCATTCTGCTTGATACAATCAAGTTTTTAAATATCTGGGCATAACGTTGCAAAGCGATATGAGTTGAAACGAGCACGTGAGAACTGTGGTAGGGAAGGCGAGTTGTTCACTTCGGTTTATTGGGAGAATTTTAGGAAAGAGTAGATCAGATGTAAAGGAGACCTCATACAGGACGCTGATGAGACCTATCCTTGAATACTACTCGAGTATCTGGGATTCGTACCAGGTCGGATTGAAAGAAGAGATCGGAGCGATTCATAGGCGGGCTGCTAGATTGTTTACCGGCAGGTTCGAATAACAAGCCAGTGTTGCGGAGATACTTTTGGAACTCAAATGGGAATCCCTGGAGGGATGGCGATGTTCTTTTCAAAAAACAATTTTGAGAAATTTTAGAGAACCGGAATTTGAAGCTGACTGCCGAAAGATTCTACTGCCGCCAACATACATTGCGCTTAAGGACCACGAAGGTAAGATATGAGAAATTAGGGCTCACACACACACACACACACACACACACACACACACACACTCGTTCTCGCTCTATTTGTGACTGGAGCTGGAAAGGAAATAACAAATAGTGGTGCAGCGTACCCTTCGCCCCGGCTACGGTGTCTTGCTGAGTAGTCTATCAATGTAGATATACATGTAGACGAAGAACGCCGTGAGTAGACGAAAGTCATTGGATACCTCGTAATGTCGTGCCCACCTACCTTACGTTCGGCGTAGTGCAGCAGCTAGACGTGGCATGGACGCAACAAGTCGTTGGAACTCCCATACAGAAATACTAAACCTTTCTGCCTCTATAGTGGTCCACAATTGCGAAAGCGATGCCTGTGCAGGATTTCGTGTGCGAACTGAGCTCTCTATTAAGTCTCACGAATGTTGGATGGGTGGCCAAATCATTCACTCGAACCATCCAAAATGTTCTTCAAACGAACCGCGGACAACTGTAACCCAGTGGTATGGCGCTTTGTAATTCATAAAAATTACATTGTTGTTCGGGAACATGAAATCCACGAATGGCTACAGATGGTCTCCAAATAGCCGAATATAACCATTTCCGATGAATGATCCAATCCATTCCATGTAAACAAAGCCTAAATGATTATGGAGCCACCACCAGCTTGCACAAGGCCTTGTTAATAACTTCTGTCTATGGCTTCATGGGGAACTCGTCAGACCAGACCACGGTTTTCTAGTCGTTTAGGGTCCAACCGATATGGTCAAGAGCCCAGGAGAGGCGTTGCAGACGATATCGTGCTGTTAGAAAAGGCACTCGCGTTGGTCGTCTGATGCCATGGCCCACTAAAGCAAAATTCCGCCGCACTGTCCCAACAGATAAGTTTATCATACGTCCCACATTGATTTCTACTGTAATTTCACGCATTGTTGTTTGTTTGTTGGCACTGACAGGTCTAAAAAGACGCCGCTGCTCTCGTTCGTTAATTGAAGGCCATCAGCCACTGCGTTGTCAGTGGTGAGAGTTAGGTCTAATGCCTCTTGGCATTACACTTCTCGGAATATTAAATTGACTAGCGATTTCCGAAATGGAATATCCTCGTCCAGAGTCTGTTAATTGCTGCCGTGCGGCCATAATAACGTCTGAAGCTTTCGCCCACGAATCACCTGAGTGCAAACGACAGCACTGCCAACACACCGCCCTTTTATGCCTTGTGCAGACTATACCTCCGCCTTCTGTACATGTGCACTTCATTATCGCATGACTTCTCTCACCTCACTGTATACAGAACCTATCAGTGTTCGTGTCGATGATGTAAGTTGGGAAAAAAAATTGGAAATTTGTGGTAAGTTCCTATGGGACAGCTGAGGTCATCAGTTCCTAGGCTTACATGCTACTTAACGTAACTTAAAATTACTTACGCTAAGGACAACACACACGCCCATTCCCGAGAGAGGACTCGAACCTCCGACAGGGGAAAGCCGCTCGAACCGTGGCAAGGCGCCCTAGACCGCTCGGCTACCCAGCGCAGCTGTAAGTCAGGTTGCCTGTCTTCATGAAAGATTTGGTCAGTTTCATTTTGCTCACCCTGTACATTGTGATTAACAGTAATTAAATATTTAAACATTTTTGCTTGTTCTTAAGCAGATGAGCTACAGACATCTTTATGTAAATTGTTATGTCAACATAATGAGGAGTAACTTGACAAAATATTTTTCGGTCTACAACTCGGTAACTATGAGTGTAGCGTAGAATGAGACTCAGTTTGTCAACAAAAGTACGCTGTCACCAATAGACGAAACGAATTAAGTTAGCCTAGCTAACGAAGAACATAAACGAGAAACCGCTATCCAAACTCTTTATCTCTGCTACCGGGATTATTTTATGTAGCTTAATTTGCTTAATCTACGTGTTAGATCAACGAACATCTGTGGTACATGGGTGACACCAGTGTTAAAGGGCTTACAGGCGTGAAGTCGTTCGGTGAACCGGTCATGATACAGTAAAGAGACAATTTTATGTTAAATTCCAAAACAATGTTTTTGTAGACAGAGGAACGGTTCACTATTACTATGCATTGTGGCAAGTCTTGTTCAGGAGAAGGTTGAGTGCTTACTACAACAAACTCACAAATTATTAGAAACTTATTAAAACTTGAACGCCCCATATACAAAACCCATTTTATGCACTAGAATGAAATTTTGGGTGTAGATAAAAATCTTGCACACGCTATCAGAAACCTGATAGATAGCTGACTCCTTTTCACTAAAATCAATATAGTGGCCCATAATCACATCAGCATTGTAATGAGCTATTTAAATATATAAATATAGGGTGTTCCGGAACTGCATACTACATTTAGCTGGTCCGCAAGACGTGGGAGCCATTTTGTTTTTACATGGGCTTGCAGAACCTGCTATTTCTATGACAAGGATTTGGAAAGGACACTGGTGGGCTAATTAAGATACCAAACTTCGTTATGTTCTTATTTTTATTATTATTATGTTCCGCTGTCTTAACATCCATCCGTAGGTAATGAACTAGCAGTTCAAATGTATTAATAGAGAAATTACATAATACTATAATATCAAAATATGATTCAATAAAGTGGAGACATAAAAGCCTCCTGATATCCTACAGTTTTGGTGCCTTTACCTGAACAGCTTTTTCAGTACGCTAAACGAAACTGTTCTGCCTGAAGCTTATCCCCATTTTGCACAGACTTTTAGGTTCATCTACGTCTATGTTATGGATCATCTTGTGCTAAAGTCACCTTCGTATTCTTGTTACGTGTGATTGTAACTTTATTTGACTTCTGGAATTTGAAATGGCACTGGCCTCGATGTTCAAGGATACCATCAGTGTACAATGTCCAACATTTTATTGAACGGCTTTGCCCCAAGTGGATTACTGTAGATGCCTTTCTGTCAGAACTGTGTACACCACTGGGATCTCATCACATCCTTATGCCTGAACTCTCTTTCCATTTTACCGAAAATGTTGTGTGGCGGAATGAATGAGATTCCGATAATAGGGAACAACATCTTAACAGTTTCATCATTTTAAAGGGCATCGAAAAGGAGCCAGTGACACAATGTTGCCAAAACTCCACTGTTCTTGTTCTGACCGCAACAACTGTCAGTAAATAAACGTACTCTTTAAAGAGCCTCTGTATCAGAGTTGCATAGCCTGTGATGTAGTGCTAATCCAGTTTCATTACACCCTCTGTGTTACTCATTCTTTCTTCTTGTAACGTTGCTGAAGGTGAATCTGCTTGTAGCAAGTGACTTCCAATTCTGTCACGCAGCATTCGGGTATCTCAAGCAAGCAGAAGCAGATAAACAGCTCTATCAACATAAGAGCATAACGCCTGCATTGTAATGCGCGTGTGCTTGTGGGTTCTGTAAGAAACAAATGAGAACCTGAGAAGCTGTCTCCTTGACAGAGTAAAGAGAAATATCATCTTCGCCCGGTGCCTACTTTCTTGCGGACTGCAGCATAAACATTAATTTTTATTCACAGACGATACAGTGGAATAAAAATTTATCTGATTTTGCACCCGTGAACTTAATGACTAGGCGGTAGCCACAATAGCTGCGAGCAATATAGTGCCTTTTGCACCTTCAAAGGAATATAACTGGCGTTTCAAGTGTATGGCTGATGCACGTACAGCACTTTGTAGCTCACTGCATTTTCCTTTTCTCGTTTTAGAAGGCTTGTTGCGCGTTTTGAAACTGAGGTAATAGCGAAACCTGTTGCTCGTTAAGTAAAAAAGGCTGGAGGATGGAAACCCACAAATCGAATTTTCTGTCGTATAGCCAGTTTTGCAAATGGGCTATTAACACGGCAAATGCTTTGGAAAGTAGTGTTCTCGTAGGTGACGTATAATTGATGCTGTCGCTAATACTTATAACACTTAGCACTTCGTTAGATGTAAACGTCGTGTGACTAGGGCCTCCCGCCGGGTAGACGGTTCGCCGGGTGCAAGTCTCTCGATTTGACGCCACTTCGGCGACCTGCGCGTCGATGGGGATGAAATGATGATGATTAGTACAACACAACACCCAGTCCCTGAGCGGATAAAATCTCCGACCCAGCCTGGAATAAAACCCGGACCCTTAGGATTGACATTCTGTCGCGCCACCACTCAGATACCGGGGACGGACAGCACTTCGTTAAAGAATGGCAGTTTCGCGTAACAGTTTAATCGTCTTTAACATGGCAGTATGTTTAGTATAACTGTTTTAGTCTCACGCAGCGAGATTTGTACTACGACGATACTGTCCAGAAAGCGATGAATGCATTTCCTCGCTGTTTGCTTAGAGGATGGGTTGAGCGACACTACGCTCGGACATAAATAACTTTCCGTCTACGGCGGCGTAAAAGGAAACATTGGTCGGCGTGTTTACACGGACGCCTCCGATTAGCTGATGCGTCTGGCAGCAACTATCTCAACATGTGGTGCTGTCGTGAGCTACTGACTTTTTCGTGATACCTTGTTCTGCGGACAACATGACAACTGTCGCGCTTAGTTACGATGCGCGAGCATACACTTGAAACATGCCACTGGCTGATATCTGAGTCCAAAGATGCAGAGCTATGTAATGAAAATTTTCTACATCTTTGTGAAGAATATTACTGACAGTGTCCCACCTGCACAGTACAGGACTGAAAATTTTGTTTCCTACACAAGCATTTCCTTTACGTCTGCATGAGAACCGTCTGTAGATTATTCATCAAGTAGAAAGTAGCATCACGGAAAGAACAAAAAGTTCCAATGAATTATTACGTTCTGCTTGAAACATTCAGGTTGACATTTTTTCGAGTCAACATTGTTTACATCCTTTCTAGAATAAATACGTGTAATACCCACTCTAAGACAGAAAGAACAACATACCATGAAGGATTTATCCGAATGTGACGGAAATCAGTAGATGAGATTTGCATGTTCAGGTAAACAAATGATTACAATTTCAGAAAATTGAATGATTTATTCAGTAAAAAGAGCTTTACAAATTGAGCAGGTCATTAACGCGTTGACCCACCTCTGGCCCATATAAAAGCAGCTATTCGACTTCGCTGGCCTTTCGGGCTCACTTCAAAAGGGAACTCATCACTGAAGACGCATTCCAGTCAATGAGAGTCCAGGCCGAAGACCTGTCTGGGTAGGCTGACCTCACGGACCGACAACGAGAACTGATGGTCTCTGACGCCGATTCCTTTCATGGACCCTTTTGCTCCTCATCTGTAGCCCCCTTACAGCACAGCGTTACGTTTGCGATATTCTCCGCTCCATTTGGTTGCCTTCCTAGCAAACCAAACTGGATAATGGATACTGCCCTCCCGCACACGGCAAGAGTTTCTACAGTTTATCTTCGTCCTTGCTAAATTCTCTAGTTTGAATTTTTGTCTGTGACTCATTTTAAAACATTTAAGCTCTTTTATTACAATTTTCTTCATGATATCACAGAACATCAAGAAGGTTTTTCAGCAGTATATTATGCAAAATTGTTGATCAAATGCACAAGCAAAATTTAACTTCTGAAAATCAGACTCACATTCTTAATTTATCTTGCTTTTAAAAAATTTCCTTTTTTTGTCCACAGGTAAGTGACGCCACCTAGCAGCGCCATGAACGGGTGAATAGAAGATGACGTTACACACCAGCTGGCGATCGGATTCAAGGCAGGCACAGATGGGTAACGTAACGAGATACTTTGTTTTCATAACTTATCGGGCCACTAGTCATGAGCTAAAATGAAAATGTAGGTTCATCCGAAGTAATAATTAAAACTTACAAATTTCTTTTGTCGTCATTAATTAAATGGTAGACTATAACCTGTATGGTACTTGTTAACTGCGACTCAGTATCTAATGATTCTAAAGATATTAATACACACGAAAAGTTTAAGTCAAAACAGTAGTGAGTGAAGATTCAAAGTTAGCTGCGCGTATGTTCCAGAGGATTCTCAGTTGTGGATACCGATTAAACGCTGTAAGCTTTTTGCCACTGAAAAATTCTTTGACCTTACCACATAAATATTAATCTGATTCGTTTATTTGCGAAAGCGAAGGCTGATATACGTTAAAGTGGTATCGTATCGGTAATTTTTTGTAGTAGAATGTAGGATTAAATGACACAACCAATTCGGTGATTTGATTAACTTGCACTTTTCACGGAATTCTCTGGGAAATATCGATAAGAAAATCATTATTTCACTAATTTTGTTTAATACATTATCACAGAATATTTATCTCAGACGAAAGAAGCAGATGCAACAGCCATTCCCCAAACTTCACTTCATGAAAATTTCGACGAACTTCCCGTTTTCAGATATTTGCGTTTTAAAAATACTTTCAGGATACAAAGGAGAAAGAGCCAAAGTTTCAAATATTATTTACCTGATGACTAGTTTTGAGTCGGGACCCAATCTCAAATCGGCCAGATACTCAAAACGGTGTTTCCTAAATTATAATAACAGTGTCACGGTAACAAACATTCACGTATAACAAAGTGCGAATGAACAGGTGCACAGCTCACAGAGCCTAGCCTACATAGTTATCTTTGTGCTGTGTAACTGTTCATTCGCACTTGGTTTGTTACCATGACATGGTTCTTATAAATTGGAAAATATTATTTTCACTATCTGGACGATTTGGAAAGAGGTCTCGACACGAAACTAGTCATCAACTACATGAAAGCGACATTTGTAACTTTGGCTGCTTTTCCGTTGTACTGATCAACACGAGTTGCTTCCATGCAATTACACCAGCATGCTTTACTTTAAAAAGTTTGGGCATATTCTGCTGACACTTTGAAACTAGGATCGTAAAAGATTATGGACAACATTTCAAGTAATAAAGTTAACGAGTCTCTGCTTTTAATAGTACATAATATAATGATGTGACCATAAAATATGTAGCTGAATATAGTTTGACTATACTTACACACTGACGAAGAAATCCTTTAAAAATTAAAAAAAAAATTTTAAGCTTATTATGGGAAAACCAGGTATTTTTCCTTAATGAAGAGGGTAAAACTTCATTCTACAAAGTCCTTGTGCCTACAAAAAAGACACAAATACTAGATCACGCTATTTTGCACCGTCGTGTTGCACCCTCCCAAGAAATGGAAAAAAATAGGAAAAAGCTTAGAAATGGCAATACAAGGGAAGTATACATAAGTAATATTACAAAAGGCAGCACGTTACGAAATACTGTCCTTCGTTTTTCTGTCGAAATCTGAACGTATACAGTATAGGTATAACATAATGTTATTTGTGTCAAAATCTGTTTCTGTAAATATGGATGTGTTTTGGTAAGGTACAAAGTGTCTGCAGCAAAGGCGAGGAAGAATTTCTTTGTGGTTAGCTGGTGTTAAGCAGATTCTGTTAACTTCCCCAACTCTGAGCGCTGCAGATACTGCCACACTGAAGTCCCGTGTCAGTGTTCTTTGCCTGCCCTGCATGAGACGCCTACGCCTCAGAGACACACACGCTTTGCGAGGCTGCCGTCTGAGCGCGCCTCCCACACGCCGCCAGCCAGTGTGTAGACGTGTGGTTGCGCTGCTGTTTGACATGGCGAATGGTGACCGTCCCTCTCGTTTCCGCGACTCGTTTGATGTACGTACAGGTACTCAGGTGTTGTGCGTAATTCCCTATCTTCGTCGACGTTATCGCAAATGACATATGTTATAGGGTTGGTGTTGGTTTGAAGGTTGTATACTGACAGTAGTTGCAATTTTGGCAACAATGTATATCGCTAGTGTTGGCTCGAAATTACGTTCACTTGTTTTAATACTCCAGCTCGCCTTCTTGTTATTCCATTTTATAAAAGCTTTTTGTCTGATATTGTTACTTTCTACCCCATTCGCATCTATCGATCAATACTGTTGTAAATAGGTGTCACTTACGTGTAATTTACGTAGGTACCTAGAAACTGAAAATAATTGGAAATCAACACTTGTACGCTATATGTCGGCGGAAAAATATTTCATTTTATGTGCCACAGGACGTAACAGGCAAATGCCTAAAATTTGAAGGAAGGTGGAGGACACAAAGCAACAGGACACTGTATGTTGCTTACGAAACATTTATTCACAGACCATTTTCCAAAACTCTGATGTAAGAACATCAGTAGTCGCAGAGTCGCTGATAAACACCTTTCTACTCGGAATGTGCGACTGTCCGTATTTATTTTGTAATATTTTTTCCAGCATTGTGTCACACGGGATGTATCACAACAGTTAACATATAGCTTTTCAGGGTATGGTGCCGCTTCATATGTTTCAGATGAAGAGAACGCCCCATTCGCGCATATTTCACCTCAGGAAGCCAAGTGTAATAAAGTTTCCCACTCCTACCACCACAGGAGTCCAACGGTATCGACGGTTATAAAATTGTGACGGAATGTCATGCTGAGTATAGGAGTCGTGACGAAACATGATGAACCTTCGACAAGAACATACCACAGTTGACCAAGAAGAAAGCTACTTCAGTCGTGGCCGAACCATCGACTTTATCTAGTGGCATTTATTTTACAGTTCAGACGTCACCACATCAGGAAAACTTCTCTATTAACATACTTAAGATGCGGGAACTTACGCAGTTGTATCGCAACGTATTTCGATTTCGCCTAATGATTTAAAAAAGGAACATAGTAACTCATCAAAGTTGTTTTATGAGCTAATACCAAGATATCCAGGACATCTGATGATGACATTCGTCGAAATATGGATGACATACGTAACATGTTTAACACGCATAGCAACAATTTATGCTATCTGAGGCTGGGGAAACGGGATGAAAAATATGTATTTACAAGTAAGTTACTGTGTTCTCTTTGGGCAGTGTGCCAGTGTGGGATGTAACGTTGTTGGAGCTTTTATTGTACCTTTTTAGCGAATTCTAAATAGAATATCCGTAGATGTTTCAGTGATATTTCTGCTGCCAACTATTATTAAGAATTTTCGCCTCGTGGCAGTTTTTTGTGAAGGACTGTACGAGTATAATTTAAAGTTGATCGCTCCACTTACACTCACTTGGAAGTGAGACAACAGCCGCCGTGAAGCTAATGGATTTGCTAGAGAATATAGGGAAAATGTAACACTAATAATCTGTTTAAATATGTTTTCGAGAAGCTATACTCCTCATGATCAGTCAAAGACAGAAAAGTATCGCAATGTTTATATGCCGCTACGATGTGTGCTGTTTGCTGGTTACCGGTGAACAGTTTTAGCCAGAACTCTTGTTTTGCTGATTAGATGCAGTGTTTGACGCCATCCATCATTAGCATTTGTTCTTACTCTTCCATCTTTACCATTTACGTATTGTGCCGATGTGTCATGATGTTTCCATTGTAGAACGAATTAACTTTATACACATTGAACAGCGCCATTGAAACTACTGTAAGAATGCAGAACAGTGCGAACACTAAGACATCAACGGGGACATAATATGAAAGGGGTGTTGTAATTATGATGCTTATCTTTTTCAAATGTAGGAGCAGTAATTGAAAAAACATCATTGTTGCCAAAAATCATCTCGAAATATTTCTGGAACAAACAGGAAAACTGACCAACTAATTCCATCTGAAAAATTTATCGTTATCAAAACATCACTGCGTGTCGTCAAAACTGAAGGTGA